>NC_092816.1:218685815-221085815 GCF_023375885.2 Dermacentor andersoni
ATAGGCGACAACACTCGAAGGGCATGCAAACTACCCAGAGAGGCCTAAAGCTTGTATGTGATACCTCTAAAGGACAACACTCCAAATTTTCAAATTCATTAAAGCTCCTGGAGCCAATTGCTATAGACGTAGAACGTCTCGAAAAACCTACCATTCACAACTTCAGTGGTCGTCTAGATAATGGAAATGTGAGCCAATGGGAAATCCATATCTTTAAGATCAGAAATAGTGCAATGGCGAAATACACTACCACATTTCTTAATCATTTAGGTATGCTCTGGATGTAACATTCCTTTCACAATAGCGATCAAGGATATGGATCCATATCCTTGAAGGAGGAAGCAGAGGAAGAGGAGAAAGCGTACACTTGACGCCTTCTCACTGGTCCCCCCGAGAAGCGGCGCCTTATGCGGCAATTATCCAGGGTGGCTTGAAACCAAACTCAGCTTTTAGGCGGGAACACTCGCTGCACCAAATTTGAAGAGTTTTATTGCGAGCAGAACTCTACCGTCCTTATGCAATACATACGCACGAGGACAAAACGCACTCGCACGCACACACAAATATACGCACTCTCAAAGCGCAGACACGAAAGCGCGCACGCGCACACTGATAAACACAAACAGGCACACATGGACAAGAACGACACCGAGAGCGGCGCTGCTGCGCCGGCGTTGACAGTGCCGCATGCGAAGGCAAATTCTAGGCCGGAGCTGGGTGCACGCGCGTGGCAGCAGACGACCCCAAGTGGAGTCCGCTGCTGCCACGCATGATGACGTCACAAAAAGAAAGCTTAATAGAAAATACATGAAATGCTAACGTTATCGTTTTGTTGTTAAATGCACTACGCCTAAATAAATAAAGCATTTATATTATGCTGCGTTTTAAAATCGAAAATGACTGCCGGCGCCTACACACGCGTGCACGCAGTGGGAGGACCGTTGTGATTCCTTGTGGCTGTGTGGTGTGTACTGTAGTACTGGATCGCTGTGTAATATCGGCGACTACGAATAACGTTGCCGTTACGAAGCTACAGAACCTTCGAACGAACTGTGCTGCATCCACGAAACAGCACGACATGTCGCCTCATTTGGACTTTCGGTTTCGAAGAGTCGTGGTAACACAGCGTCGAGTGCTTATGGTGCCGACACGGATAATGCATATTGCAGGGTGTGTCATATGTAGCGATTCTTTAAGTTGTTTGTACGCCTTCTGGCAAAGCCGGATGCCTGTTTTGCCTTGGACACCACGTCGGCACACTGCGCGCGAGCTCTAAAACGCAGAAGTGGTGCGCCTCGGCATTGACGTAGACGTAGGGTGCATACACATTTCCAAATCGCTTTGCAAAGTAAGGGCGCCTTGTATCGATGAGCAAAGTGCATTCAAACATTTCGCGTCGTCTTATGCACGCAGAAGCCGAGTAACGAAAGCCTTGACGTGAAACGTGAATCGAACAGAAAGGCCTGTTCCCGCCTGAAGGCAATGTCGGCAACTGTACGTGACGAGTGTCAAGTGACTCACACGAGGCTGGGCGTTGAGCAGTGTGTGGAGTGCCGCTGCTTCAGACTGGCCAGGGCCCAACCCGCTTTCATGAACCATTTGAAATGCCCAGTGTATTAGTTGCTATAGATTGTGGTGCAGTGAGACGGCCATTCCATAGCAGCCATGAAAATTACCTCTGGAAGTAATAGTAATGCGATAGGCTTTCGTGGTAATTGTCATTATGTATCACATGAATCGGAGTGCGATCATTTACACCCTGTGCACGTGTTTAGATAAATGCTTTATCTTCTGAAGATACGGTACAGCACCTGGATCTTGAGTGGATCTTACACTGTACAGGCTATACCAAAACCTCTCTACCTTTGTGTGTTCCATTTTTGCCAACTGTCTTTGCTCTACAAAGAAGGCCAAGTTTCTCTCACTGAGTTTCACTCACTAAGGGAACAGGCTTGTGCGACTTGCAATCAACAGGGGTCAAACACATGTGGTAGAGCTTTAGTGGTACAATATTCAATTGGGGGCCGTTGTACATGCAACCCTAGGAAATCATTTGCTATGGCAAATACTAACGTAGTGGCATTTCTTTTTAAAATTTGTATGCCTTAATAATATTGTTAAAACATAGAAGTATGTCTGCAAATTTAATAAATTTGGAGGTCCTGACGTAATTCCTACTGCATGTTGGTACATCATATTATTCCCAACGGACTCCTCAGTATCGCTGTTATTTCTCAGCATTCTCCCACAACTGGTATTGTTGTTTCATCTTTTAAACAAACGAAAGTCCTCCCGCTTTTCAAATCTGGTGACTAAGGCATTTGTAGCCATATATAGATTGGTCTTCGTAGCACCTTATTCAAGTAAAATGTTAGAATACATAGTTTATAAGCATACTGTCGAATTCATTGAATCGCATAATGCCCATGCATGTTCTAACATGGCTTTTTTCATGGATTTAGTACCATGTCGTAGTTAAGTAAGACGTCACTCATGCTTGCATCTGAGAGAGAAAGAAAGGAACAAGGAAGGCCGGGTAGGTTTTGCAGACGTACATTGAGTTAGCTACCCTGCATGGGGGTGAGGGTATGAGGGGTTAAAAGAAAAAAATGAGGCAAGTGGAGACAGTTCACTCGCACAAAAACAAATGGTGTCTATCAGTATCTTTTCAAATTCGTTTATCTTAAAAGTCATGAGGGCATGTATGCATGGCTTTCTTCATTAATATGGCCAAGCACAAAGGATCCTAGCCTCTGTGAAAGGTCAACTATCCAGTTGGGTGGGTACACTCTAATAGGGCTCACATTGGACATCAAAGACTGACAGGGGAGGTGTTACAGTGGTCACATTTTACAGTTACAGTGGTCACATTTATTAAAGAAGGACAGTGAATTTGTAAAGGCACTTGATCAAGTATGCCTCTAAATACCAGGGGCTACAAAGAAGGCCCAGATGTCATAAACAGTTCTAATAGAGCTTTCTCTCACCCCGAAAGGGAGATGGTGATGTTGCAGCAGGTGCACACAGCTTTGAAAGTGGAGGCTAATGAGTAATAATGGTTCTTGAAAATGCAGCACGAGAGCTCACCACTTTCAAGCAAACGAGATGGTACTCAAGCAAGATGGTGGGATGTTGAATATGTGCTCTGAGTCCTTTAGTATCATGGTCTTGGCTTGTAGCGCGAAGTGAACACGGACACAGAAAGGAGCAGACAGGACGAGCGCTCGTCCTGTCTGCTCCTTTCTGCGTCTGTGTTCACTTCACGCTACAAGCCAAGACCATGTTACCGTACCAACTCGCCCAACTGTTTATCCTTTTGTCCTTTAGTATATATAGCTATGTTGGCCGAGATTAGGTCTCTCTGCTGATTGCAATTGTAACAATTCTACTGTCAACAATCGTGAGTGTGTTTTACACACAGTAGATTCAAGAAAATGCAACCTCGACCATGGCTATATCACCAATTTAACCAGTTCAGAGCTAAACGTACATTTCAAAATGCTAAAGGTCTCGTTAACTGCCATGCACTCAAGAGAGATTTATTTAGAATTATCTGTCCAGCATGTGCCATACATGTACCCACCTGTTGTGTTGACTAGGACAGGTACCACTGATTTATATTTGCAGAGGCTTTGTAATGTGAGGTCTGTCCTTAGCAATTCAGTAGCCACACAATACACGATTTGTGGTGCAACCAAAAATATATCTGAGCTGTGCTCCACAAAGGCAATGAGAAAATCACTTTTGTGATAGTGCATTTCGCACGGTTGTAAGTGTAAGTCAGTGTGCCTTTTCTTTTTTTTTTCTCACTTCCTTTCTTTAGTCCCTTGCCGTCAAACATGGAGAATAGTTTTCCAAGCCGGGGGCTGGGGCTTTTCCAGATGCAATTAAATTTTCACTCGAAAGAGAGAGAAGAGCTAGATGTTGAAGATTTCACAGCCACTGACAGTCCACAGTACACTCTAAAAAAGTTTAAATCCTTTGGCGCTTGTCTTGTCCTACAGCGATAATCGTCATATCTGCCTTACTTGCATATTTCCTTTCTTGAAAACTCTGCGCTCAGTACTTTACTGTCGAGAGTGCTGTGTCAAGCTGATTACGCAAAAGCCGTTCGTGACTAGGAAGTACCGACCTCGCAGCATTAAAGAAAGGAAATGCGGACCAGACAAATGACGATTACTGTTTGGCGACTAAATGCAACCCAAAAGGGGTAAACGTTTTTTAGAGTGTAGACATAGCTTACATAAATCCACATGTGGGTAAGGTCTTGTATGCATCTCATAATGGTCGACAAATTTGCTTTAATTAGCTTCACCACAACATAGGCATTTTATGGGCTCAATTGTGCAAAATGTAGTGCAGAGAAGCATATGTTCTAATATGTATATAGATATATATCTAAATATATATATGTATATATAAGGAAAAGTTCTGTAGGTCCGGTGCGTAGGTAGTTGAAGAAACGGAGCACACTTACGAAAATTGCATTTTTAATGGTTTGCATTTAATTGCATTTAATGGTTAAACCATTAAAAATGCAATTTTCGTAAGTGTGCTCCGTTTCTTCAACTACTATATATATATATATATATATATATATATTAGTCAAATCATAAGAAGCCAACAAACACTGACACCAAGGACAACATAGGGGAAATTGTGCTTAATAAATGAAATAATGAAACGATAAATTATTGGAAATTAAGGTGGATGAAAAAACTACTTGCCGCAGGTGGGAACCGAACCCACAACCTTCGCATTTCGCGTGCGATGCTCCACCAATTGAACTACCATGGCGCTGTTTCCCCATCCACTTTCTTGGGTATTTGTGTGTCCTAGTAGGAACCTGGGAATCCCAGGGTTCTACTTTTGCTCACATGCAGGTAGCGCGAGAATAGATCAGGCTAGCGCACTTGACCAAAGCCGCCGCGGTGTCAGCCTGCCCCGAGATCCCGTGGCATCATGGCTGGTTGGCTTAAACAAACAGTGGCTACGGCAGCTACTTCTTCTTTCCGCCTCACTCAATGTGATGACACAGCTGACCGAGCCCAGCCTTCCCACAATTTGGTGATCAGGACGACTGAGCCCTGCCATGCCAGCATCAGCGCACCAACTTTACCAAAGCAAGTAGTGACGTGGCCTCGCATGGTTTGGCAGACGTCCTGGGATTGTAGGGTATACGGGAATTCTACATTGACATGCTGGACATCTGGTTCATCCCGCTAAACAACCATTTCCTTCTCAACAAGGTTCCAGGCTCCGGCTCTCAGCCCCTGCTCTGACTTGTACAAGGACTCGTGGGCAGCCGTCCTTGCTCTCTATGTCACCTCGAGCGCTCACTCTCCCCCAGCTGGTGCTCCATCAGAACAGCTCTCGCCATCTATGGTGTCATTCTGCATCTGGTCGTCCCACATCACCTGCGTCCACGCGGGCCGGTCGTCAGCATGCGCCGACCCCAGCATCAAACCTCTACTTTGTCCGTGAGCTTCCTCCCCAGCTCAAAGGCAGCGAGCTGCTCGACGATTCTTTCGAAGAAATACACTGGGCTAAACGCAAGCACTTTCGGCTACTCTACAGCCCGTCGCTCTCCTTGCTTAGACGTTCCCACAAGCTGCCCGCTTTCCACTCGGGGCAACTCACTCATCGCCAATTCAGAGTCTCAGCCACCGAATCAACAAGGCGCAAATTTAACTCTCGCTAGCACGGCGTTGCCACAACCACAACCGTCGTGATGCATTGAGTCACCTCTGCAACCCTGATGCTATCGGCATTCGAGATTCCACTGCAAGCAGCAGCAGGCAAGCTTTCCGATGTTGTGCTCACACCTTCCGCGGATGCATGGCCTACCGAAGTTTTGCAGCAGCAACTCTGCCATCCAATTTCTGCAGCTCGAGAATAACTTCTACGTCAACAACATGAGTGACCAACACTTGCGCTATCTCCACGCAAGTCCCGAGCTGCCAGACGGTCTACTTTTGGACCGCCGACTTCTACAGGCCTGAGCATCTACAAGTGCCTGTGGCAGGTTGCGATTTTTCACTCTGGTATTATTGTGGCTGCGCCTCACACACAACCTATGCTGCCGGTGCTGCCTGGTATGTCTCTCAGATTGCGTGAACTCGACACTACCAATGACGACACCGTCTGCACACTTTACCTGGGCTTTACCATTGGACTTCATTTCAATTGCACTTCGCACTAGGAGATGGGCTCTGCAGCCGCGCGACTATAGCCTCCAACACAGGCAAAGAAGATGGGCTCACGCACAGGCAGAGCAAGAATAGAACATGCTAGTGCACGCGACCTGAACAGCTGCTCCCAAAATCCCGTGACACCATGGCTGGCTGGCTTGAATAAGTCGTGGCTACCTCTTCATGCTGCCTCCCATAAATTGGTGACCAGGACGACCAAACCTAGCCTTCCCACAACTTCTTTGTACATACACCTCTGCTCACAGTGCTTTTGTCGCAAGTCAGAAAAGATTGCCTTAGCCTGCAAGTCATTATTGCATTCATGTAATTAACCATGAGGACTTCTTAATTTGCATTCCAGCAGAAGGGTTAAACATTTACACAAGTCAGAAATAAAAATGGAGCGACTCTCATGCATTATGGGAACCAATGTTATGGTAACATTTTGCTGGTAACCCAACATTCTTATGATTAACATGAAGTGTTGCTAGGCGGACCGACATGTGTGTGTAAAATGAACTATGTGTGTAAAGAAAGCAAATAGACGTCAGTGACTATGATTGTGTGACACTGACGGTATTATTTCTACTCCGGCCATTTGAAGTCAGCTTACAACATGCAGACTGTTGCGTTCTACATGTGTACTGGACGAGCATATGAAAGAGAAGCATGGATTGTGAACGTATTAGTGATTATGTGTTATACAATCGTACGTATCTATCTATGGCTATGTCATGTGATGAATGTTAAAACAACGATGGCTTCATAGGTTTCTTAGCCGAAAGCAGTCTTTTAAAAACCCATAAGGGATTTCCTTGAAAAAAAAAGCTTCATAGCTGTAAAAAAATTTCTACAGGTCCTGGGATGACGCCCAGGACATTGTGCTCAAGTCAGGTTGAAGAGAATTTTCCTGTTCGTGAACCCTCCTTGATTTTGCGGGCTTGCACAGAACTCATTTGCCATTAATTGGGCTTAGGAGCAGGCAAATGGTCGTCGGCCCTAACTTTGACCACCTAAATGCCTTGGGGTAGCATACAAGAGTTTATTGGCTACTAGCCTGCTTCTAAGGTCACATGCAATTAAAATGAATTATATTAACTAACACATGCAGGATCATTCTAATAACATATGCCTCCATGAACTCCTGCACTGCCCAAGATCATAACACGGGAAAAGCACAGTTCACATTAGTAGGCCTTACAAAGCGTGCCAAAATGCACACCATGAAGTTTATTTGAATTGTTTCAGTGCTCCCTGATATGGTCATTTAATGGGACACTAAAGGCAAATACGAAGTAGATGTGGCCTATTAAAGTAGCATTCCATAAACCTCACAGTGCTTGTTTCGTGCCAAGAAAAGACTTAGTTTACGATAAAATTACGTCGGAAGGGTTCGCATAACTAGAGAGCAAATCAAATCGCCTGCTCCTGAGGACAGAGTGGCGACATTGTGCAATCACTGTCCTTCGCTTCCATTGGTGAGTGAAACAGTACCCTACAGACGGTGCTACAGTTTTCTGTGCAAAATGCGTAAGCGCGGCCATGGAGCAACCGAGCCAAACAGAACGTTGGACTCGCCGCGGCAACTGCTCTTGATCAAGAAGCATTGACTGTTCGGGAATCCCGCAACATCACATAATCATCGAATTCTTTGTAACTTGCAGTTTGTGTGAGTTTCGCGAACGAGAAAAGCCAGCTCAGCACTATGTGATAACGGTACTAAAACGTGTAAACGTGGGCGATGCTTTCAAGGGTAACCTCAATGGGTTCTTTTTTCTAAAAATCAAATAGAACTAGACGAGTAGCATTTTCTTTCATCTTATAATGCAATTCAGCAATCTTTTTATTACTAGTAGATAAGTCCTAGCGACAGAACTTTAATGAGGAATGCCTTCATCATTGGGCTGGTACTTGAATGTGCTGGCGCAGCCTCTAATTGTGTCCTGCAGTTACTTCCGTGTATCAATTACTGAAGCTGTGTTCGCAATAAAAGTGATGCCTTCGACGTTCTCGAGCGCTAATCTATTACTTTAGCTTGACCTAATAATTGCCTTTAGTGTCCCTTTAGACACTAGACCCGCTGGCCTGCATAGGACTTGCCCCAGCAGAGAGGTATTGCGCTGATAACCCCCACAGCACAACACACAAAGTGCTTGGCATGGTTCATCATACATCCTTGTCTCTAAGTACTCGTGTTACAAAGACACGATTGGGCTAATCACTTCGGTGCGGGAGAAATCACTGGGGTACGACATCTACCAGCCAAGTTTTTTCATTTGTGGCTGATTCTGAGCACATATGGCACAAAGTCATGTCTAGTGATGTCTGTTCTTTTTATGTCCGATGGTGTGTCCTAGTGAGGAACGCTTCACCTTTCAAAGAACAGATTTGGTAACAGCATGTACAACAAATTGAGTGAAGTTGGATTTCAAATGCCTGTTCATTTGATGAAATCGCATCTACAGGCCATTTACCCCAATTGGGCAAATGGCCAATAAACCATCATACCCTATCTTAGGGCATCAAGGGGCAGCCGAAGTCAGAGCCTTCGAACAGTTGCCTGCTGATGTATTTCATGATGCCCGCAGTTAAGACATCTGGTGCTGTGGCTGTGAGCGGTAGTGGCTTATGCCAAGGGGATAGGAGGGTGAGCGCCACAGTAGCTGAACTGGTAAGGCACTACATGCCTAATGAAGCTGATGTGGATTCAGCTCCTACCTACAGCAAGCTATCTTGTCGTCCACTTTCATTTCCCTTTTTGTAAAAAATTCCCTATTTATTCCATTTTCCTTTCTAAAATATTTTTATTTATTTCCCATTTTCCCTTTATTTATTTCACATTTCCCTATTTATAAATTCCAAAAATGCACAATTAATTTACCCTATGCTTTCTCCGAGTTCATTACCTATTTTCATCATCTGGTCAAACAATTGTGGCTCAGCTCGATACGGGCTACTTCAGCTTGGAAGATAAGAACGTCCTAAGAGGCCAAAGGAAGTGACTTGGTCGGCAATTGTGGATACTGTTCAGAATCAGTTTTAAAAACATAGAAGGTTTTAAGCTAAACGCATAGTAAAGACAGTCGATTTGTCATAAAGGTGCTTAGAGTAAATACCCACTAGTGCATTAAACATGAAAGCTTTAGCTAAGTGTGCTCCAATTGCTGACAAGAAATGCGGAAATAAGGTTACTTGTCAATCTAGTATATGCTACTGACAGTGCAGCTTGCCGGCGAGCGCCGCAACACCCGTCACAGCAGAAGCGCAACTAGGGGACAGATGGGGGAATAGGCACCCTGCAAGACAGTGCAGTTTGCGGCTTTGAAGCTGGTCGGTGCACAGCATGGTATTGGCGTGTTCAATAAAAGCATGAATCTTTTTAAAAGGCGGGAGCTGACGCACGCGCTTTCGATTCCGCGTTGTGGTACTTGTTAAGTCGTCAGTCCTCACATCACCGGCAACTGCGCTTTCCGTGCTCATATGTTGACATTTCTAACGGCATTGCCGGACATTTGTGTCATTCTTCTGCCTGTCCGTGTAGAGGCTTGGTTAAGAAGTCCTCTTTGCCACATTAGGGCAAGACAATATTTTAAGAAAGCAAGATTAACATAAAATACATGTTTTATTTTGATTGTTGCTCCGGGTGATCTAGTGCCTCACTTGATTCCCCCCCTCCCCAATGCTTCATAGGCTTCATCGCCTCTCTTGTTTCATGCTGGCGGCCAGACCAGGCTCTAGTTACTTCAGCGTCCAGTGAAGGTATGCACCTGGGGAGTGCTATTCACATGGAGCAGCAGTGTCTGCATAACCAGACCCTTTAGTCTGATTTGCAATTAGAGACAAATTTTACATTTAAAATAGTGTGAAGCTTGTCACCGACTTGTGATAGCACTGCAATACATACTAATAATGCAGCAGAAGTCAACTGTGAGGCAGCCCTATTACAAAACTGTGTACTTATATCTACCTTAACGCGCCCCTAAATCAATTTTTCATTTCGCTTTCCTCAATGGCACTTGGACGATCTTGGATTATCTAGTGACGTAGATGCGCTCGTGGCATGGCTTTTCTCAATGGCACTTGGACTATCTAGTGACGTAGATGCGCTTGTGGCATGTTTTGAAAGCATTGCAAAATCATGCATAGATTGATTTGTTCCTTTGAAAACTAAGAAAAATAGGCAATAACCTTCCCTGGATGAACCGAGAACTGCTGCACTTATCGCGACGTGCTGGCAGACTTCACTAAATGCTCAGGCATGCATTTTGTACACTCAGGTAAGAAATAAACTGCAGAAAAAAAAACCCTCGGCCAAAAATTTCTTCCGAAACTGTTCAAGTCTAGCCCCCGTAAATTCTGGTCTTTCATATCTCCTGGCTCTTCTTCCACATCTTTTAATATCAACAACAGTGTTGTTAACGATCCATTAGAGATTTCAGAAGTGTTTAATACATATTTTCAGTCAGTGTTCGCCTCGGATGATTCCAGTCTTTCAACACTTACAACTAACGATTCTTATGCAATTGATGATATCAACATTAGCCTAGGTGTTTTGAATCTCGTACTAAACTTAGATACTATAAAACCAGCCGGCCCTGATGGAATTCCGTATTTCTATTTAGTACGATTCTCGCTATGGACATCTAAATATCTGTTCATTGTATGTCAGAAGTCCCTTAATAGCGGCGTTGAGCCTTCTTCCCTAAAATAGCTAAAGTACTACCTTTATATAAATCTGGTGACACACAGCTCTCATCTAACTATAGGCCTATTTCTTTAACCCCATCCTCACGCAAAATACTTGAACACATAACCTAGAAGCATATAATAATGTTCCTTGAAAATAATACCCATTGAACAGATTTCAGCATGGCTTCAGGCACGCCTTTAGTAGTGTAACCCAACTTGCGGAGTTCACTCATGACCTTTCCCATTACATCGACTTGGGTAATCAGATTGACACCATTTTCATTGATTTTATAGCAAAGCTTTCGACACTGTACTACAATCTACATTTCTTTTGAAACCCCATAATATTCTAAATAACCCTCAGTTAGTGTTTTGAATTTCCAGTTTCCTTTCTTTGCGTTCCCAATTCGCATGCTATGATTCTGCGGATTCATCTGCAGTCGACGTCACCTCGGGGATCCCACAGGGATCTGTACTTGGCCCTCTACTATTCTTATTGTTTATTAACTACCTTCCAGACCATGTTACTTCAAAAACACGCCTCTATGGAGATGATTGTGTTATGTACAGCCCAGCTGACTCACTCGCTGATCATCAGCGCCTTAAAGATGCCTTTGTTTCATTTTGTGACTGGTGTGTTACCTGGAAAATGAGCATCAATTTTGATAAAACTGTTATAATGTATTTTACTAACAGAAGCATGCCCGTATGTTTTGATTATATATGCAACGGTGTACCACTAACACGACTTTTTCAATACAAATATTTAGGCGTCATTTGTACACCCACCTTGTCTTGGCCCAAACATATCATTACATTTGTAGTAAAGCGTTAAAAAAACTTGGTTACATCCGCCGGACTTTGTCTGCTGCTCCGAGGGACACTAAATTAGTAGCATACAAAACACTGATTCGCCCAATTTTAGATTATGCTTCCTCCGTATGGAACCCATATAAATAATGTGAAATTATTTGTATTGAATTGGTCCAGAGGAAGGCTATTCGTTTTGTTTACCGTCGCTTCGACTGAGACATTTCACTGTCAGCTGCTCTTGCGGAATTAAACCTCCAGTTTCTTTCTAGACGGCGGCACATAGAATCTCTGAAGATTTTCTATTCTTATAACAACTCTCTTTGTCACCTATGAGATCCCTCCCTTTTAACGCCTGTTTGCCCGACTTCAACTAGAGCTTCTCATGCCTCTAATATCAGACCACTCCATCCACGCACTAACACTTTCAAATAGTTTTTGCCCCCGCATGATTGAACAGTGGAATTTGTTGCCTGCCGAAGTTCGTTCGTTGCCCATATCTCAATTTTTAAATGCTATTGCTGATGTATAGTTCCTTTACATTTTTCTGTTTCTATGTTCCTGTTTCTGCATATCATAATTAGTTTTCTCGCATTAGCTTTCTGCCATAGCCCTAACGGGCTGCAGTATGTATAAAAAAAAATGTGTGGCCGCAGTAGCAGATGCAGCGAAATGGATAGATATTTCAGTGGCGTGGATATAATGGTCACACTTCATCATCACCTCCGTGAATTAGCTTGAGAAGTCTCCAATCACTTTGAACACGCTAAATTAAGCAAAAATTGAGGGCTCACTAGAGCGTCGAAGCAATGCCATGAAAGAGTGAGCTACACGAATATCAAGCCGAGTCATGCTCACAGACTCTTCTGAATTGGTATCTCAAAGCATAAATTCATATACGGTGTGGCAAAGTAAAAAAAAAAAAGTTGTGGGTTTCCATTGCTATGAATGTTGGCCCTCCAGTAAAAAAACACCCCTTCTTTCACTCCAAACATGTGCGCAGCAGTGTACAACATTTGTCTATGTGAAAGCGAATAATTTTGCTATTGGCTTCCAGTAACAAAGCAAAATTCGTGCCATTTCTGTTGCTCTAAGCAAGAGCGTGCATGCAGTTTCGATATGATCACAACACTGGCAGACCAGTCCCACCGTGCCAGTGTTGACTCAACTTGTCGTGTGAAGCAATGATAGCTTTTGCACCGACGCGCCGCCTGGGCAGTGGCAGAAGCTTGTACACTATTGTGAAGAGAGGCATCTGTTTTTTGTAGGTTACTCTTAATGAATTGGCACACGGTTATTCTTGTACAATGTCAAAACAAAGAAAATAGAAGGCGTTTGTTTCCCTCAACCTAAGAAATTTAAAATCTAAATTTCTGCAGGTAAGGTACGGCGTCCATGTTTTCGGACCAAAAGAGGATCACCTTGGACTATTTATGTGGGTGCTACAGTAACAGCAGTGAATTATTTATCACTGATGGCAAAATGAGGAAGATAAGATCGACAGGCTTTTAAAAGCAGGTTTATCCTATAGGTCATGCGTGCCATGGCCGAATCCATTTCCCGAAAGCTGAAGAGCAGCTCGACAAGGACTTGCTAATCAGATGTAAGCGGAATAGACGCCACTAGACCTGAGGTGTACAAATTGTACACCTCATGTACAAATATGTGCACAAATTTACCCACAGCTTCTAGAACATTCCTGCTAGATACCATGTCCCATTTGTTCCTTTACACACCTGTCAAATTAGCCCAATTGGGTTCTTGTACCAAGAGACAAGGGTGCATGAAAAATCACTCCAACCATATTGAGCATTGTGCTGTGGGTTGGTCATAAGATATCTCTCAGCTGTGGCAAGTTCTACGTGGACCAAACGGCCCAATGCCTGATTGACTATGTGAGGGAGCATTGAAACAATTTAAATAAACCTGATGGTGCAGCGCACATTGCAAGGCCTGCTCATGTGAGCCGTGCTTTCGCACAGTATGATCCTGGGCAGGAGTAGCAACAAAACATCGCATGAGCTCACAAAGATATACTTTATCAGAAAGGTTGTGCACATGTTAGTAGCACTTCAATCGCCTTAATTCCTCAGAGGTGCACTTGTTTAACGGCTATTTGTAGCATTACAAGACAAACTAGCACTGAAACAACATTCATCTCTTCGTGTGCGCAAAATTTGTACACTATGTTCCATCCTTTGAATCATTAAATCAGTTGGTAGTTGGCACTTTCATGTGCCCTTCCTCTGTAAATAGATGTTCACGCACAAAAACAATGTGCAGCAGACTTCACCAACTTGCCCAAGACGAAGTCCTAGTCAGACTCAAAAATCTCCTTCAGAGATTTTCTTATTGTGATGAGAATTTCTGTCACTGCACGGCACTCTGTTCGAACAAGGCCTTCACTGAGAAGATGGGAGAAAAGAAAGGTTATAGAGGCAAAAATTGTCACATTGTCACTCGGATATATTCCCTAATGCAATGCCTAAAAGATTTTTTTTGTTGGATAAGAGGATCAGGGAAAGGCTCAAGACCTATGAACATTCTATTGCACAGATGCAGGGATTAACCAAACAAGCCCTCCAAAGTCAAGGAAGATTCATACAATGGAAACTTGGCATTTGCTTGAGAGTGCCATGCATGGACCTGCAAATCCACACCGGTCATATTAGCGTGCATCTCACATCTATCACCTAATGCAGGTTGCTGCAATGAACCTACATCGTGTTTGTAAACAAGTTGCGAGGAACATTTGCGCAAACCTGGTACCTCGCATAGCGCCATCAAAAGAAGCAATACTAAATAGCAGCTTAGCAAACTAGCTAGAAGAAATTTAAGAAAATTTCTTGGTCTTCAAGACAGCCAAGCATTACAACAAAATAGAGTCGGAGTAGAACTATGAGCGGCTGGGCCACGTTCTGCAATATTTCTCTTCATAATTTACATTGGGGTTGCTCAACATGTGCCTTTTGAACTGTGGCGAGCGGGTGATCAAGCAAGTCGCGTTTCGCTAGCCGCCATAATCCGAGATAAACAAGGGAACAGTATGAACATGCAAGACAAGAAACAGTAGAGGTAAATGCGACATCGAGTGCCATATAAAAATTGCAACAGCTCACTTACTCAGGCAATTTCTGCAACAGCATTCCTGCGAAGGGTCACACAATTCCTTTTCTTTTTTTGGCGATCGACGCACAACACTAAGCGGCAACTGCAGCAACAAGCACTTGGAACGAGTTTAAACGATTTTACCATAAGAGCAAAAAGTTCTGCCAAACTGAGAGCCCACATATGCCCCATTCACATCAGTAAATTCAACAAACAAGAGCACATCACTGAAAAACGTAAAAGGAGCTGCACAAGACCACACTACCAACCATAAACGCGCTCCAAGGCATAAGGAAACGAGCTGCTCCAGCGTTGCCCCAAGTGTGGCTCGAGATCGCAAACTCGAACCCCATCCGGCTCTTCCAGCGCAACTAACTAGAACAACATTCTGTCACACAAGACAGTAAGAAACCGTAAAATTGTGTTTTAGTTAAGCTGAACAGCTGAAACAGCTCCAGCAGCGCGCGCAAATCTATAAACCGGAACACGCCATACTTGTTTAAACAACGTCATCATTACTGTGACGTCACTTCCGTGCGTGGCAGCAGCGTTTTAGTATGGCATTTTGCTTCTACCACGCGCGTGTCACCAGTTACCGCCAAAATTGTATTAGCGGGTGGTACCCCTCTCCCACCTCTCGTTCGCACCGCCTTGATTGCCTCCTGCACTGCGCGTGTTTGGGCAAGTTTCGTGCCGCGCGCGGTGTGTGCCTACGTGTGTGCACGTGGACATTTCATTCGAAGGGCGATGTACCGTCTGTTTCACATTTAGGGGGAAACTCGCAGCGCATTGCATCGCGATGCGGCGAGCGCTTGAGTCAGGCGGCGGCACCAGCTCGCGCAGGTGCTCGAGGGGCGGGATCTTGAACGGCGTCGTCTGCTACGGCGGCGCGCGCTGGCCGCATTGTCGGGAAACGTTCTACTGTCAGTTGCAGGGTGCCGATCTCATCGTTACTGCATGAAATGAGCCGGTATTCTTTACGAAGCGTTGTGCGACGCCCACTGATACGCCTCGAAGGTAAGTTCATCGCTGCAGGGCCGTCATAGACGATGTACTGATTCCATACATTCTTGACGGCCCGTTTCTGGAAGGCGACTATGTATTCTAACGCGATAGGTCACGGACCCACACTGCTCGTGCTGTGCAAGAATTGCTGGAAGAGTGCGCAGTCACTCTCTTGGAGTGGTCACCTCAATCCCCTGGCGCCAACATCATTTAAAATATCTGGGGCTCGTTGAAAGTATAGCTGCCGCACCATCCCCTCCATCAGTCGCCCGAGGATAGGCTTCGATCCACCATCGTCAGCGACTGAGACGTGCTGCGAATGAACACATTCCTCATCAAGTCATTTTACACTTTACTGCCTTCCAAGATGAGCGCTGTCATCGCTGCCGCTGGGGACATGACGAGATACTAACTGAAGTTCCGAGCGTGACGTGTCCAATTCCCCGCCGGCGGGCAGGGTCTGTTTGGTGTAGTGAATGATTGTCGTGAAAAATCAATTCCAGCTCATTGTCTTAACCTAACACATACCTTTAATCGTATCCATTTGTTTCATCGTGTTCAACCCCCTAGTTATTATTGCTGAGTGCTTTGTTTTCCTTTCGAGTCAAACAAGGACTGAGAGTGTTGCGCGCACATAATGGTGCGTCTTGTCGCTGCTTATTACGGTAGCACACACAGTGAAGTAATATATGTGCACGCGCTCAGTACCCCAGCCTTTCGAAAGAACAAACGAAGCATGCTGTCAAAAGAAGTTTGTGGAACTCCATTATTGCCAATGAAGGCTCAGAGTTTGGCGACGCACAAGGTTTAGTAAAGTATATCAGCTCAGTTCCCGCAGTAGCGATGAAATCGGTGTACTGCCCCGGTGTACGCTTCCCGACAATGCGGCCAGCGCGCGCCGCCGTAGCAGACGACGCAGATCACGACTCCGCCGCTCGAGCGTCTGCGCCTGCTCGAGCTGCTGCCGCCGCACGACTCCATTGCTTGCCGCATCGCGATGCAATACGTTCCGAGTTTTTCCCTAAATGTGAAACAGACTGTACACGCTTCTATTTGCCTTTAAGAAGATCGGTACGCTTGGCGATCATTTTTATGGCTCCAATGCGGCGAAAAGGCAGCGTCTGCGTAACCATGTAAGTGACGCTGAGCAGGTAATTGGAAACGACATCGTATGTGCCGACGGAAAAATCGCCAGCACATACGATGCGGCACATACGAGCTAAAGTCATTTTTGCAGTTTCTCACAATATGTTTGTTACAAATCCGTGTTGTCTCTGATGGCGACAACGGACTTCCATCGACACTGCGGAAATAAACAAAATATATCGCTGCCTAGCACAAGTACGACATGCACACACAACTTTAACTAGTACGTCCCCTACAATATGGAATAGAGGCAGCAATGTAGACAGCTTGGCCATTTCTAACAGTGCTCAAGAGACGGAAGTCGGCGCGACCAAGACGCGGGCGTGTATCGTCCAGTAACTCGATCGATCGGTGCAGTGGTGATGTAGGAATGAACTCCGGTCATGTTCAATGCATCATGCACATATTCAATTTCTCGGCACGCGTGGACTTCGGCCACTGCTAGTGCATGCAACAGACGTGGTTTCCATTCTTGGGCAGCGCACACACAAACGAAACACGAGAAAGAAGACAGGACAAGCGGTCGTCGGACAACTTAAAGTTTTTATATGAATAAAATGATTATGTACCGAGTAATTATTAAATTCATGTGGTTTACATATAAAAACCGTCATACACTCAGGAGTGACCAATGAACGAGCTCGCTTCGTTTGCCAGTTGTTTACGTCGCTCGGCGCACCGCAGTAATCCATGTCTGTCGCCTCTCTTTTTCGTACCATTTTCTTGTGAATCGGCAGAATTTCACTGTTGGCATCAACCCTTTCGTGTTTGCATTGCTGTCGTGACAGTTAACAGCACAATAATAATTTCTGGTTATCCGAAGAGGCGCCGTCGTGAACAAGAGACGTTTCGCGCGCAGCGCGAACTGAACGTGGGCGCGACCGCTAAGGGCAGCGGCGGCGGAGACCTACACCCGTTGCAGGTGAAATCGTTCCGCCAGGGAAGAAACGATCGCTGGCGTCTAGGATGAAACTTGGCGTGCGGTCGTCCATGGATGACCGCGCGGACGGTCGTCCGTAGCAGCGCCGCTCTCGGTGCCGTTCTTGTCTATACATGCAGGCGGACAGGATAACACGTGCACGCACACACAGCGACCCACACAGAAACATGCGCGCACACGCACTCATACATAAACACGCTCGCAAAGACGTACTTACGCACTAGACACACGGAAACACGCCGGTGCATAAAACCGGTATGTACAGTCAACAGCAAAAGTTTGCGGGATGCGCGAGTGCGTGGGCAAAGCGACCCTCCTTCCCTTCTAGCGGTGAACCCCTGTTGTCGAGACGGACGCCTGCACGCATGCACGTCCCTCCGAGACTGCAAGCGTGCATGTTTCCGCGCTTCCTCTTTGCGCGCCCGGCGATATCCGAATGTAGCCGTGAGGTAGCCCTCTTGCGATATGCACCGTGGCGGCTTCGACGGGCAGAACTTCGTTTATACAACGGAAATCAATTGTCCATTTTCATCTTGCCGGACTCCTCCTATAGAGCGCGTCTTCTGCCACGCTCTTCTGCGGTAGAACGCACCGTTCGTAAAAAGAAAGAAACAACGAAGAGGTGCAGCCCAGAAAAAAAAAAAGATGGCTTGTTGCGTTCGCCACTGGGCCGGCACTATGCGTCAGCGCTCGTGACTCTACAAAAAGCGGCCGCAGTGGTGCCCGCAAGTTCACGCTTCTAAACACGTTTCACACAGTTTCGCCCGTCGAAGCCGCCACAGCGCATATCGCAAGAGGGCTACCTCGAGGCTACATTAGAATATCGCCGGCGCGCAAGGAGGAGGCGCGGAAACATGCACGCTTGCAGACTGGGAGGGACGCGCATGCGTGTAGGCGTCCGTTTCACCAACAGGGGTCACCGCTAGGAGGGGAGGAGGGTCGCTTTGCCACGCGCTCGCGCATCCCGCAAACTTTTGCTGTTGACTGTACTCCACGGCCTCTTCCACAGCACGGCCTCCTACGAAGGGATACCTCGTTGCTTCTCCGACTGCGGGTTGGCTGCTACTGGACAGCAGCCCGCCGGCACCGCCTTGGGAAAGCCACCTCGCCAGCCTGTGCCTCCTGCGATGACCCAGAGACTCTGGAGTACCTTCTGCTGGCCTGCCCTGCTCACCTGCAGCACCGGGGCCGACTTCTGCAGGAATTCTCCCGCCTGGGGCTCCCATGCTCACGACAGGAAGACATCCTCCTCCCCAGTCGTAATCATCTACCAGCCTTTCGAAGTGTCATCGAGTACCTCGACTCGTCGGGGCTGTCGGCGAGACTCTAGGAAATTTCATCCAAGACGAATAGCCTAACGGCTATTCACCACCTCCGGCCTCCTGATCCACCTCAACTTCGCTTTTGCTAGGCCACTTCCTATGGTCTATCACCAGTCCACTCCTCCGGTCGATGCGGCGGGGCCTTCCCGAAAGGGCTGCTCCGCTGCTGCCATGGCGACTCTCTACGTTTCTTCCTCCTATCTCCTTCACTCCCATATTCAAACACCTGCTGGCGCTGAGCCGTGCTCCCGCAAGGGTTGCAGAAGATAGTGTCAGCCTTTCCTCCTTTCCTCCTTTCCCCACAAGAACCACTTCTTTCTGTTGACTGTACGCGCACACACACACACACACAGACACAGAGCGAGCCGAGTGCGCGCTCCCACACGCACGCACACGCACACACACGCACATACACACACACAAAGCAAGCCGAAAACATACTGCGGGCGTCCGGCAAGCAGCCACAGCAGCACGCGACTGCGCCAGGGAGAACCAATACCGCACTGGTTCTTTCAAAACGCGGCAAAGCCAGTCGTCCTTTTTCTACGCGACGCAAAACTGGTCGACCACATTTCACTTAAGTTCGAACGACCGTATTACAACAAGCCGCGTTGAACGCACAAGAGAATCATATTGTCACGAGAGGAATATCTATGAATGTTCAAGCGCTGAGAAACAAAGCGCAACTATGCAGGCGCACCACGCCCGATGTAGGTTTAACAACCTTTAGTCACACGGGTAGCGATCGAGGTAGTTAGCTTGCCCTACTACGAGCGCAGCTGCTGTTCCGCTTACATTAGTGAATTATGCTACATCACAGTGAGATATTTCTAGAGCGAACAATAACACATAACCCACCAAGCAAATACCAAATAAATGGGCACTTGCCTGAAAATTGCCACTATGGCAGTACTACCGACCGCCGACACGGGGAACGTTGCAACTGCTCGTTTCGACCTCTGTGGATCCATCTTCCAGTGCGTACGAACGCTTCGCTTTCAAGCTGAGCACGAGTAATACACAAAGCACGGGCCACATCTTTTTCTACACCACGCACAAAACTAATCACACGTTTAAAATCATTCCGCACAGCGCGAGACGCCAACACAGGCGAAAACGAGACAATGCGTTTCACGTAGGAAGAGTAGCGAATGCAACGATGGCGCCGCTTCTGCCTTCGCGTCCTGCCGCGCGCCTAGTTGTCTGTGAGGGTATAGAGTCGATGCGTCACTTCCGGTTGCTTTTCATTGGGCAGGGAATGCCGCGTACATTGCGCTGCGCCGAAGTCTGTCGAGTTATATATATAAAAAACATCTGCTGTCACCCGGTTATTCCGACAGGTTTGCTTGCCCGCATGGCCGCCTGTTTTCTGTTGTTTCGTTGTGGTCTCTAAATAGAGCAGTGAGCTAGTAGTTGCTACAACGTTTCGTGCCGAGCATTTTTTGGGGGGATGCAGTCTGTGAATTAGGAGGGAACAGCGCCAACTAAGACGATCACAAGTGGGGAGAACGACACAGGGCAAGCGCCCACTTCATCTATCTTTATTCACTGAAAATCAGCAAATATAAGGAAAATCACAGACATGCGCACAATGACCATAATGTATCACCTGCCAAACCGTTCTAGATAGGCCATTTCGCTTTTGAAGAGGGTCACGGAAGTATCACTAACACAGTTTTTTCCTCTTTTCTTTATATGGAACACCTCCAAAACCTCACGTGCCTTTGTTTCCCTGCTTCCGCCAAGAATCTTTATCTCTCCGAACCGTGGTTCCCAGTTCTTGCAGTACTGGCATTGTTTTCGTGGCGAATGTTCTGCCGCTCGGTCACACGCAGTGCAAGACGCGCAATGTTGCGAAACATGCGCACCTCCTTCTTTCAGCGACCGCACATGTTCAGGTGCACGGTCATTCACGCATCTGCCCGTTTGGCCCACGTAGGTTTTTCCGCTGGTAAAAGGTATTTCATATACCACCCCGGTGCAGCACTTTACAAGCCGCTTTCCATGTTTTGTGGTGCAGTTGCTCCTCGTACCCTGGCTCGCAACGCGGGCGCAGAGCTGAGCTTGTTTTCGAGGAGCCGAAAACACGACTGGGACGCCGTGTCGATTTGCCACCTTTTTCAAATTGTGGGCTATATCCTATGTACATACGGAACCACTTCCGGCTTCGCAGCTAGTTTTTCTTGTGCGCACGGTTTCTTGACCATGGCACCTTTTATTTTTTTCAAGATCGCTTCAGCCACTGCTGAGATAACGGTGCTTGCATGAGAACCCCGCCGAAACCAACCTATCAACTTTCTTGTCAAAGCTCGCACGCATTGCATGGTCACACGATTTCACGAGAGCAGACTCAAGACAAAGTTTAGCAATGGAACGTTTCACAGTTTTTGAATGCGCCGACGCATAAGAAAGAAGCTCCTTTTGTGCTCCAGGTGCGTACTGCCAACATACATGATCTTCACCCAAGGTAATGTTAATGTCTAAAAACTGTAATCGCCCCTTCAAGGGTAGCTCATGCGTGAAAACCAACCCCCGTCCCTCCTCTTTAAAGCTGTCTAGGACAGTGACTACACCATCTGTGTAAGTCAACACGTTCAGTTTGTTAAAAACTATTAAAAATCGTCAACATACCTGAAAATTTGAAGTACACCCTTTTCTGTTAAAATTGGCTCCAAGGCGCTGTCAATACAGGTTAAGAAAATGTTACTCATTCTGCTACTGCAGTTTGCCTTAGAAATGTTTAATTGCATCGTAATATTACTGTGAGAACAAAATATAATGATGATTAAATTGTAAGTGAAAGTGCGTACTTTTCCTGGATGATACATATCGGAGTCATGCCAGTAACATCAAAATCCGAGAAACAAGATCGACAGTCACTTAGGAATGCGAAAACTTAATGACGTCACGGATGTACACTTGCAATTATCCTGTGGCCGTGATACGTGAGTACATACATTGTCACGTGTCCTTCACAATTCTACCTTAATCTGCCGCAATCCACCTTGCTATAGTTTGTACGAGCCTCAATCCAATTTATTGCACCTTAATTCACATTATTTCATATTAATTACCCATAGCTACTTATAATTAACGATCTATTTACTACATTCTGTATCGCTGCTGACGTCATAAACTTATTTATTTATTTATTTACTTATTTATTTATTATGCATACTTTCAAGGCCTAGTGGGCACAACAGAAAGAAGTGGTGAAAACGTACAATATTTTCATTTCAGGGCAAGAATAGAAAATGAAACTATGAGGCACTTTGAACGGCGATCTTGAATTAGTGATGTCACAAATTGAGAGTGTGGAGGCCGGAAGGCGGTTCCATTCAGTGGTTGTTCTTGGAAAAAGGTTGAATGGCAGATCAATTTTGTATTGATGGTCAATGCGAGACGAGACGTAACTTGGTATGGTGAAGATATTTTCTTTAAGAGAAGGGTTAAAGTAGCATATTCTATGAAGAAGACAGAGACAAAGTACTTGCGATATAACCAATGTCCAGGTAGACCTAGTGTTCTTTTCACGGACGTGACGCTAGAATGAGGCGAATAATTTCAGGGAATAAATCACGCAGCACGGTTCTGAATGCTTTCAAGGAAAATAGCAAGATTGGCATGAGCAGGGTCCCATATAGATTGTTGTTGCAGAGAACGCCACCTTTTCTAGCTGAAAGGACATAAAATGCTTTCGCATTACAAATGCAATACATAAACACATTGCTCAATGCGCGGACGTGTACACGTTACCCAGATTTATGTATCAATGCGTTCAACACCCTTCAGTCGTTGATTTAACACCCTTCTTCGAGTAAAGCCACACCTTATGTATGGTATACACCCTTGCGATAGCGTGTTTTGGACGAAAAGGATGCTAAAAGGATGCAGGCATGGGTGTAACTGCAGAAAACACCCCTTTTAACACCCACAAGGGTGTTAAAATGATTAGTGTGTATAAACACAGGTTCCTCATCCTTATTTTCTACAGGGATGTAATACCCTCCCATACAAATTCAACCCTTGACGACAAAAAATATATTTTCAAGCAAAACGGATAGGCAAGTAAACGTGCAATACGCACATTTCCATGTTAACGACGGCCAAAGGTCCGTCGCTCTCGACCCAGGCTCAGAGCGAGTGAACTCTATATTATTGTGATCCGAGGCGGATACATGAGTGTTAACATTGTCTTTCATGTTCAGTGTTCATACAATGAGTAAATTTGTATATAATGTTGTCTTTCAACCAGACAAGCGAGGCTCACTTCTTTGTTTTTCCAATACTGGTGCAAGCGTGTCGTATATTATTTTGCCGTTTTACATAATGTAAACAGAAGTGTGTGCTATCTACGTGATGTTTCTTGTTCGGTATTACATTTCATGCGCCCACTCAAAAAAAAAGAAACATAGGCTTTCAGAGTTACGGTGTTTATTGTGACAAAATACACATACGAGTCCTCCAAAAATTTTATTGCTTCAGCTTAAATACCAGATCGTAGATCTGGTGTTTAAGCTGAAGGCAATTTTAGGCTTAGATATTAAAAAGGCTTTTGACAACGTTAAACACGAAGCGATCTTAAAAACAATTAGAACATTGGGACTAGGCCAAAGAATGTATAGTTACGTTAGAGATTTCCTCGCAGGCAGGCGCGCATGCGTCGTCGTCGGCGACGAGGAATCGCCGGAACTTGAGACGGGTCCGTGCTGCACGCCGCAAGGATCCGTCATATCACCATTACTCTTTAATTTTGTTCTACTCGGTCTACCCGAGAAATTAACAGAAGTAGAAGGATTACATCACAGTCTCTAAGCGGATGACATCACCCTCTGGGTTTCCGTGGGAGGATGTGACGGTCATGTCGAGCGAACGCTACAGGCAGGAGTAGATGCGGTTCAGAATTACTTGCGTGCAACGGGCCTCGAGTGCTCGGCTACCAAGTCCGAACTCTTACTCTACAAACCCACAAGGAGAGGTCGTGAAACCCTGCGCGATGAGGAACGGGAATACTCCAAAATACGCATTACATTGGCAGATGGTACTCCCGTACCGCACGTAGAGAAAATTAGAATCCTAGGGTTACACCTGCAGGCAAACGGCCATAATGGAGAGACGCTGCGAATAAATTGCCGATCCGACTCTTGCGTCGCATCACGAATAGATGCAATGGTATGCGTGAAGAGTGCGCGATCCGTCTCGTGCAGGCATACGCGATAAGCAGCATAACGTATGTTGCCCCCTACTTGAAGTGGATCGGGTCCGAAAAAAACAAAGTCGAATGCATGATCCGAAAGGCTTTCAAGAGGGCGGTCGGCGTTCCACTCAACGCGAGCACCGGCAAGTGTCTAGAGCTCGGAGTTAACAACTCACTTGAGTTAATCGAGGCGCACGACGTTGCGCAATACCGATTATCGAGGTCAAAGGCAGGTCGATGCATCCTCGAGTGGCTCGGCATCACGTACCACACTCAGCATGGAGAAAAGACGGCGGTTCCCGCCTCAGTTCGCGACCGCCTGATCATCCCGCCGCTTCCCAAGAACATGCACCCGACGCACCACGCCGGGACACGCAACAAACGAGCAAGCGACCTTCAGAAGAAGTTTGGTAACAGCAACGAGGTAGTGTACGTAGAGGCGGCGCGATATGGAGCATGGACAAGCGCACACGCGATCGCGGTTGTAGACCGCACGGGTAAGTGCCTCGCGAGCGCCACGATAACAACAGGACACACGGAGGCTGCCGAAGAAGCCACGATAGCCCTAGCACTCGTCGCGGTGCCAAACGCTGCGATCGTGGTCAGCGACTCGCAGGCGGCAATCCGTGGCATCGCGCGCGGTCGCGTCTCGCGGGAAGCGGCCCGCATACTCCAAATTTCTGACGACGGCGCCTCGTCATCGCCCTCGCAACTCCAAAATTCTACGGTCTTCCTCCTCTGGATCCCGGCACACACCGATGTTCCGCTCGCGGGCAACGAGGCTGCCCACGCCACGGCTCGAGGTCTCACACGCCGAGCCGCCGCTGATTATGTCGCCGCCGCCTCCGCCCACGAGAGCGGGGCATCGGATTTGCCGGATCGGGACACTACAAAAGAAATACAACAACAAGGAACACACTGGGCGTGGGGTGATCGCCTAACCACGTTCAGAGATCTCACCCAACACCACAGACTCGAAAGACGCACATTCCCGCCACCGCACGATATATTGAACAGGAACGAGGCCGTAACTTTACGCTTGCTCCAGACACACACGTACCCTAGCCCCGCTATCTTACACCAATGCTATCCGCGTTTATATCCAACAGACGCGTGTAAAGCTTGCGGACAAAGAGCAACGTTGCGACACATGCTCTGGTAATGTGCTGGCCACAACGGTAATCAAACCAGCTGCATTCGCGACGCGTCCATAATCGCGGCCGTTGCCAGAGTACGGGAAGGCTCAAGCTCGCTTCTTCCCGACGCCGCCCTGGATGCGGGAGCCGCCGGGGACCTTCCCCGTAGGCGTCGCCACCACTGGGAGGCGGCTAGCAAAAGTTCAGAGGTGGCAGACCAGCTCTGGGCCGTCCGGCAAGCCGAAGGTGCCGCCCGAGTGCAAGGACTTCAAGCCGCCACCTGAGGCCACCACAGCAAGAACTGCCGGACTATTCTTCAATAAAGTTTCTTCTTCTTCATTGTACCACTCTATAGAGTTCCTGCTTTTGTCTGTAGGATATTTGGCGCCTGAAGCTCTCTCGCTCATTTTGGCGAGGGGAGATAGCTTCACTTTCTTTTAAGACAGATAGTGATGTTATATCCAGAGTTTTGCTTCAGTCTCAGGTTGCGGTGACAGTTTGCGCAACGTCCCGCACAACCTTGTCAGTATACTGAGCCGTGTTCCCCTTTCCATCTTGTCAGTCTACGTTTGGTCAACGTGCGAGGAAGTTCTGTTTCTTGTGGCCCTTCGGGGCCGGCCTCGGCTGTTGGCCTACGAAGTAGGCCCCGGGTTCCGGCCACACCGTCGAGGCAACTACAACTTATGGAAACAACAGGCTCCTCTCACGCCTCGGATGCGTGGATGGATGTTATGAGCGTCTTCTTTGGAACGGGGCGGTGGGTTGCGCCACCAATCTCTTGCTATTATACTGCCTAAGGTCCTACCTAGGTTATAAAAAAAAGAAAAAGAAAACCATGATGAACTTCCACAACCAAATTTTCTGATCCCCTTTGTGAACTATGCTTCTGCACGTCTCAGTTTTTTGTCATTTCCCAACATTTCTTCCAATAATCTTCCAATCGCCTCTTACTAATTTATATTGCGGAAATGATTACTTTTCCCCTGCTCTCACTGAACCGGAGGGCTTCAAAGAAGCGAGGGGTGCTAAATCGACCGCTGGGCAGATGTCTTCACATTGTAATAAAACATGCTCTATCGTTTCCCTAGCTTTACCGATGCAAGGTCATGCGTCTTTCCTTCTTATATCTCGCTTTATAGCAGCGTGTTCTCAGGCAACCTGGTATCACTTCGAAAATTAATGACCTTCCCTTTGAATTACCATAAATTGTCTCTTTCCTGATTTCGTTTTTTCCCCTTGAGTAGTTACTCATGGGAGGTTTCTTTTCCATTGCCGCCACCCATGAGACTATTTAAGCCTCTCTGATTTTCCTCTTGACGTTCTTTGTTGCTGTGTTCTTCACCCTATAGGCCGCATAATTGCTCGTAAGCTTCCTAGTATTTTCCTCCACTGTGAAATGTTTTTCCTGCACAAATACCTCAACACTTTGTCTGCCCATTTACTTTCTTCCATATTCCTCAGACATTCCTCATAATCAATTTTACTATGAGCTTCCCTCACTTCAAAACTAGTCAAGCCCATATCAACCTGCACATTTTTATCTGTAGTCTTCGTGTGAGCGCCCAGTGCGAAGCGTCCCACTGACCTTTGGTTCCCATCAAGTCGTGCTTGTACCCCTGATTTCAAGCAAACAACCGCATTTCCAAAAGTAAGTCCAGCAACCATTAAACATTTCCACATAACCAGAAGCACCTCGTACCTGCTGTATCCCCATAGCATTCTGTGCTTCATTATGGCTGCATTTGTCTTCCCCTTCGCTGTTATTGTTTTTTCCTGTGTTTCCATATATCTATTGCCTTCGTTTATCTATACACCAAGGCATTTATATTCTATCACCCGAGGTATTTCCTGGCCCTGTATCGCCACTGTCTGTTCACTGTTTTCATTGAATACCATAACACCTGATTTTATAACACTAAATTTCAAACCTAAATTGTTGCCTTCCTGTCCACAGATATTAACCAGACGTTGCAAATCAATTTTCTTGTTAGCTAGCAACACAATATCATGCGCATAAAATATACCTGGAAGCTGCTGCTCTACTACTGTACCCGTCTGTTTGTATGAGAGATTACAACCGATATTACTTCCTTCTAGCGCCCTCTCCATCCTCACCATGTCCATCTCAAGCAGCAGTGGGGATAAAGGGCACCGCTGCCTCAGTCCCTTGTTGATATGAACTTTCTGCTCGCTCCTTATCGCTTTCCATTCAACGCAACCGGTATTTTCTAGGTAAATCTCTCTCAACATCTGTAGACAATCGTCACCTAAGTCTTCCCCTTCCAGAATATCCCACAAGATGTTGCGGTCTACGTTGTCATACGCTCCTGTAATGTCTAAAAAGGCCGCATATAACGGTCTGCTTTCTACTCTCGATATTTCAGTACACTGAGTAAGAACAAATGTGTTATCATGAAACGCCTACCTATTCTGAAGCCATTCTGAAGTTCTCCCAAAATGCCATTATTATCTGCCCATGCTTGCAGCTTTAATTTGATTGCCTATGTTGCTAGCCTCTATATTACAGGTGTAATGGTCAACGGCCTATACGAGTGAATTGTATCTTTTTCCCCCTTACCTTTATAAATTAAATTAATTCATTGCCAGCACGCCTAGGCCTCTCTTCGGGTCTCCTAGGGCGACTTGCACCTGTGATAAGCCTTGCTGTAACTGCTGCAGGCTCTTAGTGAGCGTGGCCAGCATGCCTTTGACCTCATAAATTTCGAATCTGAATCTTCCGTAGTGGAAACTGCCCAACTCTTGGCGGCCCCGGCCGAGTCGCAGGCCGGAACTGGTGCTTCTGTGGCGGTCGGCGCCGAGGCGTTGGACGTAGCACTCTGACTAATTACCAATTTCTTAATCTCTGTCGTTTCGCTAGCCATCTTACTGACCATTTCCTTTAAGTCCACGTTTTCCTTCGGAAGGCGCGCTACCTCGGCGTGCCTGGCTGGCTCTGGAAGCGGTTCGCGTGGACACCGGGAGGATCTCGCGTCGGCGCCGCAAGCAACCATATCTGCCCACGATAGCGTCGACTTTTTCTTCCTCTGCTGGCCGGCACTGGACCCATGCCGGGCCCTGGAGACAGAGCGGCGCCTGGAGCGGCTTCCGGATCTGCCCCTCGACATAGATCCGCCCCTGGGCCCGGATCTTGCCCTGGACCTGGAACGGCATCCGGAAGGCAGAGAAGGGCTCCTGGATCTAGAGCTCCCGCGAGCCACGAGCCGCGGAGCGACCGGCGACGGCCGGGAGTTGTCGCTCGCCCATGGCGAGGGCCGGAGACTTGCTTCTATTGGCTCGGGATCGGTCTCCGCGCCTGCGTCTGACGAGGTACGGCGTCTGGTACCTCTGCTTGCACTCCTTGGCAGCAGTGAAGTGTCGGCCTCCGCACAGCCTGCTTTTGGGGTCGCACTTGTGTTGTTCGTCCGGGTTGTCGATGCCGCATCCACTGCGCATAGTTTCGTCCGGCGAGGGGCAGACGTCCGCTCGATGCCCGAGGCGGCCACAGGCGTAGCACATGTCCACTTTCTTCCTATATAATGAACACCTGACAAGTGTGCCGCCGTACGACACGTAGTTTGGCACCTTGTAGCCGTCGAAGACTACAACAATGGTGCCCGTGCTCTTGATTCGTTTGGCTCCCAAGGCCAGCGGGTTCTTCGAGTTGACAATCTTGCGGTCGAGCTCATCCGGGCCGTCACTCAGTGCGTTAAAGCGGATGACGCCTTTCCACGTAGAGTTGGGCGCTGCTTCGTACGCGTTCACCTCGTGCTGCTGACCGCCACCAGTGACGCACTCGACCCTGACGTAGCGGGTCGCATTCTCTCTTCTAGGGGTGCTGATGACCATGATATCTTGTTGGAAATTCGGGCACATCATGTCCGAGTTCCGCTTCGCCGGGTTGAAACCGACTGCGTTCCATATGACCTCGGCCACAACTGCCGGCCCCACCTTGCTGATGTACAGGCCTCCCTTCGGCCTGACGATGATCTTCGCGCCTTCCACCCCGAATAATTTTCGCTTTAGTACTGCCGCAGTCTCGGCGACCTTTTGCGGTCACGTTGTCATCTGGCTTAGCGCCGGTAGAAATGGCACCAACTCGCTCGACGGGCGCCGATGTGGCTGTTTGCCATCCGAGATACTTGGAATATTCCTCGGGAGCCAGAAGCTCCCCTTCCACTTCAAATTCCATCACTGCATACACAGGCGAGAAAAGCTGGCACCGCAGCAGCACTTCGCCTCGCTAACCCAAGCGCGGCTAGGGTTAGCGTCGCAGTGGCGTGGTCTGGAAGGAAAAGGCCGATAAAATCGCAACAAGGCCACCCACCTTTAAGAGGCTGGTGTCTACGGTATCGCCAAAACTTAACGAGTCCGTTGGTACTAAAATCGTCCAACTGGGCTCAAATAAATCACCGAAATCATTTTCAGAAGCGGGAGCCGGTCTTCGCCGCTTACTGGCACGTTCGTCGTCATCGTCTTTCCCCTGAGTTGCTTCATGTCGTCTCCCGATTCTTTTACGTCTGGGCTGACGTCAGTGCAAAAAACACGCTGTCCCTCAGTTCTCGAATTTCCACTGGAAAGTCGCGTTTAAAGTTTTCAAAGGCCCTTATCAACTGGATCGTGTCTTTAGCATCAGTCGATTCCTTTTCATTACTGTTACTGTTATATTTACCAGCTGTTTCTTTCCCCATATAAAAAAAGAACAGAGAAAAGAAAACGAAAGAAGCCACACTCGACAGAGTTCGGCAAGTAAAGGTTGACAGTGTCGGCTTCCATTGGCGGCCTGCCCGGACTCAGACATTCTCAGCACCCTCTGCTGCACTACAGGTCTGAGCGCCGCCTTGGACAGATACTTCGCAGCTGCTGCGGACTGAGGGCCGTGAGTTAATTCTAGATATCATTGGGGAGTTTGTGGCCGAATACTGCACCAGGGAGGCCAGTTCGCGTTCTGGTGAGGGAGTGTCTTTGTTCAAGCTCGGCGGGCCTTTCTAATTTCGTTGTACCTGGATTAGTATAGCCCCACTCGCTCTCGGCATATTTCGCCGGTGTCAGGCGCCACGCCACGCTTGCAGATGTAGTGCACTGCAGGATGCCATACGCAGATACACCATCGTAAAAAAATGAGAAAGAATAAAAAAGGAGGAGCCCTTGAACTTCCGACTTCCGCAGCCGAGCATAAGACATAGCTCAGTAAGATAATCCCATAGGCGGCTAGGCTACCTTGTCACCTAGAAGGGCGGCCCAGAGGGACCTACGTGCAATAAGAGATCCGCTGATTTGTCCGCCCTGTAGGTTGCACGATATAGTGTCAATTCTCGGTGGCCATGACATCTTGTTTCCTGAATCTCATGCAGGCACGCGGTCTTGAATGCGCCTAGGTACACTATATATTTTCACTGAAACTGAACAGCATTTCACTCTCGTGCGTAAAAATAAAAAAGGGGAAAGTTCTTCAGCGCTTACCGAGAGGCGCCGAGTTGCGTATGATCCGCTCGTCGCGTCTGCTAGTCCCTTGGCGTCTGAAAACAAGCGCACCCGAGTAGCTACTCAGAATGGTCAGTCGCACCATCATCTCTATACTGCTGAGTCTCGCGCGAAGAAACTTTCAAAGCTCCCAATGGTGTCTCCACTCTTTCTTCAGCTTTGGACAGCGCTTATAATAGAGCTAATGAGAAGGAGGAAGTGGGGGGGTGGGGGTGGAGTTAACTGACCCTGTAGATTTTCTGGGAAGGCTAAGGCCCTAAACGGTAGAAAGTTGGGAATTGTATGCCTCCTTTAACCTGCAGTGGCGCCTTTTTCGATCAGTGAGACATTGTTGGGCATTTTACGACTGTAAACAATTGGCGGCTGTGTTAACGCGGCAACAGTACTTTTGGGAAGGCAGGAAATACTCTTTCTGGATAGTCGTACAGGCTAATAAAGAATTTTTTATTAATATTGTAGTAAGGAAAAAGAAACAGATGTACCTATTGATCGTGAACATATCAAAAAGATATTCATTTCAAAGGTGATTCATTTGACAATAACGCATTAGTCACCGCATAGTTCTGAGAACCAATCTGTATCTAGCAAAATGAAGAAATAAAGCAATCAAATAATCAAGTCAAGCGTATTCCGCGCGAAATGTTCATTTTAAGCGACGGTAACTATTCCGTGGGATTGGAAATTTGTCTGGTGTACGGAAATGCGATGCGTAGCCCTTTCTCAAATGTTAGAAACGTAAAAACACAACTTGAATGCACGCGAACGCCCACCGGCTACGCACTTTCAAGTACGGCGGAGAAATGGGCCCAGGCTACCCCTGCTGCCTCCTTACGCGAAGCGGAGGCAACTCGCGAACAATCGCGTCTTGCGCGGCGCATTGGCCCCCTCTTCGGCCCCCTCTCCTATTCTACCACGGCGGTCCTAACTCCCGGCATCGGCTCAACCCCCCTTTTGCACCGGGCGCAGTGAAGCGCGGGAGGGTCCGACCTTCGTGTGCGCGGGTGCTTTGTGTCGCAGCATACCAAACGCCTGCTGACGCAGAGGCCACTGCGGGAATCTTAGTCATCGTGATCATCAGCCTATTTTATATCCACTGCAGGACGAAGGCCGTTTCCCTGCCATCTACAATTACCCTTGTCTGGCGCCATTTGATTCCAAATTGCGCCTTCGAGTTTCCCAAGTTCGTCAGAACCAGCTAATTTTTGGCCGTCCTCGACTGCGCTTTCCTTCACTTGGCTCCGATACTGTAACCCTAATTGTCCAACGGTTATCTAACCTGCACATTACATTTATTTCATTCATTTTCATTTATTATACCCCTCAGGGCCAAGGGCATTACACAGGGGGAGTGGTAAATACAAAAGAATGAAGAAGACAAATACAGTTGGTTACATGAGTGTTTAAATGGCACCTGTGTTACAATATTAGCTAAGGCTTCACGGAACTGTTCATAATTAATAAGCCCTACAACTTCGGTGAGAAGATGGTTCTAGTCACGTGAGGTTCCCGGCAGGAATTATTCTGAAAAACTTTTAGTGTTGCATGACAAAATGCCGACTTTGTACTGATGATCAATGCGACGGGATACATAAATTGGATGGGGGATGAGCTGATCTCGTAGAGTATGATGATGGTACAACTTGTGGAAGAGGGCAATACGAGACACTTTTCTGCGAGATGCAAGCGATGGGAGGCAAAGATTAGATTTCATGTTAGTTATACTCGCTGTGCTGTTGTAGTTAGCAAGAATAAAACGTACAGTTATTTTGAAACCTCTCGAAGTCAGTGATTAGGTTTTCATGAGCAGGGTCCCATACCGGAGTCGCGTATTCGAGTTTGGGTCGTATTAAAGTTTTATATAACAAAAGTTTCAAATTAGTAGGTACGCTGAAAAAGTTTCGAAGTAGGTAGCCAAGCGTGCTATTAGCGTTTTTTTTAATTATGCTCTCAATATGAAGAGACCAGCTTAGGTTAAAGTTATGTAATTACCAAGATATTTATATGAAGAAACTGATTCCAACGATATGTTGTTAATGTAGTACGACGGTATTGTAGATGTTTTTCTAGAAACACCCATGACTTTGCATTTGTTAATATTGAGCTCCATTAACCATTCATTGCACCAGTGCCTTATAGTGATAAAGTCCGACTGAAGTAATTGAATATTGTTAGCATTGGCAACTTCTCTGATAATGACGCAATCATCAGCGAACAGATGGAAATGGGAGTTGATAAGCGAGGGAAGATCATGAATATAAATTAGGAACAGTAGAGGTGCGAGGATGGAACCCTGTGGAACACCTGAACGGACCTCTGTAAAACCGGAGTTAATGCCGTTGGCACAAATAAATTGCGAGCGGTTGAGAAGAAAACACTCAATCCATTTCAAAAGGTTACCGCCTATGTTAAATTGTTTTAGTTTATGAAGTAATAGTTTGTGACACACCTTGTCGAATGCTTTTAGATAATCTAAGAATATACAATCAGCTAGTGATCATTTGTCAAGAATATGGTGTAGTGCATGTGTAAACGATATTAATTGCATTTCATAGGAGTAAGATTTACGAAAACCGTGTGGTGCTGAGGTAGAAAAATGAGTTGAATTCAAGGAAATTAACCAGGTTGGTAAAAGTAATATGTTCGAGCATTTTACAGCATGTACTGGTGAGAGATATGGGACAATAATTATTAGGGGATGCTTTGCTGCCGGATGTATACACTGGAATCACTTTGCCTATTTTCCACTCATTAGGTAGCGTACAATGGTCAAGGGATTGCTGGAAAAGTTTGGCTAGTATGATAGAAGAATAATATGAAGTGCTCTTTAAGAATTTCGAGTTAATACAATCGTATTCGGGAGCAGAATGAATGCATAGTCTATCAATAAGCTTACCGACACCGGATGGAGCAACAATTATGGAGGGCATGGTAACATAGTTAAGGTGCTGTGTACTTGGCCTATGTGTGCTAGATGTGGCCATGAAATTTTCTGAAAATGTATGGTTTAGTATGGTGGCAGAAAGGTCGGAAGGAATTGGAACACCGGAAGATTCGGTTAAGACAAGGCTGTTGTCAGTCGAAGGAATAATTGCAGGCAAAAATTTGTAAACATTAGTGGTAAGTATTGAAGGGAGAACATGTGATTCGAAGTGCTTTTTGGCGTCTTTGAGCGCTGGCACATGTGCGTTTGACGCCGCAGTATACGATGCCCAGCGTTCAATTGTTGAAGACTAAATCTAGTGCATTCGCCGTGGTAGCTGTTATTCTAGTTGCCTGAGTCCAGATCTGAACGAGTCAGAATACTGAACACACATCTAAAAAGTCACGAGCTTGAAGTGAGAGTGGGGATATTAAAAGGGGGTTGGTATTCCATGTTATGTTTGGTAAATGAAAATCGCCAAGTAGTAACAGCGGTGATGAAGGAAAGCGTGTTGCAACAATGTTAACAGCGTCATACAGTTCGTTACTAAAATTTGGTAACGACGAAGGTGGACGGTAGCATACCCCTATTACAACTTTCTGATGATTAAGTGTTATTGTTGACCATACTAATTCTAGTTCAGTCTGCACGTGTATACATGATGATGGTATATTATTGGAAATTGCCACAAGCACGCCGCCGCCTCTCTGCGTGCTACGATCACAGCGATAGAATGAGAAGCGATGAGCATTGGCGAAGATATCAGCGTCGCAGGCATGCGCAGTAAGCCGCGTTTCCGTGAGCGCGATTATTTTAGCAGAACATGTATCGATTGCTGATGCGAGTGAGTTGTACTTGTTAAGGACGCTTCTGATATTAGTAAAAAGAAGCGATACTGAAGCCGAGGATGTCTGGCCACTACCCCTCACTCGTTCCTACGAAGTGTTACCCGCCGTGGTTACTCAGTGGCTATGGTGTTGGGCTGCTGAGCACGAGGTCGCGGGATCGAATCCCGGCCATGGCGGCCGCATTTCAATGGGGGCGAAATGCGAAAACACCCGTGTACTTAGATTTAGGTGCACGTTAAAGGACCTCAGGTGGTCGAAACTTCTGGAGTCCTCCACTACGACGTGCCTCATAATCAGAAAGTGGTTTTGGCACGTAAAACCCCATAGTTTAAATTTTTAGGAAGTGTTGGCAGAGATAGCGGCAGAGGGCGAGCTGGCGTGTGCGCTTCTCCTATCAGTGAAAATGGCAGTGATAGGGTCATACGTGCAAGATTTCTTGTTCATAAGTAACTTGCTGTGGCGCAACTTATGGGTTGGGGATCCAGGATGGGTTTTCGGAAAGTCGAGCAACTTTTTTCATGTCAGACGTGTTGGGACCGAGTAATCTTCACTAATGGTGACCTTACTTTCCTTCAGGCTGTTGCGTTTGGCGAGTATTAGGTCTTTCGTTTCGAGGTTGAAAAATTTTGCGATGATAGGGCGGTATTTGTTAGGTGTGAATATTCCTAAGCGGTGCGCACGTTCGATTTTGTGAAGGGAAAGGGGCGCAGTTAGGCAATCACTAAGGATAGAAGCCAATTTTTCCTCAGTCGCCTGCCAGGCTTCATCGGAATCTCGGAGGCCTTAGAAAATTAAATTGTTACGCCGTGACCGGTCGTCAAGATCATCCTGCCGTGATTGCAAAGTGGTGACCAGTGAAGAAAGTTCGTCTGTGTGAGTGTGTATAGTGGCAATACCCTGGCTGAGTTCGTCTAACCTTTTACAGTTTTCCTCTAGCTCATCTAACCGGTTTTGAATCGCTGTGATTTTGGTTTCAATGGATTTCTGTCCAGTTTTAATAGCTTTCACGTCAGCTGCCAATTCCGTTTGTGTTTTAGAACTATGCAGCGAACGGGTGTGTACGTCCTTTAGCAAGTGAAAAATAACTTTCATCTGTTCAGTGGGATCCGATGGTAAATATTCAATATCTAAAAAGGCTTCCGAGCGGGCGGTTGTGGGCCCAGGGTTGCTCTCAACATCTCCCGCGCGCAACAATAAAAGGGTCATACAGAAACATTCACAACAAATTTCGCACAACACTTGTGGACACGGGAACATCAATAAGCAGACGTTATTGCTCTTCTTAGCATACAAGGGAAGGTTTGTATACTACTGCATAGCAAACGGGGAGCAGTTCAGTGCTCTGTCAAAGATACTGTCGCCATGTCCACTGAAGCAGCTGTTGCAGGGCCGGCTTCTCATGTACTGGGCCGAGGATGATGTTGCTGTCGATCCGAGGGGTGTTTTAAGGTCGAGTTATACGGGACAGAATGAGTCGACAAAGGGTGCGAAAGCAAGATGCAGTGAAGGCACCTCGTCACTCGCGCAGGCGTAGCGATGGTCCATGGTTACGGGTGACAGAAGCTGGCATATCAGGTCGCATGGTCCAACGGTTATCTAACCTGCGCGTTACATGATCTGCCCAACTCCATTTCCTTCTCTTAATGTCATTTAGAATATCGGCTATCAACGCTCGCTCTCTGAACCACTCTGCTTTCTTCTTTTAACGTTATGCCTGGCATTCTTTGTTCCATCGCTCTTTTCGCGGTCCTTAACTTGTTCTCAAGCTTCTTTGTCAGTCTCCAAGTCTCTGCCCCATATGTCAGCACTGGTAAAATGCACTGATTGTACACCTTCCTTTTCAATAATAATGGTAATCTTCTAGTAAGGAGCTGACAATGCCTGCCGTGAGCGATCCTACCCATTTTTATTCTATGGATTTCCTTCTCGTGATCAGGGTTCTCTGTGATTAGTTGACCTAGGTAAACGTACTCCTTCACAGACTCTAGAGGTTGACTGGCGATCCTGAACTCTTGTTCCCTTGCACGGCTATCGATAGTTATTTTTGTCTTCTGTATATTAATCTTTAACCCTACTCTTACAACTTCTTTGTTAATGTCCCCAATCGTTTGTTGTGACTCGTTCCCAGTGTTCCAGAAGAGGAGAATGTCATCTGCAAACAGAAAGTTGACATATTCGCCGTCTATACTCACTCCTAAGCCTTTCCAGTTTAAGAACTTGAATACTTCTTCCAAGCATGCAGTGAATAGCAGTAGATAGATTGCGTCTCCTTGCTTGACCCCTTTTTTATAGGTATCTTTCTACTTGTGGAGAATCAAGGAAGCCGCGGTATCTTTTTATATATTTCCCAAGATATTCACGTAAGCCTCCTGTTCTCCTTGATTACGTACAAGGTCTTTGACTGAATCACATGCCTTTTCATAATCTACGAAAGCCATATAGAGATGTTGATTTTACTCTGCAGATTTCTGGATTACCTAATTGATCATATGGATGTGATCCATTGCAGAGTACCTCTTTCTCAAGTTTGCCAGTTCTCTTGGTTAACTGAAGTCAAGTGTTGTCCTTATTCTCTGGAAATTATTTTGAAGATTTTTATACAATACTTGAAGTAAGCTAATTGGCCTATAATTTTTCAGTTCTTTAACGATTCCTTTTTTTTGTGGATTAGTATAATGTTGGCATTCTTCTAGTTCTCTGGAACCCTTGAGGAGGAGGAGGAAGTAAACTTTATTGCCCTAGAAAGAGTAATTCAGCGGTCGGGCCGGATGTCTTCATCTTCTATTGGTTGATGCCGATCTCCGGCCTGCATGGTTGGCGCCCCTATTCCAGGGCACCACTGAGCGTGGCTGCTCGTCGGGCATGATCCACCAGCCTCCGTTGGACGCTAGGGTCGCCGCTGGAGAGCACGCTCTCCCACTGCTCCGCACTCGGATTTTCTATTTTGTGGAATGCCTTATTCGTATTGCACTCCCACGTGATGTGATAAAGTGTGGGTATTGCGCCACACCACGGGCATGTGTCCCTGTATTGACCTGGGAACATTTTGTATAGTTTATGTAAATTTGGGAAAGTTCCTGTCTGCAGCTTTCGCCAGTAAACTGCCTGTTCTTGAGTGAGTGTATTGTGAGGCGGGGGATATCTGATCCTCGTCCCTCTATGGTAATTTAGTATGTCAGAGTACGTTGGGATCACTGTCATGATGTCCTCAGGATCTCTGTTTAGGTCCGCTCGGTTTGTATGCTCGCGAGCGATCCTATCTACCCTTTGGTTGCCCTCAATCTCAGTGTGCCCCGGTACCCAAAAGATGGTGTGTCTAATGTGTTTATTCTGTTGGCCAGCGCGGAGGAAGATTTGGAGCGCTTTTAGACCGATTCTGCCGTTAATGTAGTTTCGGCATGCTTCCTTGGAGTCTGTTAGAATTATAAGGGATTTATTTGTGCGGTAGCCCTCCACAGCTGCTAGAGCAACAGCCATTTCCTCTCCCTCGGTTACCGTACAATCCCGTGCCGACGCGCAAGCGATTTCCCTATAGTCCGAGCCTATTACTGCCGCGACGACTCTTTGTTCTTTTTCCCTTCGTTCTCGAGGATATACCGCGGCGTCCGTGTATACCGTGTTCGCCTTGGTTGCTAGGTATTTTTCTACATACTTTGCCCTAGCGTTCCGCCTGGCTGTGTGTAAATTCGGGAACCCTTGAATTGGTGAGACATCTTCAGTAAATCCAAGCAATCTTATTTCGCAACCTTACAAGGCGATAAAGGTGGCCGAAGAAAAAGCTGCTACACTGCAGCTTGACTGGGCTCTAGCCACCCATCAGCAATGAAGACGAAACAGATTTACCATTACTAAACCTTCATAAAAAGCACTGTACCAGACATACAATGAATCCAAGATTACATTACAATCATACACGCCTGTCTAAGGACATGTAGGAAGTAAGAATGAAATAGAAACGCTAAGTACTCATAATATACATACATAATACAATGGCCAACAAAACAATTTTTTTCTATAAAGGACCGCAAACTTGCCACGCATTATGACTCCTCCGTCTTTGAATAAATCGACTGGTAGTCCATCCTCTGTTGCCGCTTTTCCCCGTTTGATGTCTTGCAAGGCAATTCTAACTTCATCCCTAGTTATAGAAGGAGCCTCTGTGACCTGTTCATTACTTCTTCGAATGGAGGAATCGTGGCTACCCTGGTTACTGCACAGGTCAATACGAAATCCTTCCGCTTCTTTTACTATGTCTTCGAGATCACTGATGATATTACCCTGGTTATCTTTTAGTGCATACATCTTGGCTTGTCCAGTGCCAAGTTATCTTACTGATTTCATGCTGCATATTTTTTTTTACTGCTACGTCAGTCTTTCTCACGCTATAACTTCCAATATCAGTTACTTCCTCCTTATTGATCAGTTTCGACAGTTCGGCGAATTCTATCTGATCTCTTGAGTTGGACACTTTCATTCTTTGTCGTTTTTTCTTAAGTCCTTTGTTACTTGGGAGAGCTTACGTACTGATTGCCCTAATGCCTTACCTCCCACTTCAATTGCTGCTTCTGAAGCGACCCTAGTTACGGTTACATTCATGATCTCTATGTCATCCTCATCGCTCTGTTCCAAGGCTGAATATTTCTTTGCAATTACCAGCCTGAATTGGTCTGATTTTAGCCTTGCTACGTCTAGCTCGGCCTAAAAGACAAGTTTTTTTGCCGCAAGTTGAAAGACGCACAAAAGCAAGACACATAAAGACAACACGGGTGGCTTCTTCTGAACAATTTTCTTCTTTCCCCTTGACCAATTGTACTCTTTGTCTCTTCATATTGAGGTGAATCCTAGAGCTTAGTAGCCTATCATAACTTCACTTTACCTTACCTAACACTTCTACACCCTGCACTATGATGGGATCGGCTGAAAGTATGAAATGTATAAATCCACAACAAGCCGGAACGCCAGGCAAGTTCCGGGTTTTGTGATATATATTCGCTAATGTTCCAGGCGACAGCACCTCTAGGATGTGTTTAAGCAAATAAATTTTTTCTTGCAATAGAAAACGTGCTCCGGGAGGCAGCTTGATTGGGCCTGCGAATCCACACGCTGGGCAACGTAAAAATCGTGTGGCGCTGCGTATACTACTTCGGACAAGACACGGGTACACGTTCACGAGGGCTAGCCCTGAAGAGGGTTTCGTCACACTGATCTGCCCACATCAGCCGGAGGTAGGGATGTGAGTGCGCGGTGAGCACTGACGTCAAAAACTGTCTGTGAGGAGGTCGGGCTTGAAGGACCGTCACCAATGAGAAAATTTGCAAGCCCACACGCACACGAAAACGCACCCACATATATACCTACACCGACACACGCGCGCACACACATACGTACGCACGCTCTTTGTTGGACGTTCCTCGTCGGTGTTTCTTCTGGAACCTCCGAGCTTCCATGCTGTGTTATAGCAGTGTGTTAATCAGGATCAAAACGTTGATATAACGCAGTAGGGAAGATATGACGGAGTGCCGTCCAAGTACCCTCTTGACATTCCAACGGGCCCACCACGTGGCGGAGGAGCTTGGTCTTTTTGTCGCGACGTGAAAGCGGCCCGCTACGTGCTAGTGCACGATCCCCGATGGATCTCAATAAAGTTTTTTTCATCCATCGATTGCTGACTGTAAGTTGTTAAAGTTAGATAAATGCCTTTAAATACCGTATATTCAGCATGATAGTCCTTGAGTTAGGCTGGTGCATTGCTGTGAAGTCCGACAGTTGGCCGAAAGGGCGATGTTCAAAATTCGTGCACATTCTTTCGCGTCCATATTTGTACGCCTGCCTCTGATTGACACGAATACCTACTAACTTGTTCAGCTTTCACTGTTTCTGTGCTTGGTGGGTAAGTAGGAGTGGCGTAGCCAGAAATTTCGTTCGGGGGGGGGGGGGGGGGCTCACGTTGCAGCTCGGCCTCCTGCTTAAGAGGAAGCTTTAGCTCGGGTGCTCCTATCTATATAGTTGTAGAAGGAGAATTCGTTTTTCTCGGCAACCACTGCACCGAATTTGACTAGGGTTGTTGCATTTAAAAGAAAAACTTAAATTCTAGCGACTGTTGGTTTCGAATTTTTCAGTTAGGCTGTTAATTATTCATTAAAATTGACCGAAATCGCAAATTCTCAGAAAACGATACTATCAAGTTTAAAACTCTGTAACTCAACAAGCTGATATCGATTCTGTAAATTGCATCTAATAGTACATGTACAGCGGACAAAATTGCTATGTTACACATGAATCTCAAAAAATTTAGTATTATGGAAATACGGCTTTGGAGAACCCTTGTACACAACGTAATCAATTCACCTAAGATACAAATTGACAAACCAAATTTCTCCACTTTGACTGTTATAATAGATGCCGTTTACAGAACCACGATATATGTTCTTGATGCAGAGCTATTAGTTTGTAAACGTCGTGCTTCTAGGTTATTTCGAACTTTCGAATTTTTCAAAATATTCTCAACAACGTTCAGGCCCTAAATCGATATTCCGCTTCCAACAGACACTACAAGTCCACTTTGTCTCTCAAATGCAACAAATTTCATTAAGACTGATCAAGGGGTTATGCCAGAAACGCGTTTCTGAGTTTTGCATGTATTTGAATAGGCCGCGTCGGAGTTGGGGCCGAGCTAATGCTTCCTCTTAAACAATTCGTCTTGAGATCAAATACATGAATAATAACTGCATCGCTATTACCAACGATGCTGCAAACGAATTCTTGAACGCTGCGCACTGTCATAACAAGTAAAATATGTATTTTTTCATAAAATTATATACTTGTATTTGCCAAAAATTGTGCCCAAAATAATTGATATCAATGCTTCTATGTATTTTGTCAATTTATAACTAAAGAAAATATCACACGAACTCTATAGCTATATCAGTTCGAAACCAGCAAAGCAGTGCTGATATGAAAAATATCAAGGCCACAGTCCCAACGTGGGAGCGGCCCGCGTCAACGTATGGTTGACCTTCAGGACCCAATAAAGTTCTCCATACCATACCATGAAACGAACAAGTTGAGGACAAATATGTTAATGAAACTTTGCCATTCAAGAACCTTGTTGACATTCTTTTACATATGCGACGGCCAATGAAAACTCTCAATGACGCTGTCATTTGTTCCAATGTATTACGCAGGAGCAGCTGTCACCGGTCGTGTATCGTCAGTAATTGCACCGAAATTATAGTCACAAGAGAGAGCACGTATAAAAAGAACGAGCTCTGGAAAAATTTACGAGGGGGAGTCAAATGAAAGTGAGCCAATGCGAACATATGTCAAACGGGGTACTTTATTTAAAAGTAGTCTCCATGAGCATTTAGACATTTGTCCCATTGACTAACGAGTCGAGTGATTCCCGTCTCATTAAACTCCTTGGGTTCCTGCTTCAAAAAGTCTGCAACTGACTATTTCACGTCATCGTCCGACACTAATCTGCTTCCCTCGAGCTGCTTTTTTCCGTTGCCCCAAAATGTGGATGTCTCGAGGCGACAGGTCTGAGCTGTATGGCGGTTGTTGCAGCGTTTCCCACTTGAACATTGCCAATTTTGGGTTAACGACATCAACGACGTGGCGACGGGACTTGTTGTAGAACAAAATGACCCCATTCGTCAATTTTCCACGTCGTTTGTTCTTGATTGCGACACGCAGCCGATCCGGCACTTTAGAATATCGGAAACAATTGATAGTCTCTCAAGATTTAGCAAATTCTATCAGTAATGGCCCCCGAAGAGCGAAAAAAAAAGTCAACATCTTCCCGGCGGAAATGACGGCCTTTCCTTTCTTTGGGGGTGGTGAATTGGAATGTTTCCACTGTAAGCTTTGCCGTCGTGTTTCAGGCTCGTAGTAGTGGCACCATGGTTCGTCCCCGAAGGCGGCGTGCTTGCTCCCCGCTTTTCTCCTTTGCGCACAAAAGACAGCCACCATCGTCGGCTCACCCATTCGAGCCTCCCCCCCCCCTCCCTACGCTTTCATTCGCACATACAGCATGCGGCGCGCGGTCACGATGTTATCGCCCGTGGACTTTATACAAAACATGAGGGCAACAGCAACGGTGGGAGTGCGCCTGGAGTGTCCACATAATTGCTATCGCAATAATATGATAAGGATATCCGGCAACTGAAGCGTCCCGTGGCCCATTACTTTCCGCAAAAGAAGTAACAAAATCGAACTTTCACCATACGACAATTCGCTCCGCTGCAACGATGCCTGTTTGTTTTTAGTGTGGCCGGGGCCCCGAAATAAAAAAAAAAACAAAATGAAAGTACTATGTTGGCCACAATCGAATGCCTACTTTGGGCATCTGATGTGGCTACCGACGGAATATCGGAGAAAATGTGAGACACTTGGTCCACCGAGAACCATACGCATACTTCTCGGTATCCTATATTGGCGAGACAAGGGTTTCCGGAGAGGTTGTGCTCAAGCGAACGCGGTGCGATCCGTCGAGTCCGAGCAGTGATGGCGGCGAGTGGCGATTGTTTCTTTTTCTCGTCTGCTAGCCAGTAAGCGTCAAAAACTCTGCCAGGTGAAAATCCACTCGGCCAGAGAAAACCGAAGCGCACCGAAGTTCGCCGCGCGGTGGTCTGGGCAACACGAGAAAAACGCATGCGCTCTGGCTGGCTCTGGCAGCCCGCGGGTAGGGTAGTGGGAATAAAGAAATTGAAGAGGCTCAATTTTTCCTCGCGAATAAAAGTCAAAGTACAAAAAACAAACAAGAACGTAGTTACCTTGGCTGGCTTTAGTGTCTTGACATGGATGCTTTGGTGTAGGTGAAAAAAAAAAATGTAGATATTTTTTCATGTGACATGACGGCACAACTGAACCACCACAATGCTTCGTCTCATCGGACCTCGCTGCGTGCTTTGTCAACTTGTCTGATAGTGTGTTAATTTGGCTTGTGTCGTTGTATGTTCCGATGTAAAACTTTAGAAAAGTCAATGCACCTTTGGCGTCAAATATTTATAGCAACATTAAACCCACAGAGTTCCGCAGTTGAAAATCTAAAGCACAACTTCATTTTCAGTGTACCTTTCACATGAAAAGTTTATGAGAACTTTATACCCACAATGTTTCGGGAATGGAAATTCATGCGATCCGTAGATACCGCGGCGTAGATACCGCGGCGTGCCCGTTCGCCATCAAAACGCCCTTGAAACTTTGTGCTCGGATGGGGCTGCTTGGCGTTATGTTACTCCCGGTGCATGGGCGTTGCCGCGAGATCCAGCCCGAGTTTGCAATGTTCGCGGTGAAATGTGTTTTCGAGCGGGAAAACGAAATTATAGACAGAATTCAGAATGATTTCCGGCGCCGGGGGTTGCTTTGGTCGGCGGTGCATGGACAGCACGAAAAAATTTCGGGGGGGGGTGAAACTCCATAAGCCCCCCCCCCCTCTGGCTATGCCCCTGGTAAGTAGGTATGATCAAGTGGCTTGCAGGGGACCTGCTGTTCATAGAGCCAAGTATTTCGCTCTTTTCTGCCATCACACTTGACTAGAAACATCATCATAAGCGTCGTGGTGTTTGCGGGGCAACAAGCTTAAGAGCACAATACGGCAAAACTCTAGGCGCTTCACCTTGCGTACACTACCGATTAAATTAGATCACTACCGTTTCATGACGTCACCAAAGCCCGTGCTTTTCGCCTCTCGGGGGTGCCTCGGTGAACAGGTCTCGCTAGCAGCGCGGGAGTAAATTAACTCCTTTAAATAGGACCATCCGCCGGCTTCCCTCGGTCGGCGATCATCCAGTCAGCTCTTCATCGCATCCCGCGAATCCGATTGCTCGTGCGTAAATTGCGACCCGTCACCCTTGCTGGTGGACGTAATCTGTTCCATCCAAGACAGGCGACGTCCCGTGGGCCGCACTGTGGCGCATTCATCTCTCTCTAATCCCAACAATGAGAAAGCGTGTAATCTCCTCGCTGCCTATTGTCTTGGCAGGGCTCCCATCGATCGGGCGGCCACTCGGAGTGTGGGTCCGGGCTGCAACGGGGGCCAAAGCGTGCGAGGCGTCACCGAAACCTCCAAGGATGAGAGGAGAAGCACCTAGAATCAAATGCGAGAGACGGGCCGCCGGCAGGAGTCTCTTTGTCATTCTTTGAGCCTCCGCCAGATGGCGATGCGGGATGAGAGAGCTCTTGCATGGCCGCCGCCGTTCCCGCGGCGCTGCGGCGGGAAAAAAGTCGATTGTGTGAAGTTGTGCCGAGCGTGTTCGGGGGGGCGCAGCCGCGACGGTGGCCTCCCGCTGTCTAGTCGTCCGTCGCGTCGGCGACGCTTCTTTCCCGGAGAGGCAGCGCCAGTGATGCCCTGCGAGCGACGCAGCGCCGAGCGCTGAACGACCGTGTTGTTCTCCATTCGAGCAGACGACGGCGATGCCGGCGGCCTCTCGGACGCCGATAGGACGACCAAGTAGTTATTCGTGCTGCCATGGCCGCTGGTCTTTGGTCTCGTAGTGTAGCGTCGGGGCCGACGTGCCACGATGCCCCTGGACCGGTCACCGTCGCGCCGAGGCGGCAGCGTGGTGCGGCGGCAGCGAAGGCTGGCCGCGTCGCCGCCGTCGTCCGAGGGAAGCAAGTGCCGCTCGTGCTGCCGCAAGTTCGCCGCATTCCTGTTCTCGCACGTGGGTCTGTGCGCGCTCGTGGTCGGCTACAGTGTGCTCGGTGCGTTCGCCTTCCGCGCCCTCGAAGGGCCTTACGAGGTGCGCAAGGCGAGCCAAGTGCGCGCCCTGCGCGAGCAGACCGTTAGCCGGCTGTGGGACGTGACGGCGGCACTGAACGTGCTCTACAAGGACAACTGGACCGCGGCCGTCAACGAGCACATCCGCGAGTTTCAGCTCAGGCTGGTGGCCGCCGTCAAGGACGGCTACGATGGCAAGGAGTCTGGCCGCGAGCAGCAGTGGTCTTTCTCCGGGGCTTTCCTCTACTCGCTTACCGTCATCACCACCATAGGTGAGCTTTCCCCACCCCTGCAGTGCTGGGAAGTCGCGCTTCGCTTGTTCGCAGCCCCACAGCACTACGCGCAAAAAAAAAAAGAACCAGAAAAAAAAAAAACCACGTCGTGTGTTCCAAGCGAGACATCCGCATTCAGATGGGAGCTGTCTACTACGGTAAAATTGGTCGATTGAGGTCAGTGGGCCATTCATCCACTCATTCATTAAACCCTGCAACTAATCCGTCATACCCAATTGTTTGCTCCAGAACACTGCACAGAAACCGACGAGGCGTTGTTCAAGGAAAATATGTTTTGCAGTAGATGAGCCTCTTTCTTCGGCTGCCTCTTCTGTAGGAAGCGCACCGTTTGCAAACACCTTTTCGTGACGCCGCACGAAAGCGTGTTTGCGTAGGTATAAATTTAGCGCAAATCACATGGAAACAGTGCCACAACTTGAAACAAGAGCAAATGGTGTGAGGTGTGATTGGCAAATGGTTGCATTGCCAGGCTATACTAAACCACACACATACACGCTATATATATATATATATATATATATATATATATATATATATATATATATATATATGTATATAATAGGAATCCAACAAACACTGACACCAAGGAGAGCATAAGGAAAATTACCTGCGCTTAATAAATGAAATAAACGATAAATTAAGGGAAATGAAAGTGGATAAGAGAGGGAGAGAGAAGTTTAATGGTAGGAAATGCAGAGAGGTCGGCCTGAGGTATATCCCTCTAGCCAGATACTCTGCGTTGGGGGAAGGGGAACAGGTAAAGAAAGAGGTAAGAAAGAGGAGCATGGTGGGTGACGATGACGAGAGAAGGAGGATGTAAAACATATGTATGGCAAGCAATTTGGCATGCTCAAAGCCTACAGTCCAGGCCCGTACTTCTTAAAAAGTTCAGTAACGCCTGGATGGCCTTGAAACTCGATTGAGCGTCTGGCCAAGGGCCTAAAATAACGTCCTCCGACAACGGTGGGCTGTCGAGACGCGTCATTGTTCAACTTTTGACGCTCTTCCACGTAGTTAGGGCAGTCAGAAAGCACATGACTTATAGTCTCATTCACATTGCACAACTCGCAGTCTGGAGAGTCAGTGCGTCCATGAGGTGTACGTAACCGCGCGTAAACGCTACCCCCAGTCTTAGTCTGTGCAGAAGACTGGCACAGCTGCGTTGAATTTTCGTTGGTAGCCTAAATTTCATGGTAGGGTCCAATCTCTGGAGTCGTCTGGGGCGATTATCCGGATTTTCCCGGTGTTTTTCTGTCGATTTTCGGATGACACTGGAGAGGAGGCGGTTGGCGTTTGCTCTTGAAAAATGAATTGCAAGCAGTGACTCTGGTTCTTCGAGTGCTTTCTTCGCTTCGGCATCGGCCAGTTCGTTGCCGTCTATACCACAGTGACTCGGAATCCACTGAAACGTGATGTGGTAGCCGTTTTCTTGCGCTAAAGTGTAGAGCTCGGCAGTTTGAAGAGCCAACACTCTGCAAGCGCTTTCTTGTTGCAGAGCCGATTTTGCGTCACTGAAGGCTGTCCATACTTGAGGAGGCTGTCGCGAGATATATTGCCTCTCTGATTGCCACTCGTTCCGTAGGTGTCTTCTTGTTACACAGACGGTACCACCGAATGCGTTGATGCGCAGGTACGACGAAAGCCGCACCAGACGCATACGACGAGACCGATCCGCCTGCATACACATTCACCGAGGAGTCGTATTCTTTCGACATATATTCAAGTGCTAAATGACTGAGGTAGGCATTCGCGACTTTTTAGAAATTCCGGGAATAGATAGACGTACCCGTATTTTGGACAGTATACCCATGGGGGCATACTTGGAAGGTCAGCAGGGGCAAAGCATGATGGTATGCAGATTCTTGGCATTTAATGTCTGTTGAACAAGTGGAGTGTGGCCATATGTCGGGAAGTGTCAATAAGGGCTGGCGTCCATACAGGCGCAGCAGTCGCCGGAATACTCGAAGAGGTTCGCATCGTAGATAGACAGGTAAAGGGGTGATGCGAGCCTCCTCAATTGTTCCGTAGGTTGAGGCGCAAGTGGATAAAAAAACTAACACTCCCAGGGTTTTCCCGTTTCCCCATCTACAAGAAAGTGGATGGGGAAACGGCGCCGCGGTAGCTCAATTGGTAGAGCATCGCGCGCGCAATGGGAAGGTTGTGGTATCGTTCCCCACCTGCGCCAAGTTGTTTTTTCGTCCACTTTGATTTCCACTAATTTATCGTATATTTCATTTATTAAGGACAAGTAATTTCCTCTATGTTGTCCTTGTTGTCAGTGTTTGTTGGGTTCTTATCATATGACTAATAAAAATGTTGCACCTTGGTTAACCCCCTCTCTTCTCTTTTATATATATCTATATATATATATATATATATATATATATATATATATATATATATATATATATATATATATATATATATATATATATATATATATATATATATATATATGTATATATATATATATATATATATATACATATATGTATTGTACACATAACTACAGCTGCGCCAAAGGGCTACACTTGCTGTGACGAAAGCGTAACACTGGCTCGTATTACGCCCGAACTTCACCAAAACAGCGAGCGCGACGAGCAAGGGTTCGTGTTCGGGCGAAATTAGGAAAAGATGGAAGCTCGGCGCAATACCTTGGGTTTCGTAGACTTCGTCCTCGAGATATATGCAGTCGCCGCAGTCGTCTAGTCTCACACGAGCCCGGCTTTCTGGTGGATTTACGGGGATAGTGGGCGACAATATGAGCGCGCCTTAGAACTCGAGTTTGCCATTTGCTTAAGAATGATGAGCTGCGTGCCTTCTCGTTTTATCCCTCGAGAGGCTAAGACGCGTACCAGCGGAGTCGGGAGACACCGCGGTTCTTTTAAGTGACTTTTCACGTGACAGCTGTTAATACTTATTTATTTTACATACTTTCAAGGCCCGGAGGCGTTACGGAAAGAAGTGCAGAATGAAAAAGAAGATGCAGCAAAATACTGATAAAACACATTTTGTACAGCGATGGGAAGTCATCTGAAGTCGGTGATGAGTGCGACTGATGCGAAATGGCGATTGCAGAGCTCGGCACGGTAAACGCTTGTGGGGCATTTGATACCCCAACTTCCCGGCTGTGGTCGGTGCAAGACGAAATTGAAGATAGAGGTCCGAAAAGCGTTTTTTTCAAAGGAGGATTGAAATGAAACACTTTGTGAAAATGGCATAGAGGGATACACTTGCGTCCTGACGAAAGATTAGGGAAACTTAGGGTTTCTTTCAAAGATGTAGCATAGCATAGCGAAAATAGCTCGACAAAATGAAACTTGCTGCACGATTTCCTACGCTTTCCAAAGTGAGAATTAGTGAAAACTGAGACGGATCCCCAATGGCTGAAACGTAGTTCAACTTGGAGCTTATCTTTGTTTTGTAGATAGATAATTCTAGGCCTGACGGTTGACATTTTGCTTGCTGTAAATAATTAAACGAGTTTATGCGTGTGTGCTTCCCTTACGTCGCCACGACAATTGGGGGCGAGCTCCACCACTGGAGCAGCTGGCGCTGCCGTCGGCGTGACGTGGTATGAGGGATCACGTGGACACAGCGGCCGCGTCGGCTGCTTCGGAAGTGCCGATGCATGCTGAAAACGAAAGCCTCACCGGGGCCGCGGTTCTGGTTGAGAGGTTTTCCCGCTTCGTGTGTCTACTTGACAACACTTGAAAGCACTATCTTCGAAGGCGTCCAGCACGGTAGGCTCGGTGCCGCAGTGGGGGACGTGCGCAACGGAACCCAGTGTCAGCCTTCACACGTACACACGGGACTAGAAGCTGCGTGAAGCTTGGATCGCGAAACTTAGAACCAGCGCGCAGCCATCGGCTCGGGTGTGCAGCAAGCACTTCCGCGAGGACGATTTCTGCCACGGGGCGTCGATGTAGCAGAGAGCGCCGAGACGCTCGCCGGCGCGCGCGGCCTTTCTACCAGCTGTGTAAGGAGGCGCCACGACCACCGATGGGCCGGAAGTGCGAGCAGTATTGCTTTCGCAATAAAAAAGTGAATAGTCGCGGCGGCACATTACAAGTAGCCGTAGGCGTTGAAGGTCTCTAGTTATAACAAAATGATATTTGGACAGCTCTGGTAGTGTCTGCGTATCAATGAATGCTTGTGTACTGAAAATATGTGCATATGCCGAGGCCTTACGCTCGTGGCACGGTTCGAAAGCGTGCTCGCAGCGAAACATTGTGCCCGGACATGCATGCTGGCGCGCAGACGGTCGCTGCATTCAGGTGTTATTCTGTTGTGCTCCATTTCATTACACAGACAGCCCACTATAAGAACATATCTTTTACGTAGTTTTCTCTCAACGTTTGCCTGCCTTTCACGCGGGGACTCAATCGCGGCAACCGCACGCTGTGGGCGTTCACTGTGCGTATTCGGTAAACCATTCTATGCTTTATGTTTGGCCTACATTATTACTTTGACAGCAAATAACTTCTGTCGTTTCGAGGGTACTTACAGAAATGTCCAGCAGGGCTCCTGCGTGGTGTTCTTATTGAGCGCCCACAGCCAAACCTACGAGGAGCGCGTTATCCCTCGTGCTACGCAAGCGAGGCACTTCCGACAGATGGCGACTCCATAAGTCCTCGCCGCCAGTGTATATGCTCATTGTAAAAGGCAATTGTTAAAACTTGGAATCGTGTGCGCATGGGTCGCGAGGACCGCCTAGCAGCTGATAAGTCGTATCCGAGTCTAAAGACATTCGTTTCAAATTCATTTGAAGCGCCCACCTTGAAAGAATGTTACCGCTTTTGCCGAATACTATTTTGTTTTCTCGCGCGGAGCTTGGGTACTATTAAGGGGATCATACAGTGGTTCAAGTAACGCTTAGCTTTTCCCAACTGGAATTCCTTTGTTGGAAACCTACACCACACTCCAAGTGTTGCCGCATCACCTCATCGCAACTGATTTAAACACGTTTAGTCATTTTACGCGCTTTTACATTTTACTCTGGCTGCGCGGTGGCCGCGGCGTCTGCGTTAGTAAATCATAACTAATATTGTTTTTCGGGGAAATGCATATGGAAAAAAGTAACGTGCATGGACGTGTTTATGTCGATCGAGATTGATAGGCGCGAGAATACTGGCACTTCAGTACTGATTGGGTTGATAACGTACAGCGTACGACCACGTCGGCCACAGGTTAGTGACGAAAGCATCTGAAGTGGGGACCGAGAATTAGTAGCAAGCGCGCCCTGTCATCGACGGCGTGAATGTCGAAATACTACGCGCCCACCGCATCCGTGGGGGAAGAGTCCCAATGAAAACGCTTCCTCCGTAGGACATCCGAGTCATGCCCCAAAGTCCGTGAACCGTTTCGGAAACAAGACATCCGTCGGACGGCCATTTCCGGACATCCTACCACGGACGTCCCAAGCATATTGCACATGGACCTTTTCCGACGTACACATAAATAGTTGTCCTGCAAGACCCTTTGTCATTGAGTTTCTTCGTATTTGAATTAAGCTTTCTAGCATATTCTAATTATAATCTGTAGCTATCATGTCTGGGCCTCGTGTGTTTGTCGCACATTGCGATTCTTCTGACAATTTTAAAACTTTAGTTAGTTCAATATACCACATCTCCCCGACGAAAGCTCTAGAAGAATGACGAACACTATACTTCATTTCCACACGCGAGTGTGCGCGCGTAACATGTGCACGCAGTGCATCTGTTCTTGCCTTGTGGGTGCTGTACCTGTTGCACCTGTGACACAGCGTGTGCTACGAACGTAAAATTCAATATAGCAAACACTGTTCAATAGGCCCTGACATGTCCGTGAAGTATACGCAGAATGTCGCCATGATGTTCCTTGCGGAATGAAAGTAATGACCACATGACATGGAAAGTGTAGCCAAACGATCGTGTGAGGGACGGCCCCAGCGACACATCGACACCTCCCAAGGGTATCCATGCCCTGGCAGTGGATGTTCAGATAGGATTTCACTGGAGGTCATTGCAGTCATTGGGGCACGCTTTCGAATGACCAAAATTATTTCTAATTGTAGAAAAGCGTTCGTTTACAAATAATTTTTGAACAAATGATGGTTTGTGTTATTGGAAGAATGCCTTCAACATGAAAAGCAACCATCTAGACAAACGCGGACGGAGCTGCAGTTCCGCTGCCCTACCGACGTCACGTGGGGACGTGGTCACAGACAATGCGCGGTGTGCAGAAATGATTCTCTCTCTCTCGAATTGGAACGGATTGGAACGATATAGTGGGCCGTCCTCTCCAGCGCTTTTGCTCGTGAATGGCGCTCGTGCTGGGAGTCCGTACCCTGCTGTAACGGTCTGTCCCAAACAGCGGGGACTAATAAACGCCTTTACAATGTGTGTATAATATATATATATATATATATATATATATATATATATATATATATATATATATATATATATAAACATATAATGAGTGGAATTCACGAGCACAAGCGCTGGAGAGGACGGTGCACTATATCGTTCCAATCCTTCTCCACAATTACCCTCAGCAATGAAAAGGGAGCCGTCCGTTGACCAAACAGCTCCTTACTTTGAGTGGCTTGAGGCGCTCGACGTTGACAATGTCTCTTTCACGACGGCACATGTCCGAAGACGGTTCAACAGGTTCCATCACGTAGTTGACAGGGGATGCGCGTTCGACGACACAGTACGGCCCCTCATACTTGGGTAGTAGTTTTGAAGAGAGGCATGTTGCAGCAGAAGGAACCGAGAGCCACACAAGCGCTCCAGGAAGGAAGGTGGGCGCAGAAGTGGTGCCACCGCAAGTGTTCTTCTGGCGCTCTTGGCCATTGGAGGTAAAGGCCCGAGCGAGATCTCGGCACTCTTCAGCACGTCTTGCCGTGGCATAAATGGGCGCACATTAAGATGCGTCCGGTAGGTATGGTAAAATTGTATCGTTGGTGTGCGACGGGTGCCGACCGTGCATTAAGAAAAAGAGTGAAAAGCCGGTGGTGCTCTGAGTAGCGGTGTTGTACGCACAGGTTACGAAGGGAAGAATGACGTCCCAAATGGTAGGGTCGGAGGCGATGTGCATGGCAACCATGCTGCCGAGCATACGGTTGAAGCATTCCGTAAGGCCAATGGTTTGAGGATGGTACTCCGTAGTTGTACGATAAACAACGGGGCACTCTTTAAGAATGGCTTCAACTATTCGGATAGGAAGACATGTCCGCGATCACTGAGCAGTCCCTTAGGTGGCCCATGACGCAGGATTAATCAATAAAGCACGAAGGAGGCAACATCGCGCGCTGTAGCTGCCGGGAGGGCGGCAGTTTCGGCGTATCGCATGAGGTGGTCGACTGCCACAATGGCCCAGCGATTTCCAGTTGATGTCAGGGGAAGGGGCTCATACAAAGCGATGCCGACGCGCCCAAACGGCCGGTTAGCACAAAGAAAAAATTGCAAAATGTCTGTTGAGAGGCGGGTTGACGATTTCCGACGCTGACAGTCGGGGCAAGAGTGAACGCACTTCTGAACGTAGCTGTACAACACTCGCCAGTACTACTGCTGTAGAAGGCGCTGGTGTGTTTTCAGAACTCCCGAGTGTGCACACTGTGGATCGGCGCGGAAAGCTGCGCATATCTCGCAACGCAGACGGCGAGACACTACTAACAACCACTGGCGCCCGTCGGGGTTATAATGGCGTCGATGAAGCCGGTTGTCGCGAATGATGAAGGGGTGAGGTTGACGATGCAACGCGCGAGTGGTTTGTTGTGCTGATGAACCAGAAAGCAAGTCTATAAGGGAGGCAATCCAATGGTCCTTGCGCTGCTAAGAAGCGACGGTGGTAATGTCGAGCGAAGAAACGGTAAACTGGGATAGTGAGCAGCAGGCATTGTCGTCAGGTAAGGGAAAACGCCAGAGGGCGTCGGCGTCAGAATCGTGGCTTCCTCAGCGGTACAGCATGCGGATATGGTAATCCTGCAGGAGAAGTGCCCATCGGGCAAGATGACCTGAGGGATCTTTCAAGGACGACAGCCAACATGGTGCATGGTGGTCCGTGACTACATCAAATTGGCGGCATACACATAAAGCCAGGACTTAGTAAGAGGCCAGATGATGGCCGGGCATTTTTTCCTGTCGCAGTGTAATTGGTCTTAGCTTTTCTAAGCGTGCGACTTGCATACCCCACGACATACTCAGCAAGCCCTTATTTGTGCTGGCGCCGACGCCAACACCACTGCCATCCTTGTGCACCTCGGTAGGGGCTGTCGGGTCGTAATGTCGCAAAATTCGCGGATACGACGGAGCTTTGTGAAGGCCTCGTCGCACTCGGATGACCACGAAAATGACGGGTCCGTTACGTTTAAGTAGCTTCATCAAGGGCGATATGATGGCGGCGAAATTCCGAATGAAGCGTCTGAAGTGACAGCAGAGACCTATGGAACTGCGCAATTTATTGACGGACGTTGGCAATGCAATTGATGGCTTGCTATTGCGATTGCCGATGGTGACTCAGTTAGCAAGCCATCAATTGCATTAACATACAAAGAACTGGTTTTTCTGAGGTCGCACATGCGCTCTCGTTCATCCTAGGTCATGAATTTTGAATGCATACTCATGTCGGGTTGATGCTTTGTAGGGGGCGCTTTTGTCTTGGTTTGTCAGTACATATATGTTTGTTTTTCAAAATAAAAATCAGTTGGAAGTCAGCGCTTGTCTTCGCCGTCCTTTTTTGTCCCTCGTCTATGTATGTGCTGTAAGTGACGATTGATACCCTGGGGAACACCCGATAAGACTGCAATATCAGATGAACTTGCGCCTTCAAGAATAACGCGTTGCTTTCTACCGACGACGTACGCTTCGAGCCATTTCAGCAGGGTGGATGGAACTTTGAGGGCAGACAGTTTCAGTAATAATAAGTTATGTGCGACAGAATCAAAAGCTTTTTGAAAATCCAAAAATATGCACTCAACCTGGTTACCTTTGCTAAGTGAAAAAAGCGATATCGTGAGCAAACTCTATCAGTTACATAAAGCAAGAAAATCCCTCTCTGAAGCCGTGTTGCAGTGAACAAAAAAAGTTGTTATCCTGGAGGTGCTTAAATAGATTAGTGTAAACGATGTGCTCTAGCGATTTGCATATGATGCTTGTAAGGGAGATAGGCCTATATTTTACAGTTTTTGTTTTGTTGCCGCTTTTATATACAGGAATTACGTTGGCGCTTTTCTAGTCATCGGACAAGGCGCCGACATCCATTGATTTTGAAATGGTGTTACTAAAAAGGGAGCGACAGAAACTGCACAGTTCTTCAAGATACAGTTCGGAATACGGTCAGGACCGGGTGCCGTGTTTACCTTGAGCTTCTCCAAAAGTAACACTATTCCATGTACTGAGAAATCTATGCCACTCATCTCCATAAACTCATTCACAATATGTAAGCCGTCGGTAGGGTATGCCGATAGGGAAAAAAATGACTGAAGATAACGTTTAAACTGTTCAGCCTTGCCTTCCAGATGCTATAGTTAAAGTCATCTATAATATCGGGAATGTTGTCTCTTACGCGCTGCTTCCTTTTTACCTACTTCTAAACCTGCTTTAGATTATTCTTTATTTTTCCGCCAAGAACACCCAGACACGCACGTTGGGCCCTGCGCATCTCCCGCGTTATAATCTTGTTCAGTTCTTTCAATTTACAATGCAAGGAAGGCTTGGGTGATTGACAGTACCTACGATATAAGCGGTGCCTTTTGTTTATCAAGGTTCGAATGGCGGCATTCATCCAAAGCTTATCTGTTCGACACTTCGACGAAATGGTGCGTGATGGAACATACGCCTGCACTAAGGCCTCGAGTTTTGTCTTCGGTAAGTGCCACGTGGAATGTATATCAAGTCTGTAACTGTGATGTCTAAATTCTGGAAGAAGGGCATCGAGTTCACGCGATAGCGTGACATAGTATCCTCTGTCGTAATGAAATACCGTACGTGGTGGCGGCTTTCTGTGGTGCTCGGCAAAACAGGATAATCTTGCGATTACCACTTCATGGTCGCTTAAACCGGGAATTGTGGTGGTTGAAGAAACGAGGGTGCGATCGTTGCAGAAAATCAAATCAAGTACATTTGCACTACTACAGCCTATTCTAGTTGGGCATTCCACAAACTGAAATAGGGAATGAGTGTCAATCATTTCACGAAAAGCAGTATGAAGAAGCGATGTGGTCTTTATATTCGGTTTAAGAGAGACCCATTCTATATTAGGTAAATTAACATCGCCACCTAAGATAACGTAAGATACATCCATGGTTAGTAAGATGTTGCTCAATTAAGTAGGGGCTGGAGGTCTGTAAAATGAACCAATAGCGAATGAGGAACCGTTAGCCAGTAGGACCTTACACAAGACTGTTTGGCATGTCTTGCTTTCTCTTTTAAGAGGTATGCTGTTCAGTCCATTATCAACAATGACAAAGACACCACCGCCATGCTTGTTACGGTCCTTCTTGTGTGCATTGTAATTAGGCGGAAATATCTCGCAGGTGCCTATTGTTTCGTCCAACCATGACTCGGTGCCAATGACCACTTGTGGTTTGACCAATTCCAAGAGCGCAGCAAACTCTTCTTTTTTATTCTTGAGGCTGCGGCAGTTGACAGCAATAATTATCAAGTTGGATTTAGGATCTGCTCTTTTCTGCGATGCAGGATTCTTTGATGGCTATTGCACTGATTAGAGAGGCTGATTAGATGGCTATTGCACTGCCGTTGGACTGATTAGAGAGGCTGTCTCGGCATATCGGCTTAGGTAATCCGTCGCTATTACAATCCATCGTTTTCTTGATGACGATGTCGGAAATGGACCGAGCAAGTCCATTTCTACTTTTCCGAACGGAGATTATGGGGGTTCTGTTGGTTGAGGGACGCCTGGACGTTTTAATAGAGGCGTTTTGCGTCTTTGCGAATCCCGACATGTTCTTGCATAATGCTGTACCGAACTCAATAACATTGGCCAGTAGTACTTGGTAATGTTCTAATACATGCGAATGTAGTACAGATTGCCACACAGATTCCTTTTTTGAGTAAGAGCCCAGTGTTACCGTCTGCTATTCCTTCATAGTCGCTGAATACTATGCTTCTTATGGCGGCAGCTATTCTGGATCTTGGGAGTATCGTGACGTCGTCGTCAATAATTTGAAGCACATCAAATGGTTCTTGCCACTTGAACATCACATTGGCGTACTTCGTTGAGAACGACACACAAGGTTCCTACCAGTTGATTACGGCGTCGTTCGCCTGCAAAACGTCCATTCCAATAATCAAATTCCTTGAGCATTCTGACAGGACAATGAAACTAACGCCGTATGTGAAGCCGCGTATTCCAATTCTAGAAGTCCACCTGCCCACCAGGTCGATAATATGTCCTCCGATGGTTGGAATTCGCGGTCCTTTGGAAGGATTCAGCACTTTCTTCAGTCCTCTGGCAAGTTCTTTACTTATCTGAATGGTCTGCGCCTGTGTCTACTAAATCAGTAATTTCGCAGCCGTCTATAAACACACATAAATCGGAAGCAACGTCAATCTTTTAACAACTGCTCTTGCGTCCATCGTTATACTTCGGAATAAGCACTGCAGGCTCTGTTCTTGCGTTGACAGCGGCCCCACATTCACAGGTCGCCAGTATTAGTTTTTCCTACGTGGGCTTTGGGAGTGTCGCATTGGGGCGCTTGAGGATGGTCGTGGGCTCGGTGATCGACACCTCAGGGGCACTGTTCACTGAGGTTGATGTTGCTGTGAAGTGGGAGGGCTTTGGCGCGTTGACAAATACTGTATTTCAAAAGGGCGTTCATTGTTTCATGGGCAAGAAGCGTTTACATAAAACCCCCAAAGTCCCGCACTGCCGTAATCGCATATCCTGTAGAGATGACCAGCTTCGCTGTGCGATTCTATCAGGAGTGCGCCATATGTCAGCCTTCCGAAATCTCGCCTCAGGCGGAGGCGGCATGAACCGAGGTTCCGGTACATGGGTAGTTGCCGTGACGACAGTACGTCCAGGGGATCCTCTAAGTCCCTCGGTGTACGATACCATCGGTCGTACCGGTGACGACGCTTGCGGCTGTGCTTGCGGGTGCTTTTCGTGGACTCCTTATCTTACTTCTTCGCGAACGACTTCTGCCATTGAAGAGACTGCTATAGGGCCATTGTTCAGCTGTTGCCTATGGAGCTCTTCTCGAACCATAGATCTTACGTGTTTTTGTAAGACCACTACGCTGTTCCGGAACATTGCCGATGTTGCATCCACAGATGCGACGTTCATATCGTGGTTGCGGAGGCTCGCTCGATGTTGGAGTGTCCTTTCCATACTTGTCGCCTCGGAGCAGTGTTCGGCGACGGAGCGTGGAGGGCTTCGAACTAAACCGGCAAAAAGCGCGAATCACACTGCGAATCAGATGCCGGAGCTTCTTGCCCTCCCTCACGATCGGATCAGCCCAGCGGAATAAGCGGGACATATCTTCCACATACGCTGCCACGCTTTCGTTGTTTCCTTGGCGTCTTCTTTGCAAAGCGGCTTCAGCTCTTTCCCTGCGGTCTGTGCTCGCATACGTGACCAGCAGCTCCCGTCCGAAGTCATCCCACGACCGGAGGGCAGCTTCATGGTTTTCAAACCACGTTCGTGCGCAGTCCTGCAACGCGAAGTAAACGTTGCGGTGCTTCCAGCCTTCGTCCCATCCATTGTAGTCCGCGACGCGTTCAAAGTCTTCTAATCAGTCCTCGGCGTCTTGGAATGTCTCGCCGTGGAAGCGCTCGGGTGTCCGCGGTTGATCGACGACGATGCGGGTTGAGGCGGTCTGGGATGTCATTTCGGTATTGTCTGCCGCTGCTACTCTAGTTGCCTGCGGCGAAAGAGTAAACTCAGGTGGCTCACCACATAGGCGACGGCTCGTGCGCTGGTGGACAAGCGCGAGCTAGTTGGCTCTGAAATTACGCGGCTCCGGGCTGCTTTCTCCAACTCGAATGAGGCTGGAAATCATTACCGCGCAACTTTCCCCAGAATTTTAACGAACATTTCAAGGAGTTCACGTAGAACTATGTATTGTGGGCTAACTTGGGCCTGGGAGTAAATAAAAAAATGACAGCCACGTTTCAAACAGGATATCAGGAATGCTTTCTTCTCTTTCCCTCTCGAGTGTCGCTTCACCTCTTCTTCTTCCTGTATATCCCGACAACGGTCGCATACGATGCGAGTGCGTGCGCCGAATGCACGTGCCATTATTTCTTCGTCTTTTTCACCAACACGCCGTTGTCCTCTTGGAGGGTGCACGAACCTGCGCGCGCTGTATAAAGATTGTTTCGGCCTTGTCTTTATATACATATATATATATGAAGGACATGGTTCTTCGGCACTAGTGTTTAAGAAATTGAAAAAAGAAACAAGCGCTGGCGCACTTTGACAAGCCAAAAACAAACATTTAATTTTGGCGTTCCGGCCGTGGTCCGACCTTCGTCAAGATTGTGATTGCAAGCAGCGAGGGCTCAGTTTTATCTGTAACGGTGCAGCATATAAAAAAAAAAACTACGTAGGATGTATATCAATGATAACACGCATACATTCACTGAAGTATTGAAAAATAAACACAAAGAAAAAAACGCAGGTAGCCTATGAATACAAATACGCGTACATTCAGTAGCGTCCACAAGGGAGGGTAGTGAGTAATATAAGATCGAAAGACGCAACCATTGGAATGCAGGGGGAGGGGTCACATGTCATCATGGAGCATGCGAGGGGTGGCAGCTGCCAGAAGAGTGTTTCTCTTGTTCTTAATTTGAAAACAGACGCATTTTGTCTACTTTGAAATTTTTCTATTTTTGCGCAGATAATAGAGGAGAAGACGGTTTGAATTGCACTTTTTCTAAATTTTGTTTACAATTTGCTCGGTACTTATTTAACACGTGGGCCGGTGTCACCACTTTAATGACATAGCTCGAATAAACGTCTAGCTGCTAAGGCAAGTTCTCCGTCATTGTGGTCCTTAAGGTCCCTCTCAAAATTGTGAAACTTATGGCTATAGTTTCGTACCAGCTTTGCAGAGGACACCGAAGAGAGATTTGTGGCTCAATGGCATTCGGTGCGGCGAGGGTGCGAATTTGTTACAGGATTCAAGAACACTAACGGCAATTTTGCAGATGAAACAAATAGAACGCATGCTTTCCCAGAGGTCAGGAGACTGTATGTCGTGTGGCCCTTTACTGCTTGGTAAAAGAAAGGGCTTCCTTTTCTTTTTATTTGACACTTTGATGAACAAGCTCAAGTTCACAGAAGCTCGTAAAGAGAGTCCGGAAAGCGGTGCGAGTGAAAGGCTGGACGATGGTTAAAAAACACCATGCGCCAAAGGCGAAGAGAACAAAGACGAATAATTTTATTTCCTTGGTATATGTACACTCGCGCCTACCTTTCCGTGGGGAAAGAAAAAGAAAACGCACTATAGGCGCCAGCCCCCTACATTGTTCACGTGCTGTCCTTGTGAGCGCAGCGTAAAATCCAGACGCCGTATAGCCGTGTGGTCTTACGGACAAGCACAGTAATGATCTGAGATCTCCTGTGCAGGCTGCCTGCACCGGATGTGCTCTGGCCGAAGCCGTAGTGGAGATGCGCTGAAGATCCGGCACAGCTAGTTGTGTCTTCGATATATACTTTGAAATATGTTGTTGACTTTTCTCCAACACGATTGACACGAACCACAGCGCATGTAAGGCAAGCTGAAATTGTGGGCTTAGTCACAGCCCCTTCTTTAGCGCACTCCCGTGGGCGGCGCCATGTTTGATGACGTTGTGCTTGCCTGAAACGGCCTCCTCTGTTTACAAGGGCAGCGCAGGACGCCTGTGCGGCGCAGCGAGCCGCTGTTTCGGCTTGTCGCCGAACAAGACTGAGGGAAGAGCATGAAACTTTTGCCGAAGCTTCGAAGCACATCGTCGCCTATCCCTGCTTCGGAGCTCATTACCCCTTGACTAAAGGCTGCAAGCACTGCCGTACTTTGGACCTACTGGAAGGGGCTACTATATTGATTTCCAAGAAATAGTGGTGCGTACATTCTGCCGCTGTAGAAAAACAGCACTACTGTTATTCGCCCACCGTTTGCCCTTTCTTACTTGTGATCAATGGCTTGTAGGCCACAGGTCGTTATGTTTTTGGTTCAGTAGGTTAGTTCAGGAATGTAATGTAATCACATTATTTATTTTCTATATTCTGCACAATCATTCCGTGAACGAGGCACTCGCTCTGAATTTCCTTATGCCGGGCTCCGAGCGTTGAACATCCATTTTCGCTGTTTTGTTGAAGCTTACATAAAAGACGTATCGTTCGTCACTCGTTCCCGTTGTTGCTCGTGACAAACCTTCAGTCTCGAACGTTCTTACGTAGCATACCATGTAAACAGCTCATTGGTCAGCGTACTCTTTAACGAGTGCACTCATACCTGATGCGTGACTGAATCATAGTGAAGTTCAGGGAATGGGGCTGCGCATTACGATGATGCAGAAAAACAATATTCTGGCGATGCTTTTATCTAAAGATGAATGATGAAAAGGGGCCGCGACGACACCGAGCCACTGCAAAGACAAGCGCACTTCGTTCTCCTCTTCCTCCGTACTTCCTGTAGCTGAAACGTAACACTCCTCATTCCACACACGAAGCCCGCAGGGCGAGTCACGGGGATGGCAGCATTTCAGGCGGGTGACGTGCACAAGCTGCGTCTTCTTAGACCGGTAGGCATTATTAATTTATTTGTTTATTTATTTACAGATACTGCTGTCATGGGCAGGACATGTAATGACGAGGGAAGGTAACCGATGGCTATTAAGGGTTACGGACTGGATTCCAAGGGAAGAAAAGCGTAGCAGGGGGCGGCAGAAAGTTAGGTGGGCGGATGAGATTAAGAAGTTTGCAGGGACGACATGGCCACAATTAGTACATGACCGGAGTAGTTGGATAAGTATGGGAGAGGCCTTTGCCCTGCAGTGGGCGTAACCAGGCTTATTATGATGATAACTGCTGTCTCGATACATGAGACATATAAGGAGTGGGTCCACCAGACACTAGATCAAAACAACATACAATGAATTTGAAACGTAATTACAAAATGTGGTTAGACAATTCTTTCAAAAACTCTTCATTGGGTTTTCCCCGCAAGGAACCAGCAAGGTTGTTCCAAATTTCAACAGCGCTTGGAAAAAAGGAATACTTAAAACAATTTACCAAAGACTGGAAAGGAACAATACTAAGTGGGTGGGAACGGCGCATGGCACGCCCAGTGGGATGACTGAAGGAAATCGTTGCATGAGCGCTGCTTTTTCCGTGTACAATATTATGTTGCAAAATGATACAATTCAAGTGTGCGTCGATGAGCCAAGGGTTCTATCGACAATGCGCATGCGTGAGATGAGGGAGAAAAGTTGCGGCCATATCGGCGAAAAATGAACCGTATTGCTTTCTTTTGTGACTTCAAGCTTACTAATGTCAAGTGCAGTGTGTCAGTGTGTCAAGTGCACATACCACTGAGGCGTACTCTAGTAATGGTCTGACGAGGGCTTTATAAGCTGTTAATTCGCGGTCCTTAGTAGAGCCCCTGAGGGTTCGCTTTAAATATCCGAGTTTCCTAAGTGCCCTAGCGCAAATTGTTTCAATATGAAGGCGCCATTTTAAGTTTTGAGTGAAGGTAACTCCAAGATATTTGAAGGTATTCGCAGAATTTAGGTAGGGCCCATTGGAACTATAGCTGAAACTCAACGGTGGCTTTTTATTAGTGAAAGTCATTTGTACAGATTTTTGGTAATTAATACTGATTTGCCACGCGTTGCTCAAAGCACAAAAGGACGAAAATACGTTGTTAAGAACCCCTTGATATCGTCTGTTAGTTACTCTGGTATAGAGCACGCAGTCATGAGCGTACAATCGCTGTTTCACTGGTGTGTCCCTAATGACCTGTGGGACATCATTAATGTAAATAATGAACAGTAGGGGCCCAAGGACCGAGCCCTCCGGTACCCCAAAGTGACTGTGGCCGACGATGACTGCGCGTGATTAAAAGTAACATATCGAGACCCTTAAATGTAGCCAATCAGCTATCCAGCCATTATTTTGTCATCGTTAATAATTTTACTGAGCCTAAGAAGAAATCTTCTGTGCAACACCTCCCCCCCCCATATCAAACGCTTTGCTATAATCTATGAACATGGCATCAACCTGACCTCGATCAACCTCACCTCGAGACGAGCAATCGAATAGGTCACATCACTTAGGCGATTGGTGATGGCGAAAAGCCCGGTTTAATGAGCCAGACACTTCTGGCACAGGTCGCGCTTGCGAAGTGGTGCCAAAGCCATACTACATACCCTTTGTCGTACGACACATTGTTATGGCGTGAATCGTAGCTGAACTTGAAGCGCTCCAGGGGACGTCAACGTACGGAGCTGAGCTATGCGGCGTGCTTCCTCAGCGAGTCTGGACAATAGAAGAGTCCGCATGAGGAGTAAAAGGTAGACTGGTGTCAATGAAGCTGCGGGGTGGTCTGACATAAAGCCAGAAAGGACTGTAGCCGGCAGTTTCATGCTTCGCAGGGTTGTAGGCATATGTGATAAAAGGCAAGATATCATTCCAATTTTGTGCCTGGAATCGACGTACATCGAAAGCATGTTGGTCAAAGTTATGTTATCGCGCTCGGTGAGACCATTTTTGTACGCGTGATACGGGGTCGCGTGGCGAAACCAGCAAGCACAGAGACGCAACAGCTTTTCGAGTGCGTCGTCCACGAACTGGCGACCACGATCGCTCACAATAACACGAGGCGGTCAACGACGCAGTATAACGGAGGACAGGAGGAAGCTCGAAACATCAAGAGCCGTGGCCGTTGGCATCGCTGCGGTTTCAGCATAATGCGTCAGGTGGTCGACGCAGACTATAATACAACGGTTGTCGTTTGTTGAGCGCGGGAATAGGCCGAGAAGGTCCACTCCCACCATTTCGAAAGGAGATGATGGTGGCGCCGCAGGGTGAAGGAGTCCGACCGGAGTAGTATTAGGGCGCTTGAATTGCTTGCGCTTGTTAAACTGGCCACATACTTTTCTATATCCCGTCGCATACTAGTCCAGTGGAATTGGCCATGAATCGGCATGTTCTGGTGAAACTTCGGTGCCCAGCGGTCGAATCGTGGTGCATAGCACGGATCACGTGGGTTCTCAAATTCTTTGGGACCACTAAGAGGAGGCGGGCGCCTGTTCGTTGAGCAGCTGAGGTGAAGAGGGCACCCAGGCTGCGGTCGTTACGCTGCTCTTCCCAGAAAGTGGCCAGGTCGGGAAAAAGAATGTCGTCGATGGCGGCCAGAAACTGATAGAAATTGTCGGCATCACTGGCACTTTTTGGTAGAGGGAGCCTCGAAAGACAGTCGGTGTCTGCAAGATGTTGGCCACTATTGTAACGGACTGCAAATTCAAATTCCTGCAAATGCAGCGCCTATCGAGCAAGGCGGCCAGACGGGTTGCGGAGACCAACCAATCAACATAGTGGATGGGGATCAGTAACAATCGTGAAGCGGCGCCCGTAGAGATATCAGCGGAACTTCTGGACTGCAAAGACGACAGCGAGGCACTCTTGCTCAGTGCCGGTGGAATTCTGGTCGGCCTTGTTCAACTAACGGCTGGCATAGGCAATGGCATGCTGGGCGTCATCAAAAGGTTGGACGAGGACGGCGCCGAGGCCGATTCGACTCGCGTCGGTGCGCAATTCCGTTGTGGCAGAGGGGTCAAAATGGCGAAGTATGGGTCCGGAAGAGAGCGAGAACTTCAGTTGTTGAAACGAGGAATCGCAATCTGCTGTCCAGGTTAAAGGGTTATCCTTGCGCAGCAATGAAGTCAGAGGGTAGGCAGTATCGGCAAAGTTGGGCATAAAACATTGGAAGTACGAGCAAAGACCCAAGAAGCTCCGCAGCTCGCGTGGAGACTGCGGTTGTTGAAAACCGCTAACTGCAGCCACCTTCTGTGGGTCTTGTCGCACTCCCTGCTTGTCCACTAGATGTCCAAGTACTAGTGCCTCTCGTTGGCCAAACGGGCATTTCTTGGAGTTGAAAGTAAGGGTAGCTTGTTCAAGGCACGTCAGAACAACGTGCAGTCGATGGTTGTGCTCTGCAAAAGTGCGGCCAAAATTGACAAGGTTGTCTAGATAACACAAACAAACCTCCCATTTCAAACCGTGTAGTACCGTGTCCATAAACCTTTCAAATGTTGCAGCCGCGTTGCACAAACCAAACGGCATGACGTTGAATTCAAGCAAGCCGTCTGGGGTCACAAAAGTGGTTTTCTCTTTGTCAGTTGAATGCTTGGGCATCTACCAGTAGCCCAATCGGAGGTCTACAGACGAAAAGTAGGATGCGGAATGAAGGCAGTCGATAACGTCATCGATCCGGGGAAGTGGATACACATCCTTTTCCGTCACACAATTGAGATGCCGGTAGCCGACATAAAACGTCCAGGACCATCTTTCTTTTTCACGAGGATGACCGGCGCAGCCCAAGAGCTAGAGGAATCTTGGATGACGCCCTTGGCTAGCTTGTCGTCGACCTGTTCAGCGATGATCTTGCGCTCTGACGCGGACACGCGGTGAGGATGCGTGATGCCTCATGGGACGCGTGGACGCCGTGTCGATCCTGTGCCAAGTCCGCGTATTTGGAACGCGAACTTTGATAGCGTTCTGCGCGAAATTAAATAATGACGCATCCTTGCTAAGGACGCTGACCAGGGCTTGACGCTTCTCTGAAGACGGTGGCTTGTTGATCATTTTTAAACAAGGCGACGAGTCTTCAGGGACACCGTGGTCAGCCTCGTGCTCTCGGGATTCGTGTGACGTGTCCTCAGTTACAGCGCCTATGCTGAAACTGGTATCCACTTCAAGAGAGTCAAGTCGCATACCGCTGGGTAGCACAACAGACTGGGAGGCTAAATTCGACACCCACAGTGTAGTTGTCCCGCAGGCCACAGAGAGGACGCATCGAGGTACGAGCCCATTTTTCTTCACACCCATCGAAAGCACAGCCTCAACAATTGCATCAAATATATGGGCGTCGACGCCGCGAGCAGCAACTCGAGCTCTGGATAAGGAACGTGCTGGTAAGACAGCATCTTCAATGACGCCGACAACGCGTGAACAGGTTGGCCGGCAAGAGGAGACAGGAAAAGCTAGACAGTACCGCAGTCCACAGTGGCACCGCACTCTTGTAGGAAATCGAGGCAAAGAATTACGTTTTGAGTGAATTGAGCACGCACTGCGAATTCGGCTTGATACACGTTATCGCAGAAATAAACGTTCATGGTGCACACACCAATAGGTCGGAGCAACTCTCCACTCACAGCACGAAATGCATTAGCGTTATCTCACCGGAACATCAATTTACGGCCTAGTCGGGTTTTGAAATCCAGGCTGATAACGGAAACACTCGCTCCTTTGACCACTATAGGGCCAACGTAGCAACATTATTGGTCCACGAAAAGACGAATCTTGTTATGACACATGGTGACTGGCGGAGGCATAGGGGCGTGTAGTTGATGACTGACAACCTCACCTCCATTGGTCGCGTCGGCTAGTTTCCTGGCGGCGGTGACGCCGTCGTGGCGATGGAGACCTGCGCTTGCGTGAAGGCGGCGGCGTCAACCTCTGCACAGAAGGTAGTGAGTCGCTGCCGTAATTCGACCGGTGGTTTGTCCTGCTATCGGAGTCAGAAGGCCAGCGTGTACCGTCGCCGTGCCGATTACTACGCCGATAAAAAGGGCGCGGTCGCTCATGTGACGATGATGACGTGCGACGGCGATGCGGACAAAATCTGGCCACCTGACCACAAAAACCGCATTGGAAGCAGATGGTGCGCTCGCGGGACGCACCGAAATTTAGCACTGCCGTATTACTGTGCGGTAAGTATGGTATACACGGTACGGTATTACCGTTCCGTGCTAACCTGCCGCGATGACCGAAGCCGTTTTAGCTGCGTGTGCCGCGCGATGCGTACGGTAATGTGATGGCGATGATAGTGGCTAACATTGGGCCTTTGCAGAATACAATAACTATATGCTGAGCGCGAAATATTCATTTTGGCGAATACTAAAAAGCTTTAGCTTGCCCATACACGCAGTATTCTGTACAGAAGTGCCCGGCTACGGCAAACGAAGGCGCCAGTCACAAGGCCGGTAGCAACATCTTGTGATACTTTATTCTGAAACATGTGAAACTTTCTTTGTTACATAGGTGTTCTTATCAAGCCATAAAAAAGGGTTTGCTTGTTGTAAATTGCACCGCTGCCGACACTTTACACCAGCAGATAAGTAGAATATGGTTACTCGCTGCAATAAAAACTCTGCGTCTCCTCTAAATAAAGTCTGCATCACCATATGGCGCCACCAACCTGAAGTGTTTTATGCCACTTTTTATTTTGTTTTTCTTTTCGATTATTTTCTCTTGTATTAACTTTTTTTTTCTCATTCAGCCAGAGTATATTGATCGCCTGTTACGAAGGGTACGTACGGCCACAAGCTCAGTTCAGTTCAGCCCAAGTTTACCTTTCGGTTAGAAGGGCTGTCATACTTGCTATCACTTCATCGCTCCGCAGAAGGCAAATTAAAGTGTACTCTTGCCTTGGTCCTATCATGATGAAAAATGCACGCGACACGTAGCCATCCACGACGTGGACTGTGTGACCGACGCATGTTTCTCCCTGTTTTGGCTTGGTGCGGGTGTTTTGCGAGCCGAGCCTTCCGACTCCTTACATTCCAGCATGCCGTACGGAAAGTCTTTCCGTACGGTAAAGTGCCCGCATGCGCAGTTCTCGACCGGTACAGTATTACTGCGCTTACCGTACGGTAACTTGGCGCTGCTAAAACTCTCTAGTAGCAGGATAACTGGCACGGCCGTCCCACTCTTGAGAAACTGCAAGTGGTCTGGGTGAGTAACCGTCGTGTAATTTATAACTGGGATGCGCGTTCATAGTAGGGTTTGGCGCTCTTGAACGAGGAGCGAAGTTGTAGGCGTATACGGAGGCGGCGTTGATGGACGTCTCACGGAAGTCGCAGTGAAAAAAGGGCTCTCGAGCCCACGAAGTCGAGAGGGAAGCTGTCTCACGTTGGTCAAGCTCTTCGCGCACCGTTTGCCGAATAACTGACGCAAGGTCGGATGAAGTTGCGACCGCGTCAACGCTAGCGACGTTAGTTACCTTGGCCAGGCGGCCGAACTTCGGTGTGGTACGCCGAGCTTTCAAGACTTCAAATGTACAGTAGCGCCGAATGACGTCACTTACGGAGTGTCCAGACTGTCTTTTAAAAGACGACCAACTTTGTCCTCTTCTGTCATCTGAGGGGCTAGGGCCTTGCACAACTTCAGCACTTCCTCGTTGTACGTCGTGCAGGTTTCACCGGGAACTTGGACTCGCTGCATTAGGGTTTGCTCTGCACGTTTCTTTTTAGCTGCTGGATCTCCGAAGCACTTCCTGATTTCGTCTACGAACTTTTCCCACGTCGTCATGCTTTCTTCGTGGTTTTCAAGCCACAGAGACGCGGTTGCCTTGAGGAAGAGGGCAACGTTGTTAAGCTGGGCAGTCGCATTCCAGCCATTGAACCGACTTGTGCGTTGGTAAAAACTGAGCCATCCGTCCACGTCTTCCCCGGCTTTCCCGGCAAAGGCTTGTGGTTCGATGTAGGGCTGCCATGGGTAGCTTGAAGAAGGTAGCTAGTTGTCGCCGTCGGAAGACATCTGTGGTGGCAGACCGGCAATTCGGCGACTTCGGCGAAGCTCCATGGATTCGCTTCTGTCGTTGGGTCGTCGTCGTTCTTCGGGGGCGCCGTTGTTTTACCTCGCACCGTCCACCAAAACTGTTACGGTTGGGTGCGTTTGTTTAAAGATGAATTCATGAAAAGGGGCCGCGTTGACATCGAGGCGCTGCAAAGACTAGCGCACTTTGTTCTCCTCTTCCTCCATTTTTCCTGTACCTTTAGCGGATGAATATTAACGCGACAGTGTTAAGGGCCTCGGGTCGTGCCAAAATCCGGTGTCAGTTTCGGGCACCGGCGCTGGCGTCTCGTGGGCGAAAATCCCCTTTTATGTTCTATACAGCACTAAAGTTCTTCTATCTATAAAGTTGCTCATACCTTGTCTTATATTCTGTCTTACAGATTTTTGAAAATGACACCGCACAAACAAATGTAATGAAAAAAAAAAGAACTCCGACAGCGCATGCCTTTATCTTAAATCTTCTCAGACTAAAATATCAAAAGTGCGAAACAATAACGGAAGTAAACTGCAGAAGAGTACGCATTTGGGTTGGTTGGTTCATGATTACGAGCAGTGAAACAGCGCTAAACAACAGGACAAAGAGCCAGCGCTGTTGTCCCCCCTTCTTGTCTTGTTGTTAAGCGCTGTTTTACTGCTCGTAATAACGGAAGATCAGCCCACGCAAGAGGCCGCGTTTCTGCTAGAAAGCTTGCCTTCGTGCAGTGTTCGCCGCCAGCGTTTCCCGGCATGCATTACGGTTACATAAGCTGCAGTGCTGCATAAGAAGCAGTCAGGGAATTTTGAATGCTATCGTGCTCCACTCTTAAAGGCGAAGCTTAAGCGTCCGTCAAATTTTTACAAGCGCGAGCAAGTCTCTACTAAATTTGCAGTGCTATCTAGCCATCATACGTTTCAAGGAACTTTGTCCTCGATAAAATAGCACAAAATCGTTTTGCAACAGCAATGACATCGTTTGAGCTCGGTAATGGTCCAACGTCTTATTGCGGCGTTTTGGGGAAAGAAGGACAAAGAAAACCTAAAAGGACATAGGTATTCAGTAAATAAATTTTGCAGGACGCCACTCACGATTCATGCGTCTTCTTTCGATGCTTCTCCATTGTGAACGTAAGCGCTGCGAGTCAGTAAGCTCCGGCTAGAACGAAACAGTTGTTAATCCACTAAGAAGCAGCCTTACTCAAGCGTGTACGCATAGAAGGTATTTAGGGGACTTAAACGAACGTGTAATTTAGCTTCTTTGAACTGTACAGTGGATTATGAGGATCGCGGTAGCGCTGAAGCCTCTGGTTTATGTCTGTTCTGTAACGTACACGTACATGTGCGCCCTCTCGGAACGTGCCCGCCACGACCGGGAATGTGGCTTGCGTGGCGTCTCTTGAGGCAACAAACGACTAGGCGCAAGAGCTTTATAGTGATTGAACTAGCCGGTGCGTTCAGGGTCTTGTTTCCTCTTTACGAGTGTGGTTGCCCATATGTAAATGTAAAGCATCACCAATAACGTGCCTTTTACAGGAGTCACAGAAGAGTTCCGAGGGTAGCAATGAATCAAATTATTACGTTCCTTCCTGCATAGAAAAATAATATTTGTATAACGTTATACCTTATGAACGAAACGAACTGCTCTGAAAGCTGTCACGAGAAGTAATGATATATACACAGGTGCTGAGCAATTAGCAATTGAGCAATTAAGTTTTCATTTGAGCAGTTTGGCGGCTGTTGACAATCGAAGGTACCGTGTGCAGCAGTTTAGTATTTGATCTATCATCAGTTTTATTGCGATATCAATTGTACGGACATTCCAAGCAAATTTTCGCCGTTGGCGTCGGTGTTGTCGTGAGGCTCCGCATATCTTTAGGTACAGATATGCTACATGCCGTGCCATGTTTATATGCTATACTGTGCATGCTGAATTTATATTGCTGCACTATTCTACCTCTAAACTTGCTCGTAGCAGCTGTTACATTCTTGAATAAGTTGTTCTTCAGAATCATGTGAATGTCAGGCCACTAACACATTTCATGCAAAATAGGACTCGTAGCACTTGCCTTTTGTCTTACATCTTCTCAGACACATCAAAAGTGCAAAAGAATATCATAGCTAAATCCTGAAAGTGGTAAAATTTTACTGGGGCGGCCGTTTACGCGCAGCTTAGTGGAAGCTGTTTGATCTCATTATAGGGCCTACAAATAGTGGTAACGCTTTTCAGGGAACCGTAAATTCTGGCGCGCCCGCATGTTAACGCGTCCGCGTTAGCCAGACCCCCGTATATTTAGAGCAACGTCCGAGGAGCTCAAGCACAACGCCGAGCCTTGGTATCGCAGTCAGGGCTTCGCTTTTCGAGGAAATCCGCCAATTTCGTTTTCCAAATGGACATAATCTGCGAAGCCCTCTTCATGACGAAAGAAACTGGGCGTCGGCTCATTTCAAGGAACCGTCAGCTGGCAATGTCGCGTGACGTTTCACCGTCTCGACTACACAGATCTCCCTTGTATGGACGTGTCGAATCCGCGAGTTATCTCTCACCACGCTTCGTCACTGATGTGTCAAGACGACACTTGTCATTAGCTGCTCGGTTGACCGTGTCAAGAGGCTAGATTGGCTTTGCGTTCCCTAATACGGCGGACTTCTGTCTGTCAAAAAAAGATTTATTTTTCTTTCTGCACACGCCATACCACTGGATGAAATGTTCGTGCCATGTTTTACTGTTTCCGTCAATATTGACACGTGTACTTATCTTTATCGGGCGACCACGTTTCGCCGCCTAACAAGTGTTATCGCACAGCGCGGGACGCGCCTGCATGTATCCGAAGTTTCTGGAAAGTTATTGATGCTTCTATTCGCTGTCTGCTGTCGCCGAACCTTATGTTATCTGATTTTATCGCCTACCGCGAATGGTGTAGAACTTTGTGGAAGGCACGCGGGTCCCAACGATTAGTCTGGAACATTCGACGACTGCTGTATAAAAGCCGACGCGCTTGACCCGCTGATCAGATTTTCGACGATCGCCGACCGTTTTCGCCGCTATCGTTGTGCTATAAGTGTAGCCTGTTTTGTGGGCACAGGTTCGCCCAATAAAATTTAGTTTTGTCGTTCACAGTATTGCTACTGTGTTCTTCAACGTCACCACCAGGTGACAATATCAAGCCTGTCATAAAGTCGGCGTTTGCTTGGCCATATGCTGATTGACTTTCTTGTTTCAGCAGGCGCAAAGTGGAAGTAAGATTTGAAGTAAAAGATAACGTATATCGGTACAATAAATTTTGTGTTCATGAAAACAAGCGTACAAGAAACTGAGCGGACCTTCTTTTTTTTTTTTTGTCTAGAGAAAAAAAACCTTAATAAGTTCAAGAAGCTTTAGCTCGCCCACAATTCCGATACCGCCGATTCAAATGCACGTGAGAAAGCAGAAATATGTTTCGGAGTTAATCGGCCGGACCGATTTTAATGAGATTTATCGCATTTCATACAGAAAGTTGGTTTAGTGACTATTAGAAGGAGAATTTTTATTTAGGGCCCGAATTGATTTACATGAATTTCTGAAAATAGGTAAGTTTTATAGAAACAGAAGGAAGTTTATAAATCCACAATCCTACAAAAACAGAAATTGCATTTTTGTCAACTGCAGCTATTCAAGTCAGTTTATTCGCACCAACGGTAAAATAAAGGTACATGTAAACAATTTGGGCCCATAGCCTTCTCGGCTAGACATGGGCCCACGCAGGAATTACTAGAAACGGCAGGGAAACAACTCGATATTATACATCAGTTTCATGCACAACAATGTTATACAATGGTTGCATACCAAAAGAAAATTAAGACACACAATAACTTGTACAATAAAAACACAAACAGTAGAAAAAAAGAAAAAAAGAAACGTTAGTTTACAATGGATTCACGTATTGATCACTTAGAAGAACTTTTTAATATCGGCGATTGAAATATGACCTAACTAAGTTTGCAGGTACTTTGTTGCATATTATGGCATCAGCAAAACAATAGTTCTTTTACCGTAACCATTGTTAACAATTGGAAAGTTGAGTCGACAGTTGAAAAAAAAAAATATTGTTGGACGAGGTGGATAGACAAAAGCAGATAACGGTAGTGGGATGTTCTGATTCAATATGTGCATGACCGCAAAAGCCAGTGTGTAATCCCTCAAAGCAAAGAATGGTGTAATATTTAGATTATTAAAGAGCGGAGGGGATCTATATGAGAAATTACTATGTGTAATTATCGGAAGAACCCTTTTTTTGTAGTATGAATCTTTGGATTAAATTCGTGTTGTATGCAAGTCCGCAAGGCTCTATACAGTGAATCATGTGGCTGTGAAAACGGCAATAATATGGATTCTTTTGCTGTAGAAAATGGAAAGAACTTTCGATATTTTATTAGGACAAAAGAACCTCGTCTTACTTACTGTACTTTTGTGACGAAAAATGTTAACAGGTGGACCGGGAGCTATACTGAGATAGCGGTTGAACGACTAGGTCTAAGAGGTTTGAGCCAGTTTATATGTAGTTAAATTGTTTCAGATTTCATAAGGATTAGACAAAACAATGTACTTAATTTGACGTATTCATTGTGAATTTATTCTGTAAGAACCATTGGTGTATCTCAGAAAGATCCCTATTAGTATTACTTCCGACCATTTTTATTTCCTGTCCGGACGACAACATCCAAAACGGACGACATTGATACATTTGTTTTTATGTTAAGGGACTTTATTACAGTCTACGGATGGATTTTGCAAATGTCCTGCTTACGTATTACTGGTGTATTTGGGATCTCAGTGTTGTGTATCAGTTTGCGCGTTTTAATTGTACTCATAGGTACATAATTGTGGCATCATTTTACATGGCTGAGCTAGAGTTGCAAACTTGATAATTTGGTTTCCTAAAAAGTTATGATTTTCACCAATTTTTATAATAAACTCGACGGCCTAATTAAAGAATCCGCTTCAACACTCATTAGACTAATTTTTTCTTTGAAATGCAACAAACCTCATCAAATTTCCTGCAGTGGCTGCCAAAAAAAACGATTTCCCTATTTCCATGCATTTGAACAGAAGCCCTTGAGCTGAAGCTTCACCTGAAATGCAGTTGCCTGCCATTGGTGTCCAAAAGAAGTCATGCCATGTAGGAAATACTGTAGTCTACACCTAGCGGACGTGCTCGTTTCGTCTGCTGCTGAAGTTCTGATTGGCTGGGCTGAGGCAGGTGTTCGATCATTCCACGCCAAATCAACCAGCGTTTCTCCACCGTCACAGACATAGTACAATTTCCACATGTTTGCTGAAATTGAAAACTAATTCTCCCCGCTTATTTCTCATTCCAAAAATTTCTAGCATTTTGGCGAAAATTTGTTGTTCTGGCCCACCTGGGCATTGATCAACGTATATTTTTGTAAGGTTTGAAGGGTCAGCAGATTGGCCGAAAAAGAACTAAAATTTCAGTTTTTAGCAAAAAGCTTCGTGTTCATGGTCAAGAAAGTAGCTTTGTTGGTCGGCTTAAAAATATATGTAATATATCCTTTGATAGCTCTACATGTCTGCTAACTACGGCATAATGTGCTGGGGTAACACTTATAACACTCACTTGGCTTCCTTCTAGGTAATCCAGAACCAATATATAAGAGTTATTACAAGCACTTCACGCTTCGCTAATGGAAAATCACTACTACATGAAAAGAACATCCTAACCATTTCAGAACTCGCCAAATATAATCTAGGGATTTTATTCTACAAATACATGACTAAGGAACTACCGTCGATCTGCTTGTCACCTTGTGACCTGATAGCTGATAGTCACACTAGATTTGCACTCAATAATAATTTCCGTCTACCTAAAGTGAGTACTAACTATGGTAAACAGATGGTGGCATTTTCCTCGATATCGCTTTGGACTTCTCTACCACCTACCAATCAAAATGGAAAAATGTATACCAATTCAAAAGGGAACTCAGAGCATTCATAATAAATACTTACTGATATTGTCCGTTCTTTCTAATTTTATTTTGTTTGTATATTGACATGATCTTAACAAGTGTTCTTATTACTCATATGCTATAAACATGTTTTGATATTACTCTTAGCTCTCATCTGTACTACTGTTGCTTTAAACATTGTATACCATCATAAATGTCTTTAACTGGAGGTTCCGATACTCTTTTCGACTATGGGACCTCCTTATGTATACTACATACATGCAATTTTCTGGATTTTGTACGAATAAATAAATTATGAAGTTATGAAATTATACACGTGAGAAGTTACAAAAAGGTATTGATATTTAAACGCAATAAATTATTCTTTGAATTCTTGGCAAGAAAAATAAAGAGGGAGAATGAGTTTTTAGTTTCAAGAAACACCTGGAGTGTTTTGCTTTTTTTTTCAACTATATCTGTGACCGTTAAAGAAACGCTTGTTGATTTTGCGCGGAAGGACCCTGTTAGAAAGGAGACAGGAGCCGCCAGCCAATCACCACTCGAGCAGCGGATGAAACGGACACGTCGACGAGGTGTTCACTTGCGCTGACGTGGCGCATGGAAGGCGGGTACATGACTGACAGGTAATTTTTGCTTTTGCTATGCCGTTGTTTATGGTTGACTTATTCGTTTCCTAGTACAAGAGTGACAATTGGAGCGTTTAGCATCGTTGTCACAAGTGCTGCATCGCAATGCAAACAGAGTGGATTATTGTTTCCATAAAACGACGCAAGCACGTTTCAGGAAATGTGCTTCAGTTCATGTGCACGGACGAGAGTAAATTATTATTTTTATTATTGTTATTGTTATTATCATTATTATTAAGAGAGATTGTCCAAGGATCAAGTGCATAAAGCAGAACGACAATAGAAATTTTCTGGTTGGAGGTGCCACTGAAGCTGCCGTTATGCTGCTTTTTCTACGCCGTCCTAGGCACTAGTGAACATTTGTCTCATGCACGGGTGCGTTAAAAAATAAAGCTCAAACTGCAAATTAAACTTCATGTGTGCACGCACGCGCGCGCTCTCTACGCCCACACTGTTCGCCCGTCCGAACACCGTTGTATTCCTCATCACGACGCTCGTCCTCTGCAAGAGAAGGTGGCGAATTGCACCACTCCAGGGCAATTTTGGGCTGCCGACGCACAGGTGCCGTTAGGGCCGTCCTTCGCCTCGATCCGCTCCTTGGTCCCCAGTCAGGAGCACTGTAGCCTGAATGCGACTCTGAAAATTGTTGTACAACGCGTAGTATGCCCCCGACCCTCCCCCCGCCCTGCCCACCCATTACATTTAGGGCTTGCGTTATCGTAGCGATCGGGGGTTAGTGCGCCACAATGTATAAGAGCCGTCTAATGTGTAATCTATATTGCAGCGACTACAGCGCGGAAACAAAGTCCTTCCTTTCGTCCTTCATCTGGTTCTGCGCTGTAGTCGCTTCCGCTTGTATGCCTCTAGTTATGCATGTGGTGATTAAAAATGTGGGTCCTGGGCGTAATGAATTAACCATCGATTACAAAAAAAAAAAAAAAAATCTTAGCGGTTGTTTAAGTCATTGGTTTTCACTTGTTGACGCATGCATATACATGGCACGGTTAATTTTTTATTTATTTATTTCAATACCCTAAAGGCCCAATGCGGGCATTACATAGGGGGGGATTCATCAAAGAAAACTTAACCATATACAACACAGATGAAGACGGAAATAAACAAGTTAAGAAGCCAGGTACAAGTTAATAAGGGAAAAAATGGCTAGGAAGAGGAACTGAAAAAATTGCACATGCAGGAAATCCCACAAAACAAAACAAAAAAAATTGGCTGGGGCTTAGCTAAGGTTAAGCCTGGATATGTCGAAGCGAAAAGGTTCGGTGATTCGTATGATTTAGCCTATGGATATGCTTATGGTTTAACTTATGGATATGCTTACGGTTTAGCTTAAGGTTATGCTTTATAATTTAGCCTAGTTTAATTAGCGTGCCTGTCGTACTTCTGGCGTTTCAGACTCGGCTTTGCTGCGTCGTTTAGCGAGACGTTCTTCTCGTTGTTCGGCTGTCTCGGACGCTCGTTGAGCTTTCAGCCTTTCATTTCTTTGCTCCTTTTGAGCCAACTCCCGTGGTAGTCACTTCTGTATCGGTAGTATCACTCTCTTCTCCTTCCATGTTGAATGCGCACGCATATTCTTGGCAACCGGTTGCATAGTCGGCCTCCGCGATAAACACGCGCTTGTGGCGAACGTCAAACGACGACGCATAGCGCGCGGCAGTGGCCCCCTGCGCGGCGCGCGACGCGGCAGCGGCGAAAGGTCAGGCCACGGAGTCGGCGGCGGCCACCTGCACCGTGCGTGACGTCACTCGTACTCCGACATACGCCGGCTCGCGCGAAGCGCGGTGTTGACTAGCGTAGTGAAGCTTTTCGCTTCAAAATCGCACCTTCAGAAGTTACAAAACATGGCATCTAACATTTCACGGAACGTTACGGCCGACACGCACACACATTAAAAAGAAAAAAAGAAACAAAACAACGCACATCATTTTACATTGGAATTTTCTAAGTATGACCAAAGAGTTGTTTGAAATGATGATGTTCCAGCGATAGCCGCAATGCTAGAAGGAAGCGATAGCCAGGACCACAGGTGAGTATTTGTATCGTTCTGTCGGAGCGACAGGTAAGCGAGAGACAGATACTTTCCCGAGACACTTGGTCGTTTTGCAACGGAAAATCCTCGAAAATTCTGGCAGTACCTTTCGAATAAGGACAATAAAAAAGTTAGACCAAGTAACGGTTGACGGGGAAGTTGTCACAGACAAAAAGGAAATGGCAGACAGGTTCAACCTCCATTTTCAAAGCGTATTTTCCAGACCTGATGCAAGGATTGATAACACGTCTGTTAGTGATGGCTCAAGCAACATTACCATCTCTTTGGAAGGTGTTACCGAGCTTCTATTGCGATTGGATCCAAAAAAATCAGCCGGCCCTGATTACATTCCCGCAGCATTCTTAAAAAGGTATGCAGAAATTCTGGCCAGATTTCTCGTCGTAATCTTTGAAGAATCTGTAGAGTCAGGCGTCGTACCCCATGACTGGCGTGTTGCGCGTGTTGTACCAGTATTAACGAAAGGAAACCCATCGGAAATCAACAATTACCGCCCAATATCTCTCACCTCTATTCCTTGCAAACTAATAGAGTTTAATATACTCAAATACCTTAACAGCTTTTTAGACACGAATGAAATAATTAGCAACAGGCAACATGGCTTCCGGAAACATTTTTCCACTATTACACAGCTAATCGATACCGTACATAATCCAACAAAAACTCTCGACAGTGGCGGTCAGGTAGATATAATTTTTATGGATTTCTCCAAGGCGTTTGATAGGGTTCCTCACTCCAAATTAATAGCCAAAATGAAAGAAATAGGTATCCCTTCCTGTATCATCGTTTGGGTTATGTCATATTTACAAAATAGAAAACAATATGTGGAAATTGATGGCAACTGCTCCCGCTTCTTAGATGTTCGCTCAGGTGTTCCTCAGGGCTCAGTCTTGGGGCCTGTGTTATTTAATATTTATATTAACGACCTGCTAGGTATTCTGGAACTAAGCACGTCGGCCAGGTTATTCGTCGATGACTGCATTATCTTCATAAGCATTCATTCTGTATCCGATCAACTTGTCCTAAATTCGAACTTGCAGCTCCTTGCAGACTCGTGTAACAAGTGGGATATGACAAATAATTATGACAAAACCGTTTATTTATGTGCTACGAATAAGATCAACAAAATGAAATTTCCGTATGGCATTGGGGACAACATAATTAGTCAAGTGGAAGAATACAGATACCTGGGCGTGACTCTAACATCTGATCTTAAATGGTCATCCCATATCTCCAACATCTGCTCCTCTGCAAGGAAAAAGCTAGGTTTCTGAAAAAATAGATTAGGCAATTCTTCAAGCGTACATAGACTTCAAGCGTACAAATAAATTGTTAGACCTACCCTTGAATACGCCAGCATAGTATGGGACCCACGCACCACAATAAACATAGATAAATTAGAAAAAAATCCAGAGATTAGCAGTAAGGTTTATATATAACCGGTATACGCGATGGTACTCTCCGTCCGCCATGTTACATCAGGCGGCCCTTGAGCCATTGGCTGAAAGAAGAAAGGCTGCCAGCTTTTTTAACTCCTTGTATTTTCATAAACTAGACATTCAGCCACAAGACTACTTCGAAAGGGACACAACCAGAGCCTCACGACACAAACAGAGTCAGAACATCAAGCCAATATTTGCCCGCACGAGTTTCTTCAAGCATTCATTTTTCCCTAAAACAATATCCGACTGGAATTGCCTGCCTGATGACTCACCTCTCCTTTCTTCAACTTTTTGAGAGCCTGTATATAATTATGTGTATGTATGGTTAGAAATGATGACTACCGGTGCATAGTGTGCTTTTTTGTCTATGTACCTGTGTTTGGGGCATGTGCTGTCACAAAGTGTATTTGCTTTGTAATCTCGTTTAGTTTCGTTATTATATTTTCTGGATGTAAATAGTAACTTCACCATTGTTGCTGATCCTAAGGCATAGTGATTACTAACAAATGTATGTACACTCTCCTGCTTGGACCGATCCGGTCTGCAGTATTCTGTAAATAAATAAATAAAAAAAATATGTTTAGTCGTCTTCATATGATCTACACGAGCCGATGTATGCTGCGCCGGGAGAAGATGTGAGCTTGCAAATGGTGTGTTGCTGTGGTAGAGAGTATAGAAAAAGGATAAACGGCTGAATTTTCGGTCCATGACCAGAGGCGAAAGATGGAGCGATATTTTCAGTGCTGTTACACTTTGATACCGAGAGTAACCGGGAAAAATGAATCGAGCAGCCTTGTTTTGTATAGATTCCAACATGTTAATAAGATTCGTATAATGAGGGTTCCAGATTATTGACGCGTATTCTATCACAGGCCTGGTTAGCATGTTGAATGCGTGAAGTTTTTTTATCCTGGTTGTCTTGGTGTTGTCGGCGTTTAAGAAGACCAAGTTTTTTTAAGGCTTTGGTTCAATATGAGTGCTCCAGGATAAATTAGAGCTAAAATTTACACCGAGGTATTTTACCGATGCTGCAGTTTCAATGATAGTGTAGGCATTAGGACTCGTGTTAGCAGCGGAATTAAACTTGAGATGTTTAGTTTTATCTGCGCTAATTACCATTTGCCACCTGCCGCACCAATGAGTTAGCTCATCAAGATCAGTCTGGAGAGCAATGATGTCGCAATGGCTCGATATTACTCGGTAAATTACACAGTCTTTTGCAAATAGTCGTATTGTTGATGTTATGTTCGACGTGATGTCATTAATATATATTAAGAAAAGCAGTTGACCCAGCACCGAACCCTGAAGCAACACCTGTACGTCTTGATAAGAAGCTCCCTAACTTAACTGACTGAAAGCCGTTTGTTAGAAATGCGTTGATCCACTGCGTAGTACGTTGTATCCAGCTGCAGGTCGCATATCTTTATCATCAGGCGGTTATGAGGCACGCGATCAAAGGCTTTAGAGAAATCAATAAAGAAGGAGTCAATGTAGAGGGAAGAGTCGATTGCTTGACGAAGTACGTTATTAACTCAAATAACTGTCTGACAGGATAAATGTTTGCGGAAGCCATGTTGGTTGTTATGAAGCAAGTTGTTCTGGTTAAGATGAGTCATAATGTTAGTCTATAATATGTGTTCGAGTACCTTGCAACATATCGATGTTAGTGAAATTGGCCTGTAATTATTAGGAACGGATCTATCACCAGATTTATATACCGGGATTACATAAGTGGTCCTCCAATCTTCTGGCACACATGTCGTATCGAGTGACTGTTGGAAAATGAGAGATAGCAGGAAAGCTGTGTGTTGGCAGGAAATGTTTAACAGTTGCGCGTTGATACCATCGGGTCCTGGGCTAGTGTGGTGAGGTAGGCGTTCAATTGCACGAGCCCCGCCAAGCGCAGATATGTGAATGGGTGAAAAGGGAATCTGGATATCGGCCTCAGGAAGCACCAGTGGATTCTGAATGGGCAATTCGTCCGTAAAAACTTGTGAGAGCGGCTATTGAATTGTTGTGCACACTGTTCTATAGGTAGGGTGCTGCCGTGTGTACCCAAAAGAACAAGAACCGTACTAGCGCTTTGAGGATTAACTGTGTTCCAGAATTTCTTAGGGTTGGTTTTTATCAAACCAGGAAGTGTAAAATTAAAATATTTGTTTTTCGCTCCAGAATTTTGTTTTTCAGCTATTTTGGAAATGCTTTTGTAGTTTTCCCAGTCTGTAGCTTACTTTGATCGAACCGCTTTCCTAAATGCTCTTTTTTTTCCTATTTAGTGCCCTGTTGACATCTGTGGTAAACCAAGAATCGTTAGTACGTGTGCTTATCATTCGTTTTGGCACGCAGGAACCTTCAATTTCTTTGAGTTTGTCACGAAAGAACTTCCAATTTTCATTAGCCGTACGGTTATGACAATTGGCCTAAAAGTTATTTGTGGAAGTTTCCAGCAACAGGTTCATTTTTTCATCATCCGCACGTGCGTAGTTGTAGATAAGCTTGGTTTTTGTTTTGTCGGTCCGTGGAAGTCGAAGAGAACAGTGCACAACTTTGTGGTCACTTATTTCTTCCAAGACGTGGATGTCTGAGAGCTCAGGATGGGTTAGGATGAGGTCCAGGATATGTTTACCGCGAGTGGGCTCGTGAACAATTTGGGTGAGCTGGTGATATTGAAGTAAATGAAGAAAGTTAATCTTCTCCTGTCGGTTATTATCGGAGCCAACAGTTAGCGTCGTCGAGTTAATCGGGTGAAAATTAATGTCACCAGCTAAAAATAGGAGGCAATTCGGGTGCTTAACAAGGATCTGCTCGATAGCGTCATTTATCAGTTCAATGAATTCAGGTTGGCTACTTGGTGGCCTATAACAGGCGCCTATAATGCAAAACATATGACCAAGTTGAGCACAAACCTCGACTATTTTAAGGGAGAGTCGATAGGGGTAAGAGATGCATGGAAGTCTTTGCTTGTCGCAATGAGCACTCCTCCTCCTCGTCGAGAATCAGCCCTATCTTTCCTAAATAAAACGAACGATGATGGAAGCGCGATGTCGTGACATGCAACGTCTTCGGTTAGCCACGTTTCCGTACCCACGATGATATCAGCTGAGCAGGTATGTGCAATAGCTTTAAGTGCGTCTACTTTGGTATGTATGCTGCGGAAGTTTGCCAAGACCAAGGAGATTGGTTTTGTTTTGTTATGGTTGGCTTTCTTTGCGGTAGACTGTTAATTCTCGAGGGGCGAGTGCTTGGGAGGAAGTTTTTCCACTCTATCTGTTGCCGAATCATACCGGTAAACACCATTTTTCATTTGAAGCTTATCAAATGTTACAGAATAACGGTTGTTTTCTCTGATATTCGCTTTGGCGAAGTGCATGTAGACTTGCATGTAGACCTTTCGGGGAGAAGTCTTCGTCTAGCCAAACTTTTGGTTCCGTGAGATTTTTTTTTAATTTATGTGCATTTTGAAATGCTTCGAGTTTAGATTTACAGTTCAGAAATTTAACTATAATTGGTCGAGCTTGATCAGAACGTGGTCGGCCAAGGCGATGGGCACGTTCGATGTCAGCGCTCTATATCTTAAGATGCTCGCTAAAGAAGTCTAACTATTTTTTCTGTTTCTGCATAACCTTCGTGTTCTTCTTCAGCGAGTCCTTTATTAATGAAGTTCTTCCTTCTCATTCTCTTGTTCACGTCTTCGACTACACCTGTAAGTTCATCGTTTGTTTTGCGTATATCTGTCTTGACGTCTTCTACAAAAGAAGACACGGTGTCGAAGTTTTTCTTCATATCAAGTACAGCGGACATACTTTTCTCTATCACAGCAACACGGTCCTGGATGTTGTTTATGTACTGTTTGATTTGATCTAACGTGTCTGATGTTTCAGCATGACATTGTTTTAACAGTGCGAGCACTTTATCAACCTTTGGTCCGGGGTTTGCTTCGACATCTCCTGCACAAAGCAAAAGTAGGGTCAGGCATGTAGAAAGCAGGAATGTAGTGGATCTCGGGCAAAGTTCACGGACTAGTCCAGCCCCTGATCTAAATCGAGTCTTGTTCACACACATGTACGTGACAGGAAGAAAATGAGCCCATGCGAGCGCGATACGTGCACTAATCCACGCCATTGAAATACAGCAGTTGGGATCCGCGGCCACAGGAATATGCTAAAAAGTGATCAATAAGTAAAAAGGCCTACCTAGAAAGCAAAGTGCACAAGTCACCGATATGCTCTCGTGGCCGCGAATACCAGAAATGCGAAGCCGTAGGGTGGCTTTATAGGCGTCCCTGGTGGTGAGTGTGCTCCAGGCGGCGCTGTTTATGACGTCACAGGACGGGTCCCGTTCCGTGGTGTCACGCAACGGAGTCACCAGTCAGGCGCTCGATGATGCGATTATGCATATTGGGTCTCCTTGCGGAATATCGATTATCAAGACATTGCTGAACCGTGAACTGTCACCTTTACAGTATGCGCTTCCGAGACAGCTGTTATGAGGGTACTGTCTAAATCGTCAACTTGTGTTAGCCGATTGAAATTCTCAGTATAGGCATAAAATTCACGCACAGGCTCTTCTTGGAGTCGTCCCAGTATGCGTAAGCATTGTGCCACTTGCTCATCTCCACGCAGCCCGGTGTCGTCATCCAAGTTATGAAACTCCATCCGACCGGCATATAAACGACGACGCTGCGGCGACACGAACGGCTGCGGTCGGCAGCGCAGTGTGAATTGATGACGCCAGCAAACCACTACAGGTGGCGGCGCTAGGTGCGCTGAAGGCGTCCTGAACATCATCGCGCCTTATCTGTCCGCGTAGCGCCGTCACCAACCGTTCCTCCAGCGGCGTACGGTGCGGCCTTGCGGGCGCCCGTCTCGAAGGCGATGGGGACAGAGTGCGCCGAGTGCTTCGTGTGCAGCGTGTTCTCGCCGCTCAGTTCGCGATCGTCGAACGCGACGGACGGACGGGGTCCCTCACTGGGTAGAAATTGCATTGAAAAGATCTCGTCATCCCGGCCTACCGAAAGTGGATGTCCAGCGAAGCTGCTGAATACCACCACTATAACTGCTGGTGGGGCTATGCAATGCCTTATTTCTTTAGAGTAATGGTAGTAATGATAATTTAGAATAATGGTAGTAATGGGAGTAATAGTAATCTTGACGGAGTGCCGCCGCTGGCCGTATTGCCGTTTCTTTTTCCCTTTCCTGCTGCTCGTATTCACGCTGCTCCTCGGGAGTCCTCTAAATATGCGTTGCCTACTCATGGCGGTGCTGCAACAACAATGAAATTAGTTGCTAGGCTGGTTCTTTTATATAGGAAAGGCTAATGACGTCACTGCCCTGCCGGAAGCTGCCGTCGCCGCGGCAGCTTGCGCAACAGTTCTGGTTATCCGGAAACGTTTGCAGTTGACGCTATGTGCTTCGCATTGTTATCATCAATTATGTGGTTAGAATGCTTGTTTTGTGCTTATTCTTTATTGAAACGAATGCTGTTCTTTGTGTTGTATGCGTGGTTCCAAAAATTGTACGCACGTTTCGTTTGACTTTACCGAGTACTTGAAGCTTGTTCCACCTCCGACGCCGGTCGACCCGGTATAGCACTATTTCAGGGATCGGCCCACGTTTTTGCCCACAGGCATAGACACGAAAAGTGCCGACCAACGAGAGGCTAACAGCTTCGCTGTAAAGGAAATTGAAAACGGGATATTGAGCATGCCGGGATTTTGCATGCTGTCGCTAAACCTGGCGTGTGCATTTTGAAAGTATTTACATCCCCCAGTCACGCAACAAGGGAAGGATTCCTGGCAAATGCTCAGCCGAATGTAGCTTCGTGGATCGGTGCCCAGATGCTGGCTCACTCTATCCAGCAACACCCTTGCGGGACAGCACCTCTGCCCTGTGGCAGTGCCGACAATGCGGCGTCAATCTGCTGCGTCCCATCTGTGGGTGAGTGAGGCCGCCTCCTCATTCTCATCTTCACCCCTTGCCACGACCACCACCACAAGGATGTGCAAGTTGGACGCGCCAATGTCTGCTCTATTGAGGAGCCTTGCTCTCGGTAATTTGTGAAGGGTTCGTGGCCCACGCAGATCATTGGGTCCTGGGATTTAAAATATGATAATTAGTAATCATATTAGACAAGCTGTGATGCAGACGCAGATTCTGCTTACACAGGTTTTTCAAGCGCTATAGCAAACATAATTTTCGTCAGAAAGTAGAATGAGCGAGTACATAATTGCCAAATATTTTATTGAACTTGTTATATTTCGGAATTATGACACATGCTTAAACTTGAAGTCAATGTAATTTGAAGACAAATCCATTCGACTCTTCTAAAACGATTGTGTTCGGAAATATTAATGAAATTAGCGCTCAGCACGCAGTCACTGCGTATTTATCCATGAGCGATGCCAAAATTTTCTCGAGGCAAATATGGTTCTCGGGCGGTTTTCAGGTCATGCTAGGTTCTTTTTAGTGTTGAGCAACGTCTCATTTGGTTTGTGCTTACTGGTACTCAGCATGTCGAAAAGACGTTGTTTGCTTGTGCCTTCTTTATGGTGCGAATGCAGGTTACCGTTGTAATCGTGAAATTAGCGCTGCTTCCTGTTGCTTCCGCTGCATGCCTATAGGCCTTCCTTGAACGAGTGTGTGGGCAGTTTCTACAGTTCCGACGGTTCAGACTAGTAGGATAATCAAAGGCGCGGCTTAAGCACGTTCTAACATGAAGGATGACGATATAAAAATGCATAAAATTTGCGAAATGATGGCAGAACGCGTTTGAAAACCGCCAGCTTGGAATTCGAAGCACAACGAAATGAACGGAGCGGGCGTTGTTGCAAACAGATCATGTGTGCAAAGCAAGTCGTTATAAGTACTTGCGGTGTTACCTTGTAGCACATAAAAGGAATGTTGATTAGTACTTCTTTATCCTGTATTGCTTTCTGCAAGGATAAAAATATGCTAAAATGATTTTTTTTCAGTCGTGCGCAATGCAGGCGCCGTAAAAATTTGCTCGATCAGTATATTTTCGATCGTAGCTTCAAGAATTCGGGTTTTTAGTATTTTTCGGGAGACAGAGAGTTTGAATGCCTTGTCAAAGCTCGGCTCACAGGACCTGGCCATTAGTTGACAGCTTCATTCCCAATTTTTCGGTCAGCTGAAACTCTATGCCGTGCCGGAGCCGAGAACTAGTTCTGTTCGTAGGCCTGAGTGTTTGGTCTTTCCCTGTTGCAGTAACGAAACATTCTTCACTGTACGTCAAAGAGGCATCCAGCAATCACAAAGAAAATTGTTTAATGGTACTTTGCGCGAGTAGTGTGCAAGTGAACATGTTGCATAAGTGCACCGATATATCATTACGTGCCGCAAATGGGCTTCACTTCCAAACTTTATAGTTTCTGGTATGTGAGATTATTGCGTGCTGTCACCTGATCCGGGTATATTGACTTTCTCCTTATAATATAGTGATATACTGGCTTGAGCGACATACCTGCAATACGAAATCTTCTATACAAACGCCGACGTGTCATGCGCGCAACACGTTTGCTTTGTTTATTTGTTTTGCTAGCGCTGCAAACTCGCAAAAAGAAAATGAACCTTGACGTTTAGCAGAGTGATACGGCTATAGGCGAGCATGTTTCCCTTCAAAATGGACGTAGAAAAAGCAAGTTTAAAGGAATATAACCTGCGAAGAAAAACTAAATGCGAGGAATGTAGGGCGTACTGCATTTACGCCTGAAATCGATGGTGCGATGAGAAAACAACGCTGCTGTTTCCCGCGATTGTTTGGAGACTGAGCGCTTTTTAAGGGGCCTGCTTTTGAAAGCGTGCAGCGTTGGTTGATGCCGTGTCGGCTGAGTGGCTGACATTCCGTTAACTGGCGATTGCTTGTCGGTTGGCGTCAAGTGTAACTGCTGCAATTTCGAAATCTGTAGGTATCCAGAAGCATAGTTTCATTGCGGCAATAATACTCCTGCAGGAATGTATCCAGCGTTCCTTCGAATTGCAAAGCAGGAAAATAAAACCGCAAGCATGTAGCTTTGCCCAAAAGATAATGCAGATGGTACCCGAGCGTTATTTTTGATAACGACAATGCCACTTCCAGTGCGTGTGGAGCATGACTAAAAAAAATGTTTGGGATGAAACTGTGTAGTGTTTCCTTTGTTGCTAAAGTTGCGCTTGCAAAGAAGCGAAATAGTTATATCGAACGATTTCGTTAGCACCTCTATAGGGGAACAGCCCTTGTAATATAGTATACACCGTATAGTACGGATGCACCAGATTTCTTTTTTCAAGCTCAAATTCTTTGCACATAGATATAACACAGAATTATCCATATGCAAAAGGAGATGACAAGGCTCAGTGAGTGTTCGCGGGACCTGCTACGGAAATAAAAGGAGTAAAATTCTAAGTAAAAGACAAAGCAAAGGTAACAAAGTTTGTAGCACAAAAAAGATCATATAACGGCATCAAAGCACGACACTTTCAAAGGCAACAGAAGTAAATGTTCACAGGTAGACGACATTAATCGGGCTTCAGGAACTTAAATACTAAAAGGGTCTTCTAAAAATATGCAAGCAAGTTACACATTTCATGTGTTGTTTGAACTATATTCGAAATGATACAGAGGAAAACGTTGAAGTGGAACAGCCATTTTGTTCATATTCCCTTGGTCTAACCCTAACACCGTGTTCAGGGAAGCATGACACAAGAACAACTGCAAGATCATTTTGGTGCGGGGGTAGGAGAAAATGGTTCTTGTATGGTAATTGGTGCTTTATATTACATGTCATTTTGAAAAGACTATGTACGTAGCTCTGTCCAAAAAATAGAATAAAAAGAGAAGCAATAGAAAGGGAAGCGCGAGCAGAGGATATAGTTGTTGTTTCTGTGCAATCAGGCGTGGCGCATGTGCTTATTTTGGCGTGCTGCACTTTGCATAGCTGCCTTTTTCATTATCGTGTGTGCATTTGCAAGAACGCTTAAGAGACAGCAAGAAAGAGGGCTTTCCTCGGGGGTCTCAGACTGTCTCAACCCCCTGAGAAAATAAGTTTGTAAATTACGTTTCTACAGCTTGGCCGGCAACTGGACTCCCCTTTGATTCCGTTTTTCGGGGCGTTCGAGCTAGAAAACTCCCGCATGTATATGCGCACCGCCGTAAAGGAATGCATGGGCCAAACCAACCGAATTTATTGTTAACATGATAAGTCAGTTCTTCCTGCGATCATCGTTTGTCGTAGATATTGTTTAACTGTTTAATCATAGCGATTGTGCGATATCTCTGTATTATTAATATTATCTTTCAAGTATTCATTGTAATCACATATTTCTAAATTCATGTCTCTCACAGACATCTTAAATCCTTTCGGCTCTTGACCAACGCCTGGAGTGGGTAGGTGGCACAGCTTTTAAACTTTCTTTTTATCACCATCCTCAATTGTACGTGACCTGCGCCCAGTGTGACCACACTAGAGCTGTCAAGTCGGTTATCTTGAGAAGGCAGCTTAATTTCTTGTGATCGGAAATGGGGGTGGGGGGGGGGGGGGGTTGACTCCCAAACATCTTTCATCTCTTTGTCAGCAACCGTGTGGTTAATTACACGGACTACCAGATGTCTGTTCTACACATCCAATGTCTTCCTCTTGATCAGGCAAGAACACAATTATTGCTTGTTCTCTTGTACCTACAGTCCTCTTTCGGTCCGTATACCAGTCGCATAAATTGAAACGCGGAGATGAAATAAATCATTAGAACGCCTGTTAAGCGTGGTTACATGGAAGTGCGACGTGTCAGTGCTCTGCAGCCGGTTTCTAAGCATGTAGCACGGCCATATGTACGTTTTGGTATCTGAATTAAGCCGCCGCTAAAGATGCAGGTGAACCCGGAAAGTCAACAAAGCATTGGAGCATTTCATAGCCTGCTGGCCTATGTAATGGTCATCTTAGTTTCCTCAAGAATGTTCGCGTGTCGGGCTGAGCGCACACCGGTCCACGCAAGTCCTGGCGTCCTTCGTTTCCCTGGACTGCCGGCGGTGATACTATCTCGCTACGAGCTGACAATTGAGTGTTGGTTCCAGCTGTGGCAGCCGCTGTACGCTGTGAATTAAAGCGGCTGCGAGATTAGAGGTGCCGCAGGCATTGGTAATGAGTGGCCATGATTGGACGCTGTTATTTTCCTGCATTTGGACATACCTTTCTTTCGTTATTTTTTTGCGTAAATTAAGTGGCGCCGCGCAAGTGGTTTACAGCAACTACCAGCGATTGCGTAAGGTCGGCCATGTCACGGTGCAAAATTAGATGTGCACATTTTGAGTTTCGAAGTTTGGGCCCACCTGCGAGTTCTAAGCGAGTGTTTGTGTGCAGTTACGCTCCCGAAACAGATTTTCGCGTTTACGTTCAAAGGACGAATTCGCTTAGGCAAGTCTTTTTCGGTATCTTCTGCAGTTAGAGGGGCCCCACCGCAGTATACGCGTGAGGTCCTGCATGCTTTATTGGTTATGACGCTGAAGTGTGTGATCCTGCTGTAGAATCTGATTGTACCTTTGGTTAAATGGCGTGTGCCACTTCCTACGCCTTTGATTGAAGAAATTGGCAGGCGATTCAAAGTGGAGTCGAGAGACACGTGAGCAATTTTTGGTTCTAGTGGAGTCACTGCGCTCGAACCCTCGAGTGAGGGGAAGGGCGTCGGACTGCTTCGATTTCAGTGTGACTAGCATTCTCAGGATACTTTCAGTAGTCTGCCTGTCCGTATTTCTATCTGTATGTCTAACTGCGCCTTTAACCGTTTTCCCACCAACTTGGGACACTGCGTAGTTATGGTTTAACGGGCAGTGTATTGCGGGGTGGCTGTTCTGAGGTAAGCGGATCTGAAACTAAGTGTCACGCCAACTTCGGTCACTGTGGCTCTAGGTATGTAAAGCACTTTAATGAACCTGTTGCAACGCCACTGGAGTTAGTGGGTATGTATAGTTGGCTATGCTCCGCATGTGAATGAACCTCGTTGGCGTCACACCGGGCACGTGCAGTTCTTCAGCGAGCATATCTGACGCAATCATGCGTCACCGGGTTTTCGCCCCTGGTCCATCTTGAGTGAACATCTTTCACACCATCTTAGGTCACTGCGTATGTGCCGCAGGGAATCTCTTTGACGCCCACTTGGTGCACTTGAAAATGTTCCGCTAGGCACATGCCTAGCGTGCTTTCTATGACAAAGTGCCTTCTAAAGCACGTGCCTTCTATGACAAAGTGACAATACATGACGCGTGTTGTTGGTGGAAGGCCGGGCTGTCGTCATTGCATTGCTTTAATGCTAATTGACATTCATCTCTGACATGCATCTTCCAGTAATTTCTTACTGCATATCTTCGGACCACATTTTGAACTATGTCGACGTGTTAATTAGCACTAAATAAGTTCTAGAATTCTACATGGCAAAACTACGATCTGATTATGAATCACGGCGCAATGGGGCAAGGCGCGTCCGTGGCGTAATGGTTAGTGCATCGGCCTTTTTGCTTTTTGTGCCATAGATCCTCTTTGAAAATTTGGTCGTCGGATGAATATATATATATGTATATATATAGAATATCTATGCCAACGGCGCCGTTCTCAGTCCCCGCCAACTGGCCCCAGACCTGGCCGGCCGCACCCAGCAGCGGCCAGCCAAGCTCCGAACCACAGCTCGCGCTCAAGAGTCACTTTCTCCTCCACTTCTTCAACTGGTGGGTCCGATGCCGGACTTCCCATAATATATATATATATATATATATATATATATATATATATATATATATATATATATATATATATATATATTGTGACGATTATTCATATTCTCATCTGTACCTACTCATCATGACCGTTTTGGGGCTTGGTGATGGGGCTCTCACTCGGGAGAACAAAGAAGAAACTGGCTGCCTAAACCTTGTCTCACAAGCGGTGCAGTGTGCTGTCCGGTTCCTTCGTCCTCTCGCTCTCGATCTCTCTCCAGCCTCCCCTACGCTACATCCCAGGAGCTCCGCTCGGGTCGCCGCCTCTACCAACTGCACTCGACCATTTACCAAGACCAGCAGACCAGCACGGCGACATCCACCTTGCCAGCTTCTGCGGGAACCCCTCTTGGGACGGTCGCCACCCTTCAGAAGGATCCACCGGTGTTTGCTGGACTTCCAGGTGACGATGTTGAAGACTGGTTGGAGCTATACGAGCGCGTGAGTGACTTTAACCACTGGAACGAAACTACAAAACTTGCCCACGTCGCCTTCTACCTAACCGGCGTCGCGAAAACTTGGTTTTTTAATCACGAGCTCGATTTCGTCAACTGGATCACCTTTAAACACCACCAACGCCAGATTTTCGCAAACTCGTCTGTGCACTTCGATAACGCCAAGAAGAAGCTTGCTGAGCGTGTTCAGCACTCGGGCGAGTCGTACACTTCGTACATAGAGAATGTACATAGAGGATAGGGTGGTGTGTACCTTGTGCCAAGCGGTCGCTGCATTTATAGTGGGCTTAGCCGTACTCCTAGCCTGGTGTGGTTTCAGGACGGTAGACCGTTCGTCGCTATTCGAAACCCTACTTTTTCGCCAGTTGTGCTCTCCCAGGGCACCACTGTGACTTGTTTTACTGACACCGAACCTCTTTCGCAGGTACCGCTTCACACCGAATCACCAGCTTTGTCTACCACAACTGATGATCGTACTGCTGCCGTTGCGTTAACGTTTGCGGTAAATCCTGATCTGACTGCTGCGAAATAAGATCTTCTGGCACACAGCTTCTTATTTGACGTTCACTGGAAGCTTCTGGGGCGCACTTCAGTCATAGCAGATCGCATCGAAACCGAAAACAGTTCGATTATATGCCGCCGCCCGTATGGCGTGCGTTCCGCAGAACGGAAAATAATTGCGGATAACGTTGATGACATGCTCAAAAGAGATATCATTAGGACATTGTCTAGTTCTTGGTCGTTTCCTGTTGTTTGGTTCGCAAGAAAGATCGCTCTGTACGATTTTGCGTCGATTATCGAGCCCTTAATAAGATCACGCCCAAAGACGTATATATCCGATGCCAAGGATCGACGATGCCATTGACTCCCTCCAGGGTGCAGAATATTTCTCAAATCTAGACCTCCGATCCGGGTACTGGCAAATCCCCATGCACGAAGTGGACAAGGAGACGACAGCCCTTGCAAGACCAGATAATTTTACGAGTTCAACGTCATGCCCTCCTACAACATTTAAACGCATGATCGACACAGTTTTACGCGGCCATAAGTGGAAGACCTGTCTCTGTTATTTAGAAGCCATCGTTATTTTTTCTACAACTTTTCGTAGGCAACTTGAGCGTTTGGACGAAATGGTCACATGCATTTCCAACGCTGGACTCAAACTAAACACAAAGAAATACCATTTTGCCAGGAAGAACATCAAAGTGCTGGGCCACCTTATCAGTAAAGATGACGTTCGACCAGATCCTGACAAGGTTGCTCCCGTGCTTCGCTTCCCTCGCCCTGAAAATCAAAAACAATTAAGAAGTTTCTTGGGCCTGGCATCCTACTTCCGCCGCTTCATCGGTCATTTTGATGCAATGACGTTGCTGCTGCGCAAGTAGCAGACGTCGGTCACTGCTTTCCTTTGGACAGATGACTGCGAACTTTATTTCCAAGCCCTCAAGCAAGAATTAACCACCGACCCTGTACTCTGTCACTTTGCACACCGACGCTAGTGGCCACGGGATCGGTGCTGTCCTTCTACAGCGTGATACTATCACACGAAAGAGAGTTGCCTATGCCAGTCGCGCATTAATGGCTTCCGAAAAGAACTACTCGATCACAGAGCAGGAATGCCACGCAGTAGTTTTGGCCATACAAAAGTTTCGACCAAATCTTTATGAATGCCACTTCACGGTCATAACCGACCACCAGGCCTTATGCTGGCTGTCGTCAATGAAACATTTGTCTGGATGCCTCGGTCGCTGGTGGATTTTGACGTTGTCTACAAGTCTGGGACGACGCTCTCTCTCTCGCTGCCCGCTGTCACTCTTATTTTCGAGCGCATCTCTCCATTGCTTGCCCCTTGATGATGAGACTAAGTCTCCACTTCCGTTATTGCCCCTAGCGGTTACTGGCACGTTATCTTCCAATCGCGTCCCTTAGCTCGCCTCGTGCCAACGTTGTGAACCTTGCTGCAACATCATTATCCAACGCCTGTGTGGAACTACTGCTGCACCAAATGCCAGATTACTTCGACAGCTGCGACTATTTAAGCTCGATAACGATGTGCTGCACCGCTACATTTACAACTCCGACGGACACTGCTGGGTACCTGTTTTTCCACGTTCGCTGCGTGCAAAAGTCCTTAAAGCCTTTCACGACGACCCATCTGCTGGATATTTCAGTTTACTTAAAACATACCACCGCTTTAGGAGCCGTTTCTTTTGGCCAGGCATGTCGCTTCTTTCGTCCAGCGGCAACGGCGGAAACGACCTACTTCGCCTCCTCCTTGCCTTTTGCAGCCCATCACATGTCCCTTTGCCATCGTTGGGATAGACTTAGTCGGCCCTCTGCCCATAAAGCTGGCAGATCATCGATGGATCATGACAGCTGTTGACCATCTCACACGTTACGCAGAGACCACTCGTCTAAGCTCTAGTTCGGCCTCCGACGTTGCCATTGTGCTGCGTCATTGTGCACCTCGTGTACTGTTAAGTGACCGCGGCAAGACTTTCATGTCAACAATGATCGAAGACGTACTCGGAGCTTGTGACACAGTTCATAAGACGACGTCCGCATAACACCCTCAAAGAAATGGCTTAACAGAGCGACTTCATCGCACACTAACAGATATATCAATGTATATCGGGCCAAACCACTACAACTGGGACAAACATTTGCCTTTTGTGACGTTTGCTCACAACACCGCTATCCAACGAACTACGGGCACTCACTTTTCTACCTAGTTTACGGGCGTTCACCGACATTAACCATCGACGCCGCTTTCTTCAATGCCCCAACACCTCAGCCAGTATACCCGAACAGTTCGTCTCGACGCTTGAGGAATGCCGCCAACGTGCTCGCTTCAACACAGAAATCAGTCAGCTGAAATTGCAGGCAACGTTACGACATCTCTCTTCGCGACGTCTTCTTTCGTCCTGGAGAGGAAATGCTCTTTTGGACGCACATTCGTACACCCGGTTTGTGTGAGAAGTTTGAATCCCGCTTCCTTAGACCCTACGTTATAAATGAACAAACATCCCACGGGAACTATCGCGTTACTCCCGTAGACGTTTCTTCGGACCATCGTTATTGTGGTTCGGAGATCGTCCACGTTTCGCGTCTCAAACGATTCGTTCGGCGTTTCTGTCCCGGCTAAGTCCAGGCCTCCTAGATGGCTACTTGCGTGCGCGGGGAAATTAATGTGAGCATTACTCATACGCTTCATATTCTCATCTGTCCATACTCATCATCACCGTATTGGTGCCTGGTGGTGGGACTCTCACTCGGGAGAATAGAGACTGGCTGCCTAAACGTTGTCTCACAATATCTATCTATCTATCTATCTATCTATCTATCTATCTATCTATCTATCTATCTATCTATCTATCTATCTATCTATCTATCTATCTATCTATCTGTCTGTCTGTCTGTCTATCTATCTATCTATCTATCTATCTATCTATCTATCTATCTATCTATCTATCTATCTATCTATCTATCTATCTATCTATCTATCTGTCTATCTATCTATCTATCTATCTATCTATCTATCTATCTATCTATCTATCTATCTATCTATCTATCTATCTCTCTCTCTCTCTCTATATATATATATATATATATATATATATATATATATATATATATATATACGTGTGTGTGTGTGTGTAGCGTTCCTAGTTAAAGGACACAATAAACGGAAAGTATTGCTTAAGGAACTGGCGTCCATCTTGTCTACCATTTTATTCTCACGTCCTTCTTGTCTTCTCCTGAACCCAGACTCCTGCGCTTCTTCATCTTCTATTCCAAGGCTCATACCGCTTCACCCTTCCAGGTTTCTTTTGCTAACCCCTCCTGGGGTAATACTTGAAAACTTTTCCAATCGAAGCACATTCAACTGAGCCAGGTTCGCCAATGTACCACACAGTCTTCAATATTCCTTTCTGAGTGGCTGTCTTTGTCGCAGAGTAATGACCATAAAATTTGGCACTGGATTCTCTTGCTCGTTTCCTAACTAGAATGAGGTCGGTGACTTGAATGTCTGGGATATCTGAGCAATGTCTCTTGTAAAAATTTTTTTTTCATTCGTTTACGGTACCTCTCCTCCTGCGATTTCTGTTTCCTCTCCTCGACGATCTTGAGATTTTCTAACAGCCCCAGTTCACGCTGCGCCTGAAGAATAGGGGTTTCTCCTGAAGAAGCGAACTGCGGGCTGCTTGCCAAGCCACTGGTGTAGGAGCGATTGTGATGTCTTACAGCTGCTTCTAAAGAGCATTTCCAACCACCAGGGAAACTATCGTACATCCTGATGTATTTGTTCACATCTCGTATAGCACGCTCTGGAAGCCCATTCGCTACGGGATGGTATGGCGCACAGAATTGAATTGATATATTGTGGTCTCGAGCCCACCTTGCTAGCTTTTCACACTTGAACGCTGGACCGTTGTCACATACAATCGTCCTGGTTGTCCTAAACATATCCCGTTCGAGAAGGGCGATGACACTATTCGCATCTTCTTTTCCTGCCCGTGCCGCGACCATCCTGGTGCATTCATCTATGGCCAGAAGAAAAGCTTGCGTTTTTCGGACTCCTTCTCGTTTCTTATTTAGCTCGGCGAAATCCAGGTGTATAACTTCAAAAGTCACGTTCGAGAGGCAAGGTATTATCATGGCGTCTGTAGGCTGCTTATATTTCACTTTGTTGACTTGACAAATGGGGCATGAACGAACGTATCGATTGACGTCTTCTTTCATGTGAGGCCACGTAAATCTCTTGAATAGCTTGTTGTAGGTGCGCCAAAATCCGTCGTGTCCTCCAGATTCTGGGCTATCGTGGTACAAATAAAGCACCCTGGAAACCAGCGTTGGCGGGACTTGATAGCGACCTTCCATAAAAATCAATTGTTCAGTGCCTTCCCACAATTTAGTTTCATTGATTTCTTCCGATTGTTCGGTCCCGGTCTGTGGGAGACGGTGAAATCGAACTGCTGCAAATAGTTCACCCATCTGGCGATACGTCCCTTAGGTATGGTCATATTCAAGAGATGAGTGAGGGCCTGGTGATCGGTGAACAAAGTAAACTTCGCACCTTCTAGGTACGTACGGAAGTACTGAATTGCTTTAAGGACTGCAAGAGCTTCCTTTTCAGAAGTGGTGTAGTTGACTTCAGGTGGCTTGAGGGTGTAGCTGTAGTAACCTACTACGTGTCGCTTTTCTCGGCCGGATGCTTCTGGACATTTCTGGTACAAGACTGCACCTGTCCCATAGTGTGAGGCGTCGGTATTCAGTTCAAAGGGTAAAGTGAAATCTGGCATGCGTAGAATAGGGTCAGCAGAGATTCTGTGCACCAGATCATGGTAGACTCTCTCACATTCGTCATCGCACTCAAATGGAACTTCTTTCTGCGTTAGGCATCTTATTTTGATGGCAAAGTCTTTTATGAAGGGTCTGAAATGTCCTGCTAATCCCAAAAACACACGCAGTGAGTGTACGTCATATGGTTTTACCAGTTTGGATATCGTCTCGACGGACTCTTGTTTCGTGCTTTTGGTAGTCCCATCAAAGACTCTTCCAAGAAACACAACTTTTCTTTGAAAGAACGCACTTTTCTTAAAATTAACCTTGAGGTGTGCCAAGCTCAAGGCATTTAATACACAGACTCCTGCGCTTCTTCATCTTCTATTCCAAGGCTCATACCGCTTCAATATACATATATATATATGGCAAAAAAAAGCAGGCCGGACCCGTTGGTTCCGTTGGGGTGTTGGAACAAACCCAGCGGTAGTTGCGGCAAGACCATCACAGCAGCAGCACCCGGAGTATCGCGAGAAGTCCCAAATAAAGACTAATTCATTACATTATAGCGTTTTACATGCCAAAACCACGATGTGATTATGGGGCAGGCCATAGTGGGGGACTCCGGAAATTCGGACCACGTGGGGTTCCTTGACGTGCATCTAAATCTGAGTATATGAGTGTTTTTGCATTTCGCCCCCATTGAAATCCGCCGCCGTGATCGGGATTCGAAACGCGACCTCTTGCTTAGAAGTCCAACACTATAGCCACTGTCATAATTTCCATAAAAACGAGATTATCATACAGGACACGCAAAGTTTATGAATCGCGCAGCCTTTAAGTACGCTATACCCTCGTGCAGATGTGTACGCGCGTTCTCGCGATGCTCCATGAGCAATGCTTATCGTTGGATCCTCAGCGCACTGAACGCAGACGCTGCCTCGTTGCGAAACGCAAGGCTGCTCGCATGACGTTCTTGGCACTCGCTTTACTTGCTCGCAGAATGTTTGGGTAATAGCTGTCGGGATCTAATCACCCGTCTCCAAAGCGGTTAGCGCTTGGTGGTCTCTCCTCATCGTGCGATGGTGGAACGAGTAATCGCTGCTCTAGCGGCTCGTTCTCAGCGACGGCGGAGCAAGAGCAAACAATACGCGTCAGCCGGCGCACGAACAGACATCGCTCGGTGATCCCCTGGGCAAACACTCGGTGGCCGCAGGTCGAGCTCGAACGAAGAGATACTCGAGCTGGCTCTCGCGAATGGTCTTCTTCAGCGCCCCGCCTCTTTCCCAAACACAACGGTGTGCGGCCATGCGCCGCTTACCATATCCTATGGGCCGGACTCGTTCATGGGCTCACAGAGCTGTTCCCTATGAAGCGGATCGCTGGCAATAATTCTGAAGTGACGTAATGCGCGACCCATCTGTGCCCGTGCGTGTAACACTGCGTTCTTCCGGCTCGTTCACAGCGGATCTTTTCTCTATAACGCTGACCATTTCATGAGAGTTCCCGCAGAGCAGCGCCACCGCATATGCACAGGCGTCGGTTCGCGGAAGCTCGCCTGCCCCACATCGTTGCGCGCAATTAAGTGCCTCCGAGCGTCATCCGCGCACATGGTGTCGCCGCTGAGAGACGCGCGCTTGGGGGACAACGCCATGAGAGGCGCGTGCGGGTCGCCGCTTTCGTCGGGCGCGAGGGTGGAGGAGGAATAAGCATTTATTGATGAGGAAAAACAATGGCGGAGCGGTGCAGGGTGGGTTCCCAGACTCCAGTGGCCATCACGACCCGCCCAGCTTGGTCCAGGAGGCCCTTCTGGGCCTCGAGGTCAGCAAGAGCGACGATGGCCTCCCAGGGCTCCCTAGTAACGTGAGTACCAAAGGTGAACTCCCATGTTACGTGAGGCAATCAAGGTCATGACGGGCAAGATTTAGTGTACAACGTTGGGTATATCTTATGGTATCTACCGAAATGTGAGTAGGTATGCGTCTGTATTCTTCTATGTTTCTGCGCCTCCTCTACATGTAGTTTGTGTGGTGGGGCGTACTGTTGCCTGGTTCTTCGCTGGTGCTCCAGTATATCGCGGACAATAGGCAATCGTCTTTTTCATCGGTTTGCGTATCTCCAGCTTGGTTAGTAAAGCCTCGAGCTAGAGTGTGTGCCTGTTCGTTTCCCGAGATACCCTCGTGGCCAAGACACCATAAAATTGCATGATCTTCTTTTAATGTGTCGCCTATGATATTAAGGGCGACTTGTGGTATGTTGCCTTGTAGATACATTCTGCATGCCACTTGTGACTCGGACAGTATTAAAGCTGAGCTGTTTTGCTTTTTCTTGTATGCGATAGCGAGAGCAATCGCCGCTGCTTCCGCTGTAGGAGTGCACCTAGTACGTATCGAGGCTGATGTGTGAAGCGTTCCGTGGCGTGTGGGTTGAACTGCCACTATTACATGTCCTTTGCTAAATCTAGCTGCATCAGTATACATTACGTCTTCATTACTGCCGAAGGTTTTCTGAAGATGTTTAGCTCTTGCTTGTCTTCTCGCTGTGTGATAAGTTTTGTTCATGTTGCGTGGGATTGGGGAGACCACTATGCGCTCGCGTATTGTATCCGGCATTGTGGTCGTTTGTTCCTTGGAGTACTGCGGCCGCAATGGGTAGCCTAAACGCGACAGAACGTTTCTACCTGTGCTTGTGAGGTATAGTCGTTCTCTTTGTGTCATAAGAACGGCTGCTCTTAACTCTTCAAATGTGTTGTATATGCCTAGAGCTTGCGCCCTCTCGTTTGCCGCATTCTTAGGAAGCCGAAGCGCTGCCTTATACGCGCCACGTATTAGTAGGTCGATTTGTCTGATTTCCGACGGGGTTAGCTCTTGATATGGTAGTCCGTATGTTATTTTGCTAAGAATAAAAGCCTGGACTAGTGTTATCGTTTCGTTTTTCTGGAGCCCTTTACCTTTCTTTGTAATTCTGCTTATTAGTCTAGCGATGCTCCTCGTGCTTGACTTTAGAGTCGCAATGGTTTGGGTGGCTCATTTGTTACTTTGTAACCATAGTCCTAGTATTCTGATCATATTTATTTCTGGTAACGTCTGGTCACCCATAGTTAGGTGGATGCTCGGTTTGTTTCTGTAGTTACGCCCGTGGATCCGGATAAAATATTTTTCCGGAGCGCATTGCATACCGTTTTGTCCTGCGAACTCCTTCACCGAGTCGATAGCCTCCTGGATAGCTTGTTCTTTTTGCCCTAACGAACCTTTGCAGGCCCATAAGGTGATGTCGTCTGCGTAAAACGCGAAGTTGAGCTCGTTAATTTTCTCAAGTTGTCGTGCCAAGCGGTTCATTGCGACATTAAATAAAAGTGGTGAGAGGATGGCACCATGTATTGTGCCTCTATTAGGCATTGGGAGTTTGGAAGATCGAATATTTTCCATACCTATTGTGGCTTTAAGTTCAGTAAGGAAAGAGCGGATGCAATTGTGGATCTTAATTCCACAGCCAATTCTTTCGAGCTCTTCAAGTATGAGGTATGAGAGATCGTATCAAAAGCGCTTTTTAAGTCAAGCGCTGCTATGATGTTCTCTCCCCCCTGTAGGGATATGTTGCAGCACGTCATCTCGTAGCCTTACGAATATGTCTTGTGTAGAAAGATGTCTGAAGCCGTACATGTTGTGCGAAAGAAGTTCTTGCCCTTCGATAGAGCTGGTAAGCCTGATATAAAGGACCTTTTCGAAAAGTTTGCGTAAGCAGCAGGTTAGAGACACTGGCCTGAGATTCTGCAATGTTCTTGCTTTCCCCGGTTTAGGTATTAAGATGATGGTCGCTTCTTTTCATTGATTAGGAAGTTCTCCCGTTTCCCAGATTTTCTCATTGAAGTATCGGGTTAGGCGTTCCAGTTGCTGATCACTCATATATCTTAACATAGCATTCGTGATGCCGTCCTCGCCTGGGGCTAAGTTACGTTTCAATGCTAGAGCGGCGGCATATACTTCTTGTTTCGTAATGGGTGCATCAAGCGTGGAATTGTCCATGCCTTTGTACTCTCTCTTATGGATGTTATCTCCTCCTGTCCTGATGTATCTGTCTGCCAGGGTTTGGATCAAGGATGCGTCATCCCCCTTAAATTCTCCTACCAATATGCGTAATGCTCTAGTAGTGACTGTTCTTGTATTGTATAGGTCAAGCATGCTCCGCAAAATTGCCCATGTCTTGGTTGTTGAAAACGTTCCTCGTAACGAGTCACAAAATTGTATCCAGTTGTTCGTTTGTAGTTCCCTAGCATACTCATTTGCTTGTTCTGTCAGTTCTATTTTAGCTCTGAGCTTTCTGTTTAAGCGCTTTCTCTTCCATCGTTTAGTAAGACTTCGCCTGCCTTCCCACATACGGACGAGGTGGGGATCCACTACCGGTGTTTTTTCGCTTAGCGCGACGTGCTTTGTGTTAGTTTGGTATGCCTGCATCATTTCGTCTAGCCATTCTTCTATTGTATCTATTTGATGCTGAGGGGTCGGGTAATGTCTATATGCAGTCCAGTCTGTAAGTTTCGCGTTTCTGAAAGGCTTTTTTTAATTTGGGAGTCGTAGTGGAGTAACTAATAATATAATGGTGACTTCCCAGATCTTCATCCAGGTTCCTCCACTGTCCCTCTTTTACGTTAAATGTTAAGATGAGGTCTGGGTACGTGTCTCCGCAGATGCTATTTCCAAGTCTCGTGGGGGCGAGGGGTAAGGTCTCTAGTTGTATGTTATATTTCTCTACTGCTTCCACTAGGTTTCTGCCCTTCTTTTGTATTTGTCCTAGAACCCCAATTGGTGTGGGGAGCATTAAGATCCCCGACTAAAATAAACCTGCCTTTTTTTTCCAGATGTCCAAGTGCCCATTCAAGCATCTCGGGTAACGCAGTCTGCCGTTCTTTCAGTGGGCTGTACACGTTGCCAATAAACGTTTTGGTTTTACTCCTTTTTGTAGTGTGTAATTCGATCAATTTGTGCTCCGTTGAGCATTGGGGATAATAGTGGTAACTGGCCGCAATATTCTTGTGTACCAGCGTCGCCACTCTAGGATACATGGGATTTTGAAGGGTGTAGTAGTCTCTAAGCTTAACTACTCCCTTTACAACTTTCTGAAGACAGATGACGTCCTGTTGAATAATGGCGGCGTCTAAATAAGCTTGTAGCGCTGCCGCTCTTTTCTGAAAAGAGCGGCAGTTCCATTGCCATATCTCAGCGGTGTCCGTGGTTCGGGTTGTTTTACTGGCCATGGTTAGCTACGATTTCGGTTTCCGTCGATTCGGAAACAGCCCCATTTTTTACCTTTCTCGCCGTCGGTGTTTCAGGGTTATTGCTGGCTCTTTTACGTGATGTTTGCTGCAGTTTAGACATTTGTTTGTCCACATAAACTATGTGGTTCTGCACCTCAGCAAATAATTGCTGTTGAAACGTTTGCAGAGCCTGAATTTGTTCTACTACCTGATTCATCATTATTTCAATGTTGCTAATTGTTGTTTGTTGGGCGGCAGGTTTATCCCCTTGTGCTGGTTTAGCTAGCCCAATTTTGGTATTCTGAAACTGTGCCTTCAGCGTTGCCATCTCGATTATAAGTTCTTCTACTGTTTTTAAGCTGACGATTTTCAGAAAGGATTCTTTGGTACTCAGGGTTGGCGGTTATTGGAGCCCCTTTTCGTGCCATCCCCGCCCAGCTCACCTTGCGTTGGGTCGAGTCTCCTAGTGCCACTGAAGTCCTGGATGGGGTAGCGGATCTGGAGGACATTCGGTGGTGTCTGGAGGCGGAGTGGTCAGATAGTCCTTGGTCTCGACTCTTCTGTCGTTCTTGTGATCTTGATTTTCGAATTTGGGCTTGCGACGTTGGAATGTCCCCTTGAGTACGCAGTGGAGGCCAGTACGCATGGGAAGCAGGGAAGCTCCCCTGCCATATATTAGACGTATCGCGGTATGATGGGGCCAAAGAAGGTAATTACCGCTGTTTTCGTTTCACCCAACATCCTAGCTCTTAGTATATCGACGCCTTGCGTACGAACACGTAGGTTGGCTAGCAGGGTTTCGGGCTTGTGTGAGGAACGATGCCATGTATCACTCCTTTCTTTGTGTCGTCGCCTATTGCTGCGTACGCACTCACTGCGTGCAGGCGACCGTTTAAGGCGAGGCCGGTAATTCTTCTTGCAGTATCTGCCACCTCTTCGGTAGGGGTTGAGATAATAAAAATGTTTGATCCTGGTTTCAATCTCAGCAGGCACTGGTTTCCATTCACTTTTTCTTGGCAGGCGTTTACAACTGCTTCTGCGATCTGCGGTGCCGTGAGTTCCCTGATAGGGAGACCTTGGTGAGGGCGCCGATCACTTTAAAGTCGTCCTTACGCAGTGGTGGAAGCCGCCTTGTCTTGGATTTCTTTTTCTTCGCTGGTTGTACCGGGGGCTTGGACGATGGTCCCGATTATTCGTAGCCACCCTCGTGGAAAATGGCCTTCTTGCCCGCTCGTGCGAGCGCCTTCTTTTGGCGCACGGTCAAAACCGTTTGCCAATCTCCGTCGTCGTCTTGGCGTCCATGGGGTCCGCCAGTTTCTTCGGTACACTGGAGGACGATGCAATCCTCATTAACGGTCTCTTGGTATTCCATGTCATCTCGGTCCAAGTCCGAGGAAGTGAGTTGCGCGTTGGGTGTTTTCTCGGGGCCTGCTGCTCCGTTAAACGTTGTCGTCGGTGTTCTTGGCGCTTCCGTAGCTGGAGTCGGCGTAAGCGTCGACATCTGTCGCGGCCGCGTCGCCGATGCGTTCCGCGTACCAGCGGCCGCCGCCTCACCGCCGCCGTTAGCGTTCACACTTCACACACGTTTGGGCCCGTCACAAAGGTTTGGTTTGGTGCTCACCGGAAAGTTTGGTATCCACAGTGTCCTCACAGGTTGCCGAACCTCGTGAAGTCCTCGAAATTCAGGTCACAGCAAAAGATCACTCTCAAAAGGCGAAAAGAGATGGAAGCCGATCCTGAGCTCACCGCTCTAGTCGACGCCACCTAGCGGTCTGGGTGCGAGGGCGAGCACCTCGCTGGATCTAAACTTGGCAGATCTCGTGCATGACTCAGCCAAGGAATACAATGCTGAAGTACAGCTTTATATAAAGTCAGCAAATGTGTACTTTTCAGGGAATGTGATCTGCCACTAAGGGTTAGAACAAATGGTGTTGATGCAAAGGTAGGCAGAGAAGTGAGAAAATGGCGTTCCAGTTTGCATAGCCATGCTATGTCAGAAGAGAGAACAAGATACGAGAGCAGCTGCCGCCCAGTCATTCCTACGCATGCTACGCTACGCATCTATGGATGAGTAGTGTTTAGTCTGGAGCACGGAGTAAGACATTAGGAGGGGAAACTCCCGTCAGCGCGAGCGAGCGCGGGCGACCAGATAAGGTCACAATTGTTGTATGCGCCGACGGCGCCGTATACAGTGGCGGCGCCATGCGGCGCGTGGGAGAAGCCGCAGCGGAAAAAAAATGCAGCGCCCGGGCACGCGGCTCCGGCGCGCTCTCAACGGCGGTAATTTCTTTCCAGGCCGCCAGCCGCCGCCAGCACGATAACGGCTCCGCGGGCTTGTGACTTTCTGGTGGCCGCAAACAGCGGAGTTTCCACTCCTAAATTTTCCTTGCTCCGCGGTCTGGAGGTTCGAAAACAAATGTTTATTAGACTTTCTCAATACGCAAGTAAGGAGCTCGGGCAAAATCCCATCGAACTACTCAAATGGCCTGATTGGACCTGAGACCACTGCCACAGATGTGCGTAGTCACCAGAAGAAAAAGGAAAATGCTAATGAAAAAGCATGCCTAAACCCATTAGCAGGGATGCGTACTAAACATTCAAAGCATTATATTGTGAAAGTAAAATTATATATAGGTGTACAGACAGTGAGTACACTAGTCAAAACTGTTGCTAGCTGTACACCGTAACAGAACTAACTATAGCAGTAAAAGAAACGCGCCCTCTTGCTTCACATCACGTGATAGCGACACATCAAAATTAGCAAAGGTAAAAGCAAGCTTGAGTGTGAATTCGGAAGGTGGAGTGAATACAACAGAAAAGAATAGCATAACAAATGAAAAAAAAATATATAAAGAACTACTGTTAAAATATTTTCAGCAATGTTGGTAGCACAAATAGAAAAGAGCTGGTGCTCGTATTTAGTTCTTGCATGCGGAACATGAGACCTCATGGCGTGCGTTGTGTCATACTTAGGATAGTTTAGTGTAACTTTTGATAGATATGAAATAAAGTTAGTGCAGTTCTTTCCCTCTTGTATAGATTAGCTGGCGTAAGCTGTATATGGAGTGAATGGTACAAATACCGAGGCTTTGGAAAAAGAGTCTGTATGGGCAGCGTAAGCATATTTGGAAATCGCACGAACAGCCTTCTTTTGTAGGGCGTATAGTGTCCTGATACGGACAACTGTTATTATTCCCAGGCTGGAAAACAGTATTTAGGATGAGATTGAAAAAATCCAATTGCGAATTAACAACTTTACCTTTGTCAGTCAAGTGAGCCATAGCTTATCAAGCACTTCAAGTTTGCGCGCGAGTTTTCTAACAACCGTATCTGTGTGTTTGATCCAACTTAAGTGTTCTTTGAAAATAACTCCGATGCTTTTGAGAGAGAGAGAAGTGGTTCTTGTGGGGAAAGGAGGAAAGGCTAGCACTATCTTCTGCAACCCATTCAGGAGCACGGCTCAGCGCTTGCAGGGTCGGCGAGATGGGAGTAAAGGAGAGAGTGGGTAGGAGGGAGAAAGGTAGAGGGTCGTCCTAGCAGCATCAGACCAGTGGGTTCGACAGGAGGAGTAGGCTGGTGATAGACCGTATAGGAGGTGGCCCAGCAGAAGCGAAGTAGTGGCGGATCAGGAAGCTCGAGGTGGTGGGATGGCCATTAGGCTATCCGTCTTTGTAGAAATTTCCTATAGTCTCGCCGAGAGCCCCGACGAGTCGAGGTACTCGACGACATTTAGGAAGGCTGGTAGCTGATTACGACAGGGGAAGAGGATATCTTCCTGTCGTGAACATGGGAGCCCCAGGCGGTGGAGCTCCTGCAGACGTCGGCCGCGTTGTTGCAGGTGAGCAGGGCAGGCCCGCAGCAGGTGCTCTAGAGCCTCTGGTTCACCGTAGGAGGCACAGGCTGGCGAGGTGGCTTTCCTAAGGCGGTGTCGGCAGGCTTCCATCCAGTCGCGGCCAACTCTCAGTCGGAGCAGCAACGAGGCATCCCTTCGCGGGAGGCCATGCTGTGGAAGAGGCCGTGCTGCCCGGCACAGGGATACCCGTTTGTCCCCGGGTGGCAGGCGATGACCTACCAGCGCAGCCTGTGTCTCGAGAAGTCTGCGGCCGTTACAGCAGGGCCGAGGGGGACGCTTGAGTGGTGGGCACTCTTTGCAAGAGTGTCTGCCTCTTCATTGCCCGGGATCCCCACGTGTGCCGGTAGCCAATGCAGGGCTAGTGAGCATCCTGCGTCCTGAAGGGCCGTCAGTCTTGTCGAGAGCAGCGCAACCCCAGAGTTAGCCCTGTCAGGGCTCTGCAGGCAGAGCAGCGCCGCCTTGGAGTCGCAGAAGATGGCTGCCGGTGTCTCTGGTAGCTCCTCTGCCAGTAGGTCCACAGCAAGGTGGAGTCCTGCTAGCTCTGCTGCGGTAGAGCTTGCATCTCCCGGGAGATGGCACAGCTTGCTCTTTTGTAGGGCCGGTGTAACACAGGCTTCTGTGGATGAGCCCGTCTGCGGTATCACGGATCCATCGAGGAAGATGTGAAGGTGGTCCCCAAGTCTCTCTTGTAGGAGAGAGGCTGCCGTCTGCTGTAGGGCACATGTTGGGGAACGGTTCTTCGAGACATCTGGCAGCTCCGTCGAGATAGGGATTGGTGGTCGATGTGGTGGGCGAGGCTTGTACAGCGTTTGTAGGCGTGTCCCCTATGACTTCCTTATAGAGGCCACAGAGCCGTCCCATGTGTGATGCTGGCCAGGAGCGTAGGCGGGTTAGGAGTGCTTGCCCTTCTGCGGCATGGTGTAGGCGATCGATGTCGTAGCCTCTGTTGTAGTAACAGTAGTGACAAGGGCCCGGTACCTGCCTCAGCAAGAGTGGCGGCAACTTGTGAGGTTCGGGGAACTCCAAGTCAGAGCCGTATGGCTGACCGGTGCTGCAGCTCAAGTTTCAGCAGGCGGGGGGGTGGGGGGGGGCAGCGTCACAAGAGGGAGGGCATAGAGTAGCCGTGAAGTGGCTGCAGCTACAATGAGCTGAAGGCCCCTCTGGTGGTACAGCCCTGTCTACGGGCAAGGAGCTGTGAGATCGCCTTGCAGACCCGAAGCGTCTGGGCGCACAGGGTCTAGGTAACCGGCAGCCAGGTCAGCCGATGGTCAATGGGCAGCCCCATGTAGGTGTCCGCCTTGTTCCGTGGGATCTGGACGCCCTCCAAACGCAGCCGGGCAGCTGAGCGGTGGGCTGCTGCTCAGAGATGCAGCAGCAAGGCCTCGGTCTTCCTGGCGGAGATGGTAAGGCTGATGTGGCACAAGAAGACAGCCACAGTGTCCAGAGCTCTCCAGGGCACGTGCCTTGCGGATGTGTCGCGGTGGTCCCCGCACCCATAGGGCGATGACGTCCGCGTAAATTGAGGACTGCACGGGGAATTGAGGGTCGATCGGCAGGGCAGCAGGCAACCTAGTCAAGGCCAGGTTGAAAAGGAAGAGGGTCACCACTGACCCCTGTGGCACGCCTGCATTGCCTGGATGGGGGGTGCTGTTCGATCGACCCACACGTACCCTGAGATTGCGATTGTGCAGTAATGACGAGAGGAAATCCTGCAGGTTGCCATAGATGCCGAGGAGGTGGAGGCCCTGCTGGACGACTGCGTGAGGGAGGCGGTCTGAGTTTACTATGTCGGTGATAAAGGCACTGTTTTTAGGATTCCCTTTAATGTGCGTACGGTGGCATTATGGCCGCACGCAAAGGTATCGCCCTTGTTTTAGTGTTGTCTACGACGAGGGAATTTAGGATGCACCACTCATTGAGCTTGCCTAGAACATCGTTTACGTTGTCTATTACTTTTCTGATTTGATGAGATGTACACATTGCTGGCGTGTGCATAAATGTTTGCGTGTGCGATCGTTTTTGTGATTTGCTAAGTGATCTCACTAGACTCCGATGTAAAAGTGATAGCTCATTATTGGCAGTGGTATTAGTTCACGAATGCTTTTAACGAGCTACGAACCGTATGAGAAGGTGTACCTGAGAAAGTACAATGCTTCGTGATGTTTTCAGCCAAACTTAACCTTGTGATACGAATATCCCGTGCAACGCAGTGCCTCCCTACCCCGTCTTTTTCTTTTGTAGTGATTTCTGCATGGACCGTTCAATCGGTTCCAGGGACGCAGAAGCTAAAAGAACACTTGGCATCAAATCTGTCCCTAGAATAGATTTGTTCACGGCTTTGGTACTTGCAGGAAGGGGGCACGTGCGTGTGTGTGTGTGTAGGTTCTTTCTTCATTTTACTTATTTTTTTTATCCTTCTGTCTCTCACCTATCGGATACCCTTGCCCCTCCCCAGTACAGGGTAGCCAACCGGAGATAATCTCTGGTTAACCTCCCTGTCTTTCCTTTGCGTTTCTCTCTCTATCAACTCCCGTGAACGACTGCACCAATAGCGCGCGGTGACCGGGTCTTGCTAGGCGCGGCAGTGAACTGGGGGCTGTGGCTGCTTCACAGGCCCTCGAAGCCGCACAGGGCCTCGATGACGGCGAGATGATGACGGTTTTCTTTAAAAAATGGCAATACTTGCATAAAATTACGTGGACAAAAGCGCAAAGGAAACTAGAAAATTAACTGGCCAGAAATAAGGTAAAGTAATACTAACGTGTAACGGAGGAGCGTGCCCTCGAAAAAAAAATTGCGCAGGCACCACGCAATGTGAGAATCGATGCTATGCGATGTATTTTGCAGGTACCTGGTTATACAGCATCTGTAAACCGATATTAGGTGGACCAACGTGTGCGTATGAATTGGATAGTCGCGTGTGGTTGGCGACCGTCCCTTTAATTGACGACAGCAGCGCGAGGACGTTGAAGACGAGACGACGGGCTGTAGAACTCTAGCTTGCGACATAGCCATTGTTGGGTTCCGCGTAGGTAGGGAACGAGTGTGGGCGACAGATACATGGATCGCAAAGTCATCAACGACTACATGTTATGCAATCGTACATAGTACATATGGCTATGTGACGGGGCGTATGTCAAACGACGAACGTCGATGACATTTGTACTTGGGCGAGAGAATCCTGAAACATGATTAACTTGGCCGATGATGAAGTCCGTGCAACGTTGCCCAGTTTCTGCGTAGCGCGACCTCCTGCGAGCAAACTACTGGGCAAAGTTGGCTGGCCTCGGAGAGAGAGAGTAAACTTTATTCAGGAACCCCGGTCCGGGTTCGCCCGCTTTGTTCTAGTTGTCTGCCAAGCCGAGCGTCGTGATGAGCTCGATCATGGCACGCACGTAGTCGGAAGAGGAGTCTGCCAGCCGCTCCTCAAGTGTCGTAGGTCTACGGGTGGGTGAGAGTTTGGCAAGGCTAGCCTGAATAGCTCTCGGAGATTGTGCAGTCTAAGACGGCGCCTCAAAGCGCGAGTTCTCACAAGGAAAGAAGGTGAGTGAGTGGTACAATGGCTCACGCGCCTGTTATTTCATAGAGATGGCTGGTTTTGCAGCGACAGAAGTATGCGTGCCATAGTTTGCATTTCCTTAACGCAGGCTGTGTCACTGTAAAAATGCTGACGGTCACGTTAACGCACGCTAAAGAGGATGGATGCGAAATCCTGCTAGCTCACGAGACATTCAGTACATTAATTAATATTTTAATTTAATGGTGTTGTTACCTCCGACTACTTGCTTTCTCCGACCAAAGGTCGTAGGCTCGAGTGCCTTAATTAACTCTAGCCTAATGAACTGAGCCTTAATTGACTTTGCCGTAATTAACACCGAAGGTCGTGGGTTCGACTCCCACCAAAGCTCGAGGGTTCGGCCCTTAGTTTTGGTGCCATTGAATTTTGGTGCCATGATGGCGGACGGTCAACTTTTTGGTCCCATGAGCCGTCGAGTGTTTTCTCCTGAATAAAGAAAGTAAGCGATCGCGCATAACCTCATGGTTGGAGCACCCGTCTGTTGTGCTTGACGGCAGAGGCTCGACTCCGACATCGTTCACGCTTTATTATTATTATTATTATTATTATTATTATTATTATTATTATTATTATTATTATTATTATTATTTATTGAAGCGAGGCAAGACAGGAACCTACATAGGTACTTGCCTGCCGCAAAGTTACAAGAATGGGGCATAGAACGCGTTGCACTAAAGATAAAGAGATCTGTAAATAGTTAAAGAAAGGCGCAGCAGTCTCTTACATGCTGTCCCAGAGGTGTTTACTGAACTTTTTTAGTTTTTCTTTTTCATATTGAGATCTTAGAATTTTGTTAAGGACAAATAAGTGACGGAGATGAGTTATTAGAATTATATGATTTCTCGTGGCCACAAGCAGTGGCTTAGGCCGTCGTATTCGGCGGTTGCTGCGCCATGTGCTGCGTAATAGTAGTTGTCACACGTTTTTTTTTTTTTTCATTCCCGACGTGTGCATTTATGTGCTTGTTTGTGTGGGCTAGTTGTGCCTCCAAGTAACTACTCTGTAATGTGGGCTCATTCTGGTCTAAATGTGCGGCTTGAAGAATGATTAAAAAAAAGAATGTGTTTCTGCGGCGAAAACGAGAGCGAGACAGTAATTTTCGAGAGGGAGAAAAGTGGAACATCAGCTAACTTGCAGCAGGAATGCAAGTTGAGCCTAATGCGAAACACACACACACACACACACACACACACACACACACACACACACACACACACACACACACACACACACACACACACACACACACACACACACACACACACACACACACACACACACACACACACACACACACACGCACGCACGCACGCACGCACGCACGCACACGCACGCACGCACGCACGCACGCACGCACGCACGCCCCAAAACAACAGGAGAGGACGTGCTTCAGCGTTCGTGTGTCGTATGTTGTTGGCCTGTTCAAAAGCACTGCTTCTTGGTTCATGTGTACGTACGAACCGGCCCAAATTACCATTCTGTTTACGTTGAAAGAAACGAAATTTCATGCTTAATGCTGTCTCGTAAATATCAACCTATTTCCGCTAGACCGGCAGAAGCACAGTAAAAAATGTGCCTTGTCTGTCTGAGCTCATTTGAGTGTTCCTGTTCACTGGATCTTCAAGGAATGGCTTCGTTGCTTCCTGCGGCAGCGAGGCTCACGGCGCAGGAAATTTTGTTTCAGAGTCTAACTGATGCTTGCAGAGTATTACTGGTTTGGCATCGCACGACCTCACAAAGCAGAGCGTTCGTATTTCCGTTCACGACAACGGAATGTCGCTTCAGAGGCATCGTTGCTTAGTGTTTTGTGGCTCATTCTGGAGCGCTCGACAGTGCTGGAGGTATTCGAATGATTGTGTTGGGGTTGTTCTTTTTACGAGATCACGATGGTTTTGCATGTATACGGCTAATGCATAATATATGCGCCGTCTCATGGTCCAATAAATTGCCTCCAGAGCTGGCTTCATATCAGAGTGTGCGAGGTGGCTTCCCGCACAAGAAATCAATTGCCTCCCGCATAGAGAGAGGTTCTTTGGAAGGTGATGTTGAAATGTCAAGCATAAAAAAGCGTCAACAGAAAACGCTCGGAACTAGACGACACAAATAGAGTGCTAACTTTAACTAAAGTAATATAGAACAAGTTGCAGCTTGCATATATTTTCTTTTGCCCACCCGTCGTTTCAACCGTGCTACAGAAAGTAACCATCAAACCGCCGCGGTGGCTTAGCGACTATAGTATTGCTCTATTGAGGACGAGGTCGTTGGATCAAATCCGGGCCACAGCGGCCGCATCTCGATGGTGGCGAAATGCAAAAACGCCCGTGATCCCCTGCATTGGGGGCACGTCAAAGATCCCCTGGTGGTCAAAACTCATCCGGACTTCCCCACTATGGTGTGCCTCATAATCAAACCGTGGTTTAGGCACGTAAAACCCCACAATTTATTTTTTAAATGTAACCATCTGATGTCTCCGCGATGCTGGCAATATTTGCATTAGTAAGAAAAGAAAGGAAAGAAAATCATACTAAAAGATTTGACATACGCTTTGCGTGAATGACAACGTGAGGGTCTCCTAATTTACCTTTAGTTACAAGTTCACGCTCGCGCTGTTTTGCATAGCTCTTTGTAAGGCCTGTTGTTGCTATTGATCATCGGTGATTTTACTCCAACTGGCCTGCAGTACCACACTTAGTCCAACATGACTAGCCGAGATGTGATCTGTTGAAGAATTACGAAAGCCACTCTAGAGTCAGACGAGGTGACATGCCCAATTGTATATATTTGCTTGCTACTTACGCACATACTTATGGAGCTCCGCCTCAATAGTTTCCTCGCGTGGTTCACTGTTGTTTTAGAGTTTAACAAATATTGCAGGGTAAATGCCGTTAATGCTTAATGTGGAGTGATAATCGACATGTCTCATGTTATGTCGTGCAGGAGTAGAGTAAAAGTACGAAGAAGAGATTGTAGAAATGTGAAACAGGACAGTAACTTGCTTGGGGAAGTGAGATGGAACGGAGTAGTTCGCAATTCCAGTGATTTGAAGTTGGATAAGATATCTAGGCAAGACGCACACATGGGCTGTGGAATACAGCTCCTTCTCCATGCCACCGGTATGGTGGCATGGAGAAGGAGCTGTATTCTGCGTAATGGCATGACAGCGTGGTAAATAATAATTTGGTGATATTTTATCTGGGTGAGTAGTTAGCTTCTATTTTACAATTACCTACCAGTGCGAAGGTCAGAACATATGTATTGTCGAACATGTATTAATATTCACACAATGAGCGGAGTAAGACGGGAATACACCAATAGAGAGAGAGAGAGAGATGCAAATGAGAGAAAGGCAGGAAGGTTAACCAGAGTTAAAACTTCCGGTTCGCTACCCTGCACTAGTGGAAGGGAAAGGGGAAGTAAAAACGGAAGGAAGAGCGTGAGAAAAATAACAGCGTGAAAAAAAATGAAACGTGGCAGTCGCCTATTAGAAAGGCAATAATGGATACACAAATGGTGCGTGTTATAGTCATGCGATATTATTCGGCAAACTGTATAGGTGTCTATGTATCAGACTTAAGTATGGGCTTCCATATCGACTTCACGTGGGTAGTGTGTTAAATTATTTTTCCCAACGGCAGAGTCTAATCTGGGGCGCTATAACGTGAAGCTATTCAAAACTTTTCTATACCGCTTCTGCAATCACCCCTTCACGATTGGTCAAGAAATTTTCGGGCCACCCCCACTAGGCCTGTTTGTGACGTACACAACATCACGAAAACTGCAATAGCTCCCCATCTGCTATTACGTGTACACACTGATTAGGCGTGATCACAACGAACAAAAGAAAAATAGTTCTTCCTAATTCTGAGCTTCCTTGCCATTAGCCCTCTGCTATTGGTCAAAAGCTTTCGGGCTGCGCTCACTTCGCCTATCTGCCACGCGACGTCGCAAAACTGCGAACACTCATCGTGTCAAAGAGACGTGTACGTGTTAATGGTGCATTAATATGCCGAACAAAATGGATTTTTTTTTTCTGAATAGCCGGAGGATGCCCCGTTCCGAAAGGAGTAGAAAATGGCTGCCCGCCGATCGCGCAGGTACTGGCTACTCGAAGCGACTGGGGAGCATGGATTTATTTGCGCTGTAATAGTGGGGGTCGGGCATGCCAAGAGGGCTAGGTCTGGCCCGTGCCGTCGCCCGACTCATTGACGCCGTTGTTGAAGGGAGGACCGTGTCTTTGAGAACGATGAGTACTGGCTTTATTTACAATATTTGCATGAAGAGTGGAGAAAGTTACGTATCATCAGTCCAGCATGTCGGAATTGGAGCACACTGAGGAGCCGGAAAAGTCTGCTTTAACCCCCTCTGTTTTCCCTAGGCCAGGGAAAACTGTCATCCAAATCGAGCGTCCGAAGTCGTCGAAGGACCCGCGTTGGAGGGCGAGGGTTCACACAATCACTTCCGCGCCTTTGTTCACTCCACACACACAAAGGAAGGGAGCTTCGTCGACAGATATTGTCACGCGTGACTCAAGCTGGTGTGTCTTGGTTTCTGGCATCACCCAGCAGTTAGCTGGAGTGTCTGTTAAACGACCGTGGCGGCTACCGGAGTCCGTGAGGAAACGTCGTATTCCCGGGAGTTTCTTGCACCCATCGTCCGTGAAGGCGATAATGAACCAACAAACAATACTCAGTCCGCCAAACGTGTCCCGCCTTACTGGCGCCGCACGTCTGTCCCAAGGGGACGCATTGTTGGCTTCACGAAGCGATTCGTCGCAACGGGGCAGTAGAGGCTAGAAGGTCAATATCCCCGTTGGCCGATCGTAGCAGCTCAATATACAACTTTTTGCGTGGCTGTGTAGCGTTATTGAGCTCGTTCGGCACGTATGCGACATCGCTCTGCCAACTATTCCTTGCTGGGGATCCGTTTGAGCGGCATTCTTAGCCTTCCGTTGCACGGCGCCGCGATTTTTTGACCAGCCACCGTAGTCTAAGTAATGGAAGCGGACCAATCGCAGACGCTGGCGCCAGCCTCCTCATCAGGTTATTTATTTTTACTGTGCTGGCTCGGCGCCATCGACACCCTCTCCATTTAAGCGTGCTCCTCGCCTCTTGTCAGGCAATTAGATAAGACAAGCCGCTTGAAGTAGGCAATATTAATCGCCTTTGAAGCAAACAAAAGTGACCTCCTATGCAAGAGGAGAGGTTTCATCGGTCTGTTCAGACAACGTTGCGGGTCACTGCCACATGCTGGCGTTAGCGGTTGCGTAGTTTTGACGGCCAGAGATGAGAATAAAAGCAGATTGGAATAGCTTGACGTTATAGGGCGCCTCGTGCACCGCAGTGTCAGCAATATCATATCAGACAGCGGCTTATATTTGCATGTAGGGCACGCTACATGTACGAATAAAAATCCGCAACTTCCTCATTAGAAAGATAAGACATGTTTGTGCAGTTTGTTTCCACATTTTGTGTTCTTCATGATCACCTTGGACGTGGTAGAAACGCGCACTGGTATTTGAGACGAAAAATTTATATTTAGAAGTACCGTTTAACTATTCCTCCTGTAAACCTGTTATATTACTGGTATGGCATATGGGAGTAATAGTTATTTATCTTAAATAACTTAGCAGAAGGGTTTTGGAGGCGCCCCCCACAAATATAAAATGATATTACGGCGATCAGAAGGTTGCGCATAACGCGATACACATAGCAGGTTGCCTTCGGGGTATTTTTTCTGTCAGACCGCGAAATATTGAGTGGGCATGAGACTGCAGGACTTGTTACGTTGTGCTTTCTGTGTTGTTCCTATTTATATTCCGTTTTGTTTAATGTTTGACTCGGAAATATGGAAATTGCCCTAATGAAGTAGCTTTGAAGCGAACCTTTTCTTTGCGAACGACTGTTGTTGCTGTTCTTGTTGCTTAGTGATATGGTGAAATCCACTCTGGGGGATCGGCCATGAATCGAGCGGTGAAAAGAGTATAATGATTTTTTAAGGAAGATGAAGTGAGATGTAATAAGGGGCGCTATAACGTAAAACTATTCCAAACTTTTCTATTCCAATTCTGCTATCAGCCCTCCACGATTGGTGAAAAACTTTTTTCGACCACCCCCACTTCGCCTATCTCTCACGCGACGTCACGAAAACCGCGATACCTCCCGATCTGATATGATGCGTACACACTGATTATGCATGATTTGACAGAACAAAGAAAAACAGTTATTTCTGATTCGACCCCTTTTCGCCATTAGCCCTCGGCTATTGGTAAAAAGTTTTCGGGCTGCACCCACTTCACCTGCCTGTCACGTGACGTCACGAAACCGCAAGAACTCACCACGTCAAAGTGACGTGTACGCGATAAAGATGCATTAATATGCCGAACAAAACTGAATTTTCTTCGGAATAGCCGCAGGCTGCCCCGTTCCGAATGGAATAAAAGATGGCTGCCGCCGATCGCTCAGACGCTGGCTACTCGCACCTGCAAATACACCCATGCACAGCATGGGTGTATTTGCGTATAATAAAACTTCTTGCATGGCCGTGTAACGTTTTCGAGCACTTTCGGCACGTTTACCCCCTCATTCTGCCAACTCTTCTTTGCTGACGGTCCGTTTTAGCGTCATTCTTGAGCTTCCGTTGCATGCCACCGCGATTTTCGACCAGCCACCGCAAGCTAAGTAAGGGAAAGCCGACCAATCGTAGACGCCGGCACCACCCTCTTCATCCGGTTATCGATTTTCAGTGCACTGGCTCGGCCCCATCGAATCCCTCTCCACTTGAGCGTTCTCCTCGCCTATTGTCAGCCAATTAGATACGACAAGCCGCTCAGTGTAGGCAGTGTTATTCGTTTTTCAAGCAAACAAAAGAGACCTCCTATGAACGAGGAGAGCGTTTGATTGGTCTGTTCAGACAACCCTGCGGGTGACCGCCCGGTGCTTGCGCTGGTGGTTACGCAAATTTGACGTCAGGAGACTGGAATAGAAACATATTGGAATAGTTTTACGTTATAGGGCCCAAGTACGTCGTAAAGGTGAAATAATAATGTCTACCGTTAGGGATATGAATGCTCAAATATCTAGATATTGCAGTAAAATTATGCGAACCTAAGAAGCAACAAATCAGTTTCTAGCATGCAATTTGTTTTGTCTGGGACAAAACGGAGTCCGGAGTCCGTTTTGTTATGGAAAGTTGCAGAGGGCTTCACGATCGCTCCAGTTACTATAACACAGTACGGTAGCCCCAGACGGAAACAATTACAGGAAGAGTCAAATTCAAGCCAAGCTTATGAAAGGGTTCTTGTAAAAATCTTTTCCGTTTAATAATGAAACGGTGGCATGTCAGAAGGAAGTGTTGAAGAAATTTACTCTCATTGCATCAAGGACACAGAGGTGGTATAAGTAGACTGGACCTGTGTAGGTAAATGTTCAACGGGGCGACCCGGCATCGTTTTCTAGTGGAGCGCCATTTGTTGTTCGAAGGAAAATTCAGATGCGGGAAATCAGATGCTGCCAACGAGGATTGCTCGAAGTTATTCGTACTAGTATATTTTCCGAATCGCGCCGCAGTGATGAAAGACAAGATTGGTAAAATAAGAATGACGGGACCATCCTGGGCATCTTACTGCGAGTGTATATATTCTTTAAAGGGTAAACCTTTGTTCCTGACGCGCACACCAAGCGAACGAGACGTAAATCTGTTGGGACGAGAGAATAAACTGTTTCTAATTAATTTGACTAGTTAAATGTGGTTAGCAAAGGGCAGACAAATAATCCGTTAAGATTACTGCTGATGAGAGATGGTAATTTGCGTAAAGTTAAAACGTCAGGTAGTCGAATTGAAGAAGGCCAATTTAGATACGGTGATACAATGCCCTTCTCATTACGATATTAGTATCTAGGTGTGTAACATGTTCTTCCAAAATACCATTCTGATATTGATAGAACAAATGTTTACCATTGTTTGGAGAAATATCATGAAATTGAATTTCAGCGACTGCAACAGAGGAATTTACTAACCCCACCACGCATTGGTGAAAATTTAGTGGATCAAGTAGTTTTTGTACCCAAACAATTTGAACGAGACCATTGACGGTTAAAAAATGAGGCCGATTCAATAATGAATACTTTTTGCTACCTCCTCAATGGATATGAATATATATTTAGGGAAGTTTTTGCTGTTAGCACATGAAATAGCACAGAAGGAGAAGCCAAGCGTGCTTCTTGAATATCATTCGCAACAAATTAAGAAAGTCCAAAATGTAATGCATCTCGTTCAACATTTGGAAGCAGGTCCGCCAGAAAGTGAAACGCCGCCATTTGACGTCTCGGTGTGAGCGAGTAGGAACGCACGCACGCTTCCACCTATGAAAGTTGAGTAACGGCACGCGAGGTTCAATGCGACACCATCAGATGGTGTTGCCATCCGCACGTTACTGCGTTGGATTTTGTGGCGGGTGGACGTGTTTTTCCAGGGCTTCGCGGCGGCGACATTTTTTGTGCATGCTTTGAGCTTGCTTTTGTTTTTAACTTTGCTGTTTTTTACGCCCTTAAGTAATAATTGGGTAGTTGTCTATTCTTTTTCGTGTGCGCGGGTGTGTTTTGTGTATGTTTGGTTTTGAAGGATAGTCAGAGCGTCCTTTCGCGCCACGTGCTTCAGCACGTGCAACCGTGTGGAATGTTAAGTCTTTATAGACTTCAAATAAAGTTTATAAAATCTTAACGTCCCACCAATACTAACTAAAAGCACTAATAGCTGTTAGTCTTGCCCCTTCCAAGCTACAATTTAAATAGCAGGTAGAAATTGGCAGAACTTACAGCTATTAGTGGATTTACTCTGTGCTTCGGCATTGGGAATATTGCTTTGGTAGGAAAGTGAGAGCGTGGCCGTGATGGAGCATTTGCGAAAACGTGTCATACCTTAAGTTCGTGCAGCGTTGATTGGTTTGAAGACATTACTGAGAATTACTTTGCGACATTTTAGGAATTTATATTCTATGCGTATCGGTCTTTACTAGAAGGTACATGCTTTGGAAGTTTCGGTATTTTCATTAGAAAAAGCTGTGCAAGACATGGCAAAAAAGACGGGAAAGCGTGCAGTGTACGGGGGGTCCCTCAAGGCAGACGAGGGCATGGATTAGAATGGAGAAGGTATCGAGTCAATCGGCAGACACTCTGATGTCGATGCTAGGATGCAGAAAATGGAGGCCTTCCAGGATGAGCTTGTCAAACAGGTTGAAAAGCTCAAAAATGAGCCAAATATGGAGCTTGATGCACCCAAGATGGTGGAAAAGAAGCTTCAAGAAGCCGCGGAGAAGCTGAGCAGGGCCGCCATTGTGAACGAGAATGAACATAGTCCCCCGACGTGACAAGAGTGGGCATGTCAGCAAAGTACGTGGAATATGTGCAACGCGGGGAGGGGGTAGCGGGAAAAAGCCGCACCTACCTTAATGCGGTCCACACAAAAAACAGGACTGCAGGGGTGAATGCCCCTTGTCAAGTCCGAATCACGCGGAAAAGGATGAGAAAGGGAAGCAGGGAGAGGCCTCGGCGGTAGGAGAGGGTGAAATCTTGATTGACGCCGCGAGTCATATCTGGCTAGATGCTCAGAAGCAATTGTGATGAGGGTGAAAGGCGATAAAAGAGTGGCGGTAGGGACATTTTCAGGGCGGATAATGGGTTCTGTTATGGAGCGAGCGAAAGCAAAGCTCGCGGAAAATGCCTACGTGCACAACCTTGTCATAGCACTAGATGGGCTAAAAGTCGTCCTAAACAGGAAAGGGACAGGACTAGCCCAGCGCTTGGCGAAGGGGGTAGACGATTTGCGCGAGCTCTCCCCTCAGGTGCAGATCGTGGTGTGCACGGTGTCGCAGGTTCCTGTACGTGACGGTCACGTACAAAGAGCCGTTGTGGCTGCTAGTGGGGTGATATCGAAAATGAGCCGACAGAAAGCGTTCGAGGTTGTCGAAGTAAACAGGGGAGTGAGAAAGTGTGGTGGTTTCCAAGGAGACGGGATTGACTTCAACTACAGGCTTGGACGATAAGTGGGCTGTTGATTTGCTGGTCGCGCTGTTGCTCTTTTAGGCGGCCCACGGGCGTTCAGGAGGCCAGAGTAGGTAGTAATGAAGACGGTCCCCTAGGGGAACCTCAGAATAGCACCGCCGTCAATAACAGAAAAATGAGGAAAACAAGAAAGAGAGCTCGCCATGGAATAGGCTACATAAACATAGGGGGCGGCTGAAGCAAGGAAAAGTTTTCAAGAATTTAGGGCAGTTAAATATTGAACAAATAGGTGCGTATGTAGTTACAGAAATGCACCTTTGAGACTCCGAAGAGCTGCCAGTGATTGTGATATATGTTTAGGAAGGGTGCAAAAGAACTAAGTCTGAAAGAAAGGACGGGTGAGTCGGAATGCTCATCCATCAGGGAGCCAAATGGAAAAGAGCAGATTCAAAATGTGAAGAGCGTCTTTGGTTGCCATGTACAATGAGTGCAAAGAAAACTTGGCGTAACGTATTTGTGGACCAGAAATATTTGCACAGAGAAGAATCAAGAGTTCGTGGAGTGCGTAAGTGCTGATATTAAGTGTTTTGAGAATGATTCCGAAGTTATCATATTTGGGTGACATAATTCTCCACATACAGGATCTAGATGGCTATAGCGACAACAACGGGAAGTCAATCCTAGATCATTGTGAGCAACATAATCTTGTTTTCGGGAATACAGGGCCTCAGTGTGAAGGGCAGACAACGTGGGAAGAGGGAAACCGGCAGTTGACCATTGATTACTGTCTGATGACAGAAGGAATCCATAAGTTGTGATAAATGGTCACTGACGAGGAAGGGTGTAGCAGCATAGGGAGTGACCATAAATGCATCATTTTGAAAATGGGATATATAGTCGGGAAAGAGAGATAGGAGTGCAAAATGGCCAGCCCAAATTTCATCCCCATCATCATCATCATCAACATGATTATCATCATCATCAGCCTGGTTACGCCCACTGCAGGGCAAAGGCCTCTCCCATACTTCTCCAGCTACCCCTGTCATGTACTAATTGTGGCCATGTTCTCCCTGCAAACTTCTTAATCTCATCCGCCCACCTAACTTTCTGCCGCCCTCTGCTACGCTTCCTCCCTTCCCTTGGAATCCAGTCCGTAACCCTTAATGACCATCGGTTATCTTCCCTCCTGATTACATGTCCTACGCATGCCCATTTATTTTTCTTGATTTCAACTAAGATGTCATTAACACGCGTTTGTTCCCTCACCCAATCTGCTCTTTTCTTGTCCCTTAACGTCACACCTATCATTTTTCTTTCCATAGTTCGTTGCGTCGTCCTCAATTTAAGTAGAAACCTCTTCGTAAGCCTCCAGGTTTCTGCCCCATACGTGAGTACTGGTAAGACACAGCTGTTATGCGCTTTTCTCTTGAGGGAATAATGGTAACCTGCTGTTCATGATCTGAGAATGCCTGCCAAACGCACCCCAGCCCATTCTTATTCCTCTGATTATTGCAGTCTCATGATCCGGATCCGCAGTCACTACCTGTCCTAAGTAAATGTATTCCCTTACCACTTCCAGTGCCTCGCTACCTATGGTAAACTGCTGTTCTCTTCCGAAACCTTTAAACTTTACTTTAGTTTTCTGCAGATTATGTTTCTACCTTGTCACCTCGTCATACGCTCCTGTAATGTGTAAAAAGGCCACATATAACGGCATCCTTTCTACTTTTGACATTTCAATACACTGAGTGAGAACAAATAAGTTATCATCCAAACACCTACCTATTCTGAAGCCACTCTGAAGTGGTCCCAAAATGCCATTATTCTCTGCCCATGTTTGCAGCTTTAATTTGATTGCGTGCGTTGCTAACCTGTATATTACCGAAGTAATAGTCAACGTAATGGGTCTAAAAATTAATCTGCAGAAAACTAAAGTAATGTTTAATAGTCTCGGAAGAGAACAGCAATTTACAATAGGTAACGAGGCACTGGAAGTGGTAAGGGAATACATCTACTTAGGGCAGGTAGTGACGGCGGATCCGGATCATGAGACGGAAATAATCAGAAGAATAAGAATGGGCTGGGGTGCGTTTGGCAGGCATTCTCAGATCATGAACAGCAGGTTGCCATTATCCCTGAAGAGAAAAGTGTATAATAGCGGTGTCTTACCAGTACTCTCCTGCGGGGCAGAAATCTGGAGGCTTACGAAAAGGGTTCTACTTAAATTGAGGACGACGCAACGAGCTATGGAAAGAAGAATGATGGGTGTAACGTTAAGGGGTAAGAAAATAGCAGATTGGGTGAGGGAACAAACGCAAGTTAATGGCATCTTAGTTGAAATCAAGAAAAAGAAATGGGCATGGGCAGGACATGTAATGAGGAGGGAAGATAAACGATGGTCATTAAGGGTTACGGACTGGATTCCGAGGGAAGGGAAGCGTAGCAGGGGGCAGCAGAAAGTTAGGTGGGCGGATGAGATTAAGAAGTTTGCAGGGACGACATGGCCACAATTAGTACATGACCGGGGCTGTTGGAGAAGTATGGGAGAGGCCTTTGCCCTGCAGAGGGCGTAACCAGACTGATGATGATGATGTTGATGAAGGGCGTCTGACACGCCGGTGGGGAAAAAAGGAGGAAAGCAAAGGGGAAAAAAGGGGGGGATACGCCAAGAAATCAAACGAAGTGTTGTTGCCTATAGCTTGAAATTTAGCGTAGCGAATAGATTCTAAAGCTCCCTTTGAAACGTTTATGTCTATTGGTTGCAATGTCTTGGACTTATGGATAAGGTATGATTCTCTGTATTTTCTTTCTCGTTCAGAACGGTAATTTGACTGTAAGATGTAGAGTTCATCAAAGTTATGACCTGGTTGGTTGAAATGCTCGGCGACGGCTTTGGAAAGCTTTTTAGCTGTGTGCGCGCGATGTCCGTTGAATCTGATGTTCATTGATTGTCCTGTTTCACATATATATTGTTTCTTACAAAAGGAACATTCAAGCATATAAATCACATCCGAACTTGTACAAGTGAAGCTAGATTTGACTTCATGTGACTTGAGATTTGACTTCATTCGCGGTGCTTTTAATTTTAATGTCACTTTGAAGGTGCCGGCAGGTTTTGCACCTAGGGCGACAACATGCTTTTATTACGGGGGAATGCTGGTGGCTGATTTTTGCGTGCACTAACATGTCTTTAAAGTTCCTGTTTCGGCGATAGGTCACCCTAGGTACATCAGGGAACGCTTTTCTCAGACGCTCGTTACTTGATAATATTGGGTGGTATTTTCTTAGGATGTTGTTTATGTTTGGGAGTCCATTAGAATATTTTGTTATAATGGCCGGCTGCCTGTCAGATTCTATTGTGGGCTGTCTCTTCGCCAATTCCAACTGTCTCTCCAATCTTGACGCGGCATCATAAGCTCTATCGAGAGCAACTTGGGGATAGTTCCTTTCTGCTAGCGTTGTTTTAATGTCATTTAGGTGGTGGATATAATCGTGGTCTTCGCTGCAGATTCTTCTTATTCGTTTCGCTTGTCCGACAAAAATTCCTTGCTTGCAATGTCGCGGGTGAGGACTGTTGTAGTCTAAATATTGCTGGCTATCTGTAGGCTTCCGGTAGAGTGTCGTTCTCAGTTTTCCGTTTTCTAAGTAGACCGTCGTGTCCAGGAAGTTGATCTGACTAGGAGAGTGGTGAGCAGTAAATTTAATACTCGGGTGAATGCGATTGAAATGGCTAATTAAGTCGGTTAAGGCGCTTGTGCCGTGTTCCCATATTATAAATATGTCTTCAATGTAACGAAGACAGGTGTGGGGCTTTAAAGGGCAGGATTTCAACAGGTCTGCTTCAAGCTGTCCCATGAAAATGTTCGCATATGTGGGAGCGAATGGCGTACCCATGCTAGTGCCGAAAGTTTGCAGGTAGTGAATAGAATCGAATTCGAAATAGTTGCGCGTGAGAACTAACCTAAGGAGCGATAAGTAAACTTCAGAAGCGTGTGCTTGGGGCTTGATTGCGAGGGATCTAGAAACGGCTTCAATTCCTGCACTCATGGGAATGTTGGTGTAACGGGCAGAAACATCTAAAGTGACTAGAATAGCGCGGTCGGAAAGAATTTGGTTGTCGTTGATGCCGTCGATAATTCGAAAGAAGTGCGGCGTGTCTTGAACGAAAGATGGGAGGGTGGAGGGTATGTTTGACAGGTGGTGATTTAAGAATTTAGATAGTGACTCAGTAGGTGGGTTGTTGTTAGACATAATAGGCCGACCTGGGATTTCTGCTGTAAATATTTTTTCGACCGGAATTTATGTATTTTAAAAAGAAGATAAAAGCGGCCTGCTTTTTTGTTCTTGCGCATCATGAAGCGATATTCAGATTGCGTGATTAGTTCCCTGAAGAGGAGCTCCGCTATTGTGTTTACCACAATATTGCTCTAATCTGAAGTTGGGTTAGACTCGAGTTTTCTGTAATGGGTGTGGTTGCTCAGTTGTTTAGAGGCTTCATTCTTGTACTTTTCCATAAGCCAGATTACGATACTGCCGCCTTTGTCTGCTGGTTTTATTACAATATCATTCATTTGGCAAGTTCATTAAGGATTTGGTTTTGAGCGGGGGTCAAATTTTTGCGTTTCCGGCAATGCCGCGCTGACTCTAGAATTTCCTTTGATATCAGCTTTATGTATAAATCGAGGTCTGGGCACTGTTCAGTTTCCGGTGTCCACGTGCTAGGTGGTCTAAGAGAGTCTCTATCTTCTTTTCCGGCATCTGGTCTATCGAAAAAGAACTCCTTGATGCCCATGCGTCGTGAAAACTCTGTAATCTTTGTGGAGTTCGTGTTCGTTTACTGCGTTCGTCGAACAACGCAGTCCGACGACCGCGTTTCAGGAGATCAACTTCTTTGGGGCTTAGACTCTGGTATATGTCTACTACATTGCTGCAGCGCTCTGGATGCTCGCCTGTAGGACTGTCGCTGGAGCTACGTGTTGCAGGGCTTACATTAGTTTCTTTGGGTGGATCTGCAGCTCTAATATCTTTGCGCTGGTATTTAACTAGTAATTTTTCCTCCTTAGTTTGGACGAATTGTTTAAGTTCTCTTCTTTCCGGTTCAGATAACTTTATGTAGTTGAGTTGATCAGCAATTATCATAAGTTGTTCCTTGCAGTGTTCTTCGAGAATGTCATTAAGGGAGAGCGATGCATTTTCTAGGACAGCATTCCACTTTAATAATAGCCTGGAGGGTAGAGAACCGAGGGCGCATATAACCTTAATTCTGAGACCTTTTGGGGATTTTCCTCTGTTTAATGCAGCTCGTGTAAGTTTTTAGGTGAAATCTGTAATTTGTTTGTTTGGCGACGAGTTTGCGGGATTGGAAGAAAGGGCGAGATTTGTTGCGTGTGCTATCCCTAGTGCGTGGTAGTCATTTCTGTTTAGTTCGGGCAGACGTCCGGGGCGAAATGTGTGTGTGGCGTCTTTTTACGCTTAATTTTCTTCTCGAGGCCTGCACCGATGTCTGTATGTGTATCTGTCTGCGTATCGGTTCGCTTATTAGTGTATGTAGCTGTTTGCGTGGAGGCTTAACTGCAGCTGTTTAATGGCGGACGCACTGGCTTACACATTCGAGATGAGGATGTTAGTTCGAGCTCAGATATTTTTGCAGCCATTTTATTTTGGCACGCAACCATTCACATAATTTTTCTACCCTAATTCACCCTCCTTCGCAGAAGTACAAGAAAAAGTGTACTATTTTTTTCCTTCTAAAACAATCCCATTTTGAGCAAATTAATTGCTGGCGTGTATTTGCAATTTTTTTTTGATCATCTGGATAGTTGCAACACGTCTTCTATGTGTTTTGCTTCTGCAATGTTATTGCCATCACGCCAATAATTTCCAACTATTTTCCATTATTCCAGTGTCACACGACCAATTTCGATCGCGATCAAGTCCGATCCGGATCGAAATTCTCGGCTGCTATTGGTTCCGTCGCGCAGCTTCCGCAAAAGAACCAATCGCGACCGAGAAATTCAAATCGGATTGGGATTGATCGCGTTTAAAAGTGCGCTGTGTGACACCCGTATTACCTGCATTTCGCAGTTTCTTCCAGTTTTCATGTACGTGCCTCTTACGACCTTGCTGCAATAAATTGCTATTTTCGTGTTCTTGACTGTGCAGCAAGTTGATTTATATTTAAGGAACCTGGCACATTCATTTACGATACACCTTTTGGCGTGAGTTACTAGACATACAATATCGTAAGCGATGAAGTTCTACTTCGACAGTTGGCATGATTGTTGCGCTAAGTTACAGCTTAAACAGCAAATATGAATTAATATGAAACTAACGTGAAGTGAAACACCTTTGCAAAAAAAGGAAAAGAAACGAAACTAAAATGAGGGCCACTGAGATTCGGCGGCGTGCGCGACCATCTCCGATACGGCTATGTGCGCTGAGAGCCAAAGTCGGCCGCAAGCGCCTGTGGCAGTGCCCACTCTTTACGTTCACTATCTTACTCTATGCTAGTGCCGCAGATTGCTACTGCTTGCTGGCTCGTGCAGCACGTACCGCTATCGTACGTTACTCATCGCGAAAAACTGTGAAGGATAGCTCAGCGGTGTTCAGTAGGACATTGATGTTTTCAGATTCACTGTTCATTATAGGTGCCAAGTCTCCTCGGATTTTGTTCATTCGCTACATTTCAATGGAACGAAACGGTTATTTCCCTCGGTGCTTTCCTTGACTTTATTTTCGTCCGGATTCGTGTGTGTGTGTGTGTGTGTGTGTGTGTGTGTGTGTGTGTGTGTGTGTGTGTGTGTGCGTGCGTGCGTGCGTGCGTGTGTGTGTGTGTGTGTGTGTGTGTGTGTATGTGTGTGTGTGTTTGTGTGTGTGTGTGTGTGTGTGTGTGTGTGTGTGTGTGTGGGAAGTCGAGAATATGATGAAAGCCCGTCTGGTCCGAATGATGCATACATAAAAGTAAGAGGTCCGGGCACTGACCAAAATGGTTTAAAAGGCTACCGTGCGGGAGCCGAAACGTAAACATATTTTGAAACCATTTTGTTCGGACTCCGGACCTCTTTCGTTTATGTATGTATGTATGTATGTATGTATGTATGTATGTATGTATGTATGTATGTATGTATGTATGTATGTATGTATGTATGTATGTATGTATGTATGTATGTATGTATGTATGCGTGTGTGTTTCTTGACGCCGGGTAACGTTCAGCCATACTCAACACCACCACTTCTTCGCTTAGAGAAGTTCCTAAAACAGCACAGAATTGAAAATATACCGCGCATGCATTGCACCAAAGCCGAAATTAAAGTGCCAGAACTAATTATCTGTACTGCATAAAACAAGAAGTTGCTGCAGTGCGCGCAACGAAACAAAAAAAGATTCCTTTCGGTTTTTCGCCGACGGGATCGATGCGTCTGTGATCTCAGCCGGTGGAGCGAAGATGGTCTGAACACGGCGTTGCATATATTCTGCCTGGCTTCATAAATTGCAAGGAAGGCAACAGAGACAGAGAGAAACAAGACTGCGCAACAGATTTCGCTTTCGCCGAGCTAGCTCTACAGCTGGACCACTTCCCAAAACATCGTCGTTCCAGACAAGCCAAGCATAAGCAACACTTGTTTGTTACGACCGGGCCTGACCTCTTCCTGTAGCGCTTGCAGGTTTGTTTCGAGCCGCTGCAAGTAATGAGACGGGCGAAAGCATTCATCTCGGAACCGTGCGTGACGCGGTGCGCGCTGCAGGCTTACAGCAAACACTGATGCTTATTTCAAACTCACTTTGTGATTATCAGCCCTGCATAGGGCTCGCGTTGCGTTCAGTCGGCTGAGGGCATCATGGCCGCCGTGCACGAACTTTCTGTTTCGGGAGACTGGGCGTTTTCAGAACAATAGTCTTCCCGGCAGGCGCCGAAGTGTCTGAAAAGACGACGACAAAAGCAGCAGTGCTCAGTGGTGAATGCAGCTTGAGGAAGCGCGGCAGTACGAAAGTATTCTGTAGAATCTTTCACTTCTAAACGCTTGTACGGACGACAGCGAGTGTTCGAATCAGTATTGAAATCGACGCTTTTTGGCCGAGATCACGAAAAACGAACGTGAGGAAAACGCAAGTTCTCGCGTCGTACAGCAGCTTGCTCATTTCAGAGATGTTGATGTTACGTAAAGGCTCGTTGCTACGAATAGCTTGCAATTTTTTTTAACACGAACGCAGTGGGTATTTAGTTGCTGTAAGTTGCAGTAATCTACTTCCTCATTGAACCATTATACGCATGCCACAAGGCCGCTGTTTTTAGACGCTCTTGGAAGATTCCATTAGGAACGGCAGGAGGCGTAGTCACTTTTGTTTACATTGCACAAGTCTATGGCGGGTCCTTTGTGAATCCATAGAGCGCTAGCTAACTACTTGAAAGTCGCAGATCGATTTATTCTTTGCTACCATTGCTAACAAGATCTGTCAGCGCAACAACTTGACTAAGACGAAAATGAACAGACGTCTCTTGTTGCATTTTTGTCTGGTTGTTGCGCTCACAGATAATGAACATATTCCAACCCACCATGTCTCGCTACTTGTGCTGTACCATTGCTAAATAATGTTTTGTTTGAGTACGCAGTGTAGTTGTGAACAACTATGCAGAATTATTGTTGGCTGTGTCGACGTTGCACGCAGTGCACTCGACTATAGTGTATCGTGAAAAGAATCTTACATTGCACATTACAAATATTCCAACGCGTTTTCCGAGAACTCTAGAGGAAGCAACATTATCATGGAAAACGTTTTACGAAAGTCAGGCTAGAAATTACACTCCTCATTCTCACTGGTGTGTCTCTATACATGCGGTTATGTGTTAGACAAATCGCACCGGAACTAATTGACTAAGAGGTTCGTAAGTAATGAGACACCAAAAGTTAAGTTCTACGCCAATTAGAGAAAACAACAAATATAACATTAAGTAAACATATTCATCATCATCATCATCAGGCTGGGTATGCCCACTGCAGGGCAAAGGCCTCTCCCATACTTCTCCAACAACCCTGGTCATGTACTAATTGTGTGCCTGTCGTCCCTGCAAACTTCTTAATCTCATCCGCCCACCTGACTTTCTGCCGACCCCTGCTACGCTTCCCTTCGAATCCAGTCCGTAACCCTTAATGACCATCGGTTATCTTCCCTCATCATTATATGTGCTGCCCATGCCCATTTCTTTTTCTTGATTTAAACTAAGATGTCATTACCTTGTGTTTGTTCCCTCACCCAATCTGCTATTTTCTTATCCCTTAACGTTACACCCATCATTCTTCTTTCCATAGCTCGTTGCGTCGTCCTCAATTTAAGTAGAACCCTTTTCGTAAGCCTCCAGGTTTCTGTCCCGCAGGAGAGTACTGGTAAGACACAGCTATTATACACTTTTCTCTTGAGGGATAATGGCAACCTGCTGTTCATGATCTGAGAATGCCTGCCAAACGCACCCCAGCCCATTCTTATTCTTCTGATTATTTCAGTCTCATGATCTGGATCCGCGGTCACTATATGCCCTAAGTAGATGTACTCCCTTACCACTTCCAGTGCCTCGCTGCCTATCGTAAACTGCTGATCTCTTCCGAGACTGTTAAACCTTATTTCAGTTTTCTGCAGATTAATTTTTGACCTACCCTTCTGCTTTGCCTCTCCAGGTCAGTGAGCATGCATTGCAATTGGTCCCCTGAGTTACAAAGCAAGGCAATATCGTCAGTGAATCGCAAGTTACTAAGGTATTCTTCATTACCTCTAATCCCCAATTCTTCCCAATCCAGGTCTCTGAATACCTCCTGTAAACACGCTTTCAATAGCGTTGGACAGATCGTATCTCCCTGCCTGACGCTTTTCTTTATTGAGATTTTGTTTCTTTCTTTATGGAGGACTATGGTGGCTGAGGAGCCGCTATAGATATATTTCAGCATTTTTACATACCGCTCGTCTATTCCCTGATTCCGTAATGCCTCCAAGACTGCTGAGGTCTCGAGTGAATCAAACGCTTTCTCGTAATCAATGAAAGCTATATATAAGGGTTGGTTATATTCCGCAAATTTTCTATCACCTGATTGATAGTGTAAATATCGTCTATTGTTGAGTAGCCTTTACGGAATCCTGCCTGGTTCTTTGTTAGACAGAAGTCTAAGGTGTCCCTGATTCTATTTGCGATTACCTTAGTAAATACTTTGTAGGCGACGAACAATAATCTCATCGGTCTATAGTTTTTCAAGTCTTTGGCGTCCCCTTTCTTATGGATTAGGATTATGTTAGTGTTCTTCCAAGATTCCAGTACGCTCGAGATCATGAGGCGTTCCATATGCAGGGTGGCCAGTTTTTCTAGAACAATCTGACCACCATCCTTCAAGAAATCCGCTTTTACCTGATCTCCCCCTGCTGCCTTCCCCCATTTGCATAACTCCCTAGGTTTTCTTTACTTCTTCCGTCGTTACTTGTGGGATTTCAAGTTCCTCTAGACTATTCTCTCTTCCATTATCGTCGTGGCTGCCACTGGTACTGTATAAATCTCTATAGACCTCCTCAGCCACTTGAACTAACTTATCCGTATTAGTATTTATATTGCCGGCTTTGTCTCTTAACGCATACACCTGATTCGTGCCAATTCCTGGTTTCTTCATCACTGCTTTTAGGCTTCCTCCGTGCCTGAGAGCACGTTCAATTCAATCCATATTATACTTCCTTATGTCAGCTGTCTTACGCTTGTCGATTAACTTCGAATGCTCTGCCAGTTCTTTTCTAGCTGTAGGGGTGGTGGCTTTCATACATTGGCGTTGCTTGATCAGATCTTTCGTCTCCAGCGATAGCTTACTGGTGTGCTGTCTAATGGAGTTACCACCGAATTCTATTGCACAATCCTTAATGATGCCTGTAAGATTTTCGTTCATTGTTTCAACACTAAGGTCCTCTTCCTGAGTTAAAGCCGAATACCTCTTCTGTAGATTGATCCGGAATTCCTCTATTTTCCCTCTTACCGCTAACTCATTGATCGGCTTCTTATGTATGAGTTTCTTCTGTTCCCTCCTCAAGTCTAGGCTAATTCGAGTTCTTACCATCCTATGGTCACTGCAGCGCACCTTGCCGAGCACGTCCACACCTTGTGTGTTGCCAGGGTTAGCGCAGAATATAAAGTCTATCTTATTTCTAGTCGCGTCATTCGGGCTCCTCCACGTTCTCTTTCGGCTACCCCGCTTGCGGAAGAAGGTATTCATTATCCCCATATTACTCTGTTCTGCAGTCTACTAATAACTTTCCCCTGCTATTCCCAGTGCATATGCCGTCACTTATCCGTTACAGTTCTTTCTTTATATGCCACCCATCAGCTTGCATATCTTTATTTCAGTAAAGTTATTTCCTCCTCCTCACTTGGCTTTCGGAAGAGGAACTCCATTATCCCTTCACGCCCGCATTGATTACTCGACCCGCGTTAACCAGACTTTCTGCACGGAGTCCCACTGCGAGAAGCATGCGCGATTCGCATGTTTGCTGCATTAACACCAGCTGGAACATGTCTAGCACCGTTTCAAAGGCACCCACAAAATTGGTTCGTTTGCCCGTTGCAGTCCTTTGGTAGTTGTTTTTGTACTGTGCCGGAATTTACTCTTCAAGGTGCCACAGCCCGTCCAAAGGTGAACTACATCCAGCCCGCCCACAAGCCAGCCAGCAGCGGGATTATGATTTTCCCCAAAGATGCCTTCTGGAATTACACAGATAGGTCGCTTGACGTAGGGCAAGTTATACAAATGAAGTTATAAAACTATGCCTATTTGTTGACAAGCATTGGGAAGTTCCCTACTGTGCTTCTCGAAGATGAGCACACTGGCGTGATTTGTTGCGGTTGGGATGGTTTGTGTACAGAAAACGTTTTCTCTGTCTACAATTCACATTTCCTTGAGCAGCGACTGAATGCCAACATAAAAACAAACCGGACAAATGCTGTAAGAAAACTATGAGGGAAAACCTGTGCCTACCATGATTCAGAAAAAAAGAAAAAAAACCCTAAAGACACGAACAAAGAAACCTGTCGTACGTTTTGGTTACTAAGGGTGAAGAAATGCGGTAACCCATGAACATGACAAGCAAGCTATTTCCTTCAGTGCGCATGTGCGCAGTCTTTCTGTCACACCTTCCCTCTCCCCTTATCTTTTCTTTATATTTCCAAGCGTGAAATAAACCCGGCGTTCTTTGGCTGGAACGACTGTCTCGTTCACTACGGGAGGGGCCTTGCCTCCGCCCGTCAACCATCGCAACAGAAACAACATATTGCCATATGGTGTGGCACAGCAAGGGGATGGAAGAAGAGGAGAACGAGGTACGTCTCGGCGTCGCGCGTCGCCGCCTACGTTATCGTGAAGTGCAACCGACTGGATCTTCATTCAGCATGTATACTCCAGCAGGGTACACGCGACAATTTAGTGGAGGTGCTGCGTACGCTCAACTTCTGCAGGAGAACCCACTGGGCAGCAAGAACTTCGTCCCACAATTGGCGTTGACTCCAGTTCACCGCACAAGCCGGCGAATCTGAGGCCTCGCCCCAGAATTTGGAAACCTCCAGCAAAAAGTGGTGACTGCGACCACTGCGACTTTTACGGGAAGGGTGCGCCGACTTACCTAACGCTGCTGAACCCCCAAGTGCCGACGGCTTTTCATGGCGACACATTGGAAGACGTGGAAGACTGGCTGTGGGAGTTCGAGCGCGTGGCTGCGTTTAACGTGTGGGACAACAACGCCAAACTCAGGAACGTCTACTTCAGCCTCCGGAGCTCGCACGTGGTTTATGAACCGCGAAAGTGCCCTGTCATCCTGGCCTGAGTTCCAGCGCAAGCTACTGGAGACTTACTCCAGCCCCGATCGCCGGGAAAAAGCGGAGCGGGCCCTTCAGTCACGCGTCCAAAAACCCAACGAGAGCGTCACAATGTACGCGGAGGACATGACGCGTCTCTTTCAGCGTGCCGATCCGAGCATGTCGGAAAAGAACAAGGTGCGTCATCTGATGAGAGGCGTAAAGGAACAGCTCTTTGGCGGTCTTGTTTGGAATACGCCCAAGACTGTTGCGGAGTTCCTCACCGAAGCCACCGCGATGGAGAAGACCCTTCAGCGACGGTTGAACCTGCACAACCGACAAGTAAACGCCGCCTGCACTCCGGATTCGCAGGTAGGCTTCGGGTGCGACGTCGCCTGGATTTTCGAGCTCCAGAAGCACCACGGTACGTCGCCACCTCCAGACAGCTCTCTCGCCAGCGTCGTACGCAACGAAGTACAGCAGGCACTGCAGGCACCTCTTTCCAGCAGCGAAGCACCACCTCTGCCAAGCGAGTGCGGGCACTAGACTTACGCAGAAACATTACTGAGCCCCACCCAAGCTTTCGCACCTACTTATGTTGCGTCGCCAGTCGCGTTGCAATCGGCGCAAGCCGCTCCGACAACTCCGCTACAACTTCGAAGACCGCCGAACACTCGCGAGGGAATCAGAGGTTTGGCGAGCAGCCGATCGACGACCGCTGGGCTACACCACTGTGGCGAAGGTGGTCGTATGTATCGGGAGTGCCCCTACCGACGACTCGGACGGCGGGGTTCTTCTATCGATTCGCCTCGACCTAGGTTCGGCCAAAGGCCACCCGGCAACCCAGAATTCCTCGAATAGCAGCGCAGGCCGAGCACATCGCAGCGGCACTCACGCTCACCCTCACCTCGGCGATATTTCCCTGCTCGCGATACCACCTCGAGGACAACGCAAGGGCGATCACCAAGTCCACGCCGGGACAACTGACGTCAGCGACCTTCCGAGGCGGGGCCGGTCATACTCGACGCGCTGAAGACCTCGTATCGCGCCGACCGCCGAATAACGAAAACACGATGACGCCAGAACCAGTTTCCGCGAACAAGATTTCACTGGACACACCTGCGTTGATCGACGGCAGAAAAATGAGTGCACCTGTAGATGCCGGCGCCGATTACTCTATTCTTAGTGGCAAACTGACGAGCATTCTGAAAAACGTTACGTTGCCCTGCGATGGGGCACCACTTCGTACGGCAGGTGGCCACGTCGTCACACCGCTTGGCCTATGCACAGCCAGAGTGGAAATTCGCGGTGCTGCTTTTCTCGTCACTTGTCTAGTTCTGCGGGGGTGTTCCCGCGATTTAATTTTTAGGATGGACTTTCTCAGGGAATACGGTGCCATTATTGACCTCCGCGAGCGCTGCATCACTTTCTCAACACAAAGGGTGACAACACAGACCGACCCCCTTGGACACAGATCCGCACTTCGCGTTTCGGATGACAGCATCACGATACTGCCACGTGCGAGTGTTATGGTTCCGGTCAAGTCCGGCGAGCTACAAGACGGTGAAGCCATTGTAGAAGGCAACATTTCTATGTGGCTTCTACAAAAAAAGAAAGACGGAACGCTTCGTTTCTGTGTTGATTATCGACGCCTCAACGATGTTACTAAGGAGGACGTGTACCCAAGGTACTTGTGTAGCGCGAAGCCTTGTGGAACTTCGTGATAGCCAGACAACGGTCCTCGTTACCAACTTTACCTTTGAGCATTGGCACGTTTTTCGTGGCACTGCCATTGCCTTCGCCGAAGCATCAACGGACATCGTCGAGTGCTTTGCTTCTGAAGTGGACACAGACGATGGTTTGCTCAGAGACATTGATGTAAATTTCGAGCTTACGGACGACCGGAAGAGCGCACTGCAGGAACTTTTGAACGAATTCCGCGCGTGATTCGCTCGGGCTACTAAGGTGGGCCAAACGCCAATCACGAAGCAGCAAATAACGACATCCGCCGACGCACTCCCCATCAAACAACAGCCTTATCGTGTGTCGCCTAAAGAACGTGAGGCAATTCAAGCCCAAGTAAAGGAGATGCTAGATTATGGTGTCATTCAGCCTTCGCACAGTCCGTGGTCCTTCCAGGTCGTTCTGGTCAAGAAAAAAGACGGAACGCTTCGTTTCTGTGTTGATAATCGACGCCTCAACGATGTTACCAAGAAGGACGTGTACCCACTACCACGTATCGATGACTCTTTAGACAGGTTGCGGCGAGCTAAGTATTTTTCGTCTCTCGATCTAAAGAGCGGTTACAGGCACATTGAGGTAGATAAACGAGACAGCGAATAAACTGCTTTCGCCACTCCAGATGGCCTTTACGAATTCAGAGTACTTCCTTTCAGTCTCTCTTCGGCACCAGCAACTTTCCAGCGAATGATGGACTCCGTTCATGCTGGTCTGAAGTGGCAAAGCTGCATCGTCTATCTCGACGACAGCACAGCTCATTGTAGACGTTTTTAAACTCAGCTGCACGACCCATTGAAGGACAACTGCCTATCATCCCCAGACCAACGGCTTGACCGAACGACTGAACAAAACGATGACTGGCATGCTGTCTATGTACGTAGACGTACAGCACAAGAGGTGGGATGAGATACTCCCTTACGTAATGTTTGCCTATAATACTGCTACGCAAGAAACAACACGCTTCACGCCGTTTTACCTCTTTTACGGCCGTGAACTGCAGACTATGTTAGAAGCAATGCTGCCGTGCGACAGCATCGACCATCTGGACCTTGCCCAAGATGCCGAACTTTTCGTGCAACGCGCGGAGGAAGCCCGTCAGCTTGCCCGAGTGCACATAAACAAACAGCAGAGCATTGATGCGCATGGTTACAATCTCCTCCATCGACAAGTCGAGTTCCAACCTGGTGATCAAGTTTTGGTCTGGACTCCCGTGCGCCGAAAAGGACTATCCAAGATGCTTTGAGTCGCTACTTTGGAGCTGACAGAGTGTTGTATTGAATTAGTGACCGGAATTACGAAGTCCTTCCTGACGGAACCGCAATCTGAGATTGTGCACGTTGTGCGGTTGAAACTGTACTATAGCCCTTAATATTCGACGTTTTCAGCCGCTTCGGTTAGTTTTTGTTGTTGCTCGTCCCTTAGTGCCTTGTGACTATATCGCACACCACAGTGATTGTGTCTATAGCCTATGTGTTCGTCCTAGACCATCTCGGCGCTCGCACGTCAAGGCTATGTATGTTTTGCTTGTTTTTTTTTTTGTTTTTTTTTGAGGAGGCGGTAATGCCACATAGTGTGGCAGAGCGAGGCGATTGAAGAAGAGAAGAACGTGGTTCGTCTCGGCATCGCGCGTCGCCGCTTACGTTTTCGTAAAGTGCAACCGCCTGGATCTTTATTCAGCGTGTATACTTCAGCAGGGTATACTCCACAATATTTACAGTAACCGCCGCTAGCAGCCGGTTAATTTATTTACGCCGAGAACCAAATGATTACAGACGATGCAGAAACGCTTAGATTATTTCTTTTTGCTATTTTGAACATGTTATTCTGTTATCGGCGCGTGATGTTTTATTAATACGCCCTGTTTCAAGTGCCAGCGCCGTGTCGTCGTTTTTTCTTCCTTTTTTCGTTGTTCATTTGTGCTTTGTAGCACGTTCAAAATAAATGTTTCTCGTTGTTTGTTTAGTGGAGAACCATCAACCTGGTAATTTCCTAAATGATACTTCGGAAGATTTCATTTCCTTTCATTTATTTACTCTCAAGGCCGTACAGATATTAGAGAGAGGAGTGGCCATAGAAAAAGAAAAAAGAAGGCTAATGAGGCAGCACATGGTCACAGATAGCCAACTTGAACACGTCATGATCTGTGATAGTGACCATGGATGCGGGAAGACGATTCCTGTCTTGGCTTGTTTTCGGGATGAAGGCTTCGAGGTATACATTGCTTTTACACTGAGGCACCTCAGCCTTCATTCGATGATGAATATGGAATGACGAATGGCTCGCTGGCGAAAATGTCATTTTTAGGTCATTATTAGTGTAGTATAATTTATGAAACTGGCATAAGCGGGAAATTCGACCTCGAGTAGAAAGGAGATGTAGAAAGGAGAGAAAGGCGAAAGATGTGAACAATATTACCTAACGGTAACTTCCACCGCCGTTGCACCCGGAACAAGTCACATCTGACACGATCGAGGATAAGCGCCCTGTCGACTTAAGTTGAAGAACTGACGCCACCGGAAAGCACTGATAATATAACGTCTCCCTTTATACTTGCAGCGCAAAACTGAAGCCGCACAAGCTCAGTTGAAACACGTGTGACGAGCGCTGGTCCCGTCCATTGGATTTACTCCTTTGTTTGCGCGTCTTCTCGAATATTCTAGTGTTAACAGTGCAAAACGTAGACGAGAAACGAGACGAGAAAACGACGCCACAAGCGCTGTCTACGTTTTGCGCTGTTAACACCAGGATGGAAAACCAACAAGCCCAAGCTGCTATTCTCGAATATTGCACCGCGAATATAACTGCAAACTGTAGGAACCACTTAGCCGGCCTCACTGACTTCGCAATAGACATTATACGCAGGGTGTCTACCAACCGGTAAAACCGAGAATTCTCAGGGATTTTGAGTATTGTGGAAGAAATCAGGGAAAACTCGGGGAATTTTTGCCTCTATCAGGGAAAATAAGCAGTAATTTTATTGAAAGGGACGAAAGTCGCTGTGATACTGGCTCGAGTAACAGACAGGAATCGTAATGAATCGTCTTTGACGCCCTGTCGTCGGCTGGAGGAGCTGTCAGTGTGCAGTAACCGACCAACTTTCCGGAATACCCATAATTTGGACTGCTTCGCGGCACCACCGCGTACCCCATAAAGTCAATATATCAGATCGTGTGAAATTTAGGACGCAAGAACTCTTCGCCGTCCGATTTCCTGGGTGTTTTTCCGTGACCGCAGGTCCGAAAAGGCATTAATCAAAGCCACGACCGAAGCCGTTTTGCTTACCTCGCCGCCTCAAACCTGCGCTCTCGCACGCAAATCCGCTGGCAGCCGTAGCCACCACCGCGGCAACGCTAGGCCTAGCTACTTAGACGTTCGCTATTAAGGTTCTTGCCGTTGAGAGCCGTGTTTTTTATTGAAAGAATTTGCTGCTGTCAGCAATGGTACGGACTCCGCCTTTGCGGTCCTCGCGATTGGCTTAGAACGATTGGCTTAGAATGGGACGCTAAAGCAGGCCTAGAACGACGCTGGCAAAGGGAGTGTTGCAACCGCACCCGGACACTTAGGCACCTCCTCGCCCGTCTCTACAAAGAGATGGACGCACGTGGCGACTCTCACGGAAAAGCTGGGAGTCGTTATGCAAGAAGCTAGATGGCAATATGAGTTTACCTCAGACCTGGAACCTCTTTAGACAAGAGACTCTACACAGTCTAAGACTACACAAAGACACAACATAACCATGCTCATACACCGTACAAAACATTCATCATTGCCAGTTGTTGGGCCTGTTGGTAAACTGACTTCGAAAGCATATTTAGCGCCAGCAAACAAGGACAGAAGGGAGACGACACCACAATGCGCTAACTTCAACTTGATTTTCATGGAACGCACACCTATTTAACCCTTGCACAGTGGCGCCAGCTCATCCAAATCTTAACCATCGAAAACAGCCGTCTCCTTATCTAACAAGTCGACCGAAGGGGCGCTAACACACGTATCACTATTCCGGCAGATAGCCTGAGCTTCAATAACATCTCGCACATCTTTATCTGTGTGCTTCGCAGGAACCCGGCAGGATCCATGCACCGGCGCACAGCCGCATTCCTGACAGTGATTTGACAGATGACCGTATTGCTTATTTTTCACGTTTAGGCTATGTTCCCGCAATCGGTAATTAAGACACCTTTCCTGTCTGTCCGACGTAATTTTTTCACAGGACAGCGGAAGCTCATAAGCAGCAGCTTATACGCAACACACTGGTGCTTTACAATGATTCGTAGAGCATCCCACAACTCGCTTACGGTATGGGTCCGTTAATCGACATATTTTTGCCAGCTTTTCTGGCGCTGAAAAGACCACTTTTGTGTCCATCCGGCTAGCCATTTTCTTAACACTATGTGGCGTTCTATGCAGGTAGAAGGGTGTCTACCAACCTGGAAAACCGGGAATTCTCAGGGATTTTGAGTAGTCTGGAAAAACTCAGGGAATTTGTGCCTCTATCAGGGAAAATTAGCTGTAATTTTATTGAAAGTCGCGGTAATGCTGGCTAGAATAGTAGACAGGAATCGTAATGAGTCCTCTTTGGCGCACTGTAGTCGGCTAGAGGAGTAGCCAGTGTACAGTCAACGACGGACTTTCCAGATGCCCGATAATTTGGTCGGCCTCGCGGCACCACCAAGGTACCCCGTAGAGTCAATGTATCAGAACGTCTGAAACTTCGGACGCAAGAACCCTTCGCCGTCCGATTTTCCGGACTTTTTACCGTGACCGCAGGTCCGAAACGGCATTAATCAGATCCACCACCGCTGCAGTTTTGATTACCTTGCCGCCTAGAACCGGCGCTCTCGCTCGCAGATCCGCTGGCAGCCGTGGCCACCACTGCGGCAACGCTAGGCCTAGCTGCGACGTTCGCTATTGAGCTTCTTGCCGTTGGGTGCGATGTTTTTCTTTGAAATAATTTGCTGCTGTCACCAATGGCACCGCCTCCACCTTTGTGGTCCTCGCAATGGGCTGGGAAGCTTGGAAAGCGCGGTGCGTTGCATAATGCCGGTTCGCGAAAGTCACCTTCGCCTCTGTAGAGAAATTTTGCTTGTTGAAGCATACGTAAAATTATTGCAGTGAAGCGTAAGAAGCCAGGGAAGGGGCTATTGCCACGGGACACAGTATGTATTCCTTAATTATACACGCGTGCACCCGGTATTTCCTGTCACAGTACGAGCACCGATATGCCTAATACATGTACGACAGGCCTTCAGAGCGTTTTCGAATGTGCCTATGGTGGTTTGAGCCCGTAAGGGCAGTAAATGACATGCATTTATTTTTCCCCAACTGGCCGATTTTTCTGACGTTCTCACGGCCCCTAAGGAGTTCGAAAACTCGGACGGGGACTCTCCAACTGAACACGAAGATGCTTAAAATGGTCCGTGGGGCGAACGAGTTTAGGAAGGACGACAAGAACAGAAAGGACCTACGCATTGAAGAATAAACGGGAAAGGAAGCGTCCTGCCGCCGTTTTGAAGGATCTTGAGCTCAAGAAACTAAGTGTTGACTGATACCGAGATGCAGGTGTCCCCCCTCATCCAAACAAAATAAACTGTTTAAAGCAGTGAAACGCAAAACTGAGGCGTCGTGCGAGGCCTGAGAGTATGTCGGTACAGTTGCGGTTGACTTACGAGCTGTTGAGAGAGAATCTCAATTGCGACAAAGTTCGGGCCTCATACCACTGAGCTTTCTATCAGTTGATAGAAATAGCTCATATTCGAAAATATTTGCTTTTGCATGCATCGCCTTTTTTATTCGTATTTGAGAATGTACGACTCGATTCGCAATTCTTTTCGAAGACATTTTATTTGCTGTGCATTTGCTAACCCGTCCCTTCTATTCCCTTTTCGAATAATGTAAACACTACTCCTTAGTATTTAAACTGGATAAAGTAGTTTTTTTTTTTCATATGCTTACTATAGAGTGACAGCTTCGGGCGATATGGTTTCAGCCCGTCTTGAGGTTAAACATAGTTCCGCATCACTCAGGAAATTTTGCAAAGGCGCTGAGGGAAAACCTGGAAAACTCCGACAATTTGTAAATGTCAACTTGGTAGACACCCTGTATGCGTCATGCAGTTCCTTGTAGCTTTCACCTTTGGCTGCCTTGGGCCAAATGACGCTTACCTTTTGCGCTCATGGGTAAGGGGAGCTTCTGCTTCTGTCTAATATTGGCGTTACCCTACCTCCTGCTTCTTCGCCTTGCTCTCTTCTTCTCTCTCTCATAGCTGCACAAGATGTCTTGGGGTGGATGCGAAAAAGTCAGGTATGCCAAATCCCAAAGTTAATGCACGTTGATGTTGTTTGTTTAAGAACGACTTCCTTAAGAACCAGTTTCATGGCGTCTAAACAAGAATGCGCAATGCATTTTGTGCACGTCTAGCAGTTTTACAAGAGTATTTCTGATCTTTTTACAAAATAGGGAAATAAAATAGCAGGTATTACTGATTTGTGAGAACAAGATTGCGTTGTATTAGTGTGGCGCTAAACTGTTCGCCGCATAAGGTGCCATTAAAGAATAATATTCTGGGGTTCTATGTGCGCAAACCACGATGTGATTATGAAGTACGCCGTAGCGGGGAACCCCGGATTCGACCACCCGGTGTACGTGCGCCCAAAGCACGGCGTTAAGTCCCCATGGAAATGCCGCCGCCGCGGCAGGGAGCCGACCTCGTGTATTGCCATGCGAATCCAGAGTCCCCAAGGTGGACAGAGTGTCCTTCCATATTGCCTTTAATGTGCGGCTCTCTGTTACGGGGAAAGCGAGCGGACCCGCTTGTTCGCACGTGAGTTCTCGAGTAAATCTTTAGGCCCTATTCGACAAGAAATGGGCAATTGTTTTCTTTTTCTTCCTTTTTTTGAATTAACTGTTCTGCATAGATGCGTACTGATATACATGTATACTGTATCGCCCAGCTGCCACGCTCTCAAATGAGAGTAGCAGTATTGTGAATAAATAAATAAATAAAGTAAAACTCCAGTGCTAGCCGCAGCAAGAGAAAAGACAGTGTCTGTCACGTGTTCATACGCGCGCACGACGTGCTTTCAGAGAAACTAAAAACGTCCAACTCGGTCTGCGACGAAAGACGACGTTTCTTGAGAGGTGTTTTAGATCGGCTCTTGTTTTTTTCTTCTTCGTCTGTTCTTGCGCTGACAGATCGTGAGCCTATCCAACTCGCCCAGTTCTCGCTACTGGTGCGTTCTGGATCTACCCCAAGGGGCAATTTCTTCGGTTAATTTATTTGTACAGTTGCAGGCTGTGTTCTGTATACGTATTTCTGAATGTGCACAAAGAACGCTGCATAGAGATCAGCTTATAGAGAGGGTCGGTTTGGCGTCGTCGGCAAAATCAGTTTTTTTAACCTTCTTTTTCTTTTTTTTGTACCGCACTGCTGCCGATGTAGGAGCCGACTTCGTGGCACGTTCGACGCACTTCCTTCTCATCACCCGGAGTGGTTCCCATTCTCGGGTGGCTGCGTTAAGCCGCCGAGTTATCGATTGCTTTGCAATCTCGCTCCATTTTTATTTCGGACGTGCGCCGTTTTGGCGCTTTGCTCTTTGCCGTCGCGCGAGCGGGTCCGACAACGAAAACAAATGCGTCGAGCATCCGGACGATTACGGCTGTCGCGTGCCGAAATAGATGCAGCCCATTGGTGCAGTTGAGTTCCCAGGGAAAATGAGGAGCACGTGCCGGTGTCGATGGTCTTGTCGGCTTCACTATTTAGTCTGCGACAATGCCAGCTGGCTTTGCAGATCTGATCACTCTGGTTCGCCGGCAATACGTACGTTTCTTCCCAACCCTGTGCGGTGATTCTGTTCTGGAGCTTGGTGTGTTATCGACCTACTCTTGAATTGAGGAGTAGCTAAATGGCAAAACGTTTTGCTTTCTCCTCTTTTTCTTACTGGGACATCTGTAACTAAGTGTTCGCAAGGAAAATCTCCCAAAATTTCTCCAGATTAGTATAACCACAAGTGGGAAGAAAAAAACTAAATAACATAAAACAATTGCTCGGAGAAAACAGCTACACAGTTTTATGAGTTTCTCGTCTCCACACTAACATCTAAAATTTAATGATATTTGGTGGGGCGTGAAAAAAACTGGTTCCTTTCATGTTATGGAAAAAAAAAGGCGCACAGAGCACGAAGAACCCTGCTTATTTATTTCCCTAACACTCAAAAGAATTCATTGTTACATTATTGCACCACAAAAGTCCGAGCAGATCTTCCAGGTTAAAAATCTAGGCACGATTTCACGTCAAGCCATTGATTTCAAATGAAAGCGTCAAGACCGACGTAGTTTTTTCAATTTGTGTCCGATTCATCTGAATTGAGGCGATTGGGATAGGTTTACTTCTGTTGCAATAAATTTGTCTAGTATGGTTTCCATCAAGGTTTTGAAATACGTGCATTTCAGCCTTGAGTAGAAAAGGACGTATTGATATCGACCGCTTTTCGGTTTCCCTTTTGAAGCGAAGCTTGTATTGGATCACGTGGGGCGTTGACGAGGTCACGTAAAACCAGTTGCTCCCAGAGCAGCTGTAGGAAAGCGCGGTTTGATGAGTTGACAGCTGCGCCGGCGCCGCAGTCGTTAGCAAGGATATTAGCTGCATAGGCGCGCGCCTTCACGCCACGCGCGCAACCAATCAGAGCCGGTTCGCTTCCGCAGCGCTGGGGAAGCGCAGGAAAGGGTTTCGTGCGCGCTGCACCGGCTTCGCTTCCGCTCGGAAAACGGAGGAACGGCCACGCGTTGTGCGTTTTCTCGAGCCAGCATTCGACGAGCGGCAGCGAAAACTCGCCCGCGCGAGAGGTCGCTATCGGCGCTCCGGTCCAGCCGTCAGAGGTGTCCGAGCCCAGGCAGTCCGATAGCAACGACAAGATCCCGAGCTGATGGAGCGGGAGGCCGAAGCAATCCGTTGGCTGTGGGTTACTCAACCGTGGCGAAGGTCAGGTGCACGCAGCACATGCATCGATTACCATCATTTTCCCCTAGGGGAAGGGTTGGTCACTTTTTTTCTAACGTCCTCCTCCTCCCATCTACTGTTGGAATGCAAGCAACAGCATTGATGACTTTTACTCTGTAGCTCTTGATTAGTACGCTCTTAAGCAAAATTACACCCTTTTGCCACACAACGATAATCTTCCTTTCTTTAAAGCGACGAGCCCGGTACTTCCAAGTCACTAATGGCATACCCGTTATCAGCATGACAGAGCGTTCTCGACAGGAAAGAAGCGAGCGTAGCGTTTTCAAGGAAGGAAACGCAAGCAAGACAGATAACGATTATTTTTGTGTGGCAGATACACCCCAAAGGGCGTACATTTGCTTAAGAGTGTAGCTTTTAAATTTTAGCAATTTTTAATAGCGGTGAGTTCTGCGCTGTTCAAGAGAGATCGAGCATAATCTCATATGACTTATAAAACTTCGCTTGTTTTAAAACAAACTGTTGCTTAGAAGCTCTAAAGCAGCATGTCTGTTAATCTTCAAGGGGAGTACGGTAGCGCGATTAAAAGACGGGACAAAAGAAGACACATAGGGACACACACAGCGCTAACTTCCAACAATGTTTATTATCGAAAACCAGGTCGTACTTATACACTCAGCCAACATGAGTCACAGCCACGTAAACAGATTAACAATCAGAGCGATACATTTTGTGATATGTTAAACCATGCGCAAAAATTTCAGTTCTTTTTCAGAGAGAGCCAATGATGGTTTGCTGATACATGAATCCCCTAGGGCAGCAATCTGCTCGGCTTCTATTATAAGTCTAGTGAGTTCGCACTCATTTCTACCGGTAATGATTGTTGATCCGAAGAGAGGGGAGCACTTATGTTGCTTACAATGAAGGGAGAGAAACCGATCTCATACAAGTTTGTCGACTTTATTTTTGTGTTCGCGCAGTCTATCATTAATGCATCTGCCCGACTGTCCGACGCAATTCTTCCCACACGATAAGGGTATACGATATATAATTGAAGTATCACATTCTTTAAACTTCTTCCTGTGTTTAACTTGGCAGCTAGGGCCACTTTCTTTTCTGGTCTTGCTTTCCTGCGCAGGCTGATTAGTTTGTTGGGGGCTGAAAAAAAACAAATCAGTGTTACGAGCTCGGCGGGCAAATTTCTTTAGGTTGTTCACGTGGCTGTGACTCATGTTGGCTGAGTGTATAAGTACGACCTGGTTTTCGATAATAAACATTGTTGGAAGTTAGCGCTGTGTGTGTCCCTATGTATCTTCTTTTGTCCCGTCTTTTAATCGCGCTACCGTACTCCCCTTGAAGATGCATTACCAACAAGCCCACATCGCAAGCCTCGTGAACTCTATGTCTGTTAATGTTCTTTTGCTGTCGTTCACTTTGATGACGAACGTGTAAAGACCTCGTTTACTGTAACTGGTTTCAACATGTCAAGTTTGTCTTTCTGGACATTAATGAAATGACATACCGCCAGATAATAAAAGGTTGAAAATTGGAGGGTTTTAATCGGAGTCTTCCGTTGCCCTTTGCCAAGTCGTACTATTAAAGCGTACATTCGAATGTATGGGGCCAGCTCATTTGCTTAATATAAGATATATATATATATATATATATATATATATATACCAGTTTACCAGTTTATTGTTTTCAGAAAAGTGTAGGCTTGGGCTGGTTGGTAATACATACTAGAAGTATAGCGCGGGAAAGACGATCGTCTAGCCAGGACAGCTGAATCAGTTGCGTACATTCCGCAATAAACTCTGTGTTGAAAGTTGTCGCTTGTCCTGTCTAGTCTTTGTCGATCGTCCTTCCCGCTCTATACTTCTAGTGTAATTATTGTTTTCAGCCTGCTATGATGTTTTCACTGAGAAAGATACATCAATTTATTCTGTGAGGCACGAAATGATTGCTGTGGCATAAGATTTTATTGCACAACACTGGATGCAGTAGCCAACCATAATTAAAACTCAGAAGATATGATCAGCCACATAGCATATTATTACACTTTCTTAATTCATGCCTTTTTTTGATTGCACGAAAGCTACTGCACTAAAATAATATACTAGTACATACTTAAAAAGCATGATTTTGTACTACGACAAGAATAAATCATCCAAATGTTTATTATAGTGCCTGGGAACAGCTAGAGAGCATTCGTATTGGTGCACATAACGATCAATATGTAAGACAGATTGTACGGAAAACATGAATATGGTAGACAAAATAATGAAGGCTAAACAAATACGGAAAAAAGAAAACAAGCAAGAGTAAAAGGGAGTAAATCATACATTATCTACAGATTCACAAAACACAGCAAATGAACTCTGAAGTATGTCTAGACAGGCACAGTTCTTATATGTTTTGGAGTCGAGTCATATATAGCAGTCTTGCAACAAGTCCAGGCAAAAAATGCGAAATGCTGCCTGGTTTACTGTTGCGGCACGAACAAATGCGTATGATCAAGAAGCTTTGCTGAATGTATAGTGTCATGAAGTACCTTATAGAGGAACAAAAGGTGTTATGTTTTGAATGTAGACGTGCGAGTTGAGGTGTATTTGAGAAGGTTCAACTGTGGTCGCCAGAATGGAAAAAGTGGTGCTTGAAGATAGATATCAATTTATTCTGGAAGCGTTCAGTGAGGTCAGAATTAGATAGGCACGTTGCACACCATCCAACAGAGGCATACTCTAGTAGTTGGCGGCACACAGCAGAATTTCAGAAACACAACACGTCAGTGGAAATCATGCAATATACGGCATGCAATTCAAAGAGCGTGAAGGGCATGTTGTGTAATTATCTACGCGAAGAGAAGCTTAGAATTTTGTCGAAGTACACACCAAGATCTTTCATTTCATCGACCCTAAGGAGTGTAGCATTCCATAGGGTGTATGAAAATTTCACAGGGTGTGTTTTCCTCATATAACTTTATGCCACATTATTGGAAGCATTTAAGGGTACCACCATTCTGCACCAGTTTCAGAGTTAAATTGTGTGTTTGTAGATCGCTACAGTGGTGAACACTGTTGACAGTCTCAAATAGTCGTCGGCACACAAAGCCATGCTTTTCATTTATTAAAATGCTCTTAGCACTAAAAGAAAGCAAGGAATCAATACCGATTCAAACACTTTTGACGCACTGCAGAGGATATATATAGGCCGGCAGTTAATAGCTGCACATCTAGCACCCGATTTGTGCACGGGCAATGTCCATTCTACCTTCCGAGTGCTAGAAAACGTACTAGACTTTAGGGAACTATAGAAGATGCTTGTGAGAACAGGGAACAAGTATGCTTCCTTACGTCTTATGCTCTGCAGAAGAAATACCATCAGCACCACAAGAAAGGGTAGGTTTGAGGCACTTCATACACATGAAAAGAAGGTTTTCATTAACTGATAGCGTACACACCGTGCCAGACTGAGAAGGAAGGTTACTTGAAGCATATTTTACACCATATAGTGACAAACAATGTTCTGCAAAGACATCAGTAGTGTTTAAGACAACATCAGCATTTTTACGAAGAAGACATACATCCTTGGCGCTCTTTTTAGAAGAGGGAGAGCGCACGGAGCTCCAGAAGTATTTTAAATTATGTGTGTCACACTAGATTCAACACAATCAATGTAGTTGTAGTGGCGATTCTAATAATAATAATAATAATAATAATAATAATAATCTTAGCGGTAACTTGGCACTCTAGACTAAAGAAAGCCTGATGCCTGTATGTTAGAGCGTCTGATAGCCAGCCACTAGAGCAGGAATTTGCAGGGTGCAGAAGACACCTGGTTCCCCTCCACGTGCACACACACGCACACACACACACACACTTGCTCAATCACACAGCACGGCCCACACGCACACAGTCGATGGGTGCACACCACACAGGAGTGCCGATTCAGTCTGGTCGCGAGGAAGGAGAATCCAAATGGCCAGGGGGTTAGATAGAAAGCTCTGTATGACTGATATAATCATGGAGTCGTGGTGTCGGGTCATACAGGCGTGATGGCGGCTCAAGCTGTGCTGACCACTTGTTCAAACGAACTGAAGAAGAAAGATGAGTGCTGCCCAGAGAGCCGTCGAGCACCCTGTATAGAATACACAGACTAGTGCAACGTTGCGCTGGTACTGCAAGGTGTGCCACTTGAGGCATTTGAGGCAATCGTCGTGGGTTGGCATGAGTTTGTTACAACCGAAAATACGGGAGTAGAGGGTGCGTGTTGTCCGGCGCTGAACAAGCTTAAGTTTGTTAGCGTCACGAGTTTGGTACGAGCACTATACTGATGAGCAGTACTCAAGTCATGACAGAATGGGTACGAGCACTATACTGATGAGCAGTACTCAGGTCATGACAGAATGATAGAAGTGTAACAGATCCACTACCGCGAATAGATGACGTCATTGATTGCTTACATGCTGCTTCTTACTTCTCTGCACTTGATTTGCGATTGGGATATTGGCAAATACCTATGGACCCTGCCAACAAGGAAAAGACCGCTTTCGTGACTCCAGATGGCCTATTCGAATTTAATGTTATGCCTTTTGGCCTTTGCAATGCTCCTGCCACCTTCGAAAGATTCATGGATACAGTACTACGTGGTCTGAAGTGGGAGATATGCATGTATTACCTCGATGATGTAATTTTTGGCCGCACGTTTGAAGAACATAATGAACGCCTCAGCCTTGTTCTCGACTGCATCGAGAAAGCTGGACTGGTTCTAAACTAAAAAAATGTCAAACACTGGTCCTGGGACATTTAGTCGACAAGGATGGCGTCATACCCGATCCTCGTAAGATTGAAGTGGTGAGCTCCTTCAAGCCACCGCACTCAGCACGAGAACTTCGCTCATTCATTGGCCTATGTTCGTATCTTCGTCGTTTTGTTCCCCGGTTTGCCGACATCGTTTACCCGTTGACAAGTATTTTGCGACAAAATGCGTCCTTCAATTGGACACCAGAGTGTGAAATATCATTCTCTCAACTGAAGTTCATACTAACGTCAGCACCGCTCTTGCGTCACTTCGGTCCATCTTGCCCGACTGAAGTTCATACTGATGCCAGTGGAATTGGGATAGGAGCGGTGCTTGTACAACGTCACAGTGGCGCAGAACATGTCGCATATGCCAGTCGTTGCCTGAGCAAATCTGAACGCAATTATACGGTTACGGAACAGGAATGCCTGGCAGCCGTTTTCGCCATACAAAAGTTTCGGTGTTATCATTACGGTAGATCATTCAAGATTGTCACCGACCATCATTCTTTATGCTGGCTGGTCGGTTTGCGTGATCCCTCTGGTCGCCTCGCACGTCGGGCGCTGCGCCTCCAGGAATACGACTTTGTGGTGTCGTACAAGAGTGGCCGTCATCACGCTGACGGAGACTGCCTCTCTCGGATTCCTCTTGCGACTACCGACTGCGATGCTGAGAATTTTGACGACTGTCTCGCTGCTGTTTCTTCTACGTTCCCTGACGCGGCAGACTTTCAGTGAGAACAACGGAGTGCTGTTACCCTCGATCCGCTTTTTGTCGCCGCCCGTACTTCTCAAGGCAGCGGTGGCTTTACTCTCCGTGATAAATTACTCTACAAAACTACTTATTCCGGGCATGGAGCGCGTTTTCTGCTTGTTGTCCCGGAGAGCCTTCGCTCCGACGTTCTACGCGCCATGCATGACGATGTGACATCCGGCCATTTCGGTTTCGTACGAACGCTACACCGCACGCAGGAGCGCTTTTACTGGCCCAAGATGTACGAAACAACCAAGCGCTATGTCGCTAGTTGTGAAACGTGCCAACGTCACAAGCGACCGACCACCGCTGCCCCGGGTCCCCTTCGGCCATTGACACCGCCCAACACGCCCTTCGAGCAAGTAGGCATTGACCTTTTCGGTCCATTCCCGTTATCTAACAACAAGAACCATTCGATAATTGTCTGCGTAGACCATCTTACACGGTATGCAGAAACTGCAGCCATACCATCTTCCACCGCCGCTTGCGTGGCGGTCTTCCTGTTGCGTTCCGTGGTCCTTCGTCATGGCCCACCACGTGTCATCATCAGCGACCGTTGTCGCCAGTTCACGGCTGATGCCATTGAAGAGTTACTTCGTTTGTGCACTTCACAGTTCCATCATTCCACGCCGTATCATCCACAGACCAATGGCCTCGTTGAAAGGACGAACAGAACGCTGACCAACATGCTTGCCATGTACGTCTCCTCCAATCATAAGAACTGGGACGACGTGCTGCCCTTCGTCACTTACGCATACAACACGGCGAAACACGAAACCACGAACTATAGCCCATTTTATCTCCTCTATGCAAGGTTGCCGCGAAGCCCTCTCGACACTTCCTTACCCTTCGTTCTGCACAGTGAAGATTGTGTATCGAAGACTTTGTGTCTCGTCGAAGAAGCCCGTCGAATAGCTCGTCCTCGTACTCTGGCCTCGCAAAATCGTTCGAAAGAGCGATACGACGACCGTCACGTACAAGTATCGTTGGAAAAAAGTGACTTGGTCCTTCTTTGGACACCGCAACGCAAGCGTGGATTGTGCCAAAAGTTCTTGTCACAATATTCAGGCCCATTTGTTGTTGTGGGCCGCCTGAGCGAACTCACTTACGTCATAGCTCGCCTACTGTGCAACGGTCGGCGATCAAGCAGAACTCAGCTGACTCATATTGCTCGCCTGAAGCCTTTCTACCCTGCTTGTGCATCCTGACTCGCCACACGGGCTTCGTCTGCTTGCGGGGAACTGTAACAGATACGAAAGGCACGGACAAGAGGAAAGAAGAGAAGAGGAAGAGGACGAAGAGTTGGAGAGGCCGAGCTGCGTTACTATCACACTGCGATCATCATCCATCGCCTGTAAATAAAACCATTTCTTCGCAACTCTTCGTAACAGAAGTGTAGAGTGCTCGGAAAGCCTCTGGTCATCAAGGAAGGGAGACATGGGACACAAACCCAAGAATGGGCGGACGCGTAGATACAGAGCTGGTGACATCTGCGGAAAAGTTGAGAGAAGAGCTGAGTGTTACACCCAAAATGGGAATGGCCCGAACCGTCTTTATAGAGATGCCTCCGAGGAAGTACGTTGGGCACGCAGCAGTTTTGTTGGGGCTGATATGCATGGGAGCACTTTTTGCAGTGCTACTACAAAGTTTGTTATTGTACGCCCAGTCGTTCACCTTTACGGAATGTATTTCTTTCAAGTATATATGCTGTGCATCCGCATAATGTTATTGTGGAAGTATTATCTTGTTACTCAAACACATTCTGCGCAGATGCATTAGTAACCTGGTTTTTGAGTTGATCTTTTTCCTGACTACAGTTTATAGTATCGCAGCAAGAAACATTTTCGTAGAAGCTGAAGGGATTCGAGCAGTTTTTAAGCATACAGACTGCACAAAGCCCTGATAACAACTTTTCACCTTCCCCAAAATGCACTCACATCATCTACCTTTTCGATAAACAAAAGGTGAGATAAATAAATCAATTACAGTTTCATTGACTCAGTACTTGCTGCTTCTGAAGCAGGCATCGAAGCAATCCTTGTATACGATGCTACATGCATAGGTCTTGCATGATGCAGGTCCTGCTATGCACTGCACACGGGGCACACGTTGCAAACAGGTTTCTTTTTGCAGTGCTCAAGTATAAGGACACACTGACACAAACGTGACTGCGTTGTCACGTATGCCTCAGTGCGTCAGTGTTCTTGATTGCTACACGAGCGATTTATCTCCAACTAGCCGAAAGGACGGATGCACTTGAAAGAAGTGAGGGAAGGAGCACAGTGAACTTGTACTGAACTGGATTCACATGCTGAATAGAAGAGCGCAGTGTCAGCTGAAACGGGCGGCATGGCTGATAATGCAAGTACTTCCCATAGTTCGGCAACTAGTGTCTTTCGCTTTCGGGTTATCTTTGCCACTGGAAACAGCGCAGAGCTTGCCCGTTAAACTTGAGTCGCCCGACTCCACACGAAACACGCGGCGGTTGACCAACCCAAGTTCCACACGGTTTATTCACCACATCACGCATCACACGACGTCAGGAGTGCCATATTTTAAATCACTGCAGCACCAATCGGACCTGAAAATTCATTTCCCTCGACAGAGTTTCTCAGCTGGGTTCGTTCATTCGCCAGTTACGAACTCGATGGACGGGCTAGGCCTGCGCGGAACGTAAACAACATCGGCGGTAGGTGAGTGTTGATTATCCGGACTTCGGGAGCTGGTAAACATGTTTACATTCGTTTTGAGCACAACAATATACACACGAAACAAGCAGAGATGTTGCGGCAATCGCGATTTGGTTGGCTGCTTTAGCAGACGATCGCACAGAGCCCGGCGGAACCCAGTGGGCAGGTTGGATTAGTCGGCGTCGTTCGAAGTCGCTTCGGATCCACATCGCACTGCCACAAACCATGGTCGTCGGCCGTGTCGTTGTCGGCCTACTATTACAGCAGTGTCTTTCGGGAACACTGTCGGGCGGGTCGTGCGTCCAAAGAACTCGGACGATCGTTGGTGTCGGCGCCTTCGCATAGGCGGCCATCATAGGCATAGTAACCGAAGGCTTCGCAGCCCCCGACTGGTTGACGCCGGCGACGCGTCGCAGCCTCTCATTGGTGCGCGCCAGCGAAGTTTCGTCTCTAACGCGAAGTTTAATGCTCTGTAACTAAGCAATGAAAAGATGATATCACGATTCTTTGAATTGCATCTGATAGTAAATCAAAGCGGACAAATTTGATATTGTCACGCAGGTGACGGTGAGCTGCCTGGCACACAGGCAGACATAAAGGGACACTGCGTCGGCGGTAGACTTAAAGAGAGTTTAGTGGGCGAACTTGTGCCATAAATCAAGCGAACAACTCGGTGACGGCGAAAGCAGCAAGCGCGCCTAGGGCGTTCGTCGGACTGAGACAGCGCAAGCGGACTTGCACATTTCGCGTCCACGATCGAAACGCGCCAAGCGACGCCGGTCACGTCGCTACAAGCCGAAATAAACGCACGCGGCAATAAGTTATAAAGAAATCGGAAAAAAATCTGTAATATGGAAATACAACTTTTGCAGAACCTTTGTACACAACGTAACAAATTCACATCAATAAAAATTGACATGTAGAATTAGACCGCTTTGAATGAACTAATGGATGCCATTTATAGAATCGCGATATCTGTTCTTGATGCACAGCTATTAATTTGTAAACTTCTACTTATATTATTTTCGATCGTTCGAATATTTAGAAATTATTTTAACGATATTCAGGCCCTAACTTGAAATTCCGCTCCGAACAGTCACTAGAATTTCCCTCTCAAATGCAACAAATTTCATTAAAATCGGCCCAGCTGAGGTTATCTCAGAAAAGCGTTTCTGCGTTTTACATGTATTTGAATAGGCCGCGTTGGAGTTGGGCCCGAGGTAAAGCTTCCTGTTAAATATTCATTCTACAAGGCTACCCTGCAGCGGTCGCCCAGTGCCTAGGGCGTTCTATTGCAAAGGTCCATGGTTCGATTTCAGACCACGGCGGCCGCATTTAGATGGGGGTGAGATGCAACAACGCTCGCGTATTTTGATTCAGGCAGACCTCAAATAAGTCAAAGCGGCGGGAACGAAACCGCACACCTTCACTTGTGCGCTCTCGCCGCCTTTCGGGAAGCTGCTGAAGTAGCAGGAAGGCATTTGAATGCATGACATGTAGGAGGAGCACATTTGTGTGTTTAATTGTGTGTTTTGCATAGTCACGATTTGGACTTATTTTTAAAGATAATTTTATTCGTATAGGCGAAAGCAAGCTGTACTTTTTATTAGTATTCGGTGGCAGGGTATCACTACCGCTGCTGATTACTAGTGTTGCCGACGTCCGTACCCACCGATGTAAGACTGCCGTTTAGAAATTGTGTGCATGTGTTATAAGGAAACCTCTATTGGAGTAATAATTTCGTTAAGATTTTATTTGCGCTGCAAAGGGCGTAAAAGTACAAAGTCCCTAAAAATTGTAAGACTCTGTGGCGTTGACCACACGTGATTTCCTGCGGCATTTAAATGTGGAATAAGTGAAATCAAGACGGGTGCATAAGACTGACTCTTGGACGTGAACCAACTCGCCCAAGTAAATATTTTACTAGAAGACTGCTTTGTGGGTCTTTGAATATGGCTGCCTGGCCACCCGTAATTCAAACGCCGCTGACAGCTGATCCTAACAACCGAAAAAAAAAATCAACATAGTGTGCAGATATGGCACCTAGATCCTTTCAAATATTCGGAATTTCAGAACTGCAGGTACCTGTGTGCGCTCAACGTAGTGCTGGGCAAGAGAATGAGAGGCATGCGGGCGGCTGATTCTGGACACTGTCGATAAGTGCAGCGCACATTATCGGTGTAGTAATTGCAAATGGGACGTGGTGGCATTGTTTGAGGACAGAATATGTAAGAAATGGTACGGCTATTGTTTTAACGTTTGTTTCTTTCTTTCGCACCGATTGTCTTGCCGTTCAGTAGCTTATGCGCCGGTTGCCTTGGCTGATGTGGGCTCTCCTTTGCGAGAGTTTCTTTTTTTTTTCTTTTTGCAAACCACGCCAACTTCCGATGAGGCTCGGTGTGTTTCTTCCCGCGTCAGTGCTTATATCGCTCCGAAATGCCTACGTCTTCTTTAAACGGAGGGAAAACACGGGGAAGGCGGGCGATGGAAATTCAAGACCATGAGCAAAACGAGAACAAGGTGAAAACAGGAGCCAACGTTTCGACAAGTGGACCTGTCTTCTTCAAGGCGACATATGGTTTCCTCGCAACAGTATATATAGCAGGGGTTCTTCTAAAGGGGAGAGGGCGTAAGGCGGGTGGGTGCGGCAACAAACGAAGGTGTGCTAGCGTGTCGAATTGAGAATAAAGGAGGGCTGTGCACAAGGCCAGGGACCTGGCCGTCTGTTAATCACGTGTCAACGCTCGCGTGTCAGCCGGCGTGTCAACGGCGTGCACAGCAGCCCCTCTATTGCCTGTTTCGCTGGTGGTCGTGGGCTATCGTGTCTCTGAATGAGAGAATAGAAGGAGTGGCAGAAACCGGTGCTCGTAAAAAAAAAGAAAGAAAAAGAAGAAAATACTGAAATAGTATAAATAAATAAAGGGGGGGACGGAAAGAAGAAGGAAAAAGAGAGAAAGAAAAGGAAAAAAAAATGAAACACTAAGAAAAATTAAAATTAAGGGGTTTTACGTGCCCAAACCACTTTCTGATTATGAGGCACGCCGTAGTAGAGGACTCCGGAAATTTCGACTACCTGGGGTTCTTTAACGTGCACCTAAATCTACATTAGTAAGATCTTGATGAGGGCTAGTTGGTTCATACTTAGAACTGAGGTGAAACAGCGCGAAAAAGACGAGGACACAAGGAAACAAATACCACAGACAAGCGCTTGTCTGTGGTATTTGTTTCCTTGTATCCTCGTCTTTTTCGCGCTGTTTCACCTCAGACCTGAATCTAAGTACACGGGTGTTTTCGCATTTCGCCCCCATCGATAGCGGCCGCCGTGGCCGGGATGCGATCCCGCGACCTTGTGCTCAGCAGCCTAACACCATAGCCACTGAGCAACAACACTAAGAAACCAAACTAAGTGTTGTTGGAGTCATATAAATGGAGTCATATAAAGAAGTTGGCGAACCTGGCTGTGCTTCGGAGATTGTAGGCGTTCTTGCATAGACACCAAGCTGGCAGCGTTTTTCGTGTTTGTGGCGTGTTTTTTTTTTTTTTTTTGTTAAGGAAATGCTGAACACGGGGAGAAAGACTGGCACGGAATAAAAGTAACCCGAGTCTGCTGCAATAACTGCGAATTAAGCTTTTAATGGAAATATGTGCATGCATTTGTTCTCTTTCGTTGTTGCCACGGTGCCCGTTCCTTTCATGTGTCTGGTTGTCGGTATTCAACATGCGAAGCCCGCATGCCCCAATTCAGATCACTCAGAATTAAGCGATGTCTAAATCGGCTGAGCGCTGCCTTTATGATTAGAAAATACTGAACACGGGTAGAAAGACTGGCACGGAATAAAAGTAACCCGAATCTGCTGCAATAACTGCGAATTAAGCTTTTAATGGAAATATGTGCATGCATTTGTTCTCTTTCGTTGTTGCCACGGTGCCCGTTCCTTTCATGTGTCTCGTTGTCGGTATTCAACATGCGAAGCCCGCATGCCCCAATTCAGATCACTCAGAATTAAGCGATGCCTAAATCGGCTGAGCGCTGCCTTTATAATTTGAAGGGCGGATTTTCGATGTCAGCACTCAAGCTGTTCTCCATATATTATTTGGCAGCGCCTACGAGTACTGCATATATAATGTTGTAGGACCATGCCCACTCAACACTTCCAACATGCACATTGTTAACTTTGCTACGAGCGTGCTGGGTGAAGCGGGCTTCCTGGCACTCGGACACTCGTTGTGGGGACATCAAGTGTCACGTACTCGTTCATCTGGTAAGTTGGTTCACGAACACAAATTGCGTTATAAAAAACAAACTTCATTGAAATGACAAGCGAGCACCGATACAGACGAAAATAAATACCTTACAGTATATAAGATGAAAGTATAGAAAAGTACTTAGCTGTGTAGCGGGTGTTATACGTTCTACCAATGTTCCGCGCTCCCCCTTTCAATACCGCGTCCCTCAATATCAACGTCCTAAAGCAACCACTTCGGCTAGACATCGACGAGTACCGAAGAGTCAGTCGGGAGCATCGTCGTCGGTATTGTCGGTAGCACTCCTCTGTCAGCATGTGTGCGTGAACAGCGTCGCACCCGATGACGCCTCGATGGCGTCGCTCGGTGGCTGCAGCGCATCGGCAACTGTGCCGCTTCGTGTCGCGCGCCAGAATAGCTTCGGCCAGTGGTCAAGAACAGCTCGCGCGCGGACGGCCAGAGCCGCTAGCACGCCCTGCGGGTGGCTCTGGACCAGCTGTGCAGCAGCAGCCTCGGTTGCCACAGTGCTGGCGCGAGGGCGGCGCGCCTCCTCCTCTGGGAATGCCGCGCCTTGCCACCGCTTCCGTTCATCTCTGGGCGCCTCCGTCTGCCGGTCTGTAAGATGGCTTTCGTTGTTGGCTTCCTCCCTATGCTATGGTGCGCACTCACAACGGGGGACTGGCCAAGAAGCCCGCGGTTAAACGGATATGGGGAGAGAAAACTTGAGGGAAAAGTATATGTCAGGGTAAAGTTCGAGCTGTACAAAGAATTACAGTAGACACACTAACTTAAGGGACATTTATTGTCTCCTTCAGCCCTCGTTCTTTCGCGCACTGCGTGGTTCGTCGTCCCCTTTTTTGTGCCTGCTTCGTTTGATCTCTTTTCTCTTAGTCAAATCTGGTTCATTCATCCTTCTGGATCTGATCCAGTCTTCCTTCGATTCTCACTTGGCATGCCTGACACCAAGTGTGACGAACGCTTTAAAGCTAGATACGCTCTTACGAACGACGGGTCCTTTCCTGTACGTGTTGCAATTATGACATACAAGCGCGTATAAGAAACATGTAACCCTACTAGGTAATGCGGGATAAGAAATATGCTAAGGTAAAACGTTTGACCACTGCTCTCCGTAATAACGGTCCTCAAGGTATCGGTTCTGACTTATAGCTAGATCCGTTTATACGTGATTGACTTAACCGCAACCGCACATTTATACAATACCGCACTGAGAAAAGCAGACTTCATTGGAGTTTTAAGTAAATACCAAATGTCCATGGAAGGCGTAACAGATGATTCAAATTTCATGTGCACTTCGCTGAAGGCTATGCTTAACTTTGGAAGCGATGGCTTCACCGTAGGCAGTGGCATTCAAAAGCCGAATCTGAAATTACGTAACCGGCTGCACATTGTTCACTCGGTTCGGAATAATTCACGAAACGCTTTTTCACAAAGGTCGGCGCGTTACCTCAGCAACGACCCTCATACTTCGAAGGCGTTTGAGGTCTTGAGAAGGCATCTCTGGAGCCTCACCGGCGGGAGCTATTGCGTCGAAAAGAGTTTAAAAAGCGCTTGCTAATAGCAGAAGCACATGCTATGTTGTGAGGCGATCACGTGAGAAGGTGAACACCGCTCCCCGCAGCAACCACTATCCCGTGCTTCCTCATCCGCAAGTGACACTCCTCCTCTTCTTAGTTCCTTATTGGAGCCTAATGTCAATGTAAGATGAAGCTTACGTCAGACCCACGGCTGGCTTTATCATTGCAATATCAACTAAATAGACACTCCAAGCGCACGGCATTGCCGTGAGGTTCCGTATAAAGTCCAAGGGCCATAAAATCGTTGCCGTGCGCTGTGTGCTGTATATGCGAGTGAAGGCGTGCGAGGGGGAGCCGCCCATTGGGGATCAATCTCGCGCACGCAAGGGAGGGAAACGGCGACGGAGCGGTCCGTCTTCCGTCGCGCGCAAGGCTGCAGGGGAGGGAAGGCATGGAGGGTGCATTCTACTCCGGGCGGCCGCGCGCCCCCGCCCGCTGTATCTTGGAAGCCATCTCCGACGGGGACAAAGTCCGCCGCGCGCTGTGTTGATACGAGTTCGCGTGTATGCAAGAAGTACCACGAAGGTCAATTCGCCCATGGCTGCTGCCGTGCTTCCTCCAGTGTTTTGACTGGGAATTCGCGCGGCCATCGAGTGAGATGTGTTCATGTTTGCTTGTGCAGGCGTGACAACATGCTTGTTAATTTAGTTAGTATGTATATGTTCCCAAGTTAACACTCCCGATAAAACTACTATCCTTACATCGCATAGCTGTCCACTATTTTGCTATCGCAATCGATGTTTCTACTTTCGGGCGAAACTGTGAGTTCCTTTGTACTTCAAGATACGTACTTTGTAATGTACATCATCCTTCTTTTAGTAGAAGATGGACTGTTTCCCGGCGTCCCGATCCCTCGGAAAGGCACAAGGTTCAACTCTTTGGAACACCGCCGTTTATCGTGTTGAACACAACTTTCCATACGAAGGAAACCATAAGCGCACTACCATTTTCTTAAACACCACACTGTGAACGCCACTGCGTGTTCTGTCGAGGCTTTTTCATTCTTCCACGGCGTCGGCAAACCTTGACTTCGCAGCGCCCCTCGAGCATGTGCTCGAGGGGCGCTGGGAGAAGTAGTGGGAGACTGAGAGATTGGGAGTAGTAGTAAGCAATTCACGCTTACTACTTCTCCCAGTCTTACCTGGCCATAACAACAGCCGGGAGAGCACGTTGCGGATGTCACAGTGGAACAAAACACGGAAAATAACGCAATCCAGTGAACACGACGTCTTTGCCACGGTACGACACCTACGCGGCAGCGCACGCATGAGCACACGCCATCGCAACAAAAGCCCCATTGTGCCTCGATAACATAGTCGCTATAGCGAAAAATACCATGTGCGTTCATCCACACTTTCACCAAGCGCGTGGAAGGGATAAGGCCTCGCCTTCATTTTGATTGCGACATCAATTATATGGCCATTCCAGCGCATTCTTGCAGTTGTCGCCGTCGGCGTAACGTTCTGCAGAAAGTGCAAGGACGATAACACCGTCGCCGCGGCCCGTGTGCTGTACTTGCGAGCGAAAGTTTGCAAGGGTCGACGATCGCGGCTCAATCTCATGCGCACAATGGGGGGGAAAGCGGGGAGCTTCCGTTGCCCGCGAGGCACGTGGCGAGGTAGGGATGGAGGGGGGGGGGCGTTCCACTTCAGTGACTGCTGCGTACCGCACGGCCGCCCTGTCTTGAAGCTGATCTGCAATGTTGACAACGTGTGCCGAGTGCTGGTAGCTTTGTATGGTCTGTGGGCTTTCGACGCTGATTTCACGTTGAAGCGAGACGCAGCACGAATATCTGTCCATTCGCTCACTACTGCTGCCGCGCTTCCTCACCCCAGTGTTCTGACAGCTAGTTTTCGCGGTCGTTGAATGAGATGTGTTCATATTTGCCATTGCGCGCTGACACCATGCTTCTTAATTCGCTTAGTGAGAGGATGTTTCCAAGTTTATACGGCTGGTAATACTACTATTCTTACTTCGTAGCAGTCTACTAATTTGCTATCGCAATTGCTTCTTCTCCTTCGTGGCGAAACTGCTACTTTTTTTCACTCTCTTCCCCTCTTGTTGGATGGTGCACCTTTTGAGGCCTTTTCCTGGGCTTCGGGCTAGGAGAAAAAGGGAGGAAAATATGAAGAAGAAACCTTGGTTTCTCTGCAAGAGCGCGTTTAGGATGCTTTGGAAGGTTGTTAATAGTGGGTCTCACCATGTGTGGTTCTGTTACCACCGTGCGGTACCAGGTAGTAGCGGGCGTTCGACTGCGCTATTTCGGAATCGGTCCACGAGAACGGTTGGACAGTCGCAAGAAATCGCGCTCACTTCCCTGAGAACACTCCCTGCCGAGGCTAGTTGACCGACTCGCTAGCAGCGAGTCGGTCAACTAGCCTGTCTGATCAGCTATGCTGACGGGGAAACGGGCTGCTTTTATAGTAACGATGATGTGCAGTCAGTCTCAAGTTGTAGCGTGTTTAGCGGCGTGCATAGGCGTAAAGTTTTGTAGGCACGAATTTCATCGTGCGATCCACACACAGAGCTTGTTCGTTTGGAATGCCTAGTTGAGGGACCATTTAACTCCGGCCCTTATGTGTTCTGTTTGGCTTATGATTCAAAAGGCTACGCCATGGCAGACCTATTGGGAAGCGTACAAGCATTATTATCGTGCAGGATAAATATAGAAAAGCTTCATGTTTTGAACAAGCAACCCGTGACGCCGCTAGCGCGCAGGCGCAGTGGCAGAATAAAGGCGAAGCGCTTTTCGCTATTTCTCGTCGAGCCTCTTCGTGGCCGCCATAATCTGCGGCTTCCTGGGACCACAATGACAAAAGACTCAGAACCAATGCAATCACGCGCTCGTGCCAAAACCAACAAGTTCGTGGAAGGCAACGGTAGGCAGCTATCTGTATGACGTCATGGCGTGGAGCAGGTCTATTGGCGTTGGTACCGGGTAACGCTGTAGGTCGAAAAGATGTCGTAAATATGTTTCACGTGGCTACCACTTTATGGGAAACTTTCTCTGTGGCCTCCGAAGGAATCCCGCACCCTACGGAAACATGAAAGAAAAAGGCGGTGCTATAGCCGTCCGCGCGGTAAAGACGCCCGCGTGTGTGCGGCAAAAGCACAGACCGGAGCCTGGTGATCCGCTTTTCCGGTTCTGGCTCGTGGCTTGTCATTTGCGGCTCTCCATCTTCGGGAAGAACTTGCTGAGCTGGCTTGTTGGCTTACCCTGGATGCCGGAGTCGATCGCTCCTTTGCCACACGCATGCGGGCTTCTTTCTTTGGGCGTACGTTGAGGGCTGTGCGGTCGAGGCCCCCCCCCCCCCCGCAGCGATTCCTTTCTGTGCCATATTTTGGGTGGCTTCCGTCAGATCCTGGTAATAAGGAGGCGTAATCCTAACCTCAGGAAAACGCCTGCGTCGACTATTTTAAAACACGGTCGGCGATTTTCTCATGTTACACCTATGCCACAAGACGTATCGTTACTAATTTTGGTCATTGCGAGCATGCGATGAGCTAAGTAAGTGCGCTGCGGAATATACTCTGAATGTCAAGTTTGTTGAGGCTCTCAGCGCGCAGAAATAGCTTGAGAGGAACGCTGATATCACGTGGTGGATCGCAATACTAATGGGCATGACCGCTATAATCAGAGAGGCGTTTTGTGGCACACTGTGGGATTATGGGTGCAAAATAAAAGTTTGTATTGGACCACCGTTTTAATCCGCTGCTGGCCTAGGAAAAATGCTGTTGCTGGCAGATATGTTGTCAGACTTGTTCTCAACTGTATTTGGTTCACTGGGCTGGTATTTTCGCAGAGAAAAAAAGTGCACAATTGTTTGTGTTTAACCATTTCATCGGTTTTTGTGCGCAATACCAGAGAAGTAAGCCGACCGAAGTAGTACCAGTTAGCCCTACCTGAAACATTATTGAATTATTATGCACTATGGATCTAGTAATAAACCAATGAAGGGAAAGAGAGAGAGAGAGAGAGAGAAACACTCATTTGGAGAAAGGCAAGAACACCCGTGTACTTACATTTAGGTGCACAATAAAGAACCCCACGTGGTCCAAATTTCTAGAGTCCCCCACTATGGCGTGCCTCATAATCAGAATGTGGTTTTGACACGTAAAATCCCAATATTTTTGTTTAGAGAAAGAGTCTTTAAAGGTACGTAGTATATGTACATGAACACATCGTGCACAAACACGCAGAGTTATATATTAATTGACTTATCTGGTGAAGGTCAGTACATCTGAGGAAAAGCTAAGAACGCCCTCCTTGCGAGAAAAACAGTGTTTCCGTGCTTCGCCAAGGATAAAGTAGGCAAAATTAATCTAAAGAAATATGCCTAGTGAGTTGGGCTTCCGTTCCTTCTGGAAGTACGCTCATTCTCTGAAGCTACAGCGGAAGGCCTGTGTACCGCATCTTTATTTTGACCGACTGTAACCCGAGCCTTGAGTGCGCCCTCCGCCAGCGCTTTGCGTAAAACCCTTGGCAATATCACCATCGCCGATTTCCTGGAAGTGTGCAGTCGCTTTTCTCTTCGATTAAAGAACAGCAGGAAAGCCTAGTTTTGGTTTGGCGAAGGTAGTTTCTGTGTGTATCTTGAGCTGCTTTGTTGCTCTCGCTTGGTGCCATTTCTGCGTCCCGGCTGACGACAAACTTCAGCAATCATTGTTCGCTAGAAATTGGCTCGACGAGCGTCACCGCGCGCTTTTCGGGCTAGTTCGTACGGCTGGTCCTCTAACGGCTAGGTATGTCGTTCGAAATCAGTAACCATCGAGTTGAAGCAGAACCGTGGAAGTTGCAACGTCAAACAAGCAGCCGAGGTTAGGTCTTGTAAGCTGAATGAATAAAAAGGGCAGACGGGAAAATAACATGTGACACGGTTTTCAGGGGGCCAAATATGAGACAGATGTATGTATCATTTTGAGAATATTGCTTGCCCACCGAGACGCACTAAGCCTTTCCAGTAGGAATTGTATACCTACATTGGCGGTATACATGCGGTATTTGATGCATCTATTTTAGACTGTTAAGCGAAAGCCAGGAATGTGGTGAACGTGTTTACCTTCAAGTGAAAAAAAAAAGTGCAGTTTCGCGCGACAGGCGATGCATCCATTGTAATGGCAAATTAGTGGACAGTAATACGAGGTAAGCATAGTAGTTTTATCGACCGTATAAACTCGTAAACATAGTCATACTAACTAACAAGCTTGTTGTCAGGCGCGCAAGCAAACATGAACACATCTGACTCGATGACCGCGGAAACTCGTTGTCAAAACGCTGGCGTGAGGAAACGCGGAAGCAGCAGCGAGCAAAGTGACATTCGGGCTGTCTATCGCTTAAACGCAAAGTGAGCGCCGAGAACGCGCAGCACACACAAAGCTACGAGCCACTGATGCAACTAGACTCTGCCACCAACGCAGGTCGCCACCAGCACACGGCGGCCGCAACACGCGCAGCTGGAGTACGACGCCGCCCTCCCCCCTCTTTCTCCTCCCCCGGTGACTTGAAACGTTGAAATAAGAAAGTTTACACCCTTTCGTTTGCATGTTTGCTACACAACAATAATCGTAATCTGTCTTGCTTGCATTTCCTTTATTGAAAACTCTGCGCAGAGCTCGCTACTCTCCTGTCGAGAATGCTCTATCATGCTGATAACTCGCATAAACTAGAAGAAAGGGGGTTGACCGACGGGCCCGATTTTCATTAGTCATATCATAAGAAGCCAACAAACACTGACACCAAGGACAATATAGGGCAAATTACTTGTCCTTAATAAATGAAATAAAGAAACGATAAATTAATGAAAATGAAAGTGGATGAAAAAATAACCTGGCGCAGGTGGTGAATGATCGCACAACCTTCCAAGGACAACATAGGGGAAATAACTTGTGGTTAATAAATGAAATAAAGAAGCGATAATTTATTGGAAATGAAAGTGGATGAAAAAACAACCTGCCGCAGGTGGGAAATGATCCCACAACGTTCGCATGCGAAGTTTATGGGATCAAGTAATTTCCCCTATGCACAAGTAATTTACCTTATGTTGTCCTTAGTCTCAGTGTTTGGTGGCTTCTTATGATATGATAAGTCGCATACCGTTCTTGACTTGGAAGTACCGGGCTCGCAGCGTTGAAGAAAGGAAATGCGGGCAAGACAGATGATGATGATTATTGCGTGGCAAGATGCGACACAAAGGGTGCAATATTGTTTCAGAGTGCACACTCTAAAAGAAAATTACGCCCTTTGGGTTGTATCTTGCCACACACAATAAACGTTATCTCTGTCGTTCGCATTTCCTTTCTTTAACGCTGCGAGCCCGGTCCTTCCCAGTAACGAACGGCATGCGCGTTATCAGCATGGCATAGCATTCCTGACACGAAAGTAGCGGGCGCGGCGTTTTCAAGAAAGGAAACGCAAGCAAGGCAGATGACGATTATCGTTGTGTGGCAGATATACAGCCCAAATGATGTACCTTTGTCTACACTCTAAAAGAAAATTATACCCTTTGGGTTGTATCTTTCCATACAATAAACGTCATTCGTCTTGCTCGCATTTCCTTTCTTTAACGCTGCGAGCCGCCCAGTACTTCCCAGTAACAAACGACATGCGCGTTTTGAGCATGACATAGCATTCCCTACAGGAAAGTAGTGGGTGCGGCGTTTTCAAGAAAGGAAATGCAAGCAAGGCAGATGACGATTAGCGTTGTGTGGCAGATATACACCCTAAAGGGTGCACCTTTGTCTAAGCGTGCAGGAGTGCAGCGCACGACGGAAGGCGCAGCGCCTCCTCCCCGCTTTCGTCTCTTTCGCGCGGGCGAGATTGAACTGCGATCGTCGGCTTCCCTCGCATTCCTTCACTCCCGCATACAGCGTATATCGCCCTTGGACTTGGTACGGAAACTCACGGTGACGCCCATGCCCACGCCGACGGCGAAAACGCGCTATGAGTGTCCATAAATTGTTATCGCAATAAAACTTGCCAGTCATTACGATACTCCCTGGTGCTAATTTTGAGCGCACCTCTATGCGTGTTTTTATTTCGCCCGTCAATATTTTGTATTATGATTATATAGGCACATAGTCTATATTAGGAACAGAAAGCTGTAAGTAGCGTAACTGACGCAGACAATCTGTCTCGTACGGCACATTGCAAACGGAGCGCAGTGTGGTGCTACTGCCCCGCTAATCGGGTGGTCGCGAGAGGCGCGCGTGGGTGACGCGTGAGCGCGGTTCACAGCAGCGTCCGCAGAGACACCTCCGCTCATGCAGCGCTTTGTTTCTGTAGAGACGACGGGCGCTACCCTGGCGCCATATCATAGTTGTCTTCGCCCCGCAGCCTGTCTTGTGCAGTACTACGTTTTTCGTCTCGCGCTTTTGTTCTACCAACGACGAGAGCGGCCGTTTTTCGAGGAGAAATCGTGCCACCAGTGCCAGCAGCGACAGCACCCAAGGGAGCGTCACATCGAGCCTTACTCGTAGCCAGTCGCCATCGCCCTTGCAGGAGCACTGATACCCGTCACACACGCTGGTACCGCCAGACTGGCCTCCGAAGCTGACGCCGCTTTCGAGCGTAGCCATTTCTACCTTACACCTTGCGCATCCACCCGACCAACAATAGTTTCACCATGGAAACAACACACTTCCCAACAGACGAGACTTTCAATATGCTTACCTCCCTCACCATTGAAGACCAAACCTCACCATGCGTGGCTTACGTGTCGCCGCCACCGGGGGCTACCAGAGGAGTCATCACACCAACTGCTGTCCTGCGCAACCCTGCAGGAACCCTCCAGCGCACTCATTCTTCCTGGCTATACTCCTGCCACCCACACCCGCCCACTCTCCTGGGTAGCGTTTCTAGTTAGTCGCTCAATCACCAGCATCTCCCATCCCCTAGCGATTCAAGACATTGGTCACCTTCTAATTGAGCGTGTGCCGCAACGCGCTCGAGCGAATGGTCTCTTCATCCTACATGTATGGGCCACCATACGTGCCTACAAAACAACTTCGAACGCATCTTTACACTTGTGAGGCGCATAGCAAACAAGTGCCCCTTACTCATTGTAGGAGATTTCAACGCCCTGCATACGGCCTGGGGTGACTCGCATGGCACACCGAAAGACCGCCGGGTGTGGTTAGCAGCGCAACAAGCTGATCTCTCCCTATACACCGACCCTACGTCGCCTACACTCGCGGAAACCAGTGCTTGTAAAAACACTACACCAGCGAGCTTCCGTTCCCACATCGCCTCCCTCACGCCACATGGTGCAACACACAAGAGAAATTACTTAGTGACCATTGCATCATCGAAATTCTCGTAAACATTCAACTACCCCGCGGACCTCCCAGATGCTCCACATTTAAGAATTTAGACTCGTTACGATCATGCAAAGCAGCCCGCACCTCCGTCCCCACTACAGACATCACCGAATGGTCCAAACAACTACAAAGTGATGTCCGATCCGTAAGTCGTCCCCTACGAGAGGCCTGCCCAAACGGCACAGTTGACACCCGCCTCCTACTTTTATGGGACGCTAAAGCAGGCCTAGAACGACGCTGGCAAAGCGAGTGTTGGAACCGCACCCGGACACTTAGGCGCCTCCTCGCCCGTCTCTACAAAGAGATGGACGCACGTGGCGACTCTCACGGAAAAGCTGGGAGTCGTTATGCAAGAAGCTAGATGGCAATATGAGTTTACCTCAGACCTGGAACCTCTTTAGACAAGAGACTCTGCACAGTCTAAGACTACACAAAGACACAACATAACCATGCTCATACACCGTACAAAACATTCATCATTGCCAGTTGTTGGGCCTGTTGGTAAACTGACTCCGAAAGCATATTTAGCGCCAGCAAACAAGGACAGAAGGGAGACGACACCACAATGCGCTAACTTCAACTTGATTTTCATGGAACGCACACCTATTTAACCCATGCACAGTGGCGCCACCTCATCCTAATCTTAACCATCGAAAACAGCCGTCTCCTTATCTAACAAGTCGACCGAAGGGGCGCTAACACACGTATCACTATTCCGACAGATAGCCTGAGCTTCAATAACATCTCGCACATCTTTATCTGTGTGCTTCGCAGGAACCCGGCAGGATCCATGCACCGGCGCACAGCCGCATTCCTGACAGTGATTTGACAGATGACCGTATTGCTTATTTTTCACGTTTAGGCTATGTTCCCGCAATCGGTAATTAAGACACCTTTCCTGTCTGTCCGACGTAATTTTTTCACAGGACAGCGGAAGCTCATAAACAGCAGCTTATACGCAACACACTGGTGCTTTACAATGATTCGTAGAGCATCCCACAACTCGCTTACGGTATGGGTCCATTAATCGACATACTTTTGCCAGCTTTTCTGGCGCTGAAAAGACCACTTTTGTGTCCATCCGGCTAGCCATTTTCTTAACACTATGTGGCGTTCTATGCAGGTAGAAGGGTGTCTACCAACCTGGAAAACCGGGAATTCTCAGGGATTTTGAGTAGTCTGGAAAAACTCAGGGAATTTGTGCCTCTATCAGGGAAAATTAGCTGTAATTTTATTGAAAGGATCGAAAGTCGCGGTAATGCTGGCTAGAATTGCAGACAGGAATCGTAATGAGTCCTCTTTGGCGCACTGTCGTCGGCTAGAGGAGTTGCCAGTGTACAGTCAACGACGTACTTTCCAGATGCCCGATAATTTGGTCGGCCTCGCGGCACCACCAACGTACCCCGTAGAGTCAATGTATCAGAACGTCTGAAACTTCGGACGCAAGAACCCTTCGTCGTCCGATTTTCCGGACTTTTTACCGTGACCGCAGGTCCGAAACGGCATTAATCAGATCCACCACCGCTGCAGTTTTGATTACCTTGCCGCCTAGAACCGGCGTTCTCGCTCGCAGATCCGCTGGCAGCCGTGGCCACCACTGCGGCAACGCTAGGCCTAGCTGCGACGTTCGCTATTGAGCTTCTTGCCGTTGGGTGCGATGTTTTTCTTTGAAATAATTCGCTGCTGTCACCAATGGCGCCGCCTCCACCTTTGTGGTCCTCGCGATTGGCTGGGAAGCTTGGAAAGCGCGGTGCGTTGCATAATGCCGTTTCCCGAAAGTCACCTTCGCCTCTGTAGAGAAATTTTGCTTGTTGAAGCATACGTAAAATTATTGCACTGAAGCATAACAAGCGTGGGAAGGGGCTATTGCCACGGGACACAGTATGCATCCCTTAATTATACACGCGTGCACCCGGTATCTCCTGTCACAGTACGAGAACCGATATGCCTAATACGTGTACCGACAGGTCTTCAGAGCGTTTTCGAATGTGCTTGCGGTGGTTTGAGCCCTTAAGGGAGTAAATGACATGCGTTTATTTTTTCCGAGTGGCCGATTTTTCGGACGTTTTCGCGCTCCCTAGGGAGCTCGAAAAATCGCACATGGACTGTGCAACTGTCCAAGAAGATGCTTCAAATGGTCTGTGGGGCGAACGAGTAGCGGAAGGAGGACAATAACAGAAAGGACCTACGCATTGAGAAATGAACGGGAAAGGAAGTAGGCAGCCGCCGTTTTGAAGGAGCTTGAGCTGAAAAAGCGAAGAGTGGCCTGAAGTCGAGATGCAGTTTTCCCCCCTCATCCAAACCAAAACAAACTCTTTAAAGCAGTGAAACACAACACTGAGGCGTCGCGCGCGGGCTGAGAGTACGTCAGGGCAGTTGAGGTCTACTTACGAGCTATGGAGAGAGAATCTCAATTGTGACAAAGTTCGGGCCTCATACCACTGAGCTTGCTATCAGTTGATGTAAATGGTTCATATTCGAAAATATTTGCTTCTGTATGCATTTGCTTTTTATTCGTATTTGAGAATGCCCAACTCGATTAGCATATTTTTTGAAAATATTATATTTGCTGCGCATTTTACTAACCCATCTCTTCCATTCTCTTTTTGAACAACATAAACACTACTGCTTAGTATTGAAATTGGATTAAGTCTGTTTTCTTGTGTTTTTTCATATACTTACTAGAGAGTGACAACATCGGGCGATATGGTTTCTGCATCACTCGGGGAATTTTTCAAAGGTGCTCAGGGAAAACCTGTAAAACTCGGGGAATTTGGAGATGTCAACTTGGTAGACACCCTGCACTACCGCTATCTTCCCTCTGCATTCCGTCCATTGATTTGCAGCGTCCCGAATTGTGCTATGTGACCCGCACCTTCTAGCAGCCCCTCTACGACAGAAACTTGCACTGATTCCGGAAACCCTGCTGCTGATAACCTTCCCGCCTGATCCATAAGACTCGTGCAGATCTTATGGTGGCAAGATTTCTTTAATGAATTTCCAAAGCACGAGTTGGCAATGATCCTCTTGACGAACTTTGAGTGGACTGACTGTTACGGCAACATGGGCTTATAAGCTCTAGGTTTATACTCCCAACACCTGTGCCGTTCCACGAACTCGTGCTGAATATATAAGAAACGCAGCACGTTATCAGTCGGCTCTTCAATCGTAAGAGTAAGTGGCCTAAGGCCTGCAGAAAAAACTTCGTAAATCTTGTTTCTGTAGAATGTGCATCTGGATCGAAAAGGACTAGATAGTCTTCAACGTACCTGACAACTTTAACCACCCTGTGCTCCGACAGGGTACGGTACAGGTTTTTGTTATGGTGAGCTAGAAAAATGTAACTTACTATAGGCGCCAAACATCAATCGATGCAAACCCCCTGCTTTTCAATGAATATTCCGTCATCCCATGCTGCATATGTCGAGTGAAGGTAGCAACTAAGCTTATCCAAAAAGCCCTGAACGGATAAACCGGCTGAAATTTGAAATGAAACTACGCCTACTAGTAAACGCACTCTTCTACGCTGTTCAGGAATGCGGCTGCGCGCCGGTGTATCGATCCTGCCGGGTTGTTGCGAAGCACACAGATAAAGGTGTGCGAGAGGTTGTTGAGTTTCAGGCTATCTGTCGGAATAGTGATACGAGTGTTAGTGCCCCTTCGGTCGACTTGTTAGATAAGGAGACGGCTTTTTTGGATGTTTAAGGTTTGGATGAGGTGGCGCCACTGTGCATGGGCTAAATAGGTGTTGTAACAAGCATGTGACTCTCCCTGGGGCATAATTTTCGTTGGCCCGCGAGGCTCGCTGGCTGCCATGCTCGGTAGGAAACGTTGGGCACCGCACCCGATAAACACCGCCGAGCACAGCTGCTCGGCGGTCAGTCATCATTAGTCACCACCACGCTGCGGAGCGTCTGTCTAACGGAAGGTGCCTCGAGCCCTCCCTCGTTCACGAACCCGGGCGGATCGTGACACTGGCGTCGAGTAGCCACGGATGGTCGCACGCCGCCGCGAGCGGCGAAACACCGCCCCGCGTTACTGCCGCCATGCCGCTGTACGGAAAGCTCGAGCCGTTCGAGGGAGATGGGTCTGCCTGGCCAATTTACGAGGAACAAGTCCACGTGTTCTTCCGGGCAAACGACACACCGAGGCCAAACAGCGGGATATTTTCCTGGCCATCTGTAGGACTCGCGTATTCTCTCCTCCTCGACCTTCTCAAGCCATCCACGCCGCATGTTAAGACGCTGGGTGATCTGCTCGCCATACTGCGCTCGCATTTCAAACCAGCACCGTCCAAACTAATGGAGCGTTTCCGCTTCAGCAACCGGAGCCGCCGGGAAGGAGAGACCCTCGGGCAGTTCGCTGCTGCGCTACGAGGGTTCGCGAGTGCCTGCGTTTTCAGGGACCAGCTGGACTCGCTGCTCTGGGACCGTTTCGTCTGCGGCATCAACAACCCCGCCATGCAGACGCGATTCCTGGACCTTCCCGACCCCTCGCCAGACGACGTCGTGAGTGCAGCGCTGGCAATGAAAGCTGCTGCCAAGGACTCCGGCGAGATTTCCCGTGGGACTGGCTCACCGTCGGCAGAAGTGGCGGTCGACAAGTTGGCGACAAAGAGCTGTACCTGCGGTAACTGTGGTGGTGCCCACTCCCCCTCAGAGTGCGAGTTCTCTGAAGCACAATGCTTCACGTGCGGGAAAACTGGGCACCTGGCACGGGTATGCCGAAGGGGGAGGACGAACAATAGACAGCAGCAGAAGCGTGGTTCAAGCCCACGTACCACACAAGCCCGCGGCCACGGTAGCCGTCGCAAAGGTATGCGGCGGGGGCGTGCGGCAGCAGGCTCAAGTTCTTCAGCGGCCAGACACCACGTCGTGGCCGAGGACCCGCCGATTTTGACATGTGGCACAAATGTCTTGTACCGTCGTCTGTGCCGCCGTACATGCTGACCGTCGAAATCAGCGGGCACCTCATTCCATGGAGCTGGACACAGGGGCCAGCGCGTCTGGCATAGCCGGGAAACGGTTCAAGCGTACCTTCCCCGGCGCGTCCGTCGACGTTTCGGGCGTGAGGCTGCGCAGCTACTCTGGGCAGCTCTACCAGTTCCAGGGTCAGGCACAGGTCAGCGTTCGCTTTGGCTAGAGAGAGGCAACGGGTCGTCGCCGACGCTGCTGGGCCGAAACTGAAATCATGAACTGGGCGTTTGTCTGTCAGCGTACGAGGAGGAAGCCAGCCTGCATGCGGCGAAAGATGTCCCCAGCCTCCTGACCGAATTCAAGTTCCTGTTCCAGCCAGGGGTGGGCACATTCGCCGGCACGAAGGCTGGCATCTATGTACCTGAGAAAGCCTGGCCCCGTTTTTTCAAGCCTCGCCCACTGCCGTTGGGCCTGCAGGACGGGGTCACTCAGGAGCTGCAACGGTTACATTGAGAGGGCATCCTGGTGCCAGTCAAGACGTCTGGATCGGCTCCTCCAATCGTACGAGTCCTCAAGCGAGATGGCAGTGTCAGGATCTGTGGGGATTTCAAGGTTACCATCAACCCCGTCGCTGCCGTCGACAAGTACCCGTTGCCTCGGATTGAAGATCTCTGGTCAGCGTTGTCCGGCGCACAGAAGTTCACCAAGCTCGAACTCGGAGATGCTTACCAGCAGCTGGATCTCCAGGATGCCTCCCGGAAGTATGTCACAATATCGACAACTTTGGCGCTCTTCCAGTACACGCGCTTACCGTTTGGCGTAGCCTTTGCCCCAGCCATATTTCAGAGGGAGATGGACAACCTCTTGAGGGGCGTGAGGCGCGTGACGGTGTACTTGGACTACATCCTGGTTACTGTCAGCGATGACGGGGACCACCTGCAGACGTGTTCAGCGTCCTGGCATGACTGCCGGACGCCGGTCTCAAGCTCAAGCTGAAAAAGTGCATTTTCTTGGCCCCCAGTGTTGAGTACTAGGGACATGTCATTTCCCAGGCTGGCCTAGCCCCGGCTCCACTCAAAGTTGATGCTGTGCTTAAGGCGCCTTAGCCCCAGTACAAGGAGCTTCAGAGCTACCTCGGCTTCATAAACTTCTACAAGAGTTTCCTGCCAAACCTGTGGGAGAATCTACAGCCGCTCCATGTTCTGCTTCGAGATGGCCAGTGATGGGTCTGGAAAAAGGAGCAGGACCGGGCCTTCCAGCGCAGCTCCTTGCTGCGCTGGAAGGCCCGGTCCTGCTCCTTTTCTGCTGCTCCTTTTCTGGTGATTCTGCTGCTCCTGAGCCCAGCAGAATCACCAAGGCTCCAGTGATGGTGCACTTCGATCCTGCCAAGCCTGTTGTCTTTACCGTAGATGCGTCGCCGTATGGCGTGGGAGCCGTCCTGGCACACCGGGACAAGGATGGCCAGAAACGCCCTGTGTCGTTTTCTTATCGTCGGCGTCATGCTGCAGAGCAACGATACAGCCAGTCCAGGAAGGCTTGGCCCTCATGTTCGGTGTCGAACGCTTCCACCAGTATCTGTGGGGGCGGAAGTACGAGACGGTCGCGAACCCCAAGCCGCTGTCGGGGCTCCTAGGGCCTGACAAGGCAGTTCCCGTGCAGGCATTACCTCGAGTGGTACGCTGGGCCTTGAGGCTGGCAGCTTACAGTTACCAGCTGGTTTAACGTCCGGCAAAGAACCTGAGACCTGCTGATGACCTGGGCTGCCTGCCCCTGCCAGAGGTGCCTGGTGCTGTTCCAGAACCTGCTGAAGTGTTCATGCTGGAGCACGCGTACCAGGAGGTGCTCTCCAGATCTGCGGTATCGCAAGCGACTAGCCGGAACCCAGTCCTGTTTCAGGTGATCAAGGCGGTGTCCCGTGGGGAGGAATTGGTTCAGCAAGCTTATAGCCACAAGGCCGCTGAGCTGATCTTGCAGCAGGGCTGCCTAATGTGGGGTTCCAGGTTGGTGATCCCACAAAGTCTCCGGTATAGGGTCCTGCATTTACTATACGCGGGTCCTCCTGGCATGGAAAAGACCAAGATGGTGGCCCGGTCCCTTGTTTGGTTGCCTGGCCTGGTCCAGCAGGACATCGCTCACAGGGTGCAGTGCTGCCAAATCTGTCAGGAGCATCATCGGGCCTCACTTCCTGTGGAAATCACCCCCTGGCCGTTCCCACAGAGACTCTGGTCCCGGCTGCATGTGGATTTATGGGGCCCTTCAAGGGTCATTACTTCCTGGTGGTGGTGGACGCCTTTTCGATGTAGGTGGAGGTTCTGCCTGTCACCACTGCATCAGCAAGCGTGACCATCGCTGCGCTACAACAGGTCTTCGCCGCCGAGGGGCTGCCGGACGTCATCGTGTCCGACAATGGTCCTGCTTTCGACAGCACAGAGTACCTGGCCCGGCTTACGAAGAACGGAATCCGCCTGATGATGTTTCCGCCGTACCACCCTGCTTCAAATGGTGCAGCCGAGCAGGTGGTGCGAACCAGCAAGGACAAGCTCAGGAAGAGCCAGACGGGATTTCCGGACGCAGATTGCCCGGATACTGTTACAGTACCGGACCACGCCCCGTGATGTCACTGGCCGTGCCCCTTGTGAGCTCCTGCTGGACCGGATGGTCAAGGCAGTTCGGACATCTTGCATCGGGACCTCCGGTCCATAGTGCAGCTGAAGCAGACCAAGGGTGCCGTCCCGGGCCTTTGCCGGAGTCGGGAGCTCCAGTTTTCACCAGGAACTTCAGTCCTGGCCCACCCTTGTCCGCCGGACAGGTGGTGCCTCCTGCCAGCGCCTCATCGCTACTCGTCCGTATGCCAGACGGGGCCATGTGGCACAGACACGCCCACCATGTTAGGCCTCGCCTCTGGACCTGGTTAGCACCCTCGACTGCCGCTTTCGAGTTCCAGCACGCAGGAGGACTAGCGGCAGCACGAGTCGCTTCCAGCGGAGCACCGCCCACCTTGGAGGCGGCAAGCGTTGTCAGTGGTGTGGCGCCCGTTGGACCGGTGTCGAGCCCGTCACCACTCACAAGGCTGACCACTGTGGACCCTCCGGACGGAGCGAGGCTGTCTGAGGCAGCACCCGGCGTTGCCGCACCCGGCCGGTCAACAGCGGTGCCCAGGCAGAGTAATCGACGGTGGAGGCCACCGGACCGTTACTCGCCTGGGTAGCAGGCACTGTCGACCCGGCTAGGACGGAGGCAGAGCCTCGTACTTTGAACTTGGACGTTTTTTGTTATCGACAAAGAAACTGGGGGTAAGGGGGTGTAACAAGCATGTGACACCCCCTCGAGCATAATCTTCGTTAACCCGCCAGGCTGGGTGGCCTGCCATGCTCGGTAGGCAGCATTGGGCACCGCACCCAATAAACACCGACGAGCACAGCTGCTCGGCGGTCAGTCATCGTTCGTCACCACCACGCTGTGGAGCGGCTGTCTAACGGAGAATGCATGGACCACTCCCCCGTTCACGAACCCGGACGGATCGTGTCAGGTGTTTCCTAAAAATTAAAGCTGAGGTTCAGTGTTGCGCAATAATGTGTTGTATCCCTTCTGTCCTTGTTTGCTGGCGGTAAATACGCTTTCCAAAATATTCATACCATCCAACAGGCAGAAACTCATACTAACCTTCGCGGTAGCCGACAATCAAGCAAAGCTTCTAAACTCCATCTCAATCATCATCAGTTCCTCCACAGAGACAGAAGAGGCAGCCATCGTGCTTGTTCTCATCGCTACATCTGCCACCACAATTATCAGTGATTCCAAATCTGCCATTCTCAACTATGTCAATGGCTACATATCCCGCACCGCTGCGCGCTTTCTACGCTTCTGGCATCCCCCGCGCCCCGTAACCCTAATCTCCACGGTAGCACATGTCGGTCTCCCGGGCAACGAGGTTGACTCCTTGGCCCAAAGTCTCTTATTCCGAGCAGGAGGAGTCGAGCCCCCTCTACGGCCCGGGGAGGGCGTACTCTCTTTCCGTGATATTCTGTCGCACTGCCAGGACAAACGAAAAGAATATAATCCTCCAGCGCTAACCCTCACCATAGTGCAGGCCGCACTCTGGCGAGGACTGTAAGCTCGGACTGCTTCATGCACATACTACTACTTGCCTGATACCCAAACCAATTCCGCTCAGCAAGACTTTGCGGCAAACCAGGAGACTTCCCACACACCTTCCTCACATGCCCCACCGTCGCACCATTCATATCATTGCCAGTAAATGTTTTTACCGCTACAACGCCTCCGCTCCTCCTCCACTTTCGTCCTCACGTTCTCTTCTTTCAGCTCCCGCTGCGCTTCGCCTTCATCTTCCACTGTGCTCGTTACGAGGTACGACGTAGAGGCACGCTGACTTTCAACGCAGGAACGGGCGCCGATGAGCGGCGTTCTAAAAAGTATGCTGCTTAGAAAGGTGGTTTTTTCGGCGTGGAATATAAATCTAGTGAATAATGGACATATTCAAGCGGAGAACATCGACGTTAGAAAGAGACAGCTAAAGAAAGAAAAGGTAATGCGGGCAGGTTAACCAGGTTGTGCGTCGAATGATAATTTGTGAATGCTGGTCATTTTTCTTGGCCTTTCGTGCTCTCATATGCCTGCAACAGCTTGATAAGCAATAGTGCGGCAACAGTGTTGACACGTTTCGCCGGTGACCGCTGTTGACTGGCTAACAAATGTTCAGCGTTATCACTTAGCGCAAGACGCACCTGCATGACGTGGAACTTACACGAATGTAACCGTTCGTTCTATTTGTTGTGTATGTCCTCGCCGAACCTTGTGTTATCAGATTGCATGTGCAACATGAATTATGTAATATGTTGAAATCACGCTGGTACAGCGATTACAGTAGAACCTTCAACTAGTGATCTATAAAAGCCGACGATGATCGCCCACTGTGTTCGCCGGTATCGTCGTGCTTTCATTATAACTTGATTTATGTGGGCACCGGTAGGCCCGTTAAAAAGTTATGCTATTCGCAATTTTACTGCTGTGTTTTCAGATGCCACGTAGTAATGACGGTGAAAAAACACACTTTGATTAGAATTTGTCATGTTTGATCCCACACGGTAGCATATGAAGGCTTGCTGGCCAGCTGCCTTTTCCTAAACAAACGGCTACACGACATGCGCAATTAAAATGGCGTTATCCGTCCGCCGCGTTGGCCGTGAGCGGCGATGGTTAACTGTCGGGGCTAATATACGCTCAAAGGGACGGTGCCACAATGGTGAGCAGTGGTAGTGGCACACGATATGTGAGCCCTATAACTACGGCAGGTGATCATTTCGTTCACTCTCATTTTCCATTTTCTGAATGTGTGAACATTTTGTTCAAATGAATAAACTTGCGTATGCTTTACTAGGATTCATTGTATGTCATTTTGTGCCATTCTGACAAAGCGCTATGTGGTGGTGGACCGACACAAACGCAAAAGAGGGAACGAGGCACGTACGTCCGCCTTCTGCGTGCTCGTGCCCGTCTGCAACTTCGTGCTATGTTACCACAGCCTCTGTGATGCCAGTGCGTTAACATCACAAATTGTTTTAAGTGGGTGTATATAGTGAGGGCAAGAGAAGACCGTTTCTGAAGTTTGCAGTGCGAGCGATATCTTAAACAAAAAAATATGTCAATAATGTTTGCAAAGTCTGCGAAGGCCTTGATGAACTGCTTCGCTTCCTGCAGGCCTGTAGCGTGTAACTTTGATCCTGCATTCGAGAAAAAAAGAAAGAAAGACGGAAGAAAACAGCTGTGAAGATAGAGAACGAAGAAATAATTTTCCTATGGCGCCTGCCTCGAAACTCGCGATTCTTTTTCTCGCAAGGGTAAAACAAGAGCCCGAGCAAAATAAAAGTACGCGCAACGTCTATTGCTGCAGGGAAATCACCAAACACTGCCATTAAATAAATTACACGAAAAGCATTAACACCATAGCCGTGCGCTGTCGTGGCAACTAAGTTTTGAGGGAGGCAATTTCGCCTTCAGCCTCGGTGAGTGAAGTGGGTGCCAGTGCAAGAAAGAGGGTCTCCTTCCAATCTCGTATAACGCTCGAGTGACCTCGGTCTAGGGCGAAAATAAAAGTTATCGCAAGGAGCCCAGCGCTCTCATGTGGCACCAACGTTCTTTTTAGCGTTCTCTGCTTGCCCGAAAATATTAATCGCTTGTGCGGGAAGCGGTTACCGCCGTGTTTTTGCCTTGCGGCATATCTTCTTTGTGGGTCACTTTACGGCGCTTGTATGTCCGTTTTCTTTCTTCTTTTTGTCTGTGATGTAAATGGAGTTTTCTTAGTTTACGCCTTTCGCATGAGGCGCACTACATTGCTATGCCTTAAGTTGCATTCTGTTGAATAATGCCCCGTAAATGTGCTTGGTAGCTTTAAAGATCGTGCTAGTTAATCTGTCGTGATTCAAAATGTAACGATGGAACTTTTACAAAGGGGCATAAGCCCTAGACCATCCAAGGAGAAGAGCTGGCTTGTTCTTTTCTAATTTTCGGTTTAAACAGTGGTACAAAGTAGTGCTGTTCAATTTTGAAACCTGATATAAAGAGTACGTTACGATGTATTCCATCGCTAAAGTGTATTGTATTTTCTGATGTCAGTCGGTGCTTCCCGAATTTTCCTGCAAGTGTTGAGTCTTTCACGTGTACTTATCGCTACAGATCTCGGAGTTGGTAACATAATTACTTTGGTACCTTACGAATAGCTTGGTACCTTATATTTTGGTACCTTACGAATACCTTTCGAACTGATAAACGATAAATGCTTTATAGATTCGCTTCTAGACGTTGCGAGGCGTTTAGATGGTCGCGTTAATTTCAGTCATCGGCCGTTCTGTTTTGCTGTTCAGTACAAGGTCGTAGGTTTGATGGCTGTCCTCTACAGCCATATATACACGCCGGCGGAGCGTGAAAGAGAAATAAAATTTAAGGTAGATGTTAGGGGAGCTCCAAAAGTTGAAACACGACTAGGAGCCTTCTGCAGTAGCGCTGCTTATACGAGTAGCTAAGCGTAACTTTTCTATGGTAAGCGCCGTCTATAATCTTTCGCCAACAAGTGCACCGCGTTCGTGCCACTATTTCGGAATTGGCAAATCGCCACTGAGTCGAAACGCTTTTGGAAGGCGCTGCTGTCACGCGCTCAATAAATCCCATTGATAATTTGAAAGTATACACTCTGCTCCTCGAGGCGCTTTCCTCCTCGATTCTCCTCGCCTGCCGGCTGCGCACGGCACGCTTTTTTACCTGGGCTCGCGTGGAGGGACCGCAGCATTCTATGGAGGCGTGTTATGTTAAGCCAGTTGCGCGCTCCAGTGGTGTTTTTTTCTGCCGCATGATGAGATGCTTTACTTACTTTGTGCATCTGATCTAGTATTGCTTGTGGTACATCCCTTCATGTGTGACTTATTAAGCGAAAGCCTTAGATATCTGTTTCAAGGTCGCGTTGTGAATTACAGAAAATATCACGTGACCTAAGGAAGGCGGGAAGTGAACCAGAGCATGTGCAGCCGTGTATAAGAGATTATTACTGATTAACAAAGTAATGATTCATTAGTGATTGGATTCAGAATAATGAATGGTATTAAGGAGGATTAAGGTGCATTTAGGATAATTAAGGTGGATTAATGTTGATGTAGGGGGATTAGAGTGAATGAAGGTGGATAAAGGAGTATTAGAAAGAATTAGGGCGACTACATGACCGGGGTAGTTGGAGAAGTAGGGGAGAGGCCTTTGCCCTACAGTGGGCGTCACCAGGCTGGTGACGATGAGGACGATTAAAGTGAATGAAGAAGTATTAGGGTGTATAAAGGAGGATTAATGTGCAGTAAGGAGGTTTATCGTGGATTAAAGCCGCTGAAGGTGGATTAGGGTGCATTACATAGAATTATCGCGCATTAGGGTGAATGAAGGAGGATTAGGGCGGAATAAGGAGAAATAAAGAGCATTAAGGAGGATCATGGTGGAATAAAGTCGATGAAGGTAAATTAGGGTTCATTAAGAAGAATTATCCTGGATTACGCTGAATGAAGGGGTATTAAGGCGGATTAAGGTGCATTAAAGATGTTTACGGTGGATTAAGGTCGATGAAAGAGGTTGAAGGTGGATTATGGTGAATTAGGATGGAATAAAGTACATTAAGGAGGATTAATGCCGACTAAGGTGGATGAGGGATTAGCTTCATTAAGCTTTATTACAGTAGACCTTACAGCCATAATCATCCTTCATCAACCCTAATCCACACTAATCCTCCTTAATCCTTGTCCATGCATCTTAATCCGCCTTAATGCACCCTAATCGGTCTTAATACTCCATCAAGCCTAATTCACCTCAATCCGCCATAATCCACCCTAATGCTCCTTTATCCACCTTAATCCTCTTTTATCGACCTTAAGCCTTATTCATGCACATTCATTCTTTTTAATACACCCTAATCCCCGTCCATAAACCCTAATCCACCTTAATCTACCCTAATACATCCTAATCGGTCCTAATCCTCCGTTATCAACCTTAGTTTACCTTAATCTACCCTAATCGATCTTAATCATCGTGCATCCACCTTATTCCTCCATAAACCTTGTTCATACACCTTAATACTTATTCATGGACTGTAATCCTTCTTATAATATAATAATACGTTTATTTCCAACAACGAAATCAGTACATTCATACAGGCCTGCCGAAGCCTTTGAAGGCTTGAGCGGCAGAGCTTCGCAGGCAGCAAAACCATACACGGTACATAATAGATCATAACCAGCGAACTCGAGTATAGCATACCAGAAAAACAGTTATTAAATTTTATACAGTGTCTAATAGAAGAAGTTTCATCGAGAATAATGAAACAGAAATGCAGCAATGCGTGTGAACGAAATGACCATGAGAGAATATAATCATACACCAATCTAACCGTCATGATGCAAAGGAATTGCACAATCACATGCATGAACACAAGAAATAACGGTAAACAAAAGGAACAAATACGCCTTCACACACAGATACGCCATAGCAGTCTCTTTAACTTGTATTATGTTTTTGCATAGAGGGTGCTGGGGGGTAACTTATTAAAGTAGGTTGGAACATAATGGGCGCGAGCTCTAGTACCGTACCTTGTGGAAGAACGTGGCCTCCAAAATGGGTCCCTGGGCCTTAATCAACGGGAAGAGGTGTAGGGAACTAGGAATTTACTGCACTAGAAGTGTTTTAAAAACAACCGTTTGCATTAAAAAATCGTCGAAATTCGGCATCGAAAATATTTTGTAGCGGTCTGTGTCAGCATTCTGGCTCAGATCATAAGATATGCTTTTAGGAGGGTGTGCAGTATTGCATTTATTCTGTTGTGCCAGCGAACAGCACAGTGCCCGTAAATTGTTATGCCATACCGCAGCAGTCTGTAGCCTAAAGCGTGTGTTATTGTTTTACTTACCGATAAGGGCATGTAATATCTTATTTATTTATTTTTTTATTTTTATTTATTTATTTATTTATTTATTTATTTATTTATTTATTTATTTATTTATTTATTTATTTATTTATTAGTACCTCAAAGGCCCCATTGAAGGGGTACTACATGAGGGGGTGGAATTTCCGCAGTGCATTCCTTCTATGGATGATCTGAATGACGATGAGTCGATCTGATCAACGATGGCGTTTGGCAGGTCATTCCAGTCCCTTGCTGTATGGACGAAAAATGATGATAGATGCGCAGAAGTGCGAGCAGGGGGCGGGTAGACGGCCTTCCCGTGGTTTGTGCGACTTGAAATGCGATGGGCGGGCCTGATAATGGCATTCAGAGATGGATGATAAAAGAATTTATAAAACAGACACAATCAGGAAATTTTTCGGCGGTTCGCTAAAGTTGTGAGATGAGCATTACATTTTAGTTCAGTTACACTTACATGATAGGAATAGGCGGAGAAAATGAAACGAGCTGAGCGATTTTGTACAGATTCCAGACTAATGGAAAGGTTATTTTGATGAGGGTCCCAGATCGCGCATGCATATTCTAATTTGGGGCGGATAAGTGTTAAGTAAGCAAGGGATTTCACTGATGGGGGTGCTAGTCGCAGGGTTCGTCGAAAGTAATCAAGGGCGCGATTTGCCTCGTTAGTAACCTGTGAAATATGAAAAGACCAATTTAGATCAGACGCCAAATAGATGCCTAAATACTTGTAAGTTGATACTGATACTGATATTGTACAGCAGACATGACACGGCGCGAAGTTTTTTGCAAGCGTAAGCAAGGTGGCTGTTCCAAGAAAGGTCACTGTCAATATACAGACCAAGGTATTTTACAACAGGTCAGTACTGTAATGGTCTACAAGAACAAGATGAACAATCTGAACAATGCAAAACAAGAGGATAATCAAGGGCTACATTCCTCAAAGGATTATGGAAGCAGATTAATTGAGTCTTAGATACATTTATATTATTAGGTTATTTCGAAACCAGTCCATAGCTTTTGTGGCAGCAGACTGTAAAGAAGCAATTGCATCGTAATAGCTGTGGGCAGAAGTTACGATCATCGTGTTATCGGCGTATTGATAAACAGAAACGGGTATCACGCTATAGAGGTCATTTAAAAAAATAATAAATAATAACAGGCTGAGTATAGATCCCTGCGGAACTCCAGTATGAATAATGGAGAATGCGCTATGAACTTGTCCAACTGAGACGACCTGACGCCTACCCTGAAGGAAATTTGCTAACAACGACCAGAAAGCACCCCGAAATCCCAACAAGTAAAGCTTCTGTAACAACAGACCATGATGAACACTGTCAAAAGCCTAGCTAAATCAAGAAGGAAAGCACAAGCTACTTTATTATTATCGAAAGCTATATTCAACTGATCGGAGAAATCTTCCAGAAGGGTTTGAGTGCTTTTGCCGCGCCGGACGCCATACTGACTAGGTGACAAAATGCTGTGGGCGTCCAGAAAACTTGTCATCGTTCACAATAAGTGTTTTTCTAGTATTTGAGCAATAGAAGGTAGAATTGAAATTGGGCGATAATTTTCAATTTTATTACGCGCACCCCTTTTGTAGAGAGGTACAACTATTGCTGTTTTCAGTTTTACAGGAATTTCACCACTTGAAATTATGCGATTGAGTAGTGCTAGCAAAGCCTCTTGGATATATTCATATGTTCTGCGCAAATCATTAATGCAATTACCGCCGATTCCAGGAGATTTATTACATTTTAAAGTGAAAAGAATCGATCTTCGCTCTTCCTAGGAAATTGAAGGCAGATACGCCGATTCACTAATACTGTAACGCAAAGTGCACAAATATACCTGCAAGTTTGTGTTTCTAATTAGACGAGAGAAGTTGTTGTTAAACTGATAAGAAATATTTTGTGCGCCGCTGGATAAACCGGAAGGAAAATAATTCATTATATTAGCTCGCGTATTAGTGCCTCTAAAGCTTTTAATTAACGACCATGCTTTCTTACTACTGTGACTAGCAGCTTGACTAGCCATGAAATATGGTGTTCAAGTAATCTTTTCAGCAAAGAACTCCTTAAACAAGATTTGCAATCTTGTCAATAGACCTAAACAGGCGTCCAAAGCTACATGCCACGTCAAACACTCGGGGCAGCTTGTGGCATGCTCGGCGGGAGTGGTCTACGTCATTCCACTTTCGTGCGGCAAATTGTACTTTGGGCAGACGGGACGCTGCCTTAACATCCGCCTTAGGGAGCACCAAGGTGCGATCAGGAATGAAACAGGTTCGAATCTGGCCGCGCATTGTAGAGTTTGCTCATGCAAACCCATGTTTGAACCAACGGAAATACTGTATAAAATATGCATCAAATTAACCGCGAGATTGTAGAGGCCTACTTCATGCATGTGAACTCAGGAGCATGCGTCAGCCAGCCTTCTATCACTCTACAGGATAAAGAAGCCGAATTTTTGAATGGCAAGATAGGCTAACACCCTTGTAAATGTCACTTTACACGTGTTTACATTTTCTGTATATTATAGTCCGTTGCTTGAAATAATAAACCAGTTGTTAGTCTGCGCTCGTGTTGTGTTCTGCCTCTCGTCCTTCGTCCGGGTTGCGCTGCCCACCCATAGGAACATGTTTAAATTTGTCGCGAAAATGTATTCGTTTTGCGGAGCGGATCATGGCAGTAACTTTATTTCTCAACTGCTTAAGTTGGACCCGTAGGTCTGCACAATTTGGGGCACGCTTGCATTGGGCCCAAAGCAAGTCTTTTTCTTTTATTGCAGCAAGTATGGCATACGACATCCACTTGTTATCCACGTTACGTTGCTTGATATGTATTGTTCGGGTAGCACTTGCTTTTAAGTTCTGGAACACTTCTGCGAGCTTGTCATAAAGGTCAGCAGGAGACACTATTGCTAAAAAAGATTTCAAGTCATATTGAGCCACCAGCTTATCAAATATTTTCGTATCAAGCACTGAAATTAGTTTCTTAGAATCTGTGGGTGCTGTCGCAGTATCTGGATAATCATTGAGCCGCAAAGGAAGTAATGGTCAGCAAGTTTAATTTTTACTATAGCGGATTTTACGGCTAGATTCTGAGCGCGAACGATAACGTGATCAATGCAGGACACGGTGAGCTTACCGGCCAAAAATTCCTCACGAGTCGCTTGATGAATGGAGCATTCCAAGCCCCATTTGGAAAGGCTATCGAGGTAATCTGCGATCAAGCCTACAGTAGGACGCTAAAGGTCAATAAATTGATATCACCTATGATACACACGTGCTCTTCGAGCGATAAGGTTGACAATGTGGAATCGAGTTCGGATAAAAAAAGTCGCACATTGAAACTGGGAGGTCGGTAAACCGACAAGAGTATCACCGAAAAAACAGGTGTGCTCAAGCGCAGCGATATCACTTCAGCTTGGGAAAAGGAAAAAAGTTAACTGTGAAGCTGCCCATCTGTTACTTATAAAAACTGCGATGCCTCCTCCTTTTTAGGTTGGACGCGTGTGCGAAAAGGCTTGGTAACCCGGCAATGAATACTGTGGAATGCTCTCGGAATAAATGTTAATTTCAGTCAGTACAAAAGCATCGAACGTTAGGCCAGATGATGAAGTGATGGCATAAAACTGATTCCAATGTTTCCGAAGGATGCGAATGTTCACGTGTGTAACTTTGAAACTGCTGGTGCGGGCATCAGAAAAAAAACAAAAAAACATTTACATCCGCAAAGTCAGTGCATTTGATACTCTCTATGTCAGCCATGTGTAGACAATCTTATCCAAATTCGAGAATTTTTCAACTCGAGTGAAAGGTGCTCCCTCAGACATTGTCGCCAGAACCTTTCCGTTTCTTGTCCACACGAACTTATACCCATTTTCCTTTCCTTTGGAGCGGGCCAACCGGAAGAGCTCCTGGTTCATCCGCGTCAGGTTTTCGTTGATGAACAGACGAGGAAACTTCTCCGGCCGAGCAAGATCCAGGAGACCTTTCCGAGCGCGGAACCATTTTTCTCTCACTAAAGCGTTTTGTGCTTGTACAAGAATAGGCGGGCTAGTGCTAGATTTATTCTGGGTCGGTAAACGGTGCATCTGGCAAATTTCATCTTCCTGGAAATTCCTTAGGCCCAGTTGTCCAGCTAAGTCGCACATGAAGGATTTCAAGTCTTCGCCAGGTTTCAAAGGGAGGCCATGAATTTCAAAGTCGCAACTTGTGCCATATTGCTCAAGTTCATTTATTTGCACCGTCGTTTGGTCTAGAATCTCAGCCTGACGGGCGACTGTACCGGGAACTGACTCCACTTGAGCCTGTAGCTGAGACACTTCGGTTTGATAAGTAGTCACAGTAGAGAGCAGAGAATCATACTTTTCAGAAAGAAAATTGATAGAGGCTTGAATGTCGGTCACCGTATCAGCCATCTTTCCACAAGTTGCCTTGAAAGAAAGCAGTTCCTCAGCCTTCACCGTGAGCGTTTGAACAGTGCTGGTTAGTTAGTCCAGTTTGGTATTAATAGACAAAAAGTGAGGGCCAAGTGAGCCATCGCTATGACTGGAACCGGTACCAGACCTACAAGTCTGACACGTCCATGTTTCACGTTTAACAGTGGACATTTTGGCGTCAAGACCCTCCGTTATCGCGGAACAGTGTTTCCCTAGATGGAAGCTTGCTTTGCAACCGGACCATACAAGGTATTTGCCCTCTACAGGCTTATCGCATACCGAACACACAGAAGACATTGCAGTGCAGTGCAGTCAGCGGCAAAACAGTAAAATGTGTACGTACGAAGGCGGTTTAAGAAGCCTACCTGCCAAGAAACGAAGTAACGTTTCAGTGACACAGGCCGGTTTTGCCGCTGAGGCAGGCTTTAAGTACGTTGCATCAGACACCAGGCGGACCGCGTTGAGCTGTCTTGCACCAGGGGATGCTGCGGAGCCGTTCACGGATGGGACCGTGAATGCAGAGGCCGCATGCGTCGCAGAGCGTCCGTGAGGCCAGCGACCGACGACAGGGATAAGATCCGGGGGATGCCGCCGCGTCCTGCCTGTGAAATCTGCCAAGAAAGGAAGTAACGTTTCAGTGACACCGGCCGGTTTTACCGCTGACTGCCAATACACTATAATACACTATAATCCACCTTAATTCGATCACTAATAAATCATTAGTTAATTTGGCTAATCATTCTCTTATACAGGAGTGGACATGCTTTGGGTCGCTCTGGCCTTCCTTAGGTCGCGTGACATTTTCTCTTCACAATGCCACCTTGAAGCGTAGAGATCTAAAGGCTTTCGCCTTAAAATAAAAAAAAAAACGCAATGTGGACTAGCTAGCGCTCACCACCTGCAATACCGCGGTTATACTTACCACTAATTGTTTCAGGGCTTGCATTCATTGTATCTGACTGACGCACAGATCGACATAAGCTACAAATAATAGCTCCACTACAAGCCGCTATTTTAATTTTCAGTAAAACAGGCAGCTGATTCTAACAATCGCGAAAAGTGCGATCGAGAGGCTGTATCTTCGCACAGAGCGGAAAGCAGAATCTATAGTGCGGCGTTTCCGACTGAATAAGAACAGTTGGCGACGTACCAGGTTACGGAGCCGCCGAAGAATATTAAGCATACTGAGGACAACCGCATTTTTGTGCAACGTTCAAATTATCGCAACGAAAATACTGGTGGACAGGCCGAAAGAATGAAAAAAAATTGCAGCATTGCGGGGTGCTTTGCTACGAGCAATAAGAAACACGTCTCACCTCGCGAACAACGCTGTTCTTTGTTGGAACAAAGTTCTTTCGGCCAATGTTATGCATCCACTGCTTCCTGCGCAAGCCGTCATGCTTTCCTTATGGTGGTATCATAAAAACGGCATAACCATCTTCAGACTTGTTGCTGCAGTTGTATGCGTAACAGCATGGCATAGCGCTAGCACATTGCGAAGGAAACACAGCGTACAGCGTTCGCAGGGTAATATCATGGTAATATCATCAGCAATTTAGAAGATATAAAAAGCAGCGGAAGAATTCTATACTGACCTGTACAGTACCGAGAGCAGCCACGATTCCTCCATTCGAAGAAGTAATGAAGAGGTCACAGAGGCTCCTTTTATAACTAGCGATGAAGTTAGAATGGCCTTGCAAGACATGAAACGGGTCAAAGCGGCAGGAGAAGATGGACTACCAGTCCATTTATTCAAATATGGAGGAGATATCATTTCTGAAAAATTTGCGGCTCTTTATACGAAATGTCTCACGACTTCAAGGGTGGCAGAAAACTGGATGAATGCCAAAATTATACTAAACCGCAAAAAGGGAGCCGTTAAAAGATTGGAAAATTACAAGCCCATTAGCCTGCTTCCAGTAATGTCTAAAGTATCCACCAAAATAATTTTTAATAGACTCAGGGCAACACTGGCTTCAGTCAATCAAGAGAACAGGCTGATTTCAGGAAGTCATGCTCTACAAGGGATCACAATCAGGTAATTCAGGAATCTGCAAAGTGTAATGGACTTTTCTATATGGCTTTCATATATTACGAAAAGGCATTTTATTCAGTGAGGATACCAGCTTTCATAGAAACATTACGTAATCAATGAGTACAGGAGGCTTACGAAGGTATATTTGAATATGTCTGCAGAGATTCCACAGCTACGTTAAATCCCCACAGGTAGAAAGGCACCTATAAAGGAACAGGTCAGGCAAGGAGGCACAATCTTTCCGATGCCATTCACTGCATGCTTGGAAGTTTTTCAAGCTATCAAATTGTGAAGGCTTAGTATTGTGGATCAACGGCGAATAGCTCAACAACCTTCGGTTCGCAGATGAGATTTTCCTGTTCAGCAACACTGGGGACGAATTACAACAAGTGATTGAGGACCTTAACAGAGAAGCTGTAAGAGTGGGGTTAAAGATTAACACGCAGAAGAGAAAGATAATGCTCAGTAACCTGGCAAAGCAACAAGAGGTTAAGCTTGCCAGTCAGCCTCTCGAGTCTGTGAAGGAGTACGTTTACCTACGTGAATCACTCACAGGGGACCCCGATCATGAGAAGGAAGTTTACAGAAGAATAAAAATGGATTGGAGTGCTCACGGCAGACATTGTCAGATCCTGACTGGACGCTTACCACTATTATTTAAAATAAAGGTGTACAATCAATGCATGCTACGGCTGCTAACATACAGGGCAGAAACTTGGAGATGGACAAAGAAGCTTCAGAACAAGTTAAGGAGCGCAAAAAGAGCGATGGAACGAAAAATGCTAGGCATAACGTTAAGAGACAGTAAGATAGCGCCATCTATCAGAGAGGAAACTGGGATAGCCGACATGCTCATTGACGTTAAGAGAAAGCAATGGATTTGGGCAGCCCATGTAATGCATAGGTGTTATAACCGGTGTGCCATTAGGGTTACAGAATAGGCGCCACGAGAAGGGAAGCGCTGTCGACAGCGCTAGATCACTAGGTGGGGTGTTGGCGCAGGACAAGGGTAATTGAGAGGCCTTCTTCCTTCAGAGGACACAAAATGGGCTGCTGCTGCTGAAGCCAGTGTTGCCCCGAGTCTATTAAAAATTATTTTGGTAAATACTTGATATATATATATATATATATATATTGTTAAGATGCGTTATAGTTCGTTTGATTGGACGCTCAGATAGCAGAGCACGTAGCGAGAGGACACAGAGCATCGGCAACACAGACACAAGGCTTCGAACCACAGGTTGTCGTCGTCGTTCTCGAAGCGATGCCTGCTGCGCGTTCTTCTCCAGTACAATTGCCTCCCCGGAAAAGACGAGCCGTCTCGGCGACCTACGGGCAAGATAGCACAGGTGGATCAAAGTACGGCTTGAGCCGCTGAACGTGCACGATTTCGCACCCTCGGCGGCGCTTATCGGAAGGCGGCTCAAGGGGTTCTACCAAGTAGTTCACAGGAAACGTTTGACTGACGACACGGTAGGGACCCTGCTACTTGGAAACAAGCTTTGGTGAAAGTCCAGGGCTGGTAGCGGGAACCCAAAACCAGACTATGGTTCAGGGGCATATGGTACAGGGAGGCAGGTATATCCCGACAGTGCTTCTATAGCTGCTGATCCTCGGAAGCAAATGTGCGGGCGAGCTTTCGGCACTCTTCCGCGTGTGCAGCAGCTTCGGACAGGGAGTGTCAGGGCGATACGGAAGGATGGTGTCCATTGTACAGGAAGGCTCGCGTCCGTAAAGAAGAAAGAACGGGGAAAATCCTGTAGTGGTCTGTGTGGCGGTATTATAAGCGTACGTCACGAAGAGTAGAATTCGGTCCCCATTTGTTTGGTCAGATGCGACGTACATGGCTAACATATCGCCAAGAGTGCGGTTAAAGCGTTCAGTCATGCCATTAGTTTGCGGGTGGTATGCAGTAGTAGTACGGTGAATTACGTTGCATTCCTTGACCAGGGCTTCTATAACATCAGACAGAAAGACGCGGCCTCTGTCGCTCAGCAACTCTCTGGGGGCTCCATGGCGAAGTATGATGTTACGCAGAAGGAACCCGGCAACATTCCGCGCAGATGCATTGGGCAGAGGCGAAGTTTCCGCGTAACGCGTGAGATGGTCTATCGCCACTATCACCCAGCGGTTGCCGTCTGAAGTACTCGGAAGGGGCCCATAAAGATCAACTCCGACCCGGTCAAAGGCCCGTCCTGGGCAAGGCAAGGGTCGCAGCGGAGGAGCTAAGGCATGAGGGGTATTCTTGCGGCGTTGGCAGGCGAGGCAGGAGCGGATATATTGGCGGACGAATCGGTACATCCCGTGCCAGTAATAACGAATTCGCAGGCGCGTGTATGTTTTGAGTACTCCTGCATGTGCGCATTGCGGGTCATCGTGAAACGCTGCACATATGTCCGAACGTAGATGCCGAGGAAGCGCGAGTAACCATTTGCGCCCATCCGAGAGGTAGTTACGGCGGTATAGGAGCGCGTCACGAACAGCGAAGTGGTGTGCTTGGCGACGCAACGCACGTCCAGTAGAAGGCGCTGATGGGTCTGACAGAAAAGCCAGCATAGCAACAATCCATGGATCCTTCTGCTGCTCCGAAAGCATATTCGTACTTTTTGATAATTGGGCCGGCCTGACACTGGGGAGCGAGACAAGGCATCCGCGTCCGAATGTTTACGGCCTGAGCGGTACAGCACTCGAACTTCATACTCTTGGAGGCGAAGCGCCCATCGAGCGAGGCGACCTGGAGGATCTTTCAAGGACGACAGCCAGCAGAGTGCATGGTGGTGCGTGATGGCGTCGAACGGGCGACCGTAGAGGTAAGGACGGAACTTATTTATGGCCCAATTGATAGCCAGGCATTCTTTTTCTGTAACGGAATAGTTTGCTTCCGCATTCGTGAGTGCGCGGCTAGCGAAGGCAACAACGTATTCATCGAAGTCAGTCTTTCGTTGTGCAAGAACAGCGCCAAAGCCGACGCCACTGGCACACGTGTGTATTCCTGTCGGTGCGCTTGGGTCAAAATGTCGAAGTATGGGTTGTGAGGTTAGAAGACGTCGCAGCGTCGTGAATGCGGCATCGCAAGCTGGCGGCCAAACCAAGAGGTCGTGGTTACCCGCCAGAAGCTGCGTCAAAGGCGCTATGATGGTGGCGAAGTTGCGGATGAAACGACGAAAATAGGAGCATAATCCGATGAAGCTGCGGAGTTCTTTTGTGGTCTTTGGTCTTGGAAATTCGGCAACGGCTTGGAGTTTGGTTGCATCTGGGAGCACACCATCTTTCAAAACAACGTGGCCAAGGATGACTAGCTGCCGGGCGGCGAAGCGACACTTCTTTAAGTTGAGCTGGAGTCCAGCATCGGCAAGGCAAGTGAGCACGCGTTTGAGTCGGAACGGGTGAGAAGAAAGGTCTGGGGAAAAGATGACAGCGTCATCGAGATAACAAAGGCATGTCTGCCATTTGAGGCCCCGGAGTATGTTATCCATCATTCTTTCAAAAGTTGCAGGCGCATTACAGATGCCAAAGGGCATCACGGTAAATTCATATAAGCCGTCAGGCGTAACAAATGCCGTTTTCGGACGGTCTGCATCAGCCACCGGGACCTGCCAATAACCGGATCGTAAGTCTAAGGACGAAAAGAATTCAGCGCCTTGGAGGCAGTCCAGTGCGTCGTCGATACGGGGAAGAGGATATACATCTTTCCGGGTTATCTTGTTGAGTCGTCGATAGTCCACACAAAAACGAATTGTACCATCTTTCTTTTGGACCAGCACTACCGGAGAAGCCCAAGGAATGTGTGATGGCTGTATCACGCCGCGTCGGAGCATGTCTCCTACGTGATCAACGATGACACGACGCTCCGTCGCGGACACAAGGTATGGACGTTGGCGTAGCGGCGCGTGGCTGCCGGTGTCGATGTGATGAACGACAGTGGAGGTACGGCCTAAACCTTGTTTCTGGAGGTCGAAAGAAGATGAAAATCGCTTAAGAAGGTCGACGATCTGCGTGCGCTGGCTCGGAGTGAGGTTGGGGTCAATAGACGGAGCAAGCTCTCGGTCACGTGCAGGCGGAGGCGCAGAGACAGGGAGAGTCATGGCGTCCACGTGAAGAGGAGTCGAGTCATCAGGCACATCGTAGACAGAACTCGTGTCGAATTCATCAGCAAAACCGAGGCACTAGCCATGATGTAAGCTTGATGGACACGAAAACGGATTCAAAACGTAAAGTGCGCTGGTGCCCTGGCGAAAGGGAAGGAGGGCAAAGGGAAGCAAGAAGGGATGACGGCGTGCAGCAAATTGAGATGGCGTGAAAAGAACTGTGGAATCGTAGAAAGCAGCACAGGAAACGGGTACAAGGGCGGAAGGTAAAGGAGGGGTATCAGTGGCGGTGGCAACGAACACTCGAGCAGAAGGTGGAGGCAAATCTTCAGAAAGACTGCCGCAGAATGGAGCCAGCGGAAGTTCTGCACAGGCGCAATCCATAATAGCGTGATGAGATGAGAGGAAGTACCATCCTAGAATGATGGCGTGAGAGCAGCGGTGAAGAACAACAAATTCAATGTGGTATAAACTGTCTTGTATGGCGACACGGACGGTACATGTTCCTAAGGGCTCAATTGGTTGAGCGCTTGCTGTGTGTAGCAAAATGGCAGAAAACGGTATGGCGACTTTACGGAGTGTACGGTGAAGCTGGTTGGCAATCACGGACACTGCAGCACCCGTGTGGACAAGCGCGTGAACGGCGATACCTTCGGCAAAAACTTCAATGACGTTCGCTGGGAATAAACGAGGGCTTGAGCAGTTCGAAGAGGTCGCAGTTCTTGCCTCCGGAACTGGGCCTTTTAGTTTTCCTCCACAGCCGGAGGGCGGTGGACGATGGGGGACAGGGAACGTCGACGGGGAGATGGAGACCGACGAGTGTTGAAGCTTTGGGGAACACCAGATGAAGGAGCGAAGTGCGGAACTGGTGGTGAATAGCGGGACTGGGAGTCAGGAGCATTCCCTTGAAGTCTCGCAGTATCGGGAGGATACCAACCTCGCCGGCGGCAGAACCGTGCCACGTGTCCAGCAAAGCCACACGCGAAGCAGATCGGCCGATTGTCTTGCGTACGCCACGGATTATCAACAGGGGGTCTAGGTAGCGGAGCCCAGTTTGGAGCTGGGCGTAGGGGCTGCGGAGGCGCGCAGAAGCCGCTTCTGGGCTCGTAGTTCGCAGCTGCAGAAGGCGAGGCGTAGAAGCCGCTTGTGGGCGTGTAATGCGCAACTTCAGGCGGATGTCCTGGCCTGGCAACGACGGCAGCGTAAGTGAGCGGGACTGTCGCTGAAGGTGGTTGATTAGCGAGAGGTAGTGCGTCGCTGACTTGTTCATGGATGACGCGTCGCAGTTCCGGGGACAAAGAGCACTCGGACGACTGGGTAGCAGGCAGCAGTGACAGTTGGGGCGCGACTTCTTCGCGAACAAATTGCTTGATTTGGTCGAGGACCGAAGAGTGGGCGGAAGCAGCACTAGAACGGTCAGTTAAAGCCGAAACCGTGTCGTCCGGCGCGACAGCTCGGCGCGTGGCAAGGCGTTGTTTGCGGAGCTCATCGTAGCTCAGACACAGTGTAATGACCTCGTCGACCGTTTGAGGATTTTTCGCCAAGAGCATTTGAAAGGCATCATCCTCTATGCCTTTCATGACATTCTTGATCTTTTCAGAGTCGGGCATGGCGGGATTAATGCGCCGGCAAAGGTCAACTACGTCTTCAATGTAGCTGGTGAAGTTTTCACCCTTTTGCTGAGCGCGACCACGCAACCGTTGTTCTGCGCGAAGCTTGCGTACAGCAGGGCGACCGAAGACTTTTTTGAAACAATGGGTAAATGCTGTCCAGGCGGAAAGGTTGGATTCACAATTCCGGAACCAGAGGTTCGCGACTCCAGAAAGATAGAAGATGATGTTAGTCAGTTTAGCTTTGTCATCCCACTTGTTATGCGCACTCACGCGATCGTATGACGAGAGCCAATTCTCCACGTCATGGTCGTCGTTGCCGCTGAAGACCGGAGGATCTCGTTGGCGTAGAGCACCGGAGCCGACGTGAGGCGGTGCTATGGGAGGATCGGGATCGTTAACGTGCACCTAAATCTAAGTACACGGGTGTTTTCGCATTTCGCCCCCATCGAAACGCGACCGCCGTGGCCGGGATTCGATCCCGCGACCTCGTGCTCAGCAGCCCAACACCATAGCCACTGAGCAACCACGGCGGGTATATATATATATATATATATATAGTTTGTAACGCAGGTAAAAGACTAGGTGCATGCTTAAACACCTGGAAAAGTGCCGTTTTCGTTCTCTTATTCTCTTGTTCTACTGCCGAATCCTATGATTGAACGCTTACGTATATTTGCAAATATATGCCCCATATCCTTGGCTAGACCTCTTATTACGGTTTCTCGCCAACTGGCTAACCAGCATGTGCTCAGTAGATTGCATTAGCACACTTTCGGGGCCACCAATGTGAACGCTGTCCTCAGTGAGTCGTTAGGCGTGCCTACAGAGCCATTCCCACTTTTCTCTCTCGTGCGGCTTCGCTGTCCTTTGGTTGTCGCTGTTGCATGCGGCAGCCGCCGATATTACGCCGTCACACGGCAAGTGTGACAGCGTTGGGACGGGGCGCGGGCGCGCAGGACAAATTAGTCGCGGTGTTTTCCTGTCCCGTTGTCGCCGAGCAGCTTTCTTTCCCCACCTGCGTCTCTCTTTCGAGATGACGCTGCTCCGAGGCTGAAGCTGGAAGGACTTGGCTGGTCAAGAGGGGCACCAAAGACCCAGCAAGCGACGTCAGTGGGCGGACTCGCAGTAGTGTCGATTATCCCGACTTGGTGAACTCGTGCACGCAAAGGAACTTGTCTGCTCCGCAGCTGCTGTCGTCATCAATCGCGTAATGTAAGAGAAAGTGTGAGCCACGTAAATTCAGTTGCAGTACACAGGCGGTATATGGATAATATATATATATATATATATATATATATATATATATATATATATATTGCCACGGCCTCGACACAGCTGACAGCCACTCGGTGCGATTCGGTGCCACATGCTAGGCATGTCGGGTGGCTCCGAGAAGAAGAGAACGACGAGAGTGCCAGGACAGCGACATATATAAAAAGATCTTTAGCGTCGACCGAAGTCTTTTGTGGCTTTGTCTGTGACAAACTGGTGGAGGTGCTGGGTACACGTCTATGTACTCTGACCCCCAGGAACAGAGCGCGGACAACCTACGCAAAAGCCGACGGCTTCAAAGACTGCCTCCGGAATACGGCCTCCAAGATCTGCCGAGGATGTCCACCACAACTGCAAGCCAGACACAGGAGACGTACGGTACGGGACAGCCTCCTGCGTCGCTGGTTCTCCACACCCCACGCTGGCCGCGGCCGTTCCATGGTGAGCCTTTTGAGGACGTGGAAGACTGGCTCGACGAATTCGATCGTGTGGCTGACGTCAATTATTGGGACGAGCAGAAAAAGTTAAGGAACGTGTACTTCGCCCTAGAGGACTCTGCCCGAACATGGTTCGCTAACCACGAGCCATCCATCACCACCTGGCAAGAATTTCAAAGGCCGATACGCGACACGTACAGCAGCCCCGCAAGAAAAGAGCGAGCAGAGCAAGACCTTCAGAATAGGGTTCAAAGGCCGAACGAAAGCGTAGCCATGTTCGTAGAAGACATGACGCGGCTTTTCAAGCGTGCTGACCCTGGCATGACAGAAGCGAAGAAAGTACGCCTACTGATGCGTGCAGTTAAAGAGCAGCTGTTTGCTGGACTGATGCGAAGGCCTCCAGCTACAGTAGCTGAGTTCGTCAGTGAGGCGACAACAATGGAGCGAGCCCTTCAACAACGCTCCTCGGTCTACGATCGCCAAATCAACCTGGGATCAGCATCTTCTGTCTCGTTACCCTATGACACCGATGCGCTTCGAGAGCTTGTGCGTAGTGTCGTGCGTGAGGAGCTCGACCGGCTACAGGGAGTGCGATTTCAACCGACCGTAACATCCCTCACAGATATCGTCCGCGAAGAAGTTCGCCAGGCAGCACAGCCATTCGTGCAAACCAGACCTGAAGCCGCCCCCGTACTGACTTATGCGCAAGCAGTGAGGCTACCTGCGCAACCCGGGAACCATCGTAACCCGCCTTCTTCTGAAGAACCGCTGTGTCACTTCCAGGGCCAAGGTTCACGTACAAATATGTACGGGTCCACGAGCCCCCGAATCAATACGCGAAAGTCAGACGTGTGGCGCACACCTGACTACCAGCCACTCTGCTTCCACTGTGGCGAAGCGGGCCACGTGTACCGTGCCTGCTACTACCGAAGAATTGGACTCCAGGGCTATCACCCCGGCGCTCGTCGCCCACGTGAGGGAGAGCGCCCGAGAGAAATCCAGCAATATCTGGCCAGTCAACCTTCGTCGCCGTACGCGCAGTTCCCACCGGTTGAACAGTCCCTGCCAACGACCCGATCTCCGTCTCCGCAGAGGCGCCAGTCACGATCACCACCTCCTCGACGATCGGCGTCACCTAGCCGCTACACTACGTTCTCCGCTTCCGTGGGCAATCGGCCCACGAGCCCAAGTCGGGGAAACTGAGAACAGCGACCTCCGGAGGTGGGGCCGCTGTCCAACGCACTTCGAAAGATCCTCCGCTGCGACACCCCGACGACGACGATAACGACGACAACGACGACTGCGCACCTTCGACACCTTTCTTCGAAAACCCTGAACCTGTTTCAGCCGACATACTCGTTTCTGTAGATAACCACCCGGTCACCGCTCTTGTCGATACTGGCGCCGATTATTCTGTCATGAGCGGACAACTGGTTACGGCACTTCGCAAGGTGACGACACCGTGGCCAGGACCTAAGCTCCGTACAGCCGGCGGTCATGTTCTCACGCCGATCGGCAAATGCACTGCGAGGGTACAAATTCGCGAGGTCACATTTGTTGGCTCATTTATTATACTGGAAGAGTGCTCTAGGCAGGTCATACTCGGCATGGACTTTCTTCGGGAGTACGGCGCAATCATAAACCTTCGCGAGTTGCTTGTCACATTTTCCAGCGAACACGCAACTCATTCGGACGACTACCACCCACAGTCCACGGTGTTACGCGTTTCGGGTGACTGTGCTACTTTACCACCCCGGAGTACTGCGTTGATCACCGTAGAAACAGACGATGATCCTCCCCATCTCGGAATCGCTGAAGGCAATCTGTCAGTCTTGTTGGCTCGACAGGTTTGCGTAGCCCGCGGCATCTTGCAGCTGTCGTCACGGACTGCTCAGATTTTAGTGACCAATTTCAGTCGTGAATACCAGCACTTCGCCCCACGAACTGCCATCGCCTATTTGGAGCCAGTCAGTGATTTTCCCGCTTGTTTAACTGTAGGGCAAAATGATGGAGATTCTAACTGTGACGTACCAGCCAACAGCAATATTGATGTGAATTCTAAATTATCAGGTGAACAACAGGCTAGCATTCGAAGCCTTTTACAGTCTTGCGGACTGTTTCGCTTCAACATCGAAGGTCAACCAAACGCCTACTGCGAAACACAGAATTATTACAAATCCCAATGAAAGACCCGTGCGCCAACGTGCCTACCGTGTTTCTCGTAAAGAGCAAGACGCCATCCGGAATCAAGTCAAACAAATGCTTACCGACGATATCATACAGCCCTCCACCAGTCCATGGGCGTCACCTGTGGTTCTGGTGAAAAAGAAAGACGGCACACTGCGTTTTTGCGTTGACTATCGCAAGCTTAATAACGTTACGAAGAAGGACGTTTATCCCCTTCCCCGCATCGACGACTCTTTGGACCGCCTTCGAAATGCTCGATACTTCTCATCGATGGACCTTCGCAGCGGCTACTGGCAAATAGAGGTTGATGAGCGTGACCGTGAGAAAACGGCATTTATTACGCCTGACGGACTCTACGAATTCAAGGTCCTTCCTTTCGGATTGTGCTCTGCGCCTGCCACTTTTCAGCGCATGATGGACACGGTTCTATCAGGTCTCAAGTGGCAGTCATGCCTTGTCTATTTAGATGATATCGTTGTCTTTTCGGAAACTTTTGAGCAGCACCTCCAGCGCTTACAAGCAGTTCTTGACGCAATTCGTACTGCTGGCCTGTCTTTAAAGCCTGAAAAATGCCATTTCGGGTATGACGAACTCAAATTTTTAGGCCATGTCGTCAGCTACGAGGGCATTCGACCAGACCCCGACAAAACCATTGCTGTTGCTTCGTTTCCAACACCTTCGAACAAACACGAACTCCGCCGTTTTCTAGGGCTTTGCGCTTATTATCGACGCTTCGTGGCAAACTTTTCACGGATAGCCGAACCTTTGCAGCGGCTGACTAAAGATAATGTTCCGTTTGTCTGGGAGCAGGAACAACAAGAGGCCTTCTGTGAACTCCAGAATCGTCTGCGCACACCTCCTGTTCTAGGACACTTTGACGAAGACAGTGACACCGAGTTGCACACGGATGCCAGCAACGTTGGCCTTGGTGCCGTCCTCGTACAGTGGCAAGATGGAGCCGAACGCGTCATTGCGTACGCAAGCCGCACTTTGTCTCCAGCTGAAAGTAACTATTCCACTACGGAGAAGGAATGCTTGGCCGTTGTGTGGGCAATTGCTAAGTTCCGACCATATTTGTACCCACATGCTAGGCATGTTGGGTGGCTCCGAGAAGAAGAGAACGACGAGGGTGCCAGGACAGCGACATATATAAAAAGATCTTTAGCGTCGACCGAAGTCTTTTGTGGCTTTGTCTGTGACAATATATATATATATATATATATATATATATATACACACACCATCAGCCTGGTTACGCCCAGTGCAGGGCAAAGGCCTCCCATACTTCTCCAGCTACCCCGGTCATGTACTAATTGTGGCCATGTCGTCCCTGCAAACTTCTTAATCGCATATATATATATCATTCATTCATCATGGGTGAGGGAGCAAACGCGAGTTAATGATATCTTAGTTGAAATCAAGACAAGAAAAAGAAATGGGCATGGGCAGGACACGTAATGAGGCGGGAAGATAACCGATGGTCATTAAGAGTTACGGAATGGTTTCCAAGGGAAGGAAATCGTAGCAGAGGGCGGCACAAAGTTAGGTGGGCGGATGAGATTAAGAAGTTTGCAGGGACAACATGGCCACAATTAGTACATGACCGGGATAGTTGGAGAAGTATGGGAGAGGCCTTTGCCCTGCAGTGGGCATAACCAGGCTGATGATGATATATATATATATATATATATATATATACATACACACAGGCACGTACCCACTATCTTTTCTTTGGGGGGGGCCATGCCAAGGTAAGCTTTCTATAAAAATAGGGGGGGGGGGGTAATTTTACTAGTATAAACATGAACAATGCCTACCGTTCGCTATAAAAACGCGTAATCCCGCAAAAGAGAAATGAAATAAGGTGTATATCATAGGTAGGCCTATGACATACACCTCTCTTTTACTTGACAAACAAGGAACATCAAATGGACTCGCGCAGGAAGAACACTCCCAAGAAAAAGTAAACAAGCGAAAGTGTAAAATAAGGATTTGTATTAGCGTTTTTTTTAATTAGGTCTGCAAAAATTATAGAGAGAAACGTACCCATTTGGGCAACAATCACAGTTCATTTGTATCCCTCGTTTACTGCTCTACCAATTGACGTGCCGAACCGACGACTCGTGTTCTTATTGGGGAAGTTGCGTAACGATCCGTGGTCACCAGCCCCGCGCAACCGCGTAGAACGCAGGACGCTGCGGTTCTAGACGTACTTCGCCCACTGCGAAAGGTTAGAGAAACACCCGCATAAGCACAGCAGAGAAGTGGCCACGTCAGGCGGCTCGACTGATGACTGTAGAAGCATTATTCAAAACACAGGAAATCATTCTCCACTTCCGGCGGCGTTTCTTCTACTTCCTTCTTAAACAAAAAGATGTTGACCCATAAATATTTACACTAACAATGGTTAAATTTGTTAATTTTCTCTTTTCCTTCCTGTTTGGCTGTTGCCTCGGCTCTCTCCCTTAGTTGATCGCGTAATTTTTAAACTCCTGAGTGCGTTGGGGAGGAAGAGAAAGAAGTGCCCAGAGGTCACTGGTGCTCTGGGCCTCTCGCTGTTATGCAATTTTTTACGTTTTTACCATATTCGTGAGAGTCATTTCATGAAGGACGAGCAAAAAGGTGTTCCCACAACCACCTGAACAAGGTCAGTCGTGTACTTCATCGCTCATTTTTGGACGACGTGCCTTTGGAAGCTCGGACCAGCTCGATCCCTGGGAGAGCTCCACGCCAGAAGCCATGGACTCTGACAGAGAGTACACCGTAGCCATAGGCCGGCGCATGAAGAAGATGCACCGTATGTCGACTGAGACGACTTCATCGTATCAGAGTGAGCAGGAATCCTTCGTGGCTTCTTACGTGCCGCTTTCACCGTCACACAGCGTGAACTTCCTTAGTTGGCAGTTTCTAACCGAATATTTTGAAAGGTGGCCCCTGGGCAACTCAACGAGATCAGGATAAACGCTCGCAAGAACATTCCTAAAATAGATGTGAAAAATTCCGCAATACTGGAGAATTTAGAGACAATACCATAGTTAAGCGCAATCCCCGTCCGCTACTTTATTACTTACAGGAAGGAGACTGATGTTATTGGGTGCAGGATCACTCCAGAAAAAGGCAGAAGCGGCACGCAGAAGCACAAACACACATCAGACTTGTATTGACGCACATAACATACAGAAAACGGCACACACACGCGACAGTTCCCCAAAATACCTCAGACGACATGCAGCTATATATATGTATCGGTCAATTGTAATCTACCTACAGTTCAGGCGGAAGCGCGTATCGCCGTGTCGGAGACCTCGTGTCCGATGTCGGCCAGCGGGGTCGGACAGCAGGGACGGACAGCAGGGTCGGACCGCCTCGCGGGGCTCAGGTGGCCCTGTGCAGCAGTCGATATACTGGAGCCTCCGCGTGCCCGGTTTCCCTCGGCGGGGTTTGCGCTCGGGAGCCCACGGCCGCAGTCACCGGGTCACGTCTACAGCTGGCGGGGTAGCCCTGTGGCCGCTCACCGGAACGCTCGATCACCCCGGTTCAGGACCGCCAGCCCTCCTGGACCAGTTGCCCAGCGGAAGAGCGGGGCGAGGAAGCCTCTCAGCGGGTGACAGCGCTGACTCGGGTGTGGCGTAATGACGCGGGCGGCGACAGCTCCTATGGGTCGGACGCCCTGCGAGGAAGCTCTTTGCCGTCGATCGCCGAACTTCGCGCACTGCTCACGCCACGGGGCCACGGGCCACACTCTCTCGCGCCACGCTTTTTGAGGCGCCACTGCCGACGTTCCCAAATTGGTGTGGATGATGATGATGGCTCTCTCGCGGGTATTTGCGAAGAGTCGCTGCCCTCTTCACCACCGCACGGCGCACTGTCTTCGTATGTTTATGCTTCGCACTCCCGCGTACCACATATTGTCACAGAGACAACGCCTAGTGTGATTTCCGACGTGGAGCTTGAAATCAAGTATGCGTACCTCAAAAATCTTTTGAGGTCATCGGTGCGCATTCTTGAGATTCACCGCTTGGGATACTCCCGATGTCTCAAGTCAATATTTGCTTCTTAGATATTACCAGCGTCTGTCAAAGTGGGCTACGTGATACACAGTGTACGACCATTCGTTTCGAGACCTGTTCAGTGCCGGAAATGTCTCAAGATACGACACGTGAGCGCTGTTTGTAGAAGTAAAGCCACCTGCTCGCGTTGCGGCGGAGAGCATCATATCACCGACTGTCATGCGTCTTCATTTAACTGCCCCAACTGTACTGGCTCTCACGAAGCGACTTCGAAGGAATGCCCGAAGATGAAACAAGAAGTTCGTATTCTTAGAAAAATGACAAGAGACCAATCTTCACGTAAAGAGGCTGCTCAATCTGTTCGCCAAAGTGACCAATGATCACGAAAGAAGGGTCACAAAGCCATTTCAGAAGTAGATAGCGGGGCACACGCACCACGACCACATCTGCCTTTGTGTGCATCGAGAACGGTAACGGAGCCTACTGTTCATTCAAGGTCGTTGACAGCACGCGGCAAACATTCACCTCCTGCTGATAAGGACACGGAATGGCTTTTGCTGCCCTCTAGGCCCACAGCCATGCCAGCGGGCCCTAGTGGTCCTCTGCGCCATGAAACCATGAATTATAGGGCCAATGAAACCGGTGACACTACGGGCAAGCAAGGAGATAGACACAATGAGAAGGAGAGTGTACAGAAAATGCTGAAGCACCTGGTAGAGTCAATGCGTGTGATTTTCGGTGGTCTCGAGAATCCGGCGGCTAAAAGTGCCCTGCAGGTGCTCGCCCCGCTGGAGCCGCTTACCGCAGCTCTTTACATGCTATAAAGCTTTTAAAGCGGAAGCTTTACTACGACAGCCAGCGAGCCATTTCGGCTCGTTGCGCCGTATGCCGTATACAGGCAGCCGTATGCCGTACGCCATATGCCGTGGCCGACGAACGACCTTGAGCCGCTGTTGCCTAGCAACGCCGCAGCCGCGCTCCAACAGATGGCGCCGCCGTCGCCGCTCGCTCCACCAGATGTGCTCCGCTCGGTTAGAGGGAGAGGTGGTGTAGCCTTGCGGGGGGCTTCGCGTCAAGCCTGTTTCACATGATGCGATTTTCGTCGCACCGGAAGTGCGATTTCCGTCGTTTGCGATGAAAATCGCAGTCGCAGTGCCGACCCCCCGATTTTCGGCTGCGACCAACCGGTTGGTCGCACAGTCGCACCGTCGCACCGATCGCTGCGATTTTCCGTCGAAATTGCGCGGAGAGCTGTCAACGGAGCTATTTCGCCGGTTTGTTTTGGAAAATGGCGTCTCGTACGACAAGTGCAATGCGCGCAGACGTGGATCGTCGAATTCGGTACGTACGCGCAGGGAGAATAAAAAAACTTGTACCGCAGATTGCATTCTCCGATTGCTATGCGTTTGTTGACACGCTACACAGCAAATGAAGTGCATTTTCACGTTTGCTTCGTACGCCTTTGCGAGTTGCCAGTGCTAGGAGGTGTTCGATCCCCAGCAGACGACGAGGTCGTCACAATGTTCTTTTGTAAAATCGCGCTTACGGAGCAGCTTGAATTATTTCAACCTCGGCAAGGGCAAATGACAAGACAGCAAAGCACCCGAAGTTTCAACGTTGCGCTGAACGCGGTACTGTTCAGTTGCATTTTCTTGTCGGTTTTCAAGCATGAATTTCCCGATGCATCTTGAAAGCTTATCTTGCCTCTTATTAAATTTGACAGAGCAAAAGTGTAGGCTATCGTAATGAATTTGCTACGATAGCATTAAATTCGTGGTTTGAATAAAATATTACGTGCATGTTAAGTTGCACCTCTTCTCTGGAGAATTTTTTTTCCTTGCACAGAAACCAATAAACATAGACTATGTTGCGGACTTTGTTCACTTGCTCTGCAAGGTAATTAACTGCACAGCTAGTAGATTAATTAAATTGCTTGCTATAGTGGCAAAGTGACGACGTACCCTCCTGCACAATTATGTAGAACTCGTGCAACAATGCGAAAAGCAGGCAAACGGCCTGTTCTTGTGGGGATAAACCAGTACAAAACGACACGCTGAAGAAAAGTAAATCAAAACTGTGCAGTGAAGTCAGCCAGTACAAGCAGTTCTTGCATGTTCACAGCTGATCAAGTGTGCAGAAACATTCATGCCTTACATGTTTCTAGTAAGTTTCTAATAAGTTTGTGATCACATATATTAGTGTGTAAACCCATATAACGATATCCGCTGCGATTATTATCTTTATAAGTAATGAAATACCATGCTACTTGCAAGAACATACATCACCCGAGGATTTTAGAACAAATTGCTGCATTTCAACTATACACAATATGTGGTTTATTCAATAAAGGACCACAAACTGGGCTTTTTTTGCAATGACAAACTTATTCCAAACTTTACTTACATACAGGCAAGAAAAAGAAATTATAGACAGACATATCGTTCTTCAACTTGTTCACCTGCCACTGTGGCTATAGCATTCTGCTGCTAACACAAGGCGAGGGGTTGATTTGCCAGCCATGGAAGTCGCATTTCGATGGGAGTCATAGGTAAAAAAAAGCTCTTGCACTTAGATTTAGTTCACCACCTTATATTGAACCCTTAAACTTCAAAATACTACTGCATAGGGGGGCATACTTAAGCAAAATCTAACACCAATAGAAAGCAAAGGGCAGAATTGTAAAACAACCATCTTTCATGATAATTCGAGTGTGTAAATATTCATTGCATCAATATGTATTGTTCAACAGCACTGCACAAATAAGCATGATCAGGTATAGCAAGTACTCTGTCAGGAAGCTGGTTCTACAGATGTATAAATGTCAAGGCATGAATGCTCATACTACGTCGCACACATAGCACAAAAAAAACCTTTTTCAAGAGTTGTCCCTTCTGGCAGATATGAGTGGGCCATAAGCAGCAGAAACTTTATTACAGGACATTGTGTAATACCGCTTATGAAAGAATGAAGAGAGTGAAGAGGCTTTTAACAGCAGTAGCTCATGCTGCTCTAATAAGAGGAACGATGAGCAAAAACATTTCTGGTAGAGCACTTAAACAGTAACTTTCTGAAAGACAGAAAATTCCAGGTGAGAGTTGGAGGTACATTAGGCCCACACACACCAACAACACAGGCATACTACAAGAAACACTACAGCCTATGGTGTATTACAGTCTATGGGAAAGCTATCTTATACAGAAATCAAGAATGATGCAACAAGCCCTCGACAACACTGCAGACTTTCTTGGCCAGTCTGGCCTCGCTTTCTGATAAGTCAGCTCATATCGACGTTGGCAAAAAAAGAAAGACTAGAATCAAGAACTACCCCAGATTGCACATTGTGATCCACATAGCTGGACAAATATGCCCGCAAGTCAACATCCACAAATCCTCAGCTAGTGTAAGCCCATGACGGCAGAGCCAGCACGTGGGTGAAACAATTATGCAATGCCTGGGCGCAACTTCCACACCTGGCGAAAAGAATAATCTTGAAATAATGGGGGTGGACGAGTGGATACTATAGAAAATCACAGATGCTGTGCTTGTGTCCAAGGTGTGGTACGGTATGCATTACCAGCAGCACACAAAAAAGACAACTCATCGAATACAGGCATCGGGTAGTAATAACAGGTCTTTCCAACTGTACCATGCTTGAAGACCTCCATGAGAAAGAGCTAACGAACAAGCACCTAGACAGAGTAGGGTTGCAGCCTGCAGCACAAATTCTTTGTCTCAAGAGCTCAGAACCTCGTCCCAAGATACTATGCCAGCTAGCATATAAGATGCAAAGACGGCTACCCCTCCCTTCAGAAACACAACCTCGGGAGTACCTGAACTTGAAACATAACAGGCCCATACCGTGGAATTTGGGGGCAAGCAATTAGGCCAGGAGACTGTATGCAACTGCCAAACACACAGAGGAGGTTGCTAATCATGAAGATGCAAGCAAACATAAGGCACATATAGTACACTGATCTGGCAATAGCAGTGTAACAGTAGTATGACACTACATAAACTTAAACCCCATATAACGTTTCGACAAGTGGACTTGTCTTCTTCAAGGTCCACGTGTGGAAACGTTGGCTCCTACTTTCACCTTGTTCTCATGTTGCTCATCGTCTTGAATTTCCATCTCCTGCCTTCCCCGAGTTTTCCCCAGAAAAAGAAAGACATCTTTGAAGGATAGATAAAATTGGTGCTTGATGCAGCCAAACATAAATAAATATGCTACAGAAAGAAAATAGAGAAAAATTCCAAGTGCAGGAAAAAATCATTACAATTGCCAATCCTGCATGCCGGCACCTTTCAAGAAACACTGTTGTTATTCCAATAGACAGACTGACAGCTTGCTTATGCAAGCACATTCTTCCACTTCCATGCCATTGGGAAAAAAATGAGTTTCCTGGAGGGTAATCACATGCACACTCGGTGATCACAATGTTTTTTCCCCTGGACTTGTATATCTATATGTATTTTCTCCTTTTCCCGCTTTTATGTTTGGTTTCATCAAGCACTAGTCTTTATCAGGTTTTATTGCTGTACTACTTTGTGGTAACCTTTATAGATCACTGCATTTTCACAATAACCCTTTTAATTAGAAGTTAGCATACCCTGTTCTTACTGCTTCACACTGTACATTCTTGCTACATTGGCCAAATAAAAGATTTTATAAGGTATCATGAGGGCCATTAAAGTGACTTGTTGCAGTCTAAAAAAAAAATGAATAGCCTGGCTGCAAATGGCACCAGAGAACACATAGGACAAACAAGAAAACCGAGATGATCTAACAACCAAAAGTTTAATGTACACACCGAGTAAATGCTCGCTTACAAGCAATAGACTGAACATACACAAAAAGGAGAAGCAAAAATGCATGTGCGTTTCCTGACAGGAAATGCATCCATTTCTAAAGGAGGCCGTGCTGACAAGATTAACCCAGCATTTTTAGATTTACAGCTTCCGTAATTTCTCTAGGCAGCCGATCTGCACAGAATGCTAGCTTCTTCCTCTACAATGCACGCTCAGATGTGGAGAGTGCATTGTAGAGGAAGAAGCTAGCATTCTGTGGAGATCGGCTGCCTAGAGAAATTATGGATGCTGTAGATGCAAATACACTGGGAGAATCTTGTGTCAGCATGGCCGCTGTTACACTTTCAGAGATGGATGCGTTTCCTGTTGAGATCTGTATGGACACACATCAGATCTTGCTTCTGCTTTTTGTGTAAATTCGATTTATTGCTTGTCGAACAGCATTTACTCGGCATGTTCAATAAACTTTCATTTGTTAATACACCTCATGATTGTCTTGGTCTCTAGCAGAAAGGCGTTCATTCTTTTTACAGTGAAGCTGTATATGCCTAGGCGAAACACTCATGGTCCGATCCCAAAAAACCCTACTGTAGGGGTATGAGCCATTGTTTAAGGGGGTGTGAGCCATTGCATTCGCCTTGCATGATGGACGGAGACATTTCTTGTTGGGTAGACATAGAAATGCTTATGCATTTCAAACATACATTATATCTGCGTATTATTGCAGGGAAGGGACACAGAGGGGGATGGGGTTAAGACAAGATCATGATGTCATTATTATCACAGCAAAGGTGTGGTGGGCCATTGGCTAGACAGATAGTGACGTCGTTTCTCTCTAGCAGCAGTCTCTCCGACTTCCCAATAGGTTCGAAAATGTGTCCCTGTATTTAATTAAATGAAATGTGCAGCCCCAGTGTGTCACTTCGTAACTACAGTGCATAACTGAGTCATAAACATTATGATTAACGCATTACAAAATACAAGTGCGTAACATAATTCAGAAAGACTTTGGTGGACCCACTGGATTAACACAATGAACCACTCCATTGCACTTTCTATGATGGTGATCTTGCATAGTGCAATGTGTGGCATTCCAAATAAAGAATGTGATAAACCCAAGCCAAACATGTGCATAACCTCATTAAGAAACGCAGACATAACCAATAATACAGAAAGACTTGAATAAACCATTGGAATTAACCCAGTGATAAACACCGGGGCTGCACATTTCAGCTTTGCTGGTTCACCGTCTCTACAGGGTGCATGGGCAGTAACTTTTTCTGTTATTGTTTGTTAAGTATTGTATAATGTTGTGCCAGTAAAACACGTTGGGCTAGTTGGTGCAATGTATTGGTACTGCTTTTTTTGCTGGTTTTTTTCTTAATGTTGTGCCCTTCTTCCTTTTGTAACAACTTTTTTATTCCCCCTTGCATAATACTCCAACCTTGCAGCCTGCGAGGTATATAAATAAATAAGTGCATAAGCACGTCATGCATTCATTTTGTGCGTGGAACAAAAACGCATTGATAAGCTTAGACATATAGTCATTGCTTCACACTTTCGAAATGAATAATTATAGCTTGCTATCGACATTGAAGCAGCCTTTCGACAGCTAGAAAAGGAATCAGTTTTTCCAGCTCTGAACATTGAATTGCAGGAAATGCAAGCAGGCATAAAATTCTGCCAATGTAATCTGTTTAGGAATACCAAATTGGAATAAACATTGAGGCTTGCATTTGTACTTTCTCTGGCTGAGCAATCTAGTTTGAAATGACTCCCATAAGCATGTCGTAACAATGTTGATCTAATACAGACTAAATGCATGACTAGCTTAAGAAATCTGGATGATTGCTATATATTACAGTGAAGAAACTATAATATCTAATAACATTAATAATATAATAATAATATTTATTTCCACAAAACAGGCTAACCGTGAGAGGCGTGCGAGGCTGAGCTGAAAGCTGAAAAATTCTACGGCAAGTGCGCCTGCCGTGGGCCTACGATCCTGCATTACGAATAGCGCGTATTGATATGGTCTTCTTGTTAGAAGTTCCGAGTATACTACCAGCGCGAGACACGGGACAACAAAGTGGACGAGAAGCGTGTCTTTTAGAATGCTATGTTACAACGTACAGGTTTCTACAAAAGTGACGGTAACTGCCCGAAATATTTGATGCGTCGGCTTTTGCGCCTTTAGAAATATTTAGAGAGGGCTCCCATATATATATTCGCAGCGCAAGCACGGCGATGGACGAACCAGGCTAGCGCTAAGGTTGAATTTCACAACACGATTTTCATTCCACGTCGTAATCACACAGATCGTTTGAGGCTTCGTTCAGGGGCACACGCGGGCGTTCGGGTTGGTGCTTCTTGTTGCGTTTGGCGTAAGAATATGGCTAGGAGCAGGTACCACATATGCGCAATGACGGGCAATATACACGCATCATTTCTCCAGAAGCTGACGCCGAGCACGGGTAGCGCGAGGATCTTGTTGGGCTGACACGACAACTTCGTGGCAGCCGAATTCCGAATACTGCATATACGGTGAGGGTAGCTATATGAACTTGTCGATAGGTCATCTTGTAGATTGTTGTAGCGCAGGCAGAACGAAACGGTCATAGAATGTAGATAAGACAACACACAGCGCTGAACCACCTGCGAACAGCTGTTTACGTGCGCGATGTCGCACTGAACTACAGAAACCGCCGTCGCGCACCCCAAGACAAATCTTAACTAACGTTTTTAAATTAGTAAACGTACATATTATTTGTTTCTAATCAAGAGAAGTCAATAATATTATAGTGTAAACGTTTTATTCACTACAATAAAAGAATTATGCAGCGTGTGCCACGAAGCCGAACGAGACCCTGGCAATAAGCAACCCTGGGCGTCGCACCAGTCGCATTGTTGAAATCGCAATCATGTGAAATGAGCCCTCAAAAAATCGCATTGCGACGCGTGCGACAGCACCGATTTTCGTCGTTGCAGTCGCAGCATGTGAAACAGCCTTCAGTGTATTAGTCGTTATGGAGAGCGCGAAAGAGACGCAACAACGACAGAACGAACCGAGGAAGAGAGAACGCGCTCAAGAGACGCCAGAAGAAGCGTAGCCATGCAGCTCTTGCTTTTGCAATTCAACTAGGGTTAACCAGAGCTAAACCACAGGCAATTTTTGTTTGGCGCTTGTGCTTAACACACAGGGGAGGCCCACTCACCAGCTTGGTCCCTAGCGCCTTTATCTTTAAGTTCACTTGAATTGGTGACTACAGACTTGATAAGGAACCTGATAGTGGCTTCATGGATGAGATTTCAGAGTGTTTATCATCAGAACTTTGAACTTGCTTTCACCGTTGCGCATCCCTCTTTCTTTGTCATCATCATCCCTCATCACACCTTTATGTCCCCGTTCCCCCTTCACCGATGCAGAGTGCAAGCTAGAGCGGGTTAGCTCAGGCCGACCTCTCTGCCTTCTTTCAAATAAATTACCTCTCTGTATATTCGTGACGGCTCGCCGCGACGCTGGCAGATCCTCGAAACCATATACCCATGATATGGCTTAGAAAGGTGAAAATAAGATCACGCTAAACAGCGTCCGTCATTCAACCGTGCAATAATCATTAAACCCATGAGCAATATGAATGTCACCTGCTTCCTAGTCTGGATTTTCCCAAATTGTGCAGCAGTTTTCGCGCAAATTGGCAACTTGAACCAAGAGTCGCAAGGAGTTTAGAATATACAGACAGACGTTAGGAGGTCCTGACAGTAGCTCCTCAGGATTAAATAAAGTTCGTTGTCTGTCTGTCCGTCTGTCTGTATATTCTAAACTCCTTGCGACTCTTGGTTCAAGTTGCCAATTTGCGCGAAAACTGCTGCACAATTTGGGAAAATCCAGACTAGGAAGCAGGTGACATTCATATTGCTCATGTGTTTAATGATTATTGCACGGTTGAATGACGGACGCTGTTTAGCATGATCTTATTTTCCACCTTTCTAAGCCATATCATGGGTATATGGTTTCGAGAATCTGCCAGCGTCGCGGCGAGCCGTCACTCGAGGAAGTAAAGAGGCAAAATGAAAAGTTAAAGACAGCGGGATTTTTCTCCGGTCGCAACTCGTTCCAAGAGCATACAGACCAGCTTGCTACGAACTGAATCCCTTTCCTGGTCCCTGGATGAGTGTAAACAAAGAAAGTTGAACGAACGAAGCAACAGCGATGCGCATGACCGGTGCCATCGATGGTGGCAACTGAATGCATCGGGACTTATCGCGCGGGCACCGAATCGAAGAGTAAACTGGCCTTCACACCCCAGAAGATGCTGGTAACTACCGCCATCCAAAAGGAGTGAAAGAGGCAGCAAAATGTTGACTGCCGAATAGCTGTCAAGCCTCAAGATTGATTTGGCGGTGCTTTAGGAATGTGTAAAGAGTGGTGACGTGGACAGGGGGGGTATGCCACTTTATTTCGGAGGGGGCCCCGGGCCCCCGGGTCCCCCCTTGGGTACGTGCCTGTATATATATATATATATATATATATATATATGTGTGTGTGTGTGTGTGTGTGTGTGTGTGTGTGTGTGTGTGTGTGTGTGTGTGTGTGTGTGTGTGTGTGTGTGTGTGTGTGTGTGTGTGAAGTTGCAAATGGCATTGATAAAGAGTTAACTGTATGCCAGATCAATAAAAAAAATTCCTTTTCACACATTCGAAGAACAGATTCCATAAGGAAACTGCACCCCTGCAGGGGCGGAGTTTTATGGCGCGTCATTATAGACGCGCCGTCCTAGAAAGCGCAATGATATAAAGTACAATAAAGACTTGCATTATAGTTCCGCAGCACTGGCGTCGTGTAAACGTCCGCGAATGAACCATCTTCAGCGGAATACTAACAGACCCATATGAAATGCGTTTTCAATGCAAGATATGTCGACTGTATCCTCCTAGGAACACTTGTATACGATGGCGAGCATTCACTGTAATCCTTTTCATAGGTAAGTCGCACACAATCACGTAAATATTTGAAATAGCGTAGGTTAGGGCGTGTTGGTATTCCGTAACTGAGGTCTTTAGTGCACGAAAAGGGACGAGTGGCCGAGGCAAGACGCGGACACAGCGCTAACTTCCAACAATAGTTTTATTCCACGAAGCGGTACTCATATATATAGGTAAGAGACAATAGCGTATGCATGCGCACATTTGCTGGTTTCTAAACGAATGAGACAGCAACAAGACATGTGTAATGGGAAGTTAAGATCATATCGAAGATGAAAAAATGACCATGCATAGCCAAACATTTTTTTTGCAATTGCAAGATTAAAATGTCATCTCCATCAGGCGCTCCCCAAACTAGCGATCCTTGCCGCTTTAATAATCTCACGTGCTCTTTGCGTTGGGCTTCTTCCTATCACCGTGCACTGTTTATAAATGGGACTGCGCCCATGCTTTCTGCAGTGAAAAGCCAAAAGCCCCAGTCCTCCAGTTCGCACATTATTTGCGTGTTCACGCAACCTGTCATTGCACCTTCCCGTTTGGCCGATGTATTTTTTGCCGCACGACAGGGGCAGATCACACACATTATTGTTCTCACAAAGAACGTAGCATTCCTTGTGATTTGACCGCCAACTGGGCTTCTCAGAACCACAGTAGCTGGCCGTGCACAAGTTGGACAGCTTGATTGGCGCTGAAAAGATGACACTTACATTTGCGTTATTGCCAATCTTCTTCAGTCTGTGCGAGATATCGTGGACGTACGGTATTCTTGCGCGTTTCTGCTTCACTCGCGCAATTTGCGGTGAAGTAAACTGCTCATCCTGTCGCCCGCGTTTTGCGGTCTTAAGGAGACCTTCGAACACAGCTGTGATGATATGCTGTGGAAAACCGGCCTGTTTCAGGCGATCCACTTGCGCCAGAAAACTGGACAAACACTTGTGAGGACATGAGTGGTGAAGCGCATTCATTAGGGTTGACTTCGCGATGCCCCTCCTAACCAACTTAGAGTGGCTCGATGAAAATGGCAGTAGCGGCTTCTTCGCCCTTGGTTCATATGCCCAGCGCACCTGGTGCCCCTGAAGAAACATTCTTATATCGAGGAATCGCAAAGTACCATCCTGTGGTGTTTCATGCGTAGCAGTGAGCGGTTGTAAATACTTGTTGAAAAGATCTAGCACTTGCGTGACATCAAGACAAACCTCCCCGCTAGGACTTGGATCGAGAAGCACAAGGTAGTCGTCAACGTACCTATACACCTTTTTACATTTGAGTTTTCTAATATGGCATCCAGTATCCTGTTTACACGAGCAAGATAAATGTCACTTCAAATTGGCGCAATACAGCAACCAATGCAAATTCCTTGTTTTTGAAGATAAACACTTCCATCCCACTTGGAGAACGTCGAGCGCAGATACATGGACAATAGTTCAAGAAAACCCTGCGTAGATATGGAGATGGTGTTCACAAACTTCAGTTCATCGTAAGCATCAATAGCCTCTTGAACACATACTAATAACTCATCATGTGGCAGTGAATAATATAGATATTTTACATCTATAGAGAAAGCTCTCAAATTACTGCCTACATGCGTCTTCAGGTAACCTATTACTTCTTCTGAGTTCTTGGTCAGAAAAGGATCCCCCCATTCACTGTTAGCAATTTCAACTTGCGTTGAAGAAAAAGGCTTACCAAGTTTTGCCAAGTTCCACCTTCCGACACTATAATACGCAGTGGCCATTCTGTTTGATGGGTTTTGATCGAAAAAAACATTTCAAGGCTTCCAGATTTTTTACTTTCGATTTCGCGGACCAGTTTACTCAGGTTTAATTTCTGACAAAGCTTCTTAAAACGACTGAAAGCTGAGCTAGTTGGTAAGGATTCATTATGCAAAAAAGACGTGAGGCGTGCAGACAAGCCACTTCTCTACTCTTGTGTCCTGTCTGCACGCCTCACTTCGTTTTTGCATAATGAAAGCTTCTTAGCTTCCAATTTCACTTTCCCAAGTGAGACATCTTTCCTGCTATGAAAAACGGTATCCAAAGCCTCATCTGCCTTCTGTTTTAACGAGTTATGTGGGATGACCGCAAAACCACCTTCCTCATCTGCAGGAAGCAGTGCGAAGCTATTTGCGCGAAGGAAATGTTTCACACGTTTTAAGGGCGCGGCTGGCCTGGATGGCCTAGGTCGCAACACAACATCCACAGCTGCTGAGATACACATTCCTTCTTCATTTCCCTCAGCGCATTTTGAAACGTCTCTAACCAAGGTTAATAGTTCAGGAGCAGACAGTTTAGGTTCAACAGCAAATTTTGGTCCCAGCTTAAGGGTTTTCGATTTTTTACACGTGACACAGAGCCTGATGGAGATGACATTTTAGTCTTGCAATTACAAAAAAAAATTTGGTCTATGCATGGTCGTTTTTTCATCGTCGATATCATCTTAACTTCCCACTACACATGTCTCGTTGCTGTCTCATTTGATTAGAAACCAGTACATATGCGTATGCGTACGCTGTTCTCTGTTACCTATATATATGTGCACCGCTTCGTGGAATAAAAGTATTGTTGGAAGTTACCGCTGTGTCCGCGTCTTGCCTCTGTCTCTCGTCCATTTCGTGCGCTAAAGACGTCAGTTACGTAAATATTCATGCAATATATAATTTCTGGTGTACTTGGATCTATATCAAAGTTGTTGAACAATATTTTTCTGTCATCTTTCGAGAAAATTAACACAAACTTCAATTACGCCTTTCTGTTGCCGCAGACGACGAAGCACAACCGCCTATAATGTGCTTCTAATCCGCGAGGTGAGAGGAAAATGTATGATGCTGCTTCGACATGGCAACCCAAAATGCGATCCTTCATCGATGTGCTTAGGCAACGTCTTCCTTCGATGCCTCCCGCACGCTTCCGTGCCGCTGCGTCATGGCGCGCGCTTACGTGGCGAGGCGATGTGCACTACCGCTACAGGTGAGGCGCGGCTCTCATTTCTGCGTGATTACGAGATTACGCAATAAAGGCTAACAAAATATTGTCATGAAATATATGCCGCGAAGCGCATTATTTCTTTATTAAACCGGATGTATTCCCTTCACGTTTTCTCCCGCTATTCGCCTGTTTCCGTATGTAACGCTCAGCCCCCGCGCTGCGCGAGGGAGCTGTGTGGCTTCTGCAATTAAGACGCGGTGACAGTCGGCAGAGCTCTGTCGCGTCTCTCTGCCGCAGAGGCCGTGCTTTCGCAGACGTCCACTGCTCGTCTCTCGTCGAGATGCACCGAAATGTAATCTTCTTCCACGGGTAATACACATTTTGGTGCCATGTACTTTCAAACTCATTTGTGTCTCCTCCCTTGACTGGCTGCTGCTTCTGCGGCAACCTAGTTTGGGTGAGAAATCAAATAGACCTAAAGTTTTTAATGTGACGAATACAATTTGCGAGGTTCAGCCAGTTTGCAGTGTGTACGTTTGTGTTCACCTAACCTCTCTCACGCCAACTAGGATTCCCTGGGTGTGTGTTACTGGGTTTGAGCGCGCTCATCAATGACCAAAATGAATGATTGAAAAAATATGCGGTGCTTGGCGCAGTCGAACAAGCGTCGTATGAATTCTCAAAGTATTGGCCTCACGTGTATTGAGACATGCGCCACGCGCGGACTCCGAGGCGTCGTCGCTCGACGGCGCGTCCAGAGGGAAGCACGCGGCAGGAGCTTGTCTGCATTCGCGCTTCGTACAGCGTGCGTTTTGGCGGTGCCAATACCGGGTGCCGCTACATAGGTTCGATGCTAATCGCACTAATTTCGCCGATCATTTGCAAAGGCTGAATGTGGCGCTAGTTTTTTACCTTAGCAACACTAAAGATGCGTATGCTTTGTCTACGTACACACAGAAATGTGGCATTCAGCGTGTACCCTTGGTAATTAAACAATAACATGTCTTTGGCGTTAGTAACATGTATACCGTGCTATAATAAGCCATTTTTGCCCTGACCTCTATTCGAGTTGTCGGAGGTTATAGGCGAAAGACAAGTTCACGAGAGAGAATGAAACAAGTTTAAAGATAGATAATTCAGAGAGGTCGGCCTAGGGTCCTCTGGCCAGCTAATCTGCGCGGAGGGAAGGGCAACATGAAAAGGGCGCGATGGCTGACGATGACGAATGAAGGGAGATGCGAAACATATAACAAGTCTGCCCACTCGAAGGCTGGAGACGTCACCTGTACTTGACAAAAATTTCCAAGAAGCATTGATAGCCCGAAAACGTCACGTCAAGCGCCTAGAATAACGTACTCTCACAATGGTTGGCTGTCCATGCGAGCAAGCTTCTTCTGTCGAACTTTTGTCGCTCTTCCCCGTATTAATGCAGTCTCATAGCAGTCGTCCTGTGGTCTCGTGCATTTGACACAGTTCATAGTCTGGGTAACTGGTGCGTGTCATTGAGTGTACTTACGTGTAGCAAACATAACAGGAAGGTTGAAATTACTGATGTGTGTGGCGCTACACTCTGTGAGTTTACTTCTTGTATTCTAAGTAATAAGTGTCTCACATTTATTGTTTCAAGGCATTGTACATTGTTATCCTTAAAAACATTCACCCACGATTACGACACTCCCTAGTGCAAAATTTGAGCGCATCTGTTTAGGTGTTTTAAATTTGCAATATTTTGAGGCAGTGAATTTGAATGGCAATGGCAGGGTCCTCTGCGTGGCGGCGCTGCGCCTCCGCTGGGGCAGCTTGTTCGGCAGCAGTGGCAGGCAAGCACTTCCAGCCGTTGCGTCGCTCTTTGTTCAGAAAGAAAGCGTGACGCCCCGTGTACACGAGGGGTCAGGCAAACGTTTGCCTAGTGGCTATGGTGTTGGGCCGCTAAGCACGAGGTCGCGGGATCGAATCCCGGCCGCGGCGGCCGCATTTCGATGGGAGCGAAATGAGAAAACACCCGTGTACTTAGCTTTAGGTGCACGTTAATGAACCCCAGGTGGTCAAAATTTCTGGACTTCCCCACTACAGCGCGCTTCATAATCATATCGCGGTTAATGCACGGAAAACCCCATAATTTAATTTTAAAGAAAGCGTGAATACGGGAACGCGCGGCTGGTGCGGAGCGCATTCCCTACCGGTGGCGGCGCAGGCAAAGAAGCGCATGCGCACTGGGGCCGAAGCCCACGCGAGTGGGCATCGGGGCCAGTGTGCATGCGATATAAGGTATCGGTAGGTGCGCTCGCCGCATGCCTTAGTAGTGACGTCATCGGCGAATGGTTGATGGCGCACTCTAGCGTGGCGCCATCTTCGATCCTCACCGTTTCCTCGATCCTCACCCTTTCATTATGCTCTCCTCCACTTTCCTCTTTGTGCTTCTGTTGTACCCTCCTGCACTTTCCCCATCGCGCTCTTTTCGCTTTTGCCGCCTTTCATCCTTATCTGCGCTTCGTGTTCTCTCGTCTCGGGCGGCACTGCGCTTTCCTCCTCATCCACTCGCCGTACTCTCATCCTCGCGCTCCGTTCGCTGTCGCCGTCTCCCGTGCTGCGCTGTGCTCCGTGTTCGTTCTGCCGGTTACGCCGACGCCTAGGCCGACGCTCAACGCAGGAATGCGCGCTGCGCTGTAAAAATCGCGTCATAGTTGATGCTGACTGAAAAGTTCACCGACGACTACTACATTCCTGATACCACGTTAGCTTTATGATTGCATTTGGAAAGAAATAAAGTTTACAATTACTGTATGAAATTACAACGAACCGTTAATTTGGAAGTGGAATCGTGTTTCAGTTTAGTTTCAGTTTATTATTCTTTAAATGCAATGAATTTGGTAAGATGCAATATGCAGACAAGGTTATTCAAGGTTACACAATATACAAGGTGTTGAATATTTTCTTAAGATGTGCTTTATAATATTTTTTCGGTGATTCAAAATAATTGAATGAAGGGACGTAGAAGAAAACTCAGGATATTTATTGGATGCTGTAGGCAAAATACCTGTTAAGGGCGTACGCACCATCGGAGCAACGCGCGCCGTCGGTGGCAGAACGCAGCTGCGATGGAGCGGCCACAGAAGCGACCCGCTGCGGCAGTCACGTGACAGCCACGAAAATCTTGCCTCCTCTCTGCGTGTAGGTGCGAGACGTCGCGTGCTTTTTCCTTCGTGTGCTGATTGATCGGCGCTGTATTTACGTTGCTCGTTTTTCACGCGAGGTATGTCTTATGAAGATGGCGACGTCGTTGCCACTAATCGTAATCTGGTTGGTGTGCTCAAGTCTTTGAACGCGTTCTAAAGGAAAGGTGAATGAGATGCTGGGTGTTGCCTCCGCGTCCTCGTATTCAGGGTCCGTCTTCTCGTACAGAATCGGATATGGCGCACTCTCTCCAAATACCTTTCCATAGGGGTGTCTCGGTTTAGACTCATGATTGTAAAAAAAAAAAAAAATACACAGAAGCAAACCTTAAGAATCGGAACATGCGCAAGCAAAAGCTGACGCGAGCAGACGATAGCACGAAACGAACACACCGGCTCAAACCAGATGAGTCGAGCGGTCGGGTGAAACCAGCTTCCCTCGCTGACGTCACTGAAGGTGATGGTGGTGAAAAGCATAGGGGCCGCTCTCATTGGTCTCCGGTGTTCGCGGCTCGGTTGCCACCGCGGAAAGCCGCGAGAGATCGGCCCAGGACCGATGCATCCCGTGGCAAGACGCATAGAGTAAAAGCAGGCTTACCGAGTGGCTGTGGTGGCGTCCCAGTCGGGCAGCCTCCTCGCTTCCAACAAAGAGCAGGCGCAATGACCTGGACTGCAGACGAGGTACCTGGATTTCACGGAAGCGGGCACAACGTGTAGCGACGGATAGTCGCTACAAGGGCTGCCCCCTTGAATGCCGGAGGCTAAGGTTTCAATGGCGGAAGGAATGAAGCGTTCAAGACAGGCTGTTCTCACGTGGTCGCACAACATTGTCTAAGCTTTGTCGCGTACGTCAATGTTCAAGGTATTCTCTGAACGCGAAACCACACGAATGGTGCCTTCATCGGAAGGAGTCAATGGTGGCGCGTGACAGAGTTGCGCCTCATGAAGACGTGCGTGGTTGTGTGCCCTCGTAGCGACCGTCCATCACTAAACGCCTTTAGACTATGCGCGATGCTACGCCTACGCTCTTAATACATATCACTATTTCTGTACTCGTAGACAGCTTTCTGTGGCTATGAATTGAAAGCTACGAAGGCAAAGCTCGCACAAGTGCTTATGAAAACAGTCTCGCGTTTTCATCCTCGTTAGTTTAAGCTGAGGAAGATAAACGATACACACCTTGTTAGCAACAATAACACGAAACACACATCTGAATGTAAAAAAAAAAAAATATTTATTTTGCGGTTTTTCCCTTCGGAGTCTAGGCAAACGCAAAACGGTCGCACGGGAAAGTTACGCCGATTCAGCGTCTGTTCCGAGTAGCCAAAAAGCACTGTCAAATGCTGCCGGACTACTTGGCGCGGTAACACATGTGGAGAACCTCCGCCCCCGTAGCTTTCCTTTCATAGCCACAGAAAGTTGTCCGCGAGTATAGTATCCAAGTACAGTAAAAGAGTCCTCTCTGGCTCAACAGTGGAGTCACAAGTTGTTGAATTGCAGTTGCTGGCATTTCATTAACTGTGCTGCAAGGAAAGGATTGTCTCCGATATTAACCCATGATAAGATGAACTGGACTAGAGACTTCGGGTAAGGCCGAAAGTTAGAAAGGTTCCACGGTCCAGGTGCTTTGCTTACAATCACCTCATCTAGCGATTCGGTACAATTTTTTGATGACGCATCCGAGTTATGAGGTAGGCTGATGTCAGCTTTTTTTGGCACCTTTAAGGAAGGCACTGTTCTTACTTCATTACCTGCTTTAGTCAGCGGGATAAGAACTACGCACATCTTTAAATCTTGACTATGACACAATAGTGTGAAGTCCGGACGTAATTTTAGCGTGGATCAAGCCGGATGATGTATGTTCTTGGTGGACAGAGCTGATGGTGGTATCAGCAGTTGCAGATGACCGCAAATAAGTTTTTGGGGTGCTTTCATTATACTTTTTTTTTTTTAAATTGGTTGGGACGAGCGGAAACTGCAGTGTATGACAGTGTTTTTGGTGTTTATGTAATTACAAAATCACTAAATGTACCTCTTATTATGCGTTTATTGGCGCTCAACGAGCTTCGACGCTGTTCCATTTTTTCTCTTTTCTCTGGTACAAAATAATTGGTCATGGCATCAATTATAATGGAACGGTCGGCAATTCGCAAGAAATATGTCATCGCTATGTTGAACTTGCTTAACTGGGATAAACGAACTTAATATACAGCACAGAATTCTACGTAATGACCAAGGTAATGCAAAGACGACGATAATTTCTCTTTAAGCTTGCAATGGCAAAATAAAGTTTATTGTTTTTAGACAATAATGCAGGAGGAAGTTGCCGGGCAATACGTTGTACATGATCTTTCCATTTTTACCGTGAAGCCGCCTATGGCTAGGATCTGGAAAAACTGTGCACGAGATATTCACAAAAACAATGCGTCGGAGCGATGAACGCTGTTGCGCAAACGCTATTCTATGAAGATGCATACCGGAACGTCAGTGAATATGTATGAAGTAAAAAAATAAAGAGTAAGAAAATTAATAAAAAATAAAAGCAAGAAAGAATAAAAAGAAAAATCAAAAATAGAAAAAAAACACATGAAACAAACAACGAAGTTCTGTGTGTGGGCCTTTCTTCAAGCATAATAGCATAACAACCATGAAGAACTTAATATAGCTATTGAGCAATACAGCTTCGCTGGTCTTACATCTTCGCATAATGGAAGGGCTCTGAATTTTTCTATTCAATCTGGTGCTTAATCATGTCTCGAACGAATCAGCAAGACGTCTGGAGTTAGCTACTTCGAGGGAGGTATCATATATTACCAATACGGACCCTGATTTCTAGCCCGACTTAACTGTCAAGGAAATGGCACCTAGACTAATCTATACCGGGTGGCTTAATGTGTCGTCAATCACATTTCAAGCTATGCCACGCGTTTCCATGTCACACATGTTGCCACAGCAGCATGTCACTTTTTAGGCATGTCACTTTAGGCCGCCGCAAAAAACTAATAGTGAAATCAGCCATCGCTTAGTCAGACCTTTTGCTCCGAGCAGGACACTGGACCATTTTGTAATAGTCAATGAAATCAATCAATCAATCAATCAATCAATCAATCAATCAATCAATCAATCAATCAATCAATCAATCAATCAATCAATCAATCAATCAATTCAACCTTATTTCCCTTGGAATAGGAGGAGTACGGGACTAAAAGCTTGAGCAGCTTGACCAGGTCCCGACCCCTTCACAGTTGGCAAAACAGCAGGATGACGGTCAGTCATGCACGAAGAGTTCAAATAAATCAACAAATATTAAATAACATCGGACAACACAAAATTTTGTAACAAAGCACAAGAACAATACAACGCATTTGCATAGGCTTAAAATGGGATGAACATGAAACGCAGCGATCGACAAGTAGAGGGACAAAAATTGTTTTAATCCACTGTACTTTGGCGTCCATTAAAGAAATTTCACATAGTGCTAGGCGTGTATCTGTATAGTCCAGAGCAAAATATTCAGCTCTTTCCTTATAGCTGGTTTTGCTTTACCGGTCTTAAGGCTGAAGAAGGTGGGAGCTTGGAGGCAATTGAGTACAGGTAGGTTAATAAAGTTCTGAATCTCAAAGGCAACATAGCGGAAAACTTTTTTCGGTAAATAACGACGGTGTATGGGATAAGTGTCCCCTCGTATGACATCGTTAAGCACTTGCTTCGGCAGTTCGAATTTGGACGGAAATTGCTTGATACGGCAGTGGACCCCCATCGACCTAATTCCGCCATTGATGAATGTGGTCAATGATGTTGGTGAATGACACTGTTACAAAACTGGAGACAGCTATTTCGGAATATCACCGCACCACGATTCAAGAAACGGCTGCAAAGTTCAAGAACAGTGTAGGTTCATAGGGATTAATAATTCAGGAACATATGTGCATGAGAAAGATGTTGCCACGTTGGGTTCCTCGCTTGCCTTCCGCTTTTCGAGAAGAGTTACCTGCAGCCGTAAACTTTTGGCTAAGTGCCTGAGAAACCACGGTTCAGAGCGCAGCTGTTAGGCGCCCATTCCTGGGCGAGCGTCGGCATCGTCCCTCGGCGTCTTCGTAACCGAGCGAATGACTATAGCGAAGGGTGAAAAAGCGAACGCGCCGCGCGGAAGGAAAACGGCAATAGCGAAGAGTGAGGAAAGCGGAGGAGGAGGCATGGCGAGAGCGTGAGAAGAAAAGCGTAGTGCCGCGCAAGACGGGCTTTGTGGGCACGATGGCTATGAGATGGCGCCAGGGTAGCGCGCATCTTCTGTTCACTGATGATGCCACCGATGCCATTTATGGAAACAAAGCGCTGCATGTGCGGAAGTCTGTCTGCAGCGGCTGTTGTGAATCACTCCCACGCGCTGCCTCTGGCGATCTCCTAATTATCGAGGCATTCACGCCACACTTCGCGCCGTTTGCAAAGTGCCGCCCGAGGCAGATTGTCCGCGCGAGCCAAAATGAATATTTTTGCAAGTTTGGTTACATTGGATGAAACATGGATTTTTTAACACGAACTAGAAATTGAATTACAATCGGAACAATGAAAGTTCTTCGACTCCCCACCCCCATAAAAACGCATGCGTGCAACTTCTAACTATTGAGGTGACCGTTCTTTAGATCAGCAAGAGGTAGATATGATAGATTTCCTGCTGAAAGTGGCCACCGTAAAGGGAGACCTGTTATGCAAACTTGCTGAAAGAAACTGACGAAAGTCATCAAAATAAGCAGGCGTCGTAGGCTTTTAAAGGGCGTCTTGTTCTTTCCAGACAATGCCCCTCCTCAAAACTCGCATGTTGCGCAAATCGATTCACGTCCCTCTGCATATGAATCTCTTCGCTATCTCTCGCGCACCTCTGACCTGTGGTCCTCAAACTTGCACTCCTCTACATATGAAGTTATTTTTCAAAAACAGGCAGTTTCCTGATTATGACACACTGATGGCCGAAGTCGAGTCATGGATCCAAGTCCAACCTGAGGATTCTACAAGGATGGCATCCATTCTACGTAACACGATGGCAGACGTTCGTGGCTCTCGGTGACAGCTATGTAACGAAAGGGAAACAAATATTCAAAGTTTCGCGCTGATATTAGCCCACCGCAAGTGGGTCGGGGCAAATAGTTATTGACTGTCCGCGGTATCTTGCTGAGGTGTCTATAATAAACACAACACTCCAAGTTGTTGACCTTTTTCTTGACTTGCATCACTGGAGACGCCCATGAATTAGAGGACGCGCTTTGATGGCGTACTTGGCCAGTATCTTCTTCTTTCCATATTGGTCTACGTCGATTTTCGCGTCGGAAACGCGATAAGAGCGCCGGTTAATGGAGTGACATCGCCGGTGTGAATATTATGCATAACTGTGGTCTGCCATAAATGGGCGATTGTAGATGTCAAAGACGTCGGCGCATGACAGCAAGATACGACGAAGAGCTTCTGCTTGGGTAAGTGGGCGGTCTGCAGATATCAGTCATTCTTTCAGAATTGGCACGTGGCGAAGTGATGGCATTGAGAGAACTCGAATGGCTCCGAGTACCGTCAAAATTGCTAACGCAGAAATGTTGCAATAATATAACGACGATACGGTGGCAAGCGTAATACCGCCCGGTAGTGGATGCATAGATAGTCTAAAGTTCAAATAGTCCAAAGATAGTCAAAAGCTAGGTTTGGTTTCCGCGTACGGTGACCACAGTGTGCGGGAACACGACAGAACGCGTCAGTACTACGTTGAGAACTGGAGTAACAATATGTTCACCATCGCCTACAGGAAGACAGGGGCCTAAGTGTTGGTGATAGCTTGGGATGGAGTACAGAGGCGCTCTACATAACGTGAGTGACTGAGAGCATCGGAGAACATGCGAACATCAAAAAAGAGTTTCTTTTGAAGAACGGAGGTCGAGAGGTCTGGAAGGGCTGAGTACGTGGGGAGAAAGTATGGGCCGATCATCTCGTCATGAGGACACTGCGTGAGCAGCACAAAAAAAAAAGTGGTCTGGAACAGGGGCCATCAATCCATACTCGGCAGTGCGCATTGCAAGACATATGTGCTGTCATCGGCGACCCGTAGTCTGTGCTAAATAGTAGCGGTAATAAATTTGCGGAGATTAGCATGGAGGGTAGCGCTCATTACTGAAATGTACGCTCCGCTGTTTATGAGGGCCATAATGGTCGCACTTGTTGGGAACGTTACGGCGCGCAGGTTCTGTCAAAAGAGAATTTTTATGCCGAGTCACTGATGCTGCGTCACCTGCAGGGCTGCACGGCTTAGTTTTGCGGAGCGCAGATGTCAGTTCGTGCAGGGGACGAGGAGCGGCGTGGTTGTGGCGTTAGAGATCGCCAGCCTTGTGGTGGCGATGAACGGTTGAACTTGGAGTGTGGAACAACGGCTTCAGAAGCCTGTGTACCAGGGCTAGGAGAGAAACGTCGAATGTTGCCTTCTGGATGACCAAACTAGGCTCCCGTGCTCCAGTTTGAAGGCGACGGCTACCGACTGCAGCAGTGATGGGCAATGCGTCCGAAGCGAGCGCAGTATAAAGATGTGGTTCGGTTGTCTGCCGTCAGTACCGCGGAGGGTAGACCTGGTTTTGAGGGCATTGGCAGGAGTACGTTCTGATGCGCGGAGAGAACCGACCGATGAAAAGTCCAGGTTCGCGAACTCCTGGCGGACGACTGCTTGTATGAGTGACGGGGTGGGCGGGATGGGAGACTGAACGTCTGGAAAAATGGTGGTCGGCACCATTGGTTCTAGTTCGCAGCGGACAATGTACGTGCCATTTTGTAACACTGTACACAGAGCAAATGTTTGCAGGACTTCACATGATGATGTGGCAGCGCTCGTACGTGAAGGTTCAGTCTTCGACATCCAAACCGTCCGTGCCCGAAAAGTTTCCCGGGTCCAGTGGCTGCAAAAGAATCACTGGAGCTTGTGGCTACTGCGCCGTCGTCGCTTCGTTGTTCATGGCGGAGCAGTGAAGACGCCAACCGTTTCGGAGTTCCGCGGGATAGCGTATATTAACGAATTAAAATCACATACAAATTTGTAACAGCTAACTCTTATTGTTACTGTGACCACATATAATATGCACCGTGGTCCCCCATTGCAATAATGCCTTTATGCCGCTGGAGGAATTATGAATAAATAAATAAACATCCACAAGCAACGCAAACAGATGCAAGGCTCTCACGTGCCTCTGTCCATTTCGTCGCTGTCGTCTTCATCCAACTATGTATATACATCCGCAGCCTTTTCACTGTCTCGCGACAATATATATTCAAACGTGGACTGGATAGCACGAAATTACAGGTCTTGTAATGCGTGGTGTACGTGTATCCAGCAATAGCGATATCTTGCAGACTTCAAGAGTAGGTGTTCTTATATGCTGCGTTAACATACACGAATCACAGGATGTTTAGTCTGCGTGAAAGTGAAGGAGTAGTGTATGCTGATTTATGCGTGCCGAAACTAATGCTTGATAGGCAGTGGTGGCTGTTAAGAGAGGATGGCTATATTCCTGAACATATGCCGTAGCTGTGGACTAGGCGTTGCACATTTTAAGGAATATAGGTGGTTTAAAGGTAGACAAAAACCCAGGGGCACTATGCCGGCCAAAGTAAAGTTTAAAAGAAAATGAAACGTTTCGGCTCCCACACGGGAGCCTTGTTCACAGGCAAAATAAAGTTTTTCGAGCAGCTCGTTTAAATAGTCTTGAACACGTGACGCAGGGAGCGCGCATACACTGACGACAGATTGCCATCGCTCCTGTTCAGAGTGTGTGGCGTTGTCTGAATCATGAACGACTCAAGATAAAGGCGTCGAAATAGCCCTTTTTCCCTGGCAAGGACAAGTGCCTTCCTCCAGTCGATTACGTGGCCGCTTGAAGCGGCATGCTCAGCCAAATAACTCGATTTCACATTTTGTTTTCGGACATCATAATTGTGCTGTTTAAGACGCCTTTCAGAGTCACCAGTTTCGCCAATGTACACGTAGTCGCAATCCACGCTTGGGACAACGTACACAACACCTGGGAATTTCTATTTTGGTAATTTTTCCTTAACATTGACGAGTGATTGTCGTGATTTCTGGTTTGGAAAGTGTGCCACTTGAACATTCTGTGAACGCAGAATACGGCTTAGAGCTTCACTTGTGGACGGGATATATTGTATTCCGGCGCGCTTTTGACTAGAGACAGCATAGGGTAACTGTGGACGTGCCATTTGTCGTTCAACAGCATTCAAGAAAGAACACGGGTAACCGCAGGCTGGTAGTTCCCGCCGTATCGCGCTTACGTCGGCTGCGTAGTCTTCTTGTTTCGTGCAGATTTTCTCCGCGCGTCGTAGAAGCGTGGAAACCACTGCCCTTTTGTGAGAAGCAGGTTGCATAGAGCCGAAATGGAAGTAGCGTCCTGTGTGAGTTGGCTTTCTGAAAACTGCGAACGACGAAGTAGGCCCCTTTCTTTCAATCAGCATATCAAAGAACGGGAGCTTGCCGTCGACTTCTTCTAGCCAACTAGTCCAACAAGCTACTCTCATGTGTAGAACGGATTTCTGAATTTCAGGATCCCGTTAAACTTGCAGAAGCGCGTTACTTGCTGTGAATAAGCAAAGGAATCGTTAGAACAAACGCGGTGCCGGCTTACTTGTAGTCGTCCCCTTGCTTATGTGTTGTCCGTAGTGCGTTATGGTGTGTTTAGTGTCAATAACCATCTCGGCTAAGTTAACGCCTTGCTCAGCCTGCTAAATTGCTTAGCCTACTTTGAAATTCGCCTCGCCTTGCGAGGAAGGTGATTTCCATTGACGCCCAATGCGACCAACGCAACGCGACCGCGGAACCAGCGACAGAGCACGTGCGCTTCGGAACGCAGTCACCATTTCAACGAGAAGGGCCGTGCGTGGCAAATTGAGCAGCAGCAAATGCGAGCGCGCATGCGTCGGACACACCTCGCTGCGCGTTGCAGGCCATTCTAGCGCATGCTCCGTGCGTTCTTTTCGAGGCCTGGTGCCGGGCGGTGTCGAGTGAGCGTCGTCAAGGGCCACCTCTTTGAGCACTTAGGGAAATTGCCTGGGAATGCCGGTTATGCGACGCCGCCGCTGGGCCTTCTCTTTCTATAAATATCTCTCGCGGCCAAGCCCACAAAAAGCAAGACGGACGCTGAGCGTGTGAACTGCAAAGCGAGCGAAACAATCCGCTCCTTATCGCTCTGCATCCCGCGTTGCCGCCGCGATTTGTTTCAGGGAGAATGTAAGCGCAGGGAGGAGGAAATCAAGATGTCTGCGCAGGTATGCGCGAAGGCCCCCCTCCGCATTGCGGGAACAAAGGACGGCAGTCGCTGCGCGCGACACAAAGGCGACGCTGATGGCTCGTCTGCTCCGGACACGCGGCTCGCTGGCCCCGCCGCGTGCCAGCTCGCGGCGTCGCTGCGCACATCGCTGGCGCCCACAGCGGGCGCGTCGTCGAAATGCACGCGTTGATTTGCAGGAGCAGCGTTGCGAGTAGGTCGACTGGGAACGGTTAAGGGAATGCTTCTGGGACACAAGCACGCACAGAAACGAGCGCGCACAATAAAGGGTCTGCCGACATAATCTCTAGAATGCTGCGAGAGGATTAGGGAAATGCGGCAAATTCTGTTATTGCTGAGACAAAACTCCCTCTAACCCTTCTTATGGCGACGCTTTACGGAAATGTCGACTCTTCGTTACATTGAAAGGTTTTCGGAAATGAGGAACAAAAGTTCTGTTTCGGTCACACCGTGCACTTTGAACGAGCCCGATCGCGATCGAATTTCTTGATCGGGATCGGTTCCCCTAGGGAGCTTGGCTTGCGCAAAGGCCCCATTCGCGAATGAGAAATGAAAATCATTTTCGGCAAGGTGGCAATCAAGCGTCCCTTGTTACGTCGTTATTGACCGATGTGTGCCATGCTCGTGCGAAACTTTCAGGTTCAAATTGTCATTGACCGATACGCTTATAATGATGCGGAAAAGTGCGACAGACGATATCATAGCGGTATATTGGAATATAAAGTTACCGTAAACATCTGTCCTGCACTTTATCGTCTTTGTTTTTCTCAGAGACACGACATTCAACCTGGACGAAGGCATCCATTAGCTGAGGCTAAAAGCGGAATGTAGCAATGGTATATTTACTTTCCAGCTCCTTAATGTCAGGATTTATGTACCTGCAAGAGACGAAAACCCAATTAAGGAGTTTTCAGTACCTGTACTAGGGTTAACCGATTCATCTGATATAAAATGAAACCAGCGCAAATAAGATGCTCAAGGTAGTCTCGTCGTCTTTCTCTTGTTTCGCGAACGGTGCGTTCGAAAACCCGCTCATTGATTTATTTCACGACGTTGTACATGTTCACAATTTTCGTCGTCAGCTGTATCACGTTTTGTTGTCTGATGAGCATTCAGAAATGGCATGAAGTAATGCCACGTCGTCTGCGACGTTCCTTCCAGCTAAGGCGCGTGATGTGGGGTTTAAACACCGTTCATACGCTTCGTGTTATGACCATACTCGTGTTATACGTCGACCGTGTAACATCACATCTTATTCTGGCTTCTCGCGATGCATGTTGCTTGGTCGACGAATGAAGGACTCGACGAATGCCTTGCTCGAGGAAGTAGCTCCATCACGGCCACGAAGCGCACTAGCGGCACCCGACTTATGGGTCGTGGTGCGGCGGTGGAAATATGTTACCCGTCGTATGAACTACTAATTGCGTACATTTGTTAGCGAATCTGGCAAGGATATGAGACGTCAGGTCTGCTTTACCTTCTTGTTCAAAGAAATGTCCATGCCACTGACTATGATAGGTTTCGCAGTAATGCTCTAAAATCAACAATTCCTTAATATGCTTTTCTTAATGCCGACGTATTTGCAGAAGATGCCAAGCCTAAACAACCACACAAACTTAACGATGAGTACAGATAACTGAACCTGTGGCATACACGAACTCTTAAATCCGAAACCTGACATATTTTCTGTTCTGCATACACAAAGAAAGTATCGCTTTCTGCGTTTGATTGATTACCGCAGTGCCTCCAAGCAGGCTTTCAAGCGCTCTCTCGATGTCTGAGCAGCAATAAATCCGGGTGTTATAGAAATGTATTGACCTTTCAGTGCATTTGATCTGAAACGTCGCTTTCTGACGTGTACCTGTCAACGTGAATTACCTGAGCATGAAATTGCAGGGGGGAACCTATGACCGTAATGATTTATTGTATTCTGGCTAAAGTTAGGAAAAACAATGAATCTCCCGTAGATTACAGAGATGTGATGCAAGGGAGCTTCAGAATCGGATGTCCTTGCGCTGCACAGACATTCCACGATTTTTTTCTTCTTTATATTATAGAACCTTAAGAACGAAGTTGTATTACCACAGAAGCAATCATTGGTTATTTGCTGCATATTACAGTACTTCTCGTACTTAACCAGACGTTAAAAAAAGGAACATTGCAGTTTTTATTGTCTTCGCAGAAGAAAGAGGTGCAGTAGACTGCATTTGCTGAAATTTCTTTTGTTCAAATTACAGAAAAGCACACTAATCACATTCCATAGGACATTGCGTTCATGTCACTGCAGACAAACATGACATCCAATGCTGGTTATACGTGCGGCCTGTTGAATTGTTCACGAAGTCTGTAAGCGAGTTTACTTTGACAGGAAACTTAATGAGCCCCGCGAGGTGTATGTCTATACGTACATAAACGTGCGAGAAGGTTATTCACATCTTACATATTTACATTGCCGGCGCAGCATATTTCCGGTGCCGTTGGCCTTGCTCGTGAAGAGACTTTTCTACAGCAGCACGCAAGCACACAAATTGCCCAGTAATGCTAACTACTCTATTCGCAGGGCCTGGGCAGTGTACACAATATGATCATCACAAGGTTTAGGAGCGCTTCACTTTTGCTCTACAACTACTACGAAAAGACATACAGAAGGCTGACACCTCGTATGATACCCCGTATTACACAGGGATCCTACACTGAAGAGATTCTAACATTTACTTGTCAGCTACCCATTTTTAAATAAATTACTGGTTTATGCCACGTGTACTCCAAAGTAGGTGCAAGCAAGAATTACTTGTCTATTTTACCATCAAAAAGTTACACATGTAATATAGCACCGCCTGCCTCTTCGCCATCACTCTTACGCCGCTGTGAACCGAGGGCGATTTCTTGAGATGAAAGCGTTCTTCCTTTATTTTTCTTTTTTTTTTGGGGGGGGGGGGATCTTCTGTAAGTATCCACCTAGTCGACTGTCAATGGTGGCCGCCGATGATTGGTTGGAGGTGTGCGACCGAGTGGGGAGGAGATTGCCTCGGGGCGCTTACCTTTTCTGGCTGGTACAATCAGTACTTCAGCTGAGGCCGAAATGAGCAGCCCACTAGGTGGACTGTTATAGAATAATCACCTCCCAGCGCGTCGTAGCGGCCCCTAGGGATCTTTCGCACCGTCGGATAAAGCTGGTGGAAAAGCGGGCGGCGTGCGCGATGCGTCTGATACCCATGCTGCTGCGCAAGGAAGCTCGCCCCTTTCGATCAGAATGCGAGAACGAAGGAAGTGGTGCGCTCGAATACAAACATCCAGTCTGATGACAGCAAGTGGCGTCAACCAATGCAATGCCGTGATTTGAACATGTTCAGTCCCATGCGCGCGTGTGTTTATTCGCATGTGCGTGCGCATTAAACACCGGAATTCGACAGCCTGAGAGCGCGCCCTCGCATAAATGTTTAGCCCGCTCTTAGTAGAACAAATTGATTTACGTGTTAGCGGGATTCAAATAACATGTGTTGACACTAGACAGCGACTCGCGTACTTTCCACTTCAATGTCGTAGTAGCTTTTGGTGCGTGAAAATCGCACAAATTGTGCTCGCAATATTGTTTTGCATCCGCTGAAGAACGTGGCCGTAAACGAATGCTTGCGGTCGCGCGCGTGGTTCTTTCGTTATACGTCTAAGCCTGCGTATCTCTTAAGCATATGTCCATTATGCTTTGCAGTACTTTAGAAATAAGAACAGAAAACCGATATATACATATATATATATATATATATATATATATATATATATATATATATATATATATATATATATATATATATATATATATATATATATATATATATATATATATATATATATATATGTTGTGATGAATGCGAAATGCGGGCGATGAAGGGCATATTTGCAAACAATTGACAAAGAAAGCTAGGGAAAGATGTGTGATCCGGCCCACGTGTAAGCGACCTCATCATCGGTTTCATCGCCCTGCCAAACCTCGCGTTCACCCACGTATCAATCACTCCGGTGGTGACGTTGAAGAACACAGTAGCAATACTGCGAAGGAAAAAACTAACTTTTATTGGGCGAACCTGTGCCCACAAAAGCAGGCTCCACTTATAGCACGACGATAGCGGCGAACACGGTCGGCGATCGTCGAAAATCTGATCAGCGGATCAAGCGCGGCGGCTTTTATACAGCAGTCGTCGAACGTTCCAGAGTAATCGCTGGGACCCGCGCGCCTTCCACAAAGTTCTACATTATTCGCGTCACACACGCATGCATCACATTACACAAGGTTCGGTCAGAGACAGCGGATGGAAGCATCGATAACATTCCAGAAACTTCCGATAGATTCAGGCGCGTCCTGCGCTGTGCGATAACATTTGTTAGGCGGTAAAACGTGTCGCCCGATAAAGACAAACAAGTACACGTGTCAATACCCCCCTCTCAAAAAAAGCATCGACCGGATGCTGCAAACGAAAATACTAAAGAAAGACACCCGTAGCAAAGAGAACAACAAAATAAGGAAGTTCGTCAGCGTCCGTAAAAGGGTTTAAGGCGCACTACGTGGACCACTTCAGATCGTGCGCGGCGCCGCTATGAATGAGAAATGCCGTCAGGCACGACCTCATATTCCAGTGCGCCAATACGTCGGATGACCTTGTAGGGTCCGAAATGACGTCGCAATAGTTTCTCACTCAGTCCTTGTCGGCGTATCGGGGTCCATACCCAAACACGGTCGCCCGGCGGGTAATCGACGAAGCGTCGTCGGAAGTTGTAGCGTCGGCTTTCGGTACGCTGCTGGGTCTTGATTCGTAGGCGGACGAGCTGTCGGGCTTCTTCGGCGCGCTGGAGATAGGTAGCGACGTCAAGATTCTCCTCGTCAGTGACGTGCGGCAGCATGGCGTCGAGCGTCGTCGTCGGGTTCTTGCCGTAAACCAGCTTAAATGGCGTGATCTGTGTTGTTTCTTGCACCGACGTGTTGTAAGCGAATGTTACGTACGCCAGGACGGCATCCCAGGTCTTGTGTTCGACGTCGACGTACATTGCTAGCATGCCGGCGAGGGTCTTGTGCAGGCGCTCCGTGAGACCATTCGTCTGCGGGTGGTAGGCAGTTGTCCTCCTGTGGCTTGTCTGGCTGTATTTCAGAATGGCTTCGGTGAGCTCTGCTGTAAAAGCCGTTCCTCTGTCGGTGATGAGCACTTCTGGAACACCATGGCGCAGCAGGATGTGCTCGACGAAAAATTTCGCCACTTCGGCTGCGCTGCCTTTTGGTGGAGCTTTAGTTTCAGCGAAGCAGGTGAGGTAGTCCATCGCCACGACGATCCACTTATTCCCGGATGTTGACGTCGGAAACGGTCCCAACAAATCCATCTCAATCTGCTGGAATGATCGACGAGGAGGTTCGATCGGCTGTAGTAATCCTGCTGGCCTTGTCGGTGGTGTCTTGCGTCGCTGACAGTCTCGGCATGTCTTGACGTAACGGGCCACGTCGGCGGTCAGACGCGGCCAGTAATACCTTTCCTGTATCCTCAACAGCGTCTGGGAGAATCCGAGGTGCCCAGCGGTTGAATCGTCGTGTAGGGCGTGCAGTACTTCTGGATGCAGCACTGACGGTACAACAAGAAGGTAGCTGGCGCGGACTGGTGAGAAGTTCTTCACGAGCAGGTTGTTTTGTAGCATGAACGAAGATAAACCGCGCTTAAATGCCCTAGGGACAACGTCGGTATTCCCTTCCAAGTACTCGACGAGGCCTTTTAGCTCCGGGTCTGCTCGCTGCTGTTTAGTGAAGTCTTCCGCGCTTATTATTCTAAGGAAGGCGTCGTCATCCTCGTCGCCTTGTGGCGGGGGATCGATGGGGGCGCGAGATAAGCAGTCGGCGTCAGAGCGTTTTCTTCCGGAGTTGTATATTACGGTGACGTCATATTCTTGCAGTCCGAGGCTCCATCGCGCCAGCCGTCCTGAAGGGTCCCTTAAGTTATCTAGCCAACACAACGCGTGATGGTCGCTGACGACTTTGAATGTCCTGCCATAGAGGTAAGGGCGGAATTTTTCTTTAGCCCAAATGATGGCGAGGCATTCCTTTTGAGTCGTAGAATAATTGCCTTCCTCTTTTGAGATCGACCAGATAGCATAAGATATTACCCGTTCAAGTCCGTCTTTCCTCTGGACTAGGACGGCACCGAGGCCTTGTCTAACGGCGTCAGTGTGGATTTCAGTATCGGCGGCCTCGTCGAAGTGTGCAAGTACCGGCGGCGACTGCATGCGTCGTTTGAGTTCTTGAAATGCGTCGGCCTGCGGCGTTTCCCACTTGAACTCGACACCATATTTCGTTAGATGTGTTTGCGTCTCCGCGATGCATGAAAATTCCTTGACGAAGCGCCTATAGTAGGCACACATGCCAAGGAATCTGCGCACTGCCTTCTTGTCGATTCGCTGCGGGAACTTTTCGATGGCAGCTGTCTTCTGCGGGTCGGGGCGTACTCCAGATTTGCTGATGACGTGGCCTAGAAATGGAAGCTCCATTGTAAGGGAAGCGACACTTTTCCGGCTTCAGAGTGAGCCCTGATGACTTGATGGCCTCTAATACTGTCGCAAGCCGCCGAAGGTGTTCGTCGAAATTTCCGGCGAAGACGACGACGTCATCCAAGTAAACAAGGCAGGTCTGCCACTTCAATCCTGCTTAAACCATGTCCAGCACGCGCTGGAACGTTGCAGGCGCCGAGCACGATCCAAATGGCATAACCTTGAACTCATAGAGGCCGTCTGGCGTGATGAAGGAGGACTTTTCGCCATCCCTTTCGTCGACTTCTATTTGCCAGTAGCCAGACTTGAAGTCCATCGATGAGAAGTATTTAGCATTGCAGAGCCGATCCAATGCGTCGTTTATCCGTGGGAGGGGGTATACGTCTTTCTTCGTGATTTTGTTCAGTCGACGATAATCGACGCAGAAACGTAGGGTTCCGTGCTTTTTATTCACTAAAACAACTGGAGACGCCGACGGGCTTTGCGACGGCTGGATGATGCCGTCGCGCAGCATTTCGTCGACTTGTTGTCTTATAGCTTCGCGTTCTGGCGTCGAAAATCGGTAAAGACTCTGGCGGAGTGGTCGAGCGCACTCTTCGGTTATTATGCGATGCTTTGCGACTAGTGTTTGTCGAATCCTCGATGACGTCGAGAAGCAGTCTTTGTATCGTCGAAGCAGACTTCGGAGCTGCTGTTGCTTAATCACGGGGAGACTTGGATTAATGTCGTAGTCTGGTTCGGGAATTATGGTCGTCGGGGTAGATGCGGCGGAATCCGAGCGGACAAACGCATTACTGGTTTCCCGAATTTCCTCGATGTACGCGATCGTCGTGCCCTTGTTGATGTGCTTGAACTCGTGGCTGAAGTTTGTCAGCAATACTTCAGTTTTCCCTCGATGCAGTCGAGCGAGCCCTCTTGCGACGCAAATTTCACGGTTGAGCAGTAGACGTTGGTCGCCTTCGATGACGCCTTCTACGTCAGCGGGTGTTTCGGTGCCGACCGAAATAACAATGCTGGAGCAAGGCGGGATGCTCACTTGATCTTCGAGCACACTCAAGGCGTGGTGACTACGAGGGCTTTCCGGCGGTATCGCTTGATCTTCCAACAGCGTTATTTACTTCGACTTCAGGTCGATGATTGCGCCGTGTTGGTTCACGAAGTCCATGCCGAGAATGACGTCTCGTGAACACTGTTGCAGGATAACGAATGTGGCAGGGTAAGTCCGGTCATGAATGGTAATTCTTGCCGTGCAGATTCCACTCGGCGTGATGAGGTGTCCTCCAGCGGTCGGAATTAACGGGCCTTCCCATTCATTCTTAACTTTCTTCAATTGAGCTGCGATGAGTCCACTCATGACGGAGTAATCGGCTCCTGTGTCTACTAAGGCGGTGACTGCGTGGCCGTCGAGAAGCACGTCGAGGTCGGTGGTTCTTTGTCTTGCGTTACAGTTAGGCCTTGGCGTCGGATCAGGGCTGCGTCGCGTTGACCTGTGGTTGGTACGTGGCGTCGTCAGGTTGTCTTTCGTCAGCGTGTTCTTTCCTGCCAGACTTAGTCGGGACGGCGGTGTGTCGTCGTTGTTATGTCGTCGAGATAGTCTTTTCGGCGTCTTCGTCGGCGGCGGAGGATCTTGGTCTGTTCGACGAACAGCAACCGCACCTTCATCGGTTGCTGCTTTTAGTTTTCCGGATATGGGCTGACGGACCGGCCCCGGGCTGGGCCAGTGTATGGTCGGCGCCCGGCGACAGGTAGCGGCCTGGTGACGGCGAACGGGACGGTCGTCGAGGGTTCTACTGAGTAGCGTCGAGGTAGTCGGCGATGTCACGAGGGCGTTCACCTTCCCTCGGGTGCTGTCCGTTTACGGCGAAGCCTCGCAATCCCAGGTCGCGGTATGGGCATCGGCTGTACACATGGCCGGCTTAGCCGCAGTGGTAGCAGAACGGGCGGTTGTCGGGGGTGCGCCAAATGCCCGTCTTTCTCGCGTAGGTGCGCTGGGCGACGGGTGGTCGTGCTGGTGGCGGCGGACGACGGAATTGCGGCGTTACAGGGCCCTGACGCGGTCACGGAGGGGGACCTTGACAGCGTGCGACGGCGGCGTAAGTCATTGCTTCTGGCTGGGGCTGCGGTAATTGTGGTTGCACCTCAGGAATTCCAAGCGATCGGTGCACCTCTTCTTTCACGATGTCAGCGATCGAGGCCATTTGAGGCAGCGACGATGGCAAGACCTTGCGCCCTATGGCTCTGATGGTCTCGCCTAGATCGCCCGGGGCCAGTGATTGAATTCCGGCGTAGCTTGTTGGCTTGGTGCGTCGGTAGAATCGCCGGTTCCGCAATTCCAGTGTCTTCTCGATGCTCGTCGCCTCACGAAGAAACTCGTCGACAGTCTTCGGTGGGCTTCTTACCATTCCGGCGAAAAATTCCTCCTTTACACCACGCATCAGTAGGCGGACTTTCTTCTCCTCGGACATTTGTGGGTCGGCGTGGCGGAACAGACGGCTGATTTCCTCAGTGAAGATCGCAATCTTCTCATTCTGGAGCTGCGCTCTGGTCTCCAGTAGAGCTTGGGCTCGCTCTTTTCGCACGACGCTTGTAAATGTTTGCAGGAAGCCGCTTCGGAAGAGGTCCCACGTCGTCAAGGTGGCTTCTCAATTCTCGAACCACGTCTTGGCGGCGTCCTCCAATGCTAAATAGACATGTCGTAGCTTGTCGTAGCTTGACGTCAAAGGGTGGAGCTTGTGTCACCGTATCACGAGGCAGAGTAGCGAATGGCTTAGTGGCAGCTGGGCTGTTGAAACGGTTGCAAGTCACACATTTCTTGAGGACCTTTTTCACCATTTGCCTTCCCCGCGCGATCCATTACATTTCCCTCAGTTCGGTAAGAGTCTCCAGTGCGGCGGCATGCAGGAGACGGCGGTGGGCTGCGCTGATCGTTAGCTCTGTGAAGGGATGTCTCTACGGTAAGATAACAGGATGCTTCACGTTGTAGGACAACTCGGCTGCGCTGAGTCTTCCCCCCACTCTGAGCACTCCATCGTCGTCGTAGACGACGCTGAGATCACGTATCGGAGAATCACTTGGCATGCATGTCGAGCGGCGAAGACACTAGAGTTCCTCTTCGAAGGCCTCGAATTGTACCTGAAGAATCAAACATGTGCCTGTTGAACTTATGTCGTAATAGGTCCCTCGTATTTTTGGCCGGGGTGCTTGGCGTTGTGGAAAAATCGTAAAACCCAGGCTGTCACTCGAACCAGTCTAGAGAGGGAGCTATATTTCTGCAGAGGCAAGACGGATTCCTTTACAGTCACGTTGTGATCGCGCAGCGTTTTTCTTTCCTCCTCTGCGATAATCATGTCAGCGGTGCCTTCATGCCTTGGCCAGCAAGTAGATGGCTTCGAAAGCCAAGCAGGTCCACTCCACCAAAGTGAGCTCGACTTGAGTGCCTGAGGTGTGGCTCCCCTTGTCAAAAGGTCGGCGGGATTTTCGATCCCAGAACAGTGATTTCAGATGTGTGGATCCGATCGCTGCTGAATTTCCACCACTCTGTTGGCGACAAAAGGTTTCCGTTGTTGGGCGGGACCTCGCACCCAATGCAGCGCAATAGATGAATCAGTCCACAGATACCATTTGGCTATTGGAAGGCTCAGTGACCGCTCCAAATATTCCCTCAGTCGAGCACCTATCACCATGCCCATCAATTCCACTCTTGGAAGAGAAATTCTCTTAATTGGTCCTACTCGGGAGAGGACCAGAGTAAACTTTGCTTGCTTGACCCCGGAGATGCGCAAATCGACAACTGCGCCATAAGCTTTGGGGCTCGCATCTGTGAAGACGTGTACTTCCTTCCAGCTATCGTTGGGTAAGCTACCATACCGTCTTGGCACTGTTATGTCCGTTAAATGGTGTAGCTGGGTGCGCCACTGCGTCCAAGCTACTTTGACTTCTTCAGGCAGAGGGGCGTCCCACTCAATGCCCAATTCCCACAGTGTTTGAAACATCAACTTGGTTCTCACTGTGACCGGAGAAATGGGTTATATATATGAGCCGATGCTTGAAGAATGAATCGTTTGGTGTTGCTGTCTCGGTCTAGAAAATCTAAGATCGCCTCCATGGAAAATGCTAGGTGATCTCTGTCCTTATCCCATACAAGTCCGAGGACCCGTGAGACACTTTTTGTTGGACATTCCACGTAGCCAAGGGCACATCCGGTTCCTTCGTCATTGAACAGCTGTTGCAGCTTCTTGGAATTTGAGTTCCACTTACGCAGTGTCATGCTTGCTCGATTCATGGCATCCAGTACCCCTCGGTAGAAATCTGTAGCCTCCACTGTGCTCGCTCCTGTTATGAGGTCGTCCACGTAAAGGCTCTCGCTGATGGTTTCTCTTATTTCGAGATAATCTTTTGTCCTGGAAAGATGGTGGCGCACGGTGGCTGCGAGGAGGAATGGACTACTTGTCACTCCAAAAGGGACACGAGTCATTCTCCAGACCTCAATAGGAGGCTCTGGGTCTTCGTTCGTTGGAAGATGTGCATACCAGGGAAATCGGAGAGCATCGCGATCCGCCGGTTGCACCGAAATTTGCAGAAATGCCTTTTCAATGTCTGCACTTAATCCAATGCGATGAATTCTGAAGTTCAGCAAAACCTTAAGTAAATCTGGATTCCTGTTCGGTCCTGGTTCTAGGGCTTCGTTCAGAGATATACAACCTGCATCGTGAGAAGATGCGTCAAAGACGACTCTAATCTTGGTCGAAAGGCTGTCAGGTCTAAAAACTGCACGATGAGGCATGTAGTATAATCTGCTTACATCGTTGTTGCTTTCTTGCGATGGAAGTCGTTCTGCGAACCCTTGTTCCAGGAACTGACGGATAGTCTCGTCATACTTGATCAGTGTCGCCTCATCTTTCATTAACTTCTTCGGGAGGTTAGTGAAGCGCTTCTTTGCAACAGCTTTGTTGTCGGCGAGTTGCATGTTCAAGGGTTTCCAGGGCAGTGCTACCTCATAGCGCTTGTTCATTTTCTCTACCGATGCCGATAATGTGCTCATGACTTCTTCGCTTTCTTCGTTCGTTTGGCCACAAGAGTCGGTAATTCCAATGCTCTCAAGTTCCCGGAACGATTTAAGCTCCTTGGACAAGCTGGTGGTGTCGGCGAACACTCCGGCACGAAGCACTGCCACGGTTGAGCAGTATGCAGCTGAGCTACTGGTGGGAATCGCTCCTTGTAGAGTCCAGCCAAATTCAGTCTTTACCGCAACTAGTGCGCCTTGCAGCTTCTTGACTTCAGCACACAGCAAAGTCCAGTAATAGTCAGCACCAATCAGAATGTCGATCCCACTTCCCATCAAATGGGCTGGCGCAACAGTCATATCTGCCAGTTCATCCATATCCGCTTGCACCTCTTTTAGGATGTCCTCAGGAACGTGAAGCCGATCAGAGCAGATCTCCGGTATTTCCAGAGCTTCGATAGAGTGCTCTTTACGGTCGTATTGACTTCTTAGCCAAATTTTTACTCTTCTGCGCTTCTCTTTGATAATGTTTCCTGCTCCTCCGAATGGGTAGAGTGTGATGTCCTCTTCACCTACGACCTCTAGTTGCAGTTCACGTGAAAATCTTTTAGTGACAAAGCTTCGTTGGCTACCTCCGTCAAAGAGTGGACGAGTGAGCGCTCTTCTATGTCCCTCTGCACATACTTGAGCTGTTTGGAGCAGTACAGTTGTACCTTTTCAGATTTCTTTTCTGTGCAAGAATGCAACTCTGTGGCCTTGTTCTCGGGTGGCTTCCATGTCGGGTCACACATCTGAGTCAGATGTCTTCTGCCACATTCCTTGCATTTTATTCTTTTGTGGCGGCATTCCCTTGAAGTGTGCCCTGTTATGCAGCATCGGAAGCACCGGCCAGCTGCAGTGAGCCTTTTCTTCTTTTCATCCAATGAGATCTTCGCCTGACAATTGTGAGTCGCATGATCTTTTGCAGCACAGAATGCACATGGATCGGCCTGCTTCGAAGCACCCGCAGAAATAAGAGAAGCTGCTGACCCTTTTTGAGGTTTGCTCTTTTCTTTGTCTCTATGTTTTGATTCTCTGGCTGCGAGATTACCAGGTTGCAGTGCCTTTTCCCTGCTCTCTACTTCTGTTTAAAAAAAAAGCTTGGAAACTCTTGATGCTGATCCCTTCATTTTTGCTTGCAGCGGAAAGTCCTTTGTGGTATCCGACAACAATATCGGTTGGCAGCATTCGCAGGAGTGCGGAGGAGAGCAGGGTACCGTAACTGTCTTTTTTGACTCCGACCGCCGTGAGACCAGCGATATTACGTTGCAGGTGGTCATAGAGTCGACGTAGGCCGATGTGCTCCTTTTCGTTCTGTACCGTTGGCAAGTCGAGTAACTGTGTCAGATATTCTTGAATCAACACGTCTCGACGACCGAAGCGCTCTTTCAGAAGTTCGATGACAGTGGTGTAATTTGCCTCAGTCGCTTGAATGCCGGCAATGGCCGCTGCGGCTTTTCCCGAAAGTACCTATCGCAAGTACAGAAACTTCTCTGCGTTGGAGAGGCCGTCGTTTCCGTGCACCGCTTGCTCGAACTGCTCCCAGAAAGACTGCCACTCCGTGGCGGCGCCGCTTAATCGTTGTAACTCGAGCTTCGGCAGTTTCACTGTGCACTTTGCCCCCGCCGGAGGGCCGTCGGTCCGCACCCGCGTCGCCGCCATTCCTGCTTATTTTCTTCGCACGTCTTTTCCTGCTTCTTGGCGGAGTTTTTCCATGTGTGCGACGATACCGTCGTTGTATTCTATGGTCCGTACGTAATTTTGCTCTGCGTCTTGGTCTTTCACTAAAGGCTCGATGGCTGCGTCCACCTCGTTTAGCTCTATTTGGAGGGCGCTAATCCTCGCAAACAATACATTAAGAGCTCCTTCGTCTGCATGACTCTCCAAGAATAAGTCCACTACAGAAATCAGTTTAGTCACTTTAATTCTCAATGCACTTCTTTTCAGTTTGAGCCGTTCCATCGTGGCATCAATGTTTACAGTTCGCTTACCGCGATGGGGCTTGAGTCGTGGTGTCGGTTTCGGTTGAGCGTGGCGTCCCTAGGCCTTGTTGTTGAAGGCGCGCCTCGTCGACCGTTTTCTGCCGGAGGATCGTTGCTGGTTTTCCCCGAGCTCGTTGTGGTGTCGACGTCTGTTGACCTCGTTGCCTCAATAGTAAGTTCGATCGTTTCTCCTGGGTTTCGGCACCAAATATTGAGGAAATTATGGTAGGTCGAAAAAGAACCGACTGCTTCGTTTGAGGTGAACAAAACAACTAAACTTTATTTCGATAGTGATGCCCGTTGCCGAGCGAGTTCGGAGGAGCACAGGGTTGCCCGTTGACGAAAAGAATGAGGCTAAAGTTGGCAGTTTCTTCACGCCACCGCCAGGAATTTTGTCCGGCAGCAGGTGTGCAGGAAGGGTCGTCAACTTCCTTCCAACAAGGAAGTGCGCCGGTGACAGTGGTTCTGGCTCTTGAACATCATCCTATATAAAAGTGAAAGGGCGTGAGTTGATCACGGCCTCCACCTTATAAAGAATCGTGGTCATTTTTTCGAAACTCAAGCTGCTCTGACCTAACACCTTTCACAATGCTACTTTCACAGATCGCATCATCCGCTCGCAGAATCCGCGCCACCAAGCTGCCCGTTCAACAATAAACGTCCATCTGATCTGGTTTCCGGTGAAGTATGACTGCAATTCCTCGACTTGCAACAGCATGAATATGGCCTTTAGATCCCTGGTAGCACACTTGAATGTGAGCGCGTTGTCCGAATACACCGTCGAGCAAATTCCACGGCGTGCCACAAAGTATTTAAAGGCCAAGAGGAAGGCCGTAGCCGACAGGTCGCTGACAAGCTCAAGGTGGACGGCACGTGTCACAGCACAGGTGAAAATAGCGATGAAGCATTTTTTGCTGTCGCGTGACGGTCTACAAATCAAGGGCCCTGCAAAATCGATGCCAACGATGTCGAACGTGTTTCCCTTTGGCGCTATGTCAGCTGCAAGTGGTGATACTCATTCCGTAGCTGGAAGGCAACTTTGTGACAAACGAGGCACTGCTTGATGACTTTCTTTACGGGCTGACGTCCTAGGATAATCCAATATGATTCTCACAGCTGTGCTAGATCATTGCGTACGCCCGTGTGCAGCATTCTCAAGTGTTCCTTCCGTATGAGCAGTGACACGTGAGGGGGGTGACTGCCAGGGAGAAGGATGGGATGCTTAGTCACTGAATCGCAAGCGTCCACCAACTCGCATGAGGCCCTCTTTGTCGAAGTACGGGTTGAAAGGCATAACAGGAGAGCTCTTGCGCAGCGGTCTTCAATTCTTCAGGTTTGAAATGTCGTCGCTGAGCGCATCTTCTTGAGCTTTAGCCAACCAGTATCTTTCGGCGCCAATTACTTCTTCAGCTCGTAATGGGCCAATCGTCTTTCCTTCTTGGTTGTGGCAGTTGTCGAGAAAGCGGCGGACCCACGCGGTTACATACACGACTCTGCTGAATGAACTATAATTCTCAACACTGAGAATTGCCATGAATGACGATGATACTATGAGCATCACCGTCGCCTTTCGCTCTTCCATTTGGCACTCCCCAACCTCCGAGCTCGGCTCACTTATCGTTGCCCGACGCGTGTCATCCTCCTGAAGCCAACGGGGTCCTCTCCACCACAATTCGCTTTCCCGCAGGGCTGGTGGGAGAATGCCGCGGGTGATTAGGTCAGCGGGTTTGTCTGAACCTGGGCAGTGTTTCCAATCCCTGGGATCGGTCAGCGCTGATAACTCTGAGACTCGATTTGCCACGAAGGGCTTCCATCTGGCAGCGTTTCCCTTGATCCAGTACATAGCTACTGTAGCGTCAGTCCAGATGATGGTATCAATGTTCTTCAGATCCAAAGCCTTGGAAACGTAGTGGCATAGTCGCGCGCCAACAAGGGCTCCCATCAGCTCCAATCGGGGTAGCGAGAGGCATTTTAAAGGGGCCCCCTGGATTTGACCATGACCAAGCTGACATTTATTAGTCCGAACGGAGACTTGGTCACGATATATGCGAGAGCAGCATAGGCCTTCGGGCTTGCGTCACAGAAAACATGCACCACTTCCTCCGTATCATCGTTTCTAAAGTCTGCCGCTATCAGTCTTGGAATAGACACTCCTTCAATGCATGGAAGCTCCTTACACCAGCAGTCCCACTCAGGCTGCAATGTTTCAGGCAAGGGATCGTCCCAACCAATTCCCAACTCCCACAACTTCTGGAACATTACCTTTACGCATAATTTTGTGGGAGCAATAAACCCAAAAGGGTCGAAAATTCTTGCCGAGACTTGCAGCGCTAATCTCTTGTTGTCGGCTCTTGCGGAGAGTAAGTCGATGAGGGAAGTTAGGTTGTATTGAATGTGGTCAGTCTGAGCATTCCAACCTACTCCCAATACCTTTGTAGCTGCAGCATGTCCAGCATCAGCGTTCGTTCTTTCCACATTGCCATTCTCTAAGTTGACGAGATCGCGGTCGCTCGACATCCGCTTGTGTAGCCGCATCCCTGCTTGAGACAACATAACTTTTGATTCCTGGCACAAGACTTTACCCTTGTCAGGGCTGTCAACCCCAGTTACAAGGTCGTCCACGTAAAGATGCTTGCGCAGGATACCCGCAGTGTCAGCATACCGTTACGGAAGGCCTTCAAGATGATGGTCCAACATTGCAGCCAAGAGGAATGGGCTCGACGTGACACCGAACAGCGCACAAGTCATCCAATAGGTTACAACAGCTGGAAGTTCTTCCCCTTTATTTGGCGTCATAGCGTACTAGAGGAACTGCACAGCGTTCCGATTGCCCTCTGATAGTGATATTTGGAGAAAGGCCTTTTTAATATCCGCAACGATGCATTGTTGTAAGTGCGGAAATTGATCAGCAGATCAATGAGCTCTGGGTTTAGGTTTGGGCCACTTTCCAAAACATTGTTCAGTGAGAGGCGATTTTCGGCACTTGATGCATCGAATACTACCCTCAGTTTTGTCGTCTGGTTTTCGCGACAAGCAACTGCTTGATGTGGCCTATAGCAACACGGACCTTCCGACATGCCGTAATCCTTGCTGGCTGGCTCTGCATAGCCCTTTTCTATGTAGTCTCTTATACTGGCGTCGTATTCCCTAATCAACGAATCTCCTCCCGTAAGACGTCTTGTTGCAAATTCGTAGTTGTCGCCAAGCTCGTAAACCATCGAATTCCAAGGGAACGACACCTTAGAGCGGCCATTCTCAAAGTTGACGGTTTCTTCATAGTGCTGAAGGACCGCGTCCTCGTGACGAATTGGCTCATGTTCCTTGATACCGACATGCTGGAGCTCCCAGAAGACTTTAGCTGTGCTGATATTTCCTTGTCAATTTGTTCACACACTCCTATCCGTATCACGTCAGCAGCCGAGGAGCAGACTCCTGTTGATTTCCTTGTGCCGACCTGCCCCTTGACTGTCCATCCTAATACATTCGCCACTGCCATTAATTTGAAGCTGAGACGCTTAGTGGATCCCGCGACAATTTCCCTGTAATGATCAGCGCCTATCAAAAGGTCAATATTTTCACTTTCGCCTCCCTGCGAGGCGTCTGTGACTTAGAAGTGAAATCTTGCAAGTTGAAGTAGAACAGAATTTGATGGAGTAGCCATGATATCTGCACAGATGCAAGGAACTGCCAGCGCTTCCACTCGCACCCCTTTTCCGTCGTACTGGCTTCTAAGCCACAGCTCCACTCGACGCGTTTTTGTGCATGTTATGGCTGATTGCTCACCAAAGGCAAATATATTAAGTTCCTCTTCCCCCAGCACCTTTAACTGCAGCTTTTCGGATAGGTTGCGATGGATGAAGGTTCACGGACTGCCACCTTCAAGGAGAAGCCTGACAAGTGTACGTTCATGTGGACCCTCCGTCCAAGCTCGCGCTGTCCGTAGGAGAAACTGCTGCTCCCCATTTCACATCAAGTTATCTCCCGTGCCTAATGAGGACTTCAACACCGTCGCTTGCTCAATCACGGGAGACGAAGATGCATCCCCTTCATCAGCGTTGCGGTGTCTTCTAAAGTCAGGGTCGTACATTGTTGTTAAGTGTCTGCTCTTGCAATGCGCACACCTGAGCCACTTAGCTTTCGTCATTCTCTTACCGCGTGCCCCTTTGTTGTGCACCGGAAACACCGATTATCACGCTTCAGCACCACTCTTATCTGCCACAGACATCTTTGCGTTGCAGTTGCCGGTCTCATGGCCGTTCGAATTACAAAATAGACATCCTGTGCTGTCCTTGATCGGGGTGTGCAGTGCTGCTGCAGTAGGCATGTTCGCCGCTTTAATGTTGCTGTTGCGCCTTTCCTTTGCCAATTCGGCACTGTTGTCACTCGGAGCTTCGGTTCGCTGTATGATCTCCCGCGTTGCAACATCTTTTTTCAAAAAACGCAGGAGCTCTTCCAGCTCACTTCCCTCGTTCGTAGCCTCGGTTTTTCGTTGGTATTCCAGACGAAGGTCGGCAGGCACCACTTTCTTTATTACGGTCAGTAACAAAGTAGCCGTGACATGTGGTGCTCTATAATTACTTCCTTTCTGCTGAACCTCGCCTTTCATAGCGAGAGAACAACATCGTAGTTTCCTTCCGACAAGTCAAGCCCTGCTACCGCAGCCGCCGCTTTTCCTGTCAGGTAGCTGTTGCGGTACTTGAATTTGTCTACGTTTGAGAGGTTCTGGTTAGCTTTGATAGTCGACTCAAATTGACTCCAGAACCCTTGCCACTCTCGAATCTCTCCGTTCCGCGGAGCACCTCAACAGCAGGAACCATTATAATGGCTCAAGACCATCCGATCACGACTTACATCAGCACCGACTCGCTTAGGGCCCATGTTCGTCATATTTCACGGATTCAATCAAGCTTTCTTGCCTGTCTGCCAGAACGACGACCACAGGCATCCTTCTCCAACGAGGTCAGCAAGCATCGTGCCTCCCTACCATCGGGCTTCACACCATCAGCACGTTCAACCTCAGCTTTGTGGCGTTTAAAACAACCTCAAGTGCGTCTTACGGTTCCAGGGATAAGAAAGAAGACCGACCTGCCTACCTTGGCCTTGAAGCAAGCAGCTCTGGATTGTTTGCACACTTTCTACTTTGACCGCGTCCACATATATACGGATGGCTCTTCCACCCAGACCAGCTCCACCGGGGCAGTGGTTATACCATCACGATCACTAAGCATCCGATACAAGATTTCTCACTTGACAACATCGACCGGTTCGGAGCTTGTTGCCCTCCGAGGTGCCGTAGATTATATTAACAACCAACCGGCTAATCGGTGGGCAATATTCTGTGATTCAAAGGCGGCCTTACAATGTCTTCTGTCATCTCTTCGTCGCGGGTCCTGTGAACAACTCGTATCGGAGATACGAGAAATGCACCATCACATGATTGCGAAAGGGCACGACGTCGTGTTTCAGTGGCTGCCTGGCCATTGCGGTATCTCCGGCAACGACGTCGCTGACGAAGCTGCTAAGAAAGCACATGAAGGAGCAACCCTTGTTTCTATACCTTTATCGCGGACTGACGCAGCCCAACACTTAGGCAAGCTAGCGCACCGTATGACATTGGAGAAGTGGCACACACCTGATTTCACTCAACATCGATTGCATTCCCTCGATCCATCTATGCAACTGCGGCTGTTACCAGGGTTTCCGCGTAATGAGGAAACAATGCTGTGCCGCTTACGCTTGGGCGTCGCATTCACGAATGCATATACGTTTTTAATTGGAATGGCTGATAGCGCCGAGTGCAATGCCTGCGGTGTCGAAGAAACTATAGACCATCTACTGTGCTACTGCCCATCATTTGAAAATGAAAGACAAGAACTCTGCACAGCTCTCAACCAGTTAGATAGAAAACCGTTCACCGTGAACAAGATCTTGGGACCATGGCCTCGCATATCGCAGCTACAAAAGGCCACAAAAGCGCTGCTGCGATATTTGAAAGATACAGGATTGAGTCAGCGCCTGCGATCCGGACTGAGTGACTGAACGATATCCCCGGTGGACTTTCTCTTCTTTCTTTAATCTTTCCGTCCCCGTTTCCCTTTCCCCAGTGTAGGGTAGCCAACCGGGCTCAGTCCTGGTTAACCTCCCTACCTTTCATTTATCATTTGCTCTCTCTCTCTCCGTTGAATTTGTTGATTTCGAGCTTGGGTAGCTTTACGGTGGGGCGTATTTGCGAATCGTTTGCGCTAGGTTCTCTTTGATCTGAGGAGTTTAGTGTGCGATCTGATGAAGCATTTGTGCAGCTAATGTCGCGTAGCATGCGTTGTACCTTTGTTTTCGCCACGCTGATCTGTTCTCTGTACATTTCTGAGCATGCAACTTCCTCTTCAAAAGCTTAATCTTCAACGCCTTTTTCTATCTCCTGATCTAGCTCTTTCAGTGAGTTCTCTTTAAGAGAAAGACCAGCTCACCGGTTGATGCGCTGCCGTCCATGGTGGATACTTCGTTGCGCAGCTTGGTTGTAGATGTTCGCACCACGGCCCTTCTTCGCTTGATTCTCTCGATATGCGTCTTTTGACGTCCCTATTCCCGGGTTTCGGCATCAAAATGTTGTGGAATAAAAGACGGAGAAGTTTTAAGTTATGGAAGAATGACAGACGTCCGTTCGCTTCGAGCGCATCAAGAAGACTCCTTTATTTTTGACTAAAAGGTTTAGGAAAGGGGAGAGAGTAGAGAGAAAGGGAAAGTCAGAACACACCGTGCCAAACAGGCATTCTTGCACCCCGCACGTGCAAGAAGCCGCTCCACCCCTGGAAGGCACCATCGCACCACCGATCGCTGTTCGTAGATTGCGCCCTCCAGTAATGCACGCAGTTTGAGGGGTATCAAGTGTTCGGCGCCTTCGGGGGAGGCGGGTAGTCCTCCTTGCCACATCGTCGGCGGCCCCCAGCGCGGGGGGTGGGGGGAGGGCTTTGGCTGAAGAATGGAGGATATACAACAGCGCGTCTGGTTTACCTCGCTGCCTTTCTTTCTTCTATTCTCTCTCTAACTATTGTTTCTGAGTAGGGCAATATATTCTACTGAAGGCTCAACATTACTTGTTCCCAAACAACCTCCTCAACTCTTTCTTACGGATGTTCCGTGAATAACAACATGAAATGGTTTCCCTTTGCCCGACGCCCATTGTAACTAGTCTTGAAGTGGAATGAGCTAAAATAAGGCGCATGGGAAAAATTAAAACAGTGCAACAGCAACCAAACAAAAGCACTATGAACATTGGACTTGCCCCCCCCCCCCAAAAAAAAAAAAAAAAAGGCGAGGAGACGAGACGTGAACCCTTGCTTGGAAACACATTTGCTATACGTAATTTGGTACTTGCAACGTAACGCACCGTGTTTGCTCATTGACTCTGGCGTTGGGCAAAGCACGAGGTCGCAGGATCAAATCCCCGTGGCGGCGGCCGCACGGGCCAAGAACGCCCGTGCGCCGTGCATTGGGTGCACGGCCGAGGAGGTCGCCAGTGCTGCCGTTGCACGACGAGCCTCATAATCAGATCGCAGTTTTGGTACGTAGAAACGCACAATTGAATTTGTTATTTTTTACAGGCACTAGACGTTTCTGACGACTGTTTTAGATAGCAGAACATCTAGGAAATATTTACTCATTATGTATGCATAGCAAATGTGTGATAAAGTTACGGTTTGTGTATGTGTCATATGATCTTTTATACTGCATACTACTTAATATATATATTGTGCACGTTATTATGTAGCGTAGATTACGTAGTGATGTTTAGTATGTGACGATAAAGCTAGTTATCAAAGTCTTAGAATTCTCCCCAGTCTAATGCCTCTTGGTGAAATAAATAAAAAAGGAAGAATAATTGTCAAGCACTACGTTTCCTTAACACTGTAGTATTTGTGCCCGTGTAATCAGGCTCGTCGAGAAGCATTGTATCGCAGCAGGCAGAGGACGTGGTGTGCGCGATACACGTTCGCTTCGCGACTGCGGCCGGTGTCTCGGGGTCGTGGCCTGGGCTGCGACCCCCGCGGCCAGATCGATGGCCGCGTCGCCCTAATCACCCGCGCCTCGCCAGCGCACACACCGCAGTGCGGCCAGATAACGGGCGCCGCAGGACAGAGAGAGTCGGGCCTCCCATTAATTACGCCTAAAAGAAAGAGCGCGCACAGCCTTCGGGGCAGCCGCGTGGGATTTCTGCTGCTTTTCTTGCCGTTCGGCTGCGCGTAAAAATATGCCCTTTAATTGTGCGGTCGAAATTCGCCGATAGATCTCCCGACAGCCTTAAGCAGATGTTGAATATAATGAGCTAGCTTTTGCCGAGTACTGGCATAAATGTGTCTGATTGCTTTTCACATTGCAGGTTTTGCGGCATGTTTCTGAATCTTTTCTATTCAAGTAATTTGTAGTTTTATGTTTGTTTTAAATACTAAAGCCCTCCAGAACTATCGAGTAGTTATTATGCAGCATCACGCGTCACGTTGTCTAATCGTTACACTTACAAGACCCGGAACTTGGTTACCGCACATTTCTTCTTGACTGAGAGATATTGAATTGAGTAGCAATTTCTTAATTACATTCGATGCTGTAGCGTGCCGCTTTTTTAAGCCCATAAACGTTGACATTCTATCGCGACGAAGAATCTTTGACAGTCTAAGAACACGTTTATGTTTCGCGAATCGGTTCTGGGCATACACACTCGATGTCATCCGCGAGCAATGCGTTTGGTTAACGCTACACCCTCCAGGAGGGGCCCAAGGTCTTTCTTTCGTCAGGAACAGAAGCCTCGCTTTTAGCTTTAAGTGGAGCGGCTCACTGTCGTTAGATCGTGTAGAGAAGGGAACCTCAAGGTGTCCATCAACGGGCCATGCGACTTACTACGTCGCGCTCACTTGTCAGCCTTTGTTCACGCAACATGCCCATTGACGATTCGCAACGTAGCTAACGTTGCTCCAGACCACGTGTCTGTGACCGTGCGCGCGCCAGGCGTGCCGATCGCGAACACGGCCTCTTCTGGAATGCCAGCTTACGTTGGAAGCTGTCTACACTGAAAACAAGCAGCGCACAGGACAGGCCTTGGGGCCGTAATTTAAACGATATAGTGCGTATGCTTTCCCTGCTTCGATTGTTTTAATATACAGGTTGTTTTAGGTAATTTGAGCCAAACTTGTAAAATACGCAGATACCACGTAGGTAGACGAAAGCCACGTAATCTTGTTTGCCGTCGCTTGGAGATACTCTAATTATTCTTTTGTATTTCGCCTAAATATATATTTAGTCTTAATTAGTTAATCAACTACTAAATTGTTATAGTTAGATGAAAAGTGTCAATCAGAAAATTCTAGAGCAACATGGAAAAATCCCGATGCAGCTTTCTCTTGCTCAGTACGTGCTACGTAAAACTGCTTGGGCTCTTTACTTGCTCGTCCTGTGTGGCGATGTTCCTGTTTTTGATTTTTCAAGCCTGCAAGAAGCCCGCGAATACACACAAAGTTTCCGTGCAACTAGGCGCTCTGGGCACTTGGCATGCATTCGCAAAGGAGGCATTATGCATCATGAAGCAGGCATCGTTACGTTGTGAAGCACGGAGTAGTCGGGGACTCCGGACTACTTTTCACCTCCAGGGGGTCTTTGACGTGCCCCGAATGCACGGCACGCGGGAGTTTTTCGCCAACATCAAGATGCGACCGCCAAGGCCGGGTTATGCACTGCCGTAGGCGCTAAGCCACCGCAGCGGGTTCGCCGATGATTTGGCTAACGCACAATCTCAGCATAATGCACAATCTGCTTCCATGAAGTGGCTCTTGGAGCTTCAGCCCCCCCCCCCCCCAAAAAAAAAAAAAAATAAATTATCTCGTGCTGTCCATGCACTGTCTACCAAAGCAACCCTCGGCGCCGGAAATCATTCTGCATTTTGTCTAGAATGTCTTTCACGCTCGAAACGATATTTCACCGCGAACATTGCGAACTCCGGCTAGATTTCGCGGCAACGCCCATGCACCGGCAGTCACATAACGCAAGCAGCCCCTTCTGAGCACAAAGTTTCAAGGGCGTTTTGGTGGCGAACGGGCTCGCCGGCGAACCTACGGAGCGCATGCAATTCAATTCCGAAACATTATGGGCATAAAGTTCTCATAATCTTTTGATGCGAAACGTGCATTCACATTTCCAAAGTTGTGCTTCGGATATTCAATTGCGGAACTTTGTGTGTTTACTGTTGTTATAAACATTTGACGCCAAGGGTACATTGGCGTCAGGGTACATTGGCGTCTAAAGTCTTTGATCGGAACATACAACGAGACTAGTCAAATTAACACTCTATCGGACACGTTGACAAAACACGCAGCGATATCCGATAAGACGAAGCGTTGTGGTGGTTCATTTGTGCCGTCATGTCGCATGAAAAAGATCAACATTTTTTTTTTCACCTACGCCAAAGCATCCATGTCGAGACCCTTAAGCCAGCCAGGGCAACTACGTCCTGATTTATTTTTTTCTACTTTGACTTTTATTCGTGAGGACACATTGAGCCTCCTAAATTTTTTTATTCTGACTACCCTACCCGCGAGCTGCCAGAGCCAGTCGGAGCGCATGCGTTTTTCTCGCGTTGCCCCGACCGCCGCGCGGCGCACCTCGGTGCGCGTTTGGTTTTCTCTCGCCGAGTGGATTTTCGCCTGGCAGACTTTTGGATGCGTTCTGCCTTGCAGACGAGAAAGAGAAACAATGGTCGCTCACCGCCGTCACTGTGAAGATTCGACGTATTGCAACGCGCTCGCTTGAGCGCAACCTCTCCGGAAACTGTTGTCTCGCCAGTGTAGAATACCGAGCACTCTGCGTATGGTTGTCGGTGGACCAAGCGTCTCACGTTTTCTTCGATATTCATTCGGTAGCCACATTGGGTGCCCAAAGTAGGCATTGGATTGTGGCCAACATACTCTCCTTTGCGTTTCTTTTTCATTTCGGTGCCCCTGCCCCAAAATAAGAAAAAAAAATACATTGTGGCAGCGCGGCAAATTGTCGTATGGTGAGAGTTTGTTACTTCTTCTTTTGCGAAATGTAATCGGCCACGGCACGCATCAGTTGCCGGATAATATTGTTATGTTATTGTGATAGCAATTCTATGAACATCCCATGCGCATTCCTGCTGTCGCCGTCGCCCTCATGTTTCGTATGCAGTCTAAGGGCGCTAACATCGTCACCGCGTGCCGTATGCTGTATGTGCGAGTGAAAGCTAATGGGGCGGGGGAGGAATAGATGAGCCGACGATGCTGGCTCAGTCTTGTATGCGCAAAGGTGAATAAATGACAGTGTCATTGAGATTTTTCACTGGCCGTTGCATATGCAGAAAAATGTAAACAAGGCTCTTGAATGACAAAGTTTCATTAACATATTTGTCCTCAACTTGTTCATTTCATGGCCTTTACACTTTGCATATCAGTGACATGCACTACTTTAGTGGTTTCGAACTGATATAGTTCTAAAGATCATGTGATATTCTCCTTACTTATTAAATAGACAAAAACATGCAAGCTATGATAGCAGTTATTTTGGGCACAATTTCTGGCACATACGAGTATATAATTTTGTGAAAAAATACATATCTTACTTGTTTTGACAGTGCGTAGCTTTTAAGAATGCGCTTGCAGCATCTTTGGCAATGGTAATGCAGTTATTATTAATATGATTTGATCCCTCGACAAATTAATTGTTTAAGAGGAAGCTTTAGCTCGGGCCCAACTCCGACGCCGCCTATTCAAATACATGTATATAGATAACTGCTGGATCGCTTTTAATGAAATTTGTTGTATTTGAGAGAGGAAGTTTAATTCTAGTATCTGTTGGAAGAGGAATATCGATTAAGGGCCTGAATTTTGTTTAAAATAATTTGAAAAACTTGAAACTGCGAAAAAATAGAAGCAAGACGTTTACAAACTAATAGTTCTGCATCAAGAACAGATATCTAGATTCTTCAAACGGCATCTATTATAAGAGTCAAAGCGGACAAATTTGTTATGTCAATTTGCATCTTACGTGAATGGTTACGTGGTGTACAATTGTTCTGCAAAAGCCGTATTTTGATATTAACAACTTGTTTGACATTCATTTGTAAGGGGTCAATTTTGTCCGCTGTAGATGTACTATTATATGCGATTCACAGAATTGTGATATTATTTTTCATTGTTGAGTTACAGAGTCTTAAACGTGATTGGCAACATACATGAAAAATTCGAATCCAGAAGTCAGTAGAATTTAAATTTTCTTTGATATGCAGCAAATCTCGTCAAATTAGGTGAAGTGGTTGCGGAGAAAAACGAATCCACCTTCTACATGTATTTAGATAGGAGCACCCGAGTTCAAGCTTCCAGTTAAGGAGAAGGCGAATCTGCGACGTGAGCCCCCCCCCCCCCCCCCTTCGAACGAAATTTCTGGCTAGGCCACTGAATCTTAAGGAGAATTATTTAAGTATGATGTCACCCAGGGATCCATTCTTGGACATGTTCTATTCTTCCTGTTCATTAATGATATGGCAAATATTGCGGGACATAAGAAAATAATATTGTATGGCAATGACGCAAACGTATCTTTCCTATGTTCAGACAGATGTAGAGTGCATAAAGAAGCTAGTGCATGGATGAATAATTTCATTATATGGTTAAAGGCCAAGTTCAGTTAAACATAATTAAAAAAATTACCTGCTTTTGAAACCTAAACAAGTAACAAATATTCCATACAGACCAATTTACTTCCAGGGCAGTAAGATTGAACAGTCCACAACAATAAAATTGTTAGGAGTTCATTTCCACAAACACTTTTCTTGGTGCCCTCAGATCGATACGATAAAAAAAGATCGCCCATATTGATAGGGTGTAATAAATAAAGAAAGAAAATAACGGAAATATATTTCTATAATAATCGGTATTTTAAATCATCATCATCAGCAGCAGCAGCAGCAGCAGCAGCAGCAGCAGCAGCAGCAGCAGCAGCAGCAGCAGCCTGGCTACGCCCACTGCAGGGCAAAGGCCTCTCCCACACTTCTCCAACTACCCCGGTCGTGTGCTAATTATGATCATGTTGTCCCTGCAGATTTGTTATTCTCATACGCCCACCGAACTTTCTGCAGACCCCTGATCTTCTTCCCTTCTCTTGGAATCCAGTCCGTAACCCTTAATGACCGTCGGTTATCTCCCGTCCTCATTACATGCCCTGCCCATGCCCATTTCCTTTCTTGATTTCAACGTAGATGTCATGAGCTCGTGTTTGTTCCCTCATCCAATCTGCTCCCTTCTTATCCCCCCCTTGATGTTACACCCATCATTCTTCTTTCCATAGCTCGTTGCGTCGTCTTCAATTTAATTAGAACCCTTTTCGTAAGCCTCCAGGTTCCTGCCCCGTAAGTGAGTACTGGTAAGACAGAGCTGTTATATACTTTTCTCTTGAGGGATAATGGCAACCTGCTGTTCATGATGTGAGAAAGCCTGCCAAACGCACCCCAGCCCATTCTTGTTCTTCTGATTATTTCAGTCTCATGATCCGGATCCGCGGTCACTACCTGCCCTAAGTAGATGTATTCCCTTACTACTACCAGTGCCTCGCTACCTATCGTAAACTGCTGTTCTCTTCCGAGACTGTTACACCTTACTTTGATTTTCGCCAGATTAATTTTTATACTCAACCTTCTGCTTTGCCTGTCCAGGTCAGTGAGCATGTATTGCAATTGGTCCCCTTGGTTATTAAGCACGGCAATATCATCTCTTTATTTGATTTTTGCTGTTCCTGGTTTCTTCTTCACTGCTTTTAGGCTTCGTCCGTTCCTGGGAGCATGCCCAATTCTATCCATATTATTATTTTTTATTTAGGAATACTGTAGCCCTCACTTGAGGGCCATTACAGGAGAGGAAAAAAATATAAATTTCAACACCGACAATACAACGTTATATATTATTGTCAAACACAAATTACAGGGAGAATGATCAAATATACACAGTATACACAGAATGACAGTAAGAATGATCAATTCTTAATTATCCAGTTGCCTGTAATACAATTCTAATAGAGTTTAAAATTCGTTAACATTTTGTGCGGTTACAGTGCTGTCCGGAAGGCCATTCCATATATTAATACACGAATGAAAGAACGAGTATTGCAAACCATAAAGACGTGTTTTATAAGGCTGTACACTAGCACTGTGGTTTAAACGCGCACTGTGTTTTAAAGCGCGGGGGGGGGGGGGGGGGGCGAATGTATGTTTCTTTGTTTATTCTTATTTGATTTCTGGTTATCTGGAAAAATAATTTCATTCGTTGTTTTTCTCGTCGTGTTTCTAGCAATTCCAAGTCGCAACATTTCAACATGTCTGTCACAGAATCGGCTCTCTGATAACGCGAACAAACAAAACGCGCCGCGGTTCTCTTAATTTTTTCGAGTTTATCTCGCAAGTACAGGTGGTGAGGGCTCCAAACTGGGGAGGCGCACTCCAAAACCGGGCGAACAAATGTTATGTACGCAATGAGCTTGAAATGTCTTGGTGCATGCTGCAACTTTTTTGTCAAAAAGAACAGTTTCCTGTAAACCCTAGAGCAGACCTCCTCTACTTGTAGGCGCCAGCACAAGTCATGATTATTAACAACCCATAAGTACCTAAAGCTACGTGCATTCAACAAAGAGTTGTCACCAATTTTATAGTCAAAGGAAGGCGCAGCTTTCTTTGTTGTTATGTGAGCAAACATCGATTTCGAATAATATATTTCCATTCCCCATTTTATGCACCAGGCATGTAAACCTTGGAGGCACCGATTAATTTTCCTTTGGTCGGTTTTATCTGCCACTGTCGTACAAAGCAAACAATCGTCAGCAAAAAGTTTCATTTTAACAGGTGACTCAAGAACACTGGACATATCATTGATGTAAATCAGGAGCAATAGCGGCCCCAATACCGACCCTTGTGGAACCCCAGACAATACTTCTAGTGAATGAGACATGATCTTTTCAATGCGGACGGATTGTACACTACCACTCAAATAGGCTGCAATCCAGTTCACAATGTCTGGAGCAATACCAGCGTTCTGGATTTTAAAAAGCAATTTACCATGCGGTACCTTATAAAAGGCCTTTGCGAAATCTAAGCAGATGACGTCAATTTGTTCGCAGGCATACAAAGCTAGATAAAAATCATGAACCGTCTCTGTGAGTGGCGATATAGTGGATAATACGCTTCGAAATCCATGTTGTGACGAAAAGAAAAAGTAATTGGCTTTTTCTCGGCCCACTGCTATTTAACGTTTATGTGTCTGATTTGGGTCTATTGCAGACTAAGTCAAAAATATTTCAATACGCTGACGATACAGCGCTTGCACTTGAAGTCACTTACTATTGTACTGACAGATATAACTGAAATAGTTGATTGGTTCTCACAAAATTTCATTTTCTTAAACCTTCACAAAACAAAACTGACATGTTTTAAAAACCCCCACAAAACAGTTGCCTTAATGCAGCCACTGTACTTGTACTCATCCCGTTGTTACCTGTGTGATTGCGAAGCCATGCAAATAGAGCGAACAGTTCAATATATGGGTATCAATTTCGACCAACATCTCACTTGGAACGAGCACATCGTTTACCTCTCTAGAAAGATTAGGGCCATTGCGGCTATGTTGTATCACCTTCGGGGGAAATCTCCGCTTCACCTTAGACAAGTAATCTACACAGCATTACTGGAACCTGCTTTAAAATATGGCATTACATTATATGGAAACTGCTCGGAATATAAGAAGCAAGCACTAAATGTCATACTAAAACGAATCGTGAACAGTATATCTTACGGTACCAAATTACACTCGCTTGACATGAAAGAGAAATACGTTGAGTTAGGCATCCTACAGATTCGCGAGCTGTTTTATTTTGTTGTGTTGACGCGGTATTATTATTCAAATGAATATAAAACTCCTGTAAAAAAAGATGTTACATTGAGGAAAACAGAACGTTTTGTTAAACCACGGGTCTATACTAATTATGGTAAAAAAATGAGCAATTACTATGTACCAGCTGTGTTTAATGAAATTCCTGATGATATATGTCTTGCAAGCACCAAGAGAAAGATGATGATTGGTTTACGAGATTGGTGCGTAAATTTATTGCCTTGTGTATAGTTTTACTTGTTTTGTATGTTATCCTGTGCTGTCAGATTTATCGGCAATGTCGTGTATAACATAAAATGCATGTATATGAAGTTATTCTTTTAGAAGATTCTCCACCTGCTGCCTGACCAGCCAACAAGCACAACATGCTTAGGCAGGTCAGAATTTATGTATTTGTATGCTGTATTGACAAATAAACTTTGAACTTTGAACTTTGAAGGAAAAGAATGATATGCTTTGCTGCTGCATGCTCTATAAGCTTACAAATCACAGAAGTAAGTCATATGGGACGATCATTGCTAACTTGATTTCGACTGCCGGATTTAAAAACCGGAATCACAACAACGCTACGCCAATCTTGAGGTAGTGAACTGGTTTCCAAGGATTTTCTAAAGATTATGGTTAAGTAAAATGACACCCATTCAGCATATCGTCGTAAAAATTCACTTGGGATCCCGTCTGGCCCGCTTGCTTTCTTGGCATTAAGCGTAAGCAATTGCTGAAATCTGCCAGCCTGAGTGATTTCTAGTGGGCGCATTGCGCAGGCGCCCAATTCACTGCGCTCATTGTTTCCTTACTCTGTTCGCGTCTTCGTAAATACTGACTGGAAGGATACGTTGAAGCAGTCTGCTATTTGCGTGTTTTACCGTGATCATTTGAGATCCGCTTTTTATCTGGTGTATCTCTTCTTTTTTATCCCTTAAGTGCATCCAAAACTTTTGTGGCGAAGATTTCAGGAACCCAGGAAGCGTTATGTTAAAGTACTTTTGCTTAGATTCCCATGACGCTAATTTTATTTGAGCACCCAAATTGGACATCTGGGCTGGGTTTTGTTTAGTTTCGCGTAATCGGTTTATTCTGTGTTTTAGGTGTATTATTTCCCGAGTTATCCATGGGCTATGCTGCTTTGTTTTTTTCATGCGGGTAGGAATAAATTTATCTACGCAATGCTTGACGATTCCCTTGAAACGTTGCCACAATTCTACACATTCACTAGATGACTCAAGTTCAAATTCACTCATTTATAGACGTAAGTTATCTACTATTGTTGTATCGTCTGCCCGTGCGTAGTCGTTTATAAGTTTAAAAGCAGGCAATCGCCGGCGACTGGATATATCAATTGGTATATCGACAGATATCATTTTGTGGTCCGATATTCCAGGTTCGACTGACACACTATTAGCAGCTATTTTGCAAGATAGGAACACAAGGTGTAACAATGACTTAGCATATAAAGTTTCTCGCGTATTTTCTTCAACAGTTTGCCGTAAATTATGATAAATCATAATTTCCTGTAGTTTTTCAGCACTCGACAATTCCGTATGTTAGGGCGAGAGAGTTTTCCAGTTTATGTGGGGTAAATTAAAATCTCCATTCATTATTAGCCTTGTATTATTATTCAAATGAGTGCACAAAAAAAGTGTTTAATTCGTCCAGGAACTCAGGCGTGGTAGCAGGAGCCCTGTGTAAACCTGCCACTATGAACGCAACGCCATTTAATGAGATTTTGCATCACACTGCTTCTGAAAGACTACAGTCTATACTTTCGGCCCCAACTGATGATTTCACAACTACAGCTACGCCCCCACCTCTTGAGCCCGTATCCCATCTGAATATATTATACCCTGGAGGAACTACACAGTCATTGGGAACTAAACTATTGAACCACGTCTCTGTAATAATAACTACGTGTGGATTATGGGAGAGTAATATTGATCCAAGTTCTGTGATCTTATTTGCAATACTCCGTGCATTCAACAAAAGAAGACGTAGCTATGCGTGCTGCTTAAAATTAGAAGCGCCCTCCGGAGCAGTAGTTGCAGAGAAGCAGTGCAATTTTCGGGCAGTTTTGTCCCTGCTTTGCGCTATCTCCCGACGCTGTCCTCGTGCTTGGTGCCAAATGTGCCATTTGTCTTTTATTTTCAGTTTTTCATGGATCAGTGAAACATTCACCCCATTACCTCTTTCCGAAGCAGCACTTTGCCATAACTTCTTTAGAATTTCCAGCGTTTCTGGTGCATAGTCATTGCTGATGGAGTAGGAGGATCCCTTCAGTTTGTAGCAGTTTTTCATCACGTGCTCCTTTTCCTTATAGACATAGAATCTCATGGCAACCGGCCTCCTTTTTCCGTCTTTAACCCGGCCTAGGCGATGTATTCTTTCTCTCGTTTTTACCTCGATGCCGAACTTGTCCTGAAATACCTCTTCCATGACTACTTTTTTAAATATCAATTTCTGTTTCAGAGGCACTTTCTTCGACACCAAAAACGAGAATATTGTTGCGTCTGCTTCTGTTTTCGTATTCTACCAGTTTTTTGGCTTGTAACCGCACGGCATCCTCAAGAGAATCTATTCTGGCTTTTATTTCCTGGATACCATCTAGTGCATTATATACTTTGTTTATATTTGCATTCAGTTCCCAGATTTGAACCTTAATGTCATTCAAACCACTATCAGCCGCAGTCTGGTTTTCTAGCATCATCTGCAATAGCCGGGCGGTCGTTGGCCCAAGGTTTTCTTTAATATCACCCGACATTATAAGCAGTAACAACATCGACCAACAATCGACAACAGTCTGACAAAATCTACGAGGGCACGGTAGAACTAACAGAAAACGGTTGTCACTACGGAAAGATGGAACTTCATATTGAAAACGAACCTGCAAAAGCAGCAGTAGCGGCTTAGACATGTTGTCCACAGGCTGGGTGCCGTGCCCTCTGAAGTGGCCCCTGTCTCGCTGGTCCTTTAATACTGTTGGTGCCGATGACGTCACTCCACAAGGCAGGTGATCCACCAATGCGTAGGCAGTGATTCTGTCGGCGAGATCATGTGGCAAGTGTGGCGTCCGGTCGCTATCGCTTGAAGAAGCCAGAACGGAAAAACACGGCAAGACCATTATACTTCCTTATCTCAGCTATCTTACGGTTGTTGATTAACTTGGAAAGTTCTGCCAGTTCTATTCTAGCTGTAGGGTTAGGGGCTTTCATGCATTGGTGTTTCTTAATCAGATCCTTCGTCTCGTGCAATAGCTTACCGGTATCGTGTCTAACTAAGTTACCACCGACTTCTATTGCACACTCCTTAAGATGCCCATAAGATTGTCGTTCATTGCTTCAACAATAAGGTCCTCTTCCTGAGGCGAATGGCTGTTCTGTAGCTTGATCCCGAATTCCTCTATTTTCCCTCTTACCGCTAACTTATTGATCGGCTTCTTATGTACCAGTTTCTTCTGTTCCCTCCTCAAGTCTAGGCTAATTCGAGATCTTACCATCGTATGGTCACTGCAGCGCACCTAGCCGAGCACATCCACATATTGTATGATGCCAGGGTTATCGCAGAGTATGAAGTCTATTTCATTTCTAGTCTCGCCATTCGGGCTCCTGCACGTCCACTTTCGGTTATCCCGCTTGCGGAAGAAGGTACTCATTATCTGCAAATAACTCCGTACGGCAAACTCTACTAATTATTCTCCCCTGCTGTTCCAGAACCTATGCCGTATTATCCATATGCATTTAAACATGCATTTTAAAAAGACGAAGGTATTACGTTCTATCCAATGTTTTTTACTTTGCTATATTGCATATGCGCCTAACGCACTGTTCATTGGTTTGGCTAACCACGATTAACACAAACCTTAATTCGCTACATATATTACAGAAGCGCTCTAACGCACAATTTCTAACACTTCATTCAACGACAGCGCACGATCAAATTTTAAGAGCTACAAAATATTACCTATAAGGCAGTTATGCAGGCACCAACTATATTTGGAGATACTACGTCAGTATCGGACAAAGACACTACATTCATTAAATACATGTTATGTAAAACGAACCCCGTGCAACTACGCAGGCGCTTAATATACAAGCCTCGGTCACGCACCAACTACGGAGACTAACGTTTAACTTCACAAATAAGAGACATGCTAAATAGATACCCAACCGTACTACATTTACTGGAATGTGGAATTTGTTCTGAACCCTTCAAAGACAATTGGAGAGCTATCGCTGAGGAATACGAAAGTTCTCAGGATGTCTAAATTTCCTACCAGTGTACTGGAGTCATTGTGCAATAGTGCCTTTCGCAATTTTGTTTACTACTGCCACTTCACTCATGCGGACAGCGATTATATGTAAGCGTAGACCTTCAGCCGCGTCTACGAGGGCAATGTAGTACCGAATGTGCCTCGGGTAAGCCAAAAGAAAATGAAAAAAAAAATATGTGTCGTGTGGCTTGCCTCAAGGATAAGCTCGCTTCGGTTTTAGAACATGTGCGTAAAGCTGCTAATTAAGCAGCACTAAACAGCTGCTAGGGTAATCAGCTATTAGGGGGAATCGCTCCCAGGCTCTCCAGAAGCGTAGAAAAGAACGCGTCGACGGTAGAAATCGTTTTGTTAAGGTTGCTGCATCTTCCTTTAGAAACTGATTCATGCACTGCCGCTGACAAAAAATCGATATGTAGGTAATATTGTTGCAGCATCCTCTCGCAACAGTTACGCCTGCATAAGAATTTGGGCAGTCATCGCATACAACCGGCAGGGGGGGGGGGGGGGGGGGCGTATATAAAATTGCTAGTAGGTACAGTGGGGCATGGCACTTGCGGAGAGGACGGACGTTTGTGCGCATGCGCGAGTAATAGTGGGTGCGAGAGAGGAAAGGTGGGGACTTTTGCTCTTTGAATATACCACTCTGCCTAGGCACTACGGAGGAGTTTCTTAGCGCGCGTTCTATGCGCTTGTCCGTAGGCGGGCCTGCAGAAGTCGCGGGGTGCGGTAGTGCTGAACTTAGCATTGCAAGTTGGCGGCTGGACGTAATTATATTTATTCAATCGTGTTTTTTACTAATTAAATCAACGTGTCACTGTTTCGCATTTTTGGCGTTGCCTCTAGGACACCAAAGCGGCAAGGGGTACATCAAAGCTAGAAGCAGCGTGGACCGTGGGGTGGGGCCGCGGAAGCCGAAGTGTGCCAGGGGTGTTCGCATAAAAAATTGGCTGTTCGCGATAGCGGACAGCCGATCCTATACTCTCCTGGCACGCGCTGGCCTCGGCGAGCCCCAGCCCACGGACCAGTCCGGGTTCTAGTTTTGATGTCCCCGCTACCGCTTGGGTGCCCTGGAGATCCTGCGCCGCCTGCTTTAATGTAACCTAAGGTGCTCTCCTGAGGGCTCCGTTTGCCGGTTATATGTGCCCTCCCAGAGCAGTGCTTGTATAAATGCAATCTAATGTCGCGACGAAAAAAGCGACCCGCGACATATACAACACCAGTCAGAACCTTGCCCCTTCAAACACAGCGATCACCAAAGGGGGCGTCCGTGCCCACTGCCTCACTGCGCGGGCAAGCCAGCGGCGGAGCGTATACAAACTGGACCGCACTCCACAATGCCGGCATGCCTAGGGGACAAACGCCTACAGCACCCTTTAAGAGACCTCCTCCGTTGTGCCTATAGGCAGACACATATTCAAGGAGCAAATGCCCCCAGATTTTCTCTCTCGCACCCGCTCTTACTCGCGCCTGCGCAGAAACGTCAAGCGCTGTGAGAAACTCCACGCTCCGCTGTACTTACCAGCAATGTTAAAAACGAGACCGGGGGGGAGATTCACCGAATGTGTGGCGAGTCAGCTTGAACGCTATGCGCGCCGATTTCTATCTTTTTTTTTGTGTGTGTTTGTGTGTGCATTTACGCAGAGGAAAGACCCAGAGACTGTAGTGCACTGTTCCTGTACGCGCAGGGAAGAGGTTCCACTGGGTGCAGTTTTTGCCTTAGGTTTGTTTCTTGTCCTCTCGTGCTTCTAAGATTGCTTTCTTTTTTTTTCCTTTATCGGACATCGCGGCTGGCCGAGTGCACCCCAATCAGCGAGAAGTTGCATGGAACGCGCGCAGAGTATAACGGGCAGCTCTTGTGTGGCACAACTGTCGGGGCCTTTGTTCTTATCCGCGCAAGAGATCCGCGATGCTTCACCGGACTCATACGCGTGCCGTGCGAAACAAGAAAGGGGCTCGCTCAATTCCTGGCCGCTGCGAATCCTTAGAAGTGTGTGCGCGCGGTGGATGGCCAGCCCACAGCGCATACATTTCATGCAGGGCGCCGGTGAGCCTCCATCCGTGCTCGTCTCTGAGCCCGTGGTTTATGCATGCCGCTGTGGGCACTTCTGGCCCCGGGCGCCAAGTCCCGAGCACGCGGGCTCACTCGCCGGGAAAGGCGCGCAAGGGGTGGGGAGGCGGTAAATGGTCGGTGAATGCGGAAAGCTCCGTCCTCGCTGCGCCGTCCTTCCTCCGTGGCGGCGCCCGCTTCAGGCCGCTTCACGTGCGCTACAGTTTGTGGCGCAGGCATCTCAAGTAGTGCTGAATGCGCTATGCGAGCCTTGCGTTGCAAGAACAACCGAAATGCGCACAACTGCACTAACAACAAGTTCGCGGGATTTAAGCGCCGATGAGAGTTTACGTGAGCGCCACCATCTTCACGTTGCCAGCGCTTGACTGTCCTTCTTGTGTTCAGTGTCCTTGCACAACGACTCTGAAAGCAAAACACAGGTGTTTGTTATTTCTTCATTCGGATGTTCCGGCAGCTGTCTCTGTCGTGTCAACGATAGATTCAATATCTGAGCATGCTGCTTGTGTTTCTGGTGCAAATATCTCATTAATTCTCCAAAGCGTTACCACGTGCGTCACATTGTTTATTACATATTTTAGGCGGCATATTTTTAGCTACTTCACCCACTTTGGATGCTAGCTGTTTCTCGTTCTATAACAAAAAGGCCAGTCGCGTATGGAGGAATAAAAAGCGGAGTGCGCGATTGTAAAGTTTCAAAAGCTCCCTTGCCGGCGTTGCGAACACGTGCACAGTGCGCCGGATCGGGTTTGAAGAACTTCCGCGTCTTCGCCGTTGAGCCATCGCAAACGCTTGCACAGGGCGTGCATATCGCCTTTGCTGGATCACGTTTGAAAGATATCAACTCTCCTATGCCGTCGAAGAATCATATCGCGCGACAACTCAAGCGGCGACACGGAGTTTGGCATCGGGGTTAACAGCTACGTTAAGAAGCACATTACTTTCAAATTCTACTGCGAAATTGACATGATTGGCTTTGTGGTTGGCGGTGAGGTTTTGCGCTGTAGTGTCTGCTAGTGAGTCTACAAAAGGTTTACCGTACGTGTCGGGATGGCATGTCGGTAGGCTCGGTTCACCCACGATAGCCATCGCTGACTTCCAAAATAATCTACGATAGCTTCTGCGACAATTTTTTATCGCAGAAGCGGTTCTCCACCTGCGGCCTTTCTGCATCCGAATGAAACAGAAACTACGTCGTCGTTCGACATTGTAGCACCCGTTGAATGAAGTTTTATATTCTTTCGATACCCTTCGTCTAATCTCTTCGGCGTTATCTCAGCGACATTATTTTCATTTGTTCTCGGCATCAGAGAATTAAGTCTTCGCTTATGATATCGAGACGCCTCGCCGTGTCGCTGGCTCGGATTGACGTGCCTTCAGGCAGAGTGCGCTCTTATTCGTTTATTGTATCTAGCGCCTTGAACCGATTGAAGTACTTTTTGACGCACGCCACTACCCTATTTATTTCTCGACTCAGAAGCGCACGCTTCGCGATCGTGCTGTCACATGAAGGAGGGGGGGGGGGGGGGGGGGGCTAGTAAACTTTTAGGTTCAGTTTTGATTGCTTGTTTGTGAGCCGTAGGGATTAGCCGAGTTTCGCGGCAACATGATAAGGTTCCGTCATGAGAAATCTGTGTATTCATGGCAAAGAGGAAATGTGAACGAGTTACATGAAAGTTAGCTGAACGGGTTAGTGGTAGCACCGCCAGTGTCCGAATGCTTTTGAAACTAGCAAGAGACGCTGATGGCACAATTGTCGAGTACACTGAGAGTATTCGCCAAGCTCTAGTTTGACTGCTTGTGCAGCGTTCGCCAACCTCAGCTTCTGCGCTCAACATCTTAGGTTCACAAATCAGATTGAGGCATTTATTGATTTATCTTTCTCACTATTTTTTTTGAGCGAGGGGGTATTCATGGATCGTTGTGTTTAGTTCACACGCGCCTGCCTGAAAAGTTGCTTTGTTCGTTGCTTCTCTGTCGAGACATTCGAACGAGCATTCCTTAAGACAACTGCCGGCACATTCCCGAGAAGGGAATATGGTTCTAAAAAAAATGGTGTCTCAAGTGTTTCAGCGCAGCCTTGAGCAAAATCTACTATCATTGGGTTACGACAAGCGTTTATGAGTATACGACAGGGCTCTTGTTTGCAATGTCGCTTACACTTTGCTGTTTTCCCAAGTATTCTTAACCATACTTGGTTGACTTCGGGTGTCCAATAATCTGAGTACGATTTGCTGAATTAGAATGTGCATTCGTCGCAGGCGATAGTAAATGTCATATATAGTTCGTCCGGTGCCACAGGTGTTGATTATCTTTTGGCAATGCGGCTTTCGTGTCGCTCGTTCATGCGTGGAGACAGGTTGTGACATTATCGACGATTGCGAAGTCTCTCCTGGTTGATAATGGCTATATTTCATTTTTTGATTGAATATTGCAAAGCGAAGGCCGTGGCACGCCCTACAATTCCTCTGTAGTGATGGCCGGTTCGCTGCTGCCCAAGTTTTGATGAACAACTCCGTTTAATTTAATAATACAGGATTGGGATTAAACCGGCTGCCATCAGTATGCAAGCGACAACATTGGCGCGTTGGTTATGTTCAGTTTGCGCCCATAATGGGATATTAACTGTCACCGTTGAACGTAAAAACATATCCGAACGTAATATATCTCCATTGTGACTCTGATGCTACAAACGTTGCTATGTCGCAAGCGTCCTGCTACGACTGTGTTTGCGACACGCCATAATGGGAGAAAAGTAGAGTTCTGCTGCGATGAAAATCGGTGAAACGGCCCTGAAGGCATATTCAATGTGCGACCTGCTCTTAAACCGGGGCTCCACGCCCGGAATCATGTCAGTGAGTGGTGCCGCTCACACTATACCAACGATAGCTTGCGCACTGCAATGTAAACGCGCACCGACAGCGCTTGACGTTGTCGGCAGCACTACACGTGTGCACTGCAAAGGTCAGGCGTTGATTAATCCTCGGGTTTCAATGCCAAAGTGACAAAGAGCTCAACACTAGGTTTGCTGTGACGATCCTTTCCGTTAAGCTGTGTCAGTCATTCCGCCACCGCCGTGAGGACGCCTCATCACTTTCCGACCCCTGCATTTTCGGTTCACCCAAATTGAAAGGAAAGAGCTAGGCGAGAACTTGGCGCTGCTAGCCCTCTAGGAATGCAATAGTCTGCTCATACTGGGATGATTGTGACATCTTGAAAGCTGCTCGCGCGTTCGTCACGGGCGAACTTGCGCGCTCTTTATTGATCTATGCGACGCGTTTATACGCCTCGTTCTCTCACGGACATCCTGTTGCGTGCACACTGTGACCAGGTCCAACAAGATCGACATACCTCGAGCTTTATGTTAAATACCTCAAAACTGCGTGCTTCAGTGCTATAAATGAAATTCATGAGCGATGGTGGGATTCAACGTCTGTCTTTTAGCGCAGCATTCCAATGCCATGTTAGGGCACGATAGCAGACGTCTTTCTGTTGTGCCGCTCTTTGGACCAACTGGCGCGCGCGTCACGTGTCAGTTTCAGGCATTATTCTCCCCCGGTGGCAGCTTTGAAACGCTGTGCTGTGGGGCACTTGCTGTCAGGCCACGTTTTTCGGCGGAGTAGCGTGACTTGACCTCCAAAGTAGGTCAAGTCCACCTGTAATTCATTGATTCATTTTACTTGTGCTTAACTACAGTTGCACGTTGTCAAATAGGCCAAGGAGAAAGCCGTTAAACTTGACGGCTATAGAAAATCCTTGGTGCCGCTTTTGACGCCCACAGCAGCGGAGCAACATTGTTTTCAATGCACGCAAAGAAAAGAATGGGCAGACACTTTATTAGACTACGTTATACACTGAGACAATACAAAGCATACCAGAAAGATACGGTGCGAATTCATGAACAGCAAAATGTAGGCGAAACATGTTGGCGGGTTGGATTTCGTTGATGTAAAATGTATTTTGTGCTGTTAGAGAGATTTACAACTCATGTCGCTCGTTTCAATTAGCAAAGAACATCGTTAGTTGTGTGAAACTGATTTCTGTAATATTGACGCTCCATTTCAGGCAATACTTTAGCAGTAGAGGCAAGGAAGTTAGGAGCATTTGAATGCTGTTTTAACTATGACTACGTGGCATTTTTGACTGATCAATATTTCTATATTCCGTTTCATACATCAGGCGCAACGCTGTGGAGGCTAGATATACTTTTTGCAGTGGCTGCGTTCGCACTTAGAAACACTTCGGTGTCTTTTGACCGATTTTTCTGAAAATGTTCTTTATATAAGTTCAGTTCTGCATGAACATAAGATTTTATCCTTAGAAGCAGACAGACCATGCGCTCATACGGCTGCTAACACGTTTTATATGACTTTGCTTTTTGTTGTTATTTGTTTGCATCGCGTCGCAGCAGCCTAACGTGCATACTCGCGCGAGCAAACGCCACGAGCGCCCAGTCAAGCATAGACGGAACGCGCGGAGACCGCACTATTTGCGTAGCTTCCACAGAGTTGCACTTGATGTATGACACGGAGTATAGTGTAATGCGTAGGAATCTATAGTTGTAAGCTTGGAATGTCCGCGAAAATATTGTTGTCTTTCTTAATGGTAAGCAAGAATCAATGGGTTATTTTGTAACCGATATAGCTTATTTACTTTTGTGAAAATTTTGGGACTAAGTGCTGAAGCTGGTAAATTACCAATCACACGCAAAGCCTTTTTTTTTTATTGGGGAAGACGCGTAACATTTCTTTCAATGATGGTACTCGAAAACTAAAAGCAAATAATTTATGTAAGAAGCAAATAATGCATTATGAAAGCATATCACGGACTCTGAGAAGAGGTTGCGGCTTTGATTAAGTGTATCTGGTATTGAACTTAGCTTTCTTGGTATTAATTTATGTAATCGCCCACTGTAACAGTGACAAGAAATGAACACCGAGCAGGTTTATACTTTCAACTATTTCGATCTTCGTAGATATGAACAGATTTTTTTCCCGCGGCAACTTGAAAAAAAAATGAACACCGAACACTTTTACTGTTATGTCCTTGCCTTTGGTGTGAAAAATTACCGCCTTGTTTTTTTTAAAATCGTTAGCAGGTAGTTCTTCGTCTAAGTACTTCAATTTTAAAAAGCTGTATTGGCCAAGCCAGAGTTGTGTAATAGAGAAAGATGAAACAAATAGTGTGGTCTTGTTAGCATGCATGTATAATAATCTTAACATCAGGTGAAGTGAGCAGCGATCCTTTGCACTTGAAAGAAACAGTAGTGTACCAAGAACGCTCCCTTTTGGAACGCCTGAAATTATAGACTTTTTTTATACCTTCCTAAAAGACGAATACAGTTATAGGACATAATTGCTTTTCATGCTGGTTTTTAGTGTCTGTTGGTATATTAGGAGCGTGGAAGGCATGTTCTTTAATTCAAGCACCATGGCCAGATGAATATCCATTTACGTGGAAGAAATATATATGTTTATGTTTGCTATGGTAGAAAGTCGCTTTTCATTGCCTGAATGCACAAGTGAAGATTGACCGACGTGCAGTATATTGCCATGTTGATGCTGCATCCTGGATTTTCATGCAGTTTAGATGAAGTGGAAACACACTTCAATGTTGCTTTCCGACATCGGTGACAACAGAGATCTGAATAAATTTGGTGTGAAATTTTGCGAAGCCGGCTGAAAAAAAATGTGAGTAAACCACTTCCGTACAGTTTCACGTACACTGGACTTCATATCCAGAATAACTATATTGAGTAATCGCTTCCGAGTGAACCTTGAAAAAGGTGGAATGCAATGTGCAATGTCATTTTTGTAAGAAGATGCAATGTTTTCTCGAATATCGTAGTTATTGAATTTATCGAATAATATATGGCGATTAATATATGATTAGCTTGTGCAAAATCTAAATATTCCGGTAACATGCTTTCTTTGTTTCAATGGTTTTGAGAATGTATTCTTTGTTATCGAGTATCGCTAACTTGAATTTGGTAGATCGGTTCGTTTGAGAGCCGTACTGCGATTTCGTTTTTAAATTATGATAGACACGGAAGTGGAACAGTCGGGGTAATTTTTTCGGAACCTTTCGCGAAGAGAAGAACAAGGCGGTAGTTCGATACGTCGCGCTTGTCACTTTTTTCTTGAACTGCTACCACTCGTGCAATTTGCGTTTTAGAAGCAACCATTGCTGTCGATATACCAAGGTTTAGTCTATGCGTCAACGCAGGGCCTCTGTTAATAATGACATACTTCATTGGCCGAATATAAAATCATCAGCATCGCAGCTTTATGAACGTTTTATATTGCTAAAGAGGCTTCGGTGACGTGAAAGAATGTATATTCGCTTGACAGGCCATGAATAGTGCTCTGAACTTTCCATGCCGCATTAAAATCTCCCCGTACAAACTATTCAATAAAATAATTAACCATAATGCCATCTATTAGCGTTTTTTCTTCCTGAATGATTTCATTTACGGGTTCATTGCTCTGACCTCGGCTAATTAGGACATTTAATTTGTTCCACTGTTTATCAGTCCGCATTAAACAGCAAGAAATATTTGAAAGTAATATGCATCTCTACGCTTTCCGAACTCTTTATTTAGTGTATTGCCAAAGATATCAAATGCGAGTATAGAAGGAGAGAGAGATAGCAAAGGGAGGAAAGGCAGGGAGGTCAACCAGGCGAGCGTCCGGTATGCTACCCTACACTGGGGGTGCTGGAAAGAGAGAATAGAATGAAGAAAAAAAGCAAGGAAGTGATGACTGGGTATGCAGTGAAGCACCGTGACACCAAAGTGGAGTTCCATAGCTGGTGATCTGCGTGGATGACATCTGAGACGACCAAAGGGCCAGTGGTGGTTGCGCGAATAGGAGGCTGCGGCTGGCTTAAGGGGATTACTCGAGAGTTGCAAGCGCTGGATTAAGAGCATCCAGTATTTGCATTGCACTTAGCGCTGACTGGCTATGCCACTGGCTGCAAAGTACGCGAAGGGTATTTATGAGGGACCGAAGCATCACAGCCACTTGCTGGTCTTCTTTGGACAATTTATCGGTAGTCGGCGATGCGGACTCTACGGCGGTGCGCTGTATCCTTTCACGTGACCGTCGTAGCACCGGCTGTGGTGCCGGCTCTGGCACCCGCTGTGGCACCGGCTGTGGCATCGGCTGTTGCATGGGCCGTGGCTCTGGCTGTGGCTTCAGCTGTGTCATCAGCTGTGACCCCGGCGGTTTCTTCCGCTGTGGCTTCAGCTGTGGTGGGAGCTGTCGCTTTGGTAGCGTGGGCCAAGCTTCAAAATTGGTGTTGTGCGGCACGACCTTAGACTCAACTCCGCCAGGCCTAGGGGGCCGAGGAGGAGTTGTCGGATGTGGCGCGCTCTTCACGGTGGCGTTCTTTAAAGTCCGACGGCGTCGAGAGCGTCGCTTTCTAAAGGCCGAAACAGCCTCCCGACGAGACAAACGGTCTCTCGCCATCTGCTTCAAGACCTCCCTTCCCTTCTTTATTCTGGGACAGTCGTTTGAGGTAGCATCATGGGACCCCATGGAATTGCGGCATTTGGGAATTTGCGAACCGTGGCTACACGGGAATCTGCAGCGTGGGGCTCTGCGAGCAAACTCTCGTGTTCTCGTGCACAGCGCTTACGTTCTCCAGCCTGATAGAATCGCGGCATTGGAGTGGCCTTCGGATAAATGCTCGTGCGGGGTGCATAAAGTGGCCCACCTGGACGTGTGAGGGAAGAGATTCGCCCGTCGTCGCGAGTGTGCATGCATTCCTTAAGAACGCGGTCCTTCTTATGGAGCTCACGTGTGATCGATGACTTTGTTTACTTTTTTTACGTTCCTTGCGAATGGAAGTGCTTTCTGTAAATAGATAAAAAAATAAGCATCGAAATGTTACAAGCCAGTTTAACATAACTGATATTAAAGATATTTCACCAACTGGCTTATACTGTGTCCAAACGAAAATAATCTGCGTGGTATGATGATGGACGGCATCGTCGCATTGCGCCAACTTGGGAAGATTAGTGTCTCTTTTGCAGCTTATTAGCATATGGTGACTTTAGGAATGTGTTGAAATAGCGGTGATAATACAAGTCATGTCAAAACTCACCAGAGACAAGTCTATGGCAGTTTCGGAAGTAGGTATCACTCCAGTGGCTGAAGCTAATAATATTAAAGCAACCATTGCTGCTAAGCACATTTTGAAAGTAAATTTTGTCAGTAATGTCCAGACACATCTCAGCATTAAGGTCGCCACCAATGCTTACATGGTATCGATTTTCATTTGCATAGGAAAATTCACAGAGGAAAACGTGTCGTTCAAAGAAGAAATTCTGGCGCGCTGCCACCGGGCGATCAGCAAACAGCAGCAATCTCAATATTCAATGCAAGTACACACACTATTGCGTAAGTGCTGGTCACACAAGAAAACTCTGCAAGCACATCAGCATTTAAAGAGCTATCAACAACTAAGGACACACCACCACATCCTCGTTTGCGCCTACCCGCATAATACGCGCTATTGTTAGAAAGCTTGGAAAGCTTAACTTCGGTAAGCGTAACCGCAGCTAATCATTTTATTAGACTTTTAAAGAAACATTCAAGTTCCGCTATTTGTTTTGTAGAGACTGAGCATTTAATGGAAGCAACTAAGGTGTTTGCTCTCGTTGTCAAATGGATTGATTAATTTTTTCAATGAAATATACCGGGCGTGAGCCATTTTACTGTCACATAAATACACATACTTGGCATAGCACGGCGAAAAATTACTTTGTTAGAACGAAATCTTCCTTACATTTGATGCAAACCTCCCGATTCCCCTTTATTTTACGCACTTGGACGTTGCCGTTTGAGTAACATGCAAATCGGTACCAATTTGATCTCATCCATGCTTTAACAGCGGCAAAAAGTGTTCCGTAGAACCTAGTTATGCCGGGAGAAATGTAGAAGTTACTCTGGTAATGGGTTTTCTTCTCTTTCAGCCAGCTTTCACGGAGCTGTCGGCCTGCATACCGAATAATGTTTCCGTGCACATTCACATGTTTTGCTGTTAGCCTACGAAGGACCACGATATTCCCCCTTTTCAAGCTGCTCAAAACCTAATCTTCCTGCTGCTCCATTAATTTCAGGGAGCATGTCTTCTTGTAGAGATTCGGGAACTCCGACTATTTCAGTAATGCTATCGCATTTTCAACACCGCCAACGTTTGTCGTAATCGCACGTCAATTGACGCCGTTGATTTGGGAGTTGGATGGGCCCGCTAACGAATGACCTATCGTGGAGCAGTCGCACTTGAAGGATTACGCGTGTTACTGTGCATAGTTTTCCAAGTTTCGACGCAGACGACACACTGAGAACGAAACACGCCCACGGGCGCTTTTCTGTATTCCGTTCTGTGCGCTGCGATTGTTTCGCCCGGTTGCAAAGAGCGTCCACGAAACCGCACCACCAACTTTTAACGTTATGCGGGGGTCTTGTGCGCAACGCATGCTCTGAGGGTGGTCGCTTTGGCTCGCATGTCTTAGATGCCTGATTGGGCAGCATTCTAGCGAACACAGGCGACGTTGCACGCATTGGGATGAAGTTGTTATGAAGAGGATGGCCTTCGCTTGTGGGAACCTTCGGTAACAAATTCGGTTGACAGCTTCGATGTGACCTTCTTTCAGCATGCTCACGCAACATTGCTGGTGTTTAATGCGAGGGACGTTGACAGCGTAGCTTTCAGCGCAACCGCCACAATTAGCGTTCCGTTCGTGTAGCCTTTTCGTTCTTTTGGATTTCACTCAGCGAAGTTCCGAGTTCTGCATACATAGCAAACTAAGTTAGCGACGAAGACGAGTTGCCGCGAATCTTTCGAATATACGTACGTACAGGACGTATTTCACTAGCTATATCTGTGCAAACGCTTTGTTCCTCTGCATTCATAAAAGATTAAAAGTGCTTTTATTTGCACTCTTTTACTTTCAGCTTCTTGAAATTTATTCATCGCTACAAGTGCGTCCTTATTTCGATTGTGCGTTTCCGCCCATCAGAAGGTACTCAAACTCGTGACCTTTACTTCGCTTATACACAATGATTTAGCTATACATACGGCTTAGATGACGGCGCCTACGCCGTAATCGTACCCATATCGCGGCACGACTGAGAGCAGTATTGCGAATTATGCAATAAAACATTTCACCGACAATTACTATACTCCCTAATGCGAAATTTGAGCGTAGCTCTATACGTGTTTTCATTTCCCAATCTCTTGGCTGACGCGGAGAACCCGTCTCGTGCGGCAGTGGGGCGAGACTGCTTCGCTAATTGAGAGATCGCAATTGGCAGCGCGCGGGTAATGCGTGGGCACGATTCACAGCAGCCGCCGCAGACAGACCTCCGCTCATGCAGCGCTTCGTTTCCACGCCTGACGCTTGCTGATCTGGCGCCATCTCATAGCTATAGTCACCGCAGAGCCCGACTTGCGCGGCACTACGCTCTTCTTCACGCCATACCCTCCTCCGCGTTCATGGTTGCACCCTCCTCTTCTGCTTTCCACCTCTCTTCGCTATCGCCGCCTTTCATCCGCGTTCGGTCCGCGGTGCTCGCTCGGTTGCGCCGAGGACGCCGACGCTCGCAGCAGGAACGTGCGCCCAAGAGCTGCGCTCTAAAATGCCGGCGATTTTCCAGATCCCCCGCTCACTGTTCTTCACGGTAATAGGTGTGGAGTACAATGCTTTCACGCAGTCGTCAAATATGTGATGTCCTGGACTAAGTCCCACCGCACTGTAGGCATAGGTTTGTCGCAGGGATCGGATTTTTAACTGTTGTGCTTTGAGATCGCCCGAAAAGTGTAGTATTTTCGCACTAACATCGGTATCTGCTAAATCTGTTCCGATGCAGCCAGACTTAGCGTCCGTGCTTTTTTTTTAATTTTTGGTGGCCAGGGTGTATACGCCGCTTTTATGCCTATTACATTGAGGCGTCAAGTAACTTTTTGAAACAATAACTTGGAAAGTGCTTCGGCGCAGCACCTGTAGTGAAGGAAAAGTACGCGTGCCTTTCGATTGTTTTTCTGAAGAAACCATTTCTATCGGTATGTTGGGAGTATTCTGTCATCACTTTGTTTTCTTTCCACGGTGCTTTATAGAAACGTTTAGCTTTATGTTTACATGTTTAGATATTCGTCATGTCATGGAACTGTAATGTTAACTCTTGCATGGCAAAGTGATAAATACATGTTGACTTAGGGCTAGCTCAGTAACAATTCATATGTCATGTATTCGAAAAGAGACTATGCAATGGGTTGATGTTGTAGTTCAGTGTTAGCATTTAGATGATGATGCCTTATTTAATGATATTGCCACCAATGCCTGTTTTATGCCTGTACTTCTTTAAGAAATCTTTGATACCTGTCGATGAATTTTTTGTGCACCCACGTGATGTAGCCCGCGATAAAGGTTCCGAAAAAAGTTTAATTTGGTTAAAGGTTTTAATAGTTTTTTTTTTTGTTGTTGTTCGCAGCACCGAATCATGCCATCAGGATCACGCGCCTTATTGAGCTTCGCAAGCGCCTAACCAAACGACGTGCACAAGACCCGCCGGTGGGCTCGCGCAGAGAGGGCGTATTGATTACCTGGCGATCAAGCGGCGGGTCAAGGAGGCGAGCTCCCCCGCCGCAAAATTAGTTCGAGGAGCGTGACCGTTGTCCAGATCAGGGATCCGTTATTTGAGTACTCAATTTTCCTTCACCTCGTTTCTTCCGTTGTGCGAGTCCAGCGCTGCACTCCGGTTGGGTGCTTGCGCGTGCTTAAATGAAGGCGATGCCAGAACCAACAAAGAAATCATTTCTGCACACGCAGAACTTGAAAGAGCGTAAGTTTGGACATTCCATAACTGTTCACGTTTTTAGCGCACGAAAAGGGACGAGAGACAGAGTACGACGTGGATAGAGCGCTAACTTCCAACAATTGTTTTTTATTCTACGAAACGGTACACACACACACACACACACACACACACACACACACACACACACACACACACACACACACACACATATATATATATATATATATATATATATATATATATATATATATATATATATATATATATATATATATATATATATATATATATATATATAGAGAGAGAGAGAGAGAGAGAGAGAGAGAGAGAGAGAGAGAGAGAGAGAGAGAACAGAGAGCAGCGCACGCATGCGCTTGAACCTTAAGATATATCGACGATGAAAAAGGGGACCATGCATAGTCAAAAAAGACATTTTGTAACTGCAAGATTAAAATGCTGTCTACATCAAACCACCCTCTGTGTCACGTTTAAAAAGATCGAATTCTCTTTTTTAAAGATCGATTGAAGGCGCGCTAACACAAGCGTTCCCCAAACTAGCGATCTTCGCTGCTTGAATAATCTCGCGTGTTGTTTGCGTTGGGATTCTTCCTATCACAGTGCACTGATTATAAATGCGACTGCACTCATGCTTTCTGCAGTGAAAAGGCAGATGCACCACTCCTCCAGTTCACCCATTACTTGTGTGTTCACGCAGCCTGTCATTGACGCACCTTTCCGTTTCGCCGATGTATTTCTTGCCACATGACAAGCGTAGTTCATAGAAGATATGGTTCTCACAAAGAACATAGCCTTCCTTCTGATTTGCCTGGCAACTGGGCTTCTCAGAACCACAGTAGCTGGCCTTGGACAAGTGGCACAGCTTGATTGACACTGAAAAGATGACGCTTAGATTTGCATTATTGTCAATCTTCTTCAGTCTGTGTGAGATATAGTGGATGTACGGTATTATTGCGCGTTTCTGCTTTTCTCGCGTAATTTCCGTTTAAGTGAACTGCTGATCCTGTCGCCCGCATTTTGCGGTCTTAAGGAAACGTTCGGCCACTGCTGTGATCATATACTGAGGAAAGTCGGCCTGTTTCAGGCGATCCTCTTGCGCCACGAAACTGGACAGACACTTGTGAGGACATGAGGACGCTCGTCGGAAGCCTGTTAAACGGAATGCTTTGGTGGAGGCGGCAGGGAGACATTCTGCATCGTGTCCTTGACTGGCGGCAGGTAGACGAAGTTGTCGCGCTGGAATTGAGGCACGTCACATTGCGAGGAGCTAAGCAGATCACGTTTGGCTTGTTTGTGTTTGTGAGTTTATAGTGTTCACCATGTGAAATTGTGACCAATAAAATGAACAAGTGTTCATGCGCCTTGGCGCCGTGACGAGCCCGACAGCAGCGGTTGCCTTGAAAATCACCACTTGTCAGCACGCAGCCAAATGAATTGCTGTCAGTGATTTCTAGTGAGCTGTCGCACTTAGCTATAGGCATACTGGGAATGGCCACGAATTGTGTGGTTACCATGTGTTAAAACGTACGTTGGTTTGTGCCCTTTCAGTCCCAGTTAAGCTTGGCTTTACGAAACGGCGGCACCGATGGTGTCCTACTTAGTGGTCGGAAACGTCCCATTCATTTTTTTTTTTTTTGCTCCAGGTGCATTTCTGGCATCGGCGTCGCCGTAGCCGTGGTGTTGTGTATAAATTGTTATGCGATGCCGCCGTCGCCGCCCACTCTGCGCCGTATGTGCGAGTGAAAACGTGCGAGGAGAGCCGACGATCGCCGCTTGCACTCGCCAAAGGGAAGAAAGCGGGGAAGGAGCGCGCCGTCTCCCGTCGCTCGCTAGGCTCTCAACGTTGCGAGGCCACGGGGGGAGCGCACCCGCCGTGGTTGTTTAGTGGCTGTGATATTGGGCTGCTAAGCGCGAGGTCTCCGGATCGGATCCCGGCCACGGCGGCCGCATTTCGATGGGAGCGAAATGCGACATCAGTGTACTTAGAGTTAGATGCCTGTTAAAAAACCCCGAGTGGTCCGAATTTCCGGAGTCCTCCACCACGGCGTGCCTCATAATCCGATAGTGGTTTTGGCACGTAAAGCCCCATCAGATCGGGAGGAGGAGAGGAAGGGGTGGAGGCGTTCTACTTCGCCAGCAACTATGTATGTGGCGACTGCACGCGATCACGCTGCCGTATATTGAGAGCTATCTGTTTTGTTGCCAGAGCCTAGGTGCGTCTGCGGCTTGTAGCTTTGTGCGTGATGTGTGTTCTCGGCGCTCAGTTCGCGTTGAAATTATGCAAAGCACGCAGGCCACTTCGCTCGCTGCTTCTGTCGGGCTTGCGCACACCAGGCTTTAGACAGCGAGTGTCCGCGGTCCTCGAGTGGGATGTGTTCATGTTTGCTGTGCGCGCGGACACCATGCTTGTTCATTTATTTAGCAACCGAATGTTTACAAGTCGATAGGGCCGATAAAAGTACCATCCGTACTTCGTATGGCTATCTCCTAATTTGTTATCACAATCGATGCTTCGCCTTTCGGGCGAAACTGTGACTTTTGTTTTTAATTTGGGATTCAACTAGAGTGGATAAAGTCTGAAAAGCTTCAATATGAACTTTTATTTTTCGAGGGGAATATTTTTGTTCACCGGACTGCATCTCGTCTAATATTGTCGTCCTGGGTGAAGGTGGAAGCACAAACGTAGAAAATAGAAAGTAGCGCCATGATCGGATTGAACTTTTGAGAATTACTTACGACGCATATATTCCAGCTCGTTTCTGGGTAAGAACGAAGCATTCGCTATTTCAGTGGTGTTGTGTACCCGTCCAGTCTAACCTGATATTTTCGTTCAGTGTCGCTTTAATATGATGCTCTTTGGAACACTGTGTTATGGAACACTGTGTTAGAAGCATAATTTGTTTATGCTAATTCGCGCACTAAGATACTGTAGCAGATCTTATGTAATTGAAGCAGCAAAGATTGATACGTTCCTCCAGAGCGTTTTTTTAAGTTCTGTTCTATACACTGCTCGCTTGCTCTGACTATGTAATAAACATTTTACGGTTTATTATAATTTGGTGACATGGAAAAGTCAACGTTGCATTCACAAGCGTGAAGCGAGTTACACTTTGTGAGATGAAGGTATAGAGGTTACGGAGTGCAGATAAAGAAGCACAAGGCTTGCATACGAGACGTAGTATTTCTACAGCGAGATTAAGAGCGAATTACATGTTCCGAGCGCACTGCGTGCAAAGGGCGACGTTCTTGCCGTATAGCGACCTCAAGAAAGTGTATGTGAACTTCCCCTCGTTGGGATTCGGCACGTAAACGGGACGATCATTCTGAAACATCACGCTGATCAACTTTGCTACACAGGACTGATTCCGAGAAACGCTTTACTGTATCACATGCACTGCTAGGGCGGAACGCGCAAAACGACACGCAGTGCAGCAACAGACGTTGAAAGAAGAAACAAAACAACGACGTCACTGCGAATGGCGTACAACGACGTGCAACCGACGGACCAATTATGCCATTAGGCTGCGCTAGTCTCTAGAATGCGATTTGATTTCATTCCCACGTGTATTTCTGAGTCTCACGTACTTTGTAACACGTTACAGATTGGCGTCGTTGACAGTGTCAGGAAGAGTCGTTGACCCTGGCTTCCTTCGCCGGCGGCAGACGTACTTGTCATGATCAAAGCAGCATGATGTTTCGGCGTGTAAACGGAAAATTGCCGCAATAGAGGAGTGAAAGATTACCGAAAGTAACTGACGTATTTCGTAAACGCATAGGAGCTATGCCCGAAAAGACTTTGTTTTCATGCACATCGGAGCTACAAAAGTAGACGGAATTACCCGTGTCAGAAAGAAACAAAAGGCTTCTTTTCATGAGCTTCTTTTCGTTCCACTTCCGTCGTGTGATTTGCGCAAGAAAGAGCGTAGGGCACAGACAAGTAACCTAGATAACACATAACACTAACATGCTGAGTACAGCAGCGCTGAGGCTTGGTCATGATGTGCGTGGGTAAGCTATGACACCAGAGAATGTTGCCAGATTATGAAGTTCGCTGGGGTTTGTCGGGGTAGGCTCATGTACTGGTGTAGTATGCGAAACTGGCATTCTACAAAAGGCGTTTTAAAGCCGTAGTACTGGACTGAACAATCAGTGAGTCATTCTGCTTGAGTGGCAGGCTTTAATGATCGTCCTAGCCCAATGTGTGCGCTAATAATAAAGTATTAAGAGAAACGTAACATCAAATACTGTTCTCGAATACTTAGTTTACTTAACATACACTTCAGATCACTAGGCAGTACGGAAGGAGTGGCGAAGCGAGTCATACTGTACTAAAACGTTAACAAGCGCAGGAAATGGTTTGTATATAAAACAATATTATGCAAAAGCTGATTCAGTAGAAGAAACGTCGTTTTTACAGCGCATTATGTCACAAAATAACAAATACACCCGGAAATTGTGCAGGGCGTATCCGATCGAAAGGAGTATCATTTGGTTTTAAAGTATCGGAATGCCTATCCCACGGCCATGGTTTTAACGTCGTGACATGTAGCAGGGAAGGCTTTCTGATCGGCTTGGATGACAACCAAATTCGGGAATAAGCCTGAGACAGAACATCTTAGGTTTGTTTGTTTTTATTTCCTCCTCCCCTTTTTCTCCCGTGTAGAGTACCAGGCTAGAGCAAACTGACTGACCACTGTGCCTTTCTGCAAAATAATTTATGCATCTGTCTTCTTTTCATTGACGTGATGCGCGCATCCTTGTTATCGTTGAACCGTGCAAAACGAACCATGTCATTCTGTCGGATTTCACAAAATTTAGATGCTATGGATGTTTAACTGATGTGTATAATGGTTTTGTGCGTAAGGATGTTTTGTATTACATTGCCAGCTGTCCAACTAGAAGAAGTGGACCCGAGGGGCGCGATTTTTATTATTCGCAAGTATACGAAGCCAAAAGACAATGAAGCGAATGAATGCATAGGTGGCATTACTAGTTGTTTTAGCTGAAGCGTAGCAATGGTAATGGAAATGAACGTGGGCCACTGCTTGCCGCCAGTGGGAGCCGACAACCCCAGCGACACGCGTGCAATGTTCGACGAACTGGATTAACGCAGCGGCTGTTCTCCAGATTTCTTGTTGTTTTATGTACGGGTGCAAGATCTGGCTCTTGGAGCGTTAGCCAGCGCCACACATGGGCGTGAAACATCCCTTTGACCAATGCGTAGTGCGCCAGCGGCTACAGCTGTTAACTGTTACTTATTTACTTGCAGAGGGCCGTAGTAGTAGACTACCGAGGAGAAACGAAAGATACAATGTAAAATGCCCCCATAGGGCCTGTAAGGTATTTTAAATAAATAAATAAATAAAAAAATAGGAACGCAATATTGAAAGCAATGTGGCGAAGTAAAACAAAGAGAAAGAATTGAAACGAAAGCTGTTGATTGTTCAAAAACAACTGCGAAAATGAACATCTGGATAGGGAGCAATTTCGTGTGCTAACAGAAATACGCTATAACAAACAGGTCATAGTGGGGTTGTGAGTGGGTTTGGCTAACATTCACATGGCTACGTTTAGTGCGCGCACACATACATTGCATGCACACAAAAACGGACGGAAGGTCTACCGTCACGGTAACATTTTGGTAGAGCATCGCGTGCGTAATGCGGAATATGGGGTCGCTGTCATCGGCGGCACACTTTTCTTATTATTTTAGGGCGAATACAACAGAATACACACAGTTACAAGGACACACAGACACACACACAGACAGTTACAAGAACACAGGATGAGCGCTGTCTAACAACTGAAATTTATTGACGAAAACTATTTATAAAGAAAACACGCAAAATAAAGCAACTACCCGAGTGCGCAGGGAGCCTAAGACACGTGGAATTAGCGAGCAAGTGCGTCTCACAATCTAGCAGCACTGCAGGTGGCTCAGATATAGAAGCATGGCGCAGCCTTTCTACATGGAAGGCTTCTGCAAGTTCACGAGCCATTCTCTCTTTGTGCCTGATGTGAGGGTTATGAAGGAAAGTTTGCTAACAAGATCTGCAATGCGCTGAAAGTCGAGAGGGTGGCGTTCCTTTTGAGGTATCATTATGCTGGCGCAAGTGTTCATTGATGCAGTTGCCCGTCTGGCCAATGTTGGCTTTTCGGCGAGGGAGAGAAATTCGATAAACTACACCTACGGCGCAGGAAACGCAGGGTTTGCGATTATTCTCAGAGCGACCAACTAAAGTTGATCCGCCTGCTTTTCTCTCAATTGCAGCACAAGCCTTACCTTCTTTACGGTAAGCCGGAAAAACAACATCCATGTGAAAGCCTTTTGTGATCTTAAAATGATCGGACAAGCTATGTACATATGGCATGACAGCAAATTTGCAATTCTTCGTAGTGGCCATATCGTCAGTTTGAACGGGATGAGATTGATGAAGAGATTAAAGAACACGGTAATGAACTTGTTGGAAAAACTAGTGATGTGCTAGCTGAGCCCATAACTCCTTACATTGAAGTTTGTCACCGTGTGCCCACCTGAGGATCTGGCAAATCTAATGTGGTTGTCTAATTTAACAGCAGACAGAAGAGGGACAGTGTTCTTGAAAAAGCGCGGAAGGCTAGGTTGCGAAACAATCAGGTTGGAATTCCTGATGATACCTGAGTATTTATTGATGGGCTCCTCTGTCCCACCTCGAAACGTCTTCTTTCGCTGGCACTAGCAAGAAAGCGCGAATGTCAGTGGCGCTTTGTCTGGACACGAAATGGGAAAGTACTTTTCACGCTAGACTGAGGCCAGTAGTGTCGTGCACATTGCCTCAGCGACTGACCTTCAAAGGATAGCCAAAATTGCGGTGTCTAAAGAAGTTCAACTTTGCTCTCTTTTGACTACACCATGTAGCGTGAGTACAGCTTACCAAGTGAAATTGCTTTGCCTGCACACGCAAAAAACATTTCCGCACTTCACGTGAGTTCACGTTCACTTGCCTATAAGCACGACATACTAACTATGTTTCTAGCCGAGTTTAGTTTTCCATTTGACATTATTTATTTATTCATTTATTATCATGTTCTCTGAAACTTGGTATCTGGAACACAGTGAAATGCTGATCATTGATGGTTACAAACACTTTGCGGCAACGTGGTATACAGTGTGATGTGCTTGAGGAATTCACCTGCGTTACGCCACTTTACCAAGTGCTAAGCGTTTAACTGACAATAACCTGTTTTTTGTGATGTACCGAGCACCTACTCGTTATATTTCTAATTTCTTAGTATTTACTGAAAAGGTCTTAGAGCATCCTACTTTTCAGAATTACAAAGTGCTTCTTGGTGGTGACTTCTTTCATTGGCTCAGTTGTCTTTTGGCTTTCGGTGGTTGCCTGTAAAAGAGAACAACTCTGTTTCTCTTGCTCACCTCGCTCCTCATCATACGAATGTGATTTGGTGTCGTTAAAGCTAGGAATCCTAGATGGCTGTTTCCGCTATTCGCAATGAATGACGTACAGACATTCCACGTTACTGTTATGCTAATATGCTCTCTTAGCTACTTGTATACAACGTGGGCCAACTACCATGCACGCTGGATTTAAGAAAAGCGTGGATTATTCTACTTGAATAAGAGCAATCGTGTGTGACTTAGAGTCTCGTTGAGAAACCGCCGGTGATTTATTTAATCCCTGACATCTAATTATATAAGGAAATTATTTTATCTGATTTTAATTATAGCTGTAATCGTCAAGATGTCAATTAGGCGGGTACAGAGAACCCTGACACAGGTCCAATTGACGTGTTTCTAGTGAGGTACGGCTAAAGTGTTCACGTTTTCCGGTAAATAGAGAAAACCCGGCAAATATTAAAAAATCGCATGATACTGGGCATCCTCGCGCAGGCAATAGAGGCGCCGTCGAACAGTGTCAGTGAGAAAGCCAGCTGAATGATTCGTCTCGCGTTCGGCGCTAACGTACGAAGGACGCATATAAGGGAAACCTTTGTGGGGCCACAGTATGCCTCCATGCGATTTGCTAATTACGATGTAGATTGGAAACACCTTTAAACGATTTTCTAGAAATCGCGAAGCGGTTTGATTGCACACTGCCTAGTACACTCAGTGATACCGCATTGCTGACAACAGTTCTTCGAGTTCCTCAATCTCAACTGCGTCAGCTGGTCTTCCAGTGCTTTGCTGCCGTAAAAATAAAATAAAGAGCAGAAAAGGAAAGCAATAAAGAAGAACGCCGCACAGGAGAGCTGCGTCACTTGATTGCGTTGTTAGACTGTGTGCTCGCCAGCAGTCGCCGAGCTTTCGAGTCACGTGCCACCCGCACCGCAGCGGCTGTGCTCCACGCGGCCCCTGGAGTGATCGCGCGTCTCTCCCATTCATCGACGGCGGTGCATTTAGCGCCCGTTAGCCGCCGCCACAGGAAGCGAGGCTTTCGAGTCGAGGCAGAATGCGACGGAGCAGCGCACGTTGATGCCAGAAGCGCGGTCTCCGGCGTCGTGCCAGCTCCAATCAAATCGCGAGAAAGAGAGACGGAGAAAGGCAAAAGAAATACAGGGAGGTTAACCAGAGATTATCTCCGGTTGACTACCCTGTACTGTGGGCGGGGCAAAAGGATGCGATAGGTGAGAGAGAGAAAATGATAACAAAAGTAAAAAAGGGAAAACACACACACACACACACATACACACGGTACACACGATACACACGAAATGTTTAGGCGCTAAAATCGCGAGAAGAGCTCCAGCGAAGTAGCTCAGCTCTGGCGCGGTGAGGGATTTGGAAGCCCGAGAGTACGTGATGCTTAGTTTTGGACGCCATCGAATGTGGCTTTCTCTAAAGCGACATCGTGAGCGAATGCATCGCGCTGGTTCTGTTCTTGAGAAAACGAGCGCCTGTGTGTATGCAGATGTGCTGCCAACATTGACGTTTATACAACTGAGAGGGAGACACGGTCAACAACATCATTTTTTTTAACAGTTACCTAAAGGGAAAATCTGGTGCTTCAGCTGTACTGCTGTTTGCAGGGGAATGTATGGGAAGGCGTCGTTTCGGATTGAAACATTTCTCGGAGCCCAAAGCACCGTAAACATGCTGGATAGCAGCATTCCCTCTGTCCGAAAGGTTTGACCTTTACTAAAATCTTCGTGGTAATAAACAGCGTGTATATAGTCGATATTTTTTTAATGTTAAGTTAATGCATTTTTTATTAGAGCATGGGAACTCTGCTGTCTTGTGCTGTTATATCAAATGCGAGCGGTGCCGCTGGCAGCTAAAGTTGGAAAAAAAAAGCTCGATGGTCTGAACAAGCAAACCGTATCATAATTTCATTCACCCGCCGCAGGGGCTTGTCGGCTATGCTGTTGCGCTGCTGAGCTCGAGGTCGCAGCATCGAATCCTAGCCGCGGCTGCCCCATTTCGATGGGAGCGGAATTCAAAAATGTCTGTGTCCCGTGTATCGGGGGCACGTCGAACATCCCCTGGTGGTCAAAATTCATCCGGAGTTTCGCACTACGGCGTGCCCCCTAATCAAATGGTGATTTTGGCTCGTATTCAATTGAACAATTTCATTTCAAGAGAGCATTGCACAGAAATGGCACAGAAAAAAGTGAAGCCAGGTGCGAGAAAAGTCTGGCGAACCCCCATGCGGGGATTCCCATTAGCGGCGCAGGGCCTGTTACGAAACTATCTGGGGACAAGAGCGCGAGTGCACATCTGGCTTGCACAAGGAGCGAGACGCGAGAGTGCAGTACCTTGATGCCTTGTAAAATGGTATTTTATGCATAATGTAGGCTCATCAAGAGGAGCTGACACCTCCGAAATCAAGTTGTCGGCCCGATACGGCCAGCGTACGATGACATCAGGCTTCGTGCTACAAATATAATAAGAGGGACAAGTAGGTTCTTGTCTTTGAAGTCTGCGAATTGATGCTGATGGTTTCTTGCACGTAACAGTACATAGTTATTTTAATAGCTCCATGCTTGCGCGCTTTTACAACGAAGCTCTAAGCCTCTAGTTTGTCGAGAGTTTTCGTGGCGTGCTCACCCAAAGAACGCCAGCTGGAAAAGAGGTTTGTGCATGAGTTTCCGCGTAACGGAATCATGTTTTCTCGTATGTCCCAATTACATTGCGACCCTACGATGTCTGTAGGTTGCGTCTAAGTCGTACTTTGCTAATTTTCTGACACATTTTACTTTGAGAAATTCAGTTAATTCAATAACGCACTTGCGCTAAGCGGACGGCCTACAAGAATGAGGATGTGTGATAGTGACGATGATTTATTGGCATCCCCTTTGAAAGGGGGCGTGGGCAAATCGTCACTTAGCGTGATTGAGTTGCTCGGGGATGCTATCAATGCTTTCCCTTCTAGCCTCCTTGCATACACCTCTTTAATCTTCTCTATCTACCTTGTACCACTGCCTATGCCTGTAATGGATCATGTAGGGTCACTCTCTCCCCTGCTTTTTTTGCCGCCAAATTAGTCTCTCGCTTATTCAATAGCTGACCGGTCGATACTTGGATGTACTTTAAACCCGAGTGCTTCCAGAAATTGTACGTTACGTTACATCACTGGGTGAACCACTTAGCATTCCTTTAGGATGTGCTGAATGGTCTCCGTATTTTTGCTGCAACTGCTGTGCTCACAGTACCGCCACCTTGCGACCGCGGTCACTCAGACGGACCTCAAACGGCAGCTGGAAAAGCCCTCGGTCTTTCAGTTGCTGCCTAAGGGATTTATGTTTTCTCGTATATTCGAATAACGATCCGTAGCTATCATGCTTGCAGCTTGTGTGTAAGCCATAGCTTACGCATTTTCTTGCCCAATTTAGTTTTGAACAACAATTCAGTTGAATAAGACACTTCCGCTCGACGGACGGCCCAGCAGAATGGAGCTGCAGCTGCGCCTGCATGCGCGACGCACGTCGCGTGTGGTGGTGGCGCCTCCTCAACTGTCGTCCAACGTCCGCACCAGCTCCCTGGTGCATCCAATTTCGCAGGCTTCAATGGATTCCCGCACTAGAACGTGGTTTCTCGCACATCGTCATTACGTGCTACACAGAACAGGTACAGTAAGGAAGCACTCAATGCGGAGCAGCTTCACTGTCAGCAATGTAACGACGTAGCACCATTTGTAGGCTTATTCTTAAACAAGCACCTAATTTGGAAACCGTGCTAAAAACTGTGCGATATTATCAATAGAGGGAGTAAGACGGAACGGGCTCAGAGTCGACGATTTAAAAAATGGTTCTAGCGTTCTGCACGGTGATACCGCGACGCTTGCGGCATTGGGGCAATGCCGCTCTAGCAGACGCGCAGCGCCCCTGCAACTAATCTGCTTGGGTTTTTATTTCGTTAATTATTTAAACATGCTTCCTGCACAAATGAAAGCGGAAGCGTGTTCTACAGTTTTTCTCAACTAACTTTAGCCAGAGTTTAGAACCAAGGTGATGTTGCTTAAAATTGCTTGGAGATATTCAAATACTTTTTAATGCCGCCTAATTAGATAGTTAGTCATAATTAATTAACTTATCAAATGTTATACCTACACGAAAAGTGGCAATGAGAACATTGTCGAGCAACATAAGAAATTCCTGATACAGCTTTCTGTGGCTGAATACGTGCTACATAAAAGTCTTTCCGAGCGTGAAAGCAGCCCGCAAGTGCACGCAAAGAGCCCCTAGTGGCCACTTTCTGAAAATGTGCAAATGTCTTCCACAGTTCAAATTCAAATTTCTTTATTTCCAAAACAAGTTTTGTGGTTGACAAGGCTAAAAGCTGCGGTCTGCAGCTTCACAGAGACCCGGACACCATATTCAAGGGAGTGCTTGACCTCGACGTGCATGTTCAACCGTTAAACGAAAACATAACAGTTCATCAGAATAACAATACAAAATACTAGATATATTGCCATAAATGGAAAAAAAAAGATTGCTATACAGAAGAAAAAATATGAAGAAGTCGAATATAATGAAAAAAGGGGAAAAATAACATATATATATATATATATATATATATATATATATATATATATATATATATATATATATATATATATATATATATATATATATGAATGCACATATGCATACACACAAACACACATAATACATCAGGTAAAGATATCACATTCTAGAACACTGCAATGTGAAATACAAGCAGACACAGGAGGATTTAGCTTCTGTTAAAAAACGAATTATTGATGTATGTAGCTTCCCGAGAATAGTGGTAGGTACGATTTAAATAAAAAGAGCTGATGGAGTAATGCTAGTGTGGGCTTCACTATATCTTTGTATTTATTGAGGTTTAACAGAAGATTATATTTCAAAGACTGCAGTTTGTAAAAAGTGCGGAAACGTGGTATTATCCAAAAGTCAGGAGAACGTGTACCAACATTGGTATATTGCTGAAACAGTGCTGTTGTGCTAATAAAGTTTTTAAAAGTGGGTGAAGACACATAGAATTAACGCAAAACACGAAATTCATACATATGTTGTATTTTCGTTAATTGTGCAACCTAAAATAGTATTCCGTGGAAGCTAAATAATCAATATTTGCCATATAGCGAACAACTTTCTTTTGTATTAAACAAATCCTCGTAATATTCCTTTGTGTAGTGGTCAACCGTACGAGACTGCAGTAATTAATATGGGAAGCGAACAATGCAGAATAAATTTGTTTTATTTTTCTTGCTTCCACTGAGACAATTGCACGGCAACGCGGTATAGAGCTCCTGTGGTCATTGAAAGTTTTTTGTATAAATTGTCAACATGCGATTCCCATGTGAGATTTGAGCTAAATGTTACTCCGAGAATTTTATATTCATTGTCGATTTCAATTCTGTGCCCCTCGCAGTATATATCCTGTTCAAAATTAATTACTTTATTTTTTGCACGGAAGAAAGGTACGTTAGTTTTAGCTGGGTTAATTTTGAGGCAGTTTTTTTAATTGACCAAAATACGAGCTTCTCAAGGACGTGATTACATCTTGACTCTAGATGGGCTTCATCGGTTCCGGAGAGTAGGATAGTGCTGTCAACGGCATATGTGATAAATTTTGAGCTTGTGTCAATACGGACAATATCGTTTATGTATACGTTGGAAAAAAGAGGACCTAAAATACTGCCTTGGGCACACCAAATTTTATATGGAGGGGAGATTCATGGTAATTGTCAATGTACACACACTGGGCCCTGTTGGCTAAGTACGAACGCAATAGTTCGAGCTGCTTACCACGAACCCCGTAGTCCGCGAGTTTTAGTGTAAGTATGTTATGTTTAAGTGAATCGAATGCCCTGCTGCAATCTACGAAAAGACCGAGAGTTATGTGTTTATTTTCAATGTTTTGTAGAGCACTTTCTTTCAGAGTTAATAAAGCTGTTTCAGTAGAGCGTCCTTTTCTACAACCAAACTGCGCGTCGGAAAGATTTATTTTGTCAAAGAAGTTAGTCATTAGAGAAAACAATAGCTTTTCTAAGCTTTTAAAAAAATTGGTATCACAGATATTGGCCTATAATTTTTTGTATCATTTTTATTGCCCCCTTTGTAAATGACTGTTACCTTGGATCGTTTCAGTGCGTCAGGAATTCGACCTGATTGGATAGCGAGATTAAATATGTGAATAAGCGCAGGTGTAATGCATTCGATAACCTATTTTGTGGGCTTTATTTGTAGGTTATATATATCTAAAGCGTTGCTGTTCTTTAGACCTAGAAATGTTCGATAAACTTCAGCTTCACTTATATCATGCAGAGCAAAGCTCTCAGCAGGGCAATTGCTTGACGGTCTGATAACCTGTAGGTTACTACCTGGAAGGGCATGTTTTATAAACGCTTGGTTAAAATTATCAACAAGCGCCTGACCAACTATTTCACGGTTATTGTGCGTTAACTTTGAGGGCGTTTCCGTTTTACTTTCGCGACCGGGAACCCTATTTAGCACTTTCTATGCGGCGTCAGCTTGCTGTTTCTTTATACCAGAAAACAACCGCTGATAATATCCTAACTTTTGCCGACCTAAGCTCGGCGTTCAGTTTATTTCTCAAAGTTTTAAAATCGTTCAAGTCAGACCGTGCTCTTGTACGTAAAAATGTGTGAGATAATCTATTTTCGTTATTAATAGCTTTCCTGTGGCAGGAGTGACCCAAGGTTTTCTTATTCTGTTTGATGGTTTGAAAGTTGTACAAGGAAAATGTATAGCGTATATTCGCTGAAAAATTTCAATGAAGTTATATTATGGATCATTCACGTTTTTTATTCCGAGTCTAAAAGACCACTCCTGAGCACTGATGTCACGCTTAAATAAATGTAAAGCATCGTCTGATACATGCTGCACTGTAATTGCGTTCCTTCGGCTATATTTATGAACTTTAGGGGGGGGGGGGAATAAAATCATGAAGATTGGGCAGTGGTAACTTATGTCAGAAGCTATGGTCCCTTGCTTCAAAGCTTGCAATGTGCTCCAGCCTTCTTTTTTTGCTTCTTTTTTTTTTGATGACCGGAATTTTCAATTTTACTTGCGGCTGGCGCAGACACCTCAATGGGGCTGATAATCGTGTAGCAGGGGTGAATTTCTTTGGCAAGTAGGGCTGATGTCTTACAATACTTTTGACAAGAGAGAGAGCCAGAGAATAAAAGAAAGGGGGGTTAACCAGAGGCAAGTTTTCGGTTTGCTACACTGCACTGGGGTGGCGGATATAGGGCTGGTAAAAACGACAAAGAGCGAGAGGAGAGAAAAAACGAAAAACAAACGAGAAAAGAAGAAAAGAAAAAAGGAATCGGATAACAGAAAAGGCGTTCCCATCAAAGGCGTTCACACAGGCCGATTGATCTCAAGAAGCGCAGTAGCGCTTGCGCGTCCTTCTGATGCGATGTCAAGTCTCGTCGATGTTTCAGAATTCTTTCTTCCGACAGAGGCCGGTCGTCCAACTCGTTCAGCACGACGGAAAGCCTCTGCGCACTGTACTGCGGGCACTGGCACAGAACATGACGAATGGTTTCCGCGTCGCCCTCAATCAGCACATGCTGCGGTGTCGGCCATCCCTATGCGGAATGCGTAGGCACTTGTAAACGCGACGTCGAACTATAGACTACACAAAAAGGTCGCGTCTCTTCGGGGAAGTCTTGGTGGAAGTCGGAGGCTTAAGGTTGGATCCGGGGTGTATAATCGGGCGTGCATAAAATATGATTCATTCCACTTTTAAGTAGTGCACTGGCGTGCAAATAGGTGGAGCATCTTTGCAGCATCTGTCCTAGACAGCGGGATCGACAGGTGGTTGTCTTCTGCGTGAGCTGAACGAGCAGCTTGATTGGCACGTTCATTGCCAGTGATACCACAATGACTTGGTAGCAATTGAAGAATTATTGCATGACCTCATTCAATCAGGTGGGGTATGGCTTCTGCGATTTCAAGTACCGACTGTCCATGAGGACCGCGCCCTAAGACTGACAATAAACACTGTAGTGCCGTTTTCAAGTTGCAGAAAGTCAACCATTTGTGTGCCGGTTCGTCATTAATAGAGTGTAATGCGACCGGAAGCGCAGTGAGTTCTGCTGCCCTCGACGTTGTCAAGTGAATTGTTTTCAACTTGATAGTGGTGGCTTTTGCTAGAATGACGACAGCTGCTGTAGAGCTCTTCAGCAGGACGGAGCCGACATTGTATTTGTGGGTGTAATACCGGTACTTCTCATTTAATAGAGGTAAGGTATGCTGTTTATGAGACGGTGATGACATATCTGCTTTTTTCCGGACGCCAGGTATTGTCAGGTTGATCTTTGATTGAATGAGGCACCAGGGAGGAGTCGAAGCTCTCGCGGCAGGTGTGAAGCGGGATGGTATAGCCTTACGATGTGCGGACACCGTTCGGCAGAACGAAGCACGTGGTCTCTCCGCAGGTAAAGCGGCTGTATTGTGGCAAGGAGTGCGGTCAAGGGGCTCTACGTGCACCCGTACTGCTTTAACTGTGATGTAGGTCTTGACGAGGTGCTCTCTCGCGATTGCAATAGTTTCCGCAGTTGACGCACTTCGAGGAAGACATAAACAAATCCGGAGCGCCTCAGCCTGAACGCTTTGTACGTAGGCTTGTTTTTCTTGCGTTATTCATTGCTGGCAAGTTGTACGGCAACAAGCCGAAAATATGTACCCTATTTAGTTGCAGCATAGCTCTTGTGCACATTACTTAGGTCTTTCCAACGAAGAACTCGAAAAGGTGACAGATGCCCGTCAACCGTTTCTTCATGTGGATACATGGAGACTCCATGAGATATCTCTTTCAATTATGACACCCAAGAATTTGTAAGTGTTTGTATTGTGGTATCATCTGCCCATTGATTAAAACGCTGCAGTGCGTCATGGGCTTACGCTTAAGTGCCACAAGTGCATATTTATCCAATGAAATCTCTAGGCATTCATTGCGCAAGTACAGTGTGGTCTGAGTGGTGGCTCTTTCCAGGCTTGCGCGCAGCTGTAAGCGTGTAACTCTGGGCGCGCAAACGCATATGTCGTCCGCGTACATTGATAATATAACTGTGTTTAGAAGGTTATCAAGATGACCAATCAGCGCGAGGCTAAACAATGTAGGGCTAAATACGCCTCCCTGGGCTACGCCACAGTAGGTGTAATTTATAGGGGTACGGCCGTCCTCGGTGCTCACAAAGATCGCATATATCCATCTAAACATCCGACCACCGAGGTCAACCTGTTCGAGAGCGGTGAGGATGGCTTCGTGTAACGTTGTCGTACGCCCTTCTGACGTCGACGAACACAGGAGCGCAGAGATGCTTACATTCTTTTTGGTCTTGAACGTAGGTAAGCAGGTCGACGACGTTATCAATCGATGAGCGGCCACGTCGGAAGCCTACCATGGCATCTGGATAGACGTTGTGGTATTCCAAGTACCATTCCAGGCGTCCGAGGATCATCCTCTCAATCACTTAGCCCACACAAGTCGCCAATGCAATCGGGCGATACGATGAAAGCTCCAAATAAGACTTGCCAGGCTTCAGTAGCGGAACTACGCGTCTAGCCTTCATGCTTGGGGGAAGTGTGCTGGTTAGCCAAGATTAATGATACATGTCAAGCAGAACACTGCTCGCCCGCTCACCCAGATGACAGATACCTCTGTAAGAAATCCCGTCAGGTCCTGGTGAAGGCGTCCGTATGCCCAAAGCTAGCGCCGTCTTGAATTCACGGATGAAAAATTGTAAATTTATGCGGGGGTCACGTGGTGGCGGGAAGCTGATGGAATGTGATAAGTTGCTGGAAGCTCTGAGTTGCCCCAGATAATCTGGCACAGAATTCTTCTGCTACACCAATATCTGGTCGCTGATGGAAGAGGGCCAGAGCCTTGGATGGTGACAGCTGTAAGGGTGGTGTCCTAAGCTCTCGTACTGTCCTCCACAAGTGTGGGAGGGGCTTAGAGGGTCTAGCGATTCACAGACAGCAGTCGAGCGTTGTGACTCCAGTTTATCTAACCGGTACTGGATCTTCTTTTGTACGCGTCTAGCAGTCCGTAGATCGTCCATGGACTTCGTGCGTCAGTGTCTACGTTTGGTTGGTCGCCCGATTGCTCGAAGTCGCTCTAATTCTATAGCAAATTCAGTGCATTTCGAAGAGCGCATTAGAGTGCGCGTATTGGCGTTCACTGTGCTCTTGATATTGTCTTCTAAATTATGTAGTATATTACCCTGACAGAGGTCTCCCATAACAGACTGGAATTTCGGCGAGTCCTCTCTTTGGGTTGTGTCATTTGTGTTGGAAGAGGAAAGTCCGCTGAGCTTGACATACGTGGGAATATGGTCACTGCCGTGCGTTTCAAGGTCCGTAAACCATCCAGTACGCCTGACGAGACTTCGTGAGACGAAAGCCAAGTCAAGACAGCAGCTGTATGTGGAGCCGTGGAGAAATGGAGGACTGCCGTCATTTAAAACCCAGAGTTCGCTGTCGGAGGCGAAAGGTGACAAGTCTCTGCCTTCCTCGTTTATTTTCGTACTTCCCCAGAGTGTATGATGAGCGTTGAAGTCCCCGATGATCATCCATGGAGTAGGAGAGGTTGACAGGATGCCTCGTAATCTTTTGTAACAAAATCTGTTTGATGGCCATAAGTAGGCACCCACAGGTAGGTCTTTACTGTTAAGCATTCGAATCGGTTATCGTCATGAGGCGGTATAGGGTGAAGAATGTAAGTGAGGTCACGGCGAATAAACACCATAACCTTGGTGTTTTCAGCAATAGTTGGCTACATAAATAAGTTATTCATAACCGGATAGCCTGATTGAGTTCCACAAGTTCGGCTTGCAGATGATGATGGGAGACTTGTTGGCGTACACGAATTGTCAGAAATCAACGATGCGCGGTCGGAGCTCCCGGGCGAAAAATTGCTGCTTTTCGAACCTCCTCCCGTAAGAAAGTTGCTGGTGAGAAATTGTTTACTCAAGGGCTGCTAGCACCGTACTTAGTGTGTCCAGTACTTGCACTGCACTTCTGGCTGACGTTGTGTGCATGTTCTTTACCAACACGCGAATGTCATTCATAGAGGATCGCAGTAGCGATACCGCTTGCTAATCTGCAAGTCGTACCTCCTCTGATGTTCCTCTACTGGATGTGGCGACTGCTGTTCCTTTCTTATAGGTCGTCTCCTTGAGGCGATGGCCATTCATTTGAAGAGAGACGTTTCGGAGGTTTCTGCCGTCCTGCGTCAGCGCTTGCTGCGCTGGTAACTGCAGGTGACGTCGTTACTTAAATTGATAACGCATTTTTCGAAGCCGTCGCACTCCTACGTGAGGACCGTCTACGGCGACGTCGTCTACGTCGCACTGATTCCGCGGCCTGCTTGTGGGTTGAATTGTCCCTACCCATTTGTTTGAGCACAGAAATTTTTTTCCTAATCTTCCGGCAGTCATTGAAAGAAGCACTGTGAGTGACTTGACAGTTAGAGCCCTTCAAAACAGTCGCACTGCAATTTTGTTCTGAGTGGGGCTTGGCGCATGGGGGTACATGGCAGAGTTTGTGGAAACACCCTTCACATGGCCGATTCTCTACCCGTTATAACATTGCAGCGGTTTTAGCACAAATGGTCGACCCGGTTGCGGAAGTGGCCAACCTTCACGTAGGAGGGAAGGCAGTCACCCTTACGTGTTAATTTCACACAACGTGTCTTACCCAGACGGCCGGCGTGCGCAATAACGTTGTTCTCACTCGCTGGTTTTATGGGAACTGGAAGGTCTGAATCACGGATCTCAATTTCAATGTCATAAACGACTCCTGCAATGGTGGTACCATCGGCTGGGACAATGGACCGAACCATGATGTTGCCCAGCTGCGTTACACGCTGCAGAAAGTTCAGCGCAGTCGGGGCGCAGTCGGGGTCGCAGTCGATGGCAAATATATTTTTCCGTGCGTTTAGCCTCACGTCCTTGATCTCGTTTGGAACAGTGTTGTCAAGAAACAAGGACAGTGCTTGCCTGTTGAGGACGTGCAGATTGTCAGTCGAGTTCTATGGCACAAACATGACGCTGTGAGGCTATCGTTGAAGCGCATGTATTACCGTTACTGAATTGGACACCGCGGATGCATAGACGATCCTTCGCTTTGCTTCGAGCTGCAAGACAGGTTCGAAACCATCTTGCGATGACTTATCAGCTGAGGCGAAGTAGAGCTCAATGTCCTCACTGTCGCTAGATGTATCTCCCCGCTTCCTCGATTGGATTCCCACTGATGAACCGGAGCCGGACGGAGCCTCGGGAGCTTTCACGTCCACCGCGCGCAGTGCGGAGCGGCAGAGCCCACAACAGCAGTGAAAGATCCAGAAAAGTAGGAAGACGGGCATGATGTGTTCCACAGAAGAAGCGCTTCGTCGTCGCCCCCTGCTTTTTGCAAATGTTGAATGCGGCCTCCTTTCTGGCAAGCAAGCAAGATGGTGTAAGGAAATCCGATACAGGTGTGCTTTCAGGACATCTGTAGCAATGTTGACTGGCATAGCAGAATCTCTGGCAATGGCCACTGTTGCTGTTGATGATCTATTTTTGGGCAGAACAAGACAAGTTCTTAGAGCTTGGACTTGCACAATGTGGAGTCTGCGAATATTTGTAATGTCAGTATTTTCTAGTATATGTAAATTGTACCGCAGGAAGCCCCGCAAGAAAGCGCTTTGTATAACTGCAAGATTGATGGTACTGTAGTGCCCCATGGCTTCCCGCCGAGAAATGCGAGAAGTTGCACAATGGCAGCCAAACGTTTCGTCACAAACGAGACGCGAAGGCTTCGAGACAAGTCTCGACAAGAAATCGGTGCGGTGCGCTCGTCCGTTCGGTACATTTTGGCCGTTATTCCGCAAAGCATACTTGGCCATCGCTTCGCGAGTAAAAGCAGCGAGCGCACACTTCTCAGGTGACAGCTCCAGGCCTTGTCTTCTCACGTAGATAAGTTGACACGACTGTTGAAGCCGTGGACTTGTACACGTGTCACTCCTGAAGCCCATATTCCAATGTCGTGTGTATATACGGAGAGCTGTACGGTTTGCTGTAACGAATCGACCACATAACGAGAAACAGGTTGAACTGGGCAGGGCTAAGTACTCCGCCACGACTGGTGTAGCTAGACCGCGTTTGTGCGCCTTCAATCAAAATAAAGAAAAATTTTCTATTCAAATATCTGCGTGTCCAAATTTCTGATAAGCTCACTACGTCTGTGCCGCTAAATCTGTCTTCTGCTGAAATCACGAGATCGCTGCTTCGCAGAGAGCGGTACTGAAAGGTGCTGCGTTTATCTTTTCCCAAAGGCTTGCGATAGGCAACCAAGAAGTTTGTATAACTACAAACCGGCTGACGGGAAGTTGCATGCTTCGGGAAGGGTGCTTTTAGATTTTATTAGAACAGAGAATCTTGTACCACCTTGTTGCAAAACAAACGTGCACTACTCTAGCCATCACTGCGTATCTGCAGTCGGCTACGTTTCTTTGTTATTATTAACCCAGATCGCGCCTACAAGCCAGCGTGTGGTACCATAAGCAGATAACTACATTTCTTAAAAAGGCTATGATTGGGTAACTTACAACAGCGAAGTCACGAGCCCTTAGCTACAGGCAGCAAAGCAGTGGCTCACCCGCTTAGAGCGGTGCCGCAGCATAATTCCCGTTTAAAGTAGCTGCTGCGTTGGCAAAAGCTCACGGCCAGCTCCACCAAAGAAGCCATCGAGCTGCCTTTATTTACGTGTCCCCGAGAAAGGCTGTACAGGCTATGAGTGATTGCGCATGACTATCAGAGAATATCGGCTGCAATTGAGCGGGCTTGCATTAACTTGGGTAAAAAAAGCAGGTCGCCTTGGCTGAAGTTGCTTTGTGTGCCCTTCGTTGATGGTTAGGGATGCTGTATTGGAATCTGTCGCAACTTTCGTGGTGAAATATACGCAGAAATGGTGTGGCCAGAGTTTCCTCACTATGCCTACTTGCCGTAACTTGTAAGCTTCGGATTTTGGAATTTAATTACCTGAGAGGAAGTACAAGAACAGCGCACTGCAATACGCTGCAGCGCCCCTAACATTCGCGCTATGATATGAAGTAGTTGGCTCAGTGTGCGGCTTGTTCAAGGTGTGTTGAAAGAAAATAGATCGTTGGAAATAAGTAATAGAAGTTGTGCGGCGGTGTGCCGGATGAGGTATATGATTAGTGGTGATCGCTACCACTTTCTAATGCTTTTGAGGCGTTATGCTTTTTTAAATGTTTACTCTTTAGCGCTACGCGTAGTTGCTGGTACTGGCCGTACTTTCAACAAAGAATTCTGCGTTTACGGGGCTTGGGCTACACGTGCCTTCACTATGTCCAACGGCCTCTCGGTGCATTTCTCACTGCAAAAACCGCGATGTGGCGGCGAGAACTATAAGTATACCGCTTATGGAGCTGGCTGTTCATATATCTCAAAGGGACTTTTTGCGATATTCTAAGGTGAACTCGATTAATTCACCATGTCATAGGATTGAAACTCCCGTTTGTAATGTGACCTTATGCGCGTACCAGGCAAGTCATCGTGAACCCTTTGTAGCGAATTGCGACTGCGTTCTAGCTGAGATTTCAATCGGCCTATAAAGCGAAGTCGACAAGGCCGTTGAACAAGGCTGTCGAGGTCGTTCGCGACACCGAGGGGCCGAATGGGCAAAACGCGAGCCCATAATGCACCCGTTTGAATGAAGAGGAGCTGCAGTGATGTCTTGCCTTTTGTGCGCAACCATTAGTCAGTGCTCGTGCTGTTTTACCTGACTCCCTCTTACGAAAAATGAGCGCCTGCATTCTTTTCGGTTTGTGGATGCTCGCTCGAGATCGCGTTGGAGAGTAACTTTCAAGTTATCGCCGGTGTCGGATGAACGGCGCCGATCGTCGAGTTCCGTCGCTGTGTGCGCAGAGGAACGTGCACCGCCGTGAAGGACGGCTCGCGGCGGCGCCCGAGGGCGGCGGTGTTTATTCCGCCTTCGTGCGACCACGTTGCGGCTCACGACAGGTCGTTAGTCTCCCGAGAGCAAATCGAGCTCGTCTCTCGCCAGAGAATGTTCGCCGCGCCCTTCCTTTTTTCCTAATCTGCTTCCTTTATGACGTCGTGCGCCGGGACGCACTTTATGCTGACATCGATCGGGGTGCTCTGGGCACTTGGAATTTCTTTTCTGTCTGTTCATCTGTCTTCCTCACTGCATTTCTTTTCTCGCGCTTCGTCTCGTTTTGGTTTTTATATCACGTTTTTTAGCTCATAATGCGCATACAGCTGTTGTTCTGAGGGTTTTGGCCAGAGTCTAGTGACAAGCCGTACAATGCATATCTCCAACGTCCGTGCACTTCTTTGCCACTATTTTCATGCGTCGTGCATGACGCACTCCAAAGTTTCGCAGCTTTGGCTCGTTGAATAACGAAGAGCTTATTTATCACGTGACGGGTGCTCTACCGCAGCATAGTTCTGACCATGTAGTAAAGATATGGTCACTGAGTGGGCGCTTTTATTGAGTGCCGAAAATAAAGCCAAGCGGTGCATTTTAATTTTGCTTCAAAAGAGTGCCGTGTTCTGAAGGGGCGGGTGGGCACGTTAAACGCGGCGTAAACGTTCTGACCCTGTTTTGCTGTATCACGAATGTTGCATTTTGTTCGTTCTGTGGAAGCGTTTCCGAAGTCTCTGCTGACTCTAAAGTTCGCCCATCCGCAAGGAGTCTGTAGCGTCTGTTAGCTCGTTGCATATTTCCTGGATTACAGGTAAAAAGATGCGCATTTCACGCTTGTCACCTGCTCTCCGTCGGGACAACAAGAAAGGAACGCTGAAATCAGCCATTGCTTTGTCTGATTTCACGCTGAAGGAAGATTCTTAGCGATGGTAACAGCTGTTTCCTTTAAACGTATGATTTCTAAAGCAGAAAGGAAAATGAATACAGTATCCTTGCGTGTTCTTGCAAACGCAAGGAAGCAACCCGTGTGATAGATGGACGGATGGTTAGGGGTTTGTGTATACATTTTTCATGATGGATCTCTTAAAACTAAACCTTTACAATGGGACCATAGAAGCAGGGTAGAGCGCTGCAAAATGAGGCACGCGTTATTTCGAACTTGCCGCTCTCCATCTTTGCTCTGCGCCGTCTAAGCGGCGTGATATCGTGCCTACAGGTGGCTGCACATATCCAATTTGCTTGACTGAAAAACTGTCGTGATTGAGCGATGGCCATTAGAGGAAAAGATGTGGACCGAGTGCATGTGAGCAGGAGCCCCCCCCCCCTCAAAAAAACAAAAACAAAAGAAAGGTAGAAAAATCAGCTCAACTTTTGGTGCCGGCATTCCCAGTATACTTTTCAATCAACGAAAGTGTTTTGTTTTATTCATTCACTTTACAAGCTGCATTTTCACAAAACGCTCGTTCGGTGTGTCTTAATATTTGCCGTGTTAATATTATTTGAGTAATACTAAAAATAGAGGCAAATCGGGATAGTACGACGTTTGTAAGCCTTAATATCACATTTATGGAGCTCTTTGGCTGTGGCTGCTCTGTAGTATTGCTGTCTTCTTGTATAGGAAAGCACGGGCGCACAAGAGAAAGACATCCAGTGCTGCTTTCGATGAAAATGCCATGCAACGAACAGATGAAGCCCGGAATCACAGCACCCGGTTTACTGGAACTGCGACAAAAAATTTTGGTCCAGCGCAGTGGTGTTTGAATAAACCCGTTGAGCCTAGTGAAAGCCATGAAAGCTTAAATAAAACTGGCCTAGTGCGAAAAATAATAAGAAGTGAAGCAAAGAACGCGGATCTAAATGAGCACAATTTTAATGTAATCTCCATGTAAGGCCAGTTTGCTGTAAAAAAGTGCCAGAAGGCTCGGAGTCTCGTTGACTACGAAAAATAGAAATCGAATAAGGCAAAAGGGGAAAGCGACGGCAAATGCACCCATTCAGTGCGCAAGCATCCGAATAAAAATAGCGCTGTGCCAGCCAGATGACTCGCCTCAGAGGGCGCTGGCAGAGCTTGGTGTATGCAAGTACGTGAATGCAGTGCACAAGCTGCAGCTAGTGTGCCCGCGAAGTGTGCGTGTCGGCCCACGTGGACAAGTGTTTCATTTGCGAGCAATGAATTGTCTTATCATCGATAGTTGTCTCATGTTGTCCACTCTACCTGTATCATTTTGGCCCCACCTCGGCGCAAAATGACACAGCTCTGACTTGTTAAAAACAGTTTCACTTAGTGCTCTAATTGCAGCGCGATAAGTTTTCGTTGGCTGTCACGGACAATTGAAGGTCCCCTAAACGCGTCTCCTTTCGCATCATCCGGCTCTGTTCCACGTAAACCGGAGCGGCCGTGTAGCCGCGCCGCTCGATGGCCGTCCGTGAACAGACAAGGAGGGCTGCGGAGGCAGGCAGCTGTTGTCGGCGAGGCCGGGGCCACTTCTATTCCGGGGCGCGCCTCGGAGGCGTCGTGACGGCGGGCTATTTTCGAGCCGCCGTCGGACTCGCGCGAACGTTACTCGCCGAAGCGCGCGGAGTGTTGCTTGGTGTATGCGAACTCAGCGGAGAGACTCGCGCCGCAACAAACTATGCGCGCAAGGTGCCCGTCGTTTCTTTTTTCGCGGGCCGCGCACAATGCGCGCAGAAGCTGTCGCTCGTTCGGGGCCTCCGGCCGGGTTCGCGGTTTCACTCGTCTCGCGCTCACAGCTTTGCCGGCGCTCGAGAAGCTCTTCGAGGCCGTGTGAGCGAACGAGGCGTGCGGCGCTGCTACGTTTACGCCAATCATCGGGGACTTGTTTTTGCTAACCGGACGCAGTGGCGCCTCTCGAGATGTTGCCACTTTACCGCGGTTCAGGGCGAGGTTGCACGCGAGGCAAGCACGGACAGCGAGGCAGTACTCGTCGCTGTATTTCGGCTTACCGAGAAAAGAGCGTGAGAAGACTGAGAAAGTGCGAATGCCTCCCAGATGGTGCAAGGATTGACGCACAATAAGATGAACGCCGATGAATCGCCTAATATTACTTATAATGATTTTATAATATTGTTTCTATATTTATTGAAAAATAACAGTTCAGATTTCCGGACCGCTATTTAGCTTCAGTGACTGCGTTTTATGGTTGTAACTTACTAAGGAATAGACTTGCTTTGGTTATATGCGCTTGCTTCTGACAATGGTGCTTTTAAATCGCTACCAATATACCGGGTGCTTCAGCGAACACTTTCGAAAATTCTTAAATGTTGCCTCTGCCAGGCAGCACAGTTCTTGTTCGTCAGCTCGTCTGCTCGAAGAGGCGGACATTACTTGCACGAAAAAATTGCAATGCGTAACCGAATAATAAACAAAAAAACACTAAACAAGTTTTTACATAATTACCATATTACCTACATTGCAATTAGCAAATTCTTTGAGTGGCAGAAGAGCCGCAGAAGCAGCCGCCCCCAGTACAGCAAGGTGCCGTATCCGAGGAGTCGCGGAAAACAGATGAGCAAGTAATAGCTCTTATTAGGCCTTTAATGAATGCCATTCGCGTGTTGCTAGGCAACATGCACGCACCGTCTGCCAGAAGTGCACTTCAAGTACTGGACGCTATGAGTCCGGTGCTGGCAACCCTTGAATAGATCATGGCTCCCGAGCCACTGTCTTTCAGGGATGAGGTCCAACAAGCGATACGATTTTTCAGTGGAATGCCCGCGGACTCAGAGCGCGCATTTCGGATTTGCGTGGCTTCGTGTATGCCATTATGTTTCCGATTATCGTCATTTGCGAGCCGAACTTATCGAACCCGATCAGGCTTTCTGGATATGAATCGTTTATGTCGCCAACAGTTGGTGAAAACAGTAAGGTTTTGGTGTTTATCCGCCGTGAGCTCACTTATATTCATCAGCCTGTGCCACCTAACGACGATAATCAATATGTATGCCTAACAATAAGGAAAAAGAACTTGTCCTTTACCTTTGTGGGCGCCTACCTATCTCCGTCAAGTCCATTTGGTCACAAGAGACTACGAGAAATCCTATCCTCAACTCCCGATCCCTGGTCATCATTGGAGCTTTCAACGCCCATCATACACTCTGGGGAAGTTCGAAGGTCAATGCGAGAGGCAGAGCTCTGGTACCTTTCGCCTCCAGTAATTCACTTTGGCTGCTGAATGATGGAAGCCCGACGTTTCTACGTGGCCCCACATACAGCAGCTGTCATGACTTGGCTTTTGTCTCACGAAGCCTTGTCAGACGTGCTGGGTGGTTTGCGGACATAGAGACGCACGGAAGTGACCATATCCCCACGCACCTCAATATCAGAGGATTGTCCCCTTCCAAAATGCGAGATACCATCCAGAGAGTGGACTGGTCTAAATTTCAGTCTGTAATGGAAGAACACTGCGACGCCAATCCATCGTTCGACTTGCAAGAGGCAATCAACAGCGCGGTGCAAGACACTATGCGCACTCTCGCATGCTCTTCGAAACTGACGGAATTTGATGTGGAACTAGAACGCCTTCGAGCAATCCGACGACGTGCTGAACCAAGATACCGACGTACGAAGACAGGGGGCGATTTACGGACCGCCAGGCGCACGCAAAAGAAGATCCAGCGCCGGTTAGACAAGCTCGAATCGCAACGTTGGACTGCATTTTGTGAGTCGCTAGATCCACGCAAACCTTTATCGGAACTATGGAGAACGGTGCGCGGTCTCCTGACATTCCCCGTACAGCGGTTCCCATTCAAGGCACTTGCCCTCTCTCCAAAGGGACCGGAGATTGAGGTGGCAGAGGATCTCTGCGCCAGATTATCCGGCCAACTCAAAGCTCCTTACATCCCAACGCCTTCGAGTAGTTGTCCGCCACCACGTGATCACCGCATGGATTTACCATTCTCAATCCACGAACTTAAGGCAGCATTAACTGTGTGTGGCCGTGCATCAGCTCCGGGACCTGGTCGAATTTCCAACCGAGCTTTGTGTCATCTGGGTGAACGAGCGAGAGGTGCTGTCCTTGAGCTGTACAATGAATCTTGGAGAGATAGTGCGCTACCAACAAGCTGGAAGACAAGTCGCCTTGTTCCACTGCTGAAGCGTGGCGAGTCGCCGTTGGAACTCCCGTCATATCGCCCGATCGCTTTGGCGAGCTGTGTGGGCAAAGTAACGGAGAGGATGGTCTTAGGACGCCTGGAGTGGTACTTGGAGTACCACAACACCTACCATGGCGGGCTTTCGACGTGATCGATCATCGATCGATAACGTCTTCGGCCTGGTCACCTACATTCAGCATGAGAAATGCCGTAAGCGTCTCAGCGCTTCTTTGTTCCTCGACGTCCAAGGGGCGTTTGACAACGTTACCCATGAAGCCATCCTCTGCTCTCGCAGACGTAGGAGTGGGTGGTCGGACGTTTCAATGGATACGGAGCTATCTCTTCATGCGAACGTTTTTTGTAAGCACCGAGGAAGGCCATACTTCTCTACATTATAGCTGCTGCGGCGTTCCGCAGTGCGGTGTACATAGCCCAGTGTTATATAATCAAACTAATTGCTCTCCTTGAGCACGTGCCAAGCACAGTCAGGTTATCAATGTACGCGGATGACATCTGCATATGGACGTCTGCAGTAACACGCCCACAGTTGCGAGCGAGAATTTAGAGAGCCGCCACCCAAACTGCTATCTACCTCCGTAATCGAGGCCTGGCAATTTCCTCCGAGAAAGGCGCACTAGTTCCATTTACGCGCAGACCCATGACAAACTACAGCGTAATGATAAATGGACAAATAATACCACGTGTTCGATCGAACAAGTTTCTAGGCGTCATAATCGACAGGGACTTTTCATGGAGTCCTCACGTATCATATGTAAAAAAAAAAACGGTTGATAGGCATCTGCCGCCTGTTCAAGTTTTTCACTGGCAAGACTTGGGGAATGTCGACAAGTGCCATGTTACAACTGTACAGGGTGCTTTTTCGGGTCTTTCTGCGATACAGCTTGCCAGCAATAACCAACACATGTGAAACGAATCTACGCACAATACAAAGTGGTCAGGCTCAAGCACTCCGGATCTATCTAGGGCTGCCTCGCAGTGCATCCACAGTGGCTACGATAGTAATCGCTAGAGACCACCTTGTCAAGACCCGCATTGAAATTGAAGTGCTCAGGACCCATATAAGGCATCTAACCAGGACTCCTCGTCACCACTTAGCCTCTCTACCAGCAGACAAACCTCGAATATCTTTCAAACAAACGATTACCGCACATGAATCACTGCCATCTTGTTTCACTCCGGCTACGAGACCTTCGATTCCTCCATGGTGCCTCACTCAGCCAAAAATCGACCTCACAATACCTGGCATCACGAAAAAAGCTGATCTATTATCACCAGCCCATAAACAGGTCAGTCACATTGTTCTGATTCCATGGCACGCGTTGGGGCTGCGGCCACTCCTCAGATAGTTAACGAGTCGCAAATACCAGAAAAATTAAAACTTTATCCTGTGCATTTACAAACTTGTAAAAACGCGGTGCTGCCACAGTCGTGCAGCGCGAAAGAACAAAAGAGACTCGGGTCGCGTAAACAAGGCACTCCGAGAGGGAGCAAGCATAGAGAAAGAAAAAAAAAATCTATGGCGCAAGCGAGAGTGAGGGCGCACGGGGAGAAGGAACAACAAGGGAGGGGAGAGGATTCCAATATTCGCAGACGAAGGCGGCCCCCGGGCGGGAAATTTGAAATGGACACGGGACAGCACACACTTTACTATTTTTGTGCGAGAGCTACCGTGACTCTATACATATCTACACTGATGGATCTCTCTTGCCAAACAGCTCCGCGGCGACAGTTGTGATACCAGCGACAGCCACAACAATCAAATTTAGGACAACTCACGCGACAACGTCGATGGCAGCAGAGCTCGCAGCGCTCTTTACTACCCTTCATTACATTGGTAATGAACAGCCACACAAGTGGACGGTATTCTGCGATTCGAAGGCGGCACTGCAGTCTCTACTGTCACATTTACGACGCGCACCGCACGAGAAGCTAATATTTCACATTACAGAGACGTTACACCATATAAGTGATGCAGGCCATGAAATAACCTTCCAATGGCTTCCAAGTCACTGCGGGATTATCGGCAATGAACGGGCCCATGAAGCTGCCCGCTCAGCCCATATTGAGGAGCACCACGTACCAATTCCACTTTCTAGAACTGACGCAGCATGGAAGCTCCGCCTGCTTGCTCGGCAGTGCACCACGTCGCAATGGAATGAGCCACATTTAAGAAATACTGAACTGTACTCTCTTGATCCAACATTAAGTCTCTGAGCGCCATCACAGCTTCGCCGTGGAGACGCCACGCTCTTGTATCGACTGTGGTTGGGCGTTGCCTTCACCAAAGCCTATGCATTCCGCATAGGGGTGACCGACGCCAAAACCTGTGACCACTGCGGCCATGACGAATCAATCGAACATATTTTATGCACTTGCCCGCATTACAGTCCACACAGGGAATGCCTTCGCCACGAACTTGACCAACTGGACGACCAACCGCTATGGGCACCCTGCAATGCAGTTTGCCTGTACATGTCGCGCCACCTAGCAGTGGCGGTGAGCACCCGCGGGTAGGCCCTCAGTGCCCTCGCTGTCATTTCTCCATTGTCCGTAATGCGCTCAGGCCCGCCTGAAAGCCTGCTTTTCCAATTTTCCAATGGGTTCACCGCGGCCTCTTGGCAGCTCCTTCGTGAGAACTGTGAACAAAAAGAACAAGCGCAGATACTGCTGCGTTAAGGATTGTCACAACCGCAAAGGGGATGTCGGCATCAAATTGCCCGCTTCCCTTCAAAACTTGGGGAAGCAACCCGGCGGCTGCAGTGGATCGTCGTGGTTCGTGTCAGTCTTGCGAATTCTGTTAAACGAACTAAGACTTAAATGCAAAAACAAGAAAAAATAAAATGAAAAATAACCAGCAGCGGCCTCCGTAAAAACACACAATAAAGCGTCAACTACATAAAAACGCATGAACCGATTCCCGTTCTTGTAAATCAGTTTAGATAGTTGTTTAGCTCGTCTTGCTCCAAAACAAACGTGCAGTTGTTGTTAGGTGTCAAATTTAGGTTCGTATGCGCTCCATGCTGGAGCTTTTGCACGCGCTGTGTTTCTTCCTGCGCCAAGATCAAGACGCGAATGCTGGAACCGAGCTCATTCGTGCCGATATTTTCTCGCGCTTAGAACAAGAGAACAAAGGTTGCAGTACACTGCAGCACACGTCGAGTATTCCAAAATTAGCAGTTCTCTCACGCACGCTCGCGTATATTTGTTCAGTCTTCATGTTGTTTAGTCTCAGCTGATTGCTCTCTATGATGCTTTAGCGGTAAAGCCCGACGACAACACCAGAATATGTTCGAGGCACTTTGCCAACGGAGAAAGGAGCACTTGAGGTGCAAGGCACGCTCCAAGTAATGAAGTGACAAATGACAGTTCAAAGACATCCACGGCCGTATTTGCTTACTTAAGTGGCATCAAATAATGATTTGTTAACTGACGTTCGACGTAGTAAGCATGCTTGCTTTGTTGTGACAAATGCCTCGCGACCTGCGGTGGTTGCGTAGTGGCTATGGTGTTGGGCTGCTGCCTGGCCTTGTTGCATTGAAGACTGCGCTATATATGACTCGACTCCAACAAAACATGTAATAAGAATTGTGCCTATATTGATACCTCAGAGTTCATTTCCTGTATTTTGTGTATCTGTAGATAATCATGTATAATTAGCTCCCTTTCACCCCTCCTCGTTTTCTTTTCCGCTATTAGTTTCTCTGTCTCGCATTGTTTCCTCTACCACATTCATGTTTTCAGTACATTTTGTCTCACATATTGCTTTTTACGTGCACCAGTACGAAGGCTCCCTGGGCACTATAATAAACATTTGATTGATTGATTGATTGATTGATTATTAACCCTCTCGTGTGGCATCGCGATGACAGGGTTTTGCTCGGTCGCCGTGCAGTCGGGAGGGGGAGGGGGTAGGTACTCTGATTAGTAAGTGATACATGATCTCAAATTGGCTGGTAGCGATATTGAGTACGTCATGGTAGCGATCTTACTTGGTCGGGTCAACCGAGGCAGCATACATGTTCTTAACATTTACAGTAGTCCCAACGGAAAAAGGCAACGATATAAGGCTCTGTTCCGCAAGGCCGTAGACCTGGCAGGCTCAAGCCCTCTTATTGTCGCAGGGGACTTTAATTCCCTGCTTCATGTCTGGGGTTATAAATATGATACCAATAAGGGTAAGCATCTCTGGCAGAATGCCATGGATCTGGACCTGACGCTGATCACTGACCCTAACTTTCCAACCCGAATCGGGACATCCACGGGTAGAGACTCTACTCATGATCTCATCTTTGTCAAGAACGTGACTGAGGCCAAATGGAATAACTTGGCTCAGAAAATTGGTAGTGACCACTATATTTGTGAGGCGCAGCTTCCTATCGTGGGTAAAAAAGTGCGTGAATTCTCGTACACGGACTGTGATAAATTCCGCAAGCTTCGGGAGGAGAGGCCTCCCTCAGATTCCCGACCTACCATAGAGCAATGAATGGTTCAGGTCCAAGAGGATGTTCAGCGTGCAATCTCTAAGGTCTGCACCGACCTTCCTGTTAAGAAAATGGACAGCAGGTTAGCCCATCTGTTAGAGGCCAAACAGTCCATTCTCAACAGATGGAAGTGTCAACGACTTAATCGTAGGCTATGCAAAAAAATATCTGAGATTAACAAATACATTGAGGAGCATTGTGTAACCGTCTCTAAACGGCAGTGGGAGACGAGGTGTGCAATTCGATAGACGGCCAAATGCGGAATGATAAAACTTGGAGCTTGCTTAAGCATCTGCTTAACGAGAGCAATACTAAGTCTAATCAGAGGCATGTCATTGATAGTACCATACATGAAGCCCCACGAATGACCTCTGAGGATGCATTAATCCTCACGCTTGCTGACAAATATCGCAGTCGGCTCAGGGTGGTCTCCTGTAGATCTCGATTACCAGGGCGAGGCCAATTCCTACCTGGATGCGGAGTTTGGCGTTGAGGAGATTCGTAGGGTTCTACATGGACTGAATTGTAGATCCGCACAAGGGCCGGATTGCATCTCCAACAAGGCGTTGCGAAATCTGGATGACAAATCAATCGCATACTTCACAGATGAAATTAATCAAATTTGGAGGAATGGAACCATCCCATTACCTTAGAAGACTGCTCTCGCAGTACTCATCCCCAAACCTGGCAAAGACCTAGCGTTGGCAACTTGATGCCCATCTCGCTTACATCCTGTGTGGGTAAGGTAGCTGAGCACGCGGTCCTGTGTCGACTCTCCCGGTTCCTGGAGAATAACGACATTTATCCCCTTAGTATGACAGGATTCAGACCAGGCCTATCCATACAGGATACCACAAAACTGATTAACCATCAAATCACAGACGACCCTAGCGGCCGTTTTGGGACTTGATCTCGAGAAGGCCTTCGACAACGTTCTACATTCGCATATCCTAGCCTCGATATCGCGGCTCAATCTGGGTGAGAAATTTTACAACTATGTTAGATCGTTCCTCTCGGATAGGAAGGCTACCCTCCGATGGCCGATTTCGAATCACAACTGCTGGCACTTGGCGAGAGGGGCACGCCACAGGGGTCAGTCATTTCCCCCTGTTTGTTCAATATAGTCATGGCCGACCTAAGCAGAAAGCTTCTCGAGATTGAAGGCATCAAACACACTATGTATGCTGTTGATATAACTATATGGTGCAGAGGAGGCAGTGACGGTCAGGTTGAGGGAGCCTTACAGGAGGCCATAGACACTATTGTAACCTATCTCGAACCCACCGGTCTCAGACGCTCCCCCTTGAAGTCGGAACTATTACTGTATAGTCCCAAGAAACGCGTTCCAAGGCCCAAGGGGTGGATATCGTGAGAAGACAGATACATTAACCTATGTACAAGAAACGGTTGCCGCATGCCCATAGTCGATTCAATCAAGGTCTTGGGCATGATCGTTGAGTCAGGGGGTACAAATGGAAAGACTATACGCAAGCTAATTGCTAAAACTGAAAGAACTGTTCGTTTAGTTTGGAGGGAGGATAACTAAAGGAGGATAACCTCATTCGTCTAATGCATGCCTTCGTTCTGAGCCACTTTACATACCTGGCAGCCATGCAACGATGGAAACGAACAGAGCGGGATAAATTGAATGCACAGCTCAGGAAGATTACTAAGCGGGTCCTCGGGTTACCCGTATACACTTGTACAGAGCGCCTAATGCAGCTTGGCATTCATAATACTCTCGAAGAGATTGCAGAGGCCCAGGAGCGCGGATAGCTAACTCACCTCACTACAACGAAGGCAGGGAGATCCATCTTGCAGGAACTCGGATATCACCCCCATAGAATAGCGGAGGAGTTTTCTGACGTTCCTCCGTCGATTCGTGAGAACATTACGGTCGCGCCCATACCTAGGAACATGCACCCTGATCAAAATCGCGGTAGAAGGAGGGTAAGGGCGGCCAACCTCCTTAGACAAATACACAGTGATCAGCGGCAGGTCAGCTTTGTCGATGCCGCTTCTTGTAAGGGACGTCGGGCGTTCACCATCGTCTCTGTCGATTGTCGGCAAGAAATCACCAATGCTGCCTCGGTTCGGACGAGGGACTCCGAAATAGCTGACCAAATGGCTATTGCACTAGCCTTGCTGGAGAGCTCACGGGATGTCAACTATAGTGAATCAAGACCTGCAGTCAGAGCATTTGAAAAAGGCACGTTTCCAAACAGGCCCTTGGACTTCTTGGTGGCAAGGCAATCACGCACCACTTCATTGATTGGTTTCTTGCACATCAGAGTCAGATAAAGGGTGCTCCTCCCAACCTCAACGAGTCGGCTCACGGGGCTGCCCGTGAACTTGCCCACAGCGCTACCTTCGACAAATCGGAAGTCTACTCCCCAGAGAACAGGGACACGGCCTTCAACTACAATACGATTACTAAACACTACTATATCAGCCGTAGTACCTACTTTGTTCCTCATCCACAGCTCAATAGAGCTCAAGTATTAACGCTCCGTCTACTACAAACGAATACGTATCCGAATCTGTCGCTCTGACATAAAATCTATCCGGATACTTACACCAATGCTACCTGCCACGATTGTGGACAAATAGCTACGTTCGACCACATGCTCTGGTGGTGTGCCCGGTCACCCTCTATCATCGATAACAGCTCGGCCAGATGGCAGGCGGTTCGCCGCAGCACTCTTCTGGCTGACCAACTCTGGGCTGTCCAGCAGGCCCACGATGTGGCCGAGAGGCTCCGCCTTCCGGTTCCCACGTGGGAGCGGCCCGCTTCGTGAAGACTCACGATCTGCAGGACTTCATTAAAGTTTTGCATACCATACCGTACTTCTTATTCTGCATGTTTCCATATCATGGTCCAGCTTCCAGATGGCTATATTGTCGACATTAGATAAACACGCTTCTTCGCTGCTTCACGGGACCGACTACTAACGATGGGGTATTGTTCACTGCTAGCCTTATTAAATTTAATTATACTTTTGGAAATAAAGTTGAAAATACTCCTAGATCATGTCGATTGAGGCTTTCGTCCATTTGTTCCGCGTCGCCTTCAACTTTGCTGAAGCGCGCCAGCTCAGCTGTAACACCCTTAAACAGTAGGCTGCTCAAGTACTCCTCGTTAATATTTACGCCCGATCTCTCCCAGACTAGTGTATCATGCAAGTTTTAACGCCCGGAATAGTAGCAGCGGACACATTGCCATGTTTTTGCTTGAAGATGCATTATTGCAAATTCGTCGAAATACTTAAGGCGGATAATAATGCAAGCATTTCTCGAGTTATTTGCGTTTTTTTCTAAGACAAATTTCCCCCTTTTTTCTCATTTATTCATGTCGAACTACTTGTTTAGTATATACTATCAATGGAGCACTCCTTTTCAACAAGGCTTCGAAAGGCAGTTTGTGAGCAGGTTTCATTGATCAAGCGCGCCATTGCGCAAGCATCGATTGGACACTTGTGCGGCCATGCAAGCTACCTATAAACAAAGTCCGGTCGTGTCAGCTTAGAGAAACAAAGAAGACGGATCGGTTCGTATTCAATTGGAGAGCACGCACGCGATGTGTACCAGGAAAAACAAACTGGCGTCTTATACGCCACCGTCGTTTGGTGCATACGCGTGCGGTTAGCGGCGGCTGGCAGAACGACCCGGAGCGACAGCCGCGCGTTTTTCTATTTGTAAACACGGATTCGGCAGTCGTCGTCACACTGTCTGCAAACGCGCAAGGTCGTACCCTGCGGCGCGGCGGCAGGCTTTGCACTCTCCGTGGGGCGAGACGCTTGCAGCACCGTCATCCTTCTGCCCTTCTTTCTTTTTTTCTTCTGCTGGCGCACTGCCAAGATGAAGATGGTTGCACCAACAGAAATCGAAGTTTGCTGTAAGCAACGGCTAGAAAAGAGAGGCCGCCTCGAAGCGTGAGATCGCCTGTAGGGCTGACGCGGGACGCCTCCGTCGAAAGTAAGCGTTTTAACGCCCTTTGGGGTACTACAGAAGCCTTTTTACATGTTACATCCTCCGTCACATTTAGTTTACTCCTTTCTTACACCCATTTTGCTAAAGACACAGCATCATAAGAGCGTGTGCGCGATCATCATAAAAAAGTATAACAACCATATTGTTGTTGGCGTCCCAGCGTCCATTCCCGCCGCAAAGGAGTACATTTCTTTCCTATAACAATTTTTTTTTATTGCGATACGGAGACTCCAGGCGCATTTATGCCGTGGCAGATGGCGTCGCCGTGAGATTCTGTATAAGTGTGACGGTGAGCCGGCAAACGCGAACGGGGAACGCGGCGAGGATGCGCGCCCTCTCCTGTGGCGCGCGGCAATGGGGGTCAGGCGAAGGAGGAGGGAAGTTCTTCTCTGGCGGCTTCAGGGTGTCCTCGCTCGCCGCTCCGTACATAGTGGAGACATTGCGGCGCCTACTACGGCGTTGGCCATGCGAATCGCGGACGCCGTAGTAGACACTTTCTTGGCGGACGCCGTAGGGACGCGTTGCCGGCGCTCCTGTGTATGGAAAGCAATCTGCGGCGTGGACAAAGTGCGCACCCGCGTGGGCGTCATCTTCAAAACGACCTGCGATGTTTGCCGAGTGCGCGCAGTGCCGGTAGCTTCGTGTGCGCTGTGCTTTCGACGGTTTATTCGCGTTGAAGCGACATATGCACGGAAGTCGATTGGCTCGCGGCAGCTGCCGCGATGCTTCACTCCACCGTTTTCAAAGACAGTTTCCGATGTCATTGAGCGAGGGGTGTTCACGTTTACCTGTGCGCGCGTGACACCGTGCTGGTTTAGTTAAAACACGTTGACGGGCTAGCTGGTTTGAATCCATGATAGAATGGGTAAGCGCAACTGAACAAGGACGTAGAAAGAAGCAGACACGCAATGACAGCGCTGTCTCTGTGTGTCTGCTTCTTTCTACGTCCTCACTGAGTCACGCTTACATATCCTGTGATTGTTAATTTAGTTGGTAGGCGAACGTTTACAAGTTTATACGGCCGATAAAATTACTATCCTGAATTGCTACAGCTATCTACTAATTTGCTATCGCAATTGGTGCTTCGCCTTTCGGGTAGAACTGCTAAATTTTCCTCTCAGCACACAGACAGACATGCGCGGAGGACGCTGTCAAGGAATTCCAAAGAAGGTCGTTTTTTTTTTTTTTTTGCACTGACGCATTTCCCTCATCGTAATTCAAGAAAGACATGAAAGGTATTGCGATGTTAACGTGGGTTAACCGATTTCTGTGATCAGCGATGTCAACAATGGCAGCGACACAGTAATGATATACGATGTTGCAATATATATATATATATATATATATATATATATATATATATATATATATATATATATATATATATATATATATATATATATATACACACAGTGAAGCAGACGCGCGTATGAAGCGGTTTATTGACGTTTCGGCCGGGGTCCGGCCTTCATCAGAACATATATATATATATATATATATATATATATATATATATATATATATATAGCAGGGGCTTAGCCAGGGGGGGGGGGAGCTTTGGGGCTTCAGCCCCTCCAGAAAATTTTTCGTGCTTTCATGCGCCGCTGACCAAACAACTCCCGGTGCCAGAAATCATGCCGGATTTTATCTAGAATGTTCTTTTCACGCTCGAAAAGACATTTCAGCGCGAACATTCCGAAATCGGGGTGCATTTCGCGGCAAAGGCCATACACCGAGAGTCACATATCGTAACGGAAGGAGCCCCATCCGAGCACAACGTTTCAAGGGTGTTTTCATGGGCTTGTCGTGGCATCTCGCGAGGCCGTGGAATCTACGGAGCGCATGGATTTCAATTCTGAAAATTTATGAGTATAAAGTTCTCATATACTTTCTGGGTTTAATGTTGTTATAAATATCTGACGCCAAACGTGGATTGATTTTTCTAAAGTCGTACATCGGACCATTACAACGGGACAAGCCAAATCAATACAGTATCAGTCAAGTTGACAAAACACGCAGCGAGGTCCTGTGAGACGAAGCGTTGTGGCGGTTCATTTGTGCTGTCATGCAAGAGAAAAGAATATCAACATTTCTTTTTGACCAGCGCCAAAGCATCCATGTCAAGACACTAAAGCCAGCAAAAGTAACTACGTTCTTATCTATTTTCTTATTTTTATTCAGAAGGACACATTCATCCTCTTCAATTTCTTTTTGTTTGTTCTCGCTACCCACGGGCTGCCAGAGCGCATGCGCTTTTCTCGTGTTGGCCCTACCACCGTGCGGCGCACTTTGATGCGCGTTCGTTTTTTCTCTGGAAGAGTGGATTTTCGCCTGGCAGAGCTTTGGACTCGTTCTGGCCAGCAGACGAGAAAAAGAAACAACGCATGCTCGTTCACTGTCATCACTGCCGGCACTCGACGGATTAGAACGCGTTCGCTTGAGCGCAACGTCTCCGGAAAATTTTGTCTCGCAGGTGTAGATGCCGAGCAGTATGCGCATGGTTCTCTGTGGACCAAGCGTCTCACGTTTCCTTCAGTATTCCTTCAGTAGCCACACTAGGTGCCCAACGTAGGCATGCGATTATGGCCAACATGCTTTCATTTGCGTTTTTTTTTTTTTTTTCATTTCCGTGTCCCCGTCCCACACACACAAAAAAAATCAAAATAAAACATTGTTACGGCTCAGTAAATTGTCGCATGGCGAAAGTTCGATTATGTTACTTGTTCTTTTGCGGAAAGTAATGGGCCACGGGACGCTTGTTGGCGGATACTGTTATTAGATTATTACGGTAGCAATTATATGGACACTCCAGGCGCATTCCTGCCATCGCCGTCGCCCTCATGTTCCATATGAAGTCCAAGGGCGATAACATCGTCACCGCGCGCCGCATGCTGTATGTGCGTGAAAGCGGTGGGGAGTGGCATGGGTGAGCCGACGATGACGGCTCAGTCTTGTGTGCACCAGGGAGAAAAACGGGAGGAAGCGCGCCGCCTCCTGTCACGCGCGATGCATGAGGAGGAATTGAGGGAGGGGGTGCTGTGGTTGCGCAACGTGTTCATTTGCCTTGTTTGACGCATTATATACAGTGACGTTTTCTTAGATAGATAGACTTATTCGAGACCCATACGTATATTTAAATATCTGGTTGCTAGGTTATGAATATACGTGCAGTGAACTTCGTTTACAGTGACATTTCTCTGCCTTGTATCCAGATTTATCTTGGCATGTGTATGTTACATTTTATTTTCGCATTTCTAATGTACGAGGGCGAGTCAAATGAAAGTGGGTCGACCCACCCCGCGCACTAATGGTTCGGTTCATTATGTGCGAAACATGCGCGTAGCACAGAGGCATCTCATTTACAAAAGTGACACGCAGATGTGAAGACAAAGGTTCTTTAATGCAATCACACACTGGGTTGAACATGTTTGCGTGACGTAATAGACACTCGCAATAGTTGAAGAGCGTGGTGTCAGGAGGTTTTTGACAGGTGAAGGCGTTTCCTAAAAAGAAATTAGTCGCCGTGTGGCTGCCGTGTACGTTGAACATTTCATTTCATTGGCCACTGTAAAGCGTTTGAGAAAACGGTTCAAAGAAATACGTGAAGTCGCAAAGACGATCCAAGATCGGGCCAAAGCCACCGTGCAATCACCTCCAACACAACTGCAAAGACTGATTAGACAAGAGCGGAGGATACGCATCGATTATTTGGCAGGGCGTGTGTACATCAGTCATGGTTCGGGTCACACCATAATTCATGAACATCTCTGTCATCGGCTTTTGTGGCGCAATGGAATACAATATTTTGAAGTACCACCAGAAGACGGAGAGGTTCGGCGCTACCTTGACTCACCTAATCCGGTATCACAATGAGGTGGCGACTTGTCTGCAATTGCGACCGGGGACGAATCATGGTGCCGCTACTGCGAGCCTGAAGCACCACGGCAAAGCTTACAGTGGAAACATTCGAATTCACCACGCCAAGGAAAGCAAAGGCCGTCATTTCTTTCAAAAAGGTGTTGTTGACTTCTTTTCGATCATCAGGGGCCATTATTGATCTAATTTGCTAAACCTGGAGAGACTATCAATCGTTTCCGATATAGTGAATCCTCGTATCAGCTGTGTGTCGCAATCAAGAACAAACGACGTAGAAATTTTAGGAATGGGGCCATCTTGCATCACGACCATGCCCGTGTCCACGTCGCTGATGTGGTTAATACAAAACAGGCAAAGTTCAAGTGGGAAATGCTGCAACGTCCGCCATACAGCTGAGACCTGTCGGTTTGCGACTTCCACATTTTGGGATAAATGAGAGAACAGCTCAATGGAAACAGATTCGCGTCGGACGATGACGGGAAAGAGTCAGTCGCAGATTTTTTGAAGCAGCAACCCAAGTAGCTTGATGAGACGGGAATCACGCTACCCGTTAGTCAGTGGGACAAATATCTAAATGCTCATGGAGACTACTTGTAAGTACAGTACTCTGTCATATACTCGCATTGGCTGACTTTCATTTGACTCGCCTTCGTATATTTTGCGGAACTCCTGCTTTATATATGTGCTCTCTTTTATGACTATAATAGCGGTGCAGTTCCTCACAATACACGACCGGTGCAGCTGCTTCTGCGCAATACATTGTAACAAAGGACAGCGTCATTAAGGTTTTTCTCTGGTCGTTGCATATGCACAAAAATGTAACCAAGGTTATTGAATGACAGAGAGAGAGAAATAGATGCAAATGAGAGAAAGTCAGGGAGGTTAACAAAGTTTAATTAAAATATTTGTCCTCAACTTGTTCATTTCATGGGCTTCACATTTTTCATATCAGCGGCAGGGACTGCTTTGCTGGTTTCAAACTGATATACTTCTGAAGTTCGTGTGGTATTTCCTTTACTTATGAAATAGACAGAAAGCTTGGAAGCATTGATATCAGTTATTTCGGTTATCAGTTATTAGTTAGTTCAAGAATTCTTTTTCAATATCTTTGGCAATGGCAATGCAGTTATTAGTAATGTATTTGATCTCTCGACAAATGCTATAAGGAGGAGGCAGAGCTGCAACGTGAGCACCCTCGCCCACCCCCCCGAACGCAATTTCTGCTACGCCACTGATATATATATATATATATATATATATATATATATATATATATATATATATATATATATATATATATATATATATATATATTTAAGATACCTTAAAGGCCCTATGGGGCATTGTGTAAGGGGGGTTACAAAATCACGGGGGAAAAAAGAGTAAACAGCCTTCTAAAGAGTAATACAAAAAATACGCCTCAGTGCAGGGCTCATCAACATTAATACCAAACACATGTAAAAGGAACAACTGAAGTAATGAAAGGCCACAAAGGTACACTTAAGGAAATAACACGAGTGATACTTAACGTAAGGCACTAATACCAGAAAGCAAAATACACGAAAAATGAACACATCAGGGAGTACAATTCTTGAAGGGATATTTAAGGAAACAGACTCAAAAAAGCAATAATATATACAGGGCATACAAGTGAGCACGTGACGCAGCAAAAAATAGCAATTCACAGGAGCGAGATAGCAATGCGTCATAAAAAAAATCACGAGAAGTTCGAAGCACATTGCCAAGTGTAAGAAACAAGATCAAGTGATTTGTAAGTGCTATTATGAAAAATGCTCGTGTAGGAGATGACGAAATCTTTCTTGATCTGACTAGGAAGCAATGTGATCAGGCAGATTGTTCCACAAGCGAATGGCCGTAGGGCGCGCGGAAAAGTTAAAAGCATGTGTGGTACCGTACATGCGCCCAAAACTGAAGTGGTTATTTAATCGGCGAGATGGGTTCGAGGCGATCTGGATATGTAGTGTAGATTGTGTGGCATTACAAACATATTTGTGAAACAAGGATAACAGAGCGATATTACGGCGAAGAACTAAAGGCTGTATGGAATGATCGAGTTTCATTTGCGTTACGCTGGAGTGATGGCTATAATTACGTGAAATGAAACGGGCAGCTCGGTTTTGGACTGATTCAAGCATGTCAATTAAGTATGTAGAATGCGGGGACCAAATGGATGATGCATACTCGAGCTGTGGACGAACAAATGTCTGATAGGCCAATTTGCGGATGTTGGAAGGTGAATTACTCAGATTACGACGTAGGTAACCTAATGTCCTTGAAGCTTTTGCGCAAACGGCTGCAATGTGGTCTGTCCAGGAGAGGTTTTCGGTTAGGTGAACACCCAAATATTAATACGATACTGTATGTAACAATTCTTTATTATTGATGTTGTATAAAAAATGTGACTTCCCACGCCTACGACTAAAAGAAATTACCTGACATTTTGATACTTTTAAAGCCATTTACCAGGTGTTACACCAATTATTAATTAGGCTAAGGTCATTTTGAAGGGCCAGATAGTCGTCAGTACTGTTAATTGATCTGTAAATAATGCAGTCGTCAGCGAAAATACGTAAGCGAGAAGAAACATTAGGTGGCAAATCATTTATGTAAATTAGGAAGAGTAAAGGGCTTAAAACGCTGCCCTGAGGCACACCAGAAGTAACGTAAGTAGGAGGCGAAGCGATATTATTAACTACTGTGAACTGTTGACGATTCGAAAGAAAATTACGAAGCCATGTTAGAGTGAAGGAGTCAATTCGAAGTGCAGTTAATTTTGCAATAAGGCGACAATGAGCTGCACGATCAAATGCTTTGGAAAAATCAAGGAAAATGCAATCGGTCTGCTGGTTATTGTTCATGTTAAGGTGCAGGTCAGTCGTGAATTCGAGTAACTGTGTCTCACATGATAATCCTTTCCTGAAACCATGTTGATGGCGAAAAAAGAAATTATTGGACTCTAGGTGATTATAAATATGAGAAGCAATTATATGTTCGAGCATCTTGCAGCAAATGCAGGTCGATGAAATTGGACGGTAATTTTCCGGGAGTTTTTATTCCCACTTTTAAATATGGGTATAATTTTGGCCATTTTCCAGTCATTGGGCAGCTCTCCCGATGACAAAGACTGCTTGAATATATGGTACAGAATGTTACTGGATATAGAAATGGTATTTTTTTTAATATCTTGGAACTAATACCCGCCGTGGTTGCTCAGTGGCTATGGTGTTAGGCTGCTGAGCACGAGGTCGCGGGATCGAATCACGGCCACGGCGGCCGCATTTCGATGGGGGCGAAATGCGAAAACACCCGTGTACTTAGACTTAGGTACACGTTAAAGAACCCCGGGTGATCGAAATTTGTGGAGTCCTCCACTACGGCGTGCCTCATCATCAGAAAGTGGTTTTGGCACGTAAAACCTCATAATTTTTTTATCTAATAATATCAATACCAGATGAAGTAGATAACTTCAAGTTATTAATAAGACATGCAATTCCCTCCACCGAGATTTCAATACTTTCCATGAATTGCCAGTCATAATCAGCAACATCAGGTACATTGGTATGATCCTCGCGGCTGAAAATCGATGAAAAAAGACGTACTAAACGCAGAGGGGCATTCATTGTCAGAGAGAGGAGTGCTTGTATCGCTTTGTAAGGCTATCCGGTTTGAGTCACGGTCAGGTGATATAACTCACCAAAATTTTTTCGGATTCGAATGTAAGAGAGAAGGTAAATCTGTGGAGAAATATTTATCTTTATCTGCAGCTAAGACAGAACAGTACGTTTTTAAGGAAAGCCTGTACCTTTCCCACGAAGGAGCATTATTGACGCGTTTAGCGGTATTGTACAGACGTTTCTTTTTATTCCTGAGCTTACGTAGGGCATTATTAAACCAAGGATTTGTTTTGTCATTTGTTATCGAGATCAACAGAATATATTTGTTAATTAGAGCAGACATTTTATTCTTGAAAGATACCCAGTTATCTTCCACCGAGCGATTATAGAAAGAAGGAAGTGGCGTGCGGTTGAAAAATACTTCAAGTTTATCGTTTATTTTAGAGTAGTTTGCTTTGTTATAATCACGTATTATTTTCTTTGAGATCCCTGAAATGGGTAGTGGAACACTGATTATTACCTGAAGTAGATCGTGATCACTAAAGCCGTTTAGATTAATGACGGATTCAGTCGTTTCGGGAGTGTTGGTGAGTATAAGGTCTAGAATGTTAGCACCACGGGTAGGTTTGTTAACGACCAGGAGTAGGTTGAGATCTAAAGTTAAGAAAGTCCACTGATGTTCGACAAGATGATGATAGATTACAGCATTTTATGAGCGGAAAGTTGAAATCACACAATAAGTAAACAGAATGCGCTGGACAGAGCTGGAGGGCCGTGGTTATGCTATTGCGTAGTTCTGTAACGAAAGAAGTGCTGTAGTCAGGGGGACAGTAACAGGCACCTACCAGTAGTTTGGCCGTATTTATGATTACTTCAACCGACACAATTTCAAGAGATGAGTTCGAGTCAATAATAAGTGAAGATAATGATTTTAAGAAGAGCGCCACCGCCTCTCTTGCTAGTTCGATCTTTGGGGTAAATATTATAAGAATGGTTATCAGGAAGAATTTCGTCGTCTGTAATGTCAGGACTTAGCCAAGGTTCGGTAAGAAAGGGAATATTAGATTCGTTATCGTCAAGCAGAGAGCCAACTAATTCGCGCTTGGGCATGATGCTTCGTATGTTTGCGTAAGATAGTGTCAACAAAGACCCAGTGATAGGTAGCTTTGACTGTGGAAGAACCCGTGGGCAAGTGCTTATGTCTAGCTATCTTTGCGACATGAAAACTGTATCAGTGACTTTGTCGTACGTGTAAGTCTAGTTATTTATAAGCAGCCGATCTACTGACAGTTTAAAAGGCACATTTTGAGGTTTCGCGAAGTCAAGCAGCTTCCTTCTATAGCTTGTCGCGTAGCTAGCGAGAAATCTTCACCGATTGAATATTCTAAGCCTTTTAATTTGTGTGCAAATTACAAAATGCGTTGGTTGTCTTTAAAAAAAGTTAGTTTAGCTATTATAGATCTGTTCTTTCCTTCTTGGTATTTACCAAGCCTATTTACGCGTTCAAATTGCGAACTGATTGTTGCAATTTGCAGTTTTTCAGAGCACAGTTTTATGACTTTCTTTTCAGGGGTAGCCCTGTCCTCTTTAGGGTCATCTTCTATCCCGAAAAACAGCAAATTACTTCGTCTGAGCCTGTTTTCTGCGTCCTCACATCTTGAAGTAATTCTTTGCAGCTGATCTGAGACATCACGTAAAGTCTTACTCCCTTTTTCCTTCACGCTTGAGTCTGCAACACTTCCTGAGGAAGTGGCTAACTCAAGCGACGCAACCCTGGCTGTTAGAATGACGAGTTCATTATCAGTGGCAGCTTGTTAGTCCTTCGCGCTTTTTAATTCCGCCAAGAGCGCCTCTTGTGCGGCCTCTATTTTCTGTGTTGCCTCAAGAGCCGAGGCAAACGCATCTGCCTCAGCTTTTGACATTGGACCTGGGTTCGTCTGAACGTCGCCAGAAAGCAAGAGGAGCAACTCAAACATTGCAGAGTAGAGCGAACACAGAAGTAAATTAGAACGCTTTAAAACATCAATCCACTCAACTGGGCACGATACGGCGATCAAACTGCAAGTTGTTACTCCTAATGCATGAAGCACACCGTACGTAACTAATCTGCAATAGCAGTAGCTGAGTACGCTGCATACTCGGTGCGGTGCCGTGCCCCTATATATATATATATATATATATATATATATATATATATATATATTGTAAGCCAACAAACAAAAAGACCAAGGAGAACACAAGCGACATTACTTATACCTAATCATTGAATTACATAATTGCTAAATTAATGAAAATGAAGGTCGATGAAAAAACAACTTGCCGCAGGTTGGGAACGATACCGCGTCTTTGCATTACGCTAGCGATGCCCTACGTAGTGAGCTACGGCGGCGCCCTTTCCCCATCAACTTTCTTGGGAATTTCTGTTTTTACTGTTACAACTAAACTTGGGAGTGTCAGTCAGCGCCAGATCTCACAAACCTTGGCGGCAAAACTTGGCGCCCCCGCCAAGGTTTGTGAGAACTGGCGCTGGCTAACACTCCCAGAGTTAGTACTCGCACTAACACAGAAATACCCCAGAAAGGGGATGTGAAAACGGCGCTGTGGTAGCTCAATTCGTAGAGCATCGCAAGCGTAATGCGAAGACGTGTGATCGTTCCCCCCCCACACAGACACACATGCATACATACATACATACATACATATATATATACATATATATATATATATATATATATATATATATATATATATATATATATATATATATATATATATATATATATATATATGACGAACTTGAGCGATGCTACAAGCTAAACAACCTTGTAGCTTCGCTTACGTTGTTTACGCTTGAAAGGTATCAACATCATTTCTCTTTAGTTATATAAAATTTATAAACAGGGATAAGGTGCCTCAGAAAGGATGCCCAACGTTTCGATAGGAGGACCTATCTTCGTCAAAGGCGGCCTCATCATCCTCGGCATGTTAGTTTTAAAGGGTTAGTGCAGCGACGTCACGTGCGGTTGTTGTCGGTGGCGGTTGGTTATAAAGGGAGAGACTTCATAGATAACGATCGCTCTCGCCTGACGTCGGTGAGTGTGGTTCCCAATACGCGGGGACAAGAGCGGGAGAGTGGTCGGAAGCGGGGAGAAAAGAACAGAAAGAAGAGGAGAGAAAAGAAGGGGGGGGGGGGACACCGAGAAGAAAAAGAGAAGAAGAAAGCACAAGCAAAAAAAAAAGGGGGGGGCATTGGAGGGCGTTGGGGAAGCGAGAGGTTAGGGAGCATTCAGGGGTGTCGTTGGCGGCATGTTGCTGTGGCTTTAGAAGAGCCGGTCAGGCGGTCAGTGCGCGAGTAACACAAAAGACCCCTCGATATAAAAACCATGATTTGGAAGAGTGACTTTAGTAGCATAGCAGCAATGCGTCGAGTAATTTTGAAGTAGTTAAGATGGCGACACGGAGTCTGGGGTGCAATGCATGGGGGAACTGTAAGGCAGCGGCATGGTCTTTCAAGGGACGTTAGCCCCAGTAGCTCAACGTAGGTGTCATTAAGGCGGTATACAGAAGTGGCGATACCCTGTGTGGCTGAGGCGCTGAAAAAGGTATACTGACATCTGGGACTTTGGAATGTGTTGGTGAGGGTGTTTCAAAAGATATATAATAAAAAACTTTAAAAAAATAGAGGAGGGGGAACCTAAACCGGAATAACAAATAGGAGAGTGGTGTGCGCAGAAGCGGATGGGGCAGGTATACATTGAAAAAGGGGGTCGTACAGTAGATATAAACGTAAAAAATGAAAGAGTATATTAAATTGAGCAGTAGGCAAGAAAAAAATTATCGAAATGGAGGAATTGGTGAGGTTGAGAATTAAGGTTAGCTGATGGCCTAATGTGTTTTGTACCTTGGTTGATGATACGAGAATTTCAGATTTAAGTTACGCTTTTAGAGATTCTAAGTTGCCACGTGCCAAATAATTCCAGTCGGGTGTATGCAATTAAACTTGTGTATTAGGTATAATTCCGTATATTTCCTTTCGCGAGGTGAACGGAAATTTGTAGTATATAGAGCCTTGCTTTGTCCAATATATGACCATGTTCATTAAATTGGCTGGCTACTGCTTTAGGTAAATCGTGTTTTGTGTCCGCGCGGTGACCGATGAGTCTTGTATGAATTTGTTGTCTAGTCTCACCTATGTATTGTTTGCTAGAAGTGGCAAATTCTAGACAGTAGACTACGTTGCTTGATGTGCAGGCGAAACCCGAAGTTACCTTGTGTGTGTAATTCGAAGCTGTACTTTTTACTGTAGTTGTAGATTGAATATGTTTGCATGTAGAGCACCTGGGGCGGCCGCAGGGACCGGTTCCCAACTTCGTCTTTGTCCTTAGTTTGGCATGCACAAGAATATCTTTGAAATTAGTGTTGCGTCTGTAGGGTTACTCTGGGAGGGTTAGGAAAATATCTTAAGTTTCTGGTTGCTGGTGAGAACTGGGTAGTATTGACTGAGGATGTTATTCACGTTTGGAAGTGCGTTCGAGAATTTAGTAGTAAGAAGAGGCGTTGTTGTTGTTGTGATCCTCGAACGGGGCTTGAGGACCTCGGCTCGATGAAGTTTCTTTGCAGCGGTGTAAGCTTTTTGAAGGTCACTCTTTGGGTGATTCCTGTTTGATAGGGTTTCTTTAAGGTGATCGAGTCTATCTATGTGCTCTTGGTTTTCAACGCAAATGCGACGTAGTCGTGTGGCTTGGTCTAAAGATGCTTTGTTTGCAATGTCTGGGATGGTGGCTCATATATTATAGGTACTGTTCCTTGTCGAAAGGTTTCCTATACAGCCTTGTCTTTAGCGCACGATTGTCAATTTATATTGTTGTCTCCAGAAAGTTTATGCGCTCAGTTGAGGATTTTGATCTGAATTTTATACACAACAGGTTTTTAAGTCTCTCTCTTTATAAGCAACCGCCACCGGCAACAACCACACGTGACATCACTGCACTAACCCTTTAAAACTAACATGCCGAGGATGACGAGGCCGACTTTGACAAAGATAGGTCCTCCTATCGAAACGTTAGCCAGCCTTTCTGAGGCATCTTATCCCTGTTTATAAACTTTATACCACAGTGTGCAATTCCATCTGTCAGTCCCTTTCTTGAACTTGGTCTTTGGTTACATACGCACACACTCAGGGGCTGCTTCAATGAAGGCAGGACAGCGCGCACATTGAGTAAATAACAGGATCGTATTCATGCTAAACTGAACACGCAAGCAAACTCCTTCATTTTGGAGGTTCTTGCTCTCTGTTGGCCTGCGAAGTCAGCTGAAGGCTCCCCACCCGTGAACTAGCGAGCTACCTTACGTTTGTTGGGGCAGTGAAGGTAATATTTCGTAACATCACACAATGAAATTGCGAACGCGTTCATGTTCCGGCTGCAATGAATATGTTTACTCGCCGCGGTTGCTCAGTGGCTACAGCGTTGCATTGCTAACAAGCTCGACATCGCGCATTTAATCCCGGCCGTAGCGGTCGCATTTCGAGGGTAGAGAAATTTAAAAAAAGAATGGTGGAGTACTTATTTCTTGGTCCCTGTTGGGAAGCCCAGGTGGTTAGAAAAATCCGCAATTGTCGGCTACAGTGTGCTACAGAATCAGATCGTCATTTTGGCACCTGAAACTGAGGAATTAAAGAAACAACGGAACTTTTATTACGCCCGCTCGGTGAGGAACCCGAAAAAGAAGAAAAAAAAAGGAAAGCGTCGCCTCTGCTATCGTCGGTTACCGCCATGTCTTTGCATGGAGGCTCTGACGTCTAGAAGCAACATTAATTGTTGCGAGGGACAAAGACTAAGAGAAATGCGCAGTTTGTTTCTAGACAAATATGGAAAGTAACTGCCGAAAGGTTTATATGTTTAAGTAATGTCTAGGCCGCCAATGTCGCTTTCGTCGTCTGCGATAAGGCCGAGCATGGCTTTCGCCATTCGCTCGGGGGTTCATTTGGGAGGTGCAGGCAGAGAGAAATGCGCAGTTTTTCCTTGACGGACTAGGCATATAACGCTTCGTTTTACAATGAACCATCCAGGCTATCAAATGTAATCATTCTGCAAAATGTTAGCAAAAACAGAGCTGTGGTAAGCGCAAGGCCATTTTCTACGATTGTATGCCTTCTATATTCTACGAAATGTTTACAGCCTTTGAGTCGTATCCTGCCACACAACAATAAAGGGCATGTGTATTTGTCCACATTTCCTTTCTTTAACGCTGCGATCCTGGTACTCCCCAGTAACGAACGGCATGCGCGTTATCAGCATGACGTAGCATTGTCGACGGTGAAATAGTGGGCGCGCTGTTTTCAAGAAAGGAAACGCAAGCAAGGCAGATGACGATTATTGTTGTGTGGCAGATACCCCGAAGGGTGTAAACTTTCTTTAGAGTGTATATAATGGCTGATGTAAGCTTCACCGCAATAGAGATATGTATTTTTCTTATACCATTTGTTACACGAAATATGACACCGGTCAATGGAGGCCTCAGGACCCGAAATTATCAGAAAGCGGATGGCGCAGGACCTCAGGTGCGGTCCTTGGATTGTGGCTGCCAGAGCGTGCCGGGAGGGCGTTCGGGTACAAGACCGGCTGTCGGCGATTCTTACTTTTCGCATCAATACACGGTGTACGCTTCGCCACATTGCATAAAGGTGTTGCGGCGAATCTATATGACTCCCTGGCCGCGACGTCTCCTTTGTTAAGCCTTTCGTCGTTGTTGTTGTGGTTGCCTATTGAACAGCGTGCAGGGTACACAACACTGTCGCGCGCTACATTTCTTCTTTTTCTGCTGCATGCGTACGGCGTTGAAATAATTGTTCAGTGCTTGCCGAAATTTCCGCAGTGTGCACCCTTGCAGCTCCCAACCGAGAAGCACGAATTGTCAGTGAAAACTTCGAAAGAAAAGCGAAAAATTGCGTACGAACCCTTTCCGTTCCCGTTAACGACAGCTTCCCGGCGGAAAAATAAAGAGGAAAGGCAAGAAAAAAAAAAAGACAAGAGGCAGCCAGGTGATCGTGCAGTGCTTCCATTGGGGCTGGGGCAGCTGTGCAGTGCTTTGATTGCGTGAATCATCTGCCGGCAGAGGTAATGCATGGACATGGTTTAATAAAGAACAGTCGCTACCTAAAACGAGTCCGCAATTTGATTGGGCCGGCTGAACTTTAATCTGAGGCGCGAAAGAAGACATGCAGCAGAAGGCCACACACACACACACAAATACGAAGCGTAGTGTTCGCTTTCCCACCCAAACTTAACGTTTAATCGTGCTAAATTATGCAGCGATTTGCGCAAACACTTTTGCAAGTCCCTTTCTACGTGGTGATTCGCTAATAGCGTGATAAACGTTAGTCAGCTGGGCAGCAGTTGCTTTCAACGCGGTGCTAGATATTCTGTGTTTTATCCTGCAGGTTATAAATGTCCTATTGTCCGTGCAGCCAGTATACACTGGCTGCGCTCTGAGAGAGTTAACGCGGTAACGTTTAATCAAACGGGAGCATCGATTCGTCTCTCCTAGGATGAAGGTTTCTTGCTAGCCCGTCAAGACACCTCTGCGCGTTCCAACTTCTGCGAATCCTCACTGCGTGGACACGCCCATAGGCTTCTATAAGTTTCGCGCTGCCGACAGCATGATTAGCGCCGGGCATATAGCCCAGTGCTAAGCGCTCTTTGCTTCATGGTGCGTGTCGTTACCTAACCACGGGCCCATTTCAAAAAGAATTCATAATCACCAGTTGTTGCTACTGCGACGACCGATTGTCTAGAATGTTCTTTCCGACATTCGTGCTTGCAAAATTATCCTTGTCATTAAAATTGCCAGCACACCTTTACAGCGAGATAAACCGCCACGGTGTCGCGACAATACTTCCTTTATTGCAATAATGTCCGTGCGAAGCACATGGATGGATGGATGCTATGAGCGTCCCCTTTGGCACGGGGCGGTGGGTTGCGCCACCAAGCTCTTGATACTATGCTGCCTAATATCCTACCTAGGTTAACCAATGAAAAAGGAAAAAAGAAAACACTATGAACTACCACGTCCAAACTTTCTGATCCCCTATTGCGAATTGTGCTTTTGTACGTCTCCGTCTTTTGTCGTTTCCCTACTTTTCTTCCACCAATCCTCCAATCGCCTCTTACTAACGTCTATTGCGGACCTGCTTGCTTTACCACTGCTCCCGCTGAACCCAAGGGTTTCAAGGAGGCCAGTGGTGCCTAAATCGACCGCTGGGTAGACGCACATAGCGCACGTTGGCAGCGCCCTCTAAGCTGATTACGCGTCACACTTACAGCGATGCTTCCATGTGCTCTTTTTTCCCGCACACATAAACGCACGAAAGCGTACCTCTGAGGCCTTCAGCATCCTTACCCGGAAGTGTAGGAAGCCTATTATCGATTTACATGTTGTTAGGAATGGCCTGCCGAGGTGGCAACATGCATGGCCAGCTGCAGCTGCGAGCGTGGCGAGCTTCCCCGAAGGTACCATGGAAGCCTTCAACACCTGCCGCGGTGACTCGTTTCGTAGGGGCCGCGAGGTGCCGCGTCAACAACCCCTTGGTGCCGCATGACTAAACGCGATCAGCTATAGTTAGTGAAATCGCCAACGCCTTCACGGTTCGACTGAGGCAAGGGGATTTCCTGGAAGGAGATGCCTTGCGGTGCCTTTTCACGGGTCTTTGAAGACGCCAGACAATGGGCAGCGGCGGAAGCCACTGTGCGAAGTCCGCTCTGGAATTTAGAGGGGCCGGCTGGGTCGGGCGTGACCACCTGGCTACGGGGACGCAGGACAATGGACAACACGACGGCCGCGTTGCGAAGGTCAGCGCCGAATGCTGTGAGGGTCGACTGCTTTGACGTTTGACGCTGCTAATCGGCAGTGAAAACTGTGCGCACGTGTGTGTGCAAACCGTCCCGCAGACAGGCGGCTTGTTTACGATGCCGTCGAACGTTTTGCCTCACCTAGGGATCTAGGGAACACGAAGTGTTTAAAAACGGCGGTTGGTCGGCTGCTAGGTGCGCTCGTCGTCGTGCTCTGTACTCGTGAGCTGTGTGCTCCTTTGCTGTATGCTTCGTCTTGCGGGAACCATTTGGGAGTCACGCTAGACTGTGTAAATGTACCACTTGTTTAAAATGTAAATACTGTAACTAAACCCTGTACGCCTAGTTCTTCCCAAGGTGCTCTCTACGACCTTCAACTCCTTCAAATGGTGGCAGCGGTGAGATCGTCCGACAACTCCTACAACTGGTAACAGTGGTGGGATCGTCCGACGAATTTAATAATGTGTGCTCATGTGTTCTATTTCGACAAAAAATTCGAATTTTAGGCTTTTTCTCTAGTTTCTTCCTGTTGGCTTTGCGCGGCTCGCATAACTCTTCATGCTCTCTCTTTTCATGCTCAGTATTTACTATGCGCTAGATATCACATCGGCAATAAGAAACAACAAACACAGCGTAAGTACTTCCGTTTTCACTAGCGATTCAAGCAGACGGTGTTGGGATCAGTTTGTGTTCTGTAATGTACAGGGTCGTCCACTCTTAGTTAGAATGCCGCTCCGTGCTGCCGGCGCTCCGCGGGGCGCCTCTGTCGGGCGCCGGAGAAACTATTGCGCAGGTGCAGTCAGAGCCGCAGGCGGAGCTTCACTCGTCGTCTGCTACAGTGCGCCCTGTACTGCGTTGAAGTGGACTTCAAATTTGCACCGCCTCCGCAGAACGCCGATCGGAGAAACGTTTCTGAATAAACAAAAGACTGCTGAGAAGCCTATCAGCTGCTTTTATCCCGTTGGAGCAACCGTAGCAAAGTTTCCTGCGTGCGTGGTGAAGTTGAAACACACAAATAAGCATACCGGGGAGAAAATGCGCGCCGCGTAATATTCGAAGCTTTGTACTACTGCTGCAGCACTACGATTCGCCAATATTTTTTATTTTTGGCGTCTTGCTGAGTAGCTGGTAATAAGTGTTAGCAGACGACTGCTGTTGTCTGCTGAAATCTCGGAGCAACGAAAATTAATCGGAGCAGAATAGTAATAGTGGAGGTGGAGCTACATTTTCAGTCTCCTATTTTACCTTCCCACAGATAGAGGTAGACGGCCAGGTAGACTCATCAGCGTATGTAAACAATCCTAAGGTTTACCAGGACCTCAGTCTTCAGCTTTGCATGGCTTTGCACAGATAGAGGTAGACGGCCAGGTAGACTCATCAGCGTATGTAAACAATCCTAAGGTTTACCAGGACCTCAGTCTTCAGCTTTGCATGGCTTTAAGTAGTTGCTAAAAGGATATTTATTAAGGCGACAGCGTTTAATTGTTCCTACTAGCGTCCGTCCATTACATTTTAGGTCACGTGGCCTTAATATCACGTGACATCACAAGGTCACGTGACATCACGGTGCAGCGCGTCGTGATGTCACATGATCCCTCTGCCACGCTTGCGCCATCTGCTCTTCTCTTCTGTCACGAAATGAATTCAAGCGCGGCAAATTCAACTCAGTGGAATGAGTCGCAAACGGTTTTCGCCTTCCCGCAGTTAATAAACATCTAAGTGCCTCCAACGAATTTTACACTTCACAGGTGGCCGTAGGAAAATACGCCGTACTGTGTTCCCGCTAAGTTCCAAGTATGTGGCTCGCGTATTGAAGCAGGACATCTTGAATCAGGTGTGTGGACAATTTAGTCAGCCGCCTTTCAATCTGCCTCTAACACTTCCATCAGGGCTTTCGGATGAGCGCTAAAAGCATAACCTTTTCTTCGGTTTACCGTGACACTGCAACTTCCAGGTTGCAAAATTTCTATGACGAAGTTTATCTATAGACGTAAACCGTCAAGTCACCCAACTGTCTGCCGCCGAATGCAACTGCTTTCGTGAGTCATTCGGCGATTAAGATTACAAGAACGTTGCCGTATCACCACTGCGGCCCAAGATGTGATTCCCGCCTGTCTAGACCGAGAGCGCAGGTGCGTCTGGTCGCTTCAATGTTTTCTGCTTGTGGGCCGCACTAAACCGAAATGTCGAGAGTGCCGGTGAACGAAAGGCGGCTAATTGTGGACTTAAGTCTGAGGGGCTATTCGCAGAAACGAATTGCAGCAGAAACCAATCGTGCAATTCACACAGTGAATAGAATAATTAATGCATACCGGAATGAAGGCAGGCTTCAGGATGCCCCTCGGCAGCCTCGTCACAGAGTGAAAACAGATCAAGAAGATAGACAGCTAGTAGCTGCTGTGGTGGATAACCCAAAGACGTCTGTACGGGAGCTGCAAGTGGAGCTGGGTTTGAAACATGTTTCTGCCACTACAAGCAAACGCCGCATTTACGAAGCTGGCCTTAAGAGCAGAACTGGTGCACAGAAGCCGCTGCTGCGTGCTCAAAACAAGGCGAAACGCCTGCAGTTTGCCCAAGACCATGCGGATTGGTCGGTTGAAAACTGGAAGAGCGTCGTCTTCACAGACGAGTCTATTTTTTCTACTAGATGGGACCAGAGAGCTCGAGTCTGTTCCTAAACCTTTCTTATAAATTAATGGGCGGAAACCTTGAAAAATGTTTTAGGAGCATTATTCAGCTTGCAATTTAGCGTTCTGATAAATGTGTATACTTTGCGTAATATAGTTTTCAAATGCGCCGCAGCTCACTTTTTTGTAATCGCATCGGGCAAAGACGGATCGATGTGTCCGGCTTAGGTGTATGTGTATAAAGCTAGTAAAAACAAGCTTGAATACATAACTTAAAGCTTGAATACAGTTGCGCGCAACCCGTTCCGATTTTGACCACTGTCTTATCAACAAGCGTTGATTGCGGGCAGCGTAAAAAAAATTGTGTTGCGCATTGTGCACTGCTTGGAGGGCAATACTTTTCCGTGCACAAGGTGCTCACGCTAAACTACAGGTCAAAATGCATATGTGCAGGTTAAAGCGTGTAGGCAGCATTCAGAATTGATATTTGCCAAGTTTCCTAATGACACTTTCAATAACATAACTGTTTAAATGCACGTCAATTCTCAATTTTTTGTCATTGTTTCTCAGCCACTTGACAGCGCAGCCGATTGAGGCAAAGACAGTGTCGCTAAAAAAGCACCCAAGACATTATTTTTTTTCAGTTTCTTGTGGTCAATCTTGCCTTACATGCCTGAACGAAGATACAATTGAGATGGTAACGGAACAAATACAAAATAACACTAAAAAACGTCAGTTTAGCCTGACATGTTGTATGCAAGAACGTATCTGCATTTGTTCTGCAGACTATAGTTGGTTGCTAGCTGAAGAAACGTAATGTAACGTTTTCCTGAAAAATTATTCGTCTGAATATGGTGTCAGCACATGAGGGAGACCACGGCGCTCAGTGCTTTCCAACACTTCAGCAGTTCTTTTTTTAAAGGAAGGGTTCTGAGGACTGTCGTTACTCTGCATCTTAAGAGGAGGGAGCGAGAAATTCAGCAATTTAGTGGGCTTGACGGGTACCATGCCCCATTTCCATGCATCTGCTGCAACATATGGAACACAACTATCAGGCGCTAACAGAGGGTACTGTAAACCTAAAGCCAAGTTTACTAGAATATATGCCACGTGTAAATCACATGAAAATAATGGAAATACAATATCATGAAGTAGAAACTAGTGAGAAAAGGTCTGCTGTGTAAGCATAAAAAAATAATTTAATACGGCAATGACTTTGCAATTGGGTATTGCAGAATAAAAATTAGCAAATGAACACTGCTTTAAAGTGTGAAGAATATGAGACGTAAGAGGTGAGAGCGAAAATAAAATGGAAGCTGTAATAAATCCAGTCATATGTGCACTATGTTAAAGTATACTTTGAATGAAGTGTTCTTTCTGTGATTTAGGTATGGCAGCGTCAGGACTAATGCTAAGTGCTAGCAAAATATATGTGATGGACGGTAACTGGGACTGTAATTTTCGGCATCCATAGTTGATTCTGCTAAAAAGAATGTGCCCAGCTGGAGACCGACAAAAGTGGCATGTGTGTGAATTTTGGTTAGTTTAGAAATGTTCTGTAGTAGTGCACCATTTCTCTCTGAGCCTTTTACGTCAGGCGAATTACAGATATAGGTAAGTATTTAAAAAGAATCATCCTAAACTCTTGAAGCAAGAGATTACTATTAACCATAAAGAATGCTGGCTATGATACGAATCGTTTTCTTTTGCAAAAGCTGCCTTAAGGTTAAGCTGCAGTGGTGCCCCATGCAAGATGAGTGCATCCAAGGTGGCTGGAAAAAAGGAAGTTGTAAACAAGTAGCCTGATTACCTGAGCTGGAGTAATCTTCATTAGCATGCAGGCTTTGGAAAGGTTGCTATTTTTATGGCTGACTTGTGAATTCTGTGACAGGAGGTTCGGTAAATGTCACTCACACTTTATCTCACTTACATGTGTGATACTTGTATTATCGAACTATTTGATTTGCGGTTTCTTTTCATACTGTATTTCTTGTTGTGAAGACAACAGCTTTAGTTTTCTGCGTGTTTATGATGAGCAAGTTGGCAGTGCCTCAATTATGAAGGTTTTTTTTTATATGTGGCACTCAGATACAAGATAATTCATTGTTAATAACTGCATCCACAAAAATGTTACCTGTGTAGCAAATGTCAATGCTAAATTTTTTATAGAATTGTTCCTGTAAAGATGGAGCTATAACGGACCGAAAATGGCACTTCGAGGCACTCCTGCATTGATAAATAAGAATTCAGAGTTGGTTTCATTGATTACTATAAATTGGGTGTGGTGATTAAATAACTTGACATTAAGTTTGGAGCTGTACCAAGACACCATATTGCTCAGGTATTGAAGGCAATGTAAGATGGTTAAGTCTACCGGAACCATGCGATAAATGTATAAATATGCCTATTGGCAGTATTTTACATTCAAATCCCTGCAGTATTCTTTCTTTGTTCAAGGTGTGCAGGAGTGCATGGGGTGGAGACCTAAAGTGATGTTGAAATATTTAGGTAATTACTGTAGCTGGTTTGCTCTTTTCCGCATTGATGTGGCATTACACGAGTCCTTAATAAATACAATCGAAAAGCTGTAGCCGAAGGCATAGACACTCAAGTGACTTCACTGCTTGTTCAACAAGCGAAACTTTCAGGAACGGTAAACAGCCTTTCAAATTCAAGCTGAAAACAGTAGTCCTGCAGTTGTGCCTACAGTTGATATTCTAACGAGTTGGAAATGTTTACATACCATTTACTGATGAGGAACCACCAGATTGTAGATGTTGCTCTACTGCTGGACCTCCTGACAGGGCATCAGTTGCTGCACTGCCTGTGGTACAAGACAAAAACATGCACAATATTTATACATGGCTACTTCATCTCTGAACAAGTTCAATCAGTCAGGTCGAGCAGGCTGGTTAATATTGCTTACACAAAGCAATGCCAGATTGTAGAACACATAACTGGGCTAGTTCGTAATGATTGATTACAAGTACAGCAGCGAAACACATGATGAGAACAAGAAACTAGGCAGGATGAGTGCTTATCAAGGTTAGCACATATGAAGGAGCCCAGGATACTACAAATAACAGACAACAGAACTAAATTGTCAAAAGGCTAGTTGGCAGCGATGCATGAAAACTGCGACAGACAAGAAAAAGGAAGTAAAGAGGAAGGGTGCCCGCCCAATTTACTTCCTTGAGCTCATCCTCTACAGCGCTGCCATACTCGTAACCAATATCAGATTATTGCATTCACCAAAATACTTTCTACAGTAAGAGCTCATTGTTTTTAATGTAGAACGGTACATGGCAGCACAAGAAAGCCCTTAGCCATGTTTGTGGAGGCAATATGCAAGCAAAAAAAAAATGATTTAATGACAAGCCCTCAGTGCACCCAAGGTCAATATTACACCTTATTTTTAAGAGTTATGATAATCCAGCTAATACTAACTTCTGTGATGCCACACCTGGAACACTTAGCATAACAATATGCCAGTTACCATGAATATCTGCTGAAGCAGTATGATGTTATGTGCAAGATGAGGTGTAGATACATGGAGTGTATTTCCACTAGAGTTGGGGAACTTGAAAAGCTAGTTGTGCAGTGTGAATTGATATGACTTTCTGAGTCACAAAAAAATCCATGGCGTAGCACTGTGTAATGAACAATATGAACCATTGTCTTCAGTTTGCAAGCCTAGATGGCTGTGAGAGAGCAATCCCTATTTTGCCATGTTAACTAGTTCAAACAGCTGTTTTATGCAAACCGTGCTGAATTACAGACGCATTGTGGTTACACACACAGCAATATAAGGCGCTGGGTATCATAGCTGCTATGCCAGATGTTCGGCTTCAAATGGCTATAAAATCGAAACGCAGTGTTCGTGTTCAGAAACGGCAGGAAAAGCATCATACCCAATACTTAGGATGCCTTCGGATGGATTCTGGTCTTTCACTTTTCGTGAGTCACGTTGTAAGCACACTGCAACCTTACATTACAGTGCAGCATTTAATATAGTTGGGTGCCATAGAAAGAAATGGCATGCACGCCTACAGTCGCACAATATCGGCAGACTATTGCTATAATAACTACAAAGGAGATAGATCTAACAAAGCAGCTATTACACATGTCGATGTGAAAAGGTAAACGCTTCCTGAAAAGGCATGTATTTTACGAAGATGGCTATTATGGCAGATGAACATAACTTTCAGCCTCCAAGGCAAATGCCCCGTACAACATAAGCACACTGCAACAAAATATAGACATCATTATGTCTTCGGTTGTTTCGGCTGTTTTTGTTTTTGTGGGACAACGACACATACACATCATGTGCACACGCCTGATAAAAGCAGCATTTGGCAAGCATCACCAGTCCAGGTAGCAAGAACATACCAGCGAAACGTTGTTTGGATCAGTAACTTTTTTAAATGGTTAACTGTGACAATCAATACTTTCACCAATCCGCTGCGTCCTCACGAATCAACTGTTTACACTAAACAGCTCCAGTGAACTGATTGTTTTAATGCAGGTTCTCTGTCAACAATAGTGTTTGAGCAGTATTACTGGTTGCGCACTGCTAAGGAAAGAGGCTAGCGACTAATGGCAGGCACGTTAAACAACCACAGGTGGTTACAATATGGAGTCCACCACATACGGGATCCTGTATAATCATATCCTGGCTCTGTAACGTGAAACCCAACAATTTATTTTTAACCTATCACAGGAGTACCAAACTCCAACAACAAAGCCGGGGCAATATAACCAGTTTGCAGCAGTTCAAGAATTCGTACAGAGGTTTGGTGCAGTACTTAACAAAAACTTACCGTCCACAATCATCGAGGCGAAAAGAATCTGAGGAGTTAGCGACGATACCCTGGATTCCTGCGTCCCGCCCGTGGTCTCGCCGAACGGCCATGCGTCCGCCATTTTGCTTGAAAGCGTCAGGAGCATTGGCTAGACTTCGACACGGCTTCGACTAGAAACCGGATTTTTGCTATAATCACGTGCTTTCGCGTTTGCTGTTTTTTCCTCCGTGAGGGAGTCACACGTTCGGCTTGAGTAAAGTCCCTTAGGCTTGAGCGCTTGCTCTCGGCCTCCGAGTTCGAGGCACGCCGGATTTGTCCTACTCTGCTTCGGGGGATGGAGGCGACCAGTCGAAGATAGCATAAGCGTGAACGACCCTGTACGTGTGACGCCACATGAGAGAGGCGGCGCCAACAGCGTCTGTGTCTGCACGGCGGATCACGTGATGCGCCGAGCCTATATAAGAGGCGTTCGCTGAATAAAAGGGGGCTCTCCTCGATCACCCTAAGGACAGCGTCCTGACTGCGTTCTTGGGACACGGGGTCTCATCGCGACATGGCGTCAGAAGCGGGTGAAGAATCTTTCCTCTGAACGACGCAGCTACGAGCAACGATGTCAGAGAAGCCATCAACGCACCTGTATGGGTTCCAGCAACCGCCACCGCTGGCCTTTGACCGCACGTCAGAGTGGCCAGCATGGATCGAGCACTTCGACGATTACCGGTTTGCAACGGGACTCAATGAACGCTCCGGGGAAGCCCAGGTTCGCACGCTACTCTACACAATGGGACGGCAAGCTCGTGAGGTCTTCACTACGTTCAGGCTGTCAGAGGAAGAGGCTAAAGACTATAAAGTCGTAAAGAAAAAATTCGATGGACACTTTGTGAAAGAACGTAATGTTGTGCATGAGAGCGCCTACTTTCACAGACGCGCTAAAATGACATGAGAGTCTGTAGACCAGTTCGCCGCTGCGCTACATGTCTTGGCGGACCGTTGTGACTTAGGTAGCCTGACGGAACGGATGATCCGAGACAGTCTTGTCGGGCTTCGCGACGCAAAGCTCTCAGAAGCTCTACAAATGGATTCGCAGCTCACGCTTGCTACAGCGCTGGCAAAGGTTCGCCTAAAGGAGAGCGTCCAGCAGCAGCAGTGTACTCTACGGGGAGACTACTGCCAGTCATGAGAACTTCGAGACCAAGGCCCCAACGTTGACGTTGTGGCCCAATAGAGACTCCGGCAGCACGGCCAGGTGCGTCCGCAGGTTAAAGCACCGCCAGCACGGACAACGCGGGAGGAACGCTGTCGCTTCTGCAGCGGCGCCGCCCACCCGAGGACTGTGCCCGGCTAGAGCTGCCAAGTGTCACCACTGCGGCAACAGAGGATACTTTGCTAAAGCGTCTCTGAAGAAAAGGACTACTTCCGCCGAACGAAAGGTCGACGTTTCCGCCGTTAATCAGGAAACAGGAAAGACTGTGGTCGGAGAAGTAAGCGCTAGTGGGAAAGCACAATTTCCTCAGGTGCGCATAAATTCTGTGCCAATTCTTGCTAAAGTAGACTCAGGCGCAAAAGTATCCGTGCTACATTCAACATTTCTGGGTTTACCAACCGGACTAGCGAAAGCGGATGTAGTTTCGCAGGGTGCCGGAAGCAGTAAACTGAACGTGCTAGGCAAATTTGAAGCCGAGATCGATCGGAAAGGGAAAAAGTCCTATCAAACATTTTACGTCGCCAATCCATTGCGCGACATCCTTCTAGGATTGCTAGCAGTAGAAATCTTGGGAATCGTTAAATTTGCTGATGTAGTCAAGTCAGGAAACATGCAGTACGAGACGCGTTTTCCAGATATGTTTCGCAGTCTGGGAACGATGTCTGGCCAGTATACAATCAGGCTACAACCTGGTGCTATCCCACATGCCATAAGCGCTCCACGCAGAGTACCAATTTCCCTCAGTGAGTCACTGAAACGTGAAATAGAGAGAATGGAGCGTATGGGCATAATTAGAAAGGTGGATAAGCCCACTGAATGGTGCGCATGTATATATAGTTCCTGTCGTGAAGCCATCAGGAGACCTGCGATTATGTGTAGACCTTACCAAATTGAACAAGCATGTAATTCGAGAGCGTTTCACATTACCAACGATAGAACAGGCTCTTACTTCACTGTCGGGCTAAAAGTGGTTTTCAAAACTCGACGCTAACTCGGGCTTCCACCAGATGCGGCTCAATAAGTATTCGTAAGAGCTAACGACATTCTTGGCACCATTCGGTAGATATTGTTTGACTCGACTACCGTTTGGAATTACTTCGATTCCGGAATATTTTCAAAAAAGAATGTAAGAGATTCTATGTGGCCTTCCGGGTGTTGTTAACGTTACGGAGGATGTCCTAGTCTTTAGCGAAACAAAAGCTCGGCATGATGAGCGGCTAAGTCATGTGATTACACGCCTAGCAAAAGCAAACGTGACATTGAACAAAGAGTAATGCTTGTTTGGGGTTAAGCAAGTACGTCTTTTGGGCCATATTCTTAATGAAAACGTCATTCATACTGATCCGGCTAAGATCAGTGCTATCCAAGATTTGAAGCCACCCAAAAACGTGACTTGGGTACGAAGCCTCCTACACTTGGTCAGTCATTTGAGACGCTTCCTGCCACATTTAGCTGAGGTCACTGCTCCTATACACGTTCCTTTGCACAAAGATAGAGACTGGCTTTGGGTCTGTGATCAGGAAAAAGCGTTCCAAAACCTCAAAGATCTCATTTGTTCAGCACAGTGTATGGCAATGTACGACGCTTCGCTACCAACAATTTTTTCTGCTGACTCCTTGTCTTTCGGTCTGGGAGCAGTCTTGTTTCAAAAACAAAAAGATAGAGAACGCAGACCAGTTGCGTTCGCGTCTCGTTCGCTAACTAATGCTGAATTCCATTGGCGGAGTCGGAGCAAGCGTTTCTGCTCGTTTCGGAGCAAGTTTGTTCCAATGGCAGAGTGAGGGCGGGAGTAAGGTGTTCCAATGAGAGAGTCGGAGGGGATTCAGAGCGGGAGTCGGTCCGTGGAGCAGAAAAAGATGCTCCGCCAAAATCGGCGGAGTGGACCGGAACTCTGCTTGACGTATTTCCTTTACCACGTTTGTCTGCTGGGGGGCGCCACCGGTCACGACTCGCGAGGAAGCAAAAGCTGCTGCACGCTTGGCGAGATATCCATTCCGCACTTAAAAAAAAAAAAACTAAAAAAAAAACCCAGGTGAACGGCGCTGAAGAGACAAGTGACTGGTGCGGCGGTGCTGGGAGCAAACAGCGGAAGGAAATGACAACACGCAAGGTATCCTGGGTAACTCGGTGATAGAACTTCCGCTTCCGCCTTGCTCCGGCGGCGCAGGTTGTGTTCCACTCGCGGATCTGGAGGCGTTGCTCTGCGCCAGAGTCGAGTGCTCGCTCGCGGAGTCCGTCGGCTGCTCCGACTGCGCCATTGGAATTTCAACATAAAACCGAGCAACGCCACTCCCAGATCGAAAAGGAAGCGCTTGCGCTAACATGGGCAGCGGAAAGGTTTGATGAGTATGCGCGTGGTTTGGACTTAGTTTCCGAAACAGACCCTAAACCTTTAGTATCATTGTTGGGTGACATGGCAATTGACGCTATGCCACCAAGGATTCAACGTTTTTGCTTACGGCTGATGCGATACAGTTTTTCTGTTGTATATGTTCCCGGAAAATCGCTCATCACTACAGACACTCTCTCACGTTCTCCGTTAGCTCACACAAATCTGTCAAGCTACCTGAAGGCCTCTGAAGTTACAGCCTAGTCGAAAGCTTGTTTTTTCGGGGTAGAAACAGGAGATGTTTTCCTGACAAGGCTGAGAGAGGGTCAAGCCAGCGACGCAGTGTGTAGAAGCCTGCGTAAACTGCATTGCTGGTTGGCCGAAGAAACAAAATGTTCCTGGCTATCTTGCACCTTACTGGCAGAACCGAGCATGCATTACGTTGGTGAATGGGCTGTTGCTAAATGAAATGAGGTTAATCATTCCTCAATCTCTTCGGAAAGAAGCACTATGTAAGCTGTATGACGGTCACCAAGGCATCTCACGACGCCGTAGTATACGTAAAGGTTCCATCTGGTGGCATGGTATAGTTGAAGGTTCCACCTGGAGAGAATGGAACCAATGATGCAATCGTCAACACCTTCTTATCCGTGGGAAAGAGTCGGTGCAGATCTGTGTCAAATGAACGGACAACCGTATCTTGTCGTAGTAGATCATCTTTCACGCTACCTATAAGTAGCCGTTCTTCCATCTACACAGTCTGCCGCTGTGATACACAGACTAAAAAGCATTTTCGCTAGACATGGTATTCCTGAATGTATGGTGACCTACAATGGACCCCAGTTTTCGAGCACAGAGTTCGAGCAATTTGCCAAATGATATGGTTTCCTTCATGTTACCTCGAGTCCGAGGCAACCCCAGGGAAGCGGTAAAGTGCAGCGTATGGTACAGACGTTAAAGCATCTAATTTTGAAATCGAATGACCCTTACTTGGCCCTACTACCTTATATAGTAACGCCTAGTGTCTTAGGAGTCAGCCCAGTGGAGATCCTTATGAATAGAAGGCTCATGACTCGAGTTGCAATGCTGCCTCGGCACCGTACTCCAGGACAGTGCTCCCCGAAAAAGGTGGTGGATAATGATCGGAAGGTCAGGAAGAGAGAGAGCTGCTACTTTGACTGACGTCACCAATCTAAACATCTCCCCATGTTGGAAGCAGGCGATATGGTGTGGGTGACTGACTTCGCTACAAAAGGTACCGTGCTCGGACCAGCGCCACAACCACGTTTATACCGTATTCAGCCAGAGAACGGGGTCGATGTTCGACGACATAGGCGGATGCTCAGCCCGAGAGATTAGATAAATAGTGGAAGTTACGAGTTTCCAGATAGTCAGGAACAGCCCAGCTGTGTTTCACTGAATACTAGAACAGGTGACAAAAGGAACGAATCCTGGGTGCTCCTGACTCAAAAGGAGACAGGCGCTAACAATTGCCAGACTAAGACTGGGACGACTACTAAGTCCGGTAGAGTAGTTGGAAAGCCCACCAGGTGGGTGCAGACGAGTATTGTATGAAGTGATCTTGTTCTTGTGGTCCTTTGTTGGTGTGTATCCAACCTTCCGGCCCCCACGTATAAATTTATAAATGCTTGAAAAGGGTGTGTGTTGGAATGAGGTATGTGTTCTGTTACGAGGGTCGTCCAACTCACTGCGATACTTTCTTTCTTTCCCGCTTTAAATGGACGCCTATGCTGGAGGTCTTTTATGCAGTACAAAGTGGCACCTGTGTCCTGTTACTGGTAGACGGCGCTCATTGCCCGCGCTTCTGGATAGAATGATATTCAAAATGATGGACAACAGTGTGAACGTCTACGTGGAACAGCGCGTTGTGATGAAGTTTTTAGTGAACGAAGGCGTAAAACCTGCTGAAAGTTACAGAATATTTCAGGTTCAGTACGGTGATGTGACACTCAGTCGCAGTAAGACATTTGAATGGTGTAAGCATTTCAAAGATGGCCGTATCTCTATTACTCACAATCCCGATCGTCGTGGATCACAGCCCTCAATAATCATTCCTGAGAACATTCAGCGCGTGGAGCAGCTGACCGTAGACAATCGTCGCATCACCTGTCGTGGAATTGCAAGGGTGTGTAGTATGTTGTTAGGAACAGTGAACACAATAATTCATGATCATTTGTTTATCCGAAAAACGAGTGCACGCCGGGTCCCAATGCAGCTCTCTGATTTTGACAGACAGAGACGAGTTGAAGTCTGTAGAGAACTGAAGGGACCCTATGAAATAGAAGGCCAGGATTTTCTGAATGGCATCATGACATGAGACGAAAGATAGGCTCAGCTTTTCAGCCCAGAATCCAAAAGAGCATCGATTCAGCAGAATCATACAAAATCACCACCTCCCAAGAAATTTCGAACAGCTGCGTCTACTGGTAAAGTGATGGGAAGTGTATTCTGGGATAAACAGGGAAATCATTCACGTTGATTTTTTACCCCATGGTGTCACTGTTAACAGTGAGTATTACTGCGTGTTCTGCATGATGTGCACAAAAGTTTACGGAAGAAACGTCCGAGTTTGATAACAAAGGGTGTGGTCTTCTTGCAAGACAATGCACCCGACCGCATGCCGCTCAACGAACATTTCAAACATTCCAGGAACTTGGCTGGCAGATAGTACCACCCCCCCCCCCCCCCCTATAGTCCCGCCTTAGCACCAAGTGATTTCCACCTGTTAGGGCCCCTGAAGGAATTTCTTGAAGGAAAACATTTCAACACTTATGATGAAGTGAACAATGGTGTCCTACAATGGTTCCATCAGTATAATAAATCTTTCTACGCCGAAGCATTTCAGGCGTTTGTTAAACTCTGGGATAAGTGTATAACTGTACCTGAAGCTTGTGTGGAAAAATATATCCACTTTCTAAACTTTAAATTTGTTCTTCTATTTGTTTAAAAAAAAAGTCCCGGATAGACTTAAACGACCCTCGTATGTACACGCGACGCCACATGATAGAGGCGGCGCCAACAGCCTCCGTCTGCACAGTGGATCACGTGATGCGCGGAGCCTATACAAGAGGCGTTCGCTGAATAAAAGAGGGCTTTCCTCGATCACCCGAAGGACAGCGTCCTGACCGCGTTCTTGGGGACACGGGGTCTCACGGCGACACAGACAACGCCATTGGGGCAGGAAACTGCGTCTACCCTCCATATTGAACAAGATAGAATGTTTATTCCCCTCGGCGCGTTCTGGTGGTTCCTTCCCACATGAGCGATTTCATCGTCTAGGCCGTTCTTCTTTAGCTCGACTTCCAGGCAAAGCGTGTACGGTCACAATGTACACGTGCGCTGTCCCCAATTCTGACTTCACAATGGCCCTGCATTCTGGAATCGCCTTGTGCATTATGTCACTTTCCCAAGCGGCGGTTTTGTTATGAGAGTATTCCGCACGGCGTCAAAGCGCAGAAATTGCTTTGCTTACCCAATGTGCGATTGGTCGTTGCGTAGTTTTCTTAACGACGCGCCGACGCGTCAATGGGTGGCAGGAACACTCTTATGCCCCGTTCACACTGAGACATTCGGCGTCTGGAGCGGCGCCCAGTTCGGCGGAACCCAGTTCGGCGGCGGCGAGATCCGCCGGAATAGCCCCTTCCGCGCCGATCGCTCCCGTACCGATTTTTGCGGCAGCTGCCGCCGGATTGCCTCGCCGCCGCGCGGCGCTGACCAATGGGGGAGCGCGAAACAGAACTTCCAAAGAAGGCGGCCGAGTCGCGCTCTTGCAGAGCTGGGCGAACCCACCAACGCCGCTGCCGCCGTCTCTTCGGCGAATGCTTCTGCGCGTCATGCATCGCCAGAAAGGTGCTTGCCAACAGGCCGAGCAGTACTGCCTCTTCTTGCTCGGGGTTCATCATTGTCTTGGCGCAACGTAAACACACGAACTCGACGCGAGCGGAGACAACTGCGCAATTTCGAGCCGCGCGAACATCCGGGATATCCGGAGCTTGATTGGAGGTTAGCACTCTATGGGGCAGATGGCGCTGTATGTCTTTCCGGCGGCGCGGTCCGCAAGCAGTGTGAACTACGCGATTTTCGGCGGCAGGAGAATTCCATTCGCTGTAGACGCCGGATTCCTCAGTGTGAACGTACCATTAAAGAAGGCAGGGAGATTGGAGGAACAAGCCGTTTTCCTCCCTCAGGCCGGTGAGTTCCTCCTTCACGCGCACTTCACATGTCGCGCCATCTTGTGGCAATCAAGAGGGGAGGAACGTTTTTCCCTTGCGTGCGTATCTTGCGACGCTGTCGCCGGTGTGGCCCGAACATCGGCTACAGTAACCTATTTTCGACGGAAAGTAATGCTAAGTAGCAAAACCTAAGGTCCAAACGTTTCAGGACAAGCGACCACCAGTGTCAAACCACTAGCTCAAACGGTAGCTGCGATACGAGAATAGTTCAACTCAAAGCAACGCCCGGCTGCTGACGCGCAGCGAGACAGGCCCGTACTCAGGCATCTGGGCCTGGACACCGCAGATATCAGCCAGCCTTTCTCGTTTTGATGCGTGAAATTGGGATGGGGAGAAGGTTAAGCTATCTCAAATGTGTGCATTTGTGGCCGTTTTGAAGAGCCGTCCGCGGCGGCTTCGAAGCGAAACCAAAATACGCTTGCTGGCGCTGTCGGCACGGAGCTGGGCGGTGTGAGCGCATCACTGCCGCACGCGACGCCGGCAAATCCACAGCTGGAACACAAACGCAGCAACCAGAGCGACGAGGCACTCGAGTGCAGCATACAACCAGATACACAGCTGTATATCCAGCATATCCAGCGGGGACGCGCCGGTTCCTCTGCGTCCCCAAACGGCAGGAGCGGCTTCTCCGTGATGCGTCGTGTAGCGCGCACTACACTACAGAGACAGGAAGCACCGACCAACCATCGATGATGTATTTCGTAAAAGGCGGAGTAGAAGCAAACGTACAAACAAAAATATCCTGAAAATATATTTCAAAAAAGCTTTTACAAATTGCTGACTTCCGCGTTGCAGTTTTGCACATACGGCTGTCGGCATCTGTGAAGGAAAGGTGACACCCTCGAAGATAACATGTAGAGGGACAATTGAAACAATGTAAGAAAAGCCTAATGAAAGGGACAAGGACACGGGGCAAACGGATATGCCCAGACGTGAACGGGAGATCAAGCTAACGGGACACACATGGGTACGGCAGCGTTGTGCACTGTTCGAATGCCGGGACTCTAGACAGCTGCAGGGCGCTGTCGAACTCGAACGTCGGTACGAAGCGAAACCACCTCTCTCTAGCAGAAAGCACGGCAAGCACGGCGCAGACACAGCTTTGCAGTAGAGGCGCTCAGAGAGAGACCGCATACTCCAAAGTCGGAGCTATCCTTCCTGGTCACTTGTCGCGATGGTTATACTTCAACCACTGCGTTTACGCTGTGGTTGTAGTAGTTGTAGCCTAGTAGACTGTATCGCAACAATATTCGTTATCGCGAATCTCCAGATGATGGATATAACACAACAGACAGCAGCAGTTAGCCTTTTGATATCATAAATGTTGTGCGGGGCCAGTGACGCCAACCGCGTTGAGTAATCTTTGGTTCTCGTATGTAGTAGTATCCTGACAACACGGCGAGTAACTTGTATCATAGCCTCCTCGGATGGGATGCTAGTGTTTACGTCCGCTCTCCTCCAGTATCCTTACAAATCGCACGCAACTGCTCATCGTGTAGCACCGACCGACGCCCTCGACGTAGCCGAGTACTTTTGGTCTTCAATAAAACTTGGTGCTGGGCTAGTTGGTGATGCACTATTTCACTTCCCGTGACTGTTTGCGATATTGCAATAAAGAAGGCGGGCGCTGTTGGGCTGTGCGCATATGTTGTGGCTTTCTCAAATATTGAACCTTTTTCAAAAAATAAAATAAACCAGTTGTCAGTAGCGTTTCCTCGTCGTTGTGTCGTCTTTTCACCGTGTGTCCGTCGTTTTTAGCGCTACCATCAGTTTTAAAGAATACTTTTAGTCTGTGGACAGGAAGGGAAAACATGATTTCGAAGGCTTGCTCGAGAGCGGTGGCTTCAGCGGTCAGGTTGGTCACCACGCTGTACGCCCGGCCTCAAGCACGGCACACCGCGCGCCGGCTCGCACAAACTCGCAGCGGCGTGCGGACGCCGCGGATGACAGATTATTTGCCATTTCTGTGTGAAATTAGGCGAGAAAACGTGCAAGCGTTTCTAACAGAAATCATTTTGTAAACGTCAGCGGCTCCTGAAGCGCCATCGGCTGAGGCTTCGAAGTGAGAGGCTTAGATCGCTGTCGCCACTGTGTTGATAATCGAAAGTCGCTGGTAAAAAGCATTCATTATAGTGCGATTTTATATTAACAGGTATGTGTGAATTTCCCGTGCCTATCAGGTGACTATACTCAAACAAGTTTTCTGTCGAAATTTATTGCTGATAAACGTATAACAGAGAGTCACTCACTGGCACTACAATGGCTGAAACATCATGGCTATATGTTGATGCTATAGGTGCCTCGAAGGCATACGGACGTGGGCAGCTCCATCAGTGTTTGTGTATCGCGGGTTGTGGTTATTCGCCTCTTGTCAGTATACTATGCTGTGTAGTGTTATTCTGTCGTGACCTTGCCGAACGGAAAATGCTGAATGGAGCTTCTTTTTTCTTCGGCTTTTAGCGCCATCTATCGGGCCGCTCAAAACTATACACGGTTTAAGAATTCTAAGCCTCTCCATATGGCGCTAAGCGCGTTGTTTACATAAGTGTGCGTGCGTGTTTGCGCGCGACGGTTGTATGTATATCCCTATGTTTACTGAAGCTCAACGCCGCGATGTTCTAGCGATTCTATTATTTTTTGCGCTTCGACAGTGGTTAGAGCGACGCTCCGCCAACGTTATTAACATGATCTGACGGCCGTCAATGGTCGGTGATCAGCGGAGCAGTCGAGCGGAAGGCATCGCTACAAAATCCTGTCGTCCCTTGTATGCGTCAGAAAAAAGCTTTGCGGAGGTGTTTGTTTTTACTTTTTTGTAAATATCAGTAACGTACACTGTGCTTATAACGCGTACATTGTGTTCCAGCTGCGAACTAGTCGTAGGCCTAGTCGCATCCATCGCTTCGCTTGCCTGTTGCCATGTTGGTTTTGGAGAGGGAGGAACCGTTGCTCCAATGCATGAGGGAGGATCCATTTAAAGACGAACATAAGGGACATCGCCGTTTCTCCCTTAATGGAGCAAGGGTCACTCCTTTCTTTCTTAGAGTGAAGGCGTTTCGGGGTCCGGTTACGCTTTTATTTTTCTGCATTATGAACGCTGCCAAAACTACTTTAATACGCGGCTGTTTGAAGAAAACGAAAGAAGGTTTAGGAGGCTGGTCAGATAGCGTGAGGTACGACTCCGTGTACACCCGCCCCTCGCCGTACTGCGCCGCACTAGAGCGCGGTGTGCACGCTTCAGCTAAGTCGGAAATGTCAGCGGCCCGCAACTGAGCCGGCCGCAGACATGCCCGCGACTCTTCTCCGGGGCTCTGTAATCCTACGAATAACGATTGGGCTCTTCTATCCCCTCAAGAATAGTGTGCTCCGAGTTTGTTTTATTCATCACCTTCTTTCCGCCATTACCGTTCTTTCGCAAAGCTGCTTGAGTGCGCATTAGTAACGTTACCGCATAGCTCCTCTTAAGCCCGACACGCCGATGAAGACTGAGAACGTTGAAGCCGCGGATGGTTTGTGACGAAGTGTGTTACAAAATGTACAGCTACTTTGAGCGCGAGTCACGACTAAGCTGAAGAACACCTGGGAATTCACCGCTATAAGTAGAAAAATAAAAGTCACGTAGCAGTGACACGTACCGTACTTGATTCATTAGAGAGCTTTATAAGAGGAGACTAAAATAATGAAGATGGTGTCTAGTAATTGATTCCCTGTACATGCGCGCAGAAGGAGGCACGAAAGTCGTGAGACCACAAGTGAACGGTTAAAGCCGATCGCAATCGAAGTTTCAGAAATACGCACGTCTATAACCAGTGAACACTGGGAGAAAAACGTGGCAAGTGCAGTTTTCTTGGGAGGGCATAGTTTTGTATTTTTTTGCCAATAAAGAGACAGAAATACCCCGATGAAGATCCTGAATGGCGAGCTGCACAGCAAACATGAGCATTACTTTAACGTACGGCGACACTTTTACAGTCAAACATCTTTATTTAAGTAGATAAACTTATGGTACGGCTGTACATTGTAAGGAAGTCCGTTTGAATGCTATTTACGAGTTTAAAGTTTAAAGAATTGTCACCTTGTAATTAGGAACTGCCACATTCACTCCTGTCGGGAACAAACGTACCTATCTAGGCCTAGCGTCAGCTGTGTAATGAACTAGAATAAAAAATATATAATGTTGATGTGTATTTGATAAATTGTTCATCAAAGAGTGAAAAAAAATCTACCTTTACGCAAGGCGATGCTATGAGCAAACTGGCCAGAATATAAAATGCCATAAGTAGAATTCAATAGTCCTAGTCCATTGCGTGCCTTTATATATAATAAAACAGCGTGCAATGTTTCTAGAGAGAATCTTTATTGAGTAAAAGTCCATAAATGCTGGCGTAGCACAAATATCAAGGAATTTGCATTCCATGAAAAAAAAAAAATTCCAATGTACTCATCAAAGCGAAGTGGCGGAGGACTTGCAACAAAGCTGTTCTTGAGCATTCTCTTTGTCGTGTTTTACCCATTCATCAACTCAAACATTTTTTTCTGGGTGGCTTTTGCTTCACCAGACCATAACGACAACGGCCACCAGAGAAAGTGGCCCTTCAAATGGCAAGCTTCAAAACTGAATGGACGAGGTTGAATTTCAATTTTCTGCAAGATATCCAAAGTTCGTGGTTTTTCACTGTCAGAGCTGCAGATAGTATCACAAGTGGCTCAACTTACGGATGAGTAGTCTGACGTACACGTTATTTGGAATCCATTGCCAATGATGATACTTTTGATTTTGATTGGCGTTCCGCTGAGACGGGATAGAGGGTGGCGACTAATATTCACCTAGCCTGCTCCATGTGCGCAGGTTTTGCATCTATTGCAGTCCTTTTTGCCTGTCTTTTTTTGATATTTTCTTTCTTCAATATAGCTTCCACTTTTACCCAGGTTGATTCAGCGAACACTTCAAATTAAAAAAAAAAAAATTGCTTTGGCAGATAGCACAGTTGTAGTCCATGAGCTGGTTTACTCGAAGAAAGGGACATTACTCGCAGAAAAAATTTAGATGCCTAATTAACAAAAATTCAAGAAAAAGTAACTAGTTACTATCTGGCTAATATTGCAATTCACAAATTCCAGCGAGTGAGACTACAAGGCATATCCACTGGAAAGGAATTCTGTGGGTGATGCCATTTACCAGACATGCGCCGTCAAACTTGCTCTGCTCTGTCGTTCTACTTATTTTGTTTTAAAAAAATGCGAAATACGAAAACACCCGTGTACTTAGATTTAGGTGCACGTTAAAGAACCCCAGGTGGTGGATATTTCCGGAGCCGTCCACTACGGCGTGCCTCATAATCAGAAAGTGGTTTAGGCACATAAAACCCCATAATTTAATTTCTTTTTCTTCAAGAAATGACGTTTTATGCATTGAAGCAGGAAAGTGACTAGAGCACCACTGCATTTCTCGGCGAAGTTCCTGAATTAATATCTCGAAACTGGTGTCATCCTGAGAATTCGTTACAAGTGGATCCGCCTTGCGGACTCCGCTTCTTTACTTAAAATCTTAATTAATGATTTTTTTACATAATGAGTTGTATATGCTATTGAACTTTTTGTACAAGTAACGTCCGTGTTTTGGAGTAGACCAGCTTATGGACTTGAATTGTGCTATCTGCCGCAGACACTTCATTAAAAAAAAAAAAACATTTCAAGTTGTTCGCTGAAACCCCCAGTATTATACAATGGCCGCTCCTTGCAACGACTACGATTCTATCAATCTCTCCCTTTCTTTTTTTAGCAACCGTCTATTGCTTACCTCGACTGCTGACCAGTAAGTGCCTCCATCCGCTTTTATTCTGAGCGCATCGGAAACAACGACGATTCCTACGGGTATTGCCCAATCATGCCATGGAAGCGGCCACTAAAGTCAGCGTTCAGCAAAATATTAGTGAAACATTGAAAAATGTTAAGTTTTTCACGTCCCCCTTATTTGTGCTGCAAGCAAAAAACAGTACTTAGCTTATAGGATACCATTCTGCAAAAAGAACGTCAAAAAAAAAACGAGTTTAGGTTTTATTAAGTACGGTGCACGCTATAAGTTAACCTGCACTGTTAGCAGAAATTTGCCGGGATTGCGATTTTTGCCGCTCGTGCGCCTTGAAAACTCCCTCGTGATAAAAAGAAAAAAAATATTACTCTGGCACGCTGGAGTAAAATGCGCTACCTTACATCCTTTTACTACCACCTCTAAGAAACGTAGTAAAAGGATGTCATTAACGCACATTACTAAGTACGGAGTTTTTAGATCACATGGATGGAAGCCATCGTTAAGGAATTTGAAACCACGTGATCTAGTACCAAGTTGACGGGAATGCCTCGGCGAGCCCTCATAAGCGGCGTCCCTTCCAGTGCCGTGGTGGCGCATCGGCCGAGATGTCGCTGTGTTTATTTTAGCGGGGCTCGAAGTACGCACGCCAGCGCCGATCCCGCAAGTGCTTGCTCGGGCGCACAATTGAACAAGTTGCGAGTTGGCTGAGTAGTGAAAGCTGTGTATACGCGTGTTTGTTTGTTTACGCGCAAGGCCTGTCTCACTTGCGTCGGAGCTCCAGCTGCTGTAGCAAGCCAACCATCGCGACGATTTGTCGTCTTTGTTTCCTACGCTATGGGGAAATACGGTTCCACCGTTTCAAGATGAGGCTGCATATTCTCGAATACACCTTACTTGGTGTCGTAACCGGTGAGCTCTCAGGAACAACTCTCAGGAATATAGGCGCAAGAACACCGTGAAGGGAGTAAAAAATAGTCTCCCTATTCTGCCCAACGGCCTTCACTTCCGTTTTTACATGCGAACATACGGTCAGCAGAGAAGTAAGTTTTTAACTAGGTTTGTGCTTAGTATAACGAACACAAAAACGGGAATTCGATGCGGCACAAGCGGTTACTCCCATTTCACGTTACTTTTTGTGTACATAAGTTCCGAACGGCACGAGGTAGAGCCATTATTCCTTTTTGCGATAGATAGAGGAGTGGGTGTGGTTTCATTAAACAAACGTAAAATTGAAAAAATGCAAATTTTTTAAAGGAAGTTAGGTATTTTGAATGTACCCTCATACCTCGATGCGATTGGCGTCGTTGTTCTACATCACTCAGTTCTTGCTGTCTGACCACTTGGGTACCTAACCGTTTCCCCGGCCTCTCGGTGAAAGACCTATGTCATTTTTCCCGTGCTCAGCAGAATCGAATCCGAGGCCCACATCGTCTCCTCGCTGCGCGGGGAATGCCGTTATGAGGCCAAGCCTGCCTACTGTTCGAGCTTTTGCTCGCCTGCGTCGCAGCGGCCTTCGGTTGGTTGGGTTTGTATCCCGGCGGATATGCTTATTGGATGCGAACGGTTGAGTCTTCAGTCTTTCATTGTTCCAGACATCTACTACATCACATGGCTGAGGAGATGGGAAAGAAAGTCGCGACGGCGTGACAAAGATCCCATCTCCCCTAAGTGTATGAGGCATTTGCATACCGACTAATGATCAACTCGATAAGAATATTGCAAATCGTCCTTTCAGCAAATCCTATAATAACAGAACTGAAATGTAAACATGTACCTCAACAACTGCAGAAAGAAAAAAAAAATATTTTCTGGAGCTCTTTATAAGAAAGGTTCTTAGTAGACAAATCATTTAAACTATGGCTATTTAGAGTTGGCGGAAAAGCAAATTTCAATGCTTCCATTCCATAATTTGTGCGCGGACGTGGGACAAACCAGCACTCATGGTGAAGTGTTGTATAGTGATTTGGGTTTTTCCGTCAATTCGCAGTTTCCAATAAAAATGTAATTCTGTGCTTAATTTGCGACTGATACAGGGAGAGAATAAGCAGGAGATAAAGAGCAGCTACTTTCCTAACACAGAAACTTTAGTACAGCGCTATTGAGGGAGCTAAAATAGGTACATTGGCTATAGCTCAAACGCCCCTTTTTGCCCCTATAGCCAATGTACCTATTTTAGCTCCCTCAGTCATCATCGTGATGATAATGATGACTGAGGGAGCTAAAATAGGTACATTGGCTATAGCTGTTAACGCCCCTTCTTGCCCCTATAGCCAATGTACCTATTTTAGCTCCCTCAGTCATCATCATGATGATAATGATGACTGAGGGAGCTAAAATAGGTACATTGGCTATATCTCTTAACGTCATTTTTTTGCAATGTTATTAATATGTCCATATTTGCTAGCGTGGTGGTTCCCCATACCAAGTGGGAGTATGTTGTGTGCGATTGAAACAGAGCAAGATATATTAGCCGCTTAGCTTTTTGAGGCGATGTGTTTTGAAACCTTTGAATTCCCGAAGTCCGGGATAGTCTGCCTGTGTGCTTCAGTGCATGAAACAACCTTTTGTTAACAAATTAACTGGAAGGCCAATGCATTTCTCCGCAAAGTTCGGGAAGTTATACCTCGAAACTGGTGTCATCATGAAAATTTGTTCCAAGTGAATCCGCCTTGTGGACTCCTCGGCCAGAATTTGTAAATTGCAATATGGGCCATAATGTAATTTGTTAAAAATAATTAGTGTGTACTGTAAGATAAGGAGCAGTCGCGCTGTGGCCAGGAGAGAAACAACGACGACGAGAAAGAACAACCTTGTTTCGGTGCTCGATCGGCTACACTACCTCTAGCTGCTCCAACGTTCTAGTCGCGAACGCTTACTGCTCAAAGTGCTTCGCGACAACTGAATTAGTCGATTTCGCATCTCAATTTTGGTGCAGGTATTGTCTGTCGCTTCGAGCAGACAAACTGGTGAAGTAGAATTGTGATGTCTGCTACAGGCAACATTCAAATATTTTTGAAATTGTTCGCTGATGCACTCTGTATGTGAGGTATTGCAGGTCTGATTCCATCTACAAAATAGGTAATAGGTTTTATTTTAAGACCGACCAGGTCTTCACTATTGCTCATTTTCATTTGTTTAAAAATTGACAGCACATCGGCACTACTACAGGAGGGAAGAAACATGCTATCTAGGTCTAATCGGCAGTCCATCAGGCTGCAGTACTGTAAGCAACCTTCGAAGGACTAGCTTAAGTCACTGGCTATGTGGCAGTATGTAAGTGCCGCTGTTCAATGAACCTTTTCAAATAAATATGCAGGGGTTATACGTGCCAAAACCACGATGAGATTATGAGACACACCGTTCTGATGGACTGTGGATCAATTTCGACCACCTGGCCTTCTTTCCACGGGCACCTCAATATATGGTACACAGGCGTTTTTGTGCGAAGCATATTACTAGAGCTCAACCCAGCTCCTCAGGCGCGGCGGTGTCGCCTTCAATGACCTTTGACCCCATGCCATACCACGTGACACCGTGACGTCACGACAGAGGAGAAACGGGGCTCCAACTCGCGCCGTCGCTCGCGGCGTCGCCTTCAAGGCTGACCACGTGACACCGTGACGTCACGACAGAGGAGAAACGGGGCTCCAACTCGCGCCGTCGCTCGCGGCGTCGCGGCGGTATATAAGCAGCTGCGCTTGTTTCTAGGTGGCTTTGGCTCAACTCTTGCAAGATGGGCTGGGTGGGAATCGAACCAGGGTCTCCGGAGTGTGAGACGGAGACGCTACCACTGAGCCACGAGTACGATGCTTCAAAGCGGTACAAAAGCACCTCTAGTGAATGCGGTGTTGCCTTAGAAACGAGCTGTTTCTAAGGCTCAGGCGTGCGTCGCTTGCTCAGGCGCACATTTCGTTGCCGCGCCGAACGCTGCGTTGCTCGACGCTCACCGCGTCCAATGCGCGGCGCGTAGTCGCTGCGCCGTAGCCCATTGTCTTACACCCCTTGGCGGGTCGACGGGAACGCTGTCGCGTTCCACTCTTGAAGGCGAAGCAGAGTAACGCATGAGTTGTTTCTTCGTCTAGCCGAACCAAATATAGCCAAGCAACAGCAGTTCACCAGGCTAAACAGTGGTTCAACAACTAAAATAAAGGCTAGTATGCTTCGCATCCTGGGCTTAACCTTAGCTAAGCCACAGCCATTTTTGCACTTCGCCTTTATCAAAACGAGCTGGCCACAACCGGATTCGATACCGCGTCTTCGATCTTAGCATTGCAACGCCATACCACTACACAACCACGGCGGGTTATTGATGAACCTATTTGATATCATCGTGGGCCACTGAGTACGTGCTACTAGGTCTTTGCCACTCTTCGAATCTCTTTCGTGCGAATTTCGGTCACTTTGTATGCGCCGCTAGGTATGCGCCGCTCTTGAATGGACATCTTTCACGCCAGCTTGGGTCATTGTGTATATGCGTTTCGGTGACTCTATAAAACCGTTTTCAATTCTTTTCATCTCTGAAATTCATCTTCATATAAAAAAGGGGAAAACATCCGCCGAAAATTTTCTGGTTCTGGCCACAATTGAACGCGCGTGATATATATTGGCGCGAAGTCAGCTGCCCACTACAGGCACCGATCGCCAGAGAGAAGACACGAAGGGCGCAGTTGTGCCCCGGGGTTTTTTGCGTGTCGCCCATCATAAAAAGAAGGCTGTTCTGCTTCCGCCAGCCCGTCTTAGTTATTTTCGCGACATTTTACTGGTGGAGGTGGGGGTACGTGCTACCATTGCCGGAGACGCATATAGCCCTGACACGTCTCCTGTGAGTAGTCCTGGAGTGATTACGCCTGTGCACGCACATACCAGCCGCCGTCTGCAAGCGCTCCAAACTGAGCACGGTCTTTTGCCCGAGCGTATACGGACAATGAACCCAAGCCCACCGCCTTCTGTTGCGGTTGTGCCGGTGCAATTCATCATCAACCAGCCGCAGGCGCCCATTGTATTCCATGGAGATGCTACTGAAGACGTGAAAGGTTGGCTAGACCATTTCGAGCGTGTCGCCGACTGGAACGAATGGAACAAAGACCGCAAGCTGTGCAACGTGCACTTCGCGCTCCAAGACTCTGCGAGGACGTCGTTTCTTAACCATGAAACGGCATTGTCTTCGTGGGACGAATTTAGACGACAGCTGAGGGCCACATACTCCAACACGGATAGGAAAGAGAGAGCGGAGTTGTCAATACAGGCAAGATTCCAAGCCCTGAACGAGAGCGTCTCCACGTATACTGAAGACATGGCTCGCCTTTTCAGACGTGCGGAGGGCCTCAGTGGCCGAAGACAAGAAGGTCAGATATCTGATGCGAGGCGTAAAGCAAGAGATTTTTGCTGTGCTTATTCGAAATCCGCCAACTACACAAGCGGACTTCCTTGCTGAAGCGACAGCAATGGAAAGGGCACTTCGACAGCGTGCCAGACAATACGACCGCAACGTGATGGAACTTTCGAACAGCTCCCCTGCCATGACTTCGGGGAACCACCTCGAGGACCTGCGCGAAATGATAAAGGCTGTGGTATGAGAAGAGCTTCAGAAACTGCAGGTAACCGACGCGCCGACAGCACGAATTTCTATGGCAGAGATAGTGCGCGACGAGATAAGGCAGGTCATCCAAGCTCCTGAACGCTACGATGTACACGACGGTGGGAGCCAGTCCGAATGACTTATGCGGACGCACTACCACGACCATCGCTGTACGGCCCCTCAAACGTCATTCGCCCCACTTAAACCGAAGTATCATTCAGGCGTCGCAGTCCACCGTCCACCGAGGTGTTGAGGCCCCGGAATAGCGACGTCTGGCGGGCTCCTGACCTCAGGCCCCTATGCTTTCATTGCGGAGAGGCTGGTCACGTCTACAGGATGTGTCCCTATCGGCTCGTGGATCTCCGTGGGTTCCCTCCAGTGCTGCTCGTCCACGACCTAGTGAGCGCCCTATAGAGATAGAGAACTTCATCGCGCGCAGTAGTAAGTATTTGGGCAGCGAAGGCACGAGGTTGGCCCGTCTTCATCGCCCGTTCGATAGCGATCGCGAAGTCCCGTGTTTCCACGAGACGCTCCTAGGCGTCGTTCGCCCAGCCATACAAACCCGGAAGACTGAGTCAAGTGACCTCCGGAGCTGAGGCTGCTGGCACAGAGCGCATCGAATATCCTCCATCACGACGACAACGACGACAACGAAACGACGTTCAGGTGCATTCCGGTGATCAGCGACAAGTTGTAACGTCAGACATACCGGTTACCATAGACGACGAAGAAGTCACCGCTTTAATTGGCACTGGTGCTGACAGCTCGGTTATGAGCAGAGGCCGTGCGTCAAAGTTAAAGATAAGTTTTGCACAGTGGACTTGGTCGCAGATGCATTACTGCTGTAGGTCATTTAATACTTCCCGTGGGCAGATGCACTGCTCGAGTAAATATTCGCGGATTTACGTACGACGGGGCCTTCATTATTCTGCCCAGTTGCACGAGGAACTTGATGCTTGGCATGGACTTTCTACAGGCGAATGGAGCCGTAATGAACCTATAAAAATCGAGTGTGACGTTCTCACGGCGAAAGCCATAGCAAGCGACGCTGGCAACGAGAACCACAGCGAAAACGCCTTGCGCATCGTCGGTGACAGCATAACGGTACCACCAAGAAGCAGCCTACTGACCCTGGTAACGTGCGACGCATCAACAGCTATGAGGGCATCGCCGAGGCAAACATTCCGTTAATGCTTGAGCGGAACATCTGCATTGCACGGGGCCTCGTCCAGCTTCAGGACGGACACTCATTAGTCCTGCTGACCAACTTCAGCAACGAATATCAGTACTTACCGCAAGGCACAGCTGTCGCTTTCCTCCATAAAATTGTTGCCCTCACGGATGTTGCCTCACTCGGATCTGTTTGGCCTAATTCATTGGAAGCGGCCCACCTGAGCGATCGCATTCAGATTAACTCCGGCTTATCGGACGGACAGAAAGAACTTCTCGACGCTATCAATGACTTTTCTGCCTGCTTCTCTACTGAGTCTAAAGTACGGCGCACCTCGGTTGCGAAACATCGTATTCTTACGGACCAGTCAGCACGCCCGTTCGTCAACATCCGTAGCGGGTTTCAGAGATTATCAGTGATGACCTGATTCAGCCGTCCATAAGTCCATGGGCGTTCCCCTTCGCGATGCTTAAAAAGAAGGACAATACACTACGCTTCTTTGTGGACTATCGACGTCTTAACCTTGTCACGAAACGCGACGTTTATCCCCTGCCACAGATCGATGACGCTCTGGACCGTCTATGCCACGCCCAATTTTTCACCTCTTTGGATGTTAAGTCAGAGTATTGGCAAATCGAAGTAGATGAGCGCGACCGCGAAAAAGCAGCATTTGTGACGCTTGGTGGATTATATGAATTTAAAGTCCTCCCATTCAGCCTGTGTTCCGCACCTGCCACATTTCAGTGGATGATGGGCACTGTTCTCTCTGGACTGAAATGGCAGACGTGCTTAGTCTACTCAAATGACGTTGTGGTGTTTTCGAGGACGTTTGATGAACATCTGGAACGACTCAAGCACGTACTCATCGCTATCAGCAAAGCAAATCTGACTGTCAAGCCTGAGAAATGTCATTTTGGCTTTCAGGAGCTCAAGTTCATCGGACACGTAGTCAGCCCCCGCGGTATCCTGCCAGACTCCGAGAAGCTAACTGCCGTCGCAGAGTTCCCGCGTCCAACTGACAAGAAGGCAATTCAACGCTTCTTAGATTTCTGTGCTTACTATCGTCGATTTCTCGAAGGATTTTCAAGGATCGCCGAACCATGAATGAGATTAAGACGCCAAGATGTACGCTTCGCGTGGATGGATTAGCAACAAGCAGCATTTACAGAAAATTGCGGAGGCGACTGCAAAGAGCGCCCGTACTCGCGGATTTCGGCGACACGGCTGACACAGAAATCCACACAGACGCCAGCAACGTGGGGCTCGGTACCATACTCGTCCAGTGACAAGACGGCGCTGAACGAGTAGTAGCCTATGCGAGCCGTAGTCTGACAAAGGCGGAAGTCAACTATTCCAAGACTGAAAAGAAGTATCTCGCCGTCGGTTGGGCCATCGACAAGTTCCAACCCTACCTGTAGGGCCGACCTTTACTAGTAGTAAGTGACGGCCGCTCACTGTGCTGTCTTGCGAGTCTTAGGGACCCTTCAGGCCGCCTCGCTCGTTGGAGCCTCCGCATTCAGGAGTACGACGTCACAGTAGTTTATCGATTCGGACAGAAGCACCGCGACGCCGACTGCGTCTCACGTGCACCTACACCTTTGAAGCCAAGTGATTTAGAGCAAGACTCCCCGTTTCATGCTGTAGTAGACACTGTCAAGATGGCTGGCCTCCAACGTGCGGACAGTACATTGCTTCCCTTCATCCTGTACCTCTAGGGAGCCGACGTTGTGGTTCCATGACCGGTGTCACGAGCACTGACTTCTTACTGCCTCCGCAACAACGTTGTCTACAAAAGGGACTTCAAGAACAGCCAGGAAACGCTCGTTCTCGTCGTACCAGTTTCAATGCGCGAAGTGTTGCAAGCGTGTCGTGACGACCCGTGTGCCGGAAACCTAGGCTTCGCCAGGACGTTAGCGCGCATATACCAAGAGTATTATTGGCCACAGCTGTTCGCGTCCGTTCAGCACTACGTGAGAAGCTGCCGTGATTGTCAGCGGCGCAAGGTTCCACCTTTGAACCCTGATAGTCTTCTGCAAGCCCTGGAATGGATCAGCAGGTTGGAATGGATCTTTTCGGTCCATTCCCTACGTCGTCCGCAGGCAACAAATGGATATTCGTTGCAACGGACTACCTAATGCGGTACGCAGAAACAAAAGCTATACCCCGCAGAAGATCTGCAGAAGTCACCATGTTCTTTATCCATGACATCGTGTTATGTCACGGGGCCCCTTCCGTCTCAATAACTGATCGAGGGACTGCATCTACTGCTGACTTAATACAGGAGATCGTCACACTGACCTACATCAATCATCGGAAAACTACGGCCTATCACCCACAAACTAGTGAACTAGCGGAGCGCCTCAATGAACTATCGCCGATATGATCTCGATGTATGTTGACGTCGAGCAGAAGTAATGGGACCAAAGTTTACCGTACGTTACTTTCGCATACCATACGGCTATTCAGGAAACCACCCGATTCACACCATTTGAACTAGTTTATGGGCGCTGCGTAACAACACCTTTAGACGCCATGCTCCCGGTCGACAACATAAAAAGAAGCAACAATGCTGACGACATCGTCCAGAAGGCCGGAGAAGCTCGACAGCTTGCTCGCAACCGCCTCCAGCATTTGCCTCCAGCAGAGTACGCCCGCCATTACAACAGTGGCCGAAGGAACAACCAGTACAAGCCCGGCGACTATGTTTGGGTCTGGACACCCATCCGTCATCAGGAGCTGTCGGAAAAATTACTCCGTAGATACTTTGGCCCGTACAAGATCGTCAGTCGACTCAGCGACGTGAACTACGAGGTAGTCCCTCAGAGTACTACTACGAGCTCGAGCCGACGACGGCCAGGAGCCGAGATTGTCCACGTAGTATGGATCAAACCGTACTACGCCCGCGAAGAGGTGTCTGTCTCATAGACTTTCTCCCGCGCCCTCTGTCGCCTTCCGATGAGCGACCGGGACGGTCGCTTTTCACGTGGGGAGTAATGGCGCGAAGTAAGCTGCCCCCCACAAGTGCCGATCGCCAGTAGTCAGCTGCCCACTACAGGCACCAATGGCCAGAGAGAAGATGACGAGGGGCGCAGTTGTGCCCCGGGTTTTTTTGGGTGTCTGCCATCATTAAAAGAAGGCCGCTCTGATTCGGCGAGCCTGTCTTAGATATCTTCGTGGCAATATACACATAAAATTCTTTTTCTACATATTTTTGTTAACACACACGCCATGTGTGGTCTTCGCGGCGTGGACCCTAGATGGCACCGCGTGTCCAGAGGGATGATGTGTTCGCGCAAGAACTTTCTGGGACAATATTACTTTTTGTATAGACAAGATTATTCTTACGTGTATTGCGTCTGCAGTGCGCATCCGCATATAGGACAACGTGTATATAGTATCTCATTGTACCATAACCTAATCACCCGCCACCTACCTTTCCCTGTATTTCCCACTTCCCCTTTCCCCAGTGAGGAGTAGCAGGCTAGAGACACGCTCTCCAGGACGACCTCTCCTCCTTTCTGTTCATTAAAATCTACTCCTCCTCCTCCAGAGGGAAGCGCGATAGAGGAACCTGGTTGCATGCTCATGTGTGACCCATTTCGACAGGGGCCTTATGATGCGTCGGTACGTGACTGCAATGCGGATTGCACTGACGTCGACATTCAGAGTGAAATGCGTAGCGCTGGAATTTCAAGTTCTTTTCTTTTAAGTTTCATACTTGTAGAAATCTTACCAAAGCAAATTCTGCTGATAGGAAATAGTAGGTTCTTTGCCAGGACAGGAGTTTCTGACAGGAGATATCACTGTCAAAATGGCGATGGCAATAAGCGGCAGTAGTGTGCCGAGCAGGGTGATGTAGAAGCAGGGCAATCAAGGAGAGGAGAGCAATCGGACGATTGTCTAGCGTGTTACCGAACCCTGGGGGTAAGAAGGAAGGGGGAATAGAAGGAACGTATGAGGCAGAGAGCGAACATTGCGTGCAGCTGGGTGGATGCATTCGGGGATCAGAAACTGCCACTCAGGTCTTTGCGCATTCATGGCAGCACTATGCACCAACATATTTTTGTGCCAGTGGCGGATGTAGCCACGCTTGGCGCATCTTTATTCAGAAAATCTTTTGTTCTGCCGGTTTAAAGTCGTCTGGAGGGAGAGGCGTTGGACATCGTACTTAGGATAGGCGCATAAAAGATGCTCGATCGTTTTCTCGCACTTTGAGGATGATGCTGAATAGCACTGACTTCATGGGGAAGGATATCGGGTATTGCGAATAGCACGTATGGGACAGGCAATCAGCTTTGGGTTCCTAAAATTTGCGAGGCTGGGCTTGAACGACTGCTTTGTTCTTCCCTTTCTAGATGACACTAAAACGAAAATCCCCAAAAATAAATAAAATAGCCTTTTCTAAAACAAGGGGGAAACAAGAGCATACTGTCGCACTGGTCAGTTCTTTTTTCATATCCCTTACTGAGAAACCGCTCGACTGTCCAGAGAACAGCCACCAATGACAGGTTTCATTCATGTGTTGTTTTCATTTAATCTTCTTTGTTAAAACGATCTGCAAGTCTGATGGCTGGAACGATAACATGGTGTAGGTAGGTATACATCTGCATATATAAATATATCGGCCTTTTCCGAATAAGGTTGTATGTAGGGAGCTGTGGTGTAACGCCCCTTTGCCTTCGTTTTCCGCTACACATTTAGCCCTTCTGTACGAACATGCACCAGCGGGCCGTTATGTCTCGTTTTCTTGGAAGTCAGGAAAGCGATCGGCAAAGGCTTGCTTCTCGCTGTCGCGTCCGAACTTGCGTGCGAGCGGTGTGCGATATCGGACGCCGTGTTTTTAAAAAGTCCTTTGCGCACCGCTTGCTTGGCTTGCGCATTCCACTTTCGAGCACAGCGAAGAAACGAATCGTATATTTAGTGTCTTAGGTAGTATGCCTATAAACACTTTTGCATAAACACATATGGAATATAAAAATATTCCATATGACTTATGGCAAGGTACGTAAGATACTTTATATAGGATCAGCACATAGGTACATTTAGCGGGGGTGTCAGGTAGAAAGGCTGGAGGAATGTGTTTCCTGCTTTCACATTTAGGCTTTATATGGACTAAACTGATAAAAACCAATCGAAAAAGGAAGGCTGGTGGAGATGGGAAAAATAAAAGGAGAAGGAGATAGTGAATAATGTGCACACTTAATTTAAGCAAGACATTGCAGAACCAATTAAAGTTCAAACGCACGTACACTGTCACTCGTTGGCACCGAACACAGTGCACAGCACTAAGTGCCTTACGTCGCAATGCCTGCTGTGGAAAGCTAGAGCCCAAGTAAATTCCTGGAGAGGGCCAATGACTCACCATTGCTCTAAACTTGACGCACAGCTTCTTTTCCACATCGTGGCTACGAAGCGGACAAGTTAAGCGCACGTGTAAAATATCGTCGCATTGGTCACCACAGGCGCATGATCGCGTTGCTCTCAAATACTTTGTGTTTGAGGACGCTCCATTTTATGCAGGAACGCCTTGTTCATGGCCGCACTGCAATCTATGAAAGGATGTTTTTATGTTCTGTCGATGGGCTAACAGAAACTGCGAAATTTAGTTGAAGGTACACGGCGTACGGTGCACTATCGACGTGTGTTCAAATTTATGATTGCATATCGGGCCGTGGGGCTCACGGGCTTGTTTGGTTAGGATGCACGTACATCTAGAGCAATATTAGGTGCAGTTGAAGTAAATAAATTTTTCATGGAGTATTGTGACGAAGTATTGTGTGCATATGTTCGGTGCATTCACCTGTCGTGTTGGTTCTTACGTAATCGCCCCAATACGCAGTTTTCCTAGGCAACAGCTGTTCAAAAGTAAGTTGTCCCCATCGACGCGCCCTGCGCTATTTCTTGGAATATTCATTAAACTTTTATACAAATTATTAACATTGACTGAATAAATAGTTACGTAAGAAAAGTAACAACTCGCAGCCGCCTAAGTGCCATTAGAAGAAACAACCCTCTGCGAATGCGAGTACTCGATCGGCTGTACTGCCCTGCGAACGCGCGACGGCCCCTCTCGGGAGCCTTTTGCATGGCGCTGCTCTCGGCAGCAGGCGCGGTGAGAGGCGCCACCGGGCGGTGGCCACGCTTCGCATGCTTTCACCGGGCGAGCGTGCAAAACAACGATCGGGCCGGCGGGATGTAGGAGGCCAATCCCGGATCGCGTATGTGTCCTGCGGGAGCGCTGACCCGCATTTTCGGTAGCGCCCGTCTCTCCTAGCCCGTGGCGGCGACAAAGCTGGCCAGGGGTATAAAAATAAAGCAAATATATTTCGAGAATGTTCAGTGAGAAGGAAAGTTGCATTTATTCATGATATTGCCTATAGCTCGCAGCGAAGCCATGGCTTTTCAGAGAAGTTGTTAGGTGAATCCTTCAGGGATCACGAGGGGAAGAAACTCGTAAAACGAGAATTCTCATGGACCGCTCGACAGGAACCACCGTTCGCGAGCTCTTTGTCGCGTGAACGAAAACTCACGGATTTCTTGCGCAACGCTGCATGCGGAATGTACTAGGAAGGGCAAGATGCACAACGCAAGCTTCACCGATTTTGACGTGGTGGTATGCTTTGTCCGGTTTGCTGCGAGTCATCCGACGTTTATCTGTAGGTGTTCTCTTATTCCAAGCATGGAAGGCCCTTAGCTCCTGCTGCTTTTCTCCATCTTGACCGCACGAAAACTCTAGTCAACGAGAGTGAAATTATTTTACAAATAAATTATATTTTGTGACGCACCCTTGAAAGGAAGCGGCACATTACGCGTAGTAGAATTATAGAAATTTAATTAAGTTAAGTCAAGCAGGAAGCGCTTTAGCTTGAAGTAAAGTGTTGGAAAATCACGTAAGTGTATATAAAAAATTACCTCACATGTTATTAGGCATAGATGCGTTGTTTCCGCCACTACATTAGCATCCTACCTTCCAAGTCTCATTACATTGTCACCGCAACGTGTTGGATTTAGCAGCTACTAAAGTTAGTTCTTTGTAAAGAGCTAACCTTTATTTGCCTTTGTGTAGAAGCAAAACGCAATAGCGTGATAACGATATCCGGTTTGCTACGCAGGTTTTCGCACGACATGTACTTGAAACGGTGACAGCCTACGCCAGCCGACCGCTACAAAATGCGGAAGCCAATTATTCCACGAATGAAAAAGAGTGTCTTGTCGTCATTTGGACCAGTGCGAAATTTCGGCCTTACTTGTAGGGCGTTCTAAGCGGTGAGTGACCACCACGCCTTGTGTTGGCTAGGAAATTCGAATGACTCTTCGTGCCGGCCAGCATGGTGGATAGCTGGGACTGCGCGAGTTCAACATCACCGCGATCTACAAGTGTGGAGGGAAATAATCGTGCAACCGCCGCGGTGTCTTCGAGGCTACGGTGTTGCACTTCTAGGTCGCGGGATGAAATCCCGGCCACGGAGGCTGCATTTCGATGGGGGCGAAATGTAAAAACGGCCGTGTCCCGTTCCATTCGGGCTGCCCTAAAGATGCCCTGGTGCTCAAGATTAATCCGGGTCCCCCACTCATAATAAGATCGTGCTTTTTGCACGTAAAACCCCAGAATACCATTCAAATAAAGAAAATGGCGGAACCCATCACCTATATATGTATGTATACGGTGATGCGTTAGCATAGTATCAATATAGTGACACAACGTATTGCCGCCGCCAAAACGCGTTATGTATGAGTATGTACGTGTACTGCAGTGGGACTCCTCTTTCGTTCTTTCCTAAGGACATTCGGTGCCACCTAGAGCCGCCGCCGCGAAGCCTGCGCGTGGCTTCCGAAACACATGGCGCGCCCGCGAGCGCTGAGAAACGCGTCATGCGGCAGCCGCGCTCCTCTCTTCGGATGGATGGATGTTATGAGCGTCCCCTTTGGAACGGGCGGAGGAAAATAAAGACTTGGGAAGGAAGAGAACGAAACGACAGATTGAGCGTCGTTTCGTTCTCTTCCTTCCCAAGTCTTTATTTTCCTTTTTTGGGGCAACAATGTATTCATTAGATCCCAACCAACTCGCCCAGTAACAAGTTCTACTCTTGCTATTATACCGCCTAATGTCCTACCTAGGTTGAACCATGAAAAAAAAAAAAAACACTGCGAACTACCACGCCTAAATTTTCTGATCCCCTATTGCTAACTGTGCTTTTGTACACCTCCGTCTTTGTCGTTTCCCCTACTTTTCTTCCAACAATCCTCCAATCTCCTCTGACTAATGCCTATTGCGGACATGTTTGCTTTGCCACTGCTTCTGCTGAACCCAAGGGCTTCAAGGAGGCCTGTGATGCCTAAATTGACCGCTGGGTAGACGTCTTCACATTCTAATAAAACATGCTCCGTCGTTTCTATAGCTTTACCGCAGCAAGCACATGATTCTTCTTCCTTCTTATATCTCGCTTTATAGGTGCGTGTTCTAAGGCATCCCGATCTCGCTTCGAAAAGTAATGAGCTTCCCTTTGAGTTATCATAAACGGTTTCTTTCCTGATTTCGTTTTTTCCTCTTAAGTACTTACTCATGGCAGGTTTCTTTTCCATTGCCGCCACCCATGAGATTATTTCAGCCTCTCTGACTTTCCGCTTGACCTTCTTTGTTGCTGTGTTGCCCACCCAACAAGCCGCATACTTGCTGGTAAGCTTTCTAGTTCTTTTCCTCCACTGTGAATCAATGTTTTTTCCTGCACAGATACCTGAACACTCTCCCAGCCCATTTACTTTCTTCCGTATTCCTCAGCCGTTCTTCATACTCAATTTTTCTGCGAGCTTCCCTCACTTCAAAACTAGTCCAGGCCATATCACCCTGCACAGCTTCATTTGTAGTCTTCCCGTGAGCGCCCAATGTGAGGCGACCCACTGACCTATGGTTCCCGTCGAGTCCTGATTGTACCCCTGATTTAAAGCAAACAACGGCATTTCCAAAAGTAAGTATTGGAGCCATTACACCTTTTCACATACCTCGGAAGACTTCGTACCTATTGTATCCTCATAGCGCTGTGTGCTTCATTATGGCTGCATTTCTCGTCCCCTTTACTGTTATGGTTTTTTCCTGTGTTTCTATATATCTATTGCCATCGTTTATCCATATACCAAGGTATTTATATTCTGTTTCCCGAGGTATTTCTTGGCCCTGTATCTCCACTGTCTGCTCACTGTTTTCATTGAATGCCATAACACCTGATTTCCTAACAATAAATTTCAAACCTAAATTGTTGCCTTCCTGTCCACAGATATGAGCCAGACGTTGCAAATCACTTTGCTTGTTAGCTAGCAACACAATATCGTCCGCATAAAATAAACCTGGAAGTTGCTGCTCTACTACTGTACCCGCCTGTTTGTATGAGAGATTAAACCCTATATTACTTCCTTCTAGCGCCGTCTCCATCCTCACCATGTACATCATAAACAGCAGCGGGGATAAAGGGCACCCCTCCCTCAGTCCCTTGTTGATATGAGCTTTCTCCTCGCTCCTCATCCCTTCCCATTCAACGTTCCCATTCCCATTCTCCTCGCTTCGGACATGGTGCGCCATCTAGCGGAAGTGTCGAGAATGGCCGCCGAGACGAGAAGCGCGACGCGCTGGCGGTGCCTGCGAGCGCTGAAAATTGTTCCCTCGCTTGCCGCACACTCAGTGGCACATGCTGGGTGAGGCAAGTTGGCGAGATGTTCATTCAAGAGCTGCACATGCCCAGTGCATTCATGGCGCAGCTCGCTAAAGCGTTAGCGTGAAAAGCGAACAAGCGCACGGTGTCTACCAACGGGGAAAACCGGGAATCCTCAGGGATTTTGAGTAGCCTGGAAAAACTCAGGGAAAACTCAGGGAATTCGTGCCTCTATCAGGGAGAATGAGCTGTAATTTTACTGAAAGGGTCGGAAGTCGCGCTAATGCTGGCTCGAGAAACAGACATGAATCGTAATGAATCGTCTTTGACGCTCTGTCGTCAGCTGGAGGAGCTGCCAATGTACAGTCAACGACCGACTTTCCGGATTCCCGATAATTTTGACAGCTTCACGGCACCACCACGCACCCCGTAGGGTCAATGTATCCGAACATCTGAAATTTCGGACGCAAGAACCCTTCGCCGTCCGATTTTCCGGCGCTTTTTGCCATGACCGCAGGTCCCAAACGGAATTAATCAAAGCCACCACACCTGCCGTGTTTTGATTACCTCGCCGCCTAGAACTGGCGCTCTCGCACGCAGATCCGCTGGCAGCCGTAGCCACCACTGCGGCAACGCTAGGCCTAGCTGCTTCGACGTTCGCTATTAAGCTTCTTGCCGTTGGGTGCCGTGTTTTCCATTGAAAGAATTCACTGCTGTCAGCAATGGAACCGACTCTGCCTTCGTGGTCCTCGTGATTGGCTTAGAAGTTTGGAAAGCACGTTGCGTTACATAATGCCGGTTCCGAAAGTATTCCAGGGAAGCATAACAAGCGTGGGAAGGGGCTAATGCCATGGGACAGGGTATGTATTCCTTAATTATACATGCGTGCACCCGGTATCTCCTGTCACAGTACGAGCGCTGATATGCATAATACGTATACCAACAGGCCTTCAGAGTGTTTTTCAATGTGCCTGTGGCGGTTTGAGCCCTTAAGGGCAGTAAATGACGCATTTATTTTTTGCAACTGTCCGATTTTTCGGACGTTTTCACGGTTCCTATGGAGTTACAAAATTCGGACGTGGACTCTGCAACTGAGCAAGAAGATGCTTCAAATGGTCCGTGGCGCAAACGAGTGGCGGAAGGAGGACAAGAACAAAGGACCTATGCATTGAGGAATGAAATGGAAAGGAAACGTGCTGCGGCCGTTTTGAAGGAGCTTGAGCTCAAAAGAAAAAGTTTTGGCTTATGCCGAGATGCAGGTGTCTCTCATCCAAACCAAAACAAACTCTTTAAAGCAGTGAAACACAACACTGAGGCATCGTTCGCGAGCTGAGAGTATGTCAGGACAGTTGAGGTTGACGTACGAGCTGTTGAGAGAGAATTCAATTGCGACGAAGTAGAGGCCTCATACCACTGAGCTTTCTATGAGTTGATAGAAATGGCTCACATTCGAAAATATTTGCTTCTGTATGCATCTCCTTTTTATTTGTATTTGAGAATGTCCGACTCGATTTGCGGTTTTTTTAAGAAATGTTATTTGCTGCGCATTTTACTAACCCCTCCTTTCTATTCTCTTTTTGAATAACATAAACACTACTCCTTAGTTTTCAAACTGGATTAAGTCGTTTTCTTTGATTTTCATATGCTTACTAGAGAGTAACAGCATCGGGCTACATAGTTTTAGCCTGTCTTGACATAAAACATATTTCTGCGTCACTCAGGCAATTTGGCAAATGCACTCAGGGAAGACCTGGAAAACGCAGGGAATTTGGAAATGTCAACTTGGTAGACACCCTGAAGCGGCACATACGCAGTGTATATTTGTGGCCCAGCCTGCTAATGTTCCACCCAGTGTCGAATAAATTTAAAGGATCCTCCTTCGTCATTGTAGAGCGGCACATTCCCAGTTACCCAAGCAGGCATCAGTGAGATTCACGGGCCGAGGGGCACGCACCCCAGCGCTCCTCGTCGGCGCCAAGGAGCTTCTCCGGACAGCGGTGCCTGTGCCCGCACCTAGGGTGGCCCACGCCGGCGTCAAAGAGGTTCGTTGAAAAGCGGTACGTATGTGCACATTGCCACATACGCAGTGACCCGAGCTGTTCCGTTAGTTAGTTTGGAACCTGCCACTGCAGCAGAGCAGCCCAATGTACTACCATTGGACCACGCACTACCTAGTCACCCATGTAACACGAAAGCGGTTACGTACATACATGCATGCATACATACATACATACATACATACATACATACATACATACATACATACATACATACATACATACATACATACGTACGTACATACATACATGCATATGTGCGTATGTATGTAGCCCCCTGAATGTGCGCCAAGTATCCCAAGTGCGCTAACGCAATATTATTCGGGTACTGACTAATCTCAAGCCCGCGCATCTATTGTCGCGTCGTTTGAAGGCCAACACAACGATGACACCTTCGTGGGAACAGTAATCGCTCACTAGCTTTGCCTCACTACACTTTCCTGATTATGTAAGCGTTGCTCTCACTTATGAGGACGCGCTATAGAGAGATCCAGTTCATTTAGTTTGCACAGTTATCCTGCTGTCACGGAGTCGTAGACCAATTCAGGCCGCCTTGCAGATAGTCACGTAAACGTTCATTTTTACGTTGCACCATTTCTGCCTACACATCTGTAGCAGTGGCAACGTGGTGACACCTGGTGTGATGTGAATAAACATACCTGTAACATCAGTGTTGACATCAGAAAATGCTCCTATTTTGGGTTTGAGTTGAGGCATGTAGTGGAATAACCATTGCGCCGCAGTAAGTGATACTTTGTATTCACATAGAATGACAGATGATGCAGGCAGTGTACGCTAATTTGTTAATTCAAAAACGTTTATCAAATATTTGCTATTGTGTACTCTTCCTTTTCAATGTCGCTCACTCCTGTTCCAATAAGCGGCAAACCAAAATTGAAGCCGCTCCGCTTACAGTGCACTGCAGCTTACATCGTACCGGGTGTTTCTTTCGGGGCCGTGTGCCTGCTTTCTAATACTTCCAGGTTATTTTGCGTTTGTTCCAGATTAAAGAAAAAAAAGAGGCGTGTATTTTTTTTTATTGATGAAATGGCTGATTCAAACCTTATCGGCCATTCCGAATATTAGCTTGAACCCACGCATGCAAATGAATGAATTTTGAGATTACAGAGAGCACAAGTGAGGGTGCGTGCAACCAAAGTAGCGAGCATTATTCTGTAATCGCGTTACAGCTTGTAAAAAACAGCAAAGAGTTTTGAATGAACTGCGCGGTTGCAATGGCAGCCTCATGCGCACTGCAACCGTGCCGCACGGAATAATAACAAGGCCTGTGCGGCAGACACGGCAGACCTGCTGGCGACGTAACGGTCTTGTCGTTCGACGCTCGATATATGAAAATCAGGAACCCATTTACCATATCGAACGCCATCGCTCAACCAAGTGTCGCTGAGTAACAGGCCGCCTCTTTTGCGCGTGTTCTCCAATTCGTTCGTTTCTCTTTATTTTATTTTTCCACAGCAGGGACTCTCGTCGAACTGTGCGGGAGGCTGCACTGTTTCCGATACGTTCGCACACTCGTCTCGAACTTGCGTCCTGAATTTCTAATAAGGTCTTTTTCATGCATTCTTAAGGCAGGCGCCGGGCCACCGAGGGAGAAAAGGTGTTTAAATGTATGGTTCGCTCGCGACGGCCACGGCTGACTCACGCAGCGGTGGCCACTGTAAATCGTGGTCTGCTCCACATCATCGCCCGCCACCGCTCCCGCCTATGCGCTCCGTCCCTCCGCAGCTCCAGAAGGCGCCAAGCAACGAAAGTGCAGGCACGAACAGGCGGCTTGTGCACTGGCATACAAAATCTGTTTGGACAGCGGCCAAGCTCCCGACTTAAGAAAAAATAAATAAATAAATGTATAATCGTGGGAGAGCTTGAGCTTTATTTTCATTTTTTATTCTTGGCAAAATGCGCAAGAAAGCGAATGTGCTCGTGCGGATATATATTTATTCCGCGTTATTACTTCTTACAGCTGGAACGGCTACTTGGAAACATTCTCGGAATTTTGGCGCCTCGGAACTTGGCCTTGGACGTTTTGACGCCTGAATTAAAGATATCGGTGCAATGTTGGTTCCGTCTCAACATTTGGCTGGTTTTGTTCGTGCGAAGGGCCTTTATTGAAGCACATCCGTACGCTGTATGCTTACTGCCTGATATTTTTCAAAGCTTGTTTTCTCTTTCAAATGCGAATGGGTGCACCTGCAGCGCGTACTTATCGCTGGTTGGTTAAGCGTTGGTGGAGCAACTTGCTTCGGTATCTAGCGCATACATATAGCGTCCGGCCGGCAGGCAGAAGAGGTAACCGTGCCAAGCTCTGCTTCGCCTCCGCAAATACCGTGGAAAGATGTCACGACCACCGCTCTAGCATATTCATAAAAACATAGTTAACTGGGAAGTTAGCACGTAAAAAAAGAAACAGACGCACACACATTGGCGCCTACTATTTTTTTGAGAAAGCCACAATACCGCAGATACAACAATAATGACCAACCTCATGTCTCTTCGTGTAGTTCTGAACATGTAAAAAAAAAACGATAAAAAACAACTCAAAATTTCATGTTCCGATCAAGCAACCTTACCAGAACGTGATGCGAACGAGGTATTTTGTCAAATACTTAGTCTATTCTTACTGTTCTTGTCATTTAGAACAGTTGATTGAAAAGTAAACACCGTTGAGCGACTCCGCGAAGTTTGAATTTACACACCAAAACAGCAGCTAGCTCTCACAGAGGAGGTCGCCATGTTGTGAGGAACACCTTTGCGACGCTGAAAACGTGTTTTTGATGTTACTGTGGCGTCGAAGCACGAGCACAACAAGGAATGAAAAGGTTCAGACAAGCACCTTTTCATTTCTGCTTTTTTTTTCGCTCTCGTACGCCTGCCGTTCAGCAATGCCATTGTCGTCCGCTGAGCGCTAAGGTATTGCCCGCTTATTCTTCGCAAGTACTAGGCGCACCGTCGCCACCACTGCCGGATTCTGCATGAGGCCCGAAAAGAGGACATGTAATCAAGCGTAAATGCAGCGTGGAACCTCCGTGGATATCGTGCCCAGCTCCTTAACAAAATCTTTCCGAAAATTCTGAAACATAATTCGTGCCAGTTAACAGTATCTCTTGAACTAGATTCCTCTCAGAGGCGGACAGAGCACGAGAACTCAGAATAAGTATTTCACTAATTGACGAAGCTTGGTAGTTATCGTTTAATGAAACTAGCTTAGCGCACATATTGCAATTTACCATTTCTATGTAAACGGTGATATCAACAGTCGTATTCACTTGGAACGAATTCTGAGGGTAGCGCCAGTTTCAAGATATGCGTTCCCAAAGTCGGCAATAAAATGCGTCGGCTTTACAGCAATCTTTAAGCTTCAATACATCGAAAGACTTTGTGTTAAATGACTTTATAAGGGCAACAAGAGTTCCTGCTTACCGCAAGTATTGCAACCTGTATCTCTGAACTGGTGTTAGATTCAACTGGTGCTGATTGTTTCCAGGTGGATGTACCTTGTAAACTTGCTCGATTAAGTTCGCTTATCGCACAGTGTGCGCCAATCTAATTAGTTAGAAAGTTCAATAATATCATTTAGTTAATTATTCAGTTATTCATTTTGACTTTCAGTGTAACTAACGTCCACGTCTTCGAGTATTCCAGCTCACTGAGTAGATTTGTGCTATATGTCAGAGGTGATATGAAAAAGTTCGACAGCCATTCCACTCTGGTGAAGGTGGATCGCCAGCGAATCTGTGTAGGTGGTATGATGTACAACAGAGAGATACATAAACATTTTACTGTTGTTTATTATTTCACGCAAGTTAGTATATATTTGTGGTCGCTATGGTAGACGGCCAAGAATTCGATGACGACGACGACAGACAGGTGCTTTGTGAACGTTAAGTCCGAACACGAACGCCTCCGGGTCGCTTCCAGCTTGGGATCAGTGTAGCACTGGGGCCTGAAGCGTTCGAGCATAAACCAGGGCAGCCAATTTTTATCTGGCCGCGCCACGACCCCGTTGAACTCGCCAAACACGAGGACTGGAGTTCGATCGTCATCGACCAAATCGAACAACAATCCAACGTGGTCTTTCATAAAGACCTCTACGTCGCGTTTGGAGAGGCAGGTCGAACGTACGTGGTGGCAGCGACTGTAGTCTTCACGGCATGCACGCCGGCGCAAAACGCCGCGCTTTCTAGATCTCAAGGCCCAACCGCTGGCACGAGTCGGCAAGCTTTGGCACGCGCTGAGAAGCGAACACTTCGCGTTTGTCGGACGAAGAGGGCACGCAACCCGGCCTCGGAAACTCCACCGCTTCCGTTGATGGATAGATGGATGTTATGAGCGTCCCATTTGGAACGGGGTGGTGGGTTGCCAGAGGTAATTGGCGCCATCCATCGGGAGGGCGGGAAAGCAACTTCGCTTCCCTTGCACGGCCTCTTAGATCGGCGTACGCCAAACCAGGAGGCTGTGCCCTTTCGCCCCTCCCTCAACCCCTCTCCCCTTGCCCTCCCACCTAACTCCCTCACGTTCGACTGTCATCGCGCGCGCGCGCCCGCCTGCCCGGCGCCAGCTTAGCCCGCTGCCTGAAGTTTCATGTTTCGTTATTTGCTGATTATCGGGAAGCGTGCGCTGCTGTCCATTGACCAGCGTGGGATGTTTCGTCAGTTTTATGGTCCTAGATAGCGGTGTACTGGTGCTTCGCGATGTTTCACTTGTTTCACGACTCGCGCCGCTCGTCCATCGTGCAGTGGCGCACGAATACCTCAAAAACAAGCCCTGCAAGGTTCTTCCGGCTGCCTAAAGACAACAGGTGAGCCGGCAGACCGAAGGATATCAGAAGACGCATGTACACGAACACGGCCTCCTGCATGTGTGTGCTCCATGAGTCTCCGGACTTCGTTGCGCCTTAATTGTGCTACACGTCCCACTTACCGGTAGAGAAGGCTGACAAATAGATGTTCCTCCTCATTGTCACGAGGTCTATGACTTGTTTTTCTGTGCCAAGTCTCATTCTGCAACTTGACTAGCTCGCCCAGCCTTTCCATTCCGCCCTCAGTGCTTTTTCTGTGTGTCACCGTTCTACAAACGTACTAACAGCTGAAAAATTACCGTTCGTGTTTGTGAATTATCTCGGTAATTGCCGATGGGAAAACCATGCGAACAACCTTCATGTGTAGGCATGATATGCTTTTACTTTATCACACAAAGGAGTGCCTAGTAGGTATATGACTTAGTGCCTTAAGTAACGTAATTTTGCATTGCATTCGTGGTGAAAGGAATGTCGTGCTGTTGGCTTATTTCACCTGGGGAGCTATAACGTAAAACGATTGCAAACTTTTCTATCCATTTCTGCAATCAGCCCTCCGTGATTGGTCAAAAACTTTTTTGACCACCCCTACTTCACCTGTCTGTCAGGCGACGTCACGAAAACCGCATCTGATATGATGTCTACACAATTACTATGCATGTTGTGACCCAACAAAAGAAAATAGTTATTTCTGATTCGACACATTTTGGCCATAAGGCCTCGGCTATCGGTCCAAAGTTTCCGGGCGGCACCTACTTCACCTGCCTGTCACGCGACGTCGCAAAACAGCAAAAACTCACAGCGTCAAAGTGACGTGTACGCGTTAAAAATGCATTAATATGCCGAACAAAACTGATTTTTTCTTCTGAATAGCCACTGGCTGCCCCGTTCCGAAAAGAATAAAAGATGGCTGCCGCCTATCGCTCAGGCACTGGCTACTCGTACTTGCCGGAGAGCATGGGTTTATTGGCGTATAATAAACCTTCTTGCGTGGCCGTGTAACGTTTCCGACCACTTCCGGCACGCTTACGACATCGTTCTGCTAAGTCTTTTTGCTGAGGATCCGGTTTAGCATAATTCTTAACCCTCCGCTGCATGCCGCCGCGATTTTCGACCAGCCACCGCAAGCTAAGTAAGGGAGAGCAGACCAATCGCAGACGCTGGCACCACCCTCTTCATCTGGTTATCGATATTGAGTGCGGTGACTCGGCCCCATCGAATCCCTCTCCACTTGAGCATGCTCCTTGCCTCTTGTGAGCCAATTAGACGAGACAAGCCGCTCAGCGTAGGCAACGTTATTCGTTTTTCAGGCAATGGTCAATGGCAAAATGTTTTCAGGCAAAAGATTAATGATCCTAAACAACAATAAATGTAAATCTATGTCAATTTCCCGCAGCCGTAATCGGCATGACTCTCTACACAATTAATGGCATCCCAATCGACGCTGTAAACTCTATTAAGTACCTAGGTATTACGATCACGCATGGTTTAAACTGGTGCTCGCATATAGCTAACACCATATCATCTGCTAACAAAACCTTGGGATTTCTGAAACGCAACCTCCGCAATGCTCCTCAACAGGTAAATATACTAGCATATAAAACACTGGTTAGGCCAAAACTCGAATACGCATAACCCATATGTCATCCTCATCAGAATTACTTCAGCAACTCATTAGTATCCTTACAGAACCGTGCCGTAAGATACATTCACTCGACATAATCGTATGATATCAGCGTATCACCATTAAAATTGGTCTGGTTTGGACGCACTAGCGCACTGTTGCCGAATCGCGAGCTTATTATTCCATAAATTCTATACCAGCTCGCTTCGCCACGCACCTTACATTTTACCACCTTTAGGCGTATCGCTGCGCACAGGCCACCCACTAAATGTTGCTAACCCTAGCACGCGCACTGTCACCAGCTCGTCATCATTTTTCCATCGTACAGCTAAATACTGTAACGGCGTTCCCCACTACATCGCTACCATCGCCACCTCATCTGCCTTCGTGGAATAAATAACGAGTGTTCTGTCTGTAAAATAATATAGCGGGCAACCTCCTCTATTTTTATGTACCACCCACCCCTTATGTAATACCCCGCAAGGGGTCTTTAAGGTAATAAAATGAAATGAAACAAAAGTGACCTCCTATGAACGAGGAGAGCGTTTGAAAGGTCTGTGCAGACAACCCTGCGGGTGACCGCCCGATGCTTGCGTCGGCGATTACGCAAGTTTGACGTCAGGAGATTGGAATAAAAAACTATTGGAATAGTTTTACTTTATAGGGCGCCCGGTCTTTGAATTAAGAATAGGCCTTTCTGTGAACGCATTCTATGTGCTGCTGCAAAACTGACTACCTTCTGCTCCCCCTTGCCACCGGTAATTACTAAAGTTGTGGCCAAGTGCAAAATAATGAATGTGTATTTCCGTTTTTAGTGCAGTGTTATCTTTGTTCTGCCATGTCTTTTTAGGTTTGTTCAGTAGCAATGAACATGCCACGAATTTCATATACTTTTGTGCAGGTTAATAGGTAAGTTCTTGTGTTTTTTCTTGATATGGCTGCCAATAAAACAATCTTAGCATTTTATTCGATTTTGGAGGTATTTTGCAAGTCATTGTTTTTGCCATTACCAGTGAATTTCGCCTTCCTTTAGTTGTCATGACTATGTCATACACGTTGGACAGTTTTGTGCAATATCTCCGCGAGTATATCAGACGCTCTTCCACACTTTGGTCTTTAGGGCGTTATATAAAAATATGTTATATGTGTGTACATGAAAAGGCCTTCGCGTTTTCTCGAGTTTAATAATTTATTTTTGTTATTTCATTGTCTGTGAACTTTTGTGTTGTTTAGTAGTCATGTACATGTCGTGCCTTTTTCACTTTTACTTTCTGAGTGCGTATTATACCAAGTAATGCAGAAATATTTGTTTTTGGATACGGAAGTCGATAAAACGAAGCGACAGATCTGTTGTGTTGCAAGTGGAATGTATATACGTTCGGGCTGGCATACTCAATGCGTGGACAAGACTGCATGCTTGCTAACGCATGAAGAAGCCACGGCGCACCACTCGCCAGTTCACAAACCGCGCCTGGGGTAGCGTACATGCGCGATAATAAAAAAATAAAAAATGCTCGCCGTGGACAGGCAAAAATAAAGCAAAAGTAAAGGCGCGCGGTGCATGGCGAAGGGTGGAGAGAGAGCGGAGCGCGTGGGCTTAATAAAAACAAACATAAAAAAACGCTAGGGAGAGAAGGCGCTGCGCGGCTGCTGTTCGTGTTGCCATGACAACGTAAGCAATCGTGTGCGCCGCCATTTTTCCTAAAACATCGCCCTCCTGTTAGGGCCGTAACTGAAGGGGATGTTGGCGCTAGCGTCGAAAGAGCATGTGCTTCAAAACAGCCAATGGCAGCCATGCGGAGATTCACCCGTGGGACGCTACTGCTGGACACGAGCTCTGACGCGCGCCGAAGCTCGCTCCTCGGCTGCCGCGCGCTGTTGCTGGACTATTTTGTCTTCGTCCGTCGAAATCCGGCATAAAACAGCCTGTTGTAAACTAAGCTTGAAACAACAAGTTAGTGATCTGTATGCGCTTTTAGGTATAACAAACACGTCTGAATAGTGAATGTACGCCTGCCGCAAGTATTTATTTTTTATTTTTGAAGTAACAATCAGGCAAGCAGTAAAAGCAGGCCATGTTCTATTGTAACTGGTTTAAACATGTCAAGTTTGTCTTTCCGGACATTAATGAAATGACATACCGTCAGATAATACAAGCTTGAGTATTGGAGAGTATACCGCCCGCGCTCTTTTTGTGTTCTCTTCCGCTTTCCCCGTCTTCAGTTGCCGTCAATATGATATGGATAGTTTTAATAGAGGTCTTTCGTTACCCTTTGCCAAGTCGTACTATTCAAGCGCTTATTCAAATGTATGGGGACAGCTCATTTGCATAATATATATATATATATATATATATATATATATATATATATATATGTAGAGAGAGAGAGAGAGAGAGAGAGAGACAGGTTATCTTCACATTTATACTCATCGTCAGCACAAAAAGAATACCACTTTATCGTTTTCAGCCTGCTATGATGTTTCGACAAAGAAAAATATATTCAACTTCTTCTGTGCGGCACGCAATAATTACTGTGGCATACTATTTTACTGCAGAACACTGGATACAGTAGCCAACAATAATTAAAACTCAGAAGAAATTAATAGCACAATAGATATAATCAGGCACATAGAATATTATTATTGCACTTTCCTAATTCGTGCGTTTTCTTTAATTGCGCGAAAGCTACTGCGCTGAAATAATATACTAGTACATACTTAAAAGCAAATTTTATACAACGATAATAATAAATAATTGAAATGTTTGTTATAGAACCCAGGAACAGCTATAGGGCCTTCGTACGGGTGCACTTAACGAGCAATATGTGAGACAAAATATACAGAAAACATGAATGCGGTAGACAAAGAAATGCATGATATAGAAACAAATAGGGAAAAAACGAAACGAGGATGAGTAAAAGGGAGTTAATCATACATGATTATCTGATACCTATACTATTCACAGCCTGGGGCCCTATAACGTAAAACTATTCCAATATGTTTCTATTCCAATTTCCTGACGTCAAATTTGCGTAACCACCGACGCAAGCACCGGGCGGTCATCCACAGGGTTGTCTGAACAGACCAATCAAATTCTCTCCTCGTTTATAGGAGGGAACTTTTGTTTGCTTGAAAAACGAATAACATTGCCTACACTGAGCGGCTTGTCGTGTCTAATTGGCTGACAAGAGGCGAGGAGAACGCTCAAGTGGAGAGGGATTCACTGGTGCAGAGCCAGTGCGCTGAAAATCGATAACCGGATGAAGAGGGTGGTGCCGGCGTCTGCGATTGGTCGGCTTTCCCTTACTTAGCTTGTGGTGGCTGGTCGAAAATCGCGGCGGCATGCAACGGAAGCTTAAGAATGACGCTAAAACAGACCCTCAGCAAAGAAGAGTTGGCAGAATGAGGTAGTAAACGTGCCGAAAGTGCTGGAAAACACTACACGGTCACGCAAGAAGTTTTATTATACGCAAATACACCCATGCTCTCCGGCAGGTGCGAGTAGCCAGCGTCTCAGCGATCGGCAGCAGCTATCTTTTATTCCTTTCGGAACGGGGCAGCCTGCCGCTATTCCGAAAAAAATTCAGTTTTGTTCGGCATATTAATGCATCTTTATCGCGTACACGTCACTTTGACGCGGTGAGTTCGCGCAGTTTTGTGACGTCGCGTGACAGGCAGGTGAAGTGGGTGCAGCCCGAAAACTTTTTACCAATAGCCGAGGGCTAATGGCGAAGAGGGTTCGAATCAGAAATAACTGTTTTTCTTTTTTCTGTCAAATCATGCATAATACGTGTGTACACATCATATCAGATGGGGAGGTATTGCGGTTTTCGTGACGTCGCGTGACAGACAGGTGAAGTGGGAGGTGGTCGAAAAAGGTTTTTGACCAATCGCGGAGGGCTGATAGCAGAATAGCAGTTTTATGTTATAGCGCCCCTGTTTACAGGAGGTATTCAGAGACCTGGATTCGAAAGAATTGGGGATAAAAGTTACTGGAGAATACCTTAGTAACTTGCGATCTTCTGATGATATTGCCTTGCCTAGTAACTCAGGGGACCAATTGCAATGCATGCTCCGAGTTTGGCATATGCGGCCGACAACGCTTTCTGTCTGGCCAGCGCTAGTAGTAAAATCATGTTTTGTCAACAATTAAGTTAGCGTGTTAACGCTACGTGAAACGTCGGCCGCTTCCGTATCGCAGCTCTGTTGGCATTCGCTTTGTTTTTCTTATTGTGTTACACAATAGGTGCGATTGCGATCACTTTATTCCGACGGTTATGCCATGTTATGATAGAGCAGGCAGGCCGGATCGAGGTGCCGTACTCGCTAGGGTTTTTCCTTGCCGTGCTGCGCGTACACTATCACCGATAGGTCGTTTATATGGAGGGTAGGTAATAATAATAACGATAACCTAGAGAAAGGAATCCATTGGCATACTGGCCCTGAAGATAGGTTCATGTTTGCCGAATCGCACCGTATGTATGTATGTATGACTCGGTCGAATGGACACGTACAGTTGAGAGGCTCTCTTGAGATATGCTCGCGGATGACATGCCGATGAAGTGCTGTTTAGCATTTTTCTCGCACACAACTATATAAACGAACTTCCTATTAGCGTGTAGACGAATGATGGGGGCGGCATATAGCTACAGTACCGTACATATTCGCCTGAAGATGAACATTACAAATGTGCACATGGTATTCACGTTTTATTAATTTAATGATGATATATGTGGGCTGTGTGGACCTTTAGGGTGTAGTGTATTGTGCAATGTAGGAATGAAGTATTAAGAACACAACAAAATTTATGGTCATATGACCAACTGAGTAAAATCTGATTTTCAAATGAACAAACCTACCCCACAGGAATGCCACTTGTAGCTATTTCAACTGAGCTACCACATTTTTAGTCACATATACAGCTAGGGTATGCAATTCAATTTTAGAACATGGCTTAATTAGCAAAAAGCTTGCATAATCTTGAATACAATTAATGCATTAGAGGTGCAGCGTTGGTTACTGTACACATTGCATAATCTGTACTGCAGAGCATTTGCATATACTGTTTTGTACTTTCTTCTGCGTGTGGCTGCAAGCCTTTGTTTTCAAGAGTGCACCTAAGAAGAAAAGTGTTTGTGTTCGGTTTGGATGATGCACTCCGGTGGCGAAGAGAAGAAACATGCAAATTATAATATTTTTTATTAAGATAGCTGCATTGGACCAGCAGGACCTACCTTTCATACCATGATTAGGGCAAGACAGATGGCACCTGACAAAATCCAGAAAATGTATCATCCACTCTAAGCAATTGGTGAGCAAGCTTCAATACCATGAGGGACCAGTGAGCCTTGGCTTTGGTATGACAGGAACAGTCTTGAAAATAGCGAAACATATGTGAGTAAGGGACAGGAGTTGCCTCTGTCTGAAACCCACTGATGACTCCATTATAAACGTAAGCAGCACTGCTTGTGCCATTCCCTGCTGCTTAATTTCAGAGCGACTAAGAGATGAACGGAAGGCATAGATAGAAACATTGAGAGGAGCATTATTTATGTTCTTTTGGAATATCATGCTGCACTTACCACAAATTATAAACACTGCAATAGTTGTATCTAGCTTGCTCATTTTAATAATGGCTCCATTCACAGTCTCAACTCAACAGCATAACACAACATGTTAACTTATTGCGCTAAAGTCTGAGAGTGTGTTGATTACATATACTACATTTGGTTACATTTACGTATACTGGATGAGTGAGGGGCATATGAACACACTTAGTGCTGCTTTCCGACTGAGATTATTCAACCCATTGAGCAACCTGACTTTAAACTTTCGCAGGTGACTGTTCAAGTCAATGCACATACATTTGCCCACATCTACTGTTTGTTCTATATTGATTTCTCTTTTACGAGTAATCACGGTGGATTATAAGGGATATTACAATATAAACATTGAAGGCCATAATTATGAAATTAATATGGCCTTTGAAAACAAGAAGCATAGACAGGCCATCAAAATGACAGCAATAATAAAGAATACATTAATTGTTTTTTTAAAAAGAAGCCTAATAAACTTATTAAATCATCCATGACATGCCTCTTAATTGGCTCTTGAAAGTTGAGCTCCAAGACTGGCATGCTGTGTATATCACTGACAGTAAGCACCAGACTAGCAATACCAGAGTAACAGGGGAATCACCCATTGCAATCACCTCTGAAAATTTAGTCAATGGAGTTAGAGAGCTCTTCTAAATCACCTTTCTAACAGCGGAGTAACACTGTACCATTTTGGAACAATACATTTGTGTTTCTCTTACATGACGCAAATACCTCAAATGGATCCCGGCACATATGGGAGAAGTAACCATGAATGGCCCTCCCAACCTCAATGAGAAGGCCGACCGAGCCGCGCGAGAACTAACCCACCGCGTGTCGGACAGTGATGGCCCAACACCCCGCAACCCCCGGGGAAAGGGGAAGGACTGCGGGGAGGCGACGACAACGAAGTAGCGATACGAGACAACAGGGACAGACTGGTCACGTACCACGACATACTGACAAACTATACGAAACAAGGAGGAACATACCCACAACCCCGCAAACAACTCGACAGGTTTCAAGAAACAGATTGGAGGACGTTGCAAACCAGAACATTCCGAAACCCAGTACATTTAAACAGAGTCAATTCAGCACAATACCCAGACGCGAGCTGCAAGCTCTGCAAGCACGAACACGCAGACATGGCACAGATCTCATGGAAGTGCACACAGATCAGATCGATATATGTAGAGGACAAGATAGAACCGGACCTTCTCGAGGAGCGATAGCTAAGCGCTCTGACCAGCTCGGAACTACACGACCAACTATGGGCTATCCAGTGGGCCCGGGCAGCGGTGGAAAGGCTATGCCTCACCGCACATAATGCCCGGGTGGCCTGAGCCTGGGCTGGAAACCTTGGAGATCCTTTTCTCATTAAAGTTATTTCCGTACGTCCCTTCCTGGTTCAAAAATGTTTACCTTCTTAAACGCCATGTGCATCTTTAGAGGCATGACTTATAGAGATACACTGGCAATTTAATCTCTCCACCACGGATGCTAAAAAGTCTCAAAAGGCAAAATGCTACTCGCTGATAGATGCTTCATTTCAAAGAACATTTGCCCTTTTTACACACAATGCTTTGTTTAAGGTCACATTCAGAGCAAGTGAAAAGCACAATTAGGCCTATAATTCCCTGCTTGTAATGATACTTTGTACAAACTTGCTGTGAAACAGTATTGCATGAAGCGACACGGACTCTCTACAACTGCAGAAGATTACTCTTTTCATTCAGGCAGCAGTGACATTTCTTTCCAATCATAATAAGTGAGTCAAGATGCCTGTGCTCACATTATTAAAATTACGTGTATCCTGATGATAAATTGCAGTTAAGAATACTGCGTCCTTGACAGTGCTTGCAAAATTGATGCAGCAATGGCTGTCAAATTTGAGCGTAAAAGCATGTGTCGCATCAGAGCAAACTTTTCGGGGTAGAAAGACGGTAAGTGAGCCTGGCACAAGAGGTGCGGGTAGATACATGTTCTTGATGTTGTTGTGTCCTTTGTTATCTGCCATGGCATTGAAAAGGCCAGAGATGTGTCCCTGTACCTAGTGTAAGCAAGCATTAAAAGTGAGTAGTTGTGAAGCTTGTGTATCTTCTGACAAAGCTATGTGGCTTTACTGTCTTGCTTCAGCTGTTAAATGGCACTCAAGGAATTGGTGTGTCTGTATTTGGGTGATGTTTTATAAAAATGAGGCTGCCTCATTGGTGTCATGTGTGACTTTACCGTGTACCAGCCCCGTTCTGCAGACTCTTGTCATGTATGGTATGAAGCTCAAGTAGAGTTGCAGACATCCATTGTATATTCCTTATTTTTATAGAGGGAAGTACTTAAGGCTGACTGATACTATGCTTCCATCTCCTGTAATAGCAGCGTCTGTACAAAATACATTGGTCCAAAGGAACATCAGTGTACAGCCGTGCCATGGCCTTAAGTCTCTTCTAGCACCCAAGCAATCAGAAGTGACTGCAACATGCAACTTCTTTAAATCACATGCTCATTCAGATTGAATTAGCAATGCTGCTGTGGTGTTCACCTGAGCATGTTCTTGAGCGAACACAGGGAGAGCAGCTATTACCCTCATCACGTTCTGAATAATGATCTCAGTCTGGTCCCTCTGCTTCGGTGAGGGCCAGTAAAACTGAGCCTGATAAATAATATGTGGCTGGAGTACAGACGAAACAACATTACTGGCTATTTCGGTACAATCTTCTCCACATTTAGACGCAATCCTTCATATCAGGTGGAAAGTTGACATTGGTGTCTTCCTTATTTTACCTAGGCAATTTGATCTTGTTCCGGATTGGCGAACATCGAGACCACGGATCCGTACTTCTATTTCTTGTAACAAGGACCAGTGCTGGTAGCCAGGAATATATTGGTGCGTGTGTTGGGGGGGGGGTGGTGGCCGAGGAGGGCAGGGGGCAGGTGAGCATTGTCTGCACATCGCCCCATGCCAGGTAAACAGAAATGTTGGGTTCGGGGGCAAGGAGTTACGTTCCCGGTGTAGAACATGCTGCAAGGCAATGCCGGTCTAGCCTGGTGTGGTTGGAAACGCCTTTCTCAAACTAATTGCCAATAATTGCTAGAAAGCTATATTGTGGCTACTTTTCCTTGCAGCAAGGTGTGTATTGTCCAAAATGAGTGATGCACAAATGATGGATGTCGCTGCACATATTGCTGCCTGCAAATGTGAGCCATATTTCAGGAGCACAGCAGTACTGGACGGTAGTGCGAGCAAATTTACATAATTAGCAAGGCCTCATTATACATACACTGGAGTTAAATGTCATTTTTGATTAAAATGGCTGTGATATATCAGTAGGCTTTGTTATTTGTGGCCATTATCTGGCTTTCGTGCACCCCCTGGATGGGCTGTATTATTCTTGCATCCCTCTGACAACAAACATTTGCTTGTGAGTACTTCTTGCTACCTTTATTACTGATTTCTTTCCTTGATACTCAGATCCCCGTCTTTGCAGTGTGGCCTCTGGCTGTTTATGTTCTTAGGAATGCAGAGTTGTATGATGTTAACATATCTGAAAAGAAGCAGTATACAAACTGAATACACGAATTATAGAAAGCCACTGCTGTAAGATTAGTGGTCAATCTCGCAAAGGGTCAGCTGAATCGGCCACAATGAATAATTTACTGAAGCTATAAAAGCTGCTTTTCTGAATAAATTTCGCAAGACAAACACAGCAATATGCGTGTCATGTTTGACGATAATTCACAATTGCCTGAAGCATATTTGCTTTGAGAATTAATCCCAGGTGCCACAAGCACACTTAATGCAGAAGCTTGAAAGCAGTACAGTAACAGCCACACACCTCTACCACGTGGAATAAAAAAAAAATCCCAGACGGCAGCACACTACTCACCGAGTTAAATAAACAAACACATGTTGTCATTTATTGAAATTGCTCTTTATTTTTAAAAGTTCAATTAGGAACAAGTTACTACAGAGTGTATTAATGTTTATGATTGTGCTGCTTTGCAAGAAAAGTCCTACAAATCAAGATCTGAGGCGGCAAAAAAGGCCTGGAAATGCGCGACATGCAAGAGCGCTGGATTGCGGGCTAGTCGCAGTGAGGATGACGTTGCCATAAGCCTGGCACTTACTTCAATCAACGAGAAGCTCGAGGGCCTGCCGGCTCTGGTAGAAAAAGTGAACAGCATGGAACAGGCAGTTCAGTTTCTGTCAGAAAAATTTGGTGAATTTCGGGAAAAGATCTCTAAGCAGGACAATGAAATTAAAGATCTAAGAAAAAAGTGACAGAACTGGAAGAAAAAGAAAAGTTGCATGCGTCCGCAGAATCCAGTCTTCAACAGCAGGTGAATGACCTAGAGTTCCAGAGTAGGCTACTGAACTTAGAAGTCCATGGACTCCGTGTTAAGGAGAATGAAAACTTGATGTCTTCTCTCAATGAGGTTGCTGAAAAGCTACAAATACCTCAGCTTGTAGAGGCTGACGTTGTATCCGTGCATCGGCTGCCCACGAGGAGAGACTACGTGCCGGGAGTAATCGTTCGTTTCACAAGGCACGAGACCAAAGATGCATGGCTTAAAAAAAAGAACTGCCTGCGGGATGAAAAACCGCGAATTTTCTTTCAAGAAAATTTGACTCGGCAAAGCAGGGAGCTTCTACGATCCGCAAAAGAAGTGGCAAAAGAGAAAGGGTATAAGTTTGCTTGGTACGTTAACGGCAAGGTGCTTGTTCGAAAGACCGAGGGAGCTCATGCCCTTCACATTAAGGATAGGGGCGAACTGGAAGAGCTATAATCGATAGTTTTTTTTATGTGTGTGATAAAGGAAGGATGCAATAGGAGGTGACGTTTCACTTGCCTAATGATGTAGATGAAATGGTCGCAGCATTTTCTGCACCCTGCATCAAATGTATCCATCTGAATACACGATCTGTGAGAAAGAAATAAGGTGCCATGTTTGGAGGAGCTGTTCACCAGATTTTCTTTTGAATTTTCGGTTATCATGCTAACCGAGACATGGAGTACTAATGACTGTGATGTTTTTAGGTTGCCTAATTATAATACCTATTATTTAAACAGGTCACACTCGAGAGGGGGTGGAGTAGCGCTGCTCATTATGGGTGATGCTGAACGTGAAATCATTGAGCCTTATACCGTAATGTCTCCGGACTATGAACTGTTGTCACTGTGCACAAATAAGCGTGTATTTTCAGTGTGTTATCGGCCACCGTCTGGTGATATATCAGCGTTTCTAGAGTTTTATGACCAATTTCTAGCATTTGTGGCTTATAATCATAATTCTAAGACAATAATAGCCAGTGGAGATTTTAACATTGACATGAGTACAAACAGTTATCTTTCAAACGCTTTCAACATGGCTATATTATCAAATGGTTTTGCCAACTTAATTAATGTGCCAACTAGGATTACACCGGAAGGTGAGTCAACAGTTGATATATTTATTACTGATTCCATGTAGTCAAGCGTTAAATTTGGAGCTTTATCGTGTTCAATCAGTGATCACCTGCCGGTGTTTCTGTGTGTAGAATTAAGCGAGTCAAAAGGAAAAAAGTTGCCACCAGTGTTGTACCAGATAATTACAGATGAAACACTGAAGTCTTTTCGCGACGCCCTGATCTCAACAAAATGGGACACTACCACTAACCTTACAGATGCCAATGAGGCTTACGACAAGTTCTTAGATATACTGACCCAACTATACCACAATAGCTTCCCTTTCAGAACACGTAGAAAAAGTAAGAAAACGCGGAAACCATGGATTACTCCTGAATTACTCAATGAAATGAAAATTAGGGACAAGTTATATCAACATTTCCTTCAGACACGATCAACCGATGACCGTGTCGCATTCAAAAAGTATCGCAATAGGCAAACAAAAAAATTGCGACACGCACGCACAGTACACTATTCAACTTTGCTGGACATTGAGTGTCGTCAACATAGTTTGCTATGGTCGAGGTTGAACTCTCTCCTAAATCGGACTCACTCACACAGGCCTTTAACAAAATTACACATTAATGGCAAAGATTTATCCGGTGTTAAGCTCGCTGACGCATTTAATGATTTTTTCACCAGTATCGGTAACACTGGGTCTCAATCCTCTCAGGCTAGTAACTACGTGTGCGCTCATAATGACAACGCAATGTACCTTCATCCTGTAACACTGAATAAAGTTGCGTCCGTTATAAAAGCCTTGAACAACAGCACCAGTTGTGACATAGACGGTCTTCAAGTTGGCCCTATTAAACACGTGGTTGACATTATTGCCCCAGTACTCGCTCATATTTTTAACACGTGCTTCCAATCAGCAATTTTTCCGGCGAAAATGCAGTTTGCAAAGGTTACTGTTATTTATAAAAAAGGAGATCGTAATTATCTGGGAAATTACAGGCCGGTATCCATTCTACCCGCGTTTTCAAAAGTGTTCGAAAGAATTTTGTGTTCAAGGATGACAAACTTCATTGAAAAACATAACTTGTTAACACCACATCAATACGGTTTCCGTAAGAACAAATCAGTCGAGTTAGCATTACTAGAACAGAAAGAATATATACTAACAGAGTTCGAGAACAGAGCAATAGTTGTTGGTATTTTCGTAGACTTTTCAAAAGCATTTGATTTAGTTGACCATAAGATTTTGCTGGAGAAATTACAGAATTATGGGATACGAGGACAATCACTATCTCTTATAAAATCCTACCTTTCCAAGAGAGCCCAAGTTGTTAAAATAGATACTTTTACTTCAAAAGCCAGGACTGGCCATAGCGGAGTGCCACAGGGAAGTATTTTAGGCCCTATACTTTTTAATATTTATATTAAGGATATCGTCAACATAAACCCTCAGGCAAGATTTATTATCTATGCAGATGACACCAGTGTTTTTTTCGCAGGTAATGACATCCATACTCTCATTAAACAATGTAACAGTACAATGAAATCCTTAGAGGAATGGTCGAAACTTAATATAATGAAGGTAAATGAGAGCAAAACGAAAACAGTTATACTTAAGCCGAAAAACAAACATATAACTCTGCATCAAGATATTAAATTAAACTCGCGCAGTATTGAAATAGTCGAGAATTTCAAATGTCTGGGTGTCGTCTTTTCCGCGAACATGTCTTGGGATAATCATGTCAAAAATGTTGTAATCAAATTGAGCCAAATAACAGGTGTAATAGGCCGAATAAGGTACATTCTTCCTACGCGCATCAAACTCTTGCTATATAATTTCCTTTTTTATTCACACTTGAACTATTGTCAGTTAGTGTGGGGAAACACGACATCCAACAATCTAGAGCATATTCACTTAGTACAGAAAAAATATCTCCGACCTACATATAATGCTCCCTACACTGCATCGACAATAACTTTCTTCATGAACACCGGTGTAATTCCAGCGTATAATCTGTACAAATATCGATTAAGTCGTGTCTGTAAGGCAGAAGTCTATAAGAATATTTCTAATCTGCATAAACTCGCCCAATTGCAAACTAGACCACCACATTATAGCACAAGACACTTCGAAGACTGGGCAGTACCGACACCACGGTCAAACTATGGGAAACAGTGTCTGAGGTATACATTACCCACACTGCTAAACTATTACAATTCGGTTGGTTTCAATCTCTTCTCTTCGTCTCTCAATGAGCTCCGGCTTATGTATGTGATCGATTTGTAATACTTCTATGACCATTATATGTGTATTTTTCCTTGATGATCTTCGTGACTTCTTGAGTAATGTATATGATGTGCAATATTTTGTATGTACGGTATACATGTGTATATTTGAATGAAAGAATGTGATGCTGCCTCTGCCCAAATGAGGGATGGGGGACTTGTCAAGCTGTTCAATGGACAGCTTTCTTTCCTCCACCCCCCCCCCCCCCCCATCTGTATCTTACAAGATCTGTACCTTACAAGATGGAAAAATAAACTTTCATTTCATTTCATGTCGGTTTCCATATTACATGCCCCTCTGTGGCAACAAAATGCTGCATATACGCAATCAGTCATGCATGCCCTCCTACAAAGAGTGCATTTTCTGAGTGGAAACTGAGTGAATCAAGTGACATGTGGCTCATTTGTAGTTGCAGGTAAACTTGATGGCTGATAGCACAAAGGGCAAGTAATAGTAGTATAAACTTTATTTCTCTTAGTGGTTTGGGCGGTCGGTGCGTCCCTCAGTTTAGGGCTCCACTGATCTCTGTGGTTGCTTGATCGAGAAGAGCTCTCTGGCTCTCAGCATCTCCACTAGTAAGCCAAACATCCAAGTGCCTGTTACTTGGCACTTGCGGCGTTAGGGGCGAATTGGAATTTGGAGGCTGTAGTTTATACATTCATATTACGTGGGCAAGAGTTGACAGCTCCCCGCACCAAGAACACATACTTTCATAGAATGCAGGGTGTATCTTAGTGAGTATTTGTAGGTGTAGATATGTGTTAGTCGGTACACAGCGCGAATCCCTGGCCTGTTCTTCCATAAGGTTGGAGTGCGGGCGGCTGTATTTTTGTCTCTCTTTTTCCTGGTTTTCGAAGGTGTCGTGTGGGTCAATGGGAGTTCCTTGAAAGGACTGACTAGTGCTCGGATGCTTATTGCTCAAGCAGTTCTGTCCATCCTCTCATTTTCCTCGAGTCCAGAGTGCGCCGGGCACCAAATTACCACTTAGTGCGATTCTCTGAATTTTTTGTGGGACGGTACCCGTCATGCACGAACAGCATCCTGCCTTAGAGTCCGTCATGGCCAATGTAGATTGTTTCTTTTGCTTCTGCATCTCGAAAGGCCAGCGCTATGGCTGCTGCCTCCACGGTGCAGTTAAAGGGTTCCGAATGGAGGTTGTCATTCCTGTGGACCGAATGAAGGCCACTATTTGGAATTTGTCTGTTGCCACTCTACACGCATCTGTGTAGTATATGTCTGGATTTCTCTCACATTTCTTTTGTAAAGCCTTTGATTGCGCTTTTCTTCTGCTTTGGTGGTGTTCCGTGCTCATATTCTTTGGGATTCATGAAACTAGAATTTTCTCTCTTGTTTGTGTGGGTAACAAAACTGTTTTTTCTCAGCCATACTGCTCTATCAGGGGATATACCACATTTTGTAACAGAGCCTTTCCTTGTTTTGTAGAATTCAGATGTTCTCTCTGAGGCGTGACCACATGCCGTGTCATGTTCTTCAAATGTGTTGTGAATACCAAGAGCCTCCAGCTTTTTGGCACTTGTGTTTTTGGGAGCCCGAGCTGCCCTAATGATGGAGCTCACTTTAGACATTTCAGCCTTATTTAGTTTTTGAAAGGGGAGGCTATAGGTCACCCTGCTAATAATGAATGCTCGCACAAGTCTGACTGCCTCCGCTTCTTTGAAGCCTCTTTGTTGTTTTGTGACTCCGTGGATCATTTGTGCCACATTCCTTGTTCTTTGTTTTAATGTTTCTAGCATGTGTGATGCCCTGCTGTTGTCTTGGTACAAAAACTCAGAATACATTCAGGTATGTGGACACCAAGGGCAAGAAACAAGGAAAAAAATTGAGATTGGCTGGGTGGTTTCTTTTGAGTGAGTGAAATGTAACTAAAGTCCAAGTATGCATTCACACGACATCTGCATATGAACACGTTACTAAAATACATCAAAGCCTGACCGAGCGAACAAATTCGCAGGCCTCTTTGAATTTATTCCATCTGTCCTTTTCAGCACTGGTCAAACGTGCAATACATGACTATGAAAACGCAGTTAGTGTCTGTATACAGAAAAAAAAAAACTGTAGGCTGTAACTGCCTGAAACTGTGGTTTCCAATGCACAAACTTTTGTGCATAGATAATTTGATACAAGGAAGTGCTGGTACAGATTTCCCAGTGAAAATGCATGCAGTTTAAAGCTTATTTCACAAAACTGAAAAAAATGAACATAATTGTGTGCACACACTGCGTGCCTCCATTTAACACAGAAACAGGCTGGCTGTTCGCATTGTTCATGCTGCATAACAGTAATTTGCAGCCTTAAAAATAATGTTGCTGTGACGCAAATCGCTCCCAGTTGAAAAAGACAACAGGAATTCCTGTCGCAACTACGGAAATTTCTGTTGTACGACAGAAGTTCCTGATGTTTCTGTAGTTGCGACAGACATTTCTGACATTACGACAGAAATTCTGATGTCCCAACAGAATCATCCTGTCGTGAAGACCAAGAGTTCTGAAGTCGCAACAGAAACGTTCTGTCGGGCAACAAGAGTTCTGAAGTCGCAACAACAACTTTCTATCCCAACAGCGATTCTGACGTCGCGACAGGAACCCTCTGTCGGGACTACACATTTTCGGTCGTGGCGTTAGAAATGTGCCACTTTCTGTCGCCGCGACATAATTTCTGACGCCGCGACAGAAGCGCTTTCAGTCGCGACGCTTTAAAATTGTATGTCAATTTCGCATCGGTGGTGTACCCTGTACTTTTCTCTTGCGCGGTATTCAATCGTGCTTCTCTGAAGCCGGCAATGCTGATTGCACCGACACCGGTATTAAAGTCGACGTGGCAAATTGTTATAATTGTGCCGCGAGGACGAAGCACCATAAATGCCCTACCCGCCGCCTCAAAATCGGCCGCTGATGAAAATCTATCATCTGCGGGAATGGCTGCGTATCCGTTTGGTGTTATTTGGTAAGATGTGGCACACAGGCCTGTGGACTTACATGTGCTGTTACACTGACACAGTTAACTTCCCAGAAATATTGCATAAGCTTTTACAAAGCGGAAAAGAAGTTTTGGGTTGTTCCACAAAGTTGCGTGAAAAGCTGTCTCGCTCGGGTCTCATTATTCTGGTACAGCGCTGCCGAGAGAAGCCAGTATGCTGTCAGAATGAACAATCGTCCATGAATGTTTATGTAGCTATTTTGCATTGAACACATAATTATATACGCGCTCAAAATTGTAGAGCGAGAGACAACTGTCGAAATTAGCAGTAACAACCTTACAGTGTCCCCGGTCACCGTTGTCTATTTCTGTATTTCTTATTTAATATGGATATCCTACAGCAAAACCGACGTTCTAGCACTACACAATTTACCTGCCGATGGTAAGAACACTTTTACTTTTTTAGAGAGGCAGCAGTTGACGCGGTGGAATAAAAGGCATCTTGGCTCTTAAAATGCAAATGTAAACCTAAACGCAAGGTGTTTGTATAGCTAAAATAAAGACAAGGACGCATGTTTGGTGTGGTGCAGTGGTAAGATGCTGGGCTCGGGATACTCCGGCCCGAAGTTCGAATCTTCGGCAGGGAGGTTTATTTTTTTCTATTTATTGTTCTTTTTTCTACAAACAAATTTACATAGCCTCAAAGAGGCCTCTGTGAATTTTTAATTGAATATTGATCAAGAACTACAGACAACAGAACGACAGACTTAAGTTTCCTGTTGTGTTTTTCAAGTGGGCTGTCACTACCTATATCGACACTTAAGGCGAAATGGTTATCAAACACACCTGATGACGCAACTGCAGCACTCTTTGACCCGCCGTGGTTGCTATAAGCGTCCTTGGAGTTGTGCTTAGTATTAAGCACGAGGTCGCTGCTACAGATCATGGTTCTGACACGTAAAACACGACAAATTGAAAAAGAAAAAGAAAAAAGTTGAAACGTCTTCTTTTTGTGTGTGTGTGGCACTAGCTTCTTGAGTTTTCTTGAGAGGACCGATAAGTCTCAACAGCGCGATATAAAAGGTGTGAGCATTATGCGCATAGCGCAATGCTTCCGCGCCGTACTCACCACCGCAGCTTGAAAAGGCCGCGTGAAACATGAGGCAACTGGGCAAGCGGTAATCCGAAACGCGCCGTTTCCAAAGCAGTCGACACCGTACGCGGTCCGATTTTGTGAGGACTATGGGTGAGGTTTCACTAGCCGCTGTCATATCGTGGCGCAGGAGGGAATGCCCGAGTGGGGCCGCGCGAACCACGAAAGTGTATTGTAGTACACAGATCACGTTAAAGCGATGGCTACGCGGTAGCCGATCACCGCCGTGCTGCGCAGTGGGGCAGGTAGCTTTCTTGTGAATTTCCACACTACACGAAACACTCTCCGACGGCCGCCAAAATTACCTCGTAAGCACGCATATAGACACACACGCAGAACTACGATGAGCAAAACAGGTGCCGTCACCGGCGCCGACGACAGTGGCGCTATGCGGGCTTTGCCTTCAGTTCCACTTTTAGTTGATGGGAAGACGAACAGAAGCGAGAACATTCTGTGGCCTAAGCCTTCGAAGTTTTGCATGGTCTCGCTTCCGAAGACAGCTCGTCAGATGCCGACCGGGGCTTCTGGCAGCGCGACAGGACATTGTGGTTGACGAGACGAACAAATCATCTATTATATCGCCCTAAATAAGTTCGCTTGCACTCCGGAAATGTATAGATTTGCAGAAAGAAAAAAAAAAGCAGAAGAACCACTTGGACAATATATCTCTACTTTCTCGTTTCCTTCTCACAGATGTGTAAAAGAAAAAAAAATAACGCATAAAATAAGAAACAGAACTCCGTTTACGCTAAAGGGAGGCCTGTATCTTCTAAACTACCTCTCAAAAAGGATGTAAAATTGAGGTTCTTTTTCCTTCTTTCATCCCCATTTTGCGAGGGAGAGAAATGGAGGACGCTGAACATTTCTGCACCACTGTAAGGGAGCATGGTTTTCAGGCACGTAGTCTCAAGGGAGGTCACATCCCTTAAAATGCCTTTTTCGGCTCATTTCCGTTTACAGTGTAGGTGCTTTGACGCAGTCTTCGAAGGCGTCACAAAGTGTTACATAGTGTCACAGTGTCAATATCCCACCAATTCCCTCTACGTCACAGTATACACTCACAATTTGTCACAAAATCCGGTGTCTTATAAATAATGCAGCAGTGCCTTCATAGCGACTGGCGTTGATGTTCGTGTTGGCCAATTTCCAAGAACGTTGTTTTTTGTTGGCAGGCGCTTGTCCAGTTTGCCTAGCGTGGCTGAGAGAGCAGCTCTTTGCAGGTTGAAACGAGAGCACTGGCAAAGAAGGTGCCCGATCGTTTCGCTGCACTCGCAAAAGTTACAAAGTTCACCATTGCCCATTTCGAGAAGGAAGGAGTATGCATTTGAAAATGCTACTCCAATTAATCCTTACAGGAACTAGAAGGGTGTGGTGACGTCGTGGAAGGTCGGGCGGAACATGGATCTGTAAATTAGGGTCCATAGTAAGAAGGCGCGTGCTTGTGAAGTACGATGAATTCCATGGAACGAACGTTAGGTTGCGCGCTAGCGCGGAAAGTTTTTTGCTTCGTCAGATTGCTCAGCTGCGTCCCCTTTACCATTGCCATGTAGGCCACGGTGACTAGGCAACCACTGATATAGTATGTCGTGTCGTTCAACTACTTGTCGGTGGACTGGTTTGATCTCTGCGTCAAGCTGCTTATATGATCCATGGCGCAGTCCTGAGAGTAAACTCTGGAGGGCTCCCTTGGAATCATAAAAGGTTGACCATAGATGGGGTGGCTGCTCCTGAAATTTGATTGAAGTGCACATACAAACTACCGTGTGTTGATGAAAGGGTGTACGCCTGATATCAGCTGTGCTTTGCTGATTTAAGGGTTACATATAAGGCTGTGCATCTACATTTCGAACATTGACCTCAGAAATGTATTGGGCCTTAAAGCGCGGAAAGAAAGTACGTTACTTCTTGGAAGGCGGACTTTCTTTTATCGTTCTCAATCAAGCAGTCATATAATCGCACACTCTGCGTGTATTGAGGTGCAACTACCGCAACAAAAGTAGAGGTATATTGGCGTAGGCCCATGTTGCACAACCTTGTAACTTGCTACTTTGCACAGCCACTGAATTGTGTGTGATAATACTTGGTCCATTTTACAAGTGCAATGCGTTGATTGGTGTTCTTGATCGCAGGCTACGGGAACATCGCTCCCAAAACCAACTGGGGCAAGATCGTGACCATCTTGTACGCCATTGTAGGCATCCCTCTGATGCTTCTGTACCTGACCAATATCGGCGACATCCTGGCCAAGGCGTTCAAGTACGTGTACCGGCGCCTGTGCAGCTGCGACCACCGCGGGGGCGACTCGTCCAGCCGCCGCGCGCAGGCGGCCTCGTACTACGGATCCTCGACGAGGAGAGTTGCGGGGGGCGCCCACTGCCGCGTCAACCATATTGCACTCGAGGACGGTCTGCTCACGGGAGAGGCCATCAATGGATTTGCGGCCCCGGACCGCATCGGACAGGACGTGAGTGAATGGCTGGGAAGCACCAGCCCTACTCTGCCTTGAATCGCGTGCCGCCGGTCTAGCATGCCAGTAAACTCGGTGGTAGAAGGGATGTGTATCGGGCACGTAGGTATTTTTTTTTTTTTTGCTGTAAGCACGATTTGTCCTAATAGCCGGTCATCTTGAGGCTGCGTAATAACAGTCTGAATTCACTGCTACTTAGCAGAATACTGTGTCGTGTTTTCCAGTAGACCCACCACAATACCGCCATAGTGGAGATGTATTGAAGTAGGACAACTAAAACGTAATTTGTTGCTCGAGAATTTTGATCCACAAGGATTTTTCACATCAATTTTTTCGCTTGTACCTGTCCGTGTCAGTATTGACTGAGGGCTCTGATGTACGGCCACTGTCACAAGGTACATGTCACGACGGTGGTACGCTATGGAGCGTGTTTGAAGTGTTTACAAGTAGTCGGTGCTGTTAAGAAGCTTGCTTTTGGGCACGCTCTCGCTCTTGTGTTCGAATTATTAGGGAACTCGAGCACGCCGCAGCGTCGTGATATCTGTGATGTGTACTATATCTGCCTGCCGGCTGTGATATCTGCCGTTTGTGTTGAAGGAGATCGAGCATAGACAAAACGTGGGCGCCGGTGTGTTGCTCGATGTAACTAGGCGGATATGCAGCATGCCCTGAAAGGTAGTCGGCTTCTTGGTTAAGCAGCCGAGAGTAGTGCACGCTCGAAAGCGAGCATTCTCGAATGCCGAGAACCCAATGAGCCTACTTGAAAGACGGAAGTTAGCACAGGACATACTGGTCAGTTACGATGTTAAAAGTGCGTCCAAACATGTAGGAACGAAGTATTGCTACAGCCCAAACAAGGGCAATGCACTCTTGTTTTGTGATTCAGTAATTATTTTCCGATGAGGATAGGACGCGACTAGCGTACGCAATAACGCAGTCGTGTCACTGATTCCATGGCCGCTTGCACCTGTGCCAACTTCCATCCGATAAATATGTGCTGCAATTCGAGAAGTCGTGAGGGCATCGATAAGCGCACAAAAAGCAGCAGCTTGTGGAGAGCCGCCGTGTTGAAAAAAAAGTTTCTTTTTCAGGAGCGCAGGGAGCGAACGAGCAGTATTGGTGAAATTGTGGATGAAACGACGGAAGTAGAAGGATAAGTCGATGAAGCTTTGTACATCCTTAGCCGAACAGGATACGGGAAGGTTTTTCACGGCGCGAAATTTGTCAGGATTGAGCTGGACATCACACGCGTTGACGAAATGGACCAGTACGCTTATTTTACGACATCCGAAATAGCATATTGAGGATTTTGCAGGCCGTCATTTCAGGATACCTTAAGAAAGGCAGAGAGCCACTGAAAGTGGCTGTCAAATGTTGGTGAAAAAACGGTGACATCGTGGTGGTAGCACAAGCAGTTTGAGTATTTGAAAATGTGAAGAAGCGGATACGGTATGCACTCGATTGTGACCGGCGCATTGCAAAGACGGAAGTGCAGAATTTTAAATTATGGAGGCCATCTGGATCACCAGATTCTTTTTTTTTTAGTGGAGCAGTGGACCAAAGCGATCTGCAAATATTGTCAGCAAACATCAGGAGATGAGAAGTATTTGGCGTCGTGGAGACAGTCGAGCGCGCCGTCTATTTGGGGCAAGGGATGCAAGTCTTTCTTAGTTTCTTTATTCAGGTATTGATAATCAACACAAGACCGTCAGGTGGTGCCCTTTTTGTTGACTAGTATAACAGGAGATGCCCATGGACTAGAAGACGGTTCGATGACGTCTTTGACCAGCATTTTCTCGACTTCTTTCTCGATTATGTCGTGCTCCGCGGCGAAAACGCGAATGGACCTTCGTGTTGTCCCTCGCGTCAACGCGACCGGAACGTCGAATGCGCTGCGCAGACGAAGCTACCGGCACTCGGCGCATGCACTTTGTCCACATCGCAGATCACTGTGAAGATGAGGCCCGGGTGGGCACGCACTTTGTCCACTGTGTCCATCGCTTTCAAGATACGGCGCCCGCGCCGTAAGGAGCAGCCACCGGAGTAGAACGCGACCCTCTCATGCATCTGTCTGCCGCCTTGTCTCGCGCACGAAGGAACACGGTGCGTTTCCCCTCCCACTACCTCTCTCGCGCGCGCAATATCGATCCGCGATCGTTCACTCGCACATACAGCTTACAACGCGCAGAGCAAATATTATCGTGTTTTAATTTTATACGAAAGATCACGCTCAATAATGAAATCTGCAGTCCGGTGTTTATGAGGACCGTAATGGTGACGTCGTCAGCTTGAATGTTCAGAAGGTTACGGTGCGCAGGCGCAGTCAACAGGCGATAGTCATGGCGGGACATTGACGCCGCGACACCTCCTGGAGCTGCACGTTTTCGGAACGTGGTGTCAGGCTGTGCGGAGGACAAGGACTGGGATGGTGGCGGCGATAGAGATCGCCGGTCCCGTGGTCATGATGCATGGTTTAATCTGGAGTGTAGAACGGTGGCATCAGAAGCTTCTGGATCAGGATCAGGAGAGAAACGTCGAATGTGGCAGTCAGGACGATGTCAAGCTCCAGTGCTCCAGTTTGACGGCGACGGCTACCGAATGCGGCAGTGACGGGCAAGGTGTCTTTACCAAGAGCAGTTGAAATGTGCGAGTTGATTGTCGGCCGTGCTCCAGGAAGCCGATTTTCAGTAGCGCGGAGGGTACACCTGGTTGTTGGTGCCATTGGCAGAGTATGTGCGGATGCACGATTAGAAAAGGCGGATGACAAGCCCTGCTTCGCGAACTCCTGGCGAACGCGTGTTTGTGCGAGCGACACGATAGGCCGGTTGCCTGATTGAACGTCTGGAAGAACTACCATAGGGGCTTTAATTTGCGGCGGCTGTCCTCTTTTCACCCTATAGATTGAAGAGACCTTAGCGGGTCCTCGGATGATGATGTGATGGTGATGTTCAGCAGATGAAGAAACTAGCGGATGGCGCGGCAGCTCTTCGCTTGTTCGAAGCCTTGACAGTCCTTAACAATAGCGTCCACCGCAGTGTAGTCCTTGAAAACAGGTAAATGAAGGCTCCGTTGGTTATTACCTTCTAGATGTGAGGAATCTTGTCAGATTCGGTCACTTTAGTGACAACTTTTCGATAAAGGGTGAGCGCGTCCTTTATGTAGGAAATATACAACTCAGTTGTAATTTGGACGCGGGATCCCAGCTATTGCTGCTCGGATTCCGCACCTTCTTATCGGCCAAACGGCCTGCCGAAGAACTCAAGAAGCTTCCCCTTGCAAGCGTATCAAGTGTTCAGACGCTCTTCTTGCGTCTGGTACCACATGTGTGCGGTTCCTTTCAGGTAAGATATCACGTTGACATTCTCACTTGTTGTGGTCGTTAACGCGCTCCCACATGTCGACCCAGTCTTCCACATTCATATATTGCGTAATAAGAATGTCAGATATAAATGATTCTTTAGGCTAAAGAGCTGGCTCGTTATCGCCCTAATTCCGCACCCATTTAGCGGCTTCCAGTGGGTTGTTTAAAACCGCGTTTCTGATCATTACATACCTGTTTTGCCTAGTATATAATACAACTTATTGTATACAATAAGTTGAATGTTCACGTGGTCTAGGACGCTGCCCCTCAAACGTGCCGATTCTGCCGTCTACGGTGAACGCATGGTTTGGTGGGATCATTTAACGCCACTCGGAATATATCTGATACTGAAATTGCGCACAAAAGTACACATGTTTCCAGGATTAAAGTCCAAGTATTTATCACACGCAGCACCAGGCTGATTTTCATGTTTATGGACCAAATATACGTAACAGTTCAGCTTTATCAACCCAAAAAAACAAGGGTACCGGTAAAACAGCAAAACACGTTGTTGGGCTAGTTGGTGCATAGCTTTCAAAAAATGAAGCGCCAACGGTAACGGCACACAAAGAAGGAACAAAAGACAGGACAAGGTGCTACTTGCAACTGTTTATTGAAGTCAAAGGTGGCTGATTATATAGCCATGGGGAGAGGGCGACGAAAAAAGAGGGACACTGATTATGTTAAGGCGCACGTGCGAGAACACCGAAGAAATATTCGAATGGAATCGGGATTAATAAAAACCTAAAACTTATCTGAAAACATGCTTTCATTGTTATAAATATTCAGAGACGGGGTGCTCACACAGGCGTCCCCTCTTTTCTTAATCTGTTTGGTTTTTTGAAACCAGTAAAGTTTCGTTCGTTCTCTGTTGTCCTCGCTTCTCTGTTGGAACTTGAAGCTTCTCGGACGATGATCGGCAGTTGTTGATCAAACGCAGGCAGGAAGCGATGAGATCAGATGTACAAGAAATATTTATAGGTAAACTTTTCTATATACATGGCAGGTAAAACAAATACATTACAAACTCGAACAATTGAGAAACAAAGTCTCACTCTTCGACTGTCTCAATGACTGTTAGAGCCCAGACTCGTTTTAACGTACATAGTACGGAGGCTCACTGATCTATCAGCAATCCTGATTTCAGCCAAGTCTAACGTACATGGTACGGAGCCTCACTGATCTATCAGTAATCCTGATTTCAGCCAAGTCTAACGTACATGGTACGGAGCCTCACTGATCTATCAGTAATCCTGATTTCAGCCAAGTCTGAGGGACAGCATGTCCCGATTTTTATAGTCCAAATATACAAAGAAAAAAAGGCGGTAGGGCCGTTGGCCCGTCCCACAGGTTCAGTTGCCAATCAGAGTGAACCGTTTGTTAAGCCACAACCCACAGGGATGGGCTTACTCTTAAAAATAAACATATTGGAAAACAAAGCTCTTTTCCTTCTTTCTTAAAACTCCGTTGCCCTCTCATTTCTCCGTAGTTAGTGACGGGCTCAGCAAAACACGCCAGGCCCGAACAAGTTATCGCTAGGCCGCCTGAAATCCCAAGGGCGTCTCTAGGCCGCAAATGTCTCGGAAGCAGGGGCGTCGACACCACACAGGCAGTCGCACCCAACAACAAGGCTGGCGATTGCGTTCCGGACGCGTAGAAGAATAGATCCCTGCTCCGTATATGCGGCACGGGGTCAAGGTTGCTAAGCCCTTCTTAACCTCGGCGGCGGCTCCAATTAGTCAGGTACTCGGGCGCCAGACCCACAATACCGTGTACAGCGGTCCCTTTCAAGGCTGGTCCGTGTGGACTCGTGTGACCGTCGTCGGACTGCCAACACCGTGCGCACAATACCGACTTCCCGGAATCGGCACTCGCCCTCCTGGCGCCTGCCTCGACGCGTCACCCAACACTGCGCGGTCCGTGACCCCACATAACACAGAGACGGTTGCCCCGCTGACATGGGGGGGGAAGTGCACCCCCTCTCTATACACACAGCACGTGGCCCATTCGTGACGCTTAAGAACACGAACAATCAGAGCGACCTTACAAAACCTATGCACCAACTAGCCCCACAACGTGTTTTACTGCAATACCTTTCTTCTACAATGGGCCCTTTTCTATGTGTACCTTCCAGTGCGCCGAATCCTTCGGTGGTGGTCTGCCATATCGCCCTTGCGACGTGTCGAGCGAGAACCCTAGGATATTGCATTAGGAAGGGACTTGTGCCTACAGAATTCACCGGTCAGTTCGGTTGCGTTAGACCGTCGGCTGGCCATGTGAAAAGAATGAGCTGGATTCTACGTTCCGAGATATGGTGACAGGTCCGCCTGCTCTACGACTGGCTTCACCTGGTATGCTTTTCGCTGGATCCAGTGAACATTGCAAGTATTGAGCTGCAGTCCCTTCGGAAGCTTGCAGCTCAGAACAGGGAATTTTTATGGCGTAAGACTCTAGCCATCCTTCCCAAAGGAGGCGAAACAAACAAAGCCAGCAGCATGGCGCTGCAAGTTCTCGGGGGAGCCTTCATCCCGGAAGACATCGCTGACGTCCTCAAGAAAGGCCCCAAGTTCAGCTCCAAGCCTAGGATCCGGGCACATGAGCTTCTTTCCTTGAATAGAAGTATTTCCAACAAAGCCACTCCAGAGGACAAGGAAAGGTGTCTTCTGGACGGGGTTGACAGCCTGACCAGAAGTGTGTCTGACAAAGGAACTCGTCCAAGAACCCCCACAAAACGTATAGTCATTTTTTTCAAGGACAATGTTCTTCGACTCCTGCAGGCCGACAAAGAAGGAGGGTGTGTAGCCATGCCGTCGGGCATGTTTAACGAAAAAGCTCTACTAGCCATCCAGAAGAATTTCAAGGTAACGAAAATGAAGCTAGGTAAGGAAAATACCTGTGCCATATCTTGGTGTGAAGACCTTGGACTACAGAAGCTCGCTAATGGCGTCCAGAAATGTAGGGAAAACTGTTTAAATGTATTCTTTACTGCAAAAATGCACAAAGATGCTATACCGTTCAGACGTATTGTGAGCGAAAGAGGTTCCTGGCAAAACAACGTTAGCCGTTACGATCAAAAGCACCTTAACACCTTGGTTATAGATGACCCGTTCATGGTAAAGAATAGCCTTGACATCATAGCTTTTTTACGCGAGACCAAGTCGCTAGGATGCTTGTTTTCAATAGATGTTGATCTTTTTTACTCTAGCCCGCAAAAAGAATTGTTAGCTGTCGTCCTGACCTGCATTGAGATGAACGGGCAGGTATCCTTTCAGAATAGCGCAGGAAATTGTGTGGATAACTTCATAGCACTCCTGGAGTTTTATTTGTGTCGAAGAGTTGTTTGTTTTCAAGGTCAGTTTGATGTGCAAAAGAAAGGAATTTGTATTGGCTCCTGCGTGGCTCCTGTACTTTGCAACATTTTCCTTTCGGGCATCGATAGAGCCCTAACCAAGGTGTTTGACGGAGGCAAAGTGCTCAAGGTTTTTAGGTATGTTGATGATTTAATTTTACTGACGGAACGATCACCCATGACTTACTCGCATACTGTGCAGGGCATTTTATCCGAATTTAAACAGCAAGGCAAAGGCTTAGATTTTTCTTTTGAACTAGCCAAGGACAACAGCTTACAGTTTTTAGATCTTGAAATAACCCTTACTGACGAAGGTTCCTGCTGGATCTACCGACCCCGTGCCCGCAAGGAATTGTTGCCGTATGAGTCTACACACTCCAAGACTGTAAAACGTGCGATTGCCACTGTGTGCCTCGAATCCGCCCTTAAAAGATTTTGAAGTTGAGGAAGGCTGGCTTTCCTTGTTTGGTTTTAAGCGCAGTTTCGGAGGCGCTTTTGAAAAACGTGAAAAAAGAAGCAGTGAAGAATGTCAAACATTGGAAAAGAAAACTGAACCAGGGGTGATACCGTGTTCTCATAAAGTGGCGCATAATCTGTTGTGTCTCAGGTCAATGGGTGATCAGGCAAGGGTTCCAACAGGAAAACGTTGTTTAGTGCCCGAAGCTTACGGGCTCCTGGTTACATCAAGAATCAACGGTTAGCGCACATAACGCGACAACTTGTACGTACATGCGCACTAACAGCAGTCTGCTTATCAGGCGCGTTATCGCCGACACAACATAATCTGAAACACGTTGCCGTGAAATAGAAAGTCCCTGTGGTCTTTTCCGCGCCCCGAAAGCTTGCTACTTTGTGCCGCCTGATTGGTTCTGATGACTCGAAAAAAGTAGGGTGTTCTATTAAACATAAGAAGCCTCTTGTTAAGTGTGACGAAGGGGTCGTATACCGCATACCACTCAAGTGTGCAGTATACCGGCCAAGTATACCGGCCAAACTGGCCGATGTATCAATGAACGCCTGCTGGAGCATAAGCTTTAATTGAAAAACGGTTATGGTTCAAGCTTGCCGCTTGATTGCAAGGCCTGCGGGAATGAGAAGAAACAAGTATGTGAAGCAAGGCTTCATGACACAACAATCATGTTTACAAGTAAAGATTCTGTGGTGCGTGAATTGTTCGAGGCCAACCAGATTAACCCCGTCTCTGAACATTTATAACAATGAAAGCATGTTTTTAGATAAGTTTTAGATTTTGATTAATCGCGATTCCCTTCAAATATTTCTTCAGTGTTCTCGCATGTGCGCATTGACATAATCAGTGTCCCTCTTTTTTCGTCGCCCTCTCCCCATGGCTATGTAATCAGCCACCTTTGACTTCAATATACAGTTGCAAGTAGCGCCTCGCCCTGTCTTTTGTTCCTTCTTTGTGTGCCGTTACTGTTGGCGCTTCATTTTTGGAAAGGTACCGGTCATATATACATCAGTGAAGCATAGAATCACAGGATCCGGCGCAGGAAATGCCTTATGCGTATCCTGTAGTGTGCGACTATTATAGATGTAACTATAGACGATATAGATGTAATTCCATAAATGGGCGTTTATGGAATTACATCTATATTTCCGCATCACTTATTAGAAATTCTCTTCGCCCTGCTGTTGTGTTAATGCTTATTAGTTCACCTTGTCGTATAGTTTTTCACTTTCATTTTATTCTTCACGCACACATAGACATTGTATAAAAAACAGCTTTCCCACAACACAAATAATACCACTTGTGCAAGAGGGAAATGGAATTTAGTTTCGTACAACTCAGCGGTCTCGTGGTGGAAAAACTACAGGTGCCTTCCGACCAGGTGCGGGTATTGTCCATCTTCAATGTCGCAGGAGCTGCAACCCCTGTTGCACCTGTCACCCTTCTCTGCATTCCCGTGGCTACGTTTGTCATCGTCCGTTGTGGACACGGGTGAATGTGCACCTGTCGACGTGTGGTTCCTTCACAAACTGCTTACCAGTCTGCTTTCCTTCAAGTTTGTTCTCGTTGTTTACTTTTTTTCGTGCATGTTTGCATTCACCTCTGTTTTCGTTGACTTTGACATAAGTCAACGCCGATGTTGTTATTCTTGACGCCACTGATACGTTTTTTTTTATTGCACACGCGCAAGTTCCTAAAGTTGGTATTCATGCTTTCGTTTCCTTTCAGTTGCTTCTTTCTCTTCTCACTGAGAAAATGTATAAATTGAATTCTCTGTGCTTGAAGTCGCACTCTTCGTGATAGCAGGGCCCTGGCCGAACCACCAGTAATGTCCGTTTATTTTTCCTACGTGCTTTTATTCTTAGCAGAGAGTGCTAAGAATCTCTGGAACCGGACAGGCCGCCATTGGAATCTGAACCTGGCAACGTTTAACGCTAGTACGTAATCTAGTGAGGCGAGGCTAGCAGTGCTGTTGGAGGAATTAGCGGGCATTAAACGGGATATAATAGGGCTCAATGAGGTTAGGAGGAAAATCAAGCATATACAGTGCCAAAAAGCGGGCACGTCCTGTGCTACCGGGGCTTAGCGGAGAGGTGAGAACTAGGAGTCGAATTCATTATTAATAAGGATATAGCCGGTAACATACAGGAATTCTATGGCAATAACGAGAGGGTGGCAGGTCTTGTTGTGAAACTTAATAAGCTGCAAATAGAAGGTGCTACAGGCCCACGCGCCTACATCCATTCATGATGACCAACAAGCGGAAAGCTTCGATGAAGACGTGGAATCGGCGATGGGTAAAGTCATAACAAAACACACTATACTGCTGGGCGCGGGTAGGCAAGAAGGAGGCTGGAGACAAGTCAGTGGGGGAATATGGCATAGGTTCTACGAATATCAGGGGAGAATTATTAATACAGTTTGCAGAACGGAATAATATGCGGAAAATGAATACCTTCTTGCGCAAGCGGGATAACCGAAAGTGGACGTGGAGGAGCCCGAATGGCGAGACTAGAAATGAAATCGACTTTATACTCTGCGCTAACCCTGGCATCATACAAGATGTGGACGTGCTCGGCAAGGTGCGCTGCAGTGACCATAGGATGGTAAGATCTCGAATTAGCCTAGACTTGAGGAGGGAACGGAAGAAACTGGTACATAAGAAGCCGATCAATGAGTTAGCGGTAAGAGGGAAAATAGAGGGATTCAGGATCAAGCTGCAGAACAGGTATTCGGTTTTAACTCAGGAACAAGACCATAGTGTTGATGCAATGAAGGACAATCTCATGGGCATCATTAAGGAGCGTGCAATAGAAGTCAGTCGTAACTTTGTCAGACAGGATACCGGTAAGCTATCGCAGGAGACGAAAGATCTGATTAAGAAACGCCAAGGTATGAAAGCCTCTAACCCTACAGCTAGAATAGAACTGGCAGAAGTTTCTGAGTTAATCAACAAGCGCAAAATAGCTGACATAAAGAAGTATAATTTGGAAAGAATTGAGCATGCTCTCAGTAACGGCGGAAGCCTAAAAGCAGTGAAGAAACAACTAGGAATAGGCAAGAATCAGACATGCGTTAACAGACAAAGCCGGCAGTATCATTAGTAATATAGATAAGATAGTTCAAGTGGCTGAGGAGTTCTATAGAGATTTATACAGTACCAGTTACACCCACGACGATACTGGAAGAGGAATTTGACATTCCACAAGTAACGCCGGAAGAAGTAAGCCTTGGGAGCTATGCAAAGTGGGAAGGCAGCTGGGGAGGATCAGGTAACCGCAGATTTGTTGAACGATGGTGGGCAGATTGTTCTAGAAAGACTGGCCACCCTGTATACGCAATGCCTCATGACCTAGGGCGCACTGGAATCTTGGAAGAACACCGACATAATCTTAATGCACAAGAAAGGGGACACCATGGACTTGAAAACTTATTGACCGATCAAGTTAATGTCCGTTGGCTACAAAGTACTTACTAAGGTAATCGCAAATAGAATCAGGAATGCCTTAGACTTCTGTCGACCAAAGGAGCAGGCAGGATATCATAAAGGCTACTCAACAATAGACCATATTCACACTACAATCAGGTGATAGAGAAATGTGCGGAATGAAACCAACCCTTGTATACAGCTTTCATTGATTACGTGAAAGCGTTTGATTCTGTCTAAACTTCATCAGTCATGGAGGCATTACGGAATCAGGGTGTAGACGAGCCGTATGTCAAAATACTGAAAGGTATCTATAGCGGCTCCACAGCCACCGTAGTCCTCCATAAAGAAAGCAACAAAATCCCAATAAAGAAAGGCGTCAGGCAGGGAGATACCATCTCTCCAATGCTATTCACAACATGTTTACAGGAGGTATTCAGAGACCTGGATTGGGAAGAATTGGGGATAAAAGTTGATGGAGAATACCTTAGCAACTTGCGATTCGCTAGTGATATTGCCTTGCTTAGAAACTCAGGGGAGCAATCGCAATGCATGCTCACTGACCTGGAGAGGCAAAGCAGAAGAGTGGGTCTAAAAATTAATCTGCAGAAAACTAAAGTAATGTTTACCAGTCTCCGAAGAGAACAGCAATTTATAATAGGCAGCGAGGCATTGGAAGTGGTAAGGGAATACATCTACTAAGGGCAGGTAGTGACGGCGGATCCGGATCATGAGACGGACATAGTCAGAAGAATAAGAATGGGCTGGGGTTCGTTTGGCAGGCATTCTCAGATCATGAACAGCAGGTTGCCATTATCCCTCAAGTGAAAAGTGTATAAGAGCTGTGTCTTACCAGCACTCAGCTACGGAGCAGAAACCTGGAGGCTTACGAAGCGGTTTCTGCTTAAATTGAGGACGGCGCAACGAGCTATGGAAAGAAGAATGATAGGTGTAACGTTAAGGGATAAGAAAAGGGCAGATTGGGTGAGGGAACAAACGCGAGGTAATGACACCTTAGTGGAAATCAAGAAAACGAAATAGGCGTGGGCAGGGCATGTAATGAGCAGGGGAGATAACCGATGCCATTAAGGGTTAGGGACCGCATTCCAAGAGAAGGGAAGCGCAGCAGGGGGCGGCAGAAATTTAGGTGTGCGGATGAGATTAAGAACTGTTTGGGACAACATGGCCACAGTTTACATATGACCGGGGTAGTTGGAGAAGTATGGGAGATGCCTTTGCTCTGCAGCGGGCGTAGCCATGCTGGTGATATATATATTGTGACACGCTGACGAAGAAGATGTTGTCAGCTTGGTCGGAAGAAGACAACGCTCTGGACTTCGCGCGCTGGCTACCATCTTGTCAGCCGCTTCGATTGTTGCAAAGATCCTGTAAATATACGTCTGACTGTTTTTAACCCCGTAGCATTTTTGAAGGAGGTTGCGGGATCATAATCAAGACAGATTTACGCGCCGCGCGCTCCGTGGCTGCATCTACAATGCCACCACAAGGCTAGGATGCTTCGGGCCCGTCGGCACCCACACCCACCGTCATTCTAGCACAACCCCGCGACCCAGGAACCTTGTCTGGCACCGACGACACTGATGTTGAAGACTGGCTTCAACTATATGAGCGGGTGAGCTCCAGCAACCACTGGGATCAGACCATCATGCTCGCTAATATATTTTACCTCGCGGGCACCGCACGCGTCTGGTTTCACACCCACGAGGAGGAACTTACCAGCTGGGACATTTAAAAACAGAAACTCAAAGATTTGTTTGGTAAACCTGTTGGATGTCAGCGCGCCGCCCAAGGAGACCTCGTTTCGCGTGTCCAGACGTGCACTTTATTATATCTCACGTACATCCAAGACGTGCTCGCTCTGTGCCGCAAAGTGGATCCGAAGTTGTCCGGACCTGATAAGGTTGCACATGTCATTAAGGTTATAGCAGATGATGCCTTCCATCTCCTTGTTTTCAAGAATTCTTCCACTGTGCAAGCCATCATTACCGAATGCCGGTGGTATGAACAAGCCAAGAGTCGCCGCATTGCCCAGCCATTTCCCCGCCTTCCCAACACGTCTGCTACGTCCACCTACGAAGACCTCCGCAGTACGCCCACGCCCGATCGCCCTGATGACGTCCTACATATCATCGGACGTGAAATAGAAGCAGCATCTCCTGTCACAACCCCAACCCATGGCCCCGACAAATGCCAGGCGACCGTTTCACTGATACAGTCCGTCGTGCGCAAGGAATTGGCCAGCATTGGCCTGACCAACGTCTGCTCAGTTAATCGACCTGACTACACTCCGTCCAGCACTGGCACACGCACCCGCAGCCTGAATGTTCCAACGCGGTATCGCAATCGCGCCGAATGGCGCACTCCAGCCTATATGCTTCACTTGTGGCCGTATCGGTCATATTTCACGTCACTGCCGGTCTTCGTGGGTTTCCACCCCCCGGTCCTACCTCCCATACCACGGCCCTCATACTGCTCCTCGGTTCCCCTCGCAAACGCAGCCAGTACATTCTGGCGACACTTCTCTGCCTACCTGCTCTAGCCGCTCTCCTTCGCCACGTCGCCGGTTCTCCCGATCGCCACCATCTTGACGATCACCGTCCCCTAGCTCCTTCCGGCGCACCCTTCCGGTAAACTAACGGGTGCTGGACCTGTTGGTGATGCTGCCAAAGCGACCCGACGCAAAAATCCTCTTCTGACATTGCCCACACATCGGAACCTCATTAAAGCGAACGTGGATTATGTACCTGTTACGGCTCTGATTGACACTGGCGCGCACATATCTGTGATGAATGTTCACCTTCCGAATCGTCTCAAGAAAGTCCTTACTCCTGCCCCGTCGCCTGTGGTCCAAGTCGCCGACGGTGGAACACCAGCCGTTATTGGCATGTGTCCGGCTCGCGTGAGTGTCGCCGGACATCATACTTCTGTTTTATTTTATGTTCTAGAGCACTTCCCTCACGACCTCATTCTGGGCCTTGACTATCTCTCTACACATTCCGCTTTGATAGACTGTTCTGCTGGTGTTGTGCAACTCGCTCTACCTGCTGCTATTGACCCTCCCGATAGTGCTCCGACTACGACAGATGCCCTACGTATGACGCTTGGCCACAACGAGTACAGCCGCGTCTTTACCCCATAGGCCCTGTGACTTCTGTCAGGCCGCGACCAGAGCAGCACCGACTCTGCTACAAGGACACGACTTATGACCGATACAGTGGATTTCAGCGAGCAGCAGAGACACGCTACTCACATGACAACAAACTTTCTCGCCACCCTGAGCCGCCTAGCATTTGTTTCGAGGAATATGCTGGGAACCGCGACCCTCCCGTGTTCTACAACTGCGGTTCTACAGAACATATAACTCGGTACTGTCCCCACCGCCGTGAATCACGACTGACACCACCGATGTGCTCGCCACCCGGAACGCGTGGGCAACAGAGCAACAAAGACCGTCAAGCGGAAAGTCAGAGAGGCCGAAATAATCTCTTGGGTGGCGGTAATGGAAAGGAAACATGCCATAAGTAACTACTTTAGAGGAAAAAACGAAATCAGGAAAGAAAGAATTTATGATAACTAAAAGGGAAGCTGATTACTTTTCGAAGCGAGATCGGGATGCCTTAGAACACGCACCTATAAAGCGAGATATAAGAAGGAACAAGAAGCATGTGCTTGCCGTGGTAAAGCTAGGGAAACTATGGAGCATCTTTTATTAGAATGTGAAGACGTCTACGCAGCGGTCGATTTAAGCACCACTGGATTCCTTGAAGCCCTTGGGTTCAGTGGGAGCAGTGGAAAAGTAAACATGTCCGCAATAGGCGATTGGAGTATTGGTGCACGAAAAGTAGGGAAACGACAAAAGACAGAGACGTACAAAAGTACAGATAGTAAGAGGGGATCAGAAACATTGGGTGTGGGAGTTTTCCTTGAGGAAAATCAAACTGATTCTGATAGTGTTTCTTTTTTATTGTTTAACTTAGGTAGGACATATGGCAGTATAATAGCAAGAGCTTGCTGGCGCAACCCACCGCCCCGTTCCAAAGGGGCGCTCATAACATCCATCCATCCATCCATTCATCCATCCATCCATCCATCCAGCGTACTTCACATGACTTCCGGACGACCAACTTGGGATTGTTTCTCGCACGAGACCAGGCGCAGCGTATTCCGCGGCACCTAATCGGAGTTTCACCCCACAATCCAACCGTCCCCATCGCTCTCCGTCCTCTCGGCGCCGTTCTTCCTCACCGTCACCTTGAAATTTGCATGCGCGGCCAATGGAAGTGTGGTCGCTGGACGGTCTTTGCAAGAAATACCTCTGCCTGTTGTGATGCTCAACAACTAAGTGAATGTGTTGACAGAATACAGATTATGGAGTTAGCTGATACTGCGGTGATTGTGTCTGTGATGAGTCTCGCGTTCAACAATCGTCTGGGCCACAAAGTTGTGTTTCCTTGAAACGACGCTGTTACTTTTCGTGGATTAGGCGGCGGTGGCCTCATGCCCTTGGTGTTTGTGCTGTGGGTGTTTTGTTGGCCGGGAAAATGTTTGTGTGAGAATTCCTGGTTCTTCTAGTAGTTCGCACGATGTAATTCTTGGTGTGATTGCAGACAGAAGAATCCATCAGAAGATGGAAGAGGCCGTCTGAAGCCGCGATGATCTCTTTTCTAGAGCCCAATAAATGTTTTCCGATCCGATTGGTGTCGATTTTCTTGAACTGTGCGGCGCTTCCATGGACTGTGGTAGTGCCGAAATATTGTTGGACAAGTTGTGTATACCAGCACATTCCGAACAAAGCTCGCATGGCGAAAACAGGGACACAGTCAGTGTTCTCGATGAAGTGATTGCACCATCATGGTGCCTGACGCCGGTTCGTGTTTCTTCAACTATTATTGATGCTGCTTCCGTTAACCTTGTATATATGCATCTTAGCATAAACTGTGCCAAAAAAAGATGCGGCTGCCCTGCTCTATCGTGTGCATGACGAAAGGAGTCGCCACATTTTGGGCGCTGAACTGTTCCGCCACGCCGATTGTTTTTCCGCGTAGTGCGAACATCGCTCTCTTCGATGACGCCTCGAGCATCTCAATAGCGGCACTAACTGCGGATATCATCACAGCCTGCTTTTCTGGCGTTAATCATCATTCTGAAGAGCTAATGCTCGTTATGATCAGCAAGGATCTCTGTACATCGGAACGGCAAGCACTGGTACAAGTCCTTTCCTGGCATGTTACTGCATTCGACTTCACGCATGGAGTTGCACCCCTTCATTTATTGTCGTCCCGCGCTCGCCGCGGAATAGATACCGGCTCAGCACATCCCATTTGCCAGAAGCCCTACCGATATTCATTCTCCGAACGCAAAGTGATTGCAGGACAAATCTAGAAGATGATGAACGAAGGCGTCGTTGAAGAGTCGTCGAGCCCATGGGCAGTCCCAGTAATCCTGGTCTGAAAAAAAGATAGCTCCTGGAGATTCTGCGTGGATTACAGACATCTAAACGCAGTGATGAAGAAGGATGTGTATTCGCTACCGAGAATCGATGACGCCATTGAGTACTTACACGCTGCTTCTTATTTCTCAACGCTTGATTTGCGATCGGGGTATTGGCAAATACCTATGGACTCTGACGACAAGGAAAAGACCGCTTTCGTGACTGCAGATAGCCTATTCAAAGTTAATGTTATGCCTTTTGGCCTTTGCAATGTTCCGACCTCCTTTGAAAGATTTATGGACACACCACTACGTGGTCTAATGTGGGAGATACGCGTGTGTTACTCCGATTATGTAATCTCAGGTTGTACGTTTGAAGAACATAACGACCGCTTCTGAACAAAAACAATGTCGGTTTGGCGAACGCCAAAAACTGTTCTGGGACACTTAGTCGACAACGATGGCGCCACACCCGATCTTTGTAAGATTGAAGTGGTCAGCTCCTTCAAGCCACTGCTGTCAGCATGAGAACTTCGCTCGTTCGTTGGCCTATGATTGTAGTTTTGTTATTTTGTTTCCTCGTTTGCCGACAGCGCTTACCCGTTGACAAATATTTTGCAACAAAATGCGGCCTTCAGTTGGCCACCAGAGTTTGACGCGTCATTCTCTCAACTGAAGTTTATACCAACGTCAGCACCCCTCTTGCGTCACTTCAATGCATCTTGCCCGACACAAGTTGACACTGATGCTAATGGAATCGGCATAGGAGCGGTGCTTGTACAACGTCACAGTGGCGCAGAGCATGTCGTTGCATAAGCCAGCCGTTGCCTGAGCAAATCTTAACGCAAATATATGGTTACGGAACAGGAATTCCTGGCAGCTGTTTTCACCGCACAGTTTTGGTGTTATCATTACGGTAGACTATTCAAGATAATCACCGACCATCATTATCTCTGCTGGCTGGTCGGCTTGCGTGAAACCTCTGGTCGTCTTGCACGTTGCACACGGCGCCTTGAGGAATATGTCATTGTGGTATCGTACAAGAGTAGCCGCCGTCACGCTGACGGAGCCTTCCTCTCCGATTCCTCTTGCGACTACCGACTGCGATGCAGAGAATTTTCACGACTGTTTCGCTGCTATTACTTCTACTCTCCCTGACGCGGCAGACTTTCGGCGAGAACAACGCAATGATCTTACCCTCCATCCGCCTTTTGTCGCCGCCTGTACTTCGCGAGGCAGCGGCCGCTTTAGAGTTCGTGGTAAGTTCCTCTACAAAAGTAATTACTCCGGGCATGGAACGCGTTTTCTGCTACTTCTGCCCGAGAGTCTCCGCTCTGTCGTTCTACGGGCTGTACATGACCATGCGACATCCGGCCATTTCGGCTTCGTACAAACGCTACATCGCATCTATATATAGGAACGCTTTTACTGGCCCAAGATGTAGGAAGCAACCAGGGGCTATGTCCCTAGTTGGGAAACGTGCCAACGTCACAAGCGACCGATCGCCGCTGCCCCGTGTTCCCTTCGGCTATTGACACCACCTGGTACGCCATTAGAGCAATTAGGCATTGACCCCGTTATCTAAGAATGGGAACCGTTGTATAATTGTTTGCGTGGACCATCTTACACTTTACGCAGACACTGCAGCCATATCCTTTTCCACAGCTGCTTGTGTGGCAGTCTACCTGCTGCGTTCCGTGGTCTTTCGTCATGGCCCACTGCGTTTTATCATCAGCGGCCGTACTCATCAGTTCACTGCTGACGTTGTTGAATATTTGCCACGTTTGTGCACTTCACAGTTCTGCCATTCCATGCCGTATCACCCACAGACCAATGGCCTTCTTCAAAGCACAAACAGAACGCTGATCAACATGCTTGCCATGTACGTCTCCTCCAATCATCAGAACTGGGACGACGTGCTGCCCTTCATCCCTTGCGCATTCAACATGGCTAAACGCGAAACCACGAAGTATAGCCCATTTTATCTCCTGTACGCCAGGTTACCGCGAGGCCCTCTGGACACTTTCTTACCTTTCATTCTCCACACTGAAGACTCTGTATCGAAGACCTTGTGCCTCGCTGATGAAGCCCCTTGAATAGCTCTTCGTACTCTGACCTCGCAAATTGGTTCGAAAGATCGATACGGTGACCGGTACGAACAAGTATCGTTCGAAAAAGGTGACTTGGTTGTTCTTTTGACTCCGCAACGCAAGCGTGGATTCTTTCAGAACCTTTTGTCGCAATATTGAAGCCCATTTGTAGTTGTGGACCGCCTGAGCGAACTCATATAATAACTCGTCTCCTGTGCAAGGGTCGGCGATCAAGCAGAACGCAGCTGACTCATATTGCTCGCCTGAAACATTTCTAGCCTGCTTGTCCATCCTGACAGGCCCTTCGGGCTTCGTCTGCTTGCGGGGAAATGTAACGGAGATAATAAAGGCAGTGAGAAAGAAGAGAGGGTGACGAAAGAGATTTGGAGGCCGGACTGCGCTACCACTATCATCCATGTCCTATAAGTACACTCATTTTGTCACAAGTCTTCCTAACGATATAATGTAAGGACCAGATAAGACAGGCAGAGCGCTGGTGCCTTTGCGTTGCTCTTTCCCTTCTGCTTTCTGCTATTCTCTTCCAGCGCCCGCCTTGCGAGCGTCCGCGGCCACGCTCACTTGACACTCGGTCACGCTGCAAGCTTCCGGCGTGCTTGCAGCCAAGAAACTTAATATGGAGGCAACTAGTCCACGGAGTGAGGTCGTTGTTGGTCAGCCATCTAGCGCGCAACGAACTTTTCGGGTGGGTGGCTCTGACTGTTAAGCCCTGACCTCAAGTCTCGCTGAGTCGCAGGTAGGCAAGTATGGCCGGTGATTCTGCACAATGAGACAGCTGCTCAGTTCATCTGTCGCGTACCTCTTTTCAGTGTTGCCGCTCACTGATCAAGACTCGCCGATGGTAAAGTCTTGCCCATGAGCCCCGTCCACGGAGCAATGCTGGTCGGGCTCATCGCAGGCGCACGTGAAAGGGCAGAAAACAGCTAGCGAAACTGCGCTCAATTCTGCCCAGGAGCGGTATTTATGGGCTTCGTACTTGTCCCATGCCTTGGCGTCACATCGAAGCTGCCCTGCTGCAACCAGCCATATCTTGCTGTCTGGCGAGGCGTGGTGAGCGATGAGCGCGTTAGCTGCTTGCACCCACAGAATGGGGTAATTATGGAATCCATTGATCTCTGATACATCCGAGACAGCTGTTAGTGCTAAGGCTGCTGGCAGGAAATAGGAGGTATACCGGAAAGATGTAGCCCAGCTGCTGCCACAGTAGCGAGATGGCTCGCATGACGTCCGGCAAGCTGCATGCTGAGCCATCAGATTCAAGGGGGGAATCCGAGCAGCACGAGGCGGTGTGAGTGGCGGCAGTACTCATGCCAGTCAGACCCATGGCCAAGGAAGCGTGAATAGCATTCGTTGAATCACGTGCAGTGGCGGCCGCGGTACTCACTGCATCCGAAAGCATGGCCAGCAGAGCGTGAACGGCATCAACGAGGGTGCGATATGGGTTTTAGTCGGTGATCATAGAATGATGTCTGGATAGCGCACCCAAAACGCGCTCACAAGGAACGGTCGAATACAAGCGCTAGTCTTCGTCTGTTCGTTTGTTCTGTCCGTATTTTGTTGCGCTATGCATTCCATGGTGAACGTCATCACTTGGCGGCCAAAGGGTCGGTGAGATCCTGGGAAAGAAATCCTTGGCAAGGTAAGCGTGGACGGTCTTCCCTAGGCGCGGGAGGCACCCATGTTGACAGGTCCCTCGCGGCCTGTCTTTAAGGCCGGGGTGCCTTATGCTGCATTTTCTTCGGCTGTGCTATTCTAAGAAAGAGAAAAGACAAGCAGAGGGCCGGTCCCTTTAAGCTGTTCTCATGAAGGTTGTTGTATCGTAAGGTGTAGGGTAGCTGGGTCAGGAGGCCAGACGCACCGAGCCACACTCGGGGCCCTCCGTCCCAGAAGAACAACCACGACTCCAATCGTCAGCGATCATATCTCTGTCTTCCCTCTCTATCTGCTCCTTGACTGCACCAGCCTTCTTGTGGCCACTCTGACATCAGGTATGAAAGTAACATGGAAACCGAAACTAGAAACGAAACCAACTGCACAACAACGACACAACATACACCTGCCCTTAAAAGAAAAAGAAAGAAACTAGGAAAGAAACTTGCACACTTCACAAAGACTGTCTAAGGGGTCACAAAGTCACTCAGCCATGCTGGAGTTCGGCGGATTCTAGTTCTGCGTTCCAACTGTGCTGTAACACTTCTGGATGTCGATGGGGGCTCTAGTCGATGCTCCTCTCCACTTTGCTCGTTCTCTGCTTGATCTGTTCGTTCGGTGGTGTCAAGAACGCCAGGGTGCTCAGCTGGCATAATTTGAGGCTCGGAAACAACAGGAAAACTGCATACCAGTCGCCAGCCACAGGAGCAGCTGTTGTCAACGGTGAGCCTCCTTGACGACCCGTGTAGGGCACCTTAGACAGCCCCTCGGCATTCCATGTGTTGTTGTCTTCCAGGGTGAAAGCACTATTTCCCTTTTTTACCCACTATCTTCAGGGGTCCACTGTAGGACAAATCGCCTTTCCTCTAAACATGAGGATCTTTCGCCCTCACGAAGTCACCCGTACGGAACGTTGGCACTTTCGCCCCTCTTTTTCGATCTGTATACTCCTTGCTGCTCATTTGTTTATCTCTCACCCTCTTCCGTAATTGGGCAATTTCTGGTGCCGGCTTGTAAAAGAAACCTGGGTCTGGCGATATGCCCACTATGTCCAACATGGTGCGTGGAGCACGTCCATGCAAGAGTACAGCTGGTGGAACGCCCGTTGTTGCATGTGGTGTACTGCGATAAACAGCCAGGTGCTCCAATAATGCTGCCTGCACGTGCTCTTTAAAAAAAAATTAAATTATCGGGTTTTACGTGACAAAACCACTTTCTGATTATGAGGCACGCCGTAGTGGGGGACTCCGGAAATTTCGACCACCCGGGGTTCTTTAACGTGCACCTAAATCTAAGTACACGGGTGTTTTCGCATTTCGCCCCCATCGAAATGCGGCCGCCATGGCCGGGATTCGATCCCGCGACCTCGTGCTCAGCAGCCCAACACCATAGCCACTGAGCAACCACGGCGGGTTGCACGTGCTCTTTCAAGACCCTGTTGAAACGTTCCACCTGTCCGTTACTTTGAGGATGATAAATCGATGAGCAGGACTGCTTAATTCCGTGCTTTCGGAGAAAATCCTCGAACAGGGTAGACTTCAGTTGCCGTCCATGATCTGGTTAATATCTCATCTGGGTACCCCTCTCGACTGAATACTGCTGTCAAGAATCCGATTACAGCATCAGTTGTCACACTTCAGACAAAGGATACTTCAGGCCACTTGGAATAAAGGTCAAATAACGTTATTGCAAACTTGCAGCTCTCCTTAGCTCTTGTAAAGGGACCGACAATGTCCAGCTCTAGTTTCTGCGAAGCACGGCCAGGTAGCGGAATGTGTTCCAGTGGTGCTACTGCGGGCTTGGCTGACTTATCTGCCGCTTGGCAGACACTGCAAGGCGAGATTGACTGCTCTACTTGTTTGTCGAGTCCTGGCCACAAAGCTGCACGCGAAGCCTCTGCTTTGTGCGCACAATCTCTTGGTGACCTTCATGCGCCGACTCCACGAGCGTTGATGTTGATGCAGCTGGTATGACCAGGCGCTCATCCCGCAATAGAAGGCTGTCCATAACTGTCAACTCATCCCGCACGTAGAAAAAGGGCCGCAACTCAGGCTGAAGACTGCAATTCGCCGGCCATCTAGTTGTGACGTAAGTCATCACCTGCTGTAGCAGCAAGTCGGATTGAACAGGTTCCTGAACTTGTTCTTGTACGTTTGACAGAGGGAATCGTGATAGAGCATCCTTCACCTTGTTATCACTTCCACGGTGATATAGTACATCAAAATTGTAGTACAGTAGTCGTGCCGACCATCTTGCAATTCGGGTAGAGCGGCGGTCTGTGCCCCTGGATGAGAGGAGAGTCACCAGAGCTTGATGGTCAGTTCGTAGCTCGAACTTCCTTCCCCAAAGAAAAACGTGCCATTGTTCACACGCCCATACGCATGCGAATGCCTCCTTTTCTCCCACCGAGCACTTGCGCTCCGTTTGCGACAGCGTTCGAGACGCGAAGGCAACGGTGCGGAGTTCAATTCCGTACCTCTGTTGTAGCACTGCTCCCAGACCGTGGTCGGAAGCATCTGTAGTCACTACCGGAAGTAGCGAGAGGTTAAACATGTGCACGGCCTTCCTTGTTGCGAGTAGTTGCTTCACCGCACGGGTGCTTTGAGCAGCCTTGTCGTCCCAGGAAAAAGAAGCTGCTTGACGAAGTAACTCGCGAAAAGGCTCTACGACGTCAGCAAAGTGAGAAACGAACTTTGCATAATAGCTAATAAGGCCAAGGAACGAACGTGGCTCTGTCGTGTTCGTGGGCGCTGGGGCATAAACAATAGCTTCCACCTTCGATTTCAAGGGTGACAAGCCGTTGTGGCTGACGACATTTCCCAAGAATGTCAGTTCTTGCGCATTGAACAAGCACTTTTCGTTAAGCCGCAGGCCAGTCGCTGAGATGCATTGGAGAACATCATGAAGGTTCGCAGAGTGCTCAGCCGCAGGTGTACCGTAGACGATGATATCGTCTATGTAGCAAAGTACACCCCTGCAGCTTCTCAGGATTGAAGTCATCATCTTCTGAAAAGCGGCTGGTGCAGAGGCGAGGCCGAAACACACTCGACGGAACCGAAAAAGACCATCGTGCGTAATGAATGTCGTCAGACCGCGGCTTTCAGGCGTTTATTCCAGTTGATGGTAGGCTGATGCCAAGTCAATTTTTGAAAAGTGTGTTGTCCCTGCTAGCTGATGTAGTAAGCCGTTACTATGGGGAAGAGGAAATTCATCAACGATGATAGCTTTGTTGGCTTCACGAAGGTCCACACAAAGCCGAATGCTGCCGTTCTTCTTTCGGACCACTACCACCAGAGAAATCCATTCAGAAGCATCCACTTTCTTGATTATACCTGCTAGCTCAAGCCGCTGTACTGCCGCAGAAACTTGTTCCCGAAGGGCCAGAGGAAGTTGACGTAGCTTAGCGGCCACTGGAGTCACATCCAGCTTGCGGTTGATGTGATGAGCAAAGCCTTTTACTAGTCCTGTCTCATCTGAGAACTAGTGGCTGAATTTCTCGCGAAATTCCAGAGGTGGAAGGTCGGAAGCAAGACTTTTCATTTGCAGGCATTTCAACTCAGCCCCATGTATATGCAAGTCCAGGCTCCTGATCGCGTCCAATCCAAGTACTGCGGTTTCTTGCTGTACAACATACAAGAGAACAGGGACAGTGCGTTGCTTGTAAGCAACGGTAGCGGGAAAACAGCCCATCACCGAAATCTTGCTGTTAGAGTAATCCAATAAAGCAACAGCAGGTGGTAGCAACGCCTTCATACTTTGAAAATGCTTCATGTAAATATCCTCCATTATAATGCATACTGACGACCCTGTATCTACTAAAAAGTTCACAGGAATGGCTTGAACTTGCAGTTCGATGGAAATGCTGAGGCGCGAAACGCCGGTCAGACATGCGTCCGCTTGCACTTGCGTTACGCGTTGCTCGGCTCTCTCGGCACTTGCGTTACGCGTTGCACGCTCTCTTTAAATTCCGAACTGCGGCACATAACCTGAAAGTGACCTACTTTTCAGCATCCAGAAAATTTCTTATGTTTAGCGTTGAAATTCGGCGAACTTGCCAAACGTCTAATCAACCCGCAGCGGTAGCAACGACGCTGCTTCGTATCCCTTGCAGATGCCGGCTGCGTCTGTTGACACTTCAGCGGCGGGGGCGTAAACTCTTTACGGCGACCGTCACGCGACTTCGACACGGAAGCCCCTGAATGTCGTCCGTACTTCACCTCCTCCGCTGCGCCGAACTACCGAAGGCTCTTCCAACTGGCTTCGTAATGCTCTGCTATTGTAACTGCCCTGTCCGAGGTCAGCTTTGTGCCTTCGAAAAGGAAACGCTCACGAAGCCTGTCCGATGCGATACCAGAAATGAGTTGGTCGCGGACAGCTATGTCAGAGGATCCCGCGGACTCACAGTTCTTTGCTAGTTTGCGTAAATTAGCAATGTAGACATCCGTATGCTCACCCGGATTTTGTATCCTCTGTTTGACGCGGTGCCGTTCGACAAGCACATTCGTCGTGGTTGAGAACTGGCGGTCACAAATGCACAGCGCGTCTTGAAACGCATCTTTAGACGCAGTTTGGCTTGTAGAAGTAGTATGCTGATCTGGGACTGGTACCGTGGGAGTAGTAGCAGACAGAATAGTAGCACCGTTCGTCGATGCGTTGCGGAATTTACGTTGCCCCTCGACACCAAGCGAATGCAGGAGTATGGCTCTCCGCCGAGACACAGCAAACCCGGTGGCGCCCGACGCTTCCAAGTAGGTAGAAAATAGTTCCTTCCACTGCTTCCATGGTATGCGTGACTGACCTGGGGTTTCCAGAAATGCAGGTGGAGGCGTAAGTCCCGCGAAACTCATCGTAAGGCCAGCTCGTCGCCAATATGTTGTATCGTAAGATGTTGGGTAGCTGGGTCAGGTGGCTAGACGCACCGAGCCACACTCGGTGCCCTCCGTCCCAGAACAACAACCACGACTCCAATCGTCTGCGATCAAATTTCTCTCTTCTCTCTCTACCTGCCCCTTGACAGCACCAGCCTTTTTATTGCCACTCTGACGTCATGTATGGCGTAACAAGAAAACCGAAACTAGGTACGAAACCAACTGCACAACAACGACACAACAATGGTGATAATGATGATGTCCCTATAATAGTGCTCGTGCCCACCCTGGGAGGTTGGCGAAGAATATGCTCTTTGCATATTCTGTTCGTCATTTAATTTTTATACTGCTAGTTTTAGAGCTCAGCTCTTAGGCGCCCGTTCCTGCGCCGAGCATCGGCGTCTGCGTTGTCCCCCGTAACCGAGCGAACGAGCAGAGTGAAGGAAAAGAGCGAACGCGGAGCTCACGGGAGAGGAAAGATGGCCATAACGAAGAAAGCGCGAGGAGAAAGCGTAGGCGGACAGTGCAGCGGAACCGTGAGGCGGAAAGTGGAGGAGGAAGCTATGGCGAAACCGTGAGAAGAAAAGTATAGTTCCGCGCAAGACGGGCTCTGCGGAGAAGATGGCTACGAGAGGGCGCCACAGTAGCGCGCGCCGTCCATGTGGAAACAAAGCGCTGCATGAGCAGAGGTCTGTCGGCGGCGACTGCTGTGTATCGCGCCCACGCTTCACCCAGGCGCTGCCTCTCGTGATCTCCCGATTAGCGAAGCAGTGGCGCCACACTACGCTCCGTTTGCAAGGTGCTGCACGAGACAGATTGTCCGCGCCAGCCAATATATCGCGAAATGAAAACACGTATACAGCTGCGCTCAAATTTCGCGTTAGGGAGTATCATTATCGTCGGTTACTTTCTTTTTTTGACACAGTACGTAGTAGAGGTGCAAAGTATTGCTGCAAGCCCACTTGATGAAGTTTTATCCAGCACTGCAGAATGGAGTCATGAGCTAACATTTGGAAAACTACTTCCTACTGAGTGGCCACAGAATCGTTCTCTGTAGTGTTGCCTGAGTGGCGTAAACTGCAGATGCTTGTATATGTACATGGTGTTCCAGGTAACTTGGACCAAGACTTTGAAAAAAAACCTATGCGTTCTTCATAATAGAAATCGCGTGGATGTTGTTCGCGTTTATCTAAACTTATAGCACCATTTTTTCACTAATTAGCCGAGATAAATTAACTAACTTTTTTAAATATAGCTTGAACGTTCAGGCGTCAATAGGAAAGTTCTGAAGCTCCATAAATATTCCCCAACTCAGGCGCTTCCAACGAGATAGACTTAGCGTGGCCGTTTTTATTCGGGAAAAACAAAAGCCCGCGGAGTTTAAAATATACCACGTGACAGCGCGCTCTGTGCGCCCGAATGCGCCACGATTACAGCGCTCTCAACCGTGCTTTGTAAAAAAATATCGCTCCCTTCGCGCCTTTCGTACTGCGCACGACAGAGCGTCGTGTTGTGCTTGGTTCCGAGATAGACGCCAGTGGGTTCCGGCGGCAGTTGAAATACAGTGCGTCTCCCATTTCTGCGGCGATAATTGCACCCTCACGCTAGCAGAATGCATGCGGAGGAAAAATGACCAGCTCATGAGTTCAAATTTGAGAGCAAGACTCCAACAAGCAAACACGCATTTAGCAAGCTTGATAACGTCGTGTGGATTACGCTGGTTGTCACAAAAAAAAGAATTGTAAACTGACACGAAAGGTTGCGTTTTAGCTTCCTGTCCATTCCCAGTCGGAAAAGGATTTGTAATTTCATGCTACTTACGTACCTTTTCCACGTCGTACAAAAGTTTCACACAGATGACTCTTTTTATGGATAACGGTTGTAGATTTATTCGCTGTGATATCTGTCTAAAGAATGTGTTCAAACAAGTCGCCCTTTGCCATAATGCAGTATTGGCACCGTTTCAGCACGTCCGATGTAGATTTTTTGATGACGCGAGGCGGTATCTCGCTGCAGGCCTCAGAAATCTCCGCCTTTAGCGCTTCTGGTGTAGTTGTAGGTTTGCGGTACACTCGGTCTTTCACATGTAGCCACAAGAAGAAGTAAAGAGATGTCAAGTCCCGTGACCTTGCAGGCCATGCCACTGGTCCATGCCGCCCGACCAACTGGCGTTTGAAGGCTTCGTCAAGCAAGGTTCGGGCAAGGCTGCTGCTATGAGCTGGTGCACCGTCGTGCTAATACCAAGTTCGCTTTACAAACTCATGCGGAAGATCACAGCGAAGATCTTCGACTGGGCCTTCCAAGATGTCGTTCACGTACCGGTGAGCAGTGAGCGCGTGGTCAAAAAATATAGGGAAAATTTTTCTTCCGTCAAAGATACCGCACTGAATGACAATTGGTACTGGTGTCTGGTCTACGCCACCCAATGTGGATTCGTATCGCTCCAATAATGCGCAATGTGGACGGTGATTTGAGAATTTCTGGGGAAGGTTGCCTCATCTGTCCACAGCACTTTGTCAACAAAATCTGGTATTTCGTCACTGTTCACAAGGATGCAATTTGAGAAATCAAGCCACCATTGAAAGTCTCGTTCTTGCAGCTTTTGATGCAGTTGGAGGTGATACGCACGCATTTCAGCCTTCCTAAGAACTCTTGACACTGAAGAATTTGAAATGCCGACCTCACCACTCACATCACGCACGCTGGATTGAAGGTTCGCAGTCATGAAAGCCAAAATGTCTCCTTTAGTGTCTTCACTGATGGTCTCCTTTCTGTGCCACGTCTTCTTGAAGCTACCTGTTTTTTCAGCGTCAAGTAACTCCTCATAAATGTTTTGTGCTAGGTCTTTCCCCACATTGCCAATTTCGGTATACCTTGTCAGCTTTCCTCTTGTCGCCCCGTGCCGCTCCCAAGGCTGAGACCATGTTCGCCTTGTGCTCGCTTGAGTACGGCATGCTTTCGGCACTGCTAACAAATTCTTCGAAAAGGTTGCGCGGCACCACAGTAATAAACAGTCGAGCTCATCGGCATTTAGCCGCTGGCACAGCTTGGAAGAAAAGCGGCGTTGTAACAAGTGATGCTCTCTCTCGCGCAGGTTCGAGATGTATGATGCATGTATTGTGTGTATTTTTTCTATTCCGCATCGACTTGAACGCTGCAAAAGAAGTGCTCTTCTCGTCATGTCGGAATAAACGGCTGATGACGGCGCGTCCTTCGGCGACAGGCGCGAGCGGCTGCTGTCGAAGCGCTTTTTCAGAGCGCCATCGCCAGCCGCTACCGCAAATGGCAGAACCGAGCTAAGGTTGAAGCCCTTTCTCGTAAGTGAAGGGAAGGCGCAGTGCTGGCGATGTTTTTTGCAAACCACTCATGAGAGCGCTGTAATCGCGGCGCATTCGGGTGCGCACAGCGCGCTGTCACGTAATATTTTTTTATACTCCGCGGGTTTTCATTTTTCCCGAATAAAAACTGCCACGCTATGTCTATCTCGTTGGAAGTACCTGGGTTCGGCAATATTTGTGAAGCTCCACAACTGTCCTATTGACGCCTGAACGTTTCAAGTTATATTTATAAAGTTGATTAATTTATCTCGGCTAATTACTCAAAAACGACGAACACGAAATGGTAGTGTAAGTTTAGACAAACGCTAAGAACATCTACGCAATTTCTGTTCTGAAGAACGCATAGGCTTTTTCAAAATCTTTATCCAAGTTCGCTGGGACACCCTGTATATTCTCACTTGGAAAATACGGCCACTCCAAATGCGGAACGAACAAAGTTCCTGCAGCAGTGTGATGGCACGAGATGGTCTCCGTTCTGAATTCATGAACTGAAGGTTTATCTGATGCAGCAGAAAGACACAAGTCTTGTTTCAAAAGCCTGCAACTAGTTTAGCTTGGCTGGAGCAATGATTGATGCAAGGAAGCATAGTGTGGCTCCAAGATGGATGTTGATTCTCGATACACTCTGAGGGGTGGGACTGTAGAATGTGCGGCGTTCTTCTTTGTTGTTGCTGCTGTTGTTGTTTTTCAGACAGAAGCTGCGGCTAGATTCAGTGCACCACTTGACTGGTTTCCTTGGGCTGCATGTCATGTGGCAGGATGAAGGGAGGACTAAAACATTGCGGCACTTCGTGTTTACATTATTTCAGGTCCGCGGTTTCAAAAAGAGCCCGAAGAAGTGGTGCGATGTATTTTCGTTACTTAGCTATTTTGTTCACACCGTTTGGAACAGTCGTGCCATGCGAATCCATCACTGTGGCCCCTCAGCGTTTCCATACGAGTGTCACTGCGCGCAAAAAGAGGAATGTTCCAGGTGCTCCGCAGAAAAGCGGGCTCAACAGGGGGATCGCCCTAGCGCAACGGCCTTCTCCATCGCTCAATGTCAGGAGAGCCGGAGTACTCGGGCGGTATCCGCAAATCCCGAAACACGTGAGACACGCCGAACAACCGTCCTTCACGCCTGCATACCTAGTCCTACGAAAGCACAAAAATAAAGCACGTCTAGATACTTTGTACGTTCAGGCCCATTCGGCATTGCGAGAACGCCGGTCAATAGCACCCTCTATTCCACAATTAGCAATTTCTGGCTGTACGAGCCTGTGGTAATTAATGTTTGGCAACGCAATAAATCTTATCAACTGATTGTACTGCAGTGGGAATTTTCTAGAATGTTGTGCATGAAAAGATTAGTTGTATGCATTGCCTCACGCAAACAATGGAAATTGCACGACGACAAATTCGTACTCAGCGCACGAAAAGACACATACGCCACTTTTTCCTGTTCCTGCTAAGGCAAATGAGTGAAGTCACACAACGTTCAGGTGAAATGAGCTGTTGCGATCGGTGTACACTAGTTTCCCGTGCAGCAACGCAGGACCGTGGATTATAAACAATAGCGCAACCAAATATACGCGCAATAAAACCACAGAATCAACGGTTACCTGTTCGCACGTGACTGAGCGTGTGACTGGCTATGCAGTATTGGTTGACGCTCGCTGTGGTTAGACTGTTGTCCAGAAATGTGCGTCGTTGGTGAATGCAAAATTTCTCGACAATTACAATTCGGAAAACTATGAGACTCAGTTTTTCTAGCTTGTGGTTGCGCATGTACTCAACGATCCTTAAACAGACCGTGGAAGCGCGATATTTACTGCTGCTTTGGAATCCGCATACTTAGAGCAACTGCTCTTAGAGCAACTCTTAAATCACAATTGTTTTCTGTTTTTCACGTAGCACAATGCAGATAGCTCGCTGTAAACCGTCGGCCGATTTGGTTTCGCTCGGTACCTGCGCAACATGTGACGCAGGCGCTGTGTGCCTACTTCGGGCGAGGCAGGTTAGGAAATCCACTGTAGGATCAGTTAATTCTCCTATCTGGCAGTTTTGAAATAACAATACAAATGCATCAGTGAAACTTTGGAACACTCGTTGACGTTGCTTTATATTGCTTCCCGCGTGGCTCTAAGAAGAACGTGGCGCCCTTGTGACGATTTGGCGCTAGCTACTTCTGTCGACTGCAGAACCCTTTTGTTGTCGGAAATAAAAGTCCATATTTTGTCCGCGTAACTCAATAAGCGAAGATGCGGCTTGTACCACCGGTGTCTCCGAGATTCCAACTGTGCACACGCTTGTGCGGTCCCGCAGGGCATGGTACCACCAGAGTCCTTCCATATTTTCTGTTCACGAAACTCTGCCGTCACGCTATGTGAGAGGCTTGTGCGCTGCTCAAAGCTGCCACGACGCGGCGCCACTGTGCCTCTGAGAGCGTCGATCGCGTACCGAAACGCTTGCGCGGTGCTAGGCGAGCTGATTGATAAGGTGCGCTCTGTGCACGTGCAGTTCTGGGCTGTTTAGCTGAAGTGGCTGGGCGGGACGACCATGAACAACAGGCGTTGCGTGGTCGGGTGTCGTACCGGCTTCATTGGAACGAACGAAAATGCGTCTTTGACTTGTTTACCGAGTTACAAGGAGGCGCGCGAGAAATGTAAGCGTGCCGAACCGCGACAGGGAAGTAGTGGTGTCAACTTTGAATGGAGATGTATGCACGCGTTTGCGCGTGAAACGCTTCGGCGCCTCGGACATCATCATTGCCAACAATTTCGATATAAGCTGCGGCGCCGTGTCAAGCGTGAAAAGCCAACCCTGAAGCCTGACTCCGTCATATGGATTTTTGATGGCCTTCCAGCTTACCTCACAAAACTCAAACCACGGTCCTGCTCATCGAAAGTTAGACCCCCATGCACATGACCGGGTGTGTCGTCGGGTACGATTAAAGATTTCCGATTTTTTTTTCGTCAGATTAAGAAGAAACTGCAGTATTGGTGCTGTGGTTACTTGTGTATGTTTAAGAGTTGATTCGCCTTGCGATATGAAATGCTGGTGCTTTTTAGTTTGTTCTATATAGAAACAATCGATTATGCATTCTGTATGTATAGCCATTCGTTTGGTGGTGTTTACTGCGCCCCAGTGCATTTCTCCTATGTTTCGATGTTCTTTCTTCAGGTTTCTGACATCAGTGCCGTGATCTCCACAAATTCCGTGCATTGTGAATGGTGGAGCATTCGTGACCGCACGCATCTCTGTATTGTCTATATGTCACTTATATTACTTAACAAATAAACGATCGTATTTGTATGCTGTTCTTGCACCAACACGTTTTATTTAACTTTCTGATTGAGTTATAAAACTATCTTTTTTTTTCATTTTTCGACCATGGCAATAATATAAAAGCCGGCGATGAGAATATTTTAACCTTTGAGAAATAGTTGCGCATTAAGAAACAAAATACCAAGTCTCATTGTTTCTGCGTCGAAACTTCGAGCATAATGAATAAGTTACTGACCCTTCTAAACTACTTCTTGCTAAGACAGTTGCCTAATTACAATGCAGCGTGAAGTGCACGGGTCCTAACGCTTCACGTTCGCAATAATCCTATACTGAAATCAGCACCGAAAACATTTAGTTGTGAGGTTTGCCTCACACTCATCCAATCTAAATCTCCTTCCGAAATGGCGTCGCTTTGCCGAGGAATCTGAAGCGCACGCATCTGCTCAGTTTCCTTTTCTTTGTCATGAAACGAAGTGATTATTACGGAAGTAACCTTTGCAATGACTATTTCTTTGTTTTGTTCTCCTGATAAGATACTGCTGACGGTTTAACAGAAAGTGAACAGCCCGGCGGACAACCTGGCGCTCTGCGCAACCGAGAGTTGGCGCTTACACACAACCGTGTGATCATCGCGCAGTTTTTTGCCTCTGTTTACAAATAGCACCACTGGCGCCGTGTTGCGAATGCGCGGTGTTTAATTGCAGGCAAATATTAAAAAGCAGAACCTTTCGAAGCATTCAGACGAACGGCGCAGAGAAAGAAAGCTGGACTGATACCGGCCGGCGACGGCGGCCGCATTTCGATGGGAGGGGGGGGATGCAAAAATACTCGTTGATTTAGATTTAGGTGTAGGTTAAATGAACCCAAGGGGTCAAAATTAATCCGGAGTCCCCCACCACGGCGTGCCTCATAGTCATATATTGGTTTTGGCATGTATAATGCGATAAATTTGTTTTTCTAACAGACCGCAGCAAGCTGCATGGCTGGAGCGGCTATATATATTTTTTTTCTGGACGCTAATTCCATAGCAGAAGATGCGCTCAGGCAGTTATTGATGCGTGTGGAATGTTGAAAGTAGTTACATGCAAATAAAGCGGCGCTTGCGGAAGTTTAGAATACCGATGCTTGCCCACTCTCAACCACGGTGGTAGCGGCGTTCGCATGCCCTCTCATGCACAGTTAAGCCTCTAGCGGCAGGCGCTGGCTATGTACGGAAATGAGGCGGCAGTTTCGTGGCCAGAAAAAAAAAATTCTAAGAACTAAGGAAGAGGAAAAAGGGCCAACCGAGCAGACCTGCTCCACATGTGCTCCCGATTCAGCTTGAAATTCCTGCGGATCGCCCCCTCGCAACGCTTGATTGTCCGCAGCATTCGACTCAGCTCAAGAAACGCCATTCAGACAGACCACGCACGCCCACGTGAGTTTATTCTTCACCGAAGTACTAATCCTGAAACTTGAAAGGTGACGGCCGTGCCCAGCTAAGCCTGCTCACGATCGCCGAGCCCTGCTGCCTGAGGCCACGCGCCTCGCGCCTCCAGATCCACGTGCACGCCGGGACAACGGATTTTTAATGTTTTTTTTCTATCTTCAAACGTAGCCGCAACCTAGCGTTATGGAAGTTGACAGAACAAACTCCATACCAGGAATAACAAATAATGACGCAGAGATGAACGACACGGAGCCGACGTTCGACAGCAACAGCGGGAAAACACTATGCAAGACCGGACCGTGGGTGATGCTAATAGCGCGACATCACAAGAAAAAAGGATCCACCGCAAAGTCGAAGGCGCAGGAGTTCTCATACGAATACAGCACGGGGCAGAACACGAATGATGAAAAACGGCAACAAGCCGCTCAAAAGCCATGGGGCGAAATCAACGCAAGCAAGCCAAGTCCTTGCTGGCCAACGACCCCACCGCTACCAGAAAACCATCACAAGATTGTTTACAGACCTAAAGCCGGTTTGGAAGTATCAAACTGGAAAGACGGAGTGATAGCAAGAAGATTAGCCCGAGCATGCGGAGTCACACCCCAGGAGCTCTACACCAAGGTGATGATACAGACACAGTGGCAACAGAACTTAATCCTGACAAGTACCGAAGAAGAGGATCGAGCACTTAAACTAGCAGAAATAACAAGCATCGAAATAGAACACGCAACATACGAAGTCACACCGTACCTCAAGTCAATTCCGGGCATTGTACGTGTCGTTGTTCACGGAATAGAGGAAGGCACCACCGAGGAGCAGCTAGTAGATCTACTAGCAATGACCAACAAATGCAAAATCATGTACGCTAGAATCCTGGGAAGATCGACGTCAGCAGTGATCACGTTCGAAAGCCCGCACGTGCCGTTCTATGTTAAAGTTGGATGTACGCTCACACGCTGCAGACCCCACAGAAAGTCTGTCGAGTACTACAGGTCTTGCGGGGAGATAGGACACAGTCTGCCCTAATCCAAACGATGAACTATGTGACAACTGCGGAGAATACAACGCTGATCCAAATAACAACCAATGCGAACCGAAATGTAAGCTCTGCGGAATGCCCCATGAAACGGCGAGTAAAGACTGTCGAAGGAAGCTGAAACCGACCCCGTCACCGTTGAGACTCAGGGAGCGCTTCAGATCGAAACAGAGAAGCTTCTGGTACCAGGCCAGCGTAGTAACTACCAACGACAACGAGCACATGATGACCATGTCACCATCACCACAGTCACCGGTTGAGACCGAGCAGACAAAAAGATCCAGATCCAAGTCTGGATCGAGATCGAGGGAAAGAAAACAGAGCGTCCCCCGGACAACGGCAATGGGCGTGGAACACGACAACACCCAGCGCAAGGTAAGCTGGGCCAACGTCGTCATAGGGCACAATCATACGTCCAGGGAAAATAATGGCGTTCAAACCACAAGACGCTCGAGGTACGAAGACACGATAGTGATTTTCCGAAGACAGAACGATGAATTGAAGCGAGAGCTAGAACAGCAAAAGAAGAAAACGCAAGAGAAGGAAGCCAGCACAGAAAAACAGCTCAAATACTTTATGCGAGAAATAGAACTACGGAGAGAACAGACCCAACAATCGCAAACACTACTACCGCGGCCTTCATCCCCACCACCATCATCATCACAAATACGACCAGAGCCATCGACACTGCCGAACCAAGCGGTGATAACCCAGAACGATCTCGAGAGACTTGAAGACCGCATCAACGCCAACGTTACCGTCATGATGGAAACCACACTGTCCCCAGTAACGCAGGTTATGCAAACCACGGTAACACAGATGATACAGACTGGGTTCCAATCTCTCAAGAGCGAAATAGAGAACCAGATTCAGGCTCTACAGACCAAAATGACATAATCCGGAGAACTTTCAGTCAACGCATCCACATGCTAGAAGAAAGAGATAATGCTCGCAAGAAACCTAAGTACCCTGCGAGAGAAGCCTAGATAATCCAGACCCTAAGGGAACAAGATGGCGAAGCTAACTAAAGAGAAAGATGACTACAAGCAACACTCACGGCTCAAAATTTGGCAATGGAACTGTCATTCTATTCGATGTAAAAGAAACAACCTTGCACAATTCTGCACGCAGTTTGACCACGATATTATAGCCTTACAAGAAACCCAAGCTGAAGACTTCAAGGTCAGTGGTTACCTCACTCACGTCACTGACGGTAAAACGATGACAGCAATCCTGACCAAGAAGGCCATCGACGCTCAACGACACGACATCCAACACTGCATCGACCACACCCTCGTCGAAATCGTACCCGAGAAAAGCAGCAGCAAAGCCTATTTATGTTAACTGTGTACAGCCCACCTAAGGACCACCTAAAGGATCTGGACAAGCTAATACCAGAGGTGAAGAAGCTGAGCAAAGCTAACGGGCTCAATGACAGTCGTTGGATATTTTAATGCTCGCCGTGTAGCCTGGGGTTATGCGGCCTCAAAGAAAAAAGGAGAAGATGTGCACAACGTAGCCCAACAACACCTCCTCACGCTACTTAACGACCCGCAGACACCCACGCGCATCGGCAACAGTGTGTCTAGAAACACCAGCCCCGACCTAACATTCGTACACGGACTCAAACAGTATGAGTGGAGCTGCATGGACGAGAATATGGGTAGTGACCATTATATAGTGCAAACAATCATCCCGCACCACAAAGCAACGATGGAGATCGGAAAAGCCAAGATCATGGACTGGCAGGCCTTTCGCAAAAACTAGAGCGCCATTATTGCGACGATAGACGACACAGAAATATGGATCAGAGGAGTCGTGAAAAGAGCCGAGGAGCATACGAGGACAATCCGGCTGTCGCAAGTCAACCCTGTGGTCGACCCCCACTTACTCCACCTGTGGGAGGCGCGGATGGGTCTCGCGAAACGCTGGCAGCGTAACAAGTGCAACTGCAAACTCGAAATTCGAATCTCCAAGCTGATCAAGGAAACGCAAGAGTACTCTGAACAACTTGAAAGAAAGAACTGGCGCGAAACATGTAACAAGCTTCAAGAGACCTTAAGCAGCAAGCGCACTTGGACGGTACTCAAGACTCTCCTATCAAAGAAGGAGAACAAGAACGCCGCAAAACAGAAGGTGCAGAGACTCATACACAACCACCCGGGGAAAGAGGAAGACATTATCAAAGAAGTGAAGGAGATTCACACTGTAGATTCACACTTTGAGGAGTATCGAGGCAACCCAATTATAGAACTGGATTGGCTCTTCACAGAAGCAGAAATGGAGAGGGCCTTGAGCAAGCTCACCCGCAACACGGCGCCGGGGTATGACAGAATAAACAAGACACTCCGGAACCATGACGGACCCTCTGTAGACGCGCTCTTAAAATACATCAACGAGTGCTGGGAACACGGTAAAGTACCACCCGAATGGAAACATGTCTAGGTAACCATGATACCTAAACCCAACAAGCCACTCAGCGTGCAGAACCTTCGACCTATATCCCTCACCTGGTGTGCTGGAAAACTCTACGAGCACATGGTGCGCAACCGCATGATCGAACACCTCAAAGGCAACGAATACGTCCAAAAGACATGTTCGGATTTAGAGCTCACCTGTCCACGCAAGATGTGTTACTGCAGATCAAGGAAAAAGTCATCGACAAACTGGAAACGCACAGCACAAGAGCCATCCTTGCGCTTGACGTGATAGGGGCTTTCGACAACCTGTCACACGAAGCCATACTGCAACACCTCAACGTATATAACTGCGGCGAAAAATAGATAATTATATCAAATCTTTTCTGAAAGAACGGACAGCCACAGTGGGGACAGGCAACTTACGCTCTCAGAAATTTGACATACCGCGAAAGGGAACGCCACAAGGCTCTGTCATTTCGCCTATGCTGTTCAATCTGGCGATGAGCTCGCTACCCAAGCAACTGAAGCAAATAGAAGGGATTCGTCACGCAACATACGCTGACGACCTCACCATCTGGACTACGGGAGGATCGACATGTAAACAGCAAGGCGCTCTGCAAGAAGCGGTTGACACAAAGGAAAGGTACCTGGAAGCATGTGGACTGACTTGCGCACCTGAAAAGTCGGAGCTCTTGGGGCTAAGAAAGCGCACAAGAGGCAGACAACCGCAGCAGATACCATACCCGGTAATAAAGGCGAGAGGCATCATGATTCCGCAGGTTACGACGCTCCGCATCTTCAGACTCCTGATTCAAAAGGACGGGGCCGGGGGAGCAGAGTTGGAAAAAATTCGAAGAACAGTGCAACAAATAACCCACCTTATCAAAAGAGTGACGAGCAAAAGTCACGGACTCAAGGAAGAAGACTGCATGAGAATGATACAAGCGCTGCTCACGAGCATCGTCACGTACGGGACCCATATGAAGAACACTTAACGAGTCAATGTAAACGCCCTGATGAGAAAATCCTACAAAATTTCCTTGGGCTTGTCCCCCTCCATATCCACAGCGAAACTACTCAAAATGGGACTCCACAACACGTGGGAAGAGCTCGTAAAAGCGCACGTCAAACAACTGGAGAGACTAAAGCTGACAAAGACGGGAAGAGCCCTGCTCCAAGATCTGGACTACCAAGTCGAGGATGAGAGGCACCTACCTCAGCGTATCCGACACGAGATCAGAGAGAAGCTACACATAAGTGCCATTCCCAGAAACATGCATCCCGAGTACGACAAGGAAAGGAGACAGGCGAGAATACAGGCGCTCAAGAACATACTCGTACGTACCAAGAGCAAAGATGAAAATGTTATATATGCGGACGCAGCTGCGTACAGAACAAACGACCGACTTGCAAACAGCGTGGTCGACGAGAAGGGTGAACAATTTACAGCCACATCCATGCGTGCCAAGGACGCGAGCGCAGGGGAAGACCTGGGCATAGCCCTGGCGATCGCAATGTGCAAGAAGACCCTGGTTACCGTGGTGAAGGACTCGCATGAAGCATTCAGAAGGTATATGAACAGAAGGATCGCAAAGACAGCTCTACAAGTCTTGAACAACACGGAGATAGAAGGAGCACGAATCCTCTGGACGCCGGGACACGAGTCTCTCGCGGGGAACCAGGCGGCGCACGCCCCGGCTCAAGATCATGCATGCCGAGCCATCTCCGACACGCAGAGAACACGGACCAGCGACTGTGACGAGGATGATGAACGAATATCTAAGTAGTACTCGGATATCTTGGCGCACTACAGGAAGCAGAGGCGTTGCTACTCGCCTGCGCATAAGATGATGAGTAGGGAACAAGCGGTAACCTGTAGAAGTCTCCAGGCGGGAACCTACCCTCATGGAACACTGCTGCACGCCTTGTATCCGGGCACGTACCTACGGGCGTGGCTGCAAGTTCTACCCGCCGGACACACCCAACAGCTTGCGCCATATGGTGCTAGGTGCAGGAATAATCGAGAAGCACCACCGTAATCATCACTACCAGGCGATAACATGCAGAAAGAAGCGGATTCAGAGGAATAATTGGAAGGCCAGTGGGAGGCTTTGCTGGTGACGCAAGTCCACGACAGCCAGCTGCGGTTGGTGAACAGTGCTAGGGCGGCAGCGTGCCATGGCTACTTGGACGGAGGAAGCCTCTGTCGTGTGCTTACATGAACAACCATATATTATCACAGCCACCCGCCTTTGGGCTCAAGAAGCCTGGTCTAACAAAAAAATTTATTTCTCCTTTTCTCTCTAAGGACTCTGCAACTACCAAGCAAACTTCGCCACCGGTATAGTGAAGACCAGCGTTCATCTCTCCCCTTCGCAACTTTTTTGTATCTCAGGCGAACTCGTGAAGTCATTTCACCTCGAAAGAAGAACCATTCCCACCCCTGACCGCAAGTTGAACAGAGCACAGGCAACCATCCTTCACCTGTTACAGACAAATACATACCCCTCCGTCACACGCTATCACATCGTATCTACCTAAGCCACACGTGCGAGATGTGTAAAACTCAATCAGCAACACTCCCCCACATGCTATGGGAGTGCAAACATCAATACCCAGACAATCCCGTGACCCTCTGGCCGAGATGGCACGCCGCCCTGCGCAGCTCCCATCTCGACGACCAACTCTGGGGCTACCCAACAGGCCTACGAAGCGCCGAAGAGGCAAGAACTGGACATTCCATCATGGGAGGTTAGGCCGAGCCGACTAAACTGGTGGTTCTCAATAAAGTTCTCTCTCTCTCTCTATCTCTCTCCTACGAACTCCCTGTTAAAAAGTTAACATTTGTACCGTGATATTTAGATAATATAATTGGGGAAAATTCGTTTGAAAGAAATTTGAGAAGGAATAGCATTTCGCGCTAGACACTCCAGAAGGCAGGCTGCCGCATGATAGCTCAGAAATCGCGATTCCATGTAAAAGCTGACAGCTGCACACAAGCGCGGCGTTGCCCGAAAACCCTGCCCGTCGCTAGCGCCGGTCTCCTCCTTTGGGTCGATATCGCGCAGGGCGACGACAAAAGCGCTTCCTTATCGTTACCGGCTGGCTGCACTCAGACGCCAAGTTCAGCCTGACAGTGATGGAGAGATTGTCTCAGCGCTTGTGCGCGAAACTGCTGCAAGTGATCCCGAGCCTGAGACTACGAGCTCTACTGCGAGTAACGTTACTGCGACTGTCACTGTTGCTGTCTTTCTTGTTTTTTGCGCTTCGAGCGAAAGGGCGTATTTTCGCTCACGTGTGTTTTTGCAATGAACTTTTAACCGCGTCTCTTTGACAGCGTGCGCCCATCAGCTCTCGTTGTACAGTTTGTTTCGTGTCAAATAGGAACGGAACACATATTCGCTTGATCGCAGGAAGCCATAATCGCCATGCCGTCCCTAAACTATTCTGTTACATTTAGGTTTTTCTAGCCCGGAAGATTGTTTACAGGATGAGATTTTATTGTTGTGGAAAAGAAATTACAGGCCCTGAAGAAACATAATTGGTTATAAAAGAATAAAATTTGTTTAACGTAACTGTTGTTATGATTAGGGGCTCAATCCCATCGCTCGTGATCCGTTGTCAAGATTGGAGTCGGGCATGAATTAGAAGGTAGCTGGCCCATGCCGTCGTCCAACTTATCCACGCTGAGGACGTTGATGAAGGGAAGGACTGCTTCTCATCGAGAACGAGGAATATGGGTTTACTTACAGTGTCTACATCAGTATAGCATGACTGCTTAGAAAAGTACATCAGCCTAACATGACTACTTGAGAGTCTGTACGTCAGTTTAACAAGACTGCTTAAGAGAGTCTGCTGAGCAGCCGCACAACAGCGGTTCATAAAAACCCGGTCCTCCTCTTGATTCCAAGGGGACGGAAACCTTCATCCAGTCATTGCAAACACGCCGCCTCTCCCCGGGATGGCTTACACACACATACGGACACACACACACACACAGGTTCACGGTCCGAAACCGACATCACACGAATTTCGTAGAACTCGGAGCGGAACCTTGCAGCGCACCCGGGTAGCCATTGTCCTGCGTCTTGGTCGGTGCGTGGGAAGGGGGCCCCGACGATGTTCCCGCGGCAGATCAGGTCCGCGTAACAATAGTTGGCCCGCCAAACGCATTCAGCCACAATGGCGATTTAGTGATGCCGTGGCTAGAGGTTTGCGGCGGCACTCTAGCAAACGTTGACGCCCGTTGTCGCAACTGGCTGGCAACAGTTTCACCTCAGCTGGGCCGTTCTTAACACGGTTCAAACCTGAGGAGAGTGCGGAACCTATCAAATACCACTTCATTTCCTGCTCGGATTCAAAGTCTACCGAATCTAGTCTAGTACAGTTCTTGCTGGGAGAATTGTAGGAGCTTGTGTGGTGGCTCGCGAAGCGATTTGCAACAACGAACCGATGCGGCACAGTGCACTTTATCGGCAATATCCAGGGTTCATTTCTTGAAAACACTACGTGTGTGTGAGAGGAGCACAGTAAACACAAGCGCTGATTCTAAGATGAACCTTTAATGAAAAACTATCACACTGGATAGCAAGACGTGCGGGCCCATAATTTAAAACTATTTTATTCCAATCTCCTGACGTCAAATTAGCGTAACCGTCGATGTAAGCATCGGGCGGTGACCCGCAGGGTAGCATGAAGCGACTAATGAAACGCTCTCTTCGTTTATAGGAGGTCACTTTTGTTTGCTTTAAAAACAAATAGCATTGCCTACTCTAAGCGGCTTGTTTGATCTAATTGGCTAACAAAATGCAAGGAGCACGCACAAGGGGAGAGAGATTCGATGGGGCCGAGCCAGTGAACTGAAAATTGATAACAGGATCAAGAGGGTGGTGCCGGCTCTGCGATTGGTCCGCTTTGCCTTACTTACCTTGCGGTGGCTGGTGGAAAATCGCGATGGCATGCAACGGAAGGTTAATAATGCTGCTAAAATGGATCCTCAGCAAAGAAGAGTTGGCAGAGCGAGGTCGTAAACGTGTCGAAAGTGCTCGAAAACGTTACACGGTCGCACAAACAGTTTTACTGTACACAAATAAGCCCATGCTCTCCGGCAGGTGCGAGTAGCCAGTGTCTGAGCGATCGGCGGCCGCCATCGTTTATTCCCTTCCCAACGCGGCAACGTTCAGCTATTCAGAAAAAAGTTTTGTTTGGCATATTAATAGCTCTTGAATGCGTACACGTCACTATGACGCGGTGAGATTTCGCTGTTTTGTGACGTCGCGTGACAGGCAGGTAAAGTGAGTGCAGTCCTAAAACTTTTCACCAGTAGCAGAGGTCTAAAGGCGAAAAAGCGTCGAATCAGAAATAACTACTTTCTTTTGTTCCGTCCAATCATGCATAATTAGTGTGTATACGTCTTATCTTATGGCGATTTATCGCGGTTTTCCTGATGTCGCTTGACAGACAGGTGAAGTGGGGGTGTTCTAAATAGTGTTTGACCAATGGCGGAGGGCTGATTGCACAATTTGAACAGAAAAGGTGGGAATAGCTTTACGTTTTAGCGCCTGTTGCCTTATAGCGTCTTTACGTTATACTCATCCGTTGAAAAGAAAATTACATAGAATGCAAGTGCTGAATCACTCATACATATGTATTTTCTTTGTGAGATAGTTTTCCCTTGAGCAGGTTAGTAACAAAGAGGCCAGATCTGCGGAAGTAAAAGTTTAGGTACGGAATTGTGGGAAGGAAGCCTGATACAGCTGAATTTTGTTTGAAGTGTAACGGAGACTAGAAAGCGAAGAGAAGCTAGGAAGCGACAGGAAAAGCACGTTTTAACCTCACTGTCTTTGTTGTGCTTCAGAGAAAACTCAGCATAAGCAGCTTCACAAGCTTCATGAGGTCATGGAGTCTTGTGAAAGAAATTGGCCTATTTTACACGATAATTGCAAGTGTTGAAATTGAGTGGATGGCGGCATTAACAGTGTGTCAGTGCTTTAGTAAAATAAGGACTGTTTGTATCAAACGGCTGTAATAAAATCAAAACCGGGTCACTGAGTGAATACAGTACTAGAGAATCAGTGGATTCCTTTATGGAACTTCTATAGTGTCTGGTGACCCAACCTTAGCGGGCGTCACGCAAACTTGGCGTAAGTGCCGAAAGCACACGCTTCATGTAGACCGCTCAGTACAGGTTCATTGACAACAGAGACAGATAACCTTAAGTTACCAAGCGACTATATCAATGGTGGCTAAGACAACTGCCAGATTGTATGCAAGAAAGTAAAAGATCCAAACTGTGTGTCTTTCTAAACTAAGCGGCGTCCGTAGAAACAACAGATATAAAAATCGAATCAGGTAATGTTGAAAGAGACCTTCAAGGACACGTGTAAACAGATTCTCTGCGTGTTTTAAAAGCATGTGCCTAATAACATATTATAATCATTGCCTCTTTTATCTTACCCTCAGCCGAGACGACGAAAGCACAGTCGAATGTACAGGCGTTCTGTACTTTCTGTCTATACTGGCAAAACCATCTTATGGTTTTTCGTTCCCGGCACCCTTTATCTTTCTGGTGTCCTTATAGATACTTGCATGTGCCTTGTAAGACTGCCGCCCCATCCAAGGCAGCTTCAATATTAACCGAGTTCTCGTGTGTTACGTGTACATAGGAGCGCAATTTTCGTATTTTCTTCTTGACCCCTATGCCTTGCGCGTATGTCCCGTGTGTTCATAGGCACGTCTTTGCAATGCAATGCAAGTTTTTATTGTATGTGTGGTCCTTATCAAAGCAATGAATTGGCCACTGCGGCCTAACGTCTCTGTAGAGATTGGCTGTAACTTGAGAATAAATGAAATCGAGTCAAGAACACTCCGACGTGAAGATGATAAAGCACCCAGTGGACATAAGCTGGGGCCATCAATAGCGACAGCGATGCATAGCAAAAAAGAGCACGCAGAGGGACTGGAAACGATCATAGAGCTTTAGGAAGGTCCGCACGATATTCTGCTCAATATTGCAGTCCAGCAGGATAACACGAGCATTCAAGTAAAGCAGATTATGAACCATAAAGTTCGACACACGAAAACACAGCCACGTTGTCTGGCTTGACAGTATTAGTAGAAAACGCAGCTTCTAAGCTGCACATTCTCAAAAAAGGTTAAAAAAAACACATGCGAATCACAGTATGTTACGATATAAAATTTATGAATCGTCAGTAATGTATCTATATCGAATATTTAGTATATTTATTACTCAGCTTGCGCAGCAGTACCATAGCACGTTCTCCCTTGGGAAAATTACCGGGGACATGCGGCTGCCACTCTGCGTTATTTTCGGAAATAACCCGTGGATACTTTAGTGACGTATACTGAGGCACTAGCTCTTGCCGATAAAGGAGAGAAATAAGGCGTCCATTTTGCAGTGGGAAGACAAGTAACGAGCATTCACTGCTCTAGGAGACATAGGAGGTCCGTCAAGCCAAGAGGCGTGCTCCGACAGATGAGATTCTAAACTGTGGTAGAATGTATTGACCGTCGGCATTAAAATAAGTTTAAAAATGCCAATGAACAGATACAAAAGTTGATAAAATAATCAAGACCGCATAAACGACTGACCCCTGTGGCAGGTTTTAGACTAACTATACGTGTACACGTGACCCTAGCCCAGAAGCGGAATGTAGATGAATAATGCAGATGACGAACACATTTAAAGCAGGCGTCACACTTGCGTACAGCGCGCGAACGGCGGCCGCAGGGGCGCTCCGCAGCCAGCCAGCGCCGTCTAACGGCCCGTTAGGCGCGTCGGCCGCGCGTGCCCAGGCACGTCGGATCTCGGGCCCAGCAGCCACCGTAAGACCTTCGGAAGGGCCCGGCGGCCGCCGTTCGCCCACTCTACGCCATGGCGACGCTGACTGTGCTCAAATGCCCAACAAGGTGGACGGGAGCATGGCTGCTGCGGCGTTCACGCGGTATATTGCGGTAGCTCTAGACCCCAGGAAAAGGAAAGTGACAAGCCCCAGAGCGCCGTGAATGAGTGAATATAATGCCCTGTCTACAGCCAGTTTGGTGCCATTTCTACACTCTTGTGACATCATGCCGTAGTAAGGGCTCACGGGGGAGCAGGACATCGCGACATTTTGGCAGTCGCTACGGCTTTCTCGGTAGTCCTGTCTGCTGCTTCAATGGCCTTCGCAACAAGTTGCAGCCTACGAGACAAACCTTTGATTTGGCAAAGTCCCGCATGCATAATGCGGAACATGTGGTTTTCGGTTCCACCTGCGGTATGTTGTCTTTTCACCAGCGTTCATTCAGCCCTTCTTTTATATCTGTACATTTGAAATAAATACAACAATCAATCTTTTTCTATTCCGTCTATGATTTACTTGTCTGTTTTTTATATGGCTGTTTTCTGTATAGAACAGCGGAATTGCCCCAATAAATAGCACATAATAGAATTGCCCCAATAAATTCTTTTTTCTTTAAACTTTCACAAACGTCTCCTCCAAACATCTGTTTTCAGGCAGTGCGAGATGCGCTGAAAGTTGTCCTGCTACCAGGATTGCACTAAAATTAAGGGTTTAAGTCACATCGGAAAACGTGCATGGTAAAACATACCCGTACAAGGCAACAAAGGAAAGGAAATCTTCGCATATAGACAAAAAGAAAATAGAAGAACTAGTGTCTTCTGGCTAATTAAATTGTTGACAGGTAAGGCTTCAGGGGTGAAAGGAAAGCAGCCGAAGACGAGCGTTCCACACCGTCGGTTGGAAGCATGTTCCAACAGAACTGCTTGTTGGCCTAGTTGGTGCTTGCTAAAAGACATGTTTTTTGCTGCAAATGAACACTCACAAAAGGAAGACACATAAAGACAACACGGGTGGCACTTCCAACTGATTTCTTTTAGGCTGTGACCCAAGAATATATATATATAGCACGATAGATGTATCACTAATGCAATTTGTACCTTTCTTTTTTATATAGTAGGCTTCCATAAGCTCACGTGCAGTTTGAAATTTACTTCTGCCAAGAATCCTAATCTCAGAAAACCGTGGTTTGCACATGCAGGCCTTGCAGTGCGCGGGCAAATGTGCCACGCCATCTTTCATTAGATTTAGTTCGTGTTCCCTGGCTCGTTCATTTATGCAGCGTCCAGTCTGTCCTATATAGGACTTGCCGCACTGAAGGGGAATTTCATACACCACGCCTCCAGCGCATCTCCCGTAGGACGTGCTATGATTCTTGCCACAGCCTTGCGAACCGGTCTCCGCGTGTGGTTTTCGAACAGAATCGAGCCAGTTTGACTGGGGCAGAAAAGTCAATGGGTACACCATACCGGCCTGCCACCTTCTTGAGGTTATGGGAAACCTTACCAACATAAGGAATCACTGCAGATCTTACGGTTCTGGCTCTACCTTCCTCCCTTGTGGCGCTGGTACCTTTAACCTTCTGTAAAAGGCTTTCGGTGACTGAGGTCACCAACGAGTCAGGGAACCGTGCTTCTTTCTGTCGCTTAATCTGATTATTGAACGAGGCCTGCATCGTGTGTGTACACAATTTTTTGAGGGCAGCCTCCAGGCAGAGCATAGCAATTCCACGCTTGACCATTTTAGAATGGCATGAATTATACGGCAGCAACCCTTTCTTGGCACGTGGGAAATATTGCAAACAAGCTTGTCCATCATGAAAGGTTAATCTTATATATAAAAATTGCAGGGTGTTACGCTGTGGGACTTCATTCGTAAACGAAAGCCCTTTACCATTGTCCCTAAAAATGTTTAAAATATCATCGCAGCGCTTGTCTGTTAATAAGGATTAAAAAGGCGTCAATGTATCTAAAAACATTTTAAAAATTTTAAGTGCTGTCCCGTTTAAAAGCCTCTTGGAGCAGGTGGTCAACACTCGACAAGAATATGTTGCACATCAGCGGTGCAATACACGAACCACTGCAAATGCTTCGTTTTTGCAAGGAAAGCTGTTTGTCAAAGGAAATAAAGGTACTATTAAGATAGGCTTCCAGTAATGTTAAAAATCCTCAAGCGTAACACCAGCTGCATTTTCAAAAGCTTCATATGATGCCGCTTTCTTCTATGCACATCTTTACCGCAACAAAAAGTGCATCATGTGGAATTGAATAAAACAGATCCTCAACATCTACAGAAAACGCATTGCCTATGCATTGTTTGTTTCGTAGAAACTGCACTATGTCTTGTGAATTGCCTGCCGAGAAAGGATCATTTACATTGAAAGTTTTTAGCACCTTTAGAATGTGCCTACCAAGTAAGAACTGCCACGTGCCACGTTCGCTCACGATGCTCCTAAACGGCGCATCGGGCTTGTGCACCTTTGCACTGAAAAATATGTTTAGTGCTGTAGCTCTCAGATTGCTAATATAGATTGTTTGTTACGTAGAAACTGCACTATGTCTTGTGAATTGCCTGTCGAGAAAGGATCATTTACATTAACAGTTTTTAGCACCTTTAGAATGTGCCTTCTAAGTAACAACTGCCACGTGCCACGTTCGCTCACGATGCTCCTAAACGGCGCATCGGGCTTGTGCGCCTTTGCACTGAAAGATATGTTTAGCGCTGTAGCTCTCAGATTGTTAATACCTTTGGCCAACTTGTCCATATTGAACGCCTTACATAGCCTGACAACTTTGCTCTTTAGCTTTGATTCAGATTTCCTAATCTGTGCAAAGTTTTTGTGTACAGCTTCTGCGGCTTTCTCATTCTACATTCCTCTAGGAAGTACCACAAAACACCCCTCTTTGTGTCTTCCAAAATAATTAGGTTATGAACTCTGCAAAACGTAACAGTCTTCCGTATAACAGCAGCATCACGACTTGACCTACACCCTGAAGACAACACGGGCGGTACTTCCAACTGAATTATTTCGGGCTGTGACCCAAGAATATATATATATATATATATATATTTATATATATATATATATATATATATATATATATATATATATATATATATATATATATATATATATATATATATATATATATATACGCCTGCGCTGGCTGTTCACAGATCTACATAACCGAGCGGTCAAACAATCTAGTTTCTGATTTATAGAGCACGATAGATGTATCACTAATGCAATTTGTACATTTCTTTTTTATATAGTAGGCTTCCATCAGCTCACATGCAGTTTGAAATCTACTTCTGCCAAGAATCCTAATCTCAGAAAACCGTGGTTTGCACATGCAGGCCTTGCAGTGCGCAGGCTAATGTGCCACGCCATCTTTCATTAGATTAGGTTCGTGGTCCCTGGCTCGTTCATTTATGCAGAGTCCAGTTTGTCCTATATAGGACTTGCCGCACTCAAGGGGAATTTCATACACCACGCCTGTAGCGCATCTCCCGTAGGACGTGCTATGCTTCTTGCCACAGCCTTGTGAACCGGTCAACAGTTTCACTTTTTCAGGGTAACACTAAGCCCAATATAATCATGAAAGAAACTGTTTCATTGTTAAAATGAACCAGCGTTCTTTTGCTGTTGAAACATTGTCTTTAAGAGCCAGGCGTACGTCACAAATACGTTGACTTGGAAATGGCGTTGCCAGCACGTTTTTCCTGTCCTTTTCGCCTTGCGTTCAAGACGAACAACCTCCTTATTAAGCCACGGATTTGTGTATTTAATTCTTTTTGTTTCGTGAGGCACGAAATCTTTGATGCACTTGACCACGAGACTTTTGAAGAAGTGCCAGAGCTCACCGACGCTGCAATCGCTCGCTTGATATAATGAAAGAAAATCAGAAAACGGGCAGTACAACACATCCAGAACGCCTACGTCATTCGCACGTGCTAAAACGAAACGATTCGCACCTGTTTTTTTTTTCTTTTTCGGTATATGACCCAGATCAAGCGTTAGAGTTATTATTCTTGTAGTCTGATATATCCTCGAAGGTGTGAACTACGGAACTTTTCCCGGGCATACCTCTCCCAACAAGAAAAACATCAAGAATAGATTTAGGAATTTTATGAACACGAGTAGGTTCTTTAATTGTGAGAGGGTCATGAAAGGTAACTAAATCAGCGAACTGTTCTACAATAGCAGTGAGAGGCTCTAGAATATCACTGCTCCATTCAATGGATGGTACATTGAAATCACCAGCAATCAAAAGGTTATTGGAGCGGTCGCCATGCATGGTCACAAAAAAATTCATTTAGTACTTCGAAGAAAGCGCTTTTATCATTTGGTGGGCGGTAAACCCCACCTATTACCAAAGTGCACTCCTTGAGGCAAATTTTAGCAATGACGCATTCTAAACCGCGTAGATAAGGTAGTCTGATCAACTGTAATGTTTTTTTGGTACAGAATGGCAACCCCTTCACCCCGGGATTTTCTGTCCTTACGAAGGATACCGCATCCGGATGGTACTATTTCAGTGTCCGATATATCCCTGTGAAGCCAAGTCTGAGTTACTATAACTTATGAGGTTTATGCGAGGGAGCAATATTTTCTAATTTATAAATTTTATTTATATTACTGCGATCATTGAACTGGAGACAAATAAATGGCTTGGCTTTGACGTAACGGTCATTGTTGGTGACGAGGGTTCGTGGACGGGACTAGAAATCTCATTTTTAGATGTCATCCCATTCAAAAATGTCATTTTTAATTTTAATTTTCTCGTGTATCAGCCTAACTTTTTTGCCCAGCTTTCTTTCTGATGTCCACTGTGCTCGCCTAAAGGTACGTTCTTCTCTGTCTGGTGATCGCCGAGTAATCCTCTTTTATAGAAATTCGCTGCCCTTTTAACTTGTAGCCGTTCTTCAATACATTGCTCTTTTCGCGATTGTCTATTAGCTTCAAGATCACTGGCCGTCGTCTACCAGTATTTCTTCGGCAAATCCTATGGATTCTTTCAGTAGACGTTACTTTTTTTCATAGCGTCTTTTCAAAAAAGCCTTGAACAACACTACGTTCAAGGTCCGCCTGCGTTTGGCGCGGTTTCTCTGGAATTCCAAGTACCAGAAGCTTCTTCCTTCTCCCCTAGTCCTCAAGGTCGACAATCGTTTTTTCCATGTCTTTGACTTTTTTGTACAGAGCGCGAGTGACTGACTAGACCTCTTTAAACTGAGCAGCTGATGTTTCAACATTTCTAAATCTCTGTTCGATCTCATCAAGCCTTTTTTGTATTACTTTTTTCCTGCTAGGATCTCGGCCAGTAACTCGTCGGTGGTGGGACCAGGGTTTGACTCGATATCGCTGCAAAGAATCAGCAAAGTACGTGCAAAATCCTGCACAAGCATGGCCACAGCAATAATGTACTCTGGGCATGTCATCTGGTCAAAACAGCGATTACTAGATTTACAAGAACCCGCAGGATTACTGACCTGCAAGAAGAACACGAACGGATTGAGTTCCATGTCGACCTCTGGCCAACTGACTTGCCTACTGAAGGAAGTCGAACGATGTGGCGTATTTATGTCCGGATCTGATGACGTACACCATGCCGCACGTGGCTTGATCCCATTGGCAGCGCAGTTTAGCAGAAACCATACGTTATCGCCGCGGGGGGTCGAATAGCACACACGCACACACACACTCGCACACACACACACGCACACACACACACACACACACACACACATTATGCCTCTTGCAGAGCAAATATCCACTTCTTATTTATACCTACATTCTGCATTGCTGTCATCGCCTGAATTTCAGAGTTTTCTTATTTCTGTTGCGTGTGTTTTTGCGAATATGAGGTATCGGAAAGAAGCCTGCTCATGGCGGTAAGAATGAGCAAAGAAGTCTTACAATGTGATACAAATGTTACGAGGACATCGCGCTAACATCGTTTACGAGCGTTTAAGTGCGACAGTAATTCTATCGATACTTCAGGCGCATTTTTGCCGTCTGCGTCACTGTGATGTTCCGCATAAAGTCCGAGGGCGGGCGATAACATCGTCGACGCGCGTCGTATTCTGCATGTGCTAGTGAAAGTACGCAAAGGAAACACGATTGCGGCTCAATCTGGGGCGCGTGAAGGAGAAAGAGAGCAAATGCGCCCTTCGCGCGAAAGGCCGTGGGAGGAAGGGAGGTTGGCGGGAGCAGCTGCGCATTTCGCGACCAAGCGCAATGGCAACGACGGTCACGACTCTGATTCGCGCGTCATACTGACGCTTTTCTCGAAGCAGCCTACGCTTGAGAAACGAGACGGCGCTTTCGGCGGCGCGCTGCACGTTGCCTGAGCGAAAGCGCACGAATGCGAAACCATTATCTCTTCTGCCCTGCTTCTGTGAGATCAGCTGTCGAAAATACAACTGTTTTTCGCTAACACACGGTGCTCCATTCATGCTGCAAAATATGGAGCGGTTGAGTGAAAACATGTGCAGTATAGTCGGCTGCAAGAATTGTGACGGGCATTTAAGGCATGGAATGAATCTGTGTGCCCACGGACCGCTGCTACATAAGGACTGCCTGTCTTGCCGGCTCTTGGCGATGCACGGCTTTTCTCGAGCGAGTATCCCTTCTTACACGTGGCAAAGCGAGTACAGCCGGTTCTTGGCATATCGCAAATTTCTAGCACGTCATCTACACACATCCACCCAACTGCCACGCAAACGTTCGTCCGCTCCTTCGCCAACATTACAAGCTAGTGAACGGGCGAACGCTTGAATCATTGCGCCGAAGCATGCGTGACGGCGACTACACCGACAGCACATTAGTGCTAGAAGCTGAACGTTTCACAACGGTCCACACAGTAAGCGAATGACTAGCGGTAAATCGTATTTGCTACAGGCTATCACAACGTACAGAATATTACGTTACAAGCACTGGCGCAGCCAGAAATTTTGTTCGTGGGTGGCTCACGTTACAGCTCCGATTCCTCCTTATAAAAGTTGTTAAGGGATCAAATACATGAATAATAACTGCATTGCCATTTCCAAATATGCTGCAAACGAATTCTTGAACGCTATACGCACTGTTAAGACAAGTAAAAATGTGTATTTTTTCATAAAAGGAGATAGGCGTATATCTCAAAAATGGTGCCCGAAATAACTGATATCAATGCTTCCATGTTTTCTGTCTATTTACTAAGTAAAGAAAATGTCACACGAACTTCAGAACTATATCAGTTCGAAACCAGCGAAGCAGCGCATGCCGCTGATGTGGAAAATGTGAAGGCCATGAAATTAAGAATGTAATATTTTAATGAAAATATCTCATTCAACAACTTTGTTTACATTTTTGTACATATGCAACGGCCAGGGAAAAATCTCAGTGACGCTGTCCTCTGTTACAATGTATTGCGCAGTACCAGCTATCACCGGCCGTGTATTGTCGGTAATTGCACCGAAATTATAGTCGCAACAGAGAGCACATATAAAAAGCAGGAGTTCTGCAAAATATACGAGGGCGAGTCAAATGAAAGCGAGGCACTGCAAATATATGACAAACGGGGTATGTTATGTAAATGTAGTCTCCATGAGCATTTAGACATTCGTCCTACTGACTAAAGAGTAGCGTGATTCCCGTCTCATAAAATTCCGTGGGTTAATGCTTCAAACATTCCATGACTGACTCTTTTCCGCCATAGTTGGCAACGAATATGGTTCGCCTAAGCTGTTTTTTCAAATGCCCCAAACGTGGAAGTCGCAAGGAGACATGTCTGGGCTGTATGGTGGATGTTGCAGCGTTTCGCACTTGAACATTGCCAGTTTTGTGTTAACCACCTCAGCGACGTGGGGATGGGCATTGTCATGGAGCAAGATGACCCCATTACTGAATTTTTCACGTCGTTTGTTCTTGATTATGACACGCAGCCGATCCAGCGTTTCACAATGTCGCAAACGATTGATAGTCTCTCCAGGTTTAGCAAATTGGATCGTAATGGCCCTGACAATCGAAAAAATGTCAACACTTTTCCGGCAGAAACGACTGCCTTTGCTTTCTTTGGGGGTGATGAATTCGAATGTTTCCACTGTAAGCTTTGCCGTGGAGTTTCAGGGTCGTAGTAGTGGCACGATGATTCGCCCCGGTCATAAATGCAGACAGAAAGTAGTCACCCTCATTGTGATAACGGATTAGTTAAGTCAAGGCAGCATCGCACCTCTCCGTCTTCTGGCGGTGGTTCAAAGTCTTGGGTAACCATTGCGCACACAAGAGCAAATAACCGAGATACTCATGAATTATGGTGTGACCCGAACCATGACTGATGTTTACACAACCTGCCATTTCATCGATGCTTATCCTCCATTCTTGTCTAATCGGCTCATCAACCTTTGCAATTTTGTTGCGGGTGATTGTACGGTGACTTTGGCCCGGTCTTGGATCGTCTTTGCAACTTTCACGTCCTTCTTTGAACCGTTTGCTCCAGCGCTTCACAGTGGGCAATCAAATGCAATTTTCAACGTGCGCGGCAGCCATACGGCGACTTTTTTTTTAGTGCTATGACATAAGGAGACGTTGACGCACAATTTAACGCACCGGCTTCTCCTTATCTCTTGAATGTTTCCATTATACAACATACAGGGTTCAAGATTACATATCAAATAACCTTTTCACACAAACACCAGGACTTGTCACGCAAAATTTTCACTGGAAGACTACGACGTAAGAAACACATGGTACATACAATATACAAGGTAAATGTCTCCACAGTTATGTAGAAAGAAGTCTCAAAAATACAAACGATACTGTCGCCTAATAACAGAGTCTCTAGTCACATACATCATGTAAATGCATTATCACATATAATCGCAACAGAACACTTTCCATAACATAATGCGCAAACACATGCATATATACTGCAGCATTGAAATGAAAGGAACAATAAAAGCGCTAATAACGTCGAAGAATGCCGCTGTCTTCAAGAAAAATCTTTAGTGCGTTTAAAGCGCTCTTCTGCGAGGACGTTGTGCTGCTTCAAAGGCTACTGTGTTGTCAGGAATGTTACAATGCCCTGGTATCCACTGGAATGCTATTGCATTTTTCGCTTAGCTCGCCTTTGTGAGGTTATTAAGTGTTGGGTATACTATACTATCACTGAACGTTTTCCCTTTAGTGCTGCAGAGTGATGTTAGAGCCGCCAGTGAATAGCTGAATATTACCCATTTTTGCGCATCTCTTACTGACAATATAAATTTTATCGCACATAGGATTGCGAACAGTTAAGCCGTTGTGGACGAAGTCACACGAGATAATTTAAATGATTCGTGTTTGTTGAGGTGCGGTATGATCAATGATTAAGTTGAAGCGGTTGTTGTACTTGAGCCATGTGTATAGACGTGTGTGTATCCTGAATAGCGCATATATATCTGCTAAACAGGGGCGTAGCCAGGTGGCGTTTATGGGGCTTCAGACCCCCCCCCCCCCCCGAATTTTTTTCGTGCCGTGATGCACCGCCGACCAAAACAAGCCCCGGCGCCGGAAATCATTCTGGATTTTCTCTAGAATGTATTTTTTACGCTCGAAAAGACATCTCGGCGCAAATATTGTGAACTCAGGCTGAATTTCGTGGCAACGCCCGTGCACCTTGAGTCCCATGACGCAAGGAACCCCATCCGAGCACAAAATTTCAAGGGCGCTTTGATGGCGAGCGGACTCGTCGCGGCATCTCGCAGAGGCCGCGGAATGTACGCAGCGCATGGATTTCGATTCCGAAACTTTATGGGCATAAACATCACTAAAGTTTTGATGCGAAAGGTGCATTGACATTTCCTAAGTCGTATTTTCCATTTTCAATTCCGTATCTTGGTGGGTTTAATGGTCCTATAAACATTTGACGCCAAAGCTGCATTGACTTTTAAATGTCGTACATCGGACCATACAACGAAACAAGCTAAAACAGCACACTATCAGACAAGTTGAAAGAGTACGCAGCGAGGTCCGATGAGACGATGCGTCGTGATGGTTCATTTATGCCATCATGTCAAAGAAAGGAATAACAAAATTTTTTCACCTGCGCGCCAAAGCATCCATGTCAAGGCACTAAAGCCAGAAAATATAACTGCGTTCTTATTTATTTTTTCTACTTTGATTTTTATTCGCGAGGGCACATTGAGCCTCTTCAATTTTCTTGTTCTCGCTACCCGCGGGTTGCCAGAGCCAGCCAGAGGTCATGCGATTTTCACGTGCTGCCCTGACAACCATGCGGCGCACTGCGGTGCGCGTTCGTTTTTCTTTGGCCGAGTGTATTTTGGCCTCAGAGAGTTTTTGACGCTTTCTGGCTAGCAGCCGTCTACGGAAAGTATTTTATCTCGCCAGTGTAGGATAAAGAACAGCATGCATATGGTTCTTAGTGGACCAAGCATCTCACGTTTTCTTCGATTTCCTTAGGTAGCTACATTAGGTGCACAAAGTAGGCATTCGATCGTGGCTAACGTGCTTTCCTTTGCGTTTCTTCATTTCGTTGCCCCCCCCCCCCCCCCTTCCACACACACACACACAAATAGACATTGTTACAGCGCAGTGAATTGTCGCATGCTTAAAGTTCGATTTTGTTACTACTTTTGCGAAAAGTAATGGGCCACGGCACTCTTCACTTGCCGGATACTCTTATAATATTATTGCGATAGCAATTATATCGACATTCACGGCGCATTCCTGTCGTCGCCGTCATGTTCCGTATGAAGTCCAAGTGCGATAACATCGTCAGCGCGCGCCGCATGCTGTATGTGCGAGTGAAAGCGTAGAGGGGGGGGGGGGGGGGGGGTTGTGAGCCGGTGATGGTGGGTCAGTCTTATGCGCGCAACAGAGAAAAGCGGGGAGGAGGCGCGGCGCCTTCTGTCGCGTGCGATGCATCGGGGTAGCGGAGGGAGGGGGGCGTGCCTTAGGATTGTGTGATCTGTGAATCTGTGATTGCGTAGCATGTTTATTTGCCTTGTTTGACACGTTATACAGAGTGTTTTAGCTAACTTTAACCGGAGTTAAAAAATATGCCGATGCACTCTAACACAACGCGACCAAATGCATGTTGCTCACTTTTGTATGCAGTATGTCACGCAATCTTTGTATTTTGTTTAATTAGATAATTAGTCAAAATTGGTTAACTAGCTTTTCAAGCAACGAAGCTAGGAAAAGATTTCCTACTAGAAAGTTGCAGCGCGGTTTTCAAAACGTCCGAATAAACAGTTTCTGTCTATCTATCTATGAGTATTAGTGTTTTTCAGGTCACTGCGGATGCCCGCGAAATACAAAAAGCACAACGAGACATGCACGCTTGCGCGTCGTGATTGCACTACTCCCAAGCGTTCCGCGCACAAACAGCCATAGGTGCGCTGCCGCTTGAAAAGCGGCAGGGCAGCGACGCAAGCGTTGGCTGTTCGATTTAAGCTAGCAACCGTTATCTCCTGCGCTGCGTAAAGCGACTGACGGTGGTGGTAGGTGGTAGTTCAAGACAGCGATAAAACAGACTATAGTGCATCGGCTGTTAAAGCGCGAGCAATTTCGTGATGCCTTTTTCCAACGAGGAAAAAGCAGACATGATCCTTGTCCTAGGAGCTCCAGGCGGACAGAGATGGCAGGCTGCAAGAATATTTCGAATCTGGCACCCAGGTACGCGATCGAGCGCGATGACAATATTCAACACTTATGAGTCGCTGAAGCAAACCGGCAGCTTCACAAGAAAGAGGCAGAGAGTTTCACTCATAAACAATGAGGTTAGCTCCGACGCTTTGTCTTTCATGGCGGCTAATCCACACGCTAGCACGCGCAGCGTGAGCGCACAGCTCGGTGTGTCCCACTGAACTGGCTGGATGATATTGAAAACAGCTGGACTGCACCCTTATCACCTGCAGCTAAAGCAATGCCTGGAGTGAAGGGATCTTCAAAAGAGATTCGATTTTGCGAATTTGATTTTGATTCAGGAGGAGCAGGATTCTGACTTTCTCACCAAAGTATCCGGGCTGACGAGAGAACTTTTCTCGAAATTGCCAAGTAAATATCCACAACGTATAGTATTGGAGTGAGCAAAATCCCACTGGCTGGGAAGATCCCGCCACCAATATCAGTGGTCTTTTAACGTTTGGTGCAGAATATATGACAGCACAGTGATTGGCCCAGTGTTTTTTAACAACACTCTGACCGGCAAGAGGTATTTGAGTTCTTCAAAGGGCCGGTTGAAGACTTCTGCTGCAACATGCCACTAGCGCGGCTTGACGCAAATTGGTATGAACACGACGGGGCCCCTGCCCACAGCTGCAGTCAAGCACGAGCATGGCTTGATGTTACCTTCTCAGAGCAACGGATAGGGAGAAATGGGCCTGTCCTGTGGCCGGCAAGGTCACCCGACCTCAGCCCTCTTGACTTTTTCTTGTGGGGTTATATTAGGGATTACGTATACACGACGGAAACGACGACTCCAGAAGCGTTACAGGAGAATATAACTGAAGTCTGCCACAGCATTTCACCGACGGTGCTCAAGGCAGCGACAGCAAGCGTTCTCAGAAGATCCCAGTCTTGCATCGCTGCAGAAGGTGACCTCTTCGAGCGCTTGCTGTGAAAGTGCATGAGAAATAAACGTAAATTCAGTGAAAGACTGCGTCTGGTCATTTAGGATACTCTTATTCTACCATTTTCAGCCTTCTGAAAACTTGTTTTATTTTTTTTATTTAGGGATGTTCAATTTGCTTACAGGTATCGCGAAATGACGGGCCTGTTGCTTCCAGCAGCACAAGCGATAACCGATGCTTCTGCTTACCGCTATAAGGAACTTTGGCAAGGGGAGCACATCACCGGTGTAAATGGCACTGCCAACGTCTACGTGGACGCCTTTCAAGCGGCTGCGTGCCTATGGCTGTTTGTGCGCGGAACGTAGGGGAGCAGTGCAATCACGACGCGCAACGGGCATGTCGCGGGCAGGATCAGTCAGCTGAAATACACTAATACTTATTTTTACGTATACAAAGACAGAAACTGTTTATTCCGACGTTTTGCGAACCGTCCTGCAATTTTCTAAATGTAATTTTTTCCTAGCTTCGTTACTTCAGAAGTTGGTTTAATAAACTTGATTAAAAACCTAGTTAAGCAAAAATACAAAACATAGCGTGACACACTACGTACAAAATTGAGCAACACGCACTTGCTCGCGTCGTCTTAGAGTGCGTCGGCATACTTTTAAACTCTGACCAAAGTTAGCTGACGCACCTTGTATACAGTGACTATTGCTTAGATACTTAGATTTATTGAATACTTATACGTTGGTTCAAATAGCTTGTTGCGAGGTTTTGTGGATTCATGCAGTGAACTTTGTTTCCAGCGACACGTTTTGGTTTTTATCAAGCTTTATCTTCGCATTTGTGTATGCCATTGTACTTCGAATTTCTAACGTGTATTTCGCAGAAGCGCTGCTTTTTATATGCGATCTCTGTTGCGACTACGATTTCCGTGCAATTACAATACACGACCGCTGACAGCTACTCCTGGGCAGTGCATTGGAACGAAGGACAGCGTAACAGAGAATTTTCCCTGGCAGTTGCATATGTACAAAAATGTAAACAAGGTTCTTGAATGACAAAGCTTCATTAAAATATTTGTCCTCAACTTGTTCATTTCACGCCCTTTACATTTGTCATGTCAGCAGCATGAACTGTTTGCTGGCTTCATACTGATGTAAGTCTAAATTTCGTATGATATTTTCTTTATTATTAAATAGACAAAAAGCATGGAAGCATTGATATCAGTTATTTCTGGCACAAGTTTTGGGACACAAGAGTATATTCTTTTATAAAAATGTACATATTTTTGTAGTCTTGACAGTGCGTAGGTCCAAGAATTCGTTTGCAGCATCTTTGGCAATGCCAATGCAGTTACTATTCATGTATTTGATCCTTCAACAAATTCTGTGAGGAGGCGGAGCTCCAACGTTAGCCCCCCCCGAACGAAATTTCTGGCTACGCCACTGGACACAAGAATATATTCTTTTATAAAAACATACATATTTTCCTATCTTGACAGTGCGTAGCTACCACGAATTCCTTTGCAGCATCTTTGGCAATCGCAATGCAATTATTATTCATGTATTTGATCCTTCGACAAATTCTGTGAGGAGGTGGAGCTCCAACGTGTGCCCCCCCCCCCCCCACCGAACGAAATTTCTGGCTACGCCACTGGACACACGATTCTTTTATAAAAATATACATATTTTTGTAGTCTTGACTGTGCGTAGCGTGCAAGAATTCGTTTGCAGCATCTTTGGCAATGCCAATGCAGTTATTATTCATGTATTTGATCCTTCAATAAATTCTGTGAGGAGGCGGAGCTCCAACGTGAGCCCCCAGAACGAAATTTCTGGCTACGCCACTGGACACAAGAATACATTCTTTTATAAAAATATACATATTTTCCTATCTTGACAGTGCGTAGCTACCACGAATTCCTTTGCAGCATCTTTGGCAATGGCAATGCAATTATTATTCATGTATTTGATCCTTCGACAAATTCTGTGAGGAGGTGGAGCTCCAACGTGTGCCCCCCCCCCCCCCCCCACCGAACGAAATTTCTGGCTACGCCACTGGACACACGATTCTTTTATAAAAATATACATATTTTTGTAGTCTTGACTGTGCGTAGCGTGCAAGAATTCGTTTGCAGCATCTTTGGCAATGCCAATGCAGTTATTATTCATGTATTTGATCCTTCAATAAATTCTGTGAGGAGGCGGAGCTCCAACGTGAGCCCCCAGAACGAAATTTCTGGCTACGCCACTGGACACAAGAATACATTCTTTTATAAAAATATACATATTTTCCTATCTTGACAGTGCGTAGCTACCACGAATTCCTTTGCAGCATCTTTGGCAATCGCAATGCAATTATTATTCATGTATTTGATCCTTCGACAAATTCTGTGAGGAGGTGGAGCTCCAACGTGTGCCCCCCCCCCCCCCCCCCCCACCGAACGAAATTTCTGGCTACGCCACTGGCCACACGATTCTTTTATAAAAATATACATATTTTTGTAGTCTTGACTGTGCGTAGCGTGCAAGAATTCGTTTGCAGCATCTTTGGCAATGCCAATGCAGTTATTATTCATGTATTTGATCCTTCAATAAATTCTGTGAGGAGGCGGAGCTCCAACGTGAGCCCCCAGAACGAAATTTCTGGCTACGCCACTGGACACAAGAATACATTCTTTTATAAAAAATATACATATTTTCCTATCTTGACAGTGCGTAGCTACCACGAATTCCTTTGCAGCATCTTTGGCAATGGCAATGCAATTATTATTCATGTATTTGATCCTTCGACAAATTCTGTGAAGAGGCGGAGCTCCAACGTGAGCCTGCCCCCCCCCCCCCCCCCCGAACGAAATTTCTGGCTACGCCACTGGACGCAAGATTATTTTATAAAAATATACATATCTTTGTAGTCTTGACTGTGCGTAGCGTCCAAGAATTCGTTTGCAGCATCTTTGGCAATGCCAATGCAGTTATTATTCATGTATTTGATCCTTCGACAAATTCTGTGAAGAGGCGGAGCTCCAACGTGAGCCTCGCACCCCCCCCCCCGAACGAAATTTCTGGCTACGCCACTGGACACACGATTCTTTTATAAAAACATACATATTTTTGTAGTCTTGACTGTGCGTAGCGTCCAAGAATTCGTTTGCAGCATCTTTGGCAATGCCAATGCAGTTATTATTCATGTATTTGATCCTTCGACAAATTCTGTGAAGAGGCGGAGCTCCAACGTGAGCCTCGCACCCCCCCCCCCCCGAACGAAATTTCTGGCTACGCCACTGGACACAAGATTATTTTATAAAAATATACATATTTTCCTATCTTGACAGTGCGTAGCGTCCACGAATTCGTTTGCAGCATATTGGGCAATGGCAATGCAATTATTATTCATGTATATGATCGTTCGACAAATTCTGTGAAGAGGCGGAGCTCCAACGTGACCCCCCCCCCCGCTCGAACGAAATTTCTGGCTACGCCACTGGACACACGATTCTTTTATAAAAATATACATATTTTTGTAGTCTTGACTGTGCGTAGCGTCCAAGAATTCGTTTGCAGCATCTTTGGCAATGCCAATGCAGTTATTATTCATGTATTTGATCCTTCGACAAATTCTGTGAAGAGGCGGAGCTCCAACGTGAGCCTCGCACCCCCCCCCCCCCCCCGAACGAAATTTCTGGCTACGCCACTGGACACACGATTCTTTTATAAAGACATACATATTTTTGTAGTCTTGACTGTGCGTAGCGTCCAGGAATTCGTTTGCACCATCTTTGGCAATGCCAATGCAGTTATTAGTCATGTATTTGATCCTTCGACAAATTCTGTGAAGAGGCGGAGCTCCAACGTGAGCCTCGCACCCCCCCCCCCCCCCCCCGAACGAAATTTCTGGCTACGCCACTGGACACACGATTCTTTTATAAAAACATACATATTTTTGTAGTCTTGACTGTGCGTAGCGTCCAAGAATTCGTTTGCAGCAGCTTTGGCAATGCCAATGCAGTTATTATTCATGTATTTGATCCTTCGACAAATTCTGTGAAGAGGCGGAGCTCCAACGTGAGCCTCGCACCCCCCCCCCCCCGAACGAAATGTCTGGCTACGCCACTGGACACACGATTCTTTTATAAAAACATACATATTTTTGTAGTCTTGACTGTGCGTAGCGTCCAAGAATTCGTTTGCAGCATCTTTGGCAATGCCAATGCAGTTATTATTCATGTATTTGATCCTTCCACAAATTCTGTGAGGAGGCGGAGCTCCAACGTGAGCCCCCCCGAACGAAATTTCTGGCTACGCCACTGGACACAAGAAAACATTCTTTTATAAAAATATACATATTTTCCTATCTAGACAGTGCGTAGCTGCCACGAATTCATTTGCAGCATCTTTGGCAATGGCAATGCAATTATTATTCATGTATCTGATCCTTCGACAAATTCTGTGAAGAGGCGGAGCTCCAACGTGAGCCTCGCCCCCCCCCCCCCCCCCCGAAAGAAATTTCTGGCTACGCCACTGGACACACGATTCTTTTATAAAAATATACATATTTTTGTAGTCTTGACTGTGCGTAGCGTCCAAGAATTCGTTTGCAGCATCTTTGGCAATGCCAATGCAGTTATTATTCATGTATTTGATCCTTCGACAAATTCTGTGAAGAGGCGGAGCTCCAACGTGAGCCCCCCCGAACGAAATTTCTGGCTACGCCACTGGACACAAGATTATTTTATAAAAATATACATATTTTCCTATCTTGACAGTGCGTAGCGTCCACGAATTCGTTTGCAGCATATTGGGCAATGGCAATGCAATTATTATTCATGTATTTGATCGTTCGACAAATTCTGTGAAGAGGCGGAGCTCCAACGTGACCCCCCCCCCCCCGCTCGAACGAAATTTCTGGCTACGCCACTGGACACACGATTCTTTTATAAAAATATACATATTTTTGTAGTCTTGACTGTGCGTAGCGTCCAAGAATTCGTTTGCAGCATCTTTGGCAATGCCAATGCAGTTATTATTCATGTATTTGATCCTTCGACAAATTCTGTGAAGAGGCGGAGCTCCAACGTGAGCCTCGCACCCCCCCCCCCCCCCCGAACGAAATTTCTGGCTACGCCACTGGACACACGATTCTTTTATAAAAACATACATATTTTTGTAGTCTTGACTGTGCGTAGCGTCCAAGAATTCGTTTGCAGCATCTTTGGCAATGCCAATGCAGTTATTATTCATGTATTTGATCCTTCGACAAATTCTGTGAAGAGGCGGAGCTCCAACGTGAGCCTCGCACCCCCCCCCCCCCCGAACGAAATTTCTGGCTACGCCACTGGACACACGATTCTTTTATAAAAATATACATATTTTCGTAGTCTTGACTGTGCGTAGCGTCCAAGAATTCGTTTGCAGCATCTTTGGCAATGCCAATGCAGTTATTATTCATGTATTTGATCCTTCGACAAATTCTGTGAAGAGGCGGAGCTCCAACGTGAGCCTCGCACCCCCCCCCCCCCCCCCCCGAACGAAATGTCTGGCTACGCCACTGGACACACGATTCTTTTATAAAGACATACATATTTTTGTAGTCTTGACTGTGCGTAGCGTCCAGGAATTCGTTTGCAGCATCTTTGGCAATGCCAATGCAGTTATTAGTCATGTATTTGATCCTTCGACAAATTCTGTGAAGAGGCGGAGCTCCAACGTGAGCCTCGCACCCCCCCCCCCCCCCGAACGAAATTTCTGGCTACGCCACTGGACACACGATTCTTTTATAAAAACATACATATTTTTGTAGTCTTGACTGTGCGTAGCGTCCAAGAATTCGTTTGCAGCATCTTTGGCAATGCCAATGCAGTTATTATTCATGTATTTGATCCTTCGACAAATTCTGTGAAGAGGCGGAGCTCCAACGTGAGCCTCGCACCCCCCCCCCCCCCCCCGAACGAAATGTCTGGCTACGCCACTGGACACACGATTCTTTTATAAAAACATACATATTTTTGTAGTCTTGACTGTGCGTAGCGTCCAAGAATTCGTTTGCAGCATCTTTGGCAATGCCAATGCAGTTATTATTCATGTATTTGATCCTTCCACAAATTCTGTGAGGAGGCGGAGCTCCAACGTGAGCCCCCCCGAACGAAATTTCTGGCTACGCCACTGGACACAAGAAAACATTCTTTTATAAAAATATACATATTTTCCTATCTAGACAGTGCGTAGCTGCCACGAATTCATTTGCAGCATCTTTGGCAATGGCAATGCAATTATTATTCATGTATTTGATCCTTCGACAAGTTCTGTGAAGAGGCGGAGCTCCAACGTGAGCCTCGCCCCCCCTCCCCCCCCCCGAAAGAAATTTCTGGCTACGCCACTGGACACACGATTCTTTTATAAAAATATACATATTTTTGTAGTCTTGACTGTGCGTAGCGTCCAAGAATTCGTTTGCAGCATCTTTGGCAATGCCAATGCAGTTATTATTCATGTATTTGATCCTTCGACAAATTCTGTGAAGAGGCGGAGCTCCAACGTGAGCCCCCCCGAACGAAATTTCTGGCTACGCCACTGGACACAAGAATACATTCTTTTATAAAAATGTACATATTTTCCTATCTTGACAGTGCGTAGCTACCACGAATTCATTTGCAGCATCTTTGGCAATGGCAATGCAATTAATATTCATGTAGTTGATCCTTCGACAAATTCTGTGAAGAGGCGGAGCTCCAACGTGAGCCTCGCCCCCCCCCCCCCCCGAACGAAATTTCTGGCTACGCCACTGGACACACGATTCTTTTATAAACATGTATATATTTTCCTATCTTGACAGTGCGTAGCGTCGAAGAATTCGCTTGTAGCATCTTTGGCAATGGCAATGCAGTTATTATTCATGTGTTTGATCCTTAGGCAAATTTTGTGAGGAGGCGGAGCTCCAACGTGAGCCCCCCCGAACGAAATTTCTGGCTACGCCACTGGACACAAGAATACATTCTTTTATAAAAATGTACATATTTTCCTATCTTGACAGTGCGTAGCTACCACGAATTCATTTGCAGCATCTTTGGCAATGGCAATGCAATTAATATTCATGTAGTTGATCTTTCGACAAATTCTATGAAGAGGCGGAGCTCCAACGTGAGCCTCGCCCCCCCCCCCCCCCCCGAACGAAATTTCTGGCTACGCCACTGGACACACGATTCTTTTATAAAAATGTATATATTTTCCTATCTTGACAGTGCGTAGCGTCGAAGAATTCGCTTGTAGCATCTTTGGCAATGGCAATGCAGTTATTATTCATGTGTTTGATCCTTAGACAAATTTTGTGAGGAGGCGGAGCTCCAACGTGAGCCCCCCCGAACGAAATTTCTGGCTACGCCACTGGACACAAGAATACATTCTTTTATAAAAATGTACATATTTTCCTATCTTGACAGTGCGTAGCTACCACGAATTCATTTGCAGCATCTTTGGCAATGGCAATGCAATTAATATTCATGTAGTTGATCCTTCGACAAATTCTGTGAAGAGGCGGAGCTCCAAAACGTGAGCCTCGCCCCCCCCCCCCCCCCCCGAAGGAAATTTCTGGCTACGCCACTGGACACACGACTCTTTTATAAAAATGTATATATTTTCCTATCTTGACAGTGCGTAGCTACCACGAATTCATTTGCAGCATCTTTGGCAATGGCAATGCAGTTATTATTCATGTGTTTGATCCTTAGACAAATTTTGTGAGGAGGCGGAGCTCCAACGTGAGCCCCCCCCCCCCCCCCAAAAAAAGAACAGAAATTTCTGGCTACGCCACTGCTGGTAAACTGCTAGTTGTTGAGCAGCTTGAATGAATATGTCTCTTTTGCTAAATATCCCGTCTACTGACAATTCGATTTTTGGAAGTGTAAGCAGCCATGGAGCATATTTGACATCCGAGTTCCAAAATTCATTTTTTGGAAATATGTGAAGATTTTCTCGAATTTCTATATGGACATAACTTCTACCTCGTTTCATTATGTCTAGAGCCAATGGGTGGCTTTTATGCTGTGTTTGAATGTGGAAATAATGTCGGCACGTTTCTGTAGTTCGCATAACTGGAAATGGCGATTGGCGAGCCTCAGCTATTACAATAGAGCTAGAAGTCGCTCGTGGAACTCCTAGACATATGCGTAGTCCTCTTGCTAAAAGTCTTTGAAGTCGCTCTTCTCACGTGTGGGAAAGTCCGTGTAAGATGGGCGCGGAATACGCAATTTTTTGTCGTATTAATACATTGTAAACAGTCAGCATGGACGATAGGCATCCGCCCTATGATGTGTCTGCAAGTCTGCGAAGTACAGTCACTATGGCATTGACCTTGTTTTCAAGTTTCTTTATGTGGGGTGCCCAGGATAGCCGCCTATCAAGTATTACGCCAAGAAATCGATGTTGTGTGACAATCTTTAAGAGTGTGTCCTTCCAGATTAAGAGTAAAATTTTTAACTGTCTCCGAGTGAAAGGCAATACAGCTGTCTTTGAGTGTGATAGAACCATTCCCTTCTCTCTCAAAAATTGGTAAATATATTTATACTGGCTTGCAATGCCATCTGAGGTAGTTGGGCATCAGATCCAGATGTCCAAATACACACATCATCAGCATACAGTGAAAACTTTAACTGTGTTGACAGTCTTCTTGTTAAATCAGCCATGACGCAATTAAAAAGAAAGGAGCTGAGTACGTTTCCCTGTGGTACTACCTTTTCGACAACACGTTCAGCACTCTTTGCTTCACCCGTCTAAACAAATATTTTGCGACCTGATAAAAATTCAGAAATCCATCGCAAGGACCTGCCAGACAGTTCGAGTACCAATATACTTAGCAAATATGAACGTGACTAACAGTGCCAAATGCCCCCTTGACGTCTTCGAACACTGCTATCGTCATGTTTCCACGTGCACGCTCGTGTTCCACACAGGTTACTATATCTAACATTGCATCCATTGTACATCTATGTTTTCTAAAACCTACTAAGTAGTTGGACAACAAATCCGTTTCATTTCACCACCATTGAAGTCGCGCGTCAATCATTTTCTCCATTACTTTGCATAAACAACTTGTCAAACTAACTGGGCGGAAGGATTTAAGGCACAAGGGCGTCTTACCCGGTTTTAAAATTGGCATGATTCAAGCAACTTTCCAAGAGTCAGGTACAGTTTCTTCTATCCCCTAAATTATTATAAATGTCTAAGAAAGCATTTGTACCTGTCGGTCCGAGGTTTCTTCGCATATTCTACGTAATGCTGTCCGGCTCATCAGCGGACTTTTGGCGACATGATGCAATTGCACATTGAAGCTCGCTTAACATGAAAGTATGATATAAATACATTATAATGAGCTATTTTGAAGATATCTACTTGCGCTTCTACGGAAATCCGGTTTGAATGTTGTGGATATAGGTTAATCTCTGTTATGCAGAGCTTGCCAATGGATACTTTACATACGATCAATTCCGGGAAGTCTCAATCAGGGGACTGAATTTGATAAGATGGTAGGTCTTTTCTGACGCATAGGAGCACTCTGCTAAGAGCACCTTGACGAGAAGTCTCGTATACTATATAATTCGAGAGGCGAAAGTCGTCATTGATTCCCGCCTCTTGAATGCAAAGTATTGGAAAGTTGTATCGTACAAGCAGTTTACGAAAGTCAGCACACTTCCTTTGAAGACTGTTGGCTTTCCACTGAAATATGGAGACATTTTTGTAGAGGTTATTCACGTACTGCTTGCCGCAATTTCGGCCCGGATAGCTGACAGAATAGTGCTTCCGGAGGCAACAAGGCTTTCACTACTGGTAGGTTGTTTGCTTCCGGCAGAGCAGATGGGATTGCCTTAAGAGCTGCGAAAAGCATTGGCAAAATCAGTTGTGTCACCGATGCGGTGGTATGTTCGCTATTAGCTGACGTTATTTCTGCAGTAGGTGCGTAAGGTCGCCGAGAAAAATGTGTGCGAATATTGGAGCTTTCTTGTGTATTACTTTCTGCCTGTTGTCGTCTGGGTTTCCGTACCATTGATGCATAAGACTGCGCGCTTGACTGTGATCCTCTTGATTAGTCTCTTGATTGCACTGTTGGTTGTTCTCTTCAGGAGGAATAGCTTGTTGGTTCTCTTGGCTGTGGTGGTTCCGGTGCCGGCTAAATGGGTGATCTTGCACTGGATGAACAATCTCAAGGTTTCGGGCAGGTTCATTGCGTCACGGTTGTCTTCCATGGATAAGTTCATGTCGACGCATTTGTGCCGCTGCCTTGTTCTGAGGGTAGCCTGAGTAGGAGGCGGCATGGTTTCCCGGACAGTTCGCACAATTAGGTTTAAGAAATGACTTGCACTTCTTGTGGTCGAGATCTTGTGAGCAGGTCTTGCATCGACGTGTGCTGCGGCAGGTCTTCGCCCTGTGCCCAAATCTCTGGCAATTACACCAGCGAAGTGCTGGTCCTAGGTATTCCTCGACAGGATGACTGGTGAAATTCAAGAAAATTCTTTTTGGGAAAAACCTTCAACTGTCAAAAACCTCACGACACAACGGTCTTTAACTTTCGGAGTGTGTCTTATGTCATGCAAACATGTTCAACCCGGTGTGTGATTGCATTAAATAATCTTAATCCTCACATCTGCGTGTCATTTTTGTCTGCCTGTGTGCTACGCGCATGCCTCGCACATAATGAACCGAACCATTCTTGCGCGGTGTGGGTTGGCTGACTTTCATTTGACTCGCCCTCGTGCATTAGAAATGCGAAAATAAAATGTAATATACAAACGCCAAGATAAAGCTAGATAAAGGCCAAAAAAGTATCACTCTAAACGAAGTTCACTGCACGTATTGGCCTCGAGCTCCACCACTGGAAAAGCTGGTGCCACCATCGGCGTGACGTGCTAGGAGGGATCACGTGGACATAGCGGCCGCGTCGGCTGCGTCGGGAGCGCCGAAGCGAGCTGAAAACGAGTTTAAATTCCCTCGTACGCTGCGGTCCTCATTTAGTGGCGAAATTTTCCCGCTTCGAGTATCTCCTTTACAACGCTTGAAAGCACTACAATAGGTTGTGGCTGCCTTTGAAGGCGCGCAACATGGTAGGCTACTTCTCGGTGCCGCAGGGCCGGACGCACGTAACGGAGGCCGGCGTCAGCCTTATTCACACGTAGCCGCAGGACAAGAAGCTGCGTGAAGCTTGGCTTGCGAAACATAAAACCGGTAAACAGTCATCGGCTACAACTCGGGTATGCAGCAAGCACAGACGCGAGGAAGATTTCTGCTACGGTGCCCGGTCTGCGATGTTCTGAAAACGCGCACTGAGACGCTCGCCCGAGTCCGCTGCCCGACTAATGTCATGACGGTTTGGTCTATGAACTTGTCGATGCTATAGATACTGGCAAGTTCAGTGGAGTGGAAAGGCAGCGGTAAGAAGCACATTTAAAGAAAAGCATGGTATATGGTCTTGTTTGTGTTATGAATTAATGCACTGGATTACAATAAAGGAGCAGCGGGAAATTGCACGCTGGGAACACCGATAAACCTACAGTGCGACGCAACTCGAGAAATAATATTGAAATGTCAAAGAATTTAGAAGAACAAAAAAAGATTGAATCGTCGCGACGGCACATCACAGTCCCCGTAGGCGTCGAAGTCTCTGCAATGAAATTATTTTTGAACAGCTCTGATAGCGCCCACGCAACAATGTTTGCTTGTATACTGTCAAATGCTCATATTCTGCGGCCTAAAGCTCATGGCACGGTGCGAAAACGCGCGCGCGGTGAAAGCGAAACAGTGCGCGGACAAGCATGCAGACGCGCAGTCGGTCGCTGCGAATCTGCGCGATCGCTGCATTGACGCTTCGTTCTATTACGCTCCATTTAGTTATACAAACACTATAAAAACATATTTAACATAGTTTGCTCACAGCGTTTACTTACCTTTCACGCAAGAAGCCAGTTCGGGAGGCTCCATCGCGGCGACCGCGCGCAGTGGCGTTCACTATACGTATTCGGTAAAGAGATAGCGTCTGTAAACGATTGTGTGCTTTCAGTTTGCCCAAGATTATTATCTAGACAGTAAAAAACTTCTCTCGTTTCGAAAGTACTTACAGAAATGTCCGGGATAGCCGCGTGATCCCTCATACTACGCCAGCGAGGCACTTCCGATAGATGGCGACTCCGTAACTCGTCGTCTCCAACACACAAAACCTCGCAACAAGATATTTGAATATACGTATAAGTCTCCAATAAATCTACGTATCTAAGAAAAGTCACGGTATATTGTCACGTGGTGGTGACGTTAAAAAAAAATTAAATTATAGGGTTTTACGTGCCAAAACCACTTTCTGATTATGAGGCACGCCGTAGTGGAGGGCTCCGGAAATTTCGACCACCTGGGGTTCTTTAACGTGCACCTAAATCTAAGTACACGGGTGTTTTCGCATTTCGCCCCCATCGAAATGCGGCCGCCGTGGCCGGGATTCGATCCCGCGACCTCGTGCTCAGCAGCCCAACACCATAGCCACTGAGCAACCACGGCGGGTGTGGTGGTGACGTTGAAGAACACAGTAGCAATACTGGGAAAGACAAAACTAACTTTTATTGGGCGCACCTGTGCCAACAAAAACAGGCTACACTTAAAGCACAACGACAGCGGCGAACACGGTCGGCGATCGTCGAAAATCTGATCAACCGGTTAAACGCGTCGGCTTTTATACATCAATAGTCGAATGTTCCAGACAAATCGCTGGGACCCGCGTGTCTTCCACAAAGTTCTACATTATTCGCGTCGCGCACACATGCAATCAGTTTACACAAGTTTCGGTCACAGACAGCGCCTGGAAGCATCAATAACATTCCAGAAACTTCCTATACATGCAGGCGCGTCCTGCGCTGTGCGATAACATTTGTTATGCGGTGAAACGTGTCGCCCTCCAAATGGCACGTGTCAATATAATGTGTCAAACAAGGCAAAAAAAAAAAAAAGATATGTCGCGCAAGCACAGGTTCACAGATTAGAGTGTACCCTCCCTCCACTCCCCATGATGTATCGCGAACGACAAGAGGCGGCTAATGGGGCTACTGCAAGAATATGGAAGAAAACGTGAGACGGGGGGCGACGAAATCATAAGTTTTTGTGCATGCTTTGAGCTTGCTTCTGTTGTTTATTTGCTGATTTTTTGCCTTTAAGTAGAAATTGGGTGGTTTTATTTTTCTTTCCTTTGTTTTCTCGTATTTCGGGTGCGCGGGTGTTTTGCAGGATGGTTAGAGCGTCCTTTCGTGCCACGTGCTCCAACGCGTACAGCCGGGTGGGACGTTGAGTGTTTGTAGTCTTCAAATGGTAGCTTGGAAGTGGCAAGACAAATAGCTATTAAAGGTTTTACTGTGCGTGTTTTGGTAGGAAAGTCAGAGCGTGGTCGCGTTGTTGAGAGCGTTTCATACCTTTGGTCTCCGCGGCATTGATTGTTTTTGAAACAGTGGTGAGAGTTGCTTTGCGACATTTTGAGGATTTGGATCCTGTAAGGCACGCGCTCTGCATTGATATAGTACTAAAGTATTATAGCATTTGCATTAGTAGTAGCATTATTATAGTATTGTAGTATTTGCAAAAAGACGTGCAATACATGGCGAAAAAGACGGGAAAGCAAGCACTGCGCGGGGAGTCCCTCAAGGCAGATGTGGAGACGGATGAGAATGGAGAGGGCATTGAATCAACCGGCACGCAATACACAATGTGATGTTTATACTAGGCTGCAGAAAATGGGGGCTTTCCAGGAAGAGCTTCTCAAACAGGTGCAAGAGCTCAAAAATGAGCTAAACAGGGAGCGTGATGCACGGAAGGTAGTTTAAAAGAGACTTGAAGCAGCCGAGGAAAAGCTGAACAGGGCCGTCATTGTGAACAAGAATGTGCGTGACAACGGAACGCAGACCCCCGACGCGACAGGCAAGGGAGTGTCAGCGAAATACGTGGAATGCATGCAGCGTGAGGAAGGGTTAGCTGGAAAGAGCGGCAGCTACCTCGAGGCCGCCGCGCGGAAAAAGCTGCAGCCCAGGGCACAATGCCCCTTGTCGAGTTCGAACCACACGGAAAAGGACAAAGCGAAGCAGGGAGAGGTAGGAGAGAGTGAAAGGGTGATTATCGCCGGCGACTCAAACATGGCTAGTTGCTCAAAAGCAATTGTGGAGAGGGTGAAAGGCGATACAAGAGTGGCGGTAGGGACATTTCCACGGCGGACACTGGGTTCTGTCATGGAGCGAGCAAAAGAAAAGCTCGCGGGAAATGCCAACGTGCGCAACCTTGTCATAGTAGCAGGTGGGCTAAATTACGTCCTGAACAGGAAAGGGACAGGACTAGCCCAGCGCTTGGCGAAGGGGGTGGACAACTTGCGCGAGCTATCCCCTCAGGTGCAGATCGTGTTGTACATGGTGCTGGAGGTGCCTGTATGTGACAGTCACGTACAAAGAGCCGTAATGGCTGCTAATGAGGCAATATGGAAAATGAGCCCAGAGAAACGCTTCGAGGCGGTCGAAGTAAACGGGGAAATGAGAAGGTGTGGTGGTTTTAAACGAGACGGGATCCACTTCAATTACAGGCTGGCACAAGAACTGGGCTGGCGAATTGGTGGTCGTGCTGTTGCTTTTTTAGGGGCCCCGCGGGCGCTCAGGAGGCCAAGTAGATAGTAATGAATAAGGTCCCCTAGGGGAACCTCAGAAGAGCATCGCTGTCGATAGCAAGAAAAGGAGGAAAGCAAGAAAGAGAGCTCGCCATGGAATAGGCTACATAAACATGCAGGGCGGCAGAGGAAAGGAAAAGTGGGCAGAGATTGAGGAGCACTTAAATAGAGAACAAATAGGGGTGTATGCGGTTACAGAAACGCACCTTAGAGACGCAGAAGAGCCGCCAGTTATTGAGAATTATGTTTGGAAAGGGTGCAACAGAACTAATTCGGACAGAAAGGGAGGGGGAGTCAGAATGCTCATCCATCAGGGAGCCAAATGGAAAAGAGTAAATTCAAAATGTCAAGAGCATCTTTGGTTATCAGGTACAATGAGTGGGAAAAAAACTTGGCTGGGCGTTACGTATTTTGCACAGGAAATAAATGCACAGAGAAGAATAAATAGTTAGTGGAATGCATAAGCGCTGATCTCAATGGTTTCGGGAATGGTTCTCAAATTGTCCTATTAGTTGACATGAATACCCACATATAGGATTTAGATGGCTATACCGACTACAACGGGAAGTCAATGCTAGATCTTTGCGAGTAATATAAACTTGTTATCGTGAATACAGGGCCGCACGATGGCCGGGCCGCGTTTTTAGAATTGCGAGTAGGTACAGCGGGGCGTGGCACTTTTGGCGGAGCTCGACGTTTCTGCGCAGGCAGGAGTAAGAGCGGGCGCGAGAAAAAAAATCTGGGGGTTTTTGCTCCTCGAATATATGACTCAGCCTAGGCACTACGGAGGAGGTTTCTTAGAGCGCGTTGTATTCGTTTGTCCCCTATAGACATGCCGGCATTGCGGAGTGCGGTCGAGTTGGTTTGTACACTCCGCCGCTGGCTGCCCGCGCGGTGAGGCAGTGGGCGCGGACGCCGCTTGGTGATCGCTGTGTCTGAACGGACAATGTTCTGACTGGTGTAGTATAAGTCGCGCGTCGCTTTTTTCGTCGCGACGATAGAGCGCGTTTTTTACAAGCACTGCTCCAGGAGGGCACATGTAACCGGCAAACGGAGGCCTCAGGAGAGCACGTGAGGTGATATTAAAGCAGGCGGCGCAGGATCTCCGGGGCACCCAAGCGGTAGCGTGGGGATCAAAGCTGGAAGCAGGGCGGTCCGTGGGTTGGGGCCGCAGAAGCCGAAGCGTGCCAGGAGGTGTTCGCATAAAAAATTGGCTGTCCGCTGTCGCGGACAGCCGATCTTATACTCCCCTGGCACGCGCACGCCTCTGCGAGCCCCAACCCACGGACCAGCCCGGCTTCTAGCTTTGATGTCCCCGTTGGCGCTTTGGTGTCCTGGAGGCGCCGCCAATAATGCGAAATAATGACACGTTGTTTTCATTAGTAAAAACATGATCGAATAAATATGATTGCGTCGAGAAGCCAACTTGCGATGCTAAGTTCAGCACTACCGTGCCCCACGACTTCTGCCGGCACGCCTAGGGACAAGCACATACAACGCGCGCCAAGAAACTCCGTAGTACCTAGGCAGAGTCGTATATTGAAGGAGCAAAACTCCCCTCATTTCCTCTCTCGCACCCGCTCTTATTCGTGTATGCGCGCAAACGTCCGTCGTCTCCGCAAGTGCCGCGCCCCGCTGTACCTACAAGCAGTTCGAAATACGAGGCCGGACCAACACGAGAAAAGCGCATGCGCTCTGCCTGGCTCTGGCAGCCCGCGGGTAGCGAGAGCAACAACAACAAAAAAAAATTGAAGAGGTTCAATGTATCGTCGCGAGTAACAGTCAAAGTAGAAAAATAAATCAGAACGTAGTTACCTTTGCAGGCTTTAGTGTCTTGACATGAATGCTTTGGCGCGGGTGAAAAAGACATGTTGATATTCTTCTCTATGACATAACGGCAAAAATGAACCACCAGAACGCTTCGTCTCATTCTACCTCATTGCCTGCTTTGTCAACTTTTCTGATAGTGTGTTTATTTGGCTTGTCTAGATGTATGGTCCGATGTACCACTTTTAAAAATTCACTGCAGCTTTGGAGTCAAATGTTTATGACAACATTGAACCCACAAATTTCCGGAATCTGATACCTAACGCACGACTTAGGAAGTGTCAATGCACCTTTTCCATCAAAAGTTTATGAAGATTTTATACCCATAAAGTTTCGGAATTGAAATCCATGCGCTCCGTAGATTCTGTTGCGTCCGCGAGATGCCGCGACGAGCCCGCTCACCATCAAAACGCCCTTGAAACTTTGTGTTCGGATGGGGCTCCTTCTGTTATGTGACTCCCGGTGCATGGGCGTTGCCGCGAAATCCGGCCCGATTGCGCAATGTTCGCGCTCAAGTGTCTTTTCGAGCGTGAAAAAGACATTCTAGACAAAATCCAGCTTGATTTCAGGCGCTGTGGGTTTTGGTCGGCTGTGCATGACAGCACGAAAAAATAAGCCCCCCACCCCGCCTGGCTACGTCCATAATTACAGGCGTTTTGCCCACCAAGAACAAATGTATCGCAACCGAGCACAACAACGAGCAATGAGGCAGATAATAAACAATCATATAGTGACCGCCCGGGGAACATTACTGAGTCAGATTCGTGTCGAGCCGCTCCCTAAAAGTATTTGGTAAATAAAGAAGGAAGAGCTAAACACACTGATAGTGATTCAATTCATAAGCAGAAAGCAAGGATAGCTATTTATACATTTTCAGCTCCATTTTATTACAAGCACCGAACATGCTGCCCGCGCCATTTGGACGAAGCTTGATAAGATACGAAAGCGCTTGCATGTCTTTTGAAGCTGTACCAAAAGCTTTGCGTGTCGTCCACCCAGTCGCCGTCAACGACATCCGCGTAAACAGAGGTTTCATGCACAACTACTGTAAACACAAAGGTAATGCAGGCAGCTGAGGCAAGCAATGGACGCGTCACCACGTAGTCAAACATGGCAGCGCCCACAGGCTTGCCGTGAAAAGAGTCAATATGGGGAGATAGCGGGGAGGCGGCGTAGGAGGGAGGGGTGTGGCTTCAACTCCGCCGACATGTGCGTAGTTTGCACGGCCGCGCGCATTCGCGCGCGCCGTATTGGCGGCGAGGACTTGCGGAGTCGCCATCTGTCGGAAGCGCCTCGCTTGCGTAGTATGACGGATCACGCGCTCGTCATAGGTGTCGCTGTCGGCGCTCAATAAATACACTACGCTTGAGCCCTTCTGGATATTTCTGTAAGTACTCTCGAAACGACATAAGTCCTGTACTCTCAAAATAATAACCTTGGGCAAACAGAAAACACAGCAGCGAATGGTTTACAGACTTACCGAATACATACAGTGAACGCCCACTGAGCGCGGTCGCCGCGATGATGTCCCCCGAACCGGTTTCTTGCGTCAAAGGCAGGCAGTCGCTGAAAGAAAACTATGTGAAATGCGTTCTTGTAGTGGGCTGTCTGTGTAACGAAATGCAGCATAACAGAGGAGGAGGAGGAATAAACATTTAATTGATGAGGCAAAAAAATTGCGCAAGGGAGCGATGCAGGGTGGGTCCCTATTCCAAGACTCCAGTGGCCATGGCGACCCGCCAAGCTTGATCCAGGAGGCCCTTCTGTGCCTCGAGGTCCGCAAGAGCGAGGATAGCCTCCCAGGGCTCCCTTAATAATGTGGGTACCTAATTCACCTTAATAAGGTGAATTAATGGTATGATGTTTTTGGCGCACTCCCATGTTACGTGAAGCAATGAAGGCCACGACCCGCACGACAGGCAAGAGCTTGTATACAAGGTTGGCTTTATTTTATGGTATCTACCTAGATATGGGTAGGTATGCGTCTCTATTCTTCTATATTTCGGCGCCTCCTCTGCATTGAGTAGTTTGCGTGGTGGGGCGTACTGTTGTCGGGTTCTTCGCTGGCGCTCCAGTGTATCGCGGACCAGCAGGCGATAACAGAATGGTGCCTCGATCGTACGGGTTCGCAGCGGCCCGTCTGCATGCATGCCTTCGCACGATGTTTCGCTTTCGCTGTGAGCACGCTTGCACCGTGCCGTGAGCGTTAGGCCGCAGCACATGAGCATTTGACCACACACAAGCAACGATTGTTGCCTGGACCCTATCAGAGCTATTGGAGAATAATTCCTTTATAATTAGGGATTTCGACGCCTACGGCGACTTTTGATTTGCCGTCAGAACGATTCAATCTTATTTTTTATATATTCATGGACTTTTCAATATCATTATTCTTGAAGTTGCAATGCACTGTATGTTCATCGGTCTTCCCAGCGAGCTATTTCCCGCTGCTTCTTTTTTTCTTGGTCAAGTACATTAATTATTTGGTGCTAACATAAATGCGAGCACATGCCATGTCTTTTTTTAATGTGCTTCTTAGGATTCCTTTTCCATTCCAGTGAAAGTGCGGGTATCTAGCATCAACTAGTTCATAGACCAGGGCTTCACGGCATTAGCCGGGCAGCGCGTGCTGGCGATACTCACCGCAAACATCGGAGCCTCGATGCCTTAGCAGAAAGCTTCCTCGCGGAAGCGCTTGCTGCGAACCCGAGTTGTAGCCGATGGCTGCTTGCCTGTTCTGAGTTTCGCGGTTAAAACTTCATGCAGCTTCTAGTCCTACGGGTACGTGTGAAGGCTGACACCAGGCTCCGTTCTGTACGTACGGCACTGCGGCACTGAGTAGTAGCCTACCATTTTGGACGCCTTCAAAGGCAGCCACTACCTATTATAGTGCTTTCAAGTGTTGTCAAATAGACACCCGAAGCGCAGGAGATCCCCACTTAATCGGTACCGCAGCGCAGGTGGGACTTAAGCGATAGACCGCGCGAAGGTCATTTCGCTCGCTGCTGCTGCCGCGCCTCCTCGGATAAGTGTTTTGAAAGTGAGTGTCCGCGCCCATCGAATATGATGTGATCATGTTCGCTTGTGCGCGCTGACACCATGATTGTTAATTCAGTTGGCGAATGTTTCCGATTCCATACGGCCGATAAAACTGGGGCCCTATAACGTGAAACTATTCCAATGCGTTTTTATTCCAATCTCCTGACGTCAAATTTGCGTAACCGCCGACGCAAGCATCGGGCGGTGACCCGCATGGTTGTCTGGACAGACCAATCAATCTCCTCTATTATAGGAAGTCACTTTGCTTTAATAACGAATAACATTGCCTACACTCAGTGGCTTGTCTTATCTAACTGGCTGACAAGAGGCGAAGAGCACGCTCAAGTGGAGAGGCATTCGATGGGGACGAGCCCGTGCACTGAAAATCGATAACCGGATGAAAAGTGTCGTGCCAGCGTCTGTGATTCATCCGATTTCCCTTGCTTAGCTTGCGGTGGCTGGTAGAAAATCGCGACGGCATGCAACGGCATGCAACGGAAGGTTAAGAATGCCGCTAAAACGAATCCTCAGCAAAGAAGAGTTGGCAGAACCAGGTCTTAAACGTGTCGAAAGTGCCCGAAAACGTTACACGGCCGCGCAAACAGTTTTACTGTACACAAATAAGCCCATGGTCTCCGGCAGGTGCGAGTAGCCAGTGTCTGAGCGATCGGCGGCAGCCATCGTTGATTCCTTTCCGAACGGGCCAGCCTGCGGCTGTTCAAAAGAAAATTCAGTTTTTTCGCCATAGTAATGCATCCTTTACGCGTTCACCTCACTTTGACGTGGTGAGTTCTCGCGGTTTTGTGACGCCACGTGACAGGCAGGTGAAGTGGATGTCGCCCGAAAGCATTTGACCAAGAGCTGAGGGCTAATGGCGAAAAGACATCGAATCATAAATAACTATTTTTCTTTTGTTCTTTCCAGTCATCCATAACCAGTTTGTGGACGTCATATCACATGGGGAGCTATCATGGTTTTCGTGATGTCGCGTAGCAGACAGGCGAAGTGGGGGTGGTCGAGAAAGTTTTTGACCAATCGCAGAGGGCTTATTGCAGAATTGGAATAGAAACCTTTGGAATAGCTTTACGTTGTGGCGCCCCTACTAACTTTACTTCTTATAGCTGTATGCTAATTTCCTATCGCAATCGATGCTTCGCCCCTTGAGCGAAACAACGACTGTTTTACAACAAAGCTTTCTTTGTTTAAATATATACGAAAATTCGGCGCTATCCATCTCACGATAACTGTCGACGGTAATGCGTTTAGCATTGAATCAATAAAGCGACACAAAGTATTGCTACCGTCCAATTGAGGGATGTAAGAAGCCTGTACTTAAGCGCGGGAATTCTCTCTCGCGCTTCTCTAAGAACTCTAGGCGGCATCTAGCGCCGTAGTGGCAAAGCCAGCGCGTGGCTCCTAAAATTGATGGCGCGGCCGTACGCGCGAGAGCTTAGAAACGCGTCTTATGGCTTACTAGCTAAACTTCCACGCTTCTTTCTGGACACGCTGCGCCACCTGTTGGCGATGCCGAGAAGTCTGCGCGTGGCGTCCAATACGCGCCGGTGCCTGCGAGTCCTGAGAAAGCTTCCCTCGCTTGTCGCTCACCAGGTGGCACGTTCTCAGTGACCCAGGTTTGGGTCATTTGGATTTGGGTCAAAACGGTTTGGAATTTCTGGTGAATGGATGGGCTCCGTGGCGGCGACGAAATCATAAGTTTTTGTGCATGCTTTGAGCTTGCTTCTGTTGTTTATTTGCTGATTTTTTGCCTTTAAGTAGAAATTGGGTGGTTTTATTTTTCTTTCCTTTGTTTTCTCGTATTTCGGGTGCGCGGGTGTTTTGCAGGATGGTTAGAGCGTCCTTTCGTGCCACGTGCTCCAACGCGTACAGCCGGGTGGGACGTTGAGTGTTTGTAGTCTTCAAATGGTAGCTTGGAAGTGGCAAGACAAATAGCTATTAAAGGTTTTACTGTGCGTGTTTTGGTAGGAAAGTCAGAGCGTGGCCGCGTTGTTGAGAGCGTTTCATACCTTTGGTCTCCGCGGCATTGATTGTTTTTGAAACAGTGGTGAGAGTTGCTTTGCGACATTTTGAGGATTTGGATCCTGTAAGGCACGCGCTCTGCATTGATATAGTACTAAAGTATTATAGCATTTGCATTAGTAGTAGCATTATTATAGTATTGTAGTATTTGCAAAAAGACGTGCAATACATGGCGAAAAAGACGGGAAAGCAAGCACTGCGCGGGGAGTCCCTCAAGGCAGATGTGGAGACGGATGAGAATGGAGAGGGCATTGAATCAACCGGCACGCAATACACAATGTGATGTTTATACTAGGCTGCAGAAAATGGGGGCTTTCCAGGAAGAGCTTCTCAAACAGGTGCAAGAGCTCAAAAATGAGCTAAACAGGGAGCGTGATGCACGGAAGGTAGTTTAAAAGAGACTTGAAGCAGCCGAGGAAAAGCTGAACAGGGCCGTCATTGTGGACAAGAATGTGCGTGACAACGGAACGCAGACCCCCGACGCGACAGGCAAGGGAGTGTCAGCGAAATACGTGGAATGCATGCAGCGTGAGGAAGGGTTAGCTGGAAAGAGCGGCAGCTACCTCGAGGCCGCCGCGCGGAAAAAGCTGCAGCCCAGGGCACAATGCCCCTTGTCGAGTTCGAACCACACGGAAAAGGACAAAGCGAAGCAGGGAGAGGTAGGAGAGAGTGAAAGGGTGATTATCGCCGGCGACTCAAACATGGCTAGTTGCTCAAAAGCAATTGTGGAGAGGGTGAAAGGCGATACAAGAGTGGCGGTAGGGACATTTCCACGGCGGACACTGGGTTCTGTCATGGAGCGAGCAAAAGAAAAGCTCGCGGGAAATGCCAACGTGCGCAACCTTGTCATAGTAGCAGGTGGGCTAAATTACGTCCTGAACAGGAAAGGGACAGGACTAGCCCAGCGCTTGGCGAAGGGGGTGGACAACTTGCGCGAGCTATCCCCTCAGGTGCAGATCGTGTTGTACATGGTGCTGGAGGTGCCTGTATGTGACAGTCACGTACAAAGAGCCGTAATGGCTGCTAATGAGGCAATATGGAAAATGAGCCCAGAGAAACGCTTCGAGGCGGTCGAAGTAAACGGGGAAATGAGAAGGTGTGGTGGTTTTAAACGAGACGGGATCCACTTCAATTACAGGCTGGCACAAGAACTGGGCTGGCGAATTGGTGGTCGTGCTGTTGCTTTTTTAGGGGCCCCGCGGGCGCTCAGGAGGCCAAGTAGATAGTAATGAATAAGGTCCCCTAGGGGAACCTCAGAAGAGCATCGCTGTCGATAGCAAGAAAAGGAGGAAAGCAAGAAAGAGAGCTCGCCATGGAATAGGCTACATAAACATGCAGGGCGGCAGAGGAAAGGAAAAGTGGGCAGAGATTGAGGAGCACTTAAATAGAGAACAAATAGGGGTGTATGCGGTTACAGAAACGCACCTTAGAGACGCAGAAGAGCCGCCAGTTATTGAGAATTATGTTTGGAAAGGGTGCAACAGAACTAATTCGGACAGAAAGGGAGGGGGAGTCAGAATGCTCATCCATCAGGGAGCCAAATGGAAAAGAGTAAATTCAAAATGTCAAGAGCATCTTTGGTTATCAGGTACAATGAGTGGGAAAAAAACTTGGCTGGGCGTTACGTATTTTGCACAGGAAATAAATGCACAGAGAAGAATAAATAGTTAGTGGAATGCATAAGCGCTGATCTCAATGGTTTCGGGAATGGTTCTCAAATTGTCCTATTAGTTGACATGAATACCCACATATAGGATTTAGATGGCTATACCGACTACAACGGGAAGTCAATGCTAGATCTTTGCGAGTAATATAAACTTGTTATCGTGAATACAGGGCCGCACGATGGCCGGGCCGCGTTTTTAGAATTGCGAGTAGGTACAGCGGGGCGTGGCACTTTTGGCGGAGCTCGACGTTTCTGCGCAGGCAGGAGTAAGAGCGGGCGCGAGAAAAAAAATCTGGGGGTTTTTGCTCCTCGAATATATGACTCAGCCTAGGCACTACGGAGGAGGTTTCTTAGAGCGCGTTGTATTCGTTTGTCCCCTATAGACATGCCGGCATTGCGGAGTGCGGTCGAGTTGGTTTGTACACTCCGCCGCTGGCTGCCCGCGCGGTGAGGCAGTGGGCGCGGACGCCGCTTGGTGATCGCTGTGTCTGAACGGACAATGTTCTGACTGGTGTAGTATAAGTCGCGCGTCGCTTTTTTCGTCGCGACGATAGAGCGCGTTTTTTACAAGCACTGCTCCAGGAGGGCACATGTAACCGGCAAACGGAGGCCTCAGGAGAGCACGTGAGGTCATATTAAAGCAGGCGGCGCAGGATCTCCGGGGCACCCAAGCGGTAGCGTGGGGATCAAAGCTGGAAGCAGGGCGGTCCGTGGGTTGGGGCCGCAGAAGCCGAAGCGTGCCAGGAGGTGTTCGCATAAAAAATTGGCTGTCCGCTGTCGCGGACAGCCGATCTTATACTCCCCTGGCACGCGCACGCCTCTGCGAGCCCCAACCCACGGACCAGCCCGGCTTCTAGCTTTGATGTCCCCGTTGGCGCTTTGGTGTCCTGGAGGCGCCGCCAATAATGCGAAATAATGACACGTTGTTTTCATTAGTAAAAACATGATCGAATAAATATGATTGCGTCGAGAAGCCAACTTGCGATGCTAAGTTCAGCACTACCGTGCCCCACGACTTCTGCCGGCACGCCTAGGGACAAGCACATACAACGCGCGCCAAGAAACTCCGTAGTACCTAGGCAGAGTCGTATATTGAAGGAGCAAAACTCCCCTCATTTCCTCTCTCGCACCCGCTCTTATTCGTGTATGCGCGCAAACGTCCGTCGTCTCCGCAAGTGCCGCGCCCCGCTGTACCTACAAGCAGTTCGAAATACGAGGCCGGACCAACACGAGAAAAGCGCATGCGCTCTGCCTGGCTCTGGCAGCCCGCGGGTAGCGAGAGCAACAACAACAAAAAAAAATTGAAGAGGTTCAATGTATCGTCGCGAGTAACAGTCAAAGTAGAAAAATAAATCAGAACGTAGTTACCTTTGCAGGCTTTAGTGTCTTGACATGAATGCTTTGGCGCGGGTGAAAAAGACATGTTGATATTCTTCTCTATGACATAACGGCAAAAATGAACCACCAGAACGCTTCGTCACATTCTACCTCATTGCCTGCTTTGTCAACTTTTCTGATAGTGTGTTTATTTGGCTTGTCTAGATGTATGGTCCGATGTACCACTTTTAAAAATTCACTGCAGCTTTGGAGTCAAATGTTTATGACAACATTGAACCCACAAATTTCCGGAATCTGATACCTAACGCACGACTTAGGAAGTGTCAATGCACCTTTTCCATCAAAAGTTTATGAAGATTTTATACCCATAAAGTTTCGGAATTGAAATCCATGCGCTCCGTAGATTCTGTTGCGTCCGCGAGATGCCGCGACGAGCCCGCTCACCATCAAAACGCCCTTGAAACTTTGTGTTCGGATGGGGCTCCTTCTGTTATGTGACTCCCGGTGCATGAGCGTTGCCGCGAAATCCGGCCCGATTGCGCAATGTTCGCGCTCAAGTGTCTTTTCGAGCGTGAAAAAGACATTCTAGACAAAATCCAGCTTGATTTCAGGCGCTGTGGGTTTTGGTCGGCTGTGCATGACAGCACGAAAAAATAAGCCCCCCACCCCGCCTGGCTACGTCCATAATTACAGGCGTTTTGCCCACCAAGAACAAATGTATCGCAACCGAGCACAACAACGAGCAATGAGGCAGATAATAAACAATCATATAGTGACCGCCCGGGGAACATTACTGAGTCAGATTCGTGTCGAGCCGCTCCCTAAAAGTATTTGGTAAATAAAGAAGGAAGAGCTAAACACACTGATAGTGATTCAATTCATAAGCAGAAAGCAAGGATAGCTATTAATACATTTTCAGCTCCATTTTATTACAAGCACCGAACATGCTGCCCGCGCCATTTGGACGAAGCTTGATAAGATACGAAAGCGCTTGCATGTCTTTTGAAGCTGTACCAAAAGCTTTGCGTGTCGTCCACCCAGTCGCCGTCAACGACATCCGCGTAAACAGAGGTTTCATGCACAACTACTGTAAACACAAAGGTAATGCAGGCAGCTGAGGCAAGCAATGGACGCGTCACCACGTAGTCAAACATGGCAGCGCCCACAGGCTTGCCGTGAAAAGAGTCAATATGGGGAGATAGCGGGGAGGCGGCGTAGGAGGGAGGGGTGTGGCTTCAACTCCGCCGACATGTGCGTAGTTTGCACGGCCGCGCGCATTCGCGCGCGCCGTATTGGCGGCGAGGACTTGCGGAGTCGCCATCTGTCGGAAGCGCCTCGCTTGCGTAGTATGACGGATCACGCGCTCGTCATAGGTGTCGCTGTCGGCGCTCAATAAATACACTACGCTTGAGCCCTTCTGGATATTTCTGTAAGTACTCTCGAAACGACATAAGTCCTGTACTCTCAAAATAATAACCTTGGGCAAACAGAAAACACAGCAGCGAATGGTTTACAGACTTACCGAATACATACAGTGAACGCCCACTGAGCGCGGTCGCCGCGATGATGTCCCCCGAACCGGTTTCTTGCGTCAAAGGCAGGCAGTCGCTGAAAGAAAACTATGTGAAATGCGTTCTTGTAGTGGGCTGTCTGTGTAACGAAATGCAGCATAACAGAGGAGGAGGAGGAATAAACATTTAATTGATGAGGCAAAAAAATTGCGCAAGGGAGCGATGCAGGGTGGGTCCCTATTCCAAGACTCCAGTGGCCATGGCGACCCGCCAAGCTTGATCCAGGAGGCCCTTCTGTGCCTCGAGGTCCGCAAGAGCGAGGATAGCCTCCCAGGGCTCCCTTAATAATGTGGGTACCTAATTCACCTTAATAAGGTGAATTAATGGTATGATGTTTTTGGCGCACTCCCATGTTACGTGAAGCAATGAAGGCCACGACCCGCACGACAGGCAAGAGCTTGTATACAAGGTTGGCTTTATTTTATGGTATCTACCTAGATATGGGTAGGTATGCGTCTCTATTCTTCTATATTTCGGCGCCTCCTCTGCATTGAGTAGTTTGCGTGGTGGGGCGTACTGTTGTCGGGTTCTTCGCTGGCGCTCCAGTGTATCGCGGACCAGCAGGCGATAACAGAATGGTGCCTCGATCGTACGGGTTCGCAGCGGCCCGTCTGCATGCATGCCTTCGCACGATGTTTCGCTTTCGCTGTGAGCACGCTTGCACCGTGCCGTGAGCGTTAGGCCGCAGCACATGAGCATTTGACCACACACAAGCAACGATTGTTGCCTGGACCCTATCAGAGCTATTGGAGAATAATTCCTTTATAATTAGGGATTTCGACGCCTACGGCGACTTTTGATTTGCCGTCAGAACGATTCAATCTTATTTTTTATATATTCATGGACTTTTCAATATCATTATTCTTGAAGTTGCAATGCACTGTATGTTCATCGGTCTTCCCAGCGAGCTATTTCCCGCTGCTTCTTTTTTTCTTGGTCAAGTACATTAATTATTTGGTGCTAACATAAATGCGAGCACATGCCATGTCTTTTTTTAATGTGCTTCTTAGGATTCCTTTTCCATTCCAGTGAAAGTGCGGGTATCTAGCATCAACTAGTTCATAGACCAGGGCTTCACGGCATTAGCCGGGCAGCGCGTGCTGGCGATACTCACCGCAAACATCGGAGCCTCGATGCCTTAGCAGAAAGCTTCCTCGCGGAAGCGCTTGCTGCGAACCCGAGTTGTAGCCGATGGCTGCTTGCCTGTTCTGAGTTTCGCGGTTAAAACTTCATGCAGCTTCTAGTCCTACGGGTACGTGTGAAGGCTGACACCAGGCTCCGTTCTGTACGTACGGCACTGCGGCACTGAGTAGTAGCCTACCATTTTGGACGCCTTCAAAGGCAGCCACTACCTATTATAGTGCTTTCAAGTGTTGTCAAATAGACACCCGAAGCGCAGGAGATCCCCACTTAATCGGTACCGCAGCGCAGGTGGGACTTAAGCGATAGACCGCGCGAAGGTCATTTCGCTCGCTGCTGCTGCCGCGCCTCCTCGGATAAGTGTTTTGAAAGTGAGTGTCCGCGCCCATCGAATATGATGTGATCATGTTCGCTTGTGCGCGCTGACACCATGATTGTTAATTCAGTTGGCGAATGTTTCCGATTCCATACGGCCGATAAAACTGGGGCCCTATAACGTGAAACTATTCCAATGCGTTTTTATTCCAATCTCCTGACGTCAAATTTGCGTAACCGCCGACGCAAGCATCGGGCGGTGACCCGCATGGTTGTCTGGACAGACCAATCAATCTCCTCTATTATAGGAAGTCACTTTGCTTTAATAACGAATAACATTGCCTACACTCAGTGGCTTGTCTTATCTAACTGGCTGACAAGAGGCGAAGAGCACGCTCAAGTGGAGAGGCATTCGATGGGGACGAGCCCGTGCACTGAAAATCGATAACCGGATGAAAAGTGTCGTGCCAGCGTCTGTGATTCATCCGATTTCCCTTGCTTAGCTTGCGGTGGCTGGTAGAAAATCGCGACGGCATGCAACGGCATGCAACGGAAGGTTAAGAATGCCGCTAAAACGAATCCTCAGCAAAGAAGAGTTGGCAGAACCAGGTCTTAAACGTGTCGAAAGTGCCCGAAAACGTTACACGGCCGCGCAAACAGTTTTACTGTACACAAATAAGCCCATGGTCTCCGGCAGGTGCGAGTAGCCAGTGTCTGAGCGATCGGCGGCAGCCATCGTTGATTCCTTTCCGAACGGGCCAGCCTGCGGCTGTTCAAAAGAAAATTCAGTTTTTTCGCCATAGTAATGCATCCTTTACGCGTTCACCTCACTTTGACGTGGTGAGTTCTCGCGGTTTTGTGACGCCACGTGACAGGCAGGTGAAGTGGATGTCGCCCGAAAGCATTTGACCAAGAGCTGAGGGCTAATGGCGAAAAGACATCGAATCATAAATAACTATTTTTCTTTTGTTCTTTCCAGTCATCCATAACCAGTTTGTGGACGTCATATCACATGGGGAGCTATCATGGTTTTCGTGATGTCGCGTAGCAGACAGGCGAAGTGGGGGTGGTCGAGAAAGTTTTTGACCAATCGCAGAGGGCTTATTGCAGAATTGGAATAGAAACCTTTGGAATAGCTTTACGTTGTGGCGCCCCTACTAACTTTACTTCTTATAGCTGTATGCTAATTTCCTATCGCAATCGATGCTTCGCCCCTTGAGCGAAACAACGACTGTTTTACAACAAAGCTTTCTTTGTTTAAATATATACGAAAATTCGGCGCTATCCATCTCACGATAACTGTCGACGGTAATGCGTTTAGCATTGAATCAATAAAGCGACACAAAGTATTGCTACCGTCCAATTGAGGGATGTAAGAAGCCTGTACTTAAGCGCGGGAATTCTCTCTCGCGCTTCTCTAAGAACTCTAGGCGGCATCTAGCGCCGTAGTGGCAAAGCCAGCGCGTGGCTCCTAAAATTGATGGCGCGGCCGTACGCGCGAGAGCTTAGAAACGCGTCTTATGGCTTACTAGCTAAACTTCCACGCTTCTTTCTGGACACGCTGCGCCACCTGTTGGCGATGCCGAGAAGTCTGCGCGTGGCGTCCAATACGCGCCGGTGCCTGCGAGTCCTGAGAAAGCTTCCCTCGCTTGTCGCTCACCAGGTGGCACGTTCTCAGTGACCCAGGTTTGGGTCATTTGGATTTGGGTCAAAACGGTTTGGAATTTCTGGTGAATGGATGGGCTCCGTGGCGGCGACGAAATCATAAGTTTTTGTGCATGCTTTGAGCTTGCTTCTGTTGTTTATTTGCTGATTTTTTGCCTTTAAGTAGAAATTGGGTGGTTTTATTTTTCTTTCCTTTGTTTTCTCGTATTTCGGGTGCGCGGGTGTTTTGCAGGATGGTTAGAGCGTCCTTTCGTGCCACGTGCTCCAACGCGTACAGCCGGGTGGGACGTTGAGTGTTTGTAGTCTTCAAATGGTAGCTTGGAAGTGGCAAGACAAATAGCTATTAAAGGTTTTACTGTGCGTGTTTTGGTAGGAAAGTCAGAGCGTGGCCGCGTTGTTGAGAGCGTTTCATACCTTTGGTCTCCGCGGCATTGATTGTTTTTGAAACAGTGGTGAGAGTTGCTTTGCGACATTTTGAGGATTTGGATCCTGTAAGGCACGCGCTCTGCATTGATATAGTACTAAAGTATTATAGCATTTGCATTAGTAGTAGCATTATTATAGTATTGTAGTATTTGCAAAAAGACGTGCAATACATGGCGAAAAAGACGGGAAAGCAAGCACTGCGCGGGGAGTCCCTCAAGGCAGATGTGGAGACGGATGAGAATGGAGAGGGCATTGAATCAACCGGCACGCAATACACAATGTGATGTTTATACTAGGCTGCAGAAAATGGGGGCTTTCCAGGAAGAGCTTCTCAAACAGGTGCAAGAGCTCAAAAATGAGCTAAACAGGGAGCGTGATGCACGGAAGGTAGTTTAAAAGAGACTTGAAGCAGCCGAGGAAAAGCTGAACAGGGCCGTCATTGTGAACAAGAATGTGCGTGACAACGGAACGCAGACCCCCGACGCGACAGGCAAGGGAGTGTCAGCGAAATACGTGGAATGCATGCAGCGTGAGGAAGGGTTAGCTGGAAAGAGCGGCAGCTACCTCGAGGCCGCCGCGCGGAAAAAGCTGCAGCCCAGGGCACAATGCCCCTTGTCGAGTTCGAACCACACGGAAAAGGACAAAGCGAAGCAGGGAGAGGTAGGAGAGAGTGAAAGGGTGATTATCGCCGGCGACTCAAACATGGCTAGTTGCTCAAAAGCAATTGTGGAGAGGGTGAAAGGCGATACAAGAGTGGCGGTAGGGACATTTCCACGGCGGACACTGGGTTCTGTCATGGAGCGAGCAAAAGAAAAGCTCGCGGGAAATGCCAACGTGCGCAACCTTGTCATAGTAGCAGGTGGGCTAAATTACGTCCTGAACAGGAAAGGGACAGGACTAGCCCAGCGCTTGGCGAAGGGGGTGGACAACTTGCGCGAGCTATCCCCTCAGGTGCAGATCGTGTTGTACATGGTGCTGGAGGTGCCTGTATGTGACAGTCACGTACAAAGAGCCGTAATGGCTGCTAATGAGGCAATATGGAAAATGAGCCCAGAGAAACGCTTCGAGGCGGTCGAAGTAAACGGGGAAATGAGAAGGTGTGGTGGTTTTAAACGAGACGGGATCCACTTCAATTACAGGCTGGCACAAGAACTGGGCTGGCGAATTGGTGGTCGTGCTGTTGCTTTTTTAGGGGCCCCGCGGGCGCTCAGGAGGCCAAGTAGATAGTAATGAATAAGGTCCCCTAGGGGAACCTCAGAAGAGCATCGCTGTCGATAGCAAGAAAAGGAGGAAAGCAAGAAAGAGAGCTCGCCATGGAATAGGCTACATAAACATGCAGGGCGGCAGAGGAAAGGAAAAGTGGGCAGAGATTGAGGAGCACTTAAATAGAGAACAAATAGGGGTGTATGCGGTTACAGAAACGCACCTTAGAGACGCAGAAGAGCCGCCAGTTATTGAGAATTATGTTTGGAAAGGGTGCAACAGAACTAATTCGGACAGAAAGGGAGGGGGAGTCAGAATGCTCATCCATCAGGGAGCCAAATGGAAAAGAGTAAATTCAAAATGTCAAGAGCATCTTTGGTTATCAGGTACAATGAGTGGGAAAAAAACTTGGCTGGGCGTTACGTATTTTGCACAGGAAATAAATGCACAGAGAAGAATAAATAGTTAGTGGAATGCATAAGCGCTGATCTCAATGGTTTCGGGAATGGTTCTCAAATTGTCCTATTAGTTGACATGAATACCCACATATAGGATTTAGATGGCTATACCGACTACAACGGGAAGTCAATGCTAGATCTTTGCGAGTAATATAAACTTGTTATCGTGAATACAGGGCCTAAGTGTGAAGGGCAGATCACGTGGGAAGTTGGAAACCGCCAATCGGCCATTGATTACTGTCTCATGACAGAAAGAATTCATGATAAGTTGAGAGAAATGGTCATTGATGCGGAAGGGTATAGCAGCATAGGGAGTGACCATAAACGCATCATTTTAAAGATGGGATATGTAGTTGGGAAAGAGAGCAAGGAGCGCAAAATGGCCAGCCCAAATTTGAACGCTGAACAAATAACAAATATAGTCAGTATAGTCGAGGAAGAACTTGGCAAATGGCCAAATAAAGCGTGGGAACATAGTGGGCTTCTAAGTCTAATAACGACAGAAATACGGAAAGAGAAACAACATATTCGCTGGAAAGGAAAAAACAAAGTGAAAAGCTGGTGGAACAGGGAGATACGAGAAGCGATCGCCGAACAACAGAAAGCATCTCGAGAGCACAGGCAGGCAAAGAAGGAGCAGTTGCCACAGGATAAAGTAACCAGCAAATGGGAAATATGCCGGGAGAAAAACTCTATCGTTCAAATACTCGGGCAAGTAAAATTAAAAGGTGAAAGTGAAGGTTGATTGTCAGAAATACGTGAGAAAAAGAAGGCCACACCTACAATATTTTGGAACCACATAATGTTATTAGGCACGAAGTCAACAAGAATACAAGAACATATCCTAGACAAAGATGAAAACAGACTGGAAGGAGATAGGTAATAAATTACATTCGAAAAATAACATCCGTATCTTCCCAAGGCAATGACGAGGTTGTATTTGAAGAAAAAAAGAGCATGAAAGAGACCCAGGCGGAAATGGAGCTGGTGCTGACAAATTTCAACTGGTAGAAAGCCGAAGAGAAAATTTCTAAGCGCACAGCCACAGGGCTAGACGAGGTTCCCGTCAGCCTGATTAATGAACTAGGACCAAAAAGCAAGCAAGCTCTGGTGAAAGCAGCGGAAGAAACTTTAAAATATAGACGAATACCAGGCAGTTGGCGACAAAGTAGAATCAATTTAATTTATAAAAGTAAGGGGGAGAAAGATAGAATTCACTCGTATAGACCGTTGACCATTACATCGGTAAATACAGGCTAGGAATGCAAGCAATCAAATTAAAGCTTCAAGCTTGGGCAGAGAATAATGGCATTTTGGGTGAACTTCATCATGGCTTCAGAATAGGTAGGCGTTTAGATGATAACTTATTTGTTCTTACTCAGTGTATTGAAATATCAAAAGTAGAAAGCAGACCGTTATATGTGGCCTTTTTAGACATTACAGGAGCCTATGACAACGTAGACCGCAACATCTTGTGGGATATTCTGGAAGGGGAAGGCTTAGGTGACGATTGTCTACAGCTTTTGAGAGAGGTTTACCTAGAAAATACCGTTTGCGTTGAATGGGAAGGGATGAAAAGCGAGGAGAAAGTTCATATCAAGAAGGCGCTGAGGCAGGGGTGCCATTATCCCTGCTGCTGTTTATGATGTACATGGTGAGGATGGAGAGGGTGCTAGAAGGAAGTAATATCGGGTTTAATCTCTCGTACAAACAGGCGGTTTATTTATTTAGGTTTATTTTATGCGGACGACATTGTGTTTCTAGCTAACAAGCAAAGTGAATTTTAACGTGTGGCTAATATCTGTGGACAGGAAAGCAATAATGTAGGTTTTAAATTTAGTGTTAGAAAATCAGGTGTTATGGTATTCAATGAAAACAGTGAACAGACTGTGGAGATGCAGGGCCAAGAAATACCTCGGTTAAGAGAATATACATACCTTGGTATATGGGTAAACGAAGGCAACAGATATATGGAAACACAGGAAAAAAACCATAACAGTAAAGGGGAAGAGAACTCAGCCATAATGAAGCACAGAGCGCTATGGGGATACAATAGGTACGAGGTCCTCCGAGGTATGTGGAAAGGTGTAAAGGTTCTAGGACTTACTTTTGGAAATGCAGTGTTTGCTTTAAATCTGGAGTACAATCAGGACTCGACGGGATCCAAAGGTCAGTGGGTCCCCTCGCTTTGGGCGCTCACGGGAAGACTACAAATGAAGCTGTGCAGGGGGATATGGGCTGGACTAGTTTTGAAGTGAGGGAAGCTCGCAGTAAAATTGAGTATGAAGAACGGCTGAGGAATATGGAAGAAAGTAAATGGGCTGGGAGAGTGTTCAGGTATCTGTACAGGGAAAACATTGATTCACAGTGGAGGAAAAGAACTAGGAAGCTAGGAACTGGTATGCGGCTTGTAGGGAGGGCAACACAGCAACAAAGGTCAATAGGAAAGTCAGAGAGGCTGAAATAACCTCATGGGTGGCGGCAATGGAAAGGAAACCTGCCATGAGTAACTACTGAAGAGGAAAAAAAACGAAATCACAAAAGGAACCATTTATGATAACTCATAGGGAAGCTCATTACTTTTCGAAGCGAGACCGGAATGCCTTAGAACACGCACCTATAAAGCTAGATATAAGAAGGAAGAAGAAGCATGTGCTTGCTGCGGTAAAGCTAGGGAAACGACGGAGCATGTTTTATTAGAATGTGAAGACGTATACCCAGTGGTCGATTTAGGCACCACTGGCCTCCTTGAAACCCTTGGGTTCAGCGGGAGCATTGGTCAAGCAAACATGTCCACAATAGGCATTAGAAACAGACGGCTGGAGGATTGGTGGAAGAAAAGTTGGGAAACGACAAAAGACGGAGAAAAGCACACTTCGCAATAGGGGATCAGAAAACTTGGGCGTGGAAGTTCATAGTGTTTTTTTTCTTTTTTTCATTTTTAACCTGGGTTGGACATTAGGCAATATAATAGCAAGAGCTTGGTGGCGCAATCCACCGCCCCGTTCCAAAGGGGACGCTCATAACATCCATCCATCTATCCATCCAGGTTGGCAAGAGGTTCATTGAAGAGTGGCACATAGCCAATGAATTTATGGCGCTGCCTGCTAAAGCGTGGTGTAACGTGCCAAGGGGGACGACGCTTACAGCAGCATGGTCAGTGCAGGAAAAAACAAAGGTTTATTGAGAGCGTGGCTTATAAAGACATGAATGCAGCGCGCTGTACACACCGCGCATCACCGATCCGCATCCGCGCTGATATAATCAGTACACGTGTCAGATACATCCTCCCTCGGGCAACAAACAAAAAGAGAGACTTAGATACATATACACATTTGCCAAAACTTATGACACTTGCTGGAAATGTTCATCATAATGAAGCTTCTGGGGAGGCCGGACGACACGAGTCGACCTTCTAGTAGCATGCGTCGGTTGGATGCCAGGCGAAGGCTCGCCGTCACTTGCTGGTAGCATTGATCCTACGGCTGTTTCTAGAGATGACGTCTCGGTGACTTGCGCTGTTGGTTCAGCTGGTTCTGCAGGCGCCGGCGCACGGGAGTTTTCATAAGGTGGAGTCTCCTCGCAGTCGTCATCACTTTCACCGCTATACTGTTCACCCGTCCTAAGTAGATGTCGGCGGTTGCGCCGCAGAACACGGTGTTCTTGCGTTCGTACCAAACAGGAACGTGGAGCAGTTTCACCAACCACCTTCGCTTTTGGGGACCACGCAGGCGCATCCTGAAGCCTCACCTTCGTGCCTCTGCGCCGTATTGGCAAAGGCTTCCCGGCCTTGGCTTGGTGGTGCTTCCTCACAGGGGTCCGGGACACCCTACCGGGAAGGTTAGAACGAAGTCGCCTTCTTTTCAGAAGCTCACCCGGAGAATGCCCATCTTCCAGTGGTGTTGAGCGGTAGGCTAGTAAACCCAGCCAGAAGTCCTCCCTCGCCTCTCGAGTCTTTTTTCAGGATGCGCTTTACGATTTGGACACCTTTCTCAGCCAAGCCGTTCGACTGCGGATAACGGGGGCAGGAAGTTGCATGCTTGAAGTCGTATGTTTTGGCAAATCTGGCAAATTCATGGCTTGAAAACTGGGGTCCGTTATCCGTGCAAACTTCTACAGGTACGCCGTACCTGGCGAACATGGCGCTAAGGGCTGCGATCATACTTGCTGCAGTTGTGTCGTCAAGTTTCTCAACCTCAGGGAAATTGGAAAAGGCGTCGTAAGCAACCACGTACGAACTTCCAGCATAAGAAAAGATATCTACGCCGACCCTATACCAAGCACATTTTGGAACTGGCTGCATTAAAAGTAGTCATGTGGTTGCCTGTACGCATACTTTCGGCAGGTTACGCAGCTTTCTACAAGCGCAGCTATTTCGCCGTTCAGACCGGGCCAAAATACAAGAGTTCGGGCCCTCTCTTTGCACTTTTGCAACCCGAGGTGGCCAGCATGTATTCTGTTCAGGATGCTTTGTCGCATACTCTTCGGTATTACAACTTTCGAGCCCTTCAGCACTATTCCATTAACGACTGACAGCTCTTTCGCAAAAGGCTTGAGTTCCCCGTTCACCGGCTGCCCGCTTGTTAAGCTCTTCCTCACGGCCTGTAGGTATACGTCACGAGACGTTTCTTGCTGCAGTAACCGCTGCGTTTCGGAAGTGACCATGTAGCCCAAGGAATGCACCGCACGGATCTCCACGTCATCTGTGGTACCAGAAGTAGTGCCAACTTGATCTTTGCCCTGGTGAGCCGTTGAGCGTGGCATGTCAGCGAGAACCAGCTGTTCCCCGGCAATGTACTGCAAGACAAAGTTGTATTTTAGTAGCCGCAAAAAGAATCTTTGCACTCGCGGTGGCATGTCGGCGATTTCCTTTTGTGCGATTGCTATAAGCGGCTTATGGTCTGTTTCGTTAAGCACTTTTCTTTCGTACACAAACTCGTGAAACCTTTCAGAGCGAAAACAAATTCCGCGTGCCTCCTTTTCAATTTGTGCATAGCTTTGCTCGGCTCGGGTTAATACACGAGATGCATACGCTACCGGTCGCCATTCACCATTGTAGCCTTGCAATAATGCTGCGCCGACACCTTCCTTTGATGCGTCGCACTTTATCTTACTTTGTCGTTGCGGATCAAAGACTGGAAGCAGGGGGGTGGTAGTCAAAACTTGCGTTAAGATTTGCCACTCTTACGCGTGGTTTTCTGTCCATCGGAACTCTGCGCAGGACTTGATAAGCTCTCGTAAAAGCGTCGTTCGCTCGGACAACCGTGGCACGAATTTGCTGAAATAGTTCAGCACTCCCAGCCTCCGCTGGACGTCAGTCTTGGACGTTGGTGTCGGCATGTTCGCCAGGCTTTCGATAAGCTTTGGGTCAGGCGATATGCCCGTTTGGCTTATGACGTCACCAAGGAACTTGACTGATTTCACACCGAACTTGCATTTCTGCGCGTTGAAAGTCAATCCTGCTTTCTCGGCAGCCTTAAGCACTTCCGTCAACTGTCCATCGTGTTCTTTTTTACTGGAACCCCAAACTAAAATGTCGTCAATGTATACCAGCACCCCAGGTAGGCCTTCGAATACTTGACTCATGGTTTGTTGAAATACCTCCGTTGCGGACGAAATGCCGAAGGGCAGACGCAGAAAACAGTATCTCCCAAACGGTGAAGAGAAAGTGCAGATCTTAGATGTGCGCTCGTCAAGCGGTATCTGATGATAGCCGCAGTTCGCGTCAAGACAGCTGAAGTACGCGGCATTGGTTAAACGGGCTTCCAAATCTTCGCGCCTAGGAAACGGGAAATGCTGCTGCTTTATGTACTTGTTAAGAGCTCTGGGGTCCATGCACACCCGTAGCGTGCCATCTTTCTTTTTTGCCAGAACTAAAGGACTGGTCCAGTCAGTAGGCTCGTTCACTTTAACAATTATGCCAGCACGCACCATTCTTTCAAGTTCCTTCTTTAGAGGCTCTTCCAGTGCCAAAGGAACTCGTCGAGCTGGTTGCACGACTGTCACCGCTTCAGGTTGCAGGACCATGCTGTATGCCTGCTGCAAACAACCTAGGCCCTCGAAGACATGCCTCAATTTCTTGAGAAGTTCGTCGTTGGAAATCTTGTCTACGGCGCCTACTTTACGCTGGACCAGCCCCAAAGCCTCACTAGCTTCCAGCCCGAGTATGGCCTAACGGCCATTTTTCACAACAATAATTATGACCGTAGCAGAAGTATTACGAAGCCTTACTTCCTGCGTAGACGTTCCATAGCACGCTATGGTACCGCCGTTATACGCCCTGAGCACCGAATTCGTTGGCTTCAACTCTTCAGCTCCCCTCAGTTGGCGGTAAATTGACATGGGAAACAGGCTTGCCTGCGACCCCGTGTCCACTTTAAAGCTTATCTCGCGATTGTCAACTTGGATTTTAACCGTCCAATCCCTTTCCTGACTAGATGTCGTGATCTCGAGAATGTCGAAGTTCTCGTCGTGCTGTTTTTTGACTTCGCTGACTACCGCTGACGCGCAACTACTTGCAAAGTGGTTCAGCTTGTGGCACAAACGACACCTCTTTCCAAACGCTGGGCATTGCTTCGGTTTATGCCAGCGGTTGCACTTACGACAGTGAAATTGTTCTTTTCCTTGCTTCCACTCTTTTGAGGGTAGCGCCGTGCGCCTCGATACGGCATCGACTCTGTCTTCCCCGCTCCGCCATACTTCGTTTCGCTGTGCTGCCGTCTCCGCTGCTTTACACATTTGCTCTGCTTTTTGCAAAGTCAGTTGGCTGTCGCGAAGCATTTTCTCCCGTAGTCTAGGATCGTGCGTGCCAAATACGATCTGGTCCCTTATCATGGATTCTTGCAAAAAACGAAAATCACACTGCGCTGCTTGCTTTTTCAGGTCACGAACAAATTTTTCAAATGGTTCACCCTCCGCTTGCTTTCTTGAACGGAATACATATCTCTCGTGCACTTCGTTGCTCACTTCGGCACAATAGGCATCAAACTTTCTCACCACTGTACTGTAGTCGGTCTTGTCTTCATCCAGCGCGAACTGGAAGTTGTTGAAGACGTCCAGCGCGTTGTCACCTGCCATGCTCAGCAGGAGGGCTGCCTTCGATGCTTCCGTTTTCGGCTGGTCCTTTGTCGTCATTGCCTGCAGAAATAACTCACATTTCTTCTTGAAACGCTTCCAGTTTTCCGTGACGTTACCCGTCAGCCGCAATGGCTGTGGTGCCTTCAGCAGGTCCATAACGCGCTCTTCGCGGCTACGATTCCCCTCAGGCGTCGACAGGCAGCGGAGCAACTTCTGACACCATGTAACGTGCCAAGGGAGACGACGCATACAGCAGCATGGTCAGTGCAGGAAAGAACAAAGGTTTATTGAGAGCGTGGCTTATAAATACGTGAATGCAGCGCGCTGTACACACGCTCTCAATAAACCTTTGTTCTTTCCTGCACTGACCATGCTGCTGTAAGTGTCGTCTCCCTTGGCACGTTACACGTGGGGCTGCTGTCCTTGAGGAACATGGGTTTGATTCCTCTCAGCATCATATATGTTTAGGAGATGTTTTGCCTCATTTTCGGGTAGTATATTCCTTATGAAACATACGTAGTTACCCACGCTGGCGTCAAAGAGGTTCATTGAAATTGCGACACGCTTCTACTGGTACATACCCATTGACCCATGTTGGCATCAAAGAGGCTTATTGAAGACCAGCGCAAACTTACTGGCGCAGACCTCCAAGTCGGCGTTAAAGGGTTTCCTCGAACAGCGGTGCATCTATCCAGTCCCGCATCTACACTGACCCTTGTCGGCGTGAGAGAGGCTCCTTGAAGAGCGCCACATGTGTAGGCATTGCCTCAAACTGAGTCGCCTAAATTGGTCCGCCAATTGGTTTGGGACCCTCGTTTCTCAGCACAGCAACTCGGCGCGCTACTCAATCGACCATGGTCTACAGAGAGACCCAGGCCGGCGGGAAAATGGTTGCAAACATACAACGCCCTTGAAATGTTCGTGAAGGACCCTAAGAATGCGAACGCATTAAAACATTTCTGATGTCTCGCTGGATGTGTCAAAGCAAGCTTATCTATTTTTACTTGATAGATGGTAAAATGTAGTATATTTAACAAATTACACGTTCACTGTATGCTTGCTTCGAGAAAACTGCTTGCTCAAGCTCGCATTTTTCGCATCAGTAGATAATGTGATCGATGAATTCCTTGCATTTTCTGGGGTCAGAGTGGTGCATGGCGTCGGTGGGCAAGTTATTCCAGTCTTTGACTGTTTGTACAAAAAACAATGAATGCGCACGGGCCGAAGAACGTGCTGCTGGTGGATAAATTACCTTTGCATGCCTAGTGCGGCATGAAGTCCGGTGGGCGGGAGCGATTGCAGATGGGGAAGGCGATGCGTGAGAAATTGACAAAGGCGAGAAATTTTGCTTCGCGAGGCTAAGGTTTTAATATTGTCGCGGGATTTAAGGGCAGATACGCTGGTGTAATATGAATAATCCGAATAAACAAATCTTATCGCACGGTTTTGGACAGTTTCCAGTGTATGTATATAGTTAGATTGAAAGGAGTCGCACACTGCACATGCGTATTCCAACTTGGGCCGAACTAGTGTTAAGTACGCTTGGATCTTTAGCGACGGAAGAGCAAGTAATAAATTTCGTCGCTAGCAGCCAAGTGCACGCTTAGCGTCGTCAGTAACTTGTGATATGTGCGATGACCAAGAAAGATCGGAAGTTAATTTTATGCCTAAGTGCTTACGGGGAGAGTTTCTGATCCAGAAATGGTGTACTTAATAGTTTCGTACGGCTGTCTACGATGAAATGAATTTAGCATGATTGTTTTTAATATTCAAGCTCATTAACCATTTTTCACACCATGCCTGAATGCGGTTAAGATCTAACTGAAGAATGGGAGAATCGGAGGGATTAGGTACAGGGCGGTAAAGAACGCAATCATCGGCAAATAGCCGGATGTCAGATTGAATGTTAGTGGGAAAGTCATTAATGTAGATCAAGAAAAGTAAAGAAGCAAGGATAGTGCCCTGTGGTGCGCCAGAAAGAACGGGGCACATATGGGAAGAAGTGTTAGCGTAAACAAACTGCTGACGGTTAGTAAAGAAGTCATGTATTCAATCAAAAATCGGGCGGCTTAAATTTAGGCGTGATAGTTTTAAAAACAAGCGTTTGTGCGGAACTTTATCGAACGCTTTTTCGAAGTCTAAAAAGAGGGCATCTACTGGTGTGTTAGTAACTATACTAGAGCTAATGTCACTCACGAATAGTGCAAGCTGTGTGTCACAAGATAGTTCCTTTTGGAAGCCGTGTTGGTGAGGATAGAAGAATTTGTTAGCTACTAGGAATTTTACCATGTCTGAGTAGATGATATGCACCATAACTTTTGAACAAACACAAGTTAAGGAAATGGGACGGTAGTTGGCATTGATTATGATTCATTGATTAATATTGTTTGAGGAATTCATTGATGTATTGGCTCATTGCAATATTTATTCATTAACCTTAGCGGTAGGCGAAGTAGGGTCAAGCGTAAACCAATGGCGACACGTCTAAGCATCCGGGCATATAACTCCGCTAATGCTGATCGGAGTTGCGCACACCTGCTCGTCATTTTCACTGTATGCTCATAGTATTCCCAAATATTTTCTTGAATTGGAGCAAAAATGTACATACACAATTATTTTATAGGTACTTCTAGGGCATTTCTAGTATATTTCTGTACCTCTATGAGTATAGCCTGAGTGGTAGGGCACGTGAACCCTCTTGGAATGTACTGAAGGTTATCCTATCGTACTATTTCTGTTCATAAACGAGAAGAAAGGGGGTTAACTGAGGGGCCTGATTTTTATTAATCATATAATCACAAGCCAAGAAACACTGACACCAAGGACAACATAGAGGAAATCGCTTGAGCTTAATAAATGAAAAAAAAGAAACGATAAATTAATGGAAATGAAAGTGTATGAAAAAACAACTTGCCACAGGTGGCTAATGCTGATCTCCAAGAAACGATCACGTCCTCGTGGCGCCTGCGGCAGAAAGGATGTTCTACATCTGCCGCCACGGTTTGTGAATGGTGGCGCTCGCTAACACTCCCAGGGCTCTACTAGGAAACATAAATACCCAAGAAAGTGGATGGAGAAACGGCGCACCGGTAGCTCAGTTGGTAGAGCATCGCACGCGAAATGCGAAGGTTGGGGGATCGTTCCCCACCTGCGGCAAGTGGATTTCTGATTCACTTTAATTTCCGTTAATTTATCGTTTCTTTATTTCATTTATGAAGCACAAGCAATTTACCCTATCTTGTCCTTTGTGTCTGTGTTTGTTGGCTCCTCATATTTCTGTTTCTGGAATATATGTACAAGATAATGGTTTTCGCATAGCTTAATGTTGGCGGGGCCTACTGCCTGACATTTTCTTTCTATCATAATGTTCGGTGCCTTCCTCCTCTTCTTCCCATGGTAAACGAGCAATAATACAGTAAAACTCCTTGATACAAAGCAGGCCTTATTTCAGTTCTCCTTAGGAACACACGTGTTAGCTTGTAAAATGATTTACCCGAAAATGCCTTTCGATAAATTGCTGAAATCCTCAGCCACGCCATAAAATATACTGAAAAAGGGGATCCCACCGTTTGATTTAGTTGTTAGCCACTTATTCGCTCTACTTCAATTTGGCTTTGCTATTCGATGTGCTCTACCGCGCGTATGTCGCGATGCATAATATTGCCCCCAGAGAACAACGAATGAACGAGCGCTCTCCCAGATTTGCCGCCGAATATCTAGTGGCCCTCAGACTGCGCCGAAGCTAAGCGGCACCACAGAAGCGGCGCCGATTGCGCCTGCGCCGTTCTTGCCGTGCGGGTCATCGATCAGCAATCATGAATGAGTGCTGGATGCACTTCGCAAGACCATCGCTCACCGTTCGGCGGCTCACCGCTGGGGCGCGCTTCCCGATTCTCCCGAGAACCGAACGGATGAAGGCGCGTGGGTCTTCTTCCCTTACGTCGGCTCGTGCTGAACCAGCTAGGCGTGGCCAGTATAGCGGAAGATCCAGCAGAGCTATGCCACTTCCTTTGTCGCAGCCGACTTTACACTCTAAAAACAAAGAGTTCCGTGGACTCTCTTCGAAGGAGTATTTGCTTGTCCCATATTGCACTCTATTTTTGAGAGTAAATGGACCCTCTTTGAGAGGGAGTAGAATAACTCCTCCAAACCGAGTACTTCCACTCCTACAAACCGAGTGTTTCTACACCCCCAAACAGAGTGCTTGTACTGCTTCCGAAAAGAGTGATAGTACTCTTCCTAATAGTGGAAAAGCTCGATGTAGAGCCATGGTCACGTTAGAAGGGATTCGCAATATTTACATGTGGGGAATATTCGATTCCTTCAAAGCAGCTCCTGCACTTATGCTTGGTGAATTAGATGTAATATGTTGTCACCGAGTTACTCAAATGAACCATTTTCTCTCTTAAATAGTCAAAACCTTTATTGATCATTCACAAGACAAACTGAATAATAATTGGAGAAACATGCTGACTGATATGACCTAGTGGCCACAAAAGCAAGAACACTTTATTCACAAGCGTATACATTTTATAGGCAGGTGTGACGTCACATATGAGATAGTACCAGCGCCGTTTCCATGCGGCGCACGTTATCACATTGCCTTCCATCTAACATTTATTTGTATATTTTGCAAATTCCTCGTGCTTTAAACAGTCCGGTGGCTTGCGGGTGCGCGTGCTGCGCCGTAGCGGTTCCCTTTCCGCTGGCGCTGCAGCTGACTGTGCCTTCGGCTGTGGCATCGACGTTAATGGCGTAGATGCCGTTGGCGGTGTTGGGCAATCTGTGCCGGCAGGTGGAATAGGCTGTTGAGCTTGCTGAACTGGATGTGTTGGAGCTGCGTTTGCTGCGGCCGATGACGTGCTATCTGCTGCAATGTCGCAGTGCTGCGTCACAGGATTTCCGAGTCTCGACTAGGATTTTAGCCTTGCTGCTGGGTCAGCATGACGTGACCGCAAGTGGTCGGCGTGCGTAAACAGGAGTTGTTCGCGCACTTATACAACATACGTCACAGCACTTACAACCTGGTGCACAACACCTTCCTCCCACGAGGCACATTAACCGCGCGCAGTTTTCACAAGCACTTGATCACCAACATCAAACAAGCACTCCCTCCCGCGACACCTATCTCGCTGTTCTTTGAGTTCCTGCTGCTTGGTGAGCATTGCTCTCGAAAAGTCTGGTTTCAACAATGCAAGTTTCGTGTGTGGCTGTCGTTTGAGAAAAAGCTCAGATGGTGTCTTTCCTGTCACACTACTGGGTGTTTCGTGGTATGCCATCAAAAAACTGTCAATACGTTCCTGGAACGAATAACGTGTACCTGGCGAATCGCTTTCCAAGACTTGCCTCATCAGAGCACGTTTCACAGTTCGCACGGTTAGCACTCGTTTGAGCCAAATCTACATGCACGCGTGACCAGCATCTAGTTGGATAACTCCATGGATGAAGTGGTACAGGCTGGGCTGCGGGTTGCACTGCCTGGCATATTTTACATTTCCTTACGTACTCTTCTATGGCTTGGTCAATTCCAGGCCACCAAACGAAACTGCGGGCCAGCATTTTCATGCGACTTGCCCCAGGATGTTCACAGGTCGAGCACGCGATACCTCAGCACTTCAGGGATAGCTACCCGGACTGCCCACGTTACGCAGCCCTGCTCCAGTGATAATTGATCTCGGTGTACGTAATACGCCTTGAGTTCTTCTGAGCAGCAACTAGGCCAACTATTGAGAGTAAAGTCAACTACACGACCTAATGTCAAACATCGTCTGGACGCTTTGGCGATTTCGTCGGCTGTCAATGGAAGACGTTGAAATACTGACATACATTCTGCCGATTCTTCTTCAGCCGGCACTACTTGAGGCAATCTGTACAAGGCGTCAGCCACATCCATGTTCTTTCCGTTACGGTATTTAAGGCGGTACCTGTAGGCTGCAAAGGTCATTGCCCAGCGCTGCATGCGTGCTGCAGCTAACACTGGTGTAGGCTTTCCTTCGCCCAAGATACCAAGTAGCGGCTGATGGTCGATGTATATTGTAATGTTCCGCCCATACAGATAACGGTGAAACTTTTAAGTCCAAATATCATGGACTAAAATATTGCGGGTGCACGATCCGCACCATATAGAAGGCGCTGAAACTGGAACAAACCCATACTGGTGTGCACAGTCAACAATGGTCGTGACTCGGCATTCAATGGTACCTGCCGATATGCTGCGGACAGGTCAAGAACACAGAACACTTTACCGCCTACAATTGTTGATTACAGGTCTTCTAGCTTGGGTAGAGGGTAATGGTCTGTTTCTAACACTGGATTAATGTAATTTTGTAGTCTCCGCAGAGCCTAAGACTGCCGTCTTTCTTGGGCACTACCACTAGCGGGGTTGCCCAGTCGCTATGTGGTACTTGTCGCAGCATGCCTGTTTCCACCATATCGTGGAGTTGTTTTTCCACTTTTTCTTTAAGTGCAAATGGAACAGACCTGGCACGACAAAATGCTGGCACAGCGTTTGCATTCAGGGCTATTTGTGCATAAAAATTTTTGACAGTGCCTAGTGCCTGCGAAAACACTGCAGGGTACTTTTTCTACAATAAAGCAACTCTGTCCTCTGCAGTTACCTGACCAATCTCGCCCCTAGTCTAGCTTAAGACGTTCAAGCCAGTCCCGCCCAAGCAATGCTGCTAGTTTCCGTCCCTTATCTTTAACTACTACTATTGGCAGCATCATGCTCTGATCTTTGCACACAACCGATACTTCACACTGCCCTTTAAGCATCATTTGTTCTCCTGTGTACGTGCGAAGTTTCACTTTGGTGGGCTTGCATGCGATATGGGCAAAATGAGAATCGTACGCGTGCTCTGGTACCACACTCACAGCCGCTCCCATGTCAATTAGCATGTTAAGTGGTTTACCTTCCACCTGAATATTGACATCAAAAGACGAGTGCCTCATATTTACAAAATAATACACTTCGTGCTCGGAATCCTCATCAGAACATTCTACTGCATGTGCTCTCGTTGACTGCGCTGCTGTGCGCATTTTTCTCAAGTGTCCTACTTTTGAGCAATTACGGCACACGAAGTTTTTGTACGAGCATACGCTTGCAGAATGCCCTCTGCCGCATCTTTCACATCGCTCTTTCTTAGGTACGTGGCTCACTTGCGCCTTTTTAGTCCATTTCTTCGAATGGCTCCTAACTGCATTTAACGACTCTTCCTTGTCCCTTCCTTTCATAAGCGCCGCCTCTCTTGCAGCCATTTCTCGGTCCAAGGCAACATGCAGGCACTTTCAAAGGTCAGCTTCTCTTCCGGGAACAAGGCGCGATGGATCTCCTCAGTCCGTACCCCTGCCACAAGCCTGTAGCGGAGAGCATCCTCTAGGAAATCGCCATAGTTGCGTTTCCTAGCCAAGTGCTTTAACTCCACTATGAAATTTTCTACGCTTTCACATTCGTGCTGCGTCCGTTTATTAAATCTACAGCGCTCAGCTATCACCGAGCTTTTTGGACTGTAATGCTCTTTTAGCAAACGCTTGGCTTCCACATATGTTGTCTCGCTTGGGGAAGCTGGCGCCACAATGTTCTTGAAGGCTTCATAAGCTTCCGCTCATATCACCGTCAAGAACACCGGTAGCTTTTTCTTCCTGCTTTATGTCATTCGCTTGCACAAATAGTTCAAATCGCTCTAAGTAAGATTCAAAATTCTGCAACTTAGGATCAAACTCGGCGATCTTGCCTACGCGCGACATTTCTGTCCGTGAGTAGGAACCGTAGCGTCACCTCTGTGCTGTTCCCGTTGTGGTCGTTGTTGCAGACTGGTGCTAGATTGCTCTTTGCCGGTCTGTCCCGCGTCCGCAGGACCTGTTGCCTGAAGCTTCGATATCGGTCTCCGCTCGGGTTGCGCTCCGTAGCCCTTCAGCATGAAGCTTCGCTCGCTGCATTCATGTCGGCTTCGGTTGACGCATGTGCGGGGGCGTTGCTCGTGCCTCGCTGCAGTCTGTCGCACGTTGCAGGCATCGGTGTCGTGCTCCCAGAGCACGTACTCGATAGGAAGATCTTTTAGGTCGCCAAAATGCGCCTACTTTTCTGCCGTCCAGTTCATTCGCCACATTTGCCTGCGTAGTTTAAGCATCCTCGTCGGCAGTTGGTATGATCTAGCGGCCACAAAGCAAGAACAGTTTATTCAGAAGCGCATACATTTTATAGGCACTTGTGACGTCACACAGCGCCGCACGTTGTCACACTGACAAACACATCAAATCAAATTACAATGATGCCCATGAACTTTACAACACATCTTGTAATAAAACATAAGTATATTCTCTAAAGTTTCATCTGTATTACGTTGTAGAAATATCCTTTATATCGAATTTGCTCCACTTTTTCAAAAATAAAGTATACAATAGAAAGTTAAACATGGAACGTGTGCAAACTCAGAAAGTATTGACACTACGATTGAAGAGAAATGCACAACATTACTGGCCAGCAAACACATTTCTGGCACAAAACACATGCACTTATATGGCAGAGGTTACCAGATGAGGTGCTAAGCATAGGGCTTGTAACGTAGATAAATTATGCCAGAAACTTTTTTTTTTTTGTGCCATATTCTAAGACAGCTGGTCATCTGATTTGGTACAGCGTATGGATGTTCCCGACTGAGTACCACGCATTTAGAAATGTGTTGTATATTCTCATGTGAGGCAACAGGTCGAGCTAGCTTTGCTTATATATCACATAAAGTGATTCATGTGTGGGCTGCACGATATTGTTTCTAACCTGTCTTGTCGTGGTTCTGCAGCAAAATCATTCCCGGCCTCGAAGCGATATAGAGGCGCATCATATTTCCTATTCGGTTGGTCTCCTCATGAAAGTAGTTTCCTGGTGCAGTTGGAATCGATCCATTACACTTTCTCACAAATAAATAAAATGTAATTTACAATATTATCTAGTGTGTAGCAAATGAGTATAAAACTGCAGGGAGCATTGGCATTAAAATCTAGTGCATCAAATTTCTTGTCAAATATGCCAGCTTTTCATTTCTATTACGGTATGAATCATATACTTCTGAGGAGCAGCTTGCGTAATTATATCATCAATTATTGTGACTAATTGAAAATGCAATATAACTAAGGTATAGCATTGCTTCCGATGTGAACCCAAAATCAGACGTGATGAGTGCAGGCAGGGAAATGTAGGAAAAGACAAACAAGGAAGCAAATCATAAACTGGTAAAGGCAACATCCTGTTTCACACATCCCTTCCATTCACGTGGATTTTGCATGCGGCTATGCATATACCACAGCGTCATTACAGGAGGTATTCAGAGACCTGGATTGGGAAGAATTGGGGATAAGAGTTAATGAGAATACCTTAACTTGAGATTCGCTGATGATATTGCCTTGCTTAGTAACTCAGGGGACCGATTGCAAGGCATGCTCACTGACCTGGAGAGGCAAAGGAGAAGGGTGGGTCTAAAAATTAATCTGCAGAAAACCAAAGTAATGTTTAACAGTCTCGGAAAAGAACAGCAGTTTACGATAGGTAGCGAGGCACTGGAAGTGGTAAGGGAATACATCCACTTAGGGCAGGTAGTGACCGCGGTTTTGAATCATGAGACTGAAATAATCAGAAGAATAAGAATGGGCTGGGGTGCGTTTCGCAGGCATTCTCAGATCATGCACAGCAGGTTGCCATTATCCATCAGGAGAAAAGTGTATAAGAGCTGCGTCTTACCACTACGGGGCAGAAACCTGGAGGCTTACCAAAAGGGTTATACTTAAATTGAGGACGACGCAATGAGCTATGGAAAGAATGATGGGTGTAACATTAAGAGATAAGGAAAGAGCACATTGGGTGAGGGAACAAACGCGAGTTAATGACATTTTAGTTGAAATCAAGAAAAAGAAATGGGCATGGGCAGGACATGTAATGAGGAGGGAAGATAACCGATGGTCATTAAGGGTTACGGATTGGATTCCATGGGAAGGGAAACGTAGCAGGGGGCGGAAGGAAGTTAGGTGGCCGGATGAGATTAAGAAGTTTGCAGGGACGACATAGCCACAATTTGTGCATGACCAGGCTAGTTGGAAAAGTATGGGAGAGGCCTTTGCCCTGCAGTGGGCTTAACCAGGCTGATGATCATGATGATGCTGGTTGTTGGTTCATTGTGCATATACTTGCACAATGAACCAACAACCTGAAACCAAAACTTTTTTTTTACTAAAGTGGTTGAGATGCGCTTAATTAAGAAAAATTATCGGGATCCACAGAATTTTATCTGCGTCTCAAGACAAGTACATATGTGTCTGGAAAGATTAATACATCGCTGCACTGTACACTCTATTTTATGTCCACAAATTTACCATTTTCAAAAATGCTTTCATTTTACTTTGCTTTATAAAAGGTATGTCTGCAGGAGCCATCAAACTAAGGGGCTTTTGCTTGATTAACACTATTTGATCACATCCACAAATTGATGAACAAGAGTTCCACTTAGATGCTCTCAGTTCTTTGCATTGAACACATCTCTGCCTCCACTAGCATACTCAGTTGGCAAGTAGATTGAGTCACCCTTATCAAAATATTGAGAACCTGCCAGAAGCTATTATATGACTATTTCACAGAAGGAGAAACCACAATTTTACATTTTAAAATATTTTTCAACTGCAAGTGACTCTGCCTTCTATCTGAGACGTAAGGTGCGCACCACGGTGTACACAGTTAAAGGCCTCAATTGCGCTTTCATTTCGCTTCGGGAGGCACGAGCGGTTCTAATGAACTGGTTTTGTGAGCACGCATGTAAACGGTAATGACTTCTTAATCATGGGATACCTTGCTCCCAATGCTTCTGCTTTCTGGAACCTAAGAGGAAGCCATATTTCTAAAATTATGTGTAAGTACACATAAAAAGGAAGACATGAAAATCTGTCTGCTTCATGACAGCATTTAAAATACAAAATAACAGTGGTTAGTATTTGCACTATTGCATTCACGTGCTGTTATATTATGTAAGCACCTAAGCAAGCATGAGCTGTTGCTTTTTATAGTGAACACAGGGTTCATTGAAGTATGTATTATGTCACTAAGCAAATATGCAATTTCATTGTATCAGTATTTTTGTTTGTCACACGGGTATATCTATTGAGAGGCAAGGCAAGAAGCAGTCACTCCTCTCAAAACTAATCAGCTTTTTTAAAACACATTTCCAACTTTTCAGTGACACTTGCTCGTTTGTGTTTGTCTCCAGCGAGCATACTTGATCTTGACATTCCCATCAGAAACATTACATAATTCTACCATGTTAAGATGACTGCCTAGAGTACGTGAGAATTTTCATCTTGGTGTGACATACTGTATTTGAAAGTTTTGTTGACATTTATTCAAATGGTACAACCACTATACCCCAGGGTGTCTATCAACCAGGAAAACCGGGAATTGTGAGGTATTTTCAGTAGTCTGGAAAAACTGAGGGAGAACTCGGGGAATTTGTTCCTCTATCAGGGAACAATAACTGTAATTTTCTTGAAAGGGTTGAAAGTCGCGGTAACGCTGACTCGAGTAAGAGACAGGAATCGTAATGAATCGCCTTTGACGCCAGGAGTTGCCAGTGCACAGTCAACGAATGATTTTCCGGATGCCCGATAATTTGGACAGCTTCACGCACCACGGTTTCCATTGAGTGTATGAATTGAATTGTATGACTTCGCCATTATGCACAAGTCTGGCAAGAAACACGATGACGCTAACGCTGTTTCTCGTTGTCCTCTTCCTGCGCACCCGCTTCGACATCTCGGCAACTCTGTCGCAAAGCAGCTCTGCGGATCCTGCTTCTACGCGCGTTTGCTCTTTATGCTCAATAGACCGCCTTTCTCCAGACGACGACCTTACTTTCGCATCTCGCCAACGGGCTTGACACATATTGTCGGCGTATGATAAACTACCTCTCTGACGCGTCTCGCCCACCTAACACGCGGCTTCGACGCGACGTCGCACAATTTAAGTGGGACAATCGCGTGCTGTATCGGACAATCGTGTGCTGAGCGACCGTGGAATAGCTTTTCTCTCTCAACTTTTAAATGAAGTCCTGCGAACCTCTGGTACCACCCACAAGACAGCTTTGAGCTACCATCCACAAACTAACGGCTTGACAGAGCGATTTCATCGCACGCTTGCAGTTATGATCGCCGTATGTATTAGGCCTGACGACGAAAATTGGGACAAGCCATTTGTCGCTTTCGCCTGCAACACGGCCCTTCAGCGCACCACCGGCTCCTCGCCATTTTACCTAGTTTACGCACGGTCGCCTACTTCCCTTCTCGCGGTTTCTTTCTTTCATGCTCCTGCCAACCCATCTACATCGTCTAGTGAACAATTCGTTTCACGACTCGCTCAGCGACGCCAGCGTGCCCGCCTAAATGAAGCGGCCAGACAACAAGACCGGAAGATAATTTATGACACATTCCATCGCGTTGTGCGCTTCCGACATGATGACGTTGTACTCCTCTTGACTCCCCTTCGCAATCCTGGTTTGCGTGACAAGTTCCAACCGCGATTCATCGGGCCATGCATAGTCTTGGAGCAGACATCACCCGTCAATTATCGCGTGACTCCTGTTGTCGCTGCAACAGACGCCGTTTGCCAGTACCGTGGTCGTTCACGTCTCCCGCATGAAAACCTTCACGCGGCGTACTTCGTCGCTTTAACCTGCGGCCAGGATGGCCGCTACCACGCGGGGGGGAAATCATTGTTGGTGTCTATTACGCTCGTCTTCTTCATCTCTATGCTATCATCTTTGGGTGTGTGCCTTTGCTAGTTCGACGCCCAGTACTCGGGCCAAAATAACGTCGCTCGAACAGAGGCGGCATAATATATATTGTCACGGGCTAAGGCAAGAATAAGCAGCAGTATCAGCAGCCAGACACGAAAATGTCAGATGTTGTTGTTGTTGTTGTCCTATGTGGCCGTGGCACATACCCACAGTGGGGGATTGGCCAAGAATCGGGCGGTTTAATTAGGTGCCTAAAAATAATAATGAAACAAGGGAGTTAACAATTTGGGCGTGTGAGCTTAAAAGTAAACGTTTTGTGTCTGGAGAAAAAAAAATAGATAATCAGATGAAAACCGGGTATAAGAAAATAATAATAATAATTACAATAATAATTAATAATAGATAAGAAATAAAGGAAAGCTATGGTAGGGAGGGAGAACGATCAATCTAACATGGAAAACGATTGGTTTCAATTAGGTAATTTTGGATCGCCAAGCAAACATTTCTGTGGCTGAACCCAACAATGGAGGCTCCAAAAGATAGGATCACAGGCACTGATAAAGTTAGACCAATAGAGCGAAGCGGCATTTCGAGTAGTCGTTTTCTTATAATAGAAAACCGTCTGCAAGACAACAAGAAATGGTCGATTGTCTCCGCTTCGCCACAGAATGAGCATAATGGTGAGGGGACCAGACCAGACCTGTGGAGGTAGAAGTTCAATGCAGGTATACGGCAGCGCAGCTTCGTAATGGACACTTTAATTTTCCGTGTTCGGCAAAAATCTCTGTTCCAAGGGTGCAGGAGATGTCCGTAATCCTCAGAGTTAGTAATTGCGGAGCCTGATACGGACTGTATAATGATACTCCTGCGAAATCTAGCTGCAGTAACATAAGCAGTCAAAGGGCAGCAAGGAAGAATCGGGCCACTTATCGATGCCTTGGCTAGAGAGTCTGCAATTTCATTAATGATTAGTCCTTTATGGCCAGGCACCCAAATCAAACGCACGCTTCTCAAGTAACCAGGTACCAATGATTGAAATGTCCTCATCACGCGAGAATCACTAGAAGCAGTAAGGGATGAGCACAATGATAAAGAATCAGTGACTATCACGGCTGACGTAATTGATGGTCCTAATTTGCGTAATGCCAGCACCACGGCCATGAATTCAGCTAAAAAAATCGGTATGAAATCTGGCAGCCGAAGAGAAAATGTCCAATCGAGAATCGGGGAAAATATTCCTACACCTGACTTTTCTTCACATTGTGAAGCATCTGTAGCAATTACAACGTTTGTTTGAAGGTATTTCAGGTGATCTTGTAATATACCGTAGAGAATACGGTGTGGAAGTAATTTTGCATTATTAGGAAAGATGTCATCAAATTGAATATCCGTGGCAACAGCTCTGTCGGTAATAGGAAGTACATCGCATATGCGCACGCCCAAAGAGTCAAGTAAGTGTTGCACGAATATAATTTGCGGTTTATGCAGTCGCGGCGAGATGACACCAAAAAACAACGCAGGTTGTGAAATAAAGATTATTTCGGTATGACGTAGTGGTGATTCGTAAATCCTTAAGAACGTCTGCACCGTCAAAAGCCGGAACCTGCACGAAAGTGGCGGAACACGGGATTCTAGATAAAGAATAGAATTTGCAACAAATTTAGGAAGACCTAAACACAGACGTAATGCCTCTCTTTCTAAGAGGATTAGAGGACGGGACATGTAGGCTGGAGCTCCCGAGAAGAGCACGCAACCAAATTCTAATACAGGGCGAACGTACATACGGTATATCATTAGGAGTGTATCTCTTCTCAATCCTATTCGACGACTGCTTAGCCTACGCAATATGCTAATTGCACGGGTACCTTTCCCAGTCAACAGATCTATGTGTGAGCGCCAGTTGAGAGAGGCGTTATAAATAATTCCGAGGTATTTAACAGATTCCACCTGCGGTATGTCTTGAAGGTGGTAAGACAATGAAATGTGCACTATGTCACGTATCGGAAAAACGAGAGCAGCACATTTGCTGGCATTGAGTGTGAAGTGACTAGCATCTAACCACCTCTCCAGATCATAAAGGTAAGTTTGCAGTCGTTGGTATAGCGTGTGGATGTCGTTTGCAGATGCAAAAAACGCAATATCGTCTGCATAAACATAAGTAGTTATTTCTTGATGACAAGGTAGTGTGCTCATGAGAATATTAAAAAGTACCGGGGAAAGCACTGAGCCTTGCGGTACGCCTCTCGTTTGTTTGTGTTTAGAAGAAGAAACGCCGATTTCGTAGCAATAGAATTCTCTTTCACCTAAGAATGACTGAATCCACGCTACTATATACCCAGGAACACCACAGGAAGTTAGATACAAGGAGGACGGTTCACCAGCTGGCGCAAGATCCTTGACTTCGTCGTCTTCAATCACCGTTTTTGCTGGGCACGCAACGCTGGCTCAAAACACCAGGTGGCATTATTCCCCCTCCCAATGGAGCATCGACTCGATGCTCGAACACAAAACGTACATGGAAACTAGACAAATCAGGTAAAACAAAAAAAAAAAGGGGGGGGGGACGCGCTAGCACACATACGGAAATGCACACGGAAAAATGTGTTCTGTGGTCGGGAACAAAAAAAAAAAAGAACGCTTCAAAGTTCTTTGGAGGAAGACGCGACGACAGCAAAAAAAAAAAGAGAAGAAGGTTGTTTCACTAGTACACTTCACCGTGTAAAATACGGCTTGAGGCGGACCACATGTACAGCCTCTGCGCGTGGTAAACAGCGCTTGGGCGATGGCAGGTCTCCGTCTGGAATCACTTCATAGTTCACGTCGCTTACACGCCTTAGTACTGTGTATGGGCCGAAGTACTTGCTGAGGAGTTTCTCGCTGAGGCCTCGCCGTCTAATGGGTGTCCAAACCCAAACTTGGTCACCAGGCTCATAGGTCACTTGTCGATGGTGGAGATTGTACCTTATTGCATCGGTACACTGCTGCTGTCTTATGTGCACGCGGGCCAGTTGACGCGCTTCCTCGGCGTGCTGAATGTACTCCTCGACGTCAGGAGCTAACTGGTCGAGCTGGTCGGTATGTTCATATGGCATCATGGCGTGTAGCATAGTTTGGACATCTCGACCATAAACGAGGCGGAATGGCGGGAAGCGTGTAGTTTCCTGCGTGGCGGTGTTGTACGCAAACGTTACGTACGGTAGGATTTCGTCCCACGTTTTGTGCTGCACATCCACGTACATAGCGAGCATGTCTGCCAGTGTTTTGTTTAGTCTTTCTGTCAAGCCGTTAGTCTGAGGGTGGTATGCAGTGGCCTTTCGATGACTCGTGTAGCTCAGCTTGAAGATGTCATTCAGAAGCTTTGCCGTAAATGCCGTCCCTCGGTCAGTGATGATGAATGACGGTGCGCCATGCCGAAGCACAATGTGATGCATAAAAAACTAGGCAACTTCAGATGCTGTCCCGCGTGGTAGTGCCTTCGTCTCAGCGTAACGCGTCAAGTAGTCAGTTGCGACAATGATCCACTTATTGCCGGAGGAAGACAAGGGAAATGGTCCAAGAAGGTCCATTCCAACTTGATCAAACGGCGTACGCGGAGGGTCGATGGGTTGTAGAAGGCCTGCAGGCTTGAAGGGTGGTGACTTGCGGCGCTGGCATTCACGGCATCCTTTCACGTAGCGTTTGACGCAAGCAGTCAGTCTAGGCCAGTAGTACAGTTGCCGTACCCTGTCCAGAGTCCTTGAGTAGCCCAAGTGACCAGATGTTGGCTCGTCGTGGCAGGCTAATAGGATGTCGTCGCGAAGGGCTTGAGGTACTACTAGTAGATGTGGTTTGTCGCCGGAACCTGTGTTTCTTTTGTATAAGATGCCCCCTCGTAGGCAAAATGACGACAACTGTCGCGAAAGTGGGCGAGGAATGGACGCGATGCCGCCTTCTAAGTGATCGATGACGGGTCTTAACTCAGCGTCCGATCGCTGTTTAGCGAGCAGATCCGCCCCGCTGAGTGCTCCCAGAAAGGCGCTGTCGTCTTCCTCATCAGGATTCTGAGATTTAACAGGTGCCCGTGATAACGTGTCAGCATCTTCATGTTTCCTGCCTGACTTGTACACGATGGTGATGTTAAATTCCTGGAGTCGCAGACTCCAACGTGCCAATCGTCCAGAAGGGTCTCGGAGGTTGGTCAACCAGCACAAAGCGTGATGGTCGGTCACAACTTTAAATGGCCGCCCGTAGAGATACGGCCTAAACTTTGTGGTAGCCCAGATAACCGCGAGGCACTCCTTCTCTCTGGTGGAATAATTGGACTCTGCGCGTGACAGAGTGCGGCTCGCGTAGGCGATAACTCGTTCAGTCCCGTCTTGTCGTTGCACCAGGATAGCTCCGAGACCGATATTGCTGGCGTCAGTGCGTACTTCTTTGTCGGCATCCTCATCAAAATGACCGAGCACGGGAGAAGAAGACAAGCGACGTTGTAGCTCCGTAAAAGCGGTCTGTTGTGCATCAGTCCAGAGGAATGGCGTGTCGTCACGCGTAAGGCGAAATAGCGGATCTGCAATCTTTGAAAAATTTTCAATGAAGCGTCGATAATATGCACACAAGCCCAAAAATCGTCTCACACTTTTCTTATCGGTTGGAGCGGGAAAAGCTGCTACGGCAGCAGTCTTCTCAGGATCAGGCCGAACGCCTGCCGCGCTTACGACGTGACCAAGGAACTTCAGTTCCTCGTAACCGAAATGGCATTTCTCTGGCTTGAGTGTAAGGTCAGCCGATCGAATGGCTTCGAGTACATTCCGAAGGCGTCGAAGGTGCTCGTCAAAAGTTTCCGAAAAGACAACGACATCATCGAGATAGACGAGGCAGCTTTTCCATTTGAGGTCAGCGAGAACGGTATCCATCATTCGCTGGAATGTGGCTGGAGCGGAACAGAGGCCGAAAGGGGGTACTCTAAATTCATAAAGGCCGTCCGGAGTCACGAAAGCAGTTTTCTCGCGGTCACGGTCATCGACTTCAATTTGCCAGTAGCCACTTTTCAGATCGATAGAGGAGAAATACTTCGCGTGCCTCAGCCTGTCCAGAGAATCGTCGACACGAGGCAACGGGTACACGTCTTTCTTTGTGACGTTGTTTAGCTTCCGGTAGTCTACACAAAATCGAAGCGTGCCATCTTTCTTTTTAACAAGAACGACTGGCGATGACCAGGGACTGCATGAGGGCTGGATTACGCCTTCGTGAAGCATTTCCTTCACCTGCGTTTGAATAGCATGTCGTTCGGTCGGGGAAACACGGTAAGGCTGTTGCCGTATGGGGGGCACGTCGTCATAGGTGATGATACGGTGTTTCGTAATCGATGTTTGACGTACCTTCGACGACCGTGCAAAGCAAGAGTGGAACTCAAGCAACAGCTCGCGCAGGGGTTGTCTGTTCTCTTCAGGAAGCGTTGGACTAATGTCGACGTTGCGTAGAGGTGCTTCAGCAGTGCCGATTGCCTCGGAAACAAAACACTCAGTGACATCGGCGATCGGGTCGGCGTAGGCCATGACAGTACCGGGGAAAAGGTGCCGGTGTTCGTAGCTGAAGTTGGTGACAAGAACCTCACAGTGGCCATCGTGGAGATCGACAAGGCTTCTTGCTACGCAAACACCATGAGAAAGCAGGAGAGAGCGATTGCTTTCTACGACTGCTTCACCGTGTATGAGCTTGTCACATGCCACTTGAACCACGACACTTGCACGCGGTGGTAACGTGACAGCGTCGTCTATAACACGAAGAGGTGCTCGAGGGTGGATGGTGTTGGTCGTCGCTGTGGCGCTTTTTGTCGAGAAAGTGACGAGGCGTTGTCGAATGTTGATGATAGCGCCGTGCTCCCTGAGAAAGTCCATGCCGATGATTAGGTCTCGAGAACACTGGGGGAGAATGCTCAAACTGGCAACGAACGTAGAGCCGCGAATCTGTATTCGTGCCGTGCACATGCCGAGTGGTGTGACGATGTGCCCGCCAGCTGTACGAACTGGCGTTTGATTCCAAGGCGTGGTCACTTTCTTCAGAAGGGTGGCCAGTTTTTCGCTGATTATAGAATAATCCGCTCCAGTGTCCACTAAAGCAGTCAATTCACGACCGTCAAGCAGTACAGGAATGTCCAAGGAAATTCTGTTTCTGTAATCAGCAGGTACTGTCGTCGTCGATGTATCGTCGCTCCGCGTACGCGTCAGTAGGGGTCCTTGAGCACGTCCAGACTGAGCGGCCTCGCCCCCAAAGGTCGCTGTGGTTAGTTTTCCCGTCGTGGGCTGGGCGACCGACCCTGCACCACGCTTGAATACGTACGGCGAGTCGGAGAAAACCGCCGCGGCGAAGGGGAGCGTGACTGGTGTCGAGCTGATGGAGATCCGCGCTGCTGGGCAACGTATTCTTCAATTTCAGTAGGGCGCTGGCCGAACCTAGGTCGCGGCGAGTTCGCTGAGAATCCGCGTAGTCCGAGCTCTCGATAGGAGCACTGTCGGTAGACATGCCCAGCTTCGCCACAGTGAAAGCAAAGGGGACGGCGATCAGGTGCCCGCCACACGTCTGATTTCCTCGGGGCCTGTCGGTGGTCCTGGTAATACGAGGCAGCTTGGACGGGCTCTAGCATGGCCGGGCGCGCGGCGCGATGCGGGGAGGGAGGTGGGGCAGGTTGCCTCAAGGCTTGCGAATATGACATATGTGGGCTGTCATTTCTTAGCAGTCGAGCTTCTGTATTGAAGGGTGGTTCTTTTAGCGCATGCTGGACTTCGTCACGGAGAACGCTGGACAAGGAGCTGAGCGTCGGCTGTGAAGGTACCGACAGTTTCTGAAGTTCTTCGCGGATCACGGAACGAATGAGCTCTCGAAAGAAATCGACGTGACCCCCGAGAGCTCCGAAGAAGTCCGTAGGTGAGGCAGTGTTCACTTGACGTTCGTATGATGGTGTCCGCTGGCGAAGAGTCTGCTCCATGGTGATGGCCTCGGAAAGAAATTCTGACACAGTCTTGGGAGGACTGCGCACGAGACCGCCGAACAGCTGCTCTTTTACTCCGCGCATCAGGTACCGCACCTTCTTTTCTTCCGACATGCTGGGGTCGGCTCGTCGAAAGAGACGCGTCATGTCCTCGACGTACATTGCGACACCCTCGTTCGGCATTTGTATGCGGGACTGGAGATCACGCTCAGCTCGCTCTCGGCGATCAGGGCTCGCATACGTCTCAAGAATCCGCCGTTTGAATTCTGCCCATGAAGTTAAGGCATCTGCACGGTTCTCGTACCAAACACGTGCGCCATCGTTAAGGCTGAAATAGACATTTTTCAGCTTGTCTGCGTCATCCCACTTGTTGAACGCGGCGACACGTTCATAGTGCACCAGCCAATCTTCAACGTCCTCATGTATGGCGCCGTGGAAGGGATTCGGCGTTCGCGGATTGAATAGCGTACAATGAATCGGCGTTGTGCCTTCCATACCGGTTGGGGTGGTCGGAGCTGCCATTTTCTCTGGGAGGAGTCCAAACTCAGGGGCTTGTCCACGGATCCTTCTGCTGGCGCGGTGTACAGGCGTAACCACCGGTACGGGGCTGGAGCTCCTGCTGCCCGGAGGGGTTTGGTGCATAGATGAGATTACCCAGCACCTCCACCAGTTTGTCACGCGCTAAAGCAAGAATAAGCAGCAGTATCAGCAGCCAGACACGAAAATGTCAGATACAAGGAGGACGGTTCACCAGCTGGCGCAAGATCCTTGACTTCGTCGTCTTCAATCACCGTTTTTGCCGGGCACGCAACGCTGGCTCAAAACACCAGGTGGCAATATATATATATATATATATATATATATTGCAGTGTCAAATCGACGGGTGAGTTGAGAAGAAAAACTCGCCTTTCTTATTCGTCCTTCAATGGCATCTTTGTTTTCATCGTCGCCAGATCGAGTTAACCTTCTATCGACTACGAATCTTATATGGTGTCACCTTGCACGCGGTGTTTCGCGCACTTGGCTCGACCAACGACAGAATTATGGCCGAGCTTCTTGACGCGGCATTTCTCCCGCTGGTATCTGTTCGCTTTCTTGTTCGCAGACCTCCCTTCGCCTCTCCCACGGGATCAATCTTAATTTCATTCTTGCTTATGAAGCGCTCGTCTCTTCTTATTACGTGACGAAACCCCGTTAATCTTCTCGCTTGAACCTCGGCTCGGATGTCCGGACCTTCGGCCTTTTCATGGATGTCGATTGTTCCAAATTTCCTGTTCCCTGGTCGTTCGTACTGCTCACCCGAGATCGCAGACAATTTATCTATTGTGCTTTACAGCCGCTTAGTGACCCCGAGTGCAGCGAGAGGCCACTGCCGCGTAGAGAGATATATTTATTCTCAGAGGAAAGCTGAGACCCGCATTGCTGTTTTCTAGACAGCTATTCGCCGCTGGAATAAGAAGGAAGTCGCACAAAAGTGCCGCATGAAAGTAAAGATGACGGTAATAAGGATACAATTAAATACAAGTGGGAGGAGGAAATAAAGGGAGAAGGCAGGGATGTTCACCAGAAATGCGTCTGCTTGGCTACCCTACTGCAGTAGTATATCCGCTTTATCTCAATAAAGTCGGATAAAGTAAATCTTGCCAGGCCTTCATGACCTGGTAAGCTCAGTAACATTGTTACCACTGATTCCGCGGAAGTGCCTCCTACTGCGGAGCACGAGGTCGTGGGTTGGATTCCCGGCCGCTGCGGCCTTGTTTTGATGCGGGCCAAGCGAAACAACGGAGGTGTCCTGAAAACGAGTTACGCGTCAAAGCCGAGGTGGCCAAAATTATTCGAGGGCCCTCCACTATTTCGTGTCTCATGGGACGTCGAGTTTTAAAATTATATAAATGTTCCACGTAAGTGTGAGGCTCGGAGCAGGAGCTGTGGCGCTTGAAAGTAGCCTGGGGCCTGACGAACCAACCGACTGAGCTATCTTTCCGGGCAACATCGAAGGGTGACGAGTTCAAATCACCTGTTATGTTCCTTTTTTTTTCCGCCCCTTTTTCTTTCTTTTTTTTCTTTCTTTTAATGTCTTTTCCTTTATTTTATCACTGTACGGGAACCCTCCTAAAAAAAAAAAAAGAAAGATATATATCTTCAAATATGTATGGCCTCACACTCACATGTGCAGGTCATAAATACCAGGTTCTCTAGCCGAGTGCCATCCATGCGGTATAACCGAGCTCAGATTGGTCCACCTTGACTGACGAAGTAGGGCACCACTGTAGGTTAAATGAGGCGTACAACTCCTGCGGGACCTGCCGTGGTTGCTCAGTGGTTATGGTGTTAGACTGCTGAGCACGAGGTCGCGGGATCGGACCCCGACCACGGCGGCCGCATTTCGATGGGGGCGAAATGCGAAAACACCCGTGTACTTAGAATTAGGTGCACGTTAAAGAACCCCAGGTGGTCGAAATTTTCGGAGTCCTCCACTACGGCGCGCATAATCAGAAAGTGGTTTTGTCACGTAAAACCCCATAAATTAATTTTTAATTTAACTCCTACGGGGACGGCAGAGTATCCGTCTCCAGTGCAAGAGGACCGTGATTCAAATCCCGGTGCCGCGCTATTCTCCACCGGAAAATACAAAAAAAAAAGAACCGTGTGTTGAGAAAATTGCACAAACAGGCCTGGAGTGCGGCCTGATCCCGGTGACCAGAACCGGTAACGCACTCTCTCACCAGAGCAGGATTGGCCACCCTGGTGCAGTACTTGGCCACAACCTCCTATATGAATACAACAATCGAACCCCGGCCCTCAGTCCCCAGCAGCCGCGAAGCAACTGACCACGGCGGCGGTCAGATCTGTGACGCTGCAGAGGGTGCTAAGAACACCTGGCTCCGGACAGGCCGCCATTGGAATCTGAACCTGGCAACGTTTAACGTTAGAACGCTATCTAGTGAGGCGAGTCTAGCAGTGTTATTGGAGGAATTAGAGGGTAGTAAATGGGATATAATAGGGCTCAGTGAGGTTAGGAGGACAAAAGAAGCATATACAGTGCTAAAAAGCGGGCATGTACTGTGTTACCGGGGCTTAGCGGAGAGACGAGAACTAGGAGTCGGATTCCTAATTAATAAGGAAATAGCTGGTAACATACAGGAATTCTATAGCATTAACGAGAGGGTGGCATGTCTTGTTGTGAAACTTAATAAAAGGTACAAAATGAAGGTTGTACAGGTCTACGCTCCTACATCTAGTCATGATGACCAGGAAGTCGAAAGCTTTTATGAAGACGTAGAGTCGGCGATGGGTAAAGTCAAAACAAAATACACTATACTGATGGGCGACTTCAATGCCAGGGTAGGCAAGAAGCAGGCTGGAGACAAGTCAGTGGGGGAATATGGCATAGGCTCTAGGAATAGCAGAGGAGAATTATTAGTAGAGTTTGCAGAACAGAATAATATGCGTATAATGAATACCTTTTTCCGCAAGCGGGTTAGCCGAAAGTGGACGTGGAGGAGCCCGAATGGTGAGACTAGAAATGAAATCGACTTCATACTCTGCGCGAACCCTGGCATCATTCAAGATGTAGACGTGCTCGGCAAGGTACGCTGCAGTGACCACAGGATGGTAAGAACTCGAATTAGCCTAGACTTGAGGAGGGAACGAAAGAAACTGGTACACAAAAAGCCAATCAATGAGTTAGCGGTAAGAGGGAAACTAGAGGAATTCCGGATCAAACTACAGAACAGGTATTCGGCTTTAACTCAGGAAGAGGACCTTAGTGTTGAAGCAATGAACGACAATCTCATGGGCATCATTAAGGAGTGCGCAATAGAAGTTGGTGGTAACGCCGTTAGACAGGAAACCAGTAAGCTATCGCAGGAGACGAAAGATCTGATCAAGAAACGCCAATGTATGAAAGCCTCTAATCCTACAACTAGAATAGAACTGGCAGAACTTTATAAGTTAATCAACAAGCGTAAGACAGCGGACATCAGGAACTATAATATGGATAGAATTGAACAGGCTCTCAGGAACGGAGGAAGCCTAAAAACAGTGAAGAAGAAACTAGGAATAGGCAAGAATAAGATGTGTGCGTTAAGAGACAAAGCCGGCAATATCGTTACTAATATGGACGAGATAGTTCAAGTGGCTGAGGAGTTCTATAGAGATTTATACAGTACCAGTGGCACCCACGACGATAGTGGAAGAGAGAATAGCCTAGAGGAATTCGAAATCCCACAGGTAACGCCAGAAGAAGTAAAGAAAGCCTTAGGAGCTATGCAAAGGGGGAAGGCAGCTGGGGAAAATCAGGTAACAGCAGATTTGTTGAAGGATGGTGGTCAGATTGTTCTAGAGAAACTGGCCACCCTGTATACGCAATGCCTCATAACCTCGAGCGTACCGGAATCTTGGAAGAACGCTAACATAATCCTAATCCATAAGAAAGGGGACGCCAAAGACTTGAAAAATTATAGACCGATCAGCTTACTGTCCGTTGCCTACAAAGTATTTACTAAGGTAATCGCAAATAGAATCAGGAACACCTTAGACTTCTGTCAACCAAAGGACCAGGCAGGATTCCGTAAAGGCTACTCAACAATAGACCATATTCACACTATCAATCAAGTGATAGAGAAATGTGCAAAATATAACCAACCCTTATATATAGCTTTCATTGATTACGAGAAAGCGTTTGATTCAGTCGAAACCTCAGCAGTCATGGAGGCATTACGGAATCAGGGTGTAGATGAGCCATATGTAAAAATACTGGAAGATATCTATAGCGGCTCCACAGCCACCGTAGTCCTCCACAAAGAAAGCAACAAAATCCCTATAAAGAAAGGCGTCAGACAGGGAGATACGATATCTCCAATGCTATTCACAGCATGTTTACAGGAGGTATTCAGAGGCCTGGAGTGGGAAGAATTGGGGATAAAAGTTGATGGAGAATACCTTAGCAACTTGCGATTCGCTGATGATATTGCCTTGCTTAGTAACTCAGGAGACCAATTGCAATGCATGCTCACTGACCTGGAGAGGCAAAGCAGAAGGGTGGGTCTGAAAATTAATCTGCAGAAAACTAAAGTACTGTTTAACAGTCTCGGAAGAGAACAGCAGTTTACGATAGGTAGCGAAACACTGGAAGTGGTAAGGGAATACATCTACTTAGGGCAGGTAGTGACCACGGATCCGGATCATGAGACTGAAATAACCAGAAGAATAAGAATGGGTTGGGGTGCGTTTGGCAGGCATTCTCAAATCATGAACAGTAGGTTGCCACTATCCCTCAAAAGGAAAGTGTACAACAGCTGTGTGTTACCAGTACTCACATATGGGGCAGAAACCTGGAGGCTTACGAAAAGGGTTCTGCTGAAATTGAGAATGACGCAATGAGCTATGGAAAGAAGAATGATGGGTGTAACGTTAAGGGATAAGAAAAGAGCAGATTGGGTGAGGCAACAAACGCGGGTAAACGACATCTTAGTTGAAATCAAGAAAAAGAAATGGGCATGGGCCGGACATGTAATGAGGAGGGAAGATAACCGATGGTCACTAAGAGCTACGGACTAGATTCCAAGAGAAGGGAAGCGTAGCAGGGGGCGGCAGAAAGTTAGGTGGGCAGATGACATTAAGACGTTTGCAGGGACAACATGGCCACAATTAGTACATGACCGGGGTAGTTGGAGAAGTATGGGAGAGGCCTTTGCCCTGCAGTGGGCGTAACTAGGCTGATGATGATGATGATGAAATGTTTGGTGGATGTTTTCTACGCTTTTCAATTCAGTAGCCCCCCATCAGGCCGAATGTTTACCCTTAGCCCCGCTCTTTAGAACGTTGAATCCGATAAATGAATGAAAACTAATCTCCTAAAAGGATTTCCTAAAGAAATGACAGACTGGCGATTACTTGCAGAAATGCAGTCTTTGTCGCAAGTAGAATGGCGACGCACAAAACGCGTTCGATATCCTCCGGCGTGATGCTCTTCCCATACTTAGGGCTGTCTGCTGGGCCACTAAGATGGCAATGGTGTTGGGTAAAGACCACGGGACGTCTCAATTAATGTAGAAGGCTTGAGCGGCTTCTTTTGCTGTTGCATGGTTTCCTGAATAAAGGCTCAGAATGGTTCTGAAAAGTAGGCAGGCTTTGTGCCTCTCCCAGTGGCAGCTGCCTCATTCCTCTTTCCTCCTCATTTCTCTTTTTGTGATTTGTACATGCGAACTTTTATATCGAATGATAATGATAACAATTACCTGGATTGAATAAGTGGAGGCCAGGCTACCGTCTATGGCGGTAGTCTGGCTGAGACCGGTAATGTGCATGAGCGTTGGGCATGATGTAAAGCATACCGGGAGCATCTTTGGTCGCAAAAGCTAACGAAATCTAACGAGAACTGCGGATACCGCAACGAGGCCAATGGGAAAAATCTACTTGCAAAAGGTTTAGGCTATCCTGCGGCGACGTTTCTGCATCGTCACAATATGACCAGCTCATGCTTTGCACGTGCACACCGTGAGGCTGCTTTGCTGCTTTTCACCAAGTCACCATTCGGAAGTCGTGTTATCTAAGGTGTGGGAGGTCTTAAATCTGATTGGTATAATTTGGAATTTCACCTAGTCTGCGATACATCCGCAAACTAGGTAAAACATCCGGTATGTCAGCTGTCGATCCTTATCTAACCTCTCTTACTTCGGTCGCTATAGGTGAGTAGTGTTTTTTCGAATGGGTAGAGGAAAGGCTGTTCTGAGGGAACCGGGTTCGAAATCCACCGTTGGATAAACTTGGCCCACCGTGAAACTGGGTTTGCTCAGGTCTTCAGCGAGCGCAGAATAAATGGACCGGTGACGCCAAATGGGGTCACGGGGTATTGTGCCGCTGTTCAATTACAAAAAAAAAGAAAAAAGAATTCCTTTAGCACTTCTCCGGTGCGAGGCGTGCACGGAAACATCTCCCGAAATGTCAACCTGAAAGCTCCGAATACTCATCGACTGATGCGAAACAGCTCATGTGTTCACCTGGAGAAAGACATTTGCGGTGTCAGCGCTAGTAGATGACCGCCTACTTGAGGAATAAGCACGACTTCGCCGTTCATAAATCCGTAGCAGCAGCGAAAGAAAAGCACGTTCGTGTTATGATACGAGTTTGAATGCCAATGGTGGTGGTTGTGGGCAATTCTTTTTGTCTTCGCCATAACGATATTGTTGAACTCAGGATAAAAATGTGACTTGACGACACTGCAACGTCGAGGACGACAACTGCGCAATAACCACAATGCTATTGGTACAGCGAAATGGATAGACTTGATGGACAGACTAGAAATGGATGGATAGAGGGAATTAAAACAACAACAAGAAATGCAAATAAAACAAAAGAAAAATTCACATCACTACCACAACGCGACGTGCCCGTGACCAGCTGTGCAGTGAACTATTTTGATGCCGCTATTTAACTAAAAGCTCGGCCAGTAATTATTGCCTGTGAATAAAATGAAAGCGCGTAGAAAATGCGCGGTGGCACCAAAAAACACAAGCGTGCCATTTGCTTTGTATTCGAAAAGTGGAAAGGTCGCACGTCTTCTAATGGAGCAAGAAGACGACGTCATAGCCAGTCTGAGGTACAAGAACCAAATTGATTCCACTCGCACAAGTACGTACACAATATTCTCCCCGTTTTACATTCTCCAGCCCTTAGTTTCATTCCAATAAATATTACAACCATCCGCGGTGGCTTAGCGTCTATGGTATTACGCTGCTAAGCACGAGGTCGCGGGATTAACTCCCGGCGGACGCATTTCGATGGGGGCAGCATGCAAAGACGCTCGCGACTCGTGGATTCGGGGCACGTTCTATATGCCCTGTTTCTCAATACTAATCTGGAGTCCCTCACTGTGGCATGCCTCGTAATCAAATCGTGGTTTTGGCACGTAAAGCTGAAGATTGAAAAAAAAAAAAATTGTTATTGCAGTTTGTGCTTCTTCTGAAACTACCCAGTTCTTGGACTATACCGCATTCCGTGTTTTCGTCGTTATTATCGCTTTATCCTCATCTTCAATATTAGGGACAGCGACACGGAAGACGCAGGGCCGTGCACACCGGGGCTGCTTGCGTCCGTTTCATATTGACACTTGTACCTCACATTTTTGCATTGACCGCTGCTCATTAGTTAAACACGGTTACAATGTCACCGCTCGCTGCAAAACGTGCCTACATGTGATGGAACTTTTCTGGATGCTTTCGCTGATTTCATAGCAAACTAATATCGTTTAATCATGTCGGTGCGCGGCACAATTTCTGGTGTACCATGTGGCACGTACGCGAGCAACAATGATTACGATGGAATGTACGAGTTTGGTAAAAGGAAATCGATGGACGCACCTGACAGCCATAACTCTGCTGTCATCGTTGCATGCTTTCTCTGAGCACAAGTTCGTCCAACAAGGAAATTACATTTAACTCACACCTTCAGCAGTGTCTTATTCTTGACTGCAACCACAGCGTAACAATGAGGTAGAAGTGGTGGGTACCGCGTCGTTTTCTTTCCACGCTACATCGACTGGCACTGTTCAGTTCCTTCCGTGCACGGTGCTTATGACAACAGGAAATCCCAGAAGACTCATCAGTGTAGCAGCCTATGTCCGTCACTCTCCTATAGTACTGCACCTTGGGATGCGTTCAAAGTCTTTCGTTGCTTTGGATGAATGGAACGCCACCATCTCGGCCTGTGCGCCCAGTTTCGTCTGGTCCATGTGCTGCAGCCTCTATGGCAATCTACAGGAGTACGTAGAATGTTCTTTACCTGTTAATAAATAGAAAAATATTAAATATTAGAAATATCAGAAAAATTTTAATACTTATAAAGATGTTAAATAGAAAAAATATAAACTTAGAAGAAAATGATGGAGAAACAGAAAAGTAGTGTGAGCCTTGGAATTAAAATCATATTCCACAGTAAAAAAAAAGCTACAGTGCCGTTTCACGTAGTCAAAGCAGTCGACGCCCGTGTGTATGGCTGCCATAGCGCACACGACGCTATCCTCTCGCATTGAAGGCCGGGCTCGCGCGGCCGCGCCATACGCAGCAGCCGCCGGAGTAGAACATTCTCGTTGTAAACATTCTCTTGCCATCGAAATTACCTACCATGGGGTCAGCGTGCACAGGCAAACATGAGCACTCCGCACTTGATGACCACGGACACTCGCTGCCAAAACACTAGCGTGAGGAATCACGGCAGCAGCAGCGAGCGAAGTGACGTTTGTGTTGTCTTCGCTTCAGCGCAAACTGAGCGGTGAGAACACAGCGCACACAAAGCTACGAGCCGCCGGCCCAACCCCAGAAAGCATACTCACTTTTCCACTGCTGTCGCTGAACCCAAGAGCTTCAAAAAAAAAATTATGGGGTTTTACGTGCCAAAACCACTTTCTGATTATGAGGCAGGCCGTAGTGGGGGACTCCGTACATTTCGACCACCTGGGGTTCTTTAACGTGCACTTACATCTAAGTACACGGGTGTTTTCGCATTTCGCCCCCATCGAAATGCGGCCGCCGTGGCCGGGATTCGATCCCGCGACCTCGTGCTCAGCAGCCGAACACCATAGCCACTGAGCAACCACGGCGGGTCAAGGGCTTCAAGGAGGCCAGTCGTGCCTAAATCGACCGCTGGGTAGACGTCTTCACGTTCTAATAAAACCTGTTCCATAGTTTCTCTAGCTGTACCGCAGCAAGCACATGCTTCTTCTTCCTTCTTATATCTCGCTTTATAGGTGCGTGCTCTAAGGCATCCAGATCTCGCTTCGAAAAGTAGTGAGCTTCCCTTTGAGTTATCATAAATTTGTTTCTTTCCTGATTTTGTTTTTTCCTCTTAGGTAGTTACTCATGGCAGGCTTATTTTTCATTGCCGCCACCCATGAGGTTATTTCATACTCTCTGGCTTTCCGCTTGACGTTCTTTGTTGCTGTGTTGCCCACCCTACAGGCCTCTTGTGAGCTTCCTAGTTCCGTTTCTCCACTGTGAATCAATGTTTTTCCTGTACAAATATCTCAACACTCTCCCAGCCCAGTCACTTTCTTCCATATTCCTCAGTTGTTCTTCGTACTCAATTTTACTGCGAGCTTCCCTCACTTCAAAACTAGATCAGCCCATATCACCCTGCACAGCTTCATTTGTATTCTTCCCGTGAGCGCCCAATGCGAGGCGACCCACTGACCTTTGGTTTTCATCGAGTACTCATTTTTCCCCTGATTTAAAGCAAACAACCGCATTTACAAAAGAAAGTCCTGGAACCATTACACGTTTCCACATACCACGGAGCACCTCGTACCCATGTATCCCCATAGCGCTCTGTGCTTCATTATGGCTGCATTTCTCTTCCCCTTCACTGTTGTTTTTTCCTGTGTTTCCATATATCTATTGCCTTAGTTTATCCATATACCAACGTATTTATATTGCCACATGGTGTGGCACAGCAAGGGGACTGAAGAGGAAGAGAACGAGGTTCGTCTCGGCATCGCGCGTCAACGGTTAGGTTTCGTGAAGTACAAACGCCTGCATCCCCATTCAGCGTGTATATTTCGGCCGGGTATACGCGACAATTTGGTGGAGGTGCTGGGTACACCCAACTTATGCAGGAGACCCCACTGGGCAGCAAGAACCTCGCACAATTGGAGTTGACTCCAGTTCACCGCACAAGCCGGCGAATATGAGGCCTCGCCCCAGAATTTGGAAACCTCCAGGATAAAGTGATGACCACGACCACTGAGACTTCTACGGAAAGGATGACGCCGACTTACCTAACGCTGCTGAACCCCCAAGTGCCGACGGCTTTTCATGGCGACATATTTGAAGACGTGGAAGACTGGCTGGCGAAGTTCGAGCGCGTGGCTGCGTTTAACGAGTGGGACAACAACGCCAAACTCAGGAACGTCTACTTCAGCCTCCAGGATGGCGCTCGCACGTGGTTTATGAACCGCGAAAGTGCCTTGTCATCCTTGCCTGAGTTCCAGCGCAAGCTACTCGAGACTTACTCCAGCCCCGATCGCCGGGAAAAAGCGGAGCGAGCCCTTCAATCACGCGTCCAAAAGCCCAGCGAGAGCGTCACGATATACGTGGAGGACGTGACGCGTCTCTTTCAGCGTGCCGATCCGAGCATGTCGGAAAAGAACAAGGTGCGTCATCTGATGAGAGGCGTAAAGGAACAGCTCTTTGGCGGTCTAGTTCGGAATACGCCCAAGACAGTCGCGGAGTTCCTCACCGAAGCCACCACAATGGAGAAGACGCTGCAGCAACGGTCGAACATGTACAACCGACAAGTAAATTCCGCCTGTACTCCGGATACGCCGGTAGGCTTCGGGTGCGACGTCGCCTTGCTTTGCGAGCTGATTCGCTCAGTGGTTCGCGACGAGCTGCAGAAGCACCACAGTACGTCGCCACCGCCAGTCAGCTCCCTCGCCGGCGTCGTACGCAACGAAGTACAGCAGGCACTGCAGGCATGTCTTTCCAGCAGTGAAGCGCCACCTCTGCCAGTGAGTCCAGGCGGAAGACTTACGCAGAAACATTACTGAGCCCCGCCCAAGCTTTCGCACCTACTTATGTTGCGTCGACAGTCGCGTTGCAATCGGCGCAAGCCGCTTCGATAACTCCGCTACTGTACTTCGACGACCGCCGAACGCCCGCGAGGAAATCAGAGGTTTGGTGAGCACCCGACCGACGACCGCTGTGCTACCACTACAGCAAAGCTGGTCATGTGTATCGGGAGTGCCCCTATCGGCGACTCGGCCTGCGGGGTTTTCCATCGATTCGCCTCGACCTAGGTTTGGCCAGAGGCCTCCCGACATCGCAGAATTCATCGAGCATCAGCGCAGTCGGGCACATCACAGCGGCAGTCACGCTCACCATCACCGCGGCGATATTTGCCTGCTCGTGATACCACCTCGAGGACGACGCAAGGGAGATCACCAAGTCCACGCCGGGAAAACTGACGTCAGCGACCTTCCGAGGCGGGGCTGGTGATACTCGACGCGCTGAAGACCTCGTATCGTGCCGACCACAGAACAACGAAAACACGACGACGCCAGAACCAGTTCCCGCCAACAATATTTCACTGGACATACCTGTGTTGATCGACGGCAGAAAAATGAGTGCACTTGTAGATACCGGCACCGATTACTCCATTCTTAGTGGCAAACTGGCGAGGGTTCTGAAAAAAGTTACGTCGAGGCACCAGTTCGCACTGCAGGTGGCCACGTCGTCACACCACTTGGCTTATGCACGGCGAGAGTAGAAATTCGCGGTGCTGCTTTTCTCGCCACTTGTCTGGTTCTACGCGAGTGTTCCCGCGATTTAATCCTTGGGATGGACTTTCTCCGGGAATATGGCGCCATTATTGACCTCCGCGAGCGCTGCATCACTTTCTCGACGCAAAGGGCAAACACAGCCCGACGCCGTTGGACACCGATCCGCACTTCGCGTTTCGGACGTTCGGAAGTGTTATGGTTCCGGTAAAGTCCGACGAGCTACAAGACGGTGAAGCCATTTTAGAAGGCAACATTTCTATGTTGCTGACCCAAGGTATTCGTGTAGCGCGAAGCCTTGTGGAACTTCGTGGTAGCCAGACAGCGGTCCTCGTTACCAACTTTAGCTTTGAGCATCGGCACATTTTTCGTGGCACCGCCGTTGCCTACGCCCAACCATCAACGGACATCGTCGAGTGCTTTGCTTCTGAAGTGGACACAGACGACGGTTCACTCAGAGACATCGATGTAGACTCCGAGCTTACGGACGACCAAAAGAGCGCACTGCAGGAATTTCTGAACGAATTCCGCGCGTGCTTCGCTCGGTCTACTAAGGTGGGCCAAACGCCGATCACGAAGCACCGAATAACGACATCCGCCGACGCACGCCCCATCAAACAACAGCCTTATCGTGTCTCGCCGGAAGAACGTGAGGCAATTCAAGCCCAAGTCAAGGAGATGCTAGATGATGGTGTCATTCAGCCTTCGCACAGTCCGTGGTCGTCCCCGGTCGTTCTGGTCAAGAAAAAAGACGGAACGCTTCGTTTCTGGGTTGATTATCGACGCCTCAACAATATCACCAAGAAGGACGTGTACCCACTACCACGTATCGATGACTCTTTAGACAGGTTCCGGTGAGCTAAGTATTTTTCGTCTCTCGATCTAAAGAGCGGTTACTCGCAAATTGAGGTAGATGAACGAGACCGCGAAAAAACTGCTTTCGTCACTCTAGATAGCATTTACGAATTCAGGGTACTTCCTTTCGGGCTCTGTTCGGCACCAGCAACCTTCCAGCGAATGATGGACACCGTTCTCGCTGGTCTGAAGTGGCAAACCTGCCTCGTCTACCTCGACGACGTGGTTGTTTTTTCGGCGACATTTGACGACCACCTGAAATGCCTGCGGACAGTTCTCGAAGCCATCCGATCGGCTAACTTCACCCTTAAGCCTCAGAAGTGTCACTTCGGCTATAAGGAGCTTATGTTTCTGGGACATGTGGTCAGCGCGGAAGGCGTTAGCCCCGATTCCGCGAAAACGGCCGCTGTAGCCACGTTTCCAACACCGACCGACACGAAAAGTGTCCGACACTTCCTGGGCCTTTGCGCATACTACCGGCGTTTCATCGAAAATTTTTCGAAGATGGCGGAGCCGCTGACTCGACTCACGAGGGACGATGTATCGTTCGTCTGGGCCTCAGAGCAAGAGACGGCTTTCACTGAGCTTCGACAGTGTCTGGTGTCAGCACCAGTTCTGGCCCACTTTGACGAGGAGGCGGACACGGAAGTTCATACAGACGCCAGTAATGTCGGTCTTGGTGTGGGGCTTGTACAACGGCGGGAAGGTATTTAAAGAGGGATTGCCTACGCACGTCGCACACTATCGCGTGCAGAGACCGACTACACCACTACGGAGAAAGAGTGTTTTACCCTCGTATGGGTGCTGGCCAAATTTCGACCTTACCTCTACGGCCGCCCATTCAAAGTTCTAACCGATCATCACTCGTTATGTCGGCTTCCAAATTTGCGGGACCCTTCTGGATGACTGGCACGGTGGAGTCTACGTTTGCAGGAGTACGACGTGACCATCGTGTACAAGTCGGGTCGCATACACGAAGACGCTGACGCACTCTCGCGCGCCCCTATCGACACTACCGACCAAGACATTGAGGACGACGGCGTTTTCCTTGGGGCCGTAAGCGTTACGGATTTGTCCACACGGCAGTGCGCAGACGACTCACTACGACCTATATTCGAACATATGGAAGAACGAATCCCATCAATACCCCGGCACATCGCTCGAGGATTGTCGTCTTTTTGTTTACGACATAGCGTCTTGTATAAGAAGAACTCCGCTGCCACCAACAAGACATTAAGACAGGCACCTCCGTGCTGAAGTTTTATTCGCCTGCCATGACGAGCCTCCGTCTGGCCATTTGGGTTTTACGCGAACGCTTGATAGAGTGCGCAAATCCTACTACTGGCCGAAACTTGCCGAGTGTGTTAAGCGGTACGTCCAAGCCTGCCGTGTATGCCAGCGCCGAAAGTCGCCAGCTGTGAAGCTTGCGGGATTGCTGAATCCGATTGACCCACCTGGCAAACCTTTCGACCAGGTCGGCATGGATCTTCTGGGCCCGTTTCCACTGTCATCTTCTGGCAACAGGTGGATAATCGTCGCCACAGACTATTTAACGCGGTATGCTGAGACAAAGGCGTTGCCTCGAGGCACAGCTTCCGAGGTTGCCCAGTTTTCATACAGAGCATCGTCCTATGACATGGCGCCCCATCGCACGTCATCACAGACCGAGGCAGAGCCTTTACAGCGCAGCTCATTGAAGACGTTTTTAAACTCAGCTGCACTACCCATCGAAGGACAACCTCCTATCATCCCCAGACAAATGGCTTGTCCGAACGACTGAACAAAACGATGACTGACATGCTGTCTATGTACGTAGACGTACAGCACAAGACGTGGGACGAGATACTCCCATACGTAACGTTTGCCTATAATACTGCTACGCAAGAAACAACACGCTTCACGCCGTTTTACCTCGTTTACGGCCGTGAAGTGCAGACTATGTTAGAAGCAATGCTGCCATGCGACAACATCGATCACCTCGATCTCGCCCAAGATGCCGAACTCTTCCTGCAGCACGCGGTAGAAGCCCGTCAGCTTGCCCGAGTGCACATAAAGAAACAACAGAGCATCGATGCGCAACGTTACAATCTCCGCCATCGACAAGTCGAGTTCCAACCTGGCGGTCAAGTTTTGGTCTGTACTCCCGTGCGCCGAAAAGGACTATCCGAGAAGCTTTTGAGTCGCTACTTCGGACCTTACAAAGTGTTGCAGCGAATTAGTGACGTGAATTACGAAGTCCTTCCTGACGGAAGCCAGCCTCCCTGACGTCGACAACCGCAATCTGAGATTGTGCATGTTGTGCGGTTGAAACTGTACCATAGCCCCTAAAATTCGACGTTTTCCGCCGCTTAGGTTAGTTTTTGTTGTTGCTCGTCCCTCAGTGCCTTGTGACTAGGCACTTGTGATGGCCTAGGACTTGAGTCCTAGGACATCTCGGCGCTTTCACGTCAAGCCTATGTGTGTTTTCATTCTTTTATTACTATTATTATTATTTGAAGAGGGGGTAATGCCACATGGTGTGGCACAGCAAGGGGACTGAAGAGGAAGACAGAACAAGGTTCGTCTCGGCATCGCGCGTCAACGGTTAGGTTTCGTGAAGCACAAACGCCTGCATCCCCATTCAGCGTGTGTACTTCGGCAGGGTATTCGCGACAATATTCTGTTACCCAAGGTATTTCTTGGCCCTGTATCGCCACTGCCTGTTCACGGTTTTCATTGAATACCATAACACCTGATTTTCTGCCACTAAATTTTAAACCTAAATTGTTGCCTTCCTGCCTACAGATATTGGCCAGACGTTGCAAATAACTTTGTTTCTTAGCTAGCAACACAATGTCATCCGCATAACATAAACCTCGGAGCTGCTGCTCTACTACTGTACCCGCCTGTTTTTATGAGAGATTAAGCCCGATATTACTTCCTTCTAGCGCCCTCTCCATCATCACCATGTACATCATAAACAGCAGTGAAAATAAAGGGCACACCTACCTCAGTCACTTGTTGATATGAACTTTCTCCTCGCTCCTCATCCCTTCCCATACAACGCAAACCGTATTTAAAGCTGTAGACAATCGTGACCTAAGCCTTCCCCTTCCAGAATATCCCACAAGATGTTGCGGTCTACGTTGTCATAGGCTCCTGTAATGTCTAAAAAGGCCACATATAACGGTCTGCTTTCTACTTTTGATATTTCAATACACTGAGTAAGAACAAATAAGTTATCATCTAAACGCCTACCTATTCTGAAGCCATTCTGAAGTTCACCCAAAATGCCATAATTATCTGCCCAAGCTTGAAGCTTTAATTTGATTGCTTGCATTGCTAGCCTGTATTTACCGATGTAATGGTCAACGGTCTATACGAGTGAATTCTATCTTTCTCCCCCTTACTTTTATAAATTAAATTGATTCTACTTTGTCGCCAACTGCCTGGCATTCGTCTATATTTTAAAGTTTCTTCCGCTGCTTTCGCCAGAGCTTGCTTACTTTTTGGTCCTAGTTCATTAATCAGGCTGACGGGAACCTCGTCTAGCCCTGTGGCTGTGCGCTTAGAAATTTTCTCTTCGGCTTTCTTCCAGTTGAAATTTGTCAGCACCAGCTCCATTTCCGCCTGGGTCTCTTTCATGCTCTTTTTTTCTTCAAATACAACCTCGTCATTGTCTTGGGAAGATACGGATGTTATTTTTCGAATGTAATTTATTACCTATCTCCGTCCAGTCTCTTTTCATCTTTGTCTAGGATATGTTCTTGTATTCTTGTTGACTTCCTGCCTAATAATTTTATGTGGTTCCAAAATATTGTAGGTGTGGCCTTCTTTTTCTCACGTATTTCTGACAATCAACCTTCACTTTCACCTTTTAATTTTACTTGCCCGAGTATTTGAACGATAGAGTTTTTCTCCCGGCATACTTCCCATTTATTGGTTACTTCATCCTGCGGTAACTGCGCCTTCTTTGCCTGCCTGGGCTGTCGGGATGCTTTCTGTCGTTCGGCGATCGCTTCTCGTATCTCCCTGTTCCACCAGCTTTTCACTTTGTTTTTTCCTTTCCAGCGAATATGTTGTTTCTCTTTCCGTATTTCTGTCGTTATTAGACTTAGAAGCCCACTATGTTCCCACGCTTTATTTGGCCATTTGCCAAGTTCTTCCTCGACTATAGTGACTACATTTGTTATTTGTTCAGCGTTCAAATTTGGGCTGGCCATTTTGCGCTCCTTGCTCTCTTTCCCAGCTACATATCCCATTTTGAAAATGATGCGTTTATGGTCACTCCCTATGCTGCTTTACCCTTCCTCATCAATGACCATTTCTCTCAACTTATCATGAATTCCTTCTGTCATCAGACAGTAATCAATGGTTGATTGCCGGTTTCCAACATCCCATGTGATCTGCCCTTCGTACTTAGGCCCTGTATTCACGATAACACGTTATGTTGCTCAGAAAGGTCTGGCACTGACTTTCCGTTGTTGTCGGTATAGCCATGTAAATACTGTATGTGGGCATTCATGTCACCTATAGGTTAATTTCAGCATCATTCCCGAAACCCTTAATATGAGCGCTTATGCGTTCCACTAACTCTTTATTGTACTCTGTGCAATTATTTCCGGTCCACAAATACGTAACGCCAAGCCACATTTTCTTCCCACTCATTGTAACTAGTTTATCATTGCCTATTGCATGCGAGCTCTCTTTCTTGCTTTCCTCCTTTTTCTGTTATCGACGGCGATGCTCTTCTGACGTTACCCTAGGGGACATTTTTAATTACTACCTTCTCTGGCTTCCTGAGCGCCCGTGGGCCCCCTAAAAAGCAACAGCGCGACCACCAAGTCTCCAGCCCACTTCTCGAGCCAGCCTGTGGGTGAAGTGGATCCCGTCTCGTTTAAAACCACCACACCTCACTTCCCTGTTTAATTCGACAACCTCGAAATCTTTCTCTCGGCTCATCTTCCACATTGCCTCATTAGCAGCCATTACGGCTCTTTGTACGTGACTGTCACGTACAGGCTCCTGCGGCACCGTTTACACCACGATCTGTACCTGAGGGGATAGCTCGCGCAAGTCGTCCACCCCCTTCGCCAAGCGCTGGGCTAGTCCTGTCCCTGTCCTGTTTAGGACGTCATTTAGCCCACCTGCTCCTATGACAAGGTTGTGCATGTGGGCGTTTTTCGCGAGCTTTATTTTGCTCGCTCCATGAAATGCGTGTGAAAAAAAGTTCGATAAAATTAAGGGATTACGCATTGTACGAAAAATCGCTCATTCTTTCTTTCTTTTTCTTTTCCTTTTTACAGCCGATGAAATGTGCTACAGTGCAGAAGTCAAGTCGTTCTCGGACGCGAGAGTGCATAATAGAACGTTATGTTCATTGGAATACGACATGTGCCTGTCGTGCTTCTGTGAGCTCTGAAGCACGTAAAAACAGACGTTAGCGCGAGTTGGTAACACATATTTGAAACAAAACAGCGCGGTATTCATGGGGACAAGAAGGGGGAAACGACACGACACAGCGCTCGTCCGTGTCGTTTCTCCCTTCTTGTCTTCGTGAATACTGCGCTGTTTTGTTTCACATATCTCGTAAGCACAACATTGCGCTTGCTGGTTCCATACTTCTCCAACTACCCCGGACATGTGTTAACAGTGGCCATGTTGTCCCAAAAACTTCTTAATCTCATCCGCACACCTATCTTTTCGCCGCCCCCTGCTACGCTTCCCTTGCCTTGGAATCCAGTCCGTAACCCTTAATGACCATCGGTTATCTTCCTTCCGCAGTAGATGTCCTGCCCATGCCCATTTCTTTTTCTTCATATCAACTAAGATGCCATTAGCTCGCGTTTGTTCCCTCACCCAATCTGCTCTTTTCATATCCCTTAACGTTACACACATCATTCTTCTTTCCATAGCTCGTTGCGTCGTACTCAATTGATGTAGAACCCTTTTCGTAAGCCTAGAGGCTTCTGGTCCGTAGGTGAGTACTGGTAAGACACAGCTGGTATAAATTTTTCTTTGGAGGAATAAGGGGACCCTGCTGTTCATGATATTAGAATGCCTACCAAACGCACCCCAGCCCATTCTTATTCTTCTGATTATTTCAGTCTCATTATCCGGATCCGCGGTCACTATTTGTCCTAAGTAGATGTATTCCCTTACCACTTCCAGTGCCTCGCTACCTATTGTAAATTGCTGTTCTGCTCCGAGACTGTTAAACATTACTTTAGTTTTCTGCAGATTAATTTTTAGACCCACTCTTCTGCTTTGCCTCTCCAGGTCAGTGAGCACGCATTGCAATTGGTCCCCTGAGTTACTAAGCAAGGCAATATCATCAGCGAAAGCAAGTTATTAAGGTGTTCTCCATTAACTCTTATCCCCAATTCTTCCCAATCCAGGTCTCTCAACACCTGCTGAAAATACGCTGTGAATAGCATTGGAGAGGTCGCATCTCCCTCCCTGACGCCCTTCTTTATTGGGACTTTGTTGCTTTCTTTATGGAGGACTATGGTGGCTGCGGAGCTGCTATAGATATCTTTCATTATTTTTACATGCGGCTCGTCTACACCCTGATTCCGTACTGCCTGCATGACTGCTGACGTTTTAACTGAATCAAACGCTTTCTCGTAATCAATGAATACTATATATAAGGGTTGGTTATATTGCGCTCATTTCTCTATCATCTTATTCATATTGCGAATATGGTCTATTATTGAATAGCCTTTACGAAATCCTGCCTGGTCCTGTAGTTGACGGATGTCTAAGGTGATCCTGATTTTATTTGCGATCACCTTAGTAAATACCTTGTAGACAACGGACGGTAAGCTGATCGGTCTATAATTGTTCAAGTCCTTGGCGTCTCCTTTCTTGTTGATTAAGATTATGTTGGTGTTCTTCCAAGATTCCGGTACACTCGAGGTCATGAGGCATTGCGTGTACAGGGTGGCCAGTTTTTCTAGAACCATCTGCCCACCATCCTTCAAGAAATCTGGTGTTACCTGATCCTCCCCAACTGCCTTCCCCCTTGGCATAGGTCCCAAGGCTTTCTTTACATCTTCCGGCGTTACTTGGGGTATTTCAAATTCGTCTAGACTATTCCCTCTTCCATTATCTTCGTGGGTGCCGCTGGTGCTGCATAAATCTCTATAGAACTCCTCAGCGACTTGAACTATCTTATCCATATTAGCAATGATATTGCCCGCTTTGACTCCTAACGCATAAGTCTGTTTCCTACCTATTCCTTGTTTCTTCTTCACTGCGTTTAGGCTTCCACCGTTCCTGAGAGCATGCTCAAATCTATGCATATTATACTTCCTTATCACGTAATCAACGCTTGTTGATTACCTTCGAATGTTCGGCCAGTTCAATTATAGCTGTAGGGTTAGAGGGTTTCATACATTGGCGTTTCTTAATCATATATTTCGGCTCCTGCCGTAGCTTACCGGTATCTTGTCTAACGATGTTACCACCACCTTCTATTGCACACTGCTTAATGCTGCCCACATGATTGTCGTTCATTACTTCAACACTAAGGGCCTCTTCCTGAGTTAAAGCCAAATACCAGTTCTGTAGCTTGATCGTGGGTTCCTCTATTTTGCCTCTTACCGCTACCTCATTGATCGGCATCTTATGTACCAGTTTCTTCCGTTCCCTCCTCAAGTCTAGGCTAATTCGATTTCTTACCATCCCATCGTCACTGCAGCGCACCTTGCCGAGCACGTCCACATCTTGTATGATGCCAGGGTTAGCGCAGAGTATAAGGCCTATCTTATTTCTAGTCTCGCAATTCGGGCTCCTCAATGTCCACTTTCGCCTATCCCGCTAGCGGAAGAAGGTATTCATTATCCGCATATTATTCCGTTCTGCAAACTCTGCTAATAACTCTCGCCTGCTACTCCTAGAACCTATGCCATATTCCCCCGCTGAGTTGTCTGCGGCCTGATTCTTGCCTACCCTAGCATCGAAGTAGCGCATCAGTATAGTATAGTCTGTTTTGACATTACCCATCGCCGATTGCACGTCTTCGTTAAAGTTTTCGACTTCCAATAGGACGGAGGAACTGGATGCGGGCGCGTAGATCTGTACATCCTTCAATTTGTACCTCTTAATAAGTTTAACACCAAAACCTACCACCCTCTCGTTAATACTATAGAATTCCTGTTACCAGCTATATCCTTATTAATCAGGAATCCGACTCCTAGTTGTCGTCTCCCCGCTACGCCCCGGTAGCAACGGACGTGCCCGCTCTTTAGCACTGTATTTGCTTCAGTTGTCCTCCTTACTTTACTCAGCCCTATTATATCCATTTACTGCCCGCTAATTCTTCCAATAGCGCTGCTAGACTTCGCCTCACTAGATAACGTTCCAGCGTTAAACGTTGCCAGGTTCCGATTCCAATGGCGGCCAGTCCGGACCCAGAGAATCTTAGCACCCTCTGCTGCATCACAGGTCTCACCGCTGCCGTGGTCAATTGCTTCGCAGCTGCTGGCGTCCGAGAGCGGGGGTTTGATTGTTGTATTCATATAAGAGTTTGTGGCCAGGTACTGCACCAGGGTGCCCAATCTTGCTCTGGTGAGGGAGTGTGTTACCGGTTCTGGTCACCAGGATCAGGCCGCGCTCCAGGCCAGTTTATGCAATTTTATCAACACGCGGATTTTTTTTATTCTGGTGTAAAATTTCGAGGCACCGAGATTCGAACCACGGTCCTCTTGCACGCGAGGCGGATGCTCTACCTCTACGCCGTCGCTTCATATATATATATATATATATATATATATATATATATATATATATATATATAGATAGATAGATAGATAGATAGATAGATAGATAGATAGATAGATAGATAGATAGATAGATAGATTTCTAGATTCATTGTCACGTGCTAGTGACGGTCGAGGACACAGGAACAAAACTGTGAATGGCGAAAGTAACATTATTGGGTGAACCTGTGCCCACAAGAACAGGCTACAATGAATGCTCAACGAAAGCGGCGAACACAGCCGGCGATCGTAGAAAATCTGATCAGCTCGTCAAGCGCGTCAGATTTTATACATCAGTCGTCGAATGTTCCAGACCAATTGCTGGGACCCGCGTGTCTTCCACAAAGTTCTACACCATTTCGTCACCCGATGAAACCAGATAACACAAGATTCGGTAAAAACAGACAGCGGATATAACCATCGATAACTTTCAAGAAACTTCCCACAGATGTAGGCGCGTCATGCGATGTGCGATAACATTTGTTAGGTGGTTAAACTCGGTCGCCCGATACAAGAACACGTGTCAATACCTCGCTCTTAAAAAAAAAGCATCGTCCCGATGCTATAAATATCAGAGAACAAAACATAAAAGCACACTGATTAAATAAATATAACAACACAATGAAAAGAAATAAAGTCCAAAGGTCAGTTATGCGAAGTCCCAAAGTTCATTAGCGCTGGTAGTACGGCTTGAGTCAAACAACGTCGACTATTTCAGGTCGTGAGCGGGGCGCCGCTGTGATTGCGAAATGCCGTCTTGCACGACCTCATAGTCCAGTGCGGCAATAGGACGGATGATCTTGTACGGTCCGAAATAGCGAAGCAACAGTTTCTAAGTCCTCGTCGGCGTATAGAGGTCCAAACACAAACACGGTTGCCAGGCTGGTATTCGACGTAGCGTCGTCGTAGATTGTAGTGTCGGCTGTCGATACGCAGCTGGTTCTTGATCCGTAGGCGGGTGAGCTGTCGGGCTTCTTCGGTGCGCTGGAGATAGGCGGCGACGTCAAGATTCTCTTCGTCGGTAAGGTACAGCAAGATGGCTTCGAGAGTCGTCCTTGGGTTCCTGCCGTAAACAAGCTTCAACGGGGGGATCTGCTCTGTTTCTTGCACTGCCGTGTTGTAAGCTAAGCTTACGTACGGTAGGATGGCATCCCACGTCTAGTGCTCGACGTCGACGTACATTGCTAGCATGTTGGCGAGGGTCTTGTTCAGGCGCTCCGTGAGACCATTCGTCTGCAGGTGGTAGGCATTGTCCTCCTGTAGCTTGTCTGGCTGTATTGCATAATGGCTTGGGATAGCTCTGCTGTAAATGCCGTTCCTCTGTTGGTGATAATGACTTCCGGAGCACCATGTCGCAGCAGGATGCTCTCGACGAAAAATTTACCACTTCGGTTGCGCTGCTTTTCAGCAAGCTTTCGTTTCAGCGAAGCGGGTGAGGTAGTCTGTCGCCACAAGAATCCACTTTTTCCGGTTGTTGACGTCGGAAAAGGTCCCAACAAATCCATCCCGATCTGCTGAAATGGTTGGCAAGGAGGCTCGATCGGCGGTAATAATCCCTCTGGTCTTGTCGGTGGTGTCTTGCGTCGCTGACAGTCTCGGCATGTCTTGACGTAAATGCCAACGTCGGTGATCAGGTGCGGCCAGTAATACCTTCCCTGTATACTCGATAGCGTCCGGCAAAATCCGAGGTGCCCAGCGGTCGGATCGTCATGCAGGGCGTGCAGTACTTCTGGACCCAGCGCCGAGGGAACAACAAGAAGGTAGTTGGCGCGGACTGGTAAAAAGTTCTGCTTTACAAGCAGGTTGTTTTGAAGCGAGAACGAAGGCAATCCTGCCCTAAATCTCCTAGGGACAACGGCGGTGTGCCCTTCCAAATATTCGACGAGGTATTTTAGCTCCGGATCTGCTCGTGGCTCCTCAGCGAAGTCTTCCGCGCTTATTATTTCAAGGAAAGCGTCATCACCCTCGTCAGCTTGCGGCGGCGGGTCAATGGGGGCGTGTGATAGGCAATCGGCATCAGAGTGTTTTCGTCCGGACTTGTAGGTTACTGTGATGTCGTATTCTTGTAGTCTGAGGCTCCACCGCGCCAGCCGTCCTGAAGGATCATTTATGTTCGCTAGTCAACACAACGCATGATGGTCGCTGACAACATTGAATGGCCTGCCATATAGTAGGTAAGTGCGAAATTTTGCTGGTGCCCAAACGATGGCGAGGCATTCCTTTTCGGTGGTAGAATACTTGCGTTCCGCTTTTGACAGCGACCGGCTAGCGACCGGCACCCGTTCAAGTTCGTTTTTCTTCTGGGGCGGAATCTTATAACGGTTCGCAATACGAACCGTTCGCTTCGCCGCTTACGTCACTAAATGTGCCACTCCCAAGCGGATGGTGGAAGAAGGGGAGGACGCGACCAATTGATGAGAGGGTGCCACCTCTGCAGTGTACGTCATTATATGACGAGCTAATCGAAGAATCGCAGTATGTTCTGCTTGCTAAATAAATGTAAAATATAAATTAAATATTATACGCCAAGTTCTGAAGTATAAACGTGTGGTGCCGGACGTTTACGCAATGCAGAAGTAATTTATTGATGTCATTCTTTTTCATTCTCAGCCGACAGGCGGTATCGCTAGCGTAAATGAGTTGGCATAGCGCAGCGCTATATGTCGTCTGCTATCAGGAGCTCGCACGATGCACGCAAAAGGAACGCACTGCCAGCACTTCTTATGTAGCGAGCGCGGCAAAACCGTGAACTGGTTCTTAGGGACACCTTTACTAGCCGACTATATCAATTTTCCTTCTTTTTTCGCCCTTCGTCATCGGCTCGGATATGACTCGCTCGCCGCCGCGCTGCCGCTATATCCTTGCGATCTGCCCCATGGCGCGTCGCGTGATAGGAGCAATGGAACTTGAAATCGAACATTACGATATACAGACTCTGCATTGCCTTCGCGAAGTAAAAGTGAAGAGTGTGGTGCTGACGCTGTGCCGTGAAATTGAGGAACAAAGTGTGGCACTCCCGAACTAGAGAAAAAAGGGCATCCAAAAAAGAGATCTCCACAATATCTTCGCATCCTGACTGTATAGTTTTATCAGCCGAACGAAGGAAGCGCTGAACCAGTCTATGTTGAACCCTTCTGATTGCTGAGCGGCGATGTGCGAGCTATCCACTCTGGCGATAGCACTGGGAATTCGATCTCACCATGCAATTATCTCCTTGGCATTGGCTTTGAAGCGTAGGTCACGGCAAAGCTGACCCATCCCTACTACCGGCCAACACAATAATTGCGAGAGCAACATTGTGTACAGTGTCGGCAGCAGAGATCTAGGCCATTCCGATGAATGCTTCGCGTCCGACCGACCTGTGGGAGCTGCAAACCGGTGGCGATGAACCGCAGTGCGCAATATTCCTTGCGCTGCGTGGAATGGCCGCAGGTACGCCTGCACCCATGTCTCCTCCATTTGATAGCGTAGCCTGCAAAAGGTCTACTTAGAAAGCCGGCAAGGGCGGTACAACTCATTATCTGTCACTTCTTCGAACGCGTATCGCACTTCCAGCCGTGGCCGACACCGAAAGAGCAACGCCAAGCAGACGACGAAGGCCTTCGAAGCAACCAGCGCACGCGCGCGCGACGTGCGCGTGTCTCCGGGGTCGCGCGACCGGCGCGCGCGGCCGGGGTCGCAAGCCAACAGCCCAGCCACTGTAACAGAACCCAATGCGGACTACCCCTTAGCTGGTTCCTACGACCGGTTTGCTTTGAGGATGATTGTCAGATGCCTGACGTATTCATAAATTGCGATACCGCCCCGCTGCCTCTAATGACCTGTGACTTAACCAAAATTTTGGCCAATCAGGTGAGACCAAGCGAACGGTTCCGCAACCGAACCGTTATAAGAGTCGGCCCCTGGACTAGAACGGCACCGAGGCCTAGGCAGCTGGCGTCAATGTGAATTTTGGTATCGGTGACCTCGTCGAAGTGCGCATGTACCGGCCGCGACTGCATGCATCGTTTGAGTTTTTGAAATGCGTCGGCCTGCGGTGTTTACCATTTATACTCGACGTCACATTTTGTTAGACGTGTCAGCGGCTCAGCAATTCGTGAAAAGTCTTTGACAAAGCGCCTGTAGTAGGTGCACATGCCAAGAAATCTACGCACTGCCTTCTTGTCGATTGTCTGCCGAAACTTTGCGATGGCAGCTGTCTTCTGCGGGTCCGGGCGGCCTCTAAGTTTTCTGATGACGTGGCCCAGGCATAGAAGCTCATCGTAGGCGAAGCGACCCTTTTCCGGCTTCAGAAAGAGCCCTGATGCCTTGATGTCCACTAGTACTGTCGCAAGCCGCCTAAGGTGATCGTCAAAATTTTCACCGAAGACGACGACGTCATCCAAGTAAACAAGACAGGTCTGCCACTTCAACCATGCTAACACCGTGTCCATGACGCGCTGGAACATTGCAGGCGCCCAGCACACTGGCGTGATGAAGGTGGTCTTTTCACGATCTCTCTCGTCGACTTCTATTTGCCAGTAGCCAGACTTGAGATCTATCGACGAGAAATATTCCGCGTTGCAGAGCCTATCCAATGTGTCGTCTATCCGTGGGAGGGGGTATTAGTCCATCGTGAACTTGTCAAGTCGACGGTAATCGACGCAGAAACGTAGGGTTCCGTCTTCTTGCTTCACGAAGACTACAGGAGATACGCACGGTCTTTTCGACGGCTGGATGATGTCGTCGCGCAGAATTTCGTCGACTTGTAGCCTAATAGCTTCACGCTCTCGAGTCGAATTTCGGTAAGGACTCTGGCGAAGTGGTGGAGCGCACTCTTCGGTCATTATGCGATGCTTTGCGACTGGTGTTTCTCGAATCTTCTGGGACGTCGAAAAGCAGCCTTTGTATTGTTGAAGCAGACTTCTGAGCAGTTGCTGTTTAATCATGGGCAGATTTGGATATATGTTGAAGTTTGGTTCGGGAACTTCGATCGTCAGGGTAGATGCGGCAGAATCCGAGAGGACAAACGCATTGCTGGCTTCCAGAATTTCCTCGATGTATGCGATCGTCGTGCCCTTGTTTATGTGCTTGAACTCCTGGCTGAAGTTTGTCAGCAACACGTTCGTATTTCCTCCGTGCAGTCGAGCGCTCCCTCTTGCGGTGCAAATTTCACGGTTGACTAGTAGACGTTGGTCACCCTCGATGACGCCTTCTGTATCGGTGGGTGTTTCGGTGCTGACGGAAATAATAATGCTGGAGCGCGGCGGGATGCTCATTTGATATTTGAGCAAGACACAGGCCAGATCCCGACGCCAGATACACCGACGCGGCAAAATATCCGCAAAGAAACGCTTAAGCCCTGAGCGTCAGATTCTCAGGGCAGATAGCTAATGTCTGCCACAGTCCGTGCACAAAACCCCGATGGTGCAGAAGAGGTAGCGATCGCCCTAACAACTACCACGTGCATGGACGCAGCTGTCATCTTCTCCTATTCTGAAGCAGCTGTCAGGAACTATGCTAAGAGTCGCGTGTCGACAGAAGCACTGAAGATATTGAAGCACAGCAGTACTCCGATCCCATACACCTGCGTGACATGGGTTCCTGAGCACGAGGGGTTGTATGGGAACGAAGCGGCGCACGCCCTGGCCCGAGGCCACACCTGCCGGGCCAACCCTTCCTGCTCTCGAAACGCCCGGTCTGCGTCAGCGGAGGCAGAGACCATACTCAGGGATCCTTCAACATCACAGGCTAGAACGCAGGGTGTACCCACCACCTCGCCCAAAGCTCAACAACGAAGAAAGCGCTACACTCAGAAGACTGCAAAGTAATCTTTACATCCACGGAATACTAGCTCATGCATACACTATACCCAACGCTCCAAGGCTACCACTGCACAATGTGCGGCGTACCGGACACCTTAGCGCACCTGATCCTCGTATGTCCGTGGCACCTAGACAAAGACGCATTGCCTTCATCGAGAGACTGTTGTAATGCCAGACAAGAAAGCGAAGACCTCATAGAAACGTGGGAGGCGAAGCTCGTCTCCGAGGCCTTGGAACAACAACGACGCCTCGTCGCCAGGGCCAAGGAGACAGCGAAGGCCAGAGGGTTCCTGGAATGAGGAGACCTTTACCGAGAGTAGAACCGGGGCTTCTCCCGGGATACTGTTTTAAAAATAAAAGTTTATTCCGCCTCGTCTGTCAGGAACTCAGCTACGGCCTTCGGTGGGTTTCGGATCAGTCCGGCGAAAAGTTCTTGTTTTACCACTCGCACAAAGAAACGCACTTTTTTCTCTTCGCACATTTCCGGGTCGGCGTGCCGGAAACGATGGGTCATCTCTTCCATGAAGACAGCGATGGTCTCATTGGGTAGTTGCCCTCGGTTTTCCAGCAGAACTTCGGCCCTTTCTTTTCAGACAATGGTCGTGAACGTCCTCAGGAAGTTACTGCGGAACAGGTCCCATGTTGTAAAGGTGGACTCCCAGTTCTCGAACCAAGTCCTCGCGACATCTTCCAGGGAAAAGTACACATGTCGTAGCTTACCCTAAGAGGTCCAGTTGTTGAAGGTCGAGACCCTTTCAAAGGTGTCGAGCCAGGTTTCCGAATCCTTCGACGTAGCTCAAGAAGGTAGGGGGCTCTCTGGGTTGTTGAAGTACGATGGGTGACACGGGGGCTGCCATTGTGTTTGTGTTGGACACAATCTTCTTGGTCTTCTCAATTACAAGTCCGTTTATACTATTGGTAGAAGACGACATATACTATTGCCAAGTGAGTAACTGAAAATAGAGTAGAAATTTTTGCGAGTAAATGTCACTAGATTGCATTTGTTAGTGTTCAGGGGCATTTGCCAATCCGAACACCAGTCAGTGACACAATGAAGGTCATGTTGAAGAGCGATATGATCAGCAGGATAGCGGATTGGACGGTGATAACGCAGTCATTCGCAAATAGTCGAACATTGGATATAATGTTAGATGGCAAGTCATTGGTGAAAATGAGGAAGAATAAGGGTGCAAGGGCACTTACTGGACTCCCGCTTCTCTAACCAAGTCCTCGCGGCATCTTCCAAGGAGAAGTACACATGTCGCCGATTATCCTTCAGAGGTCTTGTTGTTGAAAGTCGAGACCCTTTGGAAGGTTTGGAGCCAGGTTCTCGGATACTCCGACATAGCTCCACGGAAGGTAGGGGGCTCTCTGGGTTGCTGACGTACGATGGGTGACACTGGGGCTGCCATTGTGGTTGTCTTGGCCACAATCTTGGTCTTCTCAGGTAGAAGTCCGTGCTCCGCGGACAGCTGTTGTAGACGGCAGCTTGCTCGATGCTCCGGGACTACGTTAGTTTTGTCTTTGCCGTCTGGGCTTGGATAACGGCTTCTCGGGGGCGTCCGGTAAATGAACGAACATCCACCAGATGGCACGTGCTAGTGACGGTCGAGGACACAGCAACAAAACTGTGAATGGCGAAACTAACTTTATTCCGCGAACATGTGCCCAAGAAAACAGACTACACTCAAAGCTCAACGAAATCGGCGAACACAGTCGGCGATCGTCGAAAATCAGATCAGCTCGTCAAGCTCGTCGGTCGTCGGTCTGACCGATATACTGCATATGACACACTGAACATTCAAGCAGATAGATGATGTTAGTACTGTCGCAAGTGAAGACACCGTTGATTTTAACAGAAAAATTGGATGCTGTGCTTCTAGCAGTCTTTGATGTAGTCATATGTGTACAAACTTTACAGCAGGGCTTATTGCTTAGTGTGTCATATGCAGTATATCGGTCAGACCGAAACATCTTTTCGTATCAGATTCAACAACCACAAAGCACACGTTAACAGCTTGCCACACCTTTGATTATCTAAACATGTTCGACTGCCAGGTCATACGTTTGACAACATCAGAGCTACAGTAATGCAATCAGGTTTCAAATCGCACCATGATCGAGAAGTACGATAATGCTTTCTCATTCATAAATTTAACACTGTGTCATCTGGTATCAATGAGAGCGTAGGAAAAATGTCGTGCCTTTCTGCCATATCTTGATCTGTATGTTCTTGTTCAGAATTGCCAAACCATGCCAAATCAATTTGTTCCTTGTTTTGCCATGTAGCAATTGATAACATTCTGTAAGTTCATGTAGAATCATCGTGATACTATAATTATATTTCATACATATCATTTATTGTGCTTAAGGTATAGTTACTGCTGCACATTTTCTATTATTATTTGCAAGTGTACACGTGCATGTACTGCTGATTATGTTCACGTGCGCATGCCCACAAGAGCGGTTGCGCATTTGTATCTGTGTGTATTCTGACGAAGGCCCTGCCACTGCCCAAACGTTAAAACAGAAGAAAAGGCAATTTTCGTAAGTGTGCTCCGTCGTTTCTTCAACTATATATATATATATATATATATATATATATATATATATATACATTCTCACCGCGAACATACAAAACGCACTTTTGCCAGCCGGTGAGCAACACCGCAGTGCCCATATTTCTGCTCAGGAGGCTTGCGACAAGGGGCTATGCATCGTAGAGCGTCCGAATCTAACACCACAGGTGGTAGGCAGCTCTCGACAGCACGTCACACGAGCATAATGTCTACGCTTGCATACAGAAGGATTCTGTTGTGCATTCGTTGTGCACTTCCCTCGAGCTGTTCGATCGCTTCTTCTCTCTTAAGCTTCCCGACCGTCGGTTCCTGCTGCCAAGCGTTTCTTTTTAATATATGCCTCTTATTTCACCACTCGAGATTTCGAACCATGTGCGCGAGAACAGCGCCGTTCTTTTGCCATCTGTCGCGTTCGCACGTGCTGCGTGTTGATCTGCTCGTACCAGCCTTGTTTACAGAAACAACTTTCCATACTCGGTTGCAAGCGGTCTTTCTCGTTCTCTGAACGTTCGCACTGCTACCGCACAAGCTGGGAACAGCAAAAGCTTCTGAAGCTTGCAGCGCCCGTTCTATTTTGTTGTTCCGAATCTAGTGAAGAAAGTGTTGCGTGGCGCACCATCTGCGTCGCACTTCATCTTCCCAGCAACATCTCTGCGCCGTTCATTTTCGCCCCTTTCCGCCGCCTGGATTTTGTCCATACCCGACAATCCCACATGTTTCGTTCAGCGCCTTTGTAATCATTCTGTTGTTCAGGACTATTTTTAAGAACAGCGGCATATCTATTTTCCAGCGAGAAGAGCTAATTTCCATAGGCAATTGGGATGACTGTAGGGCCACTGAAAACGCACAACATAAATCATTCATAGGCAAACTAGCACAAACAGCTTTGTAAACGGAAATTTCAACAGAAAGTCAGTAAATCATTGACGAGATTTTTCAGAATGCCAATGCTTCATGGTAATTAGCCTTGCCCAAACTGGTAAGTAAAGCTGAGATTGAGGCACCTTCTGTGAAGTCTCTCAAGCTAACGCCTAATAAAGACGAAATTGATTTTTGTAAAACTTTTCAAATTCTCTATGTTCTCTTTCACGAACATATGGCATGGAATTACCATACTGAACACATAAGCCATAAGATTTGGAGGGTTTTAGGTGTGTTGCGCGGGTTTCGGAAAATATTACCTGCAAGACAAAAACTATTATTAGATAATTGACTTTTCTCGTCATATTTATACCATTGTTATTTGGTTTGGTCCACAGACTCTAAAGCATGATTAAATACTCTGGTCATGCTGGAAAAAAGATTATCTGTGGTGTATTGAAGGTGCATCACCTAACGCACCTACCGCTTCATCATTTGAATCAGTAATGAATTTTAAGAGTAAACAGTTATTACGAACACCGCCTTGGGCAACTTTTAAATCAGAAATACGCAGATGTACCCTCTTACGTACATTTCCCGATTTGCAACCAAATCCAGCCATCTCCTCACTCGACATACGGAAAATTAAAATCAAATGAAATCAGTTTGTTTCAAATACATTTTTTCACAGATCTTGTTTGCTGGTCAATCTAAGCACATCGTGCTTCCTAGAAGACCTAGCAGCAGGTGGTACAACTTTCAATAGAGATATGAAACATACAATTACCATTCAAAATTATAAACTTCAAAGTAAAATATTCTAACACACAAAAAATAAATACTACGTTTTCCAGTCACGTAACAATCCCCCCATAAAATCACATATTACAGTAAACAGTTGAATACCACTTCCTCACATTTGTCATCATTTTACCTTTTGAATTGATATCATACAGTGTTGCATCAAGTTCATTAAAAATATGAGGGACATAACCCTTTCTTGTTTTCTTTCCATAGTTTCTTAACACCTTGGGCTTAAAATACCTTTCTGTTTTTCGTAACGCAGCATCTTTTTTTACCAACCACGTTGTGTTTATGAGTCACAGCGTTGCATACTTAAGGCAACAGTCGTTTTCTTGATTTCCCACTTTCGACAAGCAATTCAAAAACGTGCATGACGGCCTAAATAAAATGCCGATTTCATAGTGTCACTAGATTTCATATTTTTCTTCTAAATGCAACAAACATCATGCTTATTGTTGCAGTGGTTGCCCAGAAAACATTTTATCCTTCCCCATTTACTTGCACAGGAGGTCCGGAGCTAAAGCGTCCTCAAAACAAAGAATGCTGTATATCGCGCAATTGTGTCGCATCAACACGATGTTTTTAGTAGCGTGCGCCTCCGCATATGTCATACTATAGGTTGCCGTATGCTTGGCGGTGGCAAACAGAACACCTGATGCAGAAATGTAAGGTAGGCTACCAAGGGAATACATTTTCAGATAAGAAGTGGCAAGATTGTGTCGCAGAGGTTACGTATTGCGCGATAACGCGATGTATGCTCGACGTTTCAAGCACCCGTCAGTGCCGTTGTTATTGAAGTGAACATGGCGGTCGATTGTAGTTTATGCCGCCAATTCAGATGTTTCCACAGCCAAATGAAACGCGTCTTGCAGCGTGATCATAGTCACATTAATGAAGGACACGATATGTTTCTGGGCCTTAGACTTAGCGCTGCAGAGGTAAATTAGGGTGTCACTAAGGAAAGAAGCGTAAAGCAGCAACATTGAGTGATTTCGCCAGCCAATGAGACGCCTTCCATTTAAGTTGCAAATTAAAACAAGATCCATCAAAATGTATTCACCTCACTTACAGTTAAGATGCACACAAGCAGTCGCGTATGTCTCGTCTTCTGTCTGTCATTTCTGCATTGTTTCTGCGCTAAACGCTAGAATAGAGGTCGTGTCAACAAGGCCGAAACTCAACACCTGCAAAGATGTGTTGACTTCACTAACCTTCGCTAGGTATATCTAACCGACCTTGTTGGCTTAGTAAACCAGAAACGCGGAGCATACCCGCACAAAAAATTATTGAGAAGGCATTGAAATATCCTTGGTCAATGTTGAGTTTTTATTGAGGAATAATTGAGAGTTTGTTGGAGAATTGTTGGGTTGAGTGTTGAGGACTTTTGAATATAGGCGACTGAAATTTAATTGAAACACCATTGGGCACTTCAATGTTGAATAATTGTTAAGTTACCATTGAAAGTCGATTGTACTTACACGGCCCGTTGTGTTCGCTTTGTTGAATGGTTGTTGAGTTACCACTGATTCTGCGTTGAACTGACGTTGTGGTAGTTCTGTTGACCTGTTGTTGAGTTATTATTGCCACAGCACTGTAAGCACATTGTGGCACAGTTGAGATGGCATTGAGATTTCAGAAGTCGCCATTGAAATATTATTGACGTTTCGTTGGGCTAGTGGATTTTTATTCATATCTGTTCACACTTGGATGCCCCGGTGCCTGCTCATAACTTTCCCAAAGACAAACAAAAGCAAATGAGAGACTGATGCATTTGAAGTACCTTTATTTACACTAAAGATGCGTGCACATGAAACATTATTACAGTACATAAGGCACCACTACATCGAACCTGGAGGCATAGGCTATTACCTACAGCACTCTAGCAGCGTAAATACATCTGAAGAAACCTATACATATGAATTCAATCAAAACGATCATTGTGGTCTTCACTTTCGACTTGCGTTTATGACTAGAAGGCAAATCGACTATAAAGGCAGAGCTTAAGCATACCCTTGTAACAACCAACTTTGAACACATGAACACTTGAAGGTGCTTGCGTCTGAATACACAAAAAACATCTGAATATGTTACACTAAAATGTTTCGCACACTAACACATCACAGGAAGAGCTACGGCTGACTGTGAGAAGGCAAAATAACAGACGAAACAAATGACTTCATGTAAATATATACAAGCTTTAGCACACGTCCTTCAGCGCAATTAAAATTTAATGAATTACCAAAGTAGACTTGCCTGAGCTTTGTCTTCGAGATATATATAGTGTCATGTTGCCCAATTATTTTATAAAATAACATCTTTCAGCATCTATTAATTGACGAGACATCATTGAGAAAGTTGTCGGGCATGGTGAACCCCTGAATCATATGTTTCTCACGAGCCAGGTTTGCTTTCTTCAGAAATAAACTTGTAAAACTTTTGTGTAATGAATGGAGCTTATCTGCGTGGCACAAGTCAAGAACAAACAGTACACCATTTGATTATGTTAATTTGGGGTTTGAAGAGTTTGTTGGTGGCATTTCCTCAATTTAGTCAGCTCATTTTCAGGTAGTCTTTCTGGACTTGCATGAAGCTAATTAGAGCACTTTTTGGGGCCTTTTTCCCTATACCCAGCAACTAAGTGGTACCTCAGTCAATAAAGAGATAAGGCAAGGCTAATACCTTGAACGATAAGAGAAAAAATTATTATTTAGCACAGAAAATTGGTAGTAACACACGGCTAACACAATTCCAAACAGCCAAATAAATGGTCACCTGCACTTTCAGTATCAAGTACCCCAGAAATAGTCATAAAGGATGAGAAAAGGTTCCAATGACTCGACAGCCAGATTGGTGAGACAGTGAAAAACGCAAATAAACGCATATACGAAACACCAATTACCTCAATTTCGCAGGTAAAATGTTATTAAAATAGCACCAGAATTTTGCTGCATAACATACATAAAGGTTGCATAAAAATTGGGACAAAGCAGTAACTGAAAGACGGAGGGAGCTACAGCACCGGTGTTGAAAAAAATTACAAGGAAAGTGATACATATGCATATTTAAGCTCAGAATTTTCGCTCCAACGTATAGAAAAGCAACGCATGCACTTAGAGCATAAAAAAGGTTCATGTGCCTGGAAATGCAGCACAGTACAAAGAAGCGTCATGAGAACCGAAAAGTAAATCTTACTACGAATGCTTGCAACCTACAATCAGCCATGTGCCGTGTCATGCCTTGAATGGATGAAATTTATAAATCTTACAAAGGAAGTTACCATCACTCTTATTGGCTTCCTCAGGGGACTCCTTGATGTTGAACTAGAAAAAATGTACTTAGTGTTAAAAACAAAGAGAAGATAAGACCCTATAGCGTTCTTCCTGAAATAAACAGCGCAAATAACTTCATGTATCAATTCTATGGACAGTTCGCCAATTCGGTGTACATTTACATTTGACAACCACCCAAAGAGAGACGAGAAGGATAAATTAAGGTAGGAACACACATGAACGCTGACTCAACTTGAAGTTTATTCGTGAAGACAAAGATTTTAAACACTGGCCAACTTCACAACGAAAAAGCCATGGATGCGCATCAGAAACAGCCCGGCACAACAAAAAAGGACCGAAATACGTCCTGTAGAATAAACATGTGCGTCAAAAACTAACAAAAACATGAAAACTGAAAGGTTTGTCCTGTAAGTAATATTTGGAATGACTTGATGACCTCGTGCTTAGCAGCCCAAAACCATAGCCACTAAGCAACCACAGCGAATAATATGCACCTTTCTTTCATATCCCAGTTTGATCATGGGTGCCGAGTTCCAAGTTCGTCACTGAGCACTCACTGGGAGCAAAACCTCCCGAACACGCGATGTCATCAAGTCCTTTCTGTTTTTCCTGGCAAGACAAAGCGGACACTTCTCTGCTGTTGCCGCGGCGGTGTCCACGAAGCCGCCACGGCTGAAGATGCACTTCACGCCTGCTACCTAAAGTTATTTTTGCAGCCGAATACAGCAGAGTGGTTACCCGCCGAGCTTGAGTCATGTGACATCGCAGAAATACAAGGAAGAACGCGTTAGAATCGCACTAATTTGCAATTAAACCGCTACCTTTCCAAGCTGCCGCTGCGAGAAAACGGAATCAGCAAATACCAGTATGAGGAGGAGAGCGGCGCGGCGCGCTGGTTCGGGGCTACGTTCCTCCTTGCCGAGGGCCTACATGTAGGAACGCGGAGAGTCAGCGCGGGGGAGAGGGCGGCTTCCGCCAAACTTTGCACGGCCGTGCGTGGTCGAGCACCCCATCTTGAAAGGGACCTGCAGACTGCTCAAACCTTCGTGCGCGCTGTGTTCTAGCCGTCCTTGCGTTGAACCGAAAGATCACTTCGTTCGGTGCCGCGCTTGCCCAATCGAGCGCTTTACTTAAAAATTGTACCAGCGCAAACACATGCATGCAGAAAGTAACAAGGACGAGACACAAGTGCTGTGTTACACAAGCGCATCCTTGTTACTTTGTGGATACATGTGTTTCCACTGTTACAATTTTTAAGTCAGCTATGCACCCAGAAAGAAGTTTCAACGAGCGCTTTGACAGCGAGTGTCTGCGCTCATCGAATGCGATGTCTTATGTTTGCTTGTGCGCACTGACAACGTGCTTGCTAAATCACTTAAGTAAGCGAATGTTTCCAAGTTTATACGGCCGATAAAACTGCTATCCTTACTCCGTATAGCTCTCAAAAATTTAGTGTCGCAATGAATGTTTCGCCTGAAAGGCGAAACATTCATTTTTTTTTAGATTGTCAATTCACACAAAAGAATTAAATATATCATCACAAAATATCAAATCAATAGTTCATCGATAATCAAGCATACAATTTTGATGAAATATCAAATTGAATATAAAGTCAATTGAATTTAGTCACATCTAATCTCCCAGATACACAGCTATTTCGAAAAATGAAACATAATATATATCCAAAAATTCAAATTGGTTAAACATTTCATAAATATTCAATCACGTGAAAGTTTTGAATTGTTCGATGTAGTGTTGTTGTGCTTCAGCAAAATGAGGGGATATATTCATTATAAAAAGTAATAGTGTTCCCGATTTTAATACCGCAGAATTGTAGCCGTTCACCGTGTGCATTATCAGCGAGCGGAAAATTAAATTACCAAGAGAGAATTCTATAGTGTGACAAGAAGGCGCGCGAAACAATTACAGATGAAAAGTGTGATTGTAGTTAAGAATGGCGTACATGCTTACACCAACCCACGTTTAGACGACACAGTGAACACTCTCTGCAGTGCAAAGTTTATTTTTGTGTGTGTGTGTGTGTGTCTGGCTGGATCTCAAGAATGGATCTCAATAATCTCTGATGTAATCATATATTTTTAAGATGTCTAACTAATTTGCATTTCTGCATGTATAATATTGGAAGAGAACAGAAGTTTACAGCAGGTAGCGAGGCACTGGAATTGGTAAGGGAATACATCTACTTAGGGCAGGTAGTGTCCGCGGATCCGGAACATGAGACTGAAATAAGCAGAAGAATAAGAATGGGCTGGGGTGCGCTTGGCAGGCATTCTCATATCATGAACAACAGGTTGCCATTATCCCTCAAGAGAAAAGTTTATAACAGATGTGTCTTACCAGTACTCGCGTACGGGACAGAAACCTGGAGGCTTACGAAAATGGTTCTACTTAACTTGAAGACGACGCAACGAGCTATGGAAAGAAGAATGATGGGTGTAACGTTAAGGGATAAGAAAAAAAAAGCGGATTGGGTTAGGGAACAAACGCGAGTTAATTGAAATCAAGAAAAACAAATGGGCATGGGCAGGACATGTAATGAGGAGTGAAGATAACCGATGGTCATTAAGGGTTACTGAGTGGGTGCGAAGGGAAGGGAAGCGTAGCCGGGGGCGGCAGAAAGTTAGGTGGACGGATGAGATTAAGAAGTTCGCAGGGACAACATGGCCACAATTAGTACATGGCCGGGGTAGTTGGAGAAGTATGGGAGAGGCCTTTGCCCTGCAGTGGGCGTAACCAGGCTGCTGCTGCTGCTGCTGCTGCTGCTGCTGTTGCTGATGATGATGATGTACAATATGTTTGAGTATACGGGAATACCTACAATAATGTCGAAAGTAGGTCTCGTAGAGTTTGGAATCCTGGAGAACAAATGGCCGCTTAATGCCATGGCTTCTTCGAGCTACGCGATCGTCGTACCCTTTTTGAGGTGGTTATATTGTTATATTCTTTGCTGCAGTGGGTCAACATCACTTTCGCTTTTCTCTCTATGCAGTTGACGAATTTTTTCAACGAATATTTCATAGCCGATGAGTTTTATAGCGTACAATAGGATAAGAACACAGAAAGAAGGGGTACACGCCGATTTACATGTCTTTATGTCGAGGAAGAGAAGCACGCATATAGGCAACATGAGGAATCGTCAGAAGTGCGCAGTTTGCAAGGCTCACCTATCTTTACGCAGATAGGATAACTTTTTAAACGAAAGGGCGATTGATGGTTTTGAAACGCAGTTATCCCCTAATCTATCAATAATGTTGACTTCGATAATTTCGCGCACTTGTGACGACTGCTGATGTAGCCTATATACAAGGCGTTTCTTTTTAGCTGCACGGTATGTTTTTAAAGATTGCCTATGTCAGATAGCAGAATTCTAATCCTTGATGTGTATCACGAGGTGAGGCGGCCATTACTTCTACGAGAAAGCGATATGCACAATTGCATAGTTAACGTAAATACGCTAATTCACCTTTAATTTATTAAATTATGCCATATCTTTCAATCTGAATTATAGCCGCTGAGTTAGCACGGCGTATCCACTTGGAACGAATTCTCTGGATAACACCAGTTCCGAGATGGTAACTTTTAAATTGTCCGTCGAAAGGCATTGGTGTTCCAGTTAGTTGTGTGCTTCAATGCATAAAACAGCGGTTTCTTAAAAAGTAACTGTAACGACAATGCATTTCGTCGGACACCATGGGAATTAATACCTCGTAGCTGGTCCTGTGCAGGGAATTTGTTCCAAGTGGATACGCCGTGCGAATTCAGTGGCTGTAATTGCAATGTGTGGCGTACAGTAATTAATTATGCAAAACAGATTCAATCAGCAAGCGGAAAGACTGGCCGCTGCAAGGTGCCCTCAATCAACGATAACAGGTATCACGGAATCATTACACCAGGGGCAAAAGATGACTCGCGGAATCGACAGTGATCACGAAGAGAGCAACCAGAGGAGAAAGAATCTGGCTGCAATGCTTTAACTGCACACAGATTTCACACAATCTAAAAACTGGTTGCTATTCTAAATCCATGTGAAATGTAAACCTATGTAAATTTCACACAACCTAAATAGTTTGTTTTTTCTGCGCCTTGCAAGTGGGATAACCTATGTAAGCGAGTCTCGCAGCACGAGACACGAAGGGTTGATACGCGATACCAGTCATGTGAATAAGGTAGGTAGGTTCGACACGTGTGTGGTTTATAGTATTCACATTACCTGTGTCGAAGAGTACGTAGGGCAGTCAGGTAGGCATGTCAATGATAGGATGTGTGAGCATACCAATTTAGTTCTCACAGCTACGGGCAGCAATCTACTGTTACGCTGTAAACAATGTAGTGGCACGGGCCTTTTGAACAGCGTTTCAGTAGTTCGGAAGGATAAGATGCAACTGAAAAGGGAGAATATAGAAACTTTTCTTATTTAGAAACATGGTCCCGACAAGTGTGTGAGCGCGACGTTCGTGCTCCTGACAAACAAAGAACTCCGGTTTCTTAATGGGGATTATCCCTTGTACATTGAATGATTACCAGATCAAAACTAATGAAACATCAAGGCACCGTCATAGTAAGTTTATCCCATTTCCGACTATAAAAAATAATTGTTTCAAGATTCGTGAAAATCAGCCCAAATCATTTTTATACCAAAGCCTGGAAAGAAACCACAACTGACGAACTTAAGGCCCATATCACTGACATCCTGCGTCGGTAAACTCATGGAACATGTGGTTCTCACACGTCTCACGAGATACATGGATGATGGAGGACTTTACCCACATACCATGGTTGGATTTCGACCAAAGTTATCGACGCAGGATATTACGCTCAAACTAAAACATCAGATCATAGATGCGGTTGATAAAAGTCTAGACACTAAGGCAATACTAGGTCTCGATCTAACTAAGGCCTTTGACACCGTCACGCACAAGGCCATACTACAAAATCTCCAAAAGCTGGATGTAGGACGTAAAACATACGCGTACATCAAAGACTTCTTGACAGATCGTACCGCAAAGATTTCAATTGGAGAATCCAAATCGGACGCGCTCAAGCTAGGTAATAGGGGTACCCCGCAGGGCTCAGTCCTATCTCCCTTTCTATTCAACGTGGCAATGATCGGTCTTCCTGCGAGAATCGAAAAGATAGAAGGACTCGGACACAGCCTCTACGCGGACGACATCACCCTTTGGGTGGCGGGTGGAAGCGATGGGCATGTGGAAGAGATTCTTCAAACAGCAGTAAACACGGTGGAAGACTACATCACAGACAAGCGACTGAAATGCTCCTCGCAAAAATCAGAACTTCTGCTCTATAGGCCCACATGCCGGGGTCGAAAAAGCATTAGGGAAAGGCCGGGCATTGTGGTCACAGTAGAAGGCACCACGATACCGATACTGGAGAGCCTGAGAATACTGGGACTCCGCATATCCGAAAACGGCCATAACGGAGAAACCATTAGACTACTTGACAATAGTGTTCAACAAACAATCAGACTAATAAAGCGGATATCCAACAGGCACTATGGCATGAAAGACCACAATCTCATCCGATTAATAGAAACATTCGTAATCAGTCGTATTGTATATGTGGTTCCTTACATCAAGCTCTACGCTGCGGAGAAAGCCAAGATAGACTGCATTATTAGAAGGGCGTATAAGCAAGCCTTGGGACTTCCGGCAAATACGTCAAACGAGAAATTCTTGGAGCTCGGCGTGCACAACGCATTAGACGAACTTATTGAGGCCCAGAGAGTAGCGCAGTATGAAAGGCTTACGCAGAGTTTGACGGGGAGACACATCTTAGATGACATCGGAATAAGCTACGAAGCACAGCACGGAGTGCGGAGAGACATCCCAAGGACAATAAGGGAACATCTATCAATACCCCCAATCCCCAGAAACATGCACCCGGAGTTTCACCAAGATCGAAGAAACGCACGAGCGAGAGCTCTCCACAAAAGATTCCGTAGTGCCAGGGACGTGGTCTATGTGGACGCGGCGGAGTACGCAAATGGACAGAGTATGTCGATAGTTGCTACGAGTCTAGGGGGTGACTGTAGAATTAGTGGGACGGTAAAAACATGGAAGGCAGAGATGGCGGAGGAAGCTGCCTTAGCACTGGCAATAGCCTCCACGGAAGCTAACATCGTAGTAAGCGACTGCAAGACAGCCTTGAAGAACTATGCAAAAGGAAGAATCTCGCCGGAAGCACTGAGAATTTTAAACAACTTTCGTGGAGATCGCGACATTCACATTATATGGACACCCGCACACTCCTCCCTTCCCGGGAACGAAATAGCGCACAACCTGGCTCGAGAAGTGACAGGTCGAGCAGGTGACACGCAACAAATACTGGGAACGGAGGGAGACCGGATGACCAGCTTTAACGAGATCACCAAACACTATAAATTGGGAAGGGCCCATTTCCCCCCGGCACACTCCTCTTTAAATAGACGGCAAGCGACGGCATGGCGCCTCTTACAAACAGATACATATTCGAACCCGCTGGCCTACCACCGCTACTACCTGGACCTTTACACGGATAGATGTAGATTCTGTGAAGAAAGGGCGGACCTACAACACATGGTTAGGGCTTGTCCTCGTACACCCATACAGAATAAAATAATTAAGACCAGAGAGCAGTGGGAGACCGCGTTGCTCAGCTGTGCACCGGAAGACCAACTCAAGGCAATCCAGCAGGCCGAAGATGCCGCCAGGGCCCAAGGGCTTGAGGCCGTCATTTAGGTAGAGGCCTAGGTCTCAAATCTGCTCTGCACAAATAAAGTTTATTCCTCCTCCTCCTCCTCCTCAAGATTCGTTATTTTCCCCGAACTTCTATAGACTGGAACTCTCTTACAGATTCTGCTGTTCGGTCGACATCGTTAGCTGAATTTCTACGCCACTTAGAAAATTTCATCTATGGCAGTAGCACAGGGCGATGAGGTCAGATTGCTGCTGCATAAGATGGCTGTTGTTCTGATTTCTGAGTGATGCATTTTTGTTTTGTTTGTGTGCGTATTTCACGAGATTATTCTGTATAACTATACTGAATAATGTACAACTATGGTTTTCAATATGTTCTGTACTACTTATTTTGCTGTTCAGTGTCGTTTTGTTTCTTCCCACTCCTGTTACAGCCCCTGAAGGAGGCTGACAGTATTAATAAATGAAATGAGTTGATGTGCTTGCACGAATTCTTCGTTTGGTTTTGGGGGACGTCGGTTTTAAGAAATAAAGTAACTTGTTTGTCCAGCTTTCTTCCTGTTCGTTTCTCTGTGCCTTTCCTCATGATATTTTCTGGTTTTCTTTTTCGCTTGCAGACATCCGCTTGCGTAATAACACCATGGTAACTTTAATCGCTATCTGGCGAAAGGGCGTTATTAGCCGACAGCGTTATTGATTTTCACAGCAAGTTGAAGACTTCGTCGTGTTGGCTCAGGAAGGCAATTATCAGCATTGTGTCATGGAAGCAATGCCGCTGAGTGGCAAAAGTCGGAGGCTAAATCTGATCAGGAATAATAGAGCTCGATCTGCAGGTCTAAGTCGGCATTATTGGGTGACCGCCACTCTGTGGATTCCAGGCCTCCTATGCAGTTGACTTTTTTTTTCAACTTTGCAGTGATTGGTCCACTGATACTAGAGCAGTCTGGTCCTGTGTCAACTAGAGCGGTGACTTTGAGGCCCTCGATAACCACGCCGAGGTCGCGGCATCTGATCACGGCTGAGTATAGTGATGTGACATAAGATATGTCCAGTGATTTCAGTGTTTGTGAACATTATATCATGTGAACGAAATAAGCGAACGAAATATCGTAGCACATCAGAGACACGTACGGTTCTTGAATGTCACGTGGCGCCTTTCGTTGAGGTTCGTACGCAGCGTGGGATATTAATGTGCGTGACCACTTTCCCGTGTACATCGACGTCTCATTTTTTTTTTAAATTTGGTCATGGTGACAGGAATCTGAGGCTTGAGACAAGCTCATTCGGCGGGAATAGCTGGCATTTAAAAGCTTTGCGTTTCGAAGTCTTAATGCGATTGGACGCATTCTCGCCATTTTCTTTTTTTTTCCTCCTTTATTTCGCGGCGCACGCCAGATGATTGTACCGTTTCCTGCTGGTACAGAAAGGCTAAAATACAAATCCTGTGTAGAGGTAGTGAAATATGGCAGAGAATTTGTGTGTTTGTGTGTGCATTAGGTCTCTCTCTCTCTCTTGGTAAAGCTGTTCCACCGTTTTTATTGCTCGCTTCCGCAGCCATTAGAGCCAATTTCGCTGTGTGGCGATGGAGAAACCGTACTCAGAAACCCGAACATCTCATCAAGATTAGTGGCCGCACAAGAGAATAAAGGACCGCGAATGAGGCCACTTTCCTTCATGGGGAAATTTAATGGCGCCTTGATGCCTCTTAGGTGTGGCGCTGGAAGACAAGGGTTCGGGCAAGTGAAGCCGTCAGCGAGGAGGTCCCCTGCTGCCGCATATTATGAGCCAGGCGCGTGCACGGGGCGTCGCTGCGCGTCGGCTGCCCGAGCGCTTCGTGTCGTTCCCGCGGTGCGTCCCCGCGGCAAGGCGATTAATGGCCGACGGCGCGCAGCTGTCGCAGACGCCCGCCATGTGTCGCCATGAAAGGTTGGGTCGAGGAGTGCGCGGGAGACGTCAGATTATTATGGAAACGAAAAGGAAAGCTCGACGAGGCATTTTCGTCGCATTGTGCGGCGTTTAGGCGTGCGCCTCTTTCCCACAATTTTTTGTTTACTTCCCACGCCGTGCACACGTCGCGCTATTAACGCAAGTTGGCGGCGCTGCTAATATGTTGGATCAACCAAAATAATGGTGTCATTCCTTCAGTAGTCTCACTTGTTATGTAGGTAACGTGATCAGTATTACTTACTTTCCTGTGCCTCTTACCGTGATACGAACATGTACTTACACTGAACTTATGAAGGCGTTTCAGTAGCCGGCGAGAGAGAAGCAAGGAAAGCAGTTTACCAGAAAAGTTCTGAGCCAATGTAAAATAAAAATCATCAGCAAGGAGTCACTTCGACAAAGGCGTGTGAATTGCGCGGATTCTATATGATCAGCTTCCTGTGGTTATACGCTGCCATGTCACTACAGTACGCTCGCAACCTACTGGGTCAGCTGGTTCGATGCTTAGCTTCTTAACAAGTGAGGATAGGCTATTGTGCCACAGCAAGATACCATATCTCTGGCAACGTATTCCGTATCACGCGTCGTTTAGCGCTGTTCCCAAGTAACCATCAGGTAGTTCTGCACACGAAGTTTTATACTGGACAGACGTAGAATTATTTTGTGACAGAGGGAGTGGCTAAAACTAGATATCATCAGTCTTCCGCTAACATCAGCTGCTAATATGCTTGTCATATCGCTTTCCCAACATTTAGATGCTTCCCTGAATCCTGCGTATGTATGTGCGTCGGAATTGATATGATTTGCAGTGTTCCTTTTTTTGTTCCTATTGCTGTTCTTTATTCGCTATCCTTGCTTTTTGTTAATCTTTGCGATTTGTCATCTTATTCTTACTCTCTGCTTTCCTTCCCCTCCTTCATATATTTCATCTGTCGCCCAGTCTCAAGAGTAGGTGAGCGTTGTAGCCTTGTGGTGGCACCTCTAATACTGCTGCTTCTTTTCTCTTTCTGTCTAATTGTACACATGTTTTAAAACCTAGTAACAGCGACCGTTGCCATTTCGCCTACACATCGACGTGAACTCCAAACTCGACATGAAGGCTAGCCGCGTGCGTAGTGCAATTAATGCAGATTGTTCCGTCAGGTCACTAGATTTCATAGGTCGGCATAATAGATTGATGCTCACTCGTACTGACTCACAGACGTACTGACGCGCAACAATATTGTAAGGTATGACATTTCACGTGCCAGAACCATGATCTGATTTTGAGACACGCCGTAGTGGAGGACTACGGAATAATTTGGACCACCTGGGGTTCTTTAACGTGCACCTGAATCAAAGCACCCGGTCGTTTTAGCATTTCGCCCACATTAAATGCTACCGCAATAGCCGGGATTCGACCCCGAGACCTCGTGCTTAGCAGCCCAACACCTAAACAACCACGGCGGGTCTCACCAATATTTTCGCCGGCTATATGGTCACTCACACTCATGTGCATTCACACTTGCCGGCACCCATTCACATTCCTACTCGCACCCGCCCATATTCGCCAAGACTCACTCGCGTTCATAGTTATTTCAACTCACACTTAGAGGCACCAACTGACCCTCATGTTCACGTCCAATCTCAATCACCGGCGCATTCTCACAAACATGCTTTCGCTCATGCTCGCCGACGCTCGTTCGCGTTTTTACTCAAGTCCACTAAAACTCACCGTCACCGAATTTCCTCGTACTCACGTTAACCACTATACATGTTCACCTCCAGCCAAATTCGCCCACACACGCTCTCCTTCATGTGCCCGATTACTAACACCGTTGGTCACTCACTAATGCTCCCTCTCAAGCCTGTGAAATGAGTTTGCAACGTTTACGAGCCGCTGTACTCATGAGTGAGTACGACGGACTATGCGTGATTTTTATCTTGACGAGGTACTGGAAGCACCTTCGAAACGCTGTGGTTCAACGCTGGTGAAACTGAATTTGTGCACAATTATCACAGGTGCGAGAAGCCGACAACAGTGCGGGAGGACTTCAGCAGCGCCTTTCTTTTTATTCAGCAATATGCCGTATATATAGCAATATCCGAGCGAATTCATGGCGGAAAAGTCGCACAATATCATCTTTCTTTGTACTAATAGTGCTGACGCCAGCGTCAACAACTGCACAGCCTGTGCATAACAAGAGCTTTGTAGCACGCAAACTTGATCGAGCAGTGCGCTGCGGTTAGCCGTTGTCAACAGTTTCGTTATAGTCAACCGTGTGGTTGCAGGCGTGGGGTAACTGCTAGACCAGGGATTTAGCTCGAGCTTGCATTCCCAAGTAATACTGGTAAGGTCAAGAAGAAGCCACGACGTCGGAAGAGCTGCTCGGGATACACCGTTAGGCGCAGTCTGCGGGCTTCGTCGCGTGGGCTCCATTTGGAGCGCACAAAGTAATTCGATCGAAGTAGCCACCAGCACCCGTCGCCGGTGTTGCTTCGAGTTAGAGCCATGGTATTTCAGGTGACGGCGCCATTACCGTAGGCAGTGCGCGAACCAGTGTTAGCAAACAGTTTTGTAGATGCAAATGAGTGGAGCACGTTTCTTCTTTCTTTACGCCCAGTTTTTGTGAAATAGCTTGTTTGTACTGACCCTGTGCATGCTGCACACGGGCATGGGAATTGGATTCGGTCGCAAGAGATTGTTATGTCGTCTCGGCGGGACGCCGCGTTTTTCGTCGCATGACCTTTGAAGAAATGTTTAGGGCTACGGGGGCTGCTTGGCGGCTCACGTCCAAAGTTGCTGGTTAGATATGTAAATATTTTGTTTCGCTTCGTCGTATTGGTAGTCATTTGGGCAAGTAGAGATTCAGTGTAGAAATATGCGGGTGTGTTTTTAAGTTTTATGCAATTTTTCTGCCTGCCAATGCGCTCTGATTAAAATCCCGCAGGCACAGTGAAGCCGAAGTATTAAGCTTACTTTAACAAATTGTGTTTTTGTTTCAAGCAAACATGAATTGCTTTTAAAGGCTTTTTTCCTGATTGAACAATTTTCAAGGAAGTATGTTTGGCGCTTGTGTTCTTCCTTCGACAAGAGATGCCAGGTGTGCGGTGTCTGAGGCTTATTCCCTAGTTGATCTGTCACGCGCTTTGAAAATCAGTTTCATGCAATACCGAATTTGACGCTATTTGCCCGCTTTTTAAGAGGACAGTGACCGAAAAAGTTTTGAGAGAATCTTTCATCGGTGGATTAGTGAAAGAAATGTTGAATACTTGCCATTCTAACAGAAAGAGAATGTTCGAATGCTAAAATGTGACATAGAAGTTACGACAATATCGAACTAGATGGCGCGCCCAGGTACCCAGGAAACGTGTGATAACTTCAAGAAAATTAAACGGAACATCTGACGTTCTCTGACTCCGTAGCCCAAACAGGTATCAAGCTTACGTAGGAATAATTGTTTGGCACAACAAAGTTGACAAACTTGATGCGTGTGCTGCTTTGTTAGGAAGAGGTCGTTTTCGAGAATCTAGGAAAGATGTACTTTAACTTCAATTTCGGGTTTCATTGTATCTGCTTCAAGACATGTACGTGTAAGCCGCGCTTTAGAGAATTGTCGCACGTAATTTCTGTAATGGTACAAAGTTTCGAACTTTGGTGAAATGTTCTTTATGGTATTTATCAATCATGAAAATCAATTAATAGCCGGCGATGCTTTATTTGCTTGTAACTACTCTAGTGCATCAAACTATTTTGATTCATCACTACAATACGCATTACTTGAATAAATCCATAACATTGAATATACGGCAGTATATATTACTGAACTAGACAATAGCAACGAATAACTCCGGTATGAATAATAGATGGACTTGTCAGAAAAGCTAAGAAATGTCTGCAGACTTCAGCAATTCCTTTGGCGCTAAGATAATTTCTTGCGACAGGAGAAACAGGGGGAGGCCCCGGGGGGTTGCTCTCAAAATGAACATCGGTCTCAATCTAAACCACGCACTTGTTGCGGCACGACTATCGCCTCCAGAGCAGGCGAAGAAGAAGATAGGCTCACGTGCAGGTAACGCGAGAATAGAGCACGTTAGCGCGCATGGCCTGAGAGGCCGCGGTGTCGGCCGCTCCTAAGATAACGCTGCAGCACCATGGTTGGCTGGCCTGAATAGAACTTGGCTACGGCGGCTACCTCTTCGCGCAGCCTTGCCACAAATTAGTGACCCGGACGAGCGATCACAGCCATTCCGACTCTACCAAGGCGAGTAGTGACGCGGCCTCACACGGTCCGGCAGACGTCCCTCGATTACGAGGTGTCCGGAAATTCTACGTCGAAATGCCGGACACCTGGTTCATACAGCGGCGCTGCCATTTCCTTCTCATCAATGTTCCTGGCCCCGGCTGCTGCCCGCGCACTCGGGGGCAGCAGTCTTTTCTCACTACGTCACCTCGCGCGCTCACTCAGATTCGCTCTCGCCATTGCAACCGTCGCATCATCAGCATCTTGCTATCTTGCCGTTAAGGCCGCAATATACTCCAACAATATAACACTGAGAATTGGACTGCTCATTAGCCAATGTTAAGTTTATTATGGGTCAATAAAAATGGATAAAATGCTGTATTTTTATTTTCAGAGAACTGGCTTTCTACAAAAGCTGTAAATTTATGTAATCCAAGTGCTCAGGACTTTTACTGTGTGTAAAAAATGGTCTCAGAAAGATACTTTATGCAGCAGTGCAGAGAGGCGAGGATGAACTTTCAAGACTTGAAAGTCAGGTTTTGCGTGTTTATACGCGTATTTACCATTGAAGCGTTCCTAGTAAAGGTATGCCAAATACCACGTAAGCAAGAAAATAATTGTACAACTGATCTCCCACTGGTCTCAAAGTTTGCGTCGTAGTTCGTCTAATCCACATAGCCTCTTGGTGGCTAAGACAGAATGCGTGGACTTGAGCATTCCTGCACCGAAGCAGGGAGTCTAAACTGCTTACAAGCGAATGCTTTCATTGCAGAGTGGGTACAAGTCACTTCAGTCCAGAAGATGTCGCTGACTTACATGTATTTACCTGCATCTTGATGTCTGCTATCGGCCTGCTTGGCATCGTCACTAAGGCTGCCAACGCTCTAGTGGACGTAGTCGGGACAAGGTTGTGGTGGGAAGCAGGGGCAGGAGCGGCCAGGTTGTACCTGCAACAAATCTCCACACATCCTCTTATTCCTTCCATGTCGCAATTTACAAGAAAACTGCAGCAGTTTTCTGCACAACATGGCTACCAATACAAATAAAGGTAAAGGGTTAGGTCCTACAACACAACTAGAATCCCAGCAAAAATGAAACGGCACTTATGTTTATGAAAGTGCAAGGAATGGCAAAAAGTAATGGGCAACCGGTCTGTGCGTGGAAGCTCGGCTGAAGCCTGGGCTCATGCCACCAAGTGATCTGCCACTCAACTGCAAGCCTTCCATCTTAAACTGTCGTATATATTTACGTGCGTCTTTTTGAGCTGCATTAATACAAGGTCAACATCTCTTGACACAAGTAAATCACCATGCTAATTCACTTGACGAATTCCTATGGTCGTTACTGCAACAAAGTGCAAGTTGAAAATGAAGCTAGGTAGTGAAAAATAACTATGGGCTTCTGTACGTCTTATCATTGTTTTTCTGGCCTTTTCTTGCTCTAGCAGTAGAGTACATAACCACTTTCACATTCTTGACGTTTCACCAGTCTAATTTTTATTCCATAATGCATAAAACTTCAGCAAGAGCAATAATGCTTCCTTTTAACAGTAAATGGTAACAGAACAAGAAATTTCGCTCGAGCCAACGATTTGACAAGAGGACTTGTCTCCTCCTTCTTGTTGAAACATTGCCTCCAGCGACGCTCCTTGTTCTACGGCTCTTCATCATTTCAAGTCTCTCTCTCCCTGTGTACATCTGTCTGTTCAATGTCCTGTGAGTGAAAGTGTAATAACAGAGAATTAGTAAATGTAGCTGACGAGAAACTTGGACTTGGTGGTAGATGACGACACAGTAAGTGCGCAAACTGAGACAGGGACAAAAGAGAGTCGTATGTGTTTCTCCTCCAGCCACGTCTCGTCTTTGCACGATTACCCTGTTTCTTGCAAACGTATTACCCTTTGCAGAATAATACTAAAATCAATAAAGATAGCAATGAGGACACAAAAATTACAACAAATAGCATCATATGCTAATTAGATATGCGAAAGTGCCTGCTACGAGTTGCCTCACCCATACCATGCTGGATAAGATGGCTACTTCCTGTGGCTCTTTCCACTTCTTGAATACCTGAAATAAAATACATTTCAAAATTACAAAAATATGCAGGACGACAGCAGTAGAGGAGGAGATGACACAACATTGTTTCTTACAAGAAGGTAAACTAATCTCTGATACATGGAAGACGAAATTTCTTTGATTAAATTGGTAGAAAAATATGCCACACTTAATTTCATTCAACACTGTCAGTTTCTTGGTATAAAAACTGGTATTTCAGCACGGAAGCAGTAAAAATAATAAATAGCCTTCTACTTCTACAACAACATATCCTAGAGTGGTTAAGTCAACTACAGCTGTATATACTTAAAATCCTTATATGCACATTATAATAGCCAAGGCAGGATTAACGTGGGTTCATATGCAGCTCACTGGGAGGAACAACTTTGCAATAAACTCATTTCTGCTTGCCAAATATAAACACTAACATAAAAATACAATTAAGGGGGCCCTTCTTTCCATAAAAGACAGGACACAAAATAGAAAATCCAGTAGTATTACAAATTCCCCAAAGAACAAACCCAGGCTTCTTAAGCCCAGTAGTTTTTGCTATTAAAGGTTGCAGCAAGTTCACGCTTTTAAATGGTGACAACAGTGAAAATAAATAAAGATTACGTTAAAAATATTGCAAAAAAGGTTGGCTTAGAGTTTAGCTACTGTGTTTCTGACTTGCAGCTAAATACGCATTGAATTTCTGTTGTTTCAGCACCGTGGCCTATGCGTTTTGCCTCTTACGCTTGTGCATACAGCCGTTTACCGCTACGAAAATATATGTGGTGCCTCGTCACCCGACACTACATACAGCATCGTTGTGCTTTTATTATTCCCGGTAATATACCTTAAGAGCTAATGAATCTTGAAGATATACAACCTGTCTTCAACGTTCTCGACGCCCTGTCTTCACCAGCGAAAGTTGCACTGGTGCTACTATTGTATCTACATTTGAAGTTACGCAGTACTTCATAGTCTGCGGATTTTTCAATCCGACAGGCCGCTTGTCACTAGGATCGTTAAGAACGGTGTTTCTCATAGCAGTAAAGCGTTGTTATAACTTAAGATGCTCTCCTGAGGCTTCCGTCTGCCAGTAGTATTTCCGCTCACATAGGCGCGCACATGTCTAAGAAATGTCTGCTGCCAAGAGCAGCGTCGCGCAAAATGCATCCAAACCGGAAGGGCCGATTACGCGCCCTTTGTAAACTCAGGAATAGAAGCTGATGTGCTTACCTGATATGTTAAGAGAAATATGGCACAGGTGACTCCCCGCTTATAGGCTATCGTATGCATCTCGCCGTCTCTGTGCGTTGCGATCTCTCATATCACAATGATAGGCGCAGTGCAAGCCGCAACACTTCGGGTGGTTGTCAAGGTCCGGCTAGCTGCACTTGCTCGATGTCGGCAAAGACGAAATCGGCGCCACGCTGCTGCTGGCAGTGCTTCTCGTCCCAATCACATAGCACGGAAAGAAGTTGCCACCGTAACTTGCCGCAGCATCCGCTTGCGTCCCCCCAAAAGCAGCGCTATCAGAACCACTCGACAACGTACTCGCGCATAATACAACCACCCATACAACGGAGCTATAAAATGGCGTCATGCTTTAGATGGCTTCGGCTTTGGATCATTTCGGACCCGCATCACAGTTGCCCTAGCTTCGGTTTTCTTTCCTCGCGTTGTCTTTCTCAGTTTTTCTCACTCATAATTTTGCGTCGCGTAAATAATGTTCACGAATGAAGCAGCCATAAATTTGAAGATCTGTGTTGCAATAACAGCTACGTTCACTGCACAGAAGCAAAATTTGTTGATCCGAGTGGGGTTACGTTTGAAATGTCTATCGTTGGGATTTAGGAGCGTGCTCGAAGTGTGAAGACGCAGCGTAATTGTGTTTAATTTGCGTAACTATTACAGTGCGGCCGCTCTCGATCTCTGTCGAGTGCGGTTTTCTCTGATGTAAGGTACAACTATAAAGACCCCCATGTTGCAGAATAATCTAGTGCACCTGAAGCTGCAGAACTCCTGTATTTTCTCCACAAGCTCTTGCGTCTGTATGCCGCTGTCACCAACTGCGAGCGTAGTCATTTGGCAGAGATTTAGCTACGCATTTTTTAGGAATATCGTTCACAGCTTTATCACAGCGTAAATAAGCAGCGTGGCTTCTTCCTCGTCAAATTTTCGCGTTTATTGCAACAGTAATTACATCGGCGGCGCAATATCTCTGTCGGCGTTGCCGTGAGTTTACGTGTAAAGTCGAAGTGCGATAAGATCATATCCCGCGCCGTTGGCTCTGCGCGTGAAAGGAAGTGTTTGAGGGTAAGTCGAGATGGATAGCGGCTGGGTGGGTGCCCCATGTATATATAGGAGGTGACGCGATAAAAAGTGCTCAAGCCGGGGGAAGGGAGGCGCTCGTTCAGCCCGCCTCTCCTCCTCTCGCCGTGCTCTCGCCCGGCCTTGCGCCACCCTCGCCCTGTCTTGGAGATTATCTACGATTAGTGCAAAAGTGCGAGGCGCCGAGGTAGCGGAATTTCAAGTTTCGGAGACGTGTTGAAGGAAGAGGCAGCAGAAGCATGCGGTCCCCTCTGTTCGCGCCCTTCACGCCAAAGCTGTGACTGTGAGTGTTCGCTATCTTTGAGTGAGATTCATTCTACGTCTACTAGTGCGCGCGTGACCCCGTACTTGCTAATTTAATTAGTAAGCGAATGTTTACTGCAATTTATGCATCCGATGAAACTACGAACCTTGCTTCGTGTAGTTGTCTAATTCATTGCTATGGCTATCAAAGCTTCGCCTTTAAAGCGAAACTACTACATTTTTGTTTTGATATTTCTAAAAGGGCTCGAAAGCAATGTTGCGTGCGCTATTGTTTCTCTCTGCTCGTGGAACGCAAGGCACCTGGGTAGCCCAGTGGCTTTGGTGTGGCGCTGCTGAGTTCGCGGTCACGGGTTCAATGACAACCGCTGCGGCCGCATTCCAATGGGGGCAGAATGCAAAAACCTTCGTACACCGTGCATTCCGTGCACGTTAAATAATCCGAGCTGCTGACTATGAATCTGCTGTTCCGCATTGCCGCGTGCTTCGTAATAATATCTTGGTTTTGGAATTTAACTCTTCACAATCAAATTTTACGTCGCGGAACTAGATTTACAATTGACACTGTTGAATACGTCTACTGAACTTAAGTTATCTTGTTGCGGGCTCAGTTTAGTAGCCATCACTTTTTTTTAGATTTACTTATGGTCAGAATCCAGTGTGACAAGTCCAGGTCTTCCTTACCACAAGAAAACCAACTCTGTGATTTCAACAGACATGATCAAGGAAAATCAACATTTAGAATTAGAAGACCTTGCAGAACACAACAAGAACGAAAAAGTGAGACACTGCATTAAAACCTGGACACGATCCCTAATTGTCGGCCTAAGCCCGAAGCAAGCATAAAGCCAAAAGAGATTATCTGGTAATTCTTCTGCATTATAATCGTTCTCTCGGCAAGACTTATCTCGAGTTACTGCGATTATTTTGTGACTCTACTCGCGCAAAAATGAGTCTTAGCAAAGAAAAAAAAGTCAAGTTGCTGTGACTCACTTTTGACCCGTATTTTCTTAGGTGCACTGCGCAAGGGAAGCACTTCCGACAGATCGCGACTCCGTAAGTCCTCGCCCCCAATAGGGGGCCGGTCATGCGGCAGGCGCAGCGTCGCCGACTTGACGTATCCGACTTCAGCCGGCGCTCACCCGCGCGCCTGAAACGTCGGAGTGTACACCGTTTCTTCAAGGGCGCCACCATAGATGGATGGATGGATTCTATGAGAGTCCCCTTTGGAACGGAGTGGTGCGTTTCGCCACCAAGCTCTGAAGCGAACGTTATAGCACTTGATATCAGCAAGTGTCTTCGTATGTTTCTTAAGGGTTTGGGTAATTTCTAAATTTTTTCTTTTTCTTTCGTGGCTCGCGCCGCTAACCCCGCGTGTCATGACGTGGTCTGAAATGATTTCAAATTTTCTGCACACTGCAGAGAAAGCAACATTATGGACGCGATGCGGACGTTTTGTTACATTCTATACAATCACCATCGATACTCGCCGCTTTCTTACACGTGTGACGTAACATAAATGACATGTAAAGTAACAAATAATTAGGTCATGACACAAATTTAATGACATGACATGCGTTATATGACCTCATGAATGACATGCATGGCATGACGAAATGTATGACATGAAGTGTATGACGTCACATGACACGCGTCACGTGACAATAATTACATTGCGTGCATGATATGAAATGCAGGCATGACATACGAGTGGTCATGTTTGCATTTCAAGTCACGAATGGCATGCGCGTTATCAGCATGACAGAGCCTTCTCGACAGGAAAGTAGTGAGCGCATCATTTTCAAGAAAGGAAACGCAAACAAGGCAGATGACGATTATTTTTGTGTGGCAAATATACACCTCAAAGGGTGTAAATTTGTCTACGAGTGTACATGTGGTGGTATCAATGACATCTCAAGGCATGCATGCTTGTCATGAATGACATTGCATGTATGACATATCAAGAGTAACCTATATGCATGACATAAAATGCAAGACAAGAATGACATGCACGCATGTCATTGCATTCTTGATATGAATGACGTGTCATTATATGAAGAGGAATACATGTGTGATATGCATGGCACCAAATGTATTAACTGCTCCACCACGATCACATATATACCTAGCAGCCCGGCTAGCAATGCACGACATGGTATGAATGGACAAATAACATAACAAGACTTGGCTCACTGACAACGTGAGCAATACTGAAGTGATATCGGACTTACCGAACTTTCGTGTGTACCGCAATGACCGTGTATCTATGCGCGGTGACGGTGTACTGATTGCATTCCGCGAGCTATTGTCTTGTGCAGTCATCAATATTCAGTCACAGCTGGAAGTATTATGGGTGACTATCCATTCACGCCCACAGACCGTACTACTAGGCGTATGTTACCGACCTCCCCACACTACTCCTGAATTTTGCAGCCAGCTTAACCAAACTATGTGTCAGCTTATTCCTGCTCACTCAAATGCACATATACTTCTATTTGGTGATTTTAACTTCCCTCAGATAGACCGACGCACTGACAATTTGTGTTCATCGACAGGAATAACCGAAGCCCGCAACTTTCTCGATATCTGCCTCAATTTTTATATGACCCAGCTACTTTCTGAAGCAACACGTGTTTCACAGGATACATCCAATATCGTAGATCTAATATTAAGCAACCGTTCCGAAAGCCTACCATACATCCATTATCTCAACGAAATCAGCGACCACAAAGTAATTCATGCCGGTTTTTCTTTTCGACCAACAAAGCGCTGAATGTACAAGAAAACGATACAGCTGTATGGCAAAGGTGGTTATTGTATCGGACACGTGTACTGATTATATCAGCGTGGATGCGCATCGGTGATGCGCAGAGTGTACAGCGCGCTGCATTCATGTATTTATAAGCCACGCTCGCAATAAACCCTTGTTCTTTCCTGCACTGACCATGCTGCTGTAAGCGTCGTCTCCCTTGGCACGTTACAGTTATGAAGCAATAAATGAAGGTCTTAGCACATTTAATCCCACATTTCAGACAACATTTGACCACCCTAATGTTGATACCAATTGTGCACGCTTTAAAAAAGCTGAAGGAATTGACAGATCAATTTGTACCTAAAGTAAGTTTCAGAGCCACTCGTCAAAAACCATGGTTTACAAAAACATTAAAAATGCATGAAAATAAAAAGTAACGCCTATTCCGGGTTGCAAAGTTCGAGATCAACCAAATGCATGGGAGAAATACTACGAAGCAGATAAAAACTACCTTTCTGCTCTACTTCAAGCAAAGCACTTTCTTTACCACAAAGAATTTCCCAAGCAACTAAAAACTAATCTGAAACAGTTTTAGAAAACACTGAAAGGCGACGAACCGCGAAAAATCGTGCTTACCAGTGATACGAATGAAAGGATTACGGAAGTGGATTGTGCGAACTTGTTGAACAGCATGTTCTCTACAGTCTTTTCTTATGAAGTGACCGCGCGCTCCTGTTTACCTTTGCTTGACTTTGATTGTGACATATCAGCGATCAATTTCTGCGAAAATGGAATTTCATCCAAAATAGAAAATATCAAATTGTGATCTTCAGCTGGAGTGGACGAAATTAATAGCAAAATATTGAAAAACACCAAACACAACCTATCGCTTTATCTCACCCTAATTTTTTCACAGTCACTTTCTTCAGGAGTCATTCCAGACAACTGGAGGACAGGGAAGGTCGTTACGGTTTTCAAATCAGGTAGCAGAAATTCCCCACTTAATTGCTATCTCTCTAATATGCGCTCCCTGTAAAATCAAGGAGCATGTGACCTACTCCTACATAATAAATTTTCTTGACAGTAATCACTTTTTTCATCCTTCACAGCATGGCTTCCGCAAGGGGTTGTCATGTGAAACACAGCTTGCAGTTTTTCTACATGACACCTACACTAACCTGGATGGTAACATAGAGACTGACGCGATCTTTCTTGATTATGCTAAAGCGTTTGATAAAGTACCTCACCAACGATTACTTGAGAAACTCTCCCTGCTAAATTTACATCGTACTGTAAATGGATTACAGAATTTCTTACTAATCGATCGCAATATATTGTTATAAATAACCATCAATCCACTCCGGTTACATCTCCGGAGTGGATACATTACTTACTCCGGATTAATGACATTAATCGTTAATAAATGCAAAAGCATGTCGTTCACCCGCAGCCATAATCCTCGGACGTTCTCGTACACAAATAATTTGGCTCTAGAATCAACTGACACATATGAATACCTTAGTGTCACTGTATCAGATTACCTCAACTGGCGGACGCGTGTGTATACCATCATTTCAGCTTGTAAAAAAAACTTTAGGTTTCTTAAAACCTCATTTGCGGAAAGCCCCAAATCATATAAAATTACTTGCCTACACATCACTTGTACGACGGAAACTACAATACGCCTCAGCACTCCGGAATCCACATCAAGCACATCTCACCGACGCTCTTGAAGCTGTGCAAAACCGTGCCGCTCGATTCATCGATTCATCATATTCATATGACATCAGCGTCACGTCACTGAAATCGCCATCTGGGCTTCCGTACCTCGTTTGACGTCGGCGCATCGCTTCGCTCTGTCTTTACCACAAATTCTTTTACAGTCCTACCATTCATCAAGCGCCCTATATCACGCCGGCAGCGCGCATATCATACCGGACCAGCCACTCGCAGCAGGTTTCCCGACCACGTTCACGAACATCAACATTTTCAGCCTCGTTTGTTCTTCTCATGGCGCCAGACTGGAACGGCCTCCCACCTACCATTGTTTACATAATCTGCCCATCCGTATTTTTACAACAGGTCATTGACCATCTCCAAATACGTTGTACTTGATTTTTTCTTATACATGTTGTTTGTATTTTATGCATGTATGTATGTGTACAGCATTCAACTCATTTTTGACATCCGTATTTACAAAAGAAGATAATTCTAACATACCCTTTGTACCCGATTTTGATTTCCGGTACATGGCTCCCATCACCATCACTTTAAAAGGCGTAGTCGATCTTATAGATAACCTTAAAATGTCTTTATCCTCTGGCATAGATGGTATAAATTTTAAAATACTAAAAAACACTATACTAGTACCAAGCAAAATTCTGCTACACCTATTTGACCAATCCCTTGCAACTGGTATTCTTCCTACAGACTGGAAGATAGCAAAAGTAGTGCCTGTTTTTGAGGAAGGTAACAGAGCTCTCATGAAAATTACCGTCTAATATCACTCACATGCATTTGCTGCAAAATGTTAGAACACATTATCGCATCCCATATATATTCTCATCTTTAATCTAATAACTTCTTTACCCGAAACAGCATGGTTTCCGAAAAGCATTTTCTTGCGAAACCCAACTACTAGAATTCACGTCAGACTTACACTTAGATATGAACAGTAATAAACAAATTGACTGCGTCTTTTTGGACTTCTCGAAAGCATTCGATCGTGTAGCCCATGGTCGCCTGATATCAAAGCTCTCTGCAATTAAACTTGACTCGCTATCCCTATCATGGATTCGTAATTTTCTTACTAATCGCGAACAGTTCACTGTTGTTGCTAACTTTTCCCTGGCCTGTCTGACGTCACCTCCGGTGTACCTCAAGGCAGTGTACTTGGACCTCCTCTCTTTTTAATTTACATTAACGGCTTACCAAACAATATATCCTCTTCTGTACGGTTATTTGCTGACGACTGCATTGTACACCGTTCTATTAACTGTTCCGCTGACCACGCGGCACTCCAATATGATCTTGCACATATTAGTGATTGGTGTGCTACGCTGCTCATCTCCCTAAACGTGTCGAAGTGCAAAGTGGTTTCCTTTTCCCGTAAAACCGTTAGCTCTCACTTTTCTTATCATTTGGATGCTAACATTGTTGACCACACCACAGAATATAAGTACTTAGGAGTGCTCCTTACTCACAATCTTTCATGGACTAATCACATCAACTCCATTTCAGCTAACGCCTCCAGATCATTAGGATTTCTGCACCGCAACTTAAGAACTGCGCCTTCGCCACTAAGAAAACTAGCTTACATAACTATTCTAAGCCCCAAATTGAGTATGCCTCATGTATATGGTATCCTCATCAAAAATACCTCATCGAACTCCTGGAGAGCATCCAGAATAGAGCGAGCCATTTCATTTCGAAAAATTACAGTACCCAGTGAAGTGTTACCCAAATAAATGTCGATCTGTCGTTGCAACCACTAATCACTCGCCGTGATATTGCCCTTATATTATTATTTCATAGATTCATTCAGACAGTTTTCCTAACCTTATCACACCTTAAGAAAGCATCACCGACCTCACAAAGACTCAACAATCAGTTCAGCTACACTCGAATTTATGCCACAACACACGCTTTTAAGTTTTCAGCTTTGCCCCGTGCGGTCCGTTTATGGAACCCTCTACCAGATAGCAGCGCTTGCCAATCTAAACACAGCGCATTTCGCAATATTCTAACCGACCAATATGCCGTTTCAACCGTCTAACATGTATTGTCTTGTTTTAATTTCTTTCCTGCATTTTTCTACATGTTAATAAAAGAATTTCAGTGATCCTAATTTTTTTACTACTGCATGCATACAAGAACATCTATATTGTTATTATGCTATTATGTTATTGTGTTTGCCGTTCATTGTTTTTGCTCAACATATGTATTTACTGATGTCGCATTAATTTTCTATGTTGCATGCATATTTCTTTCATTATACTGATGTTTCTCTTTCCCGATTCCATACTAATATGTTACTATATTTCCCCCTTTACACAATGCCTTCTCGAAGGCCTCTAAGGTACATGTAAATAAATAAATAAATATGTACGCGTTAATATGTGTGTATACATGTGTGCATATACTTGACTATGTGTACTGTGTATGTATATATATATGCGCGCTTATCTTACTTGAACGAGTGTGAATTCGAATCTAGTACCCACCCCTTATGTAATACTCCTGAAATCGGGGGTCCTTAAGAAAAATAAACTGAACTGAAGATCACAAAAAACATGTCATGGAATTCGTGCCGTCGTTCATGCGTCATGCCATTCATGTCATATATACATGTTTGTCAGCATGCCCGTCATATCATGATGTCGCATTCTTTACATTAATTCATGTGTGCATGCAATTCTGTCAAGTTCTGCACATGTCATGTCATTCGTGCGATGCATGCATATAATACATATCCTGCCATGATGCTGTGGAAGAAAGGACCACGACGGAATCACGACGGCATTTGAGACTAGATCATGCATATCTTGTCATTGATGCCACAAGTACATGTGGCATGCAGTCATGTCATGTGGATCTTTACTAAATGCACTTAAAGGGACTGACAAGTGGCCATAATTTCTTGAGACGTTGATGGAAATGAAATTACTATGATATATAGTTATAGAGTCCAACGCGCATTTTGCAATTTAAGTAGGAATTATAATTTTAAATTGGCAATGAAAGACTCAAAAACCAGTAAGTGGCAATGCCTGGCGGTGAGATCTTGGTACTTCGGATGTATTCTTGCGTAAGACGACTGTTATTAGGTACAGTAGAATTGATGCTTAAAATTGCAGTTGGTATATTGTTAGACACGCGTGCTTTATTCTGTGCTTCGGAGATCAAAAGCGCACGCGTGGCTACGGCAACACGCTCAACTGCGTATCGCGTGCACGAGCATCGTCTCGTTTTCGATCCGATTGGTTTCGTTTTGACTGGTTGAATACGAAAGCAGTTGGACAGAAAACCACGAAAACACGTAGTTACTATCGCTTCGGAAAACATGAATTGCAGGAATATCAACTTGAAAAAGGAAATAATACTTTCTCTCTCGTCTGCCTCGTCGTCTGCCTCCCACTATTGTCGGCGTATAATCGCTATTGCACTCACCTATCATGGTTTCCAGCATGCTTCTAATGAACGACTACATCCTCACCGCATGATGAAAAGTTGTAATAAAATATGTTCCACGGCGTTTTGCGCGTTAGTGCTTCACGATTAGGCAGTCTTACCGGTAAACTTTCCATTGCACAAAAAAATACGTACCATGAAAATTAGTTGTCCGTCCCTTTAAAGGTGCTTTGGTTCAATAAACGAGCACTACATAATCACGATGGCATAAGAGTGTAGATAGATAGATAGATAGATAGATAGATAGATAGATAGATAGATAGATAGATAGATAGATAGACAGATAGATAGATAGATAGATAGATAGATAGATAGATAGATAGATAGATAGATAGATAGATAGATAGATAGATAGATAGATAGATAGATAGATAGATAGATAGATAGATAGATAGATAGATAGATAGATAGATAGATAGATAGATAGATCACGGATCGCGGCCTTTTGTTAATTTTAATTAAAAAAGCTGGCCTCAGGAAACACGTCTCCATACGCGAACTAACGCTACCCGCGCGCCAGCCAACATACAGTATTGCTTTCTCCACATGTGAGCTTTCGGCGTTCTACGTTTTAAGCATGAGATGCTTTTAGCTCCCGTTGACAGTCCGCCGCGGGAGACCTCGGCGCCAGAACTAAGGGAGAACACCGAACTGAACATAACCGATATTTACAGAAATTTCTGCCTGCCGCATGGCGCCTACGGGGCAATTCCCTCGGACCCTTCCTGCCCAAGTTTCCCCTGTTCCAACGCCAACGTAGAACATATCCGCTTGCGTGTCCCTGCAGCCACCACAGCCATCCGTTCCGTACACAACTTGAAACCCTCCTCCTGTCTTTGCTATCACTACCCGTGTCAAATGCCGCCGTCGAAGGAGTGTTCAGCCAGGTGTCGCGCTTTAAAACCAACCTTCGAAACAGAATGTCGAACGAGACATTGGTAGCGCTCCTCTAAGTGAAGTTTGACCTAGCCAGGAGCGGCGGCTGCTGAGAGGATATTAAACTGGGCCAAGAATTTTTGTACCCTTTCAGCTTTGGCATTTTGTACGGACCAAATAATTCCACTTCGCAATAAGCTTGTGATGCTTAATGATAGCATGTGTTTTATGTCTATATATCGTACTATATACTAGAACGCTAACATAATCCTAATCCATAAAAAAGGGGACGCCAAGGATTTGAAAAATTATAGACCGATCAGCTTACTGTCCGTTGCCTAAAAATATTTACTAAGGTAATCGCAAATAGAATCAGGAAAACCTTAGACTTCTGCCAAGCAAAGGACCAGGCAGGATTCCGTAAAGGATACTCAACAATAGCCATATCCACACGATGAATCAGGTGATAGAGAAATGTGCGGAATATAACCAACCCTTATATGTAGCTTCATTGATTACGAGAAAGCCTTTGATTCTGTCGAAACCTGAGCAGTCATGGAGGCATTACGGAATCAGGGTGTAGACGAGCCCTATGTAAAAATACTGAAAGATATCTACAGCGGCTCCACAGCCACCATAGTCCTCCATAAAGAAAGCAACAAAATCGCAATAAAGAAAGGCGTCAGGCAGGGAGATACGATCTCTCCAATGCTATTCAGAGCATGTTTACAGGAGGTATTCAGAGACCTGGATTGGGAAGAATTGGGGATAAGAGTTAATGGAGAATGCCTTAGTAACTTGCGATTCGCTGATGATATTGCCTTGCTTAGTAACTCAGTGGATCAATTGCAATTCATGTTCACGGACCTGGAGAGGCAAAGCAGGAGAGTGGGTCTGAAAATTAATCTACAGAAAACTAAAGTAATGTTTAACAGTCTCGGAAGAGAACAGCAGTTTGCGATAGGTAGCGAGGCAGTGGAAGTGGTAAGGGAATACATCTACTTAGGGCAGGTAGTGATGGCGGATCCGGATCATGAGACGGAAATAATCAGACGAATAAGAATGGACTGGGGTGCGTTTGGCAGGCATTCTCAGATCATGAACAGCAGGTTGCCATTATCCCTCAAAAGAAAAGTTTATAACAGCTTTGTCTTACCAGTACTCACGTACGGGGCAGAAACCTGGAGGCTTACGAAAAGGGTTCTACTTAAGTTGAGGACGACGCAACGAGCTATGGAAAGAAGAATGATAGGTGTAACGTTAAGGGATAAGAAAAGAGCTGATTGGATGAGGGAACAAACGCGAGTTAATGACATCTTAGTTGAAATCAAGAAAAAGAAATGGGCATGGGTGGGACATGTAATGAGGAGGGAAGATAACCGATGGTCATTAAGGGTTACGGACTGGATTCCAAGGGTCGGGAAGCGTAGCAGAAGGAGACAGAAGGTTAGGTGGGCGGATGAGATTAAGAAGTTTGCAGGGACGACATGGCCACAATTAGTACATGACCGGGGTAGTTGGAGAAGTATGGGAGAGGCCTTTGCCCTGCAGTGGGCGTAACTAGGCTAATGATGATGATGATCGTACTAGATTTTGTACCAACCGTCACATATTGTATTAGACTTGGTCTTGCAATTTTTCGTAATTTTTCGTTTAGTGCGTTGTGTTGTGTTAAGCGAAATTATCATGAGCGATAAGCTGGTAATAATACTGGACGCCTGAATGCATGCCATTGCTTAGCGCGTTTATTGCGTGGTGCTATTTGTGCGTTGTTCTTTTCGTGATATTTTGGTGCTCTGGGAAAAATAAAACAGCGCACTTGCAATGAATATCGCAGTTGCCTTATCATTAATTTGCCTGCATGCCTGCGGTTCTGCAATTCTTGCGCTTGTACAGCGCCCGTTTTCCGTGCAGCATGGCCTCCGTCACGATGCGCGCCGAGGTAATGCGTGGTCATGCTTGGAAAATTTAATATGTAGGTATTCTTGCCGATAAATAATTCAATATGCTTAAGAAATGTCTTCACACAAATACGAAGCTTTTTTGGCTACTTTCGGGCTACCCAAAAGTTTCGCTTTTGGCTACGTTTAGGCTACTGCGGAGGCCAATTTGGCTACTTGTGATTGCAGCAATCTGGCAACCGTGCTTGCTGACCTCCGCGGATTGGACGCGACGTATCTTGTTTACCGTGATGAACGAAGCAGTGGACTGTTCATTAAATGTATCATTTATTGGCCTTGTAGTCCGTTTTGGCTTTTAATTCTACTAGTATAAACCCTTATCAACCCTTATCGGTCATTATCAACACTATCAGACTCGATCCAACCCTTATCGCTCTTTATCAAGCTTTATCAGTCATTATCAGCCTTATTGGACTCGACCCATTTCCTAATAACTCTTATCGGTCGTTATCAATCTCATGGGAATCGCTCCGGCCCTTTTCTGTCCTTATCGACCTTATCGGACATGCTTATCAGAATTACTCCCAAAATTACTCAAAATTACTCCCACCATTATCACGCTTTATCGCTCTTTAGCACCTTATCACTCCGCATCGAACCATTACCAACCGCGATGAGACCCATATAACCCCTCACCAATGCTTATCCTGATCAACTCATTGACAGCTTATCAGTTTGTGCAGCGCGACAACACAGATAACGCGGTACAACACATTTATATGGTTCAGATATACTCCTCTTCAGCAAGCATGGGTGTTTAGCCTAGTGTGCAAGACACCCAGCTTCGGAGCGTGGGGTCGTAGGTTCGAAGGTCACTACAGCGAACGTTGTTCTTCTAATTCTCATGCTTGGCATTATTTGTCGAGTACTTCATCGGTCGTGTCTGTAACGCAACACCGCGACATTTTTCCCCAAAGGATATCAACTACATAAGGCTCGATAGAAAACACTTGGGGTTGCGGTGGGTCAACCTATGGTCGGGGGTGGTTTAACAAGAAAAGCAGAACCTAGGATTAACATAGGCAAATAAAAGTACGAGCTGAGCCAAAGAATGTTACGAATTAGGAGAGAAATTCTCTAATGTTTTTTTATGGAGCGCACTGTGTGGCGCCTTATTGTCGGACCAGGAGACCAACGGGCAGATTTCCTGGGGGAGTCGCCTAATAATTGTTACGCCATCAAAGGCTTCGCTTTAATTAGGCAAGGTGGCAGAAGCCTGTAGAGGCTGTTCCAAGCTCGGCTCCTGCGCGCGCGATGAATGGCTTAACCACATATCATTGGAACCAAATTGCAGCAGTATGCGCATCTGCTCCCCTTGGGAGCATACTGGGGGCGCGGGCTTACGGTAGCGCGTCGCTTGCGTAGTATGAGGGATAACGCGGCACGCTCCTCATAGGTTTGCTTGTTGGCGCTCAGTAAGAACACCACACCGGAGCTATCCGGGACATTTCTGTAAGTATTCTCAAAATGAGGAAAGTTTTTTGATGTCAAAATAATCTTGGCAAACAGAAAGCACAGAATGGTTTGCAGGCGCTCTCTTTACCGAATACGTACAGTGAATGAATGCCCACTGCGCGCGGTTTCCGTCATGGAGTCCCCCGAACTGCTGGATTCTTGCATGAAAGCTCGGCACTCGCTGAGAGCAAGCCATGCAAAATATGTTCTTATAGTGGGCTGTCTGTATAACCATAAGGGGCATGAAGAAGGAAGCCGCACTGCAGCGATTGCACAAGTTCGCAGCGACCGACTACGCATGTGCATCATCATCATCATCATCATCATCATCATCATCATCATCATCATCATCAGCAGCAGCAGCAGCAGCAGCAGCAGCAGCAGCAGCAGCAGCAGCAGCAGCAGCAGCAGCAGCAGCAGCAGCAGCAGCAGCAGCAGCAGCAGCAGCAGCAGCAGCAGCAGCAGCAGCAGCAGCAGCAGCAGCAGCAGCAGCAGCAGCAGCAGCAGCAGCAGCAGCAGCAGCAGCAGCAGCAGCAGCAGCAGCAGCAGCAGCAGCAGCAGCAGCAGCAGCAGCAGCAGCAGCAGCAGCAGCAGCAGCAGCAGCAGCAGCAGCAGCAGCAGCAGCAGCAGCAGCAGCAGCAGCAGCAGCAGCAGCAGCAGCAGCAGCAGCAGCAGCAGCAGCAGCAGCAGCAGCAGCAGCAGCAGCAGCAGCAGCAGCAGCAGCAGCAGCAGCAGCAGCAGCAGCAGCAGCAGCAGCAGCAGCAGCAGCAGCAGCAGCAGCAGCAGCAGCAGCAGCAGCAGCAGCAGCAGCAGCAGCAGCAGCAGCAGCAGCAGCAGCAGCAGCAGCAGCAGCAGCAGCAGCAGCAGCAGCAGCAGCAGCAGCAGCAGCAGCAGCAGCAGCAGCAGCAGCAGCAGCAGCAGCAGCAGCAGCAGCAGCAGCAGCAGCAGCAGCAGCAGCAGCAGCAGCAGCAGCAGCAGCAGCAGCAGCAGCAGCAGCAGCAGCAGCAGCAGCAGCAGCAGCAGCAGCAGCAGCAGCAGCAGCAGCAGCAGCAGCAGCAGCAGCAGCAGCAGCAGCAGCAGCAGCAGCAGCAGCAGCAGCAGCAGCAGCAGCAGCAGCAGCAGCAGCAGCAGCAGCAGCAGCAGCAGCAGCAGCAGCAGCAGCAGCAGCAGCAGCAGCAGCAGCAGCAGCAGCAGCAGCAGCAGCAGCAGCAGCAGCAGCAGCAGCAGCAGCAGCAGCAGCAGCAGCAGCAGCAGCAGCAGCAGCAGCAGCAGCAGCAGCAGCAGCAGCAGCAGCAGCAGCAGCAGCAGCAGCAGCAGCAGCAGCAGCAGCAGCAGCAGCAGCAGCAGCAGCAGCAGCAGCAGCAGCAGCAGCAGCAGCAGCAGCAGCAGCAGCAGCAGCAGCAGCAGCAGCAGCAGCAGCAGCAGCAGCAGCAGCAGCAGCAGCAGCAGCAGCAGCAGCAGCAGCAGCAGCAGCAGCAGCAGCAGCAGCAGCAGCAGCAGCAGCAGCAGCAGCAGCAGCAGCAGCAGCAGCAGCAGCAGCAGCAGCAGCAGCAGCAGCAGCAGCAGCAGCAGCAGCAGCAGCAGCAGCAGCAGCAGCAGCAGCAGCAGCAGCAGCAGCAGCAGCAGCAGCAGCAGCAGCAGCAGCAGCAGCAGCAGCAGCAGCAGCAGCAGCAGCAGCAGCAGCAGCAGCAGCAGCAGCAGCAGCAGCAGCAGCAGCAGCAGCAGCAGCAGCAGCAGCAGCAGCAGCAGCAGCAGCAGCAGCAGCAGCAGCAGCAGCAGCAGCAGCAGCAGCAGCAGCAGCAGCAGCAGCAGCAGCAGCAGCAGCAGCAGCAGCAGCAGCAGCAGCAGCAGCAGCAGCAGCAGCAGCAGCAGCAGCAGCAGCAGCAGCAGCAGCAGCAGCAGCAGCAGCAGCAGCAGCAGCAGCAGCAGCAGCAGCAGCAGCAGCAGCAGCAGCAGCAGCAGCAGCAGCAGCAGCAGCAGCAGCAGCAGCAGCAGCAGCAGCAGCAGCAGCAGCAGCAGCAGCAGCAGCAGCAGCAGCAGCAGCAGCAGCAGCAGCAGCAGCAGCAGCAGCAGCAGCAGCAGCAGCAGCAGCAGCAGCAGCAGCAGCAGCAGCAGCAGCAGCAGCAGCAGCAGCAGCAGCAGCAGCAGCAGCAGCAGCAGCAGCAGCAGCAGCAGCAGCAGCAGCAGCAGCAGCAGCAGCAGCAGCAGCAGCAGCAGCAGCAGCAGCAGCAGCAGCAGCAGCAGCAGCAGCAGCAGCAGCAGCAGCAGCAGCAGCAGCAGCAGCAGCAGCAGCAGCAGCAGCAGCAGCAGCAGCAGCAGCAGCAGCAGCAGCAGCAGCAGCAGCAGCAGCAGCAGCAGCAGCAGCAGCAGCAGCAGCAGCAGCAGCAGCAGCAGCAGCAGCAGCAGCAGCAGCAGCAGCAGCAGCAGCAGCAGCAGCAGCAGCAGCAGCAGCAGCAGCAGCAGCAGCAGCAGCAGCAGCAGCAGCAGCAGCAGCAGCAGCAGCAGCAGCAGCAGCAGCAGCAGCAGCAGCAGCAGCAGCAGCAGCAGCAGCAGCAGCAGCAGCAGCAGCAGCAGCAGCAGCAGCAGCAGCAGCAGCAGCAGCAGCAGCAGCAGCAGCAGCAGCAGCAGCAGCAGCAGCAGCAGCAGCAGCAGCAGCAGCAGCAGCAGCAGCAGCAGCCGCCGCCGCCGCCGCCGCCGCCGCCGCCGCCGCCGCCGCCGCCGCCGCCGCCTATGTTATGTCCACTGCAGGACGAAGGCCTGTCCCTGCACTCTCCAATTACCCCTGACCTGCGTCAACCGTTTCCAACTAGCGCCCCCGAATTTCCTACTTTCATCGCTCCACCTTGTGTTCTGCCGTTCTCGACTGCGTTTCCCGTGTGTTGGTGCCCATTCTGCATGCATGTCCGTGCACATTGTTTCCTTTCGGGTCGTGAACTTTAGGCTGCAGCATATCAGCATTTGACACTACACAAGCAACCATTGTTGCATAGACCATCAAAAATCTGTTCAAAATCGTTATAACTAAGGATCTTAATGCCTACGGCGACTTGTGATACGCCGTCGCAACGATTCAATCTTTTTTTCTTCGAAATTCTTGGACGTTTCAGTATAATTTCTCAAGTTGCGTTGCACTGTCTCACTACTCCTTATCTCTTGAATGGTTCCATCGTATTGTTTTATACGTCCCTTAGTATTGCCAGATTGACCAAGGAAGCGCCACAATATTTCTTCGGAAGGATGCAACAAACTACCAGAGGCCTTTCCATCCGCTAGTGTGCTATCCCTTAACTTTCTTGAATGAACCGATCAGGCTGCTAACACGTTGCGGGCGCCTAATATTGTTTCCAAGGCCTCGCTCGTCACAGGACCACAAAGTAGTAGCGCCTTTTTGGTTATTGCGACTCTGCGATATTCGCTCAGTTTAGCCTTAAAGCAGGAAAAATACATAACAACTTTACAGCCGGCGTTTGTGTTATTCCTTCGATTAGTGTTGCGCCAATGTTTGCATCGCCTAACTTTTCAGACCACGAATACTCGCCAACTCGCTCAACATTCCGTGGCTCCTAACAGTGTTTATGGCAGCGGATTACTAATGTTATGTCGGTATCTGCGTTGTAGGGCTTGAAGAGCAACAATCGACACTTTTCAGAACAAAATAATCTACAGCGCACTTTTATGAAAGGCCTGCCATAGTGGCTTGTGACATTCAAGAGCAAGAAAAGCAACTATATGCGAGAATCACGAAAAATGAAGGTGAAGATTAACTGTGCAACGCGAAATTTCCTGTCCCTTTTTAGCGAATGGAAGCGCCCCCCTTAAACTTTAATTGCGAAGCAGTAATTCTATTGCAGAATGGCCAGTGTTTCGAAACCTAGCTGTTCTCGTGGCTGCTTTTATTGAAAAAATTATGGGGTTTTACGTGCCAAAACCACTTTATGATTATGAGGCACGCCGTAGTGGAGGACTCCGGAAATTTCGACCACCTGGGGTTCTTTAACGTGCACCTAAATCTAAGTACACGCGTGTTTTCGCATTTCGCCCCCATCGAAATGCGGCCGCCGTGGCCGGGATTCGATCCCGCGACCTCGTGCTCAGCAGCCTAACACCATAGCCACTGAGCAACCACGGCGGGTCTGCTTCTATTGAATAAACATGACTATTTGCGGAACCGAATATGTTTGGATCTCGCTTGTGTTATTAGGAGTTACGTGCAAAACGAGCTTTGACGCTTAATGTGGCTGGCGCCGCATGACATTTAGCATTGTGTAATTGAGAGTTTTCCGGTGCCGCGGCCTTATAGATTTGTTTGCTATGCCTTGCTTGAAATGCGCAGGCCAAGTTCGATGCTTACGTGGACCCTTTCCTAGACGACTTGGAGGAGCGGCCGCGAGTGACGGTGCCCATCCTGCTGTGCATGACCATCATCGGCGGCTACATCTGTGGCGGAGCAGTGCTCTTCTCCGTGTGGGAAGAATGGAACTACCTTGACGGCTCGTACTTCTGTTTCGTTACGCTGAGCACCATCGGCTTCGGCGACCTGGTGCCAGGGGACACGGTCGTCTCGGACAGCGGCTCCCAGGAGAAGCTCGTCATCTGCTCGCTGTACCTGCTCGTGGGACTTGCGCTGATCGCCATGTGCTTCAACCTCGTGCAAGAGGAAGTGGTGCACAAACTGCGCGCCCTGGGCCGCCGCCTCGGCGTGGTGAGCGACTCTGACGCCGATTCGGACTCGGAATGACGTCGGCGCCGCAGCCACTGCCGACGTCGCGGTCTCGCAGGTGTAGTGCAGTACGTCGAGGTGCCCCTGAGCACGCTTATGAGGACGCGCGTGAGGAGAGCGCGGGCGAGGTCCCGCTGCGCTCCCCAGGTGGCCGAAGAAGACCCGGAGGGTCAGCAGGCGGCGGCCTCGTCGTCCGACGCGACTGGCAGGGGACACTGACGATCAGCGAGCGGCGCATCCACCTACGACTCTCTCGGCACTGTGCACAAAGTAGCGAGTGTCTTAACGAGTACAGCCGCCCATTTGCGGGCTTCACTGCTCGTGTGCTCTTATCCGCTCCGTCGCGGCTTGTGGAAGGAGGCGTGAAGAACCGCTCCCAAAGTTTTGAGAGCCTCGTAGTGTGATCGGTTTTCATGTCCGCGAATCATTCATCTCGCAGTGTTTGATTCGTGCTTAAGCGCTTTCCGCTCCGCTCGGCAACTTTTTTAGCCCGTAGACGCGTATTGGCGCATCGTTGAACTTCATTTGGATTTACTCTTCGAGTTCTTGCTCAGGCCACAGTCGAAACATTCTAGGCATTTGCACTGCTTCGCAATGCAGTGCACAATACGGTATTTGTTGACTTCTGCGGCACTCAGTGAAGGCCGCGGTTAAAGCGTTGCAGTGTAAATCATTGGGGAGCACCCACGGGATTTTTTATCTGGATAGCAAGAATCCATGCACAGCTTTCACTCCAGCAAGCACGTGAGCGCTAGTAACTTCGAACACAGTGCCGAAGAGTGTCAATATGAGCGGGTTGCGAAGCTGATTTTAGGGTACTGCCACTGGCCCGAGACTCTAGAAAGGTGCAAGGTGGCTGGCTCTTAGTCTAAGCGTAATGGCGCCGGGAAGAGTGTCGGGCACGTGCACTAGCATCATTGCACATGAGCCTGCCATGCGTCGACAGCCAATAGCAGCAAACCTCTCAATGACTGTACAAATTTTCGACTGCTCATGCTAGCAATGTGGACGCTACACTTTTCAGGCATGCGATCAGGCGAGTGTCACAGGACAAGAGCATGCTGCCTGGGTCGTAAACATTTTTCAGAAGCACAGTGTTTGGAAGTATTGCGTTTTAACCTCGATGTTCGCGCCAATTACAAGCAATCCTTCAATACGCCCATGACCTGAATGGACGCTCGAACTTCGTACCTTACGAGTACCAGGTCGCAGTGGTGTGTTATAATTACTCTTGGCCGTACGGATATTAATCCGAACCTGAAGGCCCGTTTTTCTTTCATAACCAATCGACCTTGCATTTGCGTAATCGCGATCATACACACTTAAGTCAGAACCGTGTTACGAGTTTTGTAAAAAAAAAAAATAAACGTGTGTCTGGAAAATCGCCTAGGCGCGACAAGATGAATACATAGATGAGTCAACTTTAAGCGCTGATGGGGCAAGAGAGACCCTCCGTTGCGTGAGATCTCCGCTAGGGAGCCGACATAGATCGGCAGCGTTTTTACCGGAACGACTGCAGAGATAGTTGCGGGGGCGCAAGAGTCAATGCTGGGAGCTTCAGAGCACCTCAACATATTTTTACGGCTTTGTTCTGCCTGTAGCACTGTTTCAGCAAAGACGGTCTCTGCTGAAGGTTACAAATTCTTTTATGGCATGCAAAAATAATAGAGGCAGGTATTGGTTAGAAAGGACACGAGCATTTTTTCTTCACATACTATATCAACTGTCCCGAGTCCTTGGCGCTATTTCCGCAGTGCTGCTTATCGAAATATGACAGTATTGTTCCGGAATATTGTGAGTCACGTAATGTCTAACCGTTAATCCTGCGAGCAGAAGCAGAGATCCGGGTCAGGATGCTTTTTGATCTCAGAAAGATGCTAATTTTCTTTTAGTACAGTGTTCATCTGCTCCCACAATGCCAAGTCGAGTTTCTTAAAAAAATATATGTTATGGTTGGTGAGGTATGTCACGTTACCATGACATAAATACCATCCCTTGTGATTTCTATCAAAATCTTTACTGAAGAGTAGCAGTAAGCACATGGCATTTATTTTTTCATATGTGGCCTATAATTTGTGCTACGTTGATGTAACACCACTTGTTGTGAACAATGCCGTCGCCTGAGAAAACAGTGAGTTAACGTACTTTAAAATAGTGAAAGTAAGAAATTTCGCTACACCTTTGCGAATGTGCGCTTAGATGTGAATTGGGTAGGCGCATGCGCAAACACTCACATCCTGGCACTCCGTGCGGCAGTTAGCAGGGTTGAATGTCGGGGACAAAACACTGAAAGGGCGTTATTAATTGGCAATTACTATCAAATTGTTTTTTGTGTGTGTCGCGATAGCGCAAGAAGAAGCCATAGCTTAAGGATGCCTACCGTCACGTTTGAGTTTGACGCTATAGCTACATTTTATAGTAGAATGCTTGTGCTAGTGTGGGGTGGGTGGAGGCAGGGGCTTGCATACTTGTCTGGTGCAGCTCACAAGGAAAGCAAGAGGTCTTGTAACCCGTATTACAAGCAACTGAATGTGGTAGTGTCTGTTCTTAAAGGTGTCCTGGAACAAACAAATCGTTCCGTGGCAGCTTATCCAGCATCTGTCTTCTTCATAAGGCCTAAAAGGACTTGGCTATTGGTTCAAAGAAAGTTTTCTTGATGTTTAAACTTTCTGCGTGGCTCGTAAGGTTGTCTTCCTATGCTGTTGTACAGGTGAGAGCGCTGCCGAAGGACGAATTCTGCTTTTAGGGCTGGGAACTAACGACATAAAACAATCGTCGCAAAATTCAACAAATTAAGGCAGTATATGATGTTCACGCACCCAAGGGTCTCCAGTGAACCAATAAAAATGTGAATGCTGGTCTAAGACAAGTGACTTTCACTTGTGATTTTGTGCGTTTGTTGAGACAGAAAAAAGCATTGTGTGTTCGAGTGCTGGTGCAAAGAGGGCGGTAAGTACTCTCATTTGTTACGATAAGTGCATGCCGCCCTGTTCCTGAAACAGAGATGTCCTATTTTGCTATGCTCATTTCAGGGACAAAAGTAGTGCCGCAGTATTTGATACAGCTGCTACATACTTGCTTCAAGTTTCTTTAACATTCGATTCTTCCTTCTGATATACAAAACTGAGCTCAATATCATGTACAACCGTGTATTACAGGTGCCGATATGCACTTTAGAAAACATAGTAAGAGCTATTGATACAAAACTTGTCTACCGACTTTCCGCTAGTTGTTATCTGACAATTCAAGCTGTGGACTCTAATTTAATCATTGCAACCAGTCTTCACATATCGTGGCATTCCTGTGCCCTTTTACAAGAGTTCACAAATAAAGCTCACGAAAAACCTGTGAGGTCCAGTCTGATGGTCTAGAAGATGGTGCTAGTTCGAACATTTGAAATGTAGACCTTGAAACATTCAAGTACTCTGCAAGTGTTCACCTTGTCATAACCTCAAAAAGAGGAAGCGTTAAGGGTTAATAAAGTCGGTTTCGAAGTGTTCTCCCAGTGGTTCATCCTTAAATGAACATTTTGCTCGCCAGGATTGCTCGTATCACTTGGTCTTTTGTTGCCGAGCACGAGCTCTTACAGGGAAAATCTTCTCGTAGCGGCTACACTCGAATAGCGCAAAAGTACGTGGACGGACATGTGTTTGATTTTGACGTCAGGCTGAGCGATCACGGTAGTCAGAATGAGGGGCGTGGTGTACACCATCCCCAGCATCCAGAGTTCGTCACAGATGGATCAGTTGCTTTGCGCCCATGTCATTGCTCCACTGCACAGTGCCAAAGTCCAAAGCCTTAACGGTCAGCGTGACTACCCATGCAGTGTGGCTTTCCTTTAGCGTATCAAAGCTGCAGTGGTGGCTCAACCGCAGAGGCTTCTTGCTGCTCAGCGTAAGGTCGCGGGCTTTATTGCCGGCCACCGCGGCCGCATTCCATGCAGGGCGGAATGCAAAAAAAAAATGCACCTGCGTCTTAAAACAGAAAAGGAAGCTGCAGGCTAAACTAATGGCGCGATGTTTAGCGAAGAATCGAGCTATCTCATGTTCATTTATCTGATAATGCGCTTAATGAAAGTGAGCGTGACTACTGACGCGGAAGAGTACCCCAAATTATTTACATTCTGGTGTTTTATGTGCCAAGAACACCATGTGGTCACGAGGCGTAGCGGGGACTTCGGATTAATTTCGGCTAGCTGGGCAACATTACAGTGCATCCAATGCAGGACACACAAACCCCCATCGTAGTGCGAACGGCCAGAAATGGAGCCCGCGACCCCGTGTTTAGTGGTGCAACGGCACAGCCACTAAGCCAGTGCGCTGAATCATGGGAGTGCACACCAGACGGGTTAAAATTATTCTTGTGTCCGTCGTTACGGCGTTTCTCAAAGCTTCTGGGCTAGTTTTAACAATTAAACCAGTCATATAATTGCACAATTTTTACGTGCTGCAGGTAAATATTGTCTTGTTTGCAACATCGACGCTTCCTTACCTCGTCAGATTGCACAAGAATGCCGTTCCACCGAGGAGTCTGAGTAGCTCTGCCTACATTGCGCCCACTGACAGAAAACAAGATCCTTGGATACTGGCCTACGCGAACATCAGCGCGATCGGCTATGAAGGCGCTGCTGCGGTATTTAAAAGACACTGGACTTTCTGACAGATTGTGACTTCACTGTGTGACGCAGGATTGTACGGTGCACTGCATAACACTAGGAACGCCTTTGCGGGCTACGTGACAGTGCCCACAGAAACAGTTTGTGTTTACGTGCGTGTGTGTGTAGTTTTTTTTAATCCTTCTCTCTCTCACCTATCGCACCCCCTTGCCCCTCCCCCAGTACAGGGTAGCCAACCGGAGATAATCTCTGGTTAACCTCCCTGTCTTTCCTTTGCCTTTTTCTCTCTCTCTCTGTGCCTACATTTATTGTTATTTTCGTTATTTTCTGGTGCTATTACTGGTCAGAACGGTTCAAGACGTCTGTCGACTCGAAAAGGTACCTTTCGTATCGGAGACCGCGGCTGCTGCGCCACCCGCCGCCTCACAAGGTGCTAGAAGGAACCAAGCTGGCACCGACGAGCACCCCGCCATGACCTCCCAAGGGCTGACACCAGGTCAGAAACGCCAGCTGGTTTGTACAAGCCAGCCTGACTGCAAGCGACAAGACACTGGTGAATCTGAAGACGAGCCAACTATCATCGAGGACGACAACGTGGCGAACCCTTCAGACCTAGACATGGACGAGGGTGCTTTCCGAATTGTGCGCGATCGTAAAGACAGGGCGGAGGGCATTCCAGTGTTAATCACTGCAGCATCCGAAACAGATGATTTAAGGCAAGTAAACCCTATTGTCCTGTATTCTGAGGTTGAAACGATTCTCGGTGGAGCACCAGTGAAGAGCCACTTCACAGCACAGGGAGCATTGCTCTTAGATGTAGAGACAGAAGGACAAGTCAACGTCCTTCTAGAGACCAAATATATCGGCGGCATAGTCATATCTGCCCGTGTCCCACACAGTTATATGAAAAAAAAAGTTGGAGGACGCTTAAGCTTCGCCTTCAAGAGTGGAACGCGATAGCGTTATCGCACCCCGTTCGCACCGCCTACTCAAACGCGCTACGCCAGCCAAACGTCGCGATCGGCAGAGATAGCCGGGCCCCGACGCGCCATGAAGGCGGACGCGGTAATGGGGCGAGTGGCTCGCCACGTGTCGGGGCAGCGTCGTACATTGCGAGGAGGGGGTCTTCTGTGTTTGCAGCAAGATGGCTATGCGTGTGCGCAGAGCACACAAGAAATTTAGCGGAAACGTACTTCGCTACTCGTGAAACTGCGACGTCTGTAAGTTATATGGTCATAATTACCGATATACACCGCAGTATAACTTTCTACGGCACGTTTCTAAGGCAACACCGCATTCACTAGGGGCGATTTTGTCCCATTTCGAAGGAACGAACTGGTGGCTGAGTGGTAGCGTCTCCGTCTCACACTGCGAAGACCCTGGTTCGATTCCCACGAGCCCATATTGCAAAATGTTTTTTTTATTTATGAAGTGCCTTCTCGGATTTATCGCTCACGGCCAACGCTACTGACGCCGACGACACCGGCTTTTCTGCGACACGAGCTCCTTAACGCTGTCGTGTTAAAACACGTGTATTGTTAGAGGAGTCCCTAAATGATACTCGGATGAAGAGCTGCTCACCTACCTGAGACCTCAGGGAGTATTCCATGCAAGAAGAATCATCCGTCGGGTCGAAACCTCGTCGTCTGAATGGCAGTCAAGGCGCACTAGCTCGGTGGTTCTCACATTTGCTCCAAATTCTGAACGCCCGGACATCAACCTTGGTTTCACCAGACACGAGCTTGTCGACTACGTGGAGACACCACCACGCTGTTTTAAGTGTCAGCGCTTCGGACATATGGCTAAGTACTGTCGTGGGGAACAGAGGTGTAAGAGCTGTGGGGGACTTTAAGACGTGTGCAAGTAAAGACAACTTCGTGTGTGGAAATTGCGGCGGTGACCATCCTGCTAGCTACGGTCGATGTCCTGCGCGGACAGCTGCTCAGCGAAGAAATAAGTTGTTTGTTCTGTGTCCAAAGAGTGCAAGCACACCATCGAACACGAAGAAGACGTCCAGAGCGCCACAACTAAATGGTTTGGAAACAGAGTACGCATCTCATTTCCCGCGTCTCACACCGATAAACGAAGTTATTGAGCCAACGCAAACAGTCACAGCCGCTGAGAAACCTGTTCGAAAAGAGTCCGAAAAACGCATCTACGCGGCCGCAGTAAACCGACCTCAAGTACCACTTGGAAACAGTCAGCAGGAAAACTTCCAGCATGTGATACGCGCTTTGTTCACGGCACTACGTTTCCACGTCGCGAAGATGCCTGCTAGTTCAACGAAGGATATGCTGGAAGCAGTGCTGGCTCTTGAGTCAGTAATACTCTGCTCTACTTCCACATACCCTCAGTAGCATAATGGCAATTTCTCGCCCACTTGGTCAATTCCGTTGCCCAAAAGTGCCCTTAATAATGCAATGGAACTGCGCCGGTATTCTACAGCGTCTTTCTGAACTCAGCCTTTTCCTTCGAGACATACCTATACCAATTCTAGCCGTCTTGGAGGCCGGTCTCCCAAATGGAAGGACGATCCAAGGGTACATCAGACATGGAAATCCGAGTATACCGTCATTTGCAAATGGAAGCGCGATGATATACATCAGGCGAGAAATACCTCTCGTCACCTTACCAGTGCAAGACCTTTGTTCTACCTTCTTGGAAGTCGCCGCTGTGCAAGTGTGCCTAGGAAAACGAAAACTCAGTGTGGTGTCGATGTATGTAAGTCCGCGCAGGAAGGTCTCCGTGGAGGCGTTTATAAAGGACCTTTGCATTCGTGGCCCCTCTCCTAGAATAATCTGTGGCGACTTTACCGCACATCATTCGCTTTGGGGAGATAAGACTGCAGATTCCCGAGGCAAGGAACTTGTCGCAGCCGCGGATGCTGCTGACTTATGTATCGCGAACGATGGCAAACCAACTTTCTTCAGACCACCAGATTCATGTAGTGTCATAGACCTCGTTATACATTCTACAGACCTTGTCGTATCGTCAACAATGGCCCCAGACAGGATGGGCAGTGACCACTTTCCGATCTTCAGCAACATCACCGGATTTCACACTGCTGGGCGACAATTCAGTGCTGTGACGCGCTGGGACACATACAGAGAAGCGTTGAATGAATCCCCTGGTGCTGCGGAGCAAAAGAGTGGCTACCTCAAGTTGAAACTGCCAAATCATTTCTCTACTCCTGATTTGAAACTAAAGAACCTCTGCGCAGCGCGTAGGAGAGCGGAGCGAAAACCAATGAGAAAAACAGGAAATACATCATACAATACAAAAATACAATACATACAAAACTGAGTACAACAGGATAAACGCTGTCATTCGTCGTCACACAAAAAGGTTAAGACGAGTTCAATGGGCTGCTTTCTGTGAGAGCTTATCGGCGTTTACTCCCATGACAAAGATATAGGGAGTAATGAATAGCCTATCCGGAAAGATTCGCCTACACAGGCCATTCGAAGCACTGGCTTTAAAGCAAGGAAAAGATTTGCAAACCCTTGCAGAAGATTTTGCAGACGTATACACATCTGGCAGATCAGCTGGAGTATCGAACCCTCTGTTGTCTGAAGCATTCCATACCATGGATACGCCGTTCACCTTTCCTGAGTTGGATTTGGCGCTTTGCAAATTAAGAAGACGCTGTGCTATGGGTCCCGATTTCATTAGCAATCAGATGCTGACAAATCTGCCATATGAAAGAAAACGAGCCCTTCTGGACATATTTAATCACGTCTGGAGCACAGGAGAGATCCCAGAAGCGTGGAAGACAGCATGGGTGGTGCCAGCGCTCAAGTCCGGAAAGGATCCTGCAAACCTCACCTCATATCGGCCAGTATCGCTAACGTCATGCGTATCAAAGTTGATGGAAAGACTAATATGTACGAGGTTAACAGGGTATCTTGAGCAAGGGAATAGACTGTCATCATGTATGACCGGATTTCGTCCACGGTTGAGTGCCCAGGACAGTGTCTTGGATCTACTAAGCCATATCGAGCACCATCGCGTAGACGGCCTTTCCACACTCGCCATCTTCATGGACGCCGCCAAGGCATACGACTGTATGCTTCATACTGGCATCATCAACGGACTCCGAGCCATGGGCGTCTCGGGAAATGCTCTTCGATTCGTCCATGAATTTCTCAGTGATCGATGTGTCCAAGTTAAGCTCGGAAGTATAATGAATGAGAAGCGACGAATTTCCCTCGGCGTCCCACAAGGAAGTGTCCTATCTCCCTTGCTTTTTAATGTTGCCATGGCCAGCCTTCCAGATGCCCTGAAAGTAGGTCGGACGGCAGTTAAAATGTCCATCTACGCAGATGACATCTGGATTTGGATCTCGGGGTACCAACACAAACGTTTGGCCCGGATAGCCCAGACCGCAGTCTCCACTATCGATCGCCACTTATCGACGCTTGGCCTATCTTTATCAGCAGAAAAATCTGCCTTCATGCTTTTCCCGGGAGTGAGATGCAAGTGAACACGTCTGACGCTGAATACCAGAGGGCATTCAATTCTTCGTGCAACTCATGTTCGATTCCTGGGCGTCACCATCGACAACAAGCTACTATGGCGTGGTGCGGTCGAAAGTATTGTGGCTGCATCAGTGCAACGAGTCAACGCACTTCATCGATTTGCAGGTGTACGTCGGGGACACAATCCTATATCCATGCTTAAACTGAACGCTGCACTGATAACAAGCCGCATTCTCTATCAGCTCCCTCTGATATCACCGTCATCGAGTCAATTCGAGCGCTTGGAGGCAGTGCACAGAAAGGGACTTCGCTTGGCGATGGGAGTTCCAACGGCGGCTTCAAACAAGAAAGTCACTAATGAGGCAGAGTCTCTTTCACTCCGCCTCTTGGCATCTCGGGCCTTGCTGACGCAGCTATTAAGACTAGGCGAGTCACGCGCAGGCACGGCGCTTCTCCGGCGGCTAAAAGCAAGAACTTGCCCACATTTCCATGCGGCGCTGAACACCTTCCGATTTTTAGGACTGGAATGGCCTAAAAGAAGTCGCCTTGACCCGCCATGGTCTTTTTCGGACGTTACCTGCAGCCTCAATGTACCCCACCTACCGACGAAACGCACCATTTCAACTGCGGAAGCAAAGTTTATTGTGCTGGACCACTTGAGCACTGTGTTTCAAGGCCATCTACAAGTGTACACAGATGGTTCGGTGTGCGCACAAACAGATAGCTGTGCAGCGGCATTCTGCATACCATCCCTTCATGTGTCATGGTCTGGCCGACTGGATCGCGTAGTTTCCTCTACAACAGTAGAAAGCGCCGCAATCACCGCGGCTTTGCGGAAACTACGGGCCTTTTCTGCGCGAGATGTCGTGGTGCTGACGGATTCCAAGTCAGCATTACAGAGATTACATCGGGGCCTACCTCTAGATAAATTTACAAGGCAGTCTCTGGCACTGATTGACGACCTAACGAGCAAAGGATTTAACATAAGGTTTCAGTGGATTCCATCACACGTAGGAATTGATGGAAACGAGGAAGCTGACGCCAAGGAGAGATTTTTAGCTGGGTGTAACTCCCACAGATCATATTTGCCTGTTATCTCATTCTGTGTGAATATTCTGTCTTTCCAAATGGAGTTTTTTCTTTTGTTTTGGGTATTTCCTAAACCTCTATTTCTTTTTCTATTGTGAAAGTTACTGGCGGAATGTTAGATAATATATTTAATGAATTATTTGATGCGGTTCTGCAGGCTAGGGTCGTTATAGTGAGGGGAATTCACTGCACTGATTTTACATCTTGTTTATTATTGTTTTTTGACTTTACCAAACTGAACTAGCATACACTATCATCCTTTCTATGCATTTAATGTATATTTTCTTTAGTTGTGATTGCTGTATAACTTTTCGCTTTCCTGTAGATTTACTTAGCTGGTGTGTTAGATGTGTCACTTTATTTTTGATATTAATACGATATCATAGCGCTTGGCGCGAGCGAGTGTCGGCCTGGATGCCTGGCTCCAGTGTAAATAGCCTGTAAATAGCCTCTTCTGTCTGTGTCTTTCCACACGCAACAATATATTCTAAGTGAGGAAGGAAAGAAAGCTTTGCGTCGAAGATTACGCCTAATATTTTAATTTCCTTTATATTTTTAGCCCTTTTTCCACTTATTTTTATCTGTGTGGGATGACTATCGTATTGCTCGCCTATTATAATGCAAGTGTGATTTGACAGCATTGAATTCCACTCTCATTTGATTTGCCCATTTGTCTATAGTGTGTGTTATTTTAGTTGCCTATTGCTCTATTTAATTGCTCGATTTGCCTTTAACTACAACTGAAAGGTCATCAGCAAATGCTGAACTGTATGTGCCCTCTGCGAGTTTAATATTTAGTAATTTTGCCGTGATCAATTTCCAGAGCAAATGTCTCAATGGTGAACCTTTTGGAGATCCCATTGAAAGTGTTCTACGTATTTTAATATTATTGTCAGGTGGCAGTGACGGTTAAGACGGCAGCAAAACTGTGGTTAACGAAACGAGCGTTTTATTGGGCGAACTTGTTCCCTCAAAAACAGGCTACACTCGAAGAACAACGCTAGCGGCGAACACACTCGGCGATCGTCGAAAAGCTGATCTGCGGGTCAAGCGCGTCGGCTTTTATACAGCAGTCGTCGAACGTTCCAGAATAGTCGTTGGGACCCACGTGCATTCCACAAAGTTCTACACCATTCACGTCAGGCGATGAAATCAGATAACACAAGGTTCGGCGACAATAGACAGCGAATAGAAGCATCGATAACCTTACAGAAACTTCGGATACATGCAGGCGCATCCCGCGCTATGCGATAAAATTTGTTAAGCGGCGAAACGTGGTCGCCCGATAAAGATAAGTACACGAGTCAATACCCCCCTCTTAAAAAGCATCGACCCGATGCTGCAAACAAATGAAAGTAATAAAAAAAAGCACTCGTAGCAAAGAAAACCACAAAATAAGGAAGCTCGTCAGCGTCCGTAAAAGGGTTTAAGGCGCACCACGTGAACCACTTCAGATCGTGCGCGGCGCCGCTGTGAATGCGAAATGCCGTCTGGCACGACCTCATAGTCCAGTGCGCCAATACGTCGGATGACCTTGTAGGGTCCGAAATAGCGTCGCAGTAGTTTTTCACTGAGTCCTCGTCGGCGTATCGGGGTCCACACCCAAACACGGTCGCCGAGCTGGTACTCGACGAAGCGTCGCTGGAGGTTGTAGTGTCGGCTGTCGCTACGCTGCTGGTTCTTGATCTGTAGGCGGGCGAGCTGTCGAGCTTCTTCGTAGCGCTGGAGATAGGTAGCGACATCAAGATTCTCCTCGTCAGTAACGTGCCGCAGCATTACGTCGAGCTTCGTCGTCGGGTTCCTGCCGTAAACCAGCTTAAACGGCGTGATCTGTGTTGTTTCGTGCACCGCCGTGTTGTAAGCGAATGTTACGTACGGCAGAACGGCATCCCAGCTCTTGTAATCGACGCCGACGTATATTGTTAGCATGTCGGCGAGGGTCTTATTCAGACGCTGCATAAGACCATTCGTCTGTGGGTGGTAGGCCGTTGTTCTCCTGTACCTTGTCTGACTGTATTGCAGAATAGCTTGGGTGAGTTCCACTGTAGAGGCCGTTCCTCTGTCGGCGATGCGGACTTCTGGGGCGCCATGTCTCAGCAGGATGTTTTCGACAAAGAATTTCGCCACTTCGGCGGCGCTACCTTTCGGCAGTGCTTTAGTTTCAGCAAAGCGGCTGAGGCAGTCCGTCCCCACGACGATCCACTTATTTCCGGTTGTTGACGTCGGAAAGGGTCCCAACAAGTCCATCCCGATCTGCTGGAGTGGTCGGCAGGGAGACTCGATTGGCTGTAGTAATCCCGCTGGCCTTGTCGGTGGTGTCTTGCGTCGCTGAATGTCTCGGCATGTTCTGGCATAACGGGCGACATCGGCGGTCAGGCGCAGCCAATAATACCTTTCCTGTATCCTCGATAGTGTCCGGGAAAATCGGAGGTGTCCAGCGGTAGCATCGTCATGCAGGTCGCGCAATACTTCTGGACGCAGTCCTGACGGGACAACAAGAAGGTAGTTGGCACGCACTGGTGAGTTCTTCTTTACGAGTAGGTTGTTTTGAAGCGAGAACGAAGACAATCCTCGCTTAAATGCCCTAGGGACAACGTCGGTGTGCCCTTCCATATACTCGACGAGGTTTTTCAACTGCGAGTCTGCTCGCTGCTGTTCAGCGAAGTCTTCTGCGCTTAAAATGCCAAGGAAGGCGTCATCATCTTCGTCATCTTGCGGCGGCGAGTGAATGGGTTGCAATGTGGGCTTGTTGGTAATGCATCTTCAAGGAGAGTACGGTAGCGCGATTCAAAGACGGGAGAAAATAAGACACAAAGGGAAACACACAGCGCTGTGTGTGTCCCTTTGTGTGTTCTTTTGTTCCGTCTTTGAATCGCGCTACCGTACTCCCCTTGAAGAGTCAATGGGGGCGCGTGATAGGCAATCGGCATCAGAGTGTTTTCGTCCGGACTTATAGGTTACAGTGATATCATATTCTTGCACTCTTTAGGCTCCACCGCGCCAGCCGTCCTGAAGGATCCTTTAAATTCGCTAGCCAACACAAGGCTGAAATGAATTCGTTCCAACTTTTGTCTTTTGCATTACTAAGCATACCATTGTAAGTATCATGTTCTTTGTAGTATTCCTTTTTATATATTTCTCGAATGTCTCCCGTTGCCTTCTGATATCGCCTCCTCAATGCTCGAACTCGTTTTCTTTCTATTTCTAGATCTACTGTCCACCAAGAGTTTGTTTTATTTGATGGTGGTTTTACCTTCTTTGTGTACTTTCTTTCCAGCTTCTCTAGCTTATTGTAAAATATTGCCAAGTTATGTTCTTTATCTTCTATAGTGTTGAACTGGTCGCTATTTTAGGCAAACCAAGAATCTTCCAACATTGTTTCGTAAACCTTTCTCCTACCTTTAAGTGTTGTGCCGTATTTATCCGGCTCTTTTATATTTCCTATTTGTATTTTTATGTACCTATGGTCGCTATTATTAAAGTCCTTAAGAACTTCCCATGTTGTAGTTCCTGAGACAAATGCTGAATTGCTTATTGTTAAATCTATCCAGCCTTTAGCTCTGGAAGTTTTAAATCTAAGGGGCGAGTTTTTTTCATTTAGTATAGCTAGGGTATGTCTTACGACTAAATCTAGTATATTTTCTTTTTCATCGTTTGTTTTGCTTCCCCAAATTTTATTTTGGCATTAAAGTCCCCTGATATAATTATTTTATTGAATTTGACCGCTTAAAGTATGTTCTCTAGCCTGTTTATATGTCTAACCGTATTGTCATGTGGTGGACACTAACAATTAACTAGTACAAATTCTTCCGTATCTATCTGCATTCTTATCACTAGTATAGTATCCTCTACTATTATTGGGAAGCTTGAGATTTTGTCATTGTGGATAATGGTTGCAACTTTAGGATTAATTACATATGCAATGACCGGATGTTTGATTGGGAACCCAATGATTTTATGTTTCAACGCGTAAGGTTCTTGAATGACCAAAATATCGTGTTTATTTTCTTCTTGGTAGTTCTTTAAAGATTCGGTGGCTTTGTATGCTCGTACAAGGTTAATTTGTATGATGTCAATTGTTTGGTGATTCTGGATATCTTGTGTTGAACTGTTTAGCCTGTTAGCCATGGTTACTTCACTACGCTTTACCTCAAGCGCGACAGAAGTAGACTTTTTTCAGTTTGTACCCTGTCCACGTACGTGGGACACTGCCATGCCATCATGGAATGCTCTGCGTCATCCAAACCTTCCAGCGAGCATATTCTACAGTGCGAGTCTGCTTCGCAGTCTTGTTGATGATGACCATTCCTTCCACAATTTGCACAGTGCAGTGTTCCATCGCAGTCAAATGTCGTGTATCCATATGAGGCGCACTTAGTACAAGGTGGAAGAAAGATATGGTCAAACACCGCGCATCTTGTCCACCCCACGTTCAAGATTTTTCTTGGGCCCAATGCCTCTACTCCTTTACGGTGTAGACCAAGGATGACTGTCTTGCCGTTCTTGCCTTTCCATGTTTTCTTTACAGTCATGTCCTTTGCAGAGCAATTCAGGTGATTCTCAGCGATGATCCTCTCAGGGAGGCTTTCTGTGTCAATTTCCTCCTCATCTCCAATCACCTTGACATGTGGCCTGTTTTCTTTTGGCTGCTTCACTCTTAGTGGTCTCAAGTCCTTGTCTTTCTCAAAGATTCGCATCAATTTGCCTGATTCTTCTTTAGATGACGTGTCATGATAATTCCTTCCCTTCCTGGTCGTACTGTGGCATCTTCTATTCCTGTCTGAAGGGGGTCAACATTTTTCTTGATTAGCTCCGCCATTTCTTTCTTCTGTAAAGAGTCGGAGCTAACTATAACTGCGTATGTTGGCTTTGGATTTCCTTGGGTCGATATTGCTTCTCTCTGACCCTAACTTGTGGAGTCTTTTTTCACTGTTGTACTTTGTTCAAGTTCAACTTTCCTCTTCTGAAGTTCTTCTATTCTTCCTTTTTGGAATGCGAGTTCTTGTGCTTGTTCCATAGTGAGGTTTTTGAATCTCGACTGCTCGGTCAAGATAGCCTCGATTTGATACGCAACCTCTTCATCTCCACTTCTAGGGTTGGAGATCTTGATCAAAACCTTCATGGTAGCATTGTCGGTTTTCGTAAGCCTTGCAAGGGCTGAGGTCTTTTCTGACTTGGCAGTTTGCGAGTTGATGGAAACTATCTCTTCTTCTGAGTGTTCCAGTTTATCTTCTTGGGTGCCACCCCTTTTTCCTTGTGGTGGCCTTTGGGATTCCTCACTATCAGAGAATTCCTTCTCTGTTGATGCTTCTGACTTCGTCCCCCTCTTCTCCTCGATTGCTTCACACCTTCCAGTTTCGTTTTCTTGGTCTCCCTCAAAAACTGTAGACGTTGACCCCATGTTGGGTTTGTTTGATTCCTCCTGCCTTGTCGCTTTTAGTTCTCTGTCTTTTTTGATAGCTACTTTTCCTTTTTCGTTTTGTTCACCTTGGTTTTCTGTGAAGGTTCATTCTGGCTTGAGTGCATGAGTGCCACCCCGGCATGAGTGCCACCACTCAATGCTGGGGATCGTTGACACTTCGGCAAGGGTCCGAGCACTGTCATCCTACCCAAGTAGCCTGCTCTTTGTAGAGCAGGCTATCCCCCTTGTAGAGGCCAGTTGCATTCTTGTTTTCTTCTTTGCTTCTGTTCATTCTTGCTGCTTTTCAGTTCTTTGCTGTTTTTTTCCGTTAGTTTCGTCCCTTCAAGATTTTTGTGGACAAAGTCAGCTGTGTTACCCACCGTGGGCGAAATGTGGCAGCAAATGTCTCAATGGGACGTCTGAGGCGTCCAGTGGCCTCAGGAAAGCGCTAGCAGCGTTTTCGCCAAAAAAAGGACCACTACCGCCAGTTTTAGCACAACTCGGCCAACTAAGATGGCAACTATATGCCGCAGGCTTTCAACCTCGGCGTACCAGAGTTCTGTTTTCAATGATTCGCTAATATGAGGATCCGGCGGTTTTTTCTACGACTATGTCCACATATTTATGAATCAACGGACACCAGAATTATTGCTGTTGGTCAAAAATTAGCCAAGTTACAGGTGCTTTTGCCCGACAAGAGGGGAAATCCAAGATGGCGGCGCCCTGTGTTGGCGGGAACGCGATGTTTTTTTGTCACATATTTCTCGTTTTCTCGCGTTGATCCTGCGGTTTCAAGGATGAAATTGGCTACTAGGCTTGTAAGTGATTCTGAAGGAATCTTTGGTTGCAATTTTCACCTTCTTTTGAAGTAGTTATGAGCGAAACTGTTTCTGGAGTGGATAATGGCCGCCCCCGCGGCTTGTTTACATCATAAAAATTGAGTTTTCAGCTATTTCTCGGCTGATTTCTGTGCGGTTTTCGCAAACAGCACGTGCCCGAAGACTTTAAAGTAGAGGAGTAGAAAAGTTGCAGGCTGCACTCACTCATAGCTTGCTGTGAGGTAGAAAAAACTCGAACCAGTGCCCGGAGACGTTGGAGCCGACGTTCATGATACCTGATAGGGACCGTGTTACTTGGAAAGCAGCTTTGAGGAAAGGCCTGGAGGAGTAGAGGGCACCCATAACCAGACTAGCAAGCCAGGAGCAAAGGACGCAGCAGTAATGGATGCATAGTGGTGATGCTTTTGGCGCTACTGGTCCTGGGATATGAACGAACGAGCGAGCTGGTGACATTCTTCAGCGAATGCAGCCGCACGGGATACAGTCGTCGACTCCGTAGCATCTGTTCGGTAGAGTAGAATCGTATCCATAGTGTATGAAGGTTCGTGTCCGTAAAGTAGAAGAAAACGGGAGAACCCAGTGGTGCTTTTCGAAGCAGTATTGTAAGCGTAGGTGACGAAAGGAGGGCAGAATGCGATGCAAATTCGTGTGGTCAGATGAAACATAGATAGGTAACATGTCGCCAAGGGTGTGGTTAAAACGCTCTGTCATCCCATTAGTTTCAGGATGATATGCCATGGTAGGGCGGTGAATGATGCGACACTGCTTTAGCAATGCTGAGATGACGTCGGAGAGATAAACGCGACCGCGGTCACTCAGTAATTTTCGAAATACTCCATGGCGTAAAATCAGGCTTTGAAGGATAAAACTGGCGACGTTTTTTGCTGTGGGAGATAACATGGCTGAAGTTTAAGCGTACCGCGTGAGGTGGTCGATTGCAACAATAGAGTGTGTTAGTTGAGCGTCTTTACGGTACGCTCCGCTCCGAGCTGCCCCGCTAAGCCACAGCGGAGCGGCGGGCGATTTTCACGTTTTAGTTATACGTTTAGCGTAGCGGAGCGGACCTTTCGTAGTTGCAGCGCCCCCTGTCTAAATTCAGGGTAATGAAAGAAAATAAAAACACTTTATGATCACTCTTATACAGTAAAACGTATATATGTATATATATAACTTATTTCTCCATGAAGTATCTAGACGTGCGCTTGTAATGCGTTACCGGTCCGTTTTATCCAATGAAAAATAAAGCGCCGCTTTGGGAAACGCCACGTGTTAGCCAGCGCGCTTGCTTTCTGCATCCAGTACAATCCGTTCTGACGCCAACGCTAGCCAAAGTGCTGCGCGGCACGCTCCGCTCAGGCAGCTTCTAAGCGGACCGTGTTCCTCGCTCCGCTATCCCGCTTACGGCTAAGCGGATGGCGCATGCGCATTCGCGCTTCCGCTCCGCTCAACTGCTTAGCGGAGCGTAAACACGCTCAACTAAAACACTCTAATAACCCAGCGGTTGCCGCTTGGAGTGTTCGGAAGCGGACCGTATAGCTCAATGCTGGCGCGGTCGAACGTTCGCGCGCGACATGGTAAATGCTGCAAGGGGCCGGCGGCATGTTGAGGTGGCGCCCTGCGTTGTTGACACATGAGGCATGAGAGGGCAAATTGGCAAACGAAACGGTACAGACCACGCCTGTAGTACCCAAGCTAGAGGCGAGAGTATGTCTTTAAATACATCTCGCGTGGCCGCATTCTGGATCGCCGTGAAAAGTGGCGCAGATGTCGGAGCGGAGGTGTCGCGTTCATGGAGCAACTACTGGCGGCCGTTCAAGTTGTAGACGGGGGGGGGGGGGGGGGGGGGGGTACATCAGATTATCCCGAATGATGAAGTGCGCGGCTTCGTGAGGGAGCGTCCGAGAGATCGGCACTGGCGAGTGACTGCTAGACAGGAAGTCTAGAAGCGAAGAGATCCATGCGTCGTTGCGGTGCTTTAATGGCATGTCGGAAGCGTTGAGTGCGAAGGCACCGCAGATGGAAATAGACGAGTGGACAGGAATGTGTCTAAATAATATCGACCGGAGCGATAAACAACGCGGATGTCGTATTTTTGTAGGCACAATACGCATCGAGCGACCCGACCAACTGGACCTTTGAGTGAAAATAACCAACATATAGCATGATGGTCCGTTACGATGTCAAATGGACGGACATACACATCAAGACGAAATTTTCCGATAGCCCAAATAATGACCAGACATTGCTTCGCAGTAACCGAGTAGTTCGCCTCAGCTTTCGTAATGGTGCGGCAGGAATACGCGACGACATACTCTTCGAAGGCATCTTAGCGTTGTGCAAGAACAGCGCCGAATCTGACGCAACTAGCGTCCGCGCGGATCTCAGTTTCAGCAGAGGGATTGAAGTGCCGCAGTACTGGAGGCGAGGTGAGAACGCGTCGCAGTTCTTGGAATGCGTGGTCGCACGTCGGGGACCAGGCAATAGGTCAGAACTGGCGGAGAGAAGCTGAGTCAGGGGGGCCATGATAGAGGCAAGGTTACGGATGAATCATCGGATTATGTGCATAGGCCGAGGAAGCTGCGAAGCTCATTCATGGTAGTAAGTTTGGGAAACTCAGATACAGCGCTAACTTTTGTAGGGTCCGGGAAGATACCGTCTTTTGAAACCACATGGCCGAGAATAGTAAGCGTGCTAGTGCGTAAGTGGCATTTCTAAAAATTTAGTTGCAGCCCTGCAGTGGAGAGGCACGTAAGGACTCGCTCGAGGTTGATGAGGTGTGACGCAAAGTCAGTGGAAAAGAACCACAATGCTGTCTAAATAACAGAGGCACGAGTTCTACTTCAGCGTTAGCAGAATGACGTCCATTATTCGTTCGAAATTGGCGGGCGCATAGTAAAGGCCGAACGGCATGACAGTGAATTCATATAGCTTATCAGGTGTTGGAAAGGCTGTCTTTTGGCGATCGGCCTCTGCCAGTGGAACTATCATGTACCCGGAGGGCAGATCCAGCGTGGAAAAAAATTATTCTCCCTGTAGACTGTCCAAGGCTTCGTCGGCGCGCGGCAGATGACGTACATCTTTACGCATTATTCCGCTAAGGCGTTGATATTGAACGCAGAACCGTATGGAGCCGTCTTCTTTAACGAGGACAACCGGAGATTCCCAAGGACTGTTAGCAGGGTGGATTATGCCACGCTCTAGCATGTCGTCAACCTGCTGGTCGATGATCCGGCGTTCAGCGGCCGACTCATGATACGGGCGCTGATATGGTGAACGGCTGCGGAAGCTCGGCCCAAGGATGGTTGGTGAATGTCAAATGAGGCATGAAAACGCTGGAGTGCTTGCTTGATAATTTGTGTGCTGCGCAGGTGTGATTTCTGCGTCGTCGGTACAAGCGAAGACTTCTACAGGGGCATTTGTCGTGAGGGGAGGAGTGACGGCACAAATCGGAAGTGATGCCGTGTTACCAAACAAGGCAGCCGGAAGAACGCAATCGAAAGCTTCGGAGGTCCCCAGGCACTCGCTGCAGAGTAGGGATGCTAGACAGGCGGACGGATTGCACACGTAAGGGCAGGAGAGCCGTCGCAAAAAGTGACGACAGCAAACGGAAGCAGAAAGTTCCGGCGTCGCGCACAAGTGGCCAACGGCGTAAACAGAACAGATGAGTTTGCAGCAGGATAACATGACACAGGGACCAGAGGGGCGGAGAAAGGTGCGTTGTCGATGCCAGACGCGGCGACAACTTTATGAGAATGCTGGCCGTCAGCGTCAAAGCACGGAGCTGATAGCGTAAGTTCAGCACGAGCGCAGTCGACAAGAGCTAGATTGACTGATAGAAAATTCCATCCAAAGATAACGTCGTGCGAAGAAAAAGATATGTACGGCAAAATCTATAATATACATAGCACTTTAAATGACGACCCCGGCTGTGGATGATGCTGACGGCGACGCAAAGTCGGCGTACACAGAGAAAGACAAGTCAGTGGAGTGGTCATTTTGTTCAAATCGGGGCAAACCTTCTTGCTAATACTAGAAATGGCGGCTCTGGTATCAACAGGCGCGTGTACGGTGACGCTGTCAACGGACAGTTAAATTTCGTTCGCTGGGAAAGAATGAGGCTTTGAATTGTTCGTCGTAAACGGGCAGTTCTTGCCACTGGAACTGCGACAGTTAGTTTAGCTCTCAGGCTGGGCTGGGTCGGCGAACCTTTGGGGAAATGGATCGGCGACGGCGGGAAGGCGACCGGCGGGAAGCGAAGGGGTGGCGACTGTAAGAATAGCCCGGAGGAAGATTGTACGAGTCATGACGCGGAAGTCGAACAGGCATGTAGGTAAACGGAACCTGCGATGGTGACAGAATCGTGCTACGTGGCCTGGCAAACGGCATGAATAGCATACTGACCTGTTATTACACTCTAAAAACAGTTTGCACCCTTTGGGGTGTATATTTGTCCCACAACAATAATCTTCATCTGCCTTGCTTGCGTTTCCTTTCTTGAAAACTCGGCGCTCGCTACTTTCCTGTCGACAATGCTGCGTCACACTGATAACGTGCGTGCCGTTCGTGACTGGGAAGTACCGGGCTCGCAGCCTGAAAGAAAGGAAACGCGGGCAAGACAGATGACGATTACTGTTGTGGGACAAATATACACCCCAAAGGGTGCAACTCTTTTTAGAATGTAGGTGTTGGCCACGGATTGACAGGGGCTCCAGCAGCCGAGTAAGGGCCGGGAATCGGACGTGAAGGTGGCGGCTGCGTATGGAAGGTGCCGGTGGTCCGGTAGGCGTAAGAAGCCGCATGAGCATATGGCTGGGCGACAGCGTTAGCGTGAGTTAGCGGTACAGCAACTGGCGGCGGAGGAGGGGAAGGTGGCAGCACCGCGGCAACTTGCGTCTGAATTAGGTGACCAAGCGAAGGAGCCAAAGTTATCGACGGCTCGGGTGTGCTAATCACCACAGAAAGTTGGCGTGCGCGATTTCCTGGGGCATGAACTGCTTTATCTGCGGCGTTAAAGCGGAAATGTAGATAGCGTCGTGGCCGAAATCCAAAGGAGATAGATCCACGGTGTGTTGCTGAGCAGCATGTGTTCAGGCACGCTGATTGCTCAGATCGTCGTACTGCTGACAGAGCTGTATGATCTCGGTAATCGTCTGCGGACACTTTGCGACGAGCATCTGAAAAGCGTGGTCATCGATGCCTTTCATGACGAGGTTGATCTTGTGAGATTCGTCCATAGCTGAGTTGACGTACTTGCAGAGCGAGAGAACGCCTTCGATGTAACTGGTGAAATTCTCGTATTAGCTCGACCATCTAAGCGCTTCACTGCATGAAGCCAAGGGATGGCGGGACGGCGGAAGACCTCTGTCAAAGTTGTGAAAGCCGACCAGTTGGTAAGATGGGATTCAAGATTGCGGAACCATAGGTTTGCCACGTCCGTGAAATAAAATATCAACTTAGTGAGGTTGGCGTTGTCGTCCCACGCTTAATATGCCTATGTGTAACTTTTGAACAGTGCATGTTGTGGACTGCGCATGTTGAACCATTGCTTTCCAGTACATCCAGAATCCCGGGCATCGTGTCGGGGTGCGTTTTTCATTACCAAAACTGTTAAACTTCTCAACTATAACTCATATAAACTACTGCCAACCTAATTAGGGCACGAAGACTTTGACAAATATCTGTAGAAGCACATAATACAGAAAAACATATTATTCGTGCTATTACAAATATTCCCGATGGCTGTCACGTTGCACCACTTTTTCCTGAAATTTATCTAATTACTGCACTAGATTATTATCGCACAATTCTTACTAGGCGGGGCCACGCAGGCCTTAAGAGTGATAAATGTGTAATTACCGTTTCTAGACTAAACCAGATGACATTTATTTCACTCGTTCAAGCGTGGGATATACGAAGCACGTACACAATACGGGAAAGAAATGCTGCGATTTCTTTTGCGCTTTCTATTAAATCCACTGACCCGCCGGATTGCTTAGTGGCTATCCCAGACGGCACACTTTCGTCCATAGAACATCCAAGGGACATTTCTTTCTGGACATCCGGATGTCCTGCGGACATCCATTTACCTCCACGATACATCTGAAGGACATCCAGTGGACCACCCGTAGCTAGACCTTTTAACATACATAGACAGGTCCCTGGGACATCCAAAGACGGATATTCGGATATTTATTGCAGAAAGCTTGCGGACCTAAATTTAGGCACTAATCACTTTTTACATGCTTTTCACTCTTAAAATCATGCAAGCATAGCTGAAAACTAAGAATTCCATGACCTACACGGAGGTTTTAATACCTTTATTTCAGAAATGTAAGCACGAAGGTACAAAATATATAGATCTTCAAAACATAGCAGCAAACTCGCTGTAGTACAACACACAGTTGGTACATTAAATAATGTAACTAGACTATCACACTTTAAACAATGCCATAATGTAAAATATCAATCTTTGAAATAGCGCAGCAAACTCGCAGTAGTAAAACACCCACTTGGTACATGAAATGATGTAACTAGACTACCACACTTTCAATGCCATATTGTAAAATATACATCTTCCAAATAGCGCAGCAAACTCACAGTAGTAAAACACCCGCTCGGTACATGAGATAATGTAACTAGACTGGCGCTCTTTAAACAGTGCCATAATGTAAAATATACATCTTCGAAATAGCGCAGCAAACTCACAGTAGTGAAACACCCGCTTGGTACATGAATTAAATGATGTAACTAGACTGCCGCACTTTCAACAATGCCATATTGTAATATATACATCCTCGAAGTAGCGCAGCAACCTCACAGTAGTAAAACACCCGCTCGGTACATGAAATAATGTAACTTGACGGCCACTCTTTAAACAATGCCATAATATAAAATATACATCTTCGAAATAGCGCAGCAAACTCACAGTAGTGAAACACCCGCTTGGTACATGAAACGATGCAACTAGACTGCTGCTCTTTAAACAATGCCATAATGTAAAATATACATCTTCGAAATAGCGCAGCAAACTCACAGTAGTGAAATTAACACCCGCTTGGTACAAATGATGCAACTAGACTGCTGCTCTTTAAACATTGCCATAATGTAAAATATACATCTTCCAAAACTGTAGCAAATTCACACTAGTAAAACACCCGCTTGGTACATGAAATAATGTAAGAGACTGCCACTCTTTAAGCAAAGCCATAATGCAACTAGGTTTACCCTTTTTAAAACAAAGCACTACTCAGGATATTACAACACAAACTGTAGGCCCTAGAATAGAACACTCGGGAGCATGATATGACTAGCAGTAGTGGTGTTTAAGCATGGTCAGTGGTGCTTTAATGCAACTTGCAGAACTAGGACACAGGTCATGACTAGGATCGTAAGGTGAGTTATTGAGAATCAATGCAGTTTTCTACTTTTTAAATAGCAGTAATTGCATTATAGCAAGAAGACATCTGTTAAAGGAATGCAACTTATATTTACTAATGATCTTCTAGTTTTCAACTAAAGTCCTACAACTAAAACCTTTTGAAAAATGCTTGGCATGCCTCCCAGCACGCTAAAGAATTTGGCATAATGCATTTTCCACAGTCATTCTCGGTTTTGGTCATCAGAAGGTGGCCACACGGGAGCAGCACATTATGAGGCTTTGACACTTCTATTTGCTGTCGTCGTTTATGCTGCCTACCGGCTGAGGCCCTATGTAGCAGCAAGCAGATGACTGAGCAAGCCGGAGTGAGTGTCGAAACCCCATGATGTGTTGCTTCTGTGTGACCACTTCCCGATTACCAAAACCAAGTCTGGCTGTGGGAAATGCATTAGACTGAATTATTTAGGACGCCGTGAGGCTTGCCATAATTTTTTCTAGCGTTTAGAGTTGTAAGAACTTCACTGCATACAAAAAAAAAAAATGTTCGTAGTCCTTAAACGCAAAATGTGATACCTAAAAACAATTCACCGTGTTTAAAAGGAACATCTGTACTAGAAACAAGCTCGTGGCTCCTAAATGGAAGTTATGCAACTAGAATACATTCTGCAGCTCTGATATATGCAAGTAAAATACAGATCTTGTAAGTACAAGTCTTCTGCAGAACATAAAGCCCAGTACAATACCTGGATGGAGGTGCTATGAAACACGAGTTGCTTCAATACATACTGCAATAGTGGACACAAATTATAAAGCTTCAAAGCATCTCACTTGACTAAAACAGAAGTCATTGGTCTAGGATAAACTGGAACTGAAAAACCTTCAGTACCCATAAAACACTCCATGGAACAAAAATGCACCTAATGATGTTTTTGGACACAAGCTCGAGTATACTTGAAGAGAATTGGTGGCATCTTGAACACGTGGTTTTAGAAGACACCTCATCCGCAAAAAGGCTTAAAGCAATAGTCCTCCCGTCTGCTATTCTGCCCAGAGGGAGGAGAAAGAAAAAAAGGGCAGTATGAGGAGAAATGATAAAGATAAGCAGTAGGATAGCATGTCAGGTAGCAGTATACCGAAGCATTTTGAAACCTCACAGACAATGCAGTAATGATGCAGCATTTTTAACATTAGTATTCGTGGCAGCACACATAGAAAATTAGACATTATGCCATCCACCCAATTGCAGCAATTGGGTGAATAAAAATTACCGTATTTACTCGCATAATGATCGCACCTTTTTGTCAGAAAGATTGACGCAAAATCAGGGATGCAATCATTACGCAGGTTAAATTTCCTGCGAAAAGAAAAAAAAAATTTTTCAACCCGCGTTTGCTGCGGGACACCAAAAAAAATTGCGGCCGGCGGAGCAAGCCGAACGCGATGTTTTATTATTTTCGTGAGCACATTACGGCGCATTGAAACAGTTTCTTCCGTATCAGTAATGAATAATAATGTTAATATCGGCAAGTTTGCGGCAATAACAGCCATGTCCACTTTGAGCGGACAGAAACAGATGGGCGCTCTCAGTTGCCAGTGACATAGAAATACGTGGCCGGCATGCTGCAGAAACTGTGGCGTCTGTCTTCACTACTATCCTAAAACGGCACGTTTCCTCTAAGGGTGGGTGAATATCTTAGCTGTGTTACAAGCGTCGGCGCATGAATAGGGTACACTTTTAACGTATCAGTGTAAACGTGGCTACTATTGTTGCCGCTCGCGATTTGTTGCGTGCCCACAAGTGCAGACGAGAAGAATCGAAAGACGCCTTTTTTGTTGTTGACAACCGTTGTAAAGCCTACACATAATAACGGCAGGTTTGGTTGCAGCTTTGTTTTTTAGTCATGGACGTGCGGAAAGTGATGAAAGTAATGAAATGAGGCATCTACTTAATGTTTGGTGCGTGCAGACTGCTTGGTTTGTCTTGAGGAGTCGTTCGCGTAGCATTCGACAGATGGTAAGCGTGATCAATATTAGCTAGACGGCACACGACATATCGCTGCGGCAAGTTCGGGGTGCGATCATTACACAGAAAATAAAAAAAATCTAATTTTGACGAGAAAATTCAGGGGTGCGATCATTATTCGAGCAAACACGGTATCCAGGTGGAGGGATCGAACCCAGATCTATTGATTTTTGTGGATGGGGGTGTGATTTGCTCTCTGCAACAGGACAAAAATCGGTGCTCGACATTGGAACTGTGATTTTGAATAAAGAAAGGAGTTTCCTTTGTCATGAATTGATGAATATGGGTGGATGGGATCATGTATTTTATTGAAAGGGAACCCCTCCACCCTTATATATTTCTGTATAAATAAACAACCGTTCACTATAAGCTAGCCCTCAAGTTGATGTGTGCGTGGCGTAATTACAGCATCGACGCTAGCCATCGCGGCGTGTCTACTAGCAATCAGAGGCGCCCGCATTTTTAGATATCTCCCATAATTTGACGCGAACTTCATTAGCGCTTTACAAATTTTTCTACAAAACCTTCCTCATGCGCTTCAGGAAAAGTCCAAACTGTGTGACAGTGTTACGCCATCAAATTGTGGGTGCAGAAGTAGAGCGAGAACAAAAAAATAAAGAAATTGCTGTGGTTTGGTTGTGGAAGCCCAGAAAAGGAGAGCCAACGTTCTGACAGAAGAGCCAGTTTTTGTGGCAGCTCTTTCAATTCTGTATATAATTTTTATATGGTCAGTGCAATTGTACATGTCATGCAAGCATGCATTGCTAGAAACCTGAAAAAAAACACTAAGTGGCAGCAAATGGGTTAAGTAATCATCCCTGGAATGTGTTCTGGAGTGGCTGAGTAATACAGCAACAGTACTAATAAGATGTGAAGAAAAAACATGCATTTTGGAGCAGCTACATGTCGAGATGCCATAATGTTTAGGGTTGAAGAGGTTTCCAACATTCAATTGCTTCTCATGCTTGTGCCTTGTCGACCTTCTCATGTCACAGCTATTGTTCCTGCCTTTGTGCTCAAATACTCCAGAAGACCTTACAATTTCAACAATGCAATCCACTTGTTGCCACTTTCCTTTGAAGTTGTCACACTGACATGACATCAGCACACTAACACAGCTCTTTAAGAACACAGGTGCCCACAGAAATAGCTTCAGTTTAATCGTTATGATGTCCAAATTTGACAGAAACCTTAATTTAGATGACCCGCTGTGGTCGCTTAGTGGCTATGGTGCTGCGCTGCTAAGCATGAGGTCGCGGGATCAAATCCCGCCCACAGCAGCTGCATATCAATGGGTGCGAAATGCGCAAGCACCCGTGTACTTAGATTTAGGTGCACATTATAAAGAACCCCAAGTGGTCTTAAATTATTCCGGAGTCCCACACTACGGTGTGCCTCATAATCACATCGTCGTTTTCGCATGTAAAACCCTATCATTTTCTTTAAGTTCAGATCTCATTATTAATAAGCTTATAGATAACTGTCCTACAACGTATGAGATCTGCTACATTGAATAACATTGTATAGTTGAAAGAATTGCTATCTCTCCTGCTTTATATTTGGGTATTTTTCCAAGCCATAACCGGCACCCACTACAGTGGCTCATTAAGTGCGGATTATCATGCAACGTCCTTTACACTACATGACTCTTCTGCAAAAAAAGCTAGAAAAAACAGAAAACGAGATGCTCTACAAAAAGCGTCAGTGTTGCTATTTACATACTTCAAAACGTAACTAAAACAAAGCCCAGGTATACTTAAATTTTTGTGCATTAAATGTAACAATCCTATCTTTCCTATGCAAAGATAGATGAAGACAGTACAGCTAATACACACTGATAACAGCCACTGTATGTTATTTAATGTACAGATAAAAGGCAGAAACAAATCAACACAAGTTGTTTTCAGGCTCAATTAAGTGATGGGCTAATGAAAGAGTTGCATAGCCATTCCTATGCCTAATGCACAGTTAGGCGTAGCTATGCCTAATACCTCTGTCACACTGGGCGTTTTAATGTCATTCGAATCGAATGGCATTTCGTGCAACGAACGTCATTCGCCCGCGGAGGTGCCACACTCGAAAAATAATGTCATTCGGTGGCGATCATCCCGAAAAAACATGGCGACTAAAGTAGAACAAGTTGGGTATAAAGTGCTAGCATATGTGCAGATAAAGTTCTTGGTGTTGGGTTAACCAAAACATGCAACCAGGAGCCCGAGTGTTTACAATATGGCCGACGAGCAGAGTGGCGGTGGCATGGGCGGCGGCCAGACACTGCTGAGCTGGAGAGTAACAAAATTTTGTGACAGTCTGCCGTATAGATTTTGTCTCTTTAAAGTAAAAAGTCCAATAACTCTATTGCTGTCACGGACGTACCGGTATGTCTTCGCGGACGTACCGGTATGTGCTTCCCCCCACAGTGTCACTGACGTACCGGGACATTCTCTATCGTGCGTTCGAAATTTCGCGCCTGAGCGCTAAGCTGGCGCTCCTGGACTGGCCGTGCCATCTGTTGAATCTTTCAACAAATTCGTATTTTCGCCCCACACTGTGTTGTTGCATGTTTTGAAGAGTATGGTGTGATTGCCACTCGCCCTCTCTCTTTACTGGGTGGCACGTTCGCTGGATCATGCGTCCCGCGCGTGTGGTTATGGGTTCAAGGGTTGTTCTGCTATCTCCGCTGGTTTGAAGGTTTTTATTTTTCTTTTGTTAGTGTGCCTGCTACGGCGCGTCAAGTTCAGGGGCACGCGCCCTTGCCTCTCCGAAAAGAGACCGACACATGATCGATTACTGCTTTCGCTCTCTCGCCGCACCCTTGCTTCCGAGTTGCAGCAGTAAACGTAAAGCCCAACGAACTTTGTTTTAGCCTTTTTCCATCTCCCTCTGTCTTTTTGATCACACAACGTCCCATTCCTCTCTGTTGTGCGGGCGACTCAAAGCACATCCTCCCTGCGCGCGGTTACTTTCGGATGGCTGAGTGTGCTGGACCTTCGTCTGCTCATTGGAGCGGTGGCTCTTCCGATTCAGAATACGAGCCGAGCTCAGATTTGGACTAGGACAGCGTCTCATGCGAGAAAGAGGTGAGTTCCGCATCGTCAGATTCGGATGTTGAATGGTTATAGTCACGCTGATGATGATGTTTACCAACAACAGCTGCAGAGCACTGAAACGTGCATATTCCATTGACTATGTTATATCTAAAGCAATCATAATCAAAAATGAATTCCTATGTTCATTCTCTGTTATGCTCATTCCCTGCAACCAAGCCGACACTGGGGGTGCGTCACGGCCAGGAAGGTCCGACAGCAAAAGGGTTAAACACGGAAAAGTTATTATTTCTTTACGAGTACGGCTTTTAATTTGCAAACGCTCTGTCCTGTTTTGCTTTGTTTCTGGGGTTGAGAGTACACATTCGCTCCGAGTGCGAAGCCCAATGAGTTTCTCGAAATCATTCGAGTGCGGAAGTCATTCGGTGCTAATGACATTAAATATCACTGTGTAACAGCCGAATAATGTAATTCAATGCTAGTGCCATTTGATTCGAATGACATTAAAACGCCCAGTGTGACAGGGGTATAACTGTGCATAGCATATCTTAAACGACACCTGAGCAAACGTATGAAGTGGCTTTAATTTATATTTCAAATAAGTTTCACACGCTATCTTCATGTATTTACATTAAACATATTTTTAAAGCTGTTTCAGAAGAATCTGCCTAAATTTTCTGCAGGTATGGAACATCAGCCAAGGTTTCTGCTGCGTATAAGCTAAACATGTAGCACTTGGACATACATTGCCAACTTGCAAGCAATAAGAAGGCATGGAAACAACTCAATCCCTTCTTTATTACTTGCAAGTATGAATTAACGCACCACCTCAAGTCATGTGAAGTGTTGCAACTTGCTCTATTAGCCCAATTCTATTTTTTCAGTTAGCAACCGTATCCCATCAAACCATATGCATGTTTATGATATTGACACGTAAATATGGTAGTTCTGACATTTAAAAACAAAACAATCGGAAATCTTGTTTTAATGTTGGGACAAGTTTTATTTGTAATTAACATGATCTATATGCCTTGACTTAAGCAAATACCATGACTTAAGTGCAACCATATAAAAAATTTGCAACGAAACCTTCTAAAAATATAAAGTAGAAATACTTGATATTTACTGCTACACGCAGGCTGATACATTTTTGCAGATGTTGAAAATTTGGGAGAACTCAACATATGAGCCATAATGACGTGGACAAGGTTTCTGCACGTAAGTGTAGGGAAAACATTAAAGCAACGTAACTAGCATTCATATGCTGCCATTTTAACCTCACCTTCACGTGTCTCTGACCCCCTCTCTTCCATTAACCCTCTCAGGAGCATGACGAAGCCATGACTTAGTGGTTGACTCAACATCATCCCTTGTACTTTGTGGCAAGCGCCTCCTGACAGCAGCTGGAACAAAGCAACAAATTTACATCAATGAATAGAACACTGCCCATCTAAAGTGCAGTTTGAAAACAACCAAAAGGAAACTTTGCCCTCTGGTACTGGTTGCAGAAGTGGTGTGCTAATGTAATAGTGCTAACACACAGATAGGCACACCAGCAAGAGTACGGAGAGGTAGAAAAAGCACAGGTGCGGGATGCTCTTTGTCACTATCGTTGTGTCACATAAGATGGTATGCATTATGCTGCCTTATCTGATTTGACTGTTAAACAATTTTGTTACTCTTCTCATGGGTGAAGTTTCTCACACATAGCGAAGCACCTTGTAAAGCAAGCATTACACAAAAGACTCAACGAGCATATAACTGCATAAGAGGGAACACATACTGAACAAATGCTGACACAGCCGAAGATCAGCAAACATCCGTTTTCCTTTCTTTCGATGCCATGAGTACTCAGCAGCCAGCTTGTCGGCAAACAGGTATATAAGCATACGCTTCACTGCCGCATTTGGGGTCCGGCCCCCAAGTTGCACGAGTTCGTTGACCTGGAAAACCAAAAGGCAGCCAACCAGATTCAATATTCCTACACTAAATCATTTTCACACACCTAACAGTTCTGCACTTTCAATGCACACTTTCCAGAGAAAGTAGATCTATAGCTTTACATGAAATAAATAAATAAAATAGGCAACACGTGCAGCCAGTGCCATTTTTGACAAGGCAGACAGAATGTTTGCAAATTCTTAATAACTTCCCTCGGAGAAAATAATGCCACCAAAGAATGTGAACAAGAAACCAAAGAACTGAAAAGCCCCAAAAAGGGTCATTCAAGAAATTTTGCACAAAGTGATGTTAGTTGACCGGTGGCACATTTTCTATGAGACTGCCTACACATGAGCGGCATTGAGGCTAACTGATATTTCAGCTCACCAGGACATTAGCATCCTCTGGACCAAGCGATGCTTCAAAGTTCAGAAGGGCATCCACCGTCTCAAACGGCTGCTGCACTAGTACAGCGGGTGCAGAGGTCACCTTGCCTTGAGCCACACAGGCATCCAGATTGCTCAGAATTTCCTGTACAGTCAGCCTCATGATGTTTAACAGCCGAAGTACCTGTGATTGAAATTCTGAATAATAAAGGAAGAAGTTAATGATTTCAACAGAGCAACCATGATGTGCGTGAACAAGCATGACAGCCATGTACTACGCTTCAGACAGATGCTCACATTGCAAGTTATATGGTATGGCAGACAAGTCAAAAGAAGCTAATGCCTTTTGTTTACTAACAAAATACTTGAGAGCAACTAGTATACAAAAAAGCATATATTACAGGGGCGCTGAGACACTTTCCTAACTAACCATCGAAAGGCCTCACTTTCAAAGTATGTCATCCCAAAAATCTCATGGTGCAAAAATTATTTGACTCCTTGAACTATAAGTGGAGCTATTGCACCAATACCTGGCTGTCTCTCTTTTCATGTCTGCTAGCATGCTGGAAGCTACACAGCGGAGAAGCCAAGAGGGCAAAGCCCCATCCAAAAGTTCAGTGTCGCGGGGGCGACAAGGCCCGTTGTGGCACGGCGGCCACAGTAGACTGCGCTATGGAGCACGCCATTGCCATACCGGAGGCCATGCGCAGCAGACGCAGCTACATGCTGTGTAAACATAAATTTTTTTGTCCTGTTGAGATTCACAAATAAATTTAATCGCACAGAAGTGTGGCCCCTAAAAAAATACTGTGTAGTTCAGCTTACCATGTGGTGGTAATGTGACTGGGGCAGGCGAAGCAGCTGGCAAAGCTGGTGCAACTGGCACTGGTGTTACGGCTGGCACTGGCGGTATGGCTGGCAAAGGTGGGGCAGCTGGCACACATGACGTAACTGGAAGAGGCGAGGCTGCTGGCATGGGTGAGGCCACTGGCAGAGGTGACACAACTGATGCAGGTGAGCAAGGCGATGCAGGGAAGGCAGCTATTCAAAGACAGGGTGTCAAGAGACACGATGAAATTAGACAAGCTTGACAGCAGCTCTGCCAACAGCTTTACAGTGCCGCAGTGTCTACAGGTTCAGAGCAACAGCTGAATACCAACTAATAGAAAGCTTTGAGCTGTTATGATATGTGGATGAGCTGCAGACAAAGCTGCAGTTACAAAGAGAGGTGTTTAGGGAATTAATGTTACATATGCAGAAACGTCATTTTCAGTGGCATCGAGTGCATTGGATATGCAGGTTTCTTAAAGCCAGTCTGGATAAGCTCCAAACTGGCTTTACGGTGGGCGTGACGGAGGAACTCTGTTAGCTTTGTACTTTTACTACCTTTCTTCACGAATATAAGTCAAGATTCCTTGGTAAAAAACTAGGTTGATAGCTCATTTTGGGGCAGAATTAAAAAAAAGAGGGTAACCGATATCAGTATAAATATGCTACTATATCTAATGACGATGTGAGGGAGAGTCTGTTCTATACATATACTAACATGGCACACAAAAGCAAATACTTGCTATTTGCTTTGCACTGGTTTAAGGAAATCTATAAAAATTGGTAAAAAGAATTATGACATGCACATGTTTACTGTAAAGGCAGTATCATAAAAAATGTAGCAAATTATCCCTTTTAGATGTTCACACAACACCGCAAAGATAATATATCCCTTCCCTTCTGAGCAAGAAGGAAATGTTCTGTCTGCAAGTGAAGACTTAATTGCTGTAAAGACAACATTCAGTTAAACAATTCACACAACATGTAAAGCATAGAGTTCCACAAGCAGACTTGGTCAACAAAGTGGGCATGACAACAGGTAGACTCACCCTGGAGAAAGTTCACTGGCGCTGGTGGCGGTGGCAAATCTTCAGAGTGCTGGCTGTCAGACGACTGGCAAGGTTCCCACACAACAGCTGGGGTTCTTCTTTTTTGCGGCGGTTCAGAGTCGCTCCCGAGGTCTGAAGTGTACTGCGACTTGTCCAACTTCCTGCGCGCTTCATCATATGATCCTAGAAGTTCAACAAACAATAGCAACAAATTACTTATGTACTGAAAATCATCACCTAAACTGGCATTGTCATAGTGCTACAGCGAGTTATGAGATTTCCAAAAACTAGAGGTAGACGAATATGAACTTTTTCGAATACGAATACTAAGTACCAAGCATCCAATAGTCAAACGCAGATGCATATATTTACAGCAGGAATATTTATTTTGGTATAGTTTGGCGGCACACATGTATTGACTAGTACAGAAAGGACTGCTATCAGGAACAGCTGGTCAGCTTTAAAGAAAAGATGACCAGTCTTCATTACAAAAACTGCATGAATAGCCTCTCAATAACATTACAGCCTGGTTGCGAACAAGCTCTCCAAGAAAGAATGGCTGCTGTATAACTAGCTTTCCAAAAACGCTAAATAAATGGCTGCTGAAAAAAAGACCAGGAGTTTCAGAAAAAGAAAAAGCTACAGGCTTCTCCGACCAATCAGCTGGACGAACAAATCTTAAAAGTGCTCTTCCACGCCCTGTCATCTGCTAGTGGCGAGAGCTGCAGCACAGGTTGCGGCAGCATCTACGAAGACTGCAAGTGAGCAGCGAGATCAGTTGTTGTGATATCAGTGGTAGAAAATTAATTCCATGTTCACTCTGACACCAAAAAGATGCTACTTTTCCAAGATATTGCATGGTACGGAGGAGGGTAGCAGAAATGGCGGAAGCGGAGGGTTCATAAGGAGGGCTCGACCATGTCCCATGAAATGGTGGCGCTGCCTCTTGATCCATCTTGTACAATCTACATCACTACATGTACAATCTACTGTCACTACATCTCGATGCGCAGAAATCTGCGCTCGCAGGTCCCGTAGCCTTTGCTCCACTGTGAGGCACTACTGAAATAGAGTAGAAATACTTCCTTGTTTAATAGAATGAAAATTTACCCGTTAACTGTTAATAGCTGTATTCAAACTTGGAATATTTGCCCATCCATAACAAAAACTACTGTGCATGCATAGTGTGAACTATCATTGCATGTGGTGGAAGTAGTATGACCCCAGGAAATTTTGGAAGACCAGGCTAACACTCAATAATTGCAATAGTATTTGCATACAGGAAGTGGCCATGTGGAAGGATTCATATGCACTTACATTGTCCATGTGCAGTAAACAAAACCGTTAACAATTATATATACGTGTTGATGAGCAGCAACAGTGGCACTTACCAAACAGCCCCTTCACCTGGACCTCGTATCCTTGCCATGGTGGCAAGTAGGAACATGGATGTTTTTTTCTTATCATAGATGTCAGTCGGTCCAATGGTACTTTAGGCCACATGCATATGTCGTCCGAGATCCATGAGGATGGCACAACCTCTACCTCTTTTCCACCAATAAAATCGACAATTGCATAAGCCATCTGGAAACAGAACTTTGCATGAACATAGACCACTTTTTCTTCACAGGAAACAGAAACATCAAATTAAATGAAGCGTTGATTACAACACTGAAAGGCAAGTGTTACGCAGACCCACTGGTAGAATGAAAACAAGCACACGAATTACGCAATTCAGTTGGTGTGGATCTCTGGAAGAACTATGTACTAGCTGGCGTGAGGCAGCAACAACATTTTCTTCGGATTCCTTAGAGGCCACACCGTATTCCTTGACAGAGTGGAGACCAAAAAAATTCCTATTCGTGAGGACTCAAAGGGTGATGTGTAAAAGTCTTCTCTGTGATTAAATTCTTGTCCAACAATGCAAACTTCGTTTGATGCTTTCAGATAGCAAAACTACTGCACAAGAATAATGTGACCGTCAAGCATTACACAATTGTTGCCAGTAGACCCACTAAGCAGGAAAGTGCCACATCTAGCTGCACCAAATTCAAGACCAGTGCAATCGGGGGGCAAAGGTCCAGTGTCCTGCGGGCGAATGAGCTCAAAATCTGTTGGGCCTTCAAGAAACACATGTGGCAGCTGTAACCTTTCCAACATTCTATTTCGTAATTGTTGTAATGGCTTCTCGTGCTTTCGAAGCTCCTTTTTGATATGACGCATGTTATTTTCAAAGGGGAAAGCGTTGAACGTGTCAACAGGACCATGAAACTTAATATCTTCAGCAAGGTGTATAAGGCAATGGACATTGTATGAAACGTGTTCTTCTCCATAGATTGTAGTGAAGGAGTGAACAAAGTGCCTCAGTAGAGCTCCAGCATAGTCGGCATGTTGAGAACACAATTCGTTGTTGGCGAGAATGGAGAGTGAAGAATGCAGAACTGTGAAGTTACCATACAACTTGGGGCTTAGCACAGATTTCAGTATAAGAGGGCCGGTGTAAAACAAAAAGTGGCGGAGTTCTGCAGCTTTCCACCGTTCAACTTCAGTAACAGGACGTGTCTTTCTGCAAAATTCTATAGGAATGTGCAGCTTCAAATTTTCAGTGGCCTCATTCATGAGCTTGCGCTCAAGTGGGCCAAGACGAATGGACAGTCGCCCAGTCAGCCAAAGCATCAAAAGTTTTTTTACTACACCAAGCAGCACTAAATGCATATAGCCCAGTGGAATGTCTCTCACTGTGTCAAGTGGCAAATCAACAAGAACAGAGGTACCCCTCTGTTCCACATCTTGTTGTCTACGAAAGCTGCTATCAGAGCGCATTTCACAACCTGTCTCCAGAAGAACTACCCTGCCTCCTCTGTAAGAACCTTCGCATGCGCACTTCGGACAACTACTATAGCCAGAATGGCCTTTAGTCGAAAGGACGAATGAGCACGCCGGAGCATCACATATAATTGCCTTCACTGATACAGTAATACTGCAACCACTAACGATTAGGCCATCTTCAAGCAAGCCATTTAACTCGGTTACAAATGGTAAAAGAAAGTCATTTGCAGACTCTAGCTTGCTTGGCCCAACAAATGCACCAACGAGAAATGGAGTTTGTTTGTTGCAGTTGACAATAAGGCACTGTATCGGCCAAAGTTGAACGTTGGAACTTTTCGATAATGGTAGTCCGCCAATATTAAACGACAACAACAGTGTTTCTGGCAACTGACCACAACCACTTAATGCTTGCAGCAATCCTCTGTGAAGCCCGAAATGACAGTAATGACCGGGAGAAAGAACAGTAATAGGGCATTCGAAGCACGACCCTCGCGGCGTTTTCAAAAGAGTGCGGGCGTCCCTCGGAAGAGCCGAATGACATGGATGCTGCCTCAAAATTTTTAAAAGGTCACTCAGTGCATCCCTTTTTATCCTGTGGCTCACGGCCCATGCCTGTAACTCTCTACCAAGGTTTTCACTGTCGCCGGTAGCTGACTCGTTGCTGAAAGTGTCGTCTGGTGATGGCCCAAGGTCTTGCAAATAGAGCAAATTGCCGCAAACGCCACCCGCAGCAGATGAATCTGGGTGCAATGTCGTATCGGTCACGCCAACGGACTGCGTCGCGACACTGGCATCTGACTGCGGTCGACAAAACAGCTCTGACCAGTTTTCATCGGAGGTAGACCCATCAGGGGCGCTACGATCTCCGTTAGGACAGTTATCCAAAGGCACCACTCCAGCCGAAGTTCCATTATTGGGCGAGAACACACGTTCGCCTAAGATGTCTACAAGTTGTTTACACTGCTGACCAGCTCGCTGAGCAATGCGGATCCGCTTATTTTCAAGCTCCATAGTTTCTCTCCGTCAACTACACGCATACGTGCCAGGCGGAGAGCACTGAATTGAACATAAGGGGCACCAACCGACGCACTTATCACTACACACCGTCACTTGACACGAAGAAAAACTTCTCCAAAAAGAAGTACTCGCAAAAAAACTTACTGTGCAACAGGACAATGCCGAAACAGTGTCCAGGAAAAGTCGTCGCGGCGTCGAACTGCGAGCGCGGGGACAATAACGTTGGCGGGAAGCCCATGGGAAGCCTATAGGTGCGAATTGCGGAGTTGACAACTGGATTGACCCGGCTTGTTACGCGTAGTATGCGTGAGCGAGCGAATCTCGAAGGCAGTGTTCTTGCGCACTAAGATTTCAGAGGCGATTGCAGGAGCCAAAGTGACGTCAAGGTAGCCTATTATAGTTCATGCTTTTAACACCACTAGAAGGCTACGTTTACATGGACCTTACGAGAGCGGATCGTTGACAAACATATATCCATGACCTCCATGACGTGTATTCTGACTTCGCATTCACTTTTGTTGCATGCAGTCAGCAACAGCACGGCCTTCGAGATTGAAGATTTATACCGATCGAGCGTTAGCCGTCGTTGGGCCCTGGATTTGGACAAGACGTCCCACGATTAATTTAGCCATTTGGCCTTCCCTCCATATAAAGCACGGCGCGTAAAAACAGTTTTTACGAAATATTTTTTGCGTAAATACACCGTTAAAAACTTAGCTGCACGGATATCGTAGCAGACGCCCAGTGCGTCCTAGAATGGAAACACGTAACTGAAGCGTTCATTCGCATCCTTTGTAATAAACTCAATAATTAACCTGCGGACTGCAGCATCTATTGCGCGCTCATTGCGCCAAGCTTAAAAATTAATTGTACAGCCGACGTCCACACACGTACTCCAGCGTATATACCCTACACACTTCATCGGTGGCAATTCAATTGGGCCGGGCGAGAAGCGCGTAAATTAATTACTGGTTTAATTTAAAACTTACTCCATTGTTGTAAGTACTGCGAACGACCCCTTAGGTGACCCTGTCGCAATGTCCGCATTGGGATTCTTATTGTAAGTCCGGTGGATGTTCGGACACGGCTTCGGACAGGCTCAGCATACATCCGATATAGTAAGTACCGCAAACGTCTCGTGGACGTTCCGCTCGCGACGTCCGCTTAAGGACGTTCGCTCTATGTCCGGCGGATGTTTGTGCTCGGCTCCGGACATGCGGACCTAAATCGGATATCCGTCGGACAATGCGTGCCGTCTGGGATATGGTGGTGAGCTGCTACGCACGAGGTGGCGGTATCGAATCCCGGCCATGGCGACAGCATTTAGATAGGGGAAAAGCACCCGTGCACCTAAATTTGGGTGCACTTTAATGAACTCCACGCGGTCCCAATTTCCGTAGTGCCCACTACCGCGTACCTCATAATCAGATGGTGGCCACTATTACCATCGGAGGGTTGCAGTCGCCAATCATTCACTTCGGCACGAAAGGCACACCGCAAGGATCGGTTCTGTCCACTTTTCTCTTTACCGTGGCTTTACTTGGACTACCGCCGGAATTACCTAGCATCCCCAACCTCAAGCATAGCCTCTAAGCATATGACATCCCCTTGTGGGTGACCGCGGGCTGCGACGGGCACATCCAAGACAACCTGCAGCAAGCCATCAACGAGGTTGCTGCATACGTATAACCGCGTGGCATGGTGTGCTCCCAACAGAAATGGGAGCTCCTTCTATACAAGCCTAATTGGGGAGGTCAACGTCCTGACCCTCATGGCGCCCCCCCCCCCCCCACCCCGAGATACATCTCCACGTGCATCAGCAACGCACACCTACAGTACTTAGCACCCGTATGTTTGGCGTACGCATCCAACAAAACGACATAAACACGGATACTCAATATATTAGATACTCATGTACACTAAACTACTCGCCTCATAGCACGCATCGCAAATCGACATCACGACATGAAAGTAAACAACCTGATATGCCTGGTAGCTACCTACACCTTGAGTGCGAGCACCTATGTCACCCCGTAGCTCAGCCTTAGCGCAACTGACAAGCTCAAACTCTATACCATGATCAAGATAGCCTGTAAACAAGCCCTACATCTTGCCATTTCCGCCTCAAACGATAAACTGGACGCCCTCGGCATTGACAACACCATAGAGAATTTTATTGAAGCTCAGCGTATTAGCCAATACGAACGACTCGCCAATTTCACCACGGGCAGGCACATTGTTGGCACCCTGGGCATAACCTAGACCACGCAATTTCGACCAAAAGTAGCCGTCCCTTCGAATATTCGCGCTCAACTAGTTATCCTGCCCATACGTCGCAATATGCACCCTGAACAAAATCAGGAGCGACGTGTAGAGAGGGCTAAATGGCTAAAAAAGCACTACGACCAAGCTGCAGACGTAGCCTACGTGGACACAGTGGAATACCCCAACGAGAACGCCATCGAGGTCGCCGCAGTCGCGGGGTCGCAGTACCGCCTCGCCGCGACCGCATCAATACTCAGCAATCAACGCAAAGAAGGAGAAGAAACGGCCATTACATTGGCCTACGCCTGTACCAATCTACACTGTATCATCAGCGATTCCAAAACGGCCATTCCGAACTACACTAGAGGAATGATAGCACCCCAAGCACAAAAGGTACTTTCCAACACTCCTCTCTCAAGGCCACGTCACGTCCAGATAATGTGGGCCCCTGGTCACTCGGGTCTGGCTGGAAACAAAGCCGCCACGATGCCGCCCGAGCTCGCGCACACCGGGTGCATAATCCTTCTCCTGCGTCTTCCAATGCTGACGAGCCCTGAGTTCTGCACCGCGGTCACATGCGGGACCAAATGGTCACATTCAAAGAAATCCTCCTCCATTACCGCAGTGAGTGGTTACGCTACCCTCCAGCAAGCAAAACACTGAATATATCACAATCCACCACTTGGTGACTACTCCAGACGCGAACTTTCCTAAACCCAGTGCTATACAACCGCATTTGCCTAGATGCATACTCCTTACTCTGCCAAGCGTGCGAGGCTCGCGCTGACGTCGATCACATTATTTGGGCATGCCCCGCCACACTAACACCCACCGCTCTAACACCATATGCATCATAACGACGGCCGAGCAGTGTGAGACTTTGCTGCTCAGCCTGAACCCAGAAGAGCAGCTCCGGATGGCCGAAGACGCCGCAAGAAAGCAAGGACTTGCCGCTTTCGCAGGAAGGGGGGGACTGAAGTTAGCCTCCGAAACCCCGCAACGCCAGGACCCCATGAAGGGCACAATAACGTGAATCTCTCTCAGAATCAGAACGTTGTTTGGCGCGTAAAACCTCATAATTGTTTTACCTTAAATCTAAAAACAATCTGAAAGCATCAATTACGGCACTTCATTGTTTTTTTATGTTTTTCAACTGACACTTGATTAGCATTTTATTTATGCCGCTTTATCGCTTTTTTGTGGTTTCGTAGAACTAATGTTTCTTGTACTTTTTGATTATACCAGGTAATTCAGTCAGTCCACCTCATTTATAGTGGTTGCTTTAATTTTAGACACCATGCACTGTAAGTATGTTTCGATTGGATCTGTGCTCCCAGTATGTCAGAGGTTACTCTTCTGTTTATTATGCAAAATGTCTATTTTGTTTGCTTTGACTCTATTTTTGCATTGCTGTATTTGCCTGTCCTTGCCCTTTGCAATGAGTCATGTTCGCAGTCAAGCCTGTGTAGCTGCTTTTCGAGCTCGGGCCTCAGCATCCCGAATGTTGGAACATAATTTTATTTTATTTTCTTAGATTAAACATAACCACACTAGACAGAATTAATGAAGCCAAACAAAGTATAAGGGAATGTAATTGTTATGCTTTGTTGAAATGTAGAAGCAGTAAAGTGAGAGAACGCCAGTGCCAACGCGCGCTTATTTCTATGTGGGTCTGTTTGCTTTTTCGCAAAAGGAGCATAAAAAACATAGTGGAAAAACAAGAGGGAGTAAACTGTCCGTGCGTTCGCTAGGCCTAGTTGCCGAATATAAAAAAAAACATACCCACAATATTCAAAAAGATAGCCACAAAGAAACGGTCAATTAGAGTCGTTATTTTTCACCACTATGGCGCAGTGAATTTGTCCGGAAAAGTATGTACGTCTTAGTGCTTATCAAAGCGTAGAAAAGGGCTGTTAGGTCTTTCGGAAATATTTCACTGCCTCCGCTTAACGGGGTCTATGCAACTACTTCGTTGCTGAGATTGGCGGAGTATAATTGCCGTGGTCAGCATTTCGCCACTAACATGTACTGGTCAGAACACAGCTTACACTAACAAGTCGACAAGGGTGTCGTTGTGGACCTTTTGACTCACCATGTTGAGGCGCATTTTCTAGCGAAAAAAAGAACACGTATCGAGCAGGCACACTTTCGTTTGTTTTCAGCAGCAACGCCGTGTGTTTCCTATTTGTACTTCATTGTGTGCGATAGTTTTCTTGCGCTAGAATATTGCCTCAAAATTTAACAAGACCTTAAAAAGCTAGGATTCTTGCGAAGCGCTCCTCCGGTAGTACCACCACACACAAAGCGTTTTTCAAGAACCTCTATTTTCAAGAAAATTATGTTCACAGAAATCTTGAGGCTTGAAATTACTAACAGCGGTAGAACAAGCAATGCCGCTAAATTGAAAGTTCGGGCAAGAGCACTTGTCTTCTTTAAAAAAGAAAAAAGAATATTTGATGATTACAAGTGTTCCTGTGAGAACGTTGGCTTCAGCGATATTCTTTGTTCTACTGTTGTTAAGTGCAAAGTGTGTTAACATAAAACACCCTCATAGACGATCTTAGCGTATAGCGTTACGATATAGAATACATATGAAAAGTCCGACAATAACAAAACAAAATCAGTGTAAAAGGAACTTTCGTTTTATTTACTACGGTTCTAACTGGAATTTCCTGCCTTCATTTGATCTCGCTTCAGTAAAGCACATCCCGTTTCTGAGCGGTGCCTTGCCTAAATTCTAAAACCTTTGTTCACCTAGGTTAATGAAAACTGTTACGCTTCGCCAAGTAATTGCGTACATATTCTAAACGCGTTACGGGAGGAAAGCAGCACAAACGTAATATTTCATCGTTTTGTCCTCAAACATGTTTAATTAAGTAACCCTTTCTTACGTAAGCGGTTGAACGTTGGAACTGTTTGCTGGCAAAACCTAATCGCTGCCTTGATAAGGATTCCAGAAAGCGCATCGCGGAGTGTTCAAGTTAGTATGGTTTTGTAGTTTGTTCGTGGGTTCTATGCATGTTAAGTTCTTTTTTCGCGTTGTCTGCTGTACACATCACGGGCATATATTTTACTGCCATTCGTCGTGTTTGTTTCATGTGGTACTACCCCACTCCTGCAAGAGCCTTTAAATAAAGAGGAAATCAGACATCCACCCTTTCGTAGCAACTGCTACAAAGGAAACTCATACGGGTTCCTCGAAAGAAAAGCCTCGCAGTTGAAGGAAAAATCGCCCTGGTCCGGGACTGGAACCCGGGATCAGCGGCGTTCCGGGGAAGCCGCTCTACCATCTGAGCTAACCAGGTGGCCAGCAGATGGTAGGGGCGAAGTCGAATTTGTCGACAACTCAATGCACAGGCAAGTGTTTTGACGTAATAGTTCTGCGCAAACCCGCAAGGCGAAGAGAAGTAGTTAAATAAGGAAAAAATCCGACATCCACCCTTTCGTAGCAACTGCTCCAAAGGAAACCCATACGAATTCCTCGAAAGAAAAGCCTCGCAGTTAAAGAAAAAATCGTCCTGATCCGGGACTGGAACCCGATACCACCGCCTTTCCGGGGCAGCCGCTCTACCATCACAGCTAACCAGATGGCCAGCAGATGGGGCGAAGTCGAATTTGTCGACAACGCGAAGCACACGAGAGAGTTTTGACCCAATAGTTTTGCGCGAACCCGCAAGGCGGAGAGTAGTAGTTAAATAAGGAGAAAATCCGACATCCACCCGTTCGTAGCACTGCTACGAAGGAAACCCATACGGGTTCGTCGAAAGAAGAGCCTTGCAGTTGAAGAAAAATTCGTCCTAGTCCGGGACAGGAACCCGGGACCACCGGCGTTCCGGGGCAGCCGCTCTACCATCTGACCGAACCAGGTGTTTAGCAGATAGTAGGGGAAAAGTCGAATTTTCGACAACTCGAAGCACAGGCAAGTGTTTTGACGTAACAGTTCAACGGAAGCCCGCAAGGTGGAGAGAAGTAATTAAATAAGGAGAAAATCAGACAGCGACTCGTTCCTAGCAACTGCTACAAAGGTACCCATACGGGTTCCTCGTAAGAAAAGCTTTGCAGTTGAACAAAAATTCATCCTAGTCCGGGACAGGAACCCGGGACCACCGGCGTTCCGGGGCAGCCGCTCTACCATCTGACCTAACCAGGTGTTTAGCAGATGGTAGGGGGCAAAGTCGAATTTTCGACAACTCGAAGCACAGGCAAGTGTTTTGACGTAACAGTTCAACGGAAGCCCGCAAGGTGGAGAGAAGTAATTAAATAAGGAGAAAATCAGACAGCGACTCGTTCCTAGCAGCTGCTACAAAGGAAAACCATACGGGTTCCTCGTAAGAAAAGCTTTGCAGTTGAACAAAAATTCGTCCTAGTCCGGGACAGGAACCCGGGACCACTGGCGTTCCGGGGCAGCCGCTCGACCATCTGAACTAACCAGGTGACCAGCAGATGGTAGGGGCGAAGTCGAATTTGTCTACAAGTCGAAGCACCTTATGGGTTTCCCCGGAACTATTACGTCAGAACTCTTGACTTTGAGTCAAACTGTTGTGTGAGCGACGCGACTACGACCGGAGCAGAGGGCGCGGCACCTGTCATGCGGACAGCATGGCTCACCCGCTTCTACTGTTTTTGCAGGTTGGTCCTCAGTGCACTGATTGTTACTACCGAAGTGACGACAGATCTTTGGTTATCCTGCCGTGCCCTCGCAGGTTTTGGTGCATTCTTATTGATAGTTGGTCCATGATGTTGCTATTAGTGTCAAGAGACATAGAAGAAAATCCCAGGCCTAAATCGGCCGAGCTGCTGCAAACAATTATAGAGAATTAGGCGGCGACTGACTGATCTTCGACTATCCTCAATAAGCGAGAACACCGTGCAGTTAAATGCAAAAACAGATCGACTGACTGAATTCCTTGTCATGATACAGGAAATGAACAAGAAAATTGGGCATCTTGAGGCTATAGTTCGGCACAAGGCTGAAAAATTGATCGAGTATAAAAACCGCAGCTGGCGTAACAACTTGTTGGTTTTGGGAATCCCGGAGGAAAGCGGTGACTCAGAGGTGAACTTAAGGGCAGCTGTCGTTGAACTGTTTCATGAAAAAGTGTGGGTTCAAGGTAAAACTAGAAAGAATTCATTGCATTGGCAAAAAAAAAAGTAAACGACCGATACCAGCTATTATGAAGTGTAATGATACCAGAGAAAAGGAGCAGGTACTGAAGAACTGCAAAAAAAGGAAAATCAGTTAGTATCAGCAATGATTATGCGAAGAAAACAGTAGATGTGCGACGGAAGTTGTGGGCGAGCGCGTCTGCCGAAAGGGCGAAGGGCGCGAAGGTATTTTTGATCGACGACAGGCACAAGGTAAATTATAAGCTTTACGTATGAGACCATGAAAACAGCGCACGTTTCCTCCTAATCCCCAGAGATAAGAACACGCATCGCTCACAAAGGACAGATGACAGGCTTGATGGTTCTGGTCCCTCAGCCAGTCCCAGCGATTCTCCGTGTACTTCATCCCTTTTATAGCTCCGAATCTTGTCACTGAATGCAGACAGTATTGTTAATAAGGTAACTGAGTTAGAATACGTGTTGCTGACGAAGACCGCTCATGTGCTAGTGGTAAGCGAAACATGGCTGAACAGCAATGTACCTAGTCACTGTATAGTGCCACGACGCTACCGAATGTTTAGATGGGTTAGGGACACTCGTGGTGGAGGCGTTACGATTAGTGTTAAACATCGCATTGATTTTACAACGATTTAAAGTACTATCCCTGAGATACTGCGGATCAAATTTACTTACGCGAGCACTGTATATCTTGTTGGCGCAGTATATAGGCCACCTGCCACTGCACCTGAGTTTTTGGATAAGCGGAATGATTTCTTATGCAATTATTTGGGCCGTAACAACAGACTAATAATGACCGTGGACTTTAATCAACCTAATATTAACTGGGACAGAATACTACCTGGGCACGTCGAAATTTCTAGTAGCGAAAAGCTGCTTCAAATAATGATCTCGCACAATGACAACACGAGGGTAACGCCTGAATCTCGCCCACTGTTGGACTTGGTGTTTCTTTCGAATAAAATAGGTGTCTATACAGTGTCTGTGGAAGATGGTCTATCAGCTCATAAGACGGTTCTTGTACACATAGTGTCTAGCGCAAGCACTCGTTCCGAGGCGTTTATACCTGTGCAAGTTTAAGATTATAGTCGGGCAGACGACACATCTATTCTTGATTTCTCAGAATTGTCATGTGACCAGTTTGAACTTGTGTGCGATTGTGAATCGGTTGACGAACTATGGTAGCGCCTCAAGAAAATCATAAGACATTGCGTTGATAGTTTCATACCAACTCGATTAAAACATATAATACGACGGAACCCTTCGATTAGTCCACATATTATTTATATTAAGCGCAAAATAAAGCGCTTACGCAAAAGGGAAGGTATCTCCGCTGAGGTGTCGAAATTGCGAAAGGCATTGAAAATGGCTCTGAAGGAATCAAAAGAGCGGTTCTCTAACCAAACAATAAATACCTTTATGAAAACATCACCTCAAAAATTCTGGCTTTACCTGAAAGACGAAAAAGAACAAATAAGATGCAAGTTAACCATGTAATACTAACGCAAAAAGCAAATATTGCGAGTCATTTTAACAATTTCTTCTAATCAGTTTTGTCAGTGCCTAGCAGCAATTGCGCAGGCGCCTGTCTGCCATCTTCCTTTTAGTGTGGGATGGAAAATCTGGTCGTCACTCAAGCAGGCTTTTAGATTCTAAGAAGGCTGGCGGGCCGGATGAAATGCCAACATAATTTCTAAGGCGATACGCGGAGTGGGTGTCAGTTTTCTTAAATTTAATCTTTGTGAACTTATTGCAAACTCACTCGTTGCCACAAGACTGGCGTTCGCCGTGATTACTCCTGTTTTTAAAAGCCGTAACCAATTTCTAATAAATAACTATCGCCCAGTTTCCCTGACTAGCGTCTGTTGTAAAGTCTTAGAGAATATCATAAGTACGCATAGTCTCGTTTTTCTTGAAAGTAACGACTTCTTTTATCAGCACCAACATGGTTTGCGAATGGGAGTGTCCACAGTAACCCAGCTCATAAAAACTACTCATTATTTTACTTCAGTTATAGACAGCCAAAGGCAAATTGACGTCATCTGCGTAGACTTTGCGAAAGCTTTCGACAATGTTTCACACAATAAATTACTTTTCTAGTTACAGAAAGCAGGAATAAATGATACCATTCTAAAATAGATTGAAGCCTACCTACACAATTGCAGGCAGGTTGTGCTTGTGGACGAGTGCTTGTCCCCTCCGTTAGAAGTGCTTTCTGGTGTCCTCCAGGGGTCCGTTTTGGCCCCGTTGCTTTTCTTGGTTTATATTAATGACATTACAGAGATTTTCATGTTCTCTGTGGAATTAAAGCCTTTTGTTGACGATTGTTTCATTTATTCTACGGTAACACACATTGACGAGCAAATCAGAATTAACCGGGTCATTCATTCCCTTCACCTTTGGTGTGATAAATGGGACATGGAAATCAATTGCAACAAATCGACTTTTACACATGTTACTGACAAATTCGTGTGGCGCTATTCTTTTATAACATTGCAAACAAAAAACTAAGGAATGTAGATACATTTGGGTATTTAGGGGACACAATTTCACGTAATTTAGACTGGTGTAAACACATCGATATCCTGCGCTCGACCGCTTCACAAAAACTGAAAAAGCTGGAACATACAACGAAGGATTCCAAATTAATTGCTTATAAAACTTTCATACGCCCATCTTTAGAATACGCTTGTGTTGTCTGGAACCCCCCCCCCCAAAAAAAAAAAAATGAAGTGTAAATAGACAAACTGGAAAGAATTAAGAGAATGGCTGCTGAAAGTACGGATGGCTGAAAGTACGGACTCGGCAACAACTATTCTGCGTTCGTGTGGGCTTGAGTTGCTGGAAACATAAAAGGAAAAAAGCCAGACTTAAGATTTTCTTTGAGATACTTCAAAGGATATTGAAGATAAAAAAGGAAGAATGCGCCCAGTCCTCCGCAAATCGTAGCGAGATAAAAAACCACAGCAGAGCCGTCAAGCCTTATAACACACGTGTTGATGTTTTACGTTGTTATTTCTCCCGGATGTTATTGAAATGTGGAATGCGTTACCTGATGTTATTGTAGATCAGACAGATGTGCACAAACTTGACTGCTTGACTGATATTTTGTATCGTGGACATCCAACCTGATGCTGTGAAATTTCAAATTTCCTTGTGTTCTACTATTTTCCCTCCCTGTAACAACCCTCAAGCGAGGGTTAACAGTATCAAGAAAGAAAGAAAGAAAGAAAGAAAGAATTCGACTTCGCCTTACCATCTGCTGGCCGCCTTGTTAACTCAGATGGTAGAGGAGCTGCCCCGGAAAGGCGGTGGTCCCGGGTTCGAGTTCCCGGACCAGGACGAATTTTTCTTCAACTGGGAGGTTTTTCTTTCGAGGAACCCGTATGGGTTTCCTGTGTAGCGGTTGCTACGACTGGGTGGGTGTCTGATTTCCCCTTTGTTTAATGACTTCTCTACACCTTGCGAGTTTTCGCAGAACTATTACGTCCAAACTCCTGCAAGAGCCCTGAGAGCCTCTAGTACTTCATCATCATCAGCATGGTTACGCCCACTGCAGGGCAAAGGCCTCTCACATACTTCTCCAACTACTCCCGTCGTATACTAATTGTCGCCATGTCGTCCCTGCAAACTTCATAATCTCATCAGCCCACATAACTTTCTCCCGCCCTCTGCTACGCTTCCCTTCCCTTTGAAACCAGTCTGTAACCCTTAATGACCAACGGTTATCTTCCCTCGTCATTACATGTCCTGCCCATGCCCATTTCTTTTGCTTGACTTCAACTAAGATGTAATGAACTCGCGTTTGTTTCCTTACCCAATCTGCTCTTTTTTTATCCCTTAACGTTACACCCATCATTCTTCTTTCCATAGCTCATTGCGTCGTCCTCAATTTAAGTATAACCCTTTTCGTAAGCCTCCAGGTTTCTACCTCGAACGTGAGTACTGGTAAGACACAGCTGTTATACACTTTTCTCTTGAGGGATAATCGCAACCTGCTGTTCATGATCTGAGAATGCCTGCCAAACGCACCCCAGCCCATTCTTAATCTAGTGATTATTTCAGCCTCATGATCCGCATCCGCGGTCACTACCTGCCCTAAGCATATGTATTCCCTCACTACTTCCAGTGCCTCGCTACCTATCGTAAACTGCTGTTCTCTTCCGAGACTTAAAGATTACTTTAGTTTTATGGAGATTAATTTTTAGACCCACCCTTCTGCTTTGCCTCTCCAGGTCAGTGAGCATTTATTGCAATTGGTCCCCTAGGTTACTAAGCAAGGCAACATCATCAGCAAATCGCAAGTTAGTAACTTATTCTCCATTTACTCTTATCCCCAATTATTCCCACTCCAGGTTTCTGAATACCTCCTGTAAACATGCTGTGAATAGCATTGGAGAGATCGTATCTGCCTGCCTGACGCCCTTCTTTATTGGGATTTCGTTGCTTGCTTTATGGAGGACTAAAGACGCTACTACTTATAGGTAAATAAAGATAAACCAGTGATCAGCATCCGGTCTTCGCGTCTGCAGTTTGTATATAAATGAGCACAAAAGAGCGTGCGCTGTGCCGTGAGAGCGCAGGATCTGCCGCAGTCGGGACACCGACAGGGGTAATGTGTCAAGGTGCTTTTCTTTTCGTTGGGCCACACGCCTCTTTCCTTGTCAACGTAAATCCTCAAAAAATCGTTGGTGCTCAACATTTAGAGCAAAGCGCGATCGCAGGCCGCCAGAGCAACTGTGCTACTCTGAGCAGCCCCGTTGAACGTTGATTGTCTATAATGGGGATTATCAAGTAGCCAGGTAGCTTGGCGTTCTGAGAAAATTTATGCATTTTCAGGCGTTCATCTAACAGCTGTATTTGCGCTTGGGGCCAGAACCTTGTTTTCGAGCTCACAGGCAGCTGTACAGTTTGTAGAGGGCTGGCGGAGCAAGAAGGATTGAACTGCTTTCTTGCACCACCGCCAAATGTCTCGTATCGGACGTAGGTCCAATGCCCTGCTAACTAGCGTGTTCCCATTGGAATAATAGAATCGTCTTTAGGGCATTGCTTTTACATGGCACATATACTTTTTCTTTCTAGTTCGATGAGCAGAGCTCCTAATGCAGTACCAGTCTTCTTTACATGCTCGAAGAGCTGCTTCTGATACCATGGACAGCCATTTAATATTGGTTGGGCGAGTTCCACTTGATATTTTTGATAGCTCGGTGGATGACCCCAAAGTTTGGCTTCAGTGACAGAGTCCGTTCCGCTCAGGCAAAGTACTCCGGCATGTAAACCGGGCATCACGAGTTCATAAAGTCCATTAACTCCTGTGCGGCGATGCTACATGACAATGGTTGTGGCATAGTGGCATTGACGTATTTTTGTAGCCTGTGCGTCTATGCTACCCTCACTCTTTCCTCGTGTAGGCTACAAAAGAAGCGAGAATTGCGGAGGCTGAAGTGAAGGCAATGGCAACCAGTCTCAGCTTGAAGGGGGCGAGCAAGCTGGGCCGCAGAAAGGCAGGATTGATTAGCACATGGATACAGGCGCGAGAAGCTTTCACTCGGTCCTCGAGGCGTTTCTATAGATGAAGCGCTGATCTCTCAGAGATGTAAAGGTGGAGAGGATGCTACTGGTGTTGGGAAAGTGAGATATCAAAAACAGAACTAAAGGGAGCGCGGACCCACAGAATCACAGCCTCCACGCATCGACAAGATCTCATCGTTAGAAAGCAGGCACCCGTAGAAAAACCTGATCATCTCTCGACGTCGAAAGAATAGCCAAACGGCAAAGAGCGGCGATTGCTGAGTGGCGGTGAATGCGATTGCTGGGCTGGGTTTCTCGGGAGTTTAGATGTGACGTCTTCCCTCGAGCAGGTTGAGCTAGCTAGAGGGGAACTACCGTGAGCTTCATTGCAGACGTTGGTTTGTCTTCTCTTACGTCAACTACTAAACGTCAACGTGAAAGCAGTGAAGACGCGGCTAGGCGAACTAGGCGGTATTGCACGGCACTATCTTGTTGAAGCTTTTCAGCGGATTGTAGACTAAGTTTCCATACTGCTTAGCTCGGTCTAAAACCTGCGTTTAAATAACTTCTCCTTTGCCTAGTTCCCCGTGTTGGGGAATGGCAGATATAGTGACGATCCAATCAAGTTCCCCCAATTGTATCACAGCTCCTTCCAAGATCTTGGCCACGCCCCTTTTAATTAGGGGCAAGGGACCTGGTAATTCCCCCCTGCTGTTAGAGGTCGCACACATGTATTGCGCCACACACGCACACCCTTGAGTCCGTGGCGGGCCTCTATTCTCCGTTCACAAACAGGAGAAACGACGGCAGCCGGCCATACGGTGAAGTAGGCTCATACTCTGTCAGCAATTTGTGGACACAGGATTGCATAGAGACACCACATATTTCGGAGCATTCGCACCCTGTCTTCTTAGCAAGTTTCTCTATGCACGTGCGGTGCAGAGAATACACAGGGGTTCCTACAAAAAGCCGTCGAGGCGTCATGGTCACGCCAACCACAACAAAAAATTATCTCTAATCCTGCCTTCGACGTCTTCCGGCCGCTTGCCCGAGTGGCCGGCAGTAACCATCTTGCTCGCCGGTTTCTATTCCTGCGACCTTGTGGCGCCTATTCATCGATGCTTGGCCGAATCGAAGAATGCTGCTACGTGAAACTGTTTAAAAACACGCCCTTTGTGATTTGTTTTATGTACTCAAACACCCTTGTGAATGGCTGATTGTTCATTCTGAAAGGAACTTAACACAATAACGTCGTGTCTTCTTGCGAAACAGGTTGCACAAAGCACAAGTTCGCTGTGTGGTGGCAAATACTTCTGTTATTTTGGGCATTTAAATAGCAAATAAATTGAACATTGACGTGGTAGAGATGGCGTAGATGTATTAACTGTTTCTAATATTTCGGGAGAACTTGCAGCAGGATACATAGAGGATAAAAGATCATGCGGATCGCATGCACTATGGGGAATCATTGTATGCGAAGCTTTCTAGGCTGTTTGTGTTGATTGACGATAATTGGCAGTGATGTTGATGACGAATGCTTATGTTCATCAGGGTTAAGTGCAATATGAGGGTTGTGAGCTGCTGTTAAACGTTTCCTTGCGTGCATCACTTGTGTTGGCCACATAGTACACAAGACATGTTGATACGTGTACTTGTCTATCTTTATCGTGCCGCGTTTCGCCGCCCAAAAATGTTATCGTTCAGCGCAGGGCGTGCCTGTATGTATCGGAAGTTTCTTGAATGTTATCTATGGGTCTATACGCTGTCTGTTGTCACCGAATTTTGCGTAATCCGATTGCACGTGAGCGTGACGTAAATTCGGTAGTACTTTCTGGAAGACCCGCGAGCATCAGCAATTTCTCTGGAACCTTCGATGACTCATCTAAAAAGACGTACCGCTGTTCAAACCCGCTGATCATATTTCGACGATCACCGACCGTGTTCGCCGCTATCACTGTGTTGTGAGTTTAACTTGCTTTGGTTGTTACAAATTCGCCCGATAAAAGGTCGTTTCGTCATTTGCAGATCTGCCGCGGTATTATTCACCTTTACTAGGAGGTACCACGTGACATCTGGCGTTCATTTACTGAACGCCGCTGCACAGCCGTCAGCCAAGCACGAGCCACGAAGACAACGCTAACGTAGCCAAGAACCAGTGAGGTAACGGCATGCTGCATGGACTGTCCCCGGAGTACGAACTTTTGCCTGAGAAGGCCAGAAAGTACACAGCCACGACAGCAGCTACAATGGCAGCAGCAGTGTCACCAGCAGCAACCCAGGAAGCCACCGACGTCCCGCGCTACATTTCAAGATCCGGAAACCTGACTAGAGACGCATAAGAGGGTCGCTACATTGAACAGCTGGAACAGCAACGAAAAGCTGCGCAACATCTAATTCGCATTAGCAGTCGCCGTCACGACTTGGTTCGAGAATCTAGAAGCATAGTCAATGACCTGGAACCTGCTTTGTAATGGCTTCCTGCACACACTCACAAGCGTCGTGCGCAAAGAGCGAGCCCAAGCCCTACTAGGAACCCTAGTGCAGTTGCCCAAAGAGACTGTCGCGACCTTCACGCAGGAGATGGCCCGCCTTTTCCGGCAGAAAAAAAGTACGCTTCCTTATGCGGGGCGTCATGCAAGAGCTTCTCGCCGAACTGACCCGCAACCTGCCGAAGACATTGGCTGCGTTTTTGACAGAGGCATCGACGATTGAGAAAACTGTGGAAATACGCTCCAGGCAATATAACTGCCTCATTGCGCAATCCAAGCACTGGGTTCAGCGACCTCCAAGAGATTATCAAAGTCATTGTTGGCGAAGAATTGCGCAAGTTCTTGTCGTCGTCGCAACCTACTGTGGTCTCGGTCACTAACATGGTCAAGGAGGAATTACAGTGATCACTTGGAGTTCCTCAGATGCAGCCGCAATCGCCAAAAGCCCAGCCAGGAGTGATGACATACGCTGCCGTCACCCGACGCCATGGTCCCCCTCCGCACCCGTGCAAAGCCTGTTTCACATGATGCGATTTTCGTTGCACCGGATGTGCGATTTCCGTCGTTTGCGACGAAATCACAGTCGCAGTGCCGACCCCCCGATTTTTGGCTGTGACCAACTGGTTGGTCGCACAGTCGCACCGTCGCACACCCGCAGCGATCGCTGCGCTTTTCCGTCGAAATAGCGCGGAGAGCTATCCTGGAGCTATTTCGCTGGTTGGTTTTGGAAAATGGCATCTCGCACAAGTACAATGCACGGAGACGTGGATTGCCGAATTCGGTACGTACAAGAAAGGAGAATAAAAAACTTGCAGCGCAGATTCCATTCTCCGATTTCTATGCGTTTGTTGACACGCTACACAGCAAATGAAGTGCATTTTCACGTTGGCTTCGTACGCCTTTGCGTGTTGTCAGCACTAGGAGGTGTTCGATCTCCACGAGACGACGAGGTCGCCCCAATTTTCTTTCCTTGAGTAGCATGCAAAATCGCGCTTACGGAGCAGCTTGAATTGTTTCAACCTCGGCAAGAGCAAATGACAAGACTGCAAAGTACTCGAAGCTTCAACGTTGTGCTGAACGCGGTACCGGTCAGTTGCCTTTTCTAGTCGGTTTCAACCATGAATTTCCCGATGCATATTGAAAGGTTATCTGACCTCACTTAATAAATTTGACAGAGCCAAAGTGTAGGCTATCGCAATGAATTTTCTACGTCAGCATTAAATCTATGGCTTGAATAAGCAGCGTCGTTAATTCGTTTTCGAGTATTAAACGCACGTTAAGTTGCACCTCTTCTCTGGAGAATTTCTTTTTCTTGCACAGAAACCAATAAACATTGACTGTGTTGCAGAGTTTGTATCCTTACTGCACCTGTATTAACATTTGCTTTGAAAGGTAATTAACTCTACAACTAGTAAATTAAGTAAATTATTCGCTTGCTATAGTGGCACAGTGAAAACGTACCCTCCTGCACCGTCATGTAAAACTCGTGCAACATTGCGAAAGCAAGCAAACAGCCTGTTCTTGTGGAGATAAAACAGTAGAGAACGACACGTTAAAGAAAAGTAAATCAAAAACTGTGCAGTGATGTCAGCCAGTTGCATCCCCCTTCCTATGAAACTTTAAATATTTTAAGTACAAGCAGTTCTTGCACGGTCAGAGCTGATCAAGTGTGCAGAAACCTTCATGATGCCTCACATGTTTGTAATAAGTTTGTGGTCACACATATTAGTGTGCAAACCCACATAACGATATCAGCTGTGAAAGCTCTCTTTATAACTAATGAACTACCATGGTACATGCAAGAACATATCGCCCGAGGATATTAGAACAAATTTCTGCATTTCAGCTATACACAATACGGGGTTTATTCAATAAAGAACCACAAACTTTTTTTCCAATGACAAACTTATTCAAAATTTTACTTACATACTGGCAAGAAAGAATGTCTATAGACAAAAATATTATTCTTCAATTTAGTCACCTGCCACTGTGGCATTCTGCTGCTAACACAAGGCGAGGGGTTGATTTGCCAGCCATGAAAGTCGCATTTCGATGGGAGTCATAGGTAAAAAAAAGCTTTTGCGCTTAGATTTAGTTGATCACCTTTTACTGAACCTTTAAACTCCCAAATACCATTGCACAGGGGGGCATGCTTATGCAAAATCTAGCACCAATCGAAAGCAAAGGGCACAAGTGTAAAACAACGATCTTTCGTGATAATTCGAGTGTGTAAAAATTAATTGCATCTATATGTATTGTTTAACAGCACTGCACAAATAAGCATAATCAGGTATGGCAAATAGCCTGTCAGAAAGCTGTTTCTACAGATGTATAAATGTCAAGACATGAATGCTCATACTACGTCGCACACAAAGCACAAAGAAAACCTTTTTCAAGAGTTGCCACTTCTGCCAGGTATGAGTGGGCCATAAGCAGCAGAAGCTTTATTACAGCGTATTGCTTAATACCACTTATGGAAGAATAAAGAGAGCGAAGAGGCTTTTAACAGCAGTACGTCATGCTACGCTTATAAGAGAAACGATGAGCAAAGAAATTTCCGGTAGAGCACTTAAGTTAAACAGTAAATTTTCGAAAGGCAGAAAATTCCAGGTGAGAGTTGGAGGTACATTTGGCCCACCCGCACCAAGAACACAGGAATACTACAAGAAATGATACAGCCTATGGTGTACTACAGTCTATGGGAAAGCTATCTTATACGGAAATCAAGAATGATGCAACAAGCCGTCGACAACACTGCAGACTCTCTTGGCCAGTCTGGCCTCTCGCTTTCTGATACGTCAACTTACATCGACGTTAGAAAAAAGACTAGAATCAAGAACACATTGTGCCCCCAATATCTGGAGAAACATACCCGCAAGTCAACATCCACAAATCCTCAGCTAGTGTAAGACCATGACGGCAGAGGCAACACGTGGGTCAAACAATTATGCCATGCCTGGGCGCAAATTCTACACCTGGTCAAAAAAAAGATGATCTTGAAAACATGGGGGTGGACGAATGCTGTGCTTGTGTCCAAGGTATTCTACGAAATGAATTACCAGCAGCACACAAAAAGACAACGCATCGAATACAGGCATCGGGTAATAACAGATCTTTCCGACTTTACCATGCCTGAAAACCTCTATGAGACAGAGCAAACGAACAAGCAACTAGACCGAGTAGAGTTGCAGCGTGCGTCAAAAATTCTATGCCTCAAGAGCTCAGAACCTGGTCCCAAGATATTATGACAGCTAGCATATAAGAGGCAAAGACGACTACCCGTCCCTTCAGCAACACAACCTCAGGCGCGCCTGAACTTGCAACACAACAGGCCCATACCGTGCAATAAGAGGTTAAAAAATTAGGCCAGGAGACTATATGCAACTGCCAAACACACAGACGAGGTTGCTAATCATGAAGATGCAAGCAAACATCCGGCACATATAGTACACTGGTGTGGCAATAGCAGTGTAACAGTAGTACGACACTACATAAAATTAAACCCCATACAAGTGAGTACCATTCCAGGTCATCCTACACCTAGAAAAGCTGAATTGAAAGCAATCAAAGCAGCACTTGTAGTGCACATTTGTAGCCTACAACACCCTGTACACCTGCATGGATTCACCAGAAACTGTCTGGGCCTGCACATCACAAGGGTTTGTCAGGAAAATCGGGAGATTGACACGTGACTTGCAGGTATGTGGCCAAAAATTAAAAAACAGTATACATAGCCATGCAGATATTCCATGACACAAGCAGGCTTACGATCCCGACATAAGAACTGAAAACTGGACGAGTTAGTGTGTATTCATTATTAACTAAAGCGCAATAGATATACAACGGACAAGAACCAAGCGCTGTGTGAGTTCGCTTCGTTCTTGTCCATTGTATTTCTGTTGCACTATAGTTAATGAATTCATGAGGCTGCACAGGAGACAAACGATACACCTGCCCAAGGCACCGATTTCACATCCAAATCTCCGCGCGCACCCGCACACACAAGCAGTATCAACAGGATGGCACCTGAGACGGATGAGGGCTAACTTCCATCTAAGGTTCCTTGCAAAATCGTGGTGAATACGAACAAGAAACACTGTTCTTATTCCAATACACGGACTGACAGCTTGCGTACGCAAGTACACTCTTCCAGTTTCATCATGCTATTGAAAAAAAAAAACCAGTTTCTTAGAAGGTAGCCGCATGTGCACTTGGTGATCACGTTCTTTTTTTCCTGGACTTGTAGGTTTATTTGTATTTTCGTTCTTTCCTGTTTTTGATTATGTTTGGTTTTATCAAGCACTAATTTTTGTTATGCTTTCTTGCGGTGCTACTTTCTGGTAACCTTGATAAGTCACTGCATTTTATCAATAAGCCTTTTATTTAGAAGTTACCGTACCCTATTCTTACTGCTTCACACTGTACGCTCTTGCAACATTGCAAAAATAAAAAGTTAAAGAAGTTACACAGAAACATCATAAAGGCCAAAAAAGTGACTTGTCGCAGTATAAAAAAATAGATAATTGCCCGGCTGCAAACCGCACCAGAGAACACATAGGACAAACAGGAAAACCGAGATTGTGTAACAACCGAAAGTTTAACGTACACGCCGAGTAAATGCTGGCTGACAAGCAATAAAGCGAACATACGCATAAAGGAGAAGTAAAAAATTAATGTGTGTTTCCTGACGGGAAATGCATTCATTTCTAACAGAGGCCACGCTGACAAGTTTCTCCCAGCGTTTTTAGATCTACAGCTTCATAGCTTCCCTAGGCAGCAGATCTGCACAGAATGCTAGCTTCTTCCTCTACAATGCATGTTCAGAAGTCGAGAGTGCACTGTGGAGGAAGAAGCTAGCATTCTGTGGAGATCGGCTGCCCAGAGAAGTTATGGAAGCTGTAGATGCAACGACACTGGGGGAATCTTGTGTCAGCTTGGTCTGTGTTACACCTTCAGAGCTGGATGAGTTTCCTGTTGGGATTGGTATGGACACACACCAGTTTTTGCTTCTCCTTTTTGTGTAACTTCGATTTATTGCTTGTCAACCAGCATTCATTTGTTAGTGCGTCTTATGATTGTCTTGGTCTCTAGCAGAAAACTACTGATTCTTTTTACAGCAAAGCTGTTTATGATTATGCGAAACACTCGTAGTCCGACCACAGGAACCCTACTGCAGGGGTATAGTTTAGGGGGTTATGAGCCACTGCATTCATCTTACGTGACAGAAAGACAAATTTCTCGTTGGGTAGGCATAAAGATGCTTATGCATTGAAAACATATACATTTATCTATGTATTATTGCAGGGAAGGGAACAGAGGGGGACAGTGTTAAGAGAAAATCATGATGTCATAATTACCTCGCAGCAAAGGTGTGCTGGGCCATTGGCTACACCGATAGTGAGGTCGTTTCTCTCTCGCAGCAGAACGCACATGCCGCAGTCACTCTCAGGCTTTGAAATATGTTCAAAAATGTGGCCCTGTAAGTCATCAAATGAAATGTGCAGTGCCGGTGGGTCACTCGGTAACTACAGTGCAGAACAGAGTCATAAATATTATGATTACCATGTTACAACACACAAATGCATAATTCAGAAAGACTTTGATGGACCCGCTGGATTAAAACAATAAACCACTCATTCCACTCTCCATGATGATGATAGTGTGAAGCGCGATGGGTGGAATTTCAAAGAAACGATATAATAAACGCAAGCCAAACGTGTCTGTAACCTCATAAAGAAACGCACACATAAACAATATTTCAGAAAGACTAATATAATGTGGGAATTTATCCAGTGATAAACACCGGAGCCGCATATTTCCGCTTTACTGGTTTACCATCTGTGCAGGATGCATGGGCGGCAATTTTCTCTGTTATTGTTTGTTAAGTATTGTGTAATGTTGTGTCACTAAAATATGTTGTTGGGCTAGTTGGTGCATTGTATTCGTGTTTCTTTGTTAGTTTTTTCTTAATGTTGTATCCTTCCATTTGTAACTGCTTTTTTATTCCCCCTCACCTAATACTCCAACCTTGCCGCCAGCGAGTTATATAACTAAATAATACATAAGGACAAGTCATTGATTCATCTACATAAACCTCGCACCATCCCTTCCCCATTAAACGTCAATGCGTTGATATCTCGCAGTGTGCATCTACATGAACTGCCTTTTGCATTTGGTATAGTTTGTGTACAGTGTACTGCATAAACATTGCATGACATTAAGGTTGTGACCTACATCCACAAAACAGGCTAACCGTGAGCGGTTAGCCTGCTGAGAGTGGTTAGCCAAGAGACACAGGACAACAAAGTGGACGAGAAGGGTGTCTTTTAGAATGCTATGATATATATATATATATATATATATATATATATATATATATATATATATATATATATATTCAAAAGATACGCACTGCGATGGACGAACCAGGCTAGCGCTAAGGTTGAATTTCACAACACTCTTTCCATTCCACATTCAGTAATCACACAGATAATGTGCGGCTTCGTTCAGGGGCAGACACGGCTTTCGGGTTGGTGCTTGTTGGTGCTTTCGGGGCAAGATTGTGGCTAGGAGCAGGCCCAGCATATGCGCAATCACGAGAAATATGCACACATCATTTCTCTAGAAGCTGACGCCGAGCACGGGTAGCCCGGGGATCTTACAGGGCTGACACGACGACTTCGTGGCAGCCGAATTCCAAATACTACATATGTGGTGAGGGTAGCTACATGAACTTGTTGATAGGTCATATAGTAGATGGTTATGGCGCAGGCAGAACGAAATGGTCATAGAAGGCAGATGGGACAAGACACAGCGCGGAACGACAGCTTCGAACAGCTGTTTACGCGCTCCGTGTTGCACTGAACTTAAGAAACCGCTGTTGCGCACTCCAAAACAAATCTCAACTTCAACACGTTTTTAAAAAGATATTGATAAAAAAAGTCACCAATATTATAATGCAAACGTTTTGTTCATTACAATAAAAGAATTATGGAGCGTGTGCCGGGAAACCTGGAAATAAGCAACCCTGGGCGTCGCACCAGTCGCATTGTTGAAATCGCAGTCATGTGAAATGGGCTCTAAAAATCGCATTGCGACGCGTGCGACTTCGCCGATTTTTGTTGTCCAGTCGCAGCATGTGACACAGCCTTAAGAGCCTCGCAGCGCCACATTTCCGTCGTCCTCCGCCGCCGCTGCCAGCACGCCCGACTATCGCCCAGCACAGCGTTCCAAGGAAAACCGAGGTTTGGCGTGCCCCCGACCATCGTCCGCTATGCTATCACTGCAGCCATTGGTACTATGAGGGTTCGCCGACAGCGCTCCGCTCGCGTAGCAAGGTGAACATCCCCGCGACATCGCCAACTACCTCGCCGTCATTCAATGGAGCTCTAGACGACCGTCCCGTTCGCCTTCACCGGGCCCCTGTCTGTCACGACAGCGCCGACCATACAGGCAGCGCCTGTCCATAAGCCCATGTCCCCAAATTAAAAGCAGCAACCGATGGAGGTGTGGTTGCTGTTCGTCGAACTGACAAAGATCCTCCACCGCCGATGAAGATGTCGAAAAGGCTATTTTGATCGCACATCAAAAATACGCCGCCATCCCGGCGAAGCCTAGAAGCAAAGCTGACAAAAGAAGATCTGACGACACGACGTTCCAGCCAGAGGTCAACACGACGCAGCCGTGATCCGACGCCAAGACCTAACTGCAACAGAAGACAAAGAACCACCCATCTCGACATGCTTCTCGATGGCCACGCACTCACTGCTTTAGCGCACACAGGAACCGACTACTCCATGATAAGGGGACCCATTACCGCCCAGTTGAAGAAAGTTAAGACTGCGAGGCAAGGCCCTCAAATCTGGACAGCTGGAGAACACCTAATAACGCCGACTGGAATCTGCATCGCAAGTACGCACCTAGACTGCCACCTTCGTTATCCTCGGACAGTGCTCACGAGACGCCATTCTAGGCATGGACCACTTGAACAAACACGGCGCAATCATCGACCTGATGTCAAAGTCCATAACGCTACACGAAGATCAAGCGATACCACCGGAAAGCGCTCATAGTCACCATGCATTGAGTGCACTTCAGAACCAAGTCATCAACCCGCCTCGCTGCAGCAATACCGCTTCCGTCGGCAGCGAAGCACCCGCAGACGTAGAAGACGTCTTTGAGGGCGACCAACGTCTACTGCTCGACCGTGATATTTGAGTTACAAGAGCGATCACTCTACTGCACCGGGGGAAAGCGAAAGCGATGCTCACAAACTTTAGCCAGGAGTTCAAGCACATCAACAAGGGCACGGCGATCGCAGACATCGATGAAATTGTGGAAACCAGCAATGCGTTTTTCCTCTCGGATTCTGCCACATCTACCCCGACAACCATTCATCCCGGCCTAGACTTCGATGTAAATCCAAATCTCCCCATGAGTAAGCAGCAACAGCTCAGAAGTCTTCTTCGACGAAACAAAGACTGCTTTTCGACGTCATTGAGGACTCGACAAACATCAGTTGCAAAGCATCGCATAATGACCGAAGCGTGAGCTCGACAATTATCGAGTTTCGACGCGAGGAAGTTAAACTATAAGGCAACAATTCGACGAAATGCTGCGCGACATCATTCAGCTGACGAAACGCCTGCGGGCATCTCCTGCACTATTGGTGAAGAAAAGGGCGGAACCCTACGTTCTGAACAAGATCACGTAGTAGGATGTATACCCCCTCCGACGGATAGACGATACAGTGGATCGGCTCAGCAACGCTAAATACTTCTCGTCGATGGATCTCAAGACTGGCTACTGGCAAATACAAGCCGACAAGAGCGATCGCGAAAACACCGCCTTCATCACGCGATGTGGCCTTTATGAGCTGAAGGTCATCCAATCGGACTATGCTCAGTGCATGCACCATTCCAGTGCGTGATGGACATGGTATTGACAGGATTAAAGTGAAAGACCTGTCTTGTTTACTTGGAAGACGTCGTCATCTTTTCGGCAAATTTTGACGATCACGTTAGGCGGCTTGCGACAGTACTACACGCCATCATGTCATCAGTGCTCACTCTGAAGCCGGAAAACTGCCGCTTCGCTTACGGCGTTCTGTTAGTAGACATGTCATGAGCAAATATGGAGTCCCCCTGACCCGCAGAAGACAGCTGCCATCGCGAAGTTCCAGCAGCCTATTTACAAAAAGGGAGTGTTTAGATTCCTTGGCACGTGTGCCTGCTACAGGCGATTTGTCAAAGACTTTTCAGCCACCGCTGAGCCGCTGACACATTTAACTAAAGGTGACGTCGAGTTCCAGTGGGAAATGTTGCAGGCCGACGCATCTCAATAACTCAAACAGCGTTTGCAGTCGACACCGGTACTTACGCACTTCGACGAAGAGGCCGATACAGAAATCCACACTTACGCCAGTAGCTTAGGCCTCAGTGCCGTTCTAGTCCAGAGGAAAGACGGTCGCTGCCAAAATCTACGGCCGAAAAGGAATGCCTCGCCATCATTCGTACTACAGCAAAATTCCGCCCTTACCTATATGCCAGGCCGTTCATAGTCGTCAGCAACCATCGCGCGTTGTGTTGGCTAGAGAATTAAAGGACCCATGAGAACGCCTGGTGCGGTGGAGCCTCAAATTACAAGTATATGATGTCCCTATAATCTACAAGTCCGGACAAAAACACTCTGATGCCGACTGCCTGTCTCGCGCTCACGCGGACTCGCCGCGCCAATACGACCAAAACAAGGACGCCTTTTCAGGAACACTAAGTGCAGACAACTTTCCCGAGCAGCAGCGAACCGACGCGGAGCTCAAATGAACTGCTGACTACTACATGGCAAGACCGACTTTTATCTCGAAGTATTTAGGCGCAGATTTACTTCGTTTTTCTTACGAAACGATATCCTGGTGAAGAATATTTTACCAGCCCGCACGAACTACCTTCTAGTTGTGCCCGCGGTACTCCAATCAGAAGTTCTGCACGCCCTGCATGATGGTAAGACAGCCGGGCACCTTCGGATTTCCCGTACACGTGCAAAAATACAAGTTGCATTGGCCGCGCCTGACCGCCGTCGTCACCTGTTACGTGATGACATATTGAGATTTCAGTGACGCAAGAAACCACAGAAATAGCCGGCGGGATTACTACTGCCGATCGAGTTTTTTTGTCCACAGTTTCAGCAGATCGGGGTGGATTTGTTTGGACGCTTTCAGACGTCAACGTCTGGAAACAAGTGGATCTTCGTGGCCACCGACTACCTTACCTGGTACGCAGAAAGAAAATAACCTGCCCAAAGGTAGCGCAGCGGAAGTAGTCAAATGTTTCGTCGAGAACATCCTGATGCGACGTTGTACGGGCACAGAAACGGCTTTTACAGCAGAGCATAGTGAAGCCATACTGCAGTACTGCCAAACGAGTCATTGGATGACCGCAGCCTGCAACCCGCTGACGAATGGCCTAACTGAACGATTGAGAAACACGCTGGCCGACATGTTAGCGATGTATGTAGACGTCGAACAGAAGACATGGGATGCTGTGATCCCGTTTGTCACATTTGCTTTCAGCGCGGCAGTGCAAGAAACAACATAGATGACGCCGCTCAAGCTTATGTAAGGAAGAAATCCGAGGACGACTGTCGACGCCATGCTGCCGCATGTCACCGATGAAGGAAATGTCGACGTCGCCGCCAATCACCAGCGCGCCAAAGAAGCCCGACGGTTCTCCCGCCTGCTCATCAAGAACCAGCAAAGGACCGACAGCCGGCACTACAATCTTCGACGATGCGACGTCGAGTACCAACCCGCCTACTGTGTTTAGGTTAGGACCCCGATACGCCGACGAGTACTTAGTGAGAAACTACGGCGATGCCATTTTGCACCGTAGAATATTATCCGACGCATTGGCGCACTGGACTACGAGGTAGTGACAGACGTTATTTCGCAGTAACAGTCGTGCCTCTCGCGAGCTGAAATACTCCATGCCGCCCTACCAGCGCTTACGAACTTTGGGACTTCCTTTCTTCTTTGCTTTGTCACACTTTTTTTCTAGCTGTGCTTTTGTATTAACGAGATAGCGTTAACGAACCCGTCTCGCAGAAAATGCGGTCGCAGCCTCGGATGTCGTTTCGGTGAAAGGATTTTCGAGCCACCCATACCGAGTCTCTCCATACGACGCAAGCAATTTACTGAAGTAATTGAATTTCTCGGGCTAATATACTTGCAAGAATTGTAATCTATGACGTATACACAACCTACAGACATGATAGCTCTCCGATTGTAATTTGACTTTACCAGGAAACATAACTCTGTTACGCGAATACTCAAACAAACCCATTTTCCAGCGTTTCTACCAATCACCAACCAGCCGCGGCATCCCCCATTTGCACGCGCCGGCGCGCGCGTCTCGTGGGCCACGGAGCGCTGCGCCCGGTTCCTTGCAGTACCTCCAGCTGGCGCTCACCTCCGTCGCCTCGCGGCCCACGCAAGCGGGCGCGTTTCTGCCAGAAAGCCCGCCTTCGCACATAGCTTTCGCGGCCAGCGTTTCCCGCTGAACATTAGGGTTACATACGCTCCAGTTGCCGGGATGCATGAGAAGCAGTCGGAAAACTTTGAATTCTATTGCGTTCCGTTCTTAAAGGCGAAGCATAAGCGTCCTCCAATGTATTTCCCTCTCTTGTTTGCTGCATCAGGACGACGCTATATAAGAGGGGGGTAGACACGTGTACTTGTTCATCTTTATCGTGTGACGGCGTTCCACCGTCTAAGTTATCCCTCAGCGCAGAACGCGCCTGTATGTATTGGAAGATTCTCATTGTTATCGATGGGTCTATCCGCTATCTGTTGTCCCCGAAATTTGTGCAATTTGATTGCATGTATGCGCGACGCGAATCGCATAGTGCCTTCTGGAAGACACGCGGTCACGAGTGATTTCTCTGGAACCTTCGATGACTCATGTAAAAAGACGATGCGCTGGAGCCGCGGATCAGAGTTCGACGATCTCCCACCGTGTTCGCCGCTATCGCTGTGTTTAAAGTGTAACTTGCTTTGGCGGACAGACATTCGCCCAATAATTTACAGATTTGCCGCTGTATTATTCATCGTCACGACCACGTGACAACAAAGCCAGACGCGTTTGCTTGTGGATTTTTTATGGGATATTGGTCATTGGTTGTGAGAAAGTTACCACTATCAGTGACTCACATGGCGAATTCTGGAGAATTGGAATAGTGCCTTCTGGTGAAAGTGCTTAACTTTAAATAAGTTACAGGGCTTTACGTACCAAAACCACAACCCTTCAGGGCTGCAGCGCATGAATATAAACGCTGCAGAAGCCCTATAACGTATAACTATTATAATCTCTTTTTATTTGAATCTACAGACGTCAAACTTACCTAACCGTCCATATGAGTATCGGACAGTAACCGGTAGCGTTGTTAAAACCACCTAATCAAACGCTTTGATCTTATATAGGTTGCTTTTGTTTGATATTAAACAGAATAGTATTGCCTACTTTGACACGTTTTTCTGATCAAATAGGCTTACATGGGGCAAGGAGTACGCAGAAGTAGTGCGGGTATCGGTGGCGCCAGAGCAACGCAGTTCAGGTAGATAACGGGCCGAACAAGGTAGAGCCGTCTGGGATGGGCCCACTTGACCTTGCTTAGCTTGTGGTCATGGTTAGAAAATCGCGGTGGCGTACAACGGGAGATTAAAAATGGCAGTGAAACGGATCCTCAGCGAACAAGATATGGCAGGGTGGTGTCATATACGAGCTCAACTGGCTCGAGGACTTTGTACGTTGTAATATAGTAAACGTAAAGAATGGACACTCCCGTAGGTGCTTGCGGCCGAGTTTGGCTCTCATCGCACCTAGCGGAATCGGCGAAATGCAGCAGCTTCCTCCACAAGCCTCCAATGGTCACCGCTCGCCGCCGAATCTCGGAGGCCATGAGTTCAGTTTTGTTTCTTTGTTTGGGGGGGACCTATAGGTTGCATAAATTGGGTAATTTCATACAGGCGCTTGTGCCGCTGTTTATATGTTGCCATGATGAGCGCACAAAGCTGCTTCTCTTTATTTTAGCTTTAATTAAATTCATAATTGTTATGTTTCAAGGTGTAACTTAGCGCAACAATGAAGTCAACTATTGAGGAATTGGAACTTTATCGCTTCTAATATTGTACGTGTAGTAACTCACACCAAAAAGAGTATCGCAAACAATTGTGCCAGGTTCCTTTTTTATATAAATCAACTTGCTGCACAGCCAAGAACACGAAAATTGGAGCCAACAACTTATTGCGGCAAGCTTGTCAGAAAAGTGACGGACACATGAAAACGGAAAGAAACTGCGAAATGCAAGCAATAGATATTAGTCGGAAATCATCGGAGTGATGGCAGTAGCTTACATGAGCAAAACAACACACACAAAACGTGTTGCACTACCCAGAGAAGAAAAAAAAAAAACATACTACACGGACATGCCAGCAATCAGTTTGCTGAAATCGGGATTCTTTTAAAAGTATTAAATATTGCTATTCTTTTTGTACTTCTGTGAAGGAAAGGGCATTAAGGTAGCAAAATTATGTGAATGATTGCGTCAAAATAATATGGCTCCAAAAATAACAGGGCACGCACCAACATCCTCACCTCGAATGTGTAAGCCAGTATGTCCCTCATTAAACATCGGCAAAATATTGGCACCTTAGTCAATTAAGCACTTTGCCTGTGTTGGCGGTCTTCACCTGCTGTCCTCGAAGCCTTGCAATCGTCTTCTGATACTTGGAAATTTACCCTCGAATATGCATGATGTCCTTCGGCTGTGGAGTGTATTTTGAGGAAATTATAGTTGAGATTCCGGCAATACGTAGAATGACAGGGAGAAAGTAAGCAACACTAAAGGCTTAAAAGCTATTGAATGTAGAAGCTACATTCCTTCGTGTAAGCAATACTGGAATATTCAAAGATTTAGAATGGAGATGCTACGTTCCTTTGTGTGATGCACATTTTTATGATCTCAGATCAAATAAGCACTGTTATAAATGTTAGGAAACAAGAAACTTTCTACGGTAAGGACCCTATAATAATTAAATCATGGAAACACTTATCTTCAGCCCAATGCAAAACAGCTAACAACGTTCGAGCGCACATAGCCTGCTACAGAGTTTGAGAGAGCGCGCATTATTGCATTATTGCCATACTGCAAATATTGCACCTCTACCACTGTAGAAGTAGCTACATTTCTTTTGCAAAAGTAGAACAACCTATTTTTTTCAGAAGCCGCTGTGCGTAACATAAATCTATCTGCATCGAACGGCATGTCTTCATAGGCCCAATTTCTTAACGAACTATTCTATTTTATTTTCTAACTCCGTCATTGACTGAAACTTGCCTCGGAGCTCGGACGCTGCCGCGTCACTGTTATCGCAAGCATCACCACTCCATGGCTGGGCATGATAAGAAAAAAATAATGCGAAAGGAAAATCAGCGTTGCAAATGGGCAATAGCTGTTAATGGCTTCAAGGCTGCCGTTACTCGTTTATGCGGCTAACAGTGACAGGCCGAAATACGAAGACAATATGGATTTAACAACGTGCAAAGCAAAACAACTTATGAAACGGTGACGAAGCAGTAGTCCCAGACCCTGGAAGAAGAACACAACAAAAATCCTCGGGCGCATTTTACAGAATAACGACGCCGCAAGCCCGGCGAAAGGGCCTGACTGGGCTTCGCATGTGTCGGGTTGTGCCACCTGTCAGGCTGCTAGCCGCAGCCACATTTTTCTCGATGTGCTCTGCCACCTAGCTGAGTCGGCGAAGGTCGATAGGTCGGCCGCGAAACGGCTCGAGTGTCCGCACTTGTCGTTCACTGTGTTACTTTACGGTGATACTGCCACGTAAAGGAATTTAGCATATGCGAATAAACCCTTTCTCCCCTGCATCTGCGAGTAGCCAATGCCATAGTGATAGGTAGGCAGACGTGTTCTATTTTTGGGGGGAACGGGGCCGTCTCCAGCTATTACAGAAAAAGTTCAGTTTAGTTTAGAAGAATGATGCATCTTTCATGTGTACATGTCATTTCATGCGTACATCTCTGGTTAACCTCCCTGTCTTTCCTTTGCCTTTGTCTCTTCTTTTGACGTGTGAGCTTTCGTGGTTTTGGAGCATCGTCTGATACCAACGCCAAGTTAGCAGAGCGCGAAGTTTTTTTTACCGTTAGCGCAGAAGTTATGGCGAAAAAAAAGTACTGTATGAGAAAAAAAAACTATTTTTACTTTGTACGGTTTGATCATGCATAATCAGTCTGCGGACGACATATCAGATTTTCATGACATCGCATGATGCACAGGCGAAAAGGGGGTATGCCGGAAGCATCTTTAGCAATAGTGGAGGGCTGAATATAGAAATGGAGTACGTTATAATGCCCCAGCTTCTGCTTTTGCGGCGACATTGTGGATAATTACAAGCATCCAGAAGGATTGTGAAATGCCCAAAAAGCTTTAAAGTCTATTGCGGCAGCACATTGCAAAGGAGATATGTTTTTGGTGTCGTCTGTCCTGTTTGCGGCGCTTTAACCATACATACTCCCCGACACGGCGTGCCAGATAGCAGCTGCCGATGCGCCGGTGGCGGTGAAAAAGTGGAAGGAGGAGTAACGGAAAGCTTCGCTTCAATGATGTCAAGTAAGATCTCGCAACTCTGCATCGTGCAGAAATTACAACACTGTCTCCGCAAACTCAATGTTCGTCACCCAACGGCTATAGTTTTCAGGTACATCTCTCTCCATGGTGACGCAATGTTGCCGTGAACTTGGGATTAACAAGACTAGAATTTCAGAAGTGGTGCTAATAAATGCCAGCTACGATTGATGAAGAAACGTTAATGAAGCTAGAGCATGTAAAACTGATTTAAAACGTCAATCGTCAACAGCACCACTTGAGACCGGGAGATAAAAGAGAACACATGACATGTGTTGTTTTTGCTTGTCCATATCTTATGTGGTGCTGTTCAAGGTGGATTGTTATATACTTGCTCAATTTCTGATCATGATAAGATTTCAAGGCAAATGCGCATTTCGAAGTGGAGGTGCATGCTGAACGCAGTATCCTTTTGTGAGTGATCTGCGAACCAAACGTCGTCAAAGGTCACCTTCATAGAGGCCTTTGCTTTATCGATGTTTACCATCTGACGAAGCCGAATCCGGTCACTCTGCAAGAATATTGTGAAGAAATTGTTCTCTGTGTTAGCAGGATAGGCTCTCTATGGCAACCATAGACAACTGCCGCGTCTGAGTATCTAGCTCACTTAAATTTCTTTGCAGTGCTTCATGTCATTGCACTCGAAGTTTGTTGTGAGAAACAGCCTTGCCATAATCCAGCATGCACTCGGTTTTCTCTACAGCAGTGTGAAGTTAGAAGAGTGAATGTCGTCTGTCAGCGGTTCAGAGCGGCAAAGCCGGCTGTTTTCAACGAAAACGGTACGCTAGATGTGCGGTGAATGGTTGGAAACTCCATTGGAGAACAGGTCCACGCTCTAATAAACTGTAGTAGCTTCTTCTCTAGCGTGTTAATGAACATAATCACGATTCTTTTGTGCACAGTTCGCTTAAGATGTCGTTGCTGCCCGCTACGGTTAGAAAACAGTAACTCTTCTACGACTTCGCCCAGCGAAGAACGAAAAACAAGCGCGATAACTTAAAACCATGTCAAATAGCCTGGGATAAACTCCCCCTAGGTTGTCATTACCCTTCAACAGCTGTTTAAAAAATGTCATTATTATATGCAGGAGAACAGGATTAGATTTTGAATTTGTAGTTTGCTACACTTTATATTGTTCCTACGCATGCTGAATGCCGTACGAAAAGTGTAAGTGATTTTTAATTATTTCTGCTTAAACGGTGTTCCGGAACCATGACACTTGTTTGGTTTATTTACCGCAAAAACAAAATACTATGTAGTATGCCTGTCGCGCAGTTAAAGTGATTAGCTTTACCGACTTATGAGGATAAGGAAAAGACATTTAAAATGCATGAAGTGTGATATTGGTTACATAATGTTTTCTTTCTATATGTGAAGCTGCAAAAAAATTCGCAGTTCCGCCACAGGTGAAGCACCGATTCCAGTATCAAATTAGTGGACTGCTGCACGAAGTAACGATAGTAGATAGTAGATAGACAGTATAAACTTGTATTAAATATTCGCTTACTGACGAAATTAACAATTACTGAATGTGTAAGCGCGACTGAACGCGGACGGAAAGAAACAGACACACAGAGGCAAAGCTGTCTTTGTGTGTCTGCGTCTCTCTACGTCCTTGTTCAGTCGTGCTTACACATTCTATCATGGATTCAAACCAACTAGTCTGTTGATCATGATGTGTAGGGTTTTTTGGCGCAAGGGCTAGTTATGGCCAAAGAGCGCCAAGCAATGGTGTTATGCACTCGGTGAGGAAAATAACAACAAAGGGTATAGTGGCTGTTTATGACGAGATAGCGCGGCTGTATAGAGGTAAAACCAGAAGCAAGATATGACTTGTCAGGCGTGCTGTTAATCTAAAAGTTATAGCATGAAGGTGTCAAATACTAAAAACGTATATATGTCAGTAGCACAACTGCCTCAACGAGGTCCCTATAAGGGAAAGTGTCCGGAGGCAAGTGCTATACAAAGCGCTGCTTTTGCAGCAGGAGCCTCTGATTAGAGGCCGTGCTACGAAACTTGTGGTCCTAGTATTTGTAATGCGCCAACGTCCTGTAAAACGTTAAAAACTGTTTTAGGGTTACAAAGCGGGTCAGAACTAAGGAACATACCCGGGTGTAAAGGGATATGCTGTCGGTAGGCTAGAGGGAAGTGCTTTTTTCTTTAGATTCCGCTTCCCGACGCTCCAGCAGGACATGGAGGACGATCAATGTCTCGCCACATTTACAGCAAGTTGGAGCTTCGCTACCTGTCAATAGATAAGAGTGTGTGCCATAGGTACGGCCTATTCTAAGGCGGCAAAACGTGACTTTAGTTCGCCGTGTTCTGTTATTGATGCGTAATTTCCTAAGTGTGGCTTAATTAAATGCAGTTTATTGGAAGATTTAGCGTCCCACATCTGCTGCCAATGCCTTCTAAGTTTTTTGTGCAAAAATAATTTTAGGTCTGAAGGTGGGATACCTATGGAAGAGTTGCCAGCTTTTGTTGCGACGGATTTGGCAATTTCATCAGCAAGCGTGTTGCCCTCGATGCCTTTGGGCCAAGGCACTCAGCATGCTATGATGTGTTGATTAGACGTATATAATTTGCACAGGATTCAATATAGCTTAGTTAGTATGAAGTTCTTGAGTTACATCAGAGATTTTACGACAAAAAGGGAGTCTGTAAATACAATGGCTTTCTGTAGTTTTGTTCTCTTGATTTGCTGACCAGCAGACAGTATTGCGTAAGCGTCTGCGGTGAATATTCTTGTTTCCGGGTGCATAACGTTGGATTCAGATAACGATGGGCCGACAGCTACATACGAAACGCCAGCGTGCGACTTCGAAGCATCAGTGTAAAATTCCGTGTACGGGTACTTGTGCTGGAGCTCTATGAAATACATTCTAATGTGTGCCTCTGGAGCATGTTTTCCAACCTCTACGAACAATGTATCGCATTCTATATGCTGCCACTGTCACGGCGGCAATGGCTTCGCTGGAACCGTGAGGTTTTGCTCAAGAGTCGGAACTTCTATTTCCTCAGAAAGTTTTCTGCAGAGAAAATGCTTCTCCAGCTGCAGGTTGATTATCAAACGGCTTTGCAGATGTGAGGTCGTTTATAGTTTCACAATACGGATGGTCGCGGTTCGCGTTAACTTTCAGAAAGTAAACTGGATTACGACCTCTGAAGATGAAGCGACCACTCGTTGGCTTCAACGTAGAGACTCTCTTCAGGACTCATCCTGAAGGCACCGGTAGCCAGGCGGATACCTAGACGATGAATAGAGTCAAGAATCTTTAAGGCGCTTGGAGTGACAGACTGGTAAACCACGGCCCCATAGTCTAGGCGTGTACGTATAAGGCTTTCGTACACATCCTTGAGGCAGTTCCTGTCACGGCCCCATGTTGCGTGCGACAAGATTTTCATAATGTTCATTGTTCTTAGAAGTTTGTACTTGAGATATCTTAGGTGCGGAATGAAAGCTATTTTTTATCCAGAATAATGCCCAGAAATTTGTGTTGTGTGTTTACAGGTATGCGCTGTCCATTTAAGTCTATATTGCGATCTGCGGTCAGTCCTCTCTTTCCTGTGAATGAAGCACATAAGTTTTTATTGGGATTTACTTTAAAGCCATTTTCTCTGGCCCATTTAGACACATTCTTGAGTCCAATTTAGATGTGTCGTTCACAGATTGCGAGGTTACATGACTTGAAACCGATCTGTATATCATTTACATGTAGAGAGTAAGAACCCGCCGTGTGGTATTGCTGAATGAAAGGAGATTCTTTTTATGATGAAAATCGTACAACTCAGTAAGCCTTCCTGCGACATCTCAGTTTCCTGTTTATATGGTCTGGACAGAGCATTCCCAACTCTAACGCGGAACGTTCGATTTGATAAGTAGCTTTCAATTATCGTAAGCATATTCCCGCGAATAACAATTTCTGAAAGATCTCGTAATATTCCAAACCGCCACGTTGTATCATATGCTTTTTTTCTGTCGGCGAAGACAGACAGAAAAAAAAAACTATCTGTGTATAAAAGCGCCGCGAATATTTGCTTCTATGCCAACAAGACTGTCTGTTGTAGAACGGCCTTCTCTAAAGCCGCACTGATAAGGATCGAGCAGTTTGTTTTCTTTAAGGAAATGTAAAAGCCTGCGGTTTGTCATTTTTTTATAAAGTTTGCGAAGACAACTTGTTAAAGCAATGAGACGGTAACTTTCCACTGAGAATGGATCTTTACCTTGTTTTAGAATGGGTACTACTATGGCTTCTCTCCACACCAGTGGAAGGTACCCAGTTGCCCAGATAGTGTTAAAGAGGGACAGCAGGGTCATTTGAGCGTCAGATTCAAGATGCTTTATCATCTCATACGCAATACGGTGGGCTCCGGAAGCAGAGTTTTTACAAGTGTTTAATGATGCTCTGAATTCCGTAACACTGAATGGACGGTTGTAAGGTTTCTTTTCATCACACTTTCTTTTGAATGGCTTGCTTTCTGCAGATTGTTTTATTTTTTAAGGGAAGACTCCGAGTAATGTTCGGAGCTGGGCACATTGCTGTCCAAGGGCGCTAGCGTGGTCTTCAGGGTTATTGCCTTGGACATCGACTAAAAGCAGGAGGTAAGGTTGCTGGGCTACACATTTTTACAACCGATTCCATACTTTTCCTTCTTGTTTGTAGAAGTAAATGCCGGAGACGCATTTTTCCCAGCTTTCCCTTTTAGCAGTGCACCGTGTTCGTCTTCCTAGGGACATTATATGTGTTTGAAGTTAATGAGGTTCTCAGTTGTTGGAGACTGGCGCTGCCTGTTCCAAGCCTTATTCAGTTTTTTTTTTGTGGATTCCTGTAATCCACGTTCCACCAGGGCACTCGCCTATTCTTCGGACCCCCAATCCTTTGTACGATGCACTCCAACGCGGCGTCAATCATAAAAGCGGTAAAATGAGCAACTCCGTCGTTTATATTAAAATCGTTAACAGTGTTTGGAGCCATATACGTCATCGTCTTAAACTTTTCCCAGTCGGCAGATGCAATGTTCCATCGAGAGGCATGTGGGGAAGGACCATGTTCTTTTGTAGATTTGAGGCACACAGGAAAATGGTCACTGCCATATGGGTTCTGAATAACATTCCATTCTAAACAGGGTACTGAGGTTAGGGATGCTACGCTTAAGTCTATGGAACTGTATGTTTTATGTGAAAGGCTGTAAAATGTTGGTGGTTTCCTATTTAGCAGGAAGGCTCCTGACGAAAACAGGATTTGTTCTATTATTCCGCCTCTTGCATCGCATCGAGTATCTCCCCAAAGAGTATTGTGTGCATTGATATCCCCAACCAATGTGTATGGGTCTGGCAGGGCATCTATTAATACCTCAAGTTCGGTTCTATGGAGCCGAAAGTTAGGCGGTATGTCGAGAGAACAAATGCTAATTAGTTTTCCAAACAATAACGCCCGAAGAGCAATTGCCTCAAGAGGTGTTTCAAGTTAAAGAGCACGGTATGCAACGGACTTATCTGCTATTATTGCTTCACCGCCAGACGAGGTGTTGGCATCGTCACGGCCCTTGCGGAAGATGGCGAATTGGGACAGAAAGCCTGACTGTTCATTTTAGGTATGTCTCTTGTACACACAGCACCTTGGGATTATATTTATGTACGAGTTCTTTTACGTCGTCGAGGTTGTGGAGGAGACCTCTAACGTTCCAATGTAATATTGGTGTATCCATGTTGTTACTAATATGTACTGTGTGTTTAAGAGAGCGAAACTACTTTAGCCCACAGGGTGCTTTTCAGGCCCCTTGATGCAGGTTTAGTCTTTTTTGACGCGCTCCTGAGAACTGCGCCGATACTTCGGCCTCTGGGACGCCGACGCAATTTGCTATGTATCCCTCGCCTCCATCGAGGCGTTGGATGTCCACTCGCGGGTGTTTCGGGCTTCTCTGCGCGTACAGAGGCCCTTGAAGCACTAGAGACCGCAAACCCTGAGGGCTGCTGCCTCTTGCGGGGTGGCGGAAGAGCACTAGTCCCGCAGTGGGGGCGAGTGGTGATGCCGCCGGTCCATTTTGGGTTGTCCTAACGGCCGCCGAGTACCGTTGTGGCTGTGCCTCCAGCCGTGCCACTTCAGAAAATGTAGGTCCCTGTGCAATAGAGAGACGCTTGCGCGCTTCTTTGAATGATATGTTTTCTTTTACTTCAAGGGTTATGATTTCTTTTTTTCTTCTTCCATGAAGGACTGGAGCGAGAATAAGTGGGGTGTTCGCCGTCACAGTTTGCACAGTGGATGGGGTCGTTGCACTTGTCCGCAGAATGGTCATGGGACTCGCACTTTGCACAGGTGGTACGGTCTGGGCAGCTCGGAGAGCCAAGACCGAGTCCTGGATTTGGTACGTTTGCTCTTACATTAATTTTCATATAGATGGTTTTGATGCTTTCGGGGAGTGTGCTGGTACGAAAGGTAAGGATAAGGTGTTTTGTGGGCATTTACTTATCGTCTCGGCGTATCTTAATTCGTTGTACATTCGTGATATGCTGCTCCTTCCAGTACTCTAGGAGCTTTGCCTCAGTCAATTCTAGAAGGTCCTGTTCTGAAGCTACACCTCTTGGGCTGTTGAGATAACGGTGAGGGGTTATTGAAATTGGGGTTTCACCTAATGAAACAAGATGTATCAATTTGCCGTGTTGTTTTTTATCACGAACGTCAAGGAGTAAGTCGCCACTGGCCATTTTCGTAATTTTCTATCCAAGGCCCAAAGTGTCAGTGAGGTATTTCACAACAACAAATGGAGAAAGCGTTCTTACAGTCCTTTGATTCGTTTCGGTATGGATGACGTGCAAATGTGGGAAGATGTCCTTGCTCTTGGCAAAAAAGTTGAAGGGTTTATCAGTGCATCCTCTTTTCAAAAGCGGACGAACAGGTAGCTTTAAGAATGAGCTCGAAGCCATAGAAATATTCAAATTTCGACAGCTGTGCCAGCCACCTACAATGGAGCCCAACAGGGGGACGTGACAAGATTGTGTGTGAATGCAGCCTGCCAGCACCAAGCAGTACACCGTCCACTGTAACCTATAGCACATACCCAAGATTGGATACATTACACACGGTTAACCCTTGCCGCCAGCAAATTCGGAAGTGAGAAGTGAAAAGAAGATAGGAAAGATGAAAAGGGTGCAGGAAAGGTGAAGGTTGCAGTGGAAGACAGGAAAAGGCAACTGCCAATTTCCTCCAGGTGGGTCAGTCTGGAGGTGCCGTCTATGTGAAGCAGAGTCCGCAGAGGTGTGTTGCCTCCGCCCGGGGGCCTTAAGGTCCAAACATCCAGCATAGGCTCAACACCCAGGATCCTCGTTTCCCCAGACACGGCTAAGCCAGGCACGGCTACACGCGGGAGGGTTCGACCCTCATGTACTCGGGTACGTGGTGTCGCAATGCACCAAGCGCCTGCTGACGCAGGCGTGCCTGCGGGGCACTAGTCTGTCATCATCATCATCATCAGCCTGGTTACGCCCACTGCAGGGCAAAGGCCTCTCCCATACCTCTCCAACAACCCCGGTCATGTACTAATTGTGGCCATGTCGTCCCTGCAAACTTCTTAAACTCACCCGCCCACCTAACTTTCTGCCGCCCCCCGCTACGCTTCCCTTCCCTTGGAATCCAGTCCGTAACCCTTAATGACCATCGGTTATCTTCCCTCCTGATTACATGTCCTGCCCATGCCCATTTCTTTTTCTTGATTTCCACTAAGATGTCATTAACTCGCGTTTGTTCCCTCACCCAATCTGCTCTTTTCTTATCCCTTAACGTTACACCCATCATTCTTCTTTAGCTCGTTGCGTCGTCCTCAATTTAAGTAGAACCGTTTTTGTAAGCCTCCAGGTTTCTGCCCCGTAGGTGAGTACTGGTAAGACAAAGCTATTATACGCTTTTCCCTTGAGGGATAATGGCAATCTGCAGTTCATGATGTGAGAATGCCTGCCAAATGCACCCCAGCCCATTCTTATTCTCCTGATTATTTCCGTCTCATGATCCGGATCCGCCGTCACTATTGCCCTAAGTAGATGTATTCCCTTACCACTTCCAGTGCCTCGCTACTTATTGTAAATTGCTGTTCTCTTCCGAGACTGTTAAACATTGCTTTAGTAACTAAATTAACCAGCACGGTGTCACGCGCGCACAGATAAACATGAACACATATCGCGGAAACTGTGGAAACACTGGAGTTAGGAATCGCGGCAACAGCCACGACCCAATTTACTTTCGTGCATCTGTCGCTTCAACGCGAACCAGACGTCGAAAGCACAGCGTGCGCGAAGAAGCTACCGGCACTATGCGCACTCTGCAAAGAGAGCAGATCTCTTTGAATATGAGGGCCGTGCGGGCGCGCACTTGGGCCACGTCGCAGATCGCTTCCAAGACACACGAGCATCGGCAACGCGTCCCTACGGCGTCCGCCAAACAGCGTCCGTGATTCCCGCGGCGAAAGTCGTAGGAGATACGCCGCGGTTGTCTAGATAGTGATCTAAGGAAAGGAAGGAGTGCTGGGGTGCGATTTTGTAGGAATTCTCTTACTTTTTCCATGCCTTTTGCCGCCATCACTGAGCAGCCATTGGTCGAAAATGACCGGGCCGCGCCCATTTTGTCTGTCAATCACGCGACGTCAGGAACCCGCAAAAACTGTAATCGTCATCGTGACGTTGACGCACTCATTATGCGGAGCAAAAGGCACGGATTTTCGGCACGGCCAGAGGCAGCGTCGTTTCCGAAGGCATAAAAAAAATGGCCGCCCCTCTGATCGCTGTGGCCGTGGCTCTTCGCCGTCGCCGACGTGAACAGGGAGAGCGAGACGACGCGTTTGACATGCCGGATGACCATTTTCGACGGCGTTTTCGCCTCTCGAAGGGAACGGTGCGGTTGTTGTGCGAGGAACTGGCGGGGGAACTAGAAGCTGAGCGAGCGACGGGACTGTCGGTGGAGCGGAAAGTGTTGTGTGCGCTGCGCTTCTTTGCTACCGGGAGCTTCCAAGCGTCCGTTGGGAGCGAGGAGACGATCCGTGTGTCGCAGTCGACGGTGAGCGAGTGCGTGCGACGTGTGGCAGAGGCTGTCGTGAACGCAGGGGCCCTCAACAAGTGGGTCCATTTTCCAAAGACAGCCGAGGAAAAGGCAGCCGTGAAGGAGGGTTTCCTTCGGCGCGGCGTTATCCCCGGCGTCATCGGATGCGTAGACGGCAGCCTCATAGCCATTATCGCACCCAAGGGTGAGCGCAAGGCTGTGTTCATGTGCCGCAAGGGATACTACGCCCTCAACTGCATGTTCGTAAGTAAAACTCACGTTTTCTGCGATCCTTTTTGAAAGTTACGTTGCTCTTGCCAACGGACACTTTCTCTGGTTTACGTTTTGCCTCAGATCTGCGACGCGGACATGAAAATCTTGGCCTTGGACCCTACGCGACAGGGGTCGGACCACGACGCTTTTGTCTGGCGGACGACATGGTTGCGCCGGCGGTTCCAAGCGGGGCGCATCGTGAATGCCGGGGAATACCTCCTCGGTGAGAAAAAAACATTTTGTTTGGCGCAGTCACGCTTCAGCAGCGCAGAACGCCGTGTCCGCTCCAACCCAAACTTTTAACCAAACCACAAGAACATGAGTAATTCCGGAGTAAAAAAAGAAAATTAAGACATTGACTGCCACCATTGGCAATGTTCGAAGTGTTAAGTTACAAGCACAATATGTGTCTGCGAGGAGCTGACGAAAGCAACACGTATTAGTGCTTTCTGCACCCAGTGACTGCCAGAAGCAGAAGAAATGAACACACATTAGTGCTACTGCTACTTCTGTCACTGATAGCACCAACAAGTGTTGATTTCTTGTTTGTGGCACGCACCGAGTAGTGCACTTGTAAATTGTTTAAGAGTTTGTGTCGGGTATGGACATGCTCAACTCATGCTTTTACTTGGGACTTGCAACCCTGAAGTCTACCTTTGTTGAATGATGCTGTAGCTTTCCTCAGTTGACAACTTGCCTCTCGTCAGCGGAGTACTCAATGTACTATTTCCATCTTTGTGCAGGTGACAGTGGCTACCCCTTGGAGCCGTGGCTCCTGACCCCGGTTCCTGGCCATCCTCCAGTGCACACAGCCGAGGGGCAGTACAACACAGCACATGCCGCCATGCGTTCCGTAGTGGAGAGGTGCATTGGGCTCTTAAAGAGCCGTTTCCGCTGTCTTCAGCGATATCGCACCCTCCTCTAAGAGCCGGAACGTGCAGCCAACATTGTCGCGGCATGTGCTGTGTTGCACAACCTTCGCCTTTCTGAAGGCGACGAGTCAGGCGATGACAGTGATGACGACAGCAGCAGCGGCAGTAGTAGTAGTGAGCTTGACAATAACGGCGACCCCATGCCACACAGTCTGCCGCGTAACACGGGCTCTAGAATGCACTACTTGAGAGGGCGGGCTGTTCGCGACAATGTCATTGGCATGTTTGGCACAACCCGTGCGTAGCACATGCGTTATTTGAGGAGCGTGCGGCGGCAGCTGCGACGTCAACAGCAGCGTCAGCATTGCTAGGTGCATGCACAGTTTTAAGTAATTGCATTGTGCATTTCATGCTGTGAAATTGCAGTTGATGTCTGCGTAATGCAAAGCATTCATGATTTGTTGAGAAATGTAAAGTTGTTAAAAAAATTTAATTATGGGGTTTTACGTGCCAAAACCACTTTTCGATTATGAGGCACGCCGTAGTGGAGGGCTCCGGAAATTTCGACCACCTGGGGTTCTTTGACGTGCACCTAAATCTAAGTACACGGGTGTTTTCGCATTTCGCCCCCATCGAAATGCGGCCGCCGTGGCCGGGATTCGATCCCTCGTGCTCAGCAGCCTAACACCATAGCCACTGAACAACCACGGTGGGTACATAAAAGTTGTGTAGTGAAGGGTTATGTAAAGCCTGCACTTATAGTAAGTAAAACAGTATCGTTAGAGGTGACATATGAGATTGAAAGCAAGCTAAAAATAAGTGCATATTCAAAGTGTCTGCCACAATTTGCTTGTTGCTGCTGTCGTCATCTAGATGCATGTAGCCTGATTCTTACTCGTATCCCCTTACGCATTGATGGACATAAGCGCCTGTCTCCTCACATTCTACTAGCACAGAGAAGCTCACAGAAGCCAAGATGTACAGTGCACGTCACACCTTCCGCTCCATGGAACGTGCTGTTGCATGCGCAGCTTCTAGGTCCTACACCATTTTGTCTCGCAGCAACGGCAAAGTTCCTTTCGAGTGACGAAAATGCCGTCCAACTGGTCATCCGACATGTCAAACGCTGTGGCTCCCGCGAAGTGTGTGCACGCACGAGCAGTTGATAGATTTCAACAAAGTGACCTCACTTGTATATAGCAGAACTCAGCAATGTTAAACAGTAATATTTGTACAGTGCAAGCTAGCACTAGAAATGTGGTTGCGATGTGTAAATAAAAACACTAGAGGAAAACTGCACCTTTCTGTATTTCAGCCTTCAACATACACTTGTTTATGCACACATCACATGCGACAGTCTCTACATTGAAGAAGTGTGAGAATAATGAGTACTCAGTAGTAGAGACATTATGCAACATATCACAGACACGTTGGGATAAATATTGGATCACATTGTTCTTGCATCATAATATATCACAGGTAACGGCATGCATCGTTTAAGAAAACTGTTGTACACTGCACAAGTACACAGTAATAACAACTGGCTTAAACTGCACCAGAAACAGAAATGAGCAGGTGCTTAAATCACACGCCAACCGAATATTTATCGCAGCGAAATGTATAGGTACATCACTACATGTGAAAGGAACATGCTGTTGTGGCGCTCTGAAACTGAAAGAGCCATAGCGCCATATTATGATATTCAGTAAGACAAACTGCATAAATATAACACACAAATTGCACCACAAGGGCTAAAATACAATGTATCACAACCTGAAAGATTACTGAATGACAACAAAATGTTTGATAATGAGACAGATGTGCAAGAAAAGAGACATTCCAGCTCAGTAGGTAGTGACACAAACAAATATGCAACAAACAAAAAATAAACATTACAAATGAAAAGAAGGAGCATAGGCAAGGAATTTTCATAACTTTTTTCTTTTTTGCTGTGTATATTGACAGGTTGCTTTCGACATTATAGTAAGGCCTGAAAATTTCACCATTCGATGACAAGGATTAAATTGTAGAACACTTGCAGTGTGGCGTCGTGCTTAAATTGACATGACAATAACTAGGCACCTCAAAATTGCAGCGCCACAGTCGGAATGCCCGCACACACAAGCCCTACAGGCACTTTTGCAGGTGAGCCTGATGGTGTGCACGCTCTTATGGCTGAAGTAAACCTTGAAGAAAAAATTTATGCTGCAACGGCTATGCTACTTATGGTTGCATTAAAGGGTGACTTCAGCAATTATTTATTTGCAACCTAGCAATATTTGCCCTTCATATCAATAATACATCAGCAAATTTTAAGATAAGTTACAAATTCCTTGCCTATGCTACCTTTGCATCCTTTAATTATGTGGGGCCTGAAAGGGGGGAGGGGCTTGGCGGCCACCATGCCCCAGTGCAGCTAGCAGCAGCTGAAGCAGGCGCTCGTTGGTCTCGTGCGACCGACGCGCCACTTCGAGGCGCTGCGACTGCACTTCCCGCATTCCCGCCACCTCCTCCCCGAGGTGCCGCAGGCTCTCCATGTGGGCCTCGTGGTGCTGCCGCAGGCTCTGCAGGTGGGCCTCGTGGTGCTGTTAGCAAAGATGTGTAATTAGTTTTATTACAGAAGCTCAGTAACAAGGCCGTGTGTTGCATTCATCCCCATTTGCAGGCTATTGTCTTGTCATTGTATATTCAAACACTGGAAATATCTTTCTGGCCCATCAAACTTGTGCCGTCGCATTCCATTAAGATGTGTTACATTGCTATACCTGCTTCCTTGAATTCAACGCCACTTTTTTCTTTTTGCCACATAATTGCGTAGATATTTACACGTTATATCACGCGAATGTGTACAAGATATCACCACAGGACTACACGTATACGTTATGCTTGTTCACTGATTAATATAATTTTTAGAGAGGTCATATGCTCATCAATTTCATACGCAGAAAAATATACATCTGTGGCCTTACACATACCTGCCGGTTTTGCTCCAGCAGTTGTTCACTTGAGGCTGTCGTAGGCACCACAGGGGAGATGAAGGCTTTGTCGCCGGTGTAAAAGATGACGGTATGCACTCTTGATGAGCGCTAATCACTCGTGAAAAGGTCGCTTGAGGTCTTTCGGCTGGTAGGGAGGTCAAATGATGGTCGGGGATCCTTGACAGATGGCGAATGTGCGCTCTGAGAGAGTCGAACACTACGTGTGTCTGGATCATATGATCCCCAGCGATGGCAATTGTTGCTGCTGTTGACGTGCACCGAGGCAGCCCTAAACACGTGCGTAGGGCTTGACCTTGTATGCTCTCCAAGGCGCGAAAGTTCGTCTTGCATGCATTTGACAACACTGGTAGACTGTAACGTAGGAGTCCAAGAAACAGTACCCTGTAGAGCTGCATCATAGAACGGACTGGTGTACCCCAGTTTCTGCCGCAGAGAAATTTAAAGACCTGAGCAATGGCAACCAATTTCTTCTTTAGATAGACGCAGTGAGGGCTCCACGAGAGGTTGCGGTCAATGATTACACCCAGAAAGCGATGTGTCTTAGAATAGGATACCGCTTGACCATTGATTGAAACAAGATACGATGACATTTGTTTGCGCGTAAAGCCAACCAATGCGCACTTTTCAGTAGACACGCTGAGGCCTTGTTCTCGTAGATAAGACGCCGTCATGGTTGCCGCCCGCTGAAGCCTGGCTCGTACCTGAGGTCGGGTCACCGCAGAAGCGCAGATGCAAATGTCGTCGGCGTATATTGAAACGTGAACTGACCGCGGTAGGTACTCCGCTAGTCCTACCAAGACGAGGTTGAACAGAATGGGGCTCAACCCTCCAACTTGCGGCACACCACGCCTGATGTAATGTTCCGAAGTTGGGCCGTCTTCAATCTGTAAGAAAAAGTACCTCTCAGTTAAATAGTCCCGAATCCGTTGATACATCCGGCCACCAACTCCAACAGCCTCAAGCGAGTTCAGTATGGCCTCATGGGCGACGTTGTCGTATGCTCCTTTAATATCTAGAAAAAGTGCCACTGATAGGCGCTTGAGGCTTTTTTGATTTTGGACCCAGGTTACGATGTCAATGACGTTGTCGATGGACGAGCGACCTCGGTGAAAGCCCGTCATGGCGTCCGGATAGATGTTGAATCGCTCTAGGTACCATTCCAAGCGAGCAAGAATCATTCTTTCCATCACTTTACCGACGCAGCTCGAAAGCGCAATCGGACGGTATGATGAGAGCTCAAGCGGAGAATTTCCAGGTTTCAGAATAGGGATCAAGCGGCTCGATTTCCATTGTCTGGGAACGGCGCCGTTCTGCCAAGACTCATTGTAGTAGCTGAGCAGCTCATCACGTGCGTCATGTCCAAGGTGGCATAGGGCAGCATACGTGATGCCATCAGGTCCTGGTGACGACGAACGCCTGCAGGTCGCCAACGCAGCACCGAGCTCTTCGAGTGAAAAGAGCACGTTCATTTCTGGTACACGTGCCTCAGGGATGTCATTCAATGCTGCGTCAGTAATGGTGGCCGCGGACCCAGCAATCCGTGCACAGAACTCTTCAGCCACTTGAAGTTGCGAGCGGAGTTTGTATAGGGCCAGAGCAGCAAAGGGCTTCCTTTGATGCGGAGATGAGCGAAGTCCCCTAACAGTTCTCCATATGGGCGAGAGCGATTTTCGGGGATCAAGCGACTGACAGAAAGTTTTCCATCGCTTGTCATCCAGTTTATCTATACGACGCTGTACTTTCTTCTGTATGCGTCGTGAAGCCCTCAGATCCAAGACGGACTTCGTGCGCCGATACCTCCTCTCCGCCCGTCGGCGTTCCGCACGAAGCCTCTCCAGTTCCATATCCAAGTCTGTTCGCCTTGCTGACCTTGTGAGCGAGCAGATGGATGTTTTCAATGTCTCTGCGATTGCATCTTGGATAGTGTGTGAAAGGCCTTCTCGACATGCGTCATCCATATCCTTCTTAAACTTTGTCCAATCAACTATACGCAAGACAGTAGAAGAGCGTTGCTCAACTTCTCTGATCTTTATGTATGTCGGAATATGGTCACTTCCATGTGTTTCAATGTCCGTAAACCAGTGGACGCTCGAGGCAAAGCGCCGTGACACCAAAGTTAAGTCCAAGCAGCTACTATAGGTGGTGCCCCGCAAAAACGTAGGGCTGCCGTCATTCACACAGCACAAATCATGGTCGGCAGCAAAGGAGGCGAGACTCCTGCCTTTGGAATCAATTTTAGTGCTTCCCCATAGCTGGTGATGCGCATTGAAGTCACCTGTAATAACCCAGGGGCCATTGTTCATCAGTAATATTTTCTTGAGTCGTTCGCCGTCAAAGTGACCCGCTGGGGATATGTAGGCTCCAATTAGTGTGAATGACACATCTTTCTTTTGGATATTCAGGCAGACATATTGGTTGTCGTCGTGGGGCTCTACCGCGTTAGCGACATATGTAAAGTCCGTGCGGATGTAGATGATTACTTTCGTGCTCGCACCGCATGTGGACGAGACGAAAGATTCGTAACCGGACAGTCTGAGTGGAGTTGATGTATTTGGTTCGCAAATGACCAGTATGGGAAAGCGATTTGTAAAAATGAATTGGCGAAAGTCTGCTATGCGGGTCCTTAGACCCCTAGCATTCCACCGAAAGATCGACGCACTTTTAACTTCAGTGCGGAAGGGGACTATTGGTCGAGCCATGATGCTTAAACGATGCTAGCAAGCACTGGATTTAGTGCATCTAGTATTTGCAGAGCACTTCGAGCTGCTGGGGTTTGCAGCTTGTTCAGTATGATGCGCATTGTATTAATTAGCGATTGCAGCATATCAGCCACCTGCTTGTCTTGGTCGCACAAATCACTGACAGTAGACTTCGGGGGTTGTCCAGCAAAATTTTGCTGTGATTCTGTCGATGGATGCTGTCGTTTCGGTAGAGCCGGCCAAGATTCTGCAGGTGTGGTCTTCTCAGTTGCCTTGTTCTTTGCGGTCCTTTCGACAGTGTCTGGCCCGGGCGGCAGAGGAGGAGGAGGTGTCGTAGGAAGTGGCATGCGCGTCGCAGAGACAACAGCCTTCCTTGAGGGGCGCCGGCGACGGGAACGTCGCTTCCTGACTTTTTCGGCTGCTTCGCGATGAGATGAATGATCTCTCGCCATCTCTTTCAAGATAGCCATTTCCTTCTTAATATGCGGGCATTTCCTCGAGGAAGCTTCGTGTGACCCTCCGCAGTTTGAACATTTCATTACAGTCGCGCCACATTTATCTGCAGCGTGGGGCTCGGCGCAACGGGGGCATGCTGCCTGATTTTCGCAGACGCTGCTCACGTGTCCCAGTCTCATGCATTTGCGGCACTGAAGAGGTTTCGCAATGAAAGGCCGCACTGCATGTCTGAAGTGTCCCACCTTAACATGCGAGGGTATATATTTACCCTTGAATGCAATCTTCACGCAGCGTGAACTGCCTAGCCGCTTGACATCAACAATGACCTCATCTTTGGCCGGCTTGATAAGAATCGGCAAGTCGTTATTAAGGATGGCGACGTCTACGTCGTAGATAACGCCACAGACTACGTCAGATCCCAGAGGGATGTAAGAGCGCACCTGAATGCCATCGATGCCCGTTACGCTGCGTAGAGTGTTCAGAGCAGCCGCATGTTGGACATCAACCGCCAGTAGATTTTACCGAGTGTTGACTCGAATGTCCGATATTTCATTTGGTACCAGGGCTTCCAGTGACATCGACACAGATTGCCTGTTGAGTAGCTTCATGTTGACGGTGGGAAGCAAGGGCACGAATATGATGGTATTGGCGTCCGGCCTCTGCGTGTGTCTTACTGTTTGCGTGCTTGATGATGAGGACGTCCTGGTGTTTCTTCTCTTCGCTCTGCGGCTCTGCACCAGCTGGAAGTCGTCATCGGAAGTGTCCTCGCTGCTGAGAGAGTAGACATGGGTGTCCTCGCTGTCGCTGTCGCTCTGCTGACCGTTCCGCTTCCTGGAGGCAGCCGCCGCTGACGCCGCCGTCGCCGGCAGACGTGCGGGGTCGTCCACTTCCATCACGACCGAGCAGGGAGCGAGGACCAGCGGATGAACTTAGATTTTCACAGAAATAAACTGGAGCAAGGAAGAACAGCTCTGTGTCAAAAACACTTTAGAGGCAAACATTCTGTCCATGCTAAGCGCTTGCATAAAGTGCTCACTACGACTTATTTCTGCCTTTTTATACCACTAATGTAAAAAAAGGTGAAGTCACTACTCACATTTAATGTTGTAGCAGCTTCTTTCTCGGAGCGTATCAGTGCAGGAAGTATTACCGATGCAGCGATAACTTTGACGAAGCTATCGTTATGTCATGGTGGTGCCCTATGGAAAATGCCTTGACAGTTCTCGATCCACTATGTTGGAAAGTTTCACCTCGGGGGCTACGGACAATTCTTCTTGGCCCTTCCTAAAGAAGAAATTATCACACGTCAGACATGCAGCGAAAACCACACGACAATCAATGCAAGCACTACACGAGCAATAGTTACTCACCTCAATCAGTATCTGGCGGGGGCGGGGCCGCAATTACGGGCGCGCAAGGGGCTGTCAGCTGTTCAGACAGACACGCTAGGGGCTGTCAGCTGTTCACAGGTAAACAAAGGCTGCCATTTTGCGAGCGCTCAACGGCATGGATTGGATGCACATCCGACTACTATGTGGCTACGACTTCAAAAATAGAGCACTTGCGTTTGCATTTCTTTGGACTGCGGCAGCTTTTGCGTTGTAATGTAACAAAATGAATTTGCTTTACGCAGCATGGAAGTCCGCTTTTATTAAGTGCCGTTTTACAAAACAAATTTGCTATACAGTCCCGGAAAAAGAGAAGAGAATACGAAAGAAACATCCGGCCAATGAAGGGAGCTTCTGATTGGACGATGCAAGAAAACGTCGTGCCTACGTATACACAATTTCCAAAATCGGTGACGTCACGCCACAAGGCATTGGCATGAAAAAAGTCATTTCTACAAAATCGCACCCCTGGGTTGTTTCCACTATCTACGGGGTGGCGGGTGAGGAGGACATCGAGGCACCCTAGCAACCGCCGGAGAAGAACGCCCCTCCCCCTTGCCTCGCCTACCTGCCTCGCGCACGACAGGAGAGGGCACGCATCTGGGCGGCGTTCCTTGCCCGCGCACGGGAGATTGAACCGCGTACGTCGGCTCACCCTCGCACGCTTTCACCCTTAAGCGGGAGACACACGGTACGATTCGGCGTCCGATCCGACGTGCGGCGCCGCATGCTCCGGCATTCGGCATACGACGATTCGGGGCACACGGTGCGTGCATCCGAAAGATTGAGCGGCGCGTAAGCTCCGCCCAGATCCAGCCCCCCAGCTTGACTTTATAGCCACGTCGAGAAACGCAATATGAACAACTATGTACAACACTGCTTCGCTTTACACGAACTCTGTCAATAAAATCATGCCTCTGCAAGTGACAGAACACTTCACGACGGCGCGTTGTCCACTGACGACTCCGCTAACAGCCAGCGATAGGGCCGGTAGACCTAGCTAGGTAGACGGCGCTCACGATCCAACCCGAGCTCGTCGAAGAGCGCTTGTTTGCCAAAACAATTAACACTGTACACTTGGGTCGCCCGTAATTAAATACAGTTGGTTGACTCGACGCAGTCGTTGCGAAGGGCAGACGTGCAAGCGAAGCGAGCAGCCTCGCTCAGACGGTCGGTGTGGGATGTCTGCCCGCGAAATGCTCTTGCGTCACGGCTCCCGATCTCGCCAGTAGCTTAGTGCTAGTGTACTAGGCGCTGCTTTGCATAACAGGCACATGTTCGAGATAATTTTACTGAACTGGTAACTATTTCTTGTCGGAAACAAACTGCAGCAGGCAAGAAAATAAAGAACACTGCGAGAAACCGGCCAGCCAGCGCCGCCTCCGTGGAGGGAACGTCGGACAACGTCACATGCCAGCCGCGCTGTCATTGGCTTCGGCCAGACGACGGTGCGGTTGCCGGACGCGTCGGACGATGAAAATCTGCCCTGTTTGCTGCGCGCCGGACGTCCGATCCGGCGCTTCGGCACGGCAAAACACGTCGATTCCGGCTGCCGTTCCGGCGCGTCGGACGCCGGATCGGACACCGAGTCGGACCATGTGTCTCCCGCTTTACGGAACGTCATGACGACGGCGACGCAGAAATGCGCCTGCAGTGTTCATGGAATTGCTAGTGCAGTAAAAGCTGTTTAATGATTGCTGGCTGTATTAAATATGGAAGAAAAAAATTGGAAGGGTTTTGTAGCCTAGTAATATTTTAATTACTAATAATTGACTGGATTTGCTACTATCTTACTTACCGTACCCAGTTTGTGGAAGTGAATGGACAGATTTCCCAGACAGCCTGGGTAACATCGGGAGTCTCCCAAGGAAGCGTTCTGGCTCCCCTTTTATTTCTAATTTTTATTAATGACCTACCCGCAAGAATCACAGGAAACATTAGGCTATTTGCAGACGACTGCATCCTTTATCGAAATATTAACTCGTATGATGACCATATAACATTAAACAACAACTTGAAAGCTGTGTCTAACTGGTGTGCCTACTGGCAGATGACCATCAATACTAAGAAATCTGCTGTTCTTTCAATCAACAGAAAAAAAAAACAACAACTTGAGCTTTATGTATATCGTTAACGACGTGCCGCTAATACGAGTTCATGAACACAAGTACCTCGGATTAACGTTAACACATGACTTCAGATGGAACTCCCATATAACTAATGTTACAGCAACTGCAATGAGACGCCTTTTCTTTCTTGGAAGACACCTCCGACTAGCACCACCCGATACAAAACTTCTGGCTTACAAAACTTTCGTCAGGTCAGTCCTTGAGTACGCAAATGTTATCTGGTTTCCACACACTAAACAACTAATTAAAAAACTAGAAGGTGTACAAAGGAAAGCTCTACGGTATATATACAATAAACGTAAATTAACAGACTCGCCCACCGAACTACTTAACAAAGCCGGAATTTTAACAGTACAAAACCGAGCTGTACGAGCCCGTTCTAAACTTATGTACCAGCTCTTACACATGAAGCTTAATATTGATACCTCTAGATACATCTCCAGAAATGAAACACGGCCAACGCGGCATAAAAACACACAAACACTCAATGAGCATTCTTTTCATACCGATTGCTTTAAGAATTCATTCTTTCCTTTAGCGATAAGAGAGTGGAATAAACTAAGTGAATCCATTAGTAACAGCTCCTCATTAGATACATTTGCTAATTCAGTGGAAGAACACCTCCTTGCCTTACAGCTCTGACTTACATAGTCAGGTTTGTTACCGATCTTCATAGCCTAACACTTTAATCTAGGAGTGTTCCTTTTGTATGATGCATCATACGCATGACTGCATCCTGTTTGTCATGTTCATTAGGTATTGTATATCACATGTGCTTTCAGGTGTTTTTTTTTTCTTCTTTCTTGCTTGGTTTCTTGTTTTCTCAGATTCTTCCTTGTTATAGTATATTGTACCCAAATATTGCATTTGTGATGAACTACTTAATTCTTTTGTTTAGTGAAACCAAAACCTTTACAATAACACACTTATGATTATATAATCTATTTATATTCTTTGTTCGCAAATACTACCATATCTACTTGCCCTTCCTGTTATGATCCCATGAGGGATTGACCAGTATGTCAAAATAAATAAATAAATAAACAGCGCATTTCAACTACACTGTGCCTCGCTTTAGCGTTCATTTCTGAAAAAAAAAAAACTGACGCGCCATTTGATTTCTGCGCAGGTGGATTACCAGCAAAGCTCTTTAGCACACGAGCTAGAGGTGACACATATTGATACGTGTACTTATCTTTATCGGGCGACCACGTTTCGCCGCTTAACAAATGCAATCGCACAGCGCGGGACGCGCCTGCATGTATCCGACGTTTCTGGAAAGTTATCGATGCTTCTACCCGGCTGTCTGTTGTCGCCGAACCTTGTGTTATCTGATTTCATCGCGTAGCGCGAATGGTGTAGAACTTTGTGGAAAGCACGCGGGTCCAAACGATTAGTCTGGAACATTCGACGACTGCTCTATAAAAGCCGACGCGCTTGACCCGCTGAGCAGATTTTCGACGATCGCCGAGCGTGTTCGCCGCTATCGTTGCGCTATAAGTGTAGCCTGTTTTGTGGGCACAGGTTCGCCCAATAAAAGTTAGTTTTCTTGTTCACAGTATTGCTACTGTGTTCTTTCTTCAACGTCACCACCACGTGACATCTGGTGGAGGTGCTTGTGCGTTCATGTACCGAACGCCCCCGCAAAGCCGCGATACAAGCCCGAAGCCCGAGGACAAAACCGACACCGCCCAAGACCAGCGTGCTAGCCGCAGACTGCAAGGCCTGCCCCCAGAGCACGGACTTCTACCTGAGGCGACAAAGAAGATCGTGGTCAAGACAACCTCAATGGCTGCCCCAGCGTCCCCCGTTATCCTACAACAATCCCGGGACCCACCGACCTTCCATGGAGCAGCGACTGAAGACCCGGAATCTTGGCTGGAGACCTACGAGCGAATCGCGACATTCAACAACTGGGACTCCGACGACAAGCTGCGGCATGTCTACTTCGCCTTAGAAGACGCCGCCAGAACGTGGTTTGAGAACAGGGAGTCGACCTTGACTACGTGGGACCTGTTCCGTAGCGGCTTCCTGTGCACCTTTACAAGTGTCGTGCGCAAGGAAAGGGCCGAAGCTATGCTGGACGCCCGAGTGCAGCTACCAAACGAGAACGTTGCCATCTTTACGGAAGAAATGACCCGTCTGTTCCGCCACGCCGACCCGGATATGGCCGAGGAAAAGAAAGTTCGCCTACTCATGCGTGGTGTGAAGGAGGAACTTTTCGCCGGGATGGTAAGAAGCCCACCGAAGACCGTCGAAGAGTTTCTTCGTGAGGCGACGAACATCGAGAAGACACTCGAAATGCGGAACCGGCAATTCAACCGCCGTACAAGCTCTACCCCCTACGCAGGAATTCAATCACTGGCCACGGACGATCTGCGCGAGACCATCAGGGCCATTGTGCGCGAAGAACTGCGCAAGGTCTTGCCTTCGTCGCAGCCTCAAGTGGCTTCGATCGCCGACATCGTAAAAGAAGAGGTGCACCGATCGCTTGGAGTTCCTGAGGTGCAACCAGAACCACCGCAGCCTCAGCCGCAAGCGATGAGCTACGCCGCCGTCGCCCGCCGTCAAGGTCCCTTTCCACTACCGCGCCAGGGCCCCGTAACGCCGCAATTCCGTCGACCACCACCGCCGCCGCCAGCACGCCCACCCGTCGCCCAGCGCAGCTACCCGAGGAAGACTGACGTTTGGCGCGCTCCTGACCACCGCCCGCTCTGCTACCACTGCGGAGAGGCAGGTCACGTCTACCGACGATGCCCATACCGAGAGATGGGACTGCGAGGTTTCGCCATTAACGCGCCGCGTCCACAGCTTGGAGAGCGCCCACGTGACATCGCCGACTACCTCGCCGCTACTCAATGGAGCTCTCGACGACCGTCGCGTTCGCCATCACCAGGCCGCTACCTGTCGCCGCAGCGCCGACCATACAGTGGCCCAGCCCGGGGCCGGTCAGCGAGCCCATATCCGGAAAACTAAAAGCAGCAACCGATGGAGGTGCGGTTGCTGTTCGTCGAACTGACGAAGATCCTCCGCCGCCGACGAAAGCGCCGAAGAAACCATCTCGACGACATAATGACGACGCGCCACCGTCCCGAGGAAGTCAGGAAGCCAAGACTGCACCGACGAAAGACGACTTCACGACGCGACGTACTAGCTTCAATTCAACACGACGCAGCCGTGATCCGACGCCAAGACCCAACTGCAACGCAAGACAAAGAACCACCGACCTCGACGTGCTTCTAGACGGCCACGCAGTCACCGCCTTAATCGACACAGGCGCCGATTTCTCAGTCATGAGTGGACACATCGCCGTCCAGATGAAGAAGGTTAAGACTGCATGGGAAGGCCCTCAAATTCGGACCGCTGGAGGACACCTGATTACGCCGACAGGAATGTGCACGGCAAGAATTACCATTCACGACCGGACTTACCCTGTCACCTTCGTTATCCTCCAACAGTGTTCACGAGACGTCATTCTCGGTATGGACTTCCTGGACCAACACGGTGCAATCATCAACCTGAAGTCGAACTCAATAACGCTGTCGGAAGATAAAGCGATACCGCCGGAGAGCCCTCGTAGTCACCACGCCTTGAATGTGCTCGAAGACCAAGTGAGCATCCCGCCCCGCTCCAGCATTGTTATTTCGGTCGGCACCGAAATACCCGCTGACGTAGAAGGCGTCATCGAAGGCGACCAACGTCTACTGCTAGACCGTGAAATTTGCGTCGCAAGAGGGATCGCTCGACTGCATGGAGGGAAAACTGAAGTGTTGCTAACAAACTTCAGCCAGGAGTTCAAGCACCTCAACAAGGGCACGACGATCGCTTACATCGAGGAAATTCTGGAAACAAGTAATGCGTTTGTCCTCTCGGATTCCGCCGCATCTACCCCGACGACCATGGTTCCCGAACCAGACTACGACATTAATCCAAGTCTCCCAGTGATTAAGCAACAGCAGCTCAGAAGTCTGCTCCGACGATACAAAAGCTGCTTTTCGACGACATCGAGGATTCGACAAACACCAGTCGCCAAGCATCGCATAATCACCGAGGAGTACGCTCGACCACTCTGCCAAAGCCCTTACCGAGTTTCGCCGCGAGAACGCGAAGCTATAAGAGAACAAGTCGACGAAATGCTGCGCGACGACATCATCCAGCCGTCGAAAAGCCCATGGGCATCCCCTGTTGTCCTGGTGAGGAAAAAGGACGGAACCCTACGTTTCTGCGTCGATTATCGTCGTCTGAACAAGATCACGAAGAAGGACGTATACCCCCTTCCACGGATAGACGACGCATTGGATCGGCTCTGCAACGCTAAGTACTTCTCCTCGATGGACCTCAAGTCTGGCTATTGGCAAATAGAAGTCGACGAAAGAGATCGCTAAAAGACCGCCTTCATCACCCCAGACGGCCTCTACGAGTTCAAGGTTATGCCATTTGGACTGTGCTCGGCGCCTGCAACGTTCCAGCGCGTGATGGACACGGTTTTAGCGGGATTGAAATGGCAGACCTGTCTCGTTTACTTGGATGACGTCGTTGTATTCGCCGGAAATTTCGACGATCACCTTAGGCGGCTTGCCACAGTACTAGAGGCCATCAAGTCATCAGGGCTCACTCTGAAGCCAGAAAAATGCCGCTTCGCTTACGACGAGCTTCTGTTCCTAGGCCACGTCATCAGTAAATCCGGAGTACGCCCCGACCCCCAGAAAACAGCTGCCATCGCAAAGTTCCCGCAGCCCACCGACAAGAAGGCAGTGCGTAGATTCCTTGGCATGTGTGCCTACTACAGGCGCTTTGTCAAGGACTTTTCACGCATCGCCGAGCCGTTGACACGTCTAACTAAATGTGATGTTGAGTTCAAGTGGGAAACGCCGCAGGCCGACGCATTTGAAGAACTCAAACGACGCATGCAGTCGCCGCCGGTACTTGCGCACTTCGACGAGTACGCCGATACAGAAATCCATACTGACGCCAGTAGCCTAGGCCTCGGTGCCGTTCTAGTCCAGAGGAGAAACGGAGTCGAACAGGTGATAGCTTACGCTAGCCGGTCGCTGTCAAAAGCCGAAGGCAACTATTCTACAACCGAAAAGGAATGCCTCGCCATCGTTTGGGCTACAGCTAAATTTCGCCCTTATCTTTATGGCAGGCCATTCAAAGTCGTCAGTTGCCATCACGCGTTGTGTTGGCTAGCGAGTATAAAGGATCCTTCAGGACGACTGGCACGGTGGAGCCTCAGACTACAAGAATACGACATCACTGTAACCTACAAGTCAGGACGAAAACACTCCGATGCCGATTGCCTATCACGCGCCCCCATTGACCCGCCGCCGCAAGATGACGAAGATGACGCCTTCCTTGGCATGACAAGCGCGGAAGACTTCGCTGAACAGCAACGGGCAGACCCGGAGCTAAAAGGCCTGGTGGAATATTTGGAAGGGCACACCGACGTTGTCCCCAGGGCATTTAAGCGCGGATTATCTTCCTTCACGCTTCAAAACAATCTCCTCGTGAAGAAGAACTTTTCACCAGTCCGCGCCAACTACCTTCTTGTTGTCCCGTCAGGACTTCGTCCAGAAGTATTGCACGCCCTACATGACGATCCGACCGCTGGACACCTCGGTTTTTCCCGGACACTATCGAGGATACAAGAAAAGTATTATTGGCCGCGCCTGACCGCCGACGTCGCCCGTTATGTCAGAACATGCCGAGACTGTCAGCGACGCAAGACACCGCCGACAAGGCCAGCCGGATTACTACAGCCAATCGAGCCTCCTTCCCGACCATTCCAGCAGATCGGGATGGACTTGCTGGGACCCTTTCCGACGTCAACAACCGGAAATAAGTGGATCGTCGTGGCGACAGACTACCTCACCCGCTTCGCTGAAACTAAAGCACTGCCGAAAGGTAGCGCAGCCGAAGTGGCGAAATTCTTTGTCGAAAACATCCTGCTTCGACATGGCGCCCCAGAAGTCCTCATCACCGACAGAGGAACGGCCTTTACAGCGGAGCTCACGCAAGCCATTCTGAAATACAGTCAGACAAGGCACAGAAGAACCACGGCCTACCACCCGCAGACGAATGGTCTTACGGAGCGGCTGAATAAGACCCTCGCCGACATGCTAGCGATGTACGTCGACGTCGAACACAAGACCTGGGATGCCGTCCTGCCGTACGTAACATTCGCTTACAACACGGCGGTGCAAGAAACAACACAGATCACGCCGTTTAAGCTGGTTTACGGCAGGAACCCGACGACGACGCTCGACGCCATGCTGCCCCACGTCACTGACGAAGAGAATGTTGACGTCGCTAGCTATCTCCAGCGAGCCGAAGAAGCCCGACAGCTCGCCCGCCTACGGATCAAGAACCAACAGAGGACCGACAGCCGACACTACAACCTCCGACGACGCTTTGTTGAGTACCAGCCCGGCGACCGTGTTTGGGTTTGGACCCCGGTACGCCGACGAGGACTCAGTGAGAAACTACTCCGACGCTATTTCGGACCCTACAAGGTCATCCGACGTATTAGCGCTCTGGACAATGAGGTCGTGCCAGACGGCATTTCGCATTCACAGCGGCGCCGCGCACGATCTGAAGTGGTCCACGTGGTGCGCCTTAAACCCTTTTACGGACGCTGACGAACTTCGTCATTTTGTTCTTTTCTTTGCTACGAGTGCTTTTGTTGATTACCTTCGTTTGTTTGCAGCATCGGGTCGATGCTTTTTAAGAGGGGGGTATTGATACGTGTACTTATCTTTATCGGGCGACCACGTTTCGGCGCTTAACAAATGCAATCGCACAGCGCGGGACGCGCCTGCATGTATCCGACGTTTCTGGAAAGTTATCGATGCTTCTACCCGGCTGTCTGTTGTCGCCGAACCTTGTGTTATCTGATTTCATCGCGTAGCGCGAATGGTGTAGAACTTTGTGGAAAGCACGCGGGTCCAAACGATTAGTCTGGAACATTCGACGACTGCTCTATAAAAGCCGACGCGCTTGACCCGCTGAGCAGATTTTCGACGATCGCCGAGCGTGTTCGCCGCTATCGTTGCGCTATAAGTGTAGCCTGTTTTGTGGGCACAGGTTCGCCCAATAAAAGTTAGTTTTCTTGTTCACAGTATTGCTACTGTGTTCTTTCTTCAACGTCACCACCACGTGACAATATTTTAGACCAAAAGTATGAGCAAATTTTATTTCTCTTGCGCGGTGACAGCAGTCATCCCGAAGAAAGACACGTGCACACTCACTTTTATTTTGATCGGCGGTCTTGCGACTACTAGTGGCACGCGATCGCTCAAATACATTTTCTTCATCGCTGTGCCTTCGTCAGAGGTCCTAGTAGGATCATGTTCGCATCCTTCGCTTCATTCTATGCAAACGCTTATGCGTCTCGTTACTTGAATATGCATTTACAAACCTAATCGATGGTCATCGGGAGGATAGGTATGCACACACATTCTCGCATCACCTGTGTTAAAAAGTGCGTAAGCATTTCTATTACTACCCAGCGAGCAAGTTGTCTGTCACGTAAAGCAATGAATGGTTCATATCCCCGTAAGCAGCCAAGCAAGCAAGGAAAAGAAACAATATCATATTCCCGAGAGTCTACTGATGTTGAAAATAGTACCTATTTATAACTAATCTACTGAAAATACCTATCAAAGTGATGAGGCGTGTAAGCTTTTGCACCTAACGAAACGATTTTGCATCAAATTCTGGAGCTGAGTTTTTGTGCACGCAGATTTGTTGGCGGACACAAAAAATCCACGGAAGCCTAGCCACAAACCCCTTCGCTGTTGAAGACGCCGCTTCAAGCGGGGGCAAGAAGTCGTGCCTAATGCTGTGTGCAACTAATGTGGCACCCGATATGGTAAGTTACCTCTTCGCGTGGTCAATGGGGTCGGCGTCGGGCTAACACCCGCGTCCCGTTTGCAGGTTTTCGTGCAAACATTTCAAATTATACCGAGCCCAAAGTGCGCCGCTCGGCTACCGCCTTGCCGTTGCCGGAAACAAAATCCGGCACGTTGGCGGCGCGCCTCCTTGCTGGCAGTCGGCTCGTGGCCTGCGCGCACTTCTGAGGGCGGCACATTCCCCAAGGCTCGCCGCGCTACTTCCCTAAGTGGTCGAGCGTCTGAAAATCCCTTTGGAAAATCCCTTTGACCCCTTCTGTGCTTTCCGCTTCTCTGCGCGCCAGCGAAAGTGACGTTATGCATATTAAACATGCGCACGGCGGTCGTTTGCATTTGCGCCCCGAAGAACATGAGGCTCAAGTGCCCTCCACGTTCCAGGCATATTTTTTTTCGTAAACCTAATAAGTGGTGCTGTGCCTGATAAGAATGATGTCTTTCGCTAGTTATTTTTCTTTGGTTGTTTACCTCTGCGTTGAGACAGCTTGCTCCTCTCGGTTAAACCGTGTATCAGGGTAATCACAAAAGAAAAAAGAAGAAAAAGAAAAAATGGAGCTCCCATTCTTTACCAGGATGGAAAGGCGTTGCAAACATGGTTTCCTCGAAACTTATTTATTCATATTTCATCGCAGAACCTATGCTTTGTGTTCACGTCATTCGCATTGCAACTCTTTCAAGTGCGAAAACACCGACACATTGCTCTTCCTTGTCTGACAGCTATACATCTCGAGATGTAACAAAAAAATCATCACAGCTTAGCTTTACTAAAACACAATCAAGCGTGCTTCCTCTCAATGGAATCCGCTCTCTGGCTGCTTTGTCTCTGGCATGGCAAGTAAGAGCCAAATACAAGATCTGCAAAATGCATTGCGCTTTGGCAACGCGGGTGGCGCCGTCTCGGTTTCTTCATGACATATATTAAATGTGGGTGTAAATGTTAACCGGATTAGCTATAGTGCCATGCCGCTATAAGGCGCCTACAGTGCCGCAAATAATATTTATGCCCGAGGTGTAATTCAAGAGTAAGCGTTCCTGTGATGATATAAATTTCTGAAGCCCCGCTAACAGCTCTTGGTTCACCCAGATGACAGTCTCAAGGAGCGTACTGGTTCGAAGCGGACACATAAGGCGGCCGTATACAGTGTAAAACAAAAATTCTTCAATTTACGGTGAAACTTTGCCGGAAACTTGTCCGTAAATAAAAAACAGGGTTTCGATGAAAGGGACAGTCCGTAAAAATAATTTCCGTTAAATTAAAAGCTTTGAGCTCCCTCGCACGGAATTGGTCGCATTTTGCAAATGAGAAACACGGTGAGTTTCGTAAAACGCAAATACTGTAACTTGAACCTCGCACTTGCCATTACTGCACATGCCCGTACTTTGTTAATGAAAAAACGGGGACTTATTTGAAGATCGGACAGACCGCCGTAAGGAAAGTTATGCAGATAAAAGACACAAGAATAACTAAAAGAAACACGGAAATGCCATTCATTTCATTTTTCTTGTGTCCATGTTTTCTATGCTTGCATTTCCATACCATGAATCCATACGAACTCGCTCAACATTTTGTTGCATAGTATCGACAGCTGCAAATGCTGTTTGCTAAATTTCTAAATATCGTAAATGACAATGATGCTGTATATCTCCGGCGAAATTCTTTCCTTAATTGGAATAAGTTATTTTGGGCGATGAACCAACCAAGTTAATTGTACATTAAAAAGCGGTTAACTCGCAACATTTAGGATATAGCAGGAAACAGGGCAGAAATCAAGACACATAGGACATGCACAACACCGAACGTGCTGTGTTTCCCCGTTTCCTCCTAGTGTCTTTGTCTTACTTCTGCACAGCTTATTCCTCATGTCAGCGTTGAGATGTTGCAGTTGGGTTCTGCACACGACATGTGCACTTCATACATACAAATGCGTGTCCAAGAAACAACAAGCCACTTGAATCTGAACAAACCTGTGTTTATTGTGCTTTACTGAAAAAAATAACTTCCATGAGTAGACAGTAGAAATAGTCTGACTAGAGGAAAGATTGCTTGAGAATGAGAATGTCTAGCTGCTTGGCAGATGCCTTCGGCGTTGCCTAAAACATAAAAAAGAGCAATCGATTCATCATCATCAACCTGGTTACGCTCACTGCAGGGCAAAAGCCTCTCCAATACTTCTCCAACTACCCCGGTCATGTACTAATTGTGGCCATGTTCTCCCTGCAAACCTCTTAATCTCATTCGCGCACCTAACTTTCTGCCACCCCTCGCCACGCTTCCCGTAACCCTTAATGACCATTGGTTATCTTCCTTTCTTATTACATATCCTGCCCATGCCCATTTCTTTTTCTTGACTTCAACTAAGATGTCATTCACTCACGTTTGTTCCCTCACCCAATCTGCTTTTTGATTATCCCTCAACCTTACACCCATCATTCTTCGTTCTATAGCTCGTTGCGTTGTCCTCAATTTAAGTACAACCTTTTTCGTAAGCCTCCAGCTTTCTGCCCCGTACGTGAGTACTGCTAAGACGCAGTTGTTATACACTTTTCTCTTGAGGAATAATGGCAACCTGCTGTTCATGATCTTAGAACGCCTGCCAAACGCACCCCAGCCATTCTTATTCTTCTGATTATTTCAGTCTAATGATCGGGATCCGCGGTCACTACCTGCCCTAAGTAGATGTATTCCTTTACCACTTCTAGTGCCTCGCTACCTATCGTAAACTGCTGTTCTCTTCCGAGACTATTAAACATTAGTTTTCTGCAGATTCGTTTTTAGACCCACCCTTCTGCTTTGCCTCTCCAGGTCCGTGAGCATGCATTGCAATTAGTCCCCTGAGTTACTAAACAAGGCAATATCATCGGCGAATCGCAAGTTACTAAAGTATTCTCCATTAACTCTTATCCCCAATTCTTCCCATACCAGGTCTCTGAATACCTCCTGTAAACACGGTGTGAATAGCATTGGAGAGATCGTATCTCCCTGCCTGACGCCTTTCCTTATTGTGATTTTGTTGCTTTCTTTATTGAGGATTACGGTGGTTGTGGAGCCGCTATAGATATTGTCACGGTTATAAACTATTTACACGATGTATTTACACGATGCGTATATATACAGGAGCACAGAACCCCGAGAGGCTGTTGCCACTTCGTCGTCTTTACCGTCGACGACTTTGTTCTCTTTTCCACCGTAACACGACCCCTGGCAAAAACAAAGAAAGAAAGCGCCGTCCTGGTGCTTCAGACGGCGCCGTCGGTGAGGGCATAGTATGGCTTAAGCCGAGAGACGTGTACGACGTCAGGAGATATGGAACAGGGTGGCATGACGGAGGTCTCGGGGATTATCTCGTAAGTGACATTGGTCACTTGACGTAGAACACGGTAAGGGCCTTTGTAGCACGGCAGAAGTTTCTCAGAGAGCCCCACTCGGCGGCAAGGGGACCAAAGTAGCACGAGAGAGCCTGGTAAAAAATATTTGTCTGGATGGCGGCGATTGTAAGCGTCTCGTTGAGATTCCCGTGACGCCAACAGACGAGTACGGGCAAGCTTGCGCGCATGGTAAGCATGGGCGATGGCGTCGCGGGCATACTCGTTCCTCGCATCCTGTATCAAGGGGAGGGAAGCGTCGAATGGTAATACTGGGTCACGACCGAAGAGTAAGTAAAAGGGGGAATACCCGGCAGTATCATGGTGTAATGAATTATAGGCGAACGTGACGTAGGGCAGCGCCACACCCCAGTCCTTGTGGTGGGATGAAACGTATTTCGATAGCATGTCTGTAATAGTCCGATTATGTCGCTCAGTAAGGCCGTTGGGCTGGGGATGATAGGAGGTGGTCAGTTTGTGCTTGGTAGAATATGATCGTAGGATATTGGGGATGACTTGGGAGAGGGAAGTGCGGCCGCGGTCAGTAATTAGCTGTCGCGGGGTGCCATGTACTAAAATGATATCCCGGAGTAGGAAATCGGCGACGTCGGTTGCGCAGCTCGTGGGAAGTGCCCCCGGATGCCTCCCCGGATGGGATCGGTGCAGTGCTTTCTAAGGATTCATTATGCAAAAAAGAGAGGAGGCGTGTAGACAGGACACAAGAGTAGAGAAGTGGGCAACACGAATTCCGTCTAATCTTGTGTCCTGTCAGCACGCCTCACCTCTTTTTTGCATATGAATCCTTAACAACTGCTCATCTTTCTGTCATTCTATCGTTGTAGGGGACGGGGTGCGTCGGCCCATAGGCTTTCATTCTCGGGTACTGACGCAAGTCGAGCGTAATTATTCGCAGCTGGAGCGCGAAGCTCTGGCTCTAGTTTCTGGGGTCTCGAAATTCCGACAATACCTACTCTGTAAGCCAATCACACTGTTGACTGACCATAAGCCGCTTGTGGAACTTTTTCATGCAGTTCGGACTGTAGTATTGATGGCCGCCGCCCGAATACAGTGATGCGCCCTGCTGCTGAGTGCATACGACTACGCCATCAATCACCTGGGGGGAAAAGACAACGTCCCAGCAGATTCCCTCAGCCGACTGACTCCCAACGTCCGCAACGTCTCAGCCAGAGACACTGGAAGAAACCGGGAATGGCGAGTATGTGTTGCTCACGGAAAACCTCTATGACGGTGTTGTGTCCACAAAACAACTGGCAGCTCTCACCTCGCACGATGGCGACTTAGCAAAGGTGCAAAAATAGGTGCGGGAAGGATGGGCAAGAAACTTGTGGTCCAAGGACCTGCATTTGCGACCGCACTTCAACCGAAAGGTTGAGATAACATGGAGTCATGGGCTTTTATACTGGGGCAATCGCGTAATCATGCCTAACAGCGCAAGAGCGTGAATGTTACGCCTGCTGCATGATATCCATCAAGCTCAATGGAGTGGCTAGGCCACTCCCTGCTGTAGTATCCCGGGTTTGATAACGAGATTGAGAACATGCTTAGGTCGTGCCCCAGTTGCGTACAAGCAGCGCCTATGCCTCCCAAGAAATCTCCAGTCACAAGGTCAGAAACTGGCGAGCGTTGGTCCAGGCTGCATATTGACTTTACGGGGCCGATCGATGGACACATGCTACTGATCGATGATGATTCACATAGTAAATAGATCGATGCAGTACCCTTGAAAAGCACCACAACCCATGCCACCATAGAAGCCCTTCACACCTTGTTCGGTGCGTTCGGATTGCCTCGGACGCTTCTACCTGATAATGGTGCGCAATTTACAAGGGCTGAATTTTGGGAGTTTACGAAGCTGAATAACATAACGCATATCCGGACAGCACCATATCATCCGCAGTCCGACGGGCTCATGGAACAAGCCGTGCGAACTGTTCGAGTTTTTGAAGAATAATGTGTATGGGTCTTTGTTAAACATGCTTGGCAAGGATTCGGCACAGGTACCGAAGGACGCCTTTTGGGCTACGAGGTCCTTTTTGGCTACGAGCTCCGCTCCAGACTGGACTACGCAGTGGCACCACCGGGGCCTCTTTGCCCGCATTCTCCAGTTGACCGTCACGCTTTTGGTGTGTTGCAGCCAGGGGAACCTGTCTGGGTGAAGGACATTGGGCGAGGCGCCATAGATCCCAGCCCTAATCACGTCATCGGACGAAACTCGTATGGTGAACGCCGATGGTCCAGAGGGGGCGAACATTCGTCGACACAGCGACCAGATCAAGCGGGGGAGCTTGATCCTGAGCGCCAAGAAGGAACCGCCAGCATCAAAGTAGTTGGGACCCCAGGGAAGGGGCCAGGAATACGTGAGGCAGCCCCTAGCACCCCGACACCCGCACTGCGCCGGTCGAGCCCGGCACGAGAACCCCGAGACCGCTATGTACCGTAGAATAACCGAGATGCTACATAGGGATGACGTCACGCCAGCATACGGCAGCAGTTATCGCCGCTGTTCCTCCTCCTCACACTCCCTGTCTAACCGTCTTGCACAACGCCTATATTAACAGGCATCAAAGCAGTAAACGCTGTCTTGGCGCAGCCACCGCTGTGTATGGTCGAGATTCTTCATGCACTGAGGATATAGTCGTTCGCTGGAAGCATGCTGAAAGTAGTGATAGGTGAGCGCGATAGCGACGGTGGCGTGATTACTGTGAGACAGCATTATGTTGTCTATCAAGTCAACGTTCCTGCGATTCATGTTTTTGCAAGTGTTAACGTTATTTCTGCATTATTAGCTACGTGTTTTCATGGTTTCTAGTCCTGGGGAGCTATGCAGGATGCGCCGAGTTTGGCGAAACTCGGGATCTTCACGAGCTCTGGCGACACCCCAAGATGAAAGCACAAATGGTACCGAGACACAGTTTATCTTTCGACAAGCCTCCAGCTTCATTGGTTTGTCTAGATTCATTCTGGGTGGCTATCATTCCTTGGGCGTTGCCTTCTGGGCGGTCGACAAACTGGGGCTCACGTGACCATACCGTCGGTGCATGGTCGCGCCTTCTTTCACTGGTTTGTCGTTCCACCTAGTGCATTACACGCACAAGCGAGTTATAAAACAAATGCATTTAGTATAATATTATTAGTTAGTTTAACGTGGTTTAAAAGCATTTTAAAGCTTACAAGATGTACACTGAATGTGTATTCGACTAATTTGTAATTTAGTACGCTTCGCATTATACCAGGAGGGAACACTGTGGTGGCGTCATCACATACATTCATCGGGCGAGCATGGCGGCTAAACATCGCAGAGGCCCAGTATAAACAAACTCGTACAACGAGCTTGCAGTGCGTGACGTAGTGATCAGACTCGACGTTGACCACGATATCTTGGATAGTTCTGTTCCTCCGTGAGCAATCTTTTCGTGCACCCCGAAAGACTCCCAATAGCTTCGGCGATTTTACAGATTATACAGCGCACCTACTGTTCACGGCGCAATGCTGAAGAAGCAACTTGCCCGGTGCTGCTTCTTTGAGTGCGCTTAGTTCCTCCATTCTGCTTGACTGCGAGCGTCACGAATATTGCAATGTGTGTGCAAAAGGAAGACAGCCGATATAGCTACGATGCGACAAGGAGGTGGTGCCGACGATAGATCTCGCAACCAACACAGTGAAGGAGACATTGACAAACTGCAGATAAGTATATTTCTACTGTTTCATATTTAGCATAATAATAGTGCACTGATTAAGTCACTTTCGTAGTAACGAACTGAATGTCCAGCAGTTTAATAAAGGCACTGAGAACCAATGAGTGTTCGTGCTTTTACATGTACGTGGGCCCGCGAAAATATGGAAAAAATAAAGGTAACCTTCACTAACTTGGTGAGATAACAGAAATTCATCAGTGACATTCAGCCCGCAGAATCTATGGAAGAGTATCTTTATCCAGGTTAAATATCAATAGCAGGTACTGATATAAAGCAGGAAACTTATACAAAAATTTCATGGGTTGAACAGCACATCGGAGGCATTCCCGAATCGTGATCGCCACGTTACTGATATCCTTGAAAAATGTTTAGAATCATTGCATTCTACCAGTTATGCAATATGGGACATAAACCTGGAGGTTAACAAAGAAACTTGAGAAGTCGAGGACTGTGCAGAAAGCGAAGTAAAATAAATTGTTGGAGATAGCATTAAGGCAGGAAGATGGTGGCGTAGTAAACCGTGGCAACTGATATGCTAGTTGAGATTAAGAAAAAAAAAATGGAATCGGTGGGCAGGCCATGCACGTCTTCAATCACTTGTTGCCAATATATAACAGGTGATTACATAAGCGTGACAGAATGGGTGATAAGGAGAGAGAACTGCAGCCGAAGATGGTAGAAAATTGCGTAATGGGACAAAAATATGATGTTTGTAGGCATAGGATGGAATCAGCTCGCATATGACGGGATTGTAGGGAGCGGCATTGGTTTTGCAGTGAACAAAAATAGGCTTGTGGTGCTGACAGTAGAGACTCGTGAAGGTTCGAGGACACCTCAGCTGTTGGCACACTAATAAATATTACAATTGACTCTGAAAAAAAAGAACCCGTTATGAAAAATAAAGCAACATTGTCCTGACAAATTGTTTTATTACGCATACACTAAAGGCTTCCACAGTTAAAGGCAGTTAGTACCGATAGTGCAATGAGCATTTTTATTTGCAAATAATGGCTTATATGCGGTTGATTCATTTCAACAATCCACTTTTTCTGCAGCAAAACATTCTGCTGCTGGAGGCATTGAACCGCCTGGTGGCTGTAGGCGAGCGCCAGGCACGTGCTCTTGAGAGTGTGGCAAGGTCCAGAGGGCTGCTCTGCAATAGTAGGATCAGTGCAGTCACTGCTTTCCAGTCGAGCCCCCAGAACACACCTTATAAAGGAGCTTTCAGTTTATTATTTTGTTATTCAAGAGCATGAATAAAATTATTGCAGTAAACATTGTGCTGTGCATATTGGGACACTTGTAACATGCACTTGATGTCTCTTCAAAATGGGCAAACACGTAAGACAACCTGGACCGTGTAAATGAAAAAGACACTAATGCAGCATATACGTCATTGTGCTGTTTGTTCTTTCTATGTGCAAGAATACAGTGGGTGTTGATTAGCCACAAGATGAACGGTGTGTGTATTTCACAATGAAAAGACAGGAAACAGCATGACCTTAATAATGCTATCACCTATAGACTGTGCACATGAATGCAACACTCCCCGATTTAAACGTGCCATTACATGCATGTTCGATACCACATATTCTTTAACAATGTCATATATTTGCATGTACTAATTTTCACACAGCTTAAGCCCATGCATAGCTCACTTGTGATGTATCCATTTCATAGGCCAAACAATTGTACACTTTGCCCTTTTGTGTTGTATGAAAAGTGGCATCCTCTAGTCGGATACAACTTCACAAGACAGGAGAGGCCCCGCCCAGATGACCAAAGCACAGCAGCCGATTGCCTCCACGTATAAAGAAATAGTCCCTCTCCAATGAGCGGGTATTAGTGCGTCCAGCGGCAAGATGTCAGTGTAGAGTGTGTGCCCGTTGGTGCAGGCTTGTGTTCACCTGCCGTTGAAGTACAGATTCTACGGCCTCCTAAAGTTGTACCCGACTATAGAATCACGTAATGCCTTGCACTGGTTGCACATATTTTAGCAACTTGATAGCACACAATAATCAGGAACAGAAATCTATAAAGGCACCCAAGCAAAGCTGGCTGGCCACATTTCTATTATGAGGGGCTGTAGAAAGTTCTCGCCAAATATTCCCATGATATCCTTGAAAAAGAGGTGGTGTTTGGCACTTCTTTAGAATCAAAAACTGATTACAGTGAATGTTGTGTACCACGTTAAAACGAACTCAGCTTGGTTATCTGCACAGCATGTAATGGAAGCTTGTGCTTCACATAGGAAACAAACTGCTCTGTCCAGTACAATTGTGGAGTTCGGTGTGGCACCTATTATGTCATTAGTGTCAACATACAAATTTTCAAAGGCCATTCAGTTCACCAATATTTTTGTATGACGGTTCTTTCAATCAGTGCTTGTATTACATGAGCAGGTGGATTTCAAAGCAAAGCTTTGTTTGCAAACCTTCAGACTTCCATAATTGTGTGGCAAGGCACTGGCACGGTGACGAATAGCTCACACTTCCTCGGTCCTGCACCAAAGAGGCCCAATGCTCTAGTTATTAAGCCACAATAGCGCACATCTTTGAAATGTCCCAACACGAATTAGCTCTCTAACAAATCACCACAAGCATAAAATTTTGCTGCACAGGTGTATGCACGTGCCATATTCTGTACCACTAAACTCGCAGGGATCAAAGGGGCAAGCATTAAACAGCCTTACTGCTGCCGTTACCATCATCATCATGGCACCAATAGAAAGACAGTGCTGCGTTTCAGTAGAGGGAGTGCCGGAGGGAAAGGCGTGACAGCGAGGCTTACAATAAAAATAGCAGATACAAGACATGTTCAATGCCAAAATATGCTGCATGTCGCTCATCCTACTTTGGCATTGCGGCAAGCTTTTACGCGTTTGAGCCTGTCACAGTTTGTTTAATCATTGCTCTAAGGCTGTACAAAAGGTCTATTCGCCCTGCAATCTTTATTTTTATCATGGCGGGTTAAAGACCCACCTTTCATTGGCATCTGCACCACATTTCTACCGATATGTAATTTTGCCTTGGTGGTTCACGACATCTTCACGCACACCGAGTTCTGCAGAGCATTGGATCTGCATTGTTCTACTGCTGAAGAATTAGAGCCCCATTATGAGACGTAAATATACGATTTGTCCATACAGAATAACGCTGCCCCCCCCCCCCCCCAAAAGAAAATACACTGAACCACTGGCACATTCACCAACAGTGAACACAGCAAACACTCTGAAGTATTTTCTTCATGCAAACCAGCACACTAAGATTCTCAATGCATTTTCATTTCGCCATAAATGCATAGGCACAACCTGCTTGGTGCGACATCCGCATCTCGCACTGCAACGAATTGTGCAACGCCTTGCTGTTTCATAGTGCGGGCGATAGATGACGCATGACCAAAATTCAGCATTATGCATACTAAGTAACTTGTACTAAGTACTAAGTAATCTCACAAAAAACCCCAAGTTCTTTATGAGATTAGCATTCAGAGGGTACTTCACACAATTTGTGATATTCATTTATCTATTTATACTTCATTAACCTCTTTCCCCAAAAAGTGAGCCATTTGGAAGGCACCCTGATAGACAAGTAGAACAATCGGTAAAAAGTCAGCAACCAGCGAAAACGTCAGTATCACAGGCTGCCGCATGTGTGATGTCGGTAACACAAAATTTAAGTCGGCTACACAGAAGTGACAAATTTGGCAATATGATGCGTCTAGACATTGCTTCAATGCTAATCACAGTAACGCCGACATTGAAGGCGCCTTAATTCCTAAGTACGTTCCGTCGACACACCCGACTACGTTCGTAATGTTTCCGCGAAGTAAGAAGCGTTCTTTTATAAATGCCCGCTCAGCCGCAGTCTTCGGAAAAGCCATCCACCGCTTCCGCACTGCCGCATCGATAAGCGCGTCATACACATCCCTGACACAGCGGCTCACAGTAGTTTGATGACGTCCAATGTAACGCTCGGCGCCGACGCTTCCCTGAAAACTCCCAGTCCCGCAGAAACGGAGGGCGCAGAGGACTTGCTCTTCGACGGTGAGCGAATGAAGCCCGCCACGCTGTCTCCACAGACGAGAGTCTTCGCCTAGCTCGTCACAGAGCCGGCGCACTGATGTCTTCGACAGGCGAAAATGACGCTGAAACTCCACGGCGGTCATGTACGTGAACGGGTCCAGACGGTCATACTGACGCTTGCTGCCGCTGGATGCAATAACACAGGCTGCTGCTGCCGCCGCCATGTTCCCGAGTTGAACTCGGAGGGGGTTTCGCTATGTACGAGTTTAGCACGAGTTCGCCTGTCAATCAAAGCCAGAGGTCACGCCCCGCGCGAGGCATGTAACTCTTTCGCGCGCACCCACCACGGTTGGGCCACGCCCAACTTATCTGTCTACAACAGCGACGCGGTGCCGAGCTGAGAGGCATCAACAATATTCACCACAGACATAAAACACGCACAACGCACTGTCATCGGTGATGTACTACGCACTACTATCAAAAATAAAGCGTTGACTGTCGCTGCCTTATGCATATGTCTTCTAGGGCTGAGATGGCCCCACAGCACGGTTTTATTGCCTGCATTGTGGCGACGTAGCGCACAGTAAATAATTATCTGCGCGTCACTGTAGCTGCTTGCAAGGCGTCGATGCGCCGAGGGTGACGACGATGCTGAGGAGTGCATATCGCAGCAGTCGTTTGAGATGGCTGCTCATTCATCGGCGATGTATCGGAGCCACAGCGTCGCAAACAAGATCAGCGTCCGAGTATCGCTCGCCCTTCTAGACCCAGTGCAATGGCATTTCTTCATCACAAGCACTGCGCACTCAACAGTTCCAACACCTCTCTCCGTTCGAAGTCTGATTTCATAACTGCACACAAGAGGCCTCACCTGCCAAATGCGATTGCTGCGGTGTCGTTACGATATCCTTCTGCGATCGCTGCTGGGTCCAGCAGAGGTGATCCGCAAGCACCTTGGAGTGCACAACACACTGAAATACTGCGTACATGCGCTCAGAGGCACTTTCACTGGGCAAGCGATGACAAGCGATGAATTGTGTCGCTAGGAAGCACGCACTTCTTCGCAATGCATCGCCGAGGCTTCGCGCACAAAGATAAACTGGTACATTTTCACTGAACTGCGTCACTACGGGCACTACGGACCGCCATTTTGCAGCGACAGCCGTTGTTGCTGTTGTAGCCTGCGATGCGTGTGGCTCCTACCCACGATGGGGGATTGGCCAAGAAATGGGTGGATTATTCGAAATGATTATGGAGCATAAATTTCCTAATAGCTATTGAAATAGGATTGAATAGCGCTTAATTACCTGTTAAATAAAATCAGGAAGGTCATATTGAATGAGTAATAATTATTTTAAAGGTAAAAACAAAAAGAAAGGAATTTAGCAGGGCATTCGTTTAGATTCCGTAAGAAATGTTCGGACAGCGAAGCATGCATCCCTGTGGCTGAATCCCAAAGTGGACGCTCCGAACGAAAGAATTGAAGGTTCTGTCAAGTCCAGGCCAATTCTTCGAAAAGGTATTTCCAACCATCTTTTTCTAACCGCAGTAAAGCGGCGACAAGATAGAAGAAAGTGGTGTATCGTCTCTTCCTCATTACAAAAAGAGCAGAGCGGGGAGGGAACCAAACCCGACCTGTGTAAATAGAAATTCAGCGAGGGTACGCGGCAGCGTAATTTGGTGAGGCAGTCTTCAAGCATCTTTGTGTCACAGGATTCGCTATGCCAGGGAACTGCCAGGTGCTTATACTCTGGAGAAGCAGTCAAATGTGGGTTTGATAAGGCTAATCTTATTGATCGCATCCGAAATCTTGCCGCCGTGATCTGTGCTGTCACTGGTAGAATAGGAAGAACAGGGCCGGATAGTGATGCATTTGCCAGTGAATCAGCGGTTTCATTAAAAAACAAACCTTTATGCCCTGGCACCCAAATAAAATGAACACATTGCACATGGGCTGGAACTAGTAAGTGGAATAGTTTTAGCATGGGTGACTCATTAGTAGCGGTAAGGCAAGAGCATACTGAAAGGGAGTCAGTCAGAATGGCAGCCATTGTAATAATTGGGTCTAATTTACGTAAAGCTAGGATTACTGCTAACAACTCGGCCAGAAAAATAGGCACAAAATCAGGCAACCTTAAAGAAAAAGACCAGTCGAGTGCAGGACAAAATATTCCAATGCCAGCTTTTTCCTCGCACTGTGAGGCATCTGTTGCAATGATAAAGTTTGTTTCTAGGCTGCTTAGGTGGTATTGCAACATGGCGTTTAAGATGCCGTAAAGGAGTAGTTTCGCGTGGTTTGGGAAAATGTCATCGAACCTGATCTCTGGGTAATTTGAATGCGTATTATCATGAAGCAGCTCGCAAATTTGCACATTTAGTGGTTCAAGTAATGTTTGCACAAATATAATCTGTGGTCTATGAAACCTGGGCCAATGAAGAGGAAAAAATAATTCTGGATCAGAGAGGAAAATAATTTGAAGGCGGTTTAATGGGGATTCATATAGCCTTAGGAAAGTCTGAACTGTCAGAAGGCGAAATCGGCATATTATGGGTGGGATTCTTGGCTCCAGGTATAATACGGCATTCGAAACGTATTTTGGGAGGCCTAAGCACAGACGTAGCGCCTCTCGTTCCAACAAAACTAGCGGCCGAAGCTTGTATGCTGGATCACCGGAGAATAAAACGCATCCAAATTCTAACACCGGACGAACATACATCTTATAAACCATCAAGAGGGATTTTCTTCGCATATCTGTTCTCCGGTTGCTCAACTTGCGCAAAATGCCCATTGAAAGAGCTCCTTTTGTCGCAATATATTCAATATGCGGCCGCCAATTAAGAATTCCGTTGTAAATAACTCCAAGGTATTTTAGTGACTCTACTTGTGGGATATCTTCGAGATGATAGTTAAGCGATATGTATATTGGGTCTTTAACGGGAAACACAAGGATAGCACACTTATTAGCATTCAGGTTTAAGTGTAAGCTATCCAGCCAGCTTTGCAGTTCCCTTAGATACGACTGCAGTATTTCGTAAAGAGAGTATATGTCGCTAGCCATACCAAAAAAGGCAATGTCATCAGCATAAACGTATGTACTGACAGCTCGGTGAACGGGGATTCTGCTCAGTAAAGTATTAAATAATACTGGTGAAAGTACCGATGCCTGAGGCATACCTCTTGTTTGCTTATATTTACTGGAAGAATAGCCACTTCGAAAACAATAGAACTCCCTGTCTTTTAAAAATTCATGCACCCATGCTACAATATAGCCTGGAAAGCAATGGCTCTGTAACCGATTCGTTAAAATTGTATGTTCAATGCTGTCATTGGCTTTACATATATCTTAGGTAACTGGAGCCGCGTATTGTTTTTTCTGTCTGGCGATGTTAATGCGACTTTCAAGGTCTACATGCGCGTGCCATATTGAATAGACAGATCGAAATCCACTTTGACAAGGACTCAACAATCGATTGTCGTCAATAAACTCTAATATGTGTCCGAGAAGCACTCTTTCAAAAAGTTTCACTATGCTTGATGTCAACGCAATTGGTCTGATGTTGTCGATAGTATACTCTGCGCCTTGTTTTTTAAGTAACGGAATAATTTTGGCGATCTTCCAATCTTGTGGAATCCATGCGTTACCAACAGAGTAGTTTAGCAACTTCAGAAGCTCACGTGGAGCTTCTTGAAAGAAAATCTTTAACATTGCATTTGTTATGCCGTCCGGGCCAGGCGCTGTAGTTGGCAACTGTAACATAAGCTTTGCTGCTTCCGAATAGGATATCTCCTTGTAGCCCGAGAATGCAGGAGAAAAAGCAGGAGTTTGGAGGCGCGTTGCGAACCGACTCTCCAGTCCTTTAGCCAGTAGTTCTAAGGACTCCTGCATTTCCTGTGAGGTATAGACGATTGAGTGTACATTAATGCTCATTGGGAGTTTGTTTCTAAAACGAAGGTAATTAAATAAAGCACGTTTGTTTTTGGATTTAGATAGATAATCAAAATGGTTTTTATCGTACTCATCTTTTGCATGTTTAATAGTACGTTTGAAGGTTGCCGAAATAAGTTGATAATCTTTCCAATTTTGTGGGCTCTGATTACGTAGAAGTTTTTTCCAAGCAGCTTTCCTTCTTCTATAAACTCGTGTGCACTCGCTGTTCCACCAGGGACTAGATGAGGAACGCTTAGCTGTCTGAATTACAAATTCAGACTTTTGTCGGGACGTCTGTAATGCTGAACAAATATTCAAGCCAATGTCTTCGTCATTAGTATTACTTAGTGACGCAATGGTGGACCGCAAGCAGTCTTTAAATTTTTTACAATTCACAAATATTCTTCCTTGTCGTTCAACTGATGTTAAAGGGCATGCAATTTCAAAGTATACCGGGAGATGATCACTGTTTGTACAGAAATCAATCATTCTCCAAGATGTCACAGTGCCACTTGTGCTAGAAAACGTCAAATCTAACACTGAGCGAGATTGTCCGCGGACAAATGTAGGTCCACTGGTATTAAGGCATGTAAAGTTTTTATCTATGGTCCAGTTCCACAGACGTGTCCCACCTGAATCTGTTTTGTAACCCCAAGACACGTGATGCGAGTTGAAGTCACCAGTAAGAATGACTTCATTTTTGCAGCTGGCAAGCGCACTATCCAATTGGTATTTACTTTGTACTCCCGTAGGGAAATAAGCATTTTTAATTGAAAATGTACGGTAGCCTGGGATGCTAAGGTGCACTGCCAAAATTTCACATTCCGGAGACATTAAATTGAAAGCTATTTTCGCCTTATGGCAGAATTTAGATGACAACAAAATCATTAAGCCACCTCCTTGTGAAAGGCGATCTAATCGAAAAGATCGAAAATCTTTAAATAGAAAATTTTTCTCAGGAGTAAGCCAGGTTTCTTCTAAGAGTATGACGTCAGGATTAAGCTGAGTTGTTAAGCAATGTAAGTCTGTTGAAGCAGAAAACAGGGAACGACAGTTCCACTGTAGCTCTTTTAAAGAAGCTATGGTGATGATCTAATTGATATAGTTACTTCAGCGACTACCGTCGCAATGAACTTTCTTGGACGCCAAAATGAGAAATTGGATTACCCTTTTTGTTTTTGTTGTATGGACAAGAAGCAGTTACTGGAGACCCAGTTCGTTTTTGCGGCCTGGTATCATGACCTGTTTCCATGTCGACCTGCGAGTCTGACTGAAGCGAAGAACAAGGATCAGATCCTACAAATGTTGGGTCCGATGTGGTACTCGGCGCTAGGACTGAACTGGCTACCTGTTCTGCAGCACTAGCAATCGATTTGGTTATTGGTGTCGCAGCTGTTTGCAATAGCTGTGTCATCTGCGCAGTAAACACTTGGGAAAGACAGTCGGTAACACTTGTGACAAAATGTTGCATAGCCTTTGTCATTGCTTTTTCTACGGCCGATTCAATGAGTTTCGACAAGTTGCCTTCCTGTAAAGTAGATTGCCTCGCAGTGACGCCAGCGTATCCAAAGGCTCTATCCTTGACGACTGCAATAGCTTCTCGCCGCGAACATCGTCGCCTGTCAATTACTTCGAGTACCTGTATTTCGTTAGCTCTAGCCGAGCAGTTTGCATTGTCAGCCGCATGGTTTCCTCCACATAGGCAGCAAGTTTCGGCTTCAGCTGTGCACTCATTGGGAGAATGATCGGCACCACAGGTGCGACAGCGTCCATTTGATTGGCAGCCTCCTGCACTATGGCGAAAACGCCAACAGTTCCGACACTGAAGTGGACGGGAAGCGAGAGGTTCCACTCTAAAAATAAGTGGCCACACTTAGAGTTCAGAAGGGCAGGACATGCCAGCAATGGTAGCAATAACTGATTCTGTGGCAACTTTTTCTCCATTTACCAGTCGGTTACACCGGTATACAGCTATGACGCCAGCATCAGACAGTTTCTCCAGAGTCTCAGTTGGGCTCAATCGATAGTCTACGCCCCGGACAATGCCTTTAGTGCATGCTAGATGAGGAGGAATAAACGCACTCACCGGGACAGATGCGAAAGTGTTACACTTTAGAAGGTCTGCGACACAGGTCAAATATGATGACCTACAGACTATCCCACCTCTGCCAAATTGTCGGACATCGCTTATCATCTGGAAATGACGCGTCATGGCCTGGAGCTCGTCCTGAACAGCTTGTGGGTTGTTCAGCCGGATGAATCTACCGTTCGAGGGCACCAGCGCGACAGGGATGCTGCTAACACCGCTGCGGAAGAAAGATTGCAAAGGCAAATCATCAGGGGAAAGGGAGGCTGACCAAGGGCTGTGCCCTTGCCCAGGAGAGTTTTTAGACATCAGCGTTGTTTCAATCACGGATAAGTCCTACAAAAATAGGATAAGTAAGATAACTAGGTCAAATCCACCCAAAACTCAGCCAAACCACCAAGTAAGTTCCAGCTTGGGCACACCGGGGCGGAGATCGAACGCAGCAGATCGAACGCAGTCCGTTGCTCCCGTATTTGTGACTAGTGTGTCGTTTTTAGTTGGTTAAGCGGGGGCCTTGAAGCGCCTGCGATGAACAGCCGTACCGCGGCGCTGCGTTTCTATTCCCCTAATAGAGAAAGAGTGGGGATCACTGACATATTTGAGAATAGCACTGTAGTGCCCCTAGGCGACTTCTCACCGTAAGAACTGCGTCGTGCGTGCGACCCGCTTCAATGTATCCGCTTCTAAGCATTCGCCTCTGTCGCCACTCGCGGCAAGAAGTGCATAATTTAATAATTTGCTCGATCTCCGTTTGCTACCAGAAATTTCTAGCATTCAGATCGAAAAACAGACACTTAAAGAAATAAAAATGTTCGTTATTTTATTTGTTGTATTTTAACGTATTCGTTTGAGCGAAAGCGTAGGTGCAAGAATGCGCCGCATGTACCCTGTTCGCATTCGATGGAGGATAGAAAGATAGTGCACGAAAGAGGAGGCACGCCCTTGACGCGCCCGGGAAAGGCGTGGCAAGCGGCTCACGGCAAGTGTGCAGACAGACAGCGGGACACTCACGGTATTGTTAAGTTGCGATAATTCGTTAATAACAATACGCGGCGCTGGCGCGTTTCGTAGTGCAGCCGTCTGCGCTTGAAACGTGGAAGCAGCGTGCCGCGCAGGGTGCGCTCATGTTGTTGTACGCGGCTTTTTGTCTACATATTTTGTTGCCTGCAGCCTTTGCGCGTTTCACGCTATCTCCGCTCACTGACTGCCGTCGAGCAAACTCGGGTAAAACTCGGGTGAACGAGAAACTCGGCGCATCCTGCATAGCACCCCTGCTTTCGTATTTAAATAGTCTAAACGAAACTAATCCGACCAGAAACTAAGAGGATGATTTTACACGAGATACCCAGTTCAGCGTAGTGCCGTAGCTATGTATGAGCTTTTGAATTATGAAGCATAGAATAAAGCGCAAGTGCCTAATAATATATTAGCTGCACTTTTAAGCAATTATTATGTTGTACTTAGTAACAGCCGCCTTACGTACAGTAATTTCATCGACTACATCCGAAGTATCAAGATTTACCCGACAGGCCTCGCCCCCTACTGGCTTCGGGACTTTTTTTGCCGATTTAAAATTGTAATTCCTACTTCAATCGTGAACAGCGTGCTGGATGCTATCACTATAAATCATGGTCATTTAATTCCATCATGGTATAACAAGACATTTCGCCAGTTGTCAGACCCTTTAAGCGTCCTCCAATTTTTTTTTTTCGTGCTTACATTCGAGATACATTTGGATAAGTTCGCCCTCTGCAGCGATTCGCTCTAGCTTAAGTTGCCGAGATGAACAAGAAGTGCTCTGTGCGCAAGCATGATGTCGCTCTTGTGGATGTCAAGAGTCGACCGTCACGGGTCAAGGACATTTTGTTACGACGGGATGGGCAGAAAGGGCTTCCCGTAGTCGAATGTGAAAACATATATAAAAATAAAACTGCAAATAAAAATGGCTATGTTTGGCTACAAATTTCTATCGCCCCTTTTTTGTGTTTGGCTACATTTGGGCTACAATTTCTCTAGCTTTGGGCTACGCCGCCTTGCCAGACCTGGCAACACTGTTTCTCCTTAATATGTCACAGACACGTGATTACAGACACGTGCCCGCTAAAACTGCCCTTCGATGCGAGAGCAGTCTGGTTCCTTTAGTCAGCTCGACCGGACTTCGTACTGGACTAGTAGGGGGTGTTCGATCAGGGAGTGGTAGCATGTACCCCGCACCTCCACCAGAAAAATGTAACGTAGATTGAAGACGGAGTCTTACAAAACAGACGCTTCTCTTTAATGGCGGGCCTGAAGAACGTGCAGCTCACGCGCTTCATCGTCTTTCATGGCGCCGACCTATGCGCGCGCCGTCCCGCGGTGCGGGAGCCCCACATCATTGTGTGAATATGTCTTTCTAAGATTATTCATTTGCGACAGAAAGTTCCTTAAGGAAATTCACAATTCAATGTACCTCGTGAGGAACTTGGATTATTTTCACGTTCCCTACGCAGATGGCAAGGTGTGCAACGAAGAACAGAGCAACAATAGTACCCCAGCTGTTCATGTCCGGCACACCGTTGCTTGCCGTAGGTACACGGTTGAAATGAAATACTGGTTGTAAACACGACAAAACTGCTAATTCCTACGTGGAATGTACAAGGTTATGCACTTAAAATCGTACACATTTAAAGTTGGGGTTTGCAGCCAAGTAAAAGCCACCGGAATGCGCCAAAGCGCTGCGAACTCCCCTACCAGCAGCAAAACCAACTGTTGTAATACCATAAAACTGGATGCGAATCCCGTTGTCGTTTGCTACTTAGTCTTCTTAAGGTTGACTTGAGGGCTCTGACATCCGTTGCAGTATCACCTGCGCGGGATGGTACGACGAAGGCTCCCACGACGCAGGGTGATATGAGCCCAGAAAGCGACTCGTTATAAAACTTGATTGCGAGTCAGCGCTGGCCCCATCGGCTTTTTGTTCTTTCTGCCATGTCTTCTTGCGTGGTTAAAATGTTCTGTGTCGTTCTCTGCTTTTATGGCCTCTGTTCGCCACCTGCAACGAATTCGCAATAAACTGCTTTGCGCAAAATAATTTATTTTTATTTATTTATTTCACAATAACCCTAAAGGCCCTCTAGGGAGGGTATTACATAGGGTAAATGTTACATAGGTGAGGTGAACAGTGCGTAATGTAAATACAATGGAAAAACAAAACTGGGAAAAAATTAGTTACAGTGCATCAACGTACAAACAAAAAAATAATGATAGTTATCAGTACAGCAACTCTAAGTGGTTTGTAATGTGACACTGTCGTGGAAGCTTGGTTAACGGCGCATTAACAAACAAAAAAAGGAAAAAAAAAATATGTTTACAAATCAGAGAGCCAGACGTGATATATTAGGTATTCATGGTACTGCGTAGAGCGTCTGTAAATTTTAAGGCATTTGTTTCGGTGACAATGTGCGATGGCAGATTATTCCATTCTTTCGAGGTGCGAGGTATGAATGACTGACCAAATGCGAGCGAATGACACATTATGCATTTAACTTTGCAAGAATGATCCCGACGCGGAAAAATGACTGAGGGTTTACGCATGAACTCGTTATGAAGGGATACGTGATAGTAGAGCTTATGGAATAGTGTTAAACGAGATATATTACGGCGAAGTGACAAGGCTTCAAGTTCGGCGCGATTTTTTAATGCTGTTATACTTGTTTCTCGTGAATAATCTGAAAAGATGAAGCGTACAGCACGGTTCTGCAGGGCTTCTAAGTCAGTTATTAGGTATGCTTGATGGGGATCCCATATGGCTGACGCGTACTCTATTTTAGGGCGTATTAGTGTTGTGTATGCCAATTTGCGTAAGTGTACGGGAGCTTGTTTGAGGTTATGTTTAAGGAAACCAAGCGAACGGTTAGCAGAAGCGAGGATATGGTTAATGTGATTATTCCACGTCAAGTTAGGGGTTAAGTGTACGCCAAGATATTTGTAGCTGGAAACTTGTTCAACAAGGCTGTTGTTTAAGATGTAAGATGTTGATGTTCGGGGCGCCCGATTAGTAAAAGACATGAATTTAGTTTTAGTAAGATTTAGAGGCATTAGCCAAGTTGAACACCATACTTTTATTGCGTTTAGGTCAGATTGAAGAATGTCGTGATCATAGTTAGAGTGAATATTACGATATATGACGCAATCATCAGCAAATAGTCTGATATTGGATTTGATGCCTTCTGGTAGATCATTAATATAAATTAGAAAAAGTAGGGGCCCAAGCACACTTCCCTGTGGTACACCAGATGTTACGGGGACTAGAGATGAGTTCTGATTGTTAACCGATGTAAATTGCATCCTGTTAGAAAGAAAGTCTTTTATCCATGTTACAGTCAATGTTCAGCTGTGTAAGTTTGTGAATAAGTCGACGATGAGGGACACGGTCGAATGCTTTTGAATAATCTAGGAATACGGCATCTACTTGAATTCCGGTGTCTATTGATGAATGTATGTCGTGAATAAAACCAGCGAGCTGAGTGTCACATGAATAGCCTCTGCGAAAACCGTGCTGTTGCTTAAATATGAGGTTATGTTCTTCAAGGTAGTCAATGACCTGGGAATGTATGATATGTTCGATTAATTTACAAATGTTACTTGTTAAAGAAATTGGTCGATAGTTAAGCGGTGAAGAACGATCCCCAGACTTGAAAAATGGCACTACCTTAGCCACCTTCCATTCGTGAGGGATAACGCCTGCTGATAGTGATTGTGAAAATAAGGCGGACAGTACTGGAAAGATGCTTGGGGCAATATTTTTTAGAATTGTTTTATTTAAGCCAGTATTATCAGTGGAAGATGAAATCTTAAGATTAGTGAGGAGAGAATAAATTCCAGAATCGGTAATTATTATTTCCGGCATAAACGAATCAGTGCGAGTCATGGTGGCTAGCGGTTCCAAACATTCGCGCATGAATACCGATGAAAAAGTTTCGTTCAGTAGTTCGGAACAATCAGTGTCAGTTAACGCTGCGCCGTCATGATCAGTAAGGACGATGTCAGCATTATGCTTGGGATTAATGACACGCCAAAAGCGCCGAGGGTTAGTTGTTAACATCGATGATAGGTCCCGTTTATAGAATTGTCTGCGCGTGGCTTTGAGTAAACTTTGGTATTCTTCGTCACATGCTTTGTACCGACGCCAGGATTTAGATAATCGATTTTTGTCAGCTTGCCTGAATAATCTTTTTTTCTTGTTATTTAGGCGACGAAGGTTCAGCGAAAACCAAGGAGCAGTGTTATCGGATTTTATGGAAATGACCGGGATGTATTTATCTATGAGATTAGTGAGTGCGTTTTTAAGTAGTAACCAGTTTTCTTCTACTGTCCGCGACAAGTAATCTCTCAGAAAGTCGATAGAAAAAAGCGATAGTTCATTGTTAATGCGATCAAAGTTAGCTCTTTTGTAACACCTAATCTGCTTGCTGATAATTTGCCTTTTGATAGGTGAAGGAACAAAGCGACCAGTTATAACATCATGATCGGATAGACCAGTAATCTGAGTTATTTCAGAACATATATCTGGATTGTTCGTTAGGATCAAATCAAGAATATTAGAAGAGTGCGCAGAACTTCGTGTCGGGCTTGAAATTAATTGGGTTAGGCTGAAATCAAGACAACACTGGAGGAACGCATGCGACTCTGACTGTGTGCTATAGGTTGATTGTGTGGACCATGCTATGTCTGGGAAATTAAAATCACCAAATATGATTACATTAGAATGTGGAAACCGATTAGTAAGTTCAGTAAAAATGCGATGAAATTCCGCTGTGAACCCATGAGTAAGGTCCGGTGGGCGATAAAAGACACAAATAATTACGTTACTTGATCTGAATTTAAAACAAGTTACTACGCATTCAAGGAAAGTGCTAATAACAACGGGCATTACAATATACTGTCTGTTTATTGCAAGGAGGACACCACCACCTCGACGATTTTTCCTATCGCAACGAAAGATATTAAAATCAGCTTCACAAACGAATATGTTTTCATTAGGAGTAGCATCGTTCAACCAAGTTTCAGTTAATGCTATTACTGTTGCCGATGTTGAGTCGATTAGTGAAGATAGTGCGACATTTTTAGACATAACGCTTCTAATGTTAGTGTATAAAAAGCAGCAACCGTCCTCAGTATTAATCGTACTATTTATTAACGTTTGTGGTGTTTGTGGAACCTTAGGTGCAGCTGAAAATTTGGCGCTATGTCAAACTGGAGACACAACCGGGGAAACGAGCTTCGCACAATTTGCTTGAGTGTCCCATACGTATACTTCCTCGTTAATTTTTAGTTTGTTAAAGACAAGGCTTACACGGTCTTTTTCTTTCTTTATGGTTTTAGAGAACTGCCAAAGTTTACGTCTTTTATCGCGAACCGCCTCAGAGTAATCACGAGAAATGCCAAAGTTAGTATCTTTCAGCTTGTGGCCATTACTAAGCACTGTTTCGATTTCTTTTTCATTGAAAAACTTCACAATAATTGGTCGAGTGCGTTCATTTGAAAATCGTCTGAGGCGATGCGCACGTGCGATTGAAGCTGTTGATACTCCTAGTTGATCTTTGCAGAATTTAGTTACTATTTGCTCGGACGTTTCCCAGTCTTCCGAATCACCCGTGTCTTGAATGCCATAAAAGAGGAGATTAGAGCGCCTTGAGCGGTTTTCCAAATCGTCTATTTTATCGTGCATCATCGATATATCACGCTCGCTGCTGCTGCTGCAAGACTGAGGCGACACTCCTGGTGCAAATTTTGATTCTAAATCCTGGATTTGATTTTGCATTTTGGCTAGATTAACTTCTTGGCTTGAGATTGGTCTCTCTGAGGAAAGTGACTCAAGTTTACCTTCAACTTCATGTACGCGTTTAGTTAGTACTTCAAGATCATTTTTTAGTCCAATGTGTATGTGTAACACTTTGTTCACTGATTCCAACAAGTTAGAATTACTCGCTTCCAAGCGTTGTACGGCACTGAATACCATGTCAAGTTTTTCTTCTTGTGCTTTCGTCATTGGACCAGGGTTCACTTCAATGTCTCCGCCTAGCAATAACAGGCGCAAAAGATACAGTGCTTTATGCGCAAACCGCTTGATACCGTTGGACATATCAGGGGGCCACGACACCGCAATGAGACAAGGATTGTTGCTACGATAACATGAAGCTTCAAGGTAACTAACCTGTACGAGTGCAAACTGTGAGCGAAACATTCCAACTGCGGTGGCGTGGCCCGAAGTGTGGAAGAAGGGTGCGAGGTTATATTCAGGTAGGTCAGCTGACATGGTTCCAAGTTGCCAGCCGAGTGGATGACCATCAATTAGGTTTGGCAACGCGACTGGTGGATCCCGGCCGCTCTTTGTAGAAAATGGCTCGCTGCTTGAGAACTGGTTGTGGTAGTAGCATTCGCTCAGCCGAGGCCAAGCCAGTGGTGCCGGTGACGTGGAACAGGACTGACCAAGCAACGCCACGAACAGGACCTGTACGAGTGCAAACTGTGAGGGAAACATTCCAACTGCGGTGGCGTGGCCCGAAGTGTGGAAGAAGGGTGCGAGGTTATATTCAGGCAGGTCAGCTGACATGGTTCCAAGTTGCCAGCCGAGTGGATGACCATCAATTAGGTTTGGCGACGCGACTGGTGGATCCCGGCCGCTCTTTGTAGAAAATGGCTCGCTACTTGAGAACTGGTTGTGGTAGTAGCATTCGCTCAGCCGAGGCCAAGCCAGTGGTGCCGGTGACGTGGAACAGGACTGACCAAGCAACGCCACGAACAGGACCTGTACGAGTGCAAACTGTGAGCGAAACATTCCAACTGCGGTGGCGTGGCCCCTGCGGTTGTGTAAGCTAACAAAATTTCTTCTTACGTTCAAAGCTTAGTTCAGTTATTTTGAAACATATGCAGTAGTTGTTTTGTGAGAAAATAGAGTGAAGTGGATCGAACTGCTGGCTACACGAAATATAAAATCCAGCGACTAAGGCATGCCGAAGAAAACAGCACAACCGAAAGAAAAAAAAAGTGAGAGGAAAGCAGCAACAAGAAATAGCGCAATTATGGAGTACGACATAAATGACACTTAGCCTGCTACCATAGAAAAATCCGTCTCCATTCTACCCTGTGAAAGTGGATGCACAACGAAAATGTTGCCGACGTTAGACGACGTTACACAAACACCAGCACAAAGAGCGACGTACCGCACGCGCGCGCGAACTTGTGCAGAAGTGCAGCCTACATCTTCATTCTTCCAGGACCTCCGACAAGCGCAAGGGACTTATTGAACTGACTGAAGTTTTCCGTGCAAATTGCGTCAGACAATTCGTAAGGTATGACTGTCACACAAGCTGCACACACGATAGCTTCGAATTGTATTTCTAATGTACGATAAAACATTGCTGTTAACCGGGGACTCAAGGACAGAGCCCTTTTCCAGCTGTCGTTTGAAGCCCGTCTGATTGGCGGCGGCCGTTAGGTGGCGGTATGGTTTGAGCTTGCTTCTGTTTTTGATTCTCTGATTTTTTTTGCCTTTAAATAGTAATTGGGTGGTTTTCTCTTTTTTGTCTGTCGTATTTCGTGTGCGCAGGTGTGTTTCGTGTACATTTGGTTTTGCAGTATGGTTAGAGCGTCCTTTCGCGCCACGTGCATCAACACGTGCAGTCGGGTCGGACGTTGAGTGTTTGTAGCCTTTAAATGGTAGCTTGGAGGTGGCATGGCTAATAGATATTAATGGTTTTTAGTGTGTGTTTTGGTAGGAAAATGAGAGCGCGGCCGCGTGGTTGAGCGCGTGCGAGAGCGTGTCATACCTTGGGTCTCCGCGGCATTGATTGCTTTTGAAACAGTGGTGAGAGTTGCTTTGCGACATTTTGAGGATTTGGATTCTGTGCTTATCGGTTTTTGTTTAAAGGCACGTGCCCTGCATCGTTATAGTATTGTAGTGTTTGCATCCGAAAAAGCCGTCCAATGCATCGCATGAAAGCCGGGAAAGCTGGCAGTGCGGGGGGGTTCCCTCAGGGCAGGTGAGGGGACGGTCGAGAATGGAGAAGGAATCGAGTCAACCGGTACACACTATAATGTTGATACAAGGATGCAGAGAATGGAGGCCTTTCAGGGAGAGTTTCTGAAAAAGGTGGAACGGCTCAGAAATGAGCTAAATAGGGAGCCTCATGTACGGAAGGCAGTTGAAAAAACTTCAAGCAGCTCAGGAAAAGCTTAACAGGGTCGCCATTGTGAACGAAAATGTGCGTGACAACGGAACGCAGTCTCCCTATATGACAGGAGAGGGAGTTCCAGCAAAGTACGTGGAATGCGTGCAACGTTGCTGCTAATGAGGCGATATGAAAAATGAGCCAAGAGAAAGGCTTCGAGGTTGTCGAAGTAAACAGAAGTGAGAAGGTGTGGTGGTTTTAAACGAGAGGGGATCCACTTCAGTTACAGGCTGGCACAAGAAGTGGGCTGGCGATGTGGTGGTCGCACTGTTGCTTTTTTAGGGGTCCCACGGGCGCTTAGGAGGCTGGAGTAGGTAGTAATGAAAGAGGTTCCTCAGGGAACCTCAGAAGAGCATCGCCGTCGATAACAGAAAAAGTAGCAAAGCAAGAAAGTGAGCTGGCCATGCAATATGCTACATGAACATGCAGGGCTGCAGAAGAAAGGAAAAGTGGGCAGAGATTGAGGAGCAGTTAAATAGCGAATCAATAGGGGTGTATGAGGTTACAGAAACGCACCTTAGAGACTCGGAAGAGCCGCCAGTGATTGAAAATTAGGTTTGGGATGGGTGCAATAGAACTAAGTTGGAAAGGAAGGGAAGGCGAGTCGGAAGGTTCATCCAGCAGGGAGCCGAATGGAAAAGAGTAAATTCAAAAAAAAGAGAGAGAGGAAAGGGGGAAGGCAAGGAGCTTAACCAGAGAAAAAGATCCGGTTTGCTACGGTACGCTGGGGATAGAGGGGAGGGGGAGTTAAAGTAGTAGCAAAGTAGAGATAAGGAAAGAAAGGAGCATAGGCACACAATCACAATCGGTCACTATCACCGCGTACTGTCACCGCACAGCACAGTAACATTTGCAGCGCTATCAACATCTGTTCAGGCTACAGCCACTTGTCCAATTCTGTCACCCTCAAAAACCGCAATACTGCCCTCGTCGCCCTCTGCTGCGGTGGCTTGTGATGGCGGCATTTTAAAATAAGTTCCTCTGCGAGAGGTCTTCGGTCAAAGCGCCCTATAGCGATTGCGAGTGATTGTCTCTCTAAATTGTAGCGAGGACAGTCAAAAAGAAGGTGTTGAAGAGTCTCCTCGTTACCACAGTCTTCACACGAGGCGTCGTTGACCCATCCGATTCGGTAAGCAAAAGACTTGGTGAAAGCCACCCCTAGCCATATTCGACAAAGCAAGGTAGCTTCGCGACGGCAGAGTCCAGCTGGAATGCAAAGCCGTATAGAGAAGTCAAGATTTTGGAGTCGGTTGTTTTGAAAACTTCCTGCGTTCCACAAGGAGGACGTGACGACACCGCTGAGCATTCGAAGTTTTCTAGCGGCATCTGTCCTTGATAACGGTATCGGCTCCTCTTCGTCCCCTTGAAGAGCCGACCGAGCAGCGTTATCAGCGTGTTCGTTCCCTATGACTCCGCAGTGACTTGGAATCCACTGAAATAATGTCATCATCATCATCATCATCATCATCATCATCATGATTTATTTTCCTTAAGGACCCCTGTCGGGGTATTACATAAGGGGGGGTTACAGAAGATAAGGATAGAAGCAAAGATATGGTTACAATTTCTTACAAGACTCAGCCTGTGGATTCACATTAAAACAAACAAACAACAACAGCAAAAAAGCCAAGAGGCACACTGAATAGAATGCAAGAGCTAATCACCAAAACAGTCACAATGCGAGATGGCAATCGCAAAAGAATGAAGGCACAGTACGGTCATTATAAGGTTAGGGTTTAAGGTGATCAGTAAGCAGCTGCTTGAAGATAATGGGGTTGCGCTCATTGACAACTCTATCTGGTAAATTGTTCCACTCTATAATGGCGCTAGGCAAAAACGATTGATTAAAGGAAAATGTTGAACCATGCAAGCGCTGGATGCTGCAAGAGTTAAAAAGGCGACGAGATGTACGGGTTGGTGGGATTAGAAGCCTTCCATGCAGTTCGCGGAAGTTATAATAAAGTCGCTGCAAAAGGCACAGTTTCGCAATTTCCGACGCAACACCAATGGTTCGAGTCCTAGAGATGATTTAATCGCACTGACACTTTCTTCACGGCTGTACCTGGAAGTGATGAATCTAGCGGCACGATTTTGTATTGATTCTAACATATTAATTAAGTAAGCTTGGTGCGGGCTCCAAATAGCTGAGGCGTATTCAAGTTTACTTCGAATAAAAGTTTCATAAGCTAGTTTTCTTGTGGATGAGGGACACAGCGCAAGGGTACGTCTGACGTAACCAAGTGATTTATTAGTGTCGGTAGCCAATTTTGTTATATGGTCGGACCAGGTCAACTTCCTATTAATAGTAATACCGAGATAACGATACGATTCAACGTAAAGTACGAGTGATTCTTGTTAGAGTGTTTACGGGACACCTGCATAACTTTACATTTGGAGATGTTAAGTTTCATTAAAGAGTTGGAACACCAGGTTTCTAACGAATGTAAGTCTTTTTGGAGCGTTGCATGGTCGGCTGGGTCTGTAATGCGACGGTAGATTACGCAGTCATCTGCAAAAAGTGGGATATTGGATGATATGCCGTTGGGAAGGTCGTTTATGAAGATGAGAAAGAGTAGGGGGCCGAGGACGGACCCCTGTGGTACTCCGGAGATGACGCTAGCAGTGGTTGAGCAATGATTTCCGATAGCTGTGTACTGGAATCGATTAGTAAGAAAGCAACAGATTCATTACAGTGCGAGAGGGTCGAGACCGAGGCATGAAAGTTTGGCCAAAAGCCGCTGATGGGGAACACAGTCAAATGCTTTGGCGAAGTCTAGATATATGACGTCAGTTTGAAGTGATGAGTCTAAATTCAGGTGAAGTTCAGTAATAAATTCAAAAAGCTGTGTATCGCATGACAAACCAGGCCGGAAACCATGCTGATTGTGAAAAAAGAAGGAATGATCACCGAGGTGACATGCTATTTGCGAATATATTATATGTTCTAGGAGTTTACAGGGAATACTTGTTAGGGAAATGGGGCGATAGTTGGAAGGATCAGAGTGGCTGCCTGACTTATATACCGGTACGACTTTACTAATCTTCCGGTCAATTGGAAGAGTGAATGAGTGACTCCACGTGACTCAGAGTGAGTCACGTGGAGTCCTTTCTCAGTTAAGGTATGGATTAGTTCCCTAATCTCAAATACCAGTTGTTCGTGTGGTCGGCGCCGCAGGGCTGATAGCAAAGATTGCAGTGCTGCCTTCGAGTCACTGAATATTGACCATCTTCGAGGTTGTTCTTGGCTGACGAGACGAAGTGCAGCGCGAAGAGCGGCAAGTTCCGCAGCCATCGGTGTCGTTGAGTGACATGTCTTGAAACTGATGGTGGTGGCTTTCGGTGGGATGACCATGGCCCGCGAGGAACCCTGGAGAGTTGCCGATCCATCAGTATAAATATGTACGTGTTCGGCGCACCTCTCGTGCAAAAGGAGCAGAGTTAGTTGTTTAAGAGCAGGTGATGACAGCTCAGTTTTTTCCTGATTCCTGGTATGGTGAGGTGCACTGCAGGTCGAGCCAAACACCATGGAGGAATTGATGGCTTAGTTGCGGGGGTGAAGCCTGATGGAAGGCAGGTGTAATACTCCGAAATCGTAGTACAAAATGATGCCTGTGGCCTTTCTGACGGTAGTGTTGCCAGATGGTGGGAACGGGCACGGGCAACGTGCCTAATGTGCACTCTCAACAGTTCTACCACAATGTGTGTTTGTATAGGTTGGTCGCGTGCAATCGCAATAGTCGCTGCTGTCGATGTGCATTTTGGCAAACCAAGACAAACCCTGAGAGCCCGAGCTTGAATAGCCTGTAGAGCACGAAGATTTGTCTGGCAGGTGTTGGTAAGTACGGGCAAACTGTATCTCAAGAAACCCAGAAAAAGAGCCCTGTACAATTCCAACATTGCATGCACTGACATTCCCCAAGTCTTTCCTCCGAGAAACTTGAAAAGTTGGGAGATTGCTGTCAGATGCTGTTTCAAGTAGGTCACGTGCGGGCTCCATGAGAGATCTCTATCACTGGTTATGCCAAGGAATTTGTGAGTCTTCTCATAAGAAATTATCTGGCCATTTATTGAGAAGGCGTAGGGTGTCATTGGTTTGCGAGAGAACGCCATCAGTGCACATTTGTCTGACGAGATTTCAAGACCTTGGTCGCACAGGTATATAGCTGTTAGAGTAGCAGCTTTTTGAAGTCTTGCGCGTATCTGAGGACGTGTCACACCTGAGGTCCATATACATATGTCGTCGGCGTTCATTGATATCTTGATCGCTGCTGGCAGATGATCAACGAGACCAATGAGTGTGAGGTTGAACAGGGTAGGGCTTAGTACACCGCCTTGAGGAACACCTCGGTACGTGTAGTGTCATGCGGTTTTACCATCACCGGTACAGACAAAGAACGATCTCATGAAAAGGTAATGAGAAATCCATTGGAAAACTCGACCACCTAGGCCAACCATCTCAGGAGCATCGAGGATAGCCTCGTGAGATACGTTATCGTATGCTCCCTTGACATCCAAGAACAAAGCTGCAGATAATCTTTTGCTTGACTTTTGAAGCTGGACGTACATAGCGAGATCAACAATACTGTCTACTGAAGAGCGATATCGACGAAAACCAGCCATGTAATTTGGTAACATGTAGTGTTCCAGGTACCTCTCCAAGCGGGCAGGGATCATCTTTTCCATTATTTTTGCCACACAGCTGGCCAGCGCTATTGGGCGGTATGAGGTGAGTTCAAGTGGGGACTTGGCTTGCTTCAGGAGAGGAACCAAGCGGCTTATGTTCCATTCTTCGGGGAACATGCCATCCCGCCAAAATAAATTGTAGAGATGTAACCGTTCTCTCCGTGCGCCATCACTCAGGTTGTTCAAGGCGCGGTAAGATATTCCATCTGGTCCCGCGGATGAAGAAAGGCTGCATAGAGCAAGAGCTACTTCTAGTTCCTCCATTATGAAAGGAAGATCCATGCGGTCGTCACGTGAAACAGGGATGCGACTGGGGGCTGGAAATCCTGGACCGATTGCTTGGCCAGCGATCCTTGCACAAAAGTCTTCTGCAACATCAGCCTCCAGCCGCCCCTGGAAGAGCGCCAGCGCTTTGAATCGGAAGCGTTGTACAGGGAGGGAACGTAGACCACGTATGGTTTTCCAGATGTGCGAAAGTGGCTTTCGGGGGTCTAGTGACTGGCAAAACCTTGTCCAACGTCGAGATGCCAATCTATCCACGCGACGTTGAAGTTTCTTTTGTAGTCGTCTGGCTGTCCGAAGGTCCTCGATGGATTTTGTACGCCGGTAACGCCGCTCCGCACGACGACAGAGTGCACGAAGTCGCTCCAACTCTATATCCAATTCCGTGTGCTTCGAAGAAACCGTGACTGTGCGCGAGGCGTGTAGCATTGGAGACTTGATTGTCTCCTCTAATCCAGAGGACAAGCCCTCTCGACAAGCATCTTCCATGACGGATGTAAAATTGGTCCAATCAATAAATCGAATGGGCCTTGACATTCCTTTGATGACAAGGTACGTGGGAATGTGATCACTCCCGTGTGTCTCGATATCCGAAAACCATTTAACATACCTTGTGAGAGAGCTGGAGACGAAAGCTAGGTCAAGACAGCTGCCATAATTCATGCCTCGTATAAACGTAGGGCTCCCGTAATTCAGGAGTGAAAGGCCGTTGTTGCAGGCGAAGTTTGCAAGTCTTTCCCCTTTTGCATTTGTCCTTGCGCTTCCCCATGCTATATGGTCCGCAATAAAGTCTCCGATGATGACATATGGAGCAGGGCACACAGACAACATGTTCGTTAATCGTTTGGGATCAAAAATACTTGAAGGCGATATATAAACGCCTACAAGTGTAAACATGAGTTTGCCCTTTTTAATTGTTAGGCAAAGGTATTGATTCTTATCATGAGGCGGAATCGGCTGGCGAACATAGGTCAGTTCTCGACGAATAAAAACGATGACTTTGCTGCATGCATCAGCTGTTGCGGATATAATAAGCTTCGTATCCCGATAATCTCACTGGTTTTGACAGATTAGGCTCACATATGACAATGATTGGGAAAAAATTAGTATATATATACTGACGAAAGCCTCAAAGGCGTGCTTTTAGTCCTCTTGCGTTCCACTGTATGAGTGACGCTGCCTTGACTTCTTCTCGAAACGATGGGCGATGGTTCGCCATGTCTCTATTCGAGGGACTCAAGCACTGGGCTTAAGGCGTCCAGTACTTTAAGTGCACTTCGAGCAGACGTAGTTCCAAGGTTCGACAGAATCACTCAAGTGGCATCTATGAGAGGACGCAGCATTGAAAGGACTTGATTATATGCTTTGGGCGTGTCATCAGCGGCAGGAGTAGGCTCCCGAGAGGGCTTGACAATCTGTAGTTCTGTGGGAGATTGCTGGCTCGGAAGCGCAGGCCATTATTCTTGAGACAAATTCCTTTCAGGCGACTTTCTTGTGTTGTTCAGCCTCCTTTGGTCCTGATTGGAGAATGCGGGTGCTACAATGGAAGCGGCGCTCTTCTTTCGCGGCTCTGCCTTTTTTGAGGAGGTTCGGTGACGCCGATGCCGACGCCGGATCGTCGCAGCAGCCTCCATGTATGTCGAATTGTCCCGAACCATTTGCTTGAGAACAGCGACCTATTTCTTGATGCGAGGGTAGTCCCTAGACGAGACAGCATGGGAACCATTACAGTTGCCAAACTTTAGGACAGTAGCCCGGCACGTCTCCTCCGCGTAAAGTTCAGCACAACGGGGACACAGTATCGAGTTTGGGCAGACACCCTTGATATGTCCAAGCCTAAAGCACCGATGGCGTTGAAGAGGCTTTTGCACGAAGGGCCGAACAGGGTGTCGGAACTGACCGACTTTGACGTGTGTTGGTGGGCAATCTCCTTTCAAAATCAGTTTGACGCAGCGCGATGTTGCAAGGCGGCTTACACGCGTGATGACAACACCCTCACTTGGTGGCTTGACAAAGGTAGGCAAGTCCGCGTTGGGAATGGCGACATCGATGTCATAAAGGACACCTGCTGTGGATTCATCATCAATCGGGATATAGGAACGCACTTCGGCGCGCCCTAGCTCCGAGATTTGCTTCAGTTTTTCGAGCGTACTTCCGTCGGCAACATCGATTGCGAGGACATTTTTGCGTGTATTTATCCGAATGTCCTTAATTTCATTCGGCACGACCCCTTCCAAGAAAACAGATAGTTCTTGCCTGTTTAGCAATCGGTGGTTGTTTGAGGGCTCTTCGGGTACGAACACGATGGCATGAGGCCAGCGTTCAGGCCTTGACTTCAGAGTCGCCGTGCTCGCTTGCGTTGATGGGTTCGCGTTGACAGTCCTCCTTTTGGCCCTCTCTCTGCGGACAGTGATGAAGCTATCATCCGATGAGTCTTCATCCGACATCGAGTATAGGTCAGTGTCCTCGGTTTCACTGAGCACGCTTCCTCTCTTCCCCGTGAGGGACGGCCTTGATGACCTCTGGCCAGGAGGGCCTCTGGAAGGCTCTGCGTCCATGGCCACAAGACCGGGAGCCGAAGCACCAGGAAATTCCGAAGATTTCGTCAGAAACCAGAGAACACAGATAGAAGCGTTCTAAGAAGAAGGCTCTTCGTCGAGTAAATTCAAAATATCAAGAGCATCTTTGGCTATCAGGCACAATGAGTGGAAAAAAAACTTGGCTGGGCGTTACGTATTTGTGGACCGGAAATAATTGCACAAAGAAGAATAAATAGTTCGTGGAATGCATAAGCGTTGATACTAAGGGTTTCGGGAATGGTGCTGAAATTATCCTATTAGGTGACATGAATGCCCACATACAGGATTTAGATGGCTATACAGACAACAACGCGAAGTCAATGCTAGACCTTTGTGAGCAACATAACCTGGTTATCGTGAATACCGGGCTAAGTGTGAAGGGTAGATCACGTGGGAAGTGGGAAACCGGTAATCAACCATTGATTACGGTCGGATGACAGAAGGAATTCATGATAAGTTGAGAGATAGGGTCATTGATGAGGATGGGTATCGCAGTATGGGGAGTGACCATAAACGCATCATTGTGAAAATGGGATATGTAGTTTTGAAAGAGAGCAAGGAGTGCAAAATGACAAGTCCAAATTGAAGGCAGTACAAATAACAAATATAGTCACTAGAGTAGAGGAAGAACTTGACGAATGGCCAAATAAAGAGTGGGTATATAGGGAGCTTCTAAGTGTAATAACGACAGAAATACGCAAAGCGAAACAACATGTTCGCTGAAAAGGAAAATAGAAACCGAAAAGCTGGTGGAATAGGGAGCTACGAGAAGCGATCGCCGAACGACAAATAGCATCGCGAGAGCACAGGCAGGCAAAGAAGGCGCAGTTGCCGCAGGATGAAGTAGCCAGTAAATGGTAAATATACCGGGAGAAAAAGCTTATGGTTCAAATACTGGTGCAAGTAAAATTAAAAGGTGAAAGTTAACGTTGGTTGTGAGAAATACGTTAGAAAAAGAAGGCCACACCTAGAATACTTTGGAACCAGATAAAATTATTAGACAGGAAGTCAACAACAATGAAGCAACATATCCTAGACAAAGATGAAAACAGACTGGCGGGAGTAGCAGCAATAAATAACATACGAAAAATAACAGCCGAATCTTTCCAAGGCAATGACGAGGCTGTATTTGAAGAAAAACAGAGCAGCTAAGAAACCCAGGTGGAAAAGGAGCTGGTGCTAACACATTTGAACTGGAAGAAAGCCGAATAGAAAATTCCTAAGCGCACAGCCACAGGGCTAGAAGAGGTTCCCGTTAGCCTGATTAATGAAATAGGACCAAAAAAAGGAAGCTCTGGTGGAAGCAGTGGGAAAAACTTTAAAACATAGACGAATACCAGACACTAGGCGACAAAGCAGAATGAATTTAATTTATAAAGGTGAAGAGGATAAAGATAGAATTCACTCGTATAGACCGTTGACCATTACATCGGTAATATACAGGCTAGCAATGCAGCCAACCAAATTAAAGCTTCCACCATGGGCAAAGAATAATGGCATTTTGGGAGAACTCCAGAATGGCTTCAGAAAAGGTAGGTGTTTAGATGATGACTTATTTATTCTTACTCAGTGTCTTGAAATATCAAAAGTAGAAAGCAGGTCGTTATATGTGGCCTTTTTGGACATTACAGGAGCCTATGACAACGTAGACCGCAACACATTGTGGGATATGCTGAAAGGGGAAGGCTTAGGTGACGATTGTCTACAGCTTTTGAGAGAGATTTACCTAGAAAATACCGTTAGCGGTGAATGGGAAGGGATGAGGAGCGAGGAGAAAGTTCATATCAACAAGGGACGGAGGCAGGGGCGCCCTTTATCCCCGCTGCTGTTTATGATGTACATGGTGAGGAAGGAGAGGGCGCTAGAAGGAAGTAATATCGGGTTTAATCTCTCATACAAACAGGCAGGTACAGTAGCAGATCAGCAGCTTCCAGGTGTATTTTATGCGGACAGCATTCTGTTGCGAGCAAACAAGCAAAGTAATTTGCAACATCTGTCCAATATCTGTGTACAGGAAGGCAACAATTTAGGTTTGAAATTTAGTGTTAGAAATTTAGGTATTATGGTATTCAAAGAAAATAGTGAACAGACAGTGACGATACAGGGTCAGGGAATACTTTGACTAACAGAATATAATTACCTTGGTATATGTATAAAATAACAGTGAAGGGGAATAGAAATGGGCAGCCTCAATGAAGCACAGAGCTCTATGTGGATACAATAGGTACGAGGTACTTTGAGGTATGTGGAAAGGTGTAATGGTTTAGTTTGATACTTAGTTTTTGAAATGCGGTTGTTTGCTTTAAGTCAGAGGTACAATCAGGACTCGATGGTAACCAAAGGTCAGTGGGTCGCCTTGAATTGGGTGCTCACGGGAAGACTACAAATGAAGCTGTGCAGGGTGATATGGGCTGGACTAGTTTTGAAGTGAGGGAAGTTCGCAGTAAAATTGAGTATGAAGAATGACTGAGGAATATAGAAGAAAGTAAGTGGGCTGGGAGAGTGTTGATGTATCTGTACAGAAAAAACATTGATTCACGGTGGAGGAAAAGAACTAGGAAGCTCACCAGCGGCCTGTAGGGTGGGCAACACAGCAACAAAGAACGTCAAGCGGAATGCAGAGAGGCTGAAATAATCTCATGGGTAGCGGCAATGGAAAAGAAAGCTGGCATGAGTACTATGACCTTCGCCGCCGTCGCCCGTCGGTCAAGGTCCCCCTCTGCGACAGCGCCAGGGCGCTGTAACGCCGCCATTCCGCCGTCCACCGCCGCTGCCGCCAGCACGCTCGCCCGTCGCCCAGCGCAGCCACCCGAGGAAGACGGACATTTGGCGCGCTCCCAAACACCGCCCGCTCTGCTGTCTCTGCGGGTAGGCCGGACATGTCTACCGCCGATCCCCATACTACGAAATGGGACTACGAGGGTTCGCCGTCAACGCTCCGCGCCTACGGAAAGGTGAACGCCCTTGCGATATCGCCGACTACCTCGCCGCCACACTGTGGAGATCCCGACGACCGTCACGTTCGCCATCACTAGGCCACTACCTGTTGACGCAGCGCCGTCCATACACTAGCCCAGCCCAGGGCCGCTCTGCCAGCCCATATCCGGAGCACTAAAAGCAGCAACTGATGGAGGTGCGGTTGCTGTTCGTCAAACTGACGAAGATCCTCCGCCGCCGACGAAGACGCCGAACAGACTATCTCGCCTACATAACAATGAAACGCCGCCACCCTGACAAAATCTGGAAGCAAAGAGTGTGCCGACTAAGCCGACCTGACGACGCCACATAGCGGCCACAGCTGAATGCGACGCAGCCGTGAACCGACGCTAAGACCTAACTGTAACGCAAGACAAAACTACCGACGTCGACGTGCTTCCCGACGACCACGCAGTCACGGCCTTAGTGGACACAGGGGCCGATTACTCCGTAATGAGTTACACTGCCCTCAAATTTGGACGGCTGGAGGACACAGGACACCTCATTACGCCGAGTGGAATCTGCACGGCAAGAATTGCCGTTCATGACAGTGCTTACCCTTCCACCATCGTTATCCTCCAACAGTATTCTCAAGAAGGCATTCTCGACATGGACTTCCTGAACTAACACGGCGCTAACGTCGACCTGAAGTAGAAATCGATAACGCTGTCGGAAGATCAAGCGATATCGCTGGAGAGCTCTCGTTGTCATCACGGCTGGAGTTTGCTGGAATATCAAGTGAGCACCTCGCCGCGCTCCAGCATTATCATTTTCGTCGGCACCGAAATACTCGCTGACGTAGTAGGCGTCATCCAAGATGACCAACGTCTAAAACTCGACCGTGAAATTTATGTCGCAAGAGGGTTCGCTCGACTGCGTAGCGGAAAAACGAAAGTGTTGCTGACAAACTTCTGCCGGGAGTTCAAGCACTTCAACAAGGCCAGGACGATCGCCTACATCGAGGGAATTCTAAAAACCAGCAATGCGTTTGTCCTTTGGGATTCTGCAGCATCTACCTCGACGACCCTAGTTCCCGAACCCGACTTTGACATAAATCCAAGTCTCCTTACGATTAAGCATCAACAGCTCAGAAGTCTGCTTCGATGATACAAAGACTGCTTTTCGGCGTCATCGAGGATTCGACAAACACCAGACTCAAAGCATGGCACAATAACAGAAGAATGCGCTCGACAACTCCCCCCGAGCTCTAACCGAGTTTCGATTCGAGAATGTGAAGCTATAAGGCAACAAGTCAACGAAATGCTACGCGACGACTTCATCCAGCCGTCGAAAAGCCCGTGAGAACCTCCTGTAGTCTTGGTGAAGAAAAAGGACGGAAACCAACGTTTCTGCGTCAATTATCGTCGACTTAAGATCCCAAAGAAGGACGTCTACCGCCTCCCATGGGTAGACGACGCGTTGGATCGGCTCTGCAACACTAAATATTTCTGGTCGATGGATCTCAAGTCTGACTAGTGGCAAATAGAAGTCGACGAGAGAGATCGCGAAAAGACCGTCTTCATCACTCCAAATGGCCTCTACGAGTTCAAGGTCATGCTATTCGGACTGTGCTCGGCGCGTGGAATGTTCCAGCGCGTCATGGACCCGGTGTTAGCAGGATTGAAGTGGCAGACCTGTCTTGTTTACTTGGATGACGTCGTCTTCGCCGGAAATTTCGACGATCACCTTAGGCGGCTTGCGACAGTACTCGAGGCCATCAGGTCATCAGGGCTCACTCTGAAGCCTGAAAAGTGCCGCTTCGCCTACGATGAGCTTCTGTTCCTGTTCCACGTGATGAGCGAAACTGGAGTCCGCCCTGACCCACAGAAGACAGAGGCCATCGCAATGTTCCAGGAGCCCATCGACAAGAGGGCAGTGCATAGATTCCTTGGCATGCATGCCCACTACGGGTGCTTTTTCAAGGACCTTTCGCACGTGACTGAGCCATTCACACATCTAACTAAATGTGATGTAGAGTTCCAGTGGGAAACACCGTAGACCGACGCACTTGAAGAACTCAAAAGACGCATGCGGTCGCCGCCGGTGTTTGCACACTTCGACGAGTACGCCGATGCAGAAATTCATACTGACGCCAGTAGCCTAGGCTTCGGTGCCATTCTAGTCGAGAGGAAAGGGACTTGAGCGGGTGATACCTTACGCTAGCCGTTCGCTGTCAAAACGGAATCTAATTATTCCACGACCAAAAAGGAATGCCTCGCCATCGTTTGGGCTAAAGCAATATCTCGGCCTTACCTATATCTCAGGCCATGCAATGTCGTCAGCGACCATCACGCGTTCTGTTGGCTAGCGAACTTAAAAGGTCCTTGATGGCGGCTGGCGCGGTGGAGCCTCAGACTGCAAGAATACGGCATCATTGTAACCTACAAGACCGGGCGAAAGCATTTTGATTCCGATTGCCTATCACGTGCCATCATTGTCCCGCCGCTGCAAGATGATGAGGATTACGACACCTTCCTTCGAATTATAAGCGCGGCAGGCTTCGCTGAACAGCTACGAGCGGACCCGGAGCTAAAAACCCTCGTTAAGTAGTTGAAAGGGCACACTGACGTTGTCCCTAGAGCATTTAAGCGAGGATTGTCTTCGTTCTCACTTCAAAACAACCTACTAGTAAAGAAGAATTTCTCACCAGTCCGTGTCAACTACCTTCTTCCTGCCCCTCAGCGCTGCGTCCAGAAGTACTGCATAACCTGCATGACGATCTGACCGCTGGGCACCTCGGATTCTCCCAGACGCTATCGAGGATACAGGAAAGGTATTATTGGCTGCGCCTGACCACCGACGTCGCCCGTTATGTATGCACACGCCGAGATTGTCAGCGACGGAAGACACCAGCGACAAGGCCAGCGGGATTACCACAGCCAACTGAGCCTCCTTGCCGACCATTTCAGCAGATTGGGATGGACTTGTTGGGAAACTTTCCGATGTCAAAAACCGGAAAGAACTGGATTGTCGTGGCGACAGACTAGCTTACCCGCTTCGCTGAAACGAAAGCACTGCCGAAAGGGAGCGCAGCCGAAGCGGCGAAATTCTTTGTCGAGAATATCTTGCTGCGACATGGCGCCCAAGAAGTCCTCATCACCGACAGAGGAACGGCCTTTACAGTGGAGCTCACCCAAGCCATCTTGCATTATAGTCAGACAAGGCACAGGAAGACAACTCCCTACCACCTACAGACGAATGGTCTTACGGAGCGCCTGAATATGTCCCTCACCGACATGCCACCAATGTACGTCGACAACGAACACAAGACCTGGAATGCCGTCCTGCCTACGTAACCTTCGCCTACCACACGGCGGTGCAAGAAACCACAAAGATCACCCCGTTCAAGCTGGTTTTGGGCAGAAACGCGACGACGACTGTCGACCCCATGCTGCCGCACGTCATCGACGAAGAGAATCTTGACGTCGCCAACTATCTCCAAAGCGTCGAAGAAGCCCAACAGCTCGCCCCCCTACCGGTCAAGAATCAGCAGCGTAACGGCAACCGACACTACAACCGCCGACGACGCTACGTCGAGTACCATCCCGGCGACCGTGTTTGGATTTGGATCCCTATACGCCGACGAGGACTCACACTCTAAAAAAAGTTTACGCCCTTTGGGGTGTATATTGGCCACACAACATTATTGGTCATCTCTCTTGCTTGAATTTCCTATCTTGAAAACTCTGCGCTCATTACTTTTCTGTCGAGAATGCTCTGTCATGCTGATAACGCGCATGCCGTTCGTCACTTGGAAGTACTGGGCTTGCAGCACTAAAGAAAGGGAATGCGGGCAAGAGAGATGACGATTGTTATTGTGTGGCAAATATGCACCCCAGAGTTTGCAACTGTTTTTAGAGTGCAGTGAGAAACTATTGCGACGCTATTTCGGACCCTACAAGATCATCCGATGTATAGGAGAACTGGACTGTGAAGTCGTGCGAGACGGCATTTCGCATTTACAGCGGCGCCGCCCACAATCAGAAGTGGTCCACTTGGTGTGTCTTAAGCCCTTTTACGCGCGCTGACGAACTCCCTTATTTTGTTGTTTCTTTGGTATGGGTGTCTTTGTTTATTACTTTCGTGTGTTTGCAGCATCGGGTCGATAGTTTTTAAAAGGGCGGTATTGACACGTGTGCTTGTTTATCTTTATCGGGTGACCACGCTTCACCGCCTACCAAACGTTATCGCAAAGCGCAGGACGCGCCTGCATGTATCAGAAGTTTCTGGAATGTCATCGATGGTTCCACCCGCACTTTGTGACCGAACCTTGTGTAATCTAATTGCATGTGTGCACGACGCAAAAAACGTAGAACTTCGTGGAAGGCGCGCGGGTCCCAACGATTACTCTGGAGCATTCGACGACTGATCTATAAAAGCCAACGCGCTTGACCCGTTGATCAGATTTTGACGATCGCCGACTGTGCTCGCTGCTGTCGCTGTTCTTTAAGTTTAGCCTGTTTATGTGGGCACAGGTTCACCAAATAAAAGTTAGTTTCGTCTTTCACATTATTGCCACTGTGTTCTCTATACGTCACTACCACGTGACAATATTCAGTTTATTAAATTAAGGACCAGAAACTACTTTTTTGCAGTATGCAGTTTTAGTTTAGCGTTTGCAACCAAACGTAAAAGCGTTACGTACGTAAAGAAATAGCGTCCTCCTCCCTGCGCATGCTCGGAACGTTATTGGGTTTCTGCAGTTTACGCTCGCTATGATAACGTACGCTATTTCGCGAGTTTATCTTGCGTAATACTGGGCAGTTTAAGTATAGCTTAAAACGCTTGCATTAGCGTTAGCGTGCGACGCAACGCTAACGCAAAGAAAGGCTGCACTGCGTGGCACAAGGTAGTGTTTTAGAATAGCGGAGCGGAGAAAAGCGCTAACGCAAACGCAAACATATACGGCGCCATCTAGACTTAAAAATACGAAGCGCTGGAAAGCCAAATCCACACGAAATGTCGAGCTGATTCAATGCCAAATCCGCAAGTGTGTCCCTAAGTCAAGCTTATCCAAAGCCACAGTTGCTGCGGTAATTACGCATGTAGGTGTTTGGTTTCAGTGTTGTTTTGTCGAGAGTCGCCGAAACACACCGATTATTCTTAGCACGTCGCGATCGAGTGTTCTGTGGGACCCATATTACCTGTCCGTTTTAAGTTGCGATGACGTAGACGCCCTCATGCTTCGGGAACGAGAGTGACCGCGCAGGTTGCACGTGTCCTCAAAAAGCGGCCTGCTCAACATCGAGGCTATTCAGGAGGGGGCGTTTCGCCAGCGATTTCGCTTCCAGAAAGCGGATTTCCCACTTCTTGCCACTTTTTTTATGCAACAGGCGCCCATCTTGACGTTCGTCCGAAGGGGTTCAAGGCGAAATCCTCCTTCACAGGCACGTACGCAGGATTTTTTTTCAGGGGTGGGGGGAGGGGGCAACCCAAGGTAACACTTCTATGCAAATGAGGGGGAGGGTACTTTTACTAGTACAAATGTGAATAATGCCCACCATTCGCCATAAAGACGCGTAAACCCGCAAAAGAAAAATGAAATACCGCATATCTCACAGGTACACCTGTGAGATACACCTCTTCTTTACTTGGCAAAGAAAGAACCACATCAAATGGACTCGCGCTTGAAAGATGCGCTGGAAGAACCTTGCCAAGAACAAGGTAACAAGCGAAAGTGCCAAATAAAGATTTCTAGTAGCGTTTTTTGAATCAGCTCTGGAAGAATTATAGAGAAATGAATATTTGCGGTGCAATCACAGTTCTTTTGCATCCCTAGTTTACTGCTCTACCAAATGCCAAAACCGATTCGTGCTGTTATTAGGGAAGTTGCATAACGATTCGTGATCCCCAGTCCCGTACAACCGCGTAGAACGCAGGACGCTGTGGGGTTGTAGGCGTACAGAGGCCACCGCGGAAGGTTAGAAAAACACCCCCATTAGCACAGCAGGGAAGTGGATACGTCAAGCGGCTCGATTCATAACTGTAGAAGCGTCATTCAACACAGGGAATTATTCTCAACTTCTGGTGGCGTTTTCTCTACTTCCTTTTTAAATAAAAAGATATTGATCCATAAATATTTTCACGAACAATATTCGCTTTTCCTCCCTGTTTGGCTGTTGCCGTGGCTTTATCTCTTAGTAGATTGCTTAATTTCTCATCTCCTTGTGACTCTTGTTTCCAGTTGCCAATTTTGCACGAAAGGTGCTGTACAATTAGAGAAAAACCAGACGAGGTAACGGGTGACAGTCATATTGCTTATGAGTTTAACGGTTATTGCAGGGTCTGATAATGGACGCTGTTTCGCAATATCTAATTTTCCACCTTATTTAACCCATATCGCAGATATATGGTTGCGAAGATCTGCCAGCGTCGCGGCGAGCCTTCACTCGAGGAAATAATGAAGCACAAGGAAAAGTTAAACGCAACTCACAGTTTCTCCGGCAACAACTCGTTCCACGAGCAAACGACCACCTGACTATGAACCGAATCCATTTCTTGGCCCCTGGATCAGTCTAAATATGGAAAGTTGAACTAACGAAGCAGCCGGGATGCACGTGATCGTTGAATAGATGGTCAGATAAAAATTTTGTTGTACATTATAAATAAAATAAAATAATATAATTAAAACAATAAACTACGCCCTGCCTGCTGCAACAGATGGTGACAACTGAATTCATCTTGAGTTAGTAGCGCGGGCCCCGAATCGATGAGAAAACTTGTCTCCACACCCCAGGAGATGGTGATAACTACCGCCATCTAAAAGGAGTGCAAAAATTCACAACCATTCCACTCTGTGAAGATGGAATGGCAGCAAAAACTGACGACAGTCAAAGCTCTCAAACGAAAAGCAAAGTGTTTCACCTCCGCTGCGAATCGGCGTGAAGGTATGTGAAGCTCGTCAAGATTGGCGTGAATATCGGGCCAACTCGCGGTGGAAATGAAGTAGGCGTTAAGCACTACGCATACGTGGGCCGATCCCGAATACAGTGCAACACCGGGCTGAGCCCCGGCGGAGGTGAAGCAGGAATTAAAAACTCCCCATGCATAGGCCATTCCAAAGATATTGCAATACCAGGCCCACCCGCGGCGGAGGTGAAGCAGGCGTTAAGCACTCCTCATACGTGGGCCGATCACGCAGATGGTACAACACTGGGCCGACCCCCGGCGGAGGTGAAGCAGGCATTAAAAATTCCCATACGTAGGCCATTCCAAAGATATTGCAATACCAGGCCGACCCCCGGCGGAGGTGAAGCAGGCATTAAGAACTCCCCATACGTAGGCCGATTCCAAAGATATTGCAATACCAGGCCGACCCGCGACGGAGGTAAAGGAGGCATTAAGAACTCCCCATACGTAGGCCGATTCCAGAGATATTGCAATACCAGTCCCACCCGCGATGGAGGTAAGGAGGCGTTAAGCACTCCTCATACGTGGGCCAATTCAGAAGATAGTGCAACACCCGGCCGACCCCCGGCGGAGGTGAAGCAGGCATTAAGAACTCCCCATACATAGGCCATTCCAAAGATATTGCAATACCAGGCCGACCCCCGGCGGAGGTGAAGCAGGCATTAAGATTTCCCCATACGTAGGCCATTCCAAAGATATTGCAATACCAGGCCGACTCCCGCGGAGGTGAAGCAGGCATTAAGAACTCCCCATACGTAGGCCGATTCCAAAGATATTGCAATACCAGGCCCACCCGCGACGGAGGTAATGGAGGCGTTAAGCACTCCTCATATGTGGGCCAATCCCGAAGATAGTGCAACCCCGGCCGACCCCCGGCGGAGGTGAAGCAGGCATTAAGAACTCCCCATACGTAGGCCGATTCCAAAGATATTGCAATACCAGGCCCACCCGCGACGGAGGTAAAGGAGGCGTTAAGCACTCCTCATATGTGGGCCAATCCCGAAGATAGTGCAACACCCGGCCGACCCCCGGCGGAGGTGAAGCAGGCATTAAGGACTCCCCATACGTAGGCAGATTCCAAAGATATTGCAATACTAGGCCCACCCGCGGCGGAGGTGAAGCAGGTGTTAAGCACTCGCCATACGGGTGTCGGTCCCGAAGTTAGTGCAATGGCGGCCCGACCCGCGGCGGAGTCGAAGCAGGCATTAAGAATTCCCCATACGTAGGCCGATTCCAAAGATATTGCAATGCCAGGCCCACCCGCGGCGGAGGTGAAGCAGGTGTTAAGCACTACTCATACGTGGTCCGATCCCGAAGATAGTGTAACACCTGGCCGACCCTCGGCGGAGGTGAAGCAGGCATTAAGAACTCCCCATACGTAGGCGGATTCCGAAGATATTGCAATACCAGGCCCACGCACCGCAGAGGTGAAGCAGGTGTTAAGCGCTCGCCATACGTGTTTCGATCCCAAAAGTAGTTACATGCCGGGCCGACCCCCATCGGAGGTGAAGCAGGCATTCCAAAGATATTGCAATGCCAGACCCACCCGCGGCGGAGGTGACGCAGGCGTTAAGCGCTCGCCATACTTGGGTCGATCCCGAAGGTAGTGCAATGACGGAACGACCCACGGGGAAGGTAAAGCAGACATTATTAACTCCCCATACGTAGGCCTATCCCGAAGATATTGCAATACTGGGCCCACCCGCGGCGGAGGCGAAGCAGGCGGTAAGAGCTCCCCATACGTGTGCCCTTGCCGAAGACTCCGAAGGGCACATTGTAGGTTGCGGAATCTTGGACCATTTATTCACTGCCACCAGGATGGGTCCACATGATGATTTTTTCTGTTAACGGACACCGAAAAAAAACTAAGGAAGTTAGTAATACACTGCTTTCGCTGTAAAAGGCGGCAAAATGCTGACCGCCAAGTAGATTGATTTGTCGGCGCTTTAGGAATGCGTGTAAGGACTGGTGGCGTGGGTTGATAGGGGGGGGGGGGGCGGGGTGCCGCTTAATTACGGGGGAGGGGGAGGGCCCGGGCCCCCACGGGCCCACCCTTGGGTACATGCCTGCTCCTTCAGGAGGTTCACGTCGTCGTCGTTAGTTAAGCGCACATGCATTGTGACCACAGCAATGACCACACTACTTTCATTTGCCGCGGAAAACGTGGCATGCATCGGCTTGACATGCGGCTTTACACTAAGCGAACGAGCGAAATACACTTAGGCGCCATCTCCAGGCGGATACAGCAAACATGAGCAAACATAAGCAAACCTTCTCGTTAAGCCTACTGCGCCGCTAATCGAGAACGTATATCGTAAACAACGCCCATTTGTCACCTGTACTCCGCTGTCGAAGCATCATCACACAAATCTAATGCAAAAACAAGCATTAGTGGGGAACGAATGAGCCGGACAATGCCGGCACACACACCCATGCAGACACACACACACACCCATGCAGACTTCTTTTTGCAATAGACAGAGTGACAGCTTGCTTATGCAAGCACACTCTTCCAGTTCCATTCCGCTGAAAAAAAAAAAAAACTCGTTTTTTGGTAGGTAGTCGCATGCGCAGTTGGCAATCACAATGCTTTTTCGTCGTGGACTTGAATATTCATTTGTATTTTCTCTATTTCCTGTTTTTGATTATGTTTGATTTCATCAAGCACTGGTTCTTCTCAGGCTTTGTTGATGTACTACTTTCTGGTAAGTTTTATCAATCACTGCATTTCCACAAGAAAACTTTCAATTAGAAGTTACCGTGCCGTGTTCTTGCTGATTCACACTATACACTCTTGCAACATTGCGCAAATAAATAGCTTTGTGAGGTTTACTGAAGCTTCATGAGGGCCAATAAAGGGAGTTGTTGCAGTGCAAAAAAAAAGTGAAGAATAGCCTGGCTACAAATGGCACAAGATAACACATAGGACGAACAAGAAAACCGAGATGGTCTAACAGCAGAAAGTTTAGTGTACATGACGAGTAAATGCTGGCCGACAAGCAATAAACCGAACATACACAAAAAGGAGAAGCAAAACCTAATGTGTGTTTCCTGACAGGAATAGCGTTCGTCTCTAACGGAGGACCTGCGGACACAAGATTTTCCCACTGTCTTTAGATCTGCAGCCTCTATAATTATTCTAGGCATCTCATCAGATCTGCACAGAATGCTAGCTTCTTCGTCTATGCTGCGTGCTCAGATGTCTCGACATGCGAGCGTGGATGGTAGAGATAGAAGCGAGAATTCTGGGAAAAACGGCTGCCTAGAAAAATTATGGAAGTTGTCGATGTAGAACGTTAGGATAATCTTGTGTCAGCATGGCAGCTGTTACGCTTTCAGAGATGCCTTCGTTTCCTGTCGGGATCTGTACAGGCACCACATTTGTCTATGCTTCTCCTTTTTGGGTAACTTCGATTTATTTATTTACCAACCAGCGGGTTTACTCAGCATGTTCAATAAACGTTTATTTTTTAGTGTGCCTTATGTTAATCTTATCGCTAGCAGAAAGGCGTTCATTCTTTTTTCTGTTATTGTTTGCTAAGTATTTTATAATGTTGGGCCCTTGCTGTTGTAACCTATTTTATTCCCTCTAGCCTACACTGTAAAAAAAATAGCCTTGGTTTACAGAAAATTGGCTGGTAATTTGTGACCGAACACTTCCGTAATTAAAGAACGGTCATTTCCGTGGAACGTACAGCTGTAAAATAGAAATCGTAATACAAGATACGGGTGCTTTCGTATTCAGGAAACGGAAGAGTCTGTATGCTAAATGAGTAATATACGGACAAACCGGTAAAATACAGATACTTTCTGTATTTAGAAAACGGATGACTCTGTGTGCTAAGTCTGTACTAAACGGGCCAACCGTAAAATACAGATACCTCCCGTTCTCAAAAAACAGGCAAGCCTGTATGGTAAATCTGTATTAAACGGGGTAACCGTTAATATACAGGTACTTTCCGTATTGAAAAAACAGGGGACTCTGTGTGCTAAGTCTGTACTAAACGAACCAACCGCTAAAATACAGATACTTGCCGTTCTCAAAAGACAGGCAAGGCTGTATGGTAAATCTGTATTAAACGGGGTAACCGTTAAAATAAAGATACTTCCCACATTGAAAAAAAAAAAACAAGCGACTCTGTGTGCTAAATCTGTACTAAACGAACCGACCGTTACAATACAGGTGCTTCCCATATCTGGAAAAGAAACATTCTGTAAATTGAATCCTTACTATTTTATGTTTTACAGAGCATATGCGATTTTGTAGAATGTACGTAAGCTATAATGCAAGTTTTGTGAAGGTGTCTCATTACAGCAGCAGCAGGTCTGCATTGAGGAAAATTGTCATGCCAGCAAACTGATGTATGTATACATTCTAAAATAATGACTGCGCTCTGTAAAACATTAAATTTTAAGGGTTCAATTTACAGAACAGCTGGAAAGGTCATACATTTATCACTTTGCGATATGAATAAAACACACAGTGAAAAAAATCAGTCGACAAGTTCCTTAGTAAGCAGAAGCAACTTTATTCTCGTCAAGTGTTTGCCCTACACCCTTTCTAGGTGAAAGTACACTTGACCCTGCACATCCGGCCAGACTAAGCTTGCTGCCATAAGAGAAATAAGTAGGATTGTTGGTGAACTTTCATCCTAAGGAAAGTGGCACAAAAGGATAATCACAGAACACAAGGTGGTAACTTATGTTTTGGGGAAGCACGACCATCGATCAACATTGTTGAGTCAAGGGATGTTGCTGTAGCCAACATTTTGACAATAGTACATGCGTCAGGGCAGCAATGACTTTACTTGGCAGCATCTTTATGTATGCAAGCTCACTAACAACCTCACTGGAGAGGAGGAAAAGCTGGTGCATATAATATAAAAACAATCATTGTAAAAACTGGGGGAAAAGACTATGTCAAGATGTCTTCAATTAAGAGCAGGGCAAATGACGACAAAGACATGACTGAACCATATAGACTAAACACAGACTGAACCAAATATTAAATAAATGAATACATCAAAATTAAACTGTGTGCTCTAATAATATAACAGTGAACAGCCTGTGAAAAATTAAATTCAGACAAGCAATTATGAGTGCTTGTCTAACAAAATGTAAAATTGTGAAAGGTCGATTGCTGCTTTTATTCATTTGACTATCATCATACCTTGGCGGCGAAGAAGCAAATTGACAAGGACAAGGTGACGACACACATGAATACACGATACTTCGTGATACTTGTGTCTTCGCCTTGTACTTGTCAGTGCACTGCTTCACCACCAAGGTGTGATGATTAATCGCCAACTAGCCGAACTTTCCACATTACTGAACTTCAATTGACTGTTGATCATTTTAAACGTCCATCTTACTGTGAACCTCTGTCTCACTTCAACATGAAAATGAGGCATTTTTCTAACAAGTCTAAGCTCAGATGCTATTTTATTTTACTAGGAGCAAGAATTATAGACAGTTCTGAGTGGGGCATTCAGCAGTATCATCCACAGCTGTAAGCTTAAGATTTAACTGTCTGAATGCACCTTAGTTGCTGAACAACCGCTTCTTTTTTTATTTTCTTGCAACACAAATGCATTCCATTATATACAGCAGTGAACAAAATATATATTTTTTATTTGGGTCTCGTGAGCTAATTGTTCAGATTGTTGGTGCTGTGTTATGCCATACCGCTAGCCTACGGCAACAATCTCTTGGAAGATACGCACCACCACCTCATGTGAGTCACGCCACACAGCCCCCCAACACTTCACACAACCTGCATATTCCAAGAATGTATCACAAGGAAACCAAATATGCCAACCAGTATGTGAAAATATCTGCATGCTGGTGAGCTTTTTAATGATAAGTGAAGAGGTTAGCCGAGCAAAAAAAAAAAGAAAGGCTTCGCATGGCACTACAGGTTTAATTTAAAACAAGATCAAAGGATACGATAAAAGAAAACAAGAATACACACGTATCCAACTGCAGACAAACATGGAAAGTAGAATCAGTGAGCAGTATGAAATTAACACAGTGGAAACTGGAGCGTTATTATGACACAAAATGTTGCCCGTCGCTAAAGTGGAGCGAAAGGTACAGAGATGGATGACATGTTATCGCTTGATGGTGTCATAAAGCTCCACTTTTCACTTTTGCATTTCATGGCGCTCACTGCTTTCCCTTTCAGAGTTGGTGGGTGACTGGATGCATATTTTTTCTTTTGTCTCATCCTTTGATCTTTTGTTATAAGGGATAATCGTTTTTAAGCTTTACGGATTTTTTAAAGATCACCTGTGTCTGATAGCATATTTCTTGTCTTTGAGCTGTATTATTTGCAGAGGCAAACATTACTAGCACAAGAAATCCGAACAGATAAATAATTAAAAAAAATTGCTCATTAACTTCCTAATTACTTTCCAGTAGGTATTGCGATTTATAAATTGTAGCCAGTGAGATTGCAAGACATATCCACTTGAAATGAATTGCTTGGATTACACTAGTGTCGAAGTATTACCCATAGTATGGGGTGAAATACATGGGCATTCTGGTTACTTTTGAGCTTCCATGCATGAGTGTCTTGTTAAAAAGGTAAGTGGAACAACAGTGCATACTTGCAGCGAGTGGTATGGTGCATATCTCATAACTGGTATCATTCTGCAAATTCATTCCAAGTGGATACACCTCGCAAACTCACCAGCCACAATTTGTATGTGCTATAGGTGCCGCAAAGTAATTAAACAAGAAATTAACCAGTGAATTCTTTATAATTCGTTCAATACGTGCTCCGATTTCTTGTGCAAGTACTGTCCACCTCTGAATAATTCAGCTCAATGACTAGAATTAAGTTATCTGCAGCAGGCGATTTTCAAAAGTTCTGTTAAACTTACACATGATCACCCATTACATTTTAAATTATGGGGTTTTATGAGCCAAAACCTCTTTTTGATTATGAGGCACGCCGTAGTGGAGGACTCCGGAAATTTCGACCACCGGGGGTTCTTTAACGTGCACCTGAACCGAAGTACACGGGTGTTTTTGCATTTCGCCCCCATCGAAATGCAGCCGCCGTGGCCAGGATTCAATCCCGCGACCTTGTGCTCAGCAGCTTAACACCTACCCATTACATTAAACCTGTAATAGCTTGCCAAGCCTCTTGCTAGGATAACCTTATCACCCAAAGGAATTTCTCCCAACAGCACGGACATACTTTCCTATAATGGTAGTATATAGTTTTTTTTGCGATACACTTTGGGAACATGCAAGTTGCGTGCAGGAATGGTGGGCTGTGCAAGGTGAGCAATGTAAGATGGCAATGCATGTTCAAGGGACTATTGCCTTAGGCTAGTGGTATAGCATAATGTAGCACGAACATACCGAAAACAACCGAGATGTTTGTGATTTCTTGAAGCAGTTTTAACCCGCCATGGTTGCTTAGTAGCAATGGCGTTGGGCTGCTAATCACGAGGTCGTGGGATCAAATCCCGGCCATGGTGGCTGCATTCCAATGGGGGCGAAATGTGAAAACACCCACGTACTTAGATTTAGCTGCATGTTAAAGAACCCCAGGTGGTCCAAACTTTCAGACGGCGTGCCTCATAATCAGATTGGGGTTCTGGCACGTAAAACCACATATACCAATTAATTAGGCAGTTTTAGCCCATTTTAATCTGTTTCGTGACGATACTGTCATCTAAAGAGCTGTTCAAATCTTCCAAGTTTTTTCTGTTAGGCTGTCACCAAGCTTTGCACATAAATTGCACATAGTACCTTTGTTGAATTCACTCAGCCATCTTAATTCACTGAAAATCACACTGGGACAAGACAACAGTGCTCAACACAACTGCTCCTGTACAACAGCCAACGCAACTGAAAGACACGTCGCACGATGTGGCAAACCTCTGCCATATGGTCTTCTCCAATATAAGTAAGCTTGGAAAATTTCTAAACAGGCCTTCTATGCCTAACCATCTTGGGTGCAGATTTCTTGACCAACTCTGGCCTTACTGCTAATCTACATTCCCATTGCCTAGTGAATACAATAACCAGTCTATACAAGGCATCCGTAGGCCTTCCACCACTAGCACATGAAAAGCACCACATAATTATCTCCATTCACATCCATCCTAACGAACGTTCCTGCTATAACCAACCAGCCTGGAGCTCCAACATAAACACAGATTAATGAGGAATCACAGGTACAGCATAAAACACAATCAATCTTCTTTGCGCACATCAGCCACTATCTGGTGTTCCATTCAGGTTCTGAAAAGAATTAATGAACCACTATAAGTATACAAAAGTTTGTAAAATGCAACAGGTGAATTAAAGCGCTCAGTTGAGATTTGATTTATGAAGTAGATTGTGCTAAACTTGTGCAAAATTTTCAGGTAACAAAAGTGAACATTAAAAAAATATATAAAACAATTACAGTCGAACCCACTTAAACAATATTCAAGTACTACGAAAATCCCATTGTTATAATTGATCATTGTTATAACCAGGTTGCACGAAAAAAGCAAACTAGGGGATGGCACAGCTGTTGTGAGGAAATTATAATGAAGGGGAGGCCAGTGCTCCTCCCCATCACATTGCTCCGTCTGGCTGCTGGTTGTGTTCAGTCGTCTAACTGCTTCCTAGGTGCTCCGATCGCATGTAGCAAGCCATGGCTTTCAGCGTTAAAGAATGGCACTGATATAACTGTAAAGAGGGGTCATGGGTTGCAAGCGATACGCGAGCTCCGCTGAGGCGTTGTTTTGGTAGCTCCAAATGGGGTCTTTTAAAAATATGTGGGAAGGTTGCCGCGGCAGCCTGCCAGCTTGCGAAATCCAGAAGAAATGCTGAGGCAAGATTGCCACAAGCGTCTCACGACGTACTTCTCACTAGCTTGCAAGAGGAAACCCTATGTCCATCAGCGTTGCCTACATCCTTCTCCAAGGCATCCAGGCGCTCCACGTAGTGCAGCGGAAGCTTCCTCGTGAAAACGAAGCACCGGAGAAACTGAATCATCCGCTGGGCCTCTTGTAAGGAAAACGTTGAGGCAGCCTGATCTACGGTGTCATCGCTGCCGTCGTTGCCATCACTATCCGATGCAAGCATGTTTGCTACGATCGCCTCATCAGTTAGAAGCCTTTAGTTTCCTAATCTAACTGAGCACTTTCTTTTCACCCGCAACATTGTGCATTGACGATGATTGGCAGGCAGATCAGCCATCTTCCGTTTCGGCGGCTAGTCAAACGAGGCTGGGAAATCACGCAGCCAGGAACGATTTCGACACAACCAACAAAAACAAATGCGAGCGATTAAGCTGTTTACAGAACTGCGCTGAATGAGGAGCCAGCAAGCAATCTGGGAGTAACACAGTTGGTACGGTCTGTGCATGTTTCAGAGGGTGGTGTGGCGTAGAGATATGCGCAGAGCCCATTTGTGTTCAGCGGGGTGGAAGGGCGATGGGAAAGAGAAATGCGAAGAAGGCTGGAAAATGAGCGCGCGGCGGCTCTCAGGGCCATGATCCAGCAGCTCGAATTTCTCGTTTTCTTTTTTTTTCTTTTCAAGGATTTCGCATTTCACTACCTTTCGGCACAGGCACCTAGCAGCTAGACTTCATCATCATAACCAATAATGCGGCATCAAGGCATTGTAGTAAGCGGTTTATTTCACCATGGAACGCATACAAAAATTGATGGTGCAGCAGCTTCTAATTGTTATAGCTAATATAATGTTAAAACATGTATCGTTATAAGTGGGTTCAACTGTATAAGCGCAATGATGAGGCTTGAGGTTATGAGAATTGTTGACAATGGGTTTTTACTCCTAATATCACACATAGGCTACAGGGGCATTGTAGTTGAGGCCTCAACATTAAATTTAGGCATCCACAGCAGGACAATGCAGTGGGTAATTTTAGGCACCACAACTGCACCTCTAGGGGTTGCAAATCTACAGCTTGAATTTTTGCACTTATGCATGACAATAATTGTCTGACACATTTTAATAATTATACAGTAATCCTTCGGAGATGTTTCTACTTGCTGCAAGGCAGGTATAAAAGAGCCAACTTAAATGCTCCCATTAAGGTATACAAAATTCGTTGGTCTGTTTCTGTGTACATTTCATAATGTAACAGTCCTGTACATAAGAAACAAAGCCAAAAATGCACTTCCTACTCCTATTTCTTTCGGAGGCATTGTGCCAGCTTCACTACCTTTGTAGGAATAGCCAAACGGCGGGCATTGCCCTGGGATGTGCTGCCTTTGCAGGGATTAACATCACATATTTGCCTGCCAGAATACCAGTAGTAATGTGAGCATCTCTTATCGCCATAGATCTGAATGACTTCACTTTCACAAGCCTTAAGTGCTTTTCATACTATTACATATCCACATCCAAACAGCAGCAGAGGATGAGATGATTAACATTTGAGAGATTTTAGTTCCGATATCAAAAGTGCCGAAATTATTGAGTCTGTTGACAAGAACAGATTTTAGCTGCAGATATAAACACTTTTGCCTTACAGTTGTTTCAACATCTTACAAGTGTTAGTGCTTGTGAATGTTCTGACACCCCTAAGCCATGGTGACAAGCCAACGAGCACCACAAAGTCTAGCTTTTCAGACAACCAAATGTTTAACAATCCCTTGCGTTGGTCGAGTTGGGAAGAAAGTGCCCAACCAAAGATTGCGACAAAAGACCTGTAGGTGTAATTCCATACCTCCATAAAGTTTCAGATAACTTGAAAAAGGCCGCAAACCGACACAATATCAATCTGGTTTATTCAGCACTTAGTAAATTGTCAACAGTGTGTAACCTTCAAAACAAGAAGCACCAGAAATGCATCCAATTTCATTCTAATCACTGGACTAATTACACCGAATGCACTTCAGATATTGTCTATCATATACCCTTAGATTGTGGACATGTATATATAGGACAAACCAGTGCTTCAATGACAGGGCTAGACAGCACAATAATGATGTTAGAAAAGCATATAACAGTCACTTGGCTGAACATTGCAAAAAGTGTGCATGCACACCCATGGTTGGAGACACAACTTTCTTGTGGCAAGGGTACACAAGAACACAACACGAAATAGTTGAAGCATATTTCATAAGGAAAGCAAGTTACAAGTGCATCAGCTGTCCATCTTTGGTTTTGCAAGAAAAAGTGACATTTCTTTTGAGGTATATAGGCACATGAAATGATTCACCATGCAATCGTGCACATGATCCGATTCATTCACAATCTTTTGTGTGCATGGTGATGAGTGCATGATGTTCCTGATGTGCAGATCATAAATAGATGATCGTTTGAAATACACGTTAAATGGAAGTAGCACCAGTCTTCTCGTATGTGTTTCTTTTGTCTTTGTCTTTAGCGCATTTTTATGAACTGTCCAAATCTTTCCTTTTGTTGCCAAAACTTCTGGATTTGAAAAATGGGTTTACTTTTCTATAACATGCTGCACTATTATCAATATACCGTCAGAAATAACGATGTGTATATCTTTCGTATAAACATTCTCAGTGATAATGAAAAGTTAATCTGCTCCAGACACCCACAATTTCCTATCAATCATAATTAAAGATATCAACAATTTGTCTTCATAGATAGGCAAAAGCTTGCGCACTAAAATAGCACAACTCACCTCTGAATTAACTCAAGTGTTGTAGCTGCTCCCTTTGCATAGGTCATGTTAAACACATAGTAGCGTAAGAAGGCAAGACACGCTGCCTCTATGAAGCCAGTGCTCTCCGTAAACAACAGCTGCTGCTCGCAAACAACAAAACATTTCTTCTCAAAGATGCCTCCTGCAATGATACATAATACACATTTTATAAGCACCAATGAAATTTCTATAGTTGATATTCAATATGCAACGGAGACCACATCTACATGCTAGTCATATCAGTTAATACTTATTCAAACAAACTACTGGTGCCAATTTTAAGTAATTACGCTACCTGGAGGGTCTTTTTCTGCAAATACGTACAAAATTGAGTCTGCCATACTTGTTGAATACAACACTATGGCACGATAACCAAGTGCCTTAAAGATAAGTAAATTCAGTCCTATAGTCCTTAAATCTGCGTGCTATTTGAAGGTGTTTACCTCGGCTAGGACTGTGAGCATTGCATAGCCACAGGAATACGACAAGCTGAAGTGCATTAGCTCCAACTTTACCGCCAGATGTTTAATTACAAAGCTACCATCAAAGTAAAAGAAATACTGCAAGCCTGTCGCCTGCTTTTCCTGCAAGTCAAGTTATGAAAGACAGAAGCATTTGCATATGTTTTACAAGCTAAACAGGTATTTCTACCATCTTAGTTTGCTTCTTATTTTGGAGAGCTTGGTTAGATGTTTCACTCTTCCTTATGACAGGCTTTGCTACTTTCGTAGTTAACACACTTATGGACAGGCTTAAATATACGGCACATAAAACTAGAAGAACAGGTGCTGTTGCAAAGGCATACAGTCGCCGACTGATTTTTCGGATTTCAAAAATTTGGACATGCTCGATTATTCGGTCTGCTTCGCGCCACGGTAATTCTCCCCATAGACCATAATGTATAACACCTGCTGAAAGTTCAGACACCTTGCAACCTCTCGTCTGATTTTTCGGATACTCCTTAAGCCAACTCGATCGAGAGCACCATGCACCGACTCTGACCGGTGCATGGTTCGACTTGCTGAACGCCATTTTTGTTTTGAACGGAGCCTCCTTGCTGCCCCACGAAGCGGCGCTAATGCAAATCCCCTCTCATCATCATCGTTTCCGCCTGGTTCGTAGCTCCAGCAGTTCCGGTCTCAGCTTAGTAAGCCATGTCAAGACAATCCAGCAGCGGATTTGTTTCTTTCTTCGTGCACGACGCTGCGAGTAGGCCACGTTTTTCGTTTGTACGAATGGTGTCGGCTTGACGGCGTGGGGATGCTTGCTTTGTGTGCTATGTTGAGGTTGCGGTGATGAAGCGCGGCATACGGAAACATCACGTCAAGTGTCTAATGGCGCCGACAGTGCCCGCTCAGACTGTGCTGGGGAAGGCCGGCAAGCGGGTGCCGGGAGGGCTAGGATTTGTCGCCTTCCGATGTGCTCCCTGCTGACGCTGAAACGGTTCTGCCGAGACCTGCACAGTGGTTACATTGCGATTCCGGACACCGTCTCATTTGATTTTTAAGGTGCTGATACTGCTGTACTGATATGCGCAGAACTCGACGACGGCGAGATCACTCATCAGGTTTCTGCTGCACCGCCGGAGGACGATGACATCGATTAGGAAGATGACACACCATGTGCTACGTTGCCGTCGCATGCGGAGCGTGTACAAGCAGTGACTGTGACCGTGCGACTTTCTCCGAGATTCAGGCTTATCTGATTGTGCGTAAACAGAGCAGCTTGCAACGGCGAATTCACGATTTCTTCAAGCCTACTGCCGAGCCCGAATAAGTGCGTGGAAATAAAGGATTTCTTTTTTTTTCTTAATCAGCTTTTTTGGACACCTGCTTATTCGGACATTTTCGCAGTCCCCGTGAGGTTCGAATAAACGGTCGACGACTGTATTGCACTGAATTACAGACTTTAAACATTAGTGTCTTACGTAATGAAACCACAACTGGTGTAGGTGGAAACTCGTCCATCACTTCCGTGATGCTTGTACCTTCCTGTGAAAAGAAAGAATAGCACTTGGGAACTAAAAGATGACACATACCAAACAGCCCCAGTGTATTTCCAAAATGGAGGCAATTGAATATACTGAATTAGTTTCACAGTGCTCTTGAGTGGCAATACGGATTTTCCAGAAAAACAATAAACTATGAGGTGCTCAGTGCCAGCTGGTGCCAGTAAAGAGCTTCAAATTTTAAAGACATTTCATGTTTGTGATCCTCATTAGGAACTACAAGGTAGTACTAGTGACGAGCACTATCAAGCAAGGGAAGTGTCAGCCAGAACCAACATCTTGACAAGGGGGGCTTGATTTCATCAGGTACCATGAAACTTGTCAAAATGTTGTCTTCAGGCTGAGGCTTTCTTCGTTCAACTACAACTGATTACATTGTCTCGACTTGTGACCACTCTGGCTTGTTCGCATGATACAAAACTTGGCTTTTACTAGCTTCTTAAAATTCGAAATCTGAAGTACAGTCAAAACCACTTATAACAAAATTAAGTGCCATGAAAATTCCATTCTTACAACCAGGTTGCATGAAAAGAAAATCAGACGGAAGGACGGCATAGCTGTTCCGAGAAAACTAAAAAGCCCGGGAGGTCAGTTCTTCTCCCCACTACCTTCCTCCATCCAGCTTCTGACTGTCTTGACTCGTTTAACTTTTTGACTCTGCTTCCTGCATGCTACAATCACGTGTTGCTAACAAGTTGCGGGTGTCGGCGTTCAAGAATGGCACCGCAATAAAACTGCAAAAGAAAGGTCACAGGCGGGAAGTGATATACAAGCTCAACCGAGGCATTGCTTTGGTGGTCCCAAAATGCCCCTTTTAAAAAATACAGGGAGGTTGCCGCAGCAACATCTCAGCTTGAGAAATCCAGAAGAAATGCTGGGATGAGATCGCAACAAGCATCTTGCCACATGCTTCCCAGTGGCTTGCACGGGAAAACCGCATATCCGTCAGCCTTGTTTGCTTTATGCGAAGCTTGTTGACATCCTTCTCCAAGGCATCCAGATGCTCCATGTAGTGAAGCGGATGGTCCCTCGCAAAAACAAGCACATGTGGGCTTGAATCATCTACAGAACCTCCCGCGGGGACAATGTTGTGGTAGCCTGCCCTACCGCATCAGCGCTGCCGTCGTGGCTGTCACTGTCACCATCCGATACAAGCATGTTCGCAACGATCACCTCCTCGGTTAAAAGCACTTTGTTTCTATAACTATAGCAGTGTGCTTCCTTTTCACCTGCAACATTGTGCATTGCCGATGATCAGTGGGCACATCAGCCATCTTCCGTTCCTGCGGCAAGTCAACGTGGCCAGGAACGACTTTGATACAACGAACAAAGATAAGCACGAGTGACTTAATCCCTTCGGAGAAGTGCGAAGAATGAGAGCCATAGAATAAAGAACCAACCACCGATGAATCAACTGTAAGGGCCAAGCACTGGACCGCAATGGTGCGGTCCAGTCATGTACAGAGGGGTGGAAGGGTCGGTAAAGATAAGCGCGAGGCTGGCATGCAGCTCTCATGGAGAGAAGCGCGCGGCAGCAGTTCGGGTGGCAGGCGATTGTGCAGCGGCTCGCATTTCACTTTTTTCTTTTCGAAGATTTCGCATTTCATTACCTTTTGGCACGGACACCCAACAGCCAGACTTCATTGTTATAACCGACAATACGGCACGGGGACATTGCAGTAAGCGGGTTATATCCCCATATAAAACATACAAAAGTTGATGGTGCAGCAGCGTTTCATTGTTATAACCGGTACCTATAAGTGGGTTCGACTGTATGAAGCTTAAACCGAGGAATTGCTCAAAGAAAATTGTATATAGCACTAGCCTCTGCGTAGTAAACATTGAACAATACCAAGATTGCTGTGCATTCTTTTCTTTGCATAAGTACACATGCAGTCACCAACTCATCATTTAGATTTGACCGGCACATTGCTGCATGCTATAGCATGTGTCTGTATTTCAATATTTGACGCGCTGTCCCCACAGATAGACGAAGGTACAACAAATGCATGCACTGAACCTCCATCCCATGGCAAATTAGAGAGATGTCGACCATGCTCTGTAGTCGAATTATTGTGACCTTCTTTGGCAAAAGTCATTGTACGGCACTTCATTAATCAGAGCCGTTATTGGCACACACATTAAGGGTCAAGTTGGTATCACGTGAAGTTGCTTGATGACTCCAAGGGTCAAATGGTTATTATAGTAATAAAGTATTTTGCCTGGGACAATGTTGCTATTACCACGTAAAAGAAGAAACACTGGGTACGCAGAACTTCCACAACAGACTGCTATCAGAGGTAGCACAACATAGCAGCTTGCCTTGGCTTGTCCCATCATTTGGACACGGTGCGACTAGTACACTGATCAACTAGACTTCAGTAGTTTTCGTTTTGAGAAGGTTGTTTGGATTTTGTTGGTGTCTCGTCAAGACAAAAATACTGCTGTTTCTGCTCCAGTTGATGGCCAGTTAGGCAAACGATCATGCAGGTGGAGTCACAATTATCAAACGATGCGCTGTAACACGTTAAAACTTGCGGTCTATATTAAGTTTATGGGGCCGAGTGGTGGTGCCAGGAGAGTGAAGAATATAGCATGTCCAAATTATTAGTACCTCCATAATTGGTTGGCAACTGTATTAATACCATACTTGCCTTCATACACACATGCCTTGGCATGCCTTACATATTTACTAAGCAATGTAGACAGCATTAAATGAGCACTGGTACTGCCCCAAAAATCTGAGATCAATTTTTGTCCCTGCATTTGTGAGCTTTCCACACTGTTGTAATAGAATAAAGCTTCAACTGTGTAACGGCTGAATAAATGAAAACACCACTTCTTAATACAGCCAGGTTAAAACAAGCTAGAGACTGAAAAATTAACAAAAACAGAAGGTGCTGTTGACATGGAGTAAACTCTTGCACAAGTCAACTTATACCCCTGTCAAGCGGCCAAGCTAAGTGCACATAAGGTAAGTGCACTCAGTTTTAAGTGCACTTTTCCAAATCTAAACATCGCAACCTGAGTGTACTCGCAGAAGAGTGCACTCCGGTTGGAGCAGGTTCAAGGAATACACTTTGCAGGTCGGGTGCATAGCCTCGCTGCCAGCGGTTTCAGCGAAACAAAATGTAATGCATAGAAAAAGGACACAGAAGTTCATTCCAGCTGTTGAACAGCTTTTAAGAAAATAATCAGAACAGATCTCACTGATATTCTATTCTAGCAGGATCAAATGCCACTTGATTGCACACCACCATCTTGTTCTGGATAGGCTAGGCATTCATCTTCTCCGTCCGTGACTTGTAACGCTCTTATGATACAAATATTTTCGTTTTTGTTGAGTAATTATAGATTAAGGTTGTTTTATTCATAATACAACAAAAGCAATCGCTTTAGAATCGCTTAGAAGTTTTTTTTAATTTTAATCTACATCTTCAAAAAACATTACTTTACTTGGTCGCCATTTTTTTTCCTGCAAGTGCGCTGTTTTACCGTTTAGCACCGCGTAGCCTAAAGTGTCACTGAAGGTCCCGAAGTGGACTCCCCCTAAGTGCACTTGCCCTCTTGACAGGAGTATTATTGCATAAGTAGAAGGCGACATTATTGACATGTCTCTAAACGGTGACATTGAACTGCCAAGTGAGCTTTTCCATTATTCACATTATGCGCCTCTGGGAATGCAGGAACATTCGTTACTTTCTCTTCCATCTGGTCCTGTCAGGTGCACAATGGGTGCAACTTTTCATGGCATGGTTATGGTGCAGGTCTATGCTACTACAGGATCACAACCTTTATTTCTCTTAGCAGATCTAGCCTCCTGATCACATCTAAAACATATTTTGTGGTGGCCATATTAAGAGGCGATGTAATTATTTGCTGCACTCTGAGGGAATCGAGTTTTCAACAGTGCTACTTGGCCAATAGCCGTCCATTAGGAAGAAAAACAATTTTACAATTGACAGACCTTGAGCTGCTGTATCTTGGTGTCTACCACATTCACTGAGCCAAAACGTAATTTTGCTGCAGTTTTGGTACCACTTTAGCTCTTTAGGAATTTTAATTGAAATGTTAGGACAGCACTGTTTCTAAAAATCCAGCAGCATAGTGTGCATTGAATTACACAAAACAAGCATTGCTTACTTCAAGAACACGAAACAGATCATCTGGATCATCCTTGAAGTAGGCAGCCAATAGTGGAATGGTGGCTTCTTCTTTTGCATGCTGGTTTCCTTTCCCCTCCAGAAGTTCCACCTTAACCATCCACTGCACAAGTTCTTTCCTTGGTGCAGTTAAAGCGTCCAAGTGTTTTTATGAACAAAGGTGCAACGCCAGACAGGTTCTCCTCAAATATGCCTTGGAATTGAGTAACATAACCCAAGTAAGGAAAGAATACACCGAGTCAGTGCAAAGAAAACAGCCAGAAATACACTGTAATTATTTGAAACAGTCATTACGAAAGCAAGCATCTGCAACAGACAATGCTTTCCAACAACTGAAAATATGCCGCCAACAAAAATAACCATGACCATGTCATCAAAAATCAAAGTTCTGCCAAAAGCTCTCAAGGAAGAAAAAACAATTACTCCACCGAAAGAACATCAAAAACAGAAGATTAGCTTACATAACAACCAAGTATTCTCTTATGTTGTTATTAAAAAAAACTGCAGGTACCTTAGGTCATGCCTGAAGTAGGACATTGCTTTAATGGCAGAATTTGTTCATATTGTTCATATGCAAGACATTGCTACAGGTACTATGTGAGTTACTAAATACTGTAGTGAAAAAATAAATTTTGCCTTCTGCGTCACGTGAGTTGAACTGCTCAAAATGTTGGTGCTGCATTATGCAATACCACACTGCCAGGACAATAGTCTTTCGAACATATACACACTTCAGAACACACAAAAAAGTCACATGGAGCGAGGTCAGGCGGCTGCACCCCTTACTCACCTGACCTCGCTCCATGCATTATTTTTTTCCCTGGAATCAAGAATGACATGAAAGGACTGCGATTTCACGATGTAGAAGAGGTGAGGGGAAAAAACTAGAGGAGCTATTAGGCTACCAAAACAGACGAGTTTGAAAAATGTGTCGAAGAATACAATCGTAGATTGGACAAATGTATTAAGTGTAATAGAGTACCTTCAAAGTGGTAAGGTTGTTTTGTAAAAAAAAAATATACAGTAATTTAAAACTAATTCCGGTTACTTGTGGGTAGCCCCGTCGTATACTAAATAAAAATATAGAAAATCTAACCTCCGTTGTCGTGAAGATGTAGCGCCACCTATTGACATTTTTGATGAAGTATACGACATGTTACCCGTCATGCCATCTATATATAAGATTTTGAACCAACCATACCTCCAGCCCGGCAAATTGCGGCTTTGGCAATATGCCCCTTGTAAAGGATGTTGACAAACGGCGTGGACGCGGAGAGGTAGTTTCGCCCCAGGATTGTGGGAGGTCGCCATTTTCGGGCTTCGCCGAGAGTGAAACCAGCCGGGCGCTTCGGTAATGAGTCGGGGGGCGCTCTTTGGCGGCAGATATAGCCCGCGCCGACACCTCGGGACATCTTAACCTGTCGCGCGTGCGGTCGTGAAACGAAGGAAAGGGTGCGACGTTGGGGGCCCTTTGGCCCGGAAGCGCGGACGGGGGCGCCCTGCTGGGACGGACCACGGGCAAAGCGTCGTTAGGGCGTCAATGGCCATGCCCGGGGTACAAAGGGGCAGCTTAAAGCCAGAGGGATCGGTGACCCGACGCGCGGTCTCTTGAAAGGCAGGTTGGCACCCGAGACAAATCCATCTGTGCACTTAGCTTTACGGGCCCACCGGAGGAGACGAACCATGCACAAGACGGCATGGTGAATCGGTGGGTGCACTTCGGCAGGGGTGCCCTTTGCGGCACGCAGTGCGCGATGGTTTAATTAAGGTGCGAGGATGGGGCGACGCAGATGGTCGTTTCCCGTAAGTGTTCGTCAAAGTGTCGGGAGGCTTTTCCATATATGTCGCGGAGACGAAACGGTTGGGATGTTATTTGTTTTTCTGTGTCTGGTGGTTCCTTTCTCTCCCTCTATCTCTCTGAATGTTCCGAGGAACGCAGAGAGAGGGTCAGAGAAAGAGAGTGTCCAATGAGTGACAGCCCAGTTGACCCAATCCGGTCATTAGGGTGTCGTGATTTGCCGTAAGGGGATTCGGGAGGAGCAACTGAAGGGTTAAAACCTGGCTCCCGACCTCTCACGGTGGTTCCGGGCGCAGGAAAGGTGCTCTGCACTTTCGGCTCTGCCGAGTTAAGGCGCCGGTCACAGTGTAACCCAAGGGTCTTGACGTACGAATGGTGCTATGCACTATCGGCTATGTCGAGTTGATACGTCAGACCCACTGTAAATTGCTGTCAATGTAAATATCGTGTACATAAAGTCTATTCTCCAAGTGCAACGTCTATGGCGTCCCATCTCTGATGGAAGAGGAGAAACGACGACAGCTGAAGAACAGTTTTCTACCAAGTAAGCTGGTTACGCCAGCTTGGAGCACTCGGTGCTCACGAGTGTAAGAAGGAAGAAGCTAGAAAATTTACTCCCCTGTTGTTGGGTCCAATGATTTGCCAGCTTTGGTAGCCAATGAGTTAGTATTAAGCTATTAGAATCCAGCAGCATTAATGCCTTCAGGTAGCATGTGTGGGTTTATTTACTGGTTGCCTTCACCCAAAAGGATCACATTCTCGTGACGCCTTCGACAGAAAGGATGTTCCACGTCCGCCACCGAGGTCTGTGAGCGGTGGCGCTGGCTAACACTCCCAGGGTTCTACTAGGACACATAAATACCCAAGAAAGTGGATGGGGAAACAGTGCCGCGGTAGCTCAATTGGTAGAGCATCACACGCGAAAAGCGAAGGTTGTGGGATCGTTCTCCACCTACGGCAATTTGTTTTTTCATCCACTTTCATTTCCAATAATTAATCGTTTCTTTATTTCATTTATTAAGCACAAGTAATTTCCCCTATGTTGTACTCGATGTCAATGTTTGTTGGCTTCTTATGATATGACTATTAAGCTTAAGTTACACATCAGAGTATAAACAAACACCAAGGCCAACATATGTGAATTATGCAAACCAGAGAACGCCTTCCACAAACCTGAACACTGTTTATGCATTGCATAAAATGCTGCATTTACTTCCTTCATGCTTTTGGAACATGAGATCCTGACGCCTCCCAATGATCCAGATAATCCTGTACCGATGTTTCAGTTTTTGATGGAAGAGCTCTTGCTTAGCGAAGTTGTTAAAGGGATGATAAAACCATCTCTGTTATACCCAAAGGTATCACCTTGAGAGTATCTCACACGAAGTGCTTCTTCACAGGAACATTATGTCCGCACATCAAATTAAATAAAGGTACAAGTGATTAAACATTACCATCCTTTCAAGCTGCGGCATTCTCCCTTGACATTTTGCCAAGTGGCCATTCCTACAACCTTCTTGGAAACAAGTTGCAGTGGAGCGAGAGTCTGTTACATTGATTTGAACTGAGCATTTCTCATGTCCCTTTTTAATGCAGTTTTTTTCATTACTGTGGTGATGCTGGCCTTAAAATGAAGTTCATGTGCAGCACTCGCCTTTAATACAGCATGCATTAGCTGTAGATAACCCTCTACACACACCTGCAGTGCCAGGCAAGTGCAATGCAGCATCAGTACCATTAAAGGGGCCCTGAACCACTTTTTATTGAAGTGGAGAAAGACTTTTGAAGTGAAGATAGGCTATTTCAGAACCACTTTGCCGCAAAAAGTACTTCGGTGCGTTCAGTAGAAGCGGAGTTATCGACAATCAAACACGGCCTCAGCTGTGCTCCCCTTCCTCCTCCAATGCCTTGCACTGCGAAGGCTGCGGCGGAGACATCACCGTGGCGCGCAGTTCCAAATCCTGATTTGGTGCCTATGCCGCGCTAAACGTAAGCCAAACGCAGCTGTCCTCAGAGAGCCGCAGCGCGCTTGGCCACTGGACTCGTGGCAGCACCTCGCGACGGCCGCGGTGTGGCCAAGCACAGCGACCAATGGCAGCCGCGTATTGGAGTGTGCTTTATGACGAAATAGAGGATACAGAAAATTGCGAGGAGCATGGGGTTTTTGAAACGAGAGCGTTTGAGAAAAAGGTGACTTCGTGCTCCGCTTGAGAGCTCCACGGACCGCGTACGACAGCAGAACTTGGCTGAGATGTTTACAACAGCGTATGCTATGCGCGGACTATGTTATTTCACCAAGCCCGCGGGGTGGTTCAGGGCTCCTTTAATGCTTTTGTCGGTGAAGATATCGCTGCACCTACATTCACGTAAGAAATCCTGTATGTTCCATCAGGTGTCCTTGCTACCATGTCATTGTTAATCTTTGTTGCATTCTTTTTCATCCCTTGCCTTTCTCCATGTAGCCACACAAAGCTTCCAAAAAGCCCTGCTTTTCGCAGAAAGCTCTTCATTCTACTACATCCCTCACATGCATGTTCAAGTTCATGTGTACAAACAATCCACAATCTCCAAGCAGAAATGTGCCACTGACTTGAAGAGACGACTCAATATATAACATTTGATATTAAAAATATGCTTCAGTGAAGTATTCCCTACATCACACGGGAAGTCAATCAGATTGCTCACCGAAGTGACATTACTACCCCAGTCTACACAGAATGCAGGTATTTTAAAGTCAATAAATTACACGGTTTACGCAGAGCACCTAACTTTGTATATTGATGAACACAGGGATCTACCCTACGACTCAGTTCACTTCTACATAGCCACGAAAACTGTTTCAGTGTGCCTCCTTTGTAGCAATTGCTACGAACGATTGGATGTCTGATTTTTCCTTTTATTAGCGTTCCTCTACAGTAAGCACAATGAGTAAGCCAAAAGAAGGCACACTAAGACCATGCGCTGCTGTTTCGGATAACATTTCAGACTTTGCTTCTAGAGGCCATTTCTTTTGTCTGACCTTAATTGTCTTGTGGAGTGCTTTTCAATGTATGCAACAAACACTGGTAATGCATAGACATAAGTATTTGCCATTAGAAGGAGCTCTTACCCTCATATTTTTGCCAAGGAGCTGACAGGCATGCTTGTAAAAAAAGGACTTGTGGAAGAGCAATGGCCACTCCTCTCTGACTTCTGCCGTGCTATGGACTGGTCTGTCAGAATTTATGAACCTTCGTTGTTCACTGTAGGTTAAATCCATACAGGTCTGTGCCAAGGGTACATTTATGTCTCGCAGTGTCTTCTGGGCCTCCCCTTTAAGAAACTGGATTTTTTCAGCTACGGTTTCGACTGGTTGCAAGCACACTGGCTGCCAATTGGCACAGCCATATGACCATTTCTTGGTCTTCACGCATGATGGCAATCCCTGCTGTTTCACACGGCCCAAATTCTCTACTCTGTTCTCAAGTTGCTGGAACAGGGAATGATATCTTCGACCAAACACCTTGCCATTGACTGTGCGGTCCTGAAGTCAAGCAGGAAAACGCCTTACCACGGCCTCAGCAACACTGCGGATGAACTCTCTCCTAGGCCGTGGTGAAACCTGCATCATGTCATGCGCAATGCACCTTACAAGATCTCTCCTTTCTCCGGGAGGAAGTGCCTGAGGTGCCTCTAATGCCACTTGAACACTTCTTGGCAGACCCTCAAAATAAAAGTTGAACTTAAGTGAGCTCACTTCTTCTTCAAAAATTGTCACGCAGTCGGCTTGCGAGATGCCTAAAGTAATGGAAAATGCAAATCTGTCAATGCGCCAAGGCTGTACTAACACAAGGGGGGTGGGGGAAGAGGCGGTAGTATTCTTTAAATGTCTATCTAGTAGAAATGTACGTTTTAGCTGCTGATGAAGTGCTGATTGGCTGGACTGGGGTACTAGAGAGAAGGAAACAGGCACCCACAGCAAGTTTCCTTCTCACTTGTTCAGCTCTAGCAATTAGTGGCAGCTGAAATTGACATTTCACTTGGTGGGCACTTACCGAATACCCTCCTGATGTGTGAAATATAAGCAGCTGCAAGACTTTTGGCTTTACACACAGTACTTCTACACATCAACAGGCTTTCTGAAGTAACAGAGTGCAGCTGCATTGCTTACAGTGCACAGAGAAGTTTGTACCGAGCCTTCAATGATACTGAGTGGTCTTTAAGCCTGTCATCATGGCAGTGGCGAGTCAGGAACACCATGCCACTCTCGCAGGGCATAAATTGAAAACCCAAAACTGATTTTTATTCATTTTTGTGTCTTGTGTAAATGCACTGAAAATTTGAACTTGTCGACCCGGTGATTCTAAGAAAAATTAAACCAATGTGGTTTAATGCAGTACAATAAAGTACTTCCCGCCAACTTCAAAAGTAGCTGCATACAAGCATTGATTTAACTTTCTTTTTACCTCACCTTTCAATTTATGTAGGTTGCGTGCCCTAGAGAAAGTATAAAACGAAATGTCAGCCTATAGACATCAACACAGTCATCTGTTCTGCCCCAAAAGTAATGCCCAAGATTCTGCAAGGTTGTAACAATTTATGCATTGACCAGACAGCCCACTAACTTATACTGGGTAAACACTGAGCACTGTAGAATGAAGGTCATGGCCATCACATACCTGTCTGTACAAAGAATGTGTCTGTACTTCATTTGTCAGAACTGATGTTCATGCACGCAAAATCAGATTGAAGAGAGCATATTCTATGAAACCACTTTGGTTATATCAGGGTTGGGCAGTTGCATCGGTGTAACCTTAGTGTACGCCAAGCATTCGGGCAACTTTAAGTAGTGTGTTTATATAGTTGCTTTACCATGCTCGCTGCAATAGATCACTGCTGTCAAATTTCCTTGCAAACAGTCCATTGATAATTCTGACATAAAATTTTTCCTTATTTTGTTCTCAGTGCATGCCCCCAATGATTTTTTCAAGCAATATTTTCAATAAGCTTAGATGCAAGAGTCCACTGTGTTCTGTCCTGACCTGCATTCCCATCCCGCCATGAACCAAAAACAGAAAGGTGCTAGGTATTATTCAATTACATTGGATCTGAGTGTAACAAATTCAGGAATTTCAGGAACCATTTCTGCAATTCATGATACCCATTAGGTCAAAATTCAACTGGAGTCCCCCTCTGCAGCATGCCTTATAACCATAGCAAGGGTTTGGCGTGTGAAATCCCAGAATATAATTATTAAATATAAATGTGACAAAAAGTTGCGTGCCAAGAAGTGCTGCTTCCTGGGCCAGTTGGTTCATACTGATACTTGAAGAAACTGCAATCCACCTTCATGTTTGCGTGTCATTTTTTAGCTGGTTTCCTCAAGCATCATTGTGTGCCAAGTAGCCAAACACTCAGCTCTTCTAGGAATAATGTCGAAATGCAACAGTCTATCATACACACATAATTAGTAAACAAAACACATTACACATTTTACCTGAAGAACCATGCTCCACTGGTGGTATAACTTGAGCAACTATAAAGATCCCATCATCCAGAGGGAGCTCCTTCAATACATCTTGAAAGACATCTTCTTCAAGAAGAGTCCAGTCTTTCAAAAAAACCTGTTTAAAGGTAGTGGCATTATCTTGTTACACGTATTACCATATGAAAGCTTCACCAATTCGTGCACAAATGCGCAATTACCAGCGATCAGGCAAGGTAATTTTGCTGTAATTGCAACACTATAAAAATTTTATCTTCCCAATTTGTGGCCTCAGAACATGCATCACATTATATTCGAGCTTGTCATGCAAATATGGTCTTTATCCTTTCTGGTGCTTCAAACTGCAGAAGCCAAACCACTAGACACCACAATGATCGCTGCTGCATACTGATATGCAGGCACTTCTGAAGTAGGGTTGGCAATATTGATGAATGTTTAACAGATTAAATGTATCTCACAAAATTATTAATCTTCATCTATGTCCACCTTTCATTTAATCAACTTAATTGATTAGGCCTGTTCGAGTAATCGTTTTCGAGAGTTAGACAGGAGTGGCGTGAAAATTTCGAAGTCGTACTGGAATGCTGGCGCACGAAAAGACTGTGTAGCTGTGGTAGAGCGACTGTCGACTTTTATTCCGGGTCCCGAGTGATGCCGAGCACTTTCCATCTCTGCTCCCTCATTGGACATGCCACCACGCTGCCCTAAGCCGGAGGCTTGAAATGCCCTCGCAATTCATGGCCTAATATAGCAACCCAATCGTTGATTGTTGTGCCACTCCCAGTCCACTAAAGACGTGCCACACCATGCACGCCGGTTTGGACCATGCGTTTCACATAGCGATGGAGTTCATGTCAGTTCCAGCAAATCTACAGCTTAAAAGCATCTATCTAGTATGCTGCTTGTATGGCCATTAAAAAAACATGTCGGTTTCACCCTAAACTCCCAGCCAATTGACATTACTTTGCTATGTAGAATAGAGTATGTGGTTTAATATGTTAAACCAGTAATTCTTTTCCTCCTGTGTATAGAAATTTTTTCCATATGTCAGTTGGACTTCAATTTTCACTTGTGCAATTTTTTGTTTGTTTAACTGCACTGTACAAAGATTCACAAGAGCCATGTATGTTATTTAATTCTGCCCTAAGTGATATTTTTTAATATATACTGTTCCTTTCCAACACCGCTAGTGTAAACTATACTAGTGTTTATCAAGTTAAAGATTGTCCTTCATTAAACGTTTACACACTCATGTTTCAAACTTTGTTCCACCTCTCAAACATTAAAATAGGGTCTTACAAAAGTATATAACCAAGTTTCAACCTTTTTAAAAGTGCCCGGCAAAAACTTTGATTACTTAGTTAATCAATTAAAGACCGTGCATTGTACGCAATTAATCAATTGATGCTATGATGATGAATGATTAATCGTTAATCACATAAAAATTAATCGGCCATCCCCATTCTGAGGTGCTGCCTGTCAATATCCTTGGTGCCATGGAGGACGATGTTTTACAGGTACCTATTCTTATGCACCATTCCTCTTTCTGTGCCAGCATCACTACGTGATAATTACAATATATATTTCCTTTATTTTTCTGTGATCGCAAGTCCCCCCTCACATTATAGTCATGGTCGCATTATTTACAAGAAAATACAGTACTCCAGCTTCTGCAGTGAAAGAAAATTCGCCATCAGGAATAAAAGGGGTGAGGTGCTTTTTACATGCAACTTGTAATGGGTCAAAATACCTTTGGTACTGAATAAAGCACAGACAACAGGCTCAGCTGTTTCTTGTGAAAACAGAACTAGAAAATTGGATCTCAATTACTTTGCCAATCCCTGATGATGATACTAATGTAAAGGTCATATTGCTACGTAGGAAGACACCGACTAAAAGCTATTTACAAGCATATTTACAAGGCAATACGCCGCAGTTGGCCAACAGGCAACAGCCCGCGCTAGCTTCCAATCGTCGTCGTCGTCTTCTTACTGCTCGGCTCTTCGTCATTGGAAATACTATCCCGTAGCAATATTGTTACAATGATTTTCACACATTCAAATGCTGAAAATGGGTAGCTTCATTAACCAGTTATTTCTGCCCATGAAAACAAGGGCAAATCATTAGTTCACTTTAGCTGCAGAGCCCCTACACCCCTTGGTTGCTAAGTGGAATGAGGTAGCCAGTGCCACAGAGAAAAATAAAGCTATGCACCCAAGCTGCTGGCACGTGACTGAAGATAAGGGATCGGTGCATTGCAAAGATTTACGCCAAGACCTAGATGAAGCACGAGTGTTACCTTTGCATTTTCTGACTTGCAAATGCCTTTCTCTTCTGCCTGTGCTAGCACTTCTACAAGGGTGCTTGCTTGTGCCATTTTTTTCATGCTGCAGTCTCCATTCCATATCTTTAGGAGCGGCATTTCTCCTGATGTAGTTGAAGCAGCAGTTACATTTACCAATAAATTCAATCTTTCATTTGGGAATATTGCTGTGTTTCAGCTGCTCAGAAGCTGTATCCCAAGTGGAAGCATTCTGTTCAATGCAGCAAAACAAAGCCATGCTTGAACTAAAGAACACTTTATTTGAGGCACAAAGTGCATAGGCAAAAGAAAGAAAATGGTTGTTGTATCTTCACAAGACCACTACTTCAAACTAAAACCAGTTTTTGAAAACGAAAACCATAAACACAGCCACAGCAAGGACAATACAAAGCAATGGGTACAATCACAGTACAGAGGATCTTAAGGGATATTGAAGACAAACAACCAAAGCACTCTACAGTGATTAATACTTCCATAACCAATTGCATTAATTTTGCAGTAGGAGGGCCATTGATATACGAAAAAAATGAAACCCAAACTACTACTTTTTGATTTTCAATCCAAAACCCCCATGTCGATATGCCAGTTTGATGTCACGGGTTTAAAGTTGCAAACTGTCCCAAAATGCTTGCTTTTTCTACTGAATAGCAATATTAAGATAGACCAGAGTTCCTTTTTATAATGCGCGCCAGCTCATTTCCGCATGCTTCTGCTTCGTCTTCTGTTGCATTCCGATAAATATAAAGGTATTGTTTTGGTTGTGGTACTAATTCTGTTGCAGGCCCTAACCATTCGCAGTACCTCCATCTGCATTGACAGCTGTGTTAGCCAGGCAACTATGCTGCATCTTTGTTGCAAATTGCAACACAGTAGAACTGCAAAAATTTGATCAACTTTGCGGCACGTACATACTGGTGGCTCCTGGCCCTGACAGGGTTGGCTGTCACCAGCCGCCCCCTTTCCCTTCTCTCCTCTCAACTCCTCGTCTTAACTTCGTCCACTTGACAGTTGGCAAGTATCTTCCCCCATGTAGAATAGCTAAATTTTCAAAACTTGTTATGCTCAGTCTTTGGCTAGCTTAGAATACGTTGTAGTTCATCTTCACCAATGAAAAATAAACTAGTCCTCAGTAAACGCAATCTAAACCCATGACGTCACAGCAAGATGGCGTGGAAACACCATTCATTGTTTTTGCGTCTATTCTGACTTGCCTCTCTCAGCAATTGGCTTTTTTGGCATTGTACAAACATAATTTACTAATAGAGCTGAACTTAATTTTCTGTTTAATGTCCCTTTAACAGGTAATGATGCTCAGAGTTTTTCACAGAAAGAAAAATTCAATCTTACAACAGAATTGCCATTAAACGAGTATGGCTGGTATGTTGTTCTGTCAAAAAGTTAATGTGCATGTAAAGGAACTGTTTCCTCTGTTGAGTTTTGCAGACCATACAGTTCAAGGGCAGGTAAAAGTGCCGCAGGTGTGTGTCGAAGCAACAAGGCTACCGCGTCACTCCGGTCTTTAACAATGGCAATCACGGAACAAAACACTATACTTAATCGTGTCCCTCAGACAAGCACATAATCATCACATGCATAAGTGTAGCCCTCTACTGTAGCTTTCTTTAGCAGCACACAGTCATCATAGAAGTCTTTTCTCTTCAAACTGCCGAGTACTTTTAACTGCTCGGACAGGCTCATGCCTGTGAACTCACTGGCAATACAAAATAAGCCACGTGCCGCCAAGAATGATTGAAAAAGCTGATGCCGTTCACTCAGTGTCTTGGTGACGTTCTTGTAGTTCCTGACAGATCGAATACATTCTTTAATGTACTGATGCTTACTTTCGAACCTCATCGTCCACACATGACAAAGTGGGCCGAAGTGCTGCAAGAGTTCACTGTAATGCATGTTGCTATGGTGCTTTGGCCTGAGTTTGTCTCTGGGAAACAGTTCACAGCGAGAAACAACATAGTCTTCAATCAGCACTTCCATTTATGCAACCTGGGCAGCTGTTATCTTTGGAGCCATTAGAAGGTCTACTATTTCATGAGCGTGATGACAAGCTCCCAAACAGCATCACTCATGTCTACTACTTTGGTGCCAAAGTACACAGGAAATAATCTCACCAAAGTCCAGTTCTGGAGTGCATGGCCTCCGAGTTTGTTACTCTTGCGGGATACTTTAGCAGGCTTGTTACGCAAGTCATGAGCATTAAGCTTCATGGCAGAGATTCTGTTGTTCAAGTAGCCATATGTGAACCAGCCTTTGTTCACAAGGTAACGAATGCATAGTGCCAAATCATATTGCACCACACCTTCAAAAAGGTCATGGCCAATGCATGACGGCAAACCTGGGTTGCAAACATGAAAGTGTTTTAGAGCATGGAAAGGAGAATTTCCAGTCGAACCACAGTCGCTCTGCACACCATTTCCATTGGCAAGGCGGCCTAAACTTTCATTATAATTTTTTGGGGGTACGACTTTCACCAACTGCATTAGGCGCCTGCTCAAACTCTGCGCGGGTCACAAGGCAAAATCTGCAAAAGTACATGGATGTGCTAAAGTTCTGTGTAAAGCCTCCCACCATGTGGCTTCCAAGATTGTCACCTGCAATGAAACTGAGGCGCACAGCATAGTGAACCTCATTAATTGACAATCCTGAGCTTTCAAGACTGACCAAATCCTTTATCAAAGGCTGCAAAACTATGTTTAACCCGAACTCTCTTATATCCTTGTTGCGACAAAGCATCACCAGCTGCAAGCTTTCCACATTTGATCTACAATGCACTGGCACATTGCCTAGTGTCATGGACACACCAAGCAACTTGAAATTTCCTTTTGCATATCCCAACGGATTTACAATTTCAAATTCATCTTGGTACGGTATGATTTGTATCACATTCTCTTGTTCTCTAAAAGGTTGGCACAAAGTAAAGTCACTGAAACAGTCATCAGACATCAGACGTAGCCAACTCATTGCTTGCAGGTGAAAAGTGCCACAAGAATTGTATAAGGTCTGCTACTGGCACATAGTGGCAAATGGAAGCACTGTGTTGCCTGTTGAGGCCTAAATGAATCTCAGATGGGCTCACATAACAAAACTTATTTTTGTAGTACTTGTACCGTTGATAACATGAAGCCAGCGTTTGCGATGCTATGTTGAGGCTGTCATTAGCAAGACGAGACTGCACTGCAGCAAAGGTCTCATGTGGAACAAGTGTGGCTACCTCTTTTAGTGATACATCCTGGCTCAACCTACGAAGATTTTTTATGCCTTCTGCTATATATTGCACAGTTCTAGCTAGCACATGGTGCTTGGACTCAAGTTTGAGAAGTAACAAAGCAAAATTCTCTCTGTAAAGGTCATTTTCAGAACTATGTGCACTGGCTTCCCCACAAGAACCATCCTTTGAACTTTCTTCTCAAAGATTCATTACTTGATTACCTAAAGCCGTTTGGTCTTCCAGTTCAGGACTTAGGTTTGGTGCCTGCGTGTGCTGCAAAGCACTCTTTGCATTGTGGCATCTACACACATGCGTCCAAAATGATGCACCAGAACGCAGTACACTTGTACAACCTTCAAACGGACAAGAAAAGCAATTCAAACCACAGTTAAAGTGGTCAGCAGTGTGCGAAATGAAGTCTGTGCGAGTGGTCTGTAGTCTCTCACATTGCGACACAGTACACTGATAAGTATTGCAGTGTAGCTGGCGCTCGCTGATTTGGTTCCTGTGATGCCTTGAGATATGTTGCCTGAAGCTCCCGTAGGTTTTCAATACAGCATGGCACTCCTTGACGTGACATAAGGCACGTCAAGCTACTGTGGAAGGCGAAATGTTCAAAGTAGGACTTGAAGGTTGTAAACGTTTTTGCGCAGGGGCGGCAAGTGTTCATCTTGCATCACTGATGATGGCGCTACAATAGAAAAAGCAAATTCTTTTGTAAAACTATTGTACCCTCTAACTACTCCAGATTTAATAAACTTGACTAAGTTTCTATTTTCTGCACTCATTTCCATCTTCGTCACATGAAAGCAGACTGACGAATATACGCTGTTTGCCACAGATACTGATTATTATTAGGCTTTGCAGTCAGATTACACACAGGTGCACTACAGACATAAGATAAAACAATGTAATGTTCTCTAATGACAGTGTTTATATACCATTCTGTTAGCATGATGGTAGTTTAACATTATGATCCAACACACCTGTGACGGCTTGTGAAATCCACAAGACTTTCACTATGCACTGCGAAGTGCTGAAATACATACGCTCAGCCACACTTAACTGGCAAAGAGATGAACTATCTCAGTCACTGAAGCACTACGCCTACTTCTGTGTCCTGTCGGCAAGTGAATGAGAGCGAGTGAACTGTGGCATCGTCGGCAGATGTTACTACTAGTAGACGGTTCCAACTGCAATACGGTATGTAATTACGACAGTATTCCTTAATAGCCGCTGCTAAAATGTCCACTACTTCTATTTACTGATGTTACAAAATGATATCTCAGAAAGTTTACAATATATGAGACGATACCATGATTTTTGTGTGTCCCATCCATAGAAGAACACGTGAATGATCAGAACATGCCCGACGCGTCATCTGTCTTGCTGTGGCAAAAACTCTCTTTTCCTTCTCACCTGACCGTGACTTTACAGGGCCATCTGAATGCAATGTCACTGCCTAGCAGGTTTTTCTCTTCAAATACTACTTTCTCCAAGGTTAAGACACACCATAATTTACTATCATGTTCAATATGATCTGCAACGCACAATCCGTGGCCAGAGAACTAACGTGAAACTCTCAAGAAGCGGGTTGGGCCATTTCATACACATTCCTTCTGTGCTTTCCATCATCAGCTTCTTTACAGTGAAAATACACTGGCCCACTGAGCTACGTGATGCCCTAAGCCCTTAGTTCAGCATGCTTCGTCATGGTGCATTGCTGCCTTAGGAAATGTAAAGGCATATATTAAAAAAAAGATCATACAATGCACGTACTGACATCTCTCATAACGATCAACATAAGGAAAACCAAACAGTGCTACAACTCCCCACACAATTATACCTCTGCCATAAGGGGAGACTTGATGCCATTTGTATGTAATGACATTCTCTCCATAAAATGACACTAAATACTCTGTGCTGCTACATGGCAGAATATTGACACTGAATATGAACGTGTCATTTGCAGATGATGGCAATCAAAATTTGTCAAAGGCAAGGAGGTACAAAAAACTTTGTTTATGTGCAAAATGTTTTAAAGTATATGTGTCTTTAACAAAAAATTATTTTTAGGATGACAAAGCAGCAGAACAGCCATTTAAAATTTTGGTACAGCTCCTGGCACAGCAACAAGCACTTTTGGCACAGTGTCAAACATATCTATATGCCACATGCTGTGTCAATTTTAATTGAACTAGTCAATAAATATAGAAGTTGGCTTTATGTCCACCAATAAGACATTTCAACTAGAAATTACCATAGTAGTGTAATTTATGTTGAATATAATGTGTTCCCTACAAGCATATTGCGTCGTAGAGGCGCTTCTACAATTTAGGCTTGCAATAGGTGCTGCACATTTGGCATGCTTTAAGCAAAGAAGCGCAAAAAATATGCCGAACTAGAGCACTTCAAACAGACCACACCCTAAGACATGCCCGCTTAAACCAAAGCTAATGGGAAGATGTCCACAGGTGTCTTCTAATGCGCACAAATTTTTTCTCCATAACCGTGCAGTGCAACACACCAAAGCTGATGATATTTCAACCACACCATCTGCTTCCATCATCATGCAGGGTCACTAAGAAGGTCCTTATTCATAAGCAAATACATTTCAACAGTTGAGTAGATGTACTACAAGATATTTTTTAATGTCGCACCGCCAATAACAATACTAAATATTGTGCGACCGGACATTATCCGAGACTCCTTTTCGAACCGACATCGTCCTTGAGTGAGCTCCGTGCAACACTAGTACGAGGAGTACTGCAGTGCTGCACGAAGGGCACGAAAAAAAAAGAACAGTACAGCCGCACATTGTAACCAGCGTTTTTGGAATGTAGCACACTGGAACATCAGCCAGAAATACAGGCAATACGAACAGCACGCTAACAGTGAATTGAGAACCTATCGCTTCGGCTATATCTGTGGTTGTGGCTGCTCCATTAACTTCGTGCATTAAGTACTGGTTTCAGTTTTATTATGAAGGCAACATCAACAGTAGGGAGCTCTTGTTCTTATACCTCTTTAGGTACAGGCATGGCACAATTTTATATCAAAATTGTTTTTGGGAGCAGAATGGCACAGAAGTCCGCCCTTGGCATAACTTAGATCAACTGGCAAAGCTATTTTACCATTACGGTGCAATTTTCATCTGCAAATCTTTTAATACATTTCTGTGCTCGTAGAGATTGCACTTATGACATGGTGCTAAACACAGCCTAAAATGCACTTGGCAATGTTGTTGGGAATGAGAATACTAAAAATTTTGGAAAGAACTAAGTTTAATGTTTTGTTACCCTAAAAAATGAAAAAACAAGAAACAAACAGTCAAAATTGAAAGCATTATTTGCTGTAATTATCTGCTTACTTTTTATGATTTTGTTTGTTTGCAGCCTCTCTTCACTAAGAAAACTCATCCGGTACAGAAGCGTATTCGAACTGATTCAGCAAAATGAGTTGTTTCCAAATTCAATTTTCTCTAATGGTACATCTGTTGTGGCTTTGACGGGCCGGCGAGACAGAGGACCTACGGCATGAGGCCTAAACAGTTGAGGCACGCAGCGCCTCAAGAAAGAGCCGGACTGCTTCAGTCGGGGACCAGACCAAGAATGATTTTATTACAGCGAGGGCAAATGCAGCAGGCAACTTAAAGCGCTTGGCGCTGAGTGGCACCCTGATGTAAACGACCGAAAACAAAGCCGTAATCCAACACAGGATACCACAACATCCACATGTAGCAACCGACTATTGACATTAAATGCAGATGTCATTAGACACCATCATCATCATCATCAGCCTAGTTACGCCCACTGCAGGGCAAAGGCCTCTCCCATACTTCTCCAACTACCCCGGTCATGTACTAATTGTGGCCATGTTGTCCCTGCAAACGTCTTAATGTCATCCGCCCACCTAACTTTCTGCCGCCCCCTACTACGCTTCCTTTCCCTTGGAATCCAGTCCGTAACCCTTAATGACCATCGGTTATCTTCCCTCCTCATTACATGTCCGGCCCATGCCCATTTGTTTTTCTTGATTTCAACTAAGATGTCATTTACCCGCGTTTGTTCCCTCACCCAATCTGCTCTTTTCTTATCCCTTAACATTACACCTATCATTCTTCTTTCCATAGCTCCTTGCGTCGTCCTCAATTTCAGCAGAACCCTTTTCGTAAGCCTCCAGGTTTCTGCCCTGTAGGTGAGTACTGGTAAGACACAGCTGTTATACACTTTCCTCTTGAGGGATAGTGGCAACCTGCTGTTCATGATCTGACAATGCCTGCCAAACGCACCCCAGCCCATTCTTATTCTTCTGGTTATTTCAGTCTCATGATCCGGATCCGTGGTCACTACCTGCCCTAAGTAGATGTATTCCCTTACCACTTCCAGTGCCTCGCTACCTATCGTAAACTGCTGCTCTCTCCCGAGACTGTTAAACATTACTTTAGTTTTCTGTAGATTAATTTTCAGACCCACCCTTCTACTGTGCCTCTCCAGGTCAGTGAGCATGCATTGCAATTGGTCTCCTGAGTTACTAAGCAAGGCAATATCATCAGCGAATCGCAAGTTGCTAAGGTATTCTCCATCAACTTTTATCGCCAATTCTTCCCACTCTAGGTCTCTGAATACCTCCTGTAAACATGCTGTGAATAGCATTGGAGATATCGTATCTCCCTGTCTAACGCCTTTCTTTATTGGGATTTTGTTGCTTTCTTTGTGGAGGATTACGGTGGCTGCGGAACCGCTATAGATAGCTTCCAGTATCTTTACATATGGCTCATCTACACCCTGATTCCGTAGTGCCTTCATGACTGCTGAGGTTTCGACTGAATCAAATGCTTTTTCGTAATCAATGAAGGCTATATATAAGGGTTGGTTATATTCCGCACATTTCTCTATCACCTGATCGATAGTGTGAATATGGTCTATTGTTGAGTAGCCTTTACGGAATCCTGCCTGGTCCTTTGGTTGACAGAAGTCTAAGGTATTCCTGATTCTATTTGCGATTACCTTAGTAAATACTTTGTAGGCAACGGACAGTAAGCTGATCGGTCTATAATTTTTCAAGTCTTTGGCGTCCCCTTTCTTATGGATTAGGATTATGTTAGCGTTCTTCCAAGATTCCGGTACGTTCGAGGTCATGAGGCATTGTGTATATAGGGCGGCCAACCTTTCTAGGACAGTGTTCCCACCATCCTTCAACAAATCTGCTGTTACGTGATCCTCCCCAGCTGCCTTCCCCCTTTGCATAGCTCCCAAGGCGTTCTTTACGTCTTCCGGTGTTACTTGTGGGATTTCAAGTTCCTCTAGACTATTCTCTCTCACCTTATCGTCGTGGGTGTTACTGGTACTCTATAAATCTCTATAAAACTCTTCAGCCACTTCAACTATCTCATCCATAATAGTAACGATATTGCCGGCTTTGTCTCTTAACGCACACATCTGATTCTTGCCTATTCCTCGTTTCTTCTTTACTGGTTTTAGGCTTCGTCCGTTCCTGAGAGCCTGTTAAATTCTATCCATATTATAGTTCCTTATGTCCGCTGTCTTACGCTTGTTGATTAACTTAGAAAGTTCTGCCAGTTCTATTCTAGCTGTAGGGTTATAGGCTTTCATACATTGGCGTTTCTTGATCAGGTCTTTCGTCTCCTGCGATAGCTTACTGGTTTCCTGTTTACCGGCGTTACCACCGACTTCTATTGCGCACTCCTTAATGATGCCCATAAGATTGTCGTTCATTGCTTCAACACTAAGGTCCTCTTCCTGAGTTAAAGCCCAATAGCTGTTCTGTAGCTTGATCCGGAATTCCTCTATTTTCTCTCTTAGTGCTAACTCATTGATCGGCTTCTTATGTACCAGTTTCTTCCGTTCCCTCCTCAAGTCTAGGCTAATTCGAGTTCTTACCATCCTATGGTCACCGCAGCGCACTTTGCCTAGCACGTCCACATCTTGTATGACGCCCAGGGTTAGTGCAGAGTATACAGTCTATTTAATTTCTAGTATCGCCATTCGGGCTCCTCCACGTCCGCTTTCGGCTAACCCGCTTGCGGAAAAAGGTATTCATTATCCGCATATTATTCTGTTCTGCAAACTCTACTAATAACTCTCCTCTGCTATTCCTAGAGCCTATGCCATATTCCCCCACTGCCTTGTCTCCGGCCTGCTTCTTGCCTACCCTGGCATTGAAATCGCCCATCAGTATAATGTATTTTGTTTTGACTTTACCCATCGCCGATTCCACGTATTCATAGAAGCTTTCGACTTCCTGGTCATCATGACTAGATGTAGGGGCGTAGACCTGTACAACCTTCATTTTGTACCTCTTATTAAGTTTCACAACAAGACATGCCACCCTCTCGTTAATGCTATAGAATTCCTGTATGTTACCAGCTATGTTCTTATTAATCAGGAATCCGACTCCTAGTTCTCGTCTCTCTGCTAAGCCCCGGTAGCACAGGACGTGCCTGCTTTTTAGCACTGTATATGCTTCTTTTGGCCTCCTAACTTCACTGAGCCCTATTATATCCCATTTACTGCCCTCTAATTCCTCCAATAGCACTGCTAGACTCGCCTCACTAGATAACGTTCTAGCGTTAAACGTTGCCAGGTTCATATTCCAATGGCGGCCTGTCCGGAGCCATGGATTCTTAGCACCCTCTGCAGCGTCGCAGGTCTGACCGCCGCCGTGGTCAGTTGCTTCGCAGCTGCTGGGGACTGAGGGCCGGGGTTTGATTGTTGTGTTCATATAGGAGTTTGTGGCCAAGTACTGCACCATGGTGGCCAATCCTGCTCTGGTGAGAGAGTGCGTTACCGGTTCTGGTCACCGGGATCAGGCCGCACTCCAGGCCTGTTTGTGCAATTTTCTCAACACACGGTTGTTGTTGTTTTTTTCTGGTATTTTCCGGTGGAGAATTGTGCGGCCCGGGATTTGAATCACGGTCCTCTTGCACGGGAGGCGGATACTCTGCCGTCCCCGCAGGAGTTAAATTAAAAATTAAATTATGGGATTTTACGTGAAAAAACCACTTTCTGATTATGAGGCACGCCGTAGTGGAGGACTCCGGAAATTTCGACCAACTGGGGTTCTTTAACGTGCACCTAAATCTAAGTACACGGGTGTTTTCGCATTTCGCCCCCATCAAAATGCGGCCGCCGTGGCCGGGATCCGATCCCGCGACCTCGTGCTCAGCAGTCTAACACCATAGCCACTGAGTAACCACGGCGGGTCCCGCAGGAGTTGTACGCATCATTTAACATACAGTGGTGCCCTATTTGATCAGTCAAGGCGGACCAATCTGAGCTCGGTTATACCGCACGGATGGCACTCGGCTAGAGAACCTGGTATTTATGACCCGCACATGTGTGGCCATACGTAATTGAAGATATGTATCTTTCTTTTTTTTCATTTTAGGAGGGTTCCCGTACAGTGATAATATAAAGGAAAAGACATTAAAAAGAAAGAAAAAAAAAGAAAAAGAAAAAAAAAAGGAACATAACAGGTGATTCGAACTCGTGACCCTTCGATGTTGCCCGGAAAGATAGCTCAGTCGGTTGGTTCGTCAGGCCTCAGGCTATTTTCAAGCGCCATAGCTCCTACTCCGAGCCTCGTACTTACGTGGAAACGGACTGATCTTGTCCGGGAGGGTCGGTCCGGGAGGGTCGGTCGAGTGGTTCGAAGGCATACTTTCTTGGAAAAATGGCTGCCCGAGCAGAAGAGCGAACTCGAGCAGCTTTAGAGACTAGGAAAACTGCCTTAAAATATTTAGACTTGAGGGAAAGCTTCGTTAACAAACTATAACACGGCAATCAGCACTCGAATACGACGAGAGAAATTATTGAGACGTGGAAAATTTTCTTGAAATTAATATGGTTTGCGAGACAAATGCTTGTAAGTATTGAACCTCTTAAAAGATGAGGGGAAATATGCGCTCACCGAGGGGGCATCATCCGCACGAGACCACCACCAGGCACCTTACTGAGACGTGGAGGGCATTGCGGCCGGAACAAAGCCTCCTGTCCCCGCCGGCCAAGAGGGGAAAACGCGCTTTCCGATCGCTCAAGGTTGCGCGGACATAGTATAACTCTAGCGTCTAGGAGAAGCTTAACCAGGTGCGATGGCGGCACGCATAGCGTGGGAAGCTAGCCGCCAGAATAACTATCAGAAGGGCTGCTGCTGACGAGGGCGAAATACCTTCGTGTAACTATAATAACCCTAATAGGACTACTTTCGAAAGAAAAAAAAAAGTAAACGGGCCAGAGGGCATACTACGAGAGCTATGGCTGATAGCTTTCTATATATATATATATATATATATATATATATATATATATATATATTCATCTCATCTATGGGATCGCATGCGCGCGCTGTTGCTTTGTGTCTGCGTGTAGTAGTTAAGAGAGCCAGTTTAAAGGCGGAGAAGAATGAAGGAAAGTCTCTGAAGCAAAAAGTGCTGACACATGACATTAAATCTACTAGTGTGATCTGGGTCACAGTAGCTTAGACGTGGAAGCTTTTTCCTCCGTAAATGCAATTGAAGGCCTACTTAAAGTTTGAGCATCTGATGGATGTGGGAAGCCACCATAATCTGGCGACTAATTTTATCTGCATTCTTAAATAAGCACTCATCCAAAAAGCAGCGAACGCCATGGTGTACAACAAACCTCAAAAGGCTTCTTAATAAGAAAAAGCGCCTCTTCCGTTCTGCAAAGCTCGGCAGCAGTGCTTGTCGTTGGCACGCTTATCGCCAAGCTCTTTCCGCATATCGCTCTTCCATGAAAAACGCCAGGAGTGACTATGTCAACATTACGTTTCCCTCGCTATTGTCTACTGACCCATCCATGTTTTGGAAAAGCGTTAAACCAATGAAGGACACTGTAATAACACTTACTTATTCCGATGGGCGCGCTCTGCACAACGAAGAATGCTGTTCCATTCTAAACGACGTTCTTTCGGAATGTTTTTCCGATTCACGAGCAATCTCAGTGCCGAAGCTATGCGACAGCAGGTTTTTTTCCAATGGATTTTCTCGTGATTGAATTTGAAGGAGTCATTAACTTAATCAGGAAACTTAGGCTGTCGTCTGCCTGCGGAACTGATGAGATAAACGCGAAATTTCTGAAAAACACTGAAGTGTACTCTTCCATAATATTGTCACACATTTTCATCCAGTCTCTCCAGTGCTCTACTTTGCCGACTGATGGGAAGGTGGGGAAGGTGATTCCCGTCTTTAAATGCGGTAACCAACACTCTGCCTTAAACTACCGACCAATTTCTTTAACAAGTATCCTCTGTAAAATGCTTGAGCATTTAATCTATTCTAACCTTATAACATTTCTTGAAATCAACTAATTCTTCAGCAGGTTCCAACACGGCTTTCGTAAGCACCACTCGGGCGAAACTCAGCTTCTGTCTTTTACGCATGATGTCATCTTAGAACTAGATAATAGAATTCCGGTTGATTGTATGTTTCTAGATTTCGCAAAAGCTTTTGATAAAGTTTCGCACCAATTATTACTACTGAAGCTCAACACGCTGAACATGGACCCCAATATTCTCAAATGGGTAGAATGCTTTCTGACTAACCGCACGCAGTACGTAACCGCTAATGATTGTTCCTCACATTCCTGTGCAGTTAAATCTGGCGTTCCGCAAGGCTCAGTTTTAGATCCTTTGCTCTTTTTAATATTGCTACGGGATAGTATTTCAAATGACGAAGAGCCGAGCAGTAGGAAGACGATGACGACGATTGGATGCTAGCGCGGGCTGTTGCCTCTTGGCCAACTCCGGCGTATTGCCTTGTAAATATACTTGTAAATAGCTTTTCGTCGGTGTCTTCCTACGTAACATATCTGGTGGAGGTGCTATTCACAGTCATCGCTCACTGTCCCCACGACATCATCATCGGCTTAGACTTCCACTTCGCACATTCTGCTCTCATCGATTGCTCCGCCAGTACTCTCCGCCTCGACCTGCCTGTTCTGGATCCCGCTGAACAACACCCTACTCGCCTCAGTTCCGTCGACTTCGTTCGCTTGCCACCTTCGGCACTGACTTACGTTGACTTAGTGTCATCCCCACCAGTCCCCGACGGTCACTACATCGCGGCTCCTATGCAAGACGTCCTCCTTACACATGGGATCACAATACATCATACAGTTTTATCTATTACGGCGAATTGCGTCTGCCTGCCAGTGGTCAATTTTGGCTTGACAACACAAGTGTTGCCACGCGGGATGTCTCTGGCCCAACTTTGCCCATTCGAGGATCACTCTGTAGCATTGATTTCAGTAGACGACAATTCAGCCGATCCTCCTCTACCATCGCAGTCGGCAACATATACCATCGCCAACTTACAGAAAATGATTGCACCCGACATGCCGTCCCAGCACGCTCGTGCGCTCTACCGCGTTCTGATTTCCTACCAAGATATTTTTGACTTTAACGATCGTCCTTTGCCCCAAACAACAGCTGTTGAACATCGCATCAATACCGGCGATGCCCCTCCTATTCATCGCCGCCCGTATCGAGTATCACCGGCAGAGCGTCAAGTTATTCACACCGAAGTTCGCAAAATGCTTGCCAAGAACATCATTGAACCGTCATGTAGTCCATGGGCGTCACCTCTTGTGATGGTAAAAAAGAAGGACGGCTCATGGCGCTTTTGCGTGGATTACCGGCACCTTAACAGGGTTACCAAAAAGGACGTGTATCCCCTACCTCGGATTGATGACGCCCTTGACTGCCTCCACGGTGCTCGCTATTTCTCCTCTATTGACCTTCGCTCCGGCTATTGGCAGATTGCCGTGGACGATCTCGACCGCGAGAAGACTGCCTTTGTAACACCCGACGGTCTTTAGCAATTCAAAGTGATGCTGTTCGGTCTATGTAACGCTCCTGCCACTTTTGAACGCATGATGGACTCCCTTCTTCACGGTTTCAAATGGTCGACGTGCCTGTGCTACTTGGACGACGTTATAGTATTCTCCCCAACATTCGCTACGCACCTCGAGCGTCTCTCAGCAGTCCTGGACGTTTTTCGGCGAGCCGGTCTGCAACTCAACGCATCGAAGTGCCAATTCGGCCGTCGCCAGATCACCGTCCTTGGACATCTCGTTGACGCGAACGGAGTGCAACCGGACCCAGGCAAGATCCATGCTGTTACGCACTTCCCTGTTCCAAAGTGCGTCGAGGATGTGCGCAGCTTCATCGGCCTTTGCTCGTACTTCCGCCGTATCGTGGAAAATTTCGCGGCCATAGCACGACCACTAAGCGAGCTTTTGAGAAAAGACGCCCCTTTCCAGTGGGGCGATAACGAGGCCTCTGCATTCTGGCTTCTAATCGACCTTCTAACAACGCCTCCCGTTCTGGCCCATTTCGATCCTTCTGCGCCTACCGAAGTCCGTACTGATGCCAGCGGTCACGGAATTGGCGCAGTACTGGCACAACGTCAGCGTGGCCACGACCGTGTTATCGCTTACGCCAGCAGGCTCCTCTCGCCCGCGGAGCGCAACTATTCCATTACTGAGCATGAGTGTCTGGCCTTAGTTTGGGCGGTTGCGAATTCCACCCATACTTATATGGCCGACCCTTTTCCGTTATCACAGACCATCACGCGCTTTGCTGGTTATGCTCATTGAAAGACCCTATAGGAAGACTTGGTGGCTGGGCCGTACGCCTCCAAGAATATTCGTTCTCTGTCACCTACAAATCTGGCCGACTACACAAGGACGCTGACTGCCTGTCTAGCTACCCGGTAGACGAGCCTGACGACGCTGACAGTAGTACCGCCGACGGCATTTTCCCTGTGTCTGATTTCGCTAACATCACCGATGAGCAGTACAGAGACCTATCGCTAAGAGCACTCATCGAGCGTCTGCGCTCTACACCTACCGACGTATCCGTTCGCCGTTTGGGTACTCCAGGGCGGCATTCTGTACCGAAGGAACTTCCTCCCTGAACGGATCTGATCTTCTTCTTCTCGTGCCAAAACATCTGCGACAGACTGTGCTTTTTGAGATGCATGACGCACCCACTGCAGGACCTCTTGGGCCAACCCGCACATACGACCGCGTCCGCCGCCGCTTCTTTGGCCTGGTCTCGCTCGCTCCGTCCGACGCTATGTAGCTGCCTGTGATCCCTGCCAGCGTCGGAAAACACCTCAGGTGCTACCTGCCGGTCACCTCAAGCCGATCACCGTCCCTGTGGAACCGTTCTTTTGTGTTGGACTAGACCTCCTGGGTCCCTTTCCCACGTCATCCACTAGGAACAAATGGGTAGCCGCCGCAACTGATTACGCCACCCGATACGCTATCACGCGGGCTCTTCCTACCAGTTGTGCCACTGACGTCGCGGACTTTCTCTTGCGTGACATTATCTTACTTCATGGCGCCCCACGACAGCTGCATACTGACCGTAGTAGTAACTTCTTCTCGAAAGTTATTGCCGACATTGTGCGTTCCTACTCCACTCAACACAAGCTGACTACCTCGTTCCATCCCCAAACGAATGGCCTGACAGTGCGGTTAAACCATACTTTTACCGATATGCTAAGTACGTTTCCAAGAACCACCACGACCGGGACATTGCCCTTCCTTACGTCACATTTGGTTATAATTCTTTCCGGCGCGACACCGCCGGATTTTCACCATTTTATTTGCTGTACGGTCGCGAACCCACCGTGCCCCTTGACACGGCACTTCCTCCTGCTGCGATTTCAACATACGAGTATGCCCGCGACGCCATCGCCGCCGCCGACGATGCCCGCAAGCTTGCCCGTGGTTGACTGACGGCCTCGCAAACCACTCAGCAGCGTCAGTACAACACCCGCCACCGTGACGCACCATTCTCGCCTCGTGCGGTCGTCTCCTGTGGTCTCCCTCTCGTCACTTCGGACTTTCAGAAAAGCTCCTTTCGCGATACACAGGGCCCTACCACGTGCTGCGCCAGGTGACGCCTGTGACGTACGAAATTGTTCCTGTGGGTTAAACCTCGTCAACTGCTCTGGCATCTAGTGATGTCGTGCACGTAAGTAGGCTCAAGGCCTACTACAGTGCTTCTCAGTCCGACCTTTAGTCGCTCCGGGACGGCGCTTTTGCCGCCGGGGGTAGTAGTAAGGAATAGTATTTCCAATGACGAAGGGTAGAGCATTGAGAAGACGACGACAACGACGGGAGGCTAGCGCGGGCTTTTGCCTCTTGGCCAAGTGCGGCGAATTCCCTTGCAAATATACTTCTATATAGCTTTTCGCTCGATTATACAAGTCATGTGCTTGTACAAGCGACCACTGTCTCAGCCGTCCTGACTGCCACATAATGGGACGCATCGTGGAACGCCTCGCACGTCGTGGCAGCAGTGACAGCAGCGTGTCCCTCCGGCCACGCTGATACTGTTTTACGTGCAAGCAGGATCATACCAAACACGAGTCTGCAAGAAGTTTGCATTGGCACCTACGTCGCCATGGCAACTGATAGCCAGCGGCGGTCAACCAGCGACAAGCAACAAGCGACCACTGTCTCATGTGTCCTGACTGCGAAATAATCGGACGCATCATGGAACGCCTCGCACATCTCGGCAGCAGTGACAGCAGCGTGTCCCTAGGGCCGCGCTGATGCTGTTTTAAGTGCACGCAATGTGATCACTTTAGGCTCCATTCTGCAAGCCCTTTGCATTGGCACATACATCCCCGTGGCTGCAGATAGCCAGCGGTGAGCAACCAGCGACCACTGTCCCACTCGTCCTCACTGCCACTTAATCGGACGCATCGCGGAATGGTTGGCACACCGCGGAAGCAGTGACAGCATCGTGTGCCTCCGGCCGCGCTGATGCTGTTTTACGGGCAAGCAGGAACCTCATATCAAGGTCGATTCTGCAAGTCGTTTGTCTTGGCAGCGACATTCCCGTCGCTACTGATAGCCAGCGGCAAGCAACAAGCGACCACTGTCTCATGTGTCCTGACTGCCAAATAATCGCACACATCTTGGAACGCCTCGCACATCTCGGCAGCAGTGACAGCAGCGTGTCCCACCTACCGCACTGATGCTGTTTTACGGGCACGCAGGATCCCCATATGAAGCTCGATTCTGCAAGTCATTTCATTGGCACCGACATCCCCGTCGCTACTGATAGCCGGCGGCAAACAACAAGCGACCACTGTCTCATGCGTCCTGATTGCCGAAAAATCGGACGCATCGTGGATCGCCTCGCACATCACGGCAGCAGTCAAAGCAGCGTGTCCCTCCGGCCGCGCTGATACTGTTTTACGTGCACGCAGGATCATCATTTTAGGCTCCATTCTGCAATTCCTTTGCATTGGCACATAGATCCCCGTTGCTGCTGAAAGCCAGCGGCGAGCAACCAGCGACCACTGTCCCACTGGTCCTGACTGCCACATAATCGGACGCATCGTGGAACGTCTCGCACATATCGGCAGCAGTGACAGCAGCGTGTCCCTCCGGCCGCGCTAATGCTGTTTTACGTGCACGCAGGATCCCCATATCAAGCTCGATTCTGTAAGTAGATTGCATTGGCACTGACATCCCCGTCGCTACTGATAGCTAGCGGCAAACAACAAGCGACCACTGTCTCATGCGTCCTGATTGCCAAATAATCGGACGCATCGTGGGACGCCTCGCACATCACGGCGGCAGTCAAAGCAGCGTGTCCCTCCGGCCGCGCTGATACTGTTTTACGTGCACGCAGGATCATCATTTTAGGCTCCATTCTGCACGTCCTTTGCTTTGGCACATACATCCCCGCGGCTGCAGATAGCCAGCGGTGAGCAACCAGCGACCACTGTCGCACTCGTCCTCACTGCCACATAATCAGACGCATCGCGTCACGGTTGGCACATCGCGGAAGCAGTGACAGCAGCGTGTTCTTCGGCCGCGCTGATGCTGTTTTACGGGCACGCAGGATCCTCATATCAAGCTCGATTATGCAAGTCCTTTGTCTTGGCACCGACATCCCCGTCGCTACTGATAGCCAGCGGCAAGCAACAAGCGACCACTGTCTCATGTGTCCTGGCTGCCAAATAATCGCACACATCTTGGAACGCCTCGCACATCTCGGCAGCAGTGACAGCAGCGTGTCCCACCTGCCGCACTGATGCTGTTTTACATGCGCGCAGGATCATCATTTTAGGCTCCATTCTGCAAGACCTTTGCATTGGCACATACATCTCCGTGGCTGCAGATAGCCAGCGGCGAGCAACCAGCGACCACTGTCCCACTCGTCCTCACTGCCACATAATTGGACGCACCGCGGAACGGTTGGCACATCGCGGAAGCAATGACAGCAGCCTGTCCCTCCGGCCGCGCTGATGCTGTTTTACGTGCACGCAGGCTCATATCAAGACCGATACTGCAAGTCGTTGTATTGGCACCGACATCCCCGTCGCTACTGATAGCCAGCGGCAAGCAACAAGCGACCACTGTCTCATGCGTCCTGACTGCCAAATAATCGGACGCATCGTGGAAAGCCTCGCACATCTCGGCAGCTGTGACAGCAGCATGTCCCTCCGGTCGCTCTGGTAGTGTTTTGTGGCAGGCAGGATCATCATATCAAGCTCGATTCTGCAAGTCGCTTGCATTGACATTGAGATCCCCGTCGCTGCTGATAGCAAGCGGCGAGAAAGACGCGACCACTGTCGCACCCATCTTGACTGCCACATAATCGGACGCATCGTGGAGGGCCTCGCACAAAGTGGCAGCAGTTAGAGTAGCCTGTCCTTCCGGCCGCACATGTAGTGTTTTGTGCACGCAGGATCGTCATATCGAGCTAGATTCTGCAAGTCGTTTGCATTTACACCTACGTCACCGTCGTTACTGATAGCCACGCTCGAGCAACCAGCGACCACAGCCCCACCCATCCTGACTGCCAAATAATCGGACGCATCGTGGAACGCCTTGCACATCTCGGCAGCAGTGGCAGCAGCATGTCCATCCGGCCGCTCTGGTACTGTTTTGGGACAGGCAGGATCATCATATCAAGCTCCATTCTGCAAGTCGCATGCATTGGGACCGACATCCCCGTCGCTACTGATAGCAAGCGGCGTGCAACAAGCGACCACTGTCGCACCCGTCTTGACTGCCACATAATCGGACGCATCGTTGAGCGCCTCGCACATCGCGAAAGCAGTCAGAGTAGCGTGTCCCTCCTGCCACGCTGATACTGTTTTGTGGCACGCACGATCGTTATATCGAGCTGGATTCTGCAAGTCGTTTGCATTTGCACCTACGTCCCCGTCATTACTGATAGCCAGGAGCGAGCAACCAGCGACCACTGCCCCACCCATCCTGACTGCCAAATAATCGGACGCATCGTAGAACGCCTTGCACAACTCGACAGTAGTGACAGCAGCATGTCCCTCCAGTCGCACTGGTAGTGTTTTGCGGCAGGCAGAATCATCATATCAAGCTCGATTCTGCAAGTCCTTTGCATTGGCAGATGCATCCCCGTGGCTGCTGATAGCCAGCGGGGAGCAACCAGCGACCACTGTTCCACTCGTCCTGACTGCCACATAATCGGACGCATCAGGGAACGGTTCGCACATCGCGGAAGCAGTGACAGCAGCGCGTCCCTCCGGCCCCGCTGATGCTGTTTTACGTGCACAGAGGATCCCCATATCAAGCTCGATACTGCAAGTCGTTTGCATTGGCACCGACATCCCCGTCGCTGCTGATAGCTAGCGGCAAGCAGCAAGTGACCACTGTCCCACTCGTCCTGAGTGGCACTTAATCGGACGAATCGTGGAAGAGTTGGCACATCGTGGGAAGCAGTGACAGGAGCGTCTCCCTCCGGCCTCCCTGAAACTGTTTTACGTGCACGCAGGATCCTCATATCAAGCTCGATTCTGCAAGTCGTTTGGATTGGCTCTTATGTCGCCATCGCTGCTGATAGCCAGCGGATAGCAACCAGCGACGAATTTCTGACACGTGCTCAACCAGATAGCCAGATACATCCAATAGATGTGGATAATATGGCCCAACTTGGAGATTCAGTATGTCCATTAGATATCCACATTTATCCAGAAAACGTTGCACGGATATACTATGGATCCTCGCAAATGCATCCGAAACATCTAAGTAGCAAGGTGTGGGGGTGTCAGCGCTGGATATTTATTTATTTATTTATTTAAAGACACCTTACAGGCCTCAAACTGAGGCATTGAGTAAGGGGGGCAGTACATAGAAAATACATTGAATACAAGACATCTATAAACCGTATCTGTTTACAACCTACAACCAAAGTACAACTGAGATGAAAAAAGAATTATTTAGATCACGATTCCCTAGGCAAAAGAAGAACCATAAAAAAAACATAATATAATAACAAGGAATAAATCACACTGATTGTTTTCAGTGAAGTCGTGTAATTAATAAAAACAGTAATGATTAAAAACAATGACAGAGAAGTTACGGACGCGACATTCCAACGAAACGGTAAACATATCGACATAACAGTAATAATGCGAAAATAAGCTGTAAATATAGTGCAAGTTTAGAAAGCATTGTGCGACAAACGTAAAACTTCACTTTTCTTTAGTCATGTATTCAGTCAAGGCATCACGGAATGAATCGTAGTTAGATTGGCTTGCAATGCTGTCCGGGAGCGAATTCCATATTCTGATAGCACGAGGAAGAGCAGAGTAATGAAATGCCTTTGTAGACCCGTAAAGGCGGGCATAGCTGAAATGATTATGAAGCCTGTGTGACGTGGAGTAGGGTCGTTTCAAGCATGCGGGTGTTCGAGTGGAGTGAAGGAATTTGTGGAACAGTGTTAAAAGGGCAATGTCTCGGCGAGTGCTCAAGGATTGTAATGAAAGCTTAAGTTTTATTTGTGTAACATTAGACTGGTAGGTGTAATCGTTCATGATGAAGCGGCTTGCTCTATTCTGGATTCGTTCTAGCGTTTCAATTAGGTATTTCTGGTGAGGGCACCAAATGGAAGATGCATACTCGAGCTTGGGACGAACGAAAGTTAGGTAAGCTAGCTTGCGAACATTTGAAGGAACATTTCTTAAGTTGCGTCGCAAGTACCCCAAAGATTGGGAGGCTTTAGCTGAAATGGACGTGATATGCTCTGTCCAAGAAAGATTTGATGTGAATAGATCCCCTAGATACTTATATTGTGTAGCTGTTGTAACAGTGTAATTGTTAATATGGTAGGGATACTGTGAGGTTGCCGACTTCCGGGTAAAAGAGATTACTTTGCATTTTGTGGTATTTAAAGTCATTAGCCATTTATTGCACCAGTTATTGATTTGTTGAAGGTCTTGCTGAAGAACGAGATGATCATCTGAGTTTTTAATAGGGCGATAAATTATGCAGTCGTTGGCGAATATTCTGATGTGGAGGACAAATTTTGAGGTAAATCGTTAATAAATATTAGAAAAAGCAAGGGACCGAGGACGCTACCCTGTGGTACACCAGAAGAAACGTCTGTTACGGAGGAAGAGTAGTTATTTGCAATAGTAAACTGCTGACGATTACACAGGAAATTTCGGAGCCATGACAAGGTAAGACAGTCTAATTTAAGTGCGGAGAGTTTTGATATTAGGCGACAATGTGCGACACGGTCGAATGCCTTCGAAAAATCAAGGAACAAGCAATCAATTTGTAAGTTATAATTTAAGTTAGCGTGTAGGTCTGTTGTAAATTCAAATAACTGTGTATCGCACGAGAGGCCCTTCCTAAAGCCATGCTGATTATGAAAGAGGAATTTGTTAGTCTCAAGATGTGTGTAAATCTGCGAAGTGATAATGTGTTCAAGCAATTTGCAGGGAATGCATGTCAATGAAATGGGACGATAATTCTCACAGGAGTTCCTGTTGCCATTTTTAAATACAGGTGTAACTTTCGCCATCTTCAATCTGCGGGAAGGTGTCCTGTCGCAAGTGATTGTCTGAATATGTAAAAAAGAATTTTGCTAGATATTTCTACCGTATTCTTTAAAATCTTTGAGTTTATGCCATCTATGCCACATGAAGAAGACATCTTAAGGTTATTTATGAGAGAAGAGAGGCCCTCCAAAGTGACTTCAATAGGTTCCATGTATTGGTAGCCTAATTCTGAAACAACAGGTATATTTGAAGTGTTCTCTTGTGTAAATACAGAGCTGAAGAATGAATTAAAGACCTCCGAACATTCACTGACTAGAATAGAAGTATTGCTGCTGTTTTGTAATGATAATTCATGTGATTCGTTGTTAGGCTTTATTATTTTCCAAAACTTGGCAGGATTGTTCTTAAGCAGCTCAGGAAGATCATTAAAAAAATATTTATCTTTACCTTCGCCTAAAGCTGAGCAGTACGATTTAAGGTGCGTTTTGTAAATCTGCCACGCTGCTGATGTGCGATCTCGCTTAGCGATATTATACAAGCGTTTCTTCTTGTTCCTCATGCGCTGAAGCTTTTTAGTAAACCAAGGGTGCAACTTAGCGTTAGTTATATTAACGAGTGGAATATACTTGTCTACTAGTGCGCACAGTGTATTTTTAAACATGAGCCAGTTTTCTTCAACGGATCTATCGTAAAATGATGGCCAGATTGTGTTTTCGAAGAAAGTTTCAAATTCTGAGATTATTGTTTTATAATTGCCTTTATTGTAATCACGAATTTGTTTTGTAGTTTTACCCGTAACCGGTGGCGTTGTGTTTATCGTTATTTGGAGCAAATGGTGGTCGCTGAAACCATCCAAATTTTCTATGTGACCTATTGTTTCAGACCTATTGACCTATTTTTTTTATATATGTAATATCTCATGGATATGCACATTAAGAACACTTACGTTCATAGGACATCATTATTCGTCATGCATGCATGCACTGGGCCTCTTCAATTTGTTGTCCCAGACTGCTTGAGACGCCACTACAGCCAGTGTTTATTGGCGTACGCAGTTTTTGAGACAGTCCTGGGCTGTTTGGGAGAACAAATCAAAGTGCCACTGTTACTAAGCGAAGAAAACTTCGTTGTCACCACCTGCATTTTTATTCTGAAACTTCTTACTGGTATCAACCGTTTGACAAGTACGTAATGATGTACACAATATTTGCAGTGAAATACAATGGCAGACTGTTCCATTCTCTCCAGTAAAATAAAACACAAATGGCACACTATCAGACTTCTCATGAACAAAAACAAAAGTCACATATAGAAACATCAAAGCACCATTTGACTAGCCTTGTATTCAGCAAAAGAAATATAGAAACAACGTAGTGATACATAAAAGAGAGCAACAGCTGAAGGCCCAAAATAGCAATATATCCTATAGGATAAACAATCTGAATACCACCAATACGTTAGCACAATGATAAATTCTGTAAGAGAAGCATGCAACACCCGGCAGCAGAAGGGTGCCAAATTAGCTTCTCCATGAAGGGGAAAAATTTTTAATACAGGTGGTGCATAAAAAATAGTTTTAACATTTTGTTCTCACACGATGAGGAAGTCATTTTCCTCGAATAAGTAAGCATGCAGTATAAGTAAAAAAATTGTATGCTCTATAAATTATTCGAGTAGAATAACTATACCATATTTCCATGCAAGTGAGACTTCAGCCAATTCGTGCGTAGATTCATGGATCATAAGGAATGTCAATGTAATTGCAGTTAGTGGTTATCTGGTACCACAGCATGCACTAGTCAACCAAATGCAGCGGTACCAGGCCAAACCATGCTGCTGAGAGTGCTGAGCCACTCGCAGCAGTAGCAGATCAGCCCTTTCCTTTTAATCTGTCTCCCTGCTTCCCGTACATTCAGCCTGAGATCACATGACATTTTAACATCACATTTAAAAAACATACAGCACTACATAAAATCCAATCATGTGCCACAGAAGGCCAAAGCATTAATTCAGCTGATGCTGGAGACGAGCTGCTACATCTACATCTCTGTAGCATTATATTTTCTTCTCAGGCTGCAGCCCTCCACAGTATGACCACTGAAATCAATGTCCTTATACACCAATACACCAGAAGGTGTAATTTTGAGATACACGGTTTCCCCGTTCAGCATAACGAGGACTTGATATCTCTACTGGGTCAAGTGGCGGAAAAGCTTTATATAAAGTTTCAGCCTTCAGAGATTTCTATTTCACACAGGCTACCAGCTCGCAAGGATACCATTCGGGCTTTTCTTGTACAAACGCAAACTGCAGCAATCAAGCAAAAGTGGCTCGATTCTCACAGTTGTCTCCCAAGTCTTGTTTTTAAAGGAATGGATCCAAATACTCGGCTATATTTCAGCGACAATCTGACACGCGCTAACCGAGATTTATTTCGTCAGGCTCGCCTAAGAGGGAAGTAAAAGGACTACAAGTTAGTCTGGACACGCAACGGAAGGGTGCTGGCCAGAAAAGATGAAGGTGCTCCTCTCGTTCGCATTGATACTTCAATTGACCTCGACAAACTCCTGTAAATATGTATGTAGCTAGACCACTCTCGTTTCACGCCTTCTCAGAAGTTCATAACTTTTTTAGTGCTAACAGCGGTAATGCCTACACTGCCTCCAATGTAAATATCCACATCGTCCGTAAACACTGCAATCATTTTTGCGTTTCAACTTCGCCTTTCCTGTCTATCTGTGACGTCTTTGTTTTGACAGAAATTAATGTTCCTGCTGATGCCATGTCTTCTTATTCTATACCAGGTTATAAGTTGTTTTCATACACTCGCACGTTACGTAAAGGAGGGGGCGTGGCCGCATTTGCGAAAGAAAAGTGGTCTGTATCAGAAATACCGCTTTCCTTTTCGCAAGCTGAAGTTCTTGCTCTGCGACTATGCTCATCTGAGACTTCATTAGCTGTTTTGTTTGTTTACCGGCCGCCTTGTTACAATGTTCGCTTATTGTTATCAGAACTTGACACGGCACTGTCATCCCTATCTCTTGACGAGAACGTTTGTGTGCTAGGCGATATAAACAGCGACACCCTCCGCCCCACTCTGCCACCTGTTGTCGACTTTCTCAATCTATTATCTAAATGGGGATTAGAGGGTATTGTAGATTGTAGCGTGAAGAATTTCTGTGTGGAAAGTTGGTTAAATCCTGCATTGACCATATTAATGTTCGCTGCTGCAATATTGCGATGCAGGCAGCTGTTGTTGAAACCAAGGTCGCTGATGATTATTTCGTCTGTTGCCTTCTTGAAAAAAATACCAAACCTTCGAAAGTCAACAGCATGAAAAAGGAAATTTGCATTGTTGATCGTAAGCTCTTTGACGGATGCGTCACAAAGCATGACTGGCAGTCCATGTTATATACACTATCTCCAGCTGATTTATACGACCATTTTGTTCAGATTCTCCGCTGTTATAGAAACAAATGCACCTGGTTTGTAAAAGTCAGATTACGACGCAAAGAGAACAAATGGTTATCGCCACAAATATTAGCGGAAATTAAGAAAAAAGACCTTATGTGGGCCCAAGCTAAACGGGCTCCAAGTAGTCCGGAGCTACTACTGAAATTTAAAGCATGTAGAAATCGAGTGAATTCCATGATTCGGCTCGCAAAGCGAAATCATATGCGCCAAAAACTCAAAGAAGCTCATCCTGACATGAACAACACGTAGTCTCTTGCAAACGAATTCAGAGGTATATGCAAACGTGGTGGCCGCCTGTTACCACTTGAGTCCCATTTTTCTGCAGATGGGGCAATTGTTTCAAATGAATTTAATACATACCTCTCGCACGTTTCTTGTACTGCTAAACCACACCCTGATCACTGTACTTTAAGAAACAGCGTATTCAAATCTGCGCACCTTCCTTCTCTATCAGAACTTGATCTGAGATCAATTCTTTTTAACCCAAAAGCTGGAAAACCCTCGGGCGTTGATGGCATTTTTGTGGACGAGTTGCGCAGAAATTTTGATGCTGTTAAATATGTGCTGTTATCACTGCTGAATCACATTTTAACCAGTGGTATTATTCCTACAGAAATGAAAAAAGGCCATAGTCATACCGCTCTTCAAGAGTGGTGCACGATATAGATACTAAAATTATCGCCCAATTTCAATTCTGCGGTGTATCTCTCAAATATTACAAAAACAGCTGCCGCAAGTCATGTCGAAATACCTCGATGCCAGTAGCATTATTTCAAGTACGCAGTATGGTTTTGTGCCAGGCCGAGGCACACCGGCTCTCCTAGAGGATATTTCAGACATTGTAAATTGAGGTTTTGATGCTAACCAGGTCGTATGTGCTCTTTTTCTTGATGTTAACAAAGCTTTGGACAGTGTTTGCTATAGTCTTTTGTTATATAAACTTTCCTTGGTGGGATTTCGTGGGCTTTTGCAAAAACTACTCTCTAACTTTTTGGAGGATAGAACGCGGTTAGTCTCCATTGGGCAGTACCGGAGTAATACAACTTCAATAAAACTGGAGCACCTCAGGGACCAATATTAAGTCCACTTCTTTTCAATCTATATGTGAATGACCTCGCCGCTGCTATCCCTACTTTTACATTTCAGTACGCAGACGACAGAGTTATCTTGTCTCAAGCTCCCCGTTTTTCAGATGCAATCTCCCTTTTACAAGATGCAACGATTAGCGTTATGAACTGGTTCACTAACAATGTCATTAAACTGAACGTCTCCAAAACACAGCTTATATGTTTCCATAATCCTTTGAAGAAAATTGGTTTAAATCTTCCATTACTGGCACACTCTTCATCTTGCTCCCCCTGCACCTGCTCACCCGTTCCACATGTTTCAACAGGGAAATACCTCGGCGTCTTCTTCGACAGCGACTTCGCTTGGAATTCACATCTGGCCCATATATGCTCAAGATTACGTGCAGTTTCAGGTACATTATATAATATTAGATATAACATGCCACTCTCCGTTCGCAAAATGGTTTTACAAGCTTTGGGTTATGGCATGCTTCGCTGTGGGATTACGATGTACGGTCACTGCGCGATTCAATCGAAAAAATGAGTCAACTCTATCCTTCGATCTATTCTGAAAATTATTGGTTGTGATTTAGGATTAACTAACGGCACTGACCTTTTCAAAGCCTTAAGGTTGCCAGATTTTAACGCCTTTCTAACGGAAACAGCCATCCTGAGGCATTTCTGGTCGCACAAATACAAGGTCGAATATGTTCCTGCTCGTTGTCTCCGGCCGAAAGACCGTTTTCGTGTGCCTCACTGCTCTACCAAATACGGTCAGCGCACTCGTACTTATTTCATCCCTTCCTCTCTCAATAAACTACCAGCAAGTGCCTTTCGTGCGAAATCAAAATATAAATTAAAGCAAATTCTTCGTCGCATTAACTGCTAATCCCTTACACGGTTGGTTCTTTCATGTATAATAAAACCCTACATAACTTTATGTTACTGGAGCAAGTACATCAATTTATTTATTTCGTTATACACCTACTGAAGTGTTTGAATACAGCGTGAAAAGATTACTTTCGTTTTCTTTCAGTGCCTTGTTCCCTGCAGATCTGATATGTATATTCCTGTCTCTTTCTGGATTCCTATTTTGATTGTTTTTCGTTGGCTGTTGTCAATAGGATAATTGATGGTTTTTAAGGTATACACAAACGCCTGATGCATGTTTTCTTGCTCTGTTTTAAGAATGCTGGGTAATGTTACTTTTGCGCGTAGGCTACGTGGTTTGTTTTCATTTTGCTTCCTGATTGCTGTTTGTGTTTCTCTTATATGTCTGTTCCTGCTAACAATGTTTCTGCATATCTTGTTGTATCCGCGACATTACATTGTGTCAGACGTTGTCTGTCGGCTCAGCCCTTCAAGTTCAATGCGGCTTTGGCAGGCCTATTATGTATTAGTGCTGGCGGAATTCCTGTGTCAATAAAGTATTGTTATTATTATTATTATTATTATTATTATTATTATTATTATATCATTGGTAGCAGTACCAAATCATACACTGGGCTCAACATAGCAGCAGTAGTTAATTTCACTGGCACCCACAGCAGTACTTCCAAGGAAACATGTTGCAGCAAGTGCTCATAAAACGTTTTAACGTATTGTTCTCACTCTTAGAAATGAAGACTGTTATAAGGAGGAAGTTCCTTAATTTTTGCCTCATTTTTCTCGAATATGTAGGCATGCAGCCCAAGTACAACAATTGTATGCTCCATAAATTATTCAAGTAGAATAACTATATTTCCAAGCAAGTGATACTACAGCCAATTCGTGTGTCGATTCATGGATCATATGTAATGTCAATATGATTCCCGTTAGTGGTTACCTGGTACCACAGCGCACTTGGTACGCAGTAGTTAACAAAGTGCAGTGGCACCAGGCCATACCATGCTGATGAGAGTTCTGAGCCACTCGTAGCAGCATCAAATCAGCCCTTTCCTTTTAAACCGTCTCAATGCTTTCCGTACACTCAGCCTGACACCAGGTAACAGGTGTCACCACATTTTCGGAAATTTGTCACATTTTCGGAAACACTCACCACTACTTATAGTGCAATCAGCTGCCACGAAAGGCAGCGGAACGAAATGCATTAATTCAGCTGATGCTGGAGACGAGCTGCTACATCTACATATCCGTAGCATTATCTGGTTTGTGTTCACCAGCCTCAACATAGCAGCAGTGGTTAATTGCATTGGCCCCCGCAGCAGTGCCACCAGGGAAACATGTTGCAGTGAGTGCTCATGTTAAGGTTGCCACTTGAAAGGGAACATTATTTTTGTGCGCTGAAGATAGATTTAGCCTTGTATTTATTACCGTGATTAGAAGTTATACCGGTAACAGTTTCATAAGAGGAAGAAATTTTTTCAGCACTCCTAAAGGCACACGGTACAATATTACGCGGGGCTGGAGGGCGAATCGTACTTGGAAGATCACTCTCTTGCTGGCTGGCTTGAGCACCTTAAACCTGCAAAAGAGGACAGAATCTTTACAACTATGCAAACACATCGCTTATTACTTACCCCGTATTCAGATAACCACCCATACTTGAAGCCCATGCTTGACTGTCACTATAACGACAAGTGCGAACGTGCCCAAGACACTCACCGTCTCTCCTTGGGCGTGTTCGCGTCCGGCTTTATCGCTGCCAAATCAAGCATGGCCTTCAAGTTAAGGCACATTTTTGAATGCGCGGGTAAGATATTCAAGGTAGCTTAAGACGCCTAAAGCAACCGGTTTTCAACTTCTCTAAATTCAGTGATTAGGTTAAAATCCCAGAGTATAAATTCACACCTATAGCATCTTCATCATGGAGGCAGATCTAAGGGATCTGCTTAAATAGTACCACTGACAATAAAATGGTCCTAGCAAGCAGTTGAGCACAGCAAAGCTTTATATAATGTGAAAAAGGATCGGCTGTTGAACACGTGAAAGTATATACGTTGCTTGTGCCTACAATGATACGAGCACGTAATACTGCACGCTATACACAGGAGCTATGTAAACATATAGAGGAGCAGCAAGGCGTGCAAAATATCACGTAGCTCTACAGCCAGCCCTTATAATAAAAGACTTCCAAAGCATTGCATGAACGGTGACTACCTCACAACATTGAGCCCCACTATCGAAAACGTGTGCCAGAACCACTGAAACCACCGTGCCGTTGTGCACAAAACCTGCGGACCACGAGAAGCACGTACAGTACAAGAAAGACTAGGACGAGTACGAGAGGATGAACTGAAACACGGACAAAGGGAGACAAACAAGAACGTCGCTGTTCTATCGCAAGCAAGGTTTGGGTCCGGGCTAGTTGGCATTCCATGCTATCAAACGTCACCTACAGCGCATACATAGACGAGGGACAAAAAAAGGACGATCTTACAGCGCATACATAGACGAGGGACAAAGAAAGGACGTCTTACAGTGCATACATAGACGATGGACAAAAAAAAGGACGTTTCTTACAGCGCATACATGACGAGGGACAAAAAAGGACGACCTTTTCTATCGCCATTTGTTTCGGGTTGCAGTTCAGCTGCTCAAACTAGTCTCACCAATTAAGAAACACCACCGACATGCCTTGAAGGGTACTGCCGAAACCGCTGGGCGTTTGCGTGGTGCATCAGCTCTTTTGGCCCAAGCTAAGCACTCATTACCTGCATAAAATAGAAGAAAGTACAAAAGCAAACCACCGACATACCTTGAAAACCATGTGCCTGCTGACGACCGGACACCACTGCAGACATGGCGAGAATAAGAAATGAAGTGCCACAGCATCAGCACCGCAACCTAATAGTGGTTCATTGTGAGAACGGAAAGGTTGGCGCTGTCTTGCTATCTTCTGCAGCCCTTCAGGGAGCACAGCACAGAGTAGCACGGTGGCCTCAGCCATAGAGAAAGCTCAGCGCCAGCATTGGAGCAGAAGTGCTCGCATACCATGCCGCATAGGCTAGCTTGCTGCGCCATTGCAGTGGCTGCGCTTATGGTGATGTATGACAGGCACGCTACTGTGAGAATAATTGATGATTGGACAATAATACTGCGGAAAATCTCTTTGAATCATTTACCTTTTCTGACGTCTTTAAACAACATATTTCATTAAGTGCAAAATTTGTGGCGTGCTTCCGGCTCCTTGCTTTCGAGCACGCTTTTGACGCACATGGCCTCTGAGATGTAGTGCCGGAGGCCACGCAATGGACTTCCACACGGGAGGTTTGCCACAGTTTAAAAACGTTTGGTGGTGCTGAACAAAAGCTGAGTGCCTTGATATAATCTTCATGCAGCTTTCTACTATATACATAAGTTCATTCTCAAACATAATGTACCTTGTTTTTTCAATTACTTTTCCAAGGTCAAAAATAAAGAAGTCATTCATCGCAAAAGAAGAAAAAAAAAAGAAGGGACGTCTATGGACATCTATTCCATGATCACTCATGATACCGCGCGATTGTCGCACCAAACTACAGGCTCCAACTGCGCAGCATCGTCCACGTCAAAATCATAGAAGCATGGGTGGACAATGCGAAAGCTTTGGGGGGCCTACAATGCACGTATATAGTACAAATTTCATGTAAATTCCATGAACATCCAAAATTTTGTCTTTTGTACGTCTGATGAATGAACGAAATGGATGTTCATCGGACATCCAAAACTTTGATGCCATTGTACGTCCCTTAGATGTATGTGCAAGCAAAGAGTGTCCACAGGACATCCCATTTTTTGCAGGATGTTTGGATCAATCCGGCACATCTATCGGATGTTTGTGGCTATCTGGGGACTGGCATATAATCGGACGCATCATGGAACGCCTCGCACCTCGAGGAAGCAGTGACAGCAGTGCGTCCCTGCAGCCGCGCTGGTACTGTTTTACGTGCACGCAAGGTCATCATATTGTCACGGCTCACTTGAGACAAAAGCGGAGACGGTACTTAATCGCCACAATTAGAACGGGCATTCAGTTCAGGCTTCTTCTTCTCTAGCACCTCGCTTGCACACACGAGGTCGTCGTCTTCGTCGTCAGAGTGGGCGGGCACAGATGGCGTCGCGGCATTTGCCCCCCTTCCAGAAGGAGCATCGTCCCGATGCTCGGAGGGTAGCACCCGGTGTCCAGTCAACCAGAGAGCGTCCATGTCATTCAGAAAAATAAGGTTTCATGTGCACCACGTGCACAGTCTCAGGTAGGTCCTGACGGCGCCTCGAGAAGAATGGGCTGCCAGGCACGACTTCATAGTTGACGTCGCTAAGGCATCGTAGGACCTTGTATGGTCCGAAGTATCGTCGTAGAAGTTTCTCTGCGAGCTCTCGGCGGTGTACTGCAGCCCAAATTCAGACTCTCTGGCCGGGCTGGTAGACGACGCATAGATGGTGTTGATTGTAACGTCGGGCATCGCGGTCTTGCTTGGTAGTTATGCGAACGCGCGTGAGCTGTCTTGCTTCTTCAGCGAGCTCTTTAAAATCTGCGGCGTCAGTCTCGGAATGGCTGGAATCATGAGGAAGCATATCATTCAGCATTGTAGGCACTTCTCGACCGTGGACGAGATTGCATGACGTCATTCTTGTTGTTTCTTGCTGAGCCGTATTATAAGCAAACGTTATATAGGGTAATATTTGGACGCAGTTCTTTTGTTCCACATCGACATACATGCACAGCATGTCTGCGAGAGTCTTGTTGAGGCGCTCCGTAAGTCCATTGCTTTGCGGGTCATAGGATGTCGTACCTCTGTCTGCCCTGCAGCAATGATGACCACGAGGCCGCTGGAGCACCGTGCCTCAGGACGACCTTTTCGATGAACTGTGCGGCCTGGGCTGCTGCGCTGCTCAGAAGTGCCTTGGTTTCTGCATAACGCGTGAGGTAATCTGTCCCAACTATGATACACTTATTTCCAGCCGCAGATATTGAGAATGGGCCCAAGGTCCATCCCATTTGTGCAAATGGCGTTTCCGGCTCTGGAACGGGGTGTCATAGTCCGGCAGGTTTCGTAGGTGGCACTTTTCGTCGCTGACAGTGCAGACACGTTCGAACCTATTGCTTCACCTGTGCTGCGAGCCGCAGCCAGTAGTACTTCTCTTTGATCCGTGCTAATGTTCTTGTGTAGCCCAGGTGGCCCGAGGTAGCCTGGTCGTGACAGGCCCGCAAGATTTTACTGGGGAGAGTTTTAGGGATGACCTGTAGAGATCTCTTCCATGTTGAAGAGAAGTTCCTCCTAAAAAGAACACTGTTGCGTATGTGGAATGTTGACAGGTCCCTTGAGAATAATCCGGGCTTGTTTGTGGTGCGACCTTCTAAGAAATCAATTAGTGAAGCGAGCTCCTGGTCCTCTTGCTGTTGTTGAGAGATGGTGGTCGCATCGACAACTCATAAAAAGCCTGCGAATCATGCCCGCCTGACGACTCAATCGGCGATCTGGAAAGGTGGTCAGCGTCTGAGTGCTACCTTCCCGGTTTACGGACTACTGTCACGTCGTACTCTTGAAGCCGTAGGCTCCAGCGTGCCAAATGTGCAGATGGATCTTTCATATTGGTCAACCAACACATCTTTCATATTGGTCAACCAACACAGAGAATGCTGGTCACTTATGACTTGAAATAGGCGGCCGAATATGTACGGGCGGAACTTGGTAATTGCCCATACAACAGGCAATCATACCTTCTCTGTGGTGGAATAGATCGAGCCGGCACGTGACACTGTTCTGCTTGCATGAGCGATGACTCGCTCAGCGCTGTCTTGCCGCTGAACAAAGACGGCGCCTACACCCTACGTTGCTAGCGTCGGTGTGGATGATTGTCGGCGCATCCACACAAATTGGGCAAAAAAAGGCAGAGTTTGTAGAAGGGGCCGCAACTCGTTAAATGCCACTTCCGGCTCCTCGTCCCACACAAACGTAACATCTTCTCTCGTTAGGCATGTGAGCGGTGAGGCGATGCATGCAAAACCCGCAATAAATCGGCGGTAATATGCGCATAGGCCCAGGAAGTGTCTGACTGCCTTCTTGTCCGTAGGCCTTGAAAACTTTCCGACGGCTGCGATTTTCTCAGGATCAGGTCTGACACCTGTGCGACTTACAACGTGGCTTAAAAACTGTAGTTCTTGATAGCCAAAGTAGCACTTTTCAGGTTTTAAGGTAAGCCCAGTGGACCATATGCGTTGAAGAACTGACCGTAGCCGTCGCAGTTGTTCATAAAATGTGCAAGAATAAACAATCAAATCGCCTATGTACACTAAGCGATTCTTCCACTTAAAATCTTAGAGAACAGTATCCACTAGCCTTTCGAACCTGGCTGGGGCGGAGCACAAATCAAAAGGGAGAACATTGAATTCATCAAGCCCATCAGGCGTCACAAAAGCAGTCTTTTCGCGATCCCGCTCATCGACCTTTATTGGTCAGTATCCACTTTTTATGTCCATCGGTGAGAAGTAACGTGCATGCCGTAGCCTCTCGAGGGAATCGTCGATGCGTGGTAAGGGACACACATCTTTTTTCGTAACCCGATTGAGCTTGCGATAGTCGATACAAAACCGCAGGCTACCATTCTTCTTCTTATCGAGTACCACAGGTGATGCCCAAGGGCTTTTTGACGGCTGGATGACACCATCTTCTAGCATTTTCTTGACTTGTTGCTGTATTGTTTCACGCTCTTTCAGAGTCACGCGATACGAATGTGGTCAGATGGGTATTGCTGTTACGTGCGTAATGATGCGGTGTTTCGTCAATGGCATTTGGCGCACTCGGGACGTTGTAGAAAAGCAGTCCTTAAAATGATCAAGCGGTTCTCTGAGCCTTTCTTTCTGTTGCGGCGCTAAACCTGGGTCAACGTCAACGACGGATGCAGATGGAATCGTATCGGTGGTTGATTCCTCGCTTACAGCAAAGCAGTGTTGGACGCGGTCAAGTTCGTCAAGATATGCCACTGCGGTGCCTTTACTCATGTGCCGACGTTCATTGGTAAAATTTGTAAGTAGTACCTCCGTGTGAGCTCCCATTCATCATCATCAGCCTCGTTGCGCCCACTGCAGGCCAAAGGCCTATCCCATACTTCTCCAACTACCCCGGTCATGTACTAATTGTGGCCATGTTGAACCTGCAAACTTCTTAATCTCATCCGCCCACCTAACTTTCTGTCGTTCCCTGCTGCGGTTCCCTTCCCCTGGAATCAAGTCCGTAACCCTTAATGACCATCGGTTATCTTGCCTCCTCATTACATGTCCTGCCCATGCACTTGCTTGCTCCTTCACCCAGTCTGCCCTTTTCTTATCCCTTAACGTTACACCCATCATTCTTCTTTCCATAGCTCGTTGTGTCAACCTCAATTTAAGTAGAATCATTTTTGTAAGCCTCCCGGTTTCTGCCCCGTACGTGAGTTCTGGTAAGACACAGCTGTTATATATTGTTCGCTCAAGGGATAATGGCAACCTGCTGTTCATGATCTGAGAAAACCTACCAATCGCATCCCAGCCCATTCTTATTCTTCTGATTATTTCAGTCTCATGATCCGGATCCGCGGTCACTACTTGTCCTTAGTAGATGCATTCCCTTACCACTTCCATTGCCTCGCTACCTATCGTAAACTGCATTTCTCTTCCGAGACTGTTAAACATTACTTTAGTTTTCTGCAGATAAGTTTTTAGACCCAACCTTCTGCTTTGCCTCTCCAGGGCAGCGAGCATGCATTGCAATTGGTCCCCTAAGTTACTAAGCAAGGCAATATCATCAGCAAATCGCTAGTTACTAAGGCATTCTCCATTAACCTTTATCCCCAATTCTTCCAAATCCAGGTCTCTGAATACCTCCTGTAAGGACGCTGTGAATAGCATTGGAGAGATCGTATCTCCCTGCCTGACGCCTTTCTTTAGTGGGATTTTGTTGCTTTCTTTATGGAGGACTACAGTGGCTGTGGAGCCGCTATAGATGTCTTTCAGTATTTTTACATATGGTTCGTCTACACCCTGATTCCGTAATACCTCCATGACTGCTGAGATTTCGACTGAATCAAACGCTTTCTCGTAATCAATGAAAGTCTAAGGTGTTCCTGATTCTATTTACCATTACCTTAGTAAATATTTTGTAGTCAATGGACAGTAAGCTGGTCGGTCCATAATGATTCAAGTCTTTGGCGTCCCCTTTCTTATTGATTAGGATTATGTTGGCGTTCGCCCAAGATTCCGGTATGCTCGAAGTCACGAGGCATTGCGTATAGAGGGTGACCAGTTTTTCTAAAGCAATCTGCCCACCATACTTCAACAAATCTGCTGTTACCTGATCCTCCCCAGCTGCCTTCCCCCTTTGCGTAGCTCCAAAGGCTTTCTTTACTTTTTCAGGCGTTACTTCTGCGATTTCAAATTCCTCTAGTCTATTCTCTCTTCCATTATCGTCGTGCTTACCACTGGTACTGTACAAATCTCTATAGAACTCCTGAGCTACTTGAACTATCTCATCCATGTTAGTAATGATATTGCCGGCTTTGTCTCTTAACGCATACACCTGATTCTTGCCTATTTTTAGTTTCGTCTTCACTGATTTTAGGCTTCCTCCGTTCCTGAGAGCATGCTGAATTCTATCCATATTATAGTTCCTTATGTCAGTTGTCTTACGCCTGTTGATTAACTTGGAAAGTTCTGCCAGTTCTATTCTAGCTCTAGGGCTAGAGGCTTTAGTACATTGCCGTTTCTTGATGATAGCTTACTGGCATCCTGTCTAAAGGAGTTACCACCGACTTCTATTGCACACTCCTTAATAATGCCCACGAGGTTGTCGTTCATATCTTCAACACTAAGGTCCTCTTCCTGAGTTAAAGCCGAATAGCTGTTCTGTAGCTTGATCCGGAATTTCTCTATTTTCTCTCTTACCGCTAACTCATTGATCGGCTTCTTATGTACCAGTTTCTTCCGTTCCCTCCTCAGGTCTAGGCTAATTCGAGTTCTTACCATCCTATGGTCACCGCAGCGCACTTTGCCTAGCACGTCCACATCTTGTATGATGCCCAGGGTTAGTGCAGAGTATACAGTCTATTTCATTTCTAGTCTCGCCATTCGGGCTCCTCCACGTCCATTTTCGGCTATCCCGCTTGCGTAACAAGGTATTCATTATCCTTATATTATTCTGTTCAGCAAACCATACTAATAACTCTCCCCTAATATTCCTCAAGCCTATGCAATATTCCCCCACTGATTGTCTCCACTGATTTGACTGACCTCCGGTTAGGCTGACGATACCCTGAGCGATGGCGACACCTTGATGGAACAGAAGTGCAGTTAGTTGCTCGGCCACGCCGTCCTTATTAAAGTGTTCTCCGCAACTGACGGAGACAAGACTGCATGATAGTGGTGCTAAGCAGACGTCTTCGTCGGCGACACGTAACGATGTACGTTGGCCTTTTCGTCGTGGCTCCTGTCTGTACTAGTTGACAAGGCTATCTCGCCGTCCGGTATGTTAACCACGGCGCCGCACTCCCGCAAGAAGTTCATTCCAAGGATGAGTGATCTGCAGCAACCTTTTGAAATCATAAAAGTGGCGACAAAAGCTGTATTTCCTATCTGGAGCATGCAGTAAATTTTCCTGTAGATAGCATTACCTGCCCCCGGAATTTTGCATATAAGGGCCTGTCCATTGCATTTTGACTATCTCAAGCCGGCCTACCATCTGCTCACTCATTATCGAAAAGTATTCGCCAGTATCAACTAAAGCTGTCACGTGGTGCCCATCAATCGTGAAGAGTAGGTCGGCACTCAAAGATTCGTCGGCGTTCCGTTTCCCCGGGTTGCCGATCTCGTTTCTCTGTAATGATGGGGTATTTTTGGCAGTTCGACCACTTGCAACCTTCCCCTTGGAGGTTGCTGATTTCAATTTCACCGCCGTGGGCTTGGAGAGCGGCCTCTTACCATGTAGGCGAAACTGCGACGGTTCGGCGACGGTTCGGCGACGTTTCGGTTCGGCGTTCGGGAAAGCATGAATGAAGGTTAGCTGAGCTGCTTTGTTCCGGAGCGACATTTTCGTCGAAGCCTGGATGTCTCTCTAGAAACTGTCGCGCAGTGGCAGGTGGCATTTCCGGGATACCACGCTGGCGATGACGGCAAAAACGATAAATGTCGGCGATCAGCAGTGTGCCATACGTCGGTCCTGCGAAGGTGGGGTCATCTGAAATGCTCCCTAGGTCGACGGATAGCGGGCGACGGATAGCGTCTGCGTAGCTATATGCACGTGGCTCGAAGCGCGGCTCGAGACACGGCTCATGGAGTGGCTCAGGAGATGCAAATGCTTGCCGAATTTCTTGGCGAACAACTTCAGCGACCGAAGCCACAGTAAACTCCTTAAGTGTCGCAGTTTGTGTCACGATCCACCCGGGTTCGTGAACAAGGGAGGGCTCGGGGCACCCTCCGATAGACGGACGCTCCGCAGCGTGGTGGTGCTGAACGATGACTGACTCCGAGCAGGCGTGCTCGTCGGTGTTTATTGCAGTGTGGTGACCAATGTTGCCTGCCGAGCTTGGCAGGCCACCGAGCCTGGCAGCGAGCGAACATTATGCCTGAGGGGGCGTCACATGCTTGCTAAACCCCATTACCCCCAGTTTGTTTGTTAAATAAAAAACAGACGTTCATAGTCAAAATATGAGGCTCTGCCTCCACCCAAGCTGGGTCGACGCTGCCTGCTATCCAGGCGAGTAACGGTCCGGTGGCCTCCGCCGTTGGGTACTCCGCCTGGGCACCGGTGTTGATTGGTCGGGTGTGGCAACGCCGGGTGCTGCCTGAGCCAGCCTCGCTCCATCTGGAGGGTCCGTAGTGGTTGGCTTCGTGAGTGGTGCTGGGCTCCACTCCGGTCGTACGGGTGCCGCACCACTGGCTACGGTTGCCGCATTCGAGGTGGGTGGTGCTACCGCTAGCCCTCCTGCGGGCTGGAACTCAGAAGTGGCAGTCGAAGGTGCTGGCCAGGTCCCTAGGCGAGGCCTGACATGTGTCTGTGCCACATGGCCCCGTCTGGCATGCGCACGAGCAGCGATGAGGCGCTGGCAGGAGACACCACCTGTCCGGCAGACCAGGGTGGGCCAGGACGGAAGTTCCTGGCAAAAACTGGAGCTGCCCACTCTGGCAAAGGCCCGGGACGGCATCCTTATGCTTCTGCTTCAGCTGCTTCAAGAGCACTGTGGATCGGAGGTCTGGATGCAAGACGTCCAAGGGTGTTTTGACCGTCCCACCCAGCAGGGGCTCACAGGGGGCACGGCCAGTGACATCGTGGGGCGTAGTCCGGTACTGAAACAGTATCCGGGAAATCTGCGTCCGGAAATCCCCAGCCTGGCTCTTCTTAAGCTTGTCTTTGATGGTTTGCACCAGCCGCTCAGCTGCACCATTTGAAGCAGGGTGGTATGGCGGAACCATCATCCGGTGGATTCCGTTCTTCGTCATCCAAGCCAGTTACTCTGTGCTGGCGAAAGCAGGACCATTGTCGGACACGATGACATTCGGCAACCCCTGGGCGTCGAAGACCTCTCGTAGTGCTGCAATGGTCGCGCTTGCTGATGGAGAGGTGACAGGTAGAACCTCCACCCACTTCGAAAAGGCGTCCACCACCACCAGGAAGTAATGTCCCTTGAAGTGTCCCCCAAAATCCACATGTAGGCGGGACCAAAGCCTCTCTGGGAACGGCCAGGGGGTGATTTCCACATGACGCGAGGCTCGCTGATGCTCCTGGCAGATTTGGCAGCTCTGCAGCAAGTGAGCGATGTCTTGGTCCAGGCCAGGCCACCAAACATGGAACCGGGCCACCATCCCGGTCTTTTTATGCCAGGATGACTCGCGTGCAGCAACTGCAGAACCCTGGACCGGAGACTCTGTGGGATGACCACCCTAGAACCCCACAGTAGGCAGCCCTGCTGCAAGCTCAGTTCAACGGCCTTGTGCCTATAGGCCTGCTGCACCAATTGCTCTCAACGGGACACCGCCATGACCACCTGATACAGGACTGGGTCCCGGCTAGTCGCTTGAGATACCGCAGATCTGGAGAGCACCTCCGGGTAGGCGTGTTCCAGCATGAACACTTCAGCAGGTTCTGGAACAGCATCAGGCACCTCTGGCAGGGGCAGGGCGGCTCAGGGCATCAGCAGGTCCCAGGTCATTTCCCGGATGGTAAACCAGCTGGTAACTGTAAGCTTCCAGCCTCAAGGCCCAGCGTACCACTCGAGGTGATGCCTGCACAGGAACTGCCTTGTCAGGTCCCAGCAGCCCTAGCAGCGGCTTGTCGTCCGTGACCGCTTCGAACTTCCGGCCCACAGATACTGTTGGAAGCGTTCTATACCGAACATGAGGGCCAAACCTTCCTTGTCCAGCTGGCTGTAACGTTGCTCTGCAGCATGAAGCCGTCGAGAAGCAAACGACAGAGGGCGTTCCTGTCCATCTTTGTCCCGGTGTACCAGGACGGCTCCCACAACGTATGGCGACGCATCTACAGTAAGGACGACAGGCTTAGCAGGACCGAAGTGCACCAGCACTGTAGCCTTGGTGATTAGCTCCTTGCTGCGCTGGAAGGCCCGGTCTTGCTCCTTCTTCCAGACCCATTGATGATCATCTCGAAGCAGAAGATGGAGCGGCCGTAGATACTGCGACAGGTTCGGCAGAACACTCATGTAGAAGTTGATGAGGCCCAGGTAGCTCTGAAGCTCCTTCTTGTTCTGGGGCTTGGGTGCCTTGAGCACAGCATCAACTTTGCGAGGAGCCGGGGCTAGGCCTACATGGGAAATGACATATTCCAAGTACTCAACGCTGTGGGCCTGGAAAACGCCCTTCTGCAGCTTGAGGTTGAGGCCGGCGTCCTGCAGTCGTGCCAGGACGTTGTGCAGGTTCTGCAGGTGGTCCCCGTCATCGCTGCCAGTAACCAGGATGTCGTCCACGTACAACGCCACGTGCCTCATGCCCCTGAAGAGGTTGTCCATCTCCCTCTGGAATATGGCTGGGGACGAGGCCACGTCAAATGGTAAGCGCGCGTACTGAAAGAGCCCCAAAGTTGTCGATATTGTGACATACTTCCGGGAGGCATCCTGGAGCACCAGCTACTGGTAAGCATCTATGAGTTCGAGCTTCGTAAACTTCTGTCCACCGGACAATGCTCACCAGAGATCTTCAATCCGGGGCAGCGGGTTCTTCTCGATGGTAGCGACGGGGTTGATGGTAACCTTGAAATCCCCGGAGATCCTGACACTGCCGTCTCGCTTGAGGACGGGTACGATGGGAGCGGCCCATTCAGATGTCTTGAAAGGTACCAGGATGCCCTCTCGCTGTAAGCGCTGCAGCTCCTGGGTGACCACGTCCTTCAGGGCGAACGGCAGTGGGTGAGGCTTGAAAAAACGTGGCCAGCCTCCCTCAGGTACATAGATGCCAGCACTCGTGCCGTCAAATGTGCCCACCCCTGGCTGGAACAGGGACTTGAACTGGGTCAGGAGGCTGGGGATGTCTTGCAACGCATGTGGGCTGGCTTCCTGGTACTCTGGCACACGAACGCCCAGTGCATGAATCCAGTTTCAGCCCAGCAGCGTCAGCGACGACCCCTTCGTTATGTAAAGGGGAAGGGTTGCCTCCCTGTCGCCAAAGCGAACGCTGACCTGTGCCTGACCCTGGACCTGGGAGAGTTTCCCGGAGAAGCTGCGTAGCATCACGCCGGAAGCCTCGACGGACACGCCGGGGAAAGTACGCTTGAAGTGTTTCTCGGCCATTACTTACACGCTGGCCCCTGTGTCCAGCTTCATGGAAATGGGGTGCCCGCAGATTTCGACGGTCAGCATGTACGACCGCACAGATGACGGTACAAAACCTGTGTGCCACATGTCGGAAATCGGCGGGTTCTCGGCCACGACGTGGAGCCTGGCCGGGGAAGAACTTAAGCCTGCTGCCGTGCGCCCCCGCCGCATACCCTTGCGACTGCTACCTGGCCGCGGCCTTGTGTGGTACCTCGGCTTGATTGAGGCTGCTGCTGCTGGTTGCTGTTCGTCTTCCCCCTTCGGCACACACGTGCCAGGTGCCCAGTTTTCCTGCAAGTAAAGCATTGTGCTTGAGATAACTGGCACTGTGAAGGGGAGTGGGCACCACCGCAGCGACCGCAGGTACTGCCTCGCCGGCGTACTTGGCGGCAGCTTCCATTGCCAGCACTGCCTTCACGGCGTCGTCCATCGAGAGGTCGGGAAGCTCCAGCAGTCGCGTCTGCATGGCGGGGTTTTCGATTCCGCAGATTAAACAGTCCCGGAGCAGCGAGTCCAGTTGGTCCCCGAAAACGCAGGCACTCGCTAACTCTCGTAGTGCAGCCACGAACTGCCCGAGGGTCTCTCCTTCCCAGCGGCTCCGGTTGTTGAAGCGGAAACGCTCCATTAGTGTGGACGGTGCTGGGTCAAAATGCGAATGCAGTATGGCGAGCAGCTCACACAGCGTCTTAACGTGCGGTGTGGCTGGCTTGAGAAGGTCGAGCAAGAGGCTGAAGACGCGAGTCCCGCAGCTGGCCAGGGAAATGTCCCGCTGTTTGGCCTCGCGTGTGTCGTTTGCCCAGAAGAAAACGTGGACTTGCTCCTCGTAAATTTGCCAGGCGGACCCATCTCCCATGAACGGCTCGAGCCTTCCGTACAGCGGCATGGCGACAGCAACGGGGGGCGGTGTTTCGCCGCTCGCGGCGGTGTGGGACGATCCGCGGCTACTCGTCGCCATCCTCGTCGCCAGTGTCACGATCCACACGGGTTCGTTCACAAGGGAGGGCTCGGGGCACCCTCCGATAGACAGACGCTCCGCAGCGTGGTGGTGGTGAACGATGATTGACACCGAGAAGCCGTCCTCGTCGGTGTTTACTGCAGTGCGGTGACCAATGTTGCCTGCCGAGCTTGGCAGGCCACTGAGCCTGGCCCCGAACGAACATTATGCCTGAAGGGGCGTCACATGCTTGCTACAGTTTTCTTCGCAGTCTCCTCCCGCACTATGTCTCTTATCAGTTGAAGCAGCGAGGTCTTGTCTGTCACTGTCAGTACTGCGGCTCCTACAAGCGCATCGTTAGTCAGGCGTTCGTATTGCAGGCAATGCTGCTCGAGGGCCCGCTCGATTGCTTTGGTTTCCCTAATGAACTCCACGGTTGTAGGCGGGTTACGCACGAGACCAGCGAATAGCTGTTCTTTGACGCCGCGCATGAGATGACTCAGCGTCTTCGAAACAGGCATGTTGGGATCCGCACGCGAAAGAAAAGAAACATGTCCTCCACAAACATGGAGACACTTTCGTTGTGCTTCTGAATGCGCAACTAAAAAAGGCGTCGTGCATTATCTAGACGATTAGTGCTTCCGAAGGTATCAAGTAGACGACGGCAAAATTCGTCCCTTGTTGTCAAATGTGCCTTGTGGTTTTGGAACCACGTCCTTGCGCTACCTTCAAGAACGAAGTACACATTGGAAAGCTTCCGATCTGGATGCCACTGATTGACCATAGCTATGCGTTCTTACTGCTCCAGCCAGTATTCGGCAGTCTTCACACGTGTCAACATAGAAGCTTGTGGGGACTAGATTGTTTCAAACAGGCACCGGTGTTGGACTTGCAAGCGCCATTTGTCTGTGAGGTCGCTGAGGAAGTTCCTTGCAAGAGACCGAATTCCGGGCACATACCTTGCAGGCGGCGGCTGCCACGGTGCACAGGTGTCTCGACGCGTGGATTATGTCTTGAAGGGCTGGATGCAGGGCTACTCGGAGGACTCGTGCCTGTCATTAGGCGATGATGCGATACCCAGTACCTCCCCCAGTGTCACGGCGCACTTGAGACAAAAGCGGAGAGCAGTATTTAATCACGACAATTTGAACAAGCGTTCAGTTCAGGCTTCTTCTTCTCTAGCGCCTCGTTTGCACATACGAGGTCGTCGTCTTCATCGTCAGCGTGGTTGGGCACAGATGGCGTTGCGGTAATATCAAGCCCGATTCTGCAAGTCGTCTGCATTGGCACCGACATCACCGCCGCTGCTGATAGCAAGCGGCCAGCAACCAGCGACCACTGCCCCACCCGTCCTGACTGCCACATAATCGGACGTATCGTGTAACGCTAGCACGTGCACGCAGGCTCATATCAAGCCCGAGTCTCCAAGTCATCTCTACTGGCACCGACATCCCTGGCGCTGCTCATGACCAGCGGCGAGCACCCAGCGATCACTGCCCCAGCCATCCTAACTGCCACATAATCGGTCGCATCGTGGAACGCCTCGCACATCGCGGCAACAATGACAGCAGCGTGTCCCACCGGCCACGCTGATACTGTTTTGCGGCACGCAGGATCATCATATCAAGGTCGATCTTTCAAGCGATTTACATTGGCATGGACATCCCCGTCGCCACTGATAGCCAGTGGCGAAAAACCAGCGACCACTGCCCCACCCGTCCTGACTTCCACATAATGGGACGCATCGTCGAACGCCTCGCACATCACGGCAGCAGTGACAGCAGCGTGTGCCTCAGGCTGCGCTTTTACTGTTTTACGAGCACGCAGGATCATATCAAACCCGAGTTTGCAAGTCGTGTACGTTGGAAACGACATCCCTGTCGCTGCTGATGGCCAGCAGCGAGCAATCAGCGACCACTGCCCCACCTTTCCTGACTGCCACATAATAGGACGCATCGTGGAACACCTCATAATTCGGGGCCGCATTGACAGCAGCGTGTCCGTCCGGCCGCACAGATACTGTTTTACTTGCACGCAGGTTCATATCAAGCCCGTGTCTGCTAGTGGCCCGTATTGGCACCGACATCCCGGTGGCTACTGATAGACAGTGGCGAGTAACGAGCCACCACTGCCCCGCCCTTACTGACTTACATAATCGGACGCATCGCGGAACGCCTCGCATATCTCGGCAGCATTGACAGCAGGGTGTCCCTCCGGCCGCGCTGATACGGTTTTACGTGCACGCAGGTTAATATCCAACCCGAGACTGCAAGCTGTATGTATTAAAACCGACATCTCGGTCGCTGATGATAGCCAGCGGCGAGCAACCAGCGACCACTGCCCAAACCCTCCTGACTGCCTCATAATCGGACGCATCGTGGAACGCCTCGCACATCGGGGCAGCAATGACAGCAGCGTGCGCCTCCGGCCGCACTGATAATGTATTGCGTGCACGCAGGATCAACATTTTAAGCGCGATTGTGCAAGTCATCCGCATTGGCACCGACATCGACGTCGCTGCTGACAGCCAGTGGCGAGCAACCAGCGAATATTGCCCCACCCATCCTAATCGCTACATAATCGTAAGCATCGTTGAACGCCTGGCACATCGCCTCGCACATCGCGGCAGCGGTGGCAGCAGCGAGTCCCTCCGGCCGCGCTGATACTGTTTTGCGTGTAAGCAGGATAATGATATCACGCTCTATTGTTCAAGTCGTTTGCATTTGCACGGACGTCATCGTCGCTGCTGAGAGTCACTGGCGAGGAACCAGCGGCCACTACCCCACCAATGCTGACTGCCACATAATCAGACGTATCGGGGCACGCCTTGCACATCTCGGCAGCAGTGAGAGCAGCGCGTTCCTCGGGCCGCACTGATACTGTTTTGCGTGCAGGTAGGTTCATATCGAGCCCGCGTCTGCAAGTCGTCTGTATTGGCACCGACATCCCCGTCGCTGCTGATAGCCAACGGCGAGCAGCCAGAGACCACTGCCCTACCCGTCCTGACTACCACATCAACGTACGCATGGTGGAATGCATCGCACACCGCGGCAGAAGTGACAGGCGCGTATCCCTCCGGCCGTGCTGTTACTGTTTTGCGGCACGCATGATCATCATCCACGAACAAGAATCTTTTGGATGTTCTCGTCGACAATGTTCCTGTGTGCGTGTTGATTGACACCGGGGCGCATGTGTCCATTATGAGTGCCGCTCTTCGCCGTTAGCTCAAGAAAGTTCTGACGCCTGCCCCGAACTGAGTTGTACAAGTGGCCGACGGAGGGACTGTCGCTATTGTTGGCATGTGTTCTGCCCGACTCAAAATTGCTGAGAGACACACCGTCGTTCTTTTCACCGTCATCGAGCATTGCGCTCACCAACTCATTCTCGGTCTGGATTTTATTGCCCATCATTCTGCCCTCATTGACTGTTCAGCCGGCTCACTTCGCCTTGACTTGCCTCTTCTTGCCGACCCTGTGGACCCGCCTCCTAGCCATCTGAGCTGCCTAGATTTTATTCGCCTACCACCTAACTCTGTGACACACGCCGACTTGTTGTCCTCACCAGCTGTACCTGACGGCAATTACGTAGCCGCGCCAATTCCGGCCGTTATGCTTACACATAGTGTTACCGTGCCGCACACTGTGCTAAAAATTACTGCCAACCGCACCTGCCTTCAACTTGTCAATTTAGCGCTAACCGCGCAAGTTCTGCCTCAGGGCATCTCCTTGGCTATAACTCGCGCTTTGCAGGATGAGGAGGTCGAGCCATTCATAGTGGAAGATCGTTACAGCTCAGCCCATACCGTGACGTCATCGCACGGTACTGACGTCGACATTAAGAAGATGGTCTCCTCTGACCTTACACCTGCTCAAGCTGAAGCTCTTTGCCGCGCTCTTGAAGGCTATCGTGACATTTTTGATTTTGACAACAGACCCTTAGTTCAAACGTCCGTCGTGACCCATCGCATAAATACTGGCTATGCGAACCCTATTCACCGACGTCCATACCGTGTTTCTGCGTCGTAACGAGCTGTTATCCAATAGGAAGTCACAAAGATGCTTGTAAAGGAACTTATCGAGCCTTTCTGTAGTCCCTGGGCATCTCCCGTCGTACTTGTCAAAAAGAAGGATGGAACGTGGCGCTTTTGTTTAGATTATCGCCACCTGAACAAAATCACAAAAAAGGATGTGTATCCTTTGCCACGTATTGATGACGCTCTAGACTGCCTGTACGGTTCCACCTATTTTTCTTCTATCGACTTACGGTCCGGCTACTGGCAGATATCCGTCGATGACATGGACCGAGAGAAGACTGCATTTGTTACCCCTGACGGCCTTTATCAGAGTAAGGTGATGCCTTTCGGTCTCTGTAACGCGCCCGCCACCTTCGAACGAATGATGGACTCTTTGCTTCAGGGGTTCAAGTGGTCCACCTGTTTGTGCTATCTGGACGACGTCATAGTTTATTCGCCCACATTCGACACGCATCTAGACCGTCTTTCAGCGATTCTTGACGTGTTCCGCCGCGCCGGTCTTCAGTTGAACTCGTCGAAATGTCATTTCGCTCGCCGCCAAATGGCCGTCCTTGGACCCCTTGTAGACGGCAGAGGCGTGCGACCCGATCCGGACAACATTCGCGCCGTTACGAATTTTCCTGTTCCGAAGTCTACCAAGGACGTTCGTAGTTTCGTAGGGCTGTGCTCTTATTTCCGACGATTTGTGAAGGACTTTGCGACCATCGCACGTCCCCTTACCGACCTCTTGAAGAAAGACGCCCCTTTTTCTTGGGGTCCTGACCATGCCGCATCTTTCTCGCAGCTGACTACTCTCCTTACCACGCCTCCAATTTTGGCCCACTTTGACCCGTCTGCCTCAACGGAAGTTCGAACTGATTCCAGTGGTCACTGCATAGGAGCAGTGTTAGCACAGCGCCAGCGCGGACATGATCGCGTTATAGCCTATGCCAGCCGACTTCTATCACCCGACGAGCGCAATTATTCGAACACAGAGCGCGAGTGCCTCACTCTTCTGTGGGTTGTTGCGAAATTTCGTCCATACTTGTACGGACGCCCCTTCTGTGTCATCACTGATCACCACGCCCTCTGCTGGCTATCCTCGCTCAAGGACCCCACGGGACGACTCGCTCGCTGGGCGTTACGCCTGCAAGAATATACCTTCTCCGTGGTATATAAGACGGGACGCTTGCACCAGGATGCCGATTGTTTGTCCCGCTATCCCGTCGACAAGCCGGCTGATGTGGACGCCATCGCTTGCGTTTTCTCTGTGTCCCAGTTGCTTCAAATCGGCAACGAGTAACGGCGCGATCCTTCATTACGCGCCCTCATTGACCGTCTGGAGTCAACTCCTGGCGACGCCTCTCTCCGGATGTTTCTCCTTAAGGAGGGGGCATTATACCACCGCAATTTTGATCCACACGGCCTTGACCTTCTGCTCGTCATTTCATCGCACCTGCGTTCGACTGTCCTCCAGCAACTTCACGATGCTCCCTTGGCTGGACACTTGGGCGTCTCGCGCACATACGACCGTGTAGGCCGTCGATTCTTTTGGCTGGGTCTCGCCCGCTCCGTGCGGCGCTACGTTGCCGCTTGTGAGCCCTGTCAGCGCCGGAAGAAGCCCTCCACACCTCCAGCTGGATGTCTCCAGTCGATCGACATCCCACCCAAACCTTTTTTCCGTGTTGGTCTAGACCTTCTTGGACCATTCCCTCTCTCGGGCTCCGGAAATAAATGGGTCGCCGTCGCTACCGATTATGCTACGAGGTACGCAATCACCAGAGCCCTCCCGACCAGTTGCGCTACTGAAGGTGCCGACTTTCTGCTCTATGACATCATTTTAGTGCACGGTGCTCCGCGTCAATTACTCACTGACCGCGGCCGAAGCTTTCAGTCGGCAGTCGTCGAGGACATCCTCCGCTCCTGCTTGACAAAGCACAAGTTCAGCACGTCCTACCACCCACAGACCAACAGCTTCATGGAGCGCCTGAACCGGACCATCACCGACATGCTTTCCAGGTACGTTGGGACCGACCACCACGACTGGGATCTTCACTTACCATATCTGACGTTCGCGTATAATTCATCGCGTCACGACACCGCCGGCTATTCACCATTCTAGCTCCTATATGGCCGAGAAACCGTGTTGCGCTTGGACACTTTGCTGCCCTCGGCCACACGTTCCGCCACTGAATACGCCCGCGAGGTGATCGCACACGCCGACCACGCGCGCCAGCTCGCCCGATCCCGTCTCGAGGCCTCACAGGAGAATCAGAGATGCCTCTATGATTGCCACCATCGTGACGTGCACTTTTCTCCGGGTTCTCTGGTGCTTCTCTGGTCACCCGTTCACCGTGTGGGCCTTTCCGAAAAGCTCCTGTCGCGCTACACTGGCCCTTACCGTGTGGTACCAAAGTGACCGATGTCACGGATGAAATCATCCCCGCCGATCTCTCAGCGTCATCATCAGTTGCCAGCGACATCGTTCACGTGGCAAGACTAAAACCATACCACACACCTTTCACCGCGGATGTGTAGATTAAGCACCGGGAAGGTGCTTCTACAGCCGGAGGTAATGCTACGGAAAAGCCGCCACAGTGTGGCTGCACTGAGGAGGACGAAGACGACGTGTGTGCCGATTTGATATAGCGTCGCCATTTTGGCTCATTGAGCTTACCTGTAAATAAATTGTAAATAGTATTCGGCTTCAGCTTCACGTACCAATATTAAGCTCGATCCTGCAAGCCGTTTGCATTGGCACATACATCCCCGCAACTGCTGATGGCCAGTGGCGAGCAAGCAGCGACCTCTGCCACAACCGTCCTGACTGCCACATAATCGTCCGCATCGGGGAGACAGCTGCCTGTCCCTCCGGCCGCTCTGATACTGTTTTGCGGCACGCGCGATCATCATATAGAGCTTGATTCTTCAAGTTGTTTGCATTGTCACGGACATCGCCGGCGCTGCTCACAGCCAGTGGTGAGCAATCAGCGACCACTGCCCCACCCATCCTGACTGCCACGGAAAAGGACGCATCAGGGAACACCTCAGAATTTGGGGCCTCAGGGACAGCAGCGTGTCCCTCCGGCTGCTCGGATACTGTTTCGCGGCACGCGCGATAATCATATCAAGCTTGATTCTTCAAGCTGCTTACATTGGCACTGACATCGCTGGCGCTTCATACAGCCAGTGGCGAGCAATCAGCGACCACGGCCCCACCCATCCTGACTGCCACATAATCGGACGCATCGTGGAATGTCTCACACATCGCGGCAGCAGTGGCATGATACTGTACTGCGGCACGGAGGATCATCATATCCAGCTCGAATCTGCAAGTCGTTTTCGTTGGCACACACATCCCCGTCGCTGCTGATAACCAGTGGCGAGCCACCAGCGACCACTATTTTACCCGTCCTAACTGCCAAATAATCGGACGCATTATGGAACACCTCCCACATCAGGGCAGCCGTGAGAGCAGCCTGTCCCTCCGGCCGTGGTGATACTCTTTTACGTGCACGCAGGATCATATCAAGCCCGAGTCTGCAAGTCGTTTGCATTGGCGCAAACATCGCCGTAGCTGCTGATAGCTAGTGGCGAGCAAGCTGCGTCCACTGCCCCACCCGTCCTGACTCGCACATAATCGGACGCATCGTGGAACGCCTCGACATCGCGGCAGCTGGGAAAGCAGCGTGTCCCTCCGGCCCCGGTGATACTGTTTTACATGCACGCAGGTTCATATCAAGCCTGAATCTGGAAGTCGTCTGTATTGGCACCGACATCCTCGTCGCTGCTGACAGCCAGCGGCGAGCAAACAGCGATCAAAGCCTCATCCATCCTGACTGCCACATTATCGGACGTATCATGTAACGCCTGCCACATCGCGGCAGCAGTGAGAACAGCGTCTTCCTTCGGCTACACTGATACTGTTTTATGTGCTCGCAGGATCATCATATCAAGCTCGATACTTCCAAGCCGTTTGGCACGCACATCCCCGTCGCTATTGATAGCCAGTGGCGAGAAACCAGCGACCACTGCCCCACCCGTCCTGACTCCCACATAATGGGACGCATCGTGGGATGTCTCGCACATCGCGACAGGAGTGACAGCAGCGTACGCCTCCAGCCGCGTTTTTACTGTTTTACGTACGCGTAGGATCATATCAAGCCCGAGTTTGCAAGTCATCTGTATTGGCACAGGCATCCCCGTCGCTGCTGATAGACAGTGGCGAAACTCCAGCGACCACTGTCCCACCCATACTTACTTACATAATCGAACGCAACGTGGAACGCCTGGCACCTCCTGGCAGCAGTGACAGCAGGGCGTCCCTCTGGCCGGGCTGATACCGTTTTACGAGCACGCAGCATCATATCAAACCCGAGTTTGCAAGTCGTATGTATTGGAACCGACATCCCTGTCGCTGTTGATTGCCAGCAGCGAGCAACCAGCGATCACTGCCGTACCCATCCTAACTGCCACATAATCTGACGCGTCGTGGAACGCCTCGCACATCGTGGCAGCAATGACCACATCGTGTCCTTCTGGTCGCACAGATACTGCTTTACTTGCACGCAGGTTCATATCCCGCCCGTGTCTGTTAGTCGTCTGTAATGGCACCGACATCCCTGTCGCTGCTGGTAGCCAGCGGCGAGCAACCTGCCCCACCAATCCAGACTGCCACATCACCGGACGCATCGTGGACCGCCTTGCACATCGTCGCCGCAGTGACAGCTGCGTGTCCCACCGGTCACGCTGATACTGTTTTTTGGCACCGAGGATCATCATATCCAGCTCGATTCTGCAAGCCATTTTCATTGGCACACACATCCACGTCGCTGCTGATAACCAGTGGCGAGCAACCAGCGACCACTGTCCTACCTGTCCTAACTGCCAAATAATCGGCCGCAATGTGGAACACCTCCCACATCACGGCAGCAGTGAACGCAGCGTGTCCCTCCGACCGCGCGGATAATGCCTTACGTTCACGTAGGTTCATATCAAGCCCGCGTCTGCAAGTTGGCTGTATTGGAACCGACATCCCCATCGCTGCTGATAGCAAGCGGCGAACAACCAGCGACCGCTGCCCCTCCCATCCTGACTGCCACATAATCGGGCGCATCGTGGAATGCCTCGCACATCGGGGGAGCAGTGACAACGGCGTGTTCCTGTAGCCACGCTGGTACTTTATTACGTGCACTCTGGATCAACATATTGACACGTGTACTTATCTTTATCGGGCAACCAGGTTTCGCCGCCTAACAAATGTAATCGCACAGCGTGGGACGCGCCTGCATGTATCCGAAGTTTCTGGAAAGTTATCGATGCTTCTATCCGCTGTCTGTTGTCGCCGAACCTTATCTTATCTGATTTCATCACTTGACGCGAATGGTGTAGAACTTTGTGCAAGGCACGCGGGTCCGAACGATTAGTCTGGAACATTCGACGACTGTTCTTTAAAAGCCGACGCGCTTGACCCGCTGATCAGATTTTTCGACGATCGCCGACTGTGTTCGCCGCTTTCGTTGTGCTATAGGCGTAGCCTGTTTTGTGGGCACAGGTTCGCCCAATAAAATCTAGTTTTGCCTTTCACAGTATTGCTACTGTGTTCTTAACGTCACCACCACGTGACATCTGGTGGAGGTGATTTACGTTCATGTACCGGACGCCCCCGACAAGCCGCAATCCAAGCCCGGACCGCAAAGGCAACACCAGCGCCGTCCCGGAACATCGAGCAAGCCGCCATCTTCAACAGCTGCCCCCGGAGCACGGACTTCTACCTGAGAAGACCAAGAAGATTGTGGCCAAGGAAACCCCGATGGCAGCCCCAGCGTCCCCCATCGTGCTGCAGCAGCCCAGGGAGCCTCCGACGTTCCGCGGTTCAACATTCGAGGACCCGGAAACCTGGCTCGAGACGTATGAGAGGGTCGCCGCATTTACCAGCTGGAACAGTGACGACAAACTGCGTCATGTCTATTTCGCATTGGAGGACGCCGCCAGGACGTGGTTCGAGAATCGAGAAGCCACTTTGATGACGTGGGACTTGTTCCGAAGCGGCTTCCTGCAAACATTTACAAGCGTCGTGCGAAAAGAGCGAGCCCAAGCTCTACTAGAGACCAGAGCGCAGCTGCCGAATGAGACGATCGCGATCTTCACTGAGGAAATGACCCGTCTGTTCCGCCACGCCGACCCGGAAATGTCAGAGGAAATTGCGGAACCGGCAATTCGACCGACGCACCAAGCCAACAAGCTACGCCCGCGTTCAATAAGTGGCCACCGACGACCTGCGTGAGACCATCCGGGCAGTCGTACGAGAGGAGCTTCAGAAGATCTTCTCTTCATCGCAACCTCAAGTGGCCTCAATCGCCGAAGTTGTCAAAGAAGAAGTCCAGCGATCGCTCGGAGTTCCCGAGGTACAATCACAATCATCGCCGCCCCAGCCAGAAGCGATGACCTGCGCAGCCGTCGCCCGCCGTAAGGGTCCCCCTCCACGACCGCGCCAGGGCCCTGTAACGCCGCAATACCGTCGTCCGCCGCCGCCGCCGCCAGCATGCCCACCCGTCACCCAGCGCACCAACGCGAGGAAGACGGACATTTGGCGAGCCCCCGACCACCGCCCGCTCTGCTACCACTGCGGCGAAGCCGGCCATGTGTACCGACGATGCCCATACCGCGACCTGGGATTGCGAGGCTTCGCCGTCAACGCACAGCGCCCGAGGGAAGGTGAACGCCCTCGTGACATCGCCGACTACCTCGCCGCCACTCAGTGGAACCCTCGACGACCGTCCCGGTCGCCGTCACCAGGCCGCTACCTGTCGCCGCAGCGCCGACCGTACACCGGCCCAGCATGGGGCCGCTCTGCGAGCCCATATCCGGAAAACTAAAGACAGCGACCGATGGAGGTGCGCTTGCTGTTTGTCGAACTGACGAAGATCCTCCGCCACCGACGAAGACGCCGAAGAGACCATCTCGACGACATAATAAGGACACGCCGCCATCCCGGCGAAATCAGGAAGCCAAGACTACACCGACGAAAGACGACTTGACGACGCGACGTTCCGGCTCCAGTCCAACACGACGCAGCCGTGATCTGACGCCAAGACCCAACTGCAACGCCAGACAAAGAACCACCGACCTCGACGTACTTCTCGACGGCCACGCAGTCACTGCCTTAGTCGAAACAGGGGCCGATTACTCCGTAACGAGTGGACACATCGCCGCAAAGTTGAAGAAGGTTAAGACTGCATGGAAGGGCCCCCAAATTCGGACCGCTGGAGGACACCTCATTACGCCGACTGGAATCTGCACGGCAAGAATACCCGTTCGTAATCGGACTTACCCTGCCACCTTCGTTATCCTCCAACAGTGTTCACGAGACGTCATTCTCGGCATGGACTTCCTCGACCAACACGGTGCAATCATCGACCTAAAATCGAAGTCAATAACGCTGTCGGAAGATAAAGCGATGCAGCCGGAGAGCCCTCGTAGTCACCACGCCTTGAGTGTGCTCGTAGATCAAGTGAGCATCCCACCTCGCTCCAGCATTGTTATTTCGGTCGGCACCAAAACACCCGCTGATGTAGAAGGCGTCATCGAAGGCGACCAAAGTGTACTGCTACACCGTGAAATTTGCGTCGCAAGAGGGATCGCTCGACTGCATGGAGGGAAAACCGAAGTGTTGCTGACAAACTTCAGCCGGGAGTTCAGGCACATCAACAAGGGCACGACGATCGCGTGCATCGAGGAAATTCTGGAAACCAGTAGCGCGTTTGTCCTCTCGGATTCCGCCGCATCTACCCCGACGACCATGGTTCCCGAACCAGACTACGACATTAATCCAAGTCTCCCCGTGATTAAGCAACTGCAGCTGAGAAGTCTGCTCCGACGATACAAAGGCTGCTTTGCGATATCATCGAGGATTCGACAAACACCAGTCGCCAAGCATCGCATCATCACCGAGGAGTGCGCTCGACCACTCCGCCAGAGCCCTTACCGAGTTTCGCCGCGAGAACGTAAAGCTATAAGAGAACAAGTCGACGAAATGCTGCGTGACGACATCGTCCAGCAGTCGAAAAGCCTGTGGGCATCCGCTGTTGTCCTGGTGAAGAAAAAGGACGGAACCCTACGTTTCTGCGTGGATTATCGTCGTCTGAACAAGATCACGAAGAAGGACGTACACCCCCTCCCATGGAGAGACGACGCATTGGATCGGCTATGCAACGCTAAATACTTCTCGTCAATGGACCTCAAGTCTGGCTATTGGCAAATAGAAGTCGACGAAAAAGATCGCGGAAAGACGGCCTTCATCACCCCAGATGGCCTCTACGAGTTCAAGGTTATGCCATTCGGACTGTGCTCGGCGCCTGCAACGTTCCAGCGCGTGATGGACACGGTTTTAGCAGGATTGAAGTGGCAGACCTGTCTCGTTTACTTGGATGACGTCGTCGTCTTCGCCGGAAATTTCAACGATCACCTGAGGCCGCTTGCGACAGTACTAGAGGCCATCAAGTCATCAGGGCTTACTCTGAAGCCAGAAAAGTGCCGCGTCGCTTACGATGAGCTTCTGTTCCTAGGCCACGTCATGAGCAAGTCTGGAGTCCGCCCCGACCCGCAGAAGACAGCTGCCATTGCAATGTTCCCGCAGCCCATCGACAAGAAGGCAGTGCGTACATTTTTTGGCATGTGTGCCTACTACAGGCGATTTGTCAAGAACATTTCACGCATCGCTGAGCCGCTGACAAAGCTACCTAAATGTGACGTCGAGTTCAAGTGGGATACGCCGCAGGCCGACGCATTTCCAGAACTCAAACGACGCATGCAGTCGCCGCCCGTACTTGCGCACTTCGACGAGCACGCCGATACCGAAATACACACTGACGCCAGTAGCCTAGGCCTCGGTGCCGTCCTGGTCCAGAGAAAAGATGGACATGAACACGTGATAGCTTACGCTAGCGGGTCGTTGTCAAAAGCGGAAGGCAATTATTCTACAACCGAAAAGGAATGCCTCGCCATCGTTTGGGTTACAGCGAAATTTCGCCCTTACCTCTATGGCACGCCATTCAAAGTGGTCAGCGACCATCACGCGTTGTGTTGGCTAGCTAACTTAAAGGACCCTTCAGGACGGCTGGCACGGTGGAGCCTCAGACTACAAGAATACGACATCACTGTAACATACAAGTCCGGACGAAAACACTCAGATGCCGATTGCCTATCACGCGCCCCCATTGACCAGCCGCCGCAAGATGTCGAGGATGACGACGCCTTCCTTGGCATAATAAGCGCGGAAGACTTCGCCGAAAAACAACGAGGGGACCCGGAGCTAAAAGCCCTAGTCGAGTATTTGGAAGGGTACACCGACGTTGTCCCTAGGGCATTTAAGCGTGGATTATCTTCGTTCACGCTTCAAAACAACCTACTCGTGAAGAAGAACTTCTCACCAGTCCGAGCCAACTACCTTCTTGTTGTTCCGTCGGCGCTGCGTCCAGAAGTACTGCACGCCCTACATGACGATCCGACCGCTGGGCATCTCGGTTTCTCCCGGACGCTATCGAGGATACAAGACAGGTATTACTGGCCGCACCTAACCGCCGATGTCGCCCGTTACGTCAACACATGCCGAGACTGTCAGCGACGCAAGACACAACCGACAAGGCAGCGGGATTACTACATCCAATCAAACCTCCTTACCGACCTATTCAGCAGATCGGGATGGACTTGTTGGGACCGTTTCCGACATCAACTTCCGGAAATAAGTGGATTGTCGTGGCGACGGACTATCTCATCCGCTTCGCTGAAACTAAAGCTCTACCGAAAGTTTTTCGTCGAGAACATCCTGCTGCGACATGGTGCTCCCGAAGTCCTCATCACCGACAGAGGAACGGCTTTTACAGCGGAGCTCACGCAAGCCATTCTGCAATACAGCCGGACAATCACAGGAGGACAACTGCCTACCACCCGCAGACGAATGGTCTCACGGAGCGCCTGAACAAGACCCTCGGCGACATGCTAGCAATGTACGTTGACGTCGAGCACAAGACATTGGATGCGGTCCTGCCGTACGTAACATTCGCTTACAACACGGCGGTGCAAGAAGCAACACAGATCACGCCATTTAAGCTGCTTTACGGCAGGAACCCGACGACGACGCTCGACGCCATGCTGCCGCACGTCACTGACGAGAAACATCTTGACGTCGCTACCAATCTCCAGCACGCCGAAGAAGCCCGACAGCTCGCCCGCCTGCGAATCAAGAACCAGCAGAGGACAGACAGACGACACTACAACCTCCGAGGACGCTTCGTCGAGTACCAGCCCGGTGACCGTGTTTGGGTTTGGACCCCTATACGCCGACGAGGACTGAGCGAGAAGCTTTTGCATCGCTATTTCGGACCGTAAAAGATCATCCGACGTATTAGCGCACTGGACTATGAGGTCGTGCCAGACGGCATTTCGCTATCACAGCGGCGCCGCTCACGACCTGAAATAGTCCACGTTGTGCGACTCAAGCCGTACTACAAGCGTTAATGAACTTTGGGGCTTCGTGTAACTGACCTTTGGACTTTGTTTCTTTTCGTTGTTTTGTTACCTATGTTTAATAAGTGTCCTTTTGTGTTTCACTCTGTTATATTTGTAGCATCGGGACGATGCTATTTAAAAGGGGGGTATTGACACGTGTACTTATCTTTATCTGGCAACCACGTTTCGCCGCCGAACAAATGTAATCGCACAGCGTGGGACGTGCCTGCATGTATCCGAAATTTCTGGAAAGTTATCGATGCTTCTATCCGATGTCTGTTGTCGCCGAACCTTATGTTATCTAATTTCATCACTGGACGCGAATGGTGTAGAACTTTGTGCAAGGCACACGGGTCCGAACGATTAGTCTGGAACATTCGACGACTGTTCTTTAAAAGCCGACGCGCTTGACCCGCTGATCAGATTTTTCGACGATCGCCGACTGTGTTCGCCGCTGTCGTTGTGCTATAAGCGCAGCCTGTTTTGTGGGCATAGGTTCGCCCAATAAAATCGAGTTTTGCCTTTCACAGTATTGCTACTGTGTTCTTAACGTCACCACCACGTGGCAATATTAAGCCCGATTCTGCCAGTCGTACCGCATTGGCGCCGACATCCCCGTTGATGCTGATAGCAAGCGGCGAGCAACCAGAGACCACTGCCCCACCCGTCCTGACTGCCACATCATCGTACGCATTGTGGAACGCCTCGCCTATTGCCGCCGCAGTGACAACAGCGCGTCCCTTCGTCGACGCTGATACTGCTTTGCGGCAAGCAGGATCATCATATGAAGCTCGATTCATCAACTCGTTTGAATTGGCATGGCATGGACACCGACGTCGCTGCTCAAAGTCAGTGGCGAGCAACCTGCGACTATTGCCCCACCCGTCCTAATTGCCGCAAAATCGTACGAATCGTGGAACGCACCGCACCTTGGAGCAGCAGTGACAGCCGCGTATCCCTACGTCCGTGCTGGTAATTTTTTGCGGCACGCAGGATCACCATATTAAGCTCGATCCTGCGAGTCGTTTGCGAGTCGGTTGCGTTTGCAGCAGTTAACTGCCAAATAATCGAACGCATCGTGGAACGCCTCGCACATCCGGCAGCGGTGACAACAGCGTGCTCCTGCAGCCGCACTGATACTGCTTTACGTGCACGCAGGATCAACATTTTAAGCGTGATTCTGCAAGTCGTCCGCATTGGCAGCGACATCAACGTCGCTGCTGACAGCCAGTGGCGAGTAACCAGCGAATATCGCCCCACCCGTCGTAATTGCCACATAATCGTACGCATCTTGGAACGCCTGGCACATCGCCTCGCGCATCGCGGCAGCAGTGGCAGCAGCGAGTCTCTCTGGCCGCGCTGATACGGTTTTGCGTGCACGCGGGATAATGATATCACGCTCTGCAATTCGCTTGTATTGGCGCCGACATCGCCGTCGCTGCTGATAGCCAACGGCGAGCAGCCAGACACCACTGCCCCAACCGTCCTGACTGCCACATCATCGTACGCATCGCACACCGCGGTAGCAGTGACAGGCGCGTATCTCCCCGGCCATGCTGGTACTGTATTGTGGCACGCATGATCATCATATTAAGCTCGATCCTGCGAGTCGTTTGCATTGGCACATACATCCCAGTCACTGCTGAGGGCCAGTGGTGAGCAAGCAGCGATCTCTGCCACAACCGTCCTGACTGCCATATAATCATACGCATCGTGGAACGCCTCGCACATCGCGGCAGCGGGGACAGCAGCGTGTCCCTCCGGGCGCTCTGATACTGTTTTACGGCACGCGCGATCATCATATCAAGCTCAATTTTCAAGCTGTTTGCATTGGCACGGACATCGCTGGCGCTTCTGAGAGCCAGTGGCGAGCAATCAGCGACTACTGCCCCACCCATCCTGACTGCCGCATAATCGCACGCATCGTGGAACGTCTCGCACATCGCGGCACAAATGACAACAGCGTATTCCTCCGGGCGCGCTGATACTGTATTGCGGCACGGAGGATCGTCGGGCTCGCTGATACTGTATTGCGGCACGTAGGATCATCATATCCAGCTCGATTCTGCAAGTCGTTTTCATTGGCACACACGTCCCCGTCGCTGCTCATAGCCAGTGGGGAGCAACTATCGACCACTGGCCTACCCGTCCTAACTGCCAAAGAATCAGACGCATTGCGGAACACCTCCCACATCACGGCAGCAGTGAACGAAGCGTGTCCCTCCGACCGCGCGGATAATGTCTTACGTTCACGCAGGTTCATATCAAGCCCGCGTTTTAAAGTCGGCAGTATTGGCACCGACATCCCCGTCGCTGCTGATTGCATGCGGCGAGATACCAGTGGCCACTGCCCCACCCGTCGTGACTGCCATTTAATCTGACGCATCCTAGAACACCTCGCGCATCGCTGGCACCAGTTGGCAAAAGCGTGTCCCTCTGGTCACGCTAATACTGTTTTATGTACACCAGGATGATCTTAACAAGCCTGAAACTGCAAGTTGTCTACATTGCCAGGAACATTCTTACCGCTGCTGTTAGCCAGCGGCGACCAACGAGCTACCACTGTGCCACCCATCGTGACTGCACTTTAATCGGATGCGTCGTTGAATGCCTCGCACCTCGCGGGCAGCAGTTTTAGTAGCGTGTCCTTCCGGCCAAGCTGATATTGTTTTACGTGAAAATAGGATAATTATTTCGTGGAACACCTCACTGCCTGATTCTGCGAGTCTTCTTCATTAGCACCGAAATCCCCGTCGCTGCTCATTGCCTGCGGCGAGCAATGAGCGACCACTGGCCCACCCATCGTGACGGCCATATAATATGATGCATCGTGGCACGTCTCGCATATCCCTGGAACCAGTGGCAGAAGGGTGTCCTTCCGGCCGCGCTGACACTGATTTACGCGCACGGAAGAATCATATCAAGTCTTTTACTGCAAGTCGTCTTCCTTGGCGCCGACATCCCCATCGTTGCTGATTGCCTGCGTCGAGCAACCAGAGTCCGCTGCTCCGCCCATCGTGATTGCCATATAATCTGACGCATCCTGGAACGGCTCGCACATCACTGGAACCATTGGCAAAAGCGTGTCCCTCCGGCCACGCTGATACTGTTTTTAGTGCAGGCATCAATCATATAAAGACTGACTCTGCAAGTCGTCTACATTTTCACGGACATGCCCACCACTGCTTATTGCCGGCGGCGAGAAACAAGTGACCACTGCTCCACCCATCGTGACTGCCATATTATCTGACGCATAGTCGAACGCCTCGAAGATCGTGGGCCCCAGTGGCTGAAGCGTGTCCCTCCGGCCACGCTGATACTGTTTTTAGTGCAGGCAGCAATCATATAAAGACTGACTCTGCAAGTCGTCTACATTTTCACGGACATGCCCACCACTGCTTATTGCCGGCGGCGAGAAACAAGTGACCACTGCTCCACCCATCGTGACTGCCATATTATCTGACGCATAGTCGAACGCCTCGAAGATCGTGGGCCCCAGTGGCTGAAGCGTGTCCCTCCGGCCACGCTGATACTGTTTTTAGTGCAGGCATCAATCATATAAAGACTGACTCTGCAAGTCGTCTACATTTTCACGGACATGCCCACCACTGCTTATTGCCGGCGGCGAGAAACAAGTGACCACTGCTCCACCCATCGTGACTGCCATATTATCTGACGCATAGTCAAACGCCTCGAAGATCGTGGGCCCCAGTGGCTGAAGCGTGTCCCTCCGGCCACGCTGATACTGTTTTTAGTGCAGGCAGCAATCATATAAAGACTGACTCTGTAAGTCGTCTACATTTTCACGGACATGCCCACCACTGCTTATTGCCGGCGGCGAGAAACAAGTGACCACTGCTCCACCCATCGTGACTGCCATATTATCTGACGCATAGTCGAACGCCTCGAAGATCGTGGGCCCCAGTGGCTGAAGCGTGTCCCTTCGGCCACGTTGATACTGTTTTATGCGAACGCTGGATGATTGTATCAAGCCTATTTCTGCAAGTCGTCTTCATTGGCACCGAAATCCCCGACGCTGCTGATTGCCTGCGGCGAGCAACAAGTGACCAATGCTCCACGCATCATGACTGCCATATAATCTGACGCATCCTGGAACGCCTCGCAAATCGTGGGCACCAGTGGCAGAAGCGTGTCCCTCCGGTCACGCTGATGCGGTTTTATGCGAACGCTGGATGATTGTATCAAGCCTATTTCTGCAAGTCGTCTTCATTGGCAACGAAATCCCCGACGCTGCTGATTGCCTGCGGCGAGCAAGAAGTGACCAATGCTCCACGCATCATGACTGCCATATAATCTGACGCATCCTGGAACGCCTCGCAAATCGTGGGCACCAGTGGCAGAAGCGTGTCCCTCCGGTCACGCTGATGCGGTTTTATGCGAACGCTGGATGATTGTATCAAGCCTATTTCTGCAAGTCGTCTTCATTGGCAACGAAATCCCCGACGCTGCTGATTGCCTGCGGCGAGCAAGAAGTGACCAATGCTCCACGCATCATGACTGCCATATAATCTGACGCATCCTGGAACGCCTCGCAAATCGTGGGCACCAGTGGCAGAAGCGTGTCCCTCCGGCCACGCTGATGCGGTTTTAAATGCACCAGGATGATCATATCATGCCTGATTCTGCAAGTCGTCAGTTAGGGCATCGACATCCCCGTCGCTGCAAATTGCCTGCGGCGAGCAACCAGCGACCACTGCTCCACCCATTGTGACTGCCATATAATCTGATGCATCGTGGAACGCTTTGCACAACGCGGGCAGCAGTGGCAGAAGCGTGTCCCTCCGGCCACGCTGATGCCGTTTTACGTACTCGCAGGATGATCATATCATGCCTCACTCTGCAAGTCTTCTGTATTGGCACCGACCTCCCCGTCGCTTCTAACTGCCTGGGGCGAGCAACCAGCGACCACTGCCCCACACATCGTGACTGCCATTTATTCTGACGAATCGTAGAACGCCTTGCACATCGCGTGCACCAGTGTCAGAAGCATGTCCCTCCGGCCACGCTGATACTGTTTCACGTGCATGCATGTATCATATCAAGCCTGATTTTCAAGTCGGCTTCATTGGCACCGACATCCCCGTCGTTGATGATTGGTTGCGTCGAACAAGCAGCGACAACTGCTCCACCCATCGTCGACGCTATATAATCTGAGGCATCGTGGACCTCCTCGCACATCCCGGGAACCTGTGGCAGAAGCGTGTCCCTGCGGCCAAGCAGACACTGTTTTACGTTCAGGCAGGAATCATATAAATACTGATTCTGCAAGTCGTCTACATTGGCACCGACATCCCCGTTGCTGCAAATTGCCTGCGGCGAGCAACTAGCGACCAGGGGCCCAACCATCGTGACTTCCATTTATTCTGACGCATCGTAGAACGCCTCGCACATCGCGGGCACCAGTGGCAGAAGCGTGTCGCTCCGGCCACGCTGATGCTGTTTGAGGTGCATTCAGGATCATCATATCATGCCTGACTCTGCAAGTCCTTTGCACTGGCACTCACATCCCCGTCGCTGCTATTTGCCTGTGGCGAGCAACCAGCCACCACTGCCCCACCCATCGTGACGGCCATATACTCTGATGCATCGTGGAACGCCTCGCACATCGTGCGCACCAGTGGCGGGAAGCGTGTGCCTCCGGCCACGCGGATACTTTTTTACGTGCAGGCAGGATGATCATATCAAGCCTGTCTCTGCAAGTAGTCTTCATTGGCACTGAAATCCCCGTCGCTGCTGATTGCCTGCGGCGAGCAACAGGTGACCACTGCTCCAGGAATCATGACTGCCATTTAATCTGACGCATCGCGGAACGCCTCGCACATCGTGGGCACCAGTGGCAGAAGCGTGTACCTCCGGTCACGCACATACTGTTTTACGTGCAGGCAGGATAATCAGATCATGCCTGACTCTGCAAGTCATCTGCACTGGCACAGACATGCCCGTCGCTGCTAATTGCCTGCGGTGAACAACCAGCGACCGCTGCTCTACCCATCATGGATGCTATATAATCTGAGGCATCGTGGAACGCCTCGCACATCCCGGGAACCAGTGGCAGAAGCGTGTTCCTGCGGCCACGCTGATACTGTTTTTGATTGAGGCAGGAATCATATAAAGACTGATTGTGCAAGTTGTCTACAATGGAACCGACATCCCCGTTGCTGCAAATTGCCTGCGGCGAGCAACCAGCGACCACTGCTCCACCCATCGTGACTGCCATTTATTCTGACGCATCGTGGAACACCTCGCACATCGCGGGCACCAGTGGCAGAAGCGTGTCCCTCCGGCCACGCTTATGCTGTTCGACTTGCATTCAGGATGGTCATATCATGCCTGACTCAGCAAGTCCCCTGCACTGGCACCGACAATTCGTCGCTGCAAATTGCCTGCGGCGAGCAACCAGCAAACACTGCCCCACCCATCGTGGTTGCCATTTATTCTGACGCATCGTAAAATTCCTCGCACCTCGTGGGCACCATTGGCAGAAGCGTGCTCCGCCAGCCACACTTATACTGTTTGATGTGCACGCTGTATCACTGTATCAAGCCTGATTCTGCAAGTCTTCTTCATTGGCACCGACATCCCCATCGCTGCTGATTGCCTGTGCCGAGCAACCAGCGAACACTGACCCAACTATCGTGACTGCCATCGTGACTATCGTGACTGGAATGGACCCGCCTCTTTTCTTCGCCGCCTATCGCCTCCCGGACCCAGCCGGAAAACTAGGCACTGCAGCTTCTGGAGGTGAAGCTGCGATGTCGACCCTACCCTCAAATCCTTTGCTCACGTTACCTATTAACCGAAACCTTCTTGACGTTGACGTTGACAGCTATCCTGTCACGACACTCATTGATACAGGAGCACATCTTTCTATACTGACGCATCGTAGAACACCTCGCACATCGCGGGAACCAGTAGGCAGAAGCGTGTCCCTCTGGTCACGCTGATACTGTGTTATTTACACCAGGATGATCTTATCAAGCTTGATACTGCAAGTCGTCCACAGTGCACTCACATTCTTACCGCTGCTTTTGGGCAGCGGCGACCAACGAGCTACCACTGGGCCACTCACCGTGACTGCACTTTAACCATGAAGTGAAATAATATGGTCATCAAAAGAGTCATGAAAGCGATGCACACGAGCCTTGTAGCTTGCTTACTTGGTATGACATCAGTAAAAACACTCTGTGCAGCGATGCTGTCAGAAGTGCGGCAGAAGTGGAGATTGAGGAGACACAAATATAAACTGTTGATGTTCTACATATAATAGACCAATAATAAATCAGCATTCCGCAAGAAATATGGAAAAAGGGGTAAGCCGCACTCGCAACGACGAATGCTATGAAAACAGTACTGTTTTTGCAGTAAAATTGCCTATAGGTCTATTGTAAAAGATCATGCCAACTGAATAACCAATACGAAAGCATCAAGTTGCTCCAATAAAAACCTTTGTTGCGCGTCACACCAGACTGGGATGTAAGATCTAGGTTGTGTTGTAGCCATTATGCCCACACGCAACGCTTAAAACATGATTAAACCGCTGAGTAAGCTGATTAGCACTTCACAGATGGTATCACACAATGCTGTTTTCTATGCCACGGAAAGATTCCAGCACGTGGGGGCCACAATGTCTCCTAGGTACCACTATAGACGTAGGGTGTCAGCAAGCGCGGACTAAGGATTTTGCCGTGTGCATTGATGTAGTCTACCACATTTGTTTTTCTTGGGGGCACAGTCATATTGGGGTAACAATGTTCTGCCTTAATATTTATCGCAGCGAGCACTGCAGCCAGCTACCCGCCGTGGTTGCTCAGTGGCTATGGTGTTGGGCTGATGAGCACGAGGTCGCGGGATCGAATCCCGGCCATGGCGGCCGCATTTCGATGGAGGCGAAATGCGAAAACACCCGTGTACTTAGATTTAGGTGCACGTTAAAGATCCCCTGGTGGTCGAAATTTCCGGAGTCCTCCACTACGGCGTGCCTCATAATCAGAAAGTGGTTTTGGCACGTAAAACCCCATAATTTAATTTTTAACTGCAGCCAGCTAAAGGGAGTTTCTTGTTCACACCTTGCCACAGATGCAGACGTGGTTCATTTTTATAGGCACATTTGTTGGGTTCAAGAAAGAACACAGAGTAACATAAGAACTACATTCCTTCTAGATTTAAGGCCTGGTGCCAGGTGTTAGCCATTGTTTTAAAAATGTTACAAAAACGGGATACATTCCTTTTTGAAAGTATTTCTTATATCAGCTTGATACTCCCTGGCTTATTATGGGTGCATGTGCTGTGGCTTTTTTTTAAGCCTGTTTAAAACGTCATTTTCTTTTCTAGTGTGTTCCAGTCGCAAGGAAGTCGCAACTATATTTTCATTTCAGGAGCCCTTCACATGACATTACATAATTCCTTCACATGTTGCAACTAAGCTTATTTTTTAAACACATCGCTTTCTTTCAGCGTCAAAAAGAAATCTAAGATAAAACAAGGCAAAAATGGCTGCTTATGCATTTGTACGATATTCCAAGTGAGAGGGGTGAAAAGTACTTAAGATTTCTACGCTTTCTTAATTTTTCTACCATATGTACGAAATTTCTGTATAGGAATGAAGCAAAATCACTTTTGCACTACCCTATAACAGAAACTAAAAATGACAAACTGAGCTTTTAAGAGGGCCCTCAGAGGGGCCCAGTCCGTGTGTGTCTTCATTTCTCGCCGAACTCTCGCTGCACATGGCTGTGAGTGCAGCTGAGCACACACGCAGCCTGCACACCCTGTTCTAGAGGTGATCTGACGTGTGTGGAAACAGTGGACGTGCTGACATGGCGTGGCATTATGTGCACAGTCTTCCCTCGTGTTTAGTACTGGGGGCTGCACAATCTGTAGTTTCAGAGATGCATTGAAGCGAGAGACAAACAAAGCATTCGCCCCCACTGCCGGCACTTTTCATGATAGCGTCAATCCACTGCGTGTGACAGTATGAGCAAGGACGGAGTGGATGCGAAAGCAGAGCTGGGCTTGCTTTATAGTACTTATTTGAAGCTATCGTTGACAAACCATGAAACCACATATTTGGTCGCCGACTCTCAAATTCAAAATTTTTTTCTTATTCAAGTTTGCTTTTTTCTGACTGCGGTCCATTCCGTGGGAAACCAATCATTTGCAAATGTACTTATTCGACTAAAAGGTTTAATCTCAGTACAACAAATCAAATTGCTGATTTTAATGGCTTCGTTATGTCGGGGTTCAACGGTACATACCTCCAGAAAAAGCCGACTGTCGTCTGCTCACACTCCGCCGCGCCCACCCACGTAGGAATAAACCTAATTTTGGTTGGCCACGTTGCTTATCGGTGCAATCGCTGTCATGTGTCCACCCATACACGCTTTGTCAGCTACCCGAAAACCTCAAAGAACAGCTGTATTTTGCTTATGTGCATTTACTCAAATAAGCATGTGTTTGCTTGGATCCCCGTACTATTGAGTTAGCTGGTATGCTTGAAAAGGTTCAAAATACGGCAGTTAGATTTGTAAGAGGAAGTCGTACTAAAAGGCTTTGTATTACTGAGAGTAAGGGTAAGCTGAAATGGAAGGATTTTGAAAATTGGGAAATCTATACAATTGAACTTACTTTACATGTATATACTGTTCCAGACATGTAGAGATAGAGAAACTTATATCAGGCTATGATCATACTTCACATGAAAGAGATTGCAATAACAAAATTTATTAATTTCCTTTTAGTTATAGGTGATGCCTCCCATTGCGTTTTCTTTGGACCAAAGGGTCTGCAAGGTTTTTCCACCTGCAAATGTTTGCATAGTTTGCAAAGATAATTCTCTCCCTGCTTTGTGTGCTTGATTTGAATGTAAGTTACATTACACAGAATGTATACCCCCGACTGCAATGCAAGTACAGGCGAAACAGGTACTAAATAAATAACCACGAAAGCATTTTGGAGGGCACAAAAATAGCATGTGCAATAAAGATATACGTAGATGTCCCGTCGGTGTCGCTGTAATACAAGCAATTGTGATATCGGGGAACTGAGCAAAATAACTAAATCTGTGCTTGCCAAGCTATGGCTCTCATTTGGATCTTGGTTGCGACTTAGCTACCATAAGAAGTTGTGTTTTCTTTGTTTTGTCTTGTCCTTTTTTGTTAAAATAATTTTTAATTTGTTTACAATCGTTTGGGTTTTCATAGCTGTGTCACGTGCACATGTGACCCATAATGCCATCTGGAAATGAGTGGTTCTTGGTATTTCTCACTGCCTGTAATTTGTTCAATGTGTATGCTAAAGCCAATAGAGCACCAACCAGTAGAAACCAGTCTGTTGTTGAATTTGTTTTCTTCTTTTGGTACGAGTGATCTGACTGGTTATGTGCCCAAATCAACAATTAGATTATAAAAACAATGTTTATTATAACATTGTCATTCGTTTTACTTGTAGTTACCCTATTTCAACTGGAGAGCCCACACGTTCTGGCATGTACATTTAAGTAGAACAAATCTTTTTGCGATTCTTAGTTCTCAGCACGTGAGAGCAGTGCTAAGGACACAAAGCGAGTCCACATAGAAAATTGTATGGTGCACTGTGCACTCACTGATAATTGATCTTTTTTTGCAACAGAGAAGCAAATAAATATGCAGTAACGTTTTGTCAAGGCACGAAAGCAGATAAAAAGGCAGCGGGTGGCCACATAAAAATGTGCCGTGGTTGTATTTTTGTTAACAAGCATGTCATTTTCCTGTACCTTCAGAAAACAGATGCTGCGCTTATACATTCATATTTTTGTTATTTTGTGGAATTTTATTAGTTTCTAGGTTAATGGTTGCTGCTTTTGCTAATATGTTGCACTTGTGAAATTCAGGCCGCCATCTGCACTGTTTACAGTGTATATACCCTAATGGTCACATTATAGTGGTGTTCAATCGTGAAGGCTCTCATTCAGATATAGACTTGTCTGGTCTACATGTGCTTTTCTTCATGCCAGAGGAATAAAATATACCATTTTTGTGTCAGAAGGAAGGAAACTGAGACTGTCGTCTATTAGTGCGCATAAATCTATGCTTTGTTGCTTTAACATTTTTGTATAATTTCAAGAACTTATTTGGTGCAGTTCTGTAACATTCACACTCTGGCTTATCCACTTAGGTATAAGGAAGAAAGGAGAAAAAGTAAAGCATTGCAGTGGATTTAACCTAATTGTCTTGATTCTTGTTTACCTTCTTGGCCTGGCAGGTTTTCTTTTTGGAAAAGCATATGTACAAAAACTTGTTATGGCCAAATAGGCTGATGTTTGTGAGGCTTTGCGAGCACCACCATAACGTGACAAAAGCAGTGTGTGGCCATTTGGTTATACAAATTCTGGTGTACTGACACTCCAAAAGTAAAGAAAGAAAGATACGTATGCATATGACACAAGCACCGGATCTCACTTGAAGCTTTAAAATAAGGAAACAGGCAATGTTTAATAACAGGTGGAGACATGGTCTGATGATACCTGTTAAAAGAAATTCTTCGTGCAGTGCAACTAATGGATCACTGATATATTTGTCCTTCTTTTTAAATATTGCAAGACACAATTGCCTTGCATGTTGTCAGGTCGTAATACCTGGCTACAACGGAAGTTTTGTGGAACACAGGACCACAGTCAGCTTCTTCGCCGTGTTTAACACTGTGTGAGGGAGGGTCGTTTCACACAGATGTCTCATGCTCCCTCAATCTCCCTGTTTTCGCCATAATAGAGCATCGCATTTGTCCGATGTAAGCATGACCTTATAATGGCAGAAGACTACACGATTCTTGTGGCCTAGCTCACTGGAGGCATATTGCGCTTCAAGCCACAACCACCCTTTTTCATGTTATGGCTTCTGCTTTGTGCTGTTACAGCACAAAACTCTCCTAGCAAGCGCCTGAGAAAACAATAATTTGAGCAACTAAATAAGCCATGAAGATGGAATAAAATGAATGAGATGTGTGAAGTAAAAAAAACTGGCCGCAGTTGGTTAATATGCATTTGTGATTTTCATGGGCAATTGTGTAGTTGGTCCCTACGGACAAACATTTCTTTCTGTATGAAACATGTGAAGAGAGATTTGCTCAGGTGTGAGAAAAAAAGAAGGCTGAAGCCAGGAAAACAAATTAGTTTGTTGCGTGTGGCATAATTTGCAGGTGGTGCACTGTGAAACGGAGGTTATGTAGAGTCTGCCATTCCCATCCGGTAGTGCTTGCATTGCAGAGATACACATTGTATTAATTTAAGATTAGGGCTACTGAAGTTGTTTGTGTGCAACAACTCTCATCCGCGCATTGTGATGCACTGCAAAATAGATTGGTTCATCGAGTTTTCTTCAAAACTCGTCGTAGCCATAAATTACGACCAGACGTACCTAAGATAATTAAACTTTGGCAGATTCACACGAGAAGGACAAAGGCATCAGTCATTCTCAGTTACATTGCACGAAGAATTTGTTTTTGAATGAATGACATAATTTCACGTCACTATGTGTTTTATATGGTGTCTGTTTTCTTATTAAAGCCAGGGTTAATGTTAGGCGCTTGTGTCCTGCATGTATTTGTCTTCGTGTGCTTCAGTGGTGCCATTACGCCAGAATAAATTCATGACAGGAGCTGCCAATCCATGAAGTTATACTACATTGGGATAAGTACGGCTGGCGGCTGAATTTGACCAGTGCGAAGTAGCAGTAAGAACTTCAGAAGGGTAGAATTTTGTGTCATTTGGTGATGCATATAACAGTATGGTGAAGCACAATAGATGGAACAGTGTCAGGCGAGACAAGGGGGACAACTGCTACTGTCAACTGTGAAAGTTTGCTGGAAAGTTTTGTTGCAGCAGGCCAATGCGTGCATTATCCTGCTGCAGCGAAATTTCCCAATGTTCATAGTTGTCAGTAGCACTTGCGCTTTCTACATTATACTTTACCGTACTCTAATAGCAGTAACAACAGCAACCAACTGACCCGAGCAATAATCAAAGCCCCAAGAATACAGCATTCCTTTACTATCAATTGGACACGCTAACACACCTTCCCTCGTTGGCGCACCCTCTCGCCTTACACCCTCTCCCCTTTAGAGGTACCCGATCTATATATACTGTGGCGAGGAAAGCATACGTCGCCTTGAAGACAAGTCCACTTGTCGAAACGTTGGCTCCTGCTTTCACCATGTTCTCGTTTTGCTCATCGTATTGAATTTCCAGCTCCCGTATTCCCCGTGCTTTCCCTCGCTACGGCATGTCTAATAATCAGGAGGTGAGTTCTGGTTCGTCCGAGAGAGATGCAAATGAGAGAAAGGCAGGGGTCTGGTTCGTAAAATACAATAATTTAAGTTTAATAGCTTGCTAGGAAATACAGCGCAATAACTACACTAAATTATTTAGCTCGTTTGTGTGATGAGTCCTAATTTCTTAATTTAATACTTTGACCTTTATCATCACATTTGTGCTCGTCCATGCAAGATACCACTGATCAGCCTCATTATACAAGCCACTGTTAATTGGCGGTGGCTTCGCCAAGCAAGCTCAATTCTGTTCAATTCGTCTGTGCATAAGTGTAGAATGTCAGTACAAAGTAACAGTTCAAACACGTGGTTCTGTAGTTACAGTTCAATATAAAACGAGATAAGATTTCTTAGCATTTCTTTCACTTGCTAATTTTAGTGCGTTAGGACATGTAGAATACTAGTAACGGGCATGCTTACAATATACGCTGTTCCTTTTTAAATGCAGACAATTGTTTTACTGGGGCAAAAATATGCTTCTTCAGGGCCAGAAAGTGAACATGTTATGTTTCTTACATTCGGGTGTCTAATAAATTTTCTTCTGTGCCACCATCCCCACCATCCCCGCTCGTGGAAAATCCTCAAACATTTGATTGATAGCACCACCACCCGCTCATATCAACAAGATCGCCTCACCAAGCTTTTATTCACAGAAAGCAAAACGCATGGCCAGGACCACGTTAAGAATAGCTTATGTGAAAAGTACATCCCATCTGGGCCCACTCAACCTCACGGCCAATACACAGGGACCTCCAACCCTGCCCTTGATGAAGATTTCAGCGTGGCAGAGATTCATGCTGCCCTACATAAGCTGAACAGCCGTTCGGCGCCAGGCCCAGATGGGGTTACGAATAAAACACTAAGAAATCTAGATGACCCCTCGGTGCAACAACTCACCGAATACATCAACAACTGCTGGCGCCAGGGATCAATTCCCCCGACATGGAAAACGGCCAAAGTAATTCTCATCCCGAAAACCGGTAAGCCATCTAGCCTCGCCAATCTCCGGCCCATATCGCTAACTTCATGTGTAGGCAAGGTCATGGAGCACGCACTCCTAGCCCGTGTAAACACTCACCTCGAAGACACATGTGCTTACCCCCACGCGATAATTGGCTTTAGACAGCATCTTTCCACCCAAGACGCTATGCTCCAACTTCAGCATCAAATCCTAGATGGCAAATCCCGTCACACGAAAGCGATCTTGGGCCTCGACCTCGAGCGCGCCTTCGATAATATAAGGCACTCCACCATCCTCGAGCGCATCTCCTTGCTCAACCTTGGAGAACGCACTTATAACTATGTAAGGGACTTTCTATCCAATCGGAAGGCCTTCCTGTCGGTCGGAGACATTCGATCAGAGGAACTCTCCCTCGGCAGCACGGGCACACCGCAAGGCTCTGTCATTTCCCCAATACTGTTTAATCTGGTTATGCTCGGATTAGCACAAGAACTACAAAAACTCGACGGCATTGAACACACCATATAGGCCGATGATATTACGATTTGGGCTGCAAAGGGCAGTGACGGCCAAATCGAAACTGCCCTACAAGACGCCATTGACGTCGTAGAAAATTATCTTGAAGGCACGGGACTCCGCTGTTCCCCCGAAAAGTCGGAGCTTCTCCTATACCGACCCACACTCCGTGGACGCCCCCCGCGGGGCTCCACGACTAAACGCCAATACGAGGAAATAGAGCTCAACCTGAGGGATGGCAGACCTATACCCGTGGTCCCTTGCATCCGCGTTCTTGGTATGACCATAGAAGCCAACGGAGCTAACTCTACGGCTATCTCAAAGATCCTTCGACAGACCGCCAATACATCCAGACTGCTGAAACGAGTGACCAACCGGCGAGGGGGTATGAAGGAAGACAGCCTCATCCGCCTTGTCCAATCTTTTATCGTCTGTCACATTACTTATGTTGCGCCCTTTCTGAACTGGTACAAAGCTGAAAAGACTAAACTGGACATCATCATTAGAGGAGCCTATAAGCAGGCCTTAGGACTACCCAACCACACCAGCACGGATCTTCTACTACAATTAGGTATCCACAACACGCTAGACGAGTTAATCGAGGCCCAACGTCGATCTCAACTAGAGCGGCTTACTCTCACGGAAACGGGCCGCAGCATTCTAAACAAGCTTAATATCACCTACCACCGTCAACATGGAGACAAACACCCAATACCACGCGAAATTCAGCAATGGATACACGCCGACCCTATTCCGAAAAACATGCACCCAGACTACAACAAAGAACGCAGGAAGGCACGAGCTACTTCCCTCATCAAAGCTTACGCCAACACAGCGGGTGTCACCTTCGTCGACGCAGCTGAGTACCAAGATGGACGGCGCTTTGCGGCGGTTACCACAGCAGGCGGCTTGCTCCGACATGCTGCCAGCATCATTACAAAAAATGCCGAGACGGCCGAGGAAGTGGCCATTGCCCTGGCCACTCTTGACCCATCCTGTCACACCATACTGAGCGATTCTCGAGCAGCAGTCAACAACTACATCAAAGGTCGTATTTCTCATCAATCACTCCGTATCTTACGACAAGCCCCGCATTCGTCTGAAAATCAAATCACCCTCGTCTGGATCCCAGCACACGCCGGCGTTGTCCACCCGCACCTCACCAACCTCAACGAGGTTACACACTCCGTAGCACGAGGACTAGTCAACCGTGCCGGAGACGGTGCAGGTGCACCCGCAGGGCGCGACCGCCTTACAAGATACAGTGACCTTGTCAAGTCATTTTACCTCGCAAGAAGAACCTTCCCCACCCCTCACCGCAAGTTAAACAGGGCACAGGCAACCACCCTTCGCCTGCTACAGACGAATACATACCCCTCCCTCACACGCTATCACACTATATACCCCGACATCTACCCGAACCAGACGTGCAAGGTCTGTAAAACTGAATCGGCAACACTCCCCCACATGCTATGGGAGTGCAAAGATCAATACCAAGAGCTTAATCCCGTGACCCTCTCGTCGAGATGGCACGCCGCCCTGCGCAGCTCCCATCTCGACGACCAACTCTGCGCGACCCAGCAGGCCTACGAAGCGGCGAAGAGGCAAGACCTCGACGTCCCATCGTGGGAGGCCTAGGCGCAGCCGACAGAACTGCTGGTGTTCATTAAAGTTTACTCTCTCTCTCTCTCTCTCTCTGTGCCAGAGTGTGTCTCGTGTATTTTTCCTATGAGCAAGTAGCAAATGCTCTCGAAGGCGTTTGCTGGCCTTGGAGGCACTGCAGATAACTAGCATTTTCGCCAGGACGAATGTATAAAAGCTTTGCAATGAGGGGCTGCGTGATCAGTAAAAGGAAAAAAATGAAGAAGTGCGGCGACCGGTTCATTCGCCATTGGATCAGGTGTGCGCGTGACTTGGTCAATTCAGCGCTGGCACTGTGCCACCGATTGGGCCACGTGTGGCGAGCACGCGGCGAAATGCTTCGTGGCGGTACGCCGCGCCTACGCAGTGGCAGACGGAATACCGCAGGCCATAGTGTCGGACGCCGGCGTTCGCTCCGAGCAGGCGCAACGCATCTCGGGTGGCAGCTCACGGACGGCCGAGTTCCCTTGAGCCTTGGGGCCGCTATCTTGTACATGTTCGAAAAGCCGACGTTCGATTTCGCCTCACGCGATTGGACTAGATTGGCCTAGGCCGCGTTATCGGCGCAGCCTGGACAATCGCGCGAGGCGAAATCGAGCGTCGGCTTTTCGAACGTGTACAAGACAGCGGCCTTGCCGGCGTGCGATACTTGGGCCTGCGATGTTCCGTGTGGTGCTGTGTAAGCGCGCGACCCGCGCCACCAAGCGTTTCGCTACGTGCTTGCCACACCTAAACTAAAATGCCTTTAATTCCTTCGCAAAACTCCCATTGTACCTCGCTGTCAAATGGGGGTGAAGTGGACGTATTACGGTACCCCCGTTGTGTGCCGAAATAATGTCCACTCCAATGGGAGTTTTGCACGCAGTAATGTCACAAGCACGCAGTAATGTCACAAGGACCAAGACGATTTATTATGCTTGTCGAACGAAGAATGTCAATGGCAAGTGTATGCACACCAGAAGTAGCACATATATTTAGCAAAATTTAAGGGTTTCATTCATTGTGTCATGGAGTGACAGATTCTAATTCTGGAGGATTGGTCAGGAATATACATACCCAGTGACACATACAGAATGAATAAATGATAAAAAATGAACGAAATCAAATATTACTTAGTATATAATTCGCCATTGCATTAAAAGATCTGTGTGATTTAGAGATACATGGGCGCCGATATTATATGCTCAGGTTTTGTGCACAATTTTTTTTTATTGTTATCACGCAGAACAGCCGGGGGCTTGCTTACTGACGGTACTTTTTCAGCCAGCACACATAGCGTAAATAAGCTCGTTTCCTAGTACTACCATTCGGTGCACATACAACCTTCGTATGCACGTCCACAATGTATGCCGGCCCAGAAGCAGCCCCGCCAAACAGCTAGACAGATTATTACCTAGCTTTTATAATGAGGTAGCAATCCATATTTATTTACAGTTTGCATTCAGTGCCCATTCAACTTTGAGATTCTGAATGGCCGTGGCATTCTGAACGCCTTCAAAAATCATGCCATCACAAACGAAAGCAGAAGACTGTTTGACAACTTTATGTTGCGTGAATGTGGCGCGCAAAGTATTTGCTCTGGGCGTTTCGGACATCTCGCTGAACATGATGCCCCCTTAAGGTTTTGATGCTTGTGTCACAGCGCCGCTTTTCACTTCACTGAACGGAACAACCTAGGCTATTTTGTACCTGTTGAGGAAGGCCACACACCGTGAAAAAGTCCTCTTTTTTTCATGCGTTGTAGAGCTGCCGAGGTGATCCCGAGCGCCACAACGACGTGTCATCGTAGACACCAACGCTAGCGGCCCAATTCTATAGTCTCTATGTAATCGGCTTTCAAACGCTCTCGCGTGTGGCGTGCGAGTGGCAGACAAATCGCGAATAAAGTGCTTTTATGGCTTCGTTCGATGAATTGCAAGGCTTTTCTCGACTGAAAAAAAAAAACTTGGAGGAGGTTAAGCTTCGCCTTCAAGAGTGGAACGCGATAGCGTTATCGCACCCCGTTCGCACCACCCACTCATTCGCTCGGCATGCTCTTGAGTCACACAAAGACGAAACATGCGCCTAAGCAAGCGGATCGAACCAAAGAACTCGGTGTCTCGGAGGAAGAAACGATCTACACGAGCCAAAAGTCGTGATCGGCACGGACAGCCGGGCCGCGACGCGCCATGAAGGCGGACGCGATCGTGGGGCTGACGCCTCGTTGGGATCGTCCTCCATCTCGCTTGGAAGCACCACCCAGACGCATGACTCCTCGCCAGCAGCCCGGCACACATCGCAGGGGACGCTTTCCCACCAGACGCGCTACGGTGCAGCGATCACGTCAGAGGCGTCCCGCATCGGACGCTGCAACTAAGAAGCGTGCTGTGAGCGGAAAGAGGAGCCGCGTCGCGTAAACACGAGGGTTCGAGTGACGCATGCTGGAAGTTGGAAGGGGAGAGAGCGAGGAAACTTATTAAACACAAGAGTACTGGGGCATCCTCGCACCAGTCCCTGCACGGCCCCAATGCACTCAAACGAGACGAAGGGGAGAAGCGGGCGAGTGGCGCGCCACCTGTCGGGGCAGCACACTACATTGCGAGGAGGGGGTCTTCTGTGTTTGCCGCAAGATGGCTCTACGTGTGAGCCAAGCGCAGAAGAAATGTAGCCGAAACGTACTTCCCTTCGCGTTGAACTGCGACTTCTGTAAAATAAATGCTCATAATTGCCGACATACACCGCAGTATAACTTTCTACGGCACGTTTGTAAGACAACACCACATTCACTAGAGGTGCTTTTGTCCAGGACGTGCTATCATGTGCTCCCTTGTAGGGGAGGTTTCAGCGGCCCGTGTGGGCCGTGGTATCAGGTGTACTGAAAAGCCGGCTGAAGACTACCAGGTTGTTCTGCCTCATCTGCCCACAGGTGCTTCTGTTTTAAATACCGTTTTTTTGCATGCCGATGTGAAAGCCAGGCCATATCGAGTGGAGCATGTCCGAGATAGCCTTGCACGTCTTTCGTTGCTGCCGGAAGTGGTTGCCCTCGGGGCATACCAAATGAATCACCTGTGGGCAGTGACGTTTAAGGATGAGGAAGGCAAGAGGAAGATATTAGAAGCTGAAGCGTTCAACGTTAAAGACCACCGCTGCATGGTCATCGACCCGCGCGACCGAGGTGTCCGACTGAAGCTATACTGGCTGCTTCATGGCGTACCGGACGAAGACGTGCGAGTGGCTTTGGCGCCGTTTGGAAAAGTGACGGAAATTAGCAGAGACAAGTGGAAGGTCAAGGGCTGCATTGACAAAGGATCAACCACCCGCTCGGTGACGCTGAAATTAAATGTGGGCCTCACTGTGGACGACCTACCACACCAACTGCGTGTTGCTGAGGATATGGCGCTCGTCTTCGTTCCTGGCAGAGCGCCGCTCTGCCTCCGATGCCGTGGCATCGGACACATCCGGCGAGAGTGCCGCGTTCCACGATGTGGGGTCTGTCGTCGCTTCGGCCACGATGATTCCCAATGTGTGCGCTCTTATGCCAGCGTTACAGGCCCACTCCAAAGGGACGTAGTATCCGAACACATGATGGACGCCGCAGATGCCGAAGAAGCTAGCAGGGAGGACAACGACGTGGCGAAGACTCCTGCAAAGCCCCTTGAACCCTCCCCAGGAGCTGTCCAGGAAGCGAACCTGGGGGGTGAGCCCTCGGCTGCAGCCCCGGAAACGAAGCCAGAGACTACAACATGCGACGCAGGCGTGAAGGCAGCAAGCGCGTCATCGTCACTGCCGCAAGAAGTCGGCCAGGAAGCAACGGACGTCGAGATGCTTATGACCGGAAGCATCGCTGCAAAGCGTGCTCACGAAGACACTGGCAATACAGGAATAACTACTGCGTCAGGCACCGGCGAACCTCCAACGAAGGCATCGACTACGCGGCGGTCTAAGATTAAACCGAAGTCGAACGTGCCGCCTGGCAGTAGGGTGGCCCCTAAAACGCCTCCGCCCTAGCGGAGGACCCGTTCCAGTAGCCTTCAACGATGACCACAAGAACCCCACAGCTTCGATGTGAGTAGGACGCTTGGCCAAGCAACCCCATGAGATGGCGTCTAACTTTAAATCTAGCCTACGCGTTGCGACATTGAATGTGCGAGGAATGTGTTCACGCAGGCGGCAGTGCCAGATTAGTCGCATGCTTTTAGAGAATGACGTTGACCTTCTGGCTGTACAAGAAACAAAAATTGAGAGTGAGGAGCAAACAGAACAGATGGTTCAAATTTTTCGATCTAGATACAGTGTATGTGTGTGCCATGCTGTTGGACGGTCAGGAGGCTGCGTCATTTTTATTCGCAATAGCATATCGGTTGTAGAAAAAGTGTCCACCTGCGAAAGTGGGAGACTTGTCGCATGTGATTTTATTTTTGCTGGTCTACTGTGGCGCGCTGTGTGCATCTATGCACCGAACAAAATTCATGAACGCGAAATTTTTTTTAAGTATGCTGAAGGATTTTTGAAAACAGAACGACATGTTGTGTTTCTTGGGGATTTCAACTGCGTCTGTACAGCTGAAGATAAAACGACGAGCCTCAAAGTACGCGATAGAAGCGCTGAACTATTGAACGCGATAGTAATTGAGAGAGACCTTGAGGACATTGGTTATGCAATGACGCGAGATGGCCAAGTACGGTATACGCACTTTCAAGGTGATTCCCATGCGAGGCTTGATAGAATATACGTACCGGCGAAGTTTGTACCACTGTGTTCCTCTTATGAAACACAATATCTCAGTTTTAGCGATCATAGTTTGGTCTCGATTACGATTGGCGAAAAACGAAAGAGCGTCAAGTTTAATTGGTTCCTGTGGAAGTTCAATGAAAAACTGCTGCAAGATGAATTGTTTGTCACGAGAGCCAAGGAGTATCTTTCAAATGCCCTGCATACGGAAACCAACTGTTTCATATCAGTGTGGGAGCAGTTTAAATGCGACATTAAAATTGCTGCCATCGATAGAGCATGCGTATTGCGTCACAAGGAAAGGCAACAAGAGAAACAGTTACACAGCGAACTGGTGTACATGTTAGGGGTAGAACATGAAGTGCCTGGAGCGTTTAAAAAAGAAATACGAGAGGTGAAAACGAAACTCGAGTTGATCGACGAAGATAAGTACCGCGGCGCAATGATAAGGGCGCGCACTGAAAAGTTATGGCTGGGCGAAACGCCCACTAAGCGTGTGCTAAGTGAAGAAAAGAAGCATGCTGCAAATAAGGAGATAAATGAAATTCGATATCACAACAAAATTACACGAGAAAGCGAAGAGATAAAACATGCATTTGTTGAATTTTATACCGAACTTCTTGGAGGAAGAATTTATGACCCCGAGTACTTCAAAGCCCACTTTCTAACTCTTATGCCAAGATTAGAGGACACGGTTAGAGAATCACTGGAATCTGAAATTACCGTGGCCGAAATTGAAGCGGCAATCGATGACTTGGGTAATGGCAAGTCACCTGGGCCAGATGGACTGGGTGCAGCCATATACAAATTTTTTAAGGCAGAAATGGCAGTGGCTTTACACCGAGTGATCGCTGAATGCTATGAAAAAAAACAAGCGCCTCTCTCGTTCAGGACAGCGCACGTAGTAATGATCCCCAAAACTGACGATCCTGCAAAATTACTTTCAGTTGAGTCCTACCGTCCCATTAGTTTGACCAATACAGATTATAAAATATACATGAAAGTGTTAGCTAGAAGGCTCCAAAACGTTATTAAGTCCCTCGTTGGCCCGCATCAAACCTGTGGCATTAAAGGTAGAACAATTTTTACAAACATACACATAGCAAGAAGTATTCTGGAATGTTGTGACGCAATGCATGACCGCGTAGCTATGATTCAGCTAGATTTACATAAAGCGTTCGACAAAGTTGTACATGAAGTTCTGTTTTTATTGCTGGAGCACGTAAATGTTGGATCTGTAATTACTGAAGGTGTTAAAATGGTGTATCATGATTGCACAGCCAAATTAGTGATCAACAAAGAATTAAGTATGTCAATTCCTGTGCGGTCGAGTGTGAAACAAGGATGTGCGCTGTCCCCTCTACTTTTTGCGATATACTTGGAGCCGTTTTGTTTACGTTTGTTTGCAACACCATGTATTCGAGGCTTCACTTTTTTCAGCAGTGAAGTTAAGGTCTTAGCGTACGCGGACGACATAGCCGTGTTTTGCACCGATGCTAGAAGCGTGCAGGAAGTTGTCAGTGTTGCTAAGGTGTTCTGCACAGCAACTGGTAGCGTGATTAGTTGGCCCAAATGCCTTGGATTTTGGCATGGCAACTGGCAGAGCACACCCGAGGTGTACTGTAATATGAATTGGACTGTCTCCCCCGGAAAGTACCTCGGTGTCCCGCTAAATAACTACCTCAATGCTGATGAATATTGGTCTGAGGAAAATAAACGCGTCAAAAATGCTACCGATAAATGGGGAGGCCATAACTTTTCAATGTTCGCAAGAGCTTCCGTTTGTAATATGTTCTTAATTGCAAAAGTGTTCTACGTGTTGCAAGTGATGGCCATGGCAAGAACTTCGGTTCAAAAAATCCACCGAGTGTTTGCGACCTTTATTTGGGGTTCGCAATGGGAGCGCACAAGCCGGTGCAATTTGTTTCACAAGGTGAAAAATGGTGGGCTAGGGCTCTCACACCTGTTTTTCAAGCAGCTGGTAAGCAGATTCTTCTTTGTGCGGGACCAAACTGATGTGTTTTTGAGAACTGTGATCCAAGCACGATTGCATGATTATCTATCTGACTTTGTCGTGTCATCTGTTTCTTTCGGAGCTGGACCGCTCAGTCCTTATTTGCGTGAAGTGGTTACTTCTGTACGCCTGCTCAAGGCAAGGTTCTCATATGAATACTTGTGTGATGTCACGAAAAAGCGTTTGTATTCTGATATTCTCGATGTATTTTTACCATTACCGGTTTACCGAGCTGCCTACAGGCTAGGTCCTGAGCGCGATGTGCTAAAGCGCGTTAAAAAAATGCCAGTGAGACCCTCTGCTAAAACGTTCTTTTTTCAATTACATACCGACACTCTCCCTGTGAAGCCATGGTTACAAAGCAAAGGTCTTTTTGTACCTTGGTCGGTAAACTGCTTAATCTGTAATAAGCCAGAATCAATCGAGCATATTTTTATTGACTGCCATGACGCCGTTTTTCTGTGGGACGTCCTACAAAGAACACTTAAAAAAGAACTGCCGATAAGCCCTTTTGGAATCCGGTTTCTTCCACGTGCTGAAACAGGGGAAGCGCCGAGTGATATGCTAATGCTGCTTTGCATGCACAGCGTGTGGAAGACGAGAATGGACATCAGGCATTGTCATATACAGGCTCACTCAGCAAGACACTATTTTGTTGAGAGCATTATATACACACGCGACTTGTTCAGAGAACTATGTGAACCCCCGGAATGGCTTCCTGTACTAGACGAATTGGCTTCTGTGAAGCCCTTTTGAACACCTTACACTGGCCGAGCTGTGGCTGGTGTTTTTAGAATATGTACATGTCGTGTATTTGATCTTCTTGTTTGCGTTTGTGAAAAGGCAATAAAGAAAAAAAAAAAAAACTCATGGCTGGGTGGTAGCGTCTCCGTCTAACGCTCCGGAGACCCTGGTTCGATTCCCACCCTGCCCATCGCGCAAATTGTTTTTATTTATGAATTGCCTTGCGCCATCTTTTGCTTACGGCCAACGCTGCCGACGCCGACGACACCAGCTTTTCTGCGACACCAGCTCCTTAATGCTGTCGCATTAAAAAAGCGCGCGAATTCACGTCTCGCGTTAGGTGGACAGCGAGGTCGGTTTATCGTCTACAGGGGGGCAAATTTTGGACGATAGACTATAGAAGATCGGCATCACTGCAGCCTCCATGCCAACGGCAATACCACTGTGAATAGTTTCGTTCAATAGAACATTACATGGGCGCTAAAGAATATTCTCTATAGCAACAATCTCTCATAATAATGCAACTTAGTGTAAAAAGGCTCGTGATTACGAATATGAAAAATGACTAAAGCAAAGCGGTTCCTCAACTACCGAAGTAAATGCCTATACAATGGTCTTAAGCAAGTAAAATCGATTTCTCTATTGCTGAAAAATATTTATAACAACAAGGATATTGGAATTTTACAAACACGGATACTTCCTTCTTTTTTTAATCACATGCGCAAAAAATACTGCAGTATATTTTTCGGCTTAGGTACTTGTGCTTTAAGAAACGTAGTATTTCCAGTAGAATACAGACACTACATTCCCGGCAGTAGTCTTGTAATAAAAATTCGTAACATTTTCTGCAGTAACAAAATGATGAAATGGACAAATGACGTATCTCGTTGAAATGTTTCTTGAGATACAACTTTCTCGGTTTTGTGCTTTTCTATAAGAGCAAGGTTTGAACATTTATAGAATTCTCTTTGGCAATTTTCACTAATACTTCGAATATTTGCACAGCTCAGCACAATTCTTTCTTAATTGCAACACTAGCATCACTTGTTGGCGGAGTTGCCGTAATTATCATCTGCCATGGGGGTGCTGATAAAGTTTTCTGCTGTGAATGACACATGACCCGAAAACTCCGATCGGATCGAATAGTATTTCGATAACATACACTGCTCTCTTTGGCTTCCGAAATCGTTAGAAAGGAAAGAAGCCGTCTTAAAAATTATCATTACAGAAATTTTCCTCATGTTAGAATGCCGCAGGCAGAGTTTAGCTGAAAGTGGCATTGTAATCTTAACGTTTCTTGAGAGGTGAGTTGGGCACCATGCAATCTTGTTTATTTTATTGAATTATTTCGAAAACCTAAAGCGCCTTTAGGACATAATGGTAGGGCGGGTGTATCAATGCAAGCGAAATTTCAAAAAAAAAAAAATTCAGCAACGATTGCGATACTCCCTGATGCCAAAATTGAGCGGAGCTCTATAGATGCTTTGGTTTGGCGATATATTCGCTGGCGCGGACAATGTAGCTCATGCGGCACATTGAAAACGGAGCGAAGTGTGGCGAGACTGCCTCGCTAATCGGGAGATTGCAAGATGCAGCGCATGGGTGACGCCTGCGCGCGATTCACAGCAGCCGCCGCAGACAGACCTGCACTTTGTTTCCATACATTTCCACCACATGCCATCGGTGAACAGACGATGGTGCGCTACTCTGGCGCCGTCTCGTAGCGGTCCTCGCCGCTGAGCCCATCTTGCGCGGCACTACACTTTTCTTCTCACGCTCTCGCCATACCCTCTTCCTCCACTTTCCGCGTCATGGTTGGGCTGCACCCTCCTCCACTTTCCTCCTCGCGCTCTCTTCTCTATCGTTATTTTTCATTTCCCTTTGACAGTAGTGGAGAACTTAGTAAAGACGAGGACACACGAACACACGGGCGCCCGTGTGTCCGTGTGTCTACTTTCTTGTCACCGTCTTTACTAAGCGCTCAACTTTGTGGGATTCTCCTCCGTGCTCTTGGGACAAAGGAACGACAACACAGTAGAGCAAACAATCACAAGGGCATTTATTGCACCTTTCACAGATCAGTGCCTGCTAGCCGAGTTGCTATCCTCGCTCTTGGGACAAAGGAACGACAACACAGTAGAGCAAACAATCACAAGGGCATTTATTGCACCTTTCATAGATCAATGCCTGCTAGCCGAGTTGCTATCCTGAAAACATGCCGATGGGCGCGCGACAAATCTAGAAGTCCGACTCACCGCGACCGGATAGCGAGCGAATATGTTCGCCTCATGCTGGATCCCAACGCCTGGTCGTTCGCATGTACGGTCACGTGAACGGTGGCGTGTTCCAAGGCGGCCACGCGAGACGGTATCGCAGAAGCATGGATCGGCGCACGCGCGGTCAGACACGTCCGTACTGCTTGCTGTTCCGAACCAAAGATGAAGCGCCTTGTCTTTCGGCGCCCAAGTAACCCCGCCTGTCAGCGGCGTTAGCAGCGCAACACTCGCGCCATCTCTCGTACTGCGCTTCAACCACTCCGACCACCGCGGGCGCCAGGCCACGCGAGCCGTGCGGGAAAACAATATATCAGGGGACGCGTGAGAGTCGCGCATCCCCACAACTTCTGCCATTTAAGATCTGACAACAAGGCCATTTTGCCATACTTTCGTCTCCTGCTTCGCACCGCGTTCGCTCTTTCATCGTTCGCTCGGTTACGCCGAGGGACGCCAACGCTAAACGCAGGAACAGGCGGCGAAGAGCTGCACTCTAAAATTGCCAGCCCAATCTAAGAAAAGAAAAACATGGCGGCTAAAAGTATAGTTGGTAGACAAAAGTTAAAACAGGGTAGAAGACAGAACAGTATAATGGCGTACTACAGGGTACCAGGTTAAGACCCTGCTATCAGTGTTGTCTAAGAAGTTAAGCGTACATACCACCTCATCAAATAGCTAATTCTATTCGCGAATTGTGCTGGGAAAAAAAATAAATGCTTTACTCGACAGCTAAATAGTTGTAAAGTTTTACTATTGCTTGAGGTATCTGTACGTCCGGAAACAGCGCATATATATATATATATATATATATATATATATATATATATATATATATATAGAAGCATGTGTACGTGCGGTAAAGGCTGCGCAGCTTGTTCACGCGTTTATTTGGTCTGAAAATCTTTGCAGCGTGCACAATGAGATTCACCTAAAAAACGTACATTTCCTAGAAACCGTGGTAATGACGCTGTTGAATGCGACATGAACAGGACCTCGCGATGGCCGGTCTTTTGATGAAACAATGTGGCTACGCTACCTTATGCCAGCTCTACACAGCAGTTGCAGCGATATAGAGTCAAGAAGTGAGCCGAACGAATCGCATCAAACGCTGCTAGGAACTATTGAGAACAATTTTATTTCAGGCGCACATGTGCATCTCCTTTTTTCCATTGAAAGTAGAGAAGCTGTGAAATGATTGCATCGACAAGTGCTCGAAATCTGAAGAAAGGAGTGTATGAAGAGCCTCGCCGCTAGGACAATAATGTGTCCCAATGTATTAGTTCCAACAATACAAGTCTAAGTGCTAGTAATTTGAGAATTACCATTGGTCAAGTGCGTAGCTGTTCATCCTGTTAAGCGTCCGGCCCTAACGTTTCTTTCGTGATAACGCAACAAGGCGCGTATTTGCTTGCCTGAAAGCCTTTCGAAATGCAGCGGGCACGACGTCTTGCCAGTTCGTAAAAGATGCTGAAACACAGCACACGCTAATACCTTGTCGGACAAAATAATATTCTGAACAGCTTCTCTAAGCAAGCCAGCGCAGTTTCTGGGGATGCATTCGTCAGTGTGTTCTTTCGTGGCCCTCGGTGCGTAGACACTGAACCGTTTTATTTCACTTGCACCTAAAGAGCCCCAGAGATTACATGAGGGATGGGCGGAGTTGGCTAAAACAGTTACACGAGCACAGCTTTGAAATTATGAATGATGCATAGCATTGGTACCAAGCCTTTCCAGTTCCTTGCATGCTGTTGTCATAAAAAAAAAAAAAAACTAGCGTTGATTCTCGGTAGAAAATACGGCTTCAGCATGATTTATGTCGCCGCACAGGTGAGGAGCCATTCAAACAGCTGAAATTTGAACTGGCGGGTGGTGTAATTTGTCTAAAAGCACTGTCTAAAGTTACGATGTCGTAGTGGAACTGGTATGGGCATTAAGTTCAGAAAGGCTTGATTGGTAAACATATCCAGAATAAATAAACTGAGCTTCTTGATTTCGAGCTCACTGGAGTAAATTAGGCAGGTTATGTTGACTGAGATCCGAAACAAAGCATGCATATATTCTAACCTAGGGGAGAACAAATAAAACGTAACCTAATAATCCCACTGATGGTGAGCGCGTCTTAGGTTGCGGCGGCTATTGGCGGCATTGGCTATGTTAGTTATGTCACGTCGTCAAGTTAGTTTTTCTGAGATGGTAATACCGAGGTATATGCACAACTTAATGGCTGTTATTGCTGAGTGGATGTGATGTATTTTGCTGATTGGAGAAGCTGTCTACGAGGAAAAGAGACTAGCAATCTTTTTAATAGTATTTAAGGTTATTAGTCATTCGTTACACCATAATTCAATATGCTTGAGGTTATTTGAAAGCACGTTAATATCGAAACTGTTTGTTATGGGTCGAAAATGACAGAGTATTCAGCAAACAATCCATTATTGAAGGAGATCTCAGTAGCAGCATGTGTAATGTATATTGGAAAGAGTAGATGTCCGGAAATTGTGCCTTGCAGTACGCCTTAAAGGAAAAATAGAAAAAAGAACACAAGAACCAGGGCATGTGGTCTAAGTTTCCTTACCGCGGTATAAAGTTCTTTACATTTCGGGTAATATTAACAGTGGCAGAAAACGGGAGAGATGATAGCTCGGCTTCATTCGTTTGGTTGAAGCCAGGGTGGGCCCGACTCCGTAGTTACATGAATGAAGACAAGTCTGTTGCACTCTTTACACTCTATATACAAGAGAATGAGCATTGGTGAGGAGTATCAGGGGTAGTCCTGGGAGGACGAAGTGCGTGGTGGCGGAATCTTAGACATATCGCCACCTTGCCTACGCCGGCAGTATTACGGTCAACCTCCTTATAGTCTTTTGTTTTATATAAATACCCTCATTGTCGCACATGCCTTGCCAGTGCGTTTAAAATCGACGGCGACAGGAAGGCTGTAGGTCTCTAGCGTGGGTACGTGAGATAAGTTTTATGAAAAGTGTTTTATGGGGACTCTAAATGGCAGTGCTGAAAGGTGGGTTATCAAAAGAAAAAGCGAACATAATCTAGCATCACACATAACTCGGTAGTCATTTTATTGAACTCAATAATGAAGCTAGGATATTGTATCTTTATTTTTTCATTTGTGAGGATTTGTCGCAAGGTACATGGAGAAGAAAGGAGAACAAAAGCTTAAAGCTCTACGTTGGGCAGGAACTGCAGCAGTATCTCTGCGAACTTATTTGATATCCCTCAAAAGTTCTAGTCTTCGGGTAGGTCTGCCGTCAGTGAAGCCGTTCGTAAATGTTTAAGCATAATCACCCGCATTCTATGGCACAAATAAAGCAGATGTAAAGCACGTGACGTTGTTACTGGAGCCGAGTACATGGAGGGCAGTACATGGAGGGCAGTGTCTTGGTAGTCCTTGGACCATCCTCAAGCACACGCAACTGATGGTGAAGGAACCACTCCAGCTCGTTAGAATGGCGCCGATTAACGCAAGGGAGATCACCATGGATGCCTATGATGTGCAGTTGATAAAAACAATAGGTTATATTGCTGACTATATCACAATTTCTGGTATAAGAAGCACTTGTAATTAGAGTTCACGCAAAAAGCTACTTATATATACATCAACAATTACAGCAAGTGCCATACAGGGAATATTTAGCAAGACTTGAATAAACATTTCTTAGTTGTAAAATGTTGTCTGGTTGAATAAATGTGTGGCCCGTCAAGAAATGCTCTTGTATATGCCGACTTATTAAAGGCAGGCTGTTTCAAACTATAAAGTATCCCAAAAGTAAAGAAAGAATGTGTTCGAAATAAAATCGGTCTACTGAGATTACGTTCTCTAGAAAAGTAGCAGGACATGGGACCTTCTTTCCTATATGTGCCAAGTGCGCTAAGGAAATAGACTAATGCCAAAAGCGCGGTAATGTTCCGTGAAAGTTGGCGGGAAGCTTTATCCCGTAATGTCAAGCAGCTGTTTCGTCATGCAACCGTAATTTGTTTCCCTTTCCTTTATTTGCGTCCTCTAAAATAATTGGACGTCCCCATGGAGGCCTATGATTTGCGGTTGATATAAACATTACCTCATAATGCGGACGAAATCACAGTTCATGGTATCAAAAGTACTTCTAAATAAAGTTCACGCAAAAGCCTAACAATATTGACACGTCTACTTGTCTTTAGCGGGCGGCACGTTTCACCGCATAACAAATGTTATTGCACAGCGCAGGACGCGCTTGCTTGTTTCGGAACTTTATCGAATGTTATCGATGGTTCCATCCACTGTCCGTTGTCGCTGAACCTTGTGTAATCTCACTGCCTGTATGCGCGACGCGAATTGCGTAGATCTTTGTGGAAGGCATGCGGCTCCCAGCGATTACTCTGAAACATTCGACGGCTGATCTATAAAAGCCGACTCGCTTGACCCGCTGATCAGATTTTCGACGATCGCCGACTGTGTTCACCGCTATCAATGAATGAATGAATCAATCAATCAATCCATCAATCAATCAGTCACTCCATCAATCAATCAATCAATCAATCAATCAATCAATCAAGAAGTGAGCTTTATTTAAACAAATCAAGTAATGTGTACAAAAATAGTTGGACCAATAGCCTACGTGGCTAGTAGCTGGTCCAACACACAAAAGTACATATACAGGTCAACCAAATACATATCTGCTCAATGAGTAACAGCATTTTTTACATGAACAAGTACTTTTTTCAAGGAAGAGCTATTACGTTTGGCTAGACAAGACGAAGCGTTTACATACAAGGTCAAAATTTCTGGTTACTTTTATTCCTACAGGCACAGTGTTCCAAGTTATAGCACCAAAGAACTCTATTAATCGTTCACCGCATACATTGCTGCAATAAGGAAGGGTTAAGTTAGTTTAAGAAGTTAGTTGCTTGCCTGGTGTTTGCACGTGGGAAGTTAAATATGGTGTGGAGGATCGTTGTGCTTTAAGTGTAGCCTGTCTTTGTGGGCACAAGTTCGCCCAATAAAAGCTAGTTTTGTCTTTCGCAGTATTGCTACTGTGTGCTTTACCGTCCCTACCGCGTGACATCTGGTGGAGGTGCTTTTCGTCCATGTACCCCGACAAGCCTTGATCCAAGCCTGGACCGCGAAGAGAGCGCCAACGTAGTCCCACACCATCGAGCAAGCCGTCGTCTACAACAGCTGCCCTCGGAGCTCGGACATCTACCTGAGAAGACCAAGAAGACTGTGACCAAGAGAACCACAATGGCAACCCCAGTGTCACCCATCGTGCTTCAACAACCCAGAGAGCCCCCTATATTCCTTTAAACTACGTCGAGGATCCGGAAAACTGACTCGAAACCTTTGAAAGGATCTCGACTTTCAACAACTGGACCTCTGAGCATAAGCTACGACATGTGTACTTCTCCTTGGAAGATGCCGCGAGGACTTGGTTCGAGAACCGGGAGTCCACCCTTGCAACATGGGACCTGTTCCACAGTTACTTCCTGAGGACGTTCACGAGCGCTGTCCGAAAAGAAAGGGCCGAAGTTCTGCTGGAAACCCGAGGCCAACTACCCAATGAGACCATCGCCATCTTCACAGAAGACATGACCCGTCTTTTCCGGCACGCCGACCCGGAAATATCTGAAGAGAAAAAAATTGCGTTTCTTCATGCGAGGCGTAAAACAAGAACTTTTCGCCGGACTAATCCGAAACCCACCTAAGACTGTAGCTGAGTTCCTGACAGAGGCTACGACGATTGAGAAAACTTTAGAAATGCGCACTAGGCAATATAACCGCCAAGTGCTCACGCCTCAGTGCACCATCCAAGCACTGGGCTCCGCTGATCTCCAAGAGACCATCAGGACTATTGTGAGCGAAGAACTGCACAAGGACTTGCCTTCGTCGCAGCCTCATGTAGCCTCGAACGCTGACATCGTGAAAGATGAGGTTCAGTGATCGCTGGGAATTACCGCAGCCCCAGCCAGAAGCGATGACCTACGCCGCCGTCGCACGCCGTCAATTTCCCACTCCGCGACCAGGCCAGGGCCCTGTAACGCCGCAATTCTGTCGTCCGCCGCCGCTGCCGCCAGCACGACCACCAGTCGCCCACCGCACCTACGCGAGGAAGACGGACATTTGGCGCGCCCCCGACCACCGTCCGCTCTGCAACCACTGCGGCGAAGCTGGTCTGCGAGCCCATATCCGGAAAACTAAAAACAGCAACCGATGGAGGTGCGGTTGCTGTTCGTCGAACTGACGAAGAACCTCCGCCGCCGACAAAGACGCCAAAGAAAACACCTCGACGACATAACGACACGCCGCCGTCCCGATGAAGTCTGGAAGCAAAGAATACGCTTACGAAAAACGACCTGACGACGCCACGTACCAGCCACAGGCCAACGCGACGCAGCCGTGATCCGACGTCAACACCTAATTGTAACCCAAGACAAAGAACCACCGACCTCGACGTGCTTCTCGACGGCCATGCCGTCACCGCCTTAATATACACAGGAGCCGATTACTCCGTCATGAGTGGACCCATCGCCGCCCAGTTGAAGAACGTTAACACTGCATGGCAAGGCCCTCATATTCGGACCGCTGGAGGACACCTCATCACGCCGACTGGAATCTGCACGGCAAGAATTACCGTTCATGACACGACTCGGCATGGACTCGGCATGGACTTCCTGAACCAACACGGCGAAATCATCGACCTGAAGTCGAAGTCGATAACGCTGTCAGAAGATCGAGCGATACCGCCGGAGAGTTCTTGTAGTCACCATGCCTTAAGCGTGCTCGAAAGTCAAGTCAGCATCCGGCCTCGCTCCAGCATTGTCATTTCCGTCGCCACCAAAACTTCTGGCGACGTAGAAGGCGTCATCTAGGGTGGCCAACGTCTACTGCTAGACCGTGAAAGTTGCGTCGCAAGAGGGATCGCTCGACTATATGGAGGGAAAACTGAATTGTTGCTGACAAACATCAGCCAGGAGTTCAAGCACATCAACAATTGCATGACCATCGCATACATCGAGGAAATCCTGCAAACAGGTAATGCGTTTGTCCTCTCGTATTCCGCCGCATCTATCCCCACGATCATGGTTCCCGAACCAGACTACGACATTAATCCAAGTCTCCCCATGATTAAGTAACAACAGCTCAGAAATCTGCTCCGACAATAGAAAGGCTGTTTTTCGACGTCATCGAGGATTCGACAAACACCATCGCAAAGCATCGCATAATCACAGAGGAGTGCGCTCGACCACTGCACCAATGCCCTTACCGAGTTTCGCCGCGAGAACGTGAAGCCATAGGAGAACAAGTCGACGAAATACTGCGCTACGACATCATTCAGCCGTCGAAAAGCCCGTGGGCATCCCCTGTTGTCTTGGTGAAGAAAACGGACGGAACCTTACGTTTCTGCGTTGATTATCGTCGACTGAACAAGATCACGAAAAAGGATGTATACCCCCTACCACGGATAGACGACGCATTAGATCGACTCTGCAACGCGAAATACTTCTCGGCGATGGATCTCAAGTCTGACTACTGGCAAATAGAAGTCGATGAGAGAGATCACAAAAAGACCGCCTTCATCACGCCAGACGGCCTCTATGAGTTCAAGGTCATGCCATTCGGACTGCGCTCGGCGGCTGCAACGTTCCAGCGCGTCATGGACACTGTGTTAGCAGGATTTTAGTGGCAGACCTGTCTTGTTTACTTGCATAACGTCGTCGTCTTCGCCGGTAGTTTCGACGATCACCTTAGGCTGCTTGCGACAGTACTAGAGGCCATCAAGTCATCAGGGCTCACTCTGAAGCCAGAAAAGTGCCGCTTCGCTTACGATGAGCGTCTGTTCCTACGCCACGTCATCAGCAAGTCTGGAGTCCGTCCCGACCCGCAGAAGACGGCTGCCATCGCAAAGCTCCCGCAGCCCACCGACAAGAACGCAGTGCGTAGATTCGTTGCCATGTGAGCCTTGTACAGGCGCTTCGTCAAGGACTTTTCACGCATCGCTGAGCCGCTGATACAGCTAATTAAATGTGACGTCGAGTTCAAGTGGGAAACGCCGCAGGCCGACCCATTTCCAGAACTCAAACGACGGATGCACTCGCCACCCGTACTTGCGCACTTCGACGAGGACGCTGATACCGAAATCCACACTGACGCCAGTAGCCTAGGCCTCGGTGCCGTCCTAGTCCATAGAGAAGATGGACATGAACATGTGATGGCTTACGCCAGCCGGTCGTTGTCAAAAGCGGAAGGCAATTATTCTACAACCAAAAAGGAATGCCTCGCCATCGTTTGGGCTACAGCGAAATTTCGCTCTTACCTATAGCAGGCCATTCAAAGTCATCAGCGACCATCACGCCTTGTGTTGGCTAGCAAATTTAAAGGATCATTCAGGACGGCTGGCGCGGTGGAGCCTAAAGGGTGCAACAGGCAGACAGACAAGAAACTTTAATTGGTCCTAAGGGACTACGTTGTCGTAGTCGCAGGCCGCACCTGCGCCGGGGGCGGAAGACCGTGATCTTCAGCCCTGTCGCAGGCCCTTTGGACAGCCCGAAGCTGGACTTGAAGGTCGTTTCTCTTGACGGCTTCATCCCAGTCTTCTTGTCGTTTTAAAGGCGAGTGGCGCAACGCAGAACATTGCCACAGCATGTGGTTCAATGTCGACCGTTCCTCGCCGCAGTCTGGGCAGCGGGGATCCACACCCGGAGTGTAGTGGCTCAGCCTCGAGCGAGACGGAAAGGAGCCCGTCTGCAGCATTCTCAGCACCGATGCCTGGGGTCTGCCCAGCTTCGGGTGAGGAGCCGGATACTGTCTGCGTCCCAGCTCGTAATGAGTAGTGATCTCGTGGAAAGTAAGCAGCGGGTCCCTGGTTCGGTCGATCCCCTGCGAAGCCGGGCCCCTCGGACTGGCGCGGTTGATGAGACCTTGCGCCTGGTCGTGGGCCGGCTCATTAGGGTTAATCGAGCCGGGGGAGACGTTCCGCCCCATCTGAGCCGGGAACCAAGTGATGACATGACGGGCCGTGCCAGTCTTGCGGGTCCTCAGCACCGCCGCAGCCTCGACCGAGACCGAGCCGGCGAGAAAGGCCATCGCCGCCGACCTGGAGTCCGTGAAGATCTGCGTGCGCTTAGGTTCGCACAGCGCCAGCGCCACTGCGACTTGCTCTGCGACGGACGCCGTCGAGCGCTGTATAGACGCCGCATTCAGGATCTTGCCCTGGGGGTCAACCGCCGTGGCCACGTACGAGTTTGATCCGGGATACCGCGGCGCGTCGACAAAGGACGCGAGCTCTGGGGTTTGCAGGGCAGTCCTGATGAGTGCTCGGGCTCTGGCTGCGCGCCGGGCCTCGTTGTGCCGTGGATGAACATTCCTCGGGAAGGGGGAGACTCGAAAGGTTTCGCTTTCACTCTGGCAAAGCGGGACGGCGCACGACTCCTCGGCCATGGCTGCCAGACCCGCCATCTCGAGTATTCGGCGGCCGGCCTTGGTGGTAGAGAGGCGAACGATCTGTGCCGTTTTCTGCGCTTCGACGACTTCGCTCAGGGTGTTGTGGACCCCGAGTTGCATCAACTTCTCCGTGCTGGTCGTCATGGGGATGCCGAGGACTCGTTTAATACTCTTCCTCGTGAGTGCGTCGATCTTGTTCTCCTCCGAACGTGACCAGTTTAGCGCAGAAGCCACGTAGTTGATATGGCTCATAAGGAAGGCGTGGAAGATCCTTATGAGGTTGGCTTCGCTGATGCCCCCCCTCCTGCTCGTCACTCGCGAAACAAGTCTGAGCATGTTCTCCGTCTTCGCACTCAGGCGCGCGATCGTTTGCGCGTTGCTGCCCTTTGCATTGAGGACCAGTCTGAGCACTCTCAGAGAATCCACCCTCTGGATGCGCTGACCCGTCTTCGTTCTGAGTTCGATCGGTACTTGGTCCAGCATCGTGTCGAACTTGCAGCCTTTTCTGTCGGGTCGATACAGCAAGAGTTCCGACTTAGTCGGCGAGAGGACAAGTCCCGTGCCCTCGAGGAATTCTTCCGTGACTTGCAAGGCCTCTTGCAGGGCCCGCTCCACCGCTGCGTCCGACCCACCGCCGCACCAGACGGTGATGTCGTCCGCGTAGATAGTGTAATTGAGATTGACGGCCCCGATTCGGTCGAGTCGGACTGATAGGTCTCTCATGGAGATGTTGAAGAACAGTGGAGATAACACCGCACCCTGCGGCGTGCCGCAGGCTCCCAGTGCGTATCCGTCCGACTTGATCTGGCCCAATTTGATCGTGGCCTTGCGATCACTTAGGAAAGAGCTCACGTACGCGTGAAAGCGTTCGCCGAGGTTCAATCTCGTCACAGAGTCGAGGACCTGCTTGTGCTTGACCGTGTCGAAGGCCTTGTCGATGTCCAGCGCCATGATGCCGCGGACGTCTCTCGTGACCACGTCGACTATCTGCCTCTTGATCAGCAGCATGACCTCTTGAGTGGACAGCGAGGGTCTGACGCCGACCATATTCGGCGGGAGGAGGTGTCGTTCCTCGACATGCCTCGATATTCTGTTGTGGATGACATGCCCCGCCACCTTGCCCACGCCAGATGTGAGCGAAATGGGTCGCAGGCTGTCTATGGCTGGTGTCTTGCCCGGCTTCGGAATTAGGATCACCGAGGCTTCTTTCCAGGCATCCGGTACAATGCCGGCCTCCCGGACATCGTTTATTTCTTTTGTGAGCAGTTCGATCAAGCCTTCGTCTAAATTTCGAAGGAGTCTGTTCGAGATTCCATCCGGCCCGGGCGCCGATCTTCCGTTGAGGCCTTGAAGGGCCGCTCTGACTTCCGAGACGGAGAAGGGGGCATCGAGCTCCTCGTCCGCCTTGCCGCCATAGGCCGGGTAATCTTCTGGCCCGGACTGCCCGATGGGGAGGTAGCGACGCGCGACTTCGTCCATCACTTCGTTCATAGATGCGCCTTCGCTATTAAGCTTGTGGACCAGCCTATCGATAGCCAGAATGTGGTTTCTCTTAGACTGGGTATCGTCCAATAACTGCTTGAGGAGGTTCCACTTGCCTCCCGCACGCATCTGGCCGTCGACGGACGCGCATACTTCGTTCCATTGCTGCTGGCCGAGCTCTTTGCAGTGCGATTCGATCTCGCGGTTGAGGGCCGCAATCCTCCTCCGGAGGTTGCGATTCAGCTTCTGCGTCTTCCATCTGGCCGTGAGGCAATTCTTGCCTTCGAGCAGGTGCGCCAGTCGAGCGTCCACGCGATCGAGCTTGAGTTCCATTTCGACGGTCCTGGTGACCGCAGCTACATCCTTCTTGAGCTGCGCTACGAGGTCCGCAAACGACTCGTATTTTTCGTGGTCGTCCTTCCTTCTCTTTCGGAAGGCGTTCCCGTCGACTATTTCGAAGGCCCTCTGCGGGGCCGCGCTGACCAGTAGGGAGATTTCCACAATGTAGTGGTCACTTCCCAGGTTCTCTTGTAAGTTGTGCCACTCCGCTCCCGACGCGTTCTTGACGAAGGCCAGATCTGGGGTGGTGTCTCTCGAGACCGAGTTTCCCATGCGTGTGGGGTAAAGGGGGTCGGTTATCAGTTCTAGGGAGCTGTCAGTCGCTGCCTGCAGGAGTCTGCAGCCTTTGGGAATGCTTCTCACGCAGCCCCAGGCTTCGTGCGGCGCGTTGAAATCTCCAGCCATAACGAGCGGCGTCTCCCTCGCCTTGGACGATGCCTTGGTTGTTAGGCTGTAGAAGGTCTGCCGGTTGTCCCTAGGCGAGCAGTAAACATTGATAGCGTAGACGCTGTTCTTGAGCCAACTGTTTGGTATGAGCTCGACGAGCAACGCTTCCAGCTTGGTGTTGCCAAGACGGAGATCGTGCTCCTGGAAACCGCACTTATTTGCAATAAGTATCGCGATGCCGAGCCCATTCGCCGCCAAAGAGGAGACAGCTCGGTACCCCTGGAGGGAAATCGTTTCCATTCCCGTTTCCTGTAGCAAAATGACGTGGGGCCTCTCTTGCGGCTCCCGGGCCTTGATGAACTGCACCAGTTGACGCCTGCGCCTCCGAAAGCTGACGCAGTTCCACTGCCACACGATGAGCTTACTATCCGGTCTGGCCATGGTTGGGCATGTTGGACCGGAGCTGGGCTGAGATGCCATCTTGCTGGTCAGCCCACGACTGCTGGTTGTCTTGTAGCATTTCACTGGACACCGCCTCCGGCCTGGCGGCGTCACTGTAGTGTACGTCACATCGCTTGGCAAGCTCGTTCTCAAGCAGTTGCACTCTGAGTAGAAGGGCCTGGTTACTCTGTACCAGCTCGGCAAAGGATTTTTGCATGCGTTCCAAGGACCTCTGCATGGCAGCCTCCGCCGTGCTCACGTCCTCAACAGTACCCTGGGAGGAGGTGGCTCTGCGCTTGACCGCTCTTGCTGTGGCCCCTTCTTCCGTAGACGTTTGCCTTGGCGCGGCCGCTTGAACGGCGCTGGCGTTTCGGAAGGCCTCAAGGTCGGCCTTCGTTCTTCGGATTTCCTCCTTGAGACTGGCGTTTTCGTTCATGAACGGCGCGATCCTGGGATCATGCGCCCGCTCGCTCTCCTGTGCGGTGGCGTGTTGCGTCCGGCCCGTCTGCTTCATCTGTTTCACTTTGTCGGCCCAGGTGGGACCTCCTGCGATGCGCACGTTGGACTTGGAGCGGCCCCTAGATTGAGAGGGCCCTCGTTGCACGGAGCGCTCATGTGAGCGGGAGCGCGTTACATACATCGGCCCTGTGGCCCAGTGTCCCACAACCGTAGCACACATCAACTTGCCTTCTGTATAGAGAGCAGGGCAGCATGCCTGCTCCACACATGACAAAGTTCGGCACCCTCAGTCCGTCGAACAGGACGATAACCGTAGTGGTGGTCTTGATGCGATGCACCTCCAACGCGGTGGGGTTCCGCCGGTGTACGATCATTGCGCGGAGCTGAGCGTCGTTGAACTCGACGTCGACTCCCCTCACAACGCCCTTGCATGTATTGTCCGAGGCGGCCATGTACGCGGCCACTTCAATGACGCCTTCGCGCAGGTGTATCTGTTCAACGATCGCGTAAGCACGCGCGTTCCTTTCTTCTGGTGTTGAGACGATGCAGATGTTTTGCACGTTATTTGGGCAGACGATGTGTTCGCCAACCTCGTCGGGTGAAAGCGGCGCCGCCATAGCCAGCGCCTGTGCCACTCTAATAGTGCTGATCTTTTTCACGTCGAGGCCACCCCTCGGCCTAACGATGACTCCCATATGGTCCCGTGGCAGTCTCGGGAGCCTTGAGGCTGCGGCTAGCTTCTTCAGCGCGTTCCGCTGGGCTGCCATGTGGCGGCCGCCCCTGGCGCCTCCCTGTTTTAACGGGCTCGGCGTCGACTTCGAAGTTTCTTGCCTTGCCTTTTTAGTCTTGCCCGTTGCCGTGGTCCAGCCGGGGCACCTTGCTTCTTCGGGGGTGATTTCTACCCCCTCCACCATCTCGACTTCGGGCATGATGCCCCACCACCCCGGAGTTAGGTCAAGGCCTAGCCCGCACTCCTCACCGGCGTTAACCCGTTAGGGTTAGCTCCGCCCGGCGTGGCGAAAAGTTCAAGGTCGTATAAAAGTTCCAGAAAAGCACCTACCGATATAAATCCGGTATCGGCTTGATCCCCGCAACAAACTGCGTCGAATGATGCACAGTGTTCAAGCGTTTTCGCGGACTGTACCAGCGAAAACATTTGAGGAAACGGGAGCCAATGTTTGCGCGTCCGCACTTCTCGGCGCCCCCTGGCGATCATCCTAAAGGGTGCAAGAATATGATATAACTGTAACCTATAAGTCCTTACGAAAACACTGTGATGCCGATTGCCTCTCACGCGCCCCCTTTGTCTCGCCACAGCAAGATGTAGATGATGACGACGCCTTCCTTGGCATTTTAAGCGCGGAAGACTTCGCTGAACAGCAGCAAGCAGACCCGGAGTTGAAAAACCTCGTCGAGTATTTTGAAGGGCACACCGATGTTCTCCCTAGGGCATTTGAGCGAGGATTGTCTTCGTTCTCGCTCCAAAACAGCCTACTCGTAAAGTTCACGAGGGTTGCAATGTGGGCTTGTTGGTAATGCATCTTGAAGGGGAGTACGGTAGCGCGATTAAAAGACGTGGCAAAAGAAGACACATAGGGACACACACAGCGCTGTGTGTGTCCCTATGCGTCTTCTTTTGTCCGGTCTTTTAATCGCGCTACCGTACTCCCCTTGAAGCTACTCGTAAAGAAGACCTTATCACCAGTGCGCGCCAACTACCTTCTTGTTGTCCCGTTAGGACTGCGTCCAGAAGTATTGCACGCCCTGCATGACGATCCTACCGCTGGACACGTCGAATTTTCCCGGACACTATCGAGGATACAGGAAAGGTATTATTGGCCGCGCCTTACCGCCGATGTCACCCGTTATGCGAGAACATGCCGAGACATTCAGCGACGCAAGACACCACCGACAAGGCCAGCGGGATTACTACAGCCAGTCGAGTCTCCTTGCCGACCATTCCAACAGATCGGGATGGACTTGTTGGGACCCTTTCCGACGTCAACAACCGGAAATAAGTGGATCGTCGTGGGGACGGACTACCTCAGCCGCTTCGCTGAAACTAAAGCACTGCCGAAAGGTGGCGCAGCCGAAGTGGCGAAATTCTTTGTCGAAAGCATCCTGCTGCGACATGGCGCCTAGAAGTCCGCATCGCCGACAGAGGAACGGCCTTTACAGCGGAGCTAACCCAAGTTATTCTGCAATACAGTCAGACAAGGCACAGGAGAACAACGGCCTACCACCCACAGACGAATGGTATTACGCAGCGTCTGAATAAGACCCTCGCCGACATGCTAACAATGTACGTCGGCGTCGAACACAAGACCTGGGATGCCGTCCTGCCGTACGCAACATTCGCTTACAACACGGCGGTGCACGAAACAACACAGATCACGCCGTTTAAGCTGGTTTACGGCAGGAACCCGACGACGAAGCTCGACGTAATGCTGCGGCACGTCACTGACGAGGAGAATCTTGATGTCGCTACCTATCTCCAGCGCTCCGAAGAAGCTCGACAGCTCGCCCGCCTACAGATCAAGAACCAGCAGCGTACCGACAGCCGACACTACAACCTCCGACGACGCTTCGTCGAGTACCAGCTCGGCGACCGTGTTTGGGTATGGACCCCGATACGCCGACAAGGACAGAGTGAGAAACTATTGCGACGCTATTTCAGACCCCACAAGGTATTGTAGGGCCTGTATTGCAGGGACGTATTGGCGCGCCGCCCACCATAGTCCTCCATCAAGAAAGCAACAAAATCCCAATAAAGAAAGGCGTCAGGCAGAGAGATACGATCTCTCCTAGTGCTATTCACAGCGTGTTTACAGGAGGTATTCAGAGACCTGGATTGGGGAGAATTGGGTATAAGAGTTAATGGAGAATACTTTAGTAACTTCCGGTTCGCTGATGATATTGCCTTGCTTAGTAACTCAGGGGACCAACTGCAATGCATGCTCACAGACCTGGAGAGGCAAAGCCGAAGGGTGGGTCTAAAAATTAATCTGCAGAAAACTAATGTTTCACAGTCTGGGAAGAGAACAGCAGTTTACCATAGGTGGTGAGGCACTGGAAGTGGTAAGGGAATACATCTACTTAGGACAGGTAGTGACTGCGGATCCAGATCATGAGACTGAAATAATAAGAAGAATTAGAATGGGCTGAGGTGCGTTTGGCAGGCATTCTCAGATCATGAACAGCAGGTTGCCATTTTCCCTAAAGAGAAAAGTTTATAAGAGCTGTGTCTTACCCGTACTCACGTACGGGGAGGAAACCTGGTGGCTTACGAAAAGGGTTCTACTTAAATTGAGGACGACGCAACGAGCTATGGAAAGAAGAATTATAGGTGTAACGTTAAAAGATAAGAAAAGAGCAGATTGTGTGAGGGAACAAACGCGAGTTAATATCTTAATTGAAATAAAAAAAAACAGATTGGCATGGGCAGGACACGTAATGAGGAGGGATGATAACCGATGGTCATTAAGAGTTACAGAATGGATTCCAAGGGAAGAGAAGCGTAGCAGAGGGCGGCAGAAAGTTAGGTGGGCGGATGAGATTAAGTTTGCAGGGACATCCTGGCCACAATTAGAACATGACCAGGGTAGTTGGAGAAGTATGGGAGAGGCCTTGGCCCTGCAGTGGGCTTAACCAGGCTGATGATGATGATGATGATTGGCGCGCTGGACTGTGAGGTCGTGCCAGACGGCATTTCGCATTCACAGCGGCGCCGCGCACGATCTGAAGTGGTCCACGCGGTGCGTCTTAAACCCTTTTACGGACGCTGACGAACTTCCTTATTTTGTTGTTTTTGCTACGAGTGCTTTTCTTTATTACTTTCGTTTGTCTGCAGAATCGGCTCGATGCCTTTTAAGAGAGGGATATTGACACGTCTACTTGTCTTAATCGGGTGACATGTTTCACCACCTAACAAATGTTATCGCACAGCGCAGGACGCGCTTGCATGTGTCGGAAGTTTCTGGAATGTTATGGATGGTTCTATTCGCTGTATGTTGTCGCCGAACCTTGTGTAATCTGATTGCAGGTATGCGCGACGCCAATGGCGTAGAATTTTGTGGAAGGCATGCGGGTCCCAGCGATTACTCTCGAACTTTCGACGGCTGATCTATAAAAGCCGAAGCGGTTGACCCGCTGATCAGATCTTCGATGATCGCCCACTGTGTTCGCCGCTATCGTTGTGCTTTAACTGTAGCCTGTCTTTGTGGGCACAGGTTCGCGCAATAAAGCTAGTTTTGTCTTTCGCAGCATTCCTACTGTGTTCTTTAACGTCACTACCATGTGACAATATATACATTTACAGTTACTTGAATAAACATTTCTTACTTTGATGCAGGGCTGTTCTTTGTCGCTCCCGTTTATTTCTGTGAAAATCTAAGTGCAGCGGCTGGACCGCGCTCTCTGCTCGGTCGGGATGGAAGTGGACCACCTTGGACGTCTGTCGGCGATGACGGCGTCAGCGGCGGCCGCTTCCAGGAAGCGGACTCGTCAACAGAGCGACGGCGAGAGCGAGGACATCCACGTTTACTCTCTCAGCAGTAAGGACCTTTCTTACGACGACTTCCAGCTTGTGCAGAGCTGCAGAGCGAAGAGAAGGAATACCAAGACGTCTTCATAGTCAAGCACGCAAACAGAGACACGCAGAGGCCGGACGCCAATACCATCATATTTGTGCCCTTGCTTCGCACCGTCCACATGAATCTGCTTAACAGGCAATCTGTGTCGATGTCACAGGAAGCCCTGATGCCAAACGAAATATCAGACATTTGTTTAAATAGCCGAAAAAATCTACTGGTGGTTGCTGCCCAGCATGCGGCTGCTATGACTACTCTACGCAGTGTAACGCACCTCGATGCATTCAGGTGCGCTCTTATATCCCTCTGGGATATGACGTTCTCACCGGCATATTCTACGACGTCGACGTCGCCATCCTTACTAACGACTTGCCTCTTCTTAACAAGCCAGCAAATTATAAGGTCATTGTTGACGTTAAGCGGCTAGACAGTTCACGCTGCGTGAACATTTCATTCAAGGGTAAATATATACCCTCGCTTGATAAGATGGGACACTTCATAGATGCAGTGCGGCCTTTCATTGCAAAACTTCTTCACTGCCGCAAATGCATGAAATCGGCACACGTGAGCAGTACCTGAAAAAATCAGGTAGCATGCCACTGCTGTGCCGAGCCCAACGCTGCAGATAAATGTGGCGCGACTGTAATGAAGTGTTCGAACTGCGGCAGGTCGCATGAAGCTTCATCGAAGAATCGTCCACATATTAACAAGGAAACGGCCATCGTGAAAGATATGGTGGGAGATTATTGATTACATCGCGATGCCACTGATAAAATCAGGAATCGACGTTCCCATCGCCGGCGCTCCTCAATGTAGGATGCTTCCTCTGCGACGCGCATGCTACTTCCTACAACAACACATCCTGCTCCTCTGTCGCCAAGGCCAGGCACTGTAGACAGCTCCACGAAAAACAAGGCCAATGAGGAGACCAAATCTGCCGAATCTTGGCCTTTCTTACCAAAACGACAGCATTCACCAACAGAATCACAGCAAACTTTTGCTTGACAACCGCCGACCTCTACTGTCGGTGATATGTGCGACCAAGACAAGCAGAGGTGGTCGCTCAGTGGCTATGGTGTTTGGCTGCTGAGCACGACATCGCGGGATCGAATCACGGCCACGGCGGCCGCATTTCGATGGGATCGAAATGCGAAAACACCCGTGTACTTAGATTTACGTGCACGTTAAAGAACCCCAGGTGGTCGAAATTTCCGCAGTCCTCCACTACGGCGTGCCTCAGAATCAGAAAGTGGTTTTGGCACGTAAAACCCCATAATTTAAATTTTAAGACAGGCAGGTGGTTGTTATGCTGCAATCACTACACTGTAAAAAAAAATTTGCCTTACTTTACAGAAAATCTGCTGGTAATTTGTGACCGAACACTCTTCCGTAAATTAAGAACGGTCATTTCCGTAGAACGGACAACTGTAAAAGAGAGACCGTAATACAAGATACGAGTGCTTCTGTATCTAGAAAACGGAAGACTCTGTATTCTGAATCTGTACTATAACCGTTAAAGTACGGTGCTACTCGTATTCAGAAAACGGAACACACCGTATGCTGAATTTGTACTATAACCGTTAAAATACAGGTACTTGCCGTATTTAGAAAACGAAAGACTCCGTATGCTGAATCTGTACTATATCCGTTAACGTACAAGTGCTTCCCGTATTTCCTCTTGCAGAGCATATCCATTGTTCGGAGAATGTGCCATCGGGGACAAAATTGCCCAGGACGTGCGAGTAGACCGAATTTTATGGTGCAGTATTTGCTGGGATTAGCCGTGCTGACATCTGCGTTCGGAATGTGCATACGTGACCCACTGTTTTCAGCTGTCTTGAACAGAAATGCGATTTGGTCAATGCTCGCACTTCCAGGGTACTTTTGTCCACGATAGTACATCTCATTTAATACAAATGTCATGAAGGCAGCTCATAGCCGAAGCAGCAGGTCAAGTCACCATTGATAAAATTGTCTTGCCGACACACTGATATGGCTGCAGAGATAAAACACTTTGCACTTTGTGATACGAATGCATTGCATGGCATATATACAAAAAGGTGCAACATTTCAGTCTTCAAGTTCTTAGATCACAGAAGCAACTTTATTTTCTTCAATCACTCGTCTTGTACTTTTTGCTGGTGAAAGTTGTTCTTGACCCCAAATGCTTGCAAGGATAAACTTGCTGCTGTTAGGAGAAACAAACAGTATTCGTGAATATCCATCCTAAAGAAAGCGCCAAAAAAAGTATAATCACAGAACATGACAAGCAGTAACTTCTGTGTTAGAAAAACATGTAAGTAGACCAACAGTGTTGGAACAAGGGATGTTGCTGTAGCCAACATTTCGACATAGGTGCATGTCATCAGGGTAGCAAATGTTTTCCTTGGCTGTGTTGGTTTGGGTTGTGCATAGCTCAGGCCCCTAGCCTCATTGGGGGAGAAGAAACTGGTGCATATAATAGGTCAAGAGAAGCCAAAGCTTTAAAATAAAGGAAGGAAGGGTGTGCTTAACAGTGGTGATTGTGATGGAGCGGGTATGAGCACTGCTGTCATTTCCTGCTAACAGTAGGGGTGACCAAAACAGAAAACGATGTACACATGTAAGCAGTCATTAATTCAGTAGACCTAATCTTCCCAGAAGACAAAATAGGTATCAAGATAAACAGTCTGCACTTTTGGAAAAAGGAAACGAAGAATTAAGGAAAATAAATTTTGTATCAAGATGCATCTGGTTAAGATCACTGTAAATGGTACCTAAATGAAGGCACATTATGAATACATATTTTGTTGAAAGCCGATGAAGGAAAGATATATTAACCAAATATTAAAAAATAGGGACATCAAAATTAAACTGGGTATGACCATAAAACAGTAAACAACAGCCTGTGGAAAAAAATGGGATGGACAATATGATAACCAGGTGCAAGATTGCAAAACGTCGAGCGCTGTTTATATTCATGCTGCTGTTGACGGCTTCAAGTTTCTGTCTTCCTGTGGAACCTTTGTCTTACTTGAACAAGGAAATGAGTCATTTTTTAAACAGGTCAGTTCAAATGCAGTTCAAAGCTTCAGCATTATTATAATGAAAGAAATATTATGGGCAGTTCTCGTGGGTGTGCTTTCATTCACCAGTTATTTCCACCGGTGTAAGCTCAAAATTTAATGCTCTAAATGAACCTTAGCTCCTGGCGAACTATTAGCTGGTCGTTTTTTCAACACAGATGCCTGCACATTATATGTGTTGGCAAGAGCGCGAGCGAGCTACATTATACTTGTTGCCACAACCAAAGTGAAACTTCGTAACAGTAAGTTAAAAAAAAACCAGCATTCCACAATACCGATTCAAGTCGTCTGGAAAAGTTGCTTAAGTTATTGTACACCCCCTACCCCACCAGACACAATTATACACCACACTGACTCTCATGGTGTCAACCATGCTATTACAACACTCACTAGGCATCAAGTGAGGAGAATTAGAGGATAAGAGGGCACAAAGCTTTTTGTTAGAACATCAAACGTGCTTTACATTAATGCTACATTCCAGCTAACAAAGGAGCAGCCGGTTTGTGAGATAGTGACCAATGCATACGAAAGCTAATGACATTCTGTGCAGCAGAATGTTGCCGATGAGGTGTTCTGCGCACAAGTGCACTCTTTCACACAAAATGACATCCTGCAGTCAAACCTTGTGCCAACATTAGAGTGAAAAACACCACAGTGGAAAGCAAAGAGCGCTAAATTTCTTGAAAATTACTAAGAATTATTCAATTATTCATTATCCTTACTGTTCATTAAAGATTCACAGATAGTTCCCTACGGGTGCTGTAAACAGGCACCCTGCTTTTGCAGTCGTAGCAACAATGATCGGTGGCACAGACAAGAAGAAATGCTCATGTAGTTTATGCAAGAGTATACCCTACAAATTACACCCTATTTCACATTCCAATGTGTTAGAAGAAGAGGAAAAAAACTATATTCTGGTGGAGGCTGCATACCCCAGTATAGAAGAAACAAGTGCAGCCTAACCATTGCTGTTGCCGATGCCTGTGCACTAGCAGCTGCATATAATATGGCAGTTACAATTGTTTTTCCACAAGCACTGCAAGCTGCTGCCGGTTGACCAGTACACAGCTGTAATAAATTAGGGCAAGTTAAAGCGCTCTAATGGATTTATCTCATATGACAGAATTGGAATGCAATATTCTGCAAATAAGTGAAGCGCAATGTGCCATCCCATACAATGAAACACCTTTGAAGAATCTGAATCACCACCTACACTCTTAGGCAAAGTTACACCCTTTGGAGTGCCCCTTCTGCCACACGACAATAATCGTTATCTGCCTTGATGCGTTTCCTTTCTTGAAAACGCCGCGCCCACTACTTTCCTGTCGGGAATGCTATCAAGCTGATAACGCGCATGCCGTTCGTTACTGGAAAGTAACGGGCTCGCAGCGTTAAAGAAAGGTAACGCATCAAGGCAGATGACGATTATTCTTATGCGGCAGAAGGGGCACTCCAAAGGGTGTAACTCTGCCTAAGAGTGTGGGCAGTGACGAGGGAAGTGAGTGTGTTCTGTGTAAAGTAGTGCACCTGTATAACCTAAAGCTTTGGAGAATGCATTTAGTATCAGCTGTGAAGGTTCCTAATTTTAATAGCACACAGTAAAAACCTCCATGAAGTTTGCGAAATGCCTTTTTGTTGTTTAGAGGTAATGACAAGTAGAGCCATAACATGTACATAATGGATTTCGTTCCCAAACAATCAAAGTGAATCGCACCACCCTAAGTGTTATGTGCCTTCTGTCTCACATTTTCTGTCAAAAATTGTTAGTGTCGAATGCTGCGATCGGCAGAGAAACGGATTTCTGGAGCAATATAAAGTATTAGGTACCGTGATCTCAGTTCTTTCACTGCTGTTTAAGCATTATCGGGTCTTAAAGTAAAAAAAAAGAGGAATAAATACAACATGCATATTTCACGTCACAACCCTCATGAAGTATTTAGTAGTCTGGATTATAAAGGGTTCCACATTTACAACGCAGGACAGATTTTATTCCACTAAAAGAATGGCATCATGCCGATGATTCTGCATTTGGTGCAATATTTATTTGTATTTAGTTCAGTTGGAATGTGTGTGCATTGTCAGCGATATCGCTTGACATGTTTTAGAGTGACCGTTTTACCAATTTAGGCCAATTCGTATTCGCAAATAACCTTGTATGACACCAAGAACTTGCTTAGCAGGAGTATTTCTAACATTTGCAAGATATGAGGCTCTGGAATGCATATCTAAGCTTGGGGTGCACGCCGCCCTCTAAGTTCATCAGCAAGTTTCTGAAACTCATCTACAAGGTTTCTTATGATGAATGTAAAGTTGCTTGAATGGGAGAAATAGGGAATTTAAACAGGTGATTATGCAGCATAAGAATGATGTCAGCAAGAAGCAAGCATCAAGAAGCACTGTCCCTCAATCTGCATAGACTATCAAACGCAAGAATTATTTGGGATGATTTAAAATTCTGGCATTGGAACGATATGTGTTTAATCTATATATAAACTTTGATTATTCACCCTACTACCACTACCTTCACCAGAAACGTTCATAATCATTATCATATCTATGCCACATCATCCTAGCCAATATTCAAGCCTTCATAAGCTGCTTTCTTATACTGCTAATTCTCTGTGGGAAAGAGGTGTCCGTATGAAGACCAAATCTTATACTTATTACCCGTTTTGTGATAAATGATAAGGGAAGAACATCACACCAAAAATGCATTGAGCTTGAGCAAGTTCTATGTTTTGAAGCTGTTGATTCTTTTTTCCCTTTGCCATCTTTGACCCACCTGGTTAGCTAAGTACACAGAAAAGCTGCAGGAGAAAGGTGGGGGTGCCAAACTAGACTTGTGCCCCAGGGGACCTTTTTACGGTCACTGGAGGAACTGCCTGTGGCCTCGGCACCTTCCTTGAGGGCCATGGCCATGTCTAAGAAACCTTGTCTCCACAGGCTGCATAAAGAAGGATAATTTTCTGAGGTCAGTCTTTTTCTTAAAAGAACCCATTTCAGTTGTATTCGTGGCTTTGCACCACAAAACTGACACATTACTGGCCACTCAAGACACTTTAGGTGTATTCGCAGGCTTATTCCTTGGAAAAACACTTTATGTAGCACACAATGAGTAACAGTAACAGAAAAGCGTATCGGGAGGCTTTCATATTGCTCTACAACTTTTCACGGACACTTTTCATTTAATTATTTGAGATGTTTATTAACAATTAAGAATTATGTAATTAGGCAGAATGCAAAAAATAATCTGAGTATCTCCAAGCGATGGCAAACAACATCACCTTCATTCTGTCTAGTTACCACGCATTTACATATTTCTAAATCTTGGTGCACAATAGGACACCCTGTAGATCAAAAAACAATATTACAATTTTCATAATCATCTGTTCTGTGTTAGTGGTGGCTATGACTGCTTCAAGTTATTCTTTCAGTATGGTAGAAGCAGTTTTGAAGTAAAATTGTTTTGCATCAAGGGCATGTAATCTAGAAAATCAAGCAAAAGGTCAAGTTGTGTTCACTATTCAGATGTTTAACTACGAAGCTACAGGAAAAGGAAACAGGACACAACACCTAATAAACAATGCAACATTTGAAAATCTCAATTGAACAAGAAACCATTTTTTGAAAACGCAGAAAAAAGCCACCAGCTTACGTCGAGTACAGCCTTGCTATGTACGCCAAGTGAAGTTGTTACCGCAATGCTTGGGCACCATATGAACTAACAATCAACAAGTTTGAGCAGAATATTAACACCACTAAATGAACTGGCCTTTGAAGATTCTTGATCTGAAATCCTCAACGACTTGTTCTGGTGTTTATTCTGTCGAGCTCAATCTGCATTCTCAAAAGCTGGCTCTCGGCCATAATTTCTCATCATCAGTGTAAGTCATCAGCGTAAGCCTCAAGATAGGGTTGACCTGTAGATAAAGTGGATAATGCATGACAAACATCATGAACACTTACATGTTAACCAGAGGGTTCACTCATGCAGCCATGAAATTATGTGGTGCAGACACATGATATATTGAAGCTGGTTTTGTGAAGTGTTTCATGCTTCAAAGGCTTCTTCTCCAGTTGTGAAAGCTGTCTCCACTAGCTAAATAAGCGTTTAGAATAAAAAAAAGAACTTCAACATGCTCACAATACATTGGCCATTTGGAAGTAACCAGCAGTCTTTTTGGGCTCCTAGGTTGCCTGGAGCAAACCTACTATGCCACAGTACTTGCGTTACCCAGTACCAGCCACTTTAAAATGCAATGTGTTCAGAGCCCTTTCCCTCCATTTTTCTGCTTTGGAAACAGTTTACCATGAGTTCAGTAGGCGTCGAGAAAGGGGACAGAAAACACTGTGCGCTACTCATTTCTAATATGTTTTGCTGGATGCAGCACACCGCACCGGATGCAGGTGAAGCCAGTGGAAATGCGGTGTCATGCAGTCGCTTGTCCTGGAAGCAGGGCATAAGGTGGACTAACTAGTACGTGCGATCAGATAATATTGCTGCCGAAAAAATTTTCCTTCTGGTTTTTCACATTTTAGGAGGTCTCTACATGTCTGGTAAGCGTTTTTATGACAATCTGAACCCGTATACGATAGTGTTCTCTTACATGAAATTTTTTCTCATTCACCAGTGATTCCATTGCACGCCACCTATGTTAGTGACACTGTGGACACTGCAATGCAAAAATTGTGGACACCTCGAAACACTGCTTGAGTAGTTTATGGCACATCAGGCAGGCATGTTAGGGGAAGAAATGCCACACACCCATGCAAACGAAGTGCTGCTGCAAAGTTGTGAAGCACCAACTTCCGGGACAAGGTTGGCTTCAGTCGAGGGCGCTCGATGTGCTGTTCATCCCCTGTAGTAGAGATCAGTGGTGTGGACCCTTTTATACTGGCTTTCTTTTCTGGTCGGAACCTTGGCAACAGCTTCGACCATACTTTTTTGAACCTGCAACATGTGCAGAGAAAGTCACATCACCGTGCCTTGATTGTATGGCTTTATTGTTCTACACATTCTATCAAATCATTAAAAAATACAGTTCGCACATTTTTACTACTGTATATAGACAGTCTAGTTGCTAGACACGCGAACCATTACCATCCCTCTGACAGAATGCAACAATAGAAGCATACACTGTAAAGCTACACTAAAATTTAAATTGATGTGACACCGTATGAGCATACAGTATGCTTACTGTATGCTCTAGCTCTGTGTCAAGTAAAAGTTAATTGTCGATCATTTATGGTGTATTTCTACTTATTCTGGGTCATCAAACTGTACAATCAATGTTCCAAGTTTACACATTGTTGGCTTTTGATTGCCTATTTGATCCGTTTCCCACTTACGCATGCAGTAATACCACTGTAGTAAGGAAAAAGTTAGAAAAAGAAATGCCGTGATAATCTTCCACATTTGCTGAGGGCAGGAGCAATGGCCAATAGCATGTGGTTGAAGCTACATAAATACTCAGTTTTCACACAGCTTAATTGTTAGGCAAGTAATAAAGAGGTACGCTGTGCGCCTCTGCATGACCAATAAAATCTGACTACTTGACACTGCACTAAGGCTGCTGCTTGGTACTCTTTGGCAGTTCGGCTTTGGTTTTCTGACACAGGATTGTTTAGGTACCAGTAGTTTACTTTGCGATAAAATGAACTTGGAGCACTGGTCATTTGCTTATAAATAATGCTACAGCAAGTATAACACAAGGATAGGAATAAGGGTCTCATAGAAAAAGTACATACACATTATGATTATAATGTTATGTGATGCCACAATGAAACAGAAAGCAACGCATAGAAGTGGACGGCACTTACATGCCAGCAAGGTTATTGGACAGACAGTACTTCATAAGTGCCCGCAACACAGTCAAACAAGGCAAAGCTGCATTTCCTTGCGTTCAACAGAATGCGTTGGCGGGCTAGTTGGTGTGAATACATACATATTTCGTTTAGCGCAAAACAAAGGACACAAGAAAGACGACAGCACAAGGCGCTACTCTCAACAGACATAAGTTTATTGCGTCACTCCTTTATAGATAGCGGAATCTAGAACATGCGCACTGAGCACCATGTGCAGGAACAACCAACATCCGATCACAAGAGCGCACTCATGCGACGTAATCCAAAAAACCATATTGAGCACTGCACAAGGTTAAAGGAGGCACTCTAATGCACTGTGACCCCAATAACTGAATGAAGAAAGCTTCCGATAACTGTCAGGCAGTAGTATCACAGCACTTTTTCAAAATCGTAGTATCACAAAACATGGCTTTGCACTTTCATATTTTACAATGTTGAGCCAAATGGGAACCTGTGCCTGTTGGTATGGATCGCTCATGTTCGCAGTGTTTCGTGACACTGTGATTTTGAAAAAGAGCCGTGATACCACCGCCCGAGAGCTATCGGAAGCTTTCGTCATACAGTCATTGGGGTCACAGTACATTAGTGTGCCTTTGTTAACCTTGTACAGTGCTCAATATGTTTTTTTTTGTTCTGTCGCATGAGTGTGCTCTAGTGATCGGATGTTGGTGGTTCCTGCACATGGTGTTCACAGCGTATGTTCTTCTAGATTCTGCGGTCTATAAAGGAGTGACGGATTAAAGTGATGTCAGATGAGAGTAGCGCCTTCTTCTGTCGTCTTTCTTGTGTCCGTTGTTTTGCGCTAAAAGAAGTAATTATGTATTCCTTGTGCGTGTTTGAAGACAGCTCCACACACAGTAGTGATTTCAGTATTGCTGCCCAGTGGTTTAGCTCACCGCAGTTTGAAGTTCCACAATATATAAGGAGAGAAAACTGCATTATAGTCTTGTTGAAAAGAAGAATATAACGTGAAGTGCATTCTGAGGCCAGAAAATATCGAAAAAAAATTTCATGATGCACCACTGTGCAGGGTTTTTACAAAGTCAAATACATTTAGTGCAAATATCACGCTACGATGGTACAAATTGGTGGTAATCTGTAACAATATAAAAGGCGCCCTAATGTTACAACAAAAGTTGACATAATAATAGCCCTGTAAATTTTAGCATGCAGGGGCACCACTTGGTTAAACGATAGCGATGTAATGTCTATGTGTACAAGTATTACCCATGCATTTCTGCCATTGTCCAAATGGCAGTAATGAATGGGTAATACTTGTATACACATAGATATTACATCACTATTGTTTAACCAAGTGGTTAAACTATGTCTGCCTCATACGAGATTAGAATTAAAGCATAAATTATATATAGCCACCCTAACAGTAACACCTCATTTGAACTTCACCGTAAGTTGACGCCTGTTGATGCCAGCCTCCCCCAATGCTAAACTGTGCTGCATGCTTTACAGAGAAATTATAGTGGTATCACTTAACTCTGAAGCTATTCAGGACTGCAGCATTGTAGAAGACATCTACAAATGTCCCATTTCATGTATAACAGCCTGAATTGCTTGCACATCTTACCAAGTGCAAATTAAGATTACTTCCCCTTGTTTAGCATTTTTGCCTGCTAGACCACAATCCAATGACATCAATATATTGGCATATTACCTCAAAGAACATAATTTGGCTTATAGATTAACACCTTCGCATAGTGCCACAGCTGCACTCTGTCATATGCGTTGCAATCATAAAGGAATGCTTGTACACCAGCACTCCACAGTGATCACCTACACAGCTAAGTATATGCTCATGATTCAGGTAGCAAATAGCCAAGAGAAAAAAAAATCCACTCACTTTGAGAGCTACAATACTGCGATAACTTGAGAGAGATGGACCCATTGCAGGCAGCAGACCTCTTCTCAGCTCCAGCCCAACAACAGCAACTTGCCTTTCAGTAAAAGAAAAGGATTAATTAGTAATGATAAGTTACCTTGTTTTTCCTGAGTATCAATACAATCTGACTTTCATGCATATCCACTCTCCGCTTTAGTAATACAACGGAATTATTCGTAAAATAGAGCCTATGATGATACCATTCGCTTCTCTTATATGTCCAAATTTTTTCGCACTGATACACCGTTTACTGCTTGCTTACTGACACGAATGCCTTGACTCCCCAAACATCATTCGAAGCAACACGTCTTGCTGCACCGCAAAAAGTTGCACCAAGTAAACACGGCAGAGCAGCCAGAGCGAAGAATATATTTATCTGCTCACAATTAAAACGTGCACCCAAGCAAGAAAGTAACGATCACAGGTAGTGAGTCACTGCTATTGCCTCGAACGTTTATTTCCGTATTCTAACAGAAGTTCTTGTGTCGGATACAGTATGCTCTCAAGCCAATACAAGCGTCAATACAAGTGCGCAACTGAACGCAGTTTTATTCTACGCTTTTAACGCGAGTGAGCAAAACGTTAGAAGTACCACACGGAAATTGCGATCGAGCCGATCGCGCTACCACTCGAATTGATCTGAAAAGATAGGGTGATCCCTTTCCAGATTCATGCGTCATTTTTGCCCTAAGACGTTGCATAGTGGTCTTTTGAAACAATATTTCTGTTCGCGACACCGGCTTACCACACATCATTTTAACACCTACGTTATGCAAACCAAATAAGATTAAAATGGGCTTACCTCATGAGCAAGTTACGAGCGCGCGTAGACTGTTGAACACCCGTTGAGAGCAAGCAGGCTATCCGTGTCCAAGTGCATACGTGCACCCAAACACAGGACAACTTCTTCGATGCTGCAGCGTGCAGAGTTTTGTACACGAAGTGAAAGACATCCAGCGCAAATATCTCCGCGCGATGACGGCAGATGACGAGCGCACAAGCGTACACAACACAGCGACAAATTCGGAACTTTGCCAATTCGAACGTGCCGAGACCCAAGCAGCGTAACCATCCATCGTTTCTGTTCTTCGTTCCCAATGCGTCAATCTCTCTTCATTGGGGTCTTGCTCCACTCTCGAGTACAAATCAAGAGATATTTACGGCAAATTAACAACTTTTACAACACCACACGAAAAATTCCGGCTGACTACACATGTGCAGCCACGGAGGAAGGAAACTAAGGAGAGGCCCTGACGTCACTCTTTGTGAAGCAAAAGTGAAGCCGGAAGTTGGCGTTGCTCATAGCGATGCTCCGCCTTTTGGGCCACCCTCCTCTCTTTTTGCATCTTTCGCGAAACCACGCCGCGCTGCGCGTGGTTTCGCGCGCGGAGCGCGCGCGCTCGCTCCGCAGCAATACTAAACAATCGCGATGTCTCGATCATTGCGTTGCCGTTGCCGAACCCATGTTAAAAGAAGTTCATAATGAACTTCTCAAATTGAGCCGTGAGGTCGAATCGGCTGCTTTTACCGGCTTTTATGAAAATAAACATGCCCAAAAATAAGGCCAACCAACTGAACTGTTCTCATTAACCTCAGGTACCGGCCGCTACCCAGCTCTTGCGTGTTTTTTAAAAAAAGGTCCCCTTTATCGCTGCCTTCTACTTGCTTTTCTCTGCTTGGGCTTCCTGGGGCTCTCATACGGTCTTGCGAGCTAGACGTCTGGCGATGCGAAAAAAGATGTACGCATTCTTACTGCACTGCAAGAACGCACTGGAGACACGTACGACACACCAACCCATTTGCGATCCATTTGGAGTTTATGAGCACAAATACATTCTCGCTTGAGGAATCGTCGTGCTTTATTGAACAAACTTCGGGTGGCCGCGCATCACTTCGACAGCGCGCCGGCGAGGAGGCAGAATGTCATTTCTGACTCTGCGTTTAGGTTCATTGACTGCGGCTTGAGGTGCCTTCTTCGCACGGTAAGCGAAGCGTCACGGAACCAAAGTTTTGCGATAGCCAGCGCACAATGCAGAACAGTACGCGCGTGGAACTGGTCTACCTGGCCATGACTGCTTTTTCTGCGTTTATTTCCCAGCGAGCGATGCGCGAAAGGCACCGTTTTTTCAGTTTTCGTTCCGCGCACGAGTTGTGCGGACGCTTGCCTAGGTATCCGCTCATCCAATGCCTAGTTGTTGTGTGCCACGATGAAAGTCGCGCACGCCGAAAAGTGGACCGCCCATATCTTTTCACGTGTAAGTAAATTTCCTTATGTGGTTGGTGTTTTATCGGAGGAAAAACTAGAATTTATGATACACGCATTCACATAGCGATAATAATTCTATAGTTATAGTATAACAGTAAAATACTTTATTCGCACAGTAAAAGTTATCATCTAATACATATGCGCGTGATTCTTCATTATCAGGTTTCCCGGTGACACCGTTCGTGCCGCAAGTGCAACATGCGCTGTCAAAAGCAGGAATCACTGACCTGCAAGGCGTTCACTGTACAGATTCTGAAACGCATCGGTTTCGGTCTGCGATGGCACGTTAGCATGATTCCGCTGAAGTTGAGGCAAAATTTCCCGCGGATATTCCTTGGTCCGTTGTCAGTGCCGTGGCGCGGTACATTGCGTACAGCGTTACATATGCGCGTTCATTTCACGAGCTTTAGTTCCTCCTGTCCCACATGGCCACAGCAACATCCGGCAGAGCACGGTGCAGGTAACACAGCGCAACAAGACACGGTGACTAACGCAAACCCGCCCACACAGCGCCTTTGCCACGGCACGAAACCTACCAGAGCAACATGTGTGAGCACTCAAAACCATAACAACGCCGCCATTGTGGCCCAAAAGGCGTGGCCATACACCAAAAAAAAAGAAAAAAACAGCAAGAAACTGAGAACCCATACGTCATTTCAGCCACACTTTTCTCCTAGCGCGCGGAGGCGGTAGGGCCTCTCCTTAGTTTCCTTCCTCCGTGTGTGCAGCCCTGTCTGCCACTCCTAACTGACGCGCAGCGCACGCTGCTCCCTGGTGCCGCACTCTGTGAGCGCGGAGAACAGAACTGAATCGGTTTCGTTTTCGCTTTTGTGCTCTAGTTGCTGGCACTGTAAAATAATTGCTTGACAATTAATTGAATTCTAAAAGAGGAGAACGCTTTCTCTCCCACAAGTTAGTGAATTTTATACAATGGGAGAGAGAATGCAAGAAGCAGAAAAGCAGGGAGGTCAACCAAACCGTTCGCTACTGGGGATAGCAAACCCATGTGCTGCAATGATGTGCAAAGCAGTGCACTGCGATGCGTCCTTAAGCTCTAGTATAGTGATAAATTGGGCTAGTTGGTACATGTAATGAACGGGTAAATAATGAGTTGTGTCATAACATTTACCCATGTATAAAGCACGTGGAACTAATGGTGGTGCATTCTAGGTCAAAAAGAAATAAAGCTTTAATCGGTATATCTCGGCACTGGGCATTCTTTTTTTTTCGTCTTTTTTTTTTCTTTTTGACAGTACACACAGTACTAGCACGGTAATAGGTCCTTCATCTTCAGTCACCTTCCAGTAGTTTGCACACACGTTGGTGCATGTTCGTGTTCGTTATTCCGCCGTACAAGAACGAGTGCGCTTACCGGTCTTGTTTCAAGATGAAGTACCGAATGTTCGCGATTACATCTTACCGCAAGAATTAACACATGAACAGTGAAGATTATGCGTAACTGATTTGTCTTAATGAATGGGCAGTTATTGTCAGAGACGGGATATGTTGTAAATATTATGGGAATGAGGTAAACCAACTACATTGAAGTTCAGCAATGCCCTTTGACACTTGGGTTAATTGCTTGCCGCATTCGAAAATTTCATCCGACCGTTGTACTTGGATCTATAGGCCGCCAGTCCCCTTCGAGACCATTTGTTGCCAAATGTAAACGCAGTTACGGTTATTATACCACTCCCTGCGTTTCGGTACGGATTTATAGTGCGCACAATTTTTGGCGTAAAGAGAACCAATGTCATTCCCAGTGCACCAGTACCTGAGTGCAGCAAGCTTGTTTACATATGCACGTATGCCCACGCCTCTTCGTTCACTTAAACATATATGCTGTATTATTAACTACAAAGAGCTCAATTTAAGAACATTGCGAGAACACGCATATATTTGCCCATATATCATCAGCGTTACAAGGCCCATATGCGCGGCAAACTGCGACCGGAATAGAAGATGTGTATATATATTTATACGATCTGTTATTGCAACTTTTGGTAGAAGGCTAGCTCTCACATATTGTACGTATCTTCATAATGCGTACAGTTCGCGTGTTCAATAAAATATTGTTAGCTAAAACTTTGTGAGTACGAGCGCTCATTCAGACAGCTTAAATTTTCTCACAATATATATATACGGAAGTTCGCATAACAAAAATACGGAATTCTCACTGTTTCGTCCAACACAGTGTATAGCCGTTAAATGCATTACAACTAAATGTCCCTAAAGCTTAAAACGGAGAGCACTTTCCGTATATTAACGGCAGATTTTGCCGTATTTTTGAAATGTGACATACTTTCCGTATTTTTACCTGCAGTTCTCCGTATAATGACGGAAATCCTCCGTATAATTACGGAAATTTTTTACAGTGTAGTTAACACAATGCGCATCATACTGAACAAGCTACCAACACCAACAGATCGAAGTGGTCTGCAAATACTGGATGCACCATATCCATTTCTTGCTAGCATCGTTGAAGCATCATGGCTCGACAAATAGTCCCCTTCCGCACTGAAGTTTTATTCATATAGGTGGTTGTGGCCAATTACGGCACCAGGGTGGCCAATCCTGCTCTGGTGAGGAATTGGTGGTGGGAATTGGTGGTGGGAAGAATTGGGGATAAAAGTTATTGGATAGTACCTTAGTAACTTGCGATTCACTGATGATATTGTCTTGCTTAGTAACTCAGGGGACCAATTGCAATGCATGCTCACTGAACTGGAGAGGCAAAGCAGAAGGGTGGGTCTAAACATTAATCTGCAGAAAACTAATGTTTAACAGCCTGGGAAGAGAACAGCACATTACGATAGGTAGCGAGGCACTGGAAGTGGTAAGGGAATACGTCTACTTAGGGCAGTTAGCGAGCGCGGATCATGAGACTGAAATAATCAGAAGAATAAGAATGGGCTGCGGTGCGTTTGGCAGGCATTCTCAGATCATGAACAGCAGGTTGTCATTATCCCTCAAGAGAAAAGTGTATAATAGCTATGTCTTACCAGTAGTCACGTACGGCGCAAAAAGCTGGATGCTTACGAAAACGGTTCTGCTTAAATTGAGGACAACGCAACAAGCTATGGAAAGAATAATGATGGGTGTAACATTAAGGGATAAGAAAAGGGCAGATTGGGTGAGGGAACAAACGCGAGGTAATGACCTCTTAGTTGAAATCCAGAAAACGAAATGGGCATGGGCAGGACATGCAATGAGGAGGGAAGATAAGCGATGGTCATTAAGGGTTACGGACTGGATTCCCAGGGAAGAAAACCGTAGCAGGGGGCGGCAGAAAGTTAGATGGGCGGATGAGATTAAGAAGTTTGCAGGGACAACATGGCCAAAATTAGTACATGACTGGCATAGTTGGAGAAGTATGGGAGAGGTCTTTTCCCTGCAGTCGGCGTAAACAGGCTGATGGTGCTAATGATGCACTGAAATTAAAGGTGCGTCGATTTTTCAATGGAATGACAGAGGTCTAAAGACCCGTATAGCAGACTTTCGCCAATTCAGGTTTACAATATGCTTGCCTATACTGGTCATTTGCGAACCAAAGGCATCAACGACACTCAGACTGTTCGATTACGAATCTTTCGTCTCGTCCACATGCGGTCCGAGCCCGAAAGTAATTATCTACATCCCCGCGGACTTTTTATATGGCGCTAACGCGGTAGCGCCTCAGGACGACAACCAATATGTCTGCCTGCATGTCAAAAAAAGACTGTGTCATTTAGACTAATTGGAGCCTACATATCCCCAGCGGGTGACTTTGACGACAAACGACTTAAGAAAATACTATTAATAAGATTGGCCCGTGCGTTATCACAGGTGACTTCAACGCGCACCGCCAGCTATGGGGTAGCACTAAAATTGGTTCGAGAGGCAGGAGTCTTGCGTCCTTTGCTGCCTGCCCTGATATGTGCTTTGTGAATGACGGCAGCCCTACATTTCTGTGAGGCACGATCTGGAGTAGCTGCTTGGACTTAACTTTGATGTCAAGTTGCTTTGCCTCGAGCGTCCAGTGGTTTACGGACATAGAAAGACATGGAAGCGATCATATTCCAACCACAAAAAAATTACAGGAGCTGAGCAACGCTCCTGTACTGTCTTGCGTATAGTCGATTGGCTAAGGTATAATACGCATATGGATGACGCATGTAGGGAAGGCCTTTCACACGCTCTCGAAGATGCAATCACTGAAGCATTGAAAACACCCATCAGATCGCTTACAAGAACAGCAAGGTGATTAGACTGCGACATAGAACTCGAGAGGTTGCGTGCGACACGCCGACAGGCGGAGAGAAGGTATCGGCGCGCGAAGTCCGTCTTGCATCAGAGGGCTCCACGACGTATACAAAAGAAAGTCCAGCGTCGTATGGATAAATTGGAATACAAGTGATGGAAAACTTTGTCAGTCACTTGATTACCGAAAATTGCTCTCGCACATATGGAGAATGGTTAATGGACTTCGCTCATCTCCGCACCAAAGGAAGCTTTTTGCTGCTCTGGCCCTCTACCAACTTCGCTCAGAACTTGCAGTGGCTTAAAAGTTCTGTGCACGTGTTGCTGGGTACGAGGCTATCATTACTGACGTAGCACTGGATGACATCTGTGAGGCACGTCTACCAGAAATAACCGTGTTATTCTCCCTCGAAGAGCTCGACGCTGCGTTGGTGACCTGCAGGCGTTCTTCGTCACCAGGACCAGATGCCACCTAGGACGTGACGAACGTGGTCAGCTGCTCACTACTCCAATAAGTCGTGGCAAAACGGCGCCGTTCCTACACCATGGAAATCGAGTCGCTTCATCGCCATTCTGAACCCTCGAAAGTCTCCGCTTGATCTATCATATCGTACGATAGCGCTTTCGAGCTGCGTCAGCAAAGTGATCGAAATAATGATTCTTGCTCACTTGGAATCGTACCTTGAGCGATTCAACATCTATACGTACGCCATGAGAGGCTTTCGGCGAGGTCGTTCGTCAGTCGACAACGTCATTGGCAGTATAACCTGGGTCCAAAACAAAAAAAAAAGCCTCAAGCGCCTGTGAGTGGCACTTTTTCTAGATATCAAAGGAGCATACGACAACGTCGTCCATGTATCCATACTGAACTGAACTCATTTGAGGCTGTGGAAATCGTTGGCCGGATGTATCAATGGATTCGGGACTGTTTGACTGAGAGATGCTTTTTCTTACAGACCGAAGACGGCCCAACTTCGCAACATTTAATATGCCCTGGTGTTAACAGCTCCAAACGTAGATGGGATACGAGTCAAGAAGACGACACCACAAGCGCTTGTGCTTGTGGTGTCGTCTTCTCGTCTCGTGTCCGGTCTACGTTTTGCGCTGTTAACGCCAAGATGGAAAATCAGCAAGCCCAAGCTGCTATTCTAGCGGAATTACATCTGCCGTGATGTGCCGCAGGGGACAGAGTTGAGCCCTATATTGTTCAACCTCGTGCTCGTAGGACTAGCGGTGCACTTACCGCAGATAGTTCATGTCTGAATATACTCCGGTGACATTTGCAGCTGGGCTTCTGCGTTGACTCACCCTCAGGTACGAGCTAGGCTTCAGAGGGCGGCAGCCATGACGGCGTCGTATCTCCGAATACAAAGCCTCAGTGTGTGCTGAAAAGTGCGCATTGGTTGGCTTTACGCGCAAACAAATGTAATTGTATCATGTTTCCATCAATGGTCAAGCTGCCTCCTTTGTCGAGACGCATCGCTTTCTGGGTGTCATCATTGACCGCAACCTGTCGTAGAGCCCTCACTGCATCTATCTGAAGAATTTGCCATTGCTGAGATCTTCGAATTTCAATGCGGAAAGAATTGTTGCGCATCAGTGCATTCTTTGATACATCTGTACAGGGTACTCTTTCTCGGACTCTTACGTTACAGTCTACAAGTTTTGTTCAACACATACAAGACGAACCTCCGCGCTTTGGAGAGCATACAAGGTTAAGCCGTAGGCACGTGTTTAGGGCTGCCTCGGTGCATCTCAACAGCAGCAGAAACAATTGCCATTGCGGGAGACCATATGATCCGGACACCCGTAGCTGTCGACTCTCTCAGAGTGCACATTCGCCATCTGTCAAGGATCTCCGACCGTCATTTAGTCTTCCTACCAGCCGAAAGACCTCAAGCAAGCTTTACAAGTGTGATTAGCGTTCATCAAGAGTGCATACCGTCCAATTATGCACCGGTGCTGCAGCCTTCATCGCCAATGTAGTGCCTGCGACCGCCTCGAGTGAATTTCGCTATTCCTGTAATTACAAAGAAAGCCAATCATCCATCTCTGATGCAACTCATGCTCCTATTACTGCACCAGTCGCATCATGACCGCATACATATTATACTGATGGTTCGGCCTCACCTGCCAGCTCAACTGCTGCATTCGTCATTCCAGCTAAGCAGGTTACAGTTAGATTCAAATTGTCACATATGAGTACATCTACGTAGGCCGAACTTCCAGCTCTTCATGCCACTATGAAATATGTATGTATGAAGTATGATGTATGTCATCGATTAACCGACAGAGAAATTGGTCGTATTTTGTGATTCTGAGGCAGTTCTTTACAGTATCAAGTCTGCATTCCATCACAGAACTTACGAACAAATGACATCTGACATCAGGGAAGTGCACCACCATGCTCTGGCAAGGAGGCACAGCATTATCTTTCAATGGATTCCAGCTCACTGTGGCATCGCAGGCAACAACCTTGCTGACAAGACTGTCAGTTATTCGCACGAAGACACACAGACGCGTCAAACACCTTTCGCGAGGTTGGACGCTGCCAGGGAACTTCGCCTACTTGCACGCAAAAAATAGCAAGATCTCTGGAGTTCAAGTGCCTTCAATTGCCGATTGCATAAACTGGACCTACGCTACGGCTACAACTGCCATCTAACGCTACCCGCGGCGAAACAACCTTGCTGTGCCGCTTGCGCTAGGGAGTTGCATTCACGAACGCCTACTCCTATGCTCTGGGAATAGCCGAGAGCCAGGTGTGTGACTCCTGTGGGCGGGAGGAAAACATCGAGCACCTATTGTGTACATGCCCTCCCTACGATGCACCATGCCTCTCCCTGCGGGTAACTTTAAACCGACTGGACTCAAGACCGTCCTCCGAGTGAAAGATACTCGGACCGTGGCCACACCCGTTACTAGCACGAAAAGCGACCCGTACACTTGTACAATACTTGAAGTGCACCGACCTAAAAGACCGTTTATGGTGCCCCTGTGCACCCTCACACACGCCCTCAGCGCTTACTCTCTCCTTTTTTTCCTCTAGCTATTCCCCTTTCGCCCACTCCCAGTGTACGGTAGCGAACCGGGTGCGCGTCGTGTTGACCTCCCTGCCTTTCTTGTCTTTGCGCTCTCTCTCTAAAATAAGCGTTTACCCTAAACTCACTGGAAGACGTATGAACCCGCAGTGCCCTGTACAATGGAATAAACGGGTTCATAATGGCAAGCCCTGACTATACGGTTCGTGAGCCATCATTTAACTGGTTTCACCTTTCATGCGACGGCATTGTGAGAAACACTGCGCAGAAACAGGGCCAACAAAAGACCAAGGCTAAAGCGAGCTGACTATCAAGTCTTGGTTTATTCACAAGAGCATATAAAATTCGTATGGAAATATATTAGACATAGCCTACGTCATACCTACGTGTGAACAAAGAGTTGAACATAAGGAATCAATGGGCCGCCCGTCAACCATGGTGAAGCGAAGTGCAGTTTATCAGGCAGATGAATCGGAGGCTATTTCAAATTAAAATATAAAGAAAGATATCACCGATAATAGAAACGATCGAAAGCTGCTACCAACCAAAAAGACAATAGCAACAAAATAAAGTGATGGTGATTACAAGGTAATTGCGGAAAACAAATTGAGCAACGACAAAAAAAAAAACGTGCATTTGTCAAGATATGTGATCTCCTTGCCAAATAATAAAACGCCAGGTGCGTTCATTAATGTCGCTTTGCGATGGTGCGCTCATTCGAAATTCGACATGCTCGCTGTTAACGAAATTTCCGTAGCGCACAGGCCTGTTTCATTGGCCCTGCTACTGCGTGGTTTTTCTCGGAATCTTCCCCGACGAGCTAACCAAACTGTACACTCTTGTATCGTACAACTGCATCCATTCATGTGCTATTCTTACTGCTTACGCCTTTATGTACCTGTGGAGTGAAGAATGCACAGATATTTTGTTTCCCTTTTCAGCTGCCTTTGTGATGGCCCTGGTCCAAGAGGTACGCATGGTGCAAAAGAGACGTAAGAGACAACATTGATTCTTTAGAAAGAGGTGAATTGAGGAAAACAAGAATGTAGGGTGGCTCGGTTATCAATGACTTTTGCATTCAATATATGTATAGTCATATCATGAGAACGCAAGAAACAGTCACACCAAGGACAACATAGGGGAAATTACCTGTGCTTAATAAATGAAATAAAGAAACGATAAATTAATCTAAATTAAAGTGGATGAAAAAACAACTTGCTGCAGGTGGGGAACGATTCCACAACCTTTGCATTTCGCATGCGATGCTCTACAATTTGAGCGGCCGCGGCGCCGTTTTCCCATCAACTTTCTTAGGTATATATGTTTCCTAGTAGAACCCCGGGGGGCTTAGCCACGCCACCCCTCACAGACTTTGGCGGCGGATGTGGAACATCATTTCTGCCGCAGACGGCACGAGAACTTGATCATTTTTGGGGGAGGCAACCGGCCAATAAACCCACACATGCTACCTGAAGGGATCAATGTTCCCTAATATGACTATGACAAATATGACCAATAAAATATCGGGCCCCGCGGTTAGCCCCCTTTAATCTCGTGCATATATATATATATATATATATATATATATATATATATATATATCAACGTCGAATTTCGGATCCCGTGCACAACATCTGCAGGCTTGGAGTGACGCATCTCACGGGCAAAAGATGCCGAGAGCGAGTGGGGCTATACTAATATACTAATCCAGGTACAACCAAATTAGGAAGGGCCACTAAGCTTCAACAAGACACACCCTCACCAGAACAGGAATTGGCCTTCCTGGTGCAGTATTCGGCCACCCCCTCCCACATCGCGCACTCAATTGCCCAAACGCCCACAGTCCCCAGAAACTGCGGAATATCTGACCAAGGCGGCGGTCGGGCCTGAAACGCAGCAGAGGGCTCTAAGAATCTCTGGTTCTGGACAGGCAGCCAACGGAAATGGGTCCTTGCTACGTTCAACACCCTAACCCTCTCGAACGAGGCTAACTTAGCAAGACTCTTTGACGAATTATCAGACATTGTACGGGATGTCATCGGCCTTAGTGAGATTAAAAGAACTGGTGAGGCTTATACATTGCCAAATAACGGACATGTCCTGTGCTATAGAGGTCTCCTAGATAAGAAGCAATACGGCGTAGGATTCCTTATCCATAAGGATATAGCGTGCAACATTGACGAATTCTACAGCATTAAAGATAGGGTAGCTGTAGTCGTAACCAAACTTCATAAGATCTATAGATTAAAGATAGTACAAGCCTGCGCTCCAACATCTAGTTAGCTGATTAGGAAGTAGATCAGTTTTATGAAGATGTTTATTTTAATTTTTTTATTTAGTCATACTGTTGGCCCGGAGGCCGTTACAGGGGTGGGATACAGCACAGAAAATAAAAGATATCATAATGTACGTTATACACAATGCACGCAAATTAAACATAAAACACTCTTTTGAGCATACATTCATAAAAAAAACTGGGATACTAGTGACAGCACAAATACAACAGCAATATGCAGAGACAATAGAAACAATGTGTGTTAATCTAACATAATGTACATAATTTTGTTTAGGACATAATTTGCCTATGATTGTTTTCAAATTGTGCTACGGTATCACAGTGAATAATGGTTATTGGTAGTCTGTTCCGTTCATTTATTGTTCTGAGGAAGAAAGAATATGCGCATGCATTAATGTGCAGTTGACCTTTCCGCAAATTATGTTCATGTGTACCTCTTGAGGTTTTGCCTTGTTTTGGTGCTAAATAGGGAGTAGTATTTTTGTTAAAATGCTCTTTCCGAAGCAAAAAACGAAACTTAAGTCTGGCTACATGGGTCGTTCGGCTAAGGTGGGTAATTTAAGTAACTGCAACATTTCTGTAACAGAATCAGTTTGCGAGTAACGAGACAGAATAAATCGAGCAGCTCTTCATTGGACTCTTTCAATCACGTTTGTCAATCCTGTTTCATAAGGGTCCCATACAATACTGGCGTATTCCAGTGTCGGTCTTACCAGATATAGGTAGGCAGTTAACTTAGTGTCTTTCGAAGCGAGCTTCAGCTTCCTACGCTAAAACCAGAGTTTAATTACTGCTGTCGAACAAATCTTCTTAACGTGCTACTTCCAACTCAGGTTCTTGGAAATAGTTACGCCTAAATATTTAAGGCTATCAACTGCGGCAAGTGTAAATGAACCCAGGGTGAAGTCAACAACATGTTTTGTCTTGTGCGTGGCACGAAAACAAAAGTTTTATTTCTGCTAATTTTCATTTTTGAAATTTCACACCACTGTTCAACCACCTGCAGAGCTTCGTTAAGAATTTTAGAATCGTCCTGGTTGTTTATTTGTTTATAAAGGAGGCAATTATTTGCGACAAGTCGCACCCTTATGTCTTTGTTAATACATTGCGCAATATCGTTAACATAAACAAGAAATAAGACTGGACCCAATACAGACGCTTGTGGAACAACCGATGTGACGTCTAATAATTCCGATTTGGAGCCATTAATTTCTACGTACTGAGTTCTGCCTGTTAGGTATGCACCAATGCATTGTGTTACATTGTAGTTTATGCCAAGATGAACCAACTTATCAATTAGCTCTGAATGAGGGACTCTGTCGAAGGCTCTGGACATGTTAAGACAAATACTGTCGATTTGCCCCTCGTTATCCAAAGCCCTCGCAAAATCATCACTTGTTTCAACCAGTGGCGTCACTGTCGAAAGATTTCGCCAAAAACCATGCTGATTGGAATATAGAAGTTTCTGCCTTCCAGGTAGGTGTGTATTGATTTTGATATTACATGCTCAAGAAGTCTACTGCATACACAAGATAAGGAAATGGGGCGGTAATTTTCAATTTTTTGCCGGTGTCCAGATTTGAAAACTAAAACCACCTTGGCCACTAACTAGTCATTTGGGACGCGTTTTTCTTCAAGTGATGCTTTAAAAATCATCGTAAGATAGTGTCCAACCATTTTCCGCATATCTACCAAAAAAATCATTTGGTATATCTTCGGGACCGTTAGATTTTTTTATGTTAATATTTAGCACGAGGGAAACGACGCCTTTGTACGTTACGTTTACGTCCGTCATTTCCGAAGAACGATGAGCAGGCATCTGATATTTCGACGCATCACCACCAGACCACGGGAAAAAAAAAAAAAAGACTGAGAAAACGTGTTATAATGTGAGGCCATCATTCCGTGAACGTGCAGTACTGAACCGTTCATGCTAATGCTATGTGGGTTATTTTCGGCCTGTGATGAGTGATGCCAAAAGCGATGTGGGGAGGAGACCGTAAAGTTGTACAAGACATCCACCCGTTCGCAGCAATTGCTACAAAGAAAACCAATTCGGGTTCCTCGAAAGAAAAACCTCAGAGTTGAATAAAAATTCGTCCAGGTCCGGGACTCGAAACCGGGACCACCACCTTTCCGGGACAGCCGCTCCACCATCTGAGCTAACCAGGCGGCTAGCAGATGGTAGGGCGAAGTCGAATTTGTTGACAGCACGAAGCATAAAGGAAGTGTTTGACGTAGTAGTTCTGCGGAAACCCGCAAGGTGGAGAGAAGTTCTGAGGCTTTTCTTTCGATGAACCCGTATGGGTTTCCTTTGTAGCAATTGCTACGAATAGGTGGATGTCTGATTTTCCCTTTATTAATTATTTTTCTCCACCTTGCAGGTTTCCGCAGAACTACTACGTTAAACACTTGCCTTAATGCTTCGTGTTGTCGACAAATTCAACTTCACCATACCATCTGCTAGTCGCCTGGTTAGTTCAGATGGTGGAGAGGCTGTTCCGGAGAGGCGGTGGTCCCGGGTTCGAGTCCCAGACCAGGACGAATTTTTCTTCAACTCTGAGGCTTTTCTTTCGAGGAACCTTTATGGGTTTCCTTTGTAGCAATTCCTACAAACGGGTGGATGTCTGATTTTCCTTTTCTTAATTACTTCTCTCTATCTTGCGGGTTTCCGCAGAACTACTACGTCAAAGTTGGACACGGTTTCTGTGTAATACTTCTCTTTGGCTGTGTTAAGCTTAGTTCGTAACTGCCGTGATAACAGAGCTATTTTTTCGTGGTTCCTTTTTCTCTTCCGTCTCTTTAAGTTAATTATATCTCGGGTTACCCATGTATTTTGTTTCTTTTGTCTTTGTTTTCGTAACGGTACAAATGTTGAGATACAATACGAGACAGTATCTTTAAACCGCAGCCACAAGTTATTGAAGTCACTTACCGCTCTGAAACTGTCCAACGTAAATGATAAGTAGTCGATAATGCCCGTGTCATCGGCTCTGGCATACTGGCGAAAAAATGTGGTCCTTTCTTTAATTCGGGCAGAAGTAAGATCGATTTTAAGTTCAACAGAAATAAGTTTGTGGTCAGATTGCTCACTTTGAATTAGTGCTGTGTAATTATCCAAACACGCATCAAGAAAAACTAAGTCAAGCGCAGACTGCGCTGATCCTGCTATACGTGTGTTTTCACAAACAATCTGCGTCAAATCATGATTAAAGGCGACATCATGAAGAAAATCACAGGAAGCCCGTTCTTTCGGATCTATTGTCAAATTATTCCAGTCAATACCACCAAGGTTAAAATTACCCGCAAGAATCAGCTTACATTTCGAAGGTTTAAGTCCCTCCAAGTGGCGTTGTAAATCTTCTAAATACGATACGTGCGTGCTTGGTGGCCTGTACAACGCTCCAACAATAAATGACGAATTTTCAAAGTTTGTTTGACACGAAACACTCTCGTGATTCGGAATGCCTTGCATCTGTAGGCGCTGAATATTTTCTTTCACTATGATGGCTACACCTCTTCCACGCGATTCTCGATCATTGCGAAATATTTTTCGCCGGGGGGCATAATTTCATGATCTTTTATTTCGGGTTGAATTAGCGATGAGAAAAGTGAAAACTCAGTATACTGTAGTAATTACGGCGTCGATTCTAGGAGCGTTAGATGAGAAATGCTGGTAGAATTCGCAGAACGGAATAAGCGTCGAATATGTGAACACGTTTTTCAAGAAGCGTAGCAACAAAAAGTGGACCTGGAAAAGCCCAAAGGGTGAAACAAGAAATGAAATTGACTTCATATTTTCTGCTGAGCCCAGCATAGTGCAGGTAGTAGAAGTGATGGGTAGGGTATAGTGCAGTGATCATAGGTTAGTCAGGGCTAGGATTCAGCTCAGTTTGAAGAGCGAAAGAGCGAACTTGGTCAAGAAGAAAAGGTCAACCTTGAGGCAGTAAGGGTAAAAGCAGACGAATTCAGGCTGGTACTAGCAAACAAATACGCAGCCTTAGAACAGAGAGATGATGACATAGAGCTAATAAATGAAACCGTAACTAGGTTGGCTTCAGGGCAGTAATTGAAGTGGGAGGCAAGGCACCAAGGCAGCTAGTAGGCAAGATCTCCCAAGTAACAAACGACTTAATGATGAAGAGATAAGATAGAATTCGCGGAACTGTCAAAACACATCAACAAGGCGAAAATAAGTGATATTCGAAACTATAACGTGAGAAAGACTGAAGAAGGCGAAAAAATGGACGTAGCCGGAAACCAGAGAGAAAGAAACTTGCCATATGACAACCAAGATGTATGCACTAAAAGATAAGCAGGGTAATATCATCAGCAATATCGAAGGTATAGTAAAAGCACAGGAAGAATTCTATACTGATCTGCACAGTACCCATAGGAGTCAGGATACCTCAATTAGAAACAGTAATGAACAGGTTGCAGACAGTGGCGTAGCCAGAAATTTCGTTCGTGGGGGGCTCACTTTGCAGCTCGGCCTCCTCCTTATAGAATTAGTCGAGGGATATATATATATATATATATATATATATATATATATATATATATATATATATATATATATATATATATATATATCTGTCATTCAACAACCTTGTTTACATTTTCGTACATATGCAACGACCAGGGGAAAATCTCAATGACGCTGTCCTTTGTTAAAATGTATTGCGCAGGAGCAGCTGTCACCGCTCGTGTATTGCGAGCACATGTAAAAAAGCAGGAGTTCTGCAAAATATACGAGGGCGAGTCAAATGAAAGTGAGCCAGTGCGAATATATGATAAACGGGGTACTTTATTTAAAAGTAGTCACCATGAGTATTTAGACACTTGTCCTACTAACGAGTCGCGTAATTCCCGTCTGATAAAACTCCTTGGATTGCTGGCTCAAAAATCTGTAAATGACTACACCTCATCTTCCGACACGAATCTGGTTCCCTTGAGCAGTTTTTTTCAAATTTTACCAAATGTGGAAGACGCAAGGCAACAGGTCTGGGCTGCATGAGGAATGTTGCAACATTTCCCACTTGAACTTTGCCAGTTTCGTATTAACCACATCAGCGACGTAGGAACGGGCAATGTTGTGAAGCAAGATGTTTCCAATGCTCAATTTTCCACGTCGTTTGTTCTTGATTGCGACACGCAGCCGATCTGACCTTTCACAATATCTGAAATGATTTAGAGTCTCTCCAGGTTTAGAAAATTCGATCAATAATGGCCCCGAACGATCTAAAAAGAAGTCAACACTTTTCCGGCAGAAATGACGGCCTTTCTTTTCCTTGAGAGGGGTGAATTCAAATGCTTCCACTGTAAGCTTTGCCGTAGTGTTTCAGGCTAGTAGTAGCGGCACCATGAGTCATCCCCGGTCACAATTGCAAACAAAATGTCGTCACCCTCATCTGGGGTTCTTTGACGTGCACTTAACTCTAAGTACACGGGTGTTTCCGCATTTCGCCTCCACCGAAATGCAGCCGCCGTGACCGGGATACGATCCCGCGACCTCCGTGCTCAGCAGCCCAACACCATAGCCACTGAGCAACCACGGCCTTTTCAATTGTGTTGGGGATGATTGCACGGTGGCTTTGGCCCGGCCATGGATAGTCTTTGTAACTTTCATGTCCTTCTTTGAACAGTTTGCTACAATGCTTCACAGTGGCCAATGAAACGCAATGTTCAACGCATACGGCAGCCATATGGCGAATAATTTCTTTTTGGGAAACATCTTCATTTGTCAAAAACCTCACAACACCAAGCTGTTCAACTTTTGGAGTGTCCATTATGTCACGTAACCCTGTTCAACCCAGTGTATGAGAACATTAGAGAACATTTAACCTCACCTCTGCATGTCACTTGTAAAGGAGATGCGTATGTGCTACGCGCATGCCTCGAAAATAATGAACCGAACCATTATTGCGCGGGGCGGCTTGTCTCACTTTCATTTGACTCGCCTTCGTACATTAGAAATTCGAAGATACAATGGAATATACAAATGTGAAGACACAGCGTGATACAGGGCAAAAATTGGCAATGGAAACAAAGTTCACTGCGCATATACAGAAAACCTCGCAACAAGATGTTTAAATATGCGTATAAGTCTCCAATAAATATACGTACCTAAGAAAAAGTCACTAAATATAATGCGTCAAACAAGGCAAATAAACAGGTTGCGCAACCACAGATTCACAGATCACAGCACCCCCCCCTCCCTCCACTCCCAAAATGTATCGCGTGCGGCAGAAGGCGGCGCGCTTCCTCCCCGCTTTTCTCCCTTGCGCACACAAGCGAACGCGTTGCAATCCGTCGAGTCCCCGCAGTGCTGGCGGCGAGCGACTATGCATTGTTTCTTTTTCTCGTCTGCTAGCCAGAAAGCGTCCAAAACTCTGCCAGGTGAAATTGCAGTCGGCCAGAGAAAAACGTACTTCATTAAAACTTCTTTCTGGGCGAGTTGGTGCATACTTGGCATAAAAATTGTAACAGCGCAAACACATGCAACCACTAAGTAGCAAAGACGAGACACAAGCGCTGTGACACAAGCGCTTGTGTCTCGTCTTTGCTACTTTGTGGTTGCATGTGTTTGCGCTGTTACAATTTTTATGTCAAGAGAAAAACGAACGCGCATCCAAGTGCGCCACGCGGTTGTCGATGCAGCACGAGAAAAACGCATGCGCTCTGGCTGGATCGACAGCCCGCGGATTGCGAGAATAAAAAAAAAAAAAAAAGATGAGAAAGAGGCCTAATGTATCCTCGCGAATAAAAGTTTAGGTAGACAAATCAATAAGAACTTAGTTACAATGGTGGCTTTAATGTCTTGACATGGATGCTTTGGCGCAGGTGAAAAAAATTCATATTCTTTTCTGTGACCTGATGGCACAAATGAACCACCACAACGCTTTGTCTCATCGGACCTCGCTGCGTGCTTTGTCAACTTGTATACCGATGTACGACTTTAGAAAGGTCGATGCACCTTTGGCGTCAAGTGTTTACAACAGCATTAAACCCACAAAGTTCCGGAATCGAACATCTAAAGCACGACTTTGGAAATGTCAATGCACCTTTCGCATCAAAATGTTATTGGAACTTTATACGCACAAAGTTTCAGAATTGAAATCCAAGCGCTCCGTAGATTCCGCGGCCTCCACGAGATGCCGAGACGAGCCCGCTCGCCATCAAAACGCCCTTGAAATTTTGTGCTCGGTGGGGCTCCTTGCGTTACGATATGTGACTCCCCATGCATCGGCGTTTCCGCAAAATCCAGCCCGATTTCGCAATGTTCGCGCTAAAATGTCTTTTCGAGCGTGAATTCAGGACGTTCTAGACAAAATCGAGCATGATTTCCGGCGCCGAGAGTTGTTTTTGTCGGCGGCGCATGACAGCACGAAAAAATTTCGGGGGGGGCTCAAGCCCCATAAGCCCCCCCCCCCCCCCTGGCTACGCCCCTGGTTGCAGAGGCTTCTCCTATAACTAGCGATGAGGTCAGAAGGGTTTTGCAATACATCAAGTGAGGAAGTGTGGCAGTAGAAGACGGAATAACCGTCGATTTAATAAAGGATGGAGGAGACCTAACGCTTGGAAATCTGGCGGCTCTTTATACGAGGAGTCTATCGAGGGCAAGGATCCCAGAAAACTGGATGAATGCAAACATTATACTAATCGACAAAAAGAGGGACGGTAAAGAATTGAAAAATTATAGGCCCATTCGCTTACTCTCAGTAATATATAAAATATTTACCAAAATAATCTCCAATCGAAGAAGGGCAACACGCGACTTTTGTCAATCAAAAGAACAGGCTGCTTTCAGGAAGCGATTCTCTACAATGGATCACATCCATGTCAATAATCTGGTTATCGAGAAATGCGCAGAGTACAATAAGCCTCTGTATATGGCTTTCATAAATTACAAAAAGCCATTTGATTCAGTACAGATACCAGCAGTCCTAGGGGCTTTAGATAATCAAGCAGTACATACCGCTTACATAAGCACCTTAGAAAATATCTGCAGAGTTTTCACAGCTATCTTAATTCTACACCAGAAAAACAGGACGACAAATATACAGAAAGGGCTGGGACAGGGAGACACAATCTCTCCAATGCTGTTCACTGCGTGCTTGGAAGAAGTATTCACGCTATTAAACTGGGAAGGCTTAGGAGTAAAGATCGACGGCTAATATCTCAGCAACCTTCGGTTTGCCGATGACATAGTTCTATTCAACAACAATGCAGACGAGTTACAACAAATGATTGAGGACCTTAGCAGAGAGAGTGTAAGAGTGGAATTGAAGATTAATATGCAGAAGAGAAAAGTAATAGTAAATAGCCGGGCAAAGCAGCAAGAGTTCAGGATCGCCAGCTGTCCTCTAGAGTCTGCGAAGGAGTACGTTTGCCTAGGTCAATTAATCACAGGGAACTCTGATCATGAGAGGGAAATTCACAGAGTAATAAAAATGGGTAGGATCGCATACGGCAGACATTGCCAGCTCCTGACTAGTAGCTTACCATTATCATTGAAAAGGAAACTGTACAATCAGTGCATTTTGCCAGTGCTTACATATGGGGCAGAGGCTTGGAGACTGAAAAAGAAGCTTGAGAACAATTTAACCCTCCCCTCCGGGCCCAGTCTGTGGAGCAGATGAAACAATAGATCATTTTTTTTCATCTTCTGCCACCGCTTTACTTCTCTAAGAAAAAATATTCTAGAATCAAGATTTACACAGCTTGGTTTAAGCTTTTCAATTATAAATATCCTTTCTCTAGGAGCCTCCTCTCTGGGGAAGTGCCACAGGGTTATTTGCTCAACCGTGGAGGAACTTCTAATTGCTACAAAGAGATTGTCTCGAATTCTTAAACATTTTATTTTTGTTCATTTCCTCCAGTTAGCTTTACCAATTTTAGTATTTAATAAAGATTGCCTAATTTCATCCAAATCTTGGCCAATCCCCCACAGTGGGTATGCGCCATTGCATAAGGAATACCATACCATACCATTTAAGGACCGCGCAAAGAGCGATCGAACGATGATTGCTAGGCATAACGTTAGGAGACAGAAACAGGGCAATTTGGATCAGAGAGCAAACGGGTATATGAATGAATGAATGTTTATTTTGACAGAAATAAAATACAAATAATCTCTGTCAAAGAGGCTGACAAAAAGGCACGAATGCCTGACTAAGTGTCAGTCCCCTTCCCCGACCCATTCCCAGTGCACAAAACACTCAAGCAAACAGGGCAAGCATGGTACACAAAGTGGATACATACACAAAAAAATGAAAAGTACATGAAATACGTAACAGCAATACTGAATTTGATTTGTGTAGAAAGAATGAACAGTCATACCTGAAGCGACAGCAAATACATGTTAACTTTTTTTTTAAGTGTTTAAGGACGGTGATTCATTTATTATAGTGAGTAATCCAGGGTGATGATTAAAAAAATCTGCAACTATGAATGCCTGCTTTTGCATGGCGTAATTGGTACAGATCTTGCCCTTGTTGTAGGTTAATTGTCTTGTGTTGTATTTATGTTCATTCGGGAGGTATGTTTTAAAAAAGGCGCTTTCATTGAGGCTTATTTCTTTAAATATTGCAATGGCTGTTTTTTTGTTAATAAGGTTTTCTAATGTTAAAATACGATTCTTCTTGAAAAGCGGAGCGGAGTGGCTTCTATAGGGCGCATTCTCAATTACCCGAATCATGCGTTTCTGTATGGTTAGTAAACTATGGATGTTGGTTTTCGTCGTGGTACACCACACAGATAAACAATATTGGAGGCGCGAATGCACTAGGCTATAGTATAATTGTTTTTTTTAATCTAGAAGGTAACAGATGTTTTAATTTATTAATAACACCGATGGATCTTGCAATGCTGGTTTTAATGTTGTCGACATGACTGGACCAGCTTAAGTTTTCTTCAAACGTAACACCAAGGAACCTCTGGCACGTAGAACGTATAATGACTTCATCACGGAATTGTAATAGTAAGCTCTCATCAATACTTTTGTTACGAGGCCGAAAAATAATGTATTTTGTCTTTTTAGTGTTTAATTCCAATTTATTTGCTCTAAGCCAGTTTGAAAGATTACTGAGCCAATTATTTGCTTCTTCCTCGAGAGTAAGCAAGTTTCCACCAGAAAAGAAGATATTAGTGTCATCAGCATACATGATTATGTCAGGTGTTAGAGGCACGTTTGTGATGTCATTAATGTATAATAAAAAAAGAAGTGGCCCTAGGATGGACCCCTGCGGAACACCGTATTTGATTTCACCCATTGCCGATTTGGAATGACAAATGTTTGTGTACTGTAGTCGGTTGGTTAAATAATTTTTAATTAGGTTAAAAGCAGTTCCCCTAATGCCGTACTCACTGAACTTTTGTAACAAGATATCGTGTTTAATGGAATCGAATGCCTTTTTAAAGTCAAGAAATATTCCTGTTGTGTACAGCTTGTCCTCAAAGTTACTTATTATTTTTTCTTTGATCTTTAGCAGCGCCATTTCAGTACATTGGTGTTTTCGGAAACCGTATTGCTTTTCTGTTATAATATTATTTTGAGTACAGAAATTTAAAATTCGTTCGTTAATGACCTGCTCTACTAATATGGAAAAGATTGGGAGAACTGAAATCGGTCTGTAGTGGTTCACGTCATTCCTGTCTCCCCCTTTAAAAACTACCGATACCCGTGCAATCTTTAATTCATCGGGGAATGCGCCAGTGCACAAAATTAAATTGCATATGTGTGACATCACTTTACAAATATGCAGCGCCACAGCTTTTATTGGTTCTGCCTTTAAGTCATCCACACCACATGCTGTGCAATTCTTTAACTTTAGAAATAAGCATCTTATTTCAGCCTCATTTGTTGGTGCAAGAAATAGCGATCTGCTCATACTACATGGAATATAAGACCTGTAACTTGGGCTATCAGCATCAAACGCATCAGACGCGCCACATTGTAAGAAATGCTGATTAAACTTATCAGCCAGCACAGTCCCTGTGAGAGATACGCCTTTATCCATAACTTCAAAAACAGGATTACGGTCACTGTTCGGAAGCAGATCATTCAATGTTTTCCAAACTTCTTTTGGATCATTAAGAATATGAGTGAACTTATTCTCATAGTACCTCTCTCTTGCCAGTTTTATATCACGGCCCAATTTATTCCTGATTTTTTTGTAGTTCATTAAGTACTCTGGTTGCCTTGTCTTTATAAAAGTAGCATTCTTTATAAAAGTAGTATTCGATATTCGAATTGACATCAAGAGAAAAAAATGCAGCTGGGCAGGTCATGTAATGCGCAATTTAGATAACCGTTGGACCATTAGGGTTACAGAATGGGTACCAAGAGAAGGGAAACGCAATTGAGGACGACAGAAGACTAGGTGGATTAGGGCGGCCAGAATTTGATGCATATATATATATATATATATATATATATATATATATATATATATATATATATATATATATATATATATATATATATATATAGAGAGAGAGAGAGAGAGAGAGAGAGAGAGAGATTGAAGACCTATTATAGAAAACACATATTAAAAGTGTGAAATGTAGAAGAAAATATTACACCGTTGCTTTTCTTAGAAATAATATCGGGGCAAAGAAGTGCAGGGCAAAGGAACTCTTGATTGCTTGTTCGAGGTTTTCAAGGGTTTTATAGCTATTGAAATGAACACTACTAACCTAACAAGGTTACTTGCTACAACTCTAGTTAGATTTTTTTCGAAATATTATATAGCTACACAGGAAGTAGAATACTGAAGTCCTAAAGAAATATGGTATTCCGCATGCCGAGGCAGTACAGCAGAGTATGACAGATCCATGATAAAGGTCTCCAGAATAATTTTCCTCACTTGAGTTTCTTTAAGTACGTCAAAGAAAAGTACAGGAACTTGTTTACCCGGCTCGGCTTGTTTCCTCCTTCGTATGTTGTGCTGTAACAGTTCTAGAATGCAATACCAACTCGCCCAATCCTCAACCCTAGTGAGCTTGTTTGCATTTCACCCTTAGTGAAAGGCGGCTACAGGGGTGACCTTTTGCTCAACGGCACAACGCCTTGGCTAGGAAGCCACGTTGGCGGGTTTCATGTATTTCACGTCTTACATGTGGAAACCTGTAAGCCAGTTTCTCTCTATGTTCAGACAATTGAATGCTTCCTGAATAACAGGTAATAATGTCTGAGAGGAAAGTTTCTAGGCACTCTAAGAAACACAAAAGAAAAGAATGAGATTATATATATATATATATATATATATATATATATATATATATATATATATTGTAATGGAAGCAGACGCACCGCTGTGTATGTGCCGTCTGAAGAGGAAGACGCAGGGCCGTGTCGTGATCTCGAGCGACGCCCGTGCTTCAGACAGCCCTTGCAGTGCCTCGATTTACCTTGCGTTCCACAACGTTGTGAACGAGAATAAGCCTCATCGCATTTGGTGGAGGTTGCTAAGATCCTTCGCCTCGTCCTGGAGCTCCGCACTCGAACCCTGCCAACAAGATCGCCTTGCACTATGCCTGATCCCGCCACCTCGTTGCCTGCACCACCGGCTGCCACTGTCATCTGCGCCGGCGTCCCTCGTCAACGCGACCCACCCATTTTCAGTGGGACCGCCGAACACGACGTGGAAGACTGGCTCTCATCGTACGAACGTGTAAGTGCCCATAACAAATGGGATGGCCAGTCTAAGCTGACCCACGTGCCGTTCTACCTCGTCGACGTAGCCAAACTTTGGTTCTTCAACCACGAATCAGAATTTACAAGCTGGTCGGCGTTTAAGACTCTGTTTGCTGAAGTGTTTGATCGCCCAGCTGTGCGTAAGCTACGCGCTGAACAGCGTCTACGCCAGCGCGCACAGCAGCTTGAAGAGACATTCCCCAGCTACATCGAGGATGTTCTCGATTTGTGCAAGCGGGTAAATCCCAGCATGCCAGAGGATGACAAGATCAAACACATCCTCAAGGGCATCGAGGACAGCGCATTCCAGATGTTGCTGGCCAAAAGCCCAACTAGCGTATCCGTCCACATTAACCTCTGCCAGAGCTTTGACGAGCTGCGCCGCCAATGTTCCATCGGCCGCCAGAACATTCAGCACGCCGATTCCGTCTCGAGCATCGCGGTTTCTACTGAAATAACGAACTCGACCCTCTCGCGGCATATCAAAGTTTTATCCGTGTAGAGGTCGCCAGGCAGCTCTCGCTGCTGCCTCACAGTGACGCACCTACGGCAGCTTTGCTCCAACGCTGCAGGAAGCCATCCGAAATCAATACCTGAAGCGCTTCCTGCAGCTCCTACAACCCCCCACCCAACCCTATGAGTGTGCCGCTGGCCCATACCAACTTTGCCAATCACCCTACGTCGCTGCCGCTGAGTTATGCAGCCGTGGTTGCATGGCCACCTGCGCAGACAATTTCCTTTTCATCGCCCATGCATCCGGCTTCATTTCCAGTTGCCCGACCGTCACCACACTTTTTTCGTCCCACCGAGACGTGGCGCACTCAAGACAACCGGCCTGTCTGCTTCGCCTGCGGCATTGCTGGCCATGTGGCATGCTTCTGTCGCCGCCGCTTTGACACGCCCAGCTACGCACCAGAATACGCCACCACGCCTCCATTATCACCGCGACGTCTCGACACTGATCGCCGGTAGGAAACTCGGCGTCCCCTTTCCCCTCGTCGGCGTTCGATTTCGCCCCTGCGTCGTCGAGTTCCCACTGTAGATGGAAACTGACTGCTGCAGTTCCTGAGGCAAGAACTGCAAATACATCGACGTTCTCAAGACCTCAATCTTCGCCGCAAAATGTAATTACCGTTTTTGTAGAGGGAGTAGCAGCAGTGGCGCTAGTCGATACTGGAGCAGCCGTTTCCGTCATTCACGAGGGCCTTTGCCGCAAGCTACGAAAAGTGACTACAGCTCGCTCTGGCCTGGTGCTCGCCACTGCCAGTGCGCAGCGAATTCACCCTTCAGCTGTATGCACGGCCCGTGTCGTCATCAACGACGTTCTGTACATAATCGAGTGTTTCGTGCTACCATCGTGCTCTCACGACCTCATCCTTGGTTGGGATTTCCTGTCACGTCATCATACAGTCATTGACTGGTCGCGTGCAGAAGTGTCGCTTTTACCGCTATGTGAATCACTGCCGACCAGCTCTCCTCACTTTGCCGACAAACTCACTGTTGATGCCGACACAACCATACCTCCTGAGTCGTTGATGGCTGTTGTCTTGTCGTCTGATGCCGCATCTGACGCCACCGTAGTGTTCGCGCCGTCCGATGTGTTTGCTCAACGCAAGGGCATTGTTCTTCCGTTTTCCGTGCTTACTGTAACATCTGGGTCAACTGTGATGCTGGTCACCAACTACTACCAGTACCCGATCAGCCTACTGCGTGAAGAGACAGTAGGATACTTCGAAGTGGTCGACTACGTCGACGACCTCGATGTTCCTGCCGACTCCCTCCGTCACGTTGACGCCATCGCTTCGGTGTCCGGCTCATCACCTTCAGTGGGTTTTGACAAGGCCATCAACCCTGCACTTTCCCCATCTCATCGCCGCCAACTTCACAAGTTTCCTTCACAAGTTTGTCTCTTCTTTCTACTGTCATAAGACGTCACTGGGCCGTGCCACCGGTGTTTCTCACATCATCGACACCGGTTCCCACTCCCCCTTGCTATAGCGCCCGTATCGCGTCTCTGCCGAAGAGCGCCGAATCATCACGGAGCAAGTGGACGACATGCTCAAACGTGAAGTCATCCGTCCCTCTCAAAGTCCTTGGTCTTCACCTGTCGTATTGGTGAGGAAAAAAGATGGCTCCATTCGCTTTTGTGTCGACTACAGAAGCCTAAACAAGATAACGAGGAAAGACGTTTATCCTCTGCCTCGAATCGATGACGCTCTCGACTGTTTACAAGGCGCAGAATACTTCAGTTCCTTGGATCTGCGTTCCGGGTACTGGCAAATTCCAATGGCCGAGCCTGACCGTCCGAAAACCGCATTGGTTACACCCGATGGCCTCTACGAGTTTAACGTCATGCCCTTCGGGTTGTGCAATGCGCCTGCTACTTTTGAGCGTATGATCGACACCATCCTTCGTGGGCACAAATCGAAGACCTGTTTATGTTACCTCGACGGCATCGTCGTCTTCTCAACCGATTTTCCGACGCACCTCGCTCGCCTGCATGACATTCTGACCTGTCTTGCCTCTGCCGGTCTGCAGCTTAATCTCAAAAAGTGCCGCTTTGCTGCAAGCAAGCAAACCATATTTGGTCACGTTATCTCGAAAGACGGCGTCGTCCCGGATCCAGACAAGCTTCGCGCTGTTGCAGAGTTCCCAAGGCCCACGTCTATCAACACCCTCAGAAGTTTTATTGGCTTATGTTCTTATTTTCGTCGCTTCGTACGGAATTTCGCATCCATCATGGCGCCTTTGACAAGTTTACTTTCCGCCAGTAACGGCATAGCAGCATGGTCACCTGAATGTGATGCAGCATTTCAGCAGTTGCGCCACTTGTTGACCTCACCACCGATTCTTCGCCACTACGACCCTGATGCTCCCACGGAAGTTCATATTGACACCAGTGGAGTTGTCCTTGGCGCGGCCTTAGCGCAACGGAACGCTGGCTATGATGAATACGTCGTCGCTTATGCGAGCCGCACTCTAAAGAAAGCGGAATTAAATCACTCCGTCACAGAAAAGGAGTGTCTAGCGATCATCTGGGCACTAAGCAAATTTCGCCCATACCTTTACGGCCGTTCTTTCGCCGTTGTTACTGACCACCATGCCCTTTGTTCGCTTTCTTCCTTGAAAGACCCGTCTGGACGCTTGGGGCGTTGGGCGCTTCGCTTGCAAGAGTACGACATCCGCGTCATGTACTGCTCCGGTCGCAAGCACTCCGACGCTGATGCGCTCTCTCGCTCCCCACTGACGCCTGATTTGGCGTCGTTGTCAGCTTCCTCGTCCACCCTGTCACTGTTCACCATCACTGACATGCTCACAGAGCAGCGCAAGGACCCATCCCTTGCAATGTTACTTGAATACCTTGCTGCTCCATCTGATGTCCCTTCGACACGAGCACTGCGTCGCCAAGCAACCCACTTTTCAGTGCGGGACAACATTCTATATCGCCGAAACTACATGCCCGACGGACGCAAATGGCTCCTCGCTATACCTCGTCATATGCGCTCTCACGTCTGCGCGTCTTTTCACGCTGACCCCCTAAGCGCTGATGCCGGCGTCCTCAAAACTTACACAAGGTTGCGTCAGCGCTATTATTGGAGAGGCATGTACAATTTTGTGCAAAAGTACATTCAGTCTTGCACTACATGCCAACGAGGCAAGACACCTGCACAGCATTTCACAGGACCGTTGCAGCCGCTACCATGCCCGTCTCGTCCGTTCAACCGCGTCGGCATCGACCTCTACGGCCTGTTTCCATGCAGCGGGCGTGGAAATCGGTGGATTATTGTCGGCGTAGATCACCTTACTCGCTACGCTGAGACTGCAGCACTGCGAGCAGCGACCGCCCGTGACGTTGGATTTTTCATCCTTCACAATTTTGTTCTTCGCCACGGTGCTCCCCGAGAATTACTGAGTGAGAGGGGCCGTGTCCTCCTGTCGGAGGGCATCCAAGCCCTCCTCGCTGAGTGGAGGATAATTCATCGCAAATCGACCGCGTACCATCCCCAAACCAACAGTCTGACCTAGCGCTTCAATCGCACATTTCGCGACAGGTTGCGGATGTATATTTCATCCGACCACTCCAACTAGGACACCGTACTCCCTTTTGTTACGTTCGCGTACAACACCGCGACGCAAGCGACCACCGGCTTTCCCCCCTTTTTCCTTGTGTATGGCCGTGAGCCTTCATGCCCTTTGGACACCATACTGCCGTACCAACCTGACGCTACAGAGTATACTCCGCTTTCCGAAGTCGCCAAATATGCTGAAGATTGCCGTCAGCTGGCACGTGCCCTGACTAGTGAGACTCAAGAACGTCAAAAGACAACACATGACCGTGCTCATCAACCACCGCACAACTTTGCTCCAGGTTCGCTTGTGTGGCTTTGGATGCCAGCCCACATTCCTGGCCTTTCTTCCAAATTCCTGGCGCGTTATCACGGTCCATACCGTATAATCGAGGCCTCTTCACCGGTCAACTACATCGTCGAGCCACTCACAGTGTCACCAGACCTGCGTCGTCGTGGGCGAGAGACAGTACATGCCAACTGCCTGAAACCGTACTACGACCCGCTCGTCTTCTCCGCGCCCTGAGTCGCCAGGATGGCTACGCTTTGCTCCCGGGGCATTGTAATGAAGCAGACGCGCCCCTGTGTATGTGCCGTCTGAAGAGGAAGACGAAGGGCCATGTCGTGATCTCGAGCGACCCCCGTGCTTCGGACAGCCCTTGCAGTGCCTTGATTTACCTAGCGCTCCACAACGTTGTGGAATTGATTTACATAGTGTTCCACAACGTTGTGGAACGCTACGTAAATCAAGGCACTGAAAGGGCTGTCCGAAGCACGGGGGTAGCTCGAGATCACGGCACGGCCCTTCGTCTTCCTCTTCAGACGGCACATACAAAGGGGCGCGTCTGCTTCATTACAATGTATATATATATATATATATATATATATATATATCTTGCTACATCGGTGAAGGCTTGTTTCATAACTTAATCCTGTTTAAGCTCCGTGCGATATTTAGGACGCTTTTTATGTTTGTCTGTTGAATTTTTTACTTTTTTGGTATAAAACACGATAGGTCAGCCACTTAGTTATAGCCACAATAATAATTATGTGTGTCCGAGTCTGTCTGAGTCAAATTTGTTAGCCTTTGAATAATTCATGAGACTGCAGTGACTCCTCTGACTCCTCCAACTGTGGATTCATTCACCGCGACGATAGCAGTAGATATAATTGGCTAATAATGCTTTCAGCCTTCTCAAGAGCAGCTTCTTTGCTCTGCAACAATCTCTTCATTCACCACAGCACCGGTAGCTGTTGACTCTTAAATACATGCCTCTTCAATACAGTCACTGTAGCACACAGCATGATGCTCAAAATGGAATGCACCAAGTTTGCGTGATAGTGCCGTTGATAGTGCCATCCGCCTCCCAATGCCAAACTGTAGCTGCTCGCCCGCCACCGCCACAAGTAATCGAACTGACAGTTGGACCAGATGGTACTCGACTGCCATGGGTATTTGAACAAAGCGCACAGGCCGACTGCGCGGGTAGCCCACATCCACACTAGCACGAGTAGTTGAACGTGTAGCTTGATCAGGCATAGTAGTGACTAAGCGTAATACGCTGCCCAAATAGTCGGTCTCTATTAGCCGGAAGCAATTGTTTGACTAGGCGTAGTAGTAACTATGAGTATGAATACGGGTTAATTGTTCCTGAGCCAGAAATATTATTTTACAACTACCGGTATTTTGTAAGTGCAAAATGTGTGGGACACCACTAGCTTCCAGGTTTTACTATATATGCACTGCCCACCACGAAGACGCTCGCACCATAAATATGGAGGGCCTTTCAGTCTCCGGTGCCGCACACCACCGACATAGCGCCGCTGTTGTCAGAACAATCGAAGTGGGTCACACGCGATAGCAAAGTGCACAAGGTGTAGCTTAAACCACACTCTGCGACATTCGCGAATAATGTCACCAAGTGTGCCCTCGGTTCTGTCATCAGCAACAATTCAACTTGTTCACTCGTGTTTTCAGCTACGCACTTCGTGTACAGATGCAGCGAGGCTGCCACATTTTGCACTGGTTATAATCATCACTTTTCTAGGTACCCGCCGCCATAACGCAGTGGCTATGACTTTGCGCAGCTCAGCTAGAGGTCATGGCTGCAATCCCGGTCGCGGTGAACGAATTTCAATGGGGGTGACATGCAAAAAACATTCGTGTACCTAAATTTACTTCCAAGTTAATTAACCCCAGGAGAGCAAAATTATTCATATTCAGATCGCGCTTTGGGGAAGTAAAACCCAATAATAATTATTATGCTTAGTTTCAATACATTTGTAGCACACAATTATTGCAATATTTTCTGCAAAAACATCTACATAAGGCGATTCTCCCGACATTTTCTGACATACCGTTTCGACGCCTCCTACACAGGTTCTTTCCAGTTTGTTGTTATTTGAATCATCATGAACATGACACAATTTTATGTGGATCTTTGCAACTCTGATTTCGGGAGGGGGGTGGTAGGGTCAAGGCGTTGACAATAGATAGATGTCTTCTGTTCCTCTGCCGCACCGATATCTTTCTTTTCATATCCCGAACAGAGCTGCTCTACTGCGAGGGCGTTCGTTGCACCCGCCAGTGCGTTCGTGAACATGGCGAGTGGTCAACAGGCTACTGCAAGGGCTCCCGCTGCTTCTGCACCGCCGACCGAGAGTGGCTTCGGAACCTAAGCCGTAGGAGTGTCCCGGAACCACTGCCACAATTCGCTCTCACACAGTGAAGAACGGAAAGATATGCGATACTGCAATCCGCTTCCGAACAGACAATCGTTGGGCATGAACCATTTAAAAAAAGAACACTTGTCCGTTCATTCGTTATTTATGCATCGTGCAATAGAGGAATACCTAATCGAATAGTTGCACCTGACGCTTTGGAATAGCTCATAAACATACAAATGCGCAACAGGAAGAACTCCTTCGCCTTTATCGTTGTTTCAAACATCGTACCATCCGAATTTACTAATATAAATGCGGACAACTGGACGCGATGGCAACCTCTAGAAGCGCCGACGGCGCAATTTTTCTTGTGCCAAAAGTGAGATCACGTGACATCGCGTCGCCTCGGCGATTCAATCCAGCAATTCAGGAGGTTTATTTTATTTTGATTTTTCCCAAACGATGGCCTTTGTCGTTGAACTCTGCTGATTACCGTACTAGAAAAGTACAAAAGAAAAATGCTCGGGACCGTCTAAATTCCTTGTGATATGCTCACGGCAGTATGTGTCCAACAAAGACCGGGACTATTTCATATTTGGGTCGGATTGATCGTTTTGAATCCAGCGACAATGCCTGACCTACCACAACGTAAACTGGTCTGAGAATTTGTCGGCAACCCTGAAGGGTTTGAGATCACTCTTCAAAATCTTGTAATCAGGCAGTTAACTTGCATGAGGTTGTCAGCGATGAAGAGCCAATTGGGCTACCGTTGTTGATAACTCTTGCAGAAGTGAAAACAAAAGAATAATTATTGGCCTCGTTTTTAAATTCTTTTTCATTAGCATTGCATCTGGAGAGAACTTTGACTACTACATTTCAAGTACTTCCAAAAATGCTTCACCGCGCTTTTTTTCCTTCAGGGTCGAAGTAGTAGTAGTAGCAGTACTAGTAATGATGCTAGCAGCACTGGTAATTATTGTTGCCGTTGTCTAAGATTTGTCTTTTGAAATAAAAAATTATGATACATCCGAGATTAGCGTGCAGGTAAAAGAGAAACATGCGAGTTCCGCCGAAAGAAAGCATCAGCTTTGAATGAATATTGAGCGAATTAAATACGGGATCAACGTAGGCTCTCATTCTACAACCTCCACTAATCAACACCCTAGTAGACCGAAGAGCTAGGCCAAATTAACAACTCGAAGCGCGCAAACAGTGAATAGGACAATTCAGTTCTGCGTAAAACAGCGGACAGGAAGTACAAAATTGCTGGCTATCTCGTAATGGAAAGTAGTTGAAAGCATGAAATGAAAGGGCAACTGGCAAAGCAGATTGGTTGGAGTTGATACCAACCACAATCTTAAGATGGGTGTAGTGCATGTTCGCCACGGCCCACCTCACCACACCTCACCGCGCCACGCCATACTGTGCACTAGTCCATTTGGGCACTGCCCAGCTAGCAGAAGAAAACCGGCTTAAGGTGGCACCACAGGCAGTCAAAGACGCCAGGGAGGCAGAGCGCACTGCCCAGCTAGAGAAAAATTGCCTCACGGAGGAGTCACGCAGCATGGCGCCATCTCTTGAGGTGATGCAAAGCCCGCGCCGCGGAACTCACGGACCGCTGGCGGTCAAAGAGAGCACAGACAACCCTGTCTAAGTGCCAGAAGATGACAGTTAAGTGTATTGTGTTGTGGATCTGCTTTTGAACGTCACTATTGGAAATGGTCGATAAAACTTTGGAGTACTAGAAGTTACAGCTTGAGTGATATTGTGAACAAGCATCGGGGACTGACTGACATGGGCACTGTAGCGTATGTAATGTGGTCTTAAAGCAAGGCTTGGGTCCAGAGACTGCATTTTCTTCAGTTTTCGCTGGGTGCCCGGAGGATTTCTTTTTCTTCTCGAAGCCTGCACGGATAACCTCGTTTGAGTGCACGGGTAACGGCTCTAGTGTTTCACTCAAGATGACGTGAAAGTCGTCGACAACGGGATCTATAAGCATACCATGCTTAAAAAAGAAACGTGTATCAGCAGGAAGCTACAAAGCAAACCACTGCGAGTGTCATCGTCATCATTTTACTCAACTGGCGTCTCCTTGCACGTGCGCCGGGAACAAAACATGCAGTTATGTCCGTTTTAACCATGAAATGCTTAAAATTTGTCCATCACGTGAGACACGTGAGAGAAGCTACAAGCGCTCAGCAAAGTGAAGTGAAGGACTGTTGTCCACACATTCATTGAAATCACCCATATACCATACGGAACAACATTCGTTTTAATATAAAAACAAGCTGAAAAATTATTATTATTATTATTTGTTTTGAACACATATACACATATACACAGGTATCAGGAAAGGGAAAGCGAGGAGCAGGCTGGCAACTGCCACCGGAAGGGGCACAACGCCTGCCTACTCTTCTGAAGGGAGGTGACAGCAACACAGAAATGGAAGATATGAAGGAGGGGAGGAAAAAGGAAAGAGGAAAGGAGAGCAACAGGACAAACCTAAAGACCAAAGTAGAACACTGCAACAGGACAAATCTAAAGACTAAAGTAGAACTCTGCAGCCGGAATTAAAGTGACGCCGCGTCGAACAGCCTCCACAATTATTAACGACATCCATGGCTAGTTCGCTATGCGGCTAATTGTATTCTCCATGATGAGACGCCAAGTAAAGCTACACGTAATCCCCGTTTCACCGGTAGTCGGCTCACAATGTACACTATAAGGTGTTTGAACCCGCCACCTCCTATCTTCGAAGGAAGAAGCGTTAGGGTACAGTACTGATCACACACAGTAGCGCCGGTCACTGAAGGACACGCTACTACGGAATGTCGAATGTTCATGCTACAAACGTGAACCTAAGTTAGTTAGTTCTATAAAGCTTAGTAGGGCGCGATGGGCCTGATCACGTTTAGATGCACAGCCACTGGTGTATAAACATTCCTCGAGTGTCGCACATCGCAGGCCAAGGAGATGATAGTTTCTCACTAGCGACATGCGCTGCGCACTGAAAGCGGGACACTCAAATATAAGGTGCTGAAGTGCCTCGTAGCAGCCACAAGACGTACACAATGGACTTTCCGCACGGCCTTGTCTGTATAAACGTTCGTGCACGTTCACGCAACCTACCCTCAGCTAAAGCAGTTGTGCTCTAGCGCGACGAGGCAAGCCTCGACCACGAACACGGGGCGGGAGCGTTCCATTTGCGACGCGCTGATCTGGATGCTGCTTGAGTAGGTGGCGACGAATCAGCAGACGAGCATCATCAAGCTTGCACAAAATTTCTGGGCAGTCACAGTTGTTATGAACGTAACTTGAAGCGAGCCGATCAGCCTCTTCATTTCCGGCGATTCCTATGTGTGAAGGTATCCATTGAGCAACGAGAGATACCCCACGTGATGTAATTTTGCTCGCAGAGTCATTAATACTGCGCACAAGTGGACAATCAAGCTCACTGCGTTGTAACCTGTTAAGGGCAGCACGGGAGTCCGTAAAGATGACAACCTTCGAAGTAATTAATTCCTCTTGCACGTATTTCAGTGCAACATTAATCGCTGCTAGTTCCGCAGTTGTTGACGAAGTTGGATGAGGTATTTGAAAGATACGTCGTACTTGAGTTGAAGGGCAGTAAAAAGCTGCAGAGGCGCCTTGACCGTCGTTGTGTACAGATGCATCTGTGAAAACTTGAAGATAATCTGGAAACTGTTCGAACAAGTGAGACTGAGCCAATTAGAATATTGCCGAAACAGCCATATCAGACTTTTTGTGCATGTCAGGGATTGTGAGGAAAATGGGGAATACGTGTTTCGTGATACCTTTTGCAGGCGGAAACGTATCTCAAGCAGCATGTTCCTAAATGGTAGTGATATCCATAAATAATGCCGCCATTTTTCCCATGCGAGATAATGGGCGGTGAATCAGACGACCAAGGAGCGATTGACCATTCGATGCGCGGTGCAGACGCTCAATATGATATAGAGCTCTCTGATCTGCTTGCAGCCTCAGGGGTAACTGATGCGTTTCAGTAAGTAATGCAATAGATTGCGCCTCACGAGGTAATCCAAGCATTAGTCGAAGGGCAATGCGATGATCTCGCTCCAGTTGGGCCATCAAACTAGGTGGTGTGTTCAAAATTGGTAATGCGTACAGCATGCCTGAGAGTACAGATGACTGGTACACCTGAAGAACCGTTGTTTGGTCGCAACCAGCACGTCGAGCACTCAAGGCGGCCACATCCTTAAGAAGGAAGTGTGATTTGCGTCGTACAGATTTAACGGCAGGACGCCAAGAGATGCGATCATCTACAATTAACCCCAAATAACGGTGTTGTCGCACCCAGTTTATAGGCGTTTCGTCAAGATACAGTCGGCTCATTGTTCGACGAGCGCGTTGTTTAGGGTGATATGCTATTGCAGCCGACTTAGCAGGTGATATGAGCAGGCCAACTTCACCCAAGTACTCCGAAGTAGCGTTGAGAGCTCTTTGCAAGCTTGCACGAAGCCGCGGACTAAGGTGCGAATGGCCGCTTATCCACAGAGCAATGCCATCTGCATAGACAGCTATGCTCACATGGAAGTCAGTGTCTCGAGGCAAACGACTTGGAAGCGCGGCGAGTACCGCGTAAAACAAAAGCGGCGATAATACGCTGCACTGTGGAGCACCGCACTTCACATTTCGGTATTCACTAGTTACTCCTCCGACACGCACTTTCATCCGGCGCTCCGATAGAAAATATGCACAAACTGGAGCAGACGACCCGAAATTCCCGCGGCTGCAGGAGCGAAAATAATCGCCTTATGTGGAACTGAATCGAAAGCTTGCTGTATGTTTAGGGAGAGCATGTAGGCGGAATGCTTGTTTTCTTTAGCAAATTCGAGTGCTGAGACAAGGTCTGATATGCTGTCCAGAGCCGAACGGCGGCGACGAAAGCCACTCATGACATCAGGGAAAAAATTCAGCTCCTCTAGCCTGACATCTAAGCGAAACAAGACCATTCGCTCCATTAACTTGATGATCTTTGAAGTTAGGGATATTGGTCGGTAGGACTTGAGGTGCCTTGCCGGACGCCCGGGCTTTCAAATTGGTATTACCACGGACGATTTCCACTCAGCAGGGATTATACCGGTTCTCCCTATTTCATTATACTCGTTCAATATACGGTCATGGAAACTCTTATCAACGTTCCGCAATGCTTGGTACGTAACAGCATCTGCGCCTGGAGCAGTGCGGCGTTTGGAGAGGCTCAGCGCGTGTCGCAGCTCCTCCAGAGTGAAAAATGCCTCGTCCATCTGGCAAGCTGGACCGTGGGAAGCGGTTACGGTGCTGTGACTTGTCAAAAAAGGAAAGTCGCTAATTGTGGTGTCACTGGATGCAGGAGAGACGAAAATGTCTGCAAATGACTCTGCTATTACTTTTGGTGACTGGCCAGTCGCTATGTTCAATGTAGCCGTAGGATTCTTGCAGATTTCAGGAGTGCGGAGAGCCTTCAGTATGCGTCTACATTTCCAATACCACTTCCAGTATGCAACGAACTACACAAAGCTTCCCAGCTCTTGCGACGAAGCTCTTTTGTATGCCGCCGTATGGCTGCATCAACGCGATTGTACATAGTCCAGTCGGTGCGTCGTTTAGAGCGCTGTGCCCGTCTATAAGCGCGCCGTCGACATGCGCGGAGCCGCAAAAGCTTTAGATCGGGATTTGGTTTGCCGATATTCCGTCTTCGTTCTACTGTAGCTTTTTGTAAGCACTCACTCATAAGTTTAAATAGGCTGTCTTGAGATGGTGCCTCTGAGATCAGCTGTCGGAACTTGTCCCAGTTAGTAACTGTATAAACGACATCCTGGCGACCCGCAGTATGTGTTGGTGTTAACCAAATGGGTAGGTGATCTGAGCCCCACGGGTCGGGTTCACATGACCAGGCTAAGCACACATCTCTCGTTGTTATCGCAAGGTCTATAGTCGAATGCTCCTTTCCTCTACCAATAAATGTAGATGAACCGTCATTCAGTATTTGGAGATCGTTCTTGATAATGAACTCGTTAATCTCTGCCCCACGATTGTCTTGGGGACGGCTACACCCTCGTGGATGGTGGGCATTAAAGTCTCCGCATAACACAAACGATGCACCACACCGAGACACTAAGCACTCAAGTAGCGAGGTATCGGAAGGACGTGTAGGCCTGTTGTATATGCTTGCTTCCGTCGTACACACACCTCTGAGGCTCACCGTAACAGCTACACACTCAAACTCTTCGTCACAGATGCCGTCTGTGTCAATAACCGCGAAGTCCAAGTCAGCACGAACGTACACTGATGCTTTTGAAGCATTACGCGTATGCGCCGCCTCCACACACTGGAAAGAGCCACAAGCCGGTTCCGCGCATCGAGTGTTACTGTGGACACCCACGAAGCCTGGCAATTGATATTCGTCTTTCCTTACGTTAGTTTCCTGAAGCGCTATAGCGTCTGGTGGAGTCTTTATAGCGACTAGTCGAAGGGCTAAATCAGCGTGCCGCGGTCGCATCGACCTGACATTCCACTGCAGCACAAAGGGGCGAGGCTGCGGACAACTGTTCGAATTGTTTCCGGTAAAACGTCTAGCGAAGGCCGTCGAGGACAGGAACGAGTACCTCCAAAAGTTGCTCTCCTGCTGACGCTGCTGGTGTCTGGGGACCGGCGATTAGAGATCTGATGACGTTGACAAACATCTTTAGAAGATTGACAAGTTGCACATCGTCGTTGGCTGATACCGGTTTAAGTACTGTGTTGCAGTGCTTTCCACCGTGGTCGAAGTCTTTGTAGATACTTGTTCCGGCGTTGTTGATGGAAGCGCTGGCCACGATGTGTCTGCGAGGCAGAAGGTCCGCCCGCCTACTTTCTGATGTGTTGTTTCTTTGTCGCTCTTTGAACGCGCTGCTTTTCCAGTCGCTGGGGCAGCACTACGGCGATGGGAGCTCTCATCTCCTGCTGCCTTCTTTATGGCTTTTTCTTTTAGTGCCTTTAGTTCATTCTTCAATGAGGGACATCCTTTATCCGTTGCCAAATGTTCACCATTACAGTTAGGGCACCGATATGCCTGACTTTCACAGGAATCTACCTGGTGATTCCCACCGCATTTGGCACAGACCAGATCTCTGGTGCAAAAGCCCTGAACATGACCAATCTTGAAACATTTATGGCATTGCAAAGGCCGTGGTACGAAAGGTCGAACAGGATAGCGCAAAAGTCCAGCCTTTATATGACTAGGCAGCTTTCCAGAGGCGAAAAGTATCTTCATGCACTTTGACGTGCCCAGCCTTCGAACGCTAATTATTTTGCATGGTGGCGTGCAAACGATCATGTTCTTAAAAACGTCGTCTTTCAGATCCAAGTCCACATCAGATACGACACCAACCACTACATTTGCACCCTGTGGTATGTAGGGACGTGTGTGGACCCCACAGATTTCAGACAAACCAAGTAGAGTTTGCACCATCTTATCGTCAGTCGTGTCAACGGCAATGACATTTTTCCAGGGGTTCACCCGAACCTCTTGGATTATTCCAGGGGCAAGTTTGAAGAAGAAATCATTAAGTTTCTGTCGAGAGATAGCATTCAGGCTTACCATCGCGTCGATGGGAATGAAAGCTACTGTCGTAGTCTTGATGGTGCTGTATATGATAGTCCCTCCACTTGAGGACGACGCCGGAGACGTCCGTCGTGGGCGGCGGTGCTTGACAGGTATGAAAGCATCCGAATCTTGCGATCTTGGGTCAGCTCGGAATCAGTAGCGTCGGACCCTACTGCCGAACTGAGCCGTTTCCGAGCCGCGGGCGGTCTATGCTGACCGCCAGACGCGTCCAAGACCATATCTTCCATGGCATGCTCCGCGGGGAGGATCTCCCAGCAGAGTAGAAGACTTCATGGTTCAGCACAAACGTCGTCGCCTATTGCTGATGCACGAAAATAATATAAACAAGGAAAAACTGCAGCACCAGAAGAAAACCAGCAACCGAGCACAGTAACTTCGTCGTCGTCCACCTAGTATCGCAACCATCAATAAAGCATGGCATACCCCCCTCGGCAAATCTAGTGGCGGTTAACACCAAAGGCCGTGGGTTCGACTCCCACCAAAGGTCGAGGGTTTCAATGCCTTACTTAACTTTATAATAATTAAATGTGGCTAATTAACTTCACCTTAAAGGCAACGGTCGTGGATTCTAGTGGCCTAGTGAACTCCTTTTTAAACCTGCTTTATCACGAACCTGGCAACGTTTAACGCTAGAACGTTATCTAGTGAGGCGAGTCTAGCAGTGCTATTGGAGGAATTAGAGGGCAGTAAATGGGATATAATAGGGCTCAGTGAAGTTAGGAGGCCAAAAGAAGCATTTACAGTGCTAAAAGCGGGCGCGTCCTGTGCTGCCGGGGCTTAGCAGAGAGACGAGAACTAGGAGTCGGATTCCTGATTAATAAGAACATAGCTGGTAACATACAGGAATTCTATAGCATTAGCGAGAGGGTGGTATGTCTTGTTGTGAAACTTAATAAGAGGTACAAAATGAAGGTTGTACAGGTCTACGCCCCTACATCTAGTCATGATGACCAGGAAGTCGAAAGCTTCTATGAAGACGTGGAATCGGCGATGGGTAAAGTCAAAACAAAATACAGTAGACTGATGGGCGATTTCAATGCCAGGTAGGCAAGAAGCAGGCCGGAGACAAGTCAGTGGGGGAATATGGCATATGCTCTAGGAATAGCAGAGGAGAATTATTAGTAGAGTTTGCAGAACAGAATAATATGCGGATAATGAATACCTTTTTCCGCAAGCGGGTTAGCCGAAAGTGGACGTGGAGGAGCCCGAATGGTCCGACTAGAAATGAAATCGACTTCATACTCTGCGTGAACCCTGGCATCTTACAAGATGTAGACGGGCTCGGCAAGGTGCGCTGCAGTGACAGTGATGGTAAGAACTCGAATTAGCCTTGACTTGAGGAGGGAACGGAACAAACTGGTACATAAGAAGTCAATCAATGAGTTAGCGGTAAGAGGGAAACTAGAGGAATTCCGTATCAAGCTACACAACAGGTATTCGGCTTTAACCCAGGAAGAGGACCATAGTGTTGAAGCAATGAACGACAATCTTATGGGCATCATTAAGAAGTACGCTATAGAAGTCGGTGGTAACGCCGTTAAACAGCAAACCAGTAAGCTATCGCAGGAGACGAAAGATCTGATCAAGAAACACCAATCTATGAAGGCCTCTAACCCTACAGCTAGAATAGAACTGGCAGAACTTTCTAAGTTAATCAGCAAGCGTAAGACAGCGGACATAAGGAACTATAATATGGAGAGAATTGAACAGGCTCTCAGGAACGGAGGAAGCCTAAAAGCAGTGAAGAAGAAACTAGGAATAGGCAAGAATCAGATGTGTGCGTTAAGAGACAAAGCCCGCAATATCGTTATTAATATGGATGAGACAGTTCAAGTGGCTGAAGAGTTTTATAGAGATTGATACAGTACCAGTAACATCAACGACGATAAGGTGAGAGAGAATAGTCTAGAGGAACTTGAAATCCCACAAGTAACACCGGAAGAGGTAAAGAACGCCTTGGGAGCTATGCAAAGGGGGAAGGCAGCTGGGGAGGATCAGGTAGCAGCAGATTTGTTGAAGGATGGTGGGAACACTGTCCTAGAAAGATTGGCCGCCCTATACACACTATGCCTCATGACCTCGAACGTACCGGAATCTTGGAAGAACGCTAACCTAATCCTAATCCATAAGAAAGGGGACGCCAAAGACTTGAAAAATTACAGACCGAACAGCTTACTGTCCGTTCCCTACAAAGTGTTTACTAAGGTAATCGCAAATAGAATCAGGAATACCTTAGACTGCTGTCAACCAAAGGACCAGGCAGGATTCCGTAAAGGCTACTCAAGAATAGACCATATTCATACTATCAATCAGGTGATAGAGAAATGTGCAGAATATAGTGAACCCTTATATATAGCCTTCATTGATTACGAAAAAGCATTTGATTCAGTCGAAACCTCAGCAGTCATGAAAGCACTACGGAATCAGGGTGTAGATGAGCCATATGTAATGATACTGGAAGATATCTATAGCGGTTCCACAGCCACCGTAATCCTCCACAAAGAAAGCAAGAAAATCCCAATAAAGAAAGGCGTCAGACAGGGATATACGATATCTCCAATGCTATTCACAGCATGTTTACAGGAGGTATTCAGAGACCTGGAGTGGGAAGAATTGGGGATAAAAGTTGATGGAGAATACCTTAGAAACTTGCGATTCGCTGATGATATTGCCTTGCTTAGTAACTCAGGAGACCAATTGCAATGCATGCTCACTGACCTGGAGAGGCAAAGCAGAAGGGTGGGTCTGAAAATTAATGTACAGAAAACTAAAGTAATGTTTAACAGTCTCGGAAGAGAACAGCAGTTTACGATAGGTAGCGAGGCACTGGAAGTGGTAAGGGAATACATCTACTTAGGGCAGGTAGTGACCACGGATCCGGATCATGAGACTGAAATAACCAGAAGAATAAGAATGGGCTGGGGTGCGTTTGGCAGGCATTCTCAAATCATGAACAGCAGGTTGCCACTGTCCCTCAAGAGGAAAGTGTATAACAGCTGTGTCTTACCAGTACTCACCTACGGGGCAGAAACCTGGAGGCTTACGAAAAGGGTTCTGCTGAAATTGAGGACGACGCAACGAGCTATGGAAAGAAGAATGATAGGTGTAACGTTAAGGGATAAGAAAAGAGCAGATTGGGTGAGGGAACAAACGCGGGTAAATGACATCTTAGTTGAAATCAAAAAAAACAAATGGGCATGGGCCGGACATGTAATGAGGAGGGAAGACAACCGATGGTCATTAAGGGTTACGGACTGGATTCCAAGGAAAGGGAAGCGTAGTAGGGGGCGGCAGAAAGTTAGGTGGGCGGATGACATTAAGACGTTTGCAGAGACAACATGGCCACAATTAGTACATGACCGGGGTAGTTGGAGAAGTATGGGAGAGGCCTTTGCCTTGCAGTGGGCGTAGCTAGGCTGATGATGATGATAATAATGATGATCATGTTCGCTATCGAACATGATAAGCGAACGACCGATTAGGACTGAGCTTAAACAGCGAGAATAAAACAAGGACACAAGAAAACAAATACCACAGACAAGTGCTGACTGCCAACTGGAAGTTTGTTTGACATTCACCAGCCATCTATGCCTTATTCAGCATAGGCCTGCGCACATCTAGTCGCAAAAATATCTGCAAATCACCAACATCATAATCGTTCATCCAAGAACGCAATTTCTTTTCCCGACAGGGCAAGAGAGGGAGTGCTCACACATTTATCTCCTTCCTTTCTAATGTGATAAGCCTCTACTATTTCCCTTGCCCTCTTACGTTTTCCTTTCCCGGTGAATTTCGTTTTTTTCAAATATGGGAGTGGAGTGACACTTCTTACAGTGTCCTGCTAATGACTCATATAGTCATTAGTTAGGTTATTGCTGTGTTGACGAGCTGTTTCATTGAAACACTGTCCCGTTTGACATATATAAGTTTTTCCACAGCTGAGCGGTATCTGATAGATAACGTTGCGCCTGCACTCAGTGAAACGGGATTTATGTTTTGTGATGCACAGGGGCCTTTCGCGCTTTTTCATACGATTACATATCGAGGACAGCTTACATGGGGCACTGAAAAGCAAATTAATGTTAACTCTATCGGAAAGTTTCTTTAGATTGTGTGACTTGTTTAAGTATTTCACCACGTGCGCTTGTCTCTTGTTTTTATTCTTTTATTTTTGGGTAATGTCGGAACTTTTCTTTTTCTACAAGATGGCTTCACATACAGAAGTGATCACAGAACTGGGAAAGCCTGCGTTCTGTAATCGCGCTATCTGATTTAAAAAGGTTTGATTGCACTCATGCTCACACGACTTACTAAGTGCTGCCTTAATGCACGTGGTTGCTATGCCTCTCTTAATCAATTTAGAGTGTGCGCTGTCATAGCGCAACAAGGTTTTCTTAGATCTGGGGATGATAACCTAGTTGGGCTACGACAGCGCACACTCTAAATTGATTAAGAGAGGCATAGCAACCACATGCATTAAGGCGGAATTTAGTAAGTCGTGTTAGCACGAGCGCAATAACGTTTTTTTTTAATCAGATAGCGCGATTACAGAACGCAAGCCTTCCGAGTTCTGTGATACTGGGAATACTGTGATATGAGAATACTGTGTGTGGGAATTCTGGGATACTGATACTGGGATACTGGCAGTTCTGCGATACGTTTATATTGGCTGGATCAAGCTCAACAGCTTTGATAATGACATCGGGCTGCGTGAAGATGAGTAAGAGGCACAATGCTTACGCATACTTTCGCATGCTTACTTACGCATGCTTACGTGGCGCATGCTTAAGCATGCTTACGTAAGCATACTTACGCATGCTTACGCAACTACCATTCGAATTTATGCATCATTTTTCTTCTTACCGCTTCCATGTTCTTCGTCTTACGTGCTGCCATGCACTTAACATTTGTCCGAGGAAGAGGGTGCCACTAGTTTGAGTATGAGGGGAGAATGTGCAAAGCTAGCTGCTACATACTTTCAGTGACTATGTGTATTACCTGCCGCTTCAATTTCTTGCGTGCCGAACAGCCTAGTATTCTGATGAATTTGAATCTTTTGAAATTTCGTTTCAAGCTTATTACCGTCCACTCGTGTAAGATAACTCTGTTACTTGGTCGAATGAGCTTCGTTCTGTTTGTCTTGCCAAAAGCACCTCCTTGTTGTGACACTCGCAGGCCATATTGTTGATTTCACCTGGCGGCTTTCTTTTTGATAGCACATATGTCATCTTCGTTATCTTTCTTGTTGCGGTGGAAATACATTTTGGCAACGTCAACAATTTGAAACGCGCTTATAAGTGCGCAGTCACTAGCGCAGTGGTTCAACGTATGCTCTTGGCAGGCACGAGCAGAAACCAAAAGGGAAACAAAAAAAGCAAGAACTTGGCCGTTCGCCGTTTATTGTAATATTTTGTGGCTTCTAGATTAAAGGCACGGATCATCGATTTAGACGAAATCTAATTAGCGTAGCACATTCCTAGGCTGCGTGATACTGTGTACATGATGGTTCAGGGAAATCCCTGTTATTTCGTACATAGCAACACCACTTTCCTAAAGCTTGGCACAAGCTTTGTGTGTATAGGTTTGTTGCCGGCAAACGAAAAAGTACTTAGACGCACCACTGGAGTTGTCTAAGTATGCGTGAGCATACCCCCCAATTTCGAGTTGGACCGCCCCAAAATTTCAGTTTGCCGAACCCTAATATAGGCTTCCCCACGGAATTTCTGGGGAGCCCTGTGTAATCCCGTGGGTATGCATAAATCTGATGATTTGGATGTCCTTTATATCAATGTTATAGTTCTTCGGTTTCAATTGTTCCTTATCACTTATACAGCTACCAGTTATCTACATTTGTACTACTATAAAAATTAAATCCTTTAGCTTGGCAAATTAGCATTACTTGGCAGATACAATTCATTACAGGTTTCGCGGGACAGATTTTCATGGGTTTTCGCCCGAGAATGCTTACTCATTAGTACTGTGTTTCCGATTAATGTGAATGTAACCAGTTCAAAATAGTTTGAACTTCTCTTCTGTCCCAATATATTTGCTGCATGTGGGAGTTTTTTTTTTTTTGATACCTTTAGCAAACACCGAGGCGAAGTCATCGAATTGGACAAAAAGGTTGGCCTGCACCTGCCTGAGCAGCTACACTACGCAGTCTATCGTCGCACTGCCTAATCCTCGGAGAAGTTATGGAAGCACAAAAGATTCAGACATCCCCTTCCCGGTGATTAGGCCAGAGCGCAAACTTCATCCGGTCGTCGTAGGGAGCGAAGGAAATGGCGCCGCCGGCAAACAAGAGCTACTTCGCTGCTCCGGTAAACAAAGCTACCTCCCATCGGCGACAACTTCCCATGGTAACAACCATCCAGCAAACCTCAGCGCTTCGTTTGGGACCGGGAGATTGCTAGGACCCCATAAGCAGAATTATCTGTCATCTTCCGATTCGCTCCTGACGCTAATGAGCTCGCGAAAGCGACATGTTTCGGCCACGCGTCTTTTTGTTGTGTTTTTTTCGCGCTTGAGCTTTTTTATAGCTTTCTGGAAGCGCTAAACATCACCGATTAACCTGGCAGGAACAAAGCTGTGCCGAAATTGCAGGACTGTCTCTTACACAGGGAAGCCCTACAGCTTCTTGCGTTCCGCGTTCAGTCACACATAGATACTATCAGCAAAAGTGCATCGTCAGCTGTAATTGCTCTTCGTCTCATTAAATGATTAGAATATGGCATTAAAGCGAATCCAGAACACGCAGTTTCACATGCTTATCACGTCCAAATGAGGCGTATGGGTACCTGCAACCGATACCAGGTCGTCCTTGGATCTTGTCAAACTTATAGGGGATATTATTAGCCATCCAGGTTCCACACCCTCTACGAAAAATCACTTAGTCTATACCGCTTAGGATTCACTACATCCTGGGAAAAATCACATTAAAATGGGGACTTTAATAATTTATTTTTACATTGCCGCTTCCTTGCAGATATTTTATTTTTACGACAGCGTAAGAAAACAACTTAATCTAGTGCGTAAGAATCGCTTATATTTTGTCTAGAAATACTTTCATCTTCATCCATAATATTGTTGCAGGAAGAAAGTAGGCCCACGAGTGTAAAATAATGTATATTTACAATTGAGGTATATGGCGTTCAGGAAACTGCCAAACTTCGTCTTCCTCTAGTCTAATTCAACTTCTTCCTTCCCTTCACCGTAACATCACCTTCCGGGCGGAGTAGCTCCGTCCCGATGCAAGTATAGAGCCTCACTTACTGGGGGGACATAGGGCTTGAGCCTGACGACGTGAACAACATCGCTGGTGACGTTGGGAGGCACTGAAGGCTGACGGACTGGGGCGATCTTGAACGTCACGTCGCACACTTGGCGTAAGATCTGGTACGGAGCAAAATAACGGGAAAGTAGTTTTTCCGACAAGCCGACGCGACGTGAAGGCATCCAGAGAAGGACAAGAGAACCAGGTGAAAAATGGGAGTCTCGCTGCCGAAGGTCGTAGCGTCGCTTTTGAGAAGCTTTCGAGACTGTGAGGCGATGACGGGCGACTTCTCGGGCCTGGGCGGCTAAGTCAATAGCATCGTGAGCATAAACAGTGCTGGGTGATTGTACTGCGGAAGGTAGCAAAGTGTCAAAGGGCAACGTGGAGTCGCGGCCATAGAACAGGTAAAATGGTGAAAATCCGGCAGCGTCGTGACGGGACGAGTTGTATGCGAAAGTGATGTATGGTAAAGCGACGTCCCAGTCGCGGTGATCGTCGGAAACGTGCACGGCTAGCATTTCAGTTAGCGTGTGGTTGAGTCGCTCGGTGAGGCCGTTCGTTTGAGGGTGGTACGCGGTAGAAATCTGGTGTTCTGTAGAATAGGAGCGGAGCAGATCGTCGACGACCTTCGATAGAAAGTAGCGGCCGCGATCCGTCAGCAACTGGTGAGGGGCGCCGTGGTGTAGGATGAAGTCGTATAGTAAAAAGTCGGCGACATCCGTAGCGCAGCTGGTTGGTAGCGCTCGTGCGATGGCATATCTCGTGGCATAATCTGTTGCTAGAGCAATCCATTTGTTTCCTTTCATGGAAGTTGGAAAGGGGCCAAGGAGGTCTAGGCCCACACGGAAGAAGGGCTCTGTAGGGATATCAATTGGTTGCAGCAAACGAGCTGGAGGTATAGCAGGCGTCTTCCGGCGCTGACACAGGTCGCAAGAAGCGACATAACAGCGCACACAGCGATAAATGTCGGGCCAGAAGAAGCGGTGCCGCAGGCGGTCGTATGTACGAGTGATGGCCAGATGTCCAGCTGTAGGAGCGTGGTGAAGTTGCTGGAGCATGGCGAGTCGAAGGTGCTTGGGAATGACTAGGCGGAGCTCCGGGCCGTCAGGACGAACGCTACGACGATATAAAGTTCCATCGCGCAAGGTGAACATCCGGAGGGACGGGTCATTGGGCGAGGAGCTTAGGCGTTCCATAAGTGTTCGAAGAACAGGATCTTTGCGCTGCTCGTTACCAATATGGAGGAAGCAGGAGAGGGATAGAACACTGATGTCCGAGTCTGCATCGGTATCGTCCGATTGATCCACGGGATTGCGGGACAGGCAGTCAGCGTCTTTATGCAGGCGCCCAGACTTATACATAATAAAATATGTATATTCTTGTAGACGCAGTTCGCAACGTGCAAGTCGTCCAGTTGGGTCCTTCAAAGAGGAGAGCCAGCAGAGGGCGTGATGAACGGTTACGACGCAGAAGCTCCGACCGAAAAGGTACGGCCGCAATTTCGCGACCGCCCATACGAGCGCGAGAAATTCTCTCTCAGTAATGGAGTAATTTCGCGCGCGCGTGGAAAGAAGGCGGCTAGCGTAAGCGATGACATGGTCTTGGCCCTGTTAACGCCGAGCGAGGACAGCGCCGATGCCATGACCACTCGCGTCAGTTCGTACTTAAGTGGGCGCAGATGGATTAAAGTGTGACAGAATTGGGGAAGTTGTAAGCCGCTCAATCAGGGCTGAGAAGGCTTTCTCCTGCAGTGGTCCCCAAGAGAAAGAGACGTCTTTCTTAAGAAGGTCAGTGAGAGGGTGAGCGATGTCGGCAAAATTTTTCACAAATCGCCGGAAATAAGAGTATAAGCCCTGAAAACTACGGACATCGTTTGTTGAACGAGGTACAGGAAAATTTCGCACGGCGTGAACTTTCTGTGGATCAGGTTGGATTCCGGCGGGCGTTTACGAAATGGCCGAGGTTGTTAATTTCACGGCCACCGAAATGGCACTTGGAGGAGTTTAGCTGAATGCCAGCCCTGCGAAACACGGAGAGTATGATTATGAGGCGCCGCAGATGGCTCTCAAAGTTCGGCGAAAACACAATCACATCGTCGAGGTAACAGAGGCATGTAGACCACTTCAAGCCGCACAAGAGAGAGTCCATCATGCGCTCGAATGCAGCTGGCGCATTGCACAAAACAAAGGGCATGACTTTAAATTGATACAGACCATCCGGTGTGACGAAGGCGGTTTTCTCGCGGTCCATCTCATCGACGCTAATCTGCCAATAGCCGGAGCGGAGGTCTATTGATGAAAAGTATTGGGATCCGTGAAGGCACTCAAGAGCGTCATCAATGCGAGGCAGGGGATAAACATCCTTCTTTGTTATGCTGTTGAGGTGACGGTAGTCAACGCAGAAGCGCCACGAGTTGTCTTTTTTCTTTACTAAGAAAACCGGCGATGCCCACGGGCTACTGCAAAGTTCAATGATGTCCTTGTACATCATCCTGTCTACCTTTTTCTTATGATGGCCCTTTCTGTTGCGGAGACATTATATGGCCGCCTATGAATGGGGCTGGTGTCACCGGTGTTGATGCTATGCGTGACAACAGATATCTCGCCAGGTAAACGGTCGTCCAAATCAAAGATGTCTCGATAAAATGACAGGAGGTGACGAAGAGCTGCTGTTTGCTCGGAAGGAAGGTCATGGGTGATCAACTTAGAAACATCGTCTGCAGGCGTCGAGTACGGAGGAGTGGGAGACAAACGTACGTTGGTACTCAGGAAGGATTCAGAGGTCAAAGAAGAAACCTCAAATACTTCCAAAGGACTGATATGCGCTATGGCAATACCGTGTGGCAGCACATGCGACGAAAATGCAAAAATGAGGATGGGCACCCGAGTGCAGTTTTCGCGGATATGGATTACGGTGCTCGGTAGGGCAATATTGCGCGACTAAAGCACATCAGTAAGCGGCGACACGACGTACTCGCCATCAGGTACGGGGGGACAGGGCGTCAGGAGGACATTTGTAGCCGCTTGTGGAGACAGCCTTGCAAACTAGGCAGACCATAAGCGGTGTGAAGCACAAGTTGTTGCGTCGGCAGGAAGCGGCAGATCCAACTGTACAACACCTGCGGAGCAGTCAATTTGGGCAGAGTGCTTTGAAAGGAAGTCGAGGCCGAGAATTAGGTCGTGCTGACAGTGTTCAAGGACGATAAATAGAACAACGGTATAATGGCCCCCGATGGTCACACGTGCTGTGTACATTCCAAGGACAGGTGAAGTACTCCCAATGGCCTAGTAGGCACAACAGAAAGAAGTGGTGAAAATATAGAACATTTGCAGTACAATACAAGAATAGAAAATTAAACTATAAGGCACTTTGAACAGCGATCTTGAATTAGTGCTGTCACAAATTGAGACTGTGGAGGCGAGAAGACCATTCAGTGGCTGTTCTTTGTAGAAAGGAAGAATGGCACATCACTTCTGTGTTGATGGTTGATGCGAGACGAGATGTAACTTGGTGTGGTAAAAATGTAAAAAGAGAAGGGTTAAAGTAGCATATTCTATGAAAAAGACAGAGACGAAAGTACTTGCGACGTAACCAAAGGTAAGGTAGACCTAGTGCTATTTTCATCGACGGGACGCTAGAATGACGTGAATAATTGGTGAGAATAAAACATGCGGTGCAGTTCTAAATGCTTTCAAGGGAAATAGCAAGACTGGCATGAGCAGGGACCCATATGGATTGTTGTTGCGGATAACGCTAGCTTTTCTACGTGAAAGGACATAAAATGCTTTCGCATTAAAAATCCACTATATAAACACATTGCTCAACGTGCGGGCGGGTACACGGTACTGAGATTTATGCACGAATGCATTCAACACTCTTCAGTTCTCGATTTAACCCCCTTCTTCGAGCAAAATCCCACGTTATGTGTGGTGTATACCTTTAACATAGAGTGTTTTGTTCAAAAAGGGTGCTAAAAGGGTGCGTGCACGGGAATAAATGCAGTAAACACCCCTATGTACACCCATTTGGGGTTAAAATGTTTAATGTGTGGGATACTAGAAATATTTTCAATAGCTTTAAGTTAAAGAGCCTAAAGTTCAAAAAGAAAGATGTCCCGAGTGAGTAAAGAATGGAGCTCCAAATCGGCACGCTAGCAAAAGGATTGATACCCTAGGCACTTCCACTGCTCTATATTTCCGGACCATGGATGGAAATACCGTGGCGTATGTCATTTACATACAAGTGGTAGAAAACCCGAGTGAAGTAAATTTAAGGGCTATCAATATAAATATAAGGCGATAATGCAACCACAAGACTGTTATTTACTGATCGTGGGAAGCTGGAGCGAGGACCGGTAGATCTTGAAATTAATGCACCTCTTCTCCGTTTTAGTGGCTTTTATATGGATCAGAAGGTTAAGCTGTGGCAAAATAAGGCATCAGTGACCTATGTTCCCTGGTCTACAGCGCACAACCAATCAAGGTCGCCATTAAATAACCTGCAGGGTACTGTGGGCTCTTTTGATGGCAAACATCCTTGCCATATTCCGCCGTTAAAGACACAGTACACAGGGTGTCCCAGCTAACTTTAGCCAGAGTTTAAAAATATGCGAATACCATGTAGATGAACAGAACAAGGTAATGTTGTTTGCCGACGCCTGGAAATACCGAAACAATTTTTTCACTACGCCTTATTAGATAAATAGTCTTAATTAATTATTAAAATTTTCAAGTATTATAACTAGATTAAAAGTGTGAATCAGAAAATTGAAGAGGGAAATGAAAAGCTCCTAATGCAGCTTTCTTTTGCTGAATACGCGCTATGTAAAAATGTTTTTTCGAGGGTGAAAGGAGCCCGCAAATGCCTAGGCCACTCGAGGCACTTTGAATGTATTGGTGGACTTTTTTGACGCTCGGAAAAACACTTTCTTGTAGCACGTATTGAGCAACAGAAAGCTGTATCGGGAGTTTTTCATGTCGCTCTACAATTTTCTCGTTGACACTTTTCATTTAATTATGATATATGAGAACTTGATTCATTAAAAAAGAAAATTTCTGCAATTGGGCACAATGAAAAAGATATAATTTGAGTATCCCCAAGCGACGCAAAACAATATTACGTTGATTCTGTCCCGCTACGTAGCATTCGCATATTTTTAAACTCTGGCTAAAGTTAGATAGGACGCCCTGTATAAGGTGGATCTGACAGAAAAAAAGCAAGTCAGTCTATACTTAGGGGGTCTGTTAATTGCGTAGTGGATTCCACTGGTCATTTGCAGTTTCATTTGCATTTCATTTGTACAAAAAATTGACACACGCAGTATGTTGCAAAGACGCTATTCGTCGTTAGTGACACCAAAAGGAAGGCTAACGCGTGCCCCTTTGATTTAGGTGCTCAACGTCGGGTTACGAAATCCAAATGTGGGATGGAGAAAGAAGTTCAGTATTAAAAACTACTCGTTTTACCCGCCGTTAAAGTGATAAATACCCTTCTGCGCCTGCGAATGCCACGCGTAAATTTTCGGGTTATATTTGCCGCATTTTTGTTCACACAAGGGTGTACGACATCCATGCAGCGTGTCTTAACCCTCTACGTTGTAACTCTGACGCTTGCTAGCTATTTCCGTTCATCACGCCGGGGACAGACTAGACTGGAGCCTTAGCCAGGACTCGAGTGCCTAGAGGGATGAGCAAATTATACAACTTTGGAATTCCTTATTTTACGACGCGTGTCGTGAGAAACAAAGCACCCGGGGAGCATGAAACGAATGGAAGCCGAGCACAAAAGCCACCCAAAATTGCAATGGCCATTTCGAGCTGCGCCTGCGAAAGCACGAGGGAGTGGAGCAGCCTGGCGCGAGAAACCAGCCCTGCAGATTCTTGCAAATCGATTGAGCACGCCTTAAAATGACCGGGTCATTTGCCGGGCCGCAAAATGGCTGAGTGGTAGTACTCCTCTACTAGCCATGCATGAAAACGCGAGCAAGAACCCACACGCTCAAAGACGCAGCCAAATGAAGCACCGCAAAGAAAACTGAACTGCCGCTTCCGTCGATATGTGGAATTATCTGCGCTTCACATTCAATAGCGAAGCCCACATTCTTTTTTTTCAGTAAAAGTACGTTCCGACCATACATGACACCTAACATACAATATAGAGGAATGGTAAAGAGCTTCTGGACTAAACAATGACTGCTTAGTGATCTAGAACAAACAAACTAGTTTGTCTTCATATGACTTATGAGCGTTTTTTGCAGATTTGTGTTTTGCGTACTAAATGCGCACAGGGTTAACGCAAATATAACGTTCAATAAACGTATATTAAGGTTGCACTAATAAAAATACAGATATCTGAGCCTACTTATGATATGGCACGCATTAGTTTAATGAAGCTTTGATTGTTTCAGAAGACGCCAAGCATTGTAATGCCTTCAGGCTCTTAATACTTATATATACCCACTGAACGAAATACATTCAAAAACGAGTGTTGAGAAAAAAAGCACATTGTAAAGCAGAGTGGTCAGAGGACCTTTATGAGACACGGACCGTGAAAACGTGATGCCGATTCATACTATTTGTATGTGCGTGTGCGTCCAGTGTGTGTGCGTGTGTGTATGGCGCGTTTTCGATGCATCAGTTCCAAAAATATCAATTCCACTGGGAATTCAATGACTAAGCCAGTGGACCGGCGTCGATAGTTACAATTTGGAGCGGGACCACTTGCCGATATGACGCTAATGCCGCTGTTGCTAGTGCAGGCACCTTTCATTCTTGTTTCGGCGGTTCGTGTCGAAGCAGCGGAACATGGGGCATGGCCTTTTTCGACCGATCCCTGGTTAACGTCTGCAATAACTCAGCTATCGTCCACCCATGTGCATGAATCATCATCTGTCGTTGGCAGCATGCGTGGTGCGAACGACGGATGGATCAGCGAGGACCAACCAATCGACTTCGACCAATAAGACCCACGTGATGCCGATCAAGCCTATATAGACACTCGGCACGATGGCTTCGTAGGATTTGGAACCGGCACACCAGCCGACATGACGGTACTGCCGCTGTTGCTGGTGCAGGTACTTTTCATCCTTGTTTGGGCGGTTCCTCTCGAAGCTGCGGAACACGCGGCATGGCCTTTTGCGGCCGAGCCCTGGATAATGTCTGCACTATATCGGCCATCGTCCACCCGTATGCATGAATCATCATCTGTCGTTGGCAGCATGCGTGGTGCGAACGACGGATGGATCAGCGAGGAGCAACCAATCGACTTCGACCAACAGGACCCACGTGATGCCAATCGAGCCTATATAGACACTCGGCACGATGGCTTCGTGGGATTTGGAGCCGGCACACTTGCCATCATGACGCTAATGCCGCTGTTGCTGGTGCAGGTAATTACTATCCATCTGAATCGCAGAAGCTAGTGTGTGCGTTGACGGCTCCTCCCACGATGCCAAGTGTGTGTAAGAAAAATCGCGGATTCAGCATGCGCAGATTGCGTCTGAAGAGATTCCGTTTATTTTACAAAAGAGTGCTCTACCTGATTTTGTTGCTAATACTCGCGGGGGACGTTGAACTAAATCCCGGGCCTACTAACACACCGGAGATGGAACTGCTGCAATGTTTGCACAGTGGGCAGGAAACTTTAATTGCAAAGCTGAACAGCATCGAAGCCGGGTTCGAAAGGAATCAGAACATGCTGATGGAAGTGAAAAATAATCTTAGCCAAACTCGGAACCAGATAAAATACATCAGCATGATTGTTACAGAACCGGCAGCTATAATACGGCATCTCATGCAACAGGTAAACGATTTGCAGAAGAAAACAAACGACCTAGAGAACAGAACTCGCCGGAAAACTCTTGTTTTCTATGGTGTTGAAGATAAACCCTCAGAATCGTGGGATGAATCCAAACCTATGGTAAAGAATATTTGCAAAACGAGCCTTGGAATAGAACTCGGGTCTCTGGAAAGGGAACGCCGCTTCGGACGTTATAACGAAAATAGAAAAGACTGATTATTGTTAAATTTTCCTTCTACAACCGGCTTCGCGCAGTGCTTCTTAATGCTAAAATATTCATGGATTCACAGTGCAGCGTACGCGAAGATTACTGACCTGGAACAAGAAGTACTAGGTAGAAGTTATAGGGAATACGCTAAAGCAAAAAGAGAAGAAAAGAACAATAAAGTGGAACTGAATTTTCACCTACTTATTATTAACGGCAGGGCTTTCAGGTGGCCCGAATACAAAGAAGTCGTCCAATTACGTAGGCAGTGAGAGACTAGAAAAAGCAGAAGTACCAATGTCGAGAACTCGTTGCTGTCATCGTTAACTGCCGAAGTACAGTTAACAAAACAGTCGAGCTTTCTGGGTTGATAGAAAGTGCTGACACTGACATAGTCCTTGGCACCGAATCTTGGTTAAAGCCTTGAATTGCTGATAGTCAGGTGTTTCCACAAAACTACGTCGTCTATCGCAAACATAGGCCCCCTGCAGATGCGGGTGTCTTTTTGCTTCTTCATTCATCATTACAGTCTTAAGCAATTGATTACGAGTGCAATGCACTGGAGTCTGTATGGTTCAGTATAGTCTTATCTGATAATCTCACGTTCAGTGTTGGAGTGGTTTATCGCTCGCCCAGCTCAGATATTAGCACAGTGCAAACATTATATGAAATTCTCACCGAGGCGTCAGCTAAGACGATGCTTCTTGGAGGTGATTTTAATCTGCCTGGGGTTTCTTCGGGCAATGATACATGCAGAAGTTTTGGCGGGCGCATGAACCTTGCGATGGAAAATATCGTGGACACCTTTGGTCTGACGCCGTACGTTACCGATCCTACTCGCAATGATGCTGTGTAGGCTTACTGTTTTGTACCTCGCCGGATTTCGTAAGAAATGTGACTGTCATTCCGGGAATTACCGAATATGTTGCTGTTGTTGCCGGCATCCTAAACGCAAAAAACCATGCGAAGCTATCTACGTGTAGAAGGGTCTACTTTTACGATAAGGGTGACTACGATGAAATTTCTAAAAAGCTTCGTAATTTCTTTTCTGTTTTCGAGTGCTCATCTGAGGAGCGTAATATGCCTGATATGTGGGACAATTTTAGGCATATGTTACTCGAGCTGGTAACTGCACAAATCCCCAATGTTGATTCTCCACAGCTTAAAAAGCACAAACAGTCATGGGTAACAACACATTACTAAAAGTTATCAAGAAAAGGATGAGAGCATTTGATGCATTCAAGAAAAGCAAACAAGCTGCCCATTTTGCAAAACTACATACGATTACACGCGAATATAAGCTAAAGATAGGAAAAACTAAATATGACTACTTCACCGAGCTGAGCAACAAAATGAAATCAGACACTAAAATGTTTAGGAAGTACATAAAAAAGTGGGGTTCAGATTCCTTAGCAACACAAAAGTTAAATTATAATGGTAAAATAATTATGGAAGACAGGAGTAAAGCTGCGTGCCTAAACAACTTTTTTTCATTTTGTAATCCCTTGGAATGGATTCCAAGGGAAGGAAAGCGTAGCAGAGGGCGGCAGAAAGTTAGGTGGGCGGATGAGATTAAGAAGTTTGCAGGGACAACATGGCCACAATTAGTACATGACCGGGGTAGTTGGAGAAGTATGGGAGAGGCCTTTGCCCTGCAGTGGGCATAACCAGGCTGATGATGATAATGATTCTTACCCAAACAAACCTGTCATATTGATCGACATATAATGAATATTTCGCCTAAGCTTCCTGCTGAGCTTAGCGTTAATGGAATTTAAAAAAAAAAACTATTGAAGGATGTTGATGAGGGTAAATCTGAAATCCAGAATTTCTCCGTGGAATGTTTGAGTTCACGTGGGGAAATTCCATCCGGATCACTAGATGTTTAGACAAGTTTTCCACAGTGTACATGGTCATAACGAAGTGCACAGGCTGAACCCTCATGATTCTGCTCTTATTTTGCTGCGCAGGATGCAAGATTCCAGCACAGCCATGCGCTGCACTTATTGGTCAAAGATACTCAGAGAATGGCGTCGCTGTATTTCGTAGTTAAATTTGAGCAGCATTTTTTTTTCTAAAGCTAAGCGCCATTTACTGCATAAATTACATATTTGCAGCTCTGTGTGTAGCGTACATTTTTTTTACTTTGAATCAACTAATATGCTCAGTTCACTATATTTATACTGTTTAACACAACCACTTCGTGCTGGCAAATATCAATAGTGTGATGTTTAACTTAAACTTATGCACGACTGCCTGTGTTCGAAGCTTCTTTTAGCAACCAGAGTATGGCTGATTAAATAAACAATATTTGCTCATATGCATGCTTACATGCTACAGCAAGCCCTAATCTTGCATTACCGCACCTAAGCGCAAATCATCTCGAAATTTACAATATAATTTAAAACACTTCATCCACCTTATGTGGGCAACAAAATCCTCTAATGAACAGTGATTTGTTTTTACAAGGCCCCTATTGATACTGCAGTTTGCACCCAAACATTAATAAATATGGAATATTTCAGTCTCTTGTTTTGTAGTAAGAAAATATTCTATCCTGAATGACATATTATATAAAAGAGCAGCGCCTTCGGGTTACAAGACAAAATATCAAAAAACTGGAATTGTAATTATAAAATCTGCTACACAGCATTTTCCGCCCATAAAAGGCTCCTTTCAAATAAGAAAAAATGATTTAGGAACTAAAAATTCTACAAGGATTTCATGCTCAAGTCATGTTGCTGAAAAGCGAGAATTTGAAATAATGCTCCGGGCTTAAATGTTATATAAAGCAAGTCAATGTCAGGAAAATATTGTTTCAGTCTATCAAGAATGTTGGCCAGTTAAGCCTTACATCGACTTTGTAAATGAACTTTTTATAAAGGCTTGCCATGACATTGGTGTACAAAATAACATGTGTTTCTTGTCGTGCGCTTGCTCTGAATTTTATGTATTTCCCTAATAGACCTTTGCAATATCCTTTTTTTCCAAGGCATCAAAGCTTCGAGGTCAACTGAGGCTCTTTCAGTGCTGCTGTATAGTTTCTCCTCTAATAAGCACAAATTCGATCAATATATATAATATTATTTTAAATACTTTTGTGGGAAATGTAAATGTCCTTGTACTTACAAATGTGTCTGGTGACTGCGCGTGCTTAAACTTACTGAGATTTATGTATATTTGTACTCTGTGTTGTAGCATGCAATAAATACAGTTACATTTTCTTCAAAATGTAGCATGTGTCTTGCCGGTCTGTGTTGCATGTTATACGGATCTGGAAATTCTGATAACCGTTGCTGTTGATATACATGCTCGAACGTGTTGAACTAGCTAGGTTGTATTTTCGCAGCGGAGAGAGGCTTTGCAGTATACACTCTGAATCACTTATATTCAATGTAATCCACACGTAAAGGTGTGTATGCCCAACGAAGCTTCAAGGACGGCTATTGGACCGCGGTTTACAGCCGAACTTGAACCTACTGGCTTACATTAGAGTTACGCGTGGATCACTGCACGTAGTAGTAATTTAAGGCGTGTGCTGTCGAGTCTGCCTTCTATGCACACTAGAAATAAAAGCGTGTACACCCGCCCAATGCCCACGTAGTTAAGTGCTAAGGTGGACTAGCAGCCTTACACCCCCAGTTTATTTTTCTGGGCACCCTTAATCTAGGGTGCTATAATTGCCCCCAAACCGTAGGGTGTAGGCAACAGCACCCTTAAGGTGTCCGCCTGGCGACAAACTGCTTTACAGATTTACACCCTTGAGGGTGTTAAAGTGTTTAGTGTGTAGATATTGACGCCGTTATCGCAGCGTGCGCGGGGCGCTGGGGAACTACAGGAAGCAGTAAGACTGACATTGTATCTACAACACGGTTTTGAGAACGTCTGCATTTGGAGATACCAGTTGTACGTGGGGATAAAACGCCACGGCCGTAGACTAAAATGCAGGTGCGTTTAACAGTTCTGCTCCATGATTTAAATCTACGCTGGATAGCATGTAACGATTTTTTATACCAAGGAATTAGCAGGCTGGTTCACGCGTGGGACACTCATCACCCTGTAACAGGCAGAGCAGAAATCGCAGAGCAAGCAGCCGACAGCCGACAAGCACGGATGGAAACGCAAACCCACCACGAGAGCTTGGTTGCCCAGGCACCGCGCGGCAGACCAGATCCGTGCTGGCCGACCAAAGAAGGATCCATAAAAAGACTGCAATGGCTTAGTATTCCGTAATGTTGGCTGTACAACGTCACAAACGTAACACACGCGGGCGCAAAATACAGACTGTGCAAAATGGCTTCTTTCTAATAACAGTAAATCATACCCTTGAATATCTTGAATAATTCGCCTTAGATATTAAAGAATTGAGAACCACACGGAGTATCATATGCCATCATAGGTGTAATCAAGGCCCAAAATACGAATAGAACTGCTCTTTTGAAGACGAGAAAGGGTACTTAGACGTGTCTGTGTGGAACCACTGAACAAATAACGATATTTTGAAAACTTTAGCGCTGCACATGAAATATTTCCGTACTCAGTGAAAATTCGAAGGCTGTGGGATAAGCTGTGTTCATTCCTGGGATACAATGTGATGTCATCGGCTAAGGCTGTAACCTTCACAACACCACTGCCAAGGACTGGCAGACTGCGCACGTGAGGGTCTCTCAATACCGAGCACAGAAAGGGCTCCAGGCTGAGCACAAAGTGTACACGAGTGACGGGAAATGGCACCCTTTCATGACCATCAAGAAGTATAGTACTTCGGATATTTCAATAGGCATTCCTAATAAGTTCAGCAAAACTTGATCAAAAGCCGAACGAGGTCAGTACATTAAATATGTAGCGATGTTCAAGGCGATTGAATGCCTTTTCTTGATCTAGTGGTACCAAGAGTCCTTGTGCTGACCAGGTCAGCGTGTACGTCATTATGTCACGCGTAACGAACCAGACACTGCGTATCTCTCCATCAGGCACCGAGAATGCCTGATGGGGTCATATTAATGAAGGCATCAGGCTTCCCTAGCGTCAATATTGAGAAGCGTGGTTGGCCTCCATTTCTCTCGACGAACGCTCGATGGATCTGGATGGATCGTGCTTAGCTATCAGCACAATACTGCCGTTGCCAAAACTAGCCGCAAATTCAAAGCTCCCAAAGAAGCGGCTGGAAACAGGTACGAAAGCGGCACCAATATCTTCCCAGAACGTTAGATAAAACCCAACGTGTAACCCGTCTGGCCCTGCGGCCGAGCCACATTTCATGGAAGATAAACCGGCCTTCCCATCATCAGCTGATGGTCGTACACAAAGACGGTTAGCTACCTCAGGTGGAACCTGAGGCAGCCACCAAAGCATTGTACGAGATCCTCGAGAACAAGATATATTTGCATACTCGTACGCGCAATATTTTCAAAATGCGTTACAAAGAGCGAATAATCACGCGCGGGAGGCGATGTACCAGGAAGTGCTGCGGGGCCGCAGAACCGAATGCATTCGGTTCTGCGTATCTCACGCTGCCATGACCGCATCAGTGGGGTCATTTGATTGACCGGAAGAGCAATACGAAGCTTTGCAGCAGTATCCGCCAGTTCTTCTGGCGAACGTCGTCTGAGTGCAGGCCCTTCAACTGAACAATGCAGGCGCCACTGCACCTTGAGCGTGCCCCATGACTCTGGGTCAGATCTAGAAGCAGAGGCGCGTAAGACTCTTGACAAAGAAGGCCACGAGCGCACGTCATGGCGAACGCGGATGTCTAGACACCAAAGTTTTACTGATGAGGTAGCAGGGAAGCGGATTTCAAGTATAACTTGTCCGTGATAGGAAATATAAACAGGGGATGAAGGTAACGTTATGACATCATATTGGGAGACATACTGAGCTAAATTGGTTGGTACATACGCACGGTCTAACCTGCTTGATGACGCGCCGCGTCGCCACGACCAGACAAATAAAGAATCACGAAAGATTTTATATGTATCCAGCAACGAAAAGTGCTGGACGAGGCGACGCAGCTCCGGTGCGTTCCAATCAGAGCGACCGCAGCCCGGGCCTTGACATGCGCTCGCGTGTCTAAAACAAAATTTAAGTCCCCGACAAGCACCACGTAACGACCGTCCCGGAAATACACGTCTAAGGCACGAAGAAAATCAATTGACTCAGTGGCTTGCGTAGGTCAATATATGCACAAAATCCGTAACCTAAATGAAAATAGTACATAATCAAATGCCAATATCCGCCCTGCCCCATTATAAAAATACATCATCTGCTTGCAAGAGAGCTTTGTTGAAAATAATACCGACTGCGCTAGAGCGTGACGTCAAGAAAGAGAAAGAAAAACAGTCTAGATTGAGAGTGCGTCTCAAAGCAAGGACATGTACAATGGTGCAAAATTTGTTTCTTGAAACATAGAATGCCACAATTTTTATCGTATGCCACGCTGATAACTTCGGATTGTTTTATAGAAGTGCGGAACCCCTGTGTGTTCAATGAAATTATATTTGGGGAGTCAGCCATATTTAATTAAAAATGTCATCAAACTGACCTGTTCGTGTTGTCCAAGTCGGCGCCCCTAGAATAAGTCCAGGGGACATGCAGTACACACTCCACTTGTTCGACCCTTTCGAAGAAAGCCGAGGTTTTTTGGCCACTGTAACTCGGCGCGTCAATTTGGGGCGCCATCTGATCCAGAGGCTGAAGCATGGGTACGATTTACGTCTGGTGGGGCCGCCATTCTTGCGTCGAATTCATCCAGGCTGGGCGAGAGTCCAACGCTGCAATTAACTCCGAGGCTTAAGACGTATTTTGATGATAATTGAAGAGCAGTGGCACCCACGATGATAATGAAAGAGGGAATAGTCTAGAGGAATTGGACATCCCACAAGTTACGCTAGAAGAAGTAAAGGAATTCAGAAGAGTATAGGCTTGGGCTGGTTGGTAATACATAGTTACAATAGAAGCATAGCGCGGGAAGGACGATCGATAAAGATTAGACAGGACAAGCGCTAGACAGGACAAGCGGTTGTCCTGTGTAGTAATTGTCGATCATCCTCCCCGCGCTTTGCTTCATTCCACATGTGCATAGCTCCCAAGGCTTCCTTTACATCGTTACACTAGAAGCATAGCGCGGGAACGACGATTGACAAAGAACAGACAGGACAAGCGTTTGTCATGCCTAGCCTTTGTCGATCATCCTTCCCGCGCTATGCTTCTAGTGTAAGGAAGCAAAGGAAGCCTTGGGAGCTATGCAAAGGTGGAAGGTAGCAGGGGAGGATCAGGTAACGGCAGATTTGTTGAAGGATGGCGTGCAGATTGGTCTAGGAAAACTGGCCACCCTGTATGCGCAATGCCTCATGACCTCAAGCGTACCGGAATCTTTGAAGAACGCCAACTTAATCATAAGAAAGGGGACGCCAAAGACTTGAAAAATTATAGACCGATCAGCTTACTGTCCGTTGCCTACAAAGTATTTAGTAAGGTAATCGCAAATAGGATCAGGAACGCCTTAGACTTCTGTCAACCAAAGTATCAGACAGGATTTCGTAAAGGCTACTCAACAACAGACCATATTCACACAAGCAATCGGGTGATAGAGAAAAGTTCAAAATATAACCAACCCTTATATATATTTTTCATTTATTACTAGAAGGCGTTTGATTCATTCGAAACCTCAGCAGTCATGCAGAAATTAAGGAATCATGGTGTACACGAGCCGTATGTAAAAATACTGAAAGATATCCTTAGCGGATTCTCCGCCAAGTAGTCCTGCATAAAGAAAGCAACAAAATCCTAATAAAGAAAGGCGTCAGGCAGGGAGATGCGATCTCTCCAACGCTATTCACAGCGTGTTTACAAGAGGCGTTCAGAAACCTGGATTGGCAAGCATTGGGGAAAATACCTTAGTAACTTGCGATTCGCTGATGATGTTGTCTTGCTTAGCAACTGAGGGGACCAATTGCAATACATGCGCACTGACCTGGACAGGCAAAGCAGAAGGGTGGGTCTAAAAATTTATCTGAAAAAACTAATGTTTAACTCTCTGAAGAGAACTGTTTACGATAGGAAGCGAGGCACTGGAAGTGGCAACGGAATACTTGTATTTAGTGCAGGTAGTGACCGCGGATCCGGATCGTGAGCCTGAAAGGGGCGTGAAACCAGTATGGCTGCAACAGTGCACTTCACGATTTTACTACTGCTTATGCAGGTCGCCGGCGTTTCTTCCACATTGGAAGGAGCCACTTCGCAAGCACTACGAGCGCAGACAACCCTTGAGATCCTACATAGCACTTGATGACGACAGCGGGATGACATCGGCTGACGATCCGGATTTCGGCGCATGAGGGATTCTTGCCAACAACCATTTCAGTGATTAGCGGCTGGACGGTATCTATCTGCTTCATAAAGCAGCTCTCTTCAGTGCATTGACGGGGTATGACACCGGGATGGCTGCAACAGTGCACTTCACGATGTTTCTACTGCTTATGCAGGTTAGTAATAAGGAATCCTCTTTTTTTTCGTTGTTTAGCTTACTGGTTTCACCTTTAAAATTGTTTCATTGTGTTTTGTCGCAGTCATCTACGCAAAACCGTTCAAGAAAACAGTTTCGCCTGTTTCGCCGCTTCTCGTTTTATTCGCTGCTTTGGATATTATTTGGCGACATTAAACTGAATCGCGGACCTTCTACTGAGGTGACCTTGCAGCAGCAAGCTAGAACACGATTAAGGAGATGCTAAACAGCATTGAATCTGTAGAGGCTGCAAACAGGCTCGCTATAGACGAACTAGGTGGTCGTATCAAATCTCTTGAAGCAATGTTAACCAACATTGATGAAATAAAATGGTCCGTGACGGAGTGCAACCAACAGTACGAGACTCGGGGTCGAGCTATCAGGTCCTTAACGTCAAAGGTTGACGACCTTAACAACCCTACTAAAAGGGGCCATCTAATTATTCATGCCATACACAACCAGCAGGCTAACGAGACAAATGTCGACTCTGAGAAACAGGTCTTGTATATATATTCTTCGAAGTTGAGAATTTCCACTGTTGAAATAGAAAGGGCTTATCGGTTAGGACGCTTTCGCACTCAGCAGAGTAGGCCTAATATTGCAAGTTTTGCCTTGTGTAAAAAAAAAAAAGCGCGCGCTAAGTAACGCATAAAAGTTAAAGGGTGCTGCAATTGGTATTTCTGAAGACTTTTCGGAAGCAATGCGAAAGAAAAGAAAGATCTTGTGGGACTATGCAAAGCTACATGAACGGGCCGGCGTTACGGCTACCCCTAGGTATGATTGCCTAGTTTTGAACGGGCAGAAGTTCGTTTGCGGTGATGTAACAATGCAAGTAACCTCAGAGAGGTGACGAGGCCCATCTAGCTTTCTTAAGCTTGCTGTTATTTTACTGAATTGTAGGAGTATAAAAAAATATGAATTTTCCGCACTCATTGATGCAGTAAAGCCTTCAGTCATTCTTGGCACAGAATTCTGGTTAGACCCACACATTCGTGATCACGAGGTATTTCCAACAGGATACGCCTGCTACAAAAAGGACAGAAATTGTCATGGAGGAGATGTATTTATACTCATAGATAACAGCATTAGGTCTTCACAGATTCAAGTGGATGTCGGCATATGTGAAGTCATATTGTGCAAATTAGAACTTCCGAATCGTGTGATCATTACAGTATGTAGCATTTACCATCCTCTAAATTTATCACCAGACGTTCTTATCTGTTTTAAAGGCATAATTGATGGAATGCATACGGATACCATGGTAATGGGGGGAGACTTCAATTTACCGGACATTAAATGGGATACATCGCATACTATCACAGCTACTGGAGTAAATAATACAGAAATGATGAATATGGTGAATCTGTATGCACTACACCAGCTAGTCCTCTCGCCAGCACGGGGAAACAATATTGTGGACTTGTTGCTAACAAATCGACTCGATTTTGTGCATACAACACTCGTGATTCCTGGTATAAGTGACCACCAGGCTGTCGTGGCGATATAACTAGCCTATGTTAAAGCCACAAGCCATGTTAACAGAAGAGTGTACATTGCAATAATCAAGCGTTAGACGCCTATTTTATAGTGTTCGAAGCAATAGCCGAGTGTAGGAGTGTGGATCAGTTATGACGGTTATTGAAGCAAAAGATACTGGAACTGCGTGAGCGGTTTGTTCCATCTTGGGTACTGACGACGCGAAGAAGCAAAAACAAACCTTGGTTTACGACAAGGTTGCGCCAACTAGCGCAAAAAAAAGCACAGAATTTATCGCGCCTTTTGCAGAACATCATCAAGAGAAACAGAGGAAAAACTGAAAGAAATAAGTCCAGAAGTTAAAGAAGCAACACGCACTGCCAAAGACAGTTATTCAAAAACTATTCATTCACGATTAAAAGATAAACAAAAGAACTTGGGAGACACGTGAAAAAGAAGGGAAAGGATGTAGTAAATATTCCCCTTCTCGTGTCCGGTTCATGATGACACTGACAAAGCAGAATGCTTCAACGGCTACTTCTGTTCCGTTTTCGGTCCTGCAAAAATGCCTTCTGCGGACGAGCTAACGCTGCTCGAAACGACAAGTGACACGAATGGAGTTGTAATTAGCATGCGCGGCATCGAAGCGGTGCTTCGAAGGCTTGACACTTCTAACACCTGTGGTGCCGATGACTTACCAAACTTCTTATTCAAATCATGCGCTTAACCGCTTTCCAAGTAGTAAAAATAATTTTTGACAAGTCGCTTCTCGAAAACTCCCTGCCTGATGACTGGAAAACAGGTATTGTGGTCCCTGTTCATAAGCCTGGCCCTAGAAGCGACGTTTCAAAATGTCGTCGAATATCATTGACATTTATCGCATGTAAAATACTAGAGCACATTATAGTTACCAGAATTGTAGCTCATTCGAATACTAATTATGTGATTACACCCTCCCAACACGGATTTTGTAAGGGGTTTTCTTGTACTACACAGTTGTTAGAATTCACAAATGATATTGCTTCTGCTTTGGATAAACGGCTTTCAGTTGAATGTATCGTCCTCGATTTCAGAAAGGCTTTCAACACGGTACGCCATTCATTGCTCATAGAAAAAATGCATAAATATAATATTCACCCGTAGGTTGTCTCAAAGGTTAAAGAATATCTTACCCTGCGCCGGCAGGCCCTGGTTGTAAACGGGGTTAATTCGCGCCCGCACGAAGTTACATCCTGTGTACCCCAGGGCTCCGTCCTGGGGCCCTCACTTTCTTTATTGTATAAAAATGATATTGGGGAAGGTCTGACATCGCAGCTAAGGCTGTTTGCAGATGACTGCGTGTTATATAGGATGACTAACAGCATGGATGATGCCAGTCTGATTCCGGAAGACCTCAATCTAATTAGTGAATGGTGCACTAAGTGGCGCATGCAGATAAACCTAACCAAAACAGTCAACATTCCATTCACTCGAAAGAAGAACGCTATAAATTTCTCTTACACTTTCAATAACACATTAATAGCTAAAGTCATCATCATCATCATCATCATCATCAGCCTGGTTGTGCCCACTGCAGGGCAAAGGCCTCTCCCATACTTCTCCAACTACCCCGGTCATGTACTAATTGTGGCCATGTTGTCCCCGCAAACTTCTTAATCTCATCCGCCCACCTAACTTTCTGCCGCCCTCTGCTACGCTTTCCTTCCCTTGGAATCCATTCCGTAACTCTTAATGACCATCGGTTATCTTCACTCCTCATTACGTGTCCTGCCAATGCCCATTTCTTTTTCTTGATTTCTTGATAGCTAAAGTAACAGTTTAAACATCTAAGTGTTTGGTACGCCCCGGAATCATGGCAGAAACAGGTTAACTATGTAACCGCTAAGGCTGGGAAATTGCTAGGTTTTCTTCCTAGGAACTCCAGAGCATTCAGCCCGTCTACACATAGCTGCTATACAAAACGTACATATGGTCCGTCCTTGAGTACGCCTGCGATGGCACGTGACATTGATAAACTTGAGAGGGTACAGAATCTAGGTGTGTGGTACGTGTCAGGTCGCTCCAAAGTTAATTTTAGCGTTACGAGTGCTAAGGAAGAGTAAAAAAACGGCATACCATGGAGGTACGACGCAGAAGGCTGAGACTGAAGCTTTCCCATTCCATGTACTACGGTACAAGTGGTATAGAAAGGGACTAATATATAATGCCGCCTCATGTCCTATGACAACGCGTGGACCATGCGCTAAAGGTACGAGAAGTTGCATGCAAGACAGAACTGCATAAGAATTCATTTTTTCCAAAAACTATACAAGAATGGAGTAGGAAAGCTCCGGTGTCGTCAACGTCGTGTCAAATGATGCATTTCTTGCCCTGTTGAAGTGACTCCACTTGTCCGTTTTTTTTTACCTTTAGGTTGAATTGCCCATGTATAACTTACCGTGTTTTGCAAATTCTGGAACTTTTGTTGAACTTTTCTTGTTATTGTTTTCCTCTCACTTCGGGTAAAAAAAATCTTTTCTGAACCTTTCTAACTATTTTGTAGAACCTCCCCCCCCCCCCCCCCCCCACTGTAATCCCTTTTGGCGCTTGGGGTTTCTGAATAAATAAATGAATAAATAAGTAAATAAATAATCAGAATAATTGGAGTGGGCTGGGGTGTGTTTGGCAGGCATTCTCACATCATGAACAACAGGTTGTCATTACTCCTCAATAGAAAAGTGTATAACAGCTGTGCCTTACCAGTACTCACCTACGGGGCAAAAACCTGGAGGCTCGCGAAAAGGGTTCTAGTTAAATTGAGGACGACGCAACGAGCTATTGAAAGAAGAATGATGGGCGTAATGTTAAGGGGGGATAAGAAGAGAGCAGATTGGGTGAGGGAGGAAACGCGAGTTAATGACATCTTAGTTAAAATCAAGCAAATGAAATAGGCATGGGCAGGGCATGTAATGAGGACGGAAGATAACCGATGCCCATTAAGGGTTACGGATTCGATTCCAAGAGAAGGGAAGCGTACCAGGGGGCGGCCGAAAGTTAGGTGGGCGGATGAGATTAAGAAGTTTGCAGGGACAACATGGCCACAATCAGTACATGACCGGGGTTGTTGGAGAAATATGGGAGAGGCATTGGCCCTGCAGTGGGCGTAACCAGGCTGATGATGGTATGATGACGATGATGATAATGATGTCGTAGCGGCAGGGCTGCGGGATTTATTTCGTCACCACCGACAACTTCTGCAGCCAGGGGCTCATTTAGATGAAACGGGTGCGGCGTTGTAGGCGGCGCGATTGAGGTTGATGAAGTCACAGCAGAATTAATTGGTGTTTCGACTGCAGAAATTGCAGGGCCAGATCTTTTAGCCGTGTTTAGAACCTCACTGTGATTGCGACGACTCATGGTAGGTAGCAGCGGAAGTGGAGGCGCTATCGGCCACAACCTGCGTGTCCTTCGCTGTTTGAAGGCCAGCGAACATGGTGTGTTACGGTCCGCCGCGTGACCAATAGCACGGTCTTCTTTTTCGGTAGAGGAGGCCGGTGAACATGGCGCGTTGTGATTGCGCGAGCTGCATGCCTCTGTCATTTGCCGACGCTGGTTGAAGCGGTGTCAGGGCAATTTCTTTGGTGACGGCGTCACGCGCAGTCGCGACCGCCGCTGCTGCAGGAAAGGCTCCAGCCGTAGCGTCTGAGCATGAACGCCGCACAGGGGCACGCCACCGTAGGGTGACCTTTCCTTATTCCCGTATTTTTAGGTATATACATGTGCCACGGCTTTTTATATGACATGTGATATATGGGCGTTACAGTGTCACACCATTCTATCAGTAAAGTTGCTCCTACCTTGTCTTACGTTCTTAATAGAATTATTCCTCGGTATTTCGAGAAAGACAAACCACAAATATCATCAAACAAAACACTCACAGATCATGCCCTTTATGTTAAATCTTCACAAACTGAAATATTCGAAGTGCGAAACGATAACAGAAACCTGAAAATAATGTAATTTTTCTGGCGCGGCAGCGCACAACCTCGAAGAAAACCGTTAAAAGTATATATGATTACAATGCCGCCGATACCACAACCATTTCAAATGAACTAGAATCATTCATAACTGACTACACAGTCAACTTTTTTGAACGTACCGTTTTGCAGTCTAATCCACGTAAATTGTGAAATATTGTTGGTGGCAAAGAAAGCAAAACAATCCAACTAGCCCGTTCTGACAATATCGCGATCCCTCCGAACCAGTGCTGTTCCGTTTTGAATGATGTATTTGCTTCCGTTTTTCATAAATGTGCTCCTGCCACTCTACCATCGGTAACTAAATGCTCTTATTTACCAATGAACTCCATTTATATAGATTAGGTCGGCATACAAAAGTTGATTAAAAACCTGAAGTTATCTTCTTCATCAGGTGAAGATTCAACTAACTGTAAAGTGCTTAAAATTACTGAACCATATTCTTCCATTATGCTTTCGATGCTCTTTTCCCAGTCTCTAGATTCCTCAGTTCTTCCAAGCGATTGGAAGGTTGGCAAGGTTGTTCCGGTCCCTAAATCAGGTAACACTCATTCCCCCGATAATTATCGTCCTATATCACTGACAAGTATACCATGCAAAATATTGGAGCATATCATACATTCTCATCTGATTGATTTCCTTGAGTCTAATTTCTTCTTTTCGACTTAACAACACGGTTTCAGGAAAACATCTTCATGTGAAACGCAACTCATATGTTTCACTATTGACCTATTTAGCCATATATACTGATATGGGCTTCGATGTAGACTGCGTGTTTTTGGACTTTGCAAAAGCTTTCGACACTGTTTCGCATGATCTCCTCATTCTTAAACTTAGCATGCTTAACATTGACCCTAATGTACTAAACTGGATTAAAAGCTTTCTGTCTAATTGAACTCAGTACGTTTCAGCTAATGAATGTTCATCCTCTCGCACTTCCGTAACATCGGGCGTACCACAAGGATCGGTACTGGGACCTCGGCTTTTCCTGATTTACATAAACGACCTTCCTAAATGCATTTCCCATTCGTCTATCAGGCTTCTCGCAGATGACTGCGTCATTTATCGCAAAATAACTAACCGCACTGATTCTGATAAGCTTCAAGACGATTTTAGAAGCATATCCAACTGGTGCGATAAATGGCTCATGCGGCTAAACGTTAATAAATGTAAAACAATGTGTGTATCAAGCCGCACTAACACTGACAACACGCGTGTTTACTTACTTCACGATACTTCTCTTGAATCCGTCAACTCGCACAAATACCTAGGTGTCCATATTTCGCGTAACTTATCATGGCATACGCACATCAAACACGTCACTAATAATGCTAACCGTGTTCTTGGATACTTGCGTCGAAATTTCTCTGCTGCGTCTATGCCGATAAAGCTTACCCTCTACAAAACATTAGTGCGACCAAAGCTAGAATATGCATCCACCGTATGGGATCCCCATCAAATCACACTGATAAACACAGTACAATCCATCCAGAATCGCGCAGCACGTTTCATCTTATCTAACTATTCCCGTTACGCCAGCATTACTTCCATGAAAAACAGACTTACATTGCCGGAGCTTTCATTGCACCGTAACTGTTTTAGACTTTGTCTCTTCCACAGGCTGTACCACCCCAACCCACTATTAAAGGATAATCTTATTACTCGCCCTTCATGCATTTCATCCCGTTTCGATCACATGTTTAAAGTTGGTGTTCCATATTTTAGAACAAAAATGTGTCGTGGTTCTTTTATTCCTAAAACCAGCACCGACTGGAACGACCTTCCTCCCTCCATCGCAGCCATTTCTGACGTTGGCAATTTCAAGACTGCTGTATTTTCTGCCATTTTGTAATACCTAATATTGTATAATTATGTACTGCATTTTTTCACTTACCACTCCTTTCTGTAATGCCTTCGGGCCAGGAAAGTGTCCGAAATAAATAAATAAATAAATAAATAAATAAATAAATAAATAAATAAATAACTAAATAAATAAATAAATAAATAAATAAATAAACCTGCACTATCGGGCCCCACAAGAGGCCGCATTTCTACAGAAAGCTCACCTTTGTGCATAGCGTTCGCCGCCAGCGTTTCCCGGTAAATGTCACGGTCGCATAGGCTGCGGTTACCGCGAAGCGCGAGAAGTAGTCAGGAGATGCTATCGCCTTCCAATGTTAAAGGAGAAGCGTCATCCAAATATTTTACAGCTATGCCGCAAGGAGTAAAAACAACCGTAATGACAAAACATATGTGTCTACTGGTGGCGGTATACGTCAGGAGAAAATCAAACGCATTAATGAGTTCGATACGAGGGAGACGTTCAAAAGAAGATGAACGCTTGAAGTGATAACTGTAGCAGAGGAAGGAATATTGTTGAAGCCAAAGTTACGATAAGGGGCCTTCTACAGTGCAAGCAGTTGCTTTGCTGCCGCTTGCTACCATGAGGAATAAAAAACTTTCTTTTTCAAACGGTTGGCTTGAGTGACATTCCTTTTTCTACAATATTCGTTACTTCGCTCACTCGTGCACACGTGTTTCCTTGGCGTGCAGCCGCATGCAGCAACAAATAGCCGAAAAGCTGCTAAATACAAGAAGCGGGAGAACTGCTGAACCAGCGTCGCCTGTTGACGTCGGACAATGCTCCCTTGCTGGGTCATGTACACTACTGCTGTCTCGTGTGGAGTATGACGCCTGCTACAAACATAAACGGGTTATTCTTGCTTCAAAAAAAGGTAATACGTAGCATCTGTAATGCTGCAGTAGACGCTCACACTGCACCTCTATTCAAACAGTTGAAATTACTCACACTGCATTATCTGTTAGGGTTCAGGCAAATGTACACAAGCACAATGTAGTAACGAAGGAATTCAATAAACTGAATAACTTAATAAAAATCCTGACCTATTACAAGTACAACGAATGAAATTCTTGAATTATTACAACATTCAGAGAAAGTTTACTACATTAACCGAACGTAAAATGTTTAACGTGATCACAAATCATAAAATAACGCAAATAACTATATACAGAATCATCATCATCATCATCATCATCATCATCAGCCTGGTTACGCTCACTGCAGGACAAAGGCCTCTCCCATACTTCTCCAACTACCCCGGTCATGTACTAATTGTGGCCATGTTGACCCTCCAAACTTTCTAATCTCATCTGCCCACCTAACTTTCTGTCGCCCCCTACTACGCTTCCCTTCCCTCGGAATCCATTCCGTAACCCTTAATGACCATCGGTTATCTTCCCTCCTCATTACATGTCCTGCCCATGTCCATTTCTTTTTCTTGATTTCAACTAAGATGTCATTAACGCGCGTTTGTTCCCTCACCCAATCTGCTCTTTTCTTATCCATTAACGTTACACCTATCATTCTTCTTTCCATAGCTCGTTGCGTCGTCCTCAATTTAAGTAGAACCCTTTTCGTAATCCTCCAGGTTTCTGCCCCGTACGTGAGTACTGGTAAGACACAGCTGTTATACACTTTTCTCTTGAGGGATAATGGCAACCTGCTGTTCATGATCTGCGAATGCCTGCCAAACGCACCCCAGCCCATTCTTATTCTTCTGATTATTTCACTCTCATGATCCGGATCAGCAGTCACTACCTGTCCTAAGTAGATGTATTCCCTTTCCACTTCCAGTGCCTCGCTAACTGCTGTTCCCTTCCGAGACTGTTAAACATTACTTTAGTTTTCTGCAGATTAATTTTTAGTCCCACCCTTCTGCTCTGCTTCTCCAGGTCAGTGAGCATGCATTGAAGTTGGTCCCCTGAGTTACTAAGCAAGGCAATATCATCAGCGAAGCGCAAGTTACTAAGGTATTCTCCATTTACTCTTATCCCTAATTGTTCCCAATCCAGGTCTCTGAATACCTCCTGTAAACACGCTGTGAATAGCATTGGAGAGATCGTATCTCCCTGTCTGACGCCTTTCTTTATTGGGATTTTGTTGCTTTCTTTATGGAGGACTACAGTGGCTGTGGAGCCGCTATAGATATCTTTCAGTATTTTTACATACGGCTCGTCTACACCCTGATTCCGCAATGCCTCCATGACTGCTGAGGTTTCGACTGAATCAAACGCTTTCTCGTAATCAATGGAAGCTATATATAATGGTTGGTTATAATCTGCACATTTCTCCATCACCTGATTGATAGTGTGAATATGATCTATTGTTGAGTAGCCTTTACGGAATCCTGCCTGGTCCTTTGGTTGTCGGTAGTCTAAGGTGTTCCTGATTCTATTTGCAATTACCTTAGTAAATACTTTGTAGGCAACGGACAGTAAGCAGATCGGTCTATAATTTTTCATGTCTTTGGCGTCCCCTTTCCTATGGATTAGGATTATGTTAGCGTTCTTCCAAGATTCCGGTACGCTTGAGGTCATGAGGCATTGTGTATACAGGGTGGCCAGTTTTTCTAGAACAATCTGCCCGCCATCCTTCAACAAATCTGCTCTTACCTGATCCTCCCCAGCTGCCTTCCCGCTTTGCATACCTCCCAAGGCTTTCCTTACTTCTTCCGGTGTTACTTGTGGGATTTCGGATTCCTCTAGGCTATTCTCTCTTCCATTATCATCGTGTGTGCCACTCGTATTGTATAAATCTCTATAGAACTCCTCAGCCACTTGAACTATCTCATTCATATTAGTAATCATATTGCCGGCTTTGTCTCTTAACGCATACATCTGATTCTTGCCGATTCCTAGTTTCTTCACTGCTTTTAGGCTTCCTCCGTTCCTGAGAGCTTGTTCAATTCTATCCATATTATACTTCCTTATGTCAGCTGCCTTACGCTTGCTGATTAACTTCGAAAGTTCTGCCAGTTCTATTCTAGCTGTAGGGTTAGAGACTTTCATACATTGGTGTTTCTTGATCAGATGTTTCGTCTCCTGCTGTAGCTTACTGGTATCCTGTCTAACGGAGTTACCACCGACTTCTATTGCAGAGTCCTTAATGGTGCCCACAAGATTGTCGTTTATTGCTTCAACACTAAGGTCCTCTTGCTGAGTTAAAGCCGAATACCTGTTCTGTAGCTTGATCTGGAATTCCTCAATTTTCGCTCTTACCGCTAACTCATTGATCGGCTTCTTATGTACCACTTTCTTCCGTTCCCTCTTCAGGTCTAGGCTAATTCGAGTGCTTACCATCCTGTGGTCACTGCAGCGCACCTTACCGAGCACGTCCACATCTTGTATGATGCCAGAGTTAGCGCAGAGTATGAGGTCTATTTCATTTCTAGTGTCGCCGTTCGGGCACCTCCACGTCCACTTTCGGCTATCCCGCCTGCGGAACAAGGTATTCATTATCCGCATATTATTCTGTTGCGCAAACTCTACTAACAACTCTCCCCTGCTATTCCTAGTGCCTATGCCATATTCCCCCACTGCCTTGTCTCCAGCCTGCTTCTTGCCTACCTTGGCATTGAAATCGCCCATAAGTATAGTGTATTTTGTTTTCACTCTACCCATCGCCGATTCCACGTCTTCATGGCGTCCGGACAGGCCGCCATTGGAATATGAACCTGGCAACGTTTAACGCTAGAACGTTATCTAGTGAGGCGAGTCTAGCAGTGCTATTGGAAGAATTAGAGGGCAGCAAATGGGATATAATAGGGCTCAGTGAAGTTAGGAGGCCAAAAGAAGCATATACAGTGTTAAGAAGCGGGCACGTCCTGTGCTACCGGGGCTTAGCGGAGCGACGAGAACTAGGAGTCGGATTCCTGATTAATAAGAATATAGCTGGCAACATACAGGAATTTTATAGCATTAACGAAAGGGTTGCATGTCTTGTTGTGAAACTTAATAAGAGGTACAAATTGAAGATTGTACAGGTCTACGCCCCTACATCCAGTCATGATGACCAGGAAGTCGAAAGCTTCTAACCAGAAGTGCTTCTGGTTATTTACCTTGCAGTGGGAGAACGGTAAACGGGAAGTAAAGACGAAAAAGATAGCGGGAAGGCATAGCATACAAGCGAAAAAAAAGGAAAGGTGGGGAATGTCTTCCCACTTGAGTGTAAAAACTTCAAGGGTGCATTGACAGACTTGTGGTGGGATGACTGTATAAGTCTCTGTTCCAGGACTGTCGGCTCTGCTACTGATCCGTCTTCAAGACGGGCCAGCTCGGTCGCGAGTTACAGCCTGCATGCGCTGTATGGAGGACATTGGCATCTAATCTTTTCAATTCTTTTCACGCTACCGCTGTTGTCACAAGATGCACTACCTTTTCTTATGCGGAAACCAAACGATTTTGTAAAAGTGACACCAAAGTACTGTTATCTAGAGTCCGGATAGTCCAGATGGAAGACCAAGTCGAAGACAGGGGTCCAGTCGACGCATACGTGTGTGCTGGAAACTATATGTGTTCCACAAAAATTGAGTGGCATCACTCGCAAACACTCCATGGTTCGCTGCTGCATCTGACTTTTGATAGCGGGATTGGTTCCTGCACGACCTCTTCTTGAGCGGATCAATCTACCAAGGCCGACCATAAAGTCGGTACGTCTCTCAGCTTAGTAATGTTGGCCGATCCCCAAGGCAGTGCAGTTTAACTTATTGTCTCAAAGCGCTGGCTGCCTCAAGGAAGGGATGCGAGAAATTCGCGTATGACAAATACTCGTAGAGCCTCAAAGAACTGTGGCACGAGAGCAGCGTGCATGCGATCCTGGTCTTTGTGCCGCGTGCTACAAGACCCTTAGGAATTAGATATCTTCACTTCTAAGAACAGTCCATAATGACACCTATGAAGGTAATCAACCAACTTCATCTTTTAGTCGTTCGTGCACCATATTCTAAAACAAAACAAACTCAGAACCATAGCCAACTTTCGGCTTGAAGACATGCAGCGTCTGCGAATTAACTTTACAAAATATTTTGACGGTGTTGGCATTTTGTAGACGGTTATTGCAGAAGGGGGTCCTGATCGTCAGGCATTCGGCATTCACGGAAGGCAAATATTTACTAACATTCGTAAGATTAGGTGCCTGCTGAAGTGCTCTGACTCCAAACAGTATTGCAGTTTCTTAACCTAATCTTGAGAATGATTTCGGCAACGTCTGGTGTGAAAACTTGCTTTCCACCCTCGAAAAGGTTAATTTAAACTACGTAATTACTAAGGCGTGGAGTCATATCGTACTGAAATTGCTTTATGGGACTGATAATCAATGAGACATCGGGGACCTCCATTCATATCAAGTGTAGAAATGTTGTCTGGCCATCACTGAAAACGAATGTATTCAAGGTTTTTGTCTGCAGTTCACAGAAGTCAACTTATGTGCATGTTTAGAGAATGTGGCCGCTTGAAGCAGGGTTCAGAAAACGTTCTGAAACTTTTAGCGTTCTGATACGATTCTCTAAAGTTATAAACATATTTTATATGCCGCAAATACCCAGGACTCTGGCATGACAAGTGACCATCCATCCCGGACACTTCTGCAGATGTTAATGGGGTAACGGCACGCTTGAAATGTCTATGAGTGTCACTCGGCGTTCATAAAGAAATGAACGAGTCCTCTCAGCACCAGACGACAGAAGTGGAAAAAAGCGAAAATAAGGAGGTCGGCCATCTGTCAGTACTCCCTACCCGTACAATATATAATATCTTCTTAGAGCAGTGTACGTAATGTAGATCCTGCATTGTTCTCAGTTGAACGGGAAAAAGTATTACAGCATTATGTTTGCTGTTTTCATGCTGGCGTCAAGCTTATATAGTGCAGCCGTAATAACCTTTTCACGCACGCAAAGAATGAAGGGCTACGGTTAGAGAAGGTTTTTGTAGGCCAGGTTGGGAACATATCTTCTTTTTTTTTTTTTGCAATGTGAAGACCCCACATTGTGCGCCTGAGCTGAAGCATAGGCGAAGAACTCTACCCTTCGAGGTGGGAACTGGAAGCACGTCGTGCCGGGTTCGCGGGTTTTTTATGGAAATTATTTACATTGTTCTTTTTTGATTGCCCTATTCTCGAATAAATATTTCCGTAATGTGAAAATAAAGAAATTGCACAATATTGAAGGCCGAACAATACATGTTACGAAAGAAAGGTAACCAATTATCATTACAATGACTTATTTGAAAAATGTAGTTGATTACAATTACTACTTACTGCCATACGAAAGTAATTGAGGAAATTCTCTAGTATTCGGTTATTTTACCGTTACCTTCCTCACTACTTTTATTAACATTACACAAATGCAGTAAATGCGCCCTCTGCCGCTCTTCGCCGGTTAACTTCACGGAAATGTAATTTAAAAATTTTCTTCCACAATCTTCCCTCGTTTCTTCTAAAGAAGTGACACTAAAACCTCGCTCGATGCGTGCGCTAGAAAACACAGTAGTATTGTAAAGTACGAACAGCTTGTGCACCGGATTTTTCATTGTTACTCAATGCCATGGGATCGGGTCTGGGGCCTCCATGAAGCGCACCGCTTCGTGGTTGCTGGGCTTAGAGAAAGCCGTTAGCAGTTTAGATATCAACGATGAACTCAACAGATGCGAGCAAACATAGTTGTTTCAGCAAATGGGGGTCAAATTTGTAATGTAATTTCATATGGAGCTGCTTATAATTCAGCCCTAATAACACTGCTAATATGTAATGATCGCATTAATAAGTGCACATGCAGCACGTATACAATAAATAGACACACGCGCGTTTAACGGCCAAAAACATTCTATTTGTATGAAAGAAGCCATAGACTGCACTATGCGAAGAAGAATTCAGCAGTAGCTACTAGTGCCTATGAAAGTCGCATAAAAGTGCCTCCAGGAGCGACTGAAAAAGACAGTTATTATAAAAGAAAAGCTGAGACGTCGAACTTCCAAGAGTTGTGCACAAATCTGTAAGCCCTCCATGTTCAGATGACCGAGGTGTAGCTGCACTAGGCCGAGTGTGGGAAAAATGTAGCCAATGTACCTTTGTTCCCTTTGGACATTGTACTTCCCGTCAAGTTTACCTACTCAAGGATCTCTAATGCTATAGCTCGTCGCGTTAAAACTGTTGATGGAATGATTACTGAAGAAAAGTTGTTGAAGTACAGTGAGCATTACCGGTTAAACACAGCAATTATTAAAGTAGAATATTACCAAAAAGCGTAATTCATAATAAGAAATTATTTGTAATTCGTTAAGTACAAGTGAAGAGGCAAAACAACCAACAGGCAAAACTCTGTTTTGCTTGTTTTATTGCACAGGACCATAATCAGTGGAGGCCTCCGTTTAGACGTCTTGAAGCATGTGAAGAAAATGTCAGTGCCCATAAGCAATAAGATCTTACTTACGTTGCACATAAGAAAAACGCCTTTGAAGAAGGGTGCTTTTTTCTTTTTCTTAGGTTCAGAATTGTCTTATTTGCGAAAAAATGTAACAGATCTAATGTGCCGTGATGGAATGTGTTTAGAGTGAAGCTTTCCGTAAATGGATAAGGAGTGCTGAAACACATGTTCGTGTTTATTCAATCTTAGCACAAAGGGAAACCGATTCGTGTTCGACAAGAATGCACTGCGCATTTGAATGCGTCGAGCGTTGTCGGAGTTGAAAGAGGCAAGCCTGCTTCCTGCGTTATTGTGTTCGGGTTACCCGACCTCCCCTTGAAGGCGCAACCGTCCGCGCCGTTGCCATGGCGGAGCTACGCGTGCGCAACGTCACTATATCAAGCAACGCCGAAGGAACAGACGTCACGATTTGAAGTGTCTCCTCAGCGCAGCACGAACAACGCGTTAATGGGATAAGGTTTCAGTCGGTCTTCGCTCATTTGTTCCTCAGAAGTGTTCGGTTAAACTAGCAATATATATATATATTACTTTGCATGATTTTCAGTTGCCTATTCTTCTTGGTTAGATATAAGTAGGTAAAGAATATTTGTATTTTTTTCTACAAGTAGGGTTACTTTACTTTTGTACGACGCATTGGTAGTACAAGACGATGGTCGTTACCAGGAAGAACACACGCGCGCGTTGTTCTGAGTGAGAGCGTTCCTACGTGTTGGAAGAAACATGGTTTGAGTCGGTACGCGATGCATGCAAATGGCAGTTTTTGTGCATAGGATATGTCGTGACTAGGCCGTCTGGAGCAGGCGAAGAATAAGCTAGCTAAGCGGATTTGAAAGCTAGAAAAGGAACTTTGGAGCGAGCAAAAGGAAAGGAAGGAGGTAGAAGTTGAGGCAGAAAGCGTAGAAACGAACCTGAGGGCCACTATCCCGAAGAGCAATGGTGAGGGCATTGCGGCCTTCGGTGCCGCTTTCGACGGTGATCAGGAGGAAAACTGTCGGCTTGCCTTTGTTGGGGATTCACAAATGTGTAAAGTAGAGCCGGTGATAACAGAGAGTTAAGAGGAACCTTTAGCTCGAGTGCTCCTATCTAAATAGATGTAAAAGGAGAATTCGCTCTTCTCGGCAACCACTGCACGAAACTTGACAGGATTCTTGCATTTAAAATAAAAACTTAAAATCTAGTGAATGTTCGTTTCGAATGTTCCATTTATGTCGTCAATGTTTTGCTAAATATTAACAAAATCGCATATTTTCAGAAAGCGAGACTGTCAAGTTTACCACTCCGTAACTCATCAATGCAAAATTGTATCACAATTCTGTGAATCGCGTCTGCTAGTAAACCTAAAGCGGACAAAATTCATATGGTGCACATGAATGTGAATAAACATAGTGATGTGTAAATACAGTTTTGTCAGGACCCTTGTGCACAACGTAACAAATTCACGTAATATAAAAATTGACATATTGGATTTGTCCGCTTTGAATGATCTAATGGATCCCGTTTAAAGAACCGCGATATCTGTTTTGACGGAGAGATATTAATTTGTGAACTTCGTGTTTCCATCTTCTCGAACTTTCGAATTTTTGAAAACTCTTAGAACAAAATTCAGGTTCTAAGTCGAAATTCCGCTTCCAACAGACACTACAATTTAACTTTCTGTCTCAGATGCAACAAATTTCATTGAAATCGGTCCAAGGGTTATTTCAGACGAGCGTTATTGCGTTTCAATGTATTTGAATAGGCTGGGTCGCGGTTTAGCCAAAGCTAAAGCTTCCTTTTATGATGCAGGCAGGCAAGTCCAATATAACGCACTTCCGGGGAACTCAGATAGGGAAGTGATAGCTTAAACCAAGCACATGAGGGACATGATGGAGCAGAGGCACCTAAAGTTAATAATAAATAAACTCGTGGATGCACTGCAACGACAGGGGCAAATAGCCAAAAGGGTTGCTTGTCTGCGGAATCTTTCAAAGGAAGTCCAAATTGCAGTGTACATGGAGTCAGAGGTTGGAAGGCAATGGAAAGGGCAGTGCTTGCAGTAAACAGGTAAATGTGGACGCTAGCTAACACAATGAATTTTACCAGGCATTAACATTAACTAAGAAATGCACCAAACAGGCCGTGAAGGCGCTTTTCTGTGTGACTGGATACATTTTAGCGATTGTGTGACGACGCCAGTTGCTACACAATTGTTAAAATGTATCCAGTAAAGTTGTTAACAGGAAGAATAAGTATGGTGGACAGATAACGTGGTAATGCGGAAAATGGCAGTGATGTATAGAGTCCGCCTTAGTCTCAAAAATGTCCTGCGTACAACTACACGAAGTGATGGTATAAGGATAAAGTGCCTCAGACAGGCGGCCTCGTTATCCTCGGTATGTTAGTTTTAAAGGGTTAGTAGAATGACCTCACGTGTGATTGTTGTTGGAAGCGGCTGGTTGTAAAGGGAGATACTTCGAAGAGAATGAGCGCTGTCGCCTGACGTCCGTGAGCGTGGTTCCTAAGACGAGGGGCAAAGAGTGGAAGAGTGGAAAGGCGGGGAGAAAAGAAAGAAAATGGAAAAAGAGAAAAAAGACACCAAGAGGGAAAAAAGAAAAAGAAAAGATAAAAGTACGGCATGAGAGGGTGTTGGAGAAGCGACAGGTTAGAGAGCATGCAGGGGTGTCGTTGGCGGCAAGTTCTTGTGGCTTTAAAAAAGCCGATCAGGCGGTCAGTGGTCGAGTAACAAAATGACCCAAGAAGGCATCAGGTGAAAGAATGACTTTAGTAGCGTAGCAGCAATGGATCGGGTAATATTGAAGGGGTTAAGATGGCGACGAGGAGTCTGAGGTGCGGTGCATAGGGTAACTCGAAGACAGCAGCATGCTCTTTCAAGGGACGTTAGCCCCAGTAGCTCAACGTAGGGGTCGTTACGGCGATATACAGAAATGGCGATACCCTGCGTGGTTTAGGCGCCGAAAAAGGTATCCTGGCGTCTGGGAGTTCAGAACGTGTTAGTGAGAGTGTTTACAAAATATTTATAGAACAAAAAAACAAAAAAGGGGGTCCGGAACCGGAATAATGTTAGAGAAACATGAAGTATATAGCCGGGGTAGCGATCATAAAGTTAGCTTTGAATTTGGGAGAGAGACGCAGAAAAGGAACCCCCCCCCCCCCATTGGCACCAAAATTCCTCAATTTAATGAAAAACAAATGCCAGAGATCGCAAAACGCAAAAAAAAAAAACGTGGACAAGATAACGTAGGAGTTTCCTGGAACTGTCTGGAAGTTATGCCTAGAAGTCTGGAACTGTTATAAAACAACAGTACAAGGCAGGCGCGGCAAAAAAAGTTATTGGATAGGAAAAAGAAAACCACGGAACTGTTGCAAGGAAATAAAGCAAGATATAATGAAGCAATAAAGCAATAAAGCAAGCACGAGAGCCTAAGCAGGCGTTAAGGGATCATCAATGTGACCAGTGGCAACGTCCTCAAGGATATTGTTGATACGCATGCGCAAGCCTGGTCTGCTTGCGTCTAAATACACCTGTTTCTCGCAATAAAGCGTTCCTTCTTTTCCTGCTGCACGGCTGTTAACGTGGTGGCAGCGGTGCGATAGGCGGTTCGTTTTGCTACCGCCGCCAGTCGGCAATGAATGAATCTACGGACCCACCACAAACGCCCATTGCAAGAATGGCGTCGACTCTGCTACAGCCACCAAGGCCACTCGATACGAGTAGAGACACGTTTCATAACTGGACCGCATGGAAACGTGAGTTTGACCTTTTCGCTAGGGCGACGGGACTGACCCTGCAGCCTGAGCAAGTTCAAGCCGCAACTTTTCTTATGACGATAGGCGAAGACGAGAGACGAACGTACTATGCTTTTAAGTTCGACAGCAAATATGAGAAGAAAGAACTCAAAATCCTTTTAGCAAAGTTCGAGGCCCATTGCAAGCTATCTGAAAACCTAACCATTAGCGAATTCCTATTTGGCTCCAGGGACCAACAAGAGGAAGAGTCCTTTAAAGGGACACTAAAGGGAAAAATTGATTTCTTCTGCATCAGTAAATTACCTTTCTACGACACCAAAAACACCACTCTTACCACAATAAGACGCTTTGTAAGCCAGAAAAAGCGCAAGAAGGAAAAACGGGTGGCGACGCCTCCTTGAGACTCTCGCACCTGGTCGCTCAGACGTCATGGATTTTGATGGCATCTTCTAGGGCCTACTTTAAGTATATAGAGGTACAGATTGACTACATTGTGTTCTCAAGCAAGCAAATGTTAAGCATGGCAAGTTTCGAGAACATTTACTCAGCCAACTCGGCCCAAATGCGAAAACATACTTTGGAATCCCTGACGTCACACTGACGTACCGGCGTCGGGGTTCCAGCGCGCAGTTCAAATACTGATACATAGACCGCCATTTTCTCATCTAATAATCAAACGTATATGTTGAAATGACTACCTGCAGAGTTCTCAAACAATGCTCTATTAGTCTAAACTGATTTATTGTTTCGCTTTAGTGTCCCTTTAATGACTGGCTCACGGAACTGCGAATTCTCGCTAGCAGATGGGAATTCGGTGAGCTGGAGGAACGCCTGATACGAAGCAGAATAATTCTCGGCATGAGAGATAAAGTCTTCCAGCAGACGCTTCTCTCGGAAAACCCCTCGTTTTCAAAACCAGTAGAAATGTGCCGCGCACGACAACAAGCACAAGTACAACTTTGAGAAATCAGAGCCAAGACGGCCGACGCGACAGTCGCCGCAATCAAAGCGAGTACAACGCCTTGCTCCAACTGCGGTCTTGAAAGGCACACAAATGGGAAATGTGCGGCTCAGGGCAAACGCTGCAACAACTGCGGTAGAAGCAATCATTTTGCTCTAATGAGCCGTCGGACACAAGAAAGATCAAGGTCAACGGCACGCGTAAACAGGTTGCTTTAGGAAGTGAAGGAAAGTACTTCCTGGGCACGCTAAAAGTATATGCTATCGCCAGTGAGGACCATTGGTCGGCGGCAGTTATTATCGTAGGAGCAGTGATTGATCGTGAAATCGACACGGGAACCAACTGTTGCATCATGACTGAGACGATGCTCCAAAAATTAACTACACAGTCGGCACAGCCATGCTCGACCACTTTGCGCCCCTTCTTCGGCCGCAAGCAAACATCTTTGCAGAAAATCCCCTTGCCTACATCTTCAAAGGCTGAGAATTGTCTAGCGGAATTTTTTATCGTACCCAAGACCATGCCAGTAAGAATCAGTGGAAATATTGCAGAACGCTTGGGACTGATATCCCGCGTACGCTAGCTCAGTCGACGCACTGCCAAGCGAGGAGCCAAGCGCCGGTTTTGGTGATGTGTTCCAAGGCCTCGGAGAACCGAAGGGTGTTACGTACCACATTGAACTCAAGCCACAAGTACGAGGCAGCGTCAAGCCAGCCTGAAAGGTGGCCGTTGCTCTTCAAGAATGGGTGAAACAGGAACTCGATGAAATGGAACCCGACCTCGTCATTGCAACGGTAACTGAACCTACTGCCTGGTCAAGCTCCATGGTCGTAGTGGTTAGAAACGACAAAGTACGCATTTGTTTAGATCCCTAGGATTTGAACAAGGCCTTACTGAGAGAGCACTATCATATGCCAACATTAAAAGATGTTTCGCGCCTGCATGGGGCAAAGTACTTTTCAACTTTCGATGCATCGTCAAGGTTTTGGCAAATTAGGCTACACGAAGAAAGTTGGTAATATGCACTATGAGCGCTCCCTACGGCCGCTGCCAGTTCTGCGCATGACCTTTGGGATTGCCTCTGGCCTGGAAGTTTTTCAACGGGCAATGCACCAAGTTGTAGAAGGCTTGAGTGGCGTCGCAGTTGCAATGGATGAAATTCTAGTCTAGGGAAATTCTCCAGAAGAGCATGACAATGACCTAGCAGCTTTACTTGTACGCTGCAGGGAGCATAATCTAGAGGTAAATAAAAAAATACCATTTTTAGAAGCCGCAAGTTCGCTACATGAGACATATCCTCACACAAAAAGGACTTTGTCTTGATCCCGGCAGTGTGTAAGACATTTTGCAAGTGATGCCACCGAAAAATTGTAAGGGACTGCAAGTTTTTCTTAGGATGATTAACTTCGTGGCGCGCTTCATCCCCAACATGCCTTCACTGTCCGTGCCCCTTTGGGAACTATTGAAAAAAAACCCGACGTGGTTCTGGACATAAGAGACTGAAGAAAGCTTCCAAGGCCTTCGCGCCTGGCTAACAAAGGCTGCTGTTCTTGCCTATTTTCAGAAAGGAACACCGACGACGTTGTCATTAGATGCAAGCCAGAAGGGGGGGCGGCAGTTCTTTTGCAAAACGGACACCCAATCACCTACTCGTCACGGTCGCTTACCGAAGCGCAAAAGAAATATCCGCAAATCGAGAAAGAAACGCTACCCAGGTGCTCAAGGTTTGACTACTACGTGCTAGGCCAGGCAGAAGTCATCATCGAATCTTATCTTCGCTCCCTAGAGTTAATATTTAAGCAACAGCTTGGTGGGCTCGGTGGCTGTGCCACAACACGGTTGCATAATCCACTTGTCTTCGCCATGCAGGTGCACTCGCCCTCGATCATCTGCGTCATGCTCCCTGCTGTCCTTTGCGCTACCTGGGCGACCACGATTGAGCGTGCGCCGTGGCGCGGCGCGGCTGACGGAAGGACATTGTGCGCAGCAACTTCCAACCCGCTGACTCAAGTCAACCTGACACTCAGCGCAGACTGGGAGGCCCCATCGTCAGCAACAACACTCACCGTGCCAACTATAAAGGAGCAGCGACCATCCACCGCACCCTGTGGGCTCGGTGGCTGTGCCACAACACGGTTGCATAATCCACTTGTCTTCGCCATGCAGGTTGGTAACCATCGAACTCTATTCACAAAAAAAAAACCAGCAACTACTTTTTGGTACAGCTTCCGAGACCCCAGTGTTGCCTTGCTACCTGTATCGAGTGCTTTCATGTTGTTCGGTCCCTATTACTGATGTGCGGTGACATTGAGAGCAACCCCGGCCCCGACAAGCTAGACGTAATCCTTGGCGAACTAAAAAAGATGTCTACTGGCCAGACAGAATTGGTTAAGGAAGTGCAAGAGCTTAAGGGCCAACTGCTCTCAATGGACCAGAAAATGACTAATCTAACTACGCGTCTCAACGCATTAGAAACTCACTGCGAAAGTCTATCTACACTCCGCAATGATCTGGAAGGGATTCAGGCCACTTCGGCTGCAACGTCTCGTTTAGTTGGTGTGCTGGAAGCTCGTCTAGATGACGCAGAGAATCACTCTCGGCGCAATAACCTACTTTTCTATGGTTTACCAGACACCAACCCCACTGAAACGTATTCGCTTACAGAAGACTTGATCATTCGCCACTGCTCGAACCACCTAGACACCCAGTTGAGCCCTAACGACATTGAACGCGCCCATCGCCTCGGACGACACTCTAAGGATAGGAAACGCCCAATTATCGTTAAGTTTACATCCTTTAAAACTAAAGAATCAATTCTTTCTAAAGGTTCAAAATTCAAAGGTACAGACTACAGCGTAGGGGAAGACTTTTCGCGCCGCGTTCAAAACTGCCGGAAACATCTTGTCGCTTTTGCCAGGGCGAAGTCCGTGCCTTTTTCCCTGAGATTTAAAACTTTGCATATTGGCCCCAAACGTTACGTTTTTGATGAACTTTCAGAATCTGTAAAAGAAATATCTTAACAATCAACTCATCCTTGCCGGTCATCGCGCTATCCCCCACCTACGCCATGTGCCAACGTTTCACTATCAGTAATCTTTACTAACATTCGCAGCTTCCTGCCGAAACGCGATATCGTATCGAACCTTGTAACTTAGTCAGGCAGCAATCTACTTATATTAACCGAAACGTGGCTGAACAACGATATCACTGACTCAGAAATTCTGTTTGACCTGCCCAACTTTAATCTTTTTCGCGCTGATCGCAAGTATTCTCGTGGGGGAGGAATCCTAATTGCAGTCAGCGAACAATTGTCTTGTTCTGCCATTAATGTCGCGTCAGACGTAGAAATGCTGTGGATTATGTGCCGCGCCTCACCTCTGACGTTATTACTTGGTGTGTGTTATAGGCCACCTCGCAAAAGTCCCGACTTTCCCCGCAAGCTTCACAATGTTCTAAATAACCTAGTATCAAAGCACCCTAAAGCACACATCCTACTATTTGGGGACTTCAATTACCCCAATATCGACTGGAGTAACCAACCTCAGCCCATAGTTAGTCAAGAAGAGCCGAATGACTTCATTGACGTTTGCCTTAATTTTAACTTGACCCAAGTTGTATCCGAACCGACACGCGTCGCAGGGGCAGCAGCGAACACTCTGGATCTCATACTGACCACTCATCCAGAAAGTCTTAATTTCATTACAGGCCTCCGAGAAATCAGCGACCAGAAAGTAATCTATGCCAACTTTGACTTCTCACCTGAATTAAAACAAACTTCCCAGAAAACTATTAGGCTCTACGATAAGGGAAACTACGAAGCAATCAACTCTGAAATAACGAACTTTCCGTCGGTCTTTGAAACGTCCTATCTTTCCAGAAGCGTAAACGAGAACTGGACCCTTTTCAAACATAAAGTTATCGAACTAACAAATAAATACATTCCGTCATGCAGTTTACGAAAGAGTAATCAGAAACCCTGGTTCACAAAGACACTGAAAAGGCTCGAAAACAAGAAAAAACGCGCATTTCGTACAGCGAAACGCCACGCAAACCCCCACGCATGGGAAAAATATTATGAAGCTGAGGACGCACACTTGGCCGAGATTGGACGTGCTAAGCGTTCATTTTACGAAGTAGTACTACCAAAAATGACAGTTGATAACCCCAAGAAATTCTGGAAGGTGATAAACCCGAAGGAAGCACGCGCTATCACCCTCACTAACAATGCTGGTGAAATCGTGGCTGATTCCGAGTGTGCAGACATCTTTAACACTGCATTTTCATCTGTTTTTACCGACGAATCCGAAGCACCATGTTTTACATTACCACTTATTATTACTACAGCCATGGACGCCATAACTTTCAGCAGTAGTGGAATTTCGTGCATAATAGATAAAATAAAGAATTCATCTGCTGCCGGCATAGATGACATCAATCCAAAAATTTTGAAAAATGCTAACCCAGCCTGTTACAGTATTTTCTGTTTATTGTTTTCACAATCACTCTCCGAAGGAACCATTCCAGACGACTGGAAAGTGGGGAAGGTCGTTCCCGTGCACAAAACAGGTAATACTGATTCTCCTCCTAATTATCGGCCCATTTCATTAACAAGTATTCTATGCAAAATCATGGAACACGTCATTTACTCCCAAATCATGCAATTCTTAGATTCCATTAACTTCTTTCATCCGTCACAGCATGGTTTTCGTAAGGGTTTTTCGTGCGAGACTCAACTAGCCATTTTTCTTCATGACTTTCACGCCAACCTTGATATTAATCTACAAACTAACACCATCTTTTTGGACTTCGCTAAGGCGTTCGATAAAGTACCTCATCAACGCTTGCTTCTTAAACTTTCCCAGTTAAACCTACATCCAAACATCATCGCGTGGATTAACGAATTCCTCACGCATCGCTCTCAGTCTGTCTTCATTAATAACCAATCCTCTAACCCACTCCCAGTCACCTCTGGCGTCCCGCAGGGTTCCGTCCTCGGTCCCTTGTTATTCCTCATTTACATTAACGACTTACCCCAGTGCGTATCTTGCCATATCCGCTTGTTCGCTGATGATTGCGTTATTTATCGTTCGGTAACTAACCCTTCTGACCAAGAATCCCTTCAGGCAAACCTAAACCTCGTGCTCAACTGGTGTTCGCAGTGGATGATGACACTCAACCCTAACAAATGTAAGTACATGTCTTTTCACCGCCGTCGCAACCCTTTTGTTTTTGAATATTCCGTTTCTAACTCCCCTGTTGAGCTCGTCCAGTCTTACAAATACTTAGGTATCACCACTTCTGATGACTTATCTTGGCGACTGCACGTAACTAACCTAATATCATCAGCTAATAAAACATTAGGTTTCTTAAAACGTCACCTGAGGGAAGCCCCTCCACACGTGAGACTACAAGCATACATATCATTTATCAGAACTAAACTGGAATACGCATCGCCCATCTGGAACCCTCATCAAGCATATTTAACAAATGCCATCGAAGCTGTACAAAACCGAGCTACCAGATTTATTCACTCTTCATACTCATACGACGTTAGCATATCATCTCTAAAATTACAATCAGGCTTGTGTGATCTTTCTGCTCGCCGTCGCATTGCCACTCTTGTTCTGTATCACAAGTTCTTTTATTCGCCCCTAAGACATGAACCATACATCTGCGCACCCCCACCACGCAGATCCCATCGCATCGGTCACCCTCTTCAAGTTTTGCGTCCACGAGCCCGTACTACTACCTTCATGAACTCATTTTTTTTTCACGAACAGCAACTGACTGGAACGGCCTTCCCCACCATGTCGCTGCCATAACCTGTCCATCCACATTTTCGACTTCTGTGAACGCCTGCATTTTTTAAACCCCACCCCTTATGTAACACGCCGAAAGGGGTCTTTAAGGAAAATAAAGTGAAGTGAAGTGATGTGGTGAACAGCTGTGTAAGTGCCCGCTACACTTGCAGCGAATGAGACTCACTCTTCAGAGGTTCTCTATAAAAGCGACTTACAAGCCAGGAAAAGAACTGTTCCTAGTGGATGCGCTGTCACGCTTTCCGAACAAGACGGAGCTGAAGGAAGAATCGCCAGATTTTCAAGTACTTCCTCGTTGTTCGCTTCCAGTGTCTGATCGGCAAATACAGGGCATCCGTGAAGATATACTGAAAGATGCAACAATGACTGAATTGTGTAGCTACTCAAGCAACGAGTGGCCCGAGAGCAAGGAACAGGTATACGAAACCCTACGCGCGTACTGGAATTAACGCGGCGAACCCCATGTCGAAGATTGTTTCCTCCTAAGAAGCAACAAACTCGCCATTCCCCCAACAAAACGACAAGAGGTACTCGCGGCACACGGGGGTGACGAAAAAATTAGGGCAACAGCCCAAGAAGTAATATACTGGCCTGGCATGTCGGCGGATATTGCAGATCTCGCGAAGACGTGCCTACTTTGTCAAAGGTACAAGAGCAGGAACGCCAGGTTACCCATGATTAGTCACGATATACCTACTTTCCCGTGGCAAGTAGTCGGAGTCGACCTTTTCTACCACGAGTGCGATGAGTATCTTGTTATGGTAGATTTCTATTCTTATTTTTTGAGACCAAGCAGATGCGTCGAACAAAAGCAGAAGCATTGACAAACGTCTGCAGGCCGATTTTCGCCCCTCACGGCATCCCAGCAACGATATCCAGTTGCTTGATATCCAGTTACCATTATATAGGGGATAATGGCCCTCCGTTCAATAGTGCGTGATGTCGCGTTTTTTCCACACAGTTGCGCATCGTCCACGAGACTTCCAGTCCGCATTACCCTCGCGATAACGGCATGGCTGAAGAAGCAATGAAACTACTCACGAAATGTCCGCATGGAATGCTGCAGTTCTACAGTACCTTGCTACAATGGAGGAACATGCCAAGGGACGACCGCCTAAAGTCGCCCGCACAACGACTCGTGGGCTGTCAGACCACCAAACCTTCGCGCGTCAGACGGTCAGGCCGTCTAAACCGCCAGTACTTCACTGATACCTCGAACCACCAGCGGTGCCAACCGAAATTGTCCGAAAGCGACTCGACGAAATAAGGCACAAACAACGCGTCTTCTACAACAGAACAACTCGAAGTCTACCGGATATTCATAGGGGCTCCACGGTGAATGTTTATGATACGACACACAGGACATTGGCACCAGCAGTTGTCATAGGCCCGGCAAGTACACCGTGCTCTTATGTCGTTGCGACAGAGAATGGGCAGCATCTACGACGCGCATAGAGTTTCTAAATAAATACCCTAGAGGGAAGTGCGCCACTAATGTCTACGGGGGCTCTCCTGAGCGTGCACCAACCTATGTGGGAATGATGGGAAGTACAGGCTTCAGATTGACTTCGATCTTTAGACCGGCTGTGTTTGATTAAGGCGCAGTAAACGAAGCTATACGCAAATATTATGGCGTAAAGTTGACTTTTATTTCTGCAGTGTCTTATATAATGCGCAACAGGTTACATAAACTTTGTATGACTTTGATATTGAAGCACTTTTTACTATGGTTTACACCAGGACACACCAGGGTATGCATTCTTGTGCAATTCTGTTCCTGATTTAGTGCCAGAGAATAATTACATATTGATTTTTACCACAGCAATAGCCACCGTGCATGTACTTATATAAGATACTCATGAAGTATTTATGGAAACAAAAAAATCTTTTTTGTGAGAAAGTGCTGCGCCCTTGAGAGGAATGCTTCAAGTGTCGTCTGCTACGGGGCCTGCTCGCTGCGTACGCGAGGGTTTTCTCGCAAACGGCAGGCACTTGCGAACTCTCTCGCTCTTTAGAAAGGCTGCGTCGGCTGTCACGATTGCTGAACGTCTTCAAGTACTTTTAAGCACATCTGTTGCACTGCTAGCAGGGATGCATGAGGCATCCTACGAGTATGCTTCATTTTATTTTATGTTGACTTACCGCTTCCGAAGCGTTACGGCGTGGCTGTACACTTACCCATTTTGCGACACTAGACTAAAACCAAGAAGCCGCAACCTGTCCTACCACAAGTAAGTTTGTGTTTTCAAAGTCCTGAAACACGCATTTCAATGAGCACATAAACGAGCAATGCCTGATGAAGCCCTCAATAAAATTTGATTGTCAAGCCACTAGAAGTACAACGGTCAATGTCTTGTATTAGTAGTGCTATCTTTTTCCTATTCTGAAGTTTCATAAAGCACGTCACGCTACAGCGCCAACCTAACACACACAACAAACCAAGGTCCAAGCGGTCAAGACATGCTCGTTCAACGTCTACGATGCCGTCGCTTCCTCGTCGGGGCTTCGACACTACACCGCAACACAAACATCGTCCCAGCCGCTGGCCCAGCGCTATCACCACTTCGAGCAACAGAAAAAAGCAGCGAGCTTCCCGTTGCACTGTCCCACTGCAGGTTATAGCAATCGCGCTTGGAGCAAAACCAAAACTGTCAAAAATACTTGTATACTAGTTCTCCAGTGAACAGAATGCCAATTCGTAGCCTGTACTTCCCATCATTCCTATATTGTTTATCTGTGTGGTGTACCACGACGAAAACCAACATTCATAGTTTACTAACCCCACAGAAACGCATGATTCGGGTAATTGAGGATGCGCCCTATACAGGCCACTCCGCTCCGCTTTTCAAGAAGAATTGTATTTTAACATTACAAAACCTTATTAACAAAAAAAAAAGCCATTGCAATATTTAAAGAGGTAAGACTCAATGAAAGCGCCTTTTTTAAAACATACCTCCCGAATGAACATAAATACAACACGAGGCAATTAACTTACAACAAGGGCAAGTTCCGTACCAATTACGGCATGAAAAAGCAGGCATTCATAGTTGCAGATTTTTTGAATCATCACCCTGGCTTACTCACTATAATAAATGAATCACCGTCCTTAAACACTTTAAAAAAAAGTGAGCATGTATTTGCTGTCGCTTCAGGTATGACTGTTCATTCTTTTGTACACAAATGAAATTCAGTATTTCTGTTACGTATTTCATGTACTTTTCATTTTTTTGTGTGTATGTATCCCCTTTGTGTACCATGCTTGCCCTGTGTGCTTGAGTGTTTTGTGCACTGGGAATGGGTAGGGGAAGGGGACTGACACTTTCTCAGGCATTCGTCCCTTTTTGTCAGCCTCTTTGACAGAGATTCTTTGTATTTTATTTCTGTCAAAATACACATTCATTCATTCACTCATTCATGATGTTTGAACGATCGCAGTGCCATATTTCCCTCTAGTCATATTGATATCAAACTATATGACGACGTACGAGGGAGCACCTGAGATTAACAGATGGACAAGCTTTTTCCCAGCAGAACGAGTGTAGGATAGCAACCCCTCAGTCCCCCCTCAACCATGCATCACCGATCAACAAGCACCTCAATAAGCGCTCCGTAGAAGCACACGAAAGGGTAGAGAGCCGCAACGGTATCCTCTACCAGAACGCCGCACATAGGCAGTTCAGTGGAAGCTGTGCGAATCGACTTCGTAGTTGGTTGTTGAATCTTTCGTACAAATTTCTGTTTTTTTCCTCAAAGGAAGTAAGATGTGACCAGTGGCAACGCCATCAAGAATATTGTTGATACGCATGCGTAAGCCTTGTCTGTCTGTGTACAAAGACGCCTGCGTCTCGCAATAAAGCGTTCCTTCGTATCCTGCTGCTCGCCTGTTTACAATCACAAAGGAGAAAAGTTGGGAACATGCGAAGAAGTGCTCCTTAGATGGAACAAATAACGAGAAAAGGGCGGTGAGTGAACTCTTGCAAGAGAAAATTAAATTCGGAAGTGAACATTGGGTGCCTAACATTCTGTGCCTAAATTCGGATATGTTGTCGCGGTTGGAAATTAACCAAAGATGGGTAGGCCGGCCCCTTTTGGGATCCCATGGTTAAATCACAAATAGAACACTGCAGCGTGACATGATCGGGGTCGCTTTTGAAGCCAGAGATGCGCAGAGCAAAATGAGATTCGAAGAACGATTCAGACACATGGATGAAAATAAATGGGCGGCTGAAGTAAAAACATTATCCGTAGCACAAAAGCGCGGATACATGATCGGGGAAAAAGTCAATGTTGGCAACCAAGTACGGGGTAATTAAAAGCGTGTAATATATATAGCAGGAGTCCTTAGAAAGTGAAACAGAGACAGCGAATTGGGTGCAAAGAATGGAAACAAAAAGACCAAGGAAATTCAGTAATGTGGAAAGTTGGGCTAGTTAGTGAGTAATCATACCTGCAGGATATGCAGGAATGCAGGAATGAATGCAGGAATTGAAAAACATGTACTGTGTACATCAGCCTATAAGTTGATTCGTTATGTGCTCAATGGTTATCAGAAAGAGCGCAACAGAAAAGATTTTGACAGCAAAAAAATTGTGTCAATACCATATGCACACAAAATTGCGCATAACTTAAGAAACGTAGGTTCAGATATCGTCTACAAGGAGTTTTTTCAGCACCTAATAAACTAGGGAAAATATGTACCGGACTGGGCCGTAGAGCTTCAACAAAAATGATCCCAAGTGCACGGTCAAGCATAAGGAAACACTTGTCGAGTGCAGGTCATCCGTTGTCTACTGTTTGCCCATATCGTGTGGAAAAGTATACATCGGCCAAATGGGTCGTTGTGTAAACACAAGACTTTTGGAGCACAAAAGGTCACTGAGTGGAAACACTCATTCTCACATTAAGGGGCACTGCTCACAGCATGGGTGCTGGCCGCTTTACAATGATACTACAGTTTTATCGCACCATAAGGACCAGCTAACCAGGAAAACAATCGAAGCTTTTCACATTCACAAGAGGGGAGAGGATTGTATCAGTCAGTCATCTGTACATCCATCCTTTTTGGAAGTACAATAAATGAAAAAAGTGTTAAAAAAGTGTGTAAAAAATGTTTGTTAGCGGTGCAACAAATACGATAGGACTGCAAACCATGATAGATAGCTGCCATATCTTTGACGCCCGAGTATGCGTGGGCAAATGATTTTTAAAAAATGCGTTCATTCATGCCTTGATTTTCTTTCACGCCTGAGGGTGCGCAGGTATATAAATATGAAGTATGTGTTCCGAAATAAAATAGTTGCGAGTGCAGCGAGTGTCTTCTTTTCTTGTGCGTCTTCACTGTGTCCGTGTCAGTGCGCTGCTTCACCAGCAAGGCAAGACCAAGGAGAATTGCAAGAATGGGAAGAAAGAAATCGGAAGGACAAATCTGTGTCGTAACAGAAATGGCAGTGCTTTGCTATCTGAGGCGCCAGTTGGTTGCCTAAGCAAAAAAAAAAAAGTAGCCGGAGTGAATGTTCACTACAAGAGAGGGCATGCGTATGCTGCAGTAATATCTGGACACCGTTCAACAAATTCTAAGGGAATGCGAAGTGATTCGCCCAGGGAGACCCATGAGTTTACGCACACCTCCCAGAAGCGCTTGAAGTGGAAGGAAAGATCAACCGGTCAGTAATCGAGATATGCATGAGACAGTTAGTGTATCGATGGAAAAAAATGAAGGGAAGAGATTGATACGACCTCAACTTTTACAAGCATAGGTAGCGGTTGAAAGTAGATAGAGAATTTTTGAGGAAGGAAGAAAGATGTCATGGAGATGTAGAAGGTGTTTTCTTTAGCAGCACCAAAGTCGAAAAAATGCCTGCGGCAGCTATAACACTTATACTCTATGATCTAAATTAGTAGATCAGACGACCATTACTCCGGCAAGAAAAAGAATACTTGTATAATTCTCAGAATTGGGTTAATTAACGTTTTAATTAACATCACGGCCACTATATCAATCTACCAATTATAACAGGTGAGTTCGGAAGGCGTTTTCACTTGGAACGAATTCTCAGGACTGCAACCGTTTCGAGATATAAATTTTCAGTGCCCGACGAAATGCATTGGTGTTCCATTTGCTTTAGTGTTTCAGTGAATAAAATGGCGTTTTCTTTAAAAAAATTTCCTGAAAAAGGTAACTGTTCCAAAATGCCTGCTTCACCTAACGCTTACAAGATTTAGCGACAATTTGAGTGAGTGCGCCGCGAAGCTTAGCAGGAATTTAGCGACCTCTAAATCTCACTTTAGTGACAACCCTAAAAGATTATGGCAACATTGGTTAAGGGCCCCAGGCCATTTCCACGCGATGGTGCGATGGCAGCGATGGTGTACCTCGACTTCGCAGCAGAAAAACCTGAGTCGAGGTACGGTGCACCTCGACTAAATACCACTGCAAACCTTTTTCACTACGGCATGATACATCGTTGGTGGTAATAATCCCGATCAAATAGTTGCCATGGTAACATTGACCTGTCCGTTGCACTGTGTTTACGGATGATGCCGAGTCTGGGCTTCTGCACCCCGTTCTGAAATTGCAGCGGCAAAGCCTCTGCAGAGGATGTACTCGAAAATCTTTTTTTCTGGAGCAATGTTTTCCTGCTTACTGCTCGGAGCACACGTTGCCCCGGAAGCAGAACAGCTTACCAAGAAAAGAGCTTAATAGTCTTGCTTTGCCGTAGATAACTGCTGCACGTGAAGAAGGAAACAAAAGAAAGCAGCTCTGCCACAAAAAAGTCATACTAAACGAAGAACGCCGAGCGAAAGTTAGGCACTGGCCTGTTCGTGTGTGAAATTCAGCTGCAAAAGAGCGCGAGCCTGTGTTTGCGCTTGCGCATGCGTAGGAAAGAAAATGAAGAAGCAGATAGGCAAAGCGGCGACCCGGCATCTTCCCTGTGGCGTCGGTGCGAGAGTCGCGAACCGCCGTCCAATCAATCACAATTTCCTCGGGAAAGCGCTCAGACCACGTAGCTCCTTCCCGGGCGTGAAGCACTGCCATGCCAGCCACATCAGCCTTCGAGTGAAATAAGTTGTCTGTTTTTTGCGCTTTCGTAACTTTTTTATGGCATCGTCTATCTAATGTGCCCTTTCATGCCGGAAAAAAGTGGCATTGGAGAATTTCATAACACAACAGAAACGTCAAACCAAGAAATTCATAAGGCGACCGCGTACTGCTGATAATATTATTCTTGAAGACATTCCTACCTCTCGAAAGGAAACAAGTACCTGCGCTTACATATCATAACATGCAAACTAGCGGAATCCCAACTCCGCTACCCCTATGGTAGTGGAACAAACTGCCTGCTCACATATGTTATGGAAACGTTTTGCATAGAAGCCTGCATTCTTATCCTAATAAATTGAAACAGTTAGCTGCCCAGTAAATTAAAGAAAACAGTTTGCAGTTCTAAATGATAGCTTTGCAATGCCGCCACTTTTCGGCATTTGTTTTGACACATCCACAATATTTAAATAGACAATATCGAACAAAAATAAATTGTGCTGATCTTAAGCGCTCTCGGAGCCGGTTTAAAGGGACACTAAAGCGAAACAATAAATCAGGTTAGACTAATGAAGCATTGTTTAAGAAACCTGCGGGCAGTCATTTCGAAAGAATAGTTTCATTATTACATGAGAAAATGAAGGTCCAAGTATCAGTATTTGAATTCCGCGCTGAAACCCCAGCGCCGGTACGTCAGCGTGACGTCAGGGATTCCAAAGTATGTACGCGCATTTGGGCCGCGTTGGATGAATAAAGGTTACCGAAACTTGCCATGTTTAATATTTCGTTCCTTTAGAACACAATGTAGTCAATCTGTACCGCCATATATAATTAGTAGGCCCTAGAAGATGCCATCAAAATCCAAGACGTCACAGCCCCCAGGTGCGGGAACTTAAGTAGGTGTCGCCACCCGTATTTCGTTCTTGGGCTTTTTCTGGCTTACCAAACGTCTTATCATTGTAAGAGTGGTGTTTTTGGTGTTGTAGAACGGTAATTTACTGATGCAGAAAAAATGATTTTTCACTTTAGTGTCCCTTTAAGGGAAGCTTTGATTGCTGCTTGCGAAGGACGCTGTTGTTGTTTAATGACTTTTTTGCAATAAAGAGCACACGACCAAGTTGTATACATTTTCACTAGGAAACTAATCGCTCAGCATAAACTTGCGTCGATGTAATATATGGGTGCTACGCATCACGACGAATGACTGGCGTTGACATGACGATGAAGCAACCACGAAGGCATGATGACCACTGTATGACGACGGATCAATGATGGATATAGACTGACGACGATGAAATGACGATGACGCTAGAGACGATGATGAGACGATGAATACTGAATTACAATGCAATGACAACGTAAGATATGTGTTACTGGAGCGATGACCAAGGCACTGCGACGAAGGAATAACCCCAATGAAATGAAGGCAAAGACGCGGTGATGACGACAACGTCGTGTGAGCACTCGTGTAGCACCGCGCCGCCTCGGTTCGCATCAGATCTGGGACCGCCTAATTGTGCAGGAACGCAGCCAGCACCTGCCACGTGGTGCCAAAAAGCAAAACAAGCTTAGCTCTAAAACACTAGTTATTTACAACTGCTACTGTACCATATGTACACATAGTACGTTCATCGCTCGAGAACATCAGCCTAATAGATGTATTTTTTAGATATGTGTGTTTCTCTACTTGGTGCTCACCAAGTGTACATAAAACCTCGCACTGCAGACAATTCAAGCTCACAAATAATGGCACAGCTACAGGCACAAGCGATCTCGAGGACAACTGTAGTTTTCTAGCTGTCCTAGAAAGTTTTGTCCAGGTACAGAAACAGGCGAGTCGATTTGCATCTGCGACCGCTCATCGACTTGCTTAAAAGGCACAGCTGGCACCCCCCCCCCCCCCCCACTCCGGAAATCCACACGTCATGTGTCATCCTCTTGCCTAGGGAACCACGTGCTCTGCTAACACAATTTCTACCCCAACGAACACTTTTAGGAAAAAGAGAGTAAAAAGTGAGTCACGGCAACTTGACTCTCTTTTTTCTTACGAAGACCCATTTTCGCGCGGGTAGAGTCACAAAACAAGAGTCAACAATTGTGTATGGGTCGTTTGACTCTTAAGAGCACGCGAAGAGTCATCGTGGAAGATCGCGACTCCTCTGATATTCGAGATGAGTCTGGCGAGAGAAAGATTAAAATGCTGGAGAAGAAATACCAGATAACGTCTTCTGTTTTAGGCAGTCTCTCGGGTTCCTGTCCTGGTTGTAATGCGGTGTATCATTCTTTCGTCCTTGTCATGTTCTGCAATTACATCGAACTCTAAATATCGATTTTCCTTGAACATGTTTGTTAATATCTCACACGCTTAAGCGATAGCTGGCTTCCTATGCTAAGGAAGACCCGGATTTGTCACACTGGATTCTGACCATAAGTAAATCTTAAAAAAAGCATTGGCTACTGAAGAGACTCAACAGTGTCGATTGTAAATGTAATTGCGCTACGTAAAATTAAATGTTGAGGATTTAGGTTCCAAAATCAAGATGTTGTTATGAGGCGCACGGTAATGGAAAACTGCAGATTTATTTTCAGCAGCTCGAGTTATTTAACGTGCACGGAATGCACAGTGTACGCGCGTTTTCGCATTCTGCCCCCATTGGAATGCGACTGCTGCGGTTGTGATTGGACCCGTGACCTCGAGCTCAGCAGCGCAACACCAAAGCCGCTGGGCTACCGCAGTGCGTTGCGTTCCGCGACCAGAAACAAATATTAGCGTACGCAGCACTGCTTTTGAACCCCCTAGAAATGTAAAAACAAAAACGTAGCAGTTTCCCCCCAATGCTGCATGAACCACTGCACGAACAACTGCACGAACCAAGGTTCGTAGTTTCATCGCCTGAACAAACTGTAGTAAACAATCGCTTACTCCGTAAATTAGCAAGCACGGGGTCGCGCGCGCACGTGCAAACATGAACAGATCTCACTTAATGACCGCGAACACTCGCTGTCACAGCGTCGGCGTGATGAAGGGCGCGAACAGAGCGGACAGAACGCTTTTGCAGCCTCGTCCTTGAAAGCGTCTCCGAAACTTGAAATGGCGCTATAAAAGCGCCCTCCCTCTCCCCCCCCCCCCCTTGCTTTGCCCCATCGGAAATTATCTCCAAGACAGAGCGAGAGTGGCGCCAGACCGGGCTGTCGCAACGGCCAGAGGAGAAGCGTGCTAAACCAACGCCTCCTTTCCCGGGCTTGCGCGCGTTTTATCACGTGACCACCTATAGATACTCGGGGGCACCCATCCAGGCACTATACATCTCGGCTCACTCTCGTACACTTCCTCTAACGCGCACAGCCAACGGCGCAGGATAGGATCTTATCGCACTTGACTTTATACGTAAGCTCACGGCAACACCGACAGATATATTTCGGCGGTTGTGTCCATATAATTGCTATCGCAAAATTCGCAATAAATAGGAAATTTTATTAAGGATCAACCACGCTGCTTCTCCATGTCGTGAGAGAGCGGTGAACGATAGCTCTAGAAAATGCGTTGCTAAATCTCCGCCAAATGACTACGCTCGCATTTGGTGACAGCGGCACACAGTCGCAAGAACTTGTGGAGGAAATACCGGAGTTCTGGCAGCTTCAGGTGCACTAGATCATTCACTAACATGGGCGGCTTTGTAGTTCTACCTCACATCAGAGCAAACTGCACTCGACAAATCAAGGGCAGCCGCACCGTTATAGCTAAGCAAATTAAGGACACTTACGCCGCGTCTTCACAGTGCGAGCATGCTCCGACAGCCCACTGATAGATATTTCAAACACAACCACGCTCGGACGAGCAAATTTTGCTTCTGCCAAGTGAACGTAGCGGGTATTTCAACACGCGTGTTAAATTCATGGCTGTTTCATTCGTGAACATTACTTAAGTGACATAAAATTATCAGTGAGCAAAACAGTTTTTATTTCAACGCGAGGAAACAAAACCGAAACTAGCGCAACTGTTTTGCTCAGTTGTGCAGATACAAAATGATCCAAAGCCGAAGCCGTCAATAGCATGACGCCATTTTGAAGTTGCACTGCATCACGCGCGAGTACGTTGTCGTTGAGTGGTTCTGAAATCGCTGCGTTAGGGGCGACTGCAACCAAGCGTTGCGGCAAGTTACGGCGGGATCTTCTGTCCGTGCTGTGTGATTGCGACGAGGGGACCGCCGCCAGCAGCAGCGTGTCGCCGATTTCGTCTTTGCCGACATCGAGCAAGTGCAGCTCGCCGGACCGCCACAAGCGCCCGAAGTGCTGCGGTTTGCACTGCATCTTTCATTGTGATATGGAAGATCGCAACGGACAGAGGCGACCAGATGCATACGAACCACTACCAGCGGGGACCTGTGACTTGTGCCATATTTCTCTTAACGTCTCAGGTAAGCATATCAGCTTTTGTTCCGAGTTTACAAACGGCGCGTACTCGGCCCTTCCGGTATGGCTACATTTTGCGCCACGTTTCTCGTGGCAGTTCACTGACGTTTCTTAGGCATGCGTGCGCGTATGTATGCGAAAATACTACTGGTAGACGGAAGCCTCAGGAGAGCATCTGAAATAATTGCAAAGCTGTACTGCCAGGAGAAACACCGTTCTTAACGACTCTAGTGACGAGTGGCCTGTCGCATCGAAAATACGTAGAATATCAAGTACTGCGTAACTTGAACTGTAGATACAATACTAGCACCAGTGTGACTTTGGCTAGCGAAGACAGGTAGTCGAAAAGACAGCTTGTGTATTCTGAAGATTTACTAGCGCTTTAGGTATATTACCGCGAATAATAAAAGCGCTACAACGCTGTATAGCAGTGTCAGGCGATGTGGCAGCACATATATTTTAAGAGCGGTAAAGCGGCTGCATGCACAAGCGAACAGACACAGCGCTTTAAAAACGCTGAAACAGAACAAATTTTATGTGCATTTGGCTGTAAGTAGAAAACACAAAACGCATTAGCTGACAATCTAAGCCTATTTATAATGTATTATTTTTACGTAATCTTTATTTTCACGGTTGTATATATTTAAAAGCATGAATATGCTGCAACATTTATATAGCAAATCCTACTAGGCTTACATAACGTGGCTGTGTTATGTGGTGAAATTGTAATATTGCTACTGGATTTTTTATATTGAGTCCGGTGTTTTATGAAAAAAAGGGTCCTTTTATTTGTAGTTTTATGTTAGTGCGTATAGTTGCCAAGCAGAAATGAGTTCATTGCAAGGTTTTACCTTCCAGTGAGCTGCATATGAACCGAAGTTTAACCTGTCTTGGCTATTGTAATGTGCATACAACAATTTTAAGTATATACAGCTGTAGTTGGCTTAGTCGTTGCAGCATACTTTGTGAAAGTAGAAGGCCATTTATTATTTTGCTGCTTCCATGCAGAAATACCTTTTTTCTTGTACCAAGAAACGCTGACAGTATTGAATGAAATGAAGTGTGGTGTATTTTTCTACTCATTTAATAAAGGAAATCTCGTCTGCCGTGTATCAGAGATTAGTTTACCTTCTTGTACTAAACAATGCGCTATGTCTTCGGCTACTGCTGTTGTCCTGTGTATATTTAAATTTTGAAATGTATTTTATTTTAGGTATTCAAGAAATGGCAACAGCCAGAAGTCGCCATCTTATCCAGCACGTTATGGGTGAGACAAATCGTAGCAGGCACTTTCGCATATCTCATTAGCATATGATGCTATTTGTTGTAATTTTTGTGTCCACTTTCCTGTCTTTATGCATTTTACTATTATTGTGCAAAGGGTAACAGTTTTACATTGAGACAGAGTAATCGCCCAAAGGGGAGACATGGCTGGAGGAGACAACACACACAAGCCTCCCTTGTCCATATCTCTATGTTGCGCAGTTACTCTGTCATTATCTACCAGCAAGCCCACGTTCCTCATCAGCTACATTTACTAATGATCCGTTATTACAATTTCATTGACATAACATTGAAACTACAGAGATACACAGGTAGACAGACTTGAACTGATGAAAAGCCATAGAACAAGGATCGCTGGAGTCAATATTTCATCAAAGAGAAGGAGATTTTTCTTCTCAAAACATTGGCTCCAATAAATTTTCTTGTTCAATCACTATTTACGATTAAAAGAAGGTATTATTGCTCTTGCTGAAGTATTATGCATTATGGCATAAAAATTAGCAGGGTGAAATATCAGGAATGTCTAAATTCTTGTATATTCCAGTGCTAGAGCGAAAGCCAGGAAAACAAGATGTAGAGAACCACATTTTCATTTTTCACTGGCCAGTTTGGCCAGCTTCATTCCGACCTTGCACTTTGTTGTATTAACGACCACTGGAATTCGTTAATTGAATTAGCTTGGTGATTTACTTATATTAAGAGATATTGAACTTGTATTAATGCAGATTAAAATAATGCCTGTAAAAAAATTTGCAATGACATTTTAAGGTGGCAGGCTTGCAGTTGACTAGCAGATCACTTGATGGTATGAGCTCAGGTTTCAACCGAGCTTCCACGCACAAATCAGTTGCACATTTTTCTTTCATTGTTTAGATTTTCATAAACATAAGTACCGTTTCTTTTTTGTCGGGCTTCTAGTTGTGTCGTAGGACCTAACTGTTTACCTTTATTTGTATTGGTAGCCGTGTTACACAGACAGCTCAATTTTTATTGTAAATCGTGACATGGTAGGACTAAGAACAATTGTGCAAATTTGTTGCAGGTACACTATGGCGGCTCCTACTCCAGCGTCCTACCACCACCCTGTCCTGACTACGTCCACTAGGAAGTTGGGAGCCTTTGGCGGCTTCTGCCACTGCATCCTGCCGCCACCATGTCCCAACTACGTCCACTAGGGAGTTGGCAGGCTTAGTGATGATGCCAGCAGGCTGACAGCCGACAGAAAGATTCAGGTAAATACCTGTAACTAAGCGGCGTCTTTTTGAGTGAAATGGCTTGTAGTCACTCAGCAATGAAAGAAGTAACTTCAAAGCAGTTCAGACTCCCTGCTATCTGTGCTGGGATGCTCAAGTCCATGCATTTTGTCTTAGCCGCCAAGAGGCTATGTGTATTAGGCGAAATGCGATGCAAATTTTGAAACTACAAGAGACCACTTGTACAATTTTTTTCTTGCTTAACACAAAAACTACTTTGATAAAGCTTTACCAATTTAAGAACAATACAATGTACTCTCATACATGGTATTTAGCATAAATTTACTAGGGCTTCCTCAATGGTAAGTAGGCCGATAAACGTACACCAAAACTGAATTTTTTTTCCAAGTTCATCCTCCTCTCTCTGCACTGCTGCATAATGTATCTTTCTGATACCATTCTTGCACGCAGCACAAGTCCTAAACACGTGGATTGCATAAATTTGCAGCTTTTGCTGTAGGTGACTTCTGTGAAAATAAAGTTAATAAGCTATTTTGTCCATTTTTAATCAGCCATAATAAACTGAGCAGTGGCTAATAAGCAGTTAAGTTTTTGGTGTAAGGCCTCTCTTCATTGTCGTTAAAAATTTAGCCCTCTTAATGAAGGAACCAAATTTTTGGCTATGCCATTTTATGATGCATACTTTGGTGCGTTACACAAAATTTGACATAATGTTTATGCCAGTGAAAATTTTTTTCTGCTTTAAGTATTGCGTGAAATTGAGATTTGTTCTATATTGAAGTGCCCTCAGATTTCAAACAGAAATTCCAAGTGGTCGTGTGCCAGGTTGGAACAGCTGGCATGGAATAGCCTACTTACACAAATAGGGAGGGTCATGTACCCTTGACTTTATGTTAAGATACTATTATTGATCCACAAAAGACAAAATGAAGGATTCCATCCTATAAGCAGCTCTTCACATTCATTTACACTTTTAAACATTTATATACCTTGAGTCTGGTGACTTGTGTCTGTTTTCATCATCTGCTATGTGCAGATGGTAAACTTCAGATTTGCCCTATGGTACAGAATATTTTGGTGCTTAAATATATGGATCTGTGTTTTTCAGGCTGCCTCGAAATTTTACCCAAGCCATGCCGCACACTTGGGCCAAGCCTCTTGCGAACGACGTATAACCGGGCTCAACGCATGAGTGTCGAGTGAGTCCGGAGATCAAGGCAACCTGCTGTGCAACCAGCGTGCAACACTTGGTGACCCCTCTACGTGTTCCATCAATTTCACAGCTGTGCTTCAGCTCCCATGTATCCAAACAGCATCACTAGCTGTGATCACTTATCGAACCATGGATGAATGTTGGGGTGGAGTGATTTGAACATTCTATTTGTCTCTTCAAATTCTTTGCAAATATTTCTGCTATTATAATTCATATTTCTTTAGTACCTAGTTTTTAATAGTTCCTTTCTCTTAGAATTCTCACCATCTACTCCTGCTATTATAACGTATACCTTCTTTTGTACTTGTGTATGTAATTGATAGGTCCTTAATTCTTGTTATACAGAAGGCCAAAATGCCAACTTACGGCATTTTTTCTTCCTTTGATAACCTACAGCACTGCAATGTGTTCGAGAAATGTAACATAACACGTGCTCTGGTGCAGGATAAATTTAAGAGCAATATATAGTACTTACTTCAAGTACCCGTTATTTTTGAAAAACTCAAGGATATGGGAGCACAAGAAAGAAAATATTGAACTAGAGAAACATGGCTTCCCCTCATAAGTCTGGTAATAATGTGACTTCCTTTCACTGCAAAGATACTGGTACTCGCATACAAGGTTTGAGACATGAAAGCTATGATACCCTTGGCATTTCTCAGTGCTTATTTGCCACACTGACGAATGTCAAAGGCAGCATAGGTTTCATGCACACATTGGTTGTATTACACCTTTTGAGTATTGCATTTCTCAAACACTCAGGTTTGCAGCAGTGCTTTAAATAGCAGATGTATTTCCTAATTTTCAGAATTTGTTAGTGCAAGAGTAACGCTACAGATCATGTAAAAATAATTTTACAGACTATATGTCCATGCATGCATGCTTCTTCTGATGATGTAGTGGTGCCATGTGGTTGGGGGATGGATGTCTATTTCAAGTTTAAATATTGGCTTCCAGGCCTGGGTTAGTCTCCTACACTGAGTATTCTAGGTCAGAGCCTAGTTACTGGAGGAAAGTGAATTAAACTAGGAATTATAAACATCAAAGGTCTTGTTCGGGACACTAATGTAACAATCAGCAAGGTTCTTTGTACATTCATTTCCAGATTTGCGAGATTATATATTGACCGGTGTCATTAATGCGAGAACAAATATTTGTTTATTCTCACGCTAGAGTTGGCTGCCCCCATTCGCATACAACCCCTTTACAGGCTAAAAATTCAGTGTATTAATAGGCTGTTTTTTGGTTTTGCGCCCTCAGCGTTAAGGATGCAAACGGTGACATACAACAGAATGCAGAAAAATGTCTAAGGAATGCAAGCAGGGCGTGGGGCGTTTTAGGCAGATGCGTGCGTGTGCTATTTGTAAAACTCCCTATGGTATGCCTCAAGGCATTTTCTAACCCTTTGGTAGAAACACTGACACCCACTTACGAAGGGGAAATGCTCCTCGAAACAACATTTCTTTAAATTATTTGTACTATAGATTTGAGTTTTATATAGATTTGAATTGTCATTGGTTTTTGTGTAGCTGCTTTTGTTTATGTATGTCCTACATAGTGGCAATACATTTTTATTGGCACTTTCTTATGTATAAAAGTTTCGCAAATAATTTCATGCTGTATCTTATTTAGCTTGTTGTATACCGCAAAGTAGCGCTACCTATCCAAACAGCTTGTACAATTACTGGAACAATGCAAAAAATATTAGGCCACTTTAAATATTTTTTACAGATTGCAATTTCAATTAAATATCGGTATTCTGCATATTTTGAAGAGTTTGTATGCCAAATTTCATTTGTATAGGAAAATTATAAGTACACAAGGGCATTCTCATGCTACTGTGAGAAAAAATTATTGAAGTATTCTCAATAATTTTTTTCAGAGTACATTGCAAAGTATGCACGATTAGTAGGCAGGCCTGCCTGCCTGCCAACTAATCTTGCATACTTCTAGTAATTTTATATGCTGTTTGAATAGATATCGGCACCTTGCAGTCTACAGGGAGCTGAGCTAGCTGCAGCAGGCTGCTTTTTGTGAACATTTAATGCACAAGAAAGTGCCCGCAAATATCACTATGTATTTTGCCGTTGTGTAGGACATAACTCAAGAAGCAGCTAAACAAAAACTAATGGAATATATGAAATCTGCATGAAGAACTCTACAATTGGCTCTCTTTTCAAACCTCTAGTACAAATAATAAAAATATTTCGAGTATTATTCAATCAGCAAAACGTTCCCCTTGCTACAGTGACCTACAACATAGCGACGCAAAGTTTAAGGCAAGTCCTTTTGTCGAAGCGAATCTGGGCTGTCTTCCCAAGAGCTTCTGTAAAAGACGGTGAATTTTCCTGCATTTGCCAGAAGTGCAATACTAAAATGTTTGTGAATGTGCAATTGGTATTGGCACGCTAACAGAAAAAAAAACACAGTTCTGTGAAATGTAGACTTGATTATAACTTTGTTGGGCATTTAAATTTTGACTCCATATATTTATTTTGTGTTTTGTACTGAGTGTTTCAGCGGTGACTGCCACAAATTATTGAACATAACTGCTTCATTACAGTGCGACAATTTTCACTAACAGAAATTTATAGCAGTGGCAGGCATTAGAATTACAGTACTCAATAATGTCTACTTTGTAAGAACTCAGACTAGCACCAGTTCTGAGATACACATACCCAAAAAGTAATGATGAAATAAATTTCTCTTCCACACAGAATTGTCCCACAAGGCTTACAGGAGGCTTTTTGGCAAAGTAATGTCTGAAAGATCAAAGCATGTTCCACCAAGTATGGTGACAAATATTTCAGAACTGCCAGTCTGAGGACTCCTACAAACTAACAATACCTTCAGCACTGACTAGCTTCAATAATGGGATGTCAGCATTTTGCTGAAATTAATGAAACTTCAATTATCGTGATCTTGTTTAAGAAGACATTTGAAATTAGCATGCAGTTCTAATCTCTGTCACTTTTGTAAATATTTCCCAATTATTTTTTCAGGCTAGAGTTTTTGGTAATAATGGTATTCATTGCAGAAAGAGCTAGTACATGGCATTTAATAAAAAAAGGTACTGGTCATTGTAGATTTTGTGTCTTGAGCATTTGTTCTGTTCCACCGCTGTTTCTTGAAATCTGAAATGATGTACCCATCTCTTTGTTAGCGATAAACAGGGAAATCTGTCAGTATGTTTTGTTTAAAATGGAGCTGATCAACCCAATAGTTAGGCTATTTGCTAATTATAAATTACAAGGATAATAGTACAGGACCATAAAAACAGATTGATGCTGACTCACAACTACGCCCAGCTACATCCACGCAGCTGTGCCACACAATGTGCATGTGTTCAGAAGAGCCAAATGCCCTAGAGAGAAAGCAACAGTAACTCATTGTTTGTCATCTTGTAAAAGCAGATTACGGGCTAGGTGTAATTTATGCTCAGTAAATACATAAATCAGTCATGTGAGGTGTCTCGCTTTAGGTTGCAAATTCGAACTTTTTGTAATCTTGCTTGTTTTTATTTTGTTTTCTTTGAGAGCATGAGTGACTTGATTGCCTTGGCACCTATTGTCAAAACTGTTTCATCACTGGGAATCACGATAGTTTATTTACTCATAAAATTCCCAGTAACTGATATGGTAGGCTTCGACCTTAATTCTCATCTTTCATATGTTTATCTACCAAGTAGTTGTATCGTTCATTGAGACGTATCCACGCAATGCACAGTGGGAACCCAAATTATAAATATCTGTTCTTGCTTTCTACCCTGCTCTACAACATAATGAAGATAGAAAGCAAAACTATAACTTTGCAATTGTCCCCCATAACCAGAGTTTCTCTTAGAATTTGAAAAACAAAATTGACATCCTGCTATGGTGTGAGAGTTGCTTTGGGCACCAAGTGAACTGCGTAGCACCTGTGCTAGAGTACACAACAAAGCAGAAAATCGCACCAGATTGGAATGGCAGTGGTAAGTTAAGAACAGATGTTTTATTTCACGCACCATTAATGTGGCATATCATCTGCTCCTGTTTTGTGGGAACGCATACATTGGGAAGACAATTTTTTGCACCAATCTTACCTTAGCGGGACACCAGAGAAAGGTAGAAATCAAGAACAGGTATTCACACTTTGTTGCCCACAGTGTATTATCTGGATGTGTTTCACTCTACAAAAGACTGCTGTGGTAGATAATCATAAAGACAAAAGAATTAAAAGAGGTATGTGTCACTCATCCTTCCATGACATCCAGTGTTTACAGAAACACTTCTTTCTGTATATGTGCCAAGCAGTAGGGAGGCTTTACGTAAATCAATCATGATTTCCAAGTTAAAAATCGGAATAAGGACAATCACAAGAACATTGTATGAGTGATTTGAAAATGTGGCAGCTAATGTAACTTATTTACGTATGCGCTGAGGGTAGATTACAGCCAGTGCATAATCTGCTCTTACAGGATAACTTGTGATGAGTAAAAGAAACTTTCCTCACATCTTACTCTTTGTTTCTTTTGGGTCTTGGTGCACCATGTATATTGTTACAGCTGCATGCATGCAGCTGGGTATAGGTTATGTGTTCAGCTTCCTCCCTTGTCCTCATTATTCATGTGCTATCTTTGCCGTAACAAAATACAGCTACCTGTGCTACATATTTTGTCAGCGTGTTTGCGTTACGGCAAGTTTTGTATTAGTGGTTATTGCAATCTGTGAAATTGTCTGTGTCAGCTACTATACTTTGTCTTGGAAAAGTACGTTTGTCAACATAAATAAACAATTAGTATAAATGTTGCTGTATTTATTTTTGTAATATTATCTGTTGTGAAGCTTTTATACACTGTTGCATGTTGTTTGACAGAATAAAATTGATGCACAGCTTTTTAATGTGGTATTTTTCAGATCAATTTTCAACTGACGCCAACACGCACACGTTGTGGGGGAAAAGTGCCAACAAGAGTACCATAAGGTAGGACAGCTGTTTTTACTGTTAGATTGGATTATCAATTGCCAAGCAGTTGTTTTTAGCAAGCATAGTATAACGCATAGATTATGTAATATAAGTTGGAATATTGTTTTTATTGCACTTGATTATCTGGGTCTCCTCTGTACATAAGTGCAGCCTTTTTTATTTGTTATGTGTAGCTTACTTGCTTAAAATGTTAAATCGTAAATTCTAAATAAAAACATGTCTCGAAGAACAATGAAATAGGTTTAAATTAGAAATGTTTTGACATTAGGGACTTGTGGAGCGCTGAATTGAACTTCTACATGAGTTACATAATATTTTGGGGTCTCGTTATGGTTCCGAGTTGCATTGCAGTGTCATGCATATGCACCTGCAGGCTACATATATTTAAGACTGTTTTGCTTGGTTGGCTATTGATTCCAGTTTAATAGTAATGAGAACTGTCTTGCTTTCACGGTGATTCTGTGCTGACTAATACATTTGAATTTTCCAGAAGACAACAAAGGGTGATGAAATGTTAACTTTTTGTTGCTAACTTGCCATGTCTTTTTTGGCAAGCTTGCTATGGGTTCTTTCGTATATGTTGTCTTTTCACAGTAGTCATCTTGAGAACTAGCCGTAGTCGTGCGTACTTACAGCAAAAGTTGGTGACACATTTTGAAAATCGGCTCGACACTGCCATCCGAGAGTCAAACGACTTACATGGATTAGTTATTTTACTCTATTTACAAGAGTCCTGCACCACGCACTAAGGGTAACTTGACACACACTGCTGGAGTCATCAGACTCATCAAGAATAGTTACCCGAATCCTTCCGCAGTGGTCATGTGACCTTTAACTTGAGTCGTCTGACTCATGCAGAATAGTTAACGGACTCCCTCAGCACTAGTCGTGTAACTCTTTTGAGAGGGTTAGCAGACTACTACAAGAGAGTTGCATGACTATTGTGTGTGGAGTCAAGTAACCACCTTGTATCGAGCACAGATAGTCTCGAGACTCTCTGCCGAAAGAGAGTTCGGGTGTCTCCCACAAAGTGTGTCGTATACGGGGCGAGTCCAGACTCTTCGAAAAGAGTAAGAGGTACTCTTTTTTTTCTTAGTGTGAAACCACCCACCTGCTCATTATCGCCTGTGAGCTCCGCGAAGCAGTTTTATGAACGTGTCGCGACGAACTGTCAGCTGGCCGCACCGGCTTTACGCGTTCATTGGCGAGGATTCACCAAATTACTATTGTCTTATATCACCCAAGACTATGCAGCATCATGTTAAGACGTGCCGTGAATATCAACGCCGCAGTATTCCGCCTGTGCGACCAGAGGGATGCCTCAAGCCTTTAAACAAAGATCTTTTTAGCATGTCGCTATGGACATACCGCAGTTACATTTCGCGCGTCCGCTACAGACGACCGATGGATAATGTCCGATTGTCTTTCACAGTACTCTGAAACCAAGATGGTTCAGTGAGCTATTGCTTCCGACCTAGCCTTTTCTTCATATACACGATGGCCATCTGTCGTTAAGCGCTGGCCGTAGTCATCACAGATCGAGTCACCGCTTTCACTGCCCAGCTTGTGCGTGAAGTCATGCAAATAAGTAGCGCCGCACACGGAAAAACTACCGCGTACCACGCGCAAATCGCTTAGCTGAGCGCCCTAAGACGAGAGTTGCTGACATGCTATCCATGTACGTCACAGGTGATCGCAAGAACTGGAATGATCTCCTTCCATACAATACTTTCGCCTACAAAGCTGCGATTCAATGCCTCCCGGGGTTCTTTTCGCTGACTCCCGGGACTCGAATTACCACCACGCTGGGCGCAATGGTAATGGACGCATGTGTCGTCAGAAACATGGTAGAGTGCTCTCCTGGATGCTAGCTTGCTTGGCAAGCGTGCCCGAAAGGCTCGTCAGCTTCCACGGCGGTGTATTCACTGTCAGCAAGCCTATGACGCTCACTGTAGCCTAGGTCTCGTGGTTTAGTGTCCGCCTCGCATGCGGAAAGCCATGGGTTCAAAACCACGTTACCGACAATGGGCTTTCTTCAGGGATATACTGCCCAGGGAAAAGAGCCCACGCCTTGAAAAATATTGTCAAACTAAGTGGATAGAAAAAGAAGGAACAGAGATTAAATTTTGTCTCACCAACAAAGCAGTGCCAATAATCAATCAATCAATCAATCAATCAATCAATCAATCAATCAATCAATCAATCAAAGGTGTTTATGAATAGCCCAGGAACAACATCGAGCGTGTTGTTGCTAGCGTACTTGGTAAAACGATCCACGGGGAAAACAGTGCGCGCCCACACAGACATACCTACACACGCGCGCATATATAAAAAGAAATAATTTCGCGAATACAGATTTTCACAGGGCATAATATGTGTACCCGATGAGAATACAAAGTGGATAAACAGAAAAGGCATTAGAGAATGAAGGAACACACAAGAGATATGACAGTTATTCTTCAGTTCCTGAAATTCCTCTGTAACTCCTCTCAGGAAAATATTAAAAGTTAGGCATGAAGATATTCAGGTATTATGAACGCGCGGTATATGTCACCTGCACTCTAGATAGGTAACAAAAATCTGAAGGCTGAAAAGCGCGTTGTTTCCTTGTGCTTTTCTGCGGAATGTAAAAGCGCACATTCGAAAGCAAGTGCTAGGAGCAGATTTTTTCATGTAATAATTATTTGTGGAGGAAAAGAACATCCGATTTGTTGCGTCTACAGCTGAGGGTAGGTAAGGTGTGCGTCTGTGTTAGCTCGATGGAGAACCCTGCTGTGCGTAATAAAACGATAAATTAGGTAGTATTATCTCTGCACATATCTGCCCTGCCTTATGCATAATGATGCATAGATATATGATATCGAGATCGCGTGGTATGAAACTGTTTTATTAAGGAAGTGTATTATTTAAGTTCTTTCAATACATTAAGTTGAATATTGAATTGACTATATCTTTATTTCCAACAAATTGGCGGAAGCAGGGAAGAAAAGCTTCAAGTGCTACTTGAAAAAACACCCTGCCTCCTATGATCGCAGTACATGGGCAGCGCGGAGCTGCCCCGTGTTTTCGACAATACAAAAAGACAGTTTTGAAAAAATGCATGAGAAGCACCAAGTGAGAAGTGAGTAGTTGCGCGTAGAGAAGTTACACAACATTTCACAAATCACAGAAGAATATATATATATATATATATATATATATATATATATATATATATATATATATATATATATATATATATATATGTAATTTCCAGAAGAGGGTTGTAGCGCCGAAAAAAACAACACATAGCAAGCGAGACGGGACAGGCGCATCTCCCGTCTCGCTTGCTATGTGTTGTCTTTTTCGGCGCTACAACCCTCTTCTGGAAACCTGCACCAACTAGCCCCCCAACAAGTATTACTCACATATATATATATATATATATATATATATATATATATATATATATATATATATATACTTGAGTGGTGCTACAGGGTAAAGAGAACAAGTATTTAACTTCAACAGTTTCGATCGGTGGACCGCTCTTTATCAAGGTGTACAAAAAAATGGCAGTTCGGCCCTGGTTGTGCAGACACCAGATCGGTTGCCCGGTCGTTCTCATATACATCAAACCGAGAGGGACAGTTGTGATAGTGATTGACTTTCGGCGCTTTGGCAGATGTACAGCTGCCTTTGGCAACTATGCAGGACAAGAGGAAGGCGGAGTCCCATGTATGTAGAGCAAGGAGACCAGTGAGAAGAAAAGAAAGAGAAGAAAAAGAAGAAAAGCAAAAGCAAAAAGCACACAGGAGGAGGGAGACGTAAGTCGGAGAGTGAAGGGGGCGTGAAGTAGCGGCAGCTAGGTTCCTGTTGACCCGAGGCAAGGAGGGAGAGAACGGTCGCTGCGCAGCCCCAGTGCGCGTGCTGCCGTTGTAGCGGGAGAGAGGGCAAGTTGAATCGGGCGGCGGGGCGCACAATAGAGAAGGGGCCCAGAAGGACGACAGAAAAGCGGCAACTTGTCACAGTACACTTATACAAGGCACGGCCCGTTCCGGCAACTCTGTGGTCCAGCTACGGTGGGAAAAATATATGAATAGAATTCCAGGCATATATTCCTTTTGGAACTATTTCAAAAAAAAAAAAATATATGCGTGGCATTCGCAAAGCAAGTGCGCCCCTGGGCTTAGCTTTAGGGAGCCGAGTTAAATAGCCTCCTTGTGGTCCAGTTTCTGAATGTTTAACCGACAGCTGACATCAAGTCAGCTCGTGCGGATTCCAAGAAGGGGCAATAGACCAGAACACGCTAGCCTCGCACCCAGACTAACCGAACGCATACTCTCGCACACGGATTGCCCGGTCGACCAGCGCCATTTTGTATTGGGCTGCCAAAGTGTGTTCGCCGGCGACCTGTAGACATGGCAAGCGCCAGCTCTAGGACTCCAAAGTGCGGAAATGTGCCCGTTCACGCGGATCCAAAGTACAAGAAGGCATCTGGGCATCGTTGCGTCGTCTTTGGATGCCAAAACAACCTGCGAAAAAGGAGCAGGTTGCTTAGCGCTGTTTGCGAAGAGCACAACACACGTAGGAAATCGTGCCGGTGCGGTGTTTTCAGCCTGCACCGATTTCCATCCGCAACGAAGAATGACAAGCTGCGCCACCGGTGGATAGCTGCAATGAATAGGAAGAACTACCAACCCAGTGAAAATGCACGAGTGAGTATTCGACCTGTGTACATTTTGGTGCCACGTTCAACTTTGCGCCCTACGAACGTAATATGTGTAACACGCAGGTTTGCTCCGAGCACTTTCTGGACAAGAAGCCTACAGAGCAGAATCCCGCGCCGGTGCTTCGCCTTGGCTATAACAAAAAGGCAAGCCTTTTCGTGTTTTCATTCAGGCAGAGCTCCCGACGTTTAAGCGGAACAGTTAAGTTTGCGGTTAGCGATACTTGCAGCTGGCGCACGGCATGACCATTAAGCGTGAACGACAAGTTGTAGGCAATAGTATATTGCCCTGCTGGTGAGCGTTATTGCTAATGAAAGTAAACCAAAGTCTGCTCGTCACGTAGCATGCGTGCACAAAAGCGTAAACGACGACTGCTCGTCGCCGAAGGTGTTGTTGCAGCGCGCCTGTCTTTACGAGCTGGTTTTGCAGGTGGCATCCGTAACGAATTCATTTGAGCCTCCTGAGCTCTAAACTGCGTTCGGGCTGTTATGCGGGGCAAAGCGCAAAATTTTTCCGTTCATATGGCAAGGAAAATAAGGTGCTTAATTATTGTTGTATTTTGTAACAAAATTTCGCTCGTTCTCACCAGTTTTTTTAGTTTTCTTTTCTAGGGGAGCGCCAACAATCCGATATGGCCTCGCACAAGCGAAACAGGTCTGATGCCAGGTAGCTGCAGTTGGTGGGGCTAATATCTTGGAATGCAGGTGCGGTTGCTGTCTTGCACCAAAGGGGTCCCTGATGATGCAGCTTTAAGTAGGGATAGTAATTTTATGTGCCCTGTCATGGTTTGTGCAACTGTACAACACCTGCATCTGTCATGCTCGCCCTGTTATACGGGCTTTGACTGCACATGTAGTTGAACATTATAACTACTGTAGTTCCTCATTTTCCAATGAGTGCAGGTTTAGCATCGTATGCTGCTTGTTCGAGTGCTGTAGGCTTGTGTTCTGAATGTTGTACCCTTAAGTGGTTGCACGATACAATTGACCTGGTGTATTTTCTATTTCATTTTGAGAGGACTTTATATCTTCGCAACAGTGATGGCATGGGAAAGAACTGCAGCCCTTCTTACTATAACATCTATTTTGTTTTCAATGTGCAGGTGGTGAAGGGCAGGCGTCTGCTAATCAGGCAGGCTGTGAGCCCAGTCAAACGACCTCGCCAGTTGGTAGCCAAACGCTGCCAACCCAGTAGTGACCATGACAAACAAGACCGAACTGGAAGTGCAGAGGACAGTGTTCAGCGTGCTTTAATAATATATGGCACAAACACAGTACTGTAAATTCCTTCACAGGTTACGTGCCAAAAAGCTCACACGTGTTCTAGCATATAGCTCGCGGTTTGTACAAACGTAATAGCGTACTTACCCCATGTATTCGCTTCTGCAGTCTGCACAGCACTCATTGTGGCCATTGCGGACTTGCATGAGCTCTTGAAGATTGATTGAATCGAGACAGCGAAAATTACAGGTTAGAAAAAACGCAAAACACGCCTTCCGCCCAGCTAAATAGCCCAAGTTTCGCTTTCGCGCCGGGTCGCATCTCCCGGCGTGGCAGCCCAGGCCTGCTACTTCGCGGCGCTTGGGATAGATGGCGCGACCAGCGCTCATCAATATGGCGGCGCGCTTTGAATTCACGGTGTTCTGGTGTATAGGCCACTCAGAATGACCACTTGAGCACCAGGGTGCAGGAAACTGAATTTATTAGTATTCCGCTCGCCACCTTGAGGTGCATGCGGAGGGACGAGCAAGCAGTAGCCAGCGTCTCAATTTTAGAGTACAGAACATGTATTTGCGCTTCTCATGCACTCTCACTCTTTTTCTTCTTACTGACCTCCTTGCTCTACATACATGGGACTCCGCCTTCCTCTTGTCCTGCATAGTTGCCAAAGGCAGCTGTATATCTGCCAAAGCGCCGAAAGTCAATCACTGCCACAACTGTCCCTCTCGGTTGGATGTATATGAGAACGACCGGGCACCCGGTCTGGTGTCTGCACAACAAGGGCCGAACTGCCATTTTTTTGTACACCCTGATGAAGATCGGTCCACCGATCGAAACGGTTGAAATTAAATACTTGTTCTGTTTGCCTTGTTGCACCACTCAAGTTCTTTACGTTTGAAAGGTAGCCTGAAGAATTCCTCTTTGCCTACTAGATATATATATATATATATATATATATATATATATATATATATATATATATATTTATATATATAAATGTAAACCAGAATCTCTACACTCAACTAATCTGCTCTCCTGAAATAGCTGACCGTATAAATATGATTATTAGTCCTGCTGATTATGTCGAGAAAATTGTGATGGGGTATGGGCACATGTATCAATTCCAGATTTGTTGTAAGCATTAAAAAGCCTTGGTAAGTTGTTTTTTAGCATTTTTTAGCTGCAATTAGTTCTAAAATGGGGCACTGTTCAGGGTTCTCTGTCTCTTATGAAGCATGAGGGGACACGTTCTTCTAAACATAATAATTTAACAAGGGATAGATCGCTTTTCCTGTTCACGTGATAAAACTTCTGCAAAAGTCGACGCCTATAAATTTTGTTCACAGTGGTAATTTTAAACTTGTCAAATAAATGCTCGGTGTGTGTGTTGTACGGAACATTTCCCAGGACGCGTACTATCCTGTAGTGTAATAAAAATATATTTTTTTTAAATTTCGTATCAGTTGTAGTGCCCCATACGAGGTGACAATAATTAATAGGAGAGACGAATAATGCGTTATATAATAGTACTTTAACTAATGTAGGAAGAAAGCATCGATTTCGGTATCTGTTTATTATACCTGTTATCTGTTATGTATATTTATTTATTTACTTCTTTAACAATGTCCTTACAGGCCTCGTATGAGGCATTGGGTAAGGGGGGCGTTACAATAAGATAAAAGAGTATATAGAGCATATAAAAACATAATAGGCATACATTAATATTTGACAGTGGAAAAATGTATACATATCTTATACAAGTATTAAAAGCATTGTACAAAGTAACAAGGTCTGTAAAGTGCATATTAGAAAAAGACGAACGATACAGTTCCTTTAATAAAGAATGAAAAATAATGTTGCCACTCAAGTACAAATACTAAACAATACTAAAAAATACAAGAATAATAAGCGAAATGAGCTCATAAACAAGAGAGCCCATAATTGAAAAAAAAAAGCATCGTGCACTTTATTGAAGTTACGCGGTGGAATATGAACTGATGAGCTGGCGGAATTTATCGGGATTAGGATGGGAGACGATGAAATCTGGAAGAGCGTTCCACAATCGAATGGCACAGTGAAACTGTGCTATTCGATCGTGGAACGCTCTTCGATGTTATGTATCTGTACTCTGTTATGTTATCTGTTTATTATACCTGTTATACCTGTTATGTTGGTAGTTTTGATCTGTGTCGCGCACCTGATCATCTGTGCAGGGGACGTTGAAACAAACCCAGGTCCTGGCAAGGTAGATCAAATTATGAATCTTCTCAAAGAACTTTCTGCGGCTGATGAAAAATCTCAGAAAGACGTGTGCATCAAACTCAAGGACGTCCAGTCGAATATTACACATGTCAAAAGAAGGTTGTCACAAATTGAGCAGCGCCTAGAAACAGTTGACAGCGTTCACAAAGATGTATCCAGAGTAGGCATGCTTGTGCAGGTAACTCGGGATCAGGTTCGAACTATTGAACTCAAACAAATTCAACAAACCAATCTTGTCGTGGATGATGTGAACATCCGAATGCGGCGGAACAACCTTATATTCAAGGGCATTCCCAAGGAAAGAACTGAGAAATGGAATCACACGGCAAAACTAATTACAGAGTTTATAACGAATACATTCGACATTCAGCCTAGTTGTATTGAAAGGGCTCACAGACTGGGACAGGAAAAGCCGGGATATAGTCGCCTTATAATAGCGGAGTTTTTGAACTTTAAGGATAAAAACAATATCCTGAGGAATGCATTCAAGCTTAAAGACGTTGCATCTGCTCGAGTATGGGTAGAAGAAGACTTTTGACCGCGCTTGCGGCAGATCAGAAATAAACTCCGCGATTTTGCTCGGACTAACCGCCATGCCAACGAAAAATTCAAGCAAGTTTTTGATAAACTAGTTCTTGCCAATAAGCACTGTACATTTGATTCCTCGGCCAATAATGTGGAAGTTCTCCCAGACCACCAGACACGTAGAACAAACGAATGAACCTGAAAGAACCCATTCGAATAACACCTTGTCAATCATAGTATCAAATTTCCGAAGTCTGTTAAACAAACAAGATCATCTGCAAGCCCTTATTGAATGCTGTTCCGCGGACATAGTCCTTGGTACCGAAACTTGGCTGTGCTCTGATGTAGCTGACGGCGAACTATGGTTTTCGAATAGTTTTTCTTTGTTTAGAAAAGACAGAAGAACATCTAGAGGCGGTGGCGCCATAATTGCTGTAAATAAGGAGTTCAGTGCGCATCTTGTTGACACTTTCTCCGTCCTGGAAAAAGGCGTCTGACACGCCGGCTGAAAGAAAGGGGGGGGGGAGAGGAATGGAAAAGAAAAAAAAGAAAAGAAAAAAAGGGGGGTGGGGATATGCCGAGAAATCCAACTAAGTGTTGTTGCCTATAGCTTGAAGTTTAGCATAGCGAATAGATTCTAAAGCTCCCTTTGAAACGTTTATGCCCATTCGTTGCAATGTCTTGAACTTGTGGATAAGGTATGATTCTCTGTATTTTCTTTCTCGTTCAGAAAGGAAATTTGACTGTAAGATGTCGAGTTTAAGTTCATCAAAGTTATGGTAAAATGCTCGGCGATGGCTTTGGGAAGCTCTTTAGCTGTTAGAGCGTTTTTTAGCTCTTTAGCTGTTAGAGCCCCTACCTCCTTCCTTTTTTGCTCTTCCTGAGCTGCGCTACAGTCCTAAAACAGTCTTTAGCTGTGTCCGCGCTGTGTGCGTTTATACTGACGTTCATTGAATGTCCTGTTTCAGCGATACATTGTTTCTTACAGAAGGAACATTCAAGCAATAAATCACATCCGAACTTGTACAAGTGAAGCTAGATTTAACTTCATTTGTATAAATATATAACAAAATATTCTAATGGACTCCCAAACATAAACAGCAGCCTAAGAAAATACCACCCAATATTATCAAGTAACGAGCGTCTGCGAAAAGCGTTCCCGAATGTACCTAGGGTTACCTATCGCCGAAACAGGAACGTTAAAGACATGTTAGTGCACGCAAAAGTCAGCCAACAGCATTCCCCCATATAAAGGTATGTTGTCACCCAAGGTGCAAAACCTGCAGGCACCTTCAAAGTGACATTAAGCCCCCCCCCCCCCCCCCCCTTAATCCAGCGCTGTGTGCAGGGGTGCGATTTCGACAACTGTACGGCTGGCACTTCCTGCGTCGCTTTCCGCACTGAAAGCTTGAAACGCCCATCAATTCTAATGGCGGGGCATTTGAATATACAGCTCTAAAGGCAGGCCAACAAAACAAATTTCGCGCCTTCGAAAACAAAATGACGTCGATTCTGTTTTTAAAAGATATGGCGTAACATTATTTTTTCTTCCTCCGGGAGTGTTCCCTCCACATACAGATGGCGCTAAGCCCCATGAACTTAGGCGACGATTGTCTACAACATTTGAGAAAGATTTACCTAGAAAATACCGTTTGCGTTGAATGGGAAGGGATGAGGAGCGAGGAGAAAGTTCATATCAACACAGGACTGAGGCAGGGGTGCCCTTTATCCCCACTGCTGTTTATCATGTACAGGCGCGGCCACTGTTAGAGGTAACATGGAGCGGTTGGCCGCGCTCTGCGGAGCTCCACGACGGGTGCCGTGCGAAGTATTGCGTCACAAGCGCAATCCGCACCAGAGGCGTAGTTAGGTGCTGCGTCGTCTGCTACAGTTCCTCCCACTTCGCCGCGAAACCTAGATCGCGCGCGCGCTTTGGAGTACACAAATCGTCTAGCAATGGTGCGTCAAGAGGTAGTATTCTAAATCAGTTATGATAGCACACAGGCATGCTGTACACCTAAAATTTTAACTGCGCCTTTTATTTCTAAAATGTCGCTATTGTCAGAGAGGGTCGAATTCAGAATTCGCTTGCAAAGGAAGCAAAAAATCACACGACAAACAAGGCATATTTATGAACCTATGCTCCAGATTTATTATATAGTAAATACGAAGAAGCCCAGACCATGGCTGCGAATGAAGCTTAGATTAAGGTCTCCTTCGTTTCGAGCACCATGGCTACAGTCTTTTGTGCCAGAGCGCGTGTGGTGAAGTGGGAGGAACCGTAGAAGACGACGCTCAGCTAACTTTGACTCTGGCGCTGATTGCGCTTGCGCCGCAATACTTCTCACGGCGCCCGCTTGGTGGTCCGAGGAGCGCGGCCACGCACGCCGTGTTACCTCTAACAGTGGCCGCGCCTGTACAGGGAGAAGATGGAGAGGGCGCTAGAAGGCTGTAGTATCGTGTTTAATTTCTCATACAGACAGGCGGGTAAAGTAGTATATCAGCAGCTTGCAGGTTAATTTTATGCGGAGGCCACTGTGTTGCTAGCTAACAAGCAAAGTGATTTGCAACGTCTGGCTAATATGTGTGGACAGGAGGGCAACAATTAAGGTTTGAAATTTAGTGTTAGAAAATCAGGTGTTATGGTATTCAATGAAAACAGTGGACAGTGGCGATGCAGGGCCACAAAATACTTCGGGTAACAGAATACAAATACTTTGGTAGATGGATAAACGAAGGCAATTGATGTATGGAAACACAGGAAGAAACAATAACAGTTAAGGGGAAGAGAACCGCTGCCATAATGAAGCATAGAGCGCTATGGAGATACAATAGGTACGAGGTGCTTCGAGGCATGTGGAAAGGTGTAATGGTTCCAGGACTTACTTTTGGAAATGCCGTTGTTTGCTTTAACTCAGGGGTACAATCAGGACTCGATGGGAACCAATGGTCAATTGCCTCGAATTAGGCACTCACGGTAAGACTACCAATGAAGCTGTGCAGGGTGATAAGGTCGTTTTGAAGTGAGGAAAGATCGCAGTAAAATTGAGTGTGAAGAACGACTGACGAATATGGAAGAACGTAAATGGGCTGGGAGAGTGTTGAGGTATCTGTACAGGAAACACATTGATTCACAGCGGAGGAAAAGAACTAGGAAACTTACCAGCAAGTATGCGGACTGTAGGGTTGGCAACACAGCAACAATGAACGTCAAGCGGAAAGTCAGAGAGGCTGAAATAATCTCATGGATGGCGGCAATGCAGAAGAAAGCTGCCATGAGTAAGAACTTCACAGGAAAAAACGAAATCAGGAAAGAAACAAATTATGATAACTCAAAGAGAAGCTCATTACTTTTCGAAGCGAGATTGGGGTGCCTTAGAACACGCACCTATAACGTGAGGTATAATAAGGAAGAAGAAGCATGTCCTTGCTGCGGTAAAGCTAAGGAAACTATCATCATCATGATCATGATCATCTTCATCAGCCTGGTTACGCCCACTGCAGGGCAAAAGCATCTCCCATACCTCTCCAACTACCCTTGTCATGTGCTAATTGTGGCCGTGCTGTCCGTGCAAACTTCTTAATCTCATCCGATCACCTAACTTTCTGCCGCCCTCTGCTACGCTTCCCTTCCCTTGGAATCCATTCCGTAACTCTTAATGACCATCGGTTATCTTCTCTCCTCATTACGTGTCCTGCCCATGCCCATTTCTTTTTCTTGATTTCAACTAAGATATCATTAACTCGCGTTTCTTCCCCCACCCAATCTGCTCTTTTCTTATCCCTTAACGTTACACCTATCATTCTTCTTTCCATAGCTCGTGGCGTCGTCCTCAATTTAAATAGAACCCTTTTCGTAAGCCTCCAGGTTTCTGCCCCGTACGTGAGTACTGGTAAGACACAGCTGTTATAAACTTTTCTCTTTAGGGATAATGGCAACCTGCTGTTCATGATCCGAGAATGCCTGCCAAACGACGCACCCCAGCCCATTCGTATTCTTCTGATTATTTCAGTTTGGCACGAAGTGGCAAGGATTGATGTAGAAGAAAATTGGCTGTTCTGAGGTCAGTGTTTAGTACGTTTCTCTACTCTACACGCAAGTGTTATAACTTTTTCAGCAAGCACAGATTACCAACCAAATCAGTTCCCATACTATAACATGAACTAGTGGGACATCATACCTTTTGGATAATGAGAGGAAAGTCCCCCACCTGACAGTAGCATGAAGCATTGTGCTACTCTTGGTTACATGACTTATAGTTTTTATAGAGTGTTCTCACCCTTTTGCATTTCTGCTGTACTGATTTGCCACTTTTCACTCAAGTACTTGAAAACAATGGTTTTGGAAATTGTGATTTTGCAGTTATTATTGTTTCTTATATTTTATAAGTAATTAGAGTAGAATGATGTTCCTCAGCATTGCTGCTGTAATAAGTGGGCTGGGAAGCTTGTTCATGACTAATTTTGATTTTCTCTTATCATTCTCGGAATTAGTCTTGGATGAAGATGTTCTGCAATAGACTTGCCTTTGATTCTGCTTAGTGTATACCTGTATGATTCCTACATATGCTGTCAAGCTGACAGTTTCCTATGCCTGAGGTGTGTATGTGTACACACGCACACACACACACACACACACACACACACACACACACACACACACACATGTATATATATATATATATATATATATATATATATATATATATATATTAAGCATGATTAGTGGCCGTGAGTGTAAGGATTGATGTCTTCACCAGTGCTCTTTCTCGCGTAATCTCTAGTGCATATTGAAAGAGATACCTGTGTATGAGAATACACAATGGCAATGGCAAATGTGAAATGCTTGGACTTTCAGCAGTTTTGACTCGCTTAGTATTTTAGACACTACGGTTGGCTAGAGCTTGACAGCAGCGTTATGATGAAAAGCTTGTGAAATTCGCTGTTTCATAAACAAATGCATATATATGCGCTTTGTTGGGATAATGGAGGAACGAAAGAAAAGGAGAGACCTCAAAGTTTCTGTATGCTAAGAAAATGTGTGGTGGAAGCCAAGTGGCATTTTAGGCTTCCCTGTTTTTGTTTATGGAGCAAATAGCAGTAGCTAAGAGAGCTAGCCATACTCTCTGACAATTCCTTGGGCAGTGCAATGTGTGGGGCAGCAGCGGTTAGTTCCGAGATGAGAAATGGCGGGTAGAGAGGAAGAGCTACTATAAAAGTTGAAAGTGCCGGTCCGAGAATTAGCTGAGATTTGCATCTGCCTTTGATCTTTTTAAAGTACCGCTTTCTTTGCCTCTTCCTTTGACTTTCCCACTGCTGCTGCTGCTGTAGCAGCTGCTGTCGGGCACACCGCATCGGGAGTGGTTCAGAGCGTGTAAGTACATGGAAGAAGCGTGGCAGAAAAGGAAGAACCGATGCAGTCGCGAAACGAGCTTTGCCACTCTTCACTCGCGGTTCCCATACAAGAGAATGGGGGTTACGGAAAAGGTGCTGTGAGAACGCAAGGAAACGCTGCTGTAGACATGACAGTAGTTGCAGGCAAATGGAATAAATATAAGTTCAAGTTACGGTACGGTACGTTTCTGCTCTTTCTGAAAAATAAGCACCATGCAGATTTGTCAAGTGGACAACCTACTCGGGGTGTGCTGAATCATAGCCGTATTAAAGCACACCTTTAGGGTCAAGGCGACACTACGGAAGTGGTCACACGCCAAATCAACACTTCAGTGCCCGCTGCAGTAGCTTTGTGGCTATGACAGTGTTTGAGGTCGCGGGTTTGATCCTGATCGCGGCAGCTGCATTTCGACGGCGATGAAATAAAATATGCTTGTGAACTTAGATTTAGGGACACATTAAAGAAAGACCACGTTGTCAGAATGAATCCAGAGTCTGACACTGCGGCGTGCCTCATATTCCGATTTCTATTTTGCCATGTACAGCCCCATAATTTAATTAAAGTTTAATAGTTGTGCCATGATCGAATGTGCCACGTGAGGCAATGAATATGCTCAACTCTCTCTCTCTCTCTCAGAGGTCATGGAGTGTGGCGCAAAACACCATTTCAAGCAAACGCCTCCCCCTGTGTGTTTTGTGTACTACGCAGAAAAACAGCAGTGGTGCACGCAAGGCAATGTTTAACATCAACTCGCCTTCAACATCACTGCTAATTATCGTCGATCAAAGCAAAATGCACAGAAAGCTTCGCTTACACCGATTCCTACATTGCATGGGAACTGCATTATTTTTATTCCTGTATGAGTAAAGCTGAAAACTGAAGTAAAACTGAGTTTGGATATTCAACTCTACGATACGGTTAGCCTAGTTTTGAACATTTGGTTTTGGTTTGCAGGCATTGCATAGCGATTGAAATCTACAGCTAGAAGATGGCAATTCTTCAATTACCGGTAGCTCAGCTGCTTGAAGAGTGTGCCAACTTATCAGTAGAGTAGTACGCTAAAGAGCAATGTAAACAATTTGAGAAGCAAGCTATATATGTTTATTTTCTTGATTTTTCTGTTGCTCAGTAAGGTCTCTAAAACTATAGACAGTTGCGAAACTTTGGCCATGGTCCATGGTTCCATGGTCCGTTGCTTGGATGTTGGTTACTAGCTGCTGGAAAAACAATGCTAAGAAGAGTGTGCTGCTTTACTGTTGCATTTTTGATAGTACATTATGCAATGCATCTGTATACTACAAAGATCGTAACTTGTTAGTAACATTGCTGGGTAGTTTTTCTACACGAGGTATGTATTGGCATGCCTAGTGATAAGGTACAAGTTACTGTACAGCATGAAAAACACTGAGCTGAACAGGCAGAAGTCATGAGACTCAGCACTAATATTAAATTACTTGGTAAAATATACTAGAGAGATTCCCTAAGCAAACTATGACGCTTATGCATAAGAAATAATAATTCTTCTAATAAAGCAATTGACACTGTGCTGACAGAGACATCTCGTGAACGTGATATCTTTTTGGTATTGTGAATCCTCGCATTAGGAGATCACCCTCGTTACTCTGATTAGTACATTCCTTTACCAAATGGAGGCACACACATGCTGCAATGTGATGACAATCTGCCTCCTGCACACATTTGATTGCGCAGTTCTTTTACTCGATCATGAAGAGAATGGCCAGGCTTTTTGAAAGTGTTTACTACGTGTAAGGTGCATGAGCTATCAATATCTGCAAACTCAGATTATTTTCTTGAGTATGTGGTTTCAAGGTGGGTGTTATGGAGTTGGCGTGGAAAGGCACTGTTGCTGCAGTAGACGAAAGGGTTGCATGGTTGCTACACATCACAAAAAAAGTAACATGAGAACATGAGGCAAGCTAAAGACTGCATGAGCACTCAATAACATCAATAAAACAGTTCAGCAGGTAAAGGCTGATTGTGAGACTAAAGGGTGTACTTCTCACACAATAGGAGGCTGGTGGCTGACCATGTGAAATTGGGGTTAATGGCACATACTTCTGTAGTGATATTATTTGATATACAGTTAAGTGCAAACCTTAAAATTCATTTATTAGTGTACTTTAGCATGAATTTAAAGCATTTCTTTGCTTCATCGTTTGAAAGAACATTGTGCTTGATAATTGTTATCTCAGACAGGGTTACTGCACATCCTCGTAAAGGCTGAATTGGCTATCTCGACATTGCGTGGGAGTTTCATTTATGAAGAGTATACAGCATCCATTGCTGAACATATCTAAACCAAATCTCCTGTTCCAGTGAAAGTATACTGCTCTTTTGACATGAATTTCAGCAGTGTGTAAAGAGAACCAGCATGTATTACTTAGGTTGAAGGAACAGCGGGTTTGTATATGTAAATGTTGATTGTTTAATAGATGCATATCTATTATGTGTACACAACCTGACAATTTGCATATACATATATTTACCGTTGCATTATTGATTTTAAACTGCATGCTATGAGGCTCAATTGTGTTGGTGCAGTTCAAAGAAAACACTTTTCATCGAAAATCACCTTTCTCTTAACATAGTAGGCAAATATATTATGTCTAGGTGCACTGACAAGGCTTATGCAATTAATAAAATACCAATTCAATGGCGTAGTAATGGCACTTGCCAGGGGGCGTTGGGCTTTGGGTGCCAGGTGCCAGGTGGAGGGGGGTTTTCACGTATGCCTGTCATTATGCCGGCTTGACTGGGCGTAAACAGTAGCGGAACGGTTGATGTGCTGGGCGTTCCTGCGATGCGCTCATGTCCCACCATGGTTTGTGTATCGTCAATATGTATACAGTGTTCCATTTATCAGTTGTGCATTGTTTGTATTCGTTTTGTACCAGTTTCGCGGTATTGAATAAAAACACTGTCTACTAGTCATAGCTAATTATCTCTGTCAGTTTGTTGCTGTCACGATGACATCCCACAGGGCGGGGTATGGAACCCTATTCTCTTTACCCCAACTATGTTTGCCCTTGCTGAATTAATACCTAAGACAATTCGCCAATGTATGCTGATGATATTTCTCTATGGCCTTCTGCGGTGACTCGCCTTCAAGTGCGCGCAAGAATTCAGTGGGTAGCCTCCCGAACTTGTTCGTATCTTTGCGAACAAGGCCTAAGGCCCGTATTCACAAACGGAACTTACCCTTAACTTATGACTTAAGTAGCCGGTCGATGCTTAACGCGTTTCATACACCAATCTTGTACTCAAAGTAAACTTTAATCGAGACTTGAGTGCCTCAAAGTAAAGTACGGTCATTGGCAACCTTAAGTGCGACTTTCGCTACTCTCGCCTAGCAAGCAAGATGGCCACCTGCTACGGCAGCCTCGACGACTTTGCCGATTTCGCCGGACGTGTGCGCAATATTACGGAGGATGAGGCATACCGATACGTGTCGCCATTACGGCCACGGCTTCAGGATCGACAGAATCGCACGGAAGTACACAACGACGCGGAATTCTTGTGGTGGTACCACTTTTCCAAGCAAGCGGTTGCTACGGCTGTTGGAAATGCTGCCACTGGTCCCCAAATACAACGAACGCGGTCACGCCGTGCCACCGCTGCTCCAGCTTCTAATTACGCTGCGATTCTACGGCGCCGGAACATTTCAGGTTGTCACCGGGAACCTCCTTAATGTTTCGCAAGCAACTGCATGTGTCTCGAATCATTGCATGAATATCAAGCATGATTGCCGAGACTTTGTTCCCGCAGTTGCCAAATGCTAATGATTTGGCATCCGTAAAGGAGGAGTTCTACACCATCGCATGGTTTCCTGGTGTGAGCGGGTGCATTGACTGCACTCATGTACCCATCAGAAGTCCCGGAGGAGATGACGCGGAGGTTTTTCGCTGTCGAAAGGCTGCGATGGCGCGAAATGGACTCACGGAGCACGGCGCGTTCTTCTTCGGAAAAGTTTGTTTTCCTTTTTTCCATCGTCCGCGCGTGTTGAGAACACGCAACGCACACACACTCTCTGCGCAAGGACACCGCAAGTTTTCAGCAGAAAAACCAAAAAAAGTCGGGACAGCGACACACAGAACCGCAGTGGCTGCGAGAACCAACGTCAGCTTGTGGCCAGACGAGTTTGAGCAAAGCGCTAAAACTAATCCGTTCTTTGTATTTTACTCAGAAGGATGCGCGAGCAAGCACTGCAACAGTTATATCCACATTACTCTGCTGCAAAAATTATTTTTTTGGGGATTGAACCTATCGTACACGTAAAATATTTACGTATCCTCGACACCAGACGACATACTTGACTCGAAAAGTGCTACTTTCGAAAGCGATACTTAAGTGCCCTTTTTGAAGTGCTCGCCTAAAACTTTCCTAACACTTGTACTTTTCCCGCACTTATTGACGCCCTACTTAAGTTCTGCTTCTGAATACGGGCCTTAGTGTGTCTATCGAAAAATGTGCATTAATCGCGTTTTCGTACAAACCCATGGCACCGTACCCTGTTTTCCTCAGTCATCAGGGTACCAGATACCTGAAGTATCACCGCTTCTTAGGTGTGATTATTGACCGGCACCTTTCATGGAGCCCCCACTGCATCTACCTGAAGCGGATACTAATCTTGATTGTACAGATAATGAGATTCCTGTGCGGAAAAAGCTGCGGCACGTCGGTAGGTTCCATGCTGCAGCTCTGCAAAGCACTGTTTCTGGGCTCTTTACTGTACAGCTTACCTGGTTTTAGCGAACACATGTAGAACAAACATTCGTACTCTCCAAAGTTTTCAACGCCAGGCTCCACGGACATGTCTTGAACTACAACAATGTGCCACGACTCATGCACCACCCATGCTTACTAGAGACTACTTGGTTCCAACATAAATAACGACTGCCAACCTCAAAGCACACATAACCCAGTCACTATATTGCTGCTTTACCAGTACAAATACTTCAAGCCACATTTCGCAAACTTGTTGCGACACATCAAGGCTACCTTCCGTCGGGCTTTACCCAGCAGCAAGACCACTGTTACCCTTCTGGTGCCTACGACATGTACAATGCGCCTCATGATTCCGGGAATTATGAAGACCCGTCAATCAACAGTGGCTCTACGTCAGTTCAGACTGTCATTACTGAACGAGACATATGAAGAAGGAACGCAGATTTACACTGATTGATCTTTCTCAGTCACCAGCTCCACAGGCGCTGGTATCATCCCTGCCTTACAAGTCACAATTACGTTGAAACTGTCCCATATCATGACCTCTATGGCAACAAAACTTGCCGCTCTACATGCAGCTGGTAATTACATCGAACAAGCCAAACCTTGAAAGGGGGTCGTTTTTCGTGACTGCAAGGCAGCCCTTCAGATTCTGCAGTCAGCCTTATGATGCAACACCCATGAGCAAATTGTGTTTAGACCAGTGAGATTCTCCAGCAAGCTCTCATAAACGGACATTACATCTTCTTCCAATGGCTTCTGGGGCAATGTGGCATCGTCGAAAATCACCTTGCTTATGATACCGTCTGGTCAGTCCATAAAAAAACCGTGACACTTCCTATAAGCTTATCATGAACAGACACTGCGAGGGGTCGTTTACTTGCTCAAACCAAGACTCAAACTTTGTAGAACACCCCAATTATCTCCAACTGCCATCTCCACTGGCTGGATCCTACATTGAGGCTCCAGATTCCATCGAACTTCTTCCGCCGTGATGCAACTTTACTGTACCACCTCTGGATAGCGGTTGCTTTTACGATAGCCTACTCATTCCTTATTGGAATGACCGACACACCAATTTGTTACTTGTGCAAATGTTAAGCGACGATTAAGCACGTGTTGCGTTTTTGTAATCTCTATGAGAGCGAATGCGACATTCTTCAGATGGTGTTAAACCGAATAGATAGCAGACCATATTCAGAGACTAAGATTCTTGGACCATGGCACCACGCGTCGCAGGCTGACAAATAGATGTGGGCACTGCTACGTTTCATAAAATCGACTGGCCTCAGTGACTGATTATAGGCGCGAAGTTATGGACAGAGCACGTACTCACTCTGATAGTACCTTCTTCCCTCCTTCTCCTTTTCTTCCCTTGAAAACCTTTGCCTGTCTGGGGTAGCAACTGGATTTGCGTCTGGCTGACCTTCCTTCCTACCTTTCCTTCCTTCTTCTTTTCTTCCTCTACCCCCTCCTGCTGTTGTTGTGTGACTTCATCTCACAAATAGTGTCCTGTTTTTTTACAGAAAGGTGAATTTTGTTTTCATGATGATATCTCCCGGTGTTCTATCAGGTTACATGTTTTTGTGACCACTAGGAACTCGGCATTGTGCAAAATGTGCAGATAATTAATAAATATATAATAAACAACTGCCTAATTAGCAATTACAGAGGAAACATTGTAATTTGGGAACTTAGGACCCAAACTGATATCATGAAATCAACAAAATCTTCTCTAAACGAAATCGTCTTGGGTGCTAGAGCATGCAGTACTTTGGCACTGTGGGCGGCCTAATATCGCAGTACCGAAAGAAATATGAGAGAGTGCACCAGCAACGGCGATCTCTCTAGTGTGATTGGAAGTGCAGGCCAACAGTAGCATAAGCTTTCTCTGGCATGGCCATCATGGTAACCTTATAGTTTTTTGCATGGTGACGCCGGGAATGGACGCGGAGCATGCTCTTTTCTGTTTACAATCTTGTGGCAGTACCGCAGCTCGGATGATCATGTTTGCTAATAACAGCAAATAAAGAGAGTCTTTATGGATCAGAATGAAAAAAACTCGTGATTGTCATAGCATTGGCACCTGCTCCGCCCTCAGCAAAAAAAGCAGGTGGTGCTTTCTGATAGTGTGGGGAGATCAGTAACACTGACACATTATTTAATTTTTGTTTTGGTTCAGGGCCGGTGGCAGCCAAAATGCTGCACGCCGTAGTACACCTACAACAATATTTGTGAAGTTCTTGTTTGGCAACATATGATTGTCTGGCTTAAATTTTGCAAATGCAATAGCGCCTCTAAAATCGCTAATTAAAACTTTATCTGCATTGGCTGTCAAGCCTCGCAGTCTGACAGGAGATGTGCAAATGCACCTATCACAAGTTATCCGTGCAGCATCCTGTGCTATTTGTTGCAGAAAATAAAACAGCCTGTATAAATGCTACATTAGCATCTCTGGGAACGAAAGCGAAAAGGGGAGGGTCCAAGGCGGCTGTGCTGGTGCTGAAACACCACCCCTCCTCCCCGGAAATTTTCGATATCTTCGTCTTCCTTACTACACCAGGAAGGGCGACGGAAGGGGGGTCAGGGACAGAGGACCTATGGGGCCTGGGTGCCAGACGACCTAAAACCGCTCGATCGACGCGCCACCGCCGCTTGGTCGGTGGAAACGAGTAGGAAGGGCTTTAAGACGACCTAGCTACGCCACTGCCAAGTTGTTATGCGTAATTAGGTGTTTTAATGCTTCGCTGTCCGACGCTCGGACGTATAGGTGCGTAAAATAAATGTACACGACGTAAATTTCGAACGCGGTTTACTTGAAAAAGTCGATACCGCAAAGGTAAAATTATCGCGGTAATCTTTCGGACAATGCGTCCAGGGAATGGCACGGCTACCTCGCCACTGAGATCATCAACAAAACTACACATCAGCAACGTTACGCAATCGGAAAGTGCAAGCAAATGCGCCAATAAAACAAGCTCGTTCACATCAGTTTCTTACGCGATAACATGAGAGAAACAATAAAACAATGCTATCTATAGTAGTTCTGCGTCGTAGATGTGTGTGCTCGATCGAGTCAAAATTTAACATTCAGATAGAAGTGGTTTTAACGAGCGCACTCATTTTGGTCGAGCGAGGCTGCTGTGTCAAATGGCCGTCACTTGCAGACTGTTTGGCGTATAATAAAAAGCAACCAGTGTATCTGAAAGCTAAGTGTGTCAGCATAACATTGCGCACAAATACAGCCGTCTACACAGCCACATTTCATTCAGCGAAGCGCCGCGGCGATCGAGTGCGGCGTGCCGGCAGATTTCGCTGAAACAGCGGTATCGGCACCGCGCCATTTCGCCGCTTCCAGCTTGCACAGTGCGAAGGAAAATGTGGTCTGATTCAAATCACTACGAATGAAAACTGAATCATCAAAGCAGTTGTCAGTTCAAATCCTCCATTGGTATGCACGTACGAACTCGTTGACTGCGCTACATATCTATCATGAACGTAAAAAGCCTGATCAAAGTTTGTCCATTCCAACCCTCGAGGAATGGTTCCATTCTTTCGGAGCATGAGAAAGTATAAATATACGCGGATTTGCGCTTTCGATAAACGGTTGATGTCTGGTACGGCAGTCGATCGGCAGTTTCGTCGGCATTGCATGGAAGTTCCCTGAAGCTCGCACACTGCGAGGACTCGATCGCGTTCGTCAGTCACGTGGCTGTCGGCCTATTATATATACATTAAGTGGACTGCCTACTAGTTTGTTTGTGAAACGCATTTAAGAAGGCCGAAAGTGCTCAGCATATATGAGGCACATATATGATTCTGCAATCGTATTGCTGTTGGAAGGCGTCTTGAAGGGACATGATCAGAAATCGTATTTCTGTTGAAGGGTTACCTATACGCTTGAGGGACCTTCCGGAATCTCATCGGTGTGGGAAGCGCGCCCATAGAAAGCCTTGAGGGAAATCCAACAAGCATATTGCTGTTGGAGGCTCGCCATAAGCAGGTTTGAGGGACCTTCAAGAATTTTATTGGTGTGGGAAGCGTGCCCATAGAGCGTCCTGTGTGACCTTCAAGAATCTTGATGGTGTGGAAAGTGTTGCGACAGGCTCTCCTGAGGGACCTTCAGGAATCCTCTCGGTGTTGGAAGGGCGCCAACAAGAAATCCTGAAGCACCGTCAAGAACTTTGTGGGTCCAACAAGATCGCTGTCAGATTTTTTGACTGGGATATATACTGAGGATGGGCAAGGCTTGTCGTTGAAATTTGTGCCTGTACAACTGAGGCTATGCTGGGTCCGCCAGAAGTAAAACCAGAAAGTTCTGCTTCACCGTGGATAAGTTTGGCTTGGCCACATACTTTTTATTGCATGATGGATGACACCACAGGGTAGTATGTTTCTGTACTGGCAGACAACTTTTCAAAATGATGTCTTCATCTTGTAGAAGCTCTGACTGAAAACACCTGATGTCAACCTCACAAAACAAAGAATGCAAATCCCTAGGTACTCACATCATGGCTTAAAAATGAATATAAATTCAGGGGTTTTGCGTGTCATAAATATAATTTAATTATAAGACGTGCCATAGTGAGGGACTTCCGATAAATTTTGACCATCTGGGGTTCTTTAACATGCACCCAATGCACGGCACACATGTATTTTTGCATTTCACCCCCATTAAAATGTGGCGGCTTTGGCTGGGATTCTAGCCCTTGGGCTTAGTAGCGCAGCACCATAGCAACTATGCCGCCACAGCGGGTATGTCATGGCTGGTCACTTGCCAGTTCTCCATGCGTTTTCTGCTAACTGCTAAAAGTAAAAAGCGACAAGAACATTTCGTGTGCAAAAAACGTCCCTCCGGTGATCGAAGGAGATGCATTTGAAGCGAAATCAAGACCTGGTGTAGATACTGCTGCATGGAACTGTGCACTATTCGTTGCTTTGGTCTTCAGAATGCTCAAAGCCAAGTTACACGGGCATTCATCAATTATAGTATTGCTGTTTTGGAGCAAAGAACACATCTTTTCAGCTAAGCCATTTCCTTGTCTTCTAGTAACCCACCTGAACCAGTGGAATTGTGCTATATGCGACAAAGATAAAATATATAAAAGATGCAAGAAGCTTTTATGTCCTCGTTATATAGCTCACATTGAATTATCAGCATTGTTTGTGTTAATAAAATTACAGTAGATGACATATATTGTAGCAGAACTTCTGCTTAAGCTACTCAGTCAGACGTACTAGTAGACATATAATAGCACGAAAAAACGGGCTCAAAGCGACACATTCACAGCGCTGGCACCGAGTACCACCTGGTTTAATTCTTCGAGGGAGTATAGGAATTATGACCACATTTACTCTTTTTGGGCTAGTGATGAGCCTGACTTGTCCAGTGGTTTCGTTTTACTGACTGGGAGCCATGAACAAGCGGCAATGTTTTCATCAGTTTCGTGTGTGTGATGCCAGTTTCTGAGCAAACTGATATTTGAGGGCGCAGTGAGCAGAAATTGTGCAGCGGTTGGCTTCCTTGGATTTTAAAAATTGCATTGCAAAGTAACGTGGCTGCAGTGGCAAAGGTTGCCTGTTCAGTGCAGGAATCACATATCATCAAAACATGCCACGTATTTCTTCATCTGAAGTAAAGAATCGAAGCTGGAAAGCTGGAAAACTAACACCTCATGTTTGGAGCTTCAAATTAATGATTGGGAGGAATATTTTGGCCCCTGGTGATCTGTTTAGAAAAAAAAAACGCCATTTTTGCTTATTGCTCTGTGGTTTACTTTTCGTACCACACCTGCAATAACATGTTTCATGGAGGATAAGAAAAGCACGCTTGACTTTTTTTTCAAAGATTATGCTTCATGTAGGCTGTTTCTGCATCCTTGTCTGCTTGCAACTCAAGAACATGAGAACCAGCAAGTAAAAGACACCAGAAAATTCTAAACAAACTGCTCATATTTCAGTAATGAAAACTGTTCACGAATAATGTCTCATAAAAATTTGTTGGAAATTTCGGTGGTTTTCTGAAAATGAAATTGGCATGAAAAAGGTTAATGTTGTAAGGGGCACTAAGAACAGTAGCCAAACAAATTAGGCACCACACGCAACATGCGTAATGAATCGAAGTTAAATGCTCTATAAAAATTACATGTTTTTGACGAGATATGGTGATTATTTTCTGACACATGTCGATGTTTGTTTGCTAATGTGGAAAACCTCAATCACCTCCCTCTCAGCTCTATCAGGGCTCTTCGCAACTAACCTTATGCGCTGGAAAATGGGGAAACACCCACAGCTCGTATGCGCAGCCATGTGGCTACTGTAGATATTCTTTATGCAAGTTCTGGGATCACCCACTCCCTCATTGAAAGATTGATAATGATTACGGTTACTAATACTCGTTTCCATCCAGGAGCAAAATCAGCTTGTAGTTGGTGCTACTCCTATAGATAGGTGTTTCTCCTTGTTTTTTTCTAAAAAATCATCTTGCTTACTATTGCTGAAAACTGGGAGAGTTGGTTACTGGTAATAGGAAACATAGTTACGACACTATAAGATGAAATGCACAGGATGGGCACTGCACATAAACTTGTTTTACAAAACGAGTGTGATTATGTGCATGCATGAAAGGCTCACATATGCAGCAAAATACGTGACATACTATGCGTGACATATAATATACATCACTAAATACTATACGTGACATATAAGATACATCACTCATTTTATTTCGTGTGTACCGTACATCTTGTTCAAGTAATCAATTTTTCTATACGAGATATCAATAGAAGGTGTGCCATTTCATTTATCGTTCTGTCTGGCAAGGCCCTTATATATGCGTGCGCACATTTAGCCCTACATTTTCTGAATATTGTGTGCTGTCACATTTTGCCATGTATTGACATCTTTTACAATGTCCTGCAAGTTTTTCAGACCTTGCTAACACGCTAACATGAGCAGAATGCTCAGCCTGTCTTTGAGACGCCTTTGGATGCCTTTAATGCCTTCAGCAGCAAGTGTCACGCAGGATATGCCAGGATTTGTGGTAACGGCAGTCTGAGGGAGCATCGTGCGCAGATGCAGGTGGTGACAGCATCTGTATATCTCACAAAACAATGTGAAAGATGCCAAACTGTGCCATAATTTGACTGTGCACATTCACTTTGCAAATATATAAGGAAGGGGAGTGCAGATTTGAATACTAGGCCTTTTCCATCCAAGAAACCAATAACTGCATTAAGAAACATTCTGCAGCGGTTTTGAATAAAGAAGTTGGTTGCTTGATCAAAATGTCTGATCAGCGGGCATAATGAATCACATAGGCTCTATGTCGTCTATTGAGAAATTTCCTGCGAATGTGTTGTTTTTATGTATCTAATTATTTAGTGAGGTCGCTTGATGTCCAGCACCCATTCTCTGCATATCATTTTGCTATTTTGTTTTGTCTTAGAACTGTAATTGTGTTTCATAAAACCTTACAATGATAAAATTAGATATTGGGGCTGTTTGGTATTTTCATTCACATTCTTCTTTTTGTTATTTACCTTACCACGTAAGCATTTTTCTGGAGCACTTGCAGTATTTCACCATGATCTTGTATTTACCAGCCAGATGTCTGTCTCTGAACAGCCCAAACTAATTGTAGCATGCAAATTTGATGCATCTTGAATAGAACTGCATAGTGAACGTATTGCTAATAATATTTTTGAGGCGAGGATTCACTTCTGTAACTGCCGAGTTCTGCAGCGATAAAAAAGCAGAATGCTTGCATCTTTGTAATCTGTAGATCCCTTTTTCTTTGTATCATGTTTTATCTGACTGCCTTTCACGTTGCAGTTGGTAACGTTGCATATTATCTTATTTCTTAAAATTAAAATTTTCCAAATAGTTCCTAAAATGTTTTTGTCCTCACATTTTCTGGAATATCTTCACCAGAAGGACAACTAGCAGTTTATCTGATTTACCACATTTACAGGCAACAAATCAACCATAATAGTAGGGTCATGCTCATTGCTTAAAAGCTGTTGAAAAATTTTGCACATCTGAACGTTCCTTGAATTCATGCAAGTGAGTGCTGTTTATGAGATGGCTGAATGCTCATGTGGTTGGTTTTTTAGGGCAATGTGAAAGAAAAACCCCAGTACCTCTGTGTTGCTTTATGATGTGCAACTGGATTTATAATTACATCGGTGAACTGTGTATGCACTCTGAAGATATGCAGATTACTGCTGGTGCTCTTGTATAATCTGTTCGCTTATAAAACAGCACATTATATTATCACGAACACGTTCATTTTACTAGTTTTTGTATTGTGTTGTCATGATTTCCTTTCATTGTGAGTGCTGCTAGGCATCCTAATACCTAATTAAAGAGCTTCTGCAGATATAAAGAGTTGTATAACTGCGAGTCGGCCTAGTTGGAACATATTCATATTTATACTTTTTGTGCGCAAACAAACAGGGACGAAGAATAGGGGAAACACAAGGACGAGCGCTTGTCCAAGGAAGCGCTCGTCATTGTGTTGCCCCTATTCTTCGTCCCTGTTTGTTTGCGCACAAAAAGTATAAATATAAAGAGTTGATTTGATATTTCAGAACCTCTTAATCACTGCAGCTATTTTTCTTTAAAACAGACGGTTGGGCGAGTTGGTAAGACATATTTGAAACAGAACAGCGCGGCTTTCACGGGGATTGACAAGCAGGGAGAAACAACATGGACGAGCGCTGACTTGCAACTGAAGTTTGTTGCTTGGAACGAAGAATATATACTTCTGAACTAAACGTAACAGCGCAAACACCTAAGACGAGCCACAAAAAGGTGTTGTTAGTTGTTAGTCAACGCCAGTGTGTGTCGTGTCTTTCTTTTTGTGGCTCGTCTTAGGTGTTTGCGCTGTTACGTTTAGTTCAGAATTATGTACCAACTAGGCCCAAATGAAGTGTTACTGAAGAATATATAACAGCGCCATCCAACAGAAGAAAAAAAAAAGATACATATATTCACAATCAATCATACACACTGCACTGAAAAGGGGAGATACCTGTAATCATCATATCCCCGCACTAAAAATGCTAGTTGTTTGGACGTAATGGATAAGGAGGGGCTACTGACGCATGCGTCTTTTGACCAGGCGATGTGCGTGCTTCGAAAATTTCACGGGTTAGTTGGTTACTATGTTTACTTAAAATTTGTGTTCTAGCGAAGTCGGGGTGGCAGGTCCTGGTATCGCAGTCTCTACAGTGGATGCCCAGATGCCCTTTTACACTATTATGGGCACTGTTGTGTTCCTTCAGGCGTTCATTAAGGCATCTCCCCCTTTGACCGACATAAAGCCTGCCACATGACAACGGAATGGCGTAGACAACTCCCTCTTTACAAGAGACGAATTGATTTTCATTTTTGATGTTGCACTCGCTTGGAACGAAATCATTATTAACCAATTTGCACATCTTCCCAAGCTTATCCGGCACCGAAAAAATTACTTTGACACTTGCTCTGTTAGCTATCTTTTTTATTCTATTGGAGACATGATGAATATAAGGCACTACAGTGTTCTTTTTTTTTACTTTTTCCTTTCCTGTCGTCGAATATACGCTTTGTTCGTTTCTGCTTTTGCTCAAACTACTCAGGATAGTCTCTGACACTAGCAACTGCTTGGGATAACCAGCCTTTACCAGACGATCTGTTTGATGATTGAAGCTATCTTGCATGGAGTGTGTGCATGATTTGTGAAGCGCTTTATGATAGCATGATTTAGCCACTGCTCGTTTAAACAGCTTAGAATGAGATGACGTAAAAGGTTGCAATGGCTTATTGCTTCGTGGTTCGTAAGACCAACACGTGTGATGTTGCATTAATCTGAGTTTGATATCCAAAAATCTGGTGACATCGTTTTCTGGCCCTTCAGTAGTTAATATGAGCGGATGAAGGCACTGAGCAAAAATGTCTTTGATCTGCGTAAAGACAGCGTCAAATTTTTCCACACTTGTGTCTATAAGAACAAGAACGTCACCTACATTACGAAAACACTGTAAAACCTTGGACCCTTTCAATTTATCTTGGACTCTTCTACCCTTTTCTGCTAATAACAAATCACTAAGCACGGGGGCTATGCATGAGCCTATGCAGACTCCCCGTTTATGCAGGTAAAATTCGCCGTCCCAGGAAATGAATGTAGAACTTAGGTACAATTGAAGTAGTTCTAGAAAGCCGCCGACGGATACGCCGGCCTTGTTTTGCAATTTAATTGATCCTTGTCGGTCAACACATTCCTCTATGGTCGAGAAAAGCTCATTATGCGGTAGTGCAACTTGTATGATTGATTGTGAATATATGTATATTTTTTTCGCTTTTTCTGTTGGTTGGAGCTGGTATATATTCTTCGTTCCTAGAAATAAACTTCAGTTGCAAGTCAGCGCTCGTCCGTGTTGTTTCTCCCTGCTTGTCCCCGCAAAAACAGCGCTGTTCTGTTTCATATAAGGTCTTTTAATTATAAGCTCTTTCTTCTCTACAAAATAGCGGTTCCTAAGTTGGTTATTGGCACCTATAAGCCACCCTAGCTGGATGAAAATTCTTTTCGGAAATTGCTGTAAGGTCTATTACATTTATTCATGTCAGAATACGAAGTCACTCTTTGCAGTATAAAACAAAACATTATTGGTCCATCTCAATTATTAAAACATTCCGGAAAGCTTTGTGGTCATTAACAGAAAAACTTGTTTATAGCTTTTTCAGTGCCCTGATGTTTCAACCTTAGCCTACAAGATAACGATGCTCACACGATGCGAAATTCTCGCGAAGTATTCTGTGTGTGCAGTCTGCAACTTAAACGTAAGAAGTCCGGACACGGACGAAAATGGTTTAACATAGTTATTTATGTTACGGCTGCCCCACGGGAACCCCACGGCCCTCTTCCTTTTAAATATGCATCATCCCAACTAGACGGGCTTCCGTCATACTCTCGACTTCATCACGCCTGCGACTGTACAATGGGCTATCATTTTTCCTATAATCTGAGGTGGCCAAGATACACTTGGCGTGGCAGCATTGAATGGCCTAGCACTGTCAAATAATTCATGATGCTTTGTTTAAATATTCATGTGGTGTCAGTTTGCAATACAATAGTACTTAATCTATTTACGTTTCGTTTTTCAGAATTCTCCCTATCATGCACTGCCATCAAAAGTACAATGGCTTTTTGTATGGATTCCTTTCCTTTTGAGGGCCACCGCTGCTTGCAGAACATTACCAGCCTGCCTGCCTTGATCTTTTTGTTCCATGCGGAAGAAGAAAATACAAAATGCCTACTTTTTGAAATGCATGCATGGCTCCAGGTAATGCCACCTGCCGTTGGGGTGTTAGGGCTTTTTGCAGAGAAAATGTTTGTAATGACGCCTTATGTGTGCCCTGGAGGCTAATTGCTGGCCTCTTTGCCTGTGTAAAAATTTCACACTTATGGATACTGTTAAGGTTCCTGTATTAGATTTTTTTCACATCCTACAGAAATTTTTGTTTCAATATAAAACGAAAAATTATAGTGCTGCTGAAGGTGATCAGCAGAGGTCGAACAAGTGTCATATCAGGTGGAGAATTTTTTTTTTTATGAAGGGGATTTATCTTCGTTAGCGTAACTATTTTCCTTGGCAGTATTTATATAGCTCACTTTTCTCCACTTTATGGACATCTAGCAAAAGTCGTGGGTATATAGAGTAGGGTGAGGTAAGGTTAAATGCTCAACATGGCGATTTATATGGGATAGCGAAGTGCGTAGAAGTAGGGGAGTTTGGCAGGTTGCTGACACCGATTTCTATGAGCAACCTTGGTGTTTGCGTCTATGTCGGTTATATAATGTGAAGCGTCCTTTGAGGCAAGCCATTTTGAAAAAAGTCCTCATATTTGTGGAAATTCAGTACGTGCCCCTGGGGCTACCATAGGCATGTGTCACTGTGGCCATTTGTTATGAGGGCCTGGGGCCACTGGGTATATGCAGCTCTTCAATGAACTTTTTTTGACAACGAGGCTAAAACTCCCTAAAAGGTCAAACCTGCTTTCAGTGTACTTTATAAATCACTAATACGACCTAAACTTGAATACGCGCCATCTATACGGGACCCTGGGCATGAAACTCTTGTATCTTATCTCGAATTTATTCAAAATTACTCCGTTCTCGTCAGCTTTTCAAATTACAACCGTACCGCAAGTATCATAGCCATGAAAACTAGCCTTTCCCTCCCCCCTTTAAAATCTCGCCGGAAAATCAGTCGCCTCAATTTATTCCACAAGGTATATCATCACGTCACGCTACACGACGATATTATTTCATCCCCGGAAGGCATCTTCCATCGCATCGATCATCGACACAAGGTTGGCATCAAAAAATGCAATACTAAAGCTTTCTTTTCTTTCAGTCATACCGTCCCCGGACATCTGTCGAATGGAACCACCTCCCTCCCGATATTACAGCTATTGAAGATAACTAACGATTTCGCGATGCACTGACAACGTTTGTTTATTTTGGAGAATGTTGAAACAGTGTTCTAACAAGATTCCCTGTATTGTATTGATTGTCTTTATAACCTACATTACGCACTCCCCTCTGTAATGATTTGGTCTCTGAGGGTATAATAAATAAGAGTAAATAAATAACTATTTGCTTTTAATTAGTGAACTTCTTAATTATAGTTTGAATCACGAACATGTCAAATACAAAGCTGTAGGGCCCCTTAAGTAACCTCCAAATCAAGCATTTATTTCGTACTGAATTGTGTGTGGTCGTTTTTTAAGTAAAATACAAATGCCTGCGATAATACGTGAAATAACAAATAAGTGCCCGCTCGCGCGCCGCTACTCAAGTGCTTCCAAGCAACCTTTGAAAGATTTACGGCTGCATTCGTTTATTGCAACATCGTTTAAGGCTTGATCATGTAGGGGATAAGCATAGCATAATAGGATAAGCGTCAGCTTCTGCGGAGGTAAGAATGTTGTGCTCGATCATGAGGCACTCGCAATAGCTTCAACTTTCGCGTACATGAGACAAAGCTACAAAAGAAATTCTGCCAATATTAAAAAAAAATGTGCGCGAAAAGCACGAAAAAAGTAAAAATGACCCTCTCGGAACAATTGACATGTGTACTGGTTTACATTTTTTGCGTGACTGTTTTTCAGCGTCTGACAAATGTTATCGCTCAACACAGAACGCGCCTGCATGTATCGGTAGTTTCTCGAATGTTATCGAAGGCTCTATCCACTGTCTGTTTTCACCGAACCTTGTGCAATCTGATCGCATGTGCAACGCGAATTGTGTGGAACGTTGTCGAAGCCACGCGGTTACAAACGATTACCATAGAGAAAGAAATTCAACAAGAGGGGAGAGTCGGGGAAAACTGGCAATAGGAAATACATTATGCTAGTATTAACGCTGACCGTTTGCTGCGGCGAGCACCGACAAAAAATAAAAAGAAAAAGAGAATGTGAAATGAAGTTAAGAGACATTGCTTCCTTTTTTTAATTGTTTTCCCGCAAAACTAAAAATATCTGCGTATAAATTAAATTATGCTTTGCGGTTGACTTTTCTTCCGTTGCCTAGCGACAGGCGAATCACGCGCCAGATTCATCCGTCATTCGTTCGACACGCCGCCGAACCGAGCGAGACCGGCTGCGCATCTGAGCGTTGGCCTGTTCGGCGACCAGTCTGCATGTTTTTCTTCTTTACGATTTAGCCTGGTTTGTTGGGCTCCAGCGGAATTCTGGCATTCCTTCTGCACTTCGACACGGCACCATTGCACTATTGGACTACGGCAAGGTGAAAAATTTTGTTCGACAGTCTGCGACGCATTTCAAGCAATTAGGCTTAATGCGCGGAAGCTAAAGAATGGTGACGCAGTTAGCAAAAAACAGCTCGGCCGCCGTGGCACAGATAAGTTGAATTAATTAATGACTCGTACTGGGAGATGTTTTCGACGCTTTCTATGAGCCCAACATTATTTTAGCTTATTTCGGTAGTTTTCGGGCACGCTGGTCGCACAGAGCGCTGTGACGCAGTTTTGCGTGCACGTAATCTAACTAGTGAACTAGTTAGAACCATCATTCAAGATGTAGACGTGCTCGGCAAGGTACGCTGCAGTGACCACAGGATGGTAAGAACTCGAATTAGCCTAGACTTGAGGAGGAAACGAAAGAAACTGGTACACAAGAAGCCAATCAATGAGTTAGCGGTAAGAGGGAAACTAGAGGAATTCCGGATCAAACTACAGAACAGGCATTCGGCTTTAACTCAGGAAGAGGACCTTAGTGTTGAAGCAATGAACGACAATCTCATGAGCATCATTAAGGAGTGCGCAATAGAAGTCGGTGGTAACGCCGTTAGACAGGAAACCAGTAAGCTATCGGAGGAGACGAAAGATCTGATCAAGAAACGCCAATGTATGAAAGCCTCTAATCCTACAGCTAGAATAGAACTGGCAGAACTTTCTAAGTTAATCAACAAGCGTAAGACAGCGGACATCAGGAACTATAATATGGATAGAATTGAACAGGCTCTCAGGAACGGAGGAAGCCTAAAAACAGTGAAGAAGAAACTAGGAATAGGCAAGAATCAGATGTGTGCGTTAAGAGACAAAGCCGGCAATATCGTTACTAATATGGATGAGATAGTTCAAGTGGCTGAGGAGTTCTATAGAGATTTATACAGTACCAGTGGCAGCCACGACGATAGTGGAAGAGAGAATAGCCTAGAGGAATTCGAAATCCCACAGGTAACGCCAGAAGAAGTAAAGAAAGCCTTAGGAGCTATGCAAAGGGGGAAGGCAGCTGGGGAGGATCAGGTAACAGCAGATTTGTTGAAGGATGGTGGTCAGATTGTTCTAGAGAAACTGGCCACCCTGTATACGCAATGCCTCATAACCTCGAGCGTACTGGAATCTTGGAAGAACGCTAACATAATCGTAATCCATAAGAAAGGGGACGCCAAAGACTTGAAAAATTATAGACCGATCAGCTTATTGTCCGTTGCCTACAAAGTATTTACTAAGGTAATCGCAAATAGAATCAGGAACACCTTAGACTTCTGTCAATCAAAGGACCAGGCAGGATTCCGTAAAGGCTACTCAACAATAGACCATATTCACACTATCAATCAAGTGATAGAGAAATGTGCAGAATATAACCAACCCTTATATATAGCTTTCATTGATTACGAGAAAGCGTTTGATTCAGTCGAAACCTCAGCAGTCATGGAGGCATTACGGAATCAGGGTGTAGATGAGCCATATGTAAAAATACTGGAAGATATCTATAGCGGCTCCACAGCCACCGTAGTCCTCCACAAAGAAAGCAACAAAATCCCTATAAAGAAAGGCGTCAGACAGGGAGATACGATATCTCCAATGCTATTCACAGCATGTTTACAGGAGGTATTCAGAGGCCTGGAGTGGGAAGAATTGGGGATAAAAGTTGATGGAGAATACCTTAGCAACTTGCGATTCGCTGATGATATTGCCTTGCTTAGTAACTCAGGAGACCAATTGCAATGCATGCTCACTGACCTGGAGAGGCAAAGCAGAAGGGTGGGTCTGAAAATTAATCTGCAGAAAACTAAAGTATTGTTTAACAGTCTCGGAAGAGAACAGCAGTTTACGATAGGTAGCGAAGCACTGGAAGTGGTAAGGGAATACATCTACTTAGGGCAGGTAGTGACCACGGATCCGGATCATGAGACTGAAATAACCAGAAGAATAAGAATGGGTTGGGGTGCGTTTGGCAGGCATTCTCAAATCATGAACAGCAGGTTGCCACTATCCCTCAAAAGGAAAGTGTACAACAGCTGTGTGTTACCAGTGGTCACATATGGGGCAGAAACCTGGAGGCTTACGAAAAGGGTTCTGCTGAAATTGAGGACGACGCAACGAGCTATGGAAAGAAGAATGATGGGTGTAACGTTAAGGGATAAGAAAAGAGCAGATTGGGTGAGGCAACAAACGCGGGTAAACGACATCTTAGTTGAAATCAAGAAAAAGAAATGGGCATGGGCCGGACATGTAATGAGGAGGGAAGATAACCGATGGTCACTAAGAGTTACGGACTGGATTCCAAGGGAAAGGAAGCGTAGCAGGGGGCGGCAGAAAGTTAGGTGGGTGGATGACATTAAGACGTTTGCAGGGACAACATGGCCACAATTAGTACATGACCGGGGTAGTTGGAGACGTATGGGAGAGGCCTTTGCCCTGCAGTGGGCGTAACTAGGCTGATGATGATGATGATGAATCTAACTGGGACAAGTTTCGGCGCTTTCTCTAACCCCCAACATTATTGCAACTAATTTCCTTACTTTTCAGGGTACTTTTCAAGCGCAGTGGCCGCGCCTGGCGTTGTGAAGCGGTTAGTGAAAAGCAGCTCGGCCTTAGCAAGCACTCAAGTTTCGCGCTTTAATGCACTGAGAAGCCAAGTTTGTGGCGTTTTCTCTGACGCCCAGCATTGTTCAAGATTAATTTCGGTACTTTTTTGTTACTTTTGAGGCAAGCTCGCCGTGCCTGGCTTTGTGACGCAGTTAGCGAAAAGCAGGTCGACTGTGTGGCGAACTTTTTTCGCCTGTACTGAATCGTACTGGGACGTGTTCGTGACGTTTTCTCTGACGCCCAAGATGATTGTAATTAATTTCATTGCATTTTGGGATAATATTGAGGCACATTGGCCTCGCCTGTCGTGACGCAGCGAAACGCAGCTCGGCCGTGGTGACAAAGTTAGTTTGGCGGGTACTGAATCTTACTGCGATAAGTTTGCGACAATTTTTATGGCCCCACAACAACTTAAACCTTCTTTCGGTACTCACGCTTGTCGAAAAAGCAACGAGCAATTGCCAAGAGTGGTAACACGGGAATGTGTTGCCTGCGCCGGCAGAACGCGCAGGAGATAACTCCAAGGAGCTCAAACACTGGCAACTTGTAATTGGAAAATTCTGTCTTCTGCGCGTCTGAAGAGGCTTTGCACTTACGCATTTGTCTTGAGTGCGAGTAGAAGGAATTCTACAAGCGTCCCTTATGGTCTGGTTGAGTGCCTGTTTTGTGGCCACCTCTGTGTATTCGAAGAGTACTATCACGTCAATTGTAGCTAAATTCTTTTGGAAACGCGCAGTAGCCCGTGGACTCGTGTTCTTAAACACTTTAAGAACAGTTCACACCCTTTGGCGTGCCCCTTCTGCCACACAACGATAATCATCATTTGCCTTGATGCGTTTCCTTTCTTTAACGCTCCGAGCCCCGAACTTTCCAGTAACGAACGGCACGCGCGTTATCAGCAGGGGCACTACAAAGGGTGTAAACTGTTCTATGCTGATAACGCGCGTGCCGTTCGTTACTGGAATATTCCGGGCTCGCAGCGTTAAGAAAGGAAACGCATAAAGGCAGATGACGATAATCGTTGTGTGGCAGAAGGGGCACGCCAAAGGGTGTAAACTGTTCTAAGAGTGAAGGGACACTAAAAGCACATATTAAGTCGAGGTAAAATGATAAATTAGTGCTGGAGAATCTCTAAGGCGTCCATACAATCGCAAATCGAGCCCTAATAATCGAGAAATTGAGGTAAATGCAGGGCATGATAATAGACACACCCGTGACATTCAAGTATTGGCCGATGACGAAAGCACTCAGTTAAAATCCGTCACTAGTACCCAACCACTCGTTCCACAAAACATCATCGTGTTGTATTATAAGACGAAATAAAATGCTACTTCTCTAGTTCTGTTTAACTTTTCGAAAAAAGATATCATTGAAATGTCCATCGACAACGACACAGGCGGTCGAAAGGTTTCGTTTTCCCTCCACTCCGCGCCGCCCACGCTTTCGCGTTTCAGTAGCTATCGCGTAGCGTTGCACTGGTTTTGCTGGTTCGCGAAACTTCCGACTAGCTGCAAGTAGCAGAGAATTAAACTTCCATGTGGTGTGGTGGGATGCCCGAACGGTCTGCGCCACTTGACCGAAAAGAAGCTGCAGCCGCGAATCCGCCGCTCGGTCGTGGCTCGGTGCTGCCGTCTGTCGGGCGCTGTTTTACTCACCGACGGCAGCAAAGGGCGCTGATGGCGTATTCAACGCCACCAGTCCCCCTATTGGGTGGCGGGAGATATAAATTTCGAAAGAGGTATTCGGATCCTTCAGATGCACTTTTCTCGTAAACTAAATCTCTTCTTGGCAAGAAACAAGCACTGCGACGTTTCTGGAATGGTATTCAGACAGTCCACGTCGACTTAGTATTCGCCTTTAGTGTCCCTTTAAAGTGCAGGAAATAAGTCCCTGTAAGAGCGGAGTGCTTGGAATAGGATGTTTTCGAGGTGTGTACGGTGTTGTTTGGGATGAGTCGGCTATTTTCTACGCTGTGTATGTAAAAGCGAACTGCTTTCCTTTGTAATGCCGCCTATACATGACTTTCGCAAAATTTCGCCTCTACACGCATTATTCGTATGTGACAATAATAAAATGACACATGCTTGTCATTTAATTTTTTCAGCTGATGTCGTCCGGTGTTTTGTGCGGGAAGTACTGCTGCTTACCAGGCGCCACAACGTTAGATGAATGCACAAAAAGCCCGCAATGAGCATTTCTATATAATAAAACAAACAGTTCCTCACTTCACAAGGCGGCTTGCGTCTTTGTAAAATTGGACGTCGCGCATATTCGATGGAGGGTTGTAAAGATCGTTCGCAGTCATTTTTACTTTTACTATAACAATTCCGCACGAAAACCGCGCGCGGTTGAGCTGTAGAAGCGAAAAGAAACTCGTCGATCAGCGCAGCTAGCGTAGTGCGTCAGCTAGCGTTCAAAACGCGCAAACCCAAAACCGAAACCGGAAATGCGGTTGAGGTATTAACGCCGGCAGCTTGGTACGCTGCAGGTAATTTGGCCGCTGGGCTCTATGGGAGTGTGCGCTCTTGTTTAAATCCCTTCTCTATGCGATTACTCTGGAACCTTCGGGGTCTCGTGTATAAAAGCCGACACGCTTAACCGGGGAGGTCGCATTTTCGACGATTCTCGACTGTGTTCGGCGCTGTCGTTGTTCTTTGATTGTAGGATGTTTTTGAGGGCACAGGTTCGACTAATAAAACGCCAATTTCGTCACTCAGTTTTGCTGCTTTCGTCACCGTCAATACTACCTGACATTACATTTAGTCATCGCCATCATCAACCTGGTTACGCCCACTGCAGGGCAAAGGCTTCTCCCATACTTCTCCAACTACCCCGGTCATGTAATAATTGTGGCCATGTTGGCCCTGCAAACTTCTTAATGTCATCCGCCCACCTAACTTTCTGCCGCCCCCTGCTACGCTTCCCTTCCCTTGGAATCCAGTCCGTAACCCTTAATGACTATCGGTTATCTCCCCTCCTCATTACATGTCCTGCCCATGCCCATTTCTTTTTTTTTTACATTTGGTACAGTTGGCATCGCAATACAAAATTTGCAAATCTGGTTACGCCACCTTTGCCGCATCAAGGTGGCAACACTAAAGGAAAATAAAGATGTTGACCGACGTAATAATAATGCGTTGTAATTGGTATAATATTAGATGATTGGTAGCTCTAGAAAAAGATTAAGAACTGATTACATCGCCGTCGCCGCATTGAGGTCGTAACAAAAAAGAAAAATGAAGCGAATACATGCAACCGTTATCATATTTGAATAGATTATTGACAGCTTTAGAAAAATATTTTTTTCGGTCACCGTGTCAACGTCGTAACAAAATATGAAAATAAAATATTTTACGACGGCTGTTGTGTTAGACAAAAAAAAAACTCTTGGTTCAGTTGGTACGGTATATATGCAGTATATATGGATAACTCGTGAAGTTAAAATATGTAATCGTTATGTAATCATTAGAAAAGGAAAATAGAAAAGGAAAATAGAAAAGGAAAATAGAAAAAGCTGTTTCGTGGATACAAGAAATCGGTTGTGACGGCGTTTCAGCTCATTTCATACAATGTATCGGCAAAATAAATGCATAATTGCTCAAATTAAGACATGCAATCGTTATAATAATGTAATAGTAGATGATTGGTAGAGAAGACATGCATCAGCTAATTAAATAATTAATTAAGCAGAAATGAAGTAGCAGCAGAGCCAATGAGCAATCAATTTAATTGATTAGCAAAATTAGGAAAATAGGCAATTATCAAAATTTCTGCAGCATCGGAACTTTACTGCTGGCACAGTCAAACACTACAGCGGTTAGTGCGCCTGATTGCGCACGGTCAGCCGCGCTTTTTCTTACTGCTAACGGAGACTGTGCTACGCAACAGAAGCTAACGTTTACCTGTCATTAACGCAGTAATGAAAATAACCTAACTGTGTGTGTACGTAACAATTTTCTCGTGACTGTGTCCTTTTCACTACAGGTGTACAAGTGATTTAGATAAAATGCGAATGTAGAAGTTTTAGTTGAAGTAAGACCGAAACATAAACCGTTGTTAAAGTTCGACTACGCTGCCGATGGCATTGACCAACGCGCAAGTAAAAAAAAAATTGCTTGTTTCGAATCTTGCAATGTAGTTTGCACTTTACTTTTATAACGAGGAGGGCTGCCTTCTGGCATAGAGAGAGAAGGACCAGGTAGAATTTATTATTACGAATGCAAGAGTTGATAGTGGGGGAATTCCAGCAAGATTCACTGCACAAGGTAGCTTGTACCTAATTAGTACTAGAGATTTTTATTTATTTATTTAATCAGTTACCTACCTCACATTCTCCCGAAGGCGTATTGCGTGAGGGGAGGATACAGGGAATAAGCAAAACGAAAGGAGTACTAAGAAATTATACGTTGTTAGCGAGTGAACATGAAAGAACAAAGATGTAACAATATAAATAACGTGATAAATGAAACAAAGCGACTTTGTGAAGCAGCAAAAAAGGAGTACCAAGAAATTATACAAATTGTAGCTGATCAAGAGGAAAGAACAAGTCTCTGACAATGTTATCGCAATACAAAACAAACATTCAAACAAAACAAACAAACAAACACTATACAACTTCGCTTAAAGTATTTACTTAGGTGCGCAGTATGGATTAGTTGTGATGAAATATGAAAATAATATGTAAAAGCGTGCTTTGAAAGCTACAGGGTCAAGAATTTCAACTATGTCGTTTAGTAGGCTATTTCAATGCTTAATGGCACATTGTAAAGCGGAAGAATTGAAAGCATTGGTTCGACCAAACATACGCTGGAAACTCAGATGATTATGCAGACGCCGAGATTTACGAGATTGACGAGTAAGCGTCAGGATCCACCCTGTCGGGTGTCGCGTGCGTGCTATGGACTATTTTGTGAAACAAACAAAGCAATGCTATGGTTCTTCGTGATTCAAAAGATGACGGGTATAAAGGCGACTTAATGCTAGTCACGCTGGAGTCGCGGTGATAATCCCTGACAATGAAGCGAGCAGCGCGGTTTTGGCCTGACTCAAGAGTCCCGATTAGGTAAGCTTGATGAGGTGACCAGATAGGGGCTGCGAATTCCAGTTATGGACTTAGGAATGTCTCATAGGCGATTTGTCTGGTGAGGGCAGGAACATCGTGCAGGTTACGTTTAAGATAACCGAGCGTACGTGATGATTTAGCAGGTTTTTTTTTTATGTGCGCAGACAATGACATGTTAGCCGTAAGGAGAATGCCGAGGTACTTGTATGAGTTAGTGCGTGTGACGCGGTTTTTATCCAGTGAGTAATCGAAAGCGGAAAATGTTTTTTTGCCGGTGAATGTTATTAGTTTTCATTTATCAGTGCTTAGGGTCATTTGCCAAGAAGAGCACCAGTTAGTAATGCAGTCAAGATCTCGTTGGAGAGCGACGTGATCGGAAGGTGAGCAGATTTCACGATAGATCACACAATCATCTGCGAACAAGCGAATGGATGAGATTATTTCGTATGGCAGGTCTTTAATATAGATCAGAAAAGGTAATGGTCCGAGTTCACTTCCTTGTGGTACACCAGATGCTACATCGCTGATACTGGAAATAAAGTTATCGACGATGGTGATTAGCTTACGAAATGACAAGAAATTTCTTATCCAAGATACTGTTAGAGAATCGATGTTTAAGCATGAAAGTTTAGCTATGAGACAGCAATGAGCAACGCCATCGAAACCTTAGCGAAGTTTAGGAAAATATCCGTAGTAAATTCGAATAGTTGCGTTTATCATGATAGTCTTTTCAAAACCATGCTGATGTTTAAAGAAGAACTTGTTAGTTTCCAAGTGATTTGCTACGGTTGAAAAGATTATGTGTTCTACTAACTTAGCGGGAACGCCTGCGAGTGATATTGGGCTGTAATTGTTAACAGCACTTTTATCGCCAGATTTAAAAAAAAAGGATAACTTTACCGACCATTAAGTACGGAACTTCCCCTGTTGAGAGGGACTGTTGAAACAAGCAAGAACCCGCCATGGTTGCTCAGTGGCTATGGTGTTAGGCTGCTGAGCACGAGGTCGCGGGATCGAATCACGGCCACGGCGGCCGCATTTCGATGGGGGCGAAATGCGAAAACACCCGTGTACTTAGATTTAGGTGCACGTTAAAGAACCCCAGGTGGTCAAAATTTCCGGAGTCCCCCACTACGGCGTGCCTCATAATCAGAAAGTGGTTTTGGCACGTAAAACCCCATATATTATTATGAAACAAGCAAGAAAACACTGTGCTAGAGGGTACTACTGTACAGTTTAGGATGTTTGTAGTTTACACCGTTCATGCCGGAAGAAGTTGATATATTGAGGTTGTTGATCAGCTCAGCAACACCAGTGGGTGTTATATTGATGGGGGCCAGGTATGGATAATCCAGATCAATGGGTGTTGGTATTTCCGAATGTTCTTCCTTTGTAAATACGGTCATGCAGCAATTGTTAAAGATAGATGCTGAAAGCTCTCGTACTATCGGCAAGCAGAACTATCAAGTATTTGTCAAATGTTGCAAACTTTGACGGGAGAGATCGTTTTCCAAAATTTTTTTGGGTTGTTTTGAAGCAGTGATTGCAGATCGCAAGAGAAATACTTTTGCTTGGCTTGACGCAGGGCATTGCAGTAGGCTACATTACAAGACTTACGTTTGCTCCAAATACAGGTGTGTCCACACGTTTGGCAGTCCTGTAACGACACTTCTTTTTATATTTAGACAACGAAGAGCTTTACTGAACCATGGTTTCGATGAGTTAACGCGAAATGAAACCTTTGGTATATGCGCATGTGCTAATTCTATTAACTTTTCTTTGTACGGGCACCAATCCGCTCAGAAAAAGTTGCTAAGAATGACGACGTGAAGTTTTCGAAACCATTGTTATTAGCGCTGACGTTTGCTCTTTTGTAATCAAATATTTGTTTAGTTTTCAGGTGACGTGAGCATGAAGGTGTATGAACTGTGAACTGTAATAATCGGCGTTCACTGAGCCCATCCGCCAAAGTGATAGTGTTAACCCTATCGGGCGCGGACGATAGAACAAGATCCAAAATGTTATTGATACGAGTTGGTTGGTCTGTTAATTGCACCAGTGAAAAATCAAGTATCAGTAGAACGAACACACAAGATGCACGTGATTGGTCTCGCAAGTTTTGCCAGTCAATGTCTGGAAAGTTAGTCACCGAGAAGAAAAATGTCAGCTTTGTTATATTTGGATCGAATAGAGCTAATGTTGTCGAGTAATTGGGAAATGGGGGGGGGGGGGGCAGTTGTAGGTGCTCTCAGGTGGTCTGTAGCACACCTTAAGGTAAGGCACCACCTTAGTGCCTTACCTCCTACTGCAATTGCTGCTTCTGAAATTAGCCTAGTTACAGTTTAATTCATTAGCTCTGTATCATCCTCATCTCTTTGTTCCAAAGCTACATATTTGTTTACAAACACCAGCATGAATTACTCTGATTTTACTCTTACTGCTAATATGCTGACCTGTTGCTTCCAAGGAGGTTAAAGAAAAACTGCTTGAGTGGAAGCTCCCGCAGTCTCTCACTAGGAAAGGTGAAGCCAGTGCGTGTCTGTCCATCACCTGAAATAGGGCCTTGTCGAGTGATGTCCGCTTACAGATTAGGTAATTTAGGTATGTTATTGTAATGCTAATGTTATGTAAGCTAATGAGAAAATAAAAGCTGGCAGCATCCAACGATAAGAATAATTTCTTCTTAAAATTGATAACGTTCTCCTCAATGCATTATGACAGGATATTCAGATTTCACACTAAAACCAGTAATACAGAGATACACGTAGATAAGTGTGTCTGGTAAAATAAGCCATGATTAACCAAGGAGCTTGATTACCGCGTGGGAAGTGTGCTACAAGCGCTTCTTTATAACTTTTATTGTTTATTTATAAGTTCATCCTGCCGCTTCTGTGCGGCTTCACTTCCGCGACATTGTTTCTACTACAGACGAATGTCTTTAACCTCTTTGGTTTGTTCTGGACTAATTTTACTCTTTTTCTATGCATATTCACACGTGGTAGTGACTTTGAAGAACACCGTTCAAAAACTGGAGATGGCGAAACAAACTCTTTATTAGGTAAACCGTTGCCCACGAAGCAACTTACACTCAAAGCATAACGATAGCGGCGAACACAGTCGGCATCGTCGAAATCTGATTTGCGGGGCAAGCGCGTCGGCTTTTATGTAAAACTTGTCGAAGGCTCTAGAGTAATCACTGGGGCCCGCTCGGCTTCCAGAAAGTACTACAACATTCGCGTCGCTTACGCACTCAGTATATACAAGGTTCGGTGACAACAGGCAACTCATAGAACCATTGACGACATTCGAGATTCTTCCGAAACATGCAGGCGCGGCCTGCGCTGAGCGATAACGTGTAACGCTTGTTAGCCGGAGGGAAAGCGACCACCCGAGAAACATAAACAAGTGCAGATGGCAATAGACAGTTATAGTTACACGTACGTCGAGGCTTCACGTACGCAAACGTAAAAAGCCTACGTGCCTTACGTGCACGCCATCTGAAACGCTTTTAGCTACACGTACGCTACGCACGCCAAGAGGGACCCCGTAGCTACATCTATCGGGAAATGTGAACACGGCGGTAGCCAATTCAATCCTGTCACCGCGTTTCGATGCAAGCCGTCTGCGCGCGCGCGGCCCGCTATCGCTTGTTCGTGATCTCGGGGAACTCCCGCACGAAGCTGTCTACGTGCGCAAGAAACGCACGCAAAGAATTGAATCTCACGTACGTCCGTGAGACGCGCGCGCGCCCGCTACGTTGTACGCATGCGCACTGCTGACACGTAGAAGCTCTACGTACGCAAAGCCTCTACGTACGTGTAACTAAAACTGTCTAATATTGCGGTTCTGTCACGATGTGATTTGCGTAGTGCGCGACGCGGTGCGGTGGTTGGAGAGGACAAGAAGCAGACGAAAAGTAGTGCGCGCCTCGAGTGGAGTTCCGTGTTGGTTGGAAAATGACAACGTCGAAGAGTGTACTGCACGTGAACACGCGGCGCAAGAACGGAGACTAAAAGAAAAAAAAAGCCAATCCAGTCAGAAGAAACCACGGAGCTTCAAGCAGCCAATGAGCAAACGACGAATCGGCCAGAGTGGCAGAAAAGCCGCAATGGCCGGAGAGAGAGTTCTAGGAAGCGACGCCAGGAGAAGGTCGGTGTGAAGTTCACAATACCAGAGCAGACTACATTGCGGCTGTCCTCAACAAGAGGAGAATAAAGATAAGCGAGGCTCGTGCAGCGAATGAGAAGGGGCTCACGCGACGGAGATAGTTCGAACGCCGGCGCGACTAGGGCCACGAGGCCTACGAAACCCACATCTACCGGTGAGGTTCACTTGACCGGGCGTCCGTCTTCGGGACAGGGAACGCCTCGGGTCGTTTCACGACACGAGACCTCGGAATGGCCTGCTGCAGCCTCGAACCCGCCTCTAAGGGCGAGGTTCGGAAGAGCAAGCGTCCGTCATCGAGACGAGGAGCGCATCGGCTCGTCGTCTTGTACGAGGCCTCAGGTCTGCCTGCTGACATCCCGGAACCCGCTCCTACGTGTGAGGTTCGTGTGACCGGGCGTCCGTCATCGAAACGAGCGCCTCTGGCCGTCTTCTTGCTCGAGACTTTGGAATGGACTGTTCCCATCTACGGAGCTGTGGGACACGTCCACCTTTTCCGACCCCGTGCTGCTGCGTCTGCTCTTCCAGGCCGGTCATCACTCTACGAGCGAGTGTTCCACCTCAAGGACTCTACGTCTCACCACACTCCGGACTTCAACCGCAACCTCGTGAGACTACATTTTTCCTGTTTGCGAAGAACCTTGTATGTGTGCGTCTAGTTGAAGATATTCATGTTTACGTGCCGTCTAATATAATTGTCGTGCGTTTTTAATTGTGCACCGTCTCCTCAATCTTCCTCGCGTCACACGCTTTGCAACGTGTCGATCCTAACCATCACATATCTGGGGTCCGCGACAGGACCGCCCTTACGCTATCGAGAAGAGCATCACATTGCATATGCGTGTCTGATGGGTGAGGATGGAGACAGACAAGCTTACGGGAATTGGAAAAGAACTGCGGTTGACTGGCGGGACGCTTAAACAATGGGTAGACGAAGAGTGCGCACGCGAAAGAGAAGCGCGTGAAGCACGTGTGGCTGAATACAATGCAGCAAAACAAGCTGATGTTGAAGCGTTAGCTAGATCATAAGCAGAAAGGGAAGTGCTCGAGCTCCAGTTAAAGTTGAGGGAGTTAGATGCGACAGCAGGTAGCATGTCTACTGGGCAGCTCATACAGAGTGTGCGCGCAGGTGCTACCGAGAGCTACCAAAGTCCGCACAAACTAATCCCAGCATTTAACGAAGAACGCGATGAGTTGGATGCATACATTCAACAATTTGAGCTCGTCGCAACGAGCCAGGGCTGGCCACAAGGCAAATGCGCCCTATTGCTACGCCTCTGCTTGACAGGCGTAGCTCTAAATGTTGTCATCGGAATGGCACCGGACCGCATGGACTATGCGACGCTAAGAAAGACGCTTTTGCAACGCTTCAGGTTCACGGAGGAAGGCTACCGAAGCAAGTTTCGGTCGGCGAAACCCGATAATTCCGAAACTGGTAGACAGTTCGCCGGTCGTCTATAGGGATCTTTTGATCCCTGGCAAGAAATGGCCAATACGGACTGGACATACGATGCTCTGTGGGCCAAGATTGTCTCGGAACAGTTCCTGATGACTTGTCATGAGAAACTGACAGTCTTTTTGAGAGAAAGGAATTGTCAGGGACTTGACAAGCTAGCGGAAGCTACTGATTATAACCTGGAGGCGCAGGGGTTAGTTAACCTTGGCAAAAGTAAAAAAAAGAGAGAAAACCTAACAAGCCACCAGGTCAAGCTCGAACCCCTGAGCGACAAGAAAATAAGGAAAGGCCACGCTGCTTTCTTTGTGGTAAACGCGATCACAGAGCTGCTGATTGCTGGACCAATAGGAAGGGTCCAAATAGAAATACATCTTCCTGTGGAAAGTGCCGCCGCACTGGGCATACGACAGGTGACTGCCCCAAAAAACCCAACAGTACCGACAAGACTCCGTGCTCGATGCAGCAAGTAGACGTGTCCAAGGCAGTTAACAAAGACACGCAGATCTTGCGTCGAGTTTCCGGAAGTTCGGAACGCGGGAAAACGCAAACGCACAAACGAAACGAAAAGTCTATGCCTACTGCCGAAGGTGTGCTTGAAGGACATCCCGCTACTGTCTTGCGAGATACGGGATGCGACTCGATTACTGTCCAAAGGTCCCTCGTACCAGACAGTAAGCTGACAGGAAAGATTTCCTCGGTCTGTCTTCAGGATAGAAGATTCAGGAAGCAACCTGAAGCAAACGTGGAGATCGCGTCACCGTTCTTCACAGGCAAGACTTGGGTCGTATGCATGGACAATCCTTTATATGATATTATCCTGGGAAATGTGAAAGGTGTATGGTATGCCTCCTATCCTGATAATGAATGGAAAAGACATCTCTATACATTGAACCCTGCGGATAAATCATTTAGAGCAGAAGGTGGTAACCATTCTACCAATGAATCCATGTCTGCTGACACTTTATCATCGGCTGCTAAAGAAAGCAGGGACAAGTCGAAAGTGGCAGCGAAAACCAGACAGACAAGATGAGGTTCGCATTCGTCACCAGTAGCAGCTATAAACCCCCTACGCATCAGTCCAAACGACTTGAGAACCAGGCAAAGGGAGGAAAGCAGTCTACGCAAATGCTTTGAAGCAGTGTACAAAGAGATGAAGACTAGGTTCGCTGACGTCCAATTCTTTGTAAAGGAGGGAATTCTTTACCGAAAATACACACTGCGGTCAAAGAAACAAAAGCAACAGCTGGTCGTGCCCAGAAGCCTTCGTCATATTGTGATGACAATGGTTCACGAAGGGATCCTTGCAGGACACCGGGGAATAAAGCGAACCACAGACCGTCTGTGCGAAGAGTTCTACTGGCCTGGAGTCCAATCAGACATCACGCGCCTTGTTAAATCGTGCGATACATGCCAGAAGACTCTTCCCAAACATTTAATAGGTCCAGTTCCATTGGGAAACAATCCCGTCATTGATACCCTGTTTAAGAGAGTTGCCATTGACATTGTGCGGCCATTATCTCTCATGTCAGGGAAGGTAATAAGTACGTTCTTACAATGGTCGATATGGCAACGCGGTACCCTGATATAGTGGCACTGCCTAGCAATGAAACGAAAAAATAGCTGATGCGCTTCTAGAGATGTTCTCTCGTGTCCGACAGGAGATAATCAATGACAGAGGCACATCATTCTCGTCACGCTTGATGAAGGAGCTAAGCCGGCTTCTCTCTTTTACGCAGTTACCAACAACTCCATATCATCCGATGGCAAATGGCCTTGTGGAGAAGTTCAATGGCACCCTTAAACAAATGATAAGACGAATGTATCAAGAGAGCCCGCAAAAATGGGACCGGTACTTGGTACCATTGCTCTGCTTGTCGTGAAGTTCGTCAGTTAAGCCTGGGTTTTGCACTCTTTGACTTGTTGTATGGCCGTTATGTCAGAGGGCCCATGACTATATTGAAAGAATTACGGACAGGTGATCATCTTGATGACACGAAAACCTCGTAGGAGTATGTAGTTGAGCTACGGAAGCGTCTTGACACTTGTCGTTTAGCCAAGGAAGAGCTTCAAAAAGCAAAACTTGTACAGAAGAAACACAACGACCGGAAGGCCAGACCACGTCATTTAGCTGTTGGAGACAAGGTTCTGCTACTGCTCCCTTCGGACAACAAAAAATTGATTCTTACGTGGAAACGGCCATTCACTGTACTTGAGAGGACAAATAACGTCGATTACGTTATTGACCTCCGGACAAGGACGGCGCTATTACATATAAATCTACTGAAAACGTATGAGGAACGGCAACGTATATCACCACCATTACCGGAAGAGTCAGCTGCGTGTTAGACGGATGACACCAGATTTTTTGAAACCTTTCGCACTCCGCATCGACGCATCATGAACAATTATAGGCGCCATACTTATGCAGCTTCATGAAGGAATTCTACACCCGGTGCCCGGTTTCATATGCAAGCCGCCAACTACAACAACAAGAAGTTGCATTTTCAACAGTTCATACTTATGGATTATGACTCCCCGGTTGAGTACAATAAAGGCAGCGAGAATGTAGGCGCTGACTATATGAGCCGGTTGCCAAGCACATAAAGAGTGTGTCAGCGAAAACATGGTGTTTGAAAAGCATGAACTTCAAACTGGCGTAACTTTAATGTCGAGCAACATTTGCTGGCAGGTTAGCATTGTGGATTTCTTTTTCATCCTATATCGTGGTATGGTGACTTGTTGCTGTTGTGACTCATCATGCCGAGTATGTGGTGCTCCAAACTGCAGTGCTGTGGTAATTTTTATGTGTACTCATACATACCGAGTGTGCGGTGCTCGGAACTATGGTGCAGTGCTAATATTATTGTGGTGGGTGTGTGCTACGGTGCACCAACGAATATCAAGTACCCTCAAGTTCTTTGAACGAAAAAAACTTAAGTGGGGGGTGATTGTGAAAAAGTACTCGCAAAGTACGGAACACCAGAGCAGAATACGTTGCGGCTGTCCTCAACAAGAGGAAAAGAAAGACAAGCGAGGCTCGTGCAGCGAATGAAAAGGGGCTCGCGCAACGGAGGTCGTTGGAACGCTGGCGCGACTAGGGCCACCGGGCCTATGGAACCCACATCTACCGGTGAGGTTCACTTGACCGGGCGTCCGTCTTCGGGACAGGGAACGCCTCGGGTCCTTGCACGGCCCCGAGACCTCGGAACGGCCTGCTGCAGCCTCCAACCCACATCTAAGCGCGAGGTTCGGAAGAGAGCGTCCGTCATCGAGACGAGGAGCGCCTTGGCTCGTCGCCTTCGTCGACCATCGTCGACCATCGCAGGTCGGACTGCTGACATCTCGGAACCCGCTTCTACGCGCGAGGTTCGGGTGACCGGGCGTCCGTCATTGAAACGAGCGCCTTGGGCCGTCTTCTTGCTCGAGACTTTGGAATGGACTGTTCCCATCTACGGAGCTGTGGGACACGTCCACCTTTTCCGACCCCGTGCTGCTGCGTCTGCTCTTCCAGGATGGTCATCACTCTACGAGCGAGTGTTCCACCTCAAGGACTCTACGTCTCACCACACTCCGGACTTCAACCGCAACCTCGGGAGACTACATTTTTCCCTGTTTACGAACAACTTTGTATATGTGGGTCTAGTTGAAGATATTCATGTTTACGTGCCGTCTAATATAATTGTCGTGTGTTTCTAATCATGCACCATCTCCTCCATCTTCCTCGCATCACACGCTTTGCAACGTGACGATCCTAACCACCACAGTCGGCCACTGGACCGGGAGTGGAAGAAAGGCCGTCGGGTTACAGACCCGAGCCACCAGGACTTCACCCGATCGGGGCATCGTGCCAACCCGTTCCTGTGCGTCGCCACTCTATTCGATCGTAAACTGCTGCCCGACGCCGGCGGGCTTCTGCGTCCGTGGGCAGGACGAGAGCAGTCGGGCTACGGGCCCGAGTTCCATGCGCAGCTGCCTCGCCAGAACGCCGCCGCCATCTGCTCGTGCCGCCTGGCTTCCCTCTCCAAGCCAGAGCTACCGCGCTCTGGTTACCCGGTCAACGGTCCAACACCCCAACCTTTGGTGCGACTTCACTTCTCTCGTCATCTTGGCTCCGGTTCGTCACATCGAGACGATTTGGCGCCCTCGCAGTCGTGGTCAGCGCGGACTCGCGTACTGTTAATACCATCCTGGCCCTATGTGTATTTCTTGCCGTGATGTCTTTGAGTGTTTATTTTATGGCTTTTTATCCTCGTCCTAGTTTTATTAAACGTTTGTGTGGGTGTTTTTGGAACAAACGGCTTTGTCCTCAATTGACCTCTCAGAGGCTCCGCCTCAGAGAACCGTCTGAGCCTTTAAATAAAAGAACCTGCATCGCAGACCTAAACCCACCTCCCTCTAGAAATACTGTCACGTCCCGGATATTTGTGTGCGTGAAAGAAGACTGCTGTTTAAGGTGATTGTTCACTATACATTAGGGATTTGACTGTGCTCCACAATGTCTGCCATGCTGCTTTTCGGCGTTATAACAAAACTGCCATGTAAACTAGCAAATATCGAAAGCCAAAAAGGCTGCCGACATACTCAAAGGCATCGCGCGCAGCAGATCATTCTTATCTGTGTGCAAGAGTTGTGCGACAGTGAAGGACATCATGAAGAAATGTTGGCAGTTCGGGGAAGGTGAAAGTCGGCACACGAGTGTACTCGTGTGCCGACTCTTTGCATCCTCATCGCGCGAAGATCGGTACCAGCAGTCCATGAGTGGCATCACGGTGTACATTGTCCTTCATGTGATATACTACGCTCACACCAATTTCATCCCCAACTCGCGCTGCAAGGAATGACGACCAGGCCTCTCGCTTATATGTGCAGTTGCCAGACTGTTGCCGGTCGCTGGCGTCGGTCGCCGGACCAACTGGGCCTCTCTTGGATCACGGCTGATCTTCACACCTCATTTCGTACCGCCTGGCTTCAGCTGAGTTTCTACAGCCAATTTGTTTGTCTCGAAATTTGACCTACCTGCCGACGTTATAATAAAAATAGTAATACCTTTATTGCCAATAATCATATCAATACATTCATACAGGCCTGCCAAAGCCTTTGAAGGCTTGAGCGGCAGAGCCTGGCAGGCAGTAAAACCATGCACAGTACATTAACAGATTATTTATAAGTGGCGAACTCGAATATATCATTCCGGAAAACGGTTATTAAAATTTATAGTGTCTATGAAATAAATTTTCATTGAGCATAACGAAACAGCAACACAGCAATGCATCTGAAAAAAAAATGACAATGAGATAATACGTAACCATACACCAATCTGACCGCCAAGGTGCAAAGGAATTGCACAATCACATATGCGAACACAAGAAACAACGGTAAACAAGAGAAACAAATGCGCTTATACATATAGATACGCCTTATCAGTCTGTTTAACTTGTGTTTCGTTTTTGCACAGAAGGTGTTGGAGTTAATTTATTGAAGTAGGTTGAAACATAATGGGCGCGAGCTCTAGTGCCATACCTTGTGGAACAAAGTGGCTGACAAAAGGAGTCACTGGGCCTTAAGCAAAGGGATGAAGTGTACGGTACTAGGAATTCACTGTAGCAGACATGTTTTGAAACAACCTGTTTGCATTAAAAGATCGTTGAAATTTGGTATCGAAAATATTTTGAAACGGTCTATCTCAGCTTTCAGGCTCAGATGATATTCTTACGGGGATGTTGGGAGTATAGCAGATCGTATTTACAATGTAGCGTTCCTAGTTAAAGGACACAATAGACGGAAAGCATTGCTGTGGAACTGGCTTCCGTCTTGTTTACCTTTTATTCTAACTTCCTCCTTCTGTTCTCCTGAACCCAGGTTCCTGCGCCTCATACCTCTTCATCCTTCCAGGTTTCTTTTGCTAACCCCTCCTGGGGTAATACTTCAAAATGTTTCCAATCGAAGCACATTCAACTGAGCCACGTTCACCAATGTACCACACAGACTTCAATATTCCTTCCTGAGTGGCTGTCTTTGTCACAGAGTAAGGACCATGGAATTTGGCACAGGATTCTCTTACTCCTTTCGTAACTAGTATCAGGTCGGGGACTTGAATGTCTGGGATATCAGAGCAATGTCTCTTGTCAAATTTTTTTTTTCATTCGTTTTCGGTACCTCTCATCTTGCGATTTCTGTTTCCTCTCCTCGACGACCTTGACATTTCCTAACAGCCCCAGTTCACGGTCTGCCTGAAGAATAGGGGTTTCTCCTGAAGAAGCGAACGGTGGGCTGCATCCCAAGCCACTGGTGTAGGAGCGATTGTGATGTCTTACAGCTGCTTCTAAAGAGCATTTCCATTCACCAGGGAAACTATTGTACCTCCTGATGTATTGTTTCACATCTCGTATAGTACGCTGGGCAAGCCCATTCGCCGCAGGATAATAATAATAATATAATAATAGTCTTTATTTCAGACAACAAGGTCTCGGATGCAAGGGCAAAAGGCAGATGTGCTCTGCCTGACGGGACCCAAGCACCCGAATAAACACACTCAGAGCCTGTGGGAAAAGAAAGAACATAATACTGTACTGTCACATACTCAACACAGTTTTATACAAAGTAAAAAAAAAACCGAACAAGGTACAAGCTTTTACAATATTAAAGGAAACTTCAAGATAAGGAAACGGAGGATCAAAAAAAAATTCTGTATACACAACCTATTGACTGTTAGGACAGGAAAGGATGTAAGCTTTAACATTCTTTTTGAAAGAGTTCAGGGACACGCATTTCTGAATAATTTCTATGGCCTGTGTATGTCTGTTGAGAAGACTGGGAATTAAGTATCAAAGCATTTGGGTTCCGTAGTTTGTCCTCACAAGTAGAGTTCTGTAATTGTCACGCCTTAATTTGCAAGGCACATTACTACTAGAGTGCAATTCAAGACATTTATAAGGATCGAACTTGATTTCGTTATAGACGTAAGAAAGCAATTTAAACTCATATAATTGATTCGCTTTTAAAACAGAGTGTTCTAAAAAGTACACACCTGTGTTGTCGTTATACAAAAGATTTTCGACATATCATATCGCTTTTTTCAGTAATGTTATCAACCTCATAAGATTAGGTTTGGTTGTAGACCTCCATATCAGTATACTATAGTGAAGATGAGAACGTATTATAGTGTAGTATAACTGCCATTTCAGCCATTTGGGAAGAAGGTTTCTAATATTGTGGAGCACACTGGGTGACCTAGATACCTTGGCATGAATTTTATTAATATGCTTGGACCAGCTCAAGTGTTCTTCGAACAGGACGCCTAAAAACGTGTAGTAGACACACGTTCAATTGCATTGTTTTCGAATGTAATTTGAAGTTCAGAATCTTCAGGTTTGTTGAGTGCTTTAAATACAATAAGCTTATTTTATTCACATTTAATTCGAGTTTATTTATATTCAACCATACTGACAATTCTTGTAACCATGCATTAGCCTCGACAAGTATATTATCGAGATTCATCCCAGAAAAAAATACACTGGTATCATCTGCATAAATAATTATTGTAGGAGTTCTAGGGATGGCTACTATATCATTGATATAGATAATAAAGAATATTGGACCTAGTATAGACCCTTGTGGTACACCACATATTGTTTGCTTCGTTTGTGAGCGATGGCCATTCAGACATGTACACTGCACGCGACCGGACAGATAACTGCGAATCAGATTTAAGGCAACTCCTCGAATGCCATACAACGGTAGCTTATAAAATAAAATATCATGTTTAATAGAATCAAATGCCTTTTTGAAATCTAAGAAAAATCCGACTGTGAATCGTTTCTCATCAATATTAGACAGTATTTTTTCCTTTATACTAAGTAGTGCCATTTCAGTTGATTTACTGTCCTGAAACACGAACTGTTCTTTCACAAGAATTTTTCTGGTGCCCAGAAACTTGCATAGACTTTGTTTTATCAAATATTCCAGTAGTTTAGAAAACAAAGGAAGGACAGATATAGGCCTATAGGTATTTATGTCGTCATACGGGCCACCTTTGTGCAAAACAACCACTCTTGCAATTTTCATACCGTCTGGAAAAACACCTTGGTCTAAAGCATCATTACCAATATGTTGTAGTGGCGAGCTGATTAGATCGGCAACAGCAATATTTGGTTCGGTTTGGCTCAATTTCATCTGCTCCAGCCGCCATGGGTTTATCTAGGTTTCGAAGGAACGTGAACACTTCGTGTTCACTACACGGCTTTAGGAATATAGAACTTACTACTGGAGAGGCAATGTATTGGTTAATTTCATGCTTTCTATCTTATTTTTGAACAGATTCACCAGATTCACCATGGTATGGCGCACAGAATTTGATTGATATACTGTGGTCTCGAGCCCATCTTGCTAGTTTTTCACTGTTGAATGCTGGACCGTTGTCACATACGATCGTCCTGGTTGTCCTAAACATATCCCGTTGGAGGAGGGCGATGACACTATTCGCATCTTCTTTTCCTGCCCGTGCCGCGACCATCCTGGTGCATTCGTCTATAGCCAGAAGAAAAGCTTGCGTTTTTCAGACTCCTTGTTTTTTATTTAGCTCGGCGAAATCCAGGTGTATAACTTCAAGGGGCACGTTCTAGTGGCAAGGTAATATCATGGCGTCCGTATGCTGCTTATATTTCACTTTGTTGACTTGACAAATGTGGCAAGACCGAAGGTATTGATTGACGTCTTCTTTCATGTGAGGCCACGTAAATCTCTTGACTAGCTTGTTGTAGGTAGCCCAGATTCTGGGCTATCGTGGTACAAATAAAGCACCAAAGAAACCAGCGTTAGCGGGACTTGATAGCGACCTTCCATAACAATTGTTCAGTGCCTTCCCCCAATTTAACTTCTTTGATTTCTTCTGATTGTTCTTCGTTGTCCTGTATCATCAGTCTAGACAATGCACCTGCATCAGTGAAAAGGGGTCCAGGTCTGTGGGAGACAGTGAAATCGAACTGCGGCAAGTATATCGCGATACGTACCTTAGGCTGGGTCATATTCCAGAGATGAGTGAGGGCCTGGTGGTTGGTGAACAAAGTAAACTTCGCACCTTCTAGGTACGTACGGAAGTACTGAATTGCTTTGAGGACTGCAAGAGCTTCCTTTTCAGTGGTGCTGTCGTTGACTTCAGGTGGCTTGAGGGTGTAGTTGCAGTGGCCTACTACGTGTCGCTTTTCTAGGCCGGATGCTTCTGGACGTTTCTGGTACAAGAGTGCACCTGTTCCACAGTGTGAGGCGTCGGCATTCAGTTCAAAGGGTAAAGTGAAATAAGGTATGCATAGAATAGGGTCAGCAGAGATTCTGTGCGCCAGATCCCCGTAGACTCTCTCACATTCCTCATCCCACTCAAATGGAACTTCTGTGTTAGGCGCGTTAGGCATATTGTTTTTATGGCAAAGTCTTCTATGAAAGGTCTGAAATATCCTGCTAATCCCAAAAATACGCAATGAGTGGACGTCATATGATTTTACCAGTTGGGATATGCTCTCGACGGACTCTTGTTTCGTGCTTTTGGTAGTCCTATCAAACACTCTTCCAAGAAACACAACTTTTCTTTGAAAGAACGCACTTTTCTTAAGATTAGCCTTGAGGTGTGCCAAGCTCAAGGCATTTAATACCTGAGACAGGTGTTCCTGATGCTCCGCCTCTGTTATGGAGAAGACGATAATATCATCCATGTACACGCTACAAAAGACACCTAGGAGAGGCTTCAGGACTTCGTTCATAATCTTCTGGAACCATGCTGGCGAGTTTTTCCAGCCGAAAGCAAGCCGGTTATACTCGTACAGATCGAAGGGCGTGATAAAACCAGTGTACATTTTTGTTTCTTCGGTTAGCGGGATCTGCCAGAAACCTTTGCATAAGTCAATGCGTGAAAAACTCCGGCAACCACCTGTCTCATCTATAATCGTGTTTATCTTCGGCATAGAAAATGGTATATGTTCTGTCTGGCGATTGAGAACCCTGTAATCTGTGCACAGTCTTAAAGTTCCATCTTCCTTCGGCGCAATAGTTATGGGAGAAGCGAAGGGTGACACCGAAGGCCGGATTATATCGGCTTCCAACATCTCCTGCAATTCTTTCTTCAACCATTTCTTGTGCTCTCTTGTCATGTTATAAGGTGATTTTCGGATGACGGGCTTGTCCTTTAGTTCTAAAGGCACCTTGTGTGACTTCATCACTTGTGGATAGCTCCCTATGCATACCAGTTCAGGGTAGGTCGTTGCAATATCCTCCGCGTACTTAACTCGTACGTTTTATTTTCTACATTGTTGCGTCTCTTCCCTTGATAGTCCTTCCACTAAAACCGCATCCTCCCAATATACATTGATTTTCAGTTTCTTTACATCTGGTATGTATACCAGAAAGTCGTACGTCACCCCCTCTATCACCAGTACTTCACTCTCTATTTCATGACCTTGGAACTCGATGCTTACTGCGGCCCACTGATTATGCATGGTCACTTTTCCATCGTAACCTGGCACCCATAGTACTCTTCCACTACGCAGGTGACTTGCATGTTGTGGTGTTTCAGCCCTGGCCGGACGCTGACCGCAGCCGGGCAGCGGGCAAGAGGTACCTGAGCCTGGCTCCGATCCCGGTACGATGACAACAGCCTTTATTTCACTCAAGCAGCATATCTATATAGCAAGCACTCATGTGACAAGCGACGTCACGGACAGACGACGTTTCAGGCATCAGGGCGAGAGCGCCCGAAAACACAGACACATGACATGCGGCACAGGGGCTATCAGCACATCTCCCCTTTTTCTAAAGAGATACAGCAGCTTTTGCAGCGAAACTTATCACTACAGCCAACAAAAGATGAACACTTTTTAATGGAAGCAACCAATGTTCAAAACAAAATAACAGTCAGTTACTGAACCTATATCGGTTTGGCGGTCGGACATGACGGCCAAATTGCGTTCTATATTCAGGAGGGTCAGTTCATCGCAAAGGAGTATTAGATGGATCGGCAGGTGCCTTGTTTTTAGATGGATTAGTTTCCCGTTCCATTTCTCCCTGACTATCATATGCCTGCGGAAACTCATAGCTACCTCCTTCTTCCTCGCAGTCATTCCTCTGGGAAACAAAGTGAACCAGGAATTTCCTGTTTTTTTCTAGGACTACACCAGTAGAAGTTCTAACTACATACGAGCTCGGACGTTGTGCAAGACGCAAGACTCGCGTTTTCACTTTGCAGTCTGTCACCCATACTTCCGCTCCAGATGGTTTGAGGACTGGCAGCGAAAGAGCCCTATGCTGACTATTGAAGTACCTACGCTGCCGCTGTCGGAGGGTTACATCGCGATCTCTGAACTATTTCAGGCTCACCCTCTGGGGCAGAAGGCTCTTGGGAGAGACAGGAACTGCTGTGCGTAGCCGCCTGCCCATCAGAAGCTCGGCAAGGCTTTTTCCAAGTTGCCCTGGGGTGTCTCTGTATGCTAGCAGTGAAAGATCGGTGTCCTTAGCTTTTATAATCAGCCGTTTAATTGTTTGGATCAACCTTTGTACTTGCCCATTTGCCTGGGGGTATCTGGGGCTCGTAGGCACAGTGAGGAAGCCATAGTCGCTAGCAAACGACTGAAATTCTCGAGATACAAATTGTGTTCCATTATCCGACATGACAAACTCTGGTATGCCATGTCTTGCAAAGAAACTTTTCAGGTGCATTATGACAGTGAAAATTTTTGTCGAAGATAGCAAGGCTACCTCTGGGTATCTAGAAAAATAATCTACGACCACCAAATGCTCTTTTCCCTCAATATGGCAGAGATCAACGCCTAGCTTTTGCCAAGGACGCTGTGGAGTGGTGGCCGGAATCATTGGTTTCGACTTTTGTTCCCTGTGCTCCGCGCACACTGGGCAATCGGTCACCAAAACTCTCAGCTGGTGACTCAACCCAGGCCACCATACGGACTCTTTGGCTCGAGCTCTGCGTTTTTCAATTCCTTGGTGACTTTCGTGCAAGTGCATCAAGATCTCTGCGCGTAATTTTTGTGGGATCACCAGCCGCACACCTTTGAGTAGCACACCTTCAGCGACTGTCAGCGTTGCTCTTTCCTGCCAGTACGGACGCAAGACCACCGACCGCGATGAGAACTTTGGCCAGCCTTCCAGGTTGAATTTTACGGGAGCTTGACAGTCTTCATCGGCTGCTTGTTCAGCTTTGACTCGTTCAAAAAGGCTAGCCTCGACGGCATTTGTCACACAGCCAGAAACGAACTTGGCGACTTCGCCAACATCAACGCATGAGCATCAATTTCTTTTCTCTGAATCGGGGCCCTAGACAATACATCTGCAGTAACGAGGCTCTTACCCGGGACATGTACAACCGCAAAGCTGAACCGCATATGCCTCATGCGAAAGCGCTGAATACGAGGTCGCAAAACATCTAAAGGTGATTTTCCCAACAACGTTACAAGTGGTTTGTGGTCGGTTTCAAACAAAATTTCAAGACCTTTGATGTACCCTTCGAATCGTTATGCAGCCCAAGTCACACTCTAAGAACAGTTTACACCCTCTGGAGAGCCCTTTTTGCGACAGAACGAGAATCGTCATCTGCCTTGATGCGTTTCCTTTCTTTAACGCTGCGAGCCCGGTACTTTACAGTAACGAATGGCATGCGCGTTATCAGCATGATAGCATTTCCTGTCGGCAATGCTATCATGCTGATAACGCGCGTGCCGTTCGTTACTAGAAAGTACGGGGCTCGCAGCGCTAAAGAAAGGAAACGCATCAAGGCAGATGACGATTATTGTTGCGTGGCAAAAAGGGCTCTCCAAAGGGTGCAAACTGTTCTTAGAGTGCATTGCCAACGCTTCCTTCTCAATCTGACAGTATCTGGTTTCGGCAGGCGTCAACGAGCGTGACGTAAATGCAACAGGTCTTTTTTCATTGTTTGGTTGAACTTGCATTAGTACGGCCCCCAAACCGAATGATGACGCGCCTCGCGGCACAGCCGCATCGCCAACGCGCGGCTCGTCTCGGCTCGCGCTGTTGATTGCTGGCGTCCGTTTGGACAGTGCTTCGGGCTGCTTCGCCGTTCGCGGTTGCTGTGCCTTTACATTAGGAGCCGCCACTAAACCTTTTCTCAATTGGTGGAGGTGCTCGGTACTCAAACCCCGTCGCTTGAAACCCTGGAGCTGAGATCAAGAACGCTACCACCCGCCATGACCGACAGCTCCTCCCAAACGGCACCGACGCCACAGTCCTTCACCTGCACCGGCGTTCGACGACAACGGGACCCCAAGGTCTTCAGCGGTGCAGACGACGAAGACGTAGAAAACTGGTTTGCGTCATATGAACGGGTGCGCGCACACAAGTGGGATAATCCAGCCAAGTTAACTCACGTCATCTTTTATCTGGCTGGTGTTGCCCAACTGTGGTTTCACAACCACGAAAGTGACGTGCCCACATGGTCAGTCTTCAAGACAACCTTTACGGAAGTGTTCGGCCGACCCGCTGTTCGCAAGCTGCGTGCCGAACAGCGCTTGCGCGCCCGAGCACAGCAGACGGCAGAAACGTTCACAAGCTACATAGAAGACGTCGTGGACCTTTGTAAACGAGTCAACGCCGCAATGCCCGAAGCTGAGCGAAATCGCCATATACTGAAAGGCATCGATGACGGCGCATTCCAGATGCTCCTAGCCAGGAATCCGCGCACTGTCTGAAGTTGTCAGCCTATGCCAAAGTTACGATGAGTTAAGGAAGCAACGCGCTTCGACTCGGCGTCCTTTGGGAAGCGACGACTTGTTGGCGAGCCTTGACAACATGTACGACCCATCCTCATTCTTTCAGCGGGTCAAGGACTTTGTGCGTGAGGAAGTTGCCCGCCAACTTTCTTTAGTCCCCTTCACTCAGGAGCCCACCTCCCGTCTTCCAAACACGCTCCGCACCCTCATTTCCGAAGAGGTCGCCCAAGTTGTCCCTTCCGCACACCATCAGCCGCCTGCTGCCGCGAATCTCAACTCTACGCGGGCAGTGCAGCCTGTCGCCACGCCTCTCACCTATGCGCAGCCAGTCCTGCCTGTGGCCGCGTCTCTTACGTACGCGCAGGCAGTACGCAGGACTCCACAGGCGTCTTTCACGACCCAGTCCCAACCGCTGCCACCGGAAGCCCATGCTACATCTTGGACCGCACCGCGAGCTAATCCTTGGAGGACACCTGACCATCGACCCATCTGTTATTCTTGCTGCACTCCCGGACACGTCGCCCGATATTGCCGCCGTCGCCCTCAAGCGTTCGGCGACGCCTCGCGACCCTTCCAGTGCGGCAGCCAGCCATTTCGCCAATACGCCGCTCCTTCCCCCCAACCGTACGCTCGTGCTGACATCCCAGAATTTCCTTCGCGTCGCTTGCCATCCCCTCGCCGACGCTCGCTCTCCCCAATGCGTCGGCGACCCGCACCACCTGACCAGGAAAACTGAACGTCGCAGTTCAAGAGGCAAGAACTGCGCCCCATTCGAACTCTCAAAGTCCTCGCGCCTCTCCTGCTAACGTGGTCGAAATTTGTGTAGAAGGTGTTCCTGCATTCGCTCTTGTGGATACCGGCGCAGCCGTTTCTGTGATAGCCGCCAAACTGTGCCGTTCGCTGCGCAAGGTGACCACGCCGCTTTCTGGACTGTCGCTTCGTACGGCAAGCGCGCAGCACGTCACTCCGCACGCAGCCTGTACTGTACGTGTGCTTATTCACGGCATTGTTTACATCGTCGAGTGTATTGTTCTTCCCACCTGCTCGCTTGACGTCATCCTCGGATGGGACTTCTTATCCAGTCATAAAGCCGTGATCGACTGCGCACGCGCCGAAGTTGAATTTTCTCCTTGTGACGCACCCTTGGACGAAGATTGCGACCGCCCTTCTAAACTTACCGTGCGCGAGGACACAGATATTCCACCTGGCTCCTTCGCCCTCGTACCCGTCTCTTGCGATGCCATCGCTGATGCAACGGTCCTCTTCACACCGTCCGACGTCTTCATGAGCCGTAAATCTTTCCCACTACCCTTCGCGACGCTTGACATGGCTGGCGGCTGCAGCAATATATACTTTTACAATCCCCTCTGTGCGCCTATTACATTGCTTGTTGGTGAATGCCTTGGCTTCGTGGAACTCCTCGACTCTTCGTCTTTGGTTGACGTCCCTGGAGACTCTTTTGATGTCGACCCCGGCCAACCATCTTCGATGTCCGCGCTTGAGGAAACGTCCAGGGATGCGTTCTCGAATGCCATCGCCGATACCCTCACACCTGCCGAACGCGCCGACCTTCTTGATCTCCTGCACAAATTTAGAAGTTCATTCGACGTTTCACAACCTCACCTGGGCCGCACGTCGGAAGTGCAGCACTACATTGACACCGGTTCACATCAGCCGTTACGTCAACGACCCTACCGCGTCTCTGCCGAAGAGCGTCGTGTCATTACCACCCAAGTCGAAGATATGCTGCGCCGTGATGTTATTCAACCTTCGCACAGTCCCTGGGCATCTCCTGTCGTTCTCGTTCGCAAGAAGGACGGGTCTATTCGCTTTTGCGTCGACTACGTCGGTTAAATAAGGTAACACGCAAAGACGTCTATCGTTTGCCGCGCATCGATGACGCCCTCGACAGTCTTCAGGGAATTCTTCTCGTCCCTTGACTTGCGTTCAGGGTACTGGCAGGTTCCGATGGCTGCGGCCGATCGCCAGAAAACCGCATTCATTACGCCTGACGGCTTATATGAATTTAAGGTGATGCCTTTCGGGCTTTGTAACGCCCCTGCCACCTTTGAGCGACTCATGGACAACACGCTGCGTGGCCTCAAGTGGTCTATATGTCTGTGTTACCGCGACGATGTCGTGGTTTTCTCGCCTGATTTTCCTACTCACCTGCTCCGCCTCAGACAAGTTTTGACCTGTCTAACGAACGCTGTCCTTCAACTGAACCTCAAGAAGTGCCGCTTCGCCGCGCGAGAGCTCACCATTTTAGGCCACGTTGTGTCCAAGCACGGCGTTCTACCCGATCCTGCAAAACTTCGAGCAGTCGCTGAGTTTCCGAAGCCTCAGACCATCAAATAACTTCGAAGCTTCGTGGGCCTATGCTCATATTTCCGGCGCTTTGTTCGAAATTTCGCATCGATCATGGCGCCATTGACTTAGCTTCTACGCGGTGACGCCGCCCTCTCCTGCTGGTCCTCTGCATGTGACTCCGCCTTTGCTACGCTGCGTCGTCTTCTCATCTCCCCACCTATGCTTCGCCATTTCGACCCGTCAGCTGCAACTGAAGTACATACAGATGCCAGCGGGGTCGGTCTCGGCGCCGTACTCGCCCAACGAAAGCCGGGCTACCCCGAATACGTAGTCGCCTATGCGAGTCGCACACTGACGAAGCCTGAGGCCAAATACAGCGTGACCGAAAAAGAGTGCTTGGACTTAGTATAGGCACTTGGCAAGTTCCGACCATATCTGTACGGGCGCCCATTCGACTTGGTCACAGATCACCACGCGCTTTGTTGGCTCGCCAACTTGAAAGATCCCACTGGCCGCCTAGCCCGTTGGGCACTACGCATCCAGGAGTACGATATTCGCGTCGTATACCGCAGTGGACGCACACACTCCGACGCAGACGCCTTGTCTCGTTCACCTTTACCTCCAGACTCGGCCTGCGCAACAACTTCCGCACATTCCGTGTCATCTCTCGACATGGACTCCTTTGCAACCGCACAACGTCGTGACCCGTGGATCGCTTCTCTTTTCGACTATCTTTCTGGATCGTCCACCATCCCTGTATCCCGAACCCTCCAACGCCAAGCAGTTCATTTTGCCATTCGTGACCAGCTGCTGCACCGACGCAATTACACTCCTGAAGGTCGTCGGTGGCTTCTGGTGGTTCCCCGCAGCTTAAGGTCTCAAATATGTGCCGCTTTCCACAACGATCCGCAGTGTGGCCACGCCGGAGTCTTCAAGACGTACGAACGAATTCGCCACCGCTACTACTGGCGCGGCATGTACAATTTTGTACACAAGTTTGTTCGGTGCTGTCTTGACTGTCAACGCCGCAAATCGCCGCCTTTACGCCCATCTGGTGCCTTGCAGCCGCTCCCGTGCCCTGCCACACCCTTCGATCGCGTCGGCATCGACCTATACGGCCCGCTTCCTATGACGCCAGACGGCATTCGGTGGATCGTAGTTGCTATTGATCATTTGACACGCTACGCCTAAACTGCTGCTTTACCAAGTGCTACAGCGCGGGATGTAGCCTCTTTCGTCCTACATCGCTTCGTGCTTCGAAACGGCGCACCTCGGGAACTCCTCAGCGATCGAGGTCGCGCCTTCCTCTCCGAAGTCGTCGAAAGTTTGCTTTCGGAATGCCATATTATTCATCGGACAAGCACGGCATACCATCCACAGACTAACGGGCTCACAGAGCGATTTAACCGCACACTTGGTGATATGCTCTCTATGTACGCGGCATCTGATCATGGTAACTGGGACCGCATCCTTCCATTCATCACGTTCGCGTACAACACCGCGATCCAGGCCACTACGGGATTTTCACCTTTCTTCCTCCTGTATGGCCGCGAGCCTACGCATACCATAGACACGCTCCTTCCATACCGTCCTGACGCCTCCGAGTGTCTACTTGTTTCCGACGTCGCCCGACAAGCCGAAGAATGTTGCCAGCTAGCGCGCTCCTTTACGGCAGAGCAACAGCAGCGCCAAAAAGTAAACCGCATCGACACGCATCCAAACACGACCTACGCTCCAGGCGTTCTTGTGTGGTTGTCGGTCCCTTTCCAAACGCCGGGGCTTTCCTCGAAACTCGTCCCAAAATTCGCAGGGCCTTACCGAATCTTGGAGCAAACATCCCCGGTGAATTTTCTTATTGAGCCCCTGTCACCACCTGAAGACTTGCGCCGGCGTGGACGTGACATTGTCCACGTCTCGCGTCTCAAGCCCTACCACGACCCTCTGCCTCCCGATTCTTAACCCTTTCAGGCCCAAATTAATTCTGTTCAACATAAAAAATTGGTCTTTACATATTGAGATGTGCATGCTCGTATGAGTCAAAAAAATATTAAAAATCGGTGCTTGTACTTTTCAATCAAAATTTATTTAGTGATTCCAAATGGAATCAGTGGGACCTGGTGGGCTGAAAATGCTTTAATGCAAACAATACGTGAAAAGTCTATTTTAAATGAAAGTCTTTGAAACAGTTCTTTCCTTTGTTGAGGCAGAGGTGTGTGCCACATTTCTCGCACCGAATGCGGGAGTAAGAGACGATACAGAGCTTGCACCTCTGCTTCGTGTCACAGTGCACAGGCCAGTGAGCCGTCCTGTCTAAGCGTACATCTTGAATTGGTCAGAGGCATGAATTGGCTCTTTTCGGCGGCGGCGTGTGAGATGCAGGACGGCCGCGCTTTCGTTCTTCTGATGTACCCGCCTTCAGGAGAGCCTGGGCAACTTTCATTCGGAAGTCAAGAAGAGGCTGATGTCGCATGCCAGATTGAACACAATGCCTCCTGTACAGCAGCCAGGCATTCACCACACAAACATCAATGATGTGAAACACAATGCGCAGATAGTAGCGCTTGCCGCGAATGTCACAGCGATATAGTTCCACCAACATGTCACACAAGTCGACACCTCCCATGTAGCGATTGTACTCTCGTATAATTGCCGGTTGCTCAACAGTCACATGAGTGCGGCTCGTCGTGCTCCACCTCTGAACTTGTCCAGTTGGTTTCACTCCAACGTAAGATGATACCAAGTGGACTGCTTTATTATCATACCACTTTACGGCTGCGATCTTGTTTGTTGGCTCATTCTTTACGTCGAAGCTACCTCGTCCCTCCTTCTTCAGCGCAACGTCGCCCTTGAAAGTGCAACCCCGTAGGCGGTTGGGGCGTACAGTCCCCACTGAATGAATTCCCCTTAGTTTTAGGGCACATACAAGGCCATATGAGGCAAACCAGTTGTCAAAGGCTACTTTGAAGCCCTTGTTCGGGGAGAGATCGCTGGTCAATTTGAGTACGACATCTCCACTGATGCCGAGCTCTGATGCTTCAGTGACAGTGCCTTTACCTACATAGATATCGTATGCATATATGATGCCACTAGCACCTGCTCTGGCAAAAACTTTGATGCCCCACTTATGAGGCTTGTTCTTGATGTATTGTTTTAGAGGACATCTACCTTTGAACGGTATGATCATTTCATCGACCGCATTGAGCTCTTCAGGTTCAACTTTGGCCATGTTTTCAGAAACTCGCTTGAGCAATGGCCTTACCTTGAAGAGCCTGTCATGCTCGGGGTGTGTAGGAGCAGTCACGTGGCTGTTATCATTCACGTGGAACAGTGTTCTCAGTTTGCTAAAGCGGTTCCTCGGCATCACGTCCGCTACAGTGCTGAACCTTGTTGCTCCGCTCCAATAGTTCTTGTAGGACGGCATCTTCACAATTCCAGAGATAACATGTATGCCTACAAACTGCTCCATTTCTTTAGCTGTCGTTTTTACAGAACTTCCAGTAGTCTGCACAGAGTACAGATTTGTCTGGTCTGAGAAGTTTTCAAAAACCGAGTCGTCACAAAATAACTTGAAATACTGGTAGGGCGATGGTAATTCATCTGGTGGAGATCCAAATTCTTCATTGTATTCCACCTGCAAGGGGAGTATGTCATCATTCGCCCACAACAGCGCTTTCTTCTTTGAAGATTTTTTCGTGCGATCATCGACTTGCGGCAGCTTTGTACTACTGTTTACATCTTCACCAGCATCTTCATCATCGCTGAAGTTCTCAGTCTCGACTTCAAGGCCGATATCATGGGCAAGATTGTCACTTGTACATTCTAGTCTATTTTTTCTAGTTTGCACGATGACTTCTTCTTCATCTTCATCGGACGAATCAATGTCTACGTCTGACACGTCACCTCGAGGGATCAGAACAAGCTTCGCAACTTCTTTCTTTTTCCCATAAAACTCGCACGTGCTGATTGTCGCCATCTGTTCCGAAAGAAAATGTTTCCGCATTACGGGGGTATTTCACAAACAATGTTTCTCATAAGCTCATATCAACAGCATAAAATCGCAAAAAGCAAAGCTAGGCTCCACCAACTATACAGGCTCCTGACGCGATAATGATCCATCAGATAACAAGCGCCGAAAACATGGCCAAGTACGGCATGAAAACGAAAAAATAAGTATTTATAACATGTAAATGTTACCTCTGCGCGGAGTTCGAGCCCGAACAAACGGGCGATTTACTCAGTGCGGTAACCTCAATCAAAAATGTACCGCGTGCGTAGCCGGTGCCGCTACGTCCCAATGATTCCATTTGGAATCATCAAGATTCGCTAAGTTCTCCGGTACCCACAAATACTTTCCGCTGAATAAATTTATTGCGAAGAGATAGCGTAATACCTGATAGTCAAAGTCCAAAAGTTCGAGACAAAAATAAAATAGTTGTCTTACCTGTCAACGGCGAAAAGAAGAGGTGATCTCAGCGAATGGCGGGAACCGTGCAAATGATTCTTTTATTTTTTCGCTCACAGGTGGCAGCACTTCCTTGACTCTACCAGGTTGCCAGCATATGTAGAGCAAAGGCTAAATATGAGGTTTAGCGTAAGAACAACCTTTTTTCTTTAACCCGGAGCTGCCCACTGATCCACAAAATTGATGATTCCATTTGGAATCACTGGGCCTTAAAGGGTTAAGGCGCCAGGATAGCTCTTTTTGTCCGGGGGGAGATTGTGAAGAAGAAGACGCGCCTCGCGGCACAGCCGCATCGCCAACGCGCGGCTCGTCTCGGCTCGCGCTGTTGATTGCTGGCGTCCGTTTGGACAGTGCTTCGGGCTGCTTCGCCGTTCCCGGTTGCTGTGCCTTTACATTAGGAGCCGCCAATAAACCTTTTCTCGGGTACTTTACATCACAGTTAGCCATGACGCGCGTCGAAGAGATAACGTCTTTGACATCCGACGGCGCTGGCTCTTGGGCTGGTCCCCGCATCCATTCCGAACCCTTCAAAACTAAGTGACGTAAAGGTGCCGTTTTGGAAGCCAAATCTGGTATGAATCTTGCCAAATGATTAGCCATACAGAGCGGGCGTCGAACGTCAGACACGTTAGCTGGCGTCGCACGTTCTTTGATAGCACGAACTTTTTCAGGATCCAGCTTGATGCCATCTCGACTAAGCACACAGCCAAGAAATTTTATCTCTGTTACCCCAAAAGAATACTTTTCTTTGTTTAGCGTAACGCCCGCACTTGCGAGACGATATAAAGTTTGACGAAGGAGCTCGTCATGTTGAGCCTTGTTGTTGCCAAAAATGAGCACATCATCGATCTTGTTTATCACGTCTGGGATTCCTTCAAGTATCTGCGACATTTTCTTCTGAAAGAACTCAGGTGCGGACGTTATTCCAAACGGCAGTCTTTGAAAACAGTATCGGCCAATAGGCGTTATGAACGTAGTTAACTGGCTTTCGGGCGAAAGCTTACTTTGAAAGAAGCCAAAGTTGGCGTACAACTTCTAAAACACAGAGGCCCCACTTAAAAGACCGAGGCTATCATCCACTGTCGGCATGACATAGCGCTCGCGAAGTACACTTTTGTGTATTTGCGTCAAGTCAACGCAAACACGAACCGATCCATGTGGTTTGAGTACTGGCACAATTCCTGGAGACAATTCTGTTGGTTCATCTACTTTGCGGATCACACCATCTCGCTCCATACGATCGAGCTCCTGCTTAACTCGGTCAGGCAAGGGAAAGGCTATGCAACGAGTAACATGAATTGCAAAAGGTATCGACTTCAGCTTTAGTCTAATTTTGCATTCTCCTTTTATCGCTCCTAGACCACTGAAAAGCTGCGGGTAGGAAGCTTCGACGCCTGTTGCGCTACTGACGAGTCGGCGAATTCAATAACTTCCAGAGCCTGAAGCGCTGGGAGACCCAAAAGTACGTAGCGTAATGGTGAGACCACATACACGATTTTCTGTACAGTCTTTTGTTTCCACTGGATAGTTGCATGAAACTTTCCCAAAACATTTAATGGCTCGTTCGACGGGCCTGTTAGGATTAGGTCGCACTTTTCTAGCCTGGTAGGCAAACCGGGAAACGTTGAGGGCACAACGGAAACTTCGGCACCGGAATCTACTTTAGCGAACACCGCAGTGCCGTTCATGACCACCTGTACATGCCGAGAATTAGAGTACTCCCCGTTCACCGCGCCAACGAAATACGCCCCCTTGTCCATATGGAGAGATGAAAGTTGTACCTTCTTTCCATCACGGGCAGCCTTTTTCAGACATACAACTGCAAAGTGTCCGGAACAACTGCAGTAGTTGTGTTTCGCTGCTTTTGCTGGGAACAAGGCTCTGGGGTGCGCTCCTTGACCGCAGTTGGGGCATGACCCGGGGGTGCCTGGTAGGTAGGACTGTGCCCTGTGGCGCCGACCTTGTATTCGAGGTAAACAGTTCTTTGACGAGCTGCGCGAGTGCTGTCCTGAAGAATTCTTTCCGGACTGCCCTTGCTTGCTTACCGCGTCAAGATTGCTGGTCGCCGCTACCAAGGGTTCGTCGTCGGTTTCTCGCAGTTGCTGCTGCTGTCGTTAGACGGTCTCCTTTAAGTGCGCTTTTGCCAAAGCGCTGGTGAGAGTCAAATTCGCATCAATTTGAAGCGACTCAGAGAGCTTAGCATCCCTGAGGCCAACCACGAACCTGTCGCGAATGATGCGCTCTTTTTCCTTGCAGTCGCACCGATCCGCAAGCGTGTGCAACGCGGTAACGAATTGATCGATTGACTCTCCAGGTTCTTGAATGCGACGGTGAAAGCATGCGCTCTCATAAACAAGGTTCCTTGCGGCGACGAAGTGCTTGTTAAACTTCTTTCTGACGGTTTCGTATTGCTTCTGTTCTTCGGGTAATGTAAAAGTAGAGAAGATTTCTCTTGCTTGCCTGCCCATCGTATAAAGTAGAGTCCGGACCTGCGCTTCTTCACTCCTCTCATTTAGGCCCGAGAGGAAGCGGTAGTCATCAAGGAGCTGGATCCAAGAAGGCAATGCGAACGTCCGGTCGAAGTCAAACCTTCGCGGAGCTGGAACCGTGAACATGCCGTTAAAGGGCTTGACTGCGTTGTCTTCTGACATGGCGCCTGTTGACGAAGTTAGGGCAACGGCCCTCGAATGCCAGAGGATCCCACTTCTGACACCATGTGGTGTTTCGGCCCTAGCCGGACGCCGAGCGCAGCCGGACAGGGGGCAGGAAGGATCTGAGCCTGGCTCCGATCCCGGCACAATAACAACAACAATCCAGCGTTGTCCTGTCTTTTTATACTTCTTGTACTCGCGCCCGTACTTGCTGGAAGCCATTATACCTTCACCATTCACCAACTGGCCCAGCAAACTACTCTACTAAACAACAACCTTCATTTCATGCAAGCAGCATATCTATATAGCAAGCACTCATGTAACAAGTGACGTCACGGGCAGACAACGTTGCAGGCATCAGGGCGAGAACGCCCGATAACGCACACACATGACACGCGGAATAGGCGCTATCAGCACACGTCTAACAGCTTGCCATTTATTATAGTCACAGAAGCCCCGCTGTCAACCAAAGCCATCTGTTTGTCTGTTTCCCACTTTGACGGGAATGTGAAGTAGGCTAGAGCAAGTTAAATAAACAGTCTCTGTTGTGGTCATCGGGTCGGACTGATCACCCTTGTTTATTAGTTTTTTGTCGTCGGAGGCTCTTGAGCATCCGAAAGTAGGGGGACAGGGCTGTTGTCGACGTTATTCACTCGACCTCTGGGAGCGCACGAACTCAAGTTCTCTGTGCTGCCTGCAAGGCGGCTCGGTTCTCGCTGATTACGACTTGAGCAACCCGCGTCGGTCGGTCTGAAGCGACTGTTTGAGCTAGCGCTTACATTTTCTTCTGAAATAGATGGTATGTCGTGAAGGCACTCCAGGAGCCAATCCATAGTTTTAGGCGACCGTACTTGCATTTGCGTCAGGACTTCCGAGTGCAGTCCGTGCATTATCAGTGCTACTACGGTAGAAGCAGCAAGCATATGCTCGGGCAGCTTTAAAAGGCGGCGTTTTTCAAAGAAATACTCGACGAGGAAGCCCTGCTTGGATTTGAAATGAAGCGCGGCGTCCCATCTTTGCACTGGGTTGCTTCGGAATGTAATAAAGAATTTTGCCTTCCACTGGTTCCAAGAGTTGCCAGCATCTTCAGTAATGTGCAGATCGTACCACTTCCATGCAGCACCTCTTAAGTAACTACGCATGTTAGTAATATTGTCTTCATTAAAGTGCCAGTTGTTCTTCACAGCGGCATATTCGTAGAATCCAAGCCAACTTTCAGGACTTGAAGACATGCCGTCGAAAGCATCGATTTCTACAAATTTAGTCACCGGCTTCTCAGCGTTTAGAGAGCTTATAAGCGATGTCACCAGTTGGTTTTGTTGCGCAATTTCTTCTCATTGTAGCCGAAGAGCTTACGAAACGAGGCTCACCTCTTCCGCCGAAGACCGTGATCCAGAGTCCTTTCGACGCATCGGTTGAAGAACTATTTCATCGAAGATCACCAGAAACAGCTTCACTTTTACAGCACCCTTCCGATGTAGTTCAGCGGTGTATAAGGAAGCTTTCTCTAAAATCAGGTTCACGAGTTCTGCCAAGTTGAGTTCGCGAGGTAGTTCCACCGCTGGTTCATCTTGAGCATGGTATCACGAAAAGATGATCTCTGCGGCGTTCTCCTAAAAAAAAGAGGTCACCCACATGTTGAAGTCAGTTGTCGGCTGCGCCAAAATAATGTAGCATTCCTAGTTAAAGGACACAATAGAGGGAAAGCATTGCTGTGGAACTGGCGTCCATCTTGTCTACCTTTTATTCTAACTTCCTTCTTCTCGTCTCCTGAACTCAGGTTCCTGCGCCTCTTCATCTTGTATTGGAAGCATCAACCGTTTCAATATATACAAAATGAGTCAGATTAGATAAGATGGCTGATTACCAACAACACGCAGCAGCCAGCGTCCCGCGATCTTCTCTTTCATTCTTCCGTAACAGGACCCCCGGGTGTTGAAGCGCCGCCTCGGCGCATGGTAGGCGCATAATTCCGAGCGAAGTATGGCTTAAGTCGCGAAACCTGGGCGACGTCAACGGGCGTAGGACTTGAGGACGCATTAAACTGTAGCGGCGCAATCTCGTAATTTACGCCGATAACTTGAAGTAGGAAATCATAAGACCCTGTGTAGCGAGAGAGAAGCTTCTGGGAGAGGCCAACCCGACGACATGGTGACCAAAGGAGCACCCAAGCACCTGGCGCGAACTTACCATCGCGATGGCACTGGTCGTAAAGCTCTTTTTGTATATGCTGCGAGGCTAATAAACGAGATCGGGCGACTTGACGTGCCGTGTGAACGCGATCAATGATTTCAGGAGCGTACTCAGTTGCAACATCTGGCACAGAAGGGAGGACGGTGTCAAACCGCAATGGGGGGTCGCGACCATACAACGGATAACAGGGTGACTATCCTGCGGTGTCATGTGCGGACGAGTTAAACGCGAACGTCACGTAGGCCAGCGTGGCGTCCCGATTGCGGTGATTGTTGGAGACGTACATCGACCGCATATCTGTGATTGCTCGATTGAGACCTTCCGTAAGACCGTTCGTTTGTCGGTGGTAGGCGGTGGACAGCTTGTGCTCAGTGGCACAAGAGCGGAGGAGTTCGTTAACAAATCTAGACAAGAACGAGAGGCCACGGTCTGTAAGTAGCTGGCGAGGTGCACCGTGGTGGAGAATGACGTCGTGGAGGGGAATATCGGCGACGTCTGTCGCGCAACTATTCGGCAACGCCATCGTTATCGTGTAGCGTGTCGCGTAATTAGTCGCGACGGCGATCCACTTATTCTCTCTAGTCGTCGTAGGAAAAGGGCAAAGCAGGTCAAGGCCTACGCGAAAGAACGGTTTAGAGGGAACTTCAATTGCGTGGAGTCGTCCGACAGGTGGCAGGGGAGGTTTCTTCCGACGCTGACACAATTCGCAAGGGGCGACATAACGACCCACAGAGCGGTAGAGACGCAGCCAGAAGAACCGGCATCGTACGCGGTCGTATGTACGCAAAATGCCAAGATGTCCCGCCGTTCGAGACTGACGCATCGCAGATGACGAGGACCGACAAGGAGCAAATCACAGCCGTCAAGGTTGATATTGCGGCGGTAGAGGATGCCGGCGTGCAGAACGAACATGCGGTCGGTGGCGTCACTGCTGCCAGATTGCACTCCGGCGATGATGAATTGTAAGGATTCGTCGCATTGTTGTTCAACGCGCATGTCGGTCATGTCAGTAAAAGCCATCACGCAGGTAACGGGATCATGCGCAGCAGGATCAGGGGGATCCACGGGGTGACGAGAGAGGCAGTCAGCGTCCTTGTGCAGACGTCCAGACTTATTGTAGAGAGCAAACGAAAATTCCTGCAGCCGCAAAGCCCATCGACCAAGTCGTCCTGTCGGGTCCCGGAGGGGAGACAGCCAGCAGAGTGCTTGGTGGTCTGCAATGACCGAAAACGTGCGGCGGTACAAATATGGCCGGAACTTCGCGACAGCCCAAACTAAAGCCAAGCACTCCCGCTCGGTGATGGAGTAATTTCTCTCGGCAGAGGACCGCAGGCGGCTGGCGTAAGCTATTATGTACTCGGTACCATTCTGTTGTTGGGCGAGAACAGCGCCGATGCCATGGCTGCTTGCGTCAGTGTGGACTTCGGTCGGTGCAGATGGATTAAAATGGGCAAATTTGGGAGGGGTAGTCAGAAATCCTATGAGAGCGGCGAACATGTGAGCCTGCTCCGGGCCCCATGAGAATGGCGTGTTCTTCTTTAGAAGATCTGTCAAGGGCCGAGCAACGTCGGCGAAGTTTTTGACGAAACGGCGAAAGTAAGAACACAGGGCGACGAAGCAGCGCACGTCAGAAGCAGAACGTAGCACAGAGAAACTGCGTATAGCACGAATTTTTTTCTGTATCTGGTTCAACACCAGATGCGTCAATGAGGTGTCCCAACACGGTAATCTGACGGCTCCCGAACTGACACTTCGTGGAGTACGATTGAAGACCGGCTTTTTGAAGACCGTGATAATTGCAACGAGTCGGGTAATGTGGTGGCCGAACGTGGGAGAAAAAATAATTAACGTCATCAAGGTAAGACAGGCAGGTGGTCCATTTGTAGCCTCGCCAAAGACAGTCCATCATAGTGTAATGAAGTGTATTGAACAGTTCAGTTAGTAGCGTCTGTTTGTAATCGAGAAGGCAGGTCACGCAGAGCAGGAACAGCTGGTTGCCTGAACGGCTCACGCTCGTGCTAAGCACTGGCGATACGGCTGGCCCACTGGTTCCACTGCAGGCACGGAACAGACGATTTGGCTGGCCTTGTCCTTGTGCTCTTCTTCTTCATTACAATTACCCCCGGTGCAAAAGCGGAGCCATCCTGGCGACTTACGACGTGGAGACGAGCGGGTCATAGAATTGTTTCAGGCGGTTAATGTGAACAACATCCCGCCCACGGCGGCGCTTCTCGGATGTCGGTGTCAGCGGCTCTATGAGATAGTTCACCGGAGCGGTTCGTTCGACGATGCGGTATGGTCCATCATACTGTGAGCGAAGTTTGTCGAAAGTCCAGGCGTGGTAGAAGGCACGGACGACAAGACAAGTGTGCCGGGAGCGAAGTTCGGATTCGTAGCGTCGGCATCCCGATTTACTTTTTGTCATTGTTGGTCGGCGGAGGTGAACTTTCGGGCCAATTGACGGCATTCCTCGGCGTATCGGGCGACGGCTGAAACGGGAGCACACTCTGACGTGTCTGGTTTATAAGGCAAAACGGTATCGATGGTATGGGAAAGATCGCGACCGTAGAGAAGAAAGTATGGAGAAAATACTGTAGTATTTTGTGTAACCGTATTGTATGCGTACGTGACAAATGAGAGGATGATGTCCCAGTTTGTATGCTCCGATGAAACGTACATGGCGAGTGGTGACTTTAATATGCCAGATGCGCAGTGGATCAATAAGCTGCCAGTACTTCCTTCGTGCACATCCCTGTCGTCGGCTTCTTACAACCTTTTCGCAATGCACGGTCTTTATCAATTCGTGGAGGGACCAACACGGCGCCATGGCAATGCCGCTTCCACCTTAGATCTTGTGATTTCAAACTCTCCTTCGTTGCTGCAATCTGTTTCCGTAGTTCCCGGAATAAGCGACCATGATGCAGTGGTTGCCCGTCTCGTTGCTCCCAAGCCGTACATACCACCACCGAAACCAAGAAAAGTTTATTTCTTTGATAGCGGAAATTACTCTCGTATTTCTGAAACGCTTGAGTCAAACTTCGGCATTTTCTCAGAACAAAGCAGCACTGTATCTGTCTCCGAGTTATGGCTGCTGTTCAAGGAACAACTTTTACAGCTCATTGACTTGCACATTCCATCTAAGCTTCTTTCTGTGAAACACCGAAAAAGTAAACATTGGTTTGATAAACTCATAAAGGTACTACTTAATAAGAGGAATCGTATGTTCAAACGGTATACAGAAAAGCCTGATCTACTACAATTTTCTAAGCTTCGACAACTTGCTTCTGAAATCCAGATGAAAATCACACAAGGAAAAAAGCGGTATTTTGACTCTCTTGGTTCTAGAATTAAAGAAAATCCAAAGGAACTTTGGAAACTACTGAAATCAAACAGCAAAGACCATGTTGGTATCCCTCCGTTATTCCACAATAGTGCAGCTGTTACTAGTGATAGAGATAAATCAAACTGTTTATTGAATACTTTGTTTCTGTGTATTCCACGCTAGTACCTCAACATCTTTCAGTCTTCTTCAGCAACGCGCTTGATGATATGCCGGATATTGCTTTTCACCACCTCGAAATAATCAGCCTTCTCCAAAAATTAAAACCGCACTTGGCACCAGGTCCAGATAGGATACCCAATTTTGTTTTGAAAACCTGCGCACATATCATATCAAGGTATCCAAAGTACTGTATCACAAATCTCTTGAAACCTCCGAATTACCTGAAGACTGGAAGATGGGTGACATTGTTCCGATTTATAAAAGCGGGCTCGTGACAGTGTCATGAATTATCGACCTATATCTTTAACGTCTGTGTGTTGCAAAACCCTGGAGCACATAATTTAGACTAATATCTTTACCCACCTTCAAAACAACAGTTTCTTTGTTCCTTACCAACATGGATTTAGAGCTGGTCACTCATGCGTAACTCAGTTAGTGGAATGTACCCATGTCGTATTCACATCATTTGACAAAGGTTTGCAAACAGACTGCATACTATTAGATTTCCAGAAAGCGTTTGACAAAGTGTCCCATGTTCTCTTCATAAGCTTTCACTTCTTAGTTTACCAGAAAACATCCTTTATTGGCTCAAAAACTACTTGAGAGGCCGTTTACAAAGACTGGTTATTAATGGCACAGAATCAGAATACGCATGCGTATCTTCTGGCGTTCCGCAGGGTTCCGTCGTAGGTTCTCTTCTATTTCTTACATATATAAATGACATTGGCACAGGAATCACCTCGAAAATCCGGCTGTACGCAGACGATTGCGTCCTTTACAGAGAAATTAATAATGATTCCGACCGAGTAGTATTACAGACAGACATAAATAAAATTTCTTCATGGTGTGACACATGGCTTATGTCCCTCAACATCTAGAAATGTAAGCACATTTGTTTAACCCGCAAGCGGCAACCAATCCGTACACAGTATTACTTGAACGGCTCCCCTTTATCAGAAACAAGTGAAGTTAAATATTTATGTGTCACATTTTCCGCCGATCCGACATGGAATCGACACATTCAAAGCACCACTTTAAAAGCAGGGCGCGTACTTAATTTTATTAAACGGAACTTTAGGCACGCGCAACTAGATGTAAAGAGAACACTTTACCTTAGCAACGTTCCCCCGTTTCTCGAATACACGTCTGTTGTGTGGGACCCGCATACACAAATTCTTGTCAATAGCTTAGAAGCGATACAGAAACGTGCGGCCCGTTTCATAACCGGCACTAACTCATTTCCTAGCAGCATCACAGAAATAAAACGGCACATATGTTTGGAAGATCTTTCACTACGCCGCGTTCTTTCCCGCCTCTCTTTCCTTCGAGATACCGTCTTCAATCGCACACCACTAAACAAATACACTTATCTACAACCACCAACATGCATATCCGGGCACCGCGATCACTTACTTAGGATAAAAGAAATATGCGCGTGCAAAACAACATACCAAAACTCCTTTTTTCCCTGTACAATACACGAATGGAACCTGCTGCCTCCTGAACTAATTGAAGGTGCTTCTGGTGTCACATTTCCCACTGCTCTCCAAGCATATGTTTGTTGATAAAAATGCACTTGCCATTTGAAACTTTCTTTGATGTTTATGTTTTCCAATGTTAGCCAGCGTGCTGTGTTAATGAGTGTATCTTGTTACGTGGGCGAAACTAGTTCTTAGTGCTGTCTCATGCGCTCCCTCAGAATGTAACACATGTATGATTAGTATTGTACCCATGGTCTGAAGTGCTTAACCTTTTTAAGAGCGCGCATTCTTGTATTATATATTGATTATCTCTCCTCCCTACTGTAATGCCCAATGGCGAAGCAGGTATGTAAATAAATAAATAAATAAATAAATAAATAAATGGGAGGGTGATGTCCCAGTTTGTATGCTCCGATGAAACGTACATGGAGAGCATAGCACCAAGGCTGCGATTGAAACGCTCCGTAAGCCCGTTAGTTTGAGGATGGTACGCCGTGGTGGTCCAATGAACTATGCGGCATTCAGCAAGCAGAGCTTCAACCACCTGCGACAAAAACGCACGGCCTCTATCACTCAGGAGCTCCCGAGGTGGGCCATGACGAAGACTCAAACGATGGAGGAGAAAGGGTGCAACGTCACTGGCGGTCGCTGCAGGTAGAGCAGCGGTTTCAGCATAGCGTGTGAGGTGATCAACTGCGACAATAATCCATCTTTTGCCAGCGGATGTTAGCGGTGGCGGCCCGTACAGGTCAGTTCCCACACGGTCGAAGGCACGAGCAGGGCACGGAAGCGACTGTAATAAACCGTGGGAGGGATAAGGCGGAGATTTGCGGCGTTGGCATTGCGGGCACGAGCGGACAAGCTTTTGGACAAAAGTAAACATTCCTCGCCAGTAGTAACGTTGCCTCAGGCGCTCATACGTCTTCAAAACCTCTGCGTGTGCACATTGTGGGTCAGTATGGAAAGACGCGCACCTGTCGGAACGCAAAATCCAAGGGATAACCAGGAGCCACTTGCGACTATCGATCGGGTAGTTGCGTCGATACAAGAGGTTATCCCGAACCGCAAAATGGGCAGCCTGGCGACGCAGGGAGAGGGAGATGGGAGGTGCAGGCGAGCCAGAAAGATGTAGAAGAGAGGCCACCCAAGGATCCTTGCGCTGTTCTGATGCGCAGGTGTCGATGTCGACCGAGGATACCGCCTCAATGGTGGAGAGGCAGGCCGTGTCGGCTGGCAACGAAGAGCGGGACAGAGCGTCAGCGTCAGTGTGTTGCGACCTGAGCGGTAGATGACGTGTATGCCGTATTCTTGAAAGCGCAGAGCTCAGCGGGCAAGGCGTCCAGACAAGTCTTTTAAAGAGGATAACCAACAAAGGGCGTGATGGTCAGTAACGACATGGAAAGGCCTGCCATATAAATAAGGGCGAAACTTCCCGGGTGCTCAAACGATGGCCAAGCATCCTTTTTCTGTCACGCTGTAATTGCGTTCGGCTTTGGTCAGCGCACGCCTGGCGTAAGCAATGACCTACTCGGAGTAGCCAGGCTTGCGCTGTGCAAGGACAGCGCCAAGGGCAATACCACTGGCATCGGTATGCACTTCAGTTGGGGCGGTGTGGTCGTAGTGTCGCAGCATTGGCGGAGACGTCAGGAGACGGCGTAAGGTCACGAACGCGGTGTCGCATGCAGGAGACCAGGAGGATAGGTCTTTGGCGCCACTTAAGAGTTGTGTCAGAGGTGATATAATTGAGGCAAAATTGCGAACAAAGCGTCTGCAGTAAGAACAGAGGCCGATGAAGGCGTGGAGTTCTTTGACTGTCGTAGTTTTAGGAAACTCTGCCACATCCAGAAGTTTTGATGGGTCGGGGCAAATGCCGTCTTGTGATACGACGTGACCTAGAATCATGAGCTTGCTCGTGGCGAACTCGCACTTTTTCAGGTTCAGTTGCAGGCCAGCGTTGGTCAAGGACGTCCACACTCGTCTAAGGCGAGGAAGATGCGTGCTTAAATCAGGGGTGAACCCAACGATGTCGTCGAGGTAGCACAAACACGTGCTCCATATTGTCCATCATTCGTTGAAACATAGCAGGCGCATTGCATAGGCCAAATGGCATCACATTAAATTCGTATAAACCATCTGGAGTAATGAACATAGTTTTAGGGCGATCAACTGCTGACATCGGGGCCTACCAGTAGCCCGAGCGGAAATCCAACGAAGAAAAAATTCAGCGCCTTGCAAGCTGTCCAGAGCATCGTCAATGCACGGTAGAGGGTAGACGTCTTTTCGCGTTATCTTAATAAGACGGCGATAATCGCCGCAGAACCGAATAGAACAACCTTTTTTTGTGACGAGAACCACCGGTGATGCCCACGGGCTATTGGAAGGTCGAATGACGCCGCGCTGAAGCATGTCGTCCACGTGCTCACTGATCACCTGACGCTCCTTGGCGGATACGCGGTACGGGCGCTACAGCAATGGCGCGTTGGAGCCAGTGTCGATGTGGTGGCTGACTGTTGACGTGCGACCCAGAGTAGGCTAAGCGACATCAAAAGATAAGCGCAACTGGGCAAGCAGGTGAAGAAGCTGGGAGCGCTGCTTGGAAGTAAGGTCATCGGCAATGAAAGGTGTGAATAAGTCAGGTGATGGCGGAGCAGAAGTGGAAAGTGCACAGAAGTCAATGAGCTCTGCATAAGAAGCATCCGGCACGTCGGTTATAAACATGTCAGCAAGAGGCTGAACATGGCCAAGTGCTTCACCGCAAAGAGCCGTCAGGGCTGTAGGAAGCGGATTGCAGACAACGATGGCGCTGAGACCAGCTGAAATGTCAAGCGTGGAGAAAGGGAGAGGAACATCTTTGCGGGTTATGAAGAGTTCCGTAAGAGTGAAGAGGACAGTGCCTTCAGAGACAGCGCCACAGAAGACGGGAACAGAGCAGGCGAGTACGGCGGTATGGTGATGTCTTCCCGAAGACTACCTTAGCGGGAAGAGAAGGGGCGCCGACGACGGACACATCACACAGAGGCGATAATTAAACTTCAGCAGGCGCACAATTGATGACGGCGTTATTTCGCGAAAAAAAGTCCCACCCAAGTATCACGTCGTGATAGCAGGGCTGCAGAATCACAAGCTCCACAATATAGAGAACGCCCTGAATAACAACTCTAGCTGTGCATGCTGCTAAAGGCTGAACTGGCTGGGCGCTTGCTGTGCGAAGAGAAAACTCAGAAAGTGGCGTGTTAACTTTTCGTAAGGCGCGAGAGAGGCGTTCGTTTAGGACAGACACGGCTGCTCCAGTATCAATTAGCGCAACGGTAGGGACGCCGTCGATAGTAAGGTCGACAGCGTTCGAAGGCGACAATGGATTACTTGTACAGATCCATGGCGACGCAGTTCCTGCCTCCTGAACTGCGGCGCTTAGTTTTCCTCTTGCGTGGGTGAAGGGCGCCGATGCATAGGAGACAACGAGCGACGACGCGAGGAAGGCGAACGACGTGTAAGGACCGGGCGCTTGGCTGGTGGCCTGTTCGACTGCCGACTAAAATAGGTGTCGTGAAAAGGTTGCACGTCGACGTAGGGAGGCGACTGCGCGAACCCATCAGAGTGCAGCATGCGGCGGTGGCAGAGTCGTGCAACATGGCCGGGAATACCGCTGGCATAACATAGGGGCCTGTTGTCTTGTGTGCTCCAAGGATTATCAAACGCAGGAGCAGGTCGATGAACGGGATGATGAACGGGTGGTAGCGGCCGTGGATGTAGCGGAACATGTGGTTGACGAGGAGGCTGCGCGGCGCCAGGGTACAGCTGATGCTGCATTGGTAGAGCCTCAGCAACTTGCTCTTCAGTAACCCGCCGGATCGTAGGGGCGAGCGGTGTAAGAGGCTGTGACAGCAGCGGCTGCTGTTGGGGTAGCTCAGCGAAGGGCAGTAGAGAAAGCTGACGTGCAATTTCCTCCCGCACAAAAGCTTGGATTTGTGTGAGCAGGGGGGAGCGATCAGGAAAGGCTGTCATGGAAGAGAGGGCCTCGTCAGCCACTGAGGGGCGCCTGGTCAAATCGCGGTGCCTCCTCAGCTCGTCATAGCTTTGGCACATGTTTATGAGCTCTGCTACGGTGCGCGGACTCATGGCGATCAACATTTGGAAAATGACATCGGCGATGCCCTTCAAAATGTGCTTCAATTTCTCAATTTCGGGCATAGAAGCATCCGCACGTTTGCATAGGTCGAGAACCTCTTCGATATAACAGGTGAATGTTTCACCTGGTTGTTGCGCTCGCTCTCTTAAACCGCTGCTCGGCGCGCAACTTGTGGATGGCGGGGCGACCGAAAACTTCAGCGAAACTGGCCTTGAACACGGACCAGGACTGAAAGTCGGCTTCGTTATTTTTAAACCACAGGTTAGCCACTCCCGCAAGATAGAAGATGACGGCATTTAACTTGGTGGTATCGTCCCATCGATTGTGCAAGCTCACCCGTTCGTATGTAGACAACCAGTAATTGACGCCCTGCTCATCCGTACCGCTGAAAACCGCTGGATGGCGTTGCGGGACAGCGCCAGAGCAGGCAACGGAGGGTGGCGGCGACGTCGGCTGGGGAGAGTCAGGCATGACGGGAGGCAGAGTCCGAGACCGGTGTTGCAGGGTGTAGATGTTCTTGAATACCCCGCACCTTCCACCAAATGTAATGGAGTGTATTGAACAGTTCAGTTGGTAGCGTCTGCTCGTAATCGAGAAGGCAGGTCACGCACAGCAGGAACAGCTGGTTGCCCGAACGGCTCGTGCTAAGCACTGGCGATCCGGCTGGCCCACCGGTTCCCCTGCAGGCACGGAACAGACGATCTGGCTGGCCTCGTCCTTGTGCTCTTCTTCTTCATTACACTACTTTGATATGTCGCAGGAGAATTGTATAGGCCAAATGGCACGACTTTCAACTGATATAAGCCATCCGGCGTGATGAAACTCGTCTTCTCGCGATCCATTTCGTCATTGGAAATCTGCCAGTATCCGTATCGAAGATCGATGGACGAGAAGTATTTAGCTCGGTGCAAGTAGTCCAAGGTGTCAGCGATGCGTGGTGATGGGTAGACTTCTTTCCGCGTGATCTTAAGTGGCGATAATCGACGCAAGAACCTCAGGTAACATCTTTCTTTTTCACAAAGAGGACAGGCTAAGCACAAGGACTGGCTGATGGCTCGATGACCCCTTTGCGTATCATTTTGTCCACTTCTGATTGGATGACTCGACGTTGAGCATGCGATACACGACAGGGACGGCGACTAAGAGGATTTGTGTCTCCAGTCTTTATACGGTGCTGAACAACAGATCTTTCACCTAAAGGCCTGTCGCCGAAAACAATGATGTCACTGTACGATGCAAGCAGGTGACGTATGTCCGTGGCCTGTGCAGAGGTGAGGTCAGGTGCAATAATTTTTGCGAAGTTATCCGTTAAGGAACCAGAGCTGTGAGCTGCAATTGGCGCTAATAAACCACTGTCGGCATTCAGACTCTCAATGTCATATTCGAAACCACTAGAAATACTGGCCAAGAACATACCGGCCGGGGTCACTTGACGGCACAGGCTGAAGGTCAGAAGCGGTAGAACAACGTCGTTGTTAGTAACCGTGACCAGCGTATGCGTAGCAGCAACGTTGCGGTTCAAAAGCATATTGATGATAGGGCAAAGCACATAGCCACCGTCAGGAACCAGTGGTTGGGTGGTCAAAGTGACGTAACTGCCTCGGGTGACAGACGCACATCGCGAAGCGAGCACAAGTGCGATGGGGTGGTGCTCGGAGCATCGGCGACTTGAGGCAGTTCCAACTGAAGAACGCCCGTTGCGCAGTCGATGAGAGCAGAATGAGGGGATAAAAAGTTCAATCCAAGAATAACGTCTCGCGGGCAGTTGTAGATCACAGCAAAGAGAACAGAAGTAGGGCGGCCACCTATACTTATGCGTGCAGTACACATTCTAAGAAAAACCAGCACGTCGCCTACGGCCACACGAAGCACTCGGGCAGCTGCTGGGGTGATGACTTTTTTAAACGTCTACGTAGCTAGCACTCCTCACAGATGCAAGGGTTCGAGTGCGAACGAGTGCTTGGGGAGGTAAGCCGTCTATTTTAACGTGAATTACACTTCTTCGTATAGGCACAGACAGAGAACTGGCTGCAGTAGCCGGCAATGCAGCACCACATCCGAGGGCTGCATTTGCTAGTTCTCCAAAAGGGCGCGGCCAAAAGCCGCAGGGTGTGACAGGCGACGTGGCTGCGATGATTGGGAAGATGAGCGACGTGCTTGCGGTGAACGAGACTGGTGTCCGCGCGGCGATGGTGAACGGCTGTGCCACGTGTTCCTAGCAGAGTTGTCGGCGCTGTTAGACTCAGCTGTGGGCGAAACATTGCGGGCATTTCCATCAAAGTGGCTCAGGTTGGTCGGCGGGCGAGGTGTTGAGGGCCACGAGTTGCGACAGTATCGGGCGACATGGCCAATGCGGCAACAAGTGAAACATATCGGCTGGTCATCCGCAGCTCTCCACTCAATCGGCTTGCGATAACGCGGAGAGAAGCGTCGGAGTGGAGCGAAAATAGGAGAAGGGCGTTCGTTATCTCTGGGATTGGCGACAGCACACACAGAATATAAACCAATGTTTTCAAGTTCCTGGAGAACGACGGCTTGTACGAGGGGAACTGAACATGTGGTATCATCAGGTCTGCGCCAACAGAAAGCTGCGGGCGCCATCGCATACAGTTTACGTGTAACGATTCGCACCACGTCCTCTGATGGCAACGCATGCTGATGTGCGGGTTGATCTTCACACGTCGACGTTGCGGCAACATTGGGAAGTCGGGCGAATGGTTGCAAGACGCGTCAGCTTTTGGCCTGCTCCAATTGTCGGCACTCTTTAATGATTGCATAAACTATACAGAAGCTTTTGCCCATGAGGAAACTGTACGCGTCGTCAGCAATGCCGTTCGGCACGTGCCCGACCTTCTAAGCTTATGTCATGTAGTGATCGGTTTTACGACAAAGTCGCAGCACAACCTGGGTGTACGAGGCAGGACTCTGTGGGGGATTGCGCACGGGCAGCAAGTTCCTGCTTTGCGGCAATTCTACGGCCGGCTGGTTTGCCAAACAACTCTGTCAAATTCTCTTTGCATTGGTCTCAGCTGGTTAGCACCTCTTCGTGGTTTTCGTACATCTTTGCAGTGCCTCTTAGGTAGAAAAACAGGTTAGCTAGCGTAAGCGTAGGGTCCCATCTGTTGATTCCACTAAAGCTTTCGTACATGGCCATCCACTCTTCAACGTCGGCGCCATGGGTCCCGCAGAAAGTTCTAGGATCCTTGGGTTGCACAACCGAAGGTGACAGCGACGCAGCATGCGAGAATGACGTCATCATCATCATCATCATCATCATCATCATCATCATCATCATCAGCCTGGCTATGCCCACTGCAGGGCAAAAGACTCTCGCATACTTCTCCAACTACCCCGGACATGTGCTAATTGTGGCGCAGAGTATAAAGTCTATTCACTTGTAGTCTCGCCTTTCGGGCTCCTCCACGTCCCCTTTCGGCTATCCCGTTTGCGGAAGATGGTATTCATTATCCGCATATTATTGTGTTCTGCAAGTTCTACTAATGACTGTCCCCTGCTATTTAGAGCCTATGCCATATTCCCCCACTGACTTGTCTCCAGCCTGCTTCTTGCCTACCCTGGCATTGAAGTCGTCCATCAGTATTGTGTATTTTGTTTTGAGTTAAGCCATCGCTGATTCCACGTCTTAATAGAAGCTTTCGACTTCCTAGTCATCATGACTGAATGTTGGGGCGTAGACCTGTACTACCTTCAATTTATACCTCTTCACACCAAGACCAGCCACCCTCTCGTTAATGCTATAGAATTCCTGTATGCTCTCAGCTATATCCTTATTAAACAGGAATCCGAGTCATATTTCTCGTCTCTCCGCTAAGCCCCGGTAGCACAGGACGTGCCCGCTTTTTTACGTTCCCGCTTTTTCTTTTCCCCTCCTTACTTCACTGAGCCCTATTATATCCAATTTACTGCCCTCTAATTCCCCAAATAGCACTGCTAGACTCGCGTCACTATATAACGTTCTAGCGGTAAACGTTGCCAGGTTCAGATTCCAATGGCGGCCTGTCCGGACCCACATATTCTTAGCACCCTCTGCTGCGTCACAGGTGTGACCACCGCCGTGGTCAGTTGCTTCGCAGCTGCTGGGGACTGAGGGCCGGAGTTTGATTTTTGTATTCATATAGGCGGCTGTGGCCAAGTACTGCACCAGGGTGGCCAATCCTACTCTTATGAGGGAATGCTTTACCGTTTCTGGTCACCGGGATCAGGCAGCACTGCAGGCCTGTTTATGCAATTTTATCAACACGCGGATTTTTTTCCTTTTTTTTAATCCGGGGGAAAATTGCGCGCACCGGGATTCGGACCACGGTGCTCTAGAACGCGAGGCGGATGCTCTACCTCTACGCCACCACTGCAGCGTTCCCTCGTCACGTCTATGCTAATTCGAGTTCTTACCATCCTATGGTCACTGCAGCGCACCTTGCCGAACACGTCCACATATTTTATGATGCCAGGGTTAGCGCACCAGTATGAAGTCTATTACATTTCTATGGTCACGTAGAAGGGTAATGGTGCGCCGGTAATGGTGCGAAAAGTGATGCGACGTCCACTGTTGAGCTCCGTTTCCAGCCGTGGCACCCCGCACCTCTCACCAATATGTTACGGGGATGCTGGGATTTAGCGAAGATTGTATTTACAATATATATACAGAATGAGTCAGATTAGATAAGATGGCTGACCACCAGCAATCCGCAGCAGCCAGGGTGCCGCGATCTTCTATTTCCTCTCTTTTTTCATCCTTGCGTAATAATATGATATGTTTTTGAAGAGGGAGTGCAGTATTGCATTTATTCTGTTGGGCCACCGAACAGCACAGTTCCCGTAAATTGTTATTCCATACCGCAGCTGACTGTAGCCTAAAGGACGTATTATTGTTTTCCTTACCGATAAGGGCATGTAATATCTTATATTGTAAGTATACATGACAGAGCGCGAAGTTTTTTGCAAACGTAAGCAAGGTGGCTGTTCCAAGAAAGGTCAATGTCAAGATATAAACCAAGGGACTTTACAACAGATGAGTACTGTAATGGTCTACAAGAACAAGATGAACAATGCAAAACAAGAGGATACTCAAGGGCTCACTTCCTCATAGGGTTATTGAAGCACATTACTTGCGTCTTAGATACATTTGTATTAATTAGAGTATTTGGAAACATGTCCGTAGCTTTGTGGCAGCCAACTGTAAAGACACAATCGCATTTTAGTAGCTGTGAGCAGAAGTTACGATCATTGTGTCATCGGCGTATTGATAAAGAGAAACGTGTATCATGCTATAAGGTCATTTACAAAGATATAAAATGATAACGGGCTGAGTATAAATCGCTGCGGAACTCCAGCATTAATAATGGAGAATGTGCTATGAACTTGCCGAACTGAGACGACCTGACGCCTACCCCGAAGGAAATTTGCTGACAATGACCAAAAAGCACCCCGAAATCCAAACAAGAAAAGCTTATTTAACAACATACCATGATGAACACTGTCAAAAGCCTTGCTACAATGAAGAAGGAGCGCAGAAGCAACGTTGTTATTATCGAAAGCTATACTCAACTGACCGGAGAAATAGTCCAGAAGGGCTTCAGAATCAAGATCAGAATCAGAATCAGTTTTTATTTTCCTGAAGGAAAAATGGACCCTAGACATAAAGCTGCTCATTGAGCAGCTTGACGAGGCCTGGAGCCCTACAGACAGCGGCAACAGCGGAAAAACAGCAGTGTATATCGTACACCCATACAAGAAAAAAAAAACACGAGAAACAGAAACAAAAAGAAAGAAACGGTTCGCACCAAGCTCTGAAGAACGAGAAAAAAATATTTACATTCACATACACCAATACAAAACTATATTGTACGCTGACAATGTTATATTTACACGTACACGCGCAAACACCAGTAGAAGCGGCGCTCATATGCCCATATATATACATATATGTACAGCAATGAACTAAGCGCAGTATAATCATGAACATATATGTACACCTACATATACACTCACATATACACACAAACCCCTCAAGTGCACACATGTATACCTTCAAGTTAAATATTTTATGAAGGATGAACTGCTACGAAAACGGAGAGCGAGAGAGAGAAAAAAAAGTTTGAGTGCTTTTCCCGGGCCGGAAACCATACCGACTAGGCGAAAAAATGCCGTGGGCGTCCAGAAAGCTTGTCATCATTAATAATTTCTAGTATTTGAACAACAGGAGGCAGAATTGAAATCGGGCGATAATTTTCAATTTTATAACGCGCACCGTTTTTATAAGGAGGTATAACTATTGGTGTTTTCAGGTATACAGAAATTTCACCACTTGAAATTATGCGATTGAGTACTGCTAGCAAAACCTCTTGCATGTATTCATATCTTCTGCTCAAGTCATTAATGGAAATACCATCAATTCGAGCAGATAAATTACATTTTATACTGAAAATAATCGATCTTTGCTTTTCCTGAGGAATTGAAGGCAGATATGCCGATTCACTAATGATGTGACACAAAGTGCACAGATCTACCTGTACGATTGTATTTCTAACTACACTAGAGAAATAGTTGTTAAACTGATGAGAAATATTTTGTCTGACGCTGGATAAACTGGAAGGAAAACAATTCATTATATTACCTCGCGTATTAGCGCCTCTAAAGCTATTAATTAAGGATCATGTATTCTTACTTGTAACCAGCAGCTTTAAGTTTGTCTGAAAAATGTATGCGCTTTGCGGACCGGTTAATGGCCTTAACTTTATTTCTCAGGTGTTTAAACTTGACCCGTACGTCTGCATAATTTGGAGCAGCGAGTATGTCAGACGACATCCACTTGTTATCCATGTTACGTTGTTTGATATGTATTGTTAGGATAGCACTTTCTACTAAGCTCTGGAGCACTTCTACCAGCTTGTCATATAGGTCAACAGGAGAGATTATTGCTAAAAAGATTGCCAGCCACATTGAGCCACCTGCTTATCAAATATTTTCTGATGAAGCACTGAAATTAATTCTTTAGAGTCGAGATGTTGTGACAGAAGTATCTCAGTGAATCCTGAGACAGACTATACGACAGGCTATAGTTTGTAGCTATAAGTTATTTTGTTATATTTAAGTTCTTGCTGCCCTGAGCTGACAGGCAGTTTCACCTTTCCCACGATGCTCGCTTTTTTTTCAGCCTCTTTTCAGTTTCTAGGGAATTTTTCATAGACCTTGTAACCATAGCACACTACCTGACCATGGTGCTAAAAAAGTAGTTTTATTTGCCTGAGACCTTCTGCAAGACTCTCGCTCCTTGTAGTTCATAAGCTTCCGCAATTCAGTGTCGATTCTAGATCAATTTGACGACTACGTTACATGAAAGTCGGCCATGATGAAATGGCTCTGGCAGTGAAGCTATTTAAACCAACTTTCCGGCGGACACGGCAGCCTCTTTATCCGCTCCGAATGAAACTTGTAGTAAGAGGATGGCATTTGAAACGCACGGGTATCGGAATCGGTGCTTGTGCCGGTGCCCGGGCATGAAAAGCGCGAGTGTGCGCAGAATTGCTGCGCGGATGCAGCGAGATCGGCTCGTTCGACGGGGCCGACAAGCTTAGCGGTGCGGGACAGAAGGACAAGCACTCGCCAGGCACTGCGGATCGAGCGGCCGGCCACGTCCCCGCGTCGCAGGTCCTACCGTTGCTGAACCGGGTTTCACCCCGGCTCACAGCGCTGGCCTCGAAGGCTACCTGGAGGATCCTGCTGTGGCCGGGCTTCGCCCAGGCTCCTGACACTCCCGAGGCAGGCTGTGTTGTGGCGTTCACCTACGTGCTGCCTTCTCGAGGGCGAGCTCCGTCCCGGCTCCTGTGTTGTAGAGATAGGCTGCAAACGATGTTCATCACCGTTCCTCACCTGCCGAGGCCCGGCTGCGCCCCGGCTTCCCGAATTGTCATAGAGACTTGCGCCTGAGCTTCGCCCCATTCAACGCTACCCCATCACTGCGGCTTGACTCTACCATCATTGGAACTGTGAGTGGTGCACAACCTGAACTGAGTTTAGCAACTAGAGTGGCAAACCCGTTAAATTTACTATCTGTATTTATCCTTATGTGTCTCTGTCTAGTCTCATGTCTGGGGTCCGTGTATAAATTCGTTCCTCTATGTCTTGGGTGATTCCTTAGTTCGTCTCGTTGACCTGCGCCCACAGATTTGCCCACAATTTTTGCGAGCCTGCCAGGATCGGCTTTATATTCTTGCCGACAGCTAGACGCACAGAGAGAGAAGTGGTTCTTGTGGGAAAGGAGGAAAGGCTGGAACTATCTTCTGCAACCCATGCGGGAGCACGGCTCAGCACGAGCAGGATGGCGGAGATTGGATTAAAAGAAAGAGAGGGTAGGAGGGAGAAAGGTAGAGGGTCGTCCCAGAAGCATCAGAGTAGCCCGGCCGGGAGGGCCCAGTGGGTTCGACCGGAGGAGCAGGCTGGAGGTTGACCGTATAGGGGGTGGCCCAGTAGACCTGAGGTAGTGGCGGATCAGAAAGCCCGAGGTGTTGGGATGGCCGTTAGGCCATCCATCTTGGTAGAAATTTCCTATAGCCTCGCCGAGAGCCCCGACGAGTCGAGGTACTCGACGACACTTAGGAAGACCGGTAGCTGATTACGACAGGGGAAGAGGATATATTCCTGTCGCGAACATGGGAGCCCCAGGCGGTGGAACTCTTGAAGTCAGCCGCGGTGCTGCAGGTGAGCAGGGCAGGCCAGCAGGAAGTGCTCCAGAGCGTCTGGTTCACCACAAGAGACACAGGCTGGCGAGGTGGCTTTCCCAAGGCGGTGTCGGCGTGCTGCCGTCCAATAGCAGCCAATACGCAGTCGGAGCAGCAACGAGGCATGCCTTCGTAGGAAGCCGTGCTGTGGAAGAGGCCGTGGAGGCCGCCCAGGGATACCCGTTTGTCCGGGTGGCAGGCGATGATGTGCCGTCGCAGCCTGTATCTCGAGAAGTGTGCGGCCTTTACAGCAGCGCTGAGGGGGACGCTTGAATGGTGGGCACTTTTTGCAAGAATGTCCGCCTCTTCATTGTCCGGGATCCCCACGTGTGCCGGCAGCCAATGCAGGCATAGGGAGCATCCTGCGTCCTGAAGGGCCGTCAGTCTTGAAGAGAGCAGCGCAACCTCAAGGCTAGCCCTGTCAGGGTTCTGGAGGCAGAGCAGCGCCTCCTTGGAGCCACAGAAGATGGCTGCCGGGGTCGCTGGTAGCTCCTCTGCAAGTAGGTCCACAGCAAGGTGGAGTCCTGCTACCTCCGCTGCGGTAGAGCTTGCATGTCCCGTGAGACGGCACAGCTTGCTCTTTTGTAGGGCCATTGCAACGCAGGCTGCTGTGGGTGAGCCCTTCTCCGGTATCACGGATTCATCGACGAAGATGTGAAGGTGGTCCCCAAGTCTCTCTTGGAGGAGTGAGGCTGCCGTCTGCTGTAGGGCACATGCTGGGGAACGGTTCCTCGAGACACCTGGCAGCTCCGTCGAAATATGGATTGGTGGCCGATGTGGTGGCGATGCTGTACAGCGTTTGCAGGCGTGTCCGCTATGACTTCCTTATAGAGGCCACAGAGCCATCCAATGTGTGATGCTGGCCGGGAGCGTAGGTGGGTCAGGAGTGCGTGGCCATCTGCGGCATAGTGTAGGGGATCAATGTGTTGTGTTGCAGAAAGAGTAATTACAGGGGCCAGGCACCTGCCTCAGCCAAAGTGGCGGCCACTTGTGAGGTTCGAGGAACGCAAAGACAGAGCCGTGCTACTGACGGGTGCTGCAGGTCCAGTTTCTGCAGGCGGGGTGGGGGCAGCGCCACAAGAGGGAGGGCATACAGTAGCCGTGAAGTGGCTGCAGCTTCAAATAGCTGCAGGGCCCACCTGGTGGTACACCCCTGTCCACGGCCAAGGAGCTGTGAGATCGCCTTGCGGACCCGAAGCGTCTGGGCGCACAGGTCCTTGGTAGCCGGCAGCCTGGTCAGCCGATTGTCAATGCGGAGCCCCAGGTATGTAACTGCCTTGCTCCATGGGATCTGGACGCCCTCCAAGCGCAGCCGGGAAGCTGAGCGGTGGGCTGATGCTCTTTGATGCAGTAGCAAGGCCTTGGTTTTCCTGGCCGAGATGGTGAGGCCGATGCTGCACAAGTAAGCAGCCACAGTGTCCAGGGCTCTCTGCAGGGCCGCACGTGCCTTGCGGATGTGTTGCCGTAGTCCCCGCACACATCATCATGATCATCATCAGCCTGGTTATGCCCACTGCAGGGCAAAGGCCTCTCCCATACTTCTCCAACTACCCCAGTCATGTACTAATTGTGGCCATGTTGTCCCTGCAAACTTCTTAATCTCATCCGCCCACCTAACTTTCTGCCGCCCTCTGCTACGCTTTCCTTCCCTTGGAATCCATTCCGTAACTCTTAATGACCATCGCTTATCTTCCCTCCTCATTACGTGTCCTGTCCATGCCCATTTCTTTTTCTTGATTTCAACTAAGAAATCATTAACTCGCGTTTGTTCTCTCACCCAATCTGCTCTTTTCTTATCCCTTAACGTTACACGTATCATTCTTCTTTCCATAGCTCGTTGCATCTTCCTCAATTTAAGTAGAACTCTTTTCGTAATCCTCGAGCGTGTCCTCCCCGCACACATAGGGCGATGTTATCTGCGTAGATTGAGGATGGCACGGCGAAGTGAGGGTCGATCGGCAGGGCAGCAGGCAACCATGGCATGGTCAGGTTGAAAAGGAAGGGGCTCCTGTGGTACACCTGCAGCGACTGTACGGGGGGTGCTCTTCGATTGACCCACACGAACCCTTAGCGTGCGATTGTGCAGGAACGACGAGAGGAAACCCCGCAGGTTGCCACAGATGCCGAGGAGGTCCAGGCCCTTCTGGACAACTGCGTGAGGGAGGCTGTCGAAGGCACCCTGTACGTCGATCAGCAAGAGCATGACGAGGTCCCCGCCGGCCTCGGCGTCCTCCAGGGTGGACAGCATATCAGCGATGGAATCTGCAGTGTACCGCCGCCGCCGGAAGCCCGTCTGTTGGCCTGCCAGGAAGCCGCGAGCACGGGCCACGCAGTCCAGTCGTGCCAGAGCCATGGCCTCCATCACCTTGCAGGTAGCGGAGGTGAGGGAGACCGGTCGATAGGATGAGTTCCCTAGCCGGTTTTCTGGCCTTGAGGATGGGTGCCACAATGGCTGTGCGCCATGCCTCTGGCACCTGTTCTGACTGCCAGATCTCACTTGAAGCACTCGAGCAGGCGCTGTTGCTCGCTGGCGGCCAGGTTGCGGAGCATCTGTGGCGTTACACCAGCTGCTCCTGGTGCGCCGCGGCGTTTCCCTCGCCTCAGAGCCGCCTGGAGCTCGTGCAGGGCAAGTGGCTTTTGGCAGAGGGCAGCGACCTGGCTGGACGTCCAAGCAGGGTGGATGCTGTGTAGACAGGTGGGCAGCTAGGCAGGGGGGTGTCCGACCGGCAGGATGGCTGCACTCTGTGGTACGGGAGGGGCGAACCGGTCCACCAGAAGTTCCGCGAAGGCCTCTTCGCTGATTCCTAGTGAGATGGCCACAGGGAGGACGGGTTGACGGCTCCTCCTCTTGCCGTTGAGTCATTTGAGTAGTCACCAGGCTAGGAGCCCCTTGAACGGTCCTTGATGCTGGAGCACAGGCTCACCCAGCTCTGGTTCCTCCTGCGGCGGGCCTGTCTTCTACTGCAGGCGTCCACTCGTCTTTATTCAGTCCAGTGCTCTGCCTTCTTTGTCCAAATTACTCTGCGCTCCATGAGGCACGCAGATTGAGTAGGCGGAGATCTGGGGTAGGGGTGTCCGGTGGCGCAGAGCTGTGAGCGGCAGCCGCTTGGGCGCACTCCGCGATGGCATCGAGAAAGTCACAGCGATCGGCCGCCTCACTGCAGTGCTTCCTAAACAGAGACCAGTCTATGACGTGGATAGGTCTCGTCGTTGGCTTCCTTCCGTGTACAGAGGTGATCACAATGGGAAGTGGTCCGAACCCCAAGTGTCCGGAGTTGTGTCCCAGGAGTAGGAGCACTGTTCTGTGGTGAGGGAGAGATCGATGGCTGAGTTCACCCCTCGGCGGACATAGGTGGTTCCTCCGCTGTTCAGGATCGCCAGTCCGGCTGTGCTGATGGCGTTGCGGAGGGTTCGGCCTCGGCTGGAGCAGCGGTGACTTCCCCAGTCTGTGTGGTGGGCATTGAAATCGCCACACAGGACTGCCTGCTTCCCGAGGCGTAGAGCCTGCTGGTCAAGGATGAAGGAGTCCCATGGATTTCCTGGTTGTATGTATATGCTCGCCACGGTCGTCTCTTGGCTGCCGAGACGCACCGTTATAGCACAACACTGCAGCGGCCCTCCTACGACGTCGGCCATTGGAACCACAGCGTGCGCCAGGTTGCACCGAACGTAAATGGCTGTCCGTGGCTTGACGGGCTGGTGGGCGTCGTCCAGGCACGGCGCGTCCGTGCATCCGCGTGTCGTGCAGGTGGTGGCGCCTGAGCAACCGGTGTATCCCGGGAGTCGCAGGTCCTCGGCCATCACGTAAACCTCCTGCATAGCAAGCACGTCGTAGTCGCTCTGCAGGAGATGTAGGGAAAGGTCTGCGTGTCGCCGCCGCAGAGAGTTAGCGTTCCACTGGAGAACACTCGGGCGGCGGCGACCCTTCCTTGCTGTTGGCTGATCAGCCATGGTGGTGGGCTGACTGATGGCAAGCCACTGCCTGCAGGCAGATGGTTCGGAGCGGTTGGTCAGCTGGCAGCATGGTGCTGACTGCTTCCAATATGAGCAGCAGATTCGCAACCAGCTGATCCACGGTAGTCTGGGCAGCACGCGCAGCAGTGTCCTGTTTCTGCTGGCGGCGGGAGGCACGATGGGCTGGTACCGGAGACCTGGGTGCCGGGCTGGGGCCCTTCAGCGCGCTGGCATAAGATCTCGCCGGAGGTGAGGACTGCTGCGGCCGCTGCTCCTCGCGGACTGCTGCCCTTACAGCGCGCTTCGACAATGGCGAGGTCGAGGAAGCCATGATTGTGGCCACCTTGCGTTCTTCCTGCCATTTGGGGCAAGCGGGAGTGTCCGCCCTGTGGGAGCCCCCGCAGTTCCTGCAACGTACGGCCTGGCAGGAGACGTTCACCGCGTGGCTTTTGCCACAGGAGATGCAGTCGGTCGGCCAGTGACAGGACTCCAGGACGTGCCCGAAGCGGCCGCACTGTCGACACTGTACTGGGCGGCCACGATGTTGCGCCTGTGGTTGACGCGAACCGCTGATACACCGGGCGATGAAGAGAGCGCCGCGGCAAGTGCGAGGCGCGGTGTTCCTCGGAAGGCTCCACCAGGCGCCGAGGGACGGAAGAGCACCGTGCCGACGACCTCAGGGTCCACCGGGAGCGCAGAATTCTCCAGGGCCCGTGTACGCCACCTGTCCCCCTTCGAATGCACCAGAGTGAAGCCGTCTGACGTGGGCTGACGGGCAGGTGGTGTCCCCCTCTGTACTTTCGCTGCAGGCACGCTAGGGGTGACCGGGGTAGCAGGTTGGCGCCGCGAGTCGTCGGTTGCTTCGGGAGAGGAAGGCGAGAGATCGGCAGGCTCTTTTCTCTGCTTCTGCTTCTTCTTACCTTTTGGCTTCGGCCGCGGAGCAGTCTGGCATGGCGGGTCCTTCGGGAACTGCGCCGCGGGGTGCACAGGGCCCTGCGGTGACAAAACGGTGGTTGTCTCCTCTGCCAGCTCCATCGCGTCGGTAACCTTCTAGTGTGCAGCCTGACCACTGGCAGACGATGCTGCGGGGGGCGCGCCGCCATCGGGAGCAGACGGCGCGACGGAGGTGGTGCCAGGCACGTCTTCGCTCGGAGAAGGCGCGAAGGAGGTGGCTGTCGCCCTCTCCAGAAGGGCTTGCTCCACGTGGTCGCTGGCTGCTGCGTGCTGCTCCGAGCTAGGAACAGCGCTCGACGGCTGCTTGCGACGCACGGCCGCCTCCTCATCGTCGCTGTCTGTTTCGCGGACACGTTTTCTGGAACTGGACAGGTCCATGTCCTCGTCGTCAGAGGGAGGGAGCGGGATTGAAGCATGGGGCTCCTCGTGTGCTGGGGGCTCCGAGGCTACCTCAAGGGCTGCCGGCTTCGTGGCGTCTCCTGGGGTATCCGCAGGCTGGGGCGGGGGGGGGGACCCCAGGCAGATCGACGGAGGTGGCCCGTTGACTGAGCCACTCGCCCAGCATGCGAGTGGCACGGAGTTCCAGGTCCTCGCTTGCCCGGAGTTCGTCGAGGGACGTGGGCCGAGGGTCACCAGGCTCAAACTGGCGTGGCGACGGATTTGAGCCCACGGATTTTGAGAGAGTACACTCGATCGGCCAGGACACGGGCCTAGCTGTTGCCGCTATCCACGAGTGGGTTAACGCGAAACCCGCAATAGGAATGGACCTCCGCGCGCAAGCCCGCGTCGATCAGCGTGACAAATGGGAGGTGCAGGAAAAACTGCTACAAGTCGAGGAACGTGTTCTGCAGCTGAAGCTCAAGCTTCAAGAGCGGGCAGCCAGTTCTAACGCGGACGATAATTGTCGGTCAGCAAGCGACGACGCGACTGCATGGACTGGGCTGGAAAGGTGTAGACCGCCGCAGAAGATATTACCACCCTTTAATGAGACACGGGATTACCTCGATGTCTATGTATAACGAATTTAATGTGTCGCGGCGTCTCAAGAGTGGCCACGAAACAAATGAGTCCTTTCGCTCAGTTTGTGCCTAACAGGAACGGCCTTATCGGTCATCCAGCGACTGGGCTCTGCCTCTGTCGCTGACTATGATCAGGTGAAGGCCGCGCTGTTGCTGCGATTTCGGTATGCCGCCTAAAGTTACCGCGAGAAATTTGGCAAACCGAAAGAAGAGGAACAACAAACGGGTCTCCAATATGCCTCTCCCCTAGCGGGTCATATCGGCCGTTGGAATGATAAAAGATTGATGAAACGTGCGACGTACTTCACGACGTAATCATTTCAGAGCAGTTTATGAGGGGATGTTCACCTGCGCTGCGAGTATTTTTGAAAGAAAGAAACTGCAAGAAGTTGAGTACGCTGTCCCAGAATGCTGACTGCTTTTCGTAAGCCCAAGATCTCACTCATTTGGGCAAGGACAACCTTCGGAATGGCAGCATGAGGCAGAGTAGTTGCAATATGTAATCTGAGAAGTAACCAGTCAAAGCCTACAATGAATGCTTTTGTATAATAAACCAGGTCATCATGCATATGATTGCTGGTCACGAACGAGAAAAAATTATGCAGATCCCACGCACTGTGGGAATCGGTGTAAACGAAGCTTTCCGTGCTGGATACTTTGATTAACGATAATTAGAGAGATTTTGACGGCTAAAGCTCAATTTTTTCAACGTTTAGGCTAACGTTACCTTGCGTTACCTTGCGTGCACTACTGCTGTTTGTCGGCGTAGTACACAGAACACACAGGGAGGGGTGTTTTCTTGAGGCGTTGTGCGCCATATTTTATAACTTCTGAGAGGATTGAGCGTTGTCATTTCCTGACATGGCATGTCGCGTTCTCGCAGAAGTATTAAACTTGAATTGGATTATGGGGCTGTACGTTCCAAAACCACACTCAGATTATGAGGCAAGCCTGCTTGGTGGACTCCGGATTAATTTTGACACCGTGATATTTTTTAACGTGTCCGCTAATCTAAGTGCACGTGCGTTTTCTATTTCGCCCCCGCTGAAACGCGGCTGCTGTGGTTGGGATCAAATCCACGACCTTTAGCAATTTTATAGCCGCAAAGGTAACGCGGCGGCCACAGAAGCGTTGATTTGACGGTCGACCGCTTCCGTGGCGTCTCTTGTCTCCTGCAGAGGCGAGGAAAGGGCGCGTGGCGCGCCATTCCTCCTCTCTGGCTTGTGCGACCCAGGCGCGGCGCTGCTTGAAAATATTTCGATCGCGTGCTGCGGAACGATTTCGAAATGAGTGAGATCCTACTTTGTGAAATTTACGCAATGTACGTTGATATAAGGTCATCAGGGAAGCCTTTCAGGGCATCGGTAACTACAGTGCGTGGAAATATCTATTGGGGACGCAAACAAACGCGCATTGCAAGCCACGGTGTGTGTATGTGTTGCGAACTATATTGCGTATATCGGTTTTATTTCAACGAACGGAACCAGTGTCTCTGCATTACCAGCATGAAATGTTAAAGCTGCTCACAATCTGATCACTTGGCGTAGGGACTAAAACATAAGAGCGCACGCTCGTGCGCGGCTAACGAAAGGCAAACACTAAACATTTTAACACCCTTAAGGTTGTAAATCAGTTTGTCGCCAGATGAACACCCTAAGGGTGCTGACTGTCTACACCCTACAGTTGGGGTGCAAATGTGCACCCTAGAGGAAGGGTGTCCAGCAAAATAAATTTAGGGCCACGGTGGCCGCATTTCGATGGGGGCGAAATGCGAAAACACAAGTGTACTTAGATTTAGGTGCACGTTAAAGAACCCCAGGTGGACGAAATTTCCGGAGTCTTCCACTACGGCGTGCCTCATAATCAGAAAGTGGTTTTGGCACGTAAAAACCATAATTTAATTTTTAAAATAAATTTAGGGTGCAAGGGTGCTAGTCCACATTAACACCTATCTATGTGGGTGTTGGAAGGGTGTACACCCTTTTATTTCTGGTGTGTATGGAAGGCAGGTTCGGCAGTACACGCCTTCAATTACTATGTACAGCGATCCACGCGTAACACTCGCATGTGCCAGAAAGTTCAAGTTCGGCTACCAAACGCACCGTCCACCAGCCGGCCTTGAAGCTTCGATGGGCATGCACAACACCTATACGTGTGGATCGCATTACGTATTAGTAATTCATGGTGTATTTTATATTGCAAAATCTGTCTTCACTGCACAAATACAACCTAGCAGATTTGACACTTTTGAGCATGAATTCAACACCAATGGTTACCATGATTACCAGCACATAACATGCAACACAGACTGGTAAGATATATGCTGCATTTTCAAGAAACATGTAAACATATTTATTGCATTCTACAATACAGAGTACAATAGATACATAAATCACATGAAATCTAAATATGCACAATCACCAAACACATTGGTAAGTACAAGAACATGTATATTTCATACAAAGGTATCTAAAATATATGTATCGCTCAAATCTGTTCTTATTAGAGAAGAAACTGTATATTGGCACTGAAAGAGCCTGAGTTGACCTCGCAGTGTTTTGAGCCACATACAGGAATAAATGTTCAGTGTTAGGCTCCAATGAACGAAAATTCAAGTTTTTGCCTTGAAAAAAAAAAGGGATAATGCAAAGGTGAATTAGGGAAGTAAATGAAATACAGAGCAAACGCACAAGACACCTGTTATTTTGTACACTAATGTAGTCGCGAAGCATTCTGAAAAGTTTGGAAAGTCGATGTAAAGCATAACTGGCCAATATTTTTCAGACTGAAACAATACTTTCCAAACATAGACAAGCTTTAAGTAAGGTTTAAGCCAGGTGCATTATTGATAATTTTCTCTTTCCAACAAGATTACTTGAGCATGAAAAATATGTAGAATTTTTTAGTGCCTACATAGTTTTTTTTCTCTTCTGTGAAACGAGAGTTCTCTGGGCTAAAGGTGCGGTGTAGCAAATTTTCTAACTACAATTCCACTTTCTATAAATTTTTGTTTTGTTACCCGAAGGCACTGGTCTGTTATACAATATGTAGTTTGAAAATGGGTTCTTTTCTTACTATATTTCAAAAGACTGAATATTCCACTGTTACTACTGTTTGGGTGCAAAGTGCAGTAGGAGGCCAGATAAAAAGAAACCACTGTTGATTAAATGATTTCGATGAGCACAAAGGTGGACAGTGTTTTAAAATACATAGTAAATTTCAAAATTATTTGCACTTAGATGTGTAATACAAGATTAGGGCTGCTGTAGCATGTGAGTATGCAAATTAGCAAATATTGTTTATTAAATCAGCTATACCCTGGTTACTAAACGAACACAGCACAGGCAGTCATGAATAAGTTCAAGGCAAGTATCACACTGTTAACATCTGTCAGCAAGAAATGGTCGTATCAAACATTATAAATATACTGAACAAGGGTGGTTTCTTGGGATAGTTACCAATTCATGATAAAAAATGACGTACAGCGCGAAGGACAAGGACTCCGAGAGACGACATACACTGCTCTGACTTCCAACAATATTTTATTCCGTTGCCCCATTGTGTGCATATATGTATGTACAAGAGCGGGCATGCGCAGAAAATGAAACAGAGTCACAAGGGGTGTCTAGCAGCAAGTCATTGTACTAAGAACATGGTCACTTGAAAAAAAAAAACATTACGATTTCTATCTCTTGAGATAGAAGAATTGGCTAGGGGTGAGCGCAATAGAGGGGGCGCTAACGCCCACACTATTAAGTTTTCTGGTGAAATCAGCTTTTATAATTTCCCGGGTGAGCTGTGCCTCGCTAAATGTTCCGTATCTTCAAAGAGGGGCACGCAGCCGCAGTCCCGGCAATGGACGCCCAAGTTGCCTTGAACAGCGTTGTGGACATTGTTATAGTGCTCTCTTAAACGATCGTTTAAGCACCTGCCTGTCTGTCCAACAGGGGAATTTGGTAAACCACATTCGTTGCACGTCACAAAACGTGTCTGTGCCCGACAGAACAACAACACTGACGCGATTTAGGCGTGTTTAGGCGTGGTCATTTACTTCCCTAATTCACCTTTGCATTATCCTTTTTTTTTTCAAGGCAAAAACTTGAATTTTCGTTCATTGGAGCCTAACACTGAACATTTATTCCTGTATGTGGCTCAAAACACTGCGAGGTCAACTCAGGCTCTTTCAGTGCCAATATACAGTTTCTTCTCTAATAAGAACAGATTTGAGCGATACATATATTTTAGATACCTTTGTGTGAAATATACATGTTCTTGTACTTACCGATGTGTTTGGTGATTGTGCATATTTAGATTTCATGTGATTTATGCATCTATTGTACTCTGTATTGTAGAATGCAATAAATATGTTTACATGTTTCTTGAAAATGCAGCATATATCTTACCAGTCTGTGTTGCATGTTATGTGCTGGTAATCATGGTAACCATTGGTGTTGAATTCATGCTCAAAAGTGTCAAATCTGCTAGGTTGTATTTGTGCAGTGAAGACAGGTTTTGCAATATACAATAAACCATGAATTACTAATATGTAATGCGATCCACACGTATAGGTGTTGTGCATGACCATCGAAGCTTCAAGGCCGGCTGGTGGACGGTGCGTTTGGTAGCCGAACTTGAACTTTCTGGCACATGCGAGTGTTACGCGTGGATCGCTGTACATAGTAATTGAAGGCGTGTACGGCAAGGTACGCTGCAGTGACCACAGGATGGCAAGAACTAGAATTAGCCTAGACTTGAGGAGGGAACGAAAGAAACTGGTACACAAGAAGCCAATCAATGAGTTAGCGGTAAGAGGGAAACTAGAGGAATTCCGGATCAAACTACAGAACAGGTATTCGGCTTTAACTCAGAAAGAGGACCTTAGTGTTGAAGCAATGAACGACAATCTCATTGGCATCATTAAGGAGTGCGCAATAGAAATCGGTGGTAACGCCGTTAGACAGGAAACCAGTAAGCTATCGCAGGAGACGAAAGATCTGATCAAGAAACGCCAATGTATGAAAGCCTCTAATCCTACAGCTAGAATAGAACTGGCAGAACTTTCTAAGTTAATCAACAAGCGTAAGACAGCGGACATCAGGAACTATAATATGGATAGAATTGAACAGGCTCTCAGGAACGGAGGAAGCCTAAAAACAGTGAAGAAGAAACTAGGAATAGGCAAGAATCAGATGTGTGCGTTAAGAGACAAAGCCGGCAATATCGTTACTAATATGGATGAGATAGTTCAAGTGGCTGAGGAGTTCTATAGAGATTTATACAGTACCAGTGGCACCCACGACGATAGTGGAAGAGAGAATAGCCTAGAGGAATTCGAAATCCCACAGGTAACGCCAGAAGAAGTAAAGAAAGCCTTAGGAGCTATGCAAAGGGGGAAGGCAGCTGGGGAGGATCAGGTAACAGCAGATTTGTTGAAGGATGGTGGTCAGATTGTTCTAGAGAAACTGGCCACCCTGTACACGCAATGCCTCATAACCTCGAGCGTACCGGAATCTTGGAAGAACGCTAACATAATCGTAATCCATAAGAAAGGGGACGCCAAAGACTTGAAAAATTATAGACCGATCAGCTTACTGTCCGTTGCCTACAAAGTATTTACTAAGGTAATCGCAAATAGAATCAGGAACACCTTAGACTTCTGTCAACCAAAGGACCAGGCAGGATTCCGTAAAGGCTACTCAACAATAGACCATATTCACACTGTCAATCAAGTGATAGAGAAATGTGCAGAATATAACCAACCCTTATATATAGCTTTCATTGATTACGAGAAAGCGTTTGATTCAGTCGAAACCTCAGCAGTCATGGAGGCATTACGGAATCAGGGTGTAGATGAGCCATATGTAAAAATACTGGAAGATATCTATAGCGGCTCCACAGCCACCGTAGTCCTCCACAAAGAAAGCAACAAAATCCCTATAAAGAAAGGCGTCAGACAGGGAGATACGATATCTCCAATGCTATTCACAGCATGTTTACAGGAGGTATTCAGAGGCCTGGAGTGGGAAGAATTGGGGATAAAAGTTGATGGAGAATACCTTAGCAACTTGCGATTCGCTGATGATATTGCCTTGCTTAGTAACTCAGGAGACCAATTGCAATGCATGCTCACTGACCTGGAGAGGCAAAGCAGAAGGGTGGGTCTGAAAATTAATCTGCAGAAAACTAAAGTACTGTTTAACAGTCTCGGAAGAGAACAGCAGTTTACGATAGGTAGCGAAACACTGGAAGTGGTAAGGGAATACATCTACTTAGGGCAGGTAGTGACCACGGATCCGGATCATGAGACTGAAATAACCAGAAGAATAAGAATGGGTTGGGGTGCGTTCGGCAGGCATTCTCAAATCATGAACAGTAGGTTGCCACTATCCCTCAAAAGGAAAGTGTACAACAGCTGTGTGTTACCAGTACTCACATATGGGGCAGAAACCTGGAGGCTTACGAAAAGGGTTCTGCTGAAATTGAGGACGACACAACGAGCTATGGAAAGAAGAATGACGGGTGTAACGTTAAGGGATAAGAAAAGAGCAGATTGGGTGAGGCAACAAACGCGGTTAAACGACATCTTAGTTGAAATCAAGAAAAAGAAATGGGCATGGGCCGGACATGTAATGAGGAGGGAAGATAACCGATGGTCACTAAGAGTTACGGACTGGATTCCAAGGGAAGGGAAGCGTAGCAGGGGGCGGAAGAAGGTTAGGTGGGCAGATGACATTAAGACGTTTGCAGGGACAACATGGCCACAATTAGTACATGACCGGGGTAGTTGGAGAAGTATGGGAGAGGCCTTTGCCCTGCAGTGGGCGTAACTAGGCTGATGATGATGATGATGACGCGCATACAGAGCCTTGCCTGCTTTTCCGTCACTGAGAAAACAACTGTGATTCCTGCATATTGCCCAATCGTTTTTAGTCTATGGGAGACATCATGCACATACGGTACAACTGTAAACCTTTGTCTTTCAACCGGCTGGTTAATTGACTGACCGGGCTCATCACGTTTTGTGCACCTCAGAAGCTGTTCTGCTATCGCTAAAATTAACGGCGAAGGGTAGCCAGCTCAAGAAAGGCGATCAACCTGGGCAGCAAGACTATGTTGGATCTCGTGTGAGCAAGATTTATTGAGGTTGTTAACGAGGCAACACTTAATACCTCATTTAACGAGCTTTGGGTGTGCAGAGTTAAAGGGCAAGAGTGACTTCTTACTTCTGGGTTCGGAGCACCAGCACACGTTTGTTCTCAAGGCACAACCTGATATCTAGAAAGCGCGAGGAATCATCAATAGGGACCTCATTCGTTAGTTCTGGAGGCTGCATCTCTTTCTTAAAGATCTCCAAGACTCCCGAAGCAGCAGGCTCGAAAGCGTGATCAGTGCCATCAATAAATGCCAGGTAGTCGTCCACAAACCTGCACACTTTGACAACAGGAGACTCATCTAGGTGACCTTGAATATTGCGATCATGATGAGCTAGATATATATCACTTTGTGGCGGCTCCAGGCATGATCCTATACAAACACCATTCCTTTGTATATTGTATAGGATCATGCCTGGCGCCGCCACTAATATTTATCTAGCTCATCATGATTGAAATATTCAAGGTCACCTAGACGCATCTCCCGTTGTCAAAGTGTGCAGGTTTGTGGATGACTATCTGGTATTTATTGATTGCACTGATCACGCTTTTGAGCCTGCTGATTCGGGATCTTGGAGATCTTTAAGAAGGAGATGCAGCGTCTAGAACTAACACATGAGGTCCCCATTGATGATTCCTTGTGCTTGCGAGATCTCAGGCTGTGCCTTGCAAACAAACATGTGTGCTGTTGCTCCGAACCGAGAAGTCACTCTTGCCCTTTAACTCTGCACATTCAAAGCTCGGTAAACGAGGTATTGTAAAGTTTTGCCTGCTAACAGCCTCAATAAATCTTGCTCACACGAGATGCAACATAATCTTGCTGCACAGTTTGATCACTTTTCTTGGGTTGGCTACCCTTTGGCCTTAACTTCAGCCATAGCGGAACAGCTTCTGAAGCGCGCAAAATGTCATGAGCCCAATCAGTCAAGGAACCAGATGGTTGAAAGACAGGTTTGCAGTACTACCGTACATGCATGATGTCTCCCATAGGCTATAAAAGATTGGGCAACGTGCAGGAATCAGTCCTTTGCTCAGCGCCGGAATAGCTGGCGAGGCTCTGTAAGCGTGTAAACGCGCCTAAATCGCGTCGGAGTTGTTGCTCTGTCGGGCACAGAAAACGTTTTGTGATATGTGCAATGAATGCGGTTTACCAAATTCCCGTATTGAGGCAGTAAATATCTTGGACAGACAGACAGGTGCCTAAATGATCTTTTAAGAGAGCACTATAACAACGTCCATAACACTGTTCAAGGCCACTTGGGCATCCATTGCCGGGACTCTGGCTGCATGCCCCTCTTCGAAGATACGGAAGTTTTAGCGAGACACAGCTCAGCCGGTAAATTATTGAAGCTGAATTCACCAGAAAACTGGGTGGTGTGTGCGTTAGTGCCCCTCTATCACGCTGACCCCTAGTGAAGTCTTCTATCTCAACAGATAGAAATTGTGATGTTTATTTTGCTCAAGTGACCATGTTCTTAGTAAAACGAATTGCTATTAGTACACCCCCTGTGACTGCCTTTCCTTTTCTGCGCATGGCCCCTCTTGCATGTATACACACGATGTGGCAACGCAATAAAATATTGTTGGAAGTCAGCGCAGTCAGTTATGTCGTCTCTCGCAGTCCTTCTCCTTCGTGCTGTACGTCATTTTTTTGTACTGAAGAGTGTATATTAATTGATTCAAAATTAGAAGAAATATAGTACACATTTGAGCTGCAAAAATGCAATCTATGCAGCAAATGGCGTTTAGCATTCAAAAGGAAAAAAAATGCTGTTCACGGTTAACCATGAGATGCAGGGACTCCATTCTCTGAGCATCTTGACCAATAAGTGCAGCGCATGGCATAGCTGGAATCTTGCATCCTGCATCAGCAAAATAAGAGAATCCTGAGAGTTCAGTCTGTGCAATTATGCATGCACACTGCGGAAAATTTGATAAGGCAACACGCTCCTGAAAGTAACAAGCTCAATTAATGTGATGGCACAATGCACAGCTCGGGCAACTGGGCAAGACAAGTGAAAGGTAGGAGCAATCTCTATTTTGCAAATTTAGGAATTGCGTGTTACTCTGAACACTAAACCACTATGTCATTGTGAATACAACATGGCACATACAGCAGCAAAAGCAAATTAATGTACAGTAGCCTTTTCACCACTCAAAATAAGAGTGAATAAAATTTAAAGGCACTACCAATGACATCTCTCAACAACATACATTTGTCCAAGAGTGTGTATGTGACCTTAATATAAAATTGACATTACGAAATCTGCAATATATCTGTGCATTACACTTTATGAGTACTGCAGCTCACAACTTTACGGGATATGGCACATTACGACTGAGATGCACAAGACATGAAAAAATAACTCTTTTTACACATTGTTACACTAGGAAACAAAGCGTACTGTTTTACAGAGTGCACACAAAATCAAAATGAGAAACCTCCACTGGCATTCTCATTTGTCCTGCATGCAATACATGCATCCAACCCAACGATCGTCAACTCTCCAGTGCAGTTTATTAGACCCTTTCTGTATCTTAAAATTTAGTGTATTTCTCATTTACTAATTTAGTAAGAATTGGCATTTCGGCATACTTTCCTAGAAAATTTAGCACGTGTTGTCAACTATTTTCCTTAGAGCACGCCCCCTTCTTATAATGGGTTAGCTTGGCAATACGCTCACAAGTAGTATTCCCTTATTTAAACTTATCATCCTTCCTCATGCTGCCACTTTCTACTTCATGCTCTAAACTGTGATGTCCCTCCTACAGTTTATGTTAATCTGTGACTATTTACATGGTCCTTCTTTCTGTAGCCTCTCAACTAGAGCCTGAAATTTGTTGTCTCCTAAAATAATCATCTTTACGCCCGAAACATATTGCACGGTTACCCCTCACGGGGGGGGGGGGGGATGTATATAAGTGTTCACACATTCAATGAACCGCAGAGCTACAACCATTTCTCATCCTGTGTTGCCACTACCCTTGTGAGTCGCAATAGTTGTAAATTGGCTATTGGCTACCTGCCCTCTCTCGCTTAAAAGTACATTTTGCCACATGGAAAATGACCACAAGCATTGCATTTGATTAAATGAGTGCTCCTGTGCATGTTTTTTTTTCTCGTTCGTAATGACTAGGTACAACATGGTCAAGTTGTCTGAAAACTCTCATGCCCCAACCAATACATAGTTTCAAAATTATGAAACATTCATTTTTCAAGACTTTTCCCAAATTAAGCATTCGACAAATTTTCATGATGCAAAGGAGGGAAGGTTGTACTTAGAGACAATGATAGGCCTGCTATATCCTGCAAAACTGTGTGAAATGAAATATGCTTGCAATCGTAATTAAAAAATGAAATTATGGGGTTTTTTGTGCCAAAACCGCTTTCTGATTATGAGGCACGCCGTAGTGGAGGACTCCGGAAATTTCGACCACCTGGGGTTCTTTAGCATGCACCTAAATCTAAGCACACGGGTGTTTTCGCATTTCGCCCCCATCGAAATGCGGCCGCCGTGGCCGGGATTCGATCCCGCGACCTCGTGCTCAGCAGCCTAACACCATAGCCACTGAGCAACCATGGCGGGTGCGTGCAATGTTCATGAGCAGCTAGCTCAGTACAAGAAATAGGTGCATTGCATGCGGAAATGTTTTTTAACGCCCACGAGAGGTCCTGGTTCCTTGTAATTTCTTCAAATCCCTTGCAGTCTAGATTGCGATCCGGCACATTTTGATTTTGATATTATGTATTCAAAATGAAAACAGCTCAACTTTTATGGTTTTGAGAATTATATGGGAATAAGTTAAAGGTAGAAGAGTGTAATGCAATGAGCAAATAACAAGCTCATTACAGAGAGTAAACAAATATTGCTTTCCTGCAAATAAATTGGTAGCAGGAAGATCATACGAAATTAGCACTGAATGCACAATAAAGAATATGATGTTGCAATGCCCCATTCTGTGAATATTGTTGCACAAAGAAAATCCTGATGATTAAAGGCCATCAAGAAAATGCAAGTGTATACTTTGGATCAGCAGTCATACCTGCAGTATGCAATGTACCATCGGCAATATTTAAAGCCCCACACAACTGCACATGATATCAAGCTTAGGCCGCCAAGGAGCCTAAGAGTTTTAAAATATAACTTGACTTACTATATTACACTATACACCTACATCTACTTACAATGTTGCCTTCCAAACTGCTTCCAAGAAGACATCAACCATCTGTCTTGAAGGCGAATGCAAGTGGCTTGCTCTTGATGGAGTGCACCAAGGCTGGGCATTGTGAAAGTGCTGCTATCATCGGCATGACCTGCGAGAAACGACGCTCTAAGTTCAAGATAAGCAAATGCTATTAGAACAAGACAAGATCACTGGCAATGACCCTCGTTTTGGTTTGCATGAGAAAAGCCAAAAATATGGGCTTTGCGCTGCTTGCTGAAAAAGAAGCAAACGTCCTTCCAGATGTTGCAGTCATGCATTAAGATTTTCACACAGCTGCATGTCTGTATGCTCATATGGTGCTGTCGCTACTGTGCCAGCATGCTTTGCATAGCTTATTATTTAAAGATATATTGATTATTGTGTGTTCTTGCCAATTTTTGGCAAACAGCGCCAGCAAAGTAGCAGCTCATTTACACACATACTCCCTTGTGAGGAGCGAATTCACACACATGCACGCATGCATGCGCGCACACACAACACACACACAACACACACACACAAGCCTCTACCATATGGGCAGCTTCCCACGCTTGACACACTTTTTTTTATCCTTTGACACTCCTACTGCTAAGACATAAAAAAACACTTTGTGTGATCAACCCCAAACTCCTCAACCTACACTTCCAGCTTAAACACTTTCTCGAGAGCCAGGATAAGCCTTCTAGCTTCCCCAGTGCTCCAAGCTGTAGTTACGAACTTCAATAGGGCTATAGGCGACAGCTCTCGAAGGGCATGCAAACTACCCGGAGAGACCTAAAGCTTTAATATGGTACCTCAAAAGCACAACAACAACACTTCAAATTTTCAAAACTCATTAAAGCTCCTGAAGACAATTGCTATATACGTAGAACGTCTCGAATAACCTGCCATTAACAATTTTAGCGGTTGTCTGCATCAACGGAAATCTGGGCTAATGGGAAATCCACGTCTTTAAGACCAGAATTAGTGTAATGACGAAACACACTACCAGATTTCTTAATCATTTATTTATGCTCTGGATGTAACGTTCTGTTTACAATAACAATCAAGGATATCGATTCATCAGGGGCGTGGGAGGGAAAAAGGACGAAGCGTATACCTGACGCCTTCCCACTGGTCCTCCCGAGAAACGGCGCCTCATACAGCAGTTGTCCAGGGTGGCTTGAAGCCAAACTCGGCTTTCAGGCGGCAACACTCGCTGCACCAAATTGGAAAAGTTTATTGCGAGTAAAACTCAACCGGCCTTATGGAATACACACGCACGCACACGAAACGCACTCGCGCGCACACACAAATACACGCACTCTCAAAGCGCAGACACAAAAGCGCGCACGCGCACATTGATAAACACAAACAAGCACACATACATGCAGGCAGACACGCTAACACGTGCACGCACGCACACACAGCGACCCACAGAAACACACTCACAAAACACGTACGCACTAGACACACGCAAACACGCCGGCTCATACAAACCAGCATGTACGCGCGTGCACGCACACAAACACACACAGCGAGCTGAGCGCGCACGCACGCACACACACACGCACACACACGCACACGCACACACACACACACACACACACACACACACACACAAATCGAGCCGAGCGCGAGCACGCACACACGCAGACAAAGCGAGCCGAAAACATGCAGAAGGCGTCCGGCAAGCAGCAACACGCGACCGCATCAGGGAGAACCAATACCGCGCTGGTTCTTTCGAAAGGTGGCAAAGCCAGTCGTCCTTTTTCTACGCGACGCAAAAGTGGTTGACCACATTTAACAGAAGTGCGAACGACCGTATTACAAGAAGCCGCGTTGAACGCACAAGAGAATCACATCTATGAACGTTCAAGCGCTGAGAAACAAAGCGTAACTAGGCAGGCGCACGACGCCCGATGTAGGTTTCACAAACATTAGTCACACGGGGCGCGATCAAGGTAGTTAACTTGCCCTACTAGGAGTGCAGCTGTGCTTGCTCTTACATTATGCTACGAGATTACAGTGAGATACTTCTAGAGCGAACAAAACAAATACCAAATAAATGGGCACTTGCCTGAAATTTCCATTATGCCAGTACTACCGACCGGGCACGTTGCAACTTCTCGTTTCAGCCTTCGTGGATCCATCTTCCAGTGCATACGAGCGCTTTGCTTTGAAGTGGGGCACGAGTAACACACAAAGCACGCGCCACGTCTTTTTCTACACCGCGCACAAAACTAATCACACGTTTAAGATGATTTCGCACAGCGAGATACGCGAACACAGGCAGCAACAGAATTCAACGATGGCGCAGATTCCGCCTTCCCGTCCTGCCGCGCGCCGAAGTGACGGTACAGCGGCGTTCCGTCACTTCCGGTCGCTTTTCATTTGGCAGGGGGTGGCCGCTCAAATTGAACGTTTAGTCTGACAGGTTTGCTTGCTCGCATGGCCGCCTGTTTGCTGCTGCTTCGTTGTGGTCTCTAACTAGAGCGGTGAGGCGGGTGGGTAGTTGCTACTAGGTTTCGTGCCGAGCATTCTTTTTTTTTTGGGGGGGGGGGGGGGCGGAGGCGAGGGCACAGTCTGTGCTGCATCACTGAGGGTAGAGTACACAAATCGGGACCGTGAGCGAGACGATCGGCGCTCTTCTGCTGGTGCGATTAGGTTATTCGTTCCGTCCGAACGAAGCAACCTTGCGAGGTCACGGCGTAGTTTCAGCGATATCCTGGCTCGATAAAGACGCTCACATCTTGGTCGTGTGACAGCGACGCGTAAACATTTATGAGGAGACTGAAGACTGCGTTTGCAAGAGCGTATGCTGTGGATAAGAAATTACAGCTTTGACGACACCAGCCCTTAATATATAGGCTGACCCTTACAAACTGTATCTGAGGATGCGCTTAGAAAGCAGATCAGTAGCTTAGTAAACGTCGGAATAAATTAGGCATGGTACGTGGAAATTCGGGTTTGAGAACATCCAACGTGATCACGCATATATGAATGTCTTCTTTATGGCTTCACCATGCAAAGTGTACGTTGATGCCATTGTACAGCAGAGGCTCGCCTAACAGCACGTCCCTGTTTGTTCAGCAATCTATCCAAACAGCTTCTTCCCTTTCGCCACGTTTTGTTGGGCCGAAATATTCGTGCAGAATTGTGCAAGTTGCTCGCGTGTTTTCGTTCTGCTACTGCAGTTTTTCTAGAAGTGTTTAATTGCATGTTAATATTACTGTGACCACGAAATATAATGATAATTATATTGTAAGTGAAAGGGCGTACTTTTCCTGGATGATACATTTTTGGAGTGGCCGTCATGCCAGTAACGTCAGAATCCTTGAAAAAAAATCGACAGTCACTTAGGAATGCGAAAACTTAATCACTTCACGCATCTACACTTGCAATTGTTACGTGACCGTGATACGTTAGTTCATACATTGTCACGTGTCCTACACAATTCTACTTTAATCTCCCGTAATCCATCATGATATAGTTTGTACGAACCTTAATGCAATTCATTCCACCCTTATTCACATTATTTCACATTAATTACCCATAGTTGCTTATAATTAACGTTTTTGTATTTACTACCTTCTGTATCACTACGGACGTCATACAAGACGGTGATGACGTCACCTTTTCTTTATTTATTATACATACTTTCAAGGCCTAGCAGGCACAACAGAAAGAAGTCGTGAAAATATGCAATATTTGCAGTGCAAGGCAAGAATAGAAAATCAAACTGTAAGACAATTTGAACGGCGATCTTGAATTAGTGGTGTCACAAATTGAGACTGTGGAGGTGGGAAGGCGGTTCCATTCAGTGGCTGTTCTTGGCAAAAAGGAAGAATGGCACATCAATTTTGTGTTGATGGTCGATGCGAGACGAGAACTTGGTGTGGTGAAAAAATTTTCTTTACGAGAAGGGTTAAAGTAGCATATTCTATGGAAAAGACAGAGACGAAAGTACTTGCGACGCAACCAAAGGTCAGGTAGACCTATTGTTCTTTTCATGGACGTGAGGCTAGAATGACGTGAATAATTTGGGAGAATAAAATGGGCGGCGCGGTTCTCAATGCTTTCTCAATGCTTTCAAGTGAAATGGCAAGATTGGCATGAGCAGGGTCCCATATGCATTCTTGTTGCACAGAACGCCAGCTTTCCTACCTGAAAGGACATAAAATGCTTTCGCATTTAAAATGGAATGCATAAACACATTGCTCAATGCGCAGACTTATACACGTTACCCAGATGTATGCATCAGTGCGTTCACCACCCTTCAGTCGCCGATTTAACACCCTTCTTCGAGCAAAGTCACACCTTATGTGTGGATACACCTTTATGATAGGGTGTTTTGGCCGAAAAGGGTGCTGGAAGGGTGTAGTCAGGGGTGTAAATGATGAAAGAACCCCTTTTACCACCCATAAGGGTGTTAAAATGTTTAGTGTGCGACCACGCCACATTTAAGCGGCAGGCGCTATCAAATATTTCTGATACACGGGTTTCATTCTAACGCATTTCAAGTCTAGGCTTGAAATCACTATATACCTACCCTAGCCTCCTACATGAGTACAATGGCGCTGCTCAACACAGCGATCGCTGCGGTTGGTGAACTAGCATGACACAAATATAAGCTATGTGCTTCGGCGTTGCCTTTTTGCCCTGTAAAGTCATAACATATGAGAGGGATCGCATAAAAAGAATGCGATGGCTATTTTTGAGGACACAATTTCCGTAATATATCTGGGTGCGTCGTAGAGAACGAAACGAACTCAAATGAAAAATAAAAATTTGGTTATCATCCTCTTTCTTGAAGAAGAAGGCTAAAATGGGCTAACGGCGCAATACGACCTCGCATTGTGACGCCACACAACATTTATAGATCTGTAAACGTTGTTGCCGTATGCTTTGACCATGCGCTATATAGAAGATATCTGTGGAACATATATAAGATATCTGTAATCCAGCCCCTACACTGCTGAGGACTCTCGCGCAGTTCGTAAACGGTCGCTTTGCTGGACAAGCTTTATTCACACTTAAGGTACGCTGTTATTACTAAACAAAACTCTTATTCACGGGTAGAAACCTCATTCACCGAACCAAGTGGTCACGCATTGCAATCTGCAGCTAACAGTTTCAATGCTTGTGAAAGTTTAACAGCACAGCTGTTATCGCAGCAGATTGGCACCTATGCTGTTACCGTTGTCGCGTATGTTTTATTGTTCCTAAACCGCAGCTTAGAACTAGAGGATAATATTGCAATTAGGTCACATTAGTGAATGGAACATTCAGAAATACAGAATTGATCTCTGAGGCTGATTGTAGGTGCATTCAAACATCGCCCTGCGTGCTCCGTCCGCCTCAATGCCAGCTGAAAGTCCGGTCATACCGACTTAAACCACTTCCGTACTTCTCACAGAACCGTTCACCACATATAAATAGACCACACCAGCGCAAAAACTAACGCCAGAAACTACCGCCGAGCGTATACCTGCCATGCAAGTGTGAGTGCTCGCCCAAGTTAGCATGCCGACTGCCCACAGATGGCTCCACTGCGTAACAATATAAAGGCGCCCATGAAAAAACGGTCTATATACACGCTCTAAACCACCCCCCGTCGCGGTACGTGCGACTGCACCCCAGAGCAGCTGCATTAGTCGCAGCAGCATCAGCGGGAAAGTCGAAGGAAGAGGCAAACAAAGCTTCGCTTTAATAATAAGTCCGGTTCTGGCTGGTCCAGTGGTAAAACCAGTTCGTCTGTCGAAACATCCAGGTCGCAAGAAAACCAAGCGTCTTGTTTACTCTCGACAGAATATTGGGCTACGTACAAGACGGTACTGGAAAATGGGTACATCTTGCTACAAAGCGGGGAGGTCGTTCCAGTCGTTAATACGACATGGACGCATATTCTGACTGCCTCTGATGTAGAAACTTTGCCGGTGACCAAAGGATGACTCGAGGGTAAGGCCGTAGCTGTGCTCAGAGATACTGGTTGCAATACTGTAATTGTTCGACAAGGACTCATTCCAAAGACTCATTCCGCTTAGACGAACACAAAGGCCAGTATTTCTGTTAGACCGCACTGCATTTCATTTGCCAGAGGCAGTAGCCTTTCTAGACACGGCCTTCTTCACATGCATGGTGCGTGTCAAGTGCATGCAGAACTCGCTTTACCATTCATTGTTGGGGAACGTCGTAGGTGTTAAGCCGGTTGCTCATGTAAACCCACATCATCCACAACAACATCATGGAGCGGGCCAATGAGATAGTACCGCGAGCGACATGGACAACATGGCCATTTTGACGGTACGTCCTGCAGCGGAAGACATCCAGCGTTTTCCTGGAAGTCATGGGAAGTGCCCTCAAATGTCCTCCAGAAAGAGGAAGACGTAACCAGAAGACTTGAGCTTGCAGCTCTTCCAAGTAGAAGGCCAAAATGTCTGTGTAGGTGATAGCGCTGCAGCTGCAAAGGGAACTCCAGCACGCCCCATGACCAATGTGCCGGCACTAAAACTCTCAACCACCCTTATAAACATAGCGACTCTTGAGAACTTGCAAAGAAATGATGAGTCCTAACGACGCTGCTCTGAAAATGTCGGTAAGGCAATTATGACAAACAATCGTGAGATTTATCGTCACTTGTCTGAAGGAGTATTCGGTCGAAGACACAAGATGCCATGTGGGAAGGAGTTACAATAGGTTGCTGTACCTAGACAGCTCAAGGGCAATGTCCTGTAGCTGGCACACGAGAGAATTTTCCCAAGTCATCGAGGAATATCCCAAACGACTAACCGCATTCTCGCCGAATTTTGCTGGCCAGGTGTGCAATCTAAAACGAAGAGGTTCGGGAAGTACTGCGACGTCTGCCAACGGACTGGTCCTCATCCTCTAGTCAGCCATGCCCTAATTCGCGCCTTGCCTGTTAATCACTTTGGTCCGCATGGGCATTCATATCGTTGGCATCGTCGCAAATCGGCTCTATCGGCGCCGTCGGTATCGTGGGAGAAAAGGATTTTGGCGAAACGACCGGACCACAAGAAATATCCACGAGAATGATACTGTCTGTATTTTACAAAAACTCACATGTCAGCTCTTACTGTAGTTGGTAAGCTCTTACCTCTGGCTTTTGTAGCAGATCTTTTATACCTTCTCTGATGAACTCGGTACGCTGCGTTACGTGGGTTGATTCGCCGCGCCATACCTCACCGCCACGTCGTTCTTCATCATCATCATCAGCCTGGTTACGCCCACTGCAGGGCAAAGGCCTCTCCCATATTTATCCAACAACCCCAGTCATGTACTAATTGTGGCCATGTCGTTCCTGCAAACTTCTTAATCTCATCCGCCCACCTAACTTTCTGCCGCCCCCTGCTACGCTTCCCTTCCCTTGGAATCCAGTCCGTAACCCTTAATGACCATCGGTTATCATCCCTCCTCATTACATGTCCTGCCCATGCCCATTTCTTTTTCTTGATTTAAACTAAGATGTCATTACCTCGCGTTTGTTCCCTCACCCAATCTGCTCTTTTCTTATCCCTTAACGTTACACCCATCATTCTTCTTTCCATAGCTCGTTGCGTCTTCCTCAATTTGAGTAGAACCCTTTTCGTAAGCCTCCAGGTTTCTGCCCCGTAGGTGAGTACTGGTAAGACACAGCTATTATACACTTTTCTCTTGAGGGATAATGGCAACCTGCTGTTCATGATCTGAGAATGTCTGCCAAACGCACCCCAGCCCATTCTTATTCTTCTGATTATTTCCGTCTCATGATCCGGATCCGCCGTCACTACCTGCCCTAAGTAGATGTATTCCCTTACCACTTCCAGTGCCTCACTACCTATTGTAAATCGTTGTTCTCTTCCGATATTGTTAAACAGTACTTTAGTTTTCTGCACATTAATTTTTAGGCCCACTCTTCTGCTTGGCCTCTCCAGGTCAGTGAGCATGCATTGCAATTGGTCCCCTGAGTTACTAAGCAAGGCAATATCATCAGCGAATCGCAAGTTACTAAGGTATTCTCCATTAATTTTTATCCCCAATTCTTCCCAATCCAGGTCTCTGAATACCTCCTGTAAACACGCTGTGAATAGCATTGGAGAGATCGTATCTCCCCGCCTGACGCCTTTCTTTATTGGGATTTTGTTGCTTTCTTTATGGAGGACTATGGTGGCTGTGGAGCCGCTATATATATCTTTAGGTATTTTTACATATGGCTCGTCTACACCCTGATTCCGTAATGCCTCCATGACTGCTGAGGTTTCGACAGAATCAAACGCTTTCTCGTAATCAATGAAAGCTATATATAAGGGTTGGTTATATTCCGCACATTTCTCTATCACCTGATTGATAGTGTGAATATGGTCTATTGTCTTTACGGAATCCTGCCTGGTCCTTTGCTTGACAGAAGTCTAAGGTGTTCCTGATTCTATTTGCGATTACTTTAGTAAATAGTTTGTAGGCAACTGAGAGTAAGCTGATCGGTCTATAATTTTTCTAGTCTTTGGCGTCCCCTGTCTTATGGATTAGGATTATGCTAGCGTTCTTCCAAGATTCAGGTACGTTCGAGGTCATGAGGCATTGCGTATACAGGGTGGCCAGTTTCTCTAGAACAATCTGCCCACCATCCTTCAACAAATGTGCTGTTATCTGATCCTCCCCAGCTGCTTTTTCTCTTTGCATATCTCCCAAGGCTTTCTTTACTTCATCCGGCGTTACCTGTGGCATTTCGAATTCCTCTAGACTATTTTCTCTTCCATTATCGTCGTGGGTGCCACTGGTACTGTATAAATCTCTATAGAACTCCTCAGCCACTTGAACTATCTCATCCATATTAGTAATGATATCGCCGGCTTTGTCTCTTGACGCATACATCTGATTCTTGCCAATTCCTAGTTTCTTCTTCACTGCTTTTAGGCTTCCTCCGTTCCTGAGAGCATGTTCAATTCTATCCATATTATACTTCCTTATGTCAGCTGTCTTACACTTGTTGATTAACTTCGAAAGTTCTGCCAGTTCTATTCTAGCTGTAGGGTTAGAGGCTTTCATGCATTGGCGTTGCTTGATCAGATCTTTCGTCTCCTGCGATAGTTTACTGGTATCCTGCCTAACGGAGTTGCCGGCGACTTCCATTGCACAATCCTTAATGATGCCCACAAGACTGTCGTTCATTGCTTCAACACTAAGGTCCTCTTCCTGAGTTAAAGCCGAATACTCAGAATAAATAAATACCTTTTCTGTAGCTTGATCTGGAATTCCTCTATTTTCCCTCTTACCGCTAACTCATTGATCGGTTTCTTATGTACCAGTTTCTTCCTTTCGCTCCTCAGGTCTAGGTTAATTCGAGTTCTTACCATCCTGTGGTCACTGCAGCGCACCTTGCCGAGCACGTCCACATCTTGTATGATGCCAGGGTTAGCGCAGAGTATGAAGTCTATTTGATTTCTAGTCTCGCCGTTCGGGCTCCTCCACGTCCGCTTTCGGCTATCCCGCTTGGTGAAGAAGGTATTCATTATCCGCATATTATTCTGTTCCGCAAACTCTATTAATAACTCTCCCCTGCTATTCCTAGTGCCTATGCCATATTCCCCCACTGCCTTGTCTCCAGCCTGCTTCTTGCCTACCTTGGCATTAAAGTCGCCCATTAGTATAGTGTATTTTGTTTTCACTCTACCCATCGCCGATTTCACGTCTTCATAGAAGCTTTCGACCTCCTGGTCATCATGACTGGATGTAGGGGCGTAGACCTGTACAACCTTCATTTTGTACCTCTTGTTAAGTTTCACAACAAGACCTGCCACCCTCTCGTTAATGCCATAGAATTCCTGTATGTTACCAGCTATATTCTTAATAATCAGGAATCCGACTCCTAGTTCTCGTCTCTCCGCTAAGCCCCGGTAGCACAGGACGTGCCCGCTTTTTAGCACTGTATATGCTTCTTTTGGCCTCCTAACTTCACTGAGCCCTATTATATCCCATTTTCTGCCCTCTAATTCCTCCAATAGTACTGCTACACTCGCCTCACTAGATAACGTTCTAGTGTTAAACGTTGCCAGGTTCATATTCCAATGGCGGCCTGTCCGGACTGGGGTAAATGTAGTAGGAGGGTGGCATTTTAAGTGAGCGGGCGTCGTAATCTGTGTTTGTGTCGGTGTGCGGGGCCGAAAAGCGCGAGTGTGCGCGTGATTGCTGCGCGAGACCCGCGAGATATGCTCAACTGACGGGGCCGACAAGCTGAGCGTAACGGTTCAGCACGAAAAGCTCTCGCGGGGCACGTACGGCACTACGTACGTACGTACGTACGCCACGTACGGCACTACGGCACTAGCCCAGCTGCAACGGGCTTCGCCCTGGCCCTCAGCGCTCTCCACTATGGCTACCTGGCGGATCCTGCCGTTAACCCGGCTTCGCCCCGGCTCCTGACGCTTCCGAGGCAGGGCCTGTTGTGGCGTTCATCGACGTGCTGCCTTCTCGGAGCCGAGCTCCGCCCCACCTCCTATGTTGCTGCGATAAACCGCACTACGGCGTTCATCGCCGTTTCTTACACGCCGAGGCCAGCTTGTGCCCCGGCTCCCGTCGCTGTAATAGCGACTTGCGGCTCAGCTACGTCCCAGCTAACGCTATCCCACAGCTTCGGCTTGACTCTACCACAATTGGAGCTGTGAGTCGTGCAGAATTTGATCGTAGTTTAGCGGATAACCTGTGAAATGTACTATCGGTATTTATCCTTATGCTTCTGTGTCTAGCCTCATGTCTGCAGTCCGTGTATAAATTCGTTCCTCTCGGTCTTGGGTGATTCCTTACTATCTATGGCTGACCTGCTCCCACTTATTTGCCCACAACACTATTCCATAAATGAGCGCGATTGGTAAGCATATAAATTCGCAGTATAAAAACATTGTCTTTCATGACAAACTGTCGCATTTCGTCGTGACACCATTGACTGCTTTGCGCGAATTCATCAGTGGGAGACTCAGCTGTCCCACTCAGCCACTCGGCTTTGTACCTTCAGGAGTAACCATACCCTGCTGGCGAAACGTCAGTGGTCTGTCTAATTTATGACCGATCTACATGAATGTGCTTCTTTCAGCATGTTCGTTATTTGCGTTATGGAAATCGAGACCATAAGGGTGCTTCCTTTCCCTTTTCTTACACTTTCCTAATAAGTGAGCTAATTTCCAATTCTATTAGTTTATGTCATATTCTTGCTGTCATGTCGCATGCTCTCACCTGAAGTTCTTTCACTTTTGCCTGAGCAAGCCCGTTATTGTCATGCAAATAAACATAACTGGAGCTCATTCCCCCAGAACATAACGCCGAATAAAACGCTGAAATATTCTGGACAACATCAACAAGCACCGTAGTACTCAATCTTCTGATCATTCTATGCGCAAGATTATATTTTTCAGGGTGCGATCTTGTATTGTAGAAATGTCCTGGCAGATGTCTCTGGTGTGCTAGTTATTTTTGAGCAGCGAAGATAAGCCGTCACTCCGCAACTCCAAGTTGTCCTGGCGGCAGGCAATCATGCCTTGCCACGCACGTATGAGCACGTCGATTCAATTGGGTTGGCATATAATATTCTCCGCGTCACTATGTCGGCGCATGGGAGCTCTGCCAGAGCTTGAAAAAGTCATCCATCGAACATTCTTCAGCTTCTTAACATACTATGCTAGTGATTTCAATAAGGAGTTTTTCAACTTACTCTGCTCTTTCCCTGTGTTCACCATTGTAAACTCTGTATTGATCGCTGTGATTACCAATTACGTCCAACGGTAAGCTACCAGTAAAGCCTTTGCGGCCATCTGCGCAACTGATATCGCAGGCTTTCTTCAACACGGCGTTGACGTTCAACACGGCGATCCTCGAGTACTAATCCAGGAATTCGTAGTGTCTACTCCGATACCATCGCAGACACTACTAGCTCGTGCTAGACACAGTACAAGCACGAAACGACCTTAACGAAGTCATAATCACACGTAAGTCGACATACTGTCGAGATACATTTCCGTGGACCACCGCGATAAGAGCGTGGCCCTGTCTTTAGTGACATTCGCGTGTAATTCCTCGCTATACGACACTGCTTGTTAATCATAAGTTTTTCTTTTTGTCGACATAAACATACTACGCAAGCATGTCTCCTCTCAATAAAGTTTCGGCTTAGTATGCGACCTCTCATAGGCATAGTGGTGTTGCATTGACTGATCGCACAAGTGAAATTGCTCGAGCCTACTAATCCGCTTAACACCATTACTAAAAGTCTTTATGCGAGAGCCACACCTGGATCTTCCATTCATAGTCAGAACCTGTAGGGCTCGTTCCGCGCCTTCGTGCCGTGTTGCACCTATGCCCGCGTTGCGAGTCTCAGACCTTGACACACGTACTTCATCCCTACATCGAACCTATACTTTCTTGCGTTCTTGCGGCTTAGTGCATCTCAATCGCCCGTAACTACATTTTAAAATGTCGCAAGAACTAGATAGAAATTCAACTCTCAAGCGCATATACGAACGCGCAGTGTAGAACGCATTAACGCGTCTGCTCTTTCTTCGTACGCTTTTTCACCGCGTGCAAATCATTCTAGTATGATTTAGACATTACCGGATATTTTACTTATGCATCCAGGAGCCTGTAGACCGAGTAGTAATGGCTTTTTCAGTATAGTGGGCCAAGATGAAATACTACGCAGTAAACTTATAATCGATTATAACAATCTTACAAAGAATATGTACTAAAGAATCATTCGAAACCATAGCGTTGGCATCCGGGCAAAGGACTGATTTTGGGACGCTGACTGTAATGCTATACTTTCCTAGGTATACTTTGTGGCGCAAAATACATTTCTGGAAAAGGGACAGAAGAAAGGGAGACAGTGAAGCGCCAAATGCTATATATAAAGGCTTATAAGAACTACCATATTGCTTAGATTTGCTGATCTATTTCCAAGATGCATGAAACGCCGAAAACAGATGGTCGCTGTGTGCCAGCTTCAATGCCACTCTTCCTGTGTAACGTTGACGATTTCGCAATCCGTAGATTGCTCCTTTATCAGAGCATAAACTAAAAGAAAACGTGGAAGACACACAAGGGGCACGACACCGTTTCGGACATGGAGTGTTCAACCGTGCTCACGTTTGAGGTGTCCCTTCTTCTGGCGTTGCCTGTTACCCTGTGCACAAGTGACCCGTTTATCTGGAAGCAGCCACCGGACCGCTTCACGAATTCGACGCAACTGCCAGCCGTGGGGGACACTCACTTCATCTGCCGGCAACCCGGATCGTCAAAGCCAACTGCTTCGACTGACAGTATTGGCTGCACCACATTAATCGACCATCCCCATCCGCCGCGCCAGGCAACGACACCGTTTCGTACATGGAATGCTCACCCCTGCTCACGTTTCAGGTGTCCTTTCATCTAGCGTGGCCTGCTGCCCTGTGCAAAACTGACCCGCTTATCTCAAAGAAGCCACCGGCCAGCTTCACGAATTGGATGCAGCTGCCAGTCACTTCATCTGCTGGCAACCGGGATCATCAAACCAACTGCTTTGACTGACAATATTCGCTGCACCGCATTTATGCGACCATCCCCATCCGCCGCGCCAGGGCACGACATCGTTTCGGACATGGAGTGCTCATCCGTGCCCACGTTTCAGGTGTCCCTTCATCTTGCGCTGACTGCTACCCTTTGCACAACTGACCCCTTTACCTGGAAAAAGCCACCGGCTCGGTTAACGAATTGGACGCAACTGTCAGCCGTGGTTGGCACTCACTACATCTGCTGGCAACCAGGATTCTAAAAGCCAAGAGCTTCGACTGACAATATTTGCGGCACCGCATTTAAGCGACCATCCCCATCCGCCGCGCCAGGCAACGACACCGTTTCGTACATGGAATGCTCACCCCTGCTCACGTTTCAGGTGTCCTTTCATCTAGCGTGGCCTGCTGCCCTGTGCAAAACTGACCCGCTTATCTCAAAGAAGCCACCGGCCAGCTTCACGAATTGGATGCAGCTGCCAGTCACTTCATCTGCTGGCAACCGGGATCATCAAACCAACTGCTTTGACTGACAATATTCGCTGCACCGCATTTATGCGACCATCCCCATCCGCCGCGCCAGGGCACGACATCGTTTCGGACATGGAGTGCTCATCCGTGCCCACGTTTCAGGTGTCCCTTCATCTTGCGCTGACTGCTACCCTTTGCACAACTGACCCCTTTACCTGGAAAAAGCCACCGGCTCGGTTAACGAATTGGACGCAACTGTCAGCCGTGGTTGGCACTCACTACATCTGCTGGCAACCAGGATTCTAAAAGCCAAGAGCTTCGACTGACAATATTTGCGGCACCGCATTTAAGCGACCATCCCCATCCGCCGCACCGGGGCACGACCCTGTTACGGATATGGAGTGCTCACCCGTGCTCACGTTTCAGGTGTCCCTTCATCTGGCGTTGCCTGCTGTCCTGTGCACAAGTGACCTGTTTATCTGGAAGAAGCCACGGGATCGCTTCACGAATTGGACGCAACTGCCAGCCGTGGTTGAAACTCACTTCATCGGCTGGCAACCAGGATCATCAAATCCAACTGCTTCGACTGACAACATTGGCTGCAGCGCATTTAAGCGCCCATCCCCATCAGCCGCGCCGTGGCACGCCGCCGTTTCGGACATGGAGTGCTCACCGGTGCTCACGTTTCCGGTAGTCCCTAATTTCTAGCGTTGCCTGCTGCCCTGTGCACAACTGACCCGTTTTTCTGGAAGAAGCCACCGGACCGCTTCACGAATTGGAAGCCAGTGCCAGCCGTGGTTGACACTCACTTCATCTGCTGGCAACCGGGATTCTAAAAGCCAACTGCTTCGACTAACAACTTTGGCAGCACCGCATTTATGTGACCCCATCTGCCGCGCAGGGCACCACCCCGTTTCGTACATGGAGTGCTCACCCGTGCTCACGTTTCAGGTGTCCCTTTTTCTTGCCTTGACTGCTACCCTGTGCACAATAGACCCGTTTATATGGAAGAAGCCAACGGCCCGCTTCACGAACTGGACGCAACTGCCAGTCGTGGACGATACGCACATGAACTGCTGGCAACCGGGATCATCAAAGCCAACTGCTTCGATTGACAACATTGGCTGCATCACATTTAAGCGACCATCCCTATCCACCGCGCCGGGGCACGACGCCGTTTCGGACATGGTGTGCGCATCCGTGCTCACGTTTCAGGTGTCCCTTCAACTGGCGTTGCCATCTGCCCTGTGAACAACTGACCCCTTTATCTGAAAGAAGCCACCGGACCGCTTCACGAATTGGACGTAACTGCCGGCCGTGGTTTAAACTCACTTCATCTGCTGGCAACCGGGAATCTAAAAGCCAAGTGCTTCGACTGACAACTTTGGCGGCACCGCATTTAGGTGACCATCCCCATCCGCGGCGATGGGGCACGACCCCGTTTCGGATATACAGTGCTCACCCGTGCTCACGTTTCAGGTGTCCCTTCATCTTGCGCTGACTTCTACCCTGTGCACAACTAACCCGTTTACTAAATGAAGCCACCGGCCCGTTTAACCAATTGGACGCAACTGCCAGCCGTGGATGATAGTCACTTCATCTGCAGGCAACCGGGATATTCAAAGCCAAATGCTTCGACTCAAAACATTGGCTGCACCGCGTTTAAGCGACCATCCCCATCCGCCGCGCCGAGGCACCACCCTGTTAAGGATATGGAGTGCTCATACGTGCTCATGTTTCTGGTGTCTCTTCACCTTGCATTGACTGCTACCTTTTGCACAACTGACCCGTTTATCTGGAAGAAGCCACCGGACCGCTTCACGAATTGGAGGCAACTGCCAGCCGTGGTTGAAACTCACTTCATCGGCTGGCAACCGGGATCATCAAAGCCACCTGCTTCGATTGACCACATTGGCTGCATCGCATTTAAGCGACCATCCCCATCAGCCGCGCCGTGGCACGCCGCCGTTTCGGACATGGAGTGCTCGCCGGTGCTCACGTTTCCGGTGTCCCTATTTCTGGCGTTGCCTGCTGCCCTGTGCACAACTGACCCCTTTATCTGGAAGAAAGCACCGGCCCGGTTAAAGAATTGGACGCAACTGCCAGCCGTGGATGATACTCACTTCATCTTCTGGCAACCGGGATCATCAAAGTCAAGTACTTCGACTGAGAAAATTTGCTGCATCGCATTTAAGCGATAATCCCCATCCGCGGCGCAGGGGCACGGCACCGTTTCGGACATGGAGTGCTCACCCGTGCTCACGTTTACGGTGTGCTTTCATCTGGCGTCGCCTGCTGCCCTGTACATAACTGACCCGTTTTTCTGGAAGAAGTTACGGGCCCGCTTCACGAATATAACGCAATTGCCAGCCGTGCGTGATATTCACTTCATCTGCTGGTAACCGGGATCATCAAAGCCAAATGCTTCGACTGACAACATTGGCTGCACCGCAATTAAACGACCATCCCCATCCGCTGCGCCGGGGCACGACACTGTTTCGGATATGGAGTGCTCATCCGTGCTCACGTTTCAGGTGTCCCTTCATCTGGTGTTGCCATCTGCCCTGTGCACATATGAGCCCTTTATCTGGAAGAAGCCACCGGCCCGGTTAACGAGTAAGACGCAATTGCCAGCCGCGGATGATACTCACTTCATCTGCTGGCAACCGGGATCATCAAAGCCAACTGCGTCGACTGACAACATTCGCTGCACCGCATTTAGGTGACCATCCCCAACCGCCGCGCCGGCGCACGACCCCGTTTCGGACATGGAGTGCTCACCCCTGCTTACTTTTCAGGTGTCCCTTCATCTTGCGTTGACTGCTACCCTGTGCACAACTGACCCGTTTATCTGGAAGAAGCCACCGGCCCGCTATACGAATTGGACGCAACTGCCAGCCGTGGATGATACTCACTTCAACTGATGGCAACCGAGATCATCAAAGCAAACTGCTTTGACTGACAACATTGCTGCACCGCATTTAAGTGACCATCCCCATCCGCCACGCCAGGGCACGGCACCGTTTGGGACATAGAGTGCTCACCAGAGCTAACGTTTCAGGTTTCCCTTCATCTGGTGTTGCGTGCTGCCCTGTGCACAACTGACTCGTTCATCTAGACGAAGCCACCGGACCACTTCACGAATTCGACGCAACTGCTAGCCGTGTATGACACTCACTTTATCTGCTGGCAACCGGGATCATTAAAAGCCAACTGTTTCGACCGACAACATTTGCTGCACCGCATTTATTCGACCATCCCCATCCGGTACGCCGGGGCACGACACCGTTTAGGACATCGAGTGCTCAACCGTGTTCACGTTTCAGGTGTCCGTTCATCTGGCGTTGCCTGCTGCCGTGTGCACAACTGACCAGTTTATCTGGAAGAAGCCACCGGCCCAGTTTAAGAATTGGACGCAACTGCCAACCGTGGATGATACTCACTTCATCTGCTTGCAACCGGGATCATCAAAGCCAACTGCTGCGATTGACAACATTGGCTGCAGCGCATTTAAGCGATCATCCCCATCCGCCGCGCCGGGGCACGACACCGTTTCGGACATGGAGTGCTCGCCCGTGCTCATCTTTGAGGTAGGTTACTTGAATCGCTGTTCTTGTCTGAAAAGTAGCAACCGCTGTCTTTTTGTGGTGTCGCGCCCCTGTGAGCTACTGTCACTACTGAAGCGTGCACAATCTTGTTCACTTTATGCATACGTCGGTTACGCCTACTTCTATCCGGCGATATCGAACCAAACCCCGGGCCGGCTGTGTTGGATAACGCTCTCGAAACTTCGCGACGCATTGAATCCGGTGAGGACGAGATTCGGAATGACCTGCGAGCACTAAACAATTGGCTGGCGTCAGTTGATTTTGAGCTAAAGCAGTTGTTGACTAGTTTCCGGGCGAATAGAAAGCCTCAGAAACCAGCACAAATCTTCTGCGGCTAAGTGCACGGAATTAAAATATTGTTACGTAGGAAGACGCCGACGAAAAGCTATATACAAGGCAATAGGCCGCACTTGGCCAAGAGGCAACAGCCCGCACTAGCCTCTAATCGTCCTCGTCGTCTTCACCCTGCTCGCCTCTTTGTCATCGCAAATACTGTTCCGTAGCACTACCCCCGGCGGCAATAGCGTCGTCCCGGAGCGACTAAACGCCGGACTCGGAAACAGTGTAGTAGGCCTTGTGCCTAATGACGTGCACACCATCACTAGATACCAGAGTAGCGGACGAGGTTGAACGCAAAGGAGGAATTTCATACGTCACAGGCGTCACCTGGCAGAGCGCGCGGTATGGCCCTGTATATCGCGAAAGGAGCTTCTCTGGAAGTCCGACGTGACGAGAGGGCGACCACAGCAGCACAAGCGCACCAGGCGAAAACTATACGCTACGGTCGCGGGCGTTGTACTGACGCTGCTGAGTGGTTTGCGAGGCCGTCAGTGGAGTACGGGGAAGCTGGTGTGCATGGTCCGCGAGGGCGATGGCGTCGCGCGCATAATCGCTTGTTGAGATCGCAGCAGGAGGAAGTGCCAGGTTCGGGACCGTACAATAGATAAAATGGAGAAAATCCGGTGGTGTCGTGCCGGGAAGAATTGTACGCAAATGTGACGTAAGGAAGGGCAATGTCCCAGTCGTGGGGGTCCTTGGAAACGTACTTGGACAGCATATCGGTAAGAGTACGGTTTAACCGCTCTGTCAGGCCATTGGTTTGATGACGGTATGAGGTAGTTAGCTTGTGTTGAATGGAGCAGGAACGCACAATATCGGCGATAACTTTAGCGAGGAAGTTACGACCACTGTCAGTAAGCAGCTGTCGCGGGGCGCCATGAAGTAAGATAATGTCACGCAAGAGAAAGTCCGCGACGTCAGTGGCGCAACTGGTAGCGAGAGCCCGCGTGATAGCGTATCGGTTGGCGCAATCAGTTGCGAAGGCTACCCATTTGTTTCCAGAGGATGACGTGGGAAACCGACCGAGGAAGTCTAATCCAACACGAAAGAACGGTACCAGACGGACGATGATCGGCTGGAGATGACCGGCAGGTAGCATCTGAGGTGTTTTCCGACGCTATCAGGGATCACAGGCAGCAACATAGCGTCGGACGGAGCGAGCGAGACCAGGCCAATAAAGCGGTGGCGGACGCGGTCGTACGTGCGGTTTACCCCCAGATGTCCTGCAGTGGGTGCGTCATGCATCTCAAAGAGCACAGTCTGTCGTAGATGCTTTGGCACGACAAGAAGAAGATCATGGCCGTCAGGGAGGAAGTTCCTTCGGTACAGAATGCCGCCCCGGAGGACATATCGGCGATCGGATGCGTCGGTAGGTGTAGAGCGCAGACGCTCGATGAGTAATCGCAGTGATAAGTCTCGGTACTGCTCATCGGCGATGTTAGCGAAGGCAGACACAGAGAAAATGACGTCGGCGGTACTTCTGTCGGCGTCGTCAGGCTCGTCTACCGGGTAGCGAGACAGGCAGTCAGCGTCCTTGTGTAGTCGGCCAGATCTGTATGTGACAGATTACGAATATTCTTGGAGGCGTAAGGCCCAGCGACCAAGTCTTCCATTAGGATCTTTCAGTGACCATAACCAGCAAAACGCGTGATCGTCTGTGGAAGCGGAAAAGGCTCGGCCATATATGTGGGCGGAACTTCATAACCTCCCAAACTAGGGCCAGACACTCCCGCTCAGTGATGGAATTGTTGCGCTCCGCGGGCTACAGGAGCCTGCTAGCGTAAGCGATAACACGGTCGTGGCCTCGCTCGCGTCGTGCCAGTATTGCACCAATTTCGTGACCGCTGGCATCAATACGGACTTCAGTAGGCGCAGAAGGATCGAAATGGGCGAGAACGGGAGGCGTTGTGAGGAGGTCGATTAGAAGCGAGAATGCAGAGGCCTCGGTATCGCCCCACTGGAAAGGGACGTCCTTTTTCAAAAGCTCGGGTAGTGGTCGCGCCATGGCCGCGCAATTTTTCACGAAACGGCGGAAGTACGAGCAAAGGCCGATGAAGCTGCGCACATCCTTGACACACTTTGGAACAGGGAAGTGAGTAAGAGCATGGATCTTGCCTGGGTCCGGTTGCACTCCGTTCGCATTAACGAGATATCCAAGGACGGTAATCTGGCGACGGCCGAATTGGCACTTCGATGCCTTGAGTTGCAGACCGGCTCGCCGAAAAACGTCCAGGACTGCTGAGAGGCGCTCGAGGTGGTTAGCGAAGGTTGGGGAGAATACTCGTCTAAGTAGCACAAGCACGTGGACCATTTGAAACCGTGAAGAAGGGAGTCCATCATGCGTTCAAAAGTGGCAGGAGCGTTACATAGACTGAACGGCATCACTTTGAATTGATAAAGACCGTCGGTTGTTACAAAACCAGTCTTCTCGCGGTCGGGATCGTCCACGGCAACCTGCCAGTAGCCGGAGCGAAGGTAAATAGAGGAGAAATAGCGAGCACCATGGAGGCAGTCAAGGGCGTCATCAAACCGAGGTAGGGATACACGTCCTTTTTGGTAACCCTGTTAAGGTGCCGATAATTCACGCAAAAGCGCCATGACCCATCCTTCTTTACCAGTACAACAGGTGACGCCCATGGACTACATGACGGTTCAATAATGTTCTTCGCAAGCATTTTGCAAACTTCGGCGTGAATAACTTGATGCTCAGCCGGTAACACTCGATACGGACGGCGATGAATAGGAGGGGCATCGCCTGTATTAATGCGATGTTTAACAGCGGTAGTTTGGGCCAAAGGACGATCGTTAAAGTCAAAGCTATTCTTGTAGGAAAACAGAACGCGGTAGAGCTCACGAGCGTGTTCGGACGGCATGTTGGGCGCAATCATTTTCTGTAAGTCGGCGATGGTACAAGTTGCCGACTGCGATGGTAGAGGAGGATCGGCTGAATTGTCGTCTACTGCAATAGATGCTACTGAGTGATCCTCGAATGAGCAAACTGGGCCAGAGACATCCCGCGTGGTAGCACTTGTGTCGTCAAGCCAAACCAGTGGCAGGCAGACATAATTTGCCGTAATAGATAAAACTGTATGATGTACTGTGATCCCGTGTGTAAGGAGGACGTCTTGCATAGGAGCCGCGATGTAGTGACCGTCGGGGACTGGTGGGGATGACACGAAGTTCACGTAAGTCAGTGACGAAGGTGGCAAGCGAACGAAGTCGACGGAACAGAGGCGACTGGGGTGTGGTCCCGCGGGATCCAGAACAGGCAGGTCCAGGCGGAGAGTACTGGCGGAACAATCGATGAGAGCAGAATGTGCGGAGAGGAAGTCTAAGCCGAGGATGATGTCGTGGAGACAGTGGGTGATGACTTTGAATAGCACGATAGTGGAGCGATCGGCGAAGGAGACGCGGGCGGCATACATACCAATTACAGGGGCTGTTCCGCCATCGGCGACATGGACAACAGGCGTTGTGGCGGGCGTGATTATTTTCCTCAGCTGGTTAGGAAGGTCAGCGCTTATTACCGACAAATCCGCCCCAGTGTCTATGAGAGCAGATGCAGAAACACCGTCGACTTGCACGTCAAGAAGGTTCAGGTGAGTGGGCATCGTCAGTAGAGGATTTGGCGGCGTATGGAGCAATGCAGCGTCACCTCGAGGCTCTGCATCGTCTAGTTTCCCGGCTGGGAGCGGCGTCCGAAGGTTGTCAACGAATAGGAGCGACCGGGTTTGGGGGAGCGAGATTGTCGTCATTGGAGAGAAAGCGAACGAAAATAGGGGCGGTTCGGCGCAGAAGAATTTGTGGCGGCATTATCGAAGAGGGCAGCATAGGGACGAGAAGGGCCACCTTGGGCGCGAGAGGGGCAGTATAAATATACCGGTTCAGGGAAATCGAGCGACTGCGACAGTGCCGAGAAATGTGCCCGATTCGATGGTAGTGAAAACAAATGGGCTTGTCGTCTGCAGTGCGCCATTCAGATGGGTTGCGGAAACGTGGTGGGTAAGAAGATGCGGGACGGGGCGGAATTGAAGAAGCCGGGTGGGTATCAGGGCAATGGGCCGAGCAGATGGTGTGAAGGCCCATGTTTTCGAACTCCTGGCGGACAACTGCCTGGATCAGGGAAACCGTGACTGCAGGTGCGTTGGTGGGGCTGGAGTCGAAGGCAGCCGGATAGGCGGCCTCAATCTCACGCCGGACGATCTTGGTAATATCGCCAGTGTTGTTGGGACGAGGAGCGTCGGCACAGGAAGATGTCGCTGGGGTGTTGGGCAGACGGGCAAACTGCTGGTCGATACGTCGACTTTTAGCGAGTTCTTGGCGGCGGCATTCTTTTATAACTGCATGCACCGTCGCGACGTTGTTAAAAACAAGCAAATTGAAGGCGTCATCGGTAGTGCCTTTATGGATGTGGGATACCTTGTCTGACTCAGTCATGTGGTTGTCAACTTTGCGGCACAGAGCCAAGACGTCCTGAATGTACGTGACATCGGGCTCTGTTGACGTCTGCACACGGCCGGAAAGCGCCTTCTGCGCGGCAAGTTGGTGACCGTAGGGGTTGCCGAACAAGTCTCGGAGCTTCTGCTTAAGCGAATCCCAACTGGTGAGCTCATCTTCGTGCGTCCGAAACCAAACTCTAGGTGTGCCACCGAGGTAAAAGACTACGTTGGCGAGCATAATAGTAGGGTCCCAGCGGTTATTGTGGCTGACGTGTTCATACAGGCTGATCCAGTCATCGACCTCTTCCCCATCTTTGCCCGAGAATCACAGGATCACAGGGAGCGGGGAGAGTGATGTACACTCTAAAAACTAGGAAGGGTATCGCAGGAGTGAAGCGGCCGGTTCACTCTTCAAAGCGTCGTTTTACTCTCGCAAAATGTCGAGGAGAGTGAAATGCATTGTTCACTCTGTCACCAAGGAGAGAGTGAAATGTGCTTTTCACTCTCCCCTTCAGAGAGAGAGTAGAATGCCCGTTCTACTCTTGCGGCAATAGAGAACAAAACGCAGCGTAATCTTCTGCTTCAACTGTAGGTGGCTGGCCCCGAACATGGCAATGTATCATTCATGCACGCTGAGCAAAGAACACATCGTTTTGCTTCTAAGAGAACAGGCCGCCGCAGTTCAAAGGAACGCGTAGCGAGCGCTCTACTTTTTCACTCGGAGTTGCTCCACCGCGCGCGCGCGCGCGCTCAAGATCGCGGAACAACACAGCAGCGGAGAAAGGTGATCCGTCCACCCTAGCGTCCACCGAGCAACAGCGAAGGCCAGCCAAGGGAGATCGTGTGTCAGCCATCTCGCGTCGCCACGAAAACACGACAGTCGTTCGTCATGCCTTGGATATAACAACAAATCCTCCACGGTAAGTGAATTCTAACTTAGGTGCACATTCTCCGTATATGTCATGCTATCGCCAGGAATTCGTCGCTGCGCTTAGCCGACGCGACAAAGGACTAGGCATACGCGCTGTCTCTCGATGTCAATCGAAAAAGCCAGTCGTCGCGATAACTGCATGTGATTTTATCACTTTGCCGTTGTCCGTAAGAGCTTTAAATATCGCAAACACTGCCAGAACTATGGTATGTTCAATAAGACGCCAGGCGAGAGGATGCTTAAAATGGTTCGTTCACCAGCCCGTGATTCCGAGCCTATGCGGAGCGTGATTAGCGTGCGTTTTGTGTGTTTGAATTTATTCAGTTTGGCAGTCTACTGTGTACGGAACGCTGTTGAACTAAGCAATCACATAACAGAAGGCGTCATTTTGCTGGCAGCATGCTTTCTTTATAAATAAACCGCGCGCTTGACGGTGTCTCGCGCAGGCGGAATCTGCGACAACTGAAGTTACGTGCAGCACCAGTGCTAGTTGGAAACTTTGCCGCAGGCATTGAGCTGCATGCTGCAAGAGGTCAGTTGGGCGCGTTATCTTGAACTTACTGAAAACGCATGAGGAATCCATGTTTTATGCAGAAAACAGTATAAACCCCCATATAAGCGATCTTGCGCGCGGCAGCTACAATCGACGCGATGGAGATGGCTGTCGCGTTCGCTCGTCGCCTACAAGTCGTACTCCGTGCGAGCGACGATTTTGAGCGACGCCTTCCCGGTGTTGCCGGCATGAGGGCTGCAATCACGCGTGACGCGTGCTTTAGTAATTTACGTTGATGTATTTTACTATAAAAAGTAGCATAAAATATTTCCGGAGGTCTTGGAGTAGGTTCTTATCCTTGCACGTATAAAAATTGAATCATTTGCTCGTTCCGCGGGACAATCGGTAGTATTTGAGCGATGTACATCCAGTTCCGGCATCGCGCTATTGGCTAGTCGCTCATAGCACTTCCGGGCGACGAGTGACGATTTCTAGATTTCCAGAACCGAGCCATCTGTTCAAGCGACGGCCCGTTTTGTCGCTCGAAGCCGTCTCTCGTCGCCGTCGCGCACTAAATCGCTCTCAGTGTTTATCCCTAGGACTGAACTGTTTTTGCTCATGTATTAAAATGGTGTGATTATAGGTCTGGTTTTGTCTCCTGTTGCGGTTTTCGTGCATGGTGCGAAACTGAAAGGATGCTTATGTCTACGAAGTCGGTGAATTGTCGAGCAGCTAGTTATGCGTCGGCATCGAATATAACGGCTGCTGTGTGGAATTACAATTGCAGGGGCGCTTTGCATACGCTTATTGTTTTGGACATGCCTGTGCATTTGATAATATGAGTTGGCGTGTCAGAGTTATGTCATATGAACAGCTAAATCAGCCTTCCTCTGGGGGTTACAAGCGTAATGTGTGCATTTTGCTATTGCATGGCAGATCAAAATGTGTTTATCGCTTGAATATTTTTAGTAGAGAAATAAAATATCAAAATAAAATGTTGCTTTAATTCCGTGTTACCAGACTGTCGTACACAGAACAATAGGTTGGTGTAATAAACTAATAACTGCGGTTTAACTGCAAAATTTACATGCCTTCAAGAATCTAAAATGCTAGATTTCAAACTGCAGCAGTAGTCGGGTCTGTCAAAAATGAACTCCATTGCGCACCTCATACATGAAAATAAGTTCATCCCTTTTAGTAAGCTTAGATCCAGGCCGCAGTGAACTTTCTTGTTAGTATTGAAATGTGGGTAAGCTTGCCATAACAAGCCTTGTTGCCCTTTTTTATAGGCACATCCATATATCCATTGAACTGAAGGACAATATTTTCATCCCTATTGAGCATCATGTTTGCAGCTATAATCCTCAAATTATGGCTTCAGCAGTGGCACAGCCAGGGATGGTGCGGGGGGGGGCACACTGGGCATGTGCTTAAGATGTGTCACAAGTGGTGTTTGCCATACACCAGACTCATGACAGACCTATGACGTCTGAAAATGACCAATATTCTATTCATTAGCAGGAGTATTCTAACATTCGTGACAAACAAGGATTAACTGTTGGTTATTTGTTTTTTGCTTAAATCTAAAAATTGAAGTTAGTTTAGCAGTTGACTGTTGCAGTCATTTGGATGTTTTGCATGCATTTCACTAGGAAGACTAAGAGCTAAGACTTCCTTTTATTGCCATGGCCTTGAATGTCTTGATGTTGTTTTGCACCATGCCCTTGTGTTGACTTTTGCATATGATATTTTTCAGGCCCCCGCTTTATATAACGCAAGAAGGCAGCTGCAAGGACACGAGGATGTGAAAGAGCCAATGCAGCGCAACTTCACGTAGTGCAGAGGAGCCAATGCCAAAAAATCAAAATACATTGGCATGCAATTTGGACAAGAAAACTAGTATGTGGGTGTATTGGGTGTACCATTTGACCAAATGTCAACAAAATCAAGATACAGTTTGTTACACCAAGATGAAAATTCTCACATGCTCCAGGCAGTCATCTTAACATGGTATATTTATGTAATGTCTCTGATTGGAAAGTCAAATCAAGTACGCTCTCTGGAGACAAACGCATAGCAGCAAGAGTCATTGAAAAGTTAGAAATGTGTTTTAAAAAAGCTGATTAGTTCTGAGAAGTGACTGCTTTTTGTCTTGCCTCTCAGCCGATACATCCCTGTGATAAAAAATAGTGGTACAATGAAATTGCATATTTGCTTAGTGACATGATACATACTTGCAATGAGCACGGTGCCTGTGTTTACTATAAAAAGCAACAGCCCATGCTTGGTTAGGTTAGGCCCACTACAACATGCAGATGCTTGGTTAGGTTAGGCCCACTACAACATGCAGGCATGGGTGATTGGCGCTTTTTTTATGTCTGTGTCGTGAGGTTTATTGACATACGTATAGGTGCAGTGGCACGCAGTATGGCTAGTACAAAAAAAGGGGGGGACAGATATATGTAGCTCACTGTACACGACACAGGGCAAAGGAAATCCGTGTTCAGCAACTATATTAAATGCCATGTATGTAAATTTTACAACTCTACTCATTCGAAGCGTGCAGAGGTGCATATTGAAGAAAAGTTTTCCAGGGTACATAATTTAGTGCGTAATTTACACTAATTTTGCTCTAACCACGAGACATAATAATTTGAATATACTGCACGGAAAAACCTAGAGCGAATTAAATTGTGTGTCAGCTTCGTGTGTATACATATAGTCTTTCCTATGCGTTAGGTTTTTCGCGTAATGCATTACCAGTTGACAGCCTATCTTATCATGTGTACTCTGTTTACATTACAGTTGTTTATTAGTTTACTCATTTGTTTTGCAACTTATGAAATGCCGGTGTATATATATTTTCAACATTTGACATAACCCTGTATGTTTTGTAGGGACAACCCAGGACGTGCATTTCTCAGCACCCAGTCAACTGCCAGAAGTGACTCAAACACAGGCCACCAGTAAGTGGACATCAGTTGCAATTTCACATTGTGCAGTAGGCCACTGCCTTGTACCGAGGTTCTTTTTTTTAATGAGATGATGGTGTCGTTCTAATGTACATTTTGACCACAAAGGTGCGATCATGTCTCACAGAGGCATATATCGTTGCTATTCTCTGCGAGGGACGTGTTCTCGTGTTCGTGAAGCATTTGTGTTTGGCAGTATTGTCGCCCAATGAGTCGGATATAAACACTGTAACTCGCCACTGCCGGCAAGTAGTTGCGAGAAACGCATTATGACGCTGTGAAGTTATTTCAACAATTCGAAGGAAAGTTTTGCAGCAGGAAAAAAGGTTGCTATTCCAGGTAAACATGTCTTTTTCTCACAAGTTATTTAACCAAACTGTGGATGCGTGAAATTCGTGACTTATGAATCGATTTTAATTCATCCTTTAGTAATGCTTCTAAAAGAGACTAGAAATAGCAGGTGACTACCTCTCCAATCAGCAGATCATACACTTACAGTCATAAGTGGTAGTTCCATGCAGTCTCGCACTCTATATAACCTTTCCTTTCAGCAGCATTGGAACTGGTGGCTGCGTTTTCAGAAGGAGGAGTGCACTTGGTACTGTATATGTATGTGTGAATTCGGTTTTTTTTTGTATGTGTCGGCTCACTGACACAAACAGTGCAAAAATCAGTTGTACCATGAGGCTGACGACGCCTTCTGCTGCTAGAAATGCGGCACTTCATATTTTATAGTACTGCATGACATTTAAACCAAAGCTAGCACACAAAATGATCAAGAAAACTAACCGCTGTTGTAGCTGTTTTCCTCAAAGAAAACTTGTCCTTTATGGGCTGTGTTAATCTGAGCTCCACCAATGTTTCAGTAGTATTATCCCTTAGTGAGTGAGAGATTGGGGGCAATTAATCATGTTAGTGTTTAAATGGTGTCCTAATTATGTGTATTTGTTCCAACAAAGTTGTCTAGATTACTTTATTGTGTAGTGTAAAGCTTATGAAACCATCAGCAACTACTGAGTTGCTAACATGCATATGCGTTTGTCACTATGCAGGTGGCACTCGGCTGTACCACTGCAGTGCTGCGGAAATTGCCAGCACCAGCGGCTTTGCAACAGCTGTTTCACAGCATGTCGGTATGTGCTAATTTATAGTTATGTTGGGACGGGCTAGTATTATGGACCACTGCTACTCTGTATTGTGACAGATCCATATAATAAGTGATGTAATGGGCACAGCGAAAACCTGTGAATGTTTTACTATGGTACATAAAAAGGCTCTCCTTTTCGTCACTGGAGCAGGGGAGAAGAGCATGCAGGCACTCCTGAATGTACATATGTATATTTCAAAACATGAGAGAGACATATATATGTATACACACATACAATTAAACTAAAGGCAGGGACATTCTATCTTTCGTCTTGAATTTACTTGTACAGTGCAAAATTACAACACAGACCACAGAGAAGCCCGCATGTTAACATGTTTGATACACACAATAATTGAACAGATTTGATACTTCAGGTGCGCTATTTTACGCAAGGGGGAGGGAAAGGGGAGAAAACCAGAAAAAAGAGTGAAGTGGAAAAGAAAAGAATCGTGCCAAAAAGCATGAGAAACATCGTGCAGCCAGGATCGCCAGCAGGACATCTAAAAAGCACTCTGATAAAATTACATACAGGGCAACTGTACGTATTGTTTGTTTCAATCAACTCAGATCACATGCAGCCATTACTGCAATCAAGTTGTTTCCTTATGTCATATGAGGGAGTGATGTGGGCCCAAAAAACTGTTTAGAGCTGAAGGATTATGTTCCATGCTAGCCTCATTACCTGCTTTTCTATCATTGTTATCAGCTGCTTATGTTAGGGACAAAAAGTAAGAGTATGAGCTTTTTCCTGATTCGCCATTCCAAACAACATGTCTTTGTGACTGTGTACATGCAGATGATCCATAGATGAAAAATATTCAGTACAGTAGAATCTCATTACAAGATACACTTGGTTGTAATAGACATGTGAAAATGGTTTGGTTGGTTTTCCGATGTTTGCCACGTTAACAACACTGTACACAAGAGACACCTTTGTTACTAATGACTTTTTAAGTATTCACTACTTCGAAGGGACACAACCCAGACACATTCACTTCATGCACCTTGTGTGCTACGAAGAGCGTAAAGATCACGCAATCCTCACACAAGTCAATTGCGCATGTCTCTTTAAGCATGAACTAGAAAAGGAGGGCAACGTCGACAGTGCAGGGCAGAAAGTGTCGGCAGTTGAAGCTGACGAGCGTCTAAGAGCACCTCAAAGGTACTGCGAGCAATAAGGCTTGCAAAGTGGAGTGTTTAACTTCCAGAAGTTAGGAAGGAAGCTAACACAATCTACAGTCACTAAAAAGCTGTGAATGTCTTCTTTAAAGGGTCCTAAACCACCGAGGTTGAAATTTAGTTGCGGTGTTGCAGTTGTACATGTTAAGGCAACGAACACGTAGCCACGATAATTTTTCGAAACGGTGCAGTAATAGGGGAGCTACATGTGTTTAATTATCGAAAAGTAGTCCCCGCTCATTTTACTCTTTCATCTGGTGCACGCCATCTGGACAGTATCATCTTTTCCTCGCCTAGTACACCTCCAAATGTTACGGGACAGGCCATCACCAACGAGCTCTGTTGCTGCCGCACAGGCCCGTCGTCCTGCGAGGGGTGGCGCTAATGACCTCGCCAATACAATGGAACTGCATGGTGACTCTAGTTGAAGAGCCTCATAGGGAGACCCTTCCGTTGGCGTTTCTGTTCTTTGCCCCCGTTGGCTGCCCACAATGGCATCGCGAGCAACGCGACGAGGAAGGGGGAGTGTGTATTTGCTTGCAGGCCTTGCCGGCAGTCGTACACTTTCGTTCGACCAATCGACAGCACCAGAAACTGGTGACATCATCAGAGACAGCCTGGTGATGTCAGGACAAACTGGGGGGTGCAGGATAGGCCCAGAGAGGCGCACGGGGTCGTTTTCTTCATATTGTGGTGCTCCCACAGTGCGTAGCACTGTGGCGTTTGGCATTGTCGATTGTGACGGCATTCTGATTTTGATGCGCTTGTTTACTTTAAATGTTCAAAAGATGTCGAGAAGCGATTTAGGGCCCTTTAAGCCACCCTGAGCAATTATTCCTTCAGATATATCTAAACATACCTTAGCGATGATGCATAATAAAGTGATCTAGTCTGGCTCCTCAGTGTTTTAAAATTTTTGGTTTCGAGAGACATGTTTCCCGTGCCTCTCGATTATCTCTTCTAATGAGGCTTAACTGTAATGTACACACACAATTGTGTAACTCCTCCAAGTATTATTCATTAAGCCTGGTCACTGATGTGCAAAGCTTGTGGTTAAGTTTTGATGTCCGTACTTTCTAGAGCTATGTTTATTAATTCAGGCTGTTCTTATTGTTTCTTCGATGCAGGATACAATGCCTACGAAATTATTGGCCCTGATGACGATAGCCCTCAAGGGGCAAACGACATCTCTGTTGCAGAAGTGAGACCGATACCACCTGAAGTTACCATGACAGGTGACATGGTAGCAATAGATACAGAGACGGCCATGTCTACTGCAGCTGCAACAGTGTACGAGGCAAGCAGCAGTGTGTCAGCATCAGCAGCAGTGTCAGAAGGAACCGCACCAGGCCTGGTAGAGCAACATGTGTGCTATCACTGTGACTTTTTTTGTAGTGCATACAACTCATTTGCTCAACATAGAAAACCATTTCACCACGACTGTGAGCCAGTGTTCTTGTGCAGCAAGTGCAAGACTAAGTTAGGTGTTATAACACAGTACAAGCATCACTTTAAGATATGCAAACATATTACAGTTGTTGCCTCACAGTTGTTGCCTCCCCAGCCAGCCCACATAGCGACAACAATGTGGAACACATGGTGGGACACACCTCTTCCCCATTAGAAGATAGTAGAGACTGTCAGTGTTGTTGCTAGATTAACTGGCCTTTGTAGGCAACTAGAAGGACAACACAGGTGTCATAAGATTGTTGTTGATGTTGTTGTTGAAGAGGTAAAAAAGAAGTTTGATGCAGCTGAAGTGCCAACTGATATTGAGCAAATCAAAAGAACCACCTGAGAAAGCAGCACTATCGAAATTTGGGTATCTATGTGCCACCAACTCTGGTAAGGATGGCATAGGACAGAAGTGTGATGAAAATCACACAGACACTGCTGTTCCATCACTGGTCACAGTGAGCAGTGACTTGTAGGGCAAGAGTCAACTGAAACGAACATTATGGCATAGTGTCATGCTCCCATGTCACCACTTTCCATGTTATTCTGCATGATACAGCTCAACCTCCAGAAACGAGACGGCAACTTGTCTGTAAAAAGCTTTCACAAAAAATTATTCATAACACTATTAACACAGCAGTACCTTCTTTTTTTGTGGGTTTGAGGTTCCCGGGTATCCATTATTGGAAAAATTGCGGAAAAAAAGAATATGTGTCGTACTTACACCTTTTTAACAAGTACGAAAGGAAAAGAACTTTTCTAGTCATGGATCTTCATCATACTATCAAGTTTTTAAATGCTTTTTATAATTATTATTACCAGTTACATCTGAGTGCATTGTATGCATTTAGCAGGTGTAAAATCAGGTCAGTTGGATCAGATGCCTTATCTGCAAGAGAGCCCTATATTCAAGAAATTTGAAATAAAATAGGTACGTTAGAGACGCAGTCTTTTAGCACTTTATTGCGTGTGGTTTAAGCATTGCTCAATACTTTTGTGGATGGCAGTTTCAACCGGCACAGCACTGCACTTTGTCACGGTCACGCGTCTTCAAAGCGATGTTTACCATTTGTGTTGATCTGTTTGTGTATTCATAGAGCAAGTTTTTAATTTTTTCCGCATTCTTGTGCTTGCACTAAGCTTGTATAAGGCAGTTACAAAATGTGCGTCACTATAACGAACTGTTCTGTTGGGCTTACACTTGCAAATAATAGTGTTCAGATGGCCGCACTTCTTTGTAAGTGCACCGATAGCTTTGTGTATGTTCTCATGTTTGTATAAAGCTTATATAAGCTAGTTACAAAATGTATGTCACTAAGCATTGTGATATTCTTTAAAGAACTGCTTGGTTGGTTTTACACTTGTGAATTAGTATTGAGGCAGTGGCATTTCCATGTAGGCCCACTGCTAGCTTTCTGTGTGCTCACGTGTTTGTATTAAGCTTTTACAAGGGTGTTACAGCATGTACGTCACTAAGCGCTGTGATATTTTTAAAGAACTGCTTTGTTGGTTTTACACCTGTGAGTAATAGTACTCAGGTGGCACTAGTCATGTGTAGGTACACAGGGACCATTTGTATACATTATGCTCATGTAAAGCAGTTACAAAGTGTGTCACTAATCATTGTGATATTTGTTGAAGAATTGTTGTGATGGTTTTACACATGTGAATAATAGTGGTCAGGACACAGTACTTGCGATGTATAGTTGAATTTATACAGTGGCAAGACATGGGCTGTATACGTACCAAAAGAAATGTATGTCATTATATTGTTGTGATTATTACTGTTTGGATTTTATTAAACTCTAATAAAATTGTTTCTTGTATCTATTGAGGTATGGCAATTTGTCATGCAAGCAAACTGAGGACCTGAACTCGTGCATACAAATAAACAGCTAATTTAAGAGTATACTGCTCATATTCTGCGGAACCAGTTTAACAAATCTTGTACTACAATGCTGGAAAAATGACAGAGCTGACAGGGATGTACAGAAAGAGTTCTGCACTGGCTGAAAGAGTTCTGCACTGGCTGAAGGACTGCCCCACACTGGAGTTGGTAATGTTGCGTTTATTGGAGTAGAACGGGAAATGCACTTCTATTGAAAACGTGACAGTCAATGCAGAAACATAAGGCAGACGAGCAGGTGCACATTTATTTCAGGGCCCTCCATGCCTACTACTGCATTTCTAGTCTTCCTGTGCTCTTCGTATAAGCCACTGTTCAGCCAAGGTTTTTACTCCATGACAGTTGTTCTACTGGGTTCGTAGCAATATTGAAGCAAAAAATTCAATGGTTTTCAAGAACTTTCGAGGCCCCGACACAGTAACTTCAAGGACCTCGTGCGATTTTTTTAGTAGTTTGGTCTAGCAATAACTCGTTCAACAACATCGTTAACTTTAATGCAAACAAAAGAAAACAAAACAAATCGCATTTCACTGATTTCAAACATTTGAAGGACTGCTAATTTGCCTTTCACCGCCCATCACTAAACGCACACGAGGAAGCATTTCAATAACGCGCTCAAAGTTTTTCTGCAATAGCACAATTAACTACTTGGACCTGCAACATTTGCAGTTTTTGAATACTGTTTGGTTTGACAGTGTATGTGATGTCATCTGTTGCCTCAGCTTTTCACCATCAAATAAGCAATAGTCATTTCTAATTTCCTTTTATTGTGTCTGTAGCTCTCGATTTACGCATCACGGCTTTCCTTTGAATGCCACAACTGTTGAGCTTCCGGCTTCTTCTCCTCCAAGTACATTTGTCGCCGGTTCCATGTGTCTAAAACTGGTATCTGCAGCTCCTTTGTAATTTCAACTTTAAGGACGTCGCTTTCCTTCTATTACCTCCACAGACAGTTCTCTGTGACATGCGAAGAGTGTCACAGAAGGAAAAAAAAACGCTTGGCAATGTCTGCTAAGTCTAGCCAAGTGTACAAATTTAAGGACTTTCCAGTACTTCTAAACATTCCAGGGTTTTCAATGCCTTGAAAATGGCATTTTAGAAATAAAGGGTTTTCAAGGATCGCTACAAACCCTGGATTCTAGCACCTAAATAATTTGACAAGCTTATTTTGGCATGGAGTTCGGAAATTCATGCTTTTTAGCTAACGCTGCACTATCTCTGTACATTGAAGCCACGAGAGCGCAACCATTTTGGAGTAAAGAAAAATACTGAATGCTTTTAATACCACTCTTTTTCTATGGAGCTTCGTATTGCCTAGTTAAGTTTACGAATGTGCCTGGTTTTGGTGGGCGTTTTTTCGACATTTTCTGGGAGAAGTAGATGACTAACCCCCATATTCAGAAATGTATCTTAATACAAAGCTTATGCTTGACTTATATAAACGACGCCTGGTGCGAACGTCCCCCAGACGCTCACTGCCTTTCTTTTGGTGCGTTCACGACTTTCGTCATTTAGATCAAGTCAAGCATGGGCTTCAAGTTATGATGCATTTCTGAATATGGGGGTAAGCGTGCGCAATTCCGGGCAACGCATTGTGCCATTGACACTGAGAGGAAACGGGGCAAACAAAGTTAACGCCCTATGCTCCTAATCTTTCGCGTACCTGTGGTGTTCGTGCATCGTGGAAGAAGAAACAGCGCAAACACCAGGACGAAAAAAAGCATCAACCACACCAGCGCTTCGTGGTGTGGTCCATGTTTTTGCGTCGTCCTTGTGTTGCGCTGTTTCTTCTTCTAAAATGCTCAACCAACTAGCCGGCAAGTCCATCCTGTGCATATATATTGAACACACGTATGAGTGTAGATGGTGTTCGAAGCTTTTAGAACGAGCACTGCCACAGGATACGAGCAGTGCACGCGTAACAAGTGGACACATTAGTCATTTAAACATGCGTGCCAATGCATGTGACGCGGCTATCGGCATAAGCAGTCTCCAAATGCTGGAATGCATGCTCTTCAAAACGCTAACGATCCGCTGCTAATGCAGGACAACAGCTCACAGCGGACTGAACCAAACTCTAAACTAATGCACTTGAAAAGAACGCCTATACACGGCAGCGTGAGGCACGTCGAAATGCCTAGTACTGGCGTCGCGGTTGACCACATACGAATGGAACTGGCGGAAAAAATAAACAGAAATGCTCACCAGTATACGCGCGAATTAAATTCACATACGTGGATGGTTGGCACGATACTTTGTATCCGCGTATTTTCGGAGAACATAAAATGCATGGACTGGAAAAGCACTCGATGGTGAGCTGAACGGCACATTTGTTATTTTTCTGGGGTGACGGCAAGCCGTGAATAGTTCTCACGTTGTCGTCTACGTTGTATTCCTTCGTTAGTCGTAGCAAGGAATGGAAATGATGCAAACGCAAACGTATTCCAGTACACAACAGCACAGCACACTGCAGAGAAACTCCACCCACCGCAGCAGATTCCTCAAATACATTTGTTATATACATAACCTCTAAAAGAACACGACTGGGCGTGGTGTCTCTGTGGTGTAATGGCTAGGATGTGTGCTTTGAATTGTATAGATGCGAGTGTACGCGGGTTCAAATCCACGTGATGTATAGAGCAATGTGGTTCTTCATAAGTATGTGATTCCCTTGACTATTGTGTTCTAATTAGACTATGTGACTCCTGATTGTGAAAGTTGCGAAGATAATTGCGGATTAAATGTTTAATTAGCTTTTTTTTCTCCACAGTGGCGTTCGGGGCGCATACGCATAGGCCGATTCCGAGCAGTCACACCTCATGGTAGGCAGCAAATAGCCAGGAAAAATGACTTTAAAATCCTGCATAACTTTGCTCACGCCTATTCTGAAGGCCACTTGGAATTGGGCCACTGACTCTGAGGAGCCGCCTAGGGAACGGTATATCAACGGCCCTAATTTGATCTGATTTCCTGCCTGCATGCGTGGCCAAGACTTCGCTAAGAGGGTATAGGGAAGAGTACTAGCACTCTGTTTGAGGTGGTAGAAGTATTCGGTCTGGTGGAGTGCCATTACCCCTACGGTGAGAGCATAAGCTTTCTGCGGAAGAGTACTAGCACTCCCTGTGGGAAGAGTATTATCACTGCGGAAGGGTACTAGCAATCCCTTGCGGTGGAGTAACAAAACTCTGTCAACAGGAGTTGACCTACTCTCTCTCAAAGAGGGTCGATCTACTCTCGAAAAGAGAGTGAAATATGGGACAAGCCGCTACTCGCTCAAAGAGAGTGCCCGGCACTCTCTTTGTTTTTAGAGTGTAGGTCGTCGAAGTGGCAGCAGCTGTAGGAGCCGGCGGAGTCGAGTTGTCGTCGCCGGGAGCCATGAAGGCAGGCTCGACGTACCTTCCACTGCGAGGCTCCGTGACGAGGTACAGGAAACGTCCACCTCCACGAGATATGTTACGTAGGAAGACGCCCACGAAAAGCTATAGACAAGTATATTTACAAGGCAATACGCCGCACTTAGCCAAGAAGCATCAGCCCGCGCTAGCCTCTAATCGTCGTCGTCGTCTTCACCCTGCTCGCCTCTTTGTCATCGCAAATACTGTTCCGTAGTAATATGATTTAGTCGAAAACGCTAAACATGGAAGAAACAACTTCGTCAGCAACACTTTGGCGCAATTTACTACGTCTGAACCCCCAAAAATTTTGACGCCACATAAGTGAAACTAATGAAGATAAACATAAATATAAAACATAAATTATAAGTAAATGACTGAATTATATACGAACCAAGGGAAATCGCAGAAATTTTTTATCCGTATTTTCACACTATTACCTGAGCTAGACGAATACGATTATCAAGGATCTCTGGCGACAGCTGAAAAAACAGTAGTTATTACTCGTGAAGGTATCACTGCTATGGTTCTTAATCTGAATATTAAAATGTCAGCAGGCTCTGACGGCATTGCAAACGCATTTCTTAGACGCTACGCAGAGCATAATTCTCGATTTTTTACGATCCTGTTTAGCCTTTCAGTAACTACAAGTGTCATCCCAAGTGAATGGCGCATTGCTCGTGTTACACCCATCCCCAAGAAGGTGACCGGCTTTCTGTAAATAATTGCCGCCGTCTCGGTCATAAGCACTTGTTGCAAGCTGTTGGAACATGCTGTTGCATGTAGCATTCACGAGTTTTTTGTTGAGCGTAAAGTGCTATCATCACATCAACATGGCTTCAGAAAAGCTATGTCCATAGTCACTCAGCTGGTTTGAACTATGCATGAGATCTTGGGTGTACTTAACATCACTGGAGAGGTTGATATTCTGTTCCTTGGACTTTTTGAAGGCCTTCGATAAAGTGGCACACGGTAAGCTATTGTATAAATTAGAATGCCTCGGCCTTCCTACCTTCATTGTCTGACGGATTAGCGCGAATCTTTCAAATAGAATCCAATTTGCAAAAATTTTAAATCTACACATCTTCCGTGCTGCCTGTTACCTCGGGAGTACCACAGGGCAGTGTTTAGGCCCGTTACTGTTTCTTATTTATGTCAATTTATTTGTGTAAATTACGTAGTTCTTGGTGCAGTATCTATGCGGTTATTTGCCGATGACGGCGTCGTATTCGAAGATATTTCCTCTGTTAATGATCACATCTTGCTACAAAACAGTATCTGTGCAATTGGAGATTGGTGCAATCTTCGGCAAATGGTAATAAACTAAGAAAAAACAGTACTACTCCACGTTACTAGAAAAAAAGCTAGTTAGCGTATTTACGTACTCAATTCATAACAATCCCATTTCAGAAGTTGACAAGTTCAAATATCTTGGCATTACGCCAACAAAGAAGTTCACGTGCTCTGAACATATATCGGATATCTGTGTAGCCAGCCTCAGAAAACTATGGTTCCTCAAAAGGAAATTGAAAAACGCACCAATTTGTAGAAAACTTCTAGCTTACAACTCTTGCATAAGGTCAAAACTGTAGTATGCTTCCGTCGTATGGGATTCGCATTACAAGAAAGATAATGTGCAACTTAAAAAATTTCAAAGGAAAGCAGTTAAATTTATTTTTCGTAAGTACGAATGCCTATATTCCCCTTCAGGTTTAATGAAACTCTATAATACACCAACGTTGGAAGCCTGTAGAAAAGTTAGTCGCCTATCATTTTTTTTCACAACTGCCTTTCCGGAAAAATTAAACTAGCTCTCCCAAAATCTGTTGGGCGTCTTAGTAGGACAACGCGACAAAATCATGATCAACTTTGCTCGCACAAACGCATTTCAATATAGTTTAATCCTGCTCACAGTCGCGGTATGTAATTCTTTGCCACCTAGCATATCTACAACTTATGACTTTGTTAGGAAAATTCAGTGCCATATTTTGAATTCCTAGCCTTACTAGTTATTTTACGCATCTGGTCAATTTGTTAAGCATTCCTACTGCATGTGAATTGTGCTTTTCTCTTTTAATGACCACATTTGTCAAACAAATTTCATGACACATTGTCTTGCGTTTATAATATGTATTGGCGTCCTGTGTTATTCCCTTGCATTGTTTGATTATGAACTTCTGTATTGTGTATGAAACCCCTCCTGCTCTAGCGAAATCAATTGCTTGCAGTATTTCAAATAAACGTGGCAGGAAGTGTCATACGACCAGCGCCATATTAGTTATGCATTTATTTACACAGTACTGCAGGCCAGTAACTTGGCCCTAGCAGGAGGGGCTACATAATATACATACAACGTAATGAAGATTAACAACAACCAAAATCAAGTAAACACGAAGGTCATAGCAATGTTCAATCATCGAAGTTCACAATGTGAGACTCGAGTACCTTCATAAAGTCGGCCGATTCAAAAATGTTTCGGGGCCAAGAATTCCATTCAGACACTGTTCGGGGGAAAAAGTGTGCGTCGGTTCCAGCGAAAATTGGCGATAAAGAGCATTCATGGCTATGTCTAGTTGTCCTTGTAGTTAAACGTTTTATGCAATTGGGAAGTATTAACTAAGTTTTTCCCAGCAAGGCAATTGTGAAGAAACCCAAGACGACTCATTTACCGGCCAGCCTCGAGAGTCGACAAATTGCACTCCTGAATCACTACGGAGGGCGAATCGTGCCTTCTGTATCTATCAAAAATAAATCTTGTGGCCTTTCTTTGGACTATTTCGAGTTGCAAAACACAATTCTAACAATGGGGATCCCAAGCTTCAGCAGCATACTCTAGTTTTGACTGAATACATCTATTGTAAGCTAACATTTTGGTACTAACTGGAACATGTTTAAGCGTTTTTTTTTAAGGAACCACAGCTTCCACAGGGCTGATGAAGAAATGTAGAATATATGCGCTGACCAAGCAAGCTTATTATTTAGAGTCACGCCTAAGTACTTATATTGGGAAACTTCTAATACAGGTTGGTTATGGAGTTGATAAGAAAACGAACTAGTAAATTTTTTTTTCTTTGTGACACGTGAAAGTTGAGTTTCCTCCGAATTCACCCCAACGCATACACCAATCATCGATTGCCAAAAGACTTTTTATTGCAACAAGAAATGATCATTTGTGGGTGATATTTTCTTAAAAGCAGCCCAATCGTAAACAAACATTCTTATGGATACATCATGAGGCACTACGTCCACCAAATCATTAACATAAAGAAGAAACAGTAGCGGACCTAAAACACTCCCCTGTGGAACGCCCGAGGGAACAGGCAGCGCACCAGATGGACTATGATCAATTTCCACAAACTGCTTTCTGTCGGCTAGATACGAGGCAATCCATAGAATAATGTCGAAAGGTAACCCTATACACTCCAACTTATAAGATAATTTTCCATGAGGCACTCTATCGAAGGATTTCGATAAGTCTAAAAACAGGAAGTCAATTTGACCGGACTGGTCAAGTACATTTGATATTTCGTGTACCGTCGAAGTAAGCTGTGTGGTTGTAGATAGACCGTTTAGAAATCCGTGCTGATTGGGAGACAAAATATTGTCTTTATTATTGAATTGCTGAATAAAACTCACGATTATGTGTTCCGAAAGCTTGCAACAACTCCTAGTAACAGAAACAGGACGGTAACCTTTAGGAAGTAGCCGGTCACTGGCTTTATGGACAAGCGCCACATCGGCTATACGCCAGTCAGCTGGTACAACACCAGAAGTTATTAAAAAGTTAAACATTGTGGTCAAAACATTTGAGATTTGTTGAGCGTAGCGCCTTAAAAATGCATTTGACAGTCCGTCAGGGCCAGGAGACTTCTTATTATCTAGCTTCAATGGCATGTCTAGAACCCCCTCACTAGTTATATCCAACTCATTTTCTATTACAGGAGAAACATTCGGCAGGTTATATTCATGCATTGAAAAAACAGATTGAAAGTACTGAATAAACATCTCTGCAATAGAAGTTGGGTCATTCAGAATTTTATCATCAACTTTGACTTTCTTAATCTCCTTTTTACTTTGACTGAGGTAGCGCCGGATGTTTCTAGCGTCACTTTCTGTGAAGTCGGCAATAGTGTTGTTAAAAAAGCTGCTTCTTGCTTGTTTTACTGTACTACGCAGATCATGATTTAGCTGCACAAATTGTGGAGTGAATGTTTTCTACTTCTTTCTCAGGCGTTTAATTTTTCTTTTGATTCGTACTATCTCCCGACTAACCCAGGGTTTCTTTACGGTGCTTTTGTAGTATTTTTAACGGTATGAAATGTTGAATGCAGAACTTAAGTGCAGAATAAAACTGTTGCCACAAACATTCAACGTTGTTGGTGCTAACGACAAGACGCTCTTCATAATAATTATTACGGCTGTGTCATCGGCTCTATTACGATCTGTTACTGTAGCTGGTGAAATGTTTCCTTTTTCATCTCCGGAAACGTCATCATCATCATCATCAGCCTGGTTACGCCCACTCCAGGGCAAAGGCCTCTCCCATACTTCTCCAACCACTCCGGTCATGTACTAATTGTGGCCATGTTGATCCTCCAAACTTCCTAATCTCATCTGCCCACCTAACTTTCTGTCGCCCCCTGCTACGCTTCCCTTCCCTCGGAATCCAGTCCGTAACCCTTAATGACAATCGGTTATCTTCCCTCCTCATTACATGTCCTGCCCATGCCCATTTCTTTTTCTTGATTTCAACTAAGATGTCATTAACGCGCGTTCGTTCCCTCACCCAATCTGCTCTTTTCTTATCCCTTAACGTTACACCTATCATTCTTTCCATAGCTCGTTGCATCGTCCTCAATTTAAGTAGAACCCTTTTCCTAAGCCTCCAGGTTTCTGCCCCGTGCGTGAGTACTAGTAAGACACTGCTGATATACACTTTTCTCTTGAGGGATAATGGCAACCTGCTGTTCATGATCTGCGAATGCCTGCTAAACGCACCCCAGCCCATTCTTCTTCTTCTGATTATTTCACTCTCATGATCCGGATCAGCAGTCACTACCTGCCCTAAGTAGATGTATTCCCTTACCATTTCCAGTGCCTCGCTACCTGTCGTAAACTGCTGTTCCCTTCCGAGACTGTTAAACATTAGTTTTCTGCAGATTGATTTTTAGTCCCACCCTTGTGCTCTGCCTCTCCAGGTCAGTGAGCATGCACTGCAGTTGGTCCCCTGAGTTACTAAGCAAGACAATATCATCAGCGAAGCGCAAGTTACTAAGGTATTCTCCATTTACTCTTATCCCCAATTCTTCCCAATCCAGGTCTCTGAATACCTCCTGTAAACACGCTGTGAATAGCATTGGAGAGATCGTGTCTCCCTGGCTGACGCCTTTCTTTGGTTTCTTTATGGAGGACTACAGTGGCTGTGGAGCCGCTATAGATATCTTTCAGTATTTTTACATACGGCTCGTCTACACCCTGATTCCGCAATGCCTCCATGACTGCTGAGGTTTCGACTGAATCAAACGCTTTCTCGTAATCAATGAAAGCTATATATAATGGTTGGTTATTATTCCGCACATTTCTCTATCACCTGATGGATAGTGTGAATATGATCTATTGTTGAGTAGCCTTTACGGAATCCTGCCTGGTCCTTTGGTTGTTGGAAGTCTAAGGTGTTCCTGATTCTATTTGCAATTACCGTATACCGTTACCGTATACGTAGTCCAGCAGATATATATCAGGTTATGGTCAGAAATTGTAGGTTCAATCTGTACTGTTCTCGAGGTAAATTTTTCAGAAATAAATAGGAGATCCAGAATTGCATTTCCAAGGGTGTAAGCTCTCACAATCTGATCAAGATTAAAAGTAAGCATTAGATCAATTAGAGCGTCAGCTACTACAGAATATCCGTACTGCATGTTATTCCAATCAATGGGTGGCAGGTTAAAATCTCCGGTTATAATTAGGATTTGTTTAGGAATTTTAGCAGGTAATCGTATAGCCTGCTGAAAAACAAGTCATCAGAGAAGCAACCTGAGAACCATATGAAAAGCAACCTGCAGGCGTGGCTTAGGGTTGCTGTTATTTATCTGATCGTTACAGCCAAAAATATGAGCGTTGCCCTTTTAAATTATTTCAAGTTTGCTACAGACAACGTGCGTTAAGAGTAGGAGGCAGAGACAAGAGAAGAAGGGGTCGGGGAGGAGGGTCAGTGACTCGCTGAGCAGCCGCAATCGGTGCCGGAAAGCCGAGTGAGGCCACTGCCTGTAAATTACCTCGGTGGTTAATTTGCAGAATACTACCAGCAAGCTAACGGGTGCATGGCTCTTTATTTCGTTAGCGTATCCTTTCCTCTGCATTAGTATAATTTTGACAGGTCAGTGTAGCCTCTGTCACCCTTACGATATTATCAATATTGTCATGGACATTATTCTGCTTTTCGTGTACTGCATACATCGCGCTCTTTAGAAAGCCAAGTTACCTTCTCACTGATTTCATGCTGACCCAATTTTCTTGCTACTTCCTCAATTTTCTCAGTGCTATTATTTCGAACTACGGCATCGATTCTACGAACACTATAGGGAGATGCTGGAAAGTAGAAAGTGGACCTGGAAAAGCCCTAATTGTGAAACAGGAAATGAAATTGATTTCATACTTTCTGCCGATCCCAGCATAGTGCAGGATGTAGAAGTTATAGGTAGGGTAATGTGCATTGATCATAGCTTTGTGGGGGCTAGGATTCCCCTCAATTTGAACAGAGAAAATGTAAAACTGGTAAAGAAGAAACAGGTCAAGTTAGAGGTTTTAAAGGTAAAAAGTATACAAATTCAGGCTGCTACTCCCATACAAATCTGCAGCCTTACAACAGAGAGAGGGGGCAAGGCACCAAGGCAACCACTAGAAAAGCTCTCCCAAGTAACACAGGACATAAAAAAGAAATGACCAAGAATGAGTGTCCAACTCAAGAGATAAGATAGGATTCGCGGAACTGTCAAAAGTGATCAAGAAGCGGAAAATAAGGGATATTCGAAATTATAGCGTGAGAAACACTGAAGAAGCCGTAACTATTGAACGCAGCCTGAAATCATCGAGAAGGAAACTTGGCATAGGACAAACCAAGATGTATGCAGTGAAAGACAAGCAGGGTAATATCATCACCAATCTCCAGGGTATATTAAAAGCAGTCGAATAATTCTGTACTGATCTGTACAGTACCCAGAAGACTCAGGAGTCCTCCATTCGAAACAATGATAAAAAGGGTATGGAAACTTCTCCTATAACTAGAGAGGATGTCAGTAGGGCCTTTCAAGACACGAAATGGGTAAAAGCGGCAGGATAATATGGAATAAAAGTAGATGTATTCAAACATGGAGGAGACATAGGGCTAGAAAAACTGGCGGCTCTCAATACAAAGTGTCTATCGACTTCAAGAATCCCACAAAACTACCACAATGCAAACATTATACTAATCCACAAAAAGGGAGACGTTAATGAATAGAAAAATTATAGCTTACTCCTAGTATTATATAACGTATTTACCCAAATAATCATCAATAGAATAAGGTCAACACTGGACTTTAGTAAACCAAGGGAACTGGCTGGCTTCAGGAAGGGATATTCTACAATGGATCACATCCATGTCATTAATCAGGTTATCGATAAATCCGCAGAATACCGAAAGCCTTTCTATATGGCTTTCATAGTTTACGAAAAAGCACTTGGTTCAGTAGAAATACCAGCAGTCACAGAAGCATTGCGTAATCAAGGAGTACAGACAGCTTACGTAAATACCCTGGAAATCATCTACGGAGATTGCACAGCCACCTTATTTCTACACAAGTAGGAAGATACCTATAAAGAAAGGAGTCAGACAAGGAGACACAATCTCTCCAATGCTATTCACTGAATGCTTGGAAGAAGTATTGAAGCTATTAAACTGGGAAGGCTTCGCAGTCAATATCGACGGCGCATATCTCAGCAACCTTCGGTTTGCGAATGACATTGTTCTATTCAGCAACAATGCAGACGAGTTACAACAAATGATTGAGGACCTTAGCAGAGAGAGTGTAAGGGCTCATTCACACCGGCGACTGACAGTGGTCGCGCGACCAAGTTGGTCGCAAAGCGACCAGTCGCAAATGGTCGCAAACGGTCGCCTTTCTTGAAAAGCGACCGTTTTGGGCCAGTCGCTCTCTGCGCGATTTTTCAGTCGCGCGACCGTGGTCGCAAAACTGATAAACCAATCAGCGGCGCACCGGAAGTGATCTTTCATGTGTCTACATCCGGCCTCCTCCGGCGTCGCGTTCAAATTCCGCGTAGATTCCGAGAGTTCTCGCTGAGAACGATAATCTCCGGGATTGCGACTTGCGGGTCACGCTAAGCCGGGCTTGACGGTGTGAACATCAGTCGCCTTCGGTCGCTTTTTGATTGCGAGTCGCAAATGGTCGCGCGACCTCCTCAAGTCGCCGGTGTGAATGTGCCCTAAGAGTGGGATTGAAGATTAATATGCAGAAGGCAATGATAATGATAAATATCCGGGCATACGAACAAAAGTTCAGGATCGCCAGTCGGCCTCTAGATTCTGTGAAGGAGTACGTTTACCTAGGTCAATTAATCACAGGGAGCCCTGATCATATGAAGGAAATTAGTAGAAGACTAAAGATGGGTTGGATCGCACATGGCAGACATTGTCAGCTCCTGACTATAACCTTACAATTATCATTGAAAAGGAAGGTGTACAACGAATGCATTTTGCTAGTGCTGACATATGGGGCAGAGACCTGGAGACTGACAAAGAAGCTTGAGAACAAGTTAAGGACCACGCAAAGAGCAATAGAACGAAGATTCCTAGGCATAACGTTAAGAGACAGAAAGAGGGCTGTTTGGGTGAGAGAGCAAACGGGTATAGAATTTATTCTAATTGAAATCAAGAGAAAAGAATGGAACTGGGCGGGTCATGTAATGCGTCGGTTAGATAACCGTTGAACCATTAGGGTTAGAGAACTGGTACCAAGAAAAGGAAAACGCAGTCGAGCTCCGTAGAACACTAGGTGGAGCGATGAAATTAGTGAGTCCGCGGGCGCTAGATGGAATTGGTTGGCGCAGGACAGGGGTAATGGGAGATCGCCTTCGTCCTGCAGTGGACATAAAACATGATGATGATGATGATGATTATGATGATGATGGGATGTTGCGCACTTCCCTGATTTGAGATACTCTAAGCATTGGCTTAATAAAAGGCGGATCACGTGTTTATATAGCGAAGACAAATGCCTACCGTACGCAAACTAGGAGTCAGCGAAAAACGAGTTGTTTTTTTCTCGATAATAATAGCATAAAGTCCTAAAGCAGAGGCATAAAAGATTCGCATTGGCTAGAGTTTACGATTACGCATTAGACACGTTTAGGTTACGCGTACGCTTCGCCATTAGCTATAGGTGTACCTTTAGGCAACGACTTGCTGCAATATTTGCGAAGAATGGTCATTTCGGGTTATGATTCATAAGGCTAGTGAGAAGATCGCTTCCAGATCCGACCGAAAAATGTTTGTGTCAAGGCCATGGCGCTGTCTGAGCTCGTCTGAGCCGTGGGCTGTTTCGGCTGTTCCGGTTGGTCCGCTCGAATACTACATGTTTTGTTTTGCCCTACGAATTCATGACACGGAACAAAGTTTCTTTACAAAGTTTCTTTACAACTGTGAGATAGTCCATCTTCCAACACTATATATTTCGCTCTCAGTTTCCATATTCTCGATCTTGCTTTTAACAAAGGCTCTCACAAAAGTGCTGTCGGATGATTTCTGATAGCGCTGCCCCTACATAAACGCAAACATGCACCAATATAAACTGTATCAATGATTTTCTAAACAAAATGAATATATTAACCCCTCTTCAACATGGTCTCAGGAAGGGTTGTTCCACTGTTACTCAATTGGTCTCAGTCATACGTACTTTCACAACTATTTTAGATAAACCCGGGCAAATTAGTGTTATTTTTTTACTGTAGGTTTAGTTCCTCACGCTAAACTTATTTTCAAACTTAAAATATTTGCCTTGCAAATTTTATTGTGGATTGGGTTTCCGCTTACCTATTTAATCGCACACAGTTCGTTAATATAAACGATTACTGCTCATCCAAACTTCCGGTTACATCAGGCGTTCCTCGCGGAAGTGTTTTAGGACCCTTGCTTTCTTTAATATATATTAATGACATTGGTAATCTTATCCCTTAACATGTCGAAATACGGCTACTCGTTGACGATAGTGTTATATTTAAGCAAATGGATAGCGTAGACGATCAGGTGCTTGGCACGAGGACTTGGCACGAGGACTTGCTTGCCGTGCCGGTCCGAACCGAACCGACGCCCACTACCATTCCGCGGAGCATGAAGATCACTTACTAACTTACAACGACATCACTAAATATTACTACTTGGGGCGTAGGCAATTCCCACTGCCAGACGTAAGATTGAACAGGGCTCAGGCAGTCACGCTACGTTTACTGCAAATCATGACGTACCCCACTCCGTATTTCACAAATAAAATTTACCCCGAAAGAGAAATTAAGCAAGAATGTAACGTGTGCGACGACATCATTGACATCAGACACATGCTGGCGGGCTGTCCCGCGACTAACGCCGACCCCGAAGAAAAATGGCTTTACTGGCACTAGATGATATCAAGCTCTTCTTATCAAGATCAACTACGGGCTGTCCAGAGGGTCCACGATGACGCCATAAGGCTCGGCCTGGCGGCGCCGACGTGGACGCGGCCAGCCTCGTCCTGAAAAGACCGGGCTTCAAGACACTAATAAAGTTTTGTGAATGAATGAAATAATTGCATGAATAATCTTTATCAGTGATGCAACCAAAGGGGTATGAAGCTAAACTCCGAAAAAAGAGTGCCTATGAATGTAACTAGAAAGAAAAATTACTTCTCGTTTCCTTATACGCTATCATCTCACCTACTCAAGAAAGTCAGCGAATATAAGTACCTTGACGTAGCAATAGCAAAGAATCCACGGTGGAATAACCACTGATCTAAAGTAGGTGCATCCGCCTTCTGTAAGTTATGCTTACTCAGATATAATCTTCGACAAGCCTCTCCATCCGTGAAGCTGTTGGCCTATAATTCAATCATTAGACCTGCCCTCGAATACGCATGTATTATTTGGGACCCACACTCTAAGAAAAACAATGGTGCTCTAGAAATGATTCAACGTAAATCCACTCGGTTTATCTTTTTTCGATACCACGTGACGCATTCCCCAACCTTTATGATGCAACAAAATGATATCCAGGAACTACGTCGCAAAATTCTGAGATTAAAGTTTCTTTTTCACTTGAAAAACAACCATCTCGGATTAGACCCTACTCCGTACATCCAACCTCTGATACCACAACTGACTCAATATCACCATGCTGAATCCATAACACCATTTAGAACACGCACTAACACATTCAAGTTTTCATTGTTTCCACGAACGATTACACATTGGAATGCTTTGCCGCAATGTATGCTTCAGAATAGTGGCTCATTCCACGCATTAACGTCATAATGTGAAGCGCTTTTCTTTTCTTTTCTTCATGCAAAGTACTGTCTTTCCTAAAGGTTGCAATGTTTACAATTGTTTTCACGGCTATGAGGTGCTCTTTGATGTGTCATGTTTATGCATATATTATTTTTCCCTCTCTTCATGATCTATTATGATTTCTGTTTGATGATTTAACCACTGCTTGTGTAAACATTTTTGATACCTCCCTCCCCCCCCCCCCCTTGCATGGGCCCTAGTTTGGGCCTGCAGTATATTGTAAATAAAATATAATAGAACTACGCTCCGACAGGCCCAGCGAGCAGCCATTGCTGTGACCGTGGGCCGGCGAGTCCTGTTTAACGAGCTTTTCTTGGAGCCAAGGCGGAAACGAATATTGCACGGCAGGAGGGCACGGATTCTTGCGGGGCGCCGAAAAGACAAATCCGTACCACGCGCCTCATTCTCATGTAGGCGTTCCGCTCGGGCGGTCGTGGCTTGGCACGCGCCCAAGAAACAAGCGGGGCGTCGAGGCCCCTGCTTCCACCACCGACGCACGTTCCGCATACTGCGAGGACGTCGTGCAACCAGATGCCACAAGACGTGCGATGTGCGCAGTGGGTTCACCTGCGAATGCTCTGCGGGTCCCCAGTTGGGTCGTATTGCCGTTTAATTTGTCACTCTCCTGTTAATGTGGCTGTCTGTCTATGGACGTCTGTGCGCGCCGAGCAGCATTCAAGGCGGCAGTGCCCGGTCTATGACTGTAGCTTGTCGGCAACTGTATTTCTTGATTGGCCATTATTGACGTCCAAAGCAATACGTACCCAGTTCTTAAGGGAATTAGCCGTCCTAGTCCTTGACGTAGAAGCTCTGCATGGCAGGCGCATGCGCATTGTGACACTTTATGCTCTGAACGTGCATTTACAAGCACGTGCACAAGTTCCGCGAAAGGTTGCATGGTAGGTGCTGTATAAACTTGGGACCCCGTAACTCCTGTAGGACTTGTAAAAGGGTCCCTACAAACGTAAGAGCGTGCAGGTTGAAAGCGCAGTGAAAAATATTTTCGACAGTACAACCATATTCCATCATCATTACTTGTGTGATACAAGCATGAAAGAGCAATGCTTAGTTTTGCAACTGATGAATTACTGTTTTGGCGTTATATCGGTCGGTAATTAATTGCGAAGCTGTGATGCAGCATATCAAAAAGAAAATGGGCCGTAATTAGGAAGAGCGTTCGGCACAGCTAGGGTTCTTGGCGTGATTGACTGCATTGTTTATGCAACAATAAAATGAGGAACTTTTATTGAAGGGCATAAAATAATTTTGTACATGATTTCTTAAAGCAAGACCAGAAGAAAGTAGTGAATTAAATGTTGTACAGGTAATATTTTAAGGATGGGGTACGCGAATCTAACTGAGCCTATTCTTTAGAGCTGGAGCATAGCCCGGGCACACTATTGCAACATGCTGGGCAATAAGGTGGTGGGTACACGCGAGTCGTAAATGGTAACTGCGTACCTAATATGCGAATGTACGAAGCAGACATAGAGAGTACGAAGTGTGTGCAAGGGAAAATTTCGCTTAATATCTGAAATGTTGGGATGTTCTTGTAGACAGTGAGTACAATTTTATGCATGTGTTTATGCCATTCTAGTGGCTGTCAAGGTAAACTCCTAAAAATTAGCGTTTTGCCAGGGACAGCTGTGATGAGTTAACAATTTTCCTGTCGGCAATCGGGCATCTTTCGCTGCGAAGGCTGGGTACTTGCTTTCCGCTTTGTTTGCTCTAAGACAATAAGATTCAAGCCCGCTTGACATTTCCTGCAAAACATCGTTACCTCTTTTGTGAAGTTTTGTATCCCTTTCGGCTACTAAGGATATATTAGTATTCCCTGCATATAAGGTGCAATGCTCTAAGAGATGGTTGAGTAAATCTTGATATATGCCTGAAAGAATAAAGGGACTAATATGGATTGATGACTTATTTCGCTGTTAGTTATTACTCGTGGAGACGCCGTGTTATTAGCCACTACATATTGTGGGCGGTTTCTCATGTATGTCCTGATGAGGCCTAAAGGTGGCGCCAACAATACCCCACGTCTCAAGTTTTTTTCAGCAAATAATAGTTAACTTTATCAAACTAACAAATTGGGCGAATGGTTTCGATTTATTGCTAGAAAAAGAGCGAATGGACGATAACTGCAGGAAAATGTGGGAGTAGCGCTTATTATCAATTGAAATTGTTTTATTAGACAATGAATGAACATACTTTAAATTTATAATTCTTCAATAAAACCTTGTCTGATTATAGTATGCGCCAGTCTTCCATTGTATACTTCTGCTATCTTTGTCGCCTCGGGCTTTTTCTACCATAGTCCAATGTGCCATGTCATTGTTATCAGCGCTCTATCTCTCTCCCTCTTCGTTCCCTTCTCCCTATTTCCTGCGCAGCGAGTAGTAGGCCAGAGGAAAAGCTCCCCCGGCCAACCTTCTCTCTTTCGGGCAATGAATCTTCCGAGTTCGCAGGTCTGCTTTAGTCGGGTGTGCAGAGAATGTTACATTATACCGACGCAAAAGGTAATAATCCTTTTAAACAGAAACACCAACCTTAAGCAACGTTGGCTCTTTGATATTTATAATATAGCGCTTATAGCGACTATGTATAGCCATATACGTAAACAGCTAAAATGATATAACAAGTAATCAGTTTGGCCAAGACGTCATCGCCCACCTGTCACTTTAGTAAGGTATACGAATAAGTGAGGCTACATTAATGGGAAATGTGAGCCTTTGCAACGCAGTAGACGAGTTCGGTGAAACATCAACATCTACGGGTGCTTACAGCGTCCGCTTCACAGCGTTCTCACACCGTCCTTGTCTCCTGCGCTACAAAAGCTCATATATCAACAATAAGCAACTCGCCCTGACAAAGATACCATTATTCTTTACCAAGAAAGACGTTGAAACGCTCCTATGTGTCGGAGGGTGTAACATTGATGATGCCGCATTTTCTTTTAGAAGTTTTTACCTACATGGAAATAAAAATAAGCTTCAGAATTGTAGTCGCTGTTGGCATATCGTGAAACATCAATTCCAAAATTTCATTATGGCTTCCTTCTCTAAGCAGGAAGAAGTCCGGATCTGGCGGCGTGATTAACAGAAATACCCCAACGGATAAGTACCCAACCTAGTACAGTGATATTCAGCACGTGCGGATTTTGTAAGGTTGTAAATATAATAAACCCGTAGTCAGGTTATTTGATTTAAATCAATAAAGAACTGTGCAGATTCCATGCACTGTGCGAATCGGTGTTGGTGAAAGTTTCGTTAGCCAGCGTGGCTAAATGACGCATTTCGGCAAGAGACGCGTTGCGGATTCAGTTGGCGAACGCGTCCCTCAGCCTTGCAGAGAAAGAGGCATTGTTTTTAGCATTAAAACGTGCTGGATCACACGACACGCGGTGCCTGAACTGCCTAGAAAGCCACAGCGGGACTGCTACGTGAAGTAGTGGTGTTGGGTGCCTGCAGGATGAGGTGTCTATCGATGGTGACCAATGAGTGCTCAGATCTTGAAGAGCGTTCTGAACGTCGGCGAGGTAACAGCGAAGGAATGACGCTGTGTTGTTATCGACGCCACCAACCAGGATGTATGCGTGAAACTGCACGGGTTGCGTCACAACATCTCGGATGAGTACGTGCGGCCTGGTTTGGTGCCGTACGGAACGTTAACCAACATATGCAGACAGAAGTGGCGTGCTCAAGCCATGACTTGACAAGACGTTGGCTACACGTTTGGTTGCCTCAAATATCCACCCGGGGACAACACTGGAGGGCTTGCCGCATCGCGGGAACGTGGCTGTCGGGTAGGGTGTACTGGTTGCAACTGGGCAGAGCACCCCTCTCGCTTCGCTGCCACTGCACGGACCACATACGCCAGCATTGCCGTGTGCCTCGATATGGTTTCTGCTACAGTTTTGGACATAAGGAAGGCCAGTGTGTGCGCACATACTCCAGTGCTCTAGCACCCGTGAGCAGCGACGACATTTGTCACGTGCTTATAAACTAAGCCGACACTAAAGAGATCGGTAGGCGACAAGCTCGTGCATACGGAGATACTAGGTGCGCCTCTGCATACAGGGTTAAAACCAACGGCTGATACCTTTTTTTGTTATTCCCCTGGAGCATTAGAAAGACACTACGTGGCTATCGAAAGAAGAAATGCAAAGCGCTAAGGAAAAGACTGAATCCTGGGAGGGTCGCGATATTTCCATGTTTCAGCGCGTTACTGAATGTACTGTATTCTATACTAGTAAATTGTGCTACCTTCTAGAGGTATTATTTATTAGGCCTGTTAACGTACTTCAAGGACTATTCGCAAGCTTCGTTTGAAGTTGCGCATGGGAGCGTGCAAAACGCACAATGTCGCTTCACCCTGTAAACGGTGGAGCACTCCGACATTCCTACTTATTTATTCTACAGATTGCGTCTAGCGCTACGTTTATTCGAGGCCAGAGTGATATCTTACTGCGCAAATTGTTGCATCTGCATTAGAGAAACGTTTTACCCTAATTCATTGTATCTCGGTGCATGTTCAGGAATTATGGGACACGCTACTCACGTGAAATGGTTTGATCCTTTCGCATGTAGACGACATGATTTTACTAAGAGTAACTAACAAATGCCAGTCGTTCTGGTGTGAGCCTCTCCTCTTGTCCTTTGTGTTTCTTTACTGGCTTTTTCCTTCAAGTATGTACCAACCGGCCCGCATTTCAACCCTTTTGCAAATGCCAGAAGAAAAACAAGTTATGCAAATTTGGTTGTTAGTTATATTGCTTGTGCCCTTGTACAAGACAATCAGTGGTACGGGTCAACGACACGATTTTCTAAAGAGAGCGAGAAAAATGCCCCTAAATTTTTTTTGTAAAATAATTAGTTCCTAATGTCCACCATCAAATTATGGTTAGTTGAGAGGGATGTAACGTTCATTAGACCACTCACTCCCTAATATGCTACAAGCCGGTAACTATAGACAACATGTTCCTTCACGTACAATACAACATGTAACGTACAGCACAAAAATACAATACACGAGACATCTTTAACTGCGATGTACTGCAACAAGCTTTGAAGTAAGCCCTATGAATTACGCCGTATGAAATCCAGTATTGGTCCGTAGAAAACAAAGAAGGTATTCTCTATGGCTTCATAACTATGAGCCTTCACAGTATTCACACCAGGACACGTGCCTGCGTATATACACAAGGTGATCATTTTTAAATATACGAAATTTTTAAACATTGTCTGTGGCACATAGCATAATATTAGTTCGTGAGCGGGAATATTCAGAGGCGGACATCACTTGTACGGGACAACCAAAACATATAAACTAATTACGAAAAATTCAAAAAACTCATTCCAAGTGGATACGCCTTGCAAGCTCAGCGGCTACAATCTTTCAATTGCAATTTATTTATTTATTCATTTAAAAATACCTTACAGGCCTCAAAGTGAGGAATTGAGTAAGGGGGGCAGTATATAGAAAATACATAGAATACAAGACATCTATAAACCGTATCTGTTTGCAACCTACAACCGAAAGTGCAACCCAGATGAAGAAAACAAATTATGTTGTTCACGATTCACTAGGCAAAAGAAGAAAACCTAATATAATAACAAGGAATAAATCGCACAGCTTGTTTTCAATGAAGTCGTGTAATTACCAAGCTCAGAGTGTTAAACAATAATAATAAAAAAATGGCATAAAATTTACGGACGCGACATTCGAACGGAACGGTAAACATAGCGACATAACGGTAATAATGCGACAATAAGCTCTAAAAGATAGTGCAAGTATAGAAAACATTGTGCAACAAACGTAACACTTCACATTTCTTTAGTCATGCATTCAGTCAAGGCATCACGGAATGAATCGTAGTTGTACTGGCATGCAATGCTGTCCGGGAGCGAATTCTATATTCTGATAGCACGAGGAATAGCAAAGTAATGGAATGCTTTTGTAGACCCGTAAAGGCGGACATAGCTGAAATGATTATGAAGCCTATCTGACGTAGAGTAGGGTCGTTTCAAGGATGCGGGTGTTCGAGGGGAGTAAAGGAATTTGTGGAACAGTGACAAAAGGTCAATGTCTCGGCTAGTGTACAAGGATTGTAATGAAAGGTTAAGTTTTATTTGTGTTACACTACACTGGTAGCTGTAATCGTTTATGGTGAAGCGGCTTGCTCTGTTCTGGATCAGTGCAGCGTTTCAATGAGGTATTCCTGGTGAGGGGACCAAATGGGAGATGCATACTCGAGCTTGGGACGAACGAGAGTTAGGTAAGCTAGCTTGCGAACATTTGAAGGAACATTTCTTAAGTTGCGTCGCAAGTGCCCCAACGATTGGGAGGCATTAGCTGAAATGAACGTGATATGCTCTGTCCAAGAAAGATTCGATGTGAATAGAACTCCTAGATGCTTATATTGTGTAGCTGTTGTAACAGTGTAATTGTTAATATGGTAGGGATACGGTGAGGTTGCTGACTTCCGGGCAAACGACATTACTTTGCATTTTGTGGTAGTTAAAGTCATTAGCCATTTATTGCACCAGCTAATGATTTGTTGAAGGTCTTGCTGAAGAAAGAGATTATCATCTGAGTTTTTAATTGGGCGATAAATTATGCAGTCGTCGGCGAATATGTTGATGGTTGAGCACAAATTTTGATGTAGGTCGTTAATAAAGATTATGAAAAGCAAAGGACCGAGGACGCTACCCTCTGGTACACCAGAAGAAACGTCTGTTACGGAGGAAGAGTAAATAAGAGTAAAAAAGAGCAGTAGGGACAGGTAAGAGACACAATTTCCAATATAATGTTATTAGAAAATAAATTGCTTGAATATGTATTCCGTTTCTCGTACAATTAAAATCCGCCTCCAGGAATAATTCAACTGAAGGACGAGAATTATGGTATCTGGCAACGACGATGTTGAAAAATGTAAAACTTTGAAATGATCACCGCATATACAAGGTGTCCCAGATAACTTGAGCCAAGAATTTAAGAATTAAAGGTGCGTCGGGAGTGAATTGAACCGTACGCATACTATTCGCAATAGCCTATAGTAACACAGACAAGTTGTTTTGTTTTCCCCATAACTCACTAATTTATTAGGTTAATTACCCAGCTTTTTAATTATTGGATGAGTATGATACGCACATTTGTAGAGCACCTTGAGAAATCACTGATCGAGTTTACGATACGTCTCACGCAATCCTTTTTTCCGGGTTGCAAAGAAAGCCCGCGAAATATGAAAAAAATGCCACGTGACGGAGCGTTCGCACAGTGATATTGTGCTGCTCTCAAGCGCGCGTTCGGTAAACAAAGTCGGTTGCACCGTAATTGGCGACGAGGAAGCGGCATGGTGTTGTTTATCTCATCGGCCGCGTCTCCACCGCCAACGGAAAGAGGCGTCGGTGATGGAGAGGAGTGTAAATTATTGCTCTATATAGGTCCACGGAGTAGAGATCCGCCAGAACCTAGGCATAAACAGCTTCGCTGTCAAAAGGGGGACAGGTAAGAGACACAAGAGCACCAACTGCCAAGTGTCTATTAACGGTCAAAGGAACAAAAAGAGTGACTTCCAAGCATGCGCAGTAGAGTGAAAGCGTGGCGCCAAACATGTCATCGCAAAATATGGCAGCAGCAAGGGCAGCCTGACGAGACCTTCTAAATCTTGTCCGCTATCATTGCAGCATCAAGTGCGCGGCCAGTATTCATCAGTGTTGGAAGCAACCGTCGGCAAGGAAGGCAGGCAGCTTGACGACGACAATACGCTGGTGACGTCACGTCCATCAGGGAAGTGCCTGCTACAAAAAGGGCCGCACTTTCACCGAGGAATCACTTGGCAGCGGCAAGGGCATCTGACGAGACTTTCTAAATCTCGTACGCTATCATTGCAGGTTACAACGTTTTCCATACAGTGAAGTGCCATTTCTGTCCTTTCTGCCCAAACTGCTGCCAACGCCGTTGCTTGTGTGCACTGTTTTGTTGCATTTGAGATGGATGAATCTGCTGAACTTAGGAAGGAAATGCGCGAATTTCAAGTTAAACTTGAACGGGATCTAAGAAAAGAGCTATGGGAAGTAAATGCAAGTCTCGAATTTTTCAATAAAAATCTCGAGGACAGAAAGAAAGAACGTGATGAGCTGGCAAAAGTAAACAAGGAGCTCCAAGTGGCTAATGAAAAGTTATTAGGAGAATGCCAAGCGCTCAAGACGCAAGGGTTACAGCTCGAGGATCGAGTGGCTTTCTCGGAGCAGTATTCAAGGAATCGAAATATGGAGATTAAAGGGATACCTTTCTCTGAAGATGAAAACCTTCCTGAAGCTCTTGATAAAATAGGGGAGGTTTTAAAGGAGCCTATTGCGAAAAGCGACATTGAAATTTGTCATCGCGTCCCTGCAAATAACCCCAACACTGTACCGAATATCGTTGAACAGTTCAAAAGCCGTCCCAAGCGAAACGCTGTGCTTCAAAAAGCACGTAAAATGCGCTTATCAACTGAGAACCTGGGTTTTTCACCAAACTCGCCCCTGTTCATCAACGAGCACCTTTGTCCAGCACTAAAAACGAGTACTCGGCATGGCTATTGAACAAAAGAAAGCAAAAGGGTGGAAATTTGTCTGGACAAGCAATGGTAGGGTTCTTGCACGGAAGGATGAGTCGTCATCGATTCTGTACCTTCGCAATGCTCAGGACGTGGAAAAAATGGTTTAAGTGTCTTCACTTCTTTATATTTTGCATCTCGCCTGTTATATGGCTCAGTCTGCGCACGACATAAACACCACATTTAAAACCTCGAGAAAAATCGGCTTGAGCTCTTTTCTTCTGAGTATTAGATCAGCAAGGCATAAAGAAGACGAGATTTCTATTCTTGAAAATGAATTTGGTTTTGATTTCGATGTAATAATGTTGACAGAAACATGGTATTCATCGGATACAGAGGTTTACAGGCGTGATGGATATAATAGTTTCTTCCTAAACAGACCTAATAAACACGGTGGTGGAATTGAAATTCTCATCAAAAATAGTCTAGAATGCGAAATAATTCCTGAACTATCTCTGTTGATTGAAGATTTTGAATGCCTATGCTTGAAATCAAGGAAATACATCTACTGTGTGATCTACCGACCGCCAAACGGTCAATTCAATCAATTAATTTCCCACATTGAATTGCTATTCAACTACGTGAAAGTAAATAATTTTGAATTATTACTTGCGGGTGATTTCAACATTCATGTGCTAAAATTTTGCCTTGCGCAGGAGACCTTTCTTTTGGCAGTAGAAGCAAATGGTCATGCTATCACTATTAAAACTGCAACACGTGTTACAATGTACACAGAGACTTTTATAGATCTTTTTATCACCAACAATGATGTAAAAAGTGTAATATCAGGAGTTGTATGTAATGACATAAGCGACCACTTTCCGATATACCTTTTTGTTGAATGTGAAGAAAAAAGAACGCATGCGCAAACTCCGATGACAGTAACTATCCAGAACATCACCCCTGTAACTTTGGAATCTTTGTACTCGAGTCGTGTGAATGAAAACTGGGATGGTGTATTCCACTGTGACACTGCAGATGAGGCGTATGAGACATTCATATCCATTTTTAAGCGAATTTGCTGTGAAGAATTTAGATAAATTATTTTAAAGCCACATCATAACAACCGAAAGCCCTGGATCAGTCGTGAGTGTTTAAGACGAATAAAAAAGGCTAGATTATATAAAAAGTTTGTCAAAACGAGCTCACTTTTAGATTTGAAAATATTTAAGCAATATAGAAATAAGCTGAATTCGTTCCTGAGAAATGAAAAGCGGCGCTTCCTGCAGCATCAGTTCCAACAGGAATCCTGTAAGGATAGTGCAGACGTATGGAAAAAAAAATAAACAAGTTGCTAAACAGAACCCCATCGTTGCCAGTTATCAAATATCTCGTTTTTCAGCGCCGCCGCATACATGGTACAGAACTTGCCGAAGAATTTAACACATTTTTTAAAGATGTCAGCAGTTCTAAAAGCCCTTAATCTCTGAGCAGCTCAACTCCTAGGAATAACCGCAGCATTTATGTTGATCGGACGGATGAACGCGAAGTATGTAACATCTTCAACTCGTTGAAAAATAGCAAATCACGCGATATTGATGGCATACAAATTATTACAGTTAAATATGTGCTGAATGTTATTCCCCCCTACTGACTTATATATATAATCTGGTGTTATCAACAGGTTACTTTCCCAAATTAATGCAAATCTCCAGAGTAATTGTACTTTTAATGAGTGGCGATAAAAACGATATGTCCAACTATCGACCGATTTCTATTCTGCCGATTTTTTCTAAGGGCATAGAAAGAGTAATTCATAAAAGACTCATGAACTTTTGCAATAAGTTTCACCTCATTAATCCATCACAACATGGTTTCCGCCCAAACAGGTCCGCTAAAACAGCCTTACTGATGCAAAAAGAGATCCTCCTCGAGGCACTCGAAAACAGGGAGATATGCATAGGTGTTTTTGTGGATTTCTCGAAGGCTTTTGATCGCCTAAACCATCAAATACTACTCACTGAGCTAGAAAGATATGGAATCCGTGGCACTGCAGCTTGTCTACTAAAGTCCTACCTACAGCATCGATATCAATGTGTAACAAGAGATCAGCATGCTTTAACGTTTCCACCTATAAGCGCTGGAGTTCCACAAGGAAGTATTTTATGACCGCTACTGTTTATGATATACATAAACGACATAACTGATATCAGCAAACTTCCAAAATATCTTCTGTATGCAGAGATACGAGTCTCTTGATTAGGAGCAATAACATTCCATTGCTCATTTCAAACATAAACAGTGTACTAGAAAAGTTGAAATCATGGAGCGCAGCAAATTCCTTGATAATAAATAGTAAGAAAACAAAAGCGAAACTTTTTCATCACCGGCAGAGCATCCTTACATCAGACATTAGGCTAAAAATAGACAATTCTATTATAGAGGTGGTAGGCACAGTAAAAACACTAGGAATTTTCTTTAACAAGAACATGAGCTGGGACCTCATATTAGCTCCACTTTAACCAATTTATCAAAGTGCGTCGGAATATTCGCGAAATTTTGCTCCTATCTACTTGTATCGATTAAACTAATAATATACACCACATTATTCATGTCACATGTTAACTATACTGTTTCCTTGTCTGGGGCGCTACTACTTAAACTAACCTGCACAATATACACATGCTGCAAAAGAAAGCAGTACGTTACATAGCAAATATTGGCTGCCTCGCACACACCGAAGAATTGTTTAAGCGATTCAAAATCATACCCGTTCATAAGCTATGCGAATTTTTCTTAGCCGTAAGAAATAAAAATCTCTTTTTCACAATGACAACTTCTTGATAGCATTGTCATCCCTTGAATCAACCTCAACGCCATACTCGTTTCGAAAACACGAACGTTGGACCATTCCCTTTTGCCGTACAGAACATGGTCGACAGATGATGCGTCATGCAGTTCCAAGCTTACTAAATAAATTCCTATTTGACCGTTTTTCTCTTGAAACATCTAGTACACAAACTCTAAGAAATCATTTTTTGTAAGCCGCTGTATTCCCTTTGCATTAAAGTCTGACACGAATGACATTTGCATCGCTGTTAACACCTATGCATTGTGTATTAATGAGCATGTACGGAGAGTTTATATCGATTATTCTCAATTTCACTTATAACGACTTTTCTGTATTGTACCGCTGTATTCCCTTTGCGTTAAAGTGTGATACGAATGACATTTGCATCACTGTTAACACCTATGCATTGTGTATTAATGAGCATGTACCAAAAGTTTATATGGACTGTTCTCAATTTTTTGAATTATGTTTTGTTATTTAGTGTGTGTGGATTTTGTACTTTTTTTTAACTTTTCACCTTGCTGTACGCCATGTAGGGGGGTTCGGGCTCCCTCAAGCGAAAATCATTCGCTTTTTTGCCTGAGCCTACCCACGTCATAATGATGTAAATAAAACTGACTTGACTGACTGACTGACTGCTTATCGAAAAAGCGCACTTGTAAGGTATACAGCGTGATGGAAGTGCCACTAATGCAAGCGATCCGTTCCCTCGCCGTATGATCGCTGATTTTGCGCATCTTCCTTCGCACTGCAAAATTAGCTCGTCTGTGCCACGCTTAGCTCAAGATTATTGCGAAAGCAGTGATCAAATGGCATTGCACTTCTCGAAGCATTCCATATATGACGGAAAGACTGAGCTTGTGTTATCGGCACTTCGATCACGCTGTATAGCTCAGTAGTGTGATTCTATTGATACACATATTTTGTGATGTGTTTGGCGTCACGCTTTCACTCAAGTGCGCCTGCTTGGAAGTCTTCCTGTTTGTACCTTTGGCCGTAATGTACAGTTGGTAGTGGGCGATCCTCTGTCTCCTAGCATTGTCCCTGTTTTTCCGTGTTCTCTATACGACACATAGAGGGTGTTTTTTACCTGCACCAATTCTTTAAAATGTACGTATTGTACGTATTGTACGTTTTTAGTGTACGTATTGGAAGCCTCTAGATACAGAGCAATTCGCACACATTTATGCCTAAATAGGGAAGTTATGGTACCTTAATTTCTACTTATCAGCAATAGGTGGCAATAGCAACTTAGCCCTTTGGGGCCCGTCCTCGGCACTACCTATCCCAACAGTCAAATTTTGAATAGCGCATGTTATGTGGTAGCTACGCGAACAATTAGTGCCCCTTGGCAGGCTCCTTAAAACCGAAACTGCCTGGAAAAAGAGCGTCTGTGTCGTCGCTGTCGTCTGTATCGTCGCTGTCGTGTGTGTCGTCGATCATTAATGGCGGAAGCCTGGACCGCAAGAAAAAAAACTATTTCAGTATTTCAATCGTGAAACGAGGAGATTCTGACAGCTGTTTTATTAGAAAGCATTAAAGCACCAGCTCACTATTGTCGACTGGGTGCTTTTAACAATGTGTTCCGTTGATCCTGAGTGCGACGTTTGGGAAGTGTCGTTTCGTTAGATTTTTACAGGACACTGCGAGGTCGTCGCTGCTTCGCACGAAACAAAACTGCAGAAAGAAGTACACGCTGGGCCGGCGGGCTGCCGCAGCTAAAATTGCGCTTCGCGGTCGATTTTGTGCGCAAGCAGTGCGAGACGTGGGCGGCATACAACTCTGTGGCTCAGCCTTGTTTCCTGGCGCGCCAAAAGAGCCCGCTTTCCGAACTCGGTGCCACGCTCGGCTTGCGAGTGCAATTTCCCAGCAGCAACATTTTGCTCATTGTCTTCCCCTAGCGAAGCGAAAGATCTTCCTATGTGGTTATTCTTATTCTGCGCATGCTACTGCTACTGTACGGACTTGCAAAGTTCCTACGCTAGGGATGGGTACGTGGACGAAATGACACGATTCCCGATGAAAAGAGCCTAAATAAAACTTGCAAGACATCTACCGCAGTTGTTTATACCTTTTGAATGCATGCACACTTAATGAGCGTAAGTGCAAGAATGATTATTTGATGTTCGATGTGGCGTTCAAAGCGTTCGTTGAATCAAGAATGAACGCCATGAGAGGATGCAAAAGGCTAGTGTAGGCAAGTGATAAAAAACTAACAAAGAAAGGAGCGACGACGTGACCCGACTAAGCGCGAACTATCAACTATATTATGACGAATAGCATTCTTTGCCTGCTTCAGGTATATTAAGCCTATCAAATCAGAACAAATCATGTTTATTTTCCAAAGAACATTTGGAAGCAGGCCAGAACAAAAAGTGGAAGCTAGTCCACTTGACGAGGGTTCGCGTCCCCGTTTACAAGGCACAGCGAAAGTGACAAATGGACAAGCGAACAACAGAATCAACTATACATAACCAGATAATAACTAGTGCACAAAAACGCAGGCATACAAATAAGAAGAAACATAATCGTATCAACATATAAGTAAACTTTAAATTTGTTTTGAAGATATTATTCGGCACGTAAAAAAATGTGCGCAGTCTTGCTCTTCTACTATTTTATATCGTTACTGCCTCTTTGTGTAGATAATTTATTAGCATAGGAGCAGAACAGCGAAGCATTCGCTCCCCGTAGGATGTTCTCGAAAATGGTATTTGCCAAGGTTCCGTGCTGCGAGTGGGATATACCGGCATCCTATTTGTCAGATCCGCAAGGGAAGCTAATAAATTTGCAGGATTGTTGATGCTTTACTGATATCTTATCGCCAGATGATACGAGTAATGATTGCGATCAGAAACTAAATTAAAGCGATGTAAAAGTGGTTTAGTATGAGCGTGGATTGCATTGCATATATGTCGAAGATATTTTTTCGGAGTACGGGTATGCTATTTAAATTCGTTTTTGTCGTTTAGCCCCAGACAACGACACAGTAATTAAGATGAGAAAGTAAAAGAGCATTGTAAATATTTAGTTTAATCTCTTGCGGTAAAAAAAAAAATGGAACTTTGCTAAAATACCAACAGACTTTGCAATAGGGTTTGATATGTACATCCCAGGACAAGTTTTTATGAAAATGGACACCAAGAGCTGTAACGGAGTGAACAGCTTCTACAATCTCATTATCGAGGATAATTTTACCACGGCGGCCGCATTTCGATGGGGGCGAAATGCGAAAACACCCGTGTACTTAGACTTAGGAGCACGTTAAAGAACCCCAGGTGGTTAAAATTTCCGGAGTCCTCCACTACGGCGTGCCTCATAATAAGGAAGTGGTTTTGGGACGTAAAGCCCCATAATTTAAGAGAATTTTGTCTTTTAGCACAGCATGTGATTCTTTGGGTTAAAAGAGAATTACCTTTGTATTGTTCACGTTTATCTCCAATCTACCGTTTATCTAACTTGCTCCAGGAGTGCAATTTGTCAAGGCAATCGTTTCTATGTAGGTGAAGTTTAGTAGTGTAAGAGTTTTGAGCAGTAGTGTCCTATCATCCGCATAAATAACAAATGTCAGTTTCACGCCTATTTTAATTATGTCGTTAATGTAAATGTTAAACAGAAGGGGACCAAGGATGCTCCCGTGGGGAACACCAGCATTCACATCTTTAAATGAGGAAAGGGCATCGACTATCGGTACGGCTTGTTTACGAAATTTTAGGTAACAGGTTGGAAGTTGCAGGGGTGAGCCTCGTATTCGATAGAGCTCAAATTTTTTTTAGCAACGTTACGTGGTTCAGGCGATCGAAGGCCTTTGAAAAATCCATATACACCAGCTATAAATTCTATCTCTTCAAAAGTTTTTAAAATTATTTCCTTTTGGTTTAATAAAGCAAGTTCTGCTTATCTGCCCTTGCGAAAGCCGTAGTGAGCGTTAGTGATTAAATTAAAGTTAGAAGCAAAATTTTCCGTCCTACCATGTATTATTTTTTCTAGTGCTTTTCAGAACACTGGAAGAATGGAAATGGGGCGATAGTGAAAAAAACTGGTTTTTATCAACTCCTTTGTGAATCACAATTACCTTATAGAGTTGCATCTGTTTGGGCAGCTTGCCAGTAGTAATCGCTCGGCTATAAATATGTGCGAGTGGTACTGCAATTATATGAATGGTGTACTTAACAGGTTTTAATTGTACTTTATCCACATCGCAGACTTCGCTATTTTTAAACAGGTTAAATGTCGTTATAACCTCATTCACACTCGTAGGGTGCAGACATATACCATTTTTATTACTCTGCATTTGATTAACAGCCCTAGAATAGTGCGAAGTGTTCACTAGATTGACAAAAAATAATTGAAAGCTTCAGCCAATTTGCTGCCCTTCAAAACCAGACAATTTATGCTGATCTCTAGAGCACCCTGAGTGGCAGGTGAGCGATTCAATAATTCATTTATCCGTTTCCATACTACATCTGCCGTTGCATTACATTCCAAATTCAAAAAAAATGAATAAGCATTCCCGTTTCGCGTTACGAAGGAAGGAGGTTGTAGTGTTTCTATGCTGTCTATATTATTCCCAGTCATCAGGGATTCTCGTGGACAAGAACTTTCTAAAAGGTTTTTCTTTCGTGTTTTATCAGTTTAAGGGATAAGTTCGAAATGCACGATCGGCTGGATTTCTTTATAGTAATAAAAGGAAATGACTCATGCTAGGCTTCTTTAAACAGACATAAGAAAGTATCATACGCTTCATGAACTGTATCCGCGTGATATGTAGTGTCCAAATCTATACTTTTTATCTTACCACGAAATATTTCAAGCATCATACTATTAATGTTTAGAATTTCCCGATTAACTGGAAGTTGTCTGCCAATTCTCTGGTGCGGCGACCTAATAAGCAGGAATGTAGGTAAGTGATCGCTAATATTGTAGGCGAGAACGCCACCTATTTTTCATGCGGTGCTAAATTGGTAATGAATAGATCTGCTAATGTGCTTGTGGCCGTTGTAATGCGTGTTGCCGTTTTAACTGTGCAGTGAAGACCATTCGAATCTATAAGCGTCTGCAACATGTGCCGCGGGGTGGATGTGTCCAACATGCTAATATTAAATCTCCGCCAAGAACAAGTGTAAAATGATTTTCATTTACATACATAAACAGATCTTCAAGGGGGGCAAAAAATTGAGTAAATTCCCATTAGGCGGGCGGTACAAGACAGCAAACATATGCTCATTGGACTGGACAACAAGACTTTCTACGTCATTCGTTATTGACGAAACGTTTTCCATTAAATCGCATCTGACCCTTTTCACATAAGCAACCCACCACCATTGCGGTTATTCCTGCCTTCCGAAAAACTGCTGTAGTTTTAAAGTTTTGGAGTGTCACATTCTAATGCATGCCATGTTTCGGTTATGAATATGAAGTCAAACTTAAAATTGAAACTGTTTACCAGAATACCTAACTGATCTTCTTTCTTTCTTAGCGACCTTACAGTCAAGTGGAAACATGTGAATCATTTAATATTTTCTAACAGAAATATTTTATTTACGTCATCGGGTGGAACGGCCATTCTTTTGTGAACAGAACAAAGAAATACAGTTAAGTAGGCCTACTGAATCTTATCGGTGTCCTGTGCACATCTCACTCGGACAATTCAGGAGTCTTTATGTTCATTTTTACGCACGAGAATAAGACCATTCTTGACCCACACGAACTTCCAGTTTGATGCTCTCTGTTTCTCAATGGCCATGCCCAGGAGGAGCTTCAATTGTGGTCACAAATGTTCGTTCACAAAAACGGGCTCATTTTAGGAGTGGCCAAGGTCGCTCATGGTAAGCCTAATCTTTTGCGCCTTTTGAAGAAAGGCGTCACGCTTGTAGCGGCTGTTAAACCGCACGACAATGTTAGCTGGCACCTGGTAGTTGCGCTTTCACCCTGTGCATGACTTCAATGTCATCCGGTTCAACCTTATGCTAAAGCGATGCTCCGATTTGGCACTATTTTTACAAGGCCTTCATCTTTCCTCTCCTGCACTCCCGTGATTTCGACGTTGCAGTTCCGGGCGTATTCTGCATTAGCTGTGATCCTGAGCTCTTGCTCTGCTAGTTCCTTTTTCATTTGAATGCATTTGGTCCTGAGAGTCTCGTTGGTTTTCCTTATCTCCTGGCTTTCCTTTTCGAGGGTTTCATTCTTTTCCATGACCACTTCAAACCTCGCGTTGAAATCTTCAAGGCTTTGCTCAAAATCGTGAAGTTCTTTCCGTACACCGAGTTCAAGCTTACTCTTGAATTCTTTCATTTCCCTTCGCTAGTCCTCTCTTAGTTCTTCAAAACGCGAAGCTATGGTGTTTCACATAGAGCACCAGCCAAACACGATAGAAATTATTGACAGCAGCCGAGTACGACAAGGAAAGAAATAGAATAGGACAAGCTTCGAGCTATGAAAACGAACCAACCTGGAGGACGAAAATGTAGACGCACGCTCAATTCTGCGCTCTCTCCTATGGTCTCGCTGCTGCCAAGTGACCGCTTGCAGCGACCACTACGGCTTTTGTAGTCTCCGTTGGCTCCCGCCGCAGATGCAGAAGCGTTTAGCGGAGGCAATGACGGGAGCAAGTTGCGAAGTTAAACGCAGTCGCAGGCCACAGTGGTCCACGGCTAGATTCCGCTCCTGGCTTATCTGGAGCACGAAAAAGTAAACGCACGCTCAATTCTGCGCGCTCGTCTGTCTGTCTGTCTGTCTGTCTGTCTGTCTGTCTGTCTGTCTGTCTGTCTGTCTGTCTGTCTGTCTGTCTGTCTGTCTGTCTGTCTGTCTGTCTGTCTGTCTGTCTGTCTGTCTGTCTGTCTGTCTGTCTGTCTGTCTGTCTGTCTGTCTGTCTGTCTGTCTGTCTGTCTGTCTGTCTGTCTGTCTGTCTGTCTGTCTGTCTGTCTGTCTGTCTGTCTGTCTGTCTGTCTGTCTGTCTGTCTGTCTGTCTGTCTGTCTGTCTGTCTGTCTGTCTGTCTGTCTGTCTGTCTGTCTGTCTGTCTGTCTGTCTGTCTGTCTGTCTGTCTGTCTGTCTGTCTGTCTGTCTGTCTGTCTGTCTGTCTGTCTGTCTGTCTGTCTGTCTGTCTGTCTGTCTGTCTGTCTGTCTGTCTGTCTGTCTGTCTGTCTGTCTGTCTGTCTGTCTGTCTGTCTGTCTGTCTGTCTGTCTGTCTGTCTGTCTGTCTGTCTGTCTGTCTGTCTGTCTGTCTGTCTGTCTGTCTGTCTGTCTGTCTGTCTGTCTGTCTGTCTGTCTGTCTGTCTGTCTGTCTGTCTGTCTGTCTGTCTGTCTGTCTGTCTGTCTGTCTGTCTGTCTGTCTGTCTGTCTGTCTGTCTGTCTGTCTGTCTGTCTGTCTGTCTGTCTGTCTGTCTGTCTGTCTGTCTGTCTGTCTGTCTGTCTGTCTGTCTGTCTGTCTGTCTGTCTGTCTGTCTGTCTGTCTGTCTGTCTGTCTGTCTGTCTGTCTGTCTGTCTGTCTGTCTGTCTGTCTGTCTGTCTGTCTGTCTGTCTGTCTGTCTGTCTGTCTGTCTGTCTGTCTGTCTGTCTGTCTGTCTGTCTGTCTGTCTGTCTGTCTGTCTGTCTGTCTGTCTGTCTGTCTGTCTGTCTGTCTGTCTGTCTGTCTGTCTGTCTGTCTGTCTGTCTGTCTGTCTGTCTGTCTGTCTGTCTGTCTGTCTGTCTGTCTGTCTGTCTGTCTGTCTGTCTGTCTGTCTGTCTGTCTGTCTGTCTGTCTGTCTGTCTGTCTGTCTGTCTGTCTGTCTGTCTGTCTGTCTGTCTGTCTGTCTGTCTGTCTGTCTGTCTGTCTGTCTGTCTGTCTGTCTGTCTGTCTGTCTGTCTGTCTGTCTGTCTGTCTGTCTGTCTGTCTGTCTGTCTGTCTGTCTGTCTGTCTGTCTAACCTCTTACGCCGACCCAGCGGATCAAGTTGACTACCTGCTTGGGCCACTGGGTGTGTTCTTTTGGTCGTGAAGCCTTCGTGGCAGTTTCATTGTCATTCCAGCTCCATGATATCTTACGCTCGTCATACTGTCGTCTTCGCGCCTCCTACACCGGCCCAGTGGTCCAATGGTCTAATACCTTGGGTAACTAGGCGCGTGTTAGGAGTCGTAAAACCGTCGTTTTTTCTGCATCATCGTCATTCAAGCTTTGTCATCTGGCGGTCTCCATGCCATCGTCATTAAACCTTCAGTGTGACGCAGTCGTCATGACGCTGTCGTTTTATCATTCTCATCACTACAGCAACATCATATCTTTGTCTGCATATCGCATTCGTCTTTCGATCGATGTCAATCTTCATCATTTTGTTATAATCGTAGTGTGGTCATTAAATATTGATTACGCAGCCGTTATCATGCCGTCATCGTTGGGCAGTCGCAATCATGGCTTCATTGTCAGACCGCCATCGTAATGATGTCGTAGTCGTGCCACCGTCGCTCCAGCTTCGTCATTCCGCTCCTGTCCAGGAGGGGCGGTAGAATTTTTTATCGGAGGGGGGGGGGGGGAGCAGCGCACCCACATTAAGTGGGTTTCTTTGGGGGGGGGGGGGGGGGCAGGTAGGCAGAAAACTTATGCGTTGGGTTTTGACTGTGTTTAACTGGAGTGAAGACCTTCTAAACACATCAGTGTGACTAAGGTATTCCAGCATAGTAGTAGCATGTAAATTAAAATTTAGCATATTTAAACAGCAGTGCTTCTGATATTTCAATGAAAATTTATATAATACATGGTACAGCACATACATAATAAACAGTATTAACTAAAAAAAAGACAGGTACCCAGCAGCAACAAAATAACATCTGTCAATTAGATTGGAATATAACTTCAAAGGAGTCTATTTTACAACAGGAGAGAGAACCAACACATTTAGGCAAAGTGCATATCAATTCAAACTTTGGTAAACACGCGCTACATTACAAAAAAAAAAAATTTATACACTCCTGTGGCGCCGGCTGGGGATTCTAAACGTTGAAAACGGGAAGAAGAATAACAAAAAGGTACATGGGAAAAAATAACAAGGACAAATGAAAGACAGCAAACAACTGCAAAAATAGACCCCGCAATAAGCATTTCTGTCAGCACCACATATTAGTACAGCAGGTTTCACAAAGCAAATAACTGATCTCCGACTATACAGTGTTCACGACAGAAGCTAGGCCACCAACGTAGCCTCGGACGGCACCCTAAACGAATTCCCGGGTAGATGAAAGGGGCCGAGTAAGATGCCAATGCATGCGCTGTAAAAGTGGAAGACAAAACACAGGCGGGATTTATTCGATGGTGAAGCGGGTGTGCTGACACCGGTATAGGTGTGGGCGTTACGCCCGTACCACACAATCTTCCGGCGAAAGCGCCGCAGAGATAATGTGGTATATTCAGGTGATAGAGAAATGTGCGGAATTCAACCAACCCTTCTATATAGTTTGCATTGATTACGAGAAAACGTTTGATTCAGTCGAAACTTCTGCAGTCATGGAGGCATTACGGAATCAGGGTGTAGACGAACCGTATGCAAAAATACTGACAGATATCTACAGCGGCTCCACAGCCACCGTAGTCCTCCAAAAGAAAGCAACAAAGTCCCAATAACGAAGAGCGTCAGGCAGGGAGATACGATCTCTTCAATGCTATTCACAGCGTGTTTACAGGAGGTATTCAGAGACCTGGATTGGGAATAATTGGGCATACGAGTTAATGGAGAATACCTCAGTAACTTGAGATTCGCAGATGTTCATGCCTTGCTTATTAACTCAGGGAACCAATTGCAATGCATGCTCACTGACCTGGAGAGGCAAAGCAGAAGGGTGCGTCTAAAAATTATTCTGCAGTAAAATAAATTAATGTGTAACAGTCTCGGAAAAGAACAGGAGTTTACGATAGGTAGCGAGGCACTGAAAGTGGTAAGGGAGTATATCTACTTAGGGCAAGTAGTGACCACGGATCCGGATCAAGAGACTGAAATAATCAGAAGAATAAGAATGGGCTGGAGTGCGTTTGGCAGGCATTCTCAGATCATGAACAGCAGGTTGCCATTATCCCTCAAGAGAAAAGTGTATAACAACTGTGTCTTACCAGTACTCACGTACGGGGCAGAAGCCAGGAGGCTTACGAAAAGGGTTCTACTTAAATTGAGGATGACGCAACGAGCTATGGAAAGAATGGTGGGTGTCACGTTAAGGGATAAGAAAAGAGCAGATTGGGTGAGGGAACAAACGCGAGTTATTGGCATCCTAGTTGAAATCAAGAAAAAGAAGTAGGCATGGGCAGGACATGTAATGAGGAGGAAGATAACCGATCGTCATTAAGGGTTACGGACTGGATTCCAAGGGAAGGGAAGCGTAGCAGGGGGCGGATGAGATTAAGAAGTTTGCAGGGACAAAATGGCCACAATTAGTACATGATCGGGGTAGTTGGAGAAGTATGGAACGTGCCTTTGTCCTGCAGTGGGCGTAACCAGGCTGATTATTATTATTATTATTATTATTATTATTATTATTATTATTATTATTATTATGATACCAGTCTTAGCAGTCTTATAGCAGTTATTATTATATAGGCAGGCGCCGGCAAATCGTGACCAGAGAGTGACCGTTTTTTACGTTGCTGTCGGCAGGTTACGTGGCTGCATTCCTATCAGCTTGTGGGAGGATCTTCTGTCTGCAAAGGCTGCTTCGTCTTGGAATATACATCGGCGAACGCGGAATGCTCAACTGTGGCCGGGGACGCTCCGCCGATGTGGCTGAAGTCAACACCCCTGAAGTCATGTCCATCTGCGGTTATTTAAACCTCGCTTTCGCCGGGCTTCTCTGCAATCGGCAGCAAACCATGACCAGCAAGTGACCATTTTTTACCTTGCTATTCGCAGGTGAGTCATTGTATCAACCTGCTTTTGTAGTTTTTCTCACGTGTCCTCGTTTGCCGCTGACTGCAACAAGATGCCGAATATTTGTGCTGTTTGCCCCCCAGGTGGTACCTGCAGATGGTCAATTTTTAACGTGCTCTTTGTGCAAGCGGGGGTATCATCTTGGCAAAAGTTGGTCGGGGGTTGCCGAGGGTACCTACACTGAAATGACGTCCCAAAAACGCGAAGCTTGGTCTGGCCAGACATGTAGGCAATCTGGATCCACCAATAGCAATGTCTGGTTCTCACATCAGTTAACAGATGTCAAGAACAAGCTGGATCAGTTTACAACAATTGTAGAGGCACTTGTAGTTTGAGATGGAAGAACTTCTGGAAATTAAAACCACGCGAGAAAAGCTGACCGAGACTGTTGGGGAAATGCTGAAGTCTATTGAGTTTCTGACCTCAAGATACGATTCCGTACTTTCGGCGGTGTCCGATAGCCAAGCTGAACTTGGCCAGCTTCGTGCCCAGTGCGAGACGTTGTCATCGACCTGCAGTCCTCCACAGCATGACCACTGAAATCATGCCCTTGAGCAGTACACCAGAAGGTGTAATTATGAGATACACGGTTTCCCCTTTCAGCATAACGAGGACCTGGTATCTGTACTGGGTCAAGTGGCGGAAAAGCTTGATATGGAGTTTCAGCCCTCAGATGTTTCTGTTGCACACAGGCTACCAGCTCGCAAAGATTCCATCCCGGCTTTTCTTCTGCAAATGCAAACTCGAGCGATCAAGCAAAAGGGGCTCGATTCTCGCAGTTGTCTCCCAAGTCATGTTTTTAATGGAATGGCTTTACATCCTCAGCTATATTTCAACGACAATCTGACAGGTGCTAACCGAGATTTATTTCGTCAGGCTCGCCTAAGAGGGAAGGAAAAGGACTACAAGTTTATCTGGACACGCAACGGAAGGGTGCTGGCCTGAAACGCTGAGGGTGCTCCTCTCGTTCGCATTGATACTTCAATTGGCCTCGACAAACTCGTGTAAATATGGATGTAGCTAGACCACTCTCGTTTTATACCTTCTCAGACGTTCATAACTTTTTTATTGCTAACACCGCTAATGCCTTCACAGCCTCCCATGTAAATATCCACATCGTCCGTAAACACTGCAATCATTTTTGCGCTTTAACTTCGCCTTTCCTATCTATCTGTGACATCTTTGTTTTGACAGAAATAATGTTCCTGCTGATGCCATGTCCTCTTATTCTATACCAGGTTATAAGTTGTTTTCATACATTCGCACGTTACGTAAAGGAGGGGGCGTGGCCGTATTGGATGAAGCCATGTGGTCTGTATCAGAAATACCGCTTTCCTTTTCGCAAGCTGAAGTTCTGGCTCTGCGACTATGCTCATCTGAGACTTCATTAGCTGTTTTGTCTGTTTATCGGCCGCCTTGTTGCAAGGTTCACCTATTCATATCAGAACATGACACAGCACTGTCATCCCTATCTCTTGACGAGAACATTTGTGTGCTAGGCGATATTAACATCGACACCCTCCGCCCCACTCTGCCACCGGTCGCCGACTATCTCGATCTATTATCTAAATGGGGATTAGAAGACATTATAGATCAAGCAACGCGGGAATAATTTCTGTGCGGCAAGTTGGTTAAATCCTGCATTGACCATAATAATGTTCGGTGCTCCACTTTTGCGATGCAGGCAGCTGTTGTAGAAACCAAGGTCGCTGATCATTATTTTGTCTGTTGTCGTCTTGTAGAAAATGCCAAACCTTTGAAATCAATAGAATAGCATGAAAAAGGAAATTTGCATTGTTGATCCTAAGCTCTTCGACGAATGCGTTACAAAACATGTCTGGCAGTCCATGTTATATGCCCTCTCTCCAGCTGATTAATACGACCGTTTTGTTCAGATTGTCCACAGTTATAGAAACAAATGCACCCAGTTTGTAAAGGTCAGATTACGTAGCGAACAGAGCAAATGACTATCGCCACAAATATTAGCCGCAATTAAGGAAAAAGACCTTGTGTTGGCCCAAGCTAAACGGGCTCCAAATTGTCCGGAGCTACTACTGAACTTTAAAACATGTAGAAATTGAGGTTATTCCATGATTCGGCTAGCAAAGCGAAATCATATGCGCCAGAAATTTAAAGAAGCTCGTTCGGACGTGAAAAAGACGTGGTCTCTTGCAAATGAACTTAAAGGTATATCGAAACGTAGTGGCCGCCTGTTACCACATGAGTCCCATTTTGCTGCAGACAGGGCAACTGTTTCAAATGAATTTAACACATACTTCTCGCAAGTTTCTGGTACTGTTAAACCACACCCTAATCACTGTACTTTAAGAAACAGCGTATACAAATCTGCGCACCTTCCTTCTCTATCAAAATTTGATCTCAGATCAATTATTTTTAACTTAAAAGCTGGTAAATCAGCGGGCGTTGATGGCATTTCTTTGGACGAGTTACGCAGAAATTTCGATGCTGTTAAGTATGTGCTGTTATCACTGCTGAATCACATTTTAACCAGGGGTATTATAACTACAGAAATGAAGAAGGCCATAGTCATACGGCTGTTAAGGAGTGGCGCACGAAATAGATACGAAAATTATTGCCCAGTTTAAATTCTGCCGTGTATCTCTCAAGTATTAGAAAAGTACCTGGTGCAAGTCATGTCGAAGTACCTCGATGCCAGTAGCATTATTTCAAGTACGCAGCAGGTTTTGTCCCAGGCAGTGACACACAGGCTCTCCTTGAGGATATTTCAGAGATTATAAATTCAACTTTTGATGGAGGAAGTAGAAGTCGACCTGTGCGGATGTGGAATTTTCGGCTCCCGCTTCTGTACACGTTTTCGGACTGATTTATGTGATTCCTAGCAACGAAATGTGCACTATTCGACACACTTTCTTCTAAGGAAGACGCCGATGTCCGATTTTTCTTCCGGTCAGTGAACTTTTCAATTTCCGAGACTTTTTAGTTCAGACCACGCTGCAGCTCAGCTAGCCCTACCCGACTTGGCCTATCACCGGGGGCGAGGAGCGAGCCCAGGCCTCGCTCGTACATGTGCGCGGCAAGATGCCCGCTATGGATACCGTCGTGGAGGGAGAGGACATCTCGAAAGAAGAAGCGAATCGCCCAGGCTGGACGACGGCTATGGGCAGAAACAAGAAGGCCAAACCGCGACCGACCGTTCCGGACCGAGGCAACGAGGGACGAGCAGAGACGAAGGGCGGCTGCCGCACGGCTGGCCCGCAGAGCGCGATCAAGCGCCTCGTCGCCGCATCGAGGCTCCCCCCCCGGCTACCGAGGGACCACATTCGCATCTTAGTGAGGCCGAGAGACGGCCTCGACGTGAAAAAAGTGAGTCAGATTCGCCTGGCGCAAGCGCTAGCAATGGCGGCCTCGCTCCCACCGAACGAGACCGAGGAAGACATCGTTTGTCCGAACGCAACCCAGAACATTCTCGTCGTGTCCACGCCGACTGAGAAGAACGCCAACGCATACGCCGGAATTCACAAGTTTCACCTAAGAGAAGGCGCATACAATGTGGCCACATACATTGCGGCGCCGGACAACACGTCCAAGGGGGTCATCAGAGGAGTGGACCCCGAAATGAACAAAGCCCAGCTTCAGGCCATGATCGTGAACCAAAGAAATCCCAAGGCCTTGGAAGCCAAGCGGATCAAAAACACCTCGACGGTGGTAGTGCTCTTCGACGGCATGAAAGTGCCGAACTATATCATGTGTGGCGTAAGCCTAATACGCTGCACGCTATACAAGCGGCAAAACGACGTGTGCTACGGGTGCGGTGACTTGGGCCACAGAGTCGACGTGTGTCCAAATCCTCACAAGAAGAGGTGCCGCGGCTGCAGAGTCAACGACCCGGCTGAAGACCACCAGTGCTCGCCCAAGTGCGCCCTCTGCGAGGGCCAACACCCGACGGCGGACAACAAGTGCAAGCAACGATACCAAATCCCTTACGTCGTGCGGCGCAGGAGGCGCCGACGCAGAAATGCCAAGAAATCGCGGCTGCAAAGCCAGCCGCAACAGGTGGAAGGTAGATCACGCGATTCCAGCGTGGCAAGCGCCCCCAGACGGGGACGTTCGACAACGCCGAAACTACGACAGCGCAGCCGATCGAGAGGCCGTTCCCTCTCCAGGGGGCGCTCCCGCTCCCAAGTGCGCATTCAAGAGGGGCCGACCTGGGCGTACCGGGCCAGGCCAAAGCCGCAACCGAAATCACAATCAGAGGTAACGCAGGTAGCATTGCCAAAGCATAACAAGGAAGACCCTAGAATAGCTCAGCTAGCGGAAGAAAACGCGCGCCTCAAAGAGGAGATTAAGAAAATGAGGGCGGATTTCGAATCGTTTCGGAAACAAGGTTCCACTTCTCAGCTAGCCGAACAACAGCAGCAGCAGGTGGCGCAAAGTACACCGACCCCGCAAGGGGAGCAGTCGGTTCGCTCGGTCAAACGCAGGGCCCCTCCCCTGACGGAGGAGGGAAACCTGGCGGAACACGAGTCCAGCAGCATCCTATTGGGAATTAAGCAGTCGATTAGGTCTTTGCAGCTAATGGTCCAGCAACTAGCGGAAAGCATAGTAGCGCTCGCGGCAAGAGTGACGCGCATCGAAGCACACATGGCGCCTGCAGGTGCTAAACAAATCCAATGTATCAATCATGGCGAACAACCCAACTAGAGAGCTGGTCGTGTGGCAGTGGAATTGCGCTAGCATCAAAAAGCGCAAGGCTCCCCTGCTACAGTTCGTTGCCTCACAGGCGGACAAACCGCACGTCATAATCTTACAAGAAACTTTGGGTAGCGAGGCGACCTTGCCCGGCTACCGGGTCGCCTCGTCGAAATTCGAACAGGGTAAGCGCGGAGTGGCAACGCTCGTCGCGAACAAATGCTATTTCCAGGAACGAGATTTCAAATTAGGCAACGCGAAAGCGGAGGTAACCGCGATCGAAATCATACCGAACAGTTGGCTGAAAAACAGCGTATTCGTAGTGAACGTGTAAAGTCCGCCGTCTGACCGCAGACAATCGTTCACGTCGATAATAAGGAAGGCGGCCTCAATGGCCAGGGGGGTCCCGCTAATAGTGGCAGGATATTTTAACGCGCCCCACGGAGCCTGGGGTTATGCAAGGCCAATGCCTAAGGGAGAACGGCTATTGGAGGCAGTCGCTATGTGCTCGCTAGAGCTGGTGTCCGACCCCCGCTATCCGACTCGACTAGGCACGTCGGTGGCGCGGGACACGATGCCCGACCTGGCCTTCGTCAAGAACGTGCGAGGGGCCGAGTGGCGCAACCTGCACGAGAACCTCGGCAGCGACCACTGCATACTGGCGGTGACGATCCCCGTCAAGGCGACACCACCGAGAGAATTTAAGGTCACCGACTGGGACGCCTTCCGCAAAATAAGGAAGGAAGACAAAAGCAAATATGCGGACCTAGACAGCCTTTTTAGAAGGCTCAAAGAGGACGTTAGCACCGCGACGAGGGTTGTCCAAACTGAACTGAACGTGGACAGGATGGACGCGAGATTGGCACACCTATTAGAGGCAAAGAATTCCATCACGGCCAGGTGGAAAACGCAAAAACTAAATCGAACACTGCGAAAGAAAGTAGCGGCACTAAACCGGGAAATCGAAGCGCACTCGATCGAGCTTTCCTAGCAACAGTGGAACGAGGTGTGCGCGTCGGTAGACGGACAAATGAGAACCAGGCGCAAATGGAACCTCCTAAAGAAACTGTTAGACGACAAGCAATCCAAAGGCAATCAGAGATTGGCAATTGATAGGATTTTACACAAACAAAAGGAGCAGAGCAAAACGGAGAGCGAGTTCCTAAAGGAGCTGGCGGAGACGTATCTGCCACTGGGCCCGTCAGGCGATGGCGACTATCCACAATACGCCGGCACAGAGGTCGAAGAACTCGACGCGCCCTTCACGGAATTGGAAATTTGGGATGCCTTACAAGGCCTCAACGGACGCTCCGCGACGGGCCCTGACGGGGTCTCGAATAAACTGTTAAGAAACCTAGACGGAAAGTCGGTCGAGAAGCTCACCGAAGAAATCAACAGAGCGTGGGAAACGGGACAAGTACCAGAGGTCTGGAAAGAGGCCTCGGTCATACTAATACCGAAACCCGGTAAACCACTTGCGGCGGAGAACATGCGGCCAATATCGCTGACCTCGTGCGTAGGCAAGACGGCGGAACATGCCATACATAACCGAGTATCGCGGTGCATAGAGAGAGAGGGCCTCTTCCCACATAACATGGTGGGCTTCAGACCGGGCCTCTCCACACAGGACGTAATGTTACAACTCAAAAAGCACATAATCGACGGCATAACCAGAGACACCAGGGGCATACTGGCCCTGGACCCAAGGAAAGCGTGCGACACGGTGAAACACAGATTTCTAATGGAAACGATCTCGGTGATGGGGCTCGGCCAGAAATTCCACTCTTACATAGGCCCCTTCCTCAGAGACAGGAAAGCCACGATCAAAATAGGACAGGCCACGTCCGATTGGTACACGCTGGGCGCGAGGGGCACCCCACAAGGGGCGGTGCTCTCCCCGCTATTATTCAATCTAGCATTGAAAGGGCTCTCGGACCGGCTGACGAGAGTGACCAACGTCAATCACGCCCTGTACGCAGACGGTATTACGGTGTGGTGCCCGGGAGGGTCCGACGCAGAAGTCGAGTGGGCTCTTCAAGAGGCGCTGGACACAACGGAAGAGTACCTGAAGGAACCGGGACTCCGTCTGTCACCCAGCAAATCGCAACTGTTGCTCTACAGGCCATCGAAACAAGGCATGAGGAATTTGACGCCGATCGATCAAATACCACTCAAATTACACACGAGTGACGGCCAGCCGATGCCCAGATTGGACACTATAAGAATCCTGGGGCTGCTAATTGAGGCTAAAGGCGGTAACACGCAAACGGTCATGAGACTCACGTCCAAAACGGAGAACATGCTCCGGCTGATCCTCAGGGTGACCAACCGCAGGGGAGGGCTCAGCGAGAGCAATCTCATCAGACATTACCACGCCTTCCTCATGAGTCACGTAAATTACGTAGCCTCGGCGCTAAAATGGACCAAGAGAGACGCGGCCAACATAGACACACTGATGCGCAAGAGCATCAAGAGGGTGCTAGGTCTTCCGATCAGTACAAGCACGGAGCGGCTCGATCGGCTAGGGGTCCACAATTCGCTAGCAGAAATAATCGAAGCACAGACCAAGGCACAGGTCGTGCGGCTGTCGTCCACCAGGGCCGGCAGACGCATCCTAGAAGGAGCAGGGATAAATTGCGAGGCAGAGTGCAACGCACGCAGCGTCGCGCTCAGCGCGGCGGTCAGGGGCACTTTCAAGGTAGAACCGCTTCCGAGAAACGTCCACTCGCAATTCAACGAGGGGCGCCGAAAGGCGAGGACCCGAGCACTGCTGAAATCGACCGCCAGCTGTCCGGGACTGGCGGCATTTGTAAACGCGGCCCACTACGGGCGCAGCGACCGGTACGCAGCCGTCTCGATACGCTGGGATGGTACGATCATTAACGCAGCATCGGTCAAGGGGGTAACGTCCGAGGTGGCCGAACAGGTGGCAATAGCCATGGCAATGAGGGACCCCGAACGTCCTTACGTATGCACAGATTCGCGATCAGCGGCCAGAGCATTCGCCTCGGGCTCGATATCGCGATACCTCGGCAGTGAGGGAGCCGCGGGTCATCACATCCTCAAATGGTTTCCAGCCCACATGGGGGCCGACGTGCACCCCGACTTTCCCAACGCCAACGAGCTGGCACACGTACGCACGCGAGGACTCACGCACCGCAGCGATCGTGGCGAGCGAAGTGGCGAGGAGGGAGGGGAGCACCGAGACCCGCTGCTCACCTTCAACGAAATAACAACGCATTATCAGCTGTCGAGGAGGACCTTCCCGCTCCCCCACGCTAAACTTACTAGACCACAGTCATCTATATTCAGAGTGCTGCAAACAAGGTCGTTCCCCTCGAGAGGCAGAATGAGCCTTTATTCACCGGAATTAGAGCCGCAATGTCCGGATTGCGGCGAATCGCACTGCTCGCTATCACACATGCTTTGGCAATGCTACGCGTTAAGCGGCACCGTGTTCAGCAAAGAAGAAGACTGGATGGACGCCCTGCGAAGCGACGACCACCAGACCCAGCTCCGGGCCGTCCAGAGGGCTCACGAAAGGGCGGCGGCTCACGGGCTTCCCGTCCCAACGTTGGTGCGGCCCGCGACCCCTGCCTACCACTAAACCAAGAGTAGGTGGGAACGGGTTCCTCAGGACCCAATAAAGTTCTTTCCTCCTCCTTGATGCTAACCAGGTCGTATGTGCTCTTTTTCTTGATGTAAGAAAAGCTTTCTACAGTGTTTGCCAGTCTTTTGTTATATAAGCTTTCCTTGATGCTACTTCGTGGGCCTTTCCTAAAACTACTCTCTAACTTTTTGGAGGATTGAACGCAGTTAGTCTCCATTGGGCAGTACCGGAGTAACACAACTTCAGTAAAAGCCGGAGTACCTCAGGGATCTATATTAAGTCCACTTCTTTTCAATCTATATGTGAATGACTTCGCCACTGCTATCCCTACTTTTACATTTCAATACGCAGACGACACAGTTATCTTGTCTCAAGCTCCCCCGTTTTTCATATGTAATCTCCCTTTTAGAAGATGCAACGATTAGCGTTATGAACTGGTTCACTAACAATGTCATAAAAATAAACGTCTCGAAAACGCAGCTTTTAATTTTTCCTAATCCTTTGAAGAAAATCAGTATAAACCTTCCATTACTAGTGCACTCTTCATCTGCTCACCCGTACCATGTGTTTCAGCACTGAAATACCCCGGCGTTTTCCTCGACAGTGACTTCACATGGAATTCGCATCTGGCCTATATATGCTCAAGATTACGTGCAGTTTCAGGTACATTATAAAATATCAGATATTACATGTCACTCTGCGTTCGTAAAATGGCTTTGCAAGCTTTGGGTTATGGTATGCTTCGCTATGGGATTACGGTGCACGATCAATGCGCGATTCGATGGAAAAATAGAGTCAACTCTATCCTTTGATCTATTCTGAAAATTATTGGTTATGATTTAGGATTAAGTACCGGCACTGACCTTTTCAAAGCCTTAAGGTTGCCAGATTATAACGTCCTTCTAACGGAAACGGCCAAGCTGAGGTATTTCTGGTCGCACAAATAAAAGGTCGAATATGTTCCTACTCGTCTCCGGCCGAAGGACTGTTTTCGGGTACCTCGCTGCTCTACCAAGTACAGTCAGCGCACTTGTACTTACTTCATTCCTTCCTCTATCAATAAACTACCAGCAAGTACCTTTCGCGCGAAATCAAAGTATAAATTAAAACAAATTCTTTGCCGCATTAACCTCTAATCCCTTTCACGGTTGGTTCTTTCATGTATATAGAAACCCTACATAACTTTATGGTACTAGAGCAAATACATCAATTTATTTGTTTCATTATACACCTACTTATATGTGTGAATAGAGCGTGAAAAGAGTACTTTTGTTCTGTTTCAGTGCCCTGCTCCCTGCAGATCTCATGTGTATATTCCTTTGTCAATTTTTCCTCCTATTTAGATTGTTTTTTGTTGGCTGTTGTCAATAGCATAATTGATGGATTGTAAGCAATATACAAACGCCAGATGTATCGTCTCTTGCTCTGTATTAAGAATGCAGGGTTATGCTACTTTTTAGCACAGGCTACGTGGTTTGTTTTCATTTTGCCTCTTGATTGCTGTTTGTGTTTCTCTTATATGTCTGTTCTTGCTAACAATGTTTCTGCATATCTTGTTGTATCCGCGATATTGATCAGCATCATTAGCCTGGTTACGCCCAGTGCAGGCCAAAGGCCTCTCCCATACTTCTCCAACTACCCCGGTCATGTATTAATTGTGGCCATGTTGTCCCTGCAAACTTCTTAGTCTCATCTACCCACCTAACTTTCTGCCGCCCCCTGTTACGATTCCCTTCTTTTGGAATCCAGTCCGTAACCCTTAATGACCATCGGTTATCTTCCCTCCTCCTCATTACATGTCCTGCCCATGCCCATTTCTTTTTCTTGATTTTAACTAAGATGTCAATAACTCCCGTTTGTTCCCTCGCCCAATCTGCTCTTTTCTTATCGCTTAATTTTACACCCATCATACTTCTTTCCATAGCTCGTTGCGTCGTCCTCAATTTCAGTAGAACCCTTTTCGTAAGCCTCCAGGTTTCTGCCCCGTACGTGAGTACTGGTAAGACACAGCTGTTGTAATGGCAACCTGCTGTTCATGATCTGAGAATGCCTGCCAAACACACCCCAGCCCATTCTTAGTCTTCGGATTGTTTCAGTCTCGTGATCCGGATCCGCGGTCACTACCTGCCTTAAGTAGATGTACTCCCTTACCACTTCCACCGCCTCGCTGCCTGTCGTAAACTCCTTTCTCTTCCGAGACTGTTACACATTGCTTTAGTTTACTGCAGATAAATGTTTTGAACCACCCTTCTGCTTTGCCTCACCAGGTCAGTGAGCATGCATTGCAATTGGTCCCCTGTGTTAATAAGCAAGGCAATGTCATCAGTGAATCGCATGTTACTGAGGTATTCTCCATTAGCTCTTATCACCAATTCTTCCCTATCCAGGTCTCTGAATACCTCGTTTAAACACGCTGTGAATCGCATGGGAGAGATCGTATCTCCCTGCCTGACGCCCTTCTTTATTGGGGTTTTGTTGCTTTCTTTATGGAGGACTACTGTGGCTGTGGGGCCGCTATAGGTATTTTTAGTGTTTTTACATATGGCTCGTCTACACCCTGATTGCGTAATGCCTGCGTGACCGCTGAGGTTTCGACTGAATCAAACGGTTTCTCGCAATCAATGAAAGGGTTGGTTATATTCCGCAGATTTCTCTATCACCTGATTGATAGTGTGAGTGTGGTCTATTGTTGAGTAGCCTTTACGAAATCCTGCCTGGTCCTTTGGTTGACGGAAGTCTAAGGTGTTCCGGATTCTATTTGCGATTACCTTAGTAAATACTTAGTAGGCAACGGACAGAAAACTGATCGGTCTATAATTTTTCAAGTCTTCGGCGTCCCCTTTCATATGGATTAGGATTATGTTAGCGTTCTTCCAAGATTCCGGTACGCTCGAGGTCGTGAGGCATTGCGTGTACAGGGTGGCCAGTTTTTCTAGAACAAGCGGCCCACCATCCTTCAACAAACCTGCTGTTACCTGATGCTCCCCAGCTGCCTTCCCTCTTTGCATAGCTCCAGAGGCTTTCTTTCCATCTTCCAGTGTTACTTTTTGGATATCAAATTCCTGTAGACTATTCTCTCGTCCATTATCGTCGTGGATGCCACTGGTACTGTATAAATCTCTATTGAACTCCTCAACCACTTGAACTATCTCATTCATATTAGTAATGATATTCTAGGCTTTGTCTCTTAACGCATACATCTGATTCTTGCCTATTCCTAGTTTCTTCTTCACTGCTTTTAGGCTTCCTCCGTCCCTGAGGGCAAGTTCAATTCTATCCATAATATACATCCTTATGTCAGCTGTCTTACGCTTATTGGTTAAATTGGAAAGTTCTGCCAGTTCTATTCTACCTGTAGGGTTAGAGGCTTTGATACATTGGTGTTTCTTGATCAGATCTTTCGCCTCCTGTGATATCTTACTGGTACCCTGTCTAAAGGAGTTACCACCGACTTCTATTACACACTCCATAATGGTGCCCATAAGATTGTCGTCCATTGCTTCAACACTACGGTCATCTTCCTGAGTTATACCGAGTATAATATCCGCGATATTACGTTGTGTTAAACGCTGTCTGTCGGCTCTGCCGTTCAAGCCCGATGCGGCTTCGGCAGGCCTATTGTGTATTAGTGCTGGCGGAATTTCTGTGTGAATAAAGTATAATAATAATAATTATTATTAGTATTATAATCATTATTGTTATGATACTGGCATACTGGGGCAGACGTATGCGGCAATTACTGTGCACAGCATCAAACATGTCGAGAACACACTGAAGATCTATCTTATTGATAAGAGATTGCTCGACCGCAAGCACAGCTAGGTCGCTCAGACGGTATTCATCATCTTGCTGCAAAGATAAGTCGTTACTATTTGAGAGCATGAAAACGTACGCTCGCAAGTTGATGACTATACCGGTATTTATTTATTACATACTGCCGACCATTCGGTCCAAGCAGAGGGGCAATAGAATGCATATACAAACGAAAGAGAACGAATTGGGAACAAGGAAGTGCAAATTTACGTAATTTTTAATCATACTGTGTCTGTAAACTGTCGTTCCAGTCTGGTATTGTTCTGAAAAAAAAAAGAAAGTTAAAACGTGTCTGTTTGAACATAATAGGGTGTTAGTGAGTTCGAATGATGCTGTCTTGTGTGCGGCGTTATTCCAGGCGTTATGTAAGTCGGTGGTTTCATTTCAACCCTGCTGTTCAGAAAAAGGGAAAGGAATTCAAGCCTTAGCAGCTTTCAGCGTGCTTCAAGAGTGGGCATGGAATTTTCTTTCATAATATTAGAGGGAAAGTGCAGTCTTGCGTTTTTAGGAAATATAAACGTAACTGCCTTTCTTTGTATTTTTTCAGGACGTGTGATATTTTACTTAGTGTAAGGATCCCATGATATAGATGCATACTCTACATTTGGTCTAACAAAAGAAAAACACCAGAGTAATTTCCCATTAGGAGGGGCATTTTTCAGTTTGTGTCTTAGGAAACACAGTTTGCGGAAAGCAGAAGATCAAATATCATTAATGTGCATGTTCCACGACAACGTGGAAGTCAAAGTAACGCCTGAGTATTTGTACTCAGTCTCACGCACACTGTAGAATCCAGCGTATAAGAAAAGCTTAGTGGTCTTTTTTCTTCGAGTAATACGAAGAAGTACAGATTTAGCAACGTTAATAAACATACCCCATTCATTACACCACTTCAATATGTTATTTCAATACCTTTGGAGAACAGTCTGATCATTCTGACAAGTTATATCACTGTGCAAAATATAATCATCGGCAAGCAGTCTAATTTGTACACTAGGGATTATGGTTTTAATGATGCCATCTATATACATTAGGAACAGTAAAGGCCCCGAGACAATACCTTGGGGCGTCCCTGATGTGACTGTGAGTGCGACCGAGCTATGTTCACCAATAATAACGTACTGAGTGCGTTCGGTCGGGTAAGCAATAATCCAGTTTATGAAATCCAGTCAGGTATGCCAATAATTCTGTTTGAAGAATAATTTGTCGAGCGGGACTGTATCGAAGGCTTTTCTGAAATCTAAAAATATTACATCCATTTGACCATTATTGTCGAAAGATAAAGCACACGAATGAATCACTGATACCAATTGCGTTGCAATCGAATAACCCTTCATTAAGCCATGCTGAAACTCCGTGAGCCCAATGTTTTCAGCCAAGAATTCTTTTATATAGTTTGCCGCGATGTGCTAGGCCACGATGAGCTTGCAGGATTGTGATGGCGGAGAAATGGGACGATAATTTTGTAATTTTACTCCATTCCCTTTTTCAATATTGGAACAGCTCGGGCCGCTCTCCATTCATCGGGAAGTTGTGCCGACAGCAGAGAAGCAGAGAAAATTCTCACGAGAAAGCTGGTAATAGATACAGGATGCCGTTTTAGAAAGATGTTTGGAATTTCCTCAGGGTCACAAAAAGCTTTGGGTTTCAGGTTTACGAACATGTTGACAATTCCAGCATAAGAAATGGAATCCACATCAAATACCTGTTTCACTGGAAGCATAGCAATGCAACCATCTGACACTGCAAAGACACTTTGAAAGTACTCACGAGAAGGCTGTGCTATGTCTTCGTCATTAGTTATTGATATGCCCTCAATTATTATTTGTAAAATAGGTTTCTTTTTCTCCTTCATATGGTTCCAGAATATTGTGGGATCATTTTTAATACAGTTGGGTAGACAGTTGTTATAATAGTAAGTTTTGCGGCAGTGACCTTCTGTTCGGGTGAGTTCTGCGCCTCTTTTATTTTAACAGGATCCCCAGGCTTTTTTAACCTTCTTAGCTTGCGTTTAATATGAATAACATCGCGTGTGATCCAAGGTGTATGTTTGCGAACTTTCTTATTTGTACTAGGAATTAATTTGTTTATGCAGTAGTGACACATAGTTTTGAAGCGATTCCATAGAGAACAGGCATCAGTGATGGTAAAATCAACAAGACAGCTTTCTATGTATTCTATGATGGACACATTATCTGCATGAGATTAAGCTTTGTGGCCAAACGCTGAGGAATAGGTTTGGGCCGTTTGTACAACTGATAAGCTAATGTTCACCAGGCGGTGGTCGGGAAGTCCTTCGTCAACAGAAAGAAAATATTCTAAAACATCCTGGCTACGAAATGCCAAGACGAGAATTGAACAGCAAGTACGCGTGTATTGTCACGGCGATGACACCTAGCTTGACAACTTCGTGGAAGGTTAGTTTATATTCTCCCAAGATAGTCACCAATTCCAGCAGTGCCTCTATCTTGCAGTACCTTTCAGCATCGATGCGGTGAAGTTTCGTTACCAGCTTCAACGCTTGCCAGCTTCAATCACACATCAAATATCTCGATCCCATAGAAAAGTCTTCGTATCGCCGAGGTCTCGCGCCCATGTCACTCGATGCTATCCAACCAAGTCTCGGCTTTTGCATTATGGCTGTATCCAAGTCAAACAAAGATGACCCTGGCAGCACTGACAAGTTTCAGGATGTCACTGCATTCTTTCAAGTCGACACGGAACTTGTGCCAATTGGCAGAGTGCCAATTGCCTGTCGATAGAAAGTCGCCGAAAAACTCCTTTGTAGATGCCCGGTCGGCTGCAAACACGTGGGTATCGCTTTGCACTTTTTCGTACGCCTCGTCGTGCCGCTTGGCAATGCGGTCGTCCTCGTCCACTGGAGTCCTTCCCTTGTGGCTTCCGGGGCCCAAGTAATGGTGTCCTGGAAACAGCATCACTGCATAAAATAACAACATACGGTAGCGGTAGCGACCACAACACCAGCACCAATAGACGCTACTATTTAACCTAACCCAACCTAACCCAACCTAACCTAACCTAACCTAACCTAACCCAACCCAACCTAACCTAACCTAACCCAACCTAACCTAACCTAACCTAACCTAACCTAACCTAACCTAACCTAACCCAACCCAACCCAACCCAACCCAACCCAACCCAACCCAACCCAACCTAACCTAACCTAACCTAACCTAACCTAACCCAACCTAACCCAACCTAACCTAACCTAACCTAACCTAACCTAACCGTTGCAGTTGTAGAAGAAAAATCACAACGCTTCAACGCTTTCGATGTCACACGCATGGGGCTCAGCGAAAGGCTTAAGTAAGGAGATGTCCATAACATCCTCACTCCGGGCGTGGAGGGCGCCAACTCCGCAGAGTAAATCATTATTCTCCGTGAACCGCAAAATCCGCTCCGCCATCAGGTGGTCCAAAACGGGTAGAAAGAGTTTGACTCTGAGTGTTTCCTTTGAATCTAGAGACGCTTCTATCAGTGCATACTGTTCTAAATGAAGCGGAAGGCGCATTATTCTCTGCTTTTCTCTTTGAGACATGCCGTTCTCCTCAGAAATACTGGCGTTTTGCGCCCAGACAGCCTAAAATGCGTTCTGCAGCTTTCTAACTTCGGGGAACTCGTCATGGACTGTGTGTGTCATTAGGCTTGCCTGACTAATATTAAGGCGAAAGCCTTTAATGGCTCATGCTCGCGGCCACAGCGGTGTCCGTTCGCAGAACATGTCACACTCCGCTAGGGGGCCCTCATGACGCCAGTGTAGTGGCGCACGTACTGCGCATGCGCCCAGTAGATCGCGCCAACCTCGCGCTCCAAAATTCAGTCGGCAAACGCTCCGTGCTAGCCGAGTCAGTCGGATGTCTCCGAAGCGCGCTCGCGCTGCCGAACGAAAGCGCTAGTCGCGGCAGGCTCAGCGGCAATAATCGACTAGAAAAGAAAAGCGGTTGAAAGCCAATGAACGGATGCGACCGAAACGACTCAACTGATCTCCTGGGACGAAGGCAAAGAGGCAGAACGCAAGCGACAACAACGCCTTCGGAACAATCTCCAGCAACAGCAGCAACAACAAGGAACTTCAAGTGGGGAATGCGAGCTCCCAAGATCAACGTGAGAAAGCGTCTAAAGCGACTCAACACGTCTCCCGGAATTAGTGCTAAATAGATAGAACGCAAGTTACAAGAATGGTTGATATGAGCACCACGACCAAGTCAATCCTCGGAAAGAGAAGCACCCGTTCCAAAGCGCCCCTCTCACACAACTACGCTTGTCTCCGAGACTGCAGTTTGTTGCGGCGATTGTACTACGTGACTTCAACCAAGACGCCAGGAGTAAGCACAGCTTCATTCAAGGAATGCGAGACACCCAAGCGCTAAAGTTAGTGACGCCAAGAGACACGGCTCCAACCCAACGCGGCATCTGTCTAGACTTAGTCTTCGAAACATACGCCACCACAAGACATTTAGAGTACATTTCGTGTCACTTCACACATCACAAGGCAGGCATCATGGACATCGATCCAGAAAAGCATCATAGCTTCACCGATCCCGAGCGTCAAGAAGACATCTTTCCCGGTGAAAACTTTGAAGCAGAGACGGGATCCACAGAAGAACAAGTACCAGTAGAATCAGACAACAAATGATTTAGTCAACATCACAGTACATTTAAATCAAACAGAGCAGTTCAGACAACAGCAACAGAGGCAGTCATAGAAAGGTTTTCGCCTACCGCTGTTTAGCTCAGCAAAGTTCCCATACAATTTGCAGTCTCTACTTTGCAACAATATGGTCCTTGCTTGCATCGACAATAAGTACGAAGCACTTGGAGGACTTTATCACTTCCTTCAACCTTGTACTGTGATATGGCTGAGAATTTCGAGGATCTGGTCTCGTACCGAGGGATGAACGTACTTCGCGTTCGCTGCTCCACCATTCAGTTGCTTTCTGATAATATCGTCATATTTGTCAAACAACTTCTAGAGCTGAACGAAATTTTCCTTCTTTTCACTTATGGAACTTTCATCGCAGCCCCTCTGAGCGATTCCCTGAACGGCAGTGAGGCGCAAAATTTCTGCGACTATTCATATATAGAGGCGATTTTCCTGCACCTCGCTGGAGTGCACGTTTCTGAGATATGTTGCACCTGACTTGCTCTATCCTCCCGATTTCATCCGCGTGTAAGAAAACCACGATGTCTGGCAAGACTTATGCGTGAGTGAGTTTTCGTGCTTTCTGAAACCGGCATCTTTTAAACCGAAGCTTCCTTTGCCTCTTCGACATTTCACTGCCGCCACCGCCGCTGCTGCCGCCGTCGCGCCGCCACCGCTGCTTCTGCTGCTGCTGCAGCTGATTGCCGTTAACGCCGGCCACGTCGGCACTAGTAGAGACCCACGTCACTGACGGCCGCCATGACGACGCGGTAGAGATCTGGCCATGTCGCAAAACATAAAAGGCATGCGCTATCGGTGTTTTTTTTCTCCATTACATTTGTTTATTACCTATCATTGTGAAAATGCCGAGGAATAACTTTGTAAAGAATGTAAGACAAAGTATGCGCAACGTGGAGGGCCTACGCGGTTGTGGTCCAGAATGATTATTCGCCAAGCGACGCCTGCGCCGTCGACGACAGATTTTCTGCGGCATGGGGCCCTTCACCCTATCGCGTTAGTACATGACGGGAGTGTGGAACAAAGCAAAGACGAGCCGAAGAGCTCGTGTCAGCATTTACGCCTCGTAGCATGTGAACAATGCCCTCTAACGCCGTAACTAGGCGTGACCCCCCACAAATGCAGTGCAGGCGCTCCCGCGCTTGTCTCCGTGCTCTACCGCAACAGCCTCACTACAACGCTACAACCCAGAATGGCGCCGACGCGTGCAGTTAGTGCCGAGCAGTCGAAGGCTCGCATAAAGCGTCGAGCGGAGCAGGCAAGGTAACATTGCACATCTCGTCACGACTATAGTATGTCGCCAATATATCACCGCGACCTACCGTCAATGAACCAAAAGAACAGACAAAGCTTCGCCTACATCGATTCCCAGTGTGTGGGATCTGCATATTTTTTGTATGGCTTTTTTCCAGTTACTGTATCCACCGTTGACAAACACAGATTTCTTATTGGCACCAGCAGAAAACATTCTGCAAGGGTAACACAAAGCGGGGTCAGCCTGCGCGCTGTGCTTCAACCAAGAAAATAGGCGGTAATCGTCCGAGTGCAAACTTCTGCTCAATTTGCCTTCTTACATCGAAATTGGTTCAGTATTGACTTTGTGGCTGACTCTGTTTTAAATTTCTAAATGTCCAACTGGCCTGCACGGCGGACATCCACATCCGAGGCGAGGAATTCAGTCGCAGAATCACGTACTTGAGTAACATGTATTTTGAGTATCAGGTATTTGAGTAAAATAGCTTGAGTAACTCCAAGCGACCGCAAATAACATTACCTTATTCCTGTCCACCTACGCGGGATATGCATATTTTTAATGTTTGGCTCAAGTTACGTGAGACACCCTGTCTACCACCCCAACTAGCAGCCTAAAATATCTACATGCAATATGATATGCTTCTTCTCACCTCAGTTTCACTCACCTGAAAACCGTAATCTATCTGTTTACTACGCAATATAGCATTGAGCATGACAGATTTCACGAAACACATCAAGAAAAGCGAGCATTTGCCCCTGATACCGTGCTTCACTCTTAAAAACATAAGGACTAAAGCTGCAACAATTAGACCAGTGATGAAAAACTCGCATGATGGCACACGAAGCACCAGTGGAACAGAACCGATAGCAGAGTGCACGATGTTTGCCGTCTGGAACGCGCAAAGTACACAGAAACACGTAGCCTCTTTTGAAAGATGGCGTCAAGCCCGGGCGCATCTCTTTAAGACAGCCGTCATAAAGCTAGCTACTTGCGTATGTCCGAGCAAATAACTTCTGACAGCTCTGAGAGTCCGCAGACAGCCTGTGATTTCTAGTAAAACGAATGAAATTCTGGCAGCTCTCAGACTGGTGGGCGGAGCTTCCGAAGCTGATTGAGAAAATTGAACGCGGGACTGCAATCCCAAGCAGTCCGGGATTGTAAGGGACTGATAATTCAAGAGCCCCACTGATGCTTTATCTTCTCATCCTACGTAATGTCTTCGTACTGATCAGCTCAAACTGTATAGTGAAGATGACTAAATTGACCTATTTTTTGAAGACTTTGCATTGTGTCCTATTCAATCAAGTTTTATTTAAAACCTACAATGAGTGACGTGAATTTTGCCATCATTCCAAAGCATCAGTCTCTTGTTGGTGCTCTGAAGACAAGCTGCCTGATGAAGGCAAGCCTCTTGCCCAAACATTGGCTCTACAGACAGCCGTCGTTCGACAACTGTTGATGTGTTTTTAGAAGTGAGAATTTAGCCAGAAACATTTCAACAAAGTATGCAATATTATGGTGAACTTGTTTCATAAAACTTCATCAGTATACCTGACCTTTCACTAATTTTTGCATGTAAGGGAATGTTATGAAAGTGATGCTGGGAACAGTTGTCCCCGACTTTTAAACGTATAAATGTTTGTACAATTAGGCACGAGAGCTTAAGTTGGCGCATGGCTCATCATTTTATTTGCAGAAAAATTCAGCAGTGAGAAGCAATTGTATCACTAATGACTTTGAACAACTTTTTATAATTATTCATTTGTAAACACCTGTTGTCAAACAGACTAATCAATAAAGTTTTGAACACATTTGTCATCCAATTTTGTCATCCCCCTATGTAATACCCTCGTTGTGAGGGCCTTTAGGGGATTCTTGAAATAAATAAAATAAATAAACATTGCGCACAAATATAGCACGTACTACACAAAATAAAGCCTGTAATAGAACTTACCAAATAAAATATGTACAAATGAAAATCTGCAATGCCACTTACCAAATCTGATACTGTGGCGGCAAGTCAAATGGCTCCTCAGTAATGCTTGCTTCCTTCCTGGGAAAACAAGAGGCGTTAGGCTTACACTGGCAACACCAAAGCACACAAGCTTAAGCTGCAAACAAGTGCCCCAGAACATCGGAAGTTCTAATTCGATAACGTCAACCTACTTAACCATCTTGCAGATATTCAATGACAGAATGCACTTTCATGGAGCCTCAACTGTATGGAATATATGCTGTAATACAAACATCCTAGCACAGAATGAAATTGAATGTAATAAAATTCTCAGTAAAACTGTATTTCCTAGCAACCCCAGGTCGTTCTTTGCGAAGTGCAACAAGTGATTGCCTAACCTATACACTCTTAAACAAATGTACACCCTTTGGGGTGTGAATTTGCCGCACAACAATAATCGTCACCTGTCTTGCTTGCGTATCCTTTCTTGAAAACGCCGCGCTCGTTACTTTCTTGTCGAGAATGCTCCGTCATTGTGATAACGCTCATCGAGTTCGTGACTCGAAAGTACCGGGCTCGCAGCGTTAAAGAATGCAAATGCAAGCAAGCCAGATGACGATTATCGTTGTCTGGCAAGATACGCCCCAAAACGTGTAATTTTGCTTAAGAGTACTTAGAAGGAGGAAAATTCGGGATCCTTTCTGGTGAATTACTGACCATATCTCTACCGGTACCCAGCAATACAACAGTGAATTGCAAGTGCTATATAGATTTAAAAAACGGTTCAGTGGTACCAAGCAAGTGCAATAAATACATTGACCATACGTCTTTGACAGCACGACTAACTCAGTTGTGCTATCAGCAAGATACCTAGACAAGAGCAAATGCATTCAGGAGCTGCCTAGGCCATCTAGCACTAGTACATGGCTATCATTATCATTTACTAACATTTTGTATGATACTAACAACGATATTGTGGCACTGACGGAAACCTGCGTTCATAAATACGTAATGAACAAGGAAATTTTCCCCTAAGTAGCTAAAGTAGTTAAACTTATACAAGCGTGATCGTTTCGTTAAGACAGGTGGCTGTATCCTTATCGTCATCAAGAAAACGCTTGCATCATACCACGTACATAGTGATTCTTCTCTGTAAATAGTGTGAGGCACCCGCGCAACGGCATCGGTCAAGGTCAAGGTCAAGGTTGGCGTCTGCTACGGACCGCCAGATTATGATCTCTCCTTCATTGCTAAACTTCATGGCAGTATTACTTCTGCCATTCAAACATGCCAAGCTGAATTCATTTACCTGGCTGGTGACTTTAACTTCCGGAAAATTGACTGGCAGAATTTGTCACCCTCGTGTCGCACCTCAGCGGAGCTTATCAGCCTTAATTTAAACTTCAATTTTTTTCTAGTGATAAATCAGCCAACTGGTGGTTCTAACGTTTTAGTTCTTGTCTTCTGCAGTTCACCTGAAACGATTGGCGAAGTTCTGTACTTCGATAGTTTTAGTGATCGCAAGCTTATTCATTTAGAGCTTACTGTCCCATAAGCATTTCAAGGTACTACAACCACGCGAATTCGCGATTAGAATAGAGCCGACTATAAAGAAATGAATAATAGGCTTAATGACTTTTCCATTCAAACGCTGTTGCCCTCATTTTTGGATAGGTCTGTTGAACACAACTGGGCGCTTTTTAAGAACCTGATAATCAATCTAGTGTACATATATGTTCCATTGATTTCTATCTCAAATGACAAATTTAAACCATGGTGCACAAAAGCTCTCCGTCGTCATCGAAATCAAAAGAAACGTCTCTACAAAAAGGTCAAGCTTTTGTCCACACCTTCGGCTTGGGAAAAATACAGGGTATGCTTAAAGTCTTATTGTTCTGCTGTTCGCGTTTCTTGGGATAAATATTTTTCTCACGACCTCCCCTCTCTTTTAAAATCCAATCCTAAAAAGTTTTGGCGTGTGATATCTCCCGACAGTGTTAGTAATCATATTTCACTTAGCAATGATGACCATCTACCACTTTCAGATAGTGAATGCCCTCATGCATTTGACAGGTACTTTGCCCGCTAACATATCTTCTTGTCTACGACCCTTTGCTGATGAGTGCATCATTTACCGCTCCATTAATTCATGGATGATCATGTCGCCCTTCAAAGTGACCTTAACCTAATTGCCGGATGGTGTAATAGATGCGCATGACACTTCACACGAATAAATACAAGGTTATCTCTTTCAGCCGCAAGCCTATCAATTCTAACTTCTCGTATCTCGTAGATGTCACGGTATTGTCTCAGGCATCATCATACAAGTATTTAGTTATTCATCTCACGCATAATCTTCCATGGGCCGCGCATCTCAACACCATTTGTTCGAAAGCTTCAAGGAGACTAGGGTATCTGTGTCGGAACCAGCGGAATTCCCCTAACAATGTTCGAAAATTGGCCTAACACTTGTGAGGCCACAGCTAGAATATGCAGCATTCATGTGGTCCCCATATCAAAACTACTAAATAAACGTGTTAGAATCCGTACAAAATAGAGCCGATGGCTTCATTACACGTAACTACAGTACCCTTTCGAGCGTAACAGAGATCAAACTTGATATCTCTCTTGAACCATTATATATTCGTCGTTCAATCGCTCTTTTATGCTTATTTCATAAATATCGTCACTGCACCAGGCAATCGGCGTTACCTCTCGAAGCGCCGCCACGCATTTCGAGCCATTTACATAATCAGTACAGCATCAAGCGCATACACGGAAGAATACAAGCCTTCAATTTATCAGCCCTACCACGTGCCACCCTTCTTTGTAGTGATTTTGCCGATATTTCATCCGTAGGCAACCATCAATCATTCCATGGTCAGCTGCGCGAATACTTTCAAGCGAAGCGTGACGTTAAACCTTCTCTTGTATAAAATATCGCACTTTTTGGTTATTGTGTTTTTATAAACCCCTGCTTTAACTTTCTTTCTTTAGTCATGTGTCGGACATTTGTGCTGTGTTTATATACCAGTGCTTTTGTGTACTTTGCTCTTATGTTTGTTGCTGCTTTTTAGTACTACCCCTGTGCAATGCTTTCCCTTTTCCTTTTTTACCTGTATATTTTGCATTTATTATAATATCCTTGTTCGTCCCCCTTACTCAATGGGATCTTGGCCCTGTAAGATATTGTAAATAAATGAATATATACATAAATAAATAAATATTGAAATCAGTCGACATTGTTGAAGGAATTTTATGACAGCCTGCAGAAAAAAGTTGTTGAAACAAAGAAAGGGGCAGGGGGAGAAAAGACAATAAAGAAGTGGAATAAAATAAAATGTAGCCTGTGCTGCGCAGCTACTCAATGCAGTTTTATTACAATTGTCATGTACAAAACAGCAGATGTAAGAGATGAAGACCCTCAGGTGGTATTTTGCGATGATCTTTCGAGAAACTATTTCAAGGAACGTGTCTTCATAATTATATTCATGTAATCTTCACTGAAACGAATGGCATAAAGCTTATACTTGTTTACAGTTTCATAGTCAGTCATGAACAGGGCGCACGCGGGAGTTGAAGAAACATTTTTATAAAATGCTGTAGAAACTCGCAGAAAGCAAGTCGAAGGTAAGTTTCTATAACCTCTCACAACGCCGAGCTTTGCCTACAAGTATTGTAACATTTACTTGCAACATGCAGCAGTGTTTTCACAGACGCAGTTTTAATCACTGTCACAAGCTTTGGAAACAAAAGCACATAAGTGCTAAACAAGCCCATATGATGCACTACCCTGGCTGCATAGTCACTTTTATATTCACCAACACGTGTCTATAGATTATGTCATCCGTTTGATAGCTTCTGATCATGTTCCACAGCATGAATCTCATAACTGCAAATTCTGCAAGAATGTGATACCTACCAATTGCTTGGGGACCACGAAAATACGGGAGAAGGCTAGACAACAGGTGTATTTGTCCTGCGTAGTTGCAGCTGCAGGACAGCGGGATGTTGTAAACAACCGCACAGTTTATTAACTTCTGCATGTGCTTATTGCTACACTTCGCGTCAATGCCTAATCTGGTTCACTTTTTGCACCCAGATTGCTTGACGTGATAAATAAAAGTTTTAGCTTACCTTGTGAAAGTGATCTAACAGTGGTTACTCCACTGTAGGGCAATGTTAGACCGGGGTGTAGAAGTTCTCCTCCACTTGTTAATGCCTCGACTTATTGAGGACGCTATTTGGTGCTCCTGTTACAAAGCTTCACAGCCAAGTAGTGCGCTGATGCGAAAGTAGAATACCCTCCTTAAAATGTGGCGCATTGATAAAGTGCACCTGACACTCACAAACGACAATTCTGAGGTCCATAAATGGAATATACCTGTCTAGTGGTAGCTTTCCTCCCTCCATGAACTCGTCTAGCACTGTAGAGAAGACAGAAAACAAATAACTCTACACATTTAGTTGCCTTTCTTCACGTCTTATAGGGTAGAAAGTTTCCCATGGAGTAGAATACCCTTGCTAGGCTGGTTCTCGCAATAGGTGGTGTTTTGCGATTAGTTGACAGTGTTCTCGGAGGTGAAAAGTCTCTACTAAAAGGGTTAAGCTACCTTTTAATGTCTCCTACACAGTACCACGCATGTTCAAATAAGCAAAACTACTTCTGAAAGGCTAGCTTCGCTATCTGGGCCTGAATATTTCCTGTGGTGAGCATTGTGCTGGAGCTACGCCCGACAATCAAAGGGGTTTCGGCCTTTTCTGTTAGCGCACTTCAACAGTGAAGCATGTTGTTGTTAAAGGAACACCAGAGAGCACTCTTAACACTTGGTACCACCCCGAAGTGCAAGGGCGCTTCCATAACCAAGTACAATCTTTGCTTTTACCAGTGCGTTCGCACTGCTTTTTGGCGTGCGTCGCCAAGAAGCTTTTATTAGAGTTGAACGTAGGTGACATCAAAGGTCAGAGAACTTCAAGGAAGCCAAGGCCTACGACTGTTATGCAATCTGTAAACAAAGGCAGCTGTCAATGCAAGCAAATTGCTGGGAGAGTGTGAACTACTTTATTATTTTCTGCGCCAAGCTATCTGGGCCCGTACAAAAATGTTAACCGGGGCATTCCAAGACTTGAAGTTCGTATCAAGAAGTATGCGCAGGAGTTCACAGGAAGTGCGGTTGGTGCTGTTTACAACATTACACAGTCTTGCGGCAGCATTTATGTGGGACGAACAGGCCGACGACTCAAGGGTTATCTTACAAAATATGCACAGACCCTTGACACATTATGTGGGAACAATGTAGATATTGATGCTGCTTTTTGCAGTTGTACACCAAATGTTTAGCAATGAAGTATCCTTATGACACATTTTCAAAGCATACACAACTTGCAGAATCGCTCCACTATGGTAGCGTGTCATCAATTAATCTGCTTGGCAAATTGAAGTATTCAGATCAACTGCAGAAGCGTTCTGAATCGGGCTGCTTGGTGCATGTTTAGAAGTGAATCGAATAGGACTACAGACCGGACAAACGGAGTATGTTGCTCTTTCTGTCGCCCCCAATTTGTACTGGTAGTAGGACTGTTCATTCCCTTTTAAATATTCATATATTTTGGTCGCCTGAACACGCGACACAGCTGCGACATCAGGCTGTAATTTTACGTTGGTACGTTGCCTACCAATGTTGCACATAAGTAATTAGTTCGTCGCCTATTCACCTATTATAGTTAGCTCAACACTAGCTCAAAGGGGGATTACTAGTCGCTAAACTTGGTTACGATTAAGCCCATGCAAGACAGTGCTAGTGATCAGTACGCAGGGTTTTTGCATACTGATTAGGACAACACTAGAGCAACAATAATTTTATTAGTGCATGCTCTATCTGTTGCCGCAAATCCTGAATTCTGGCACTATTACTGCTTTTCAAACATCACTCATATGTGCAGCCAAGTCTGGTATGAAACAGTATCACTTCCAAGTCGACGACCTCATGCTGAACCAATTTCTTGCCACAGGAAAAGAAATAAATTATCTTTTGGATCCATATTCGAAAATTACTCTGCATGCATAGGCCTCCATATAGGCACAGCTTACCAGAACAAAGAGCACCAGTCAACGGACGGCTTTGGCACTGGTGTTGCAAGCAGGCCTCCATGGCTGAAAAACTGAGTACAAACCGGCACACAGACATCCTTCACTGGCACAATAGCCGCAATTTAAATACTAATATCAGGAATTTTTAGACTGGTCGTCCTCAGTAAAGCAAAAATATTTTTTTTATACAATTACGCTCTTGCACATAAGCTTGTCCCTGAGTTGCTGATTGCTGTGGCATCGTTTGGTATCGTCAACGGTATCATTCAACAAATCTAAAGAAAGACTGCACGAAGCACCTTCTATTCGGCAAAACAATAGACATTTCGAGCTACCGAACTCACAACATGCGTTCTAGAATAGTTATTGCAGCGATGCGTATGTGCTCAGAATTAGTATATGCACTATGGACAGTCAATATTAGAACCGGCCTTTAACATCAGTGTTGGCACATCTTTTGATTTATTTTTTTACTAGTGTGGAACATTTGTAACTTTTGAATGTCCATTACACACTTTTGGCCTGCCGCTATTCTGTGTAAAGTTCACGTTAAAAATTACTTATCACATGCATTTGCTTTACAATTATGGCGGCATATGGGTAGCCTTTACATGCTGACGTATCGCGTCAGAACGTTGATCGTCAGCCTGGTAGCTGTCAGAATTAAAAACAAAAGAAAAATGTACTAGAAACATTTGATGCAGATGCCAGCTAGCAAAATAATCCATTTCTTCTTCAGCGATCCTTAATGGGTGTCACACCGACAATTCCAACTGCGATTGAGCACGATTGCTCGGGCTCGATACCAAATTAATGGGCACCGTGTGACACCGGTGCCACCTAGTGGATTAGTGGACCTAGTAGAGTCCACCTAGTGGACTGTCCGTTTCGGCCGGTGCTAATTGGATGCAGCTGCACCAGAGAGGAGGAGATGAGAGGCCCCTGCCAATCAGCAGCGGCCGAACTGGACAGTCCACTTGGTGGACTCTTACGGCATACCACCCCCCCCCCCCCCCCCCCCCGCAAGCTGTGCACTCAGACATTGAGTGGGCTTCCGTACATGGACGTCGTCTGCGTTTCAAGTTAGAAGTTTATTACGATTTTAACAATACAAGATTGCCGCAGCGCCGGAGCAAAAGTCCGTAATGTAAATAAACCTTTTTAAAGCGCAACTTTCTTTTCCTCTTCCTTCGACTTTACCACTACTACTGATATTGCTGCTGTCTGGAACACCGCATCGGCGGGTGGTTCAGGGCGCGTGTATACATGACAGGAGCGCGGCATAGAAGGCGACGTGAGAAACTCACTTGGACTTTGCACCGCGTCGCAGATACCCTCTGGAGCTCCCTACGCGTCGCCACCTTAGCCTCTTGATAGCTGTAATTATCCGAGACCAGCGCAAAATCATTGCAGAATCTACAATGCTTACCTTCAAATTAACGTGCAAATCCAGAGGCTAGCTAGATAAAATGGTAGAGAGGAGGGTGTAGAGGAAGCAGCGATAGGGTAGAACAGACGCAGTCGCTAAACGAGTGAATAGCAGCCTTGCCACTCTTCCCTCGCAGTTCTGATTCAACTGGAAGGGAGGGGGAGATAGAGAAAAGATGACATGAGAAGGCAACGAAACGCTACTTCTATAGACGACAGCGGTTGCGGGGAAACGGGATAAATTTAGGTTCAAGGTGCCGTATGATGCGTTTGTGCTATTTTTGAAAAATAAGCGCCATTCAAGTATGTCAAGTGGGCAAGTTAGGCAGGGCGTGCAGAAAATAGCCGCATTAATTAATGTACACCGCAGGGTCTAAGCGACACCACAGTAGTTTCGGCACGTTAAATCAACGCTTCTGTGCCCGCCGCGGTAGCTTTACGGCTATGCCACTGGTCGAGATCACGGATTTGATGCCGACCATGGCAGGCGCATTTCAACAGAGGCGGAATAAAAAAAACGCTCATGCACTTAGATTTAGGGACACGCCAAAGGACACTATGGTGTCAATATTAATCCGCAGTTAGCCACTATGGCGTACCTCATAATCCGATTGTGGTTTTGGCACGCACAGCTCCATAATTCAATGAAAGCTTAATACTTCTGCCATGGTTCGTTGTGCCATTTGAGGCTATGACAATACTCAATCCTTTCGGAGGTTATAAAATATGGCGTTCAACAATGCCTCAAGCAAACAACTCTGCCTTTGTGTTCTATGTACTACGCAGACAAACAGCAGGAGTGCACGCAAGGTAACGTTTAACGTAAACTCAGCACGCTTGCGTTGGTCTGAACGTTGACGAATTGAAACATTCGCCATCATCATCACCGTTAACTATCGTCAATCAAAGCAAACAGCACAGAAAGCTTCTCTGACATCGATTCCCACAGTGCGTCGGATCTGCATAATTTTGCCTTCATTCCTACTACCGGGCGTACTCATCAATAGGCTTGGTGGATTCCTGGACCAAACTCCACTTTGAGCCGCATCACTCTCAAGTACGTCGGTATTCGGCGCACGTGTCCTAACTGATAGGCAATTCGCCTTGCGGTGCGAATGGCTGACTGTAAGTGGTGGCGTCGTGCAAGGACGAGTGGCTTACTGGTCATTTTTGAGCATAGGCAGTGTTGTCCCGACGGTTTTTCAGTGGTGGTGGTGGTAAACTTCATTGGAAACGGGAAGGGTAAATGGGCAGGTGGCTCAGGGATCGGGCTCAAGTAAGTCCCTGGACCTGGTTGGCCTTCTCGGCTCAGTCCACCAGTTCAAGTTGTCGCTCGACGTTTTCTGTAAGAAAACCTGTGGCTTAGAAAGGTCATGACCTCTCAACTCGTTTGACGCCACTTGCGATTTTGTGGCCGAGGCTATTGCATCCGAGGCACAAATTTGCTGGTTCACGCAATCATACCGAAAACCAAAGAAAGGCAGCCCATTTTTAAATCTATTTAGAACCGTTGGAACCATTTTTATGTCATTGGGGCAGTTCACGGTTTATTTCAAGAGCCTATTCTATCACAAGCGCGAGGGTAATTAGTTGTGATAAAGAATTTTATAATATATTGTCATGCTTAAACAAAGCGGTCGTTTCTAAGCGGCGCTGCTCTCACACATCTGCCTCCAAATTATGAGACATCAAAATTGATATTTTGTTTATACCGCTAACCTTGGATCGGCTTGTCGGAGCACCTGCGAAAGAGAGAAAGAGGGCAGGCGGTAATATTGGGGGTCAGCCCCCCCCGTGCCCCCCCCCCCATCTGGCGCAGCCCCTCCTCCTGTCATTCCATCACCGTCAGGCAGGTTTCGTTATACAGTCATCGCCACGCCATTGTCACCATGCACTCGTCGTCATCCGCTTGTCCTCACGCCGCTGCGATGCCGTCATCTTCAAGGCATCGTTATCATACATTTGTTGTCATACTGTCAAAGGGATGCCATCGCGGTCGTTCCGTCGTCGCGAATGTAACTTCCACATCGAACTCTCGTAATGCAGCTGTCGTCATGCCGTTGTCGTCGTGCTACCGTCAAGCTGTGCTTGCACCGTGCTCACCACACCAGCATAGTAATTACCATGCCGTCATTCAGTCGTCGTCTTATACCTTCGTCGATCCATAGGCGCCATTTCTTGGTCCTCATGGTATCATAATCATACAGCAGCCATTTATTCATATTTACGCCGCCGTTGTCGTTCCATTGCGTCATCGTCACACAGACGCTGCCATTAATCTGTTAGCATACCGTCGTCGTCATTCCCGCTTCTTCATTCGGTTGACGTCATACCTTCACCGTCACGCCATCATCCCGATACAGTGGTCATTATATTGCCCCCGTGTCATCTTTGTCACCTTGTCGTCATTACAACATCGTCATAATTTCCTAATCGACATTTTCATTTTCATTTTTTCATTTTATTTGGGCGACACAAATACAAGGTTTGCCACCAAGGTAAGGCAAAAGGAGGACATAATCCTCCTCGCTAAGGCTTTTACCTCGCAGGAGCAGCAGAAGTAGAAGTCAACTGATAAAACAAAGTACAACTAATAAGACACAAAACTTCAAAACTATTTACAGCAAAAGTTTAAACACATTAAAAAGTATCAACCGTTTGCCAACTAGCAAGTATCAATCATTGACATTCCATCTGCTTCATTTCATCTTCACTACATCGACATCAAAGAGTCGTCGTCATGCCTCTATACTCTTGGGCGATTTTAGCAAGCTATAGCTATAGTGCCAAATTTTCTTACCAAAACTGGAATTGGCCTCCCTGGTGCAATTTTCGGCCACAGCCTCCCTGATGATATTTACAATTAACCAATGGCCCTCAGTCCCCAGCAGCTGCGGGGCACCTGACCAAGGCGGTGGTCAGACCTGCAATGCAGCAGAGGGTGCTAAGAATCTCTGCATCTGGACAGGCCGCCAATGGAAACTGACGCTGTCAACCTTTAACATCGGAGCTCTGTAGAGTGAAGCTAGCTTAGAAGAACTCTTTGAAGAACTATCAGACGTGACGTTGTTTGGGATGTTATCGGCGTTAGTGAGATTAAAAGAAGTGGTGAGGCTTATACATTGCGTAATAACGGCCATGTGCTCTGCTATAGAGGTCTCCTCATAAGAATTAATACGGGGTAGGACTCCTAATTCACAAGGACATAGCAGGCAACATTGACGAATTCTACAGCAGCATTAAGAAGAAGGTAGCAGTAGTCGTAATCAAACTTAATAAGAGGTATAGATTAAAGGTAGTACAAGCCTACGCTCCAACATCCAGTCACGATGATGAGGAAGTAGATCAGTTTTATCAAGATGTTGAATTAGCGATGAGAAAAGTACAAACTCCGTATACTGTAGTAATGGGCGGCTTCACTGCAAAAGTGGGGAAACAGCAGGCTGGGGAACAAGCAATTGGCAACTACGGCGTCGATTCTAGGAATGCTAGAGGAGATATGCTGGTAGAATTCGCCGAAAGTAATGAGGTGAGATGAATGAACACCTTTTTCAGAAAACGTGTCAACAGAAAGTGCACCTGGAAAAGCCCTAATGGTCAAAACAAGAAATGAAATTGATTTCATACTTTCTGCCGATACCAGCATAGTGCAAGATGTAGAATTTATAGGTAGGGTAAAGTGCAGTGATCATAGGTTTGGGAGGGCTAGGATTCACTTGAATTTGAACAGAGAAAGAGTAAAAGTGGTCAAGAAGAAACAAGTCAACTTAGCGGCTTTAAGGCTAAAAAGCAGACAAACTTAGGCTGGTACTTCCAAACAAATATGTAGCCATACAACAGAGAGAACATGAAGATGAGGTAGAGGTAATGAATGAAACCGTAACGAGACTGTCTTCAGAGGCAGCCATTGAAGTGAGAGGCGAGGCACCAAGGCAACCAGTAGGCAAGCTCTCCCAAGTAACAAGGGACCTAAGAAAGAAACGACCAAGAATGAAAGTGTTCAATTCAAGAGATATCATAGGACTCGCGGAATTGTCAGATCTGATCAAGAAGCTGAAAATGAGTGATATTTGAAATTATAACGGGAGAAAGACTGAAGAAGCCGTAAAAAATGGACGCAGCCTGAAATCAGTGAGAAGGAGACTTGGCATAGGACAAACCAAGATGTATGCACTCAAAGACAAGCAGTGTAATATCATCACCAACATCGAAGGTATAATAAAGGCAGCGGAAGAATTCTATACTGACCTGTACAGTACCCAGAAGACTCAGGAGTACTCCATTCGAAACAATAATGACCAGGATACCGATACTTCTCCTAAACTAGAGATGAGGTCAGAAGGGCCTTGCAAGACATGAAACGGGGAAAAGTGACAGGATAAGATGGAATAACAGTCGATTTATTAAAAGATGGAGGAGACATAATGCTAGAAAAACTGGCGCCTCTCTATACAAAGTATCAATCGACTGCAAGGGTCCCTAAAAACTGGCACAATGCAAACATCATACTGATCCGCAAAACGGGAGACGTTAAAGAATTCAAAAATTAAAGACCCATTAGCTTACTCCCAGTATTATATAACATAGTTATCAAAACAATCTCCGATATAATAAGGTCAACCCTGACTTTAGTCAACCAAGAGAACAGGCTGGCTTCAGCAAGGGATACTCTACAATCGATCACATCCATGTCGTCCATCAAGAGGTCAATACATCCGCAGAGTACCATAAGCCTCACTATATGGCTTTCATAGCTTACGATAAAGCATTTCGTTTAGCAGAGATACCAGCAGTCGTAGAGGCGTTGCGTATTCAAGGAGTACAGACAGCTCACGTAAATACCCTGGAAATCATGTGCAGAGATTCCACAGTCACCTTGTTAATACTACTCTCTCCGCATGGTACAGAGGCCCCTTTGGGCTCGCAGCCCCGGCCGGGGCGACGAGGATCTCCCACGGCTCCCTATTGAAGATAAACATCTCAGGCGAGTTTGCTTCGTGTCGTCTTTTCGTACATTCCAACGTCACATGTGATAGTAACGGCCATGCAGCGCACCATGGACAAGCCATAGCGGCAGCTTCACTGGACACACCTCTTCACAAGAGGGAAGGCATCCGGATATGTTATTACCGACCGATGTGATATGAACGCGATATACATTTTTTTTAAATAACCCTGTAAGCTCTGCCAAATAGCATCTCCTTATACGCGGATAAAGTGAGCATCCGTTTGGTCATTATGCTTGATGCAGTAAAAATTGTTTTCGTACGAATAAAAAGAGATAAAAGGGTGCAACAATCTGTGATCGGTTGTCATGCTAGCACTGCCCCCGATATTTTTATGTCACTTGATGGTATTGGAAACACATTTCATGGTTACTTTTTGTCGTCTATGAGGACACGACTATCTATGTGAAAATGACGTGAGTTTTCTAGAAAATTGGCGGCAGGAATATATTAACGGTGTCCTGAACCATTTTTTATCGAAGTCGAGGACTCCATTTCGCGTTAAATCTAAGTACTGCACAATACTTTGTCCCGAAAAGTACTTCAATTCGTTCAGCAGACGCGAAATAATTGGCAGTCTAAAATAGCCTGTGATCACATAAATGAAGTAACACATAAACACACATAAATAAGTAACACATAAATACCCAAGAAAGTCTATGGGGAAACCACACCGCCGTAGCTGAATCGGTTACAGCATCGCACGCGTAATGCGAAGACGTGGGATCGTTCTCACCAGCGGCAAGTTGTTTCCTCATCCATTTTCAATGTCAGTAATTTATCCTTTCTTTAAATAAATTTATAAGTGCAAGTAATTTCCCTTATGTTTTCTTTGGTGTCCTTATTGGCTTCTCATGATATTGTCACGTGGTGGCGACTTTTAAGAACACAGTAGCAATACTGTGAACCAGAAAACTAACTTTTATTGGGCGAACCTGTGCCCACAAAACAGGCTACAATTATAGAGGTGAACACGGTCGGTGATCGTCGAAAATCTGATCAACGGGTCATGCGCGTCGGCTTTTATACATCAATCGTCGAATGTTCCAGACTAATCGCTGGGACCCGCGTGTCTTCCACAAAGTTCTACATTATTCGCGTCGCGCACACATGCAATCAGTTTTCGCAAGGTTCGGTCACAGACAGCGGATGGAACCATCGATAACATTCCAGAAACTTCCGATACATGCAGGTGCGTCCTGCGCCATGCGATAACATTTGTTAGGCGGTGAAACGGGTCACCCGATAAATACAAGTACACGTGTCAATATGATGATTAAAAAACCAGGCCCCTCGCTTAAACACCTCCCTTCTCGTTCTTAAATTTGATCATTAATATAGAGTATGTCATTACCAATGCTAATCGTATGCTGGGGTACTGATGGCGCCACTTTAAAAAGCGCCACCTACGTGAACACTGAAGAAACTTAAAATACCGTATCACGCTCTAAACTTGAATATGCATCTGCAATATGGGAACCCAGTTTCATTAATCTTATTATTTCACTTCAGCTAGCAAAACAATATCTCTGTTCATTTGATTCTTTCTGATTATAACTGTACTGCGAATATTACCTCACTAAAAACTAACCTAGCACTTTTTCTACTTGGTAAACGCCAATAAGTCTCCCATCTTTCGCTATTCTACAAAAAAAAAATTCCATCACACGACTTCACGACGACTTCATACTGCGGCCGCGGTACATTTCAAACCGCGTCGCTCATCACAGTAAGGTCGGAATCGACTTATGTTACACGAAGTCTCTTACAGTCTTTTATTCCCCGTACATCTCAGCAATGGAACTATCTTCCCTGAAGTATCGCAGCCATCACCGATAACAAACATTTTCGCAAAATAATTAGCTAACATTGTGTAACAAGGATAATTTATATATTACCAAAACTCATTGCACTTGTTTATTATTTACTCGACTCCTTTGTAACACCTTCCCTCTCTAATGCCATGTGTGCGTGAGGGTATAAAGTTGTGTATATATATATATTTATAGTCAGGATGCCACGAGAGGGACAACGGCACGACGATCACCAAAATTACAAAAGATAAGACGTAGTAGGGCTAACCTAACGTTCGGCCATACTGATTGTACCGGCCGCATCTTCTGCAGAGCAAGCACAGTCCCATTTAACCTTATATCCCTGCCCGTTTCATTTTTAGTGGAGGCGCAGAGTATTGCACAAGACGCAACTCCGCAGCGGGCTTGTCATCGGCCTTCCTACCATGCTGTTGACGACAAGGCCGCTGGGTTAAGCACGGCGTCAGCACCCGGCACACCCGGGCCATCAGCATTCACGACATCTCAACCGTCAGTCGTCTTAACCCATCCGCGCAACCCCTGCACCTTCTCTGGTAACGGCACCGACAAAGTCGACATCGAAGAATCATTTCGCATATACGAACGCGTCGCTGCGCACAACCGATGAAACCCGATATTCCTGCTCGCAAATCTTCTCTTTTACATCTAGGGTCCAGCACACACACGAAGAAGAGTTGATCAGCGGGGATGTGTGCAAGCAAGAAATTCGCTACCTCCTCGGCAAGCTTGCTGGTCGTAAGTGCGCCGCTGCAAAGGGCCTATGCGGTCGGGCTCAGACATCTACCTAGTCGTAGGTTGCGTAGATCCTTGATGCCCTAGCTCTTTGCTGCCGCGTTGATGCCAGTATACCCGAGGCTGACAAAGTAAGGCACATTCTGAAAGGCATCGCCGATGATGCGTTTTTAAAGACTACTTGACGGTAGACAACAATATCCATGAGCCGTCGCATTGCCGGAGAGTTCGTGCGGCTTCCCAAGACTGCCGCTACGTCGTCATGCGAAGACGCTCATTCGGCCCTTCAATCCTTCACTGCAGATAGCGTTGTCTGAATTGGGCGGCGCGATATCGAGGCTGCATCGCCATTTTCTTTCGCGCGCCTTTCTGAGGCAACGCAAGCGACGATCTCCCGCATCCACGCAGTTATCCGTGAAGAACTGGCCGACGCAGAAAGTCAGCCCGTGTACTCCATCACACGCCCTTCGGTTAGTCCTGCCCCTCTTCATCGACCTCCACCGACGTTTCGACGCTATTGAGATCCGGCCCAATGGCTAACACCAGACGACAAGCCCATGCGCTTCCATTGTAACGGCGTGGGGCATATTTCTCGCTATCGCCAACACCGTCAGCCAACGTTTTCACGCTCCACGTTCTCCTACCGCCACAATGACAACCACCGCCAGCCGTTTCACAGTCCAAATGACCCGACATGCCATGACCGTGGCCCTTCTGCATCCCTCAGACGCTCTAGCCGTTCGCCGTTGCCGCACAATCGTGGCTCCCGCTCGCCCCTGCCCCGTTGTCTTTCATCGCCTCACCGTTCTGCACGCTCATCCCCGGAAAACTGAGAATCGCAGCTCCGGGAGGTGACGCTGCATTGGACTCTCGACCTAAAAATCCTATTCTTACCTTGCGGACAGATCAGACCCTAATCGCCGTGAAAGTTGATGCGCTACCTTCACTGCCTTGATCAACACCGGCGCACACATCTCGGTCATGAGCGCTGATCTCCCGAGGCGGCTCAATAAAGTGCTCACTCCTGCCGATTTCCGCGTCCTACGAGTCGCTCATGGGGAACTCCCACTGAGCTTGGAATGTACACATCTGTATTGTTCCTTGTACTTGACCATCGCCCTCACGACGTGATCCTTGGCCTTGATTTTTTATCTGCCCACTCAACTGTGATTGAGTGCTCGGCTGGTGTACCCAAACTTAATTTCCCTGATGTTACCGACCTTACCGACACCGTACCGATCCAGCTCTGTTGCGCCGACTTTGTTGGTCTATCTCCGCAGGCACTGACTTGCATCACTGCTGTTCCCAACCCATGTGTACCGGATGGTGACTATGTCGTCACTCCCTGTGTCAGTGCCTTACTTTCGCACGGTGTATCGTTTCTTCACACCCGTATCGCACACCCGTATAATAACCGTATCGACTAACAAAACTTACCTTGCGCTCTTGAATTTCGGCTTCTGCCCTCAGGTACTCTCCAAAGGGATCTCTCTAACCACACTGTCGCCGTCGCACGAGTACGAGCGTTCTTCCCTCTCGCATCCTCCGTCCTCCCCCAACTCTTCCGCCGCCTGCAATTCTCATTCCACCACTTCACCTCCAGCGCACGATAACCTTGCCAAGATGATAGCCCTAGACCTTACCCCCACACGAACTGAGGATCTTCGTCATCTGCCCACACCTTAATCCGGCATTTTTGACCTTGACGGTCGGCCTTTGGGATAAACCTCCCTAGTTGAGCATCGCATACGTACCGGCGATGCACTGCCTATTCACACTGCCTATGCACCACCTATTCACCGCCTATGCACCGCCTATTCACCGCCTATGCACCGCCATATTGTGGGTCACACGCCGAGCGCCGAGTAATACAACAGGAGGTTGATAAGATGCTTACCAAGGGCATTATTCAACCATCGTCGAGCCCCTGCGCTTCTCTTGCTGTCTTGGCAAAAAAGGACAACGCCTGGCGATTCTGCCCAGATTACCGCCAGCTACACAAAATAACAAAGAAGGATGTCTATCCACTGCCACACATAGACGACGCATTAGATTGCCTACACGGCGCGACTTATTTTTCATCGATAGATCTGCCCTGCGAGTACTGGCTTATTGCCGTCGATGACATGGACCGTGAGAGGACAACATTTGTTACGCGAGATGGCCTTTATCAGTTTCGGGTCATGCCATTCTGCTTGTGCAACGGTCCAGCCACCTTCGAGCGTATAATGAACACGCTCTTGAGCAGCTCTAAGTGGTCTATATGCCTTTGTTACCCCGAAGACGTCATCGTGCTCTCGCCGACCTTGGTCACACAGCTGGAACGCCTTTCGTCTATTCTATCCATCTCCCGTGCTGCTGGCCTACATTTAAATTCTTCGAAGTGCCACTTTGGTTGCCGCCAAATTACTATCCTCGGTCATCTCAGGGTCTCATCTGTCGTCCGCCCCAATCCAGCAAAACTTCGTGCTGTTCTCCATTTTCCTGTGCCGACCTGCGCCAAGGACATCCGCAGCTGTCTATGCTTATGATCTTATATCTGTCGATTTGTCAAAAATTTTGCGTACATTGCTCGGCCTCCGACTGACCTTCTGAAGAAAAGTACCGCCTTCTCATGGGGTCTTGACCAAGCTGCTGCCTTCCAACACCTCATCACCCTGCTCACTACTCCGCCAATTCTTGCTCACTTCGACCCATCTTCCGCTACAGAGATCCGTACAGATGCTAGTGACTATAGAATTGGCACTGTTTTAGCTAAATGTCAACGTGGGCATGACAAAGTTATTGCGTACGCAAGTCGCCAGCTTTCATACGCTGAACGCAATTACTCCATTACAGAGCACGGTTGCCTCACACCCGTATGGGCAGTCAGCGAATTCCGGCCGTACTTATACGGTCGATCTTTCACTCTTAACACGGACCATCAAGCTCTCTATTGACTATCGACATTTAAGGATCCAACGGCTCGTTCAGGTCGCTGGGCACTGCGTCTTCAAGAATTCCCCTACACAGTGGTGTTCAAGTCGGGTAGGCTACACCAGGATACTGATTGTTTGTCTCGGCACCGCGTCGACGGTCTTGACTCGAGTGATGCAACTACTGGAATACTCATGCTCTCCGCCTGCCATCACATAGGCGAGCAAGAAGCACGTGATATATCCTTGCGCGACCTCATCAGCCGCTTCCATTCTGACCCGTCAGACCCCTCGCTTAGCTTGTTTCTCTTTTTGGACCGCATCTTATACCGCCAAAGTATGCGCACATAAGGGCATGAACTGCTGATAGTCATTCCTTCTCATCTCCGGGTAACTGTACTCGCACAACTCCATGATGTCCCCACCGCTGGCCACCTGAGTGTTTTCAGGACCTACGACCATGTACGGCGGCGCTTTTTCTGGCCTGGACACTACCGTACTGTGTGACGTTATGTCGCTGCTTGCGAACCATGCCGACGTCATAAGCAGCCTCCTTTGCTTCTGGCTGGAACCCTCCAGCCAGTTGATATACCCACCGAACCGTTTTATCGCGTTGGCCTTGAATTTTTGGGCCCTTTTCCTACCTCCCGAGCTGGCAATAAGTACATCGCCGTTGCAACGGATTATTCAACCCACTATGCCGTCACAGGAGCGATCCCGACCAGTTGTGCTACAGACGGTGCAGACTTCCTGCTCCAATACATCATCTTACACCATGGAGCTCCTCACCAGCTTCTCACAGAGACGGACCGTTACTTTTTATCTCGGGTTATTGAAGATCTACTTTTTTATTTTTTACTTATTTTATTTACAGAATACTGCAGGCCAACTTGTGACCCAGGCCGGAGGGAATACGTTCATACAGTAATGTAACTAAATACGTTCAATACACTCTTGTGCCACGAAACACAAGTTCACGACACCATACCACCCTCAAATGAACGGCGTCACTGAACGCCTGAACCGAACACTTGCAGATATACTCTCAATAAGCTCTGGGACGCCGCGCTTCCATTTGCGACATTCGCCTACAATTTGTCATGTCACGACACCACTCTTTCCTCCCCCTTTTATCTCTTTGGTGGTGACCCGACATTGCCTTTCGACACGCTCCTGCCAACTGCTCTCGAGTCCCCGTCTGAGTACGCTCGCGACGCTATAGCTACAGCCGCCCAGGATTGTCAAATTGCCCACCGTCACCTTTCTAGCAGTGCTATTGGAGGAATTAGAGGGCAGTAAATGGGATATAATAGGGCTCAGTGAAGTTAGGAGGCCAAAAGAAGCATATACAGTGCTAAAAAGCGGTGACGTCCTGTGCTACCAGGGCTTAGCGGAGAGACGAGAACTGGGAGTCGGATTCCTGATTAATAAGAACATAGCTGGTAACATACAGGAATTCTATAGCATTAACGACAGGGTGGCAGGTCTGTTGTGAAAATTAATAAGATGTACAAAATGAAGGTTGTACAGGTCTACGCCCCTACATCCAGTCATGATGACCAGGAAGTCGAAAGCTTCAATGAAGACGTGGAATCGGCGATGGGTAAAGTAAAAACAAAATACAGTATACTGATAGGCGCCTTCCATGCCAAGGTAGGCAAGAAGCAGGCTGGAGACAAGACAGTGGGGGAATATGGCATAGGCACAAGGAATAGCAGGGGACAGTTATTAGTAGAGTTTGCGGAACAGAATATTATGCGGATAATGAATACCTTCTTCTGCAAGTGAGATAGCCGAAAGTGGACGTGGAGGAGCCCGAACGGCGAGACTAGAAATGAAATAGACTTCATACTCTGCGCTAACCCTGGCATCATACAAGATGTGGACGTGCTCAGCAAGGTGCGCTGCAGTGACCATAGGATGGTAAGAGCTCGAATTAGCCTAGACCTGGGGAGGGAGCGGAAGCAACTGGTACATAAGAAGTCGATCATAGAGTTAGCGGTAAGAGGGAAAATAGAGGAATTCCAGACCAAGCTCATCATCATCGTCAGCCTGGTTATGCCCACTGCAGGGCAAAGGCATCTCCCATACTTCTCCAACTACCCCGGTCATGTACTGAGGGCCGGGGTTTGATTGTTTTGTTCATATAGGAGGTTGTGGCTAAGTACTGCACCAGGGTGGCCAATCCTGCTCTAGTGAGGGAGTGCGTTACCGGTTCTGGTCACCGGGTTCAGGCCACACTCCAGGCCTGTTTATGCAATTTTATTGACACGCGGATTTTTTTTTAATCCGGTGTAAAATTGCGCGGCACCGGGATTCGAACCACGGACCCCTTGCACGCGAGGCGGGTGTTCTACCTCTACGCCACCGCCACCGCCACCGCAACAATAGACCATATTCACCCTATCAATTAGGTGATAGAGAAATGTGCGGAATATAACCAACCCTTATATATAGCCTTCAGTGATTACGAAAAAGCATTTGATTCAGTCGAAACCTCAGCAGTCATGAAGGCACTACGGAATCAGGGTGTAGATGACCCATATGTAAAGATACTGGAAGATATCTATAGCGGTTCCACAGCCGCTATCAGGGTGGCCAGTTCAAGCTACAGAACAGGTATTTGGCTTTAACTCGGGAAGAGGGCCTTAATGTTGAAGCAATGAACGACAATCTTGTGGGCATTATTAAGGAGTGTCCAGTAGAAGTCGGTGGTAACTCCGTTAGACAGGATACCAGTAAGCTATCGCAGGAGACGAAAGATCTGATCTAGAAACGCCAATGTATGAAAGCCTCCAACCCTAGAGCTAGAATAGAACTGGCAGAAATTTCGAAGTCAATCAACAAGCGCAAGACAGCTGACATGCGGAAGTATAATATGGATAGAATTGAACATGCTCTCAGGAACGGAGGAAGCCTAAAAGCAGTGAAGAAGAAACTAGGAATTGGCAAGAATCAGATATATGCGTTAAGAGACAAAGCCGGCAATATCATTACCGATATGTATGAGATAGTTCATGTGGCTGAGCAGTTCTATAGAGATTTGTGCAGTACCAGTGGCACCCACGACGATAATGGAAGACAGAATAGTCTAGAGGAATTCGAAGTCCTACAGGTAACACCGGAAGAAGTAAAGAAAGCCTTGGGAGCTATGCAAAGGGAGAAGGTAGCTGGGGAGGATCAGATAATAGCAGATTTGTTGAAGGATGGTGGGCAGATTGTTCTAGAGAAACTGGCCACCCTGTATACGCAATGCCTCATGACTTCGAGCGTACCGGAATCTTGGAAAAACGCTAACATAATCCTAATCCATAAGAAAGGGGACGCCAAAGACTTGAAAAAATATAGACCGATCAGTTTACTGTCCGTTGCCTACAAGTTATTTACTAAGGTAATTGCAAATAGAATCAGGAACACCTTAGACTTTCGTCAACCAAAGGACCAGGCAGGATTCCGTAAAGGCTACACAACAATAGACCATATTCACACTATCAATCAGGTGATAGAGAAATGTGCGGAATATAACCAACCCTTATATATAGCCTTCATTGATTACGAAAAAGCATTTGATTCAGTCGAAACCTCAGCAGTCATGAAGGCACTACGGAATCAGGGTGTAGGTGACCCATATGTAAATATACTGGAAGATATCGATAGCGGTTCCACAGCCACCGTAGTCCTCCACAAAGAAAGCAACGAAAGCCCAATAAAAAAAGGCGTCAGACAGGGAGATACGATCTCTCCAATGCTATTCACAGCATTTTTACAGGAGGTATTCAGAGACCTGGAGTGGGAAGAATTGGGGATAAAAGTTGATGAAGAATACCTTAGCAACTTGCGATTCGCTGATGATATTGCCTTGCTTAGTAACTCAGGAGACCAATTGCAATGCATGCTCACTGACCTAGAGAGGCAAAGCAGAAGGGTGATTTGCAGATGTTTTTGCGACTGATGTGCGCATGCCTATGCTGAAGAAGGTGTAAATGTCCGGTGATTTTCGAATAAACTTCCAGTTGGCAGTCAGCACTTGTCTGTGGTATTTGTTTCCGTGTGTCCTCGTCTTTCTCGCGCTGTTTCACCTCAGTTCTAAGTATGAACCAACTAGCCCTCATCAACATCTTACTAAGTTCCAGACAGTTTCGATGCCTCTGTAGAGCCAATGCATCTAAATTGTGTGAAGAACGTTTTTGTCCCTCATTGTGTGGTATCCATCGGCAACGGGCGTGCTGGCTTTTAGACGGCCAGCTGCTCGGGAGAAACGGTCCTGCTTCGAGACGGCTTGAAACTCGCCTACTTTACAAGAATACACGTCTTCGTCAGCAGCCGTACTAACAGACCCGCCGTGTGAACCTGCTGACCTTCGCCACGTCTCAGACAAAAAGCTTCTGTCTATGATAAACAAGTGGCTCAGTACGAGGAAGCGCCATACCCTGGTGGAGACGCTTTCTAAGCGTCTGCCAGTGTTTGACTTTGCGCAGCCACACAAGGCGTTCTCGATTTCCGAGTCACGAACATGCCATACTATCGATACGGGATCTGCAAGCCCGATCAGGAAAAAGCCTTACCGCGTGTCGCCTAACGAGCGCAAGATAATCGGGGAACAAGTGAGTGATATGATGAAAAATTGGATAATACAAGAGTCCTCGGGTCCTTGGGCAGCTCCGGTCATACTCGTCAGAAAGACAGACGGTAACTGGAGATTTTGCGTCGATTAGCGAAGATTAAACGCCGTGACAAAGAAGGATGTCTACCCGCTGCCCCGGATTGATGATGCAATTGATTACGTTCATTCGGCCTTTTATTTTTCTTCGACAGGCTTGCGCTCAGGATACTGGTAAATCCCTATACAACCGGCACACAAGGAGAAAACAGCCTTCAGAACCACGGATGGATTATTCGAATTGAATGTGATGCCATTCGGGTTGTGCAACGCTCCAGCAACCTTTGAAAGGTTCATGGACACCATTCTGCGTGGGTTAAAATGGAACATCTGTATGTGCTATCTTGACGACGTTGTTATACTCGGGCCCACATTCAATGAGCACAATACGCGCCTGGATGTTGTCCTCGACTGCATGAAAAACGCTGGCCTGGTTCTGAACTGCAAGAAACGTAACTTTGGTGACCGTCAAACCATTGTGCTGGGTCATCTTGTTGACAAAGACGGTATCCGGCCTGATCCCCTCAAGACGGCAGCCGTTGAGGCATTCAGTGCACCGCAGTCAGTGAAGCAACTTCGTAGTTTTCTGGGTCTTTGCTCTTACTTTCGCCGATTTATTCCTGGTTTTGCTGACGTCGCTTATCCTCTGACAAATCTGCTACATAAAGACGAACAGTTTGAGTGGACACCCGAGTGCGATTCTGCATTTCGTCAGTCGAAGTTCCTGCTGACCTTCCGACCTATCCTTCGCCACTTCAATCCTACTGCGCTGACAGAAATATACACAGATGCTAGTGGTGTTGGTCTGGGTGCCGTCTTGGTCCAACGCTATGACGACCGTCTGCACGTGATTGCTTATGGCAGCCGCTCATTAATCAAACCTTGACGCAATTCATGGTGACAGAGCAAGAATGTCTCGCTGTAATCTTTGCGGTTCAGCGATTTCACTCGTTCTTGTACGGACGCCCATTCCTAGTCGTCACAGACCACCATTCCCTGTGCTGGCTCGTGAACCTTCGTCACCCTTGTGGTCGCCTTGCGCGCTGGGCTTTGAGGTTGCAGGAATATAACTTCACTGTTTCCTACAAGAGTGGCTGAAAACATGCTGGCACAGACTGCCTTTCCCATATGCCGCTTACCACGACAGACTGCGACGCAGACGATTTTGATCATGTTGTGGGATGTCGTGTCTGCCGAAGGACGAATCCCAACATAATATCGTAACGACTCTTTACTCGACTAACGATGGCAGCGGACGGGCATACCAGCGCTACGTTCGCACCAGTAGCGGAAGGTAGAAAGCGCTCCTTCTTAGCCAGGCAGCCTGTTTTTATAGCCACTGTCGGTGATGCATACCACGGGTGATGCGGTGGTGGCGCTATGTTTTATCGGCCACGCAGTCCAGCGTGCAGCTGTGTTATGCTGGGCCGGATGATAAGAAGACGGAGCGTGCGCAGAAATATGCGCGGAGTGTGTTGCCACAATCTCGTCGCTTCTGTGACATCCGCTTTTCCAGATATCGATGTGTTCAAAGCAGAACAACGGACAGACACCAAATTGGAGCCACTCTTCACTTTTGCCCATTCAAGTGCAACAAGCAGCTACTGTGTACGTGACGGGCTCCTGTACAAAAGGACTGCTCAAGCCCGGGTACTCGCTTCCTTCTAGTGGTGCCGGAGCGTCTACGGCCAGCAATCCTTCAGGCTATGCACGATGACCCTACCTTTGGTTACTTAGGCACTGTGTGCTCCTTTTATCGCATTCTAGAACGCTTTAACTGGCCCCGGATACGACATTCGGTTGAGTTGTATGTCGCCAGCTGCATACAGTGCCAACGTCGGAAACGCCCAACCACTGCCACATCTGGTCTCCTTCAACCTGCGCCGCCTCCCAGCTCTCCCTTTCGGCAAGTAGGAATCGATCTGTTAGGCTCTTTTCCAAAGCCATCTAAGAGGAACCGCTCGATAATTGCCTGCGCCGACTATTTCACACGCTATTGCGAGACGGCGGCTATACCATCAGCCACTGCCACCGAAGTGTCGCTCTTCTTACTTCACGCTATTGTTCTGAGACATGGACCGCCTGGTGTTATCATAAGCGACCCGTGGCGTCGATTCACGGCGGATACCGTGGAAGAGTTTGTGCGCTTATGTAACTCGCACCTCAGGCAGTCGACGCCGTATCATCCGCAAACGAACGGCCTCATTGAGCGCACTAATCGAACAATCGCCAATATGCTTTCCATGTATGTTGCGTCCGATCACAAAAATTGGGATGAAGTTCTACCGTTTATTACTTACGCCAACGACACCACCAAGCACGAGACAACCATCTACAGCCCCTCCTTCCTTCTATATGCTCGGCCGCCCCGGTATACGCTCGACAGTGTCCTCCCTTTTTACCACCACGAGAATTCGACGGTCGCCGATACGCAATGCCTCGCTGATGAGGCTCGGACACTTACGCGTCTGCGGACTTTGGCATCACAAGAAAACTTCAAATGCCGCTACGACGCCCGACATCGGCCTGTTCCCTATCACCCTGGTGAGCTCGTCTGGCTTTGGACTCCCACAAGGAAGCGCGGTTTGTGCCAAAAGCTGCTGGCAAACTACGACGGACGGTATATTGTCATCGACAAAGTCAGCGAAGTGCACTACACTCTCGCACGCCTCACGAACACTGGTAGACGTTCTGCTAGGACACGAGTCGAGTATGTCGCACGGTTGAAATCATACCCGCCACGGCAAGCTAGTTTAGTCGCCCAGTGGGCTTTGTCTGCGAGGAGATGTAGGTTACGTCCAAGCGCGTAAAATGGACGCGGGCACCAAGAAGAAAAGGGAAGAGAACAAAGACTGTGCAGCCGTTCCTGCTCTCGCACGCGTAAATAAACCCCTTTTCCCCGTGCTTGTAACAATATATATATATATATATATATATATATATATATATATATATATATATATATATATATATTGTCAGGTGGTGGTGACGTTAAGAACACAGTAAGAATACTGTGAAAGGCAAAACTAGATTTTATTGGGTGAACCTGTGCCCACAAAACAGGCTACACTTATAGGACAACGAAATCGGCGACACAGTCGGCGATCGTCGAAAAATCTGATCAGCGGGTCAAGCGCGTCGGCTTTTATACAGCAGTCGACGAACGTTCCAGACTAATTGTTGGGACCCGCATGCCTTCCACAAAGTTCTACACCATTCGAGTCACGCGATGAAATCAGATAACACAAGGTTCGGCGACAACAGGCAGCGGATAGAAGCATCGATAACTTTCCAGAAACTTCGGATAAATGCAGGCGCGTCCCGCGCTGTGCGATAACATTTGCTAGGCGGCGAAACGTGGTCGCCCGATAAAGAAAAGTACACGTGTCAATACCCCCCTCTTAAAAAGCATCGACCCGATGCTGCAAACAAACAAAAGCAATAAAGGAAAGCAATCGTAGCAAAGAAAACTACAAAATAAGGATGTTCGTCAGCGTCCGTAAAACGGTTTAAGACGCACCACGTGGACCACTTCAGATCGTGCGCGGTGCCGCTGTGAATGCGAAATGCAGTCTGGCACGACATCATAGTCCAGTGCGCCAATACGTCGTATGACCTTGTAGGGTTCGAAATATCGTCGCAGTAGTTTCTCGCTGAGTCCTCATCGGCGTATCGGGGTCCATACCCAAACACGGTCGCCGGGCTGGTACTCGACGAAGCGTCGTCGTAGATTGTAGTGTCGGCTGTCGGTACGCTGCTGGTGCTTGATCCGTAGGTGAGCAAGCTGTCGAGCTTCTTTGGCGCGCTGGAGATAGCTGGCGACGTCAAGATTCCCTTCGTCAGTGACGTGCGGCAGCATAGCGTCGAGCGTCGTCGTCGGCGCTCGGCGCGGACTGGTGAGAAGTGCTTCACAAGTAGGTTGTTTTGAAGCGTGAACGGAGACAGTCCACGCTTAAATGCCCTAGGAACAGCGTCGGCGTGCTCATCCAAGTAATCGACGAGGCCTTTAAGCTCCGGGTCCCCTCGTTGTTGTTCGGCGAAGCCTTCCGCGCTTATTATTCCAAGGAAGGCGTCGTCATCCTCGTCATCTTGCGGCGGCGGGTCAATGGGGGCGCGTGATAGGCAATCGGCATCTGAGTGTTTTCGTCCGGACTTGTATGTTACAGTGATGTCGTATTCTTGTAGTCTGAGGCTCCACCGTGCCACCCGTCCTAAGGGATCCTTTAAATTGGCTAGCCAACACAAGGCGGGATGGTCGCTGACGATTTTGAATGGCCTGCCATATAGGTAAGGGCGAAATTTCGCTGTAGCCTAAACGATGGCGAGGCATTCCTTTTCGGTTGTACAATAATTGCCTTCCGCTTTTGACAACGACCGGCTAGCGTAAGCTATCACGTGCTCATGTCCATCTTTTCTCTGGACTAGGACGGCACTGAGGCCTAGGCTACTGGCGTCAGTGTGGATTTCGGTATGGGCGTGCTCGTCGAAGTGCGGAAGTACGGCCGGCGACTGCATGCGCCGTTTGAGTTCTTGAAATGCGTCGGCCTGCGGCGTTTCCCACTTGAACTCGACGTCACATTTAGTTAGCTGCGTCAGCGGTTCAGCGATGCGTGAAAAGTTCTTGACAAGTCGCCTGTAGTAGGCACACATGCCAAGAAATCTACGCACTGCCTTCTTGTCGATGGGCTGTGGGAACTTTGCTATGGCAGCTGCCTTCTGCGGGTTGGGGCGGACTCCAGATTTGCTGATGACGTGGCCTAAAAATAGAAGCTCCTCGTAAGCGAAGCGGCACTTTTCCGGGTTCAAAGTAAGTCCTGATGACCTGATGGCCTCTAGTACTGTTGCAAGCCGCCTAAGGTGAACGTCGAAATTTCCGGCGAAGACAACGACGTCATCCAAGTAAACAGGACACGTCTGCCCCTTCAATCCTGCTAAAACCGTGTCCATCACGCGCTGGAACGTTGCAGGCGCCGAGTACAGTCCGAATGGCATAACCAACCTTGAACTCGTAGAGGCCGTCTGGGGTGATGAAGGCGGTCTTTTCAGGATATCTTTCGTCGACTTCTATTAGCCAATAGCAAGACTTGAGGTCGATCGACGAGAAGTATTTAGCGTTGCAGAGCCGATCCAATGCGTCGTCTAGCCGTGGGAGGGGGTATACGTCCTTCTTCGTGATCTTGTTCAGACGACGATAATCGACGCAGAAACGTAGGGTTCCGCCCTTTTTCTTTACCAGGACAACAGGGGATGCCCACGGGCTTTTCGACGGTTGGATGATGTCATCGCGCAGCATTTCGTCGACTTGTTGCCTAATAGCTTCACGTTCTCGCGTCGAAACTCGGTAAGGGCTCTGGCGGAGTGGTCGAGCGCAATCTTCGGTTTTTATGCGATGCTTTGCAACTGGTGTTTGTCGAATCCTCGATGACGTCGAAAACCAGTCTTTGTATCGTCGTAGAAGCCTTCTGATCTGTTGCTGCTTACTCATAGGAAGACTTGGATTCACGTCGAAGTCTGGTTTGGTGACTATGCTCATCGCGGTAGATGCGGCAGAATCCGAGAGGACAAAGGCATTGCTGGTTTCCACAATTTCCTCGATGTACGCGATTCTTGTGCCCTTGTCGATCTGCTTGAACTCTTGGCTGAAGTTGGTTAGCATAACTTCCGGTTTCCCTCCGTGGAGTCGAGCGATCTTTCTTGCGACGCAAATTTCACGGTCGAGCAGTAGATCTTGGTCACCCTCGATGACGCCTTCTACGTCAGCGGGTGTTTCGGTGCCGACGAAAATAAGAATGCTGGAGCGCGGTGGCATGCTCACTTGAACTTCCAGCACACTCAAGGCGTGGTGACTACGGGAGCTCTGCGGCGGTATCCCTTGATCTTCCGACAGCTTTATCGGTTTTGACTTCAGGTCTATGATTGCGCCGTGTTGGTTGAGGAAGTCCATGCCGAGAATGACGTCTCGCGAACACTGTTGGAGGATAACGAAACTGGCAGGGTAAGTCCGGTCACGAACGGTAATTCTTGCCCTGCAGGTTTCACTCGGCGTAATAAGGTATCCTCCAGCGATTCGAATTTGAGGGCCTTCCCATGCAATTTTAACTTGCTTCAACTGGGCGGCGATGTGTCCACTCATTACGGAGTAATCGGTCCCTGTGTCCACTGAGGCGGTAACTGCGTGGCCGTCGAGAAGCATGTCGAGGTCGGTGGTTCTTTGTCTGGCGTAGCAATTAGGTCTTGACATCAGATCATGGCTGCGTCGTGTTGAACTGAAGCTGGAACGTCGCGTCGTCAAGTCGTCTTTCGTCGGTGCAGTATTCGCTTCCTGACTTCGTCGGGACAGCGGCGTGTCGTTATTATGTCGTCGAGATGGTCTCTTCGTCGTCTTCATCGGCGGCGGAGGATCTTCGTCAGTTGACGAACAGCAACCGCACCTCCATCGGCTGCTTTTAGTTTTTCGGATATGGGCTCGCAAGAGCGGCCCCGGGCTGGGCCGTTGTATGGTCGGCGCTGCGGCGACAGGTAGCAGCCTGTTGACGGCGAACGGGACGGTCTTGAAGGGCTCCACTGGGTAGCGGCGAGCTAGCCGGCGATGTCATGAGGGCGTTCAACTTCCCGAGGGCGCGGTGCGTTGACGGCGACCCCTCGCAATCCCAGGTCGCGGTATGGGCATCGGCGGTACACATGGCCGGCTTCGCCGCAGTGGTAGCAGAGCGGGCGGTAGTCGGGGGCTCGCCAAATGTCCGTCTTCCTCGCGTAGCTGCGTTGGGCGACGGGTGGGCATGCTGGTGGCGGTGGCGGTGGACGATGGATTTGCGGCGTTACAGGGCCCTGGCGTTGTCGCGGAAGGGGACCTTGACGGCGGGCGACGGCGGCGTAGGTCATCGCTTCCGGCTGAGGTTGCGGTGATCGTGGTTGCACCTCAGGGACTCCACGCGATCGCTGAGCCTATTTATGGACGATTTCAGCGATTGGATCCACTTGTGATTGCGACCTTGGGTAGAACTTCTGCCGCTCCTCCCGTACGCCCGCTCTGATAGTCTTGCGTAGATCGTTGATGGCCAGTGATTGCACTGCGGCGTGGTTTGTAGAGTTCGTGCGGCGGTCGAATTGCCGGTTTCGCATCTCGAGTGTCTTCTTGATGCTGGCGGCCTCGCGAAAAAACTCTTCGATGGTCTTCGGTGGGTTTCGTACTATTCCGACAAAAAGTTCCTGTTTCACACCACGCATGAGTAGGCGGACTTTCTTCTCTTCGGGCATTTCAGGGTCGGCGTGACGGAATAGATGGCTCATTTCCTCCGTGAAGATCGCGGTTGTCTTATTAGGTAGCTGCACCCGGGTTTCTAATAGTGCTTGGGCTCGTTCTCGGCGTATGACGCTTGCGGATGTATGCAGGAAGCCGCTTCGGAGCAGGTCCCAAGTCGTTAAGGTAGCTTCTCGGTTCTCGAACCACGTCCTGGCTGCGTCTTCCAATGCGTAGAAGACATGTCGCAGTTTGTCGTCACTGTTCCAGCTGTTAAATGTTGCGACTCTCTCGTACGCCTCAAGCCAGCTTTCCGGGTCCTCGAACGTTGAACCGCGGAACGACGGAGGCTCCATGGGCTTCTGCAGCACGATGTGGGGCGCTGGGGCTGCCATTGGGGTGGACTTGGTGACCATCTTCCTGCTCGTCTCAGGCAAAATCCGTGCTCCGGGGAAGGTCCTTGCAGCCTGCGGATACCGCGCTGATTCTTGTTAACGTTGGTGATGTCTTCCGCGTTCGGGCTGGGGTCATGCTTTTGTGGGGACGTTCGGTACATGAATGCAAAGCACCTTCTCCAGATGTCACATGGTAGTGACGTTACAGAAAGCAGCCAATGTGAGAAAGACGAAACTAACGTTTTATTGGGCGAAATTCTGCCCTCAAAAACAGCATACACTGGTAGCTCCGGACTTTCGCCCCGTTTGCTGGTTTTTTTCAAACTCTGTTGTTTATGGACCGCTTTGGCGGTTCGTAATTACTACTGGCGCCTATCTACAAGGTCCGTCGTCATCTACACCCTCCTGCTGCGTCGTCCAACTCGATTTCTTGCGCGGCTTCGCGCGTGCGAGTGCCCCCGCGGCACTCGCCGCGTCGGCGCGGAGTATCCAAGCTGCTGTCCGCTGCGTCGAGGGAGCGGAACATTACCGATGCAACTACCATCCAAGCCCGGAACGTCTCCTTCGTGGGGACAAGTGCAACCTGTGAAGGCGGTACCCTGAGCATGGATACCACCAACATGGAGCAGAACAGCCCTGCTGTCGTGGCGCACACCTCAGCCAAGAGAACAAAGGAAGCTACTGGCCTCCCATCGGATGAAAATGTAGCTCCAGCAGCCCCGAAAAGACCTCGCTCATCGCAAGGCCTGCCCGCACGACCGACACGCACGTCTCCTGAGTCGCCAACGACATCGTGGTACAAAGTGGTTATCAAGCCTCGTGCTAGATATGACATGTCCACTCTGCACAACCGTATGATTCAAGCGGCCCTGGACGCCTGCCTCGAGACTTACCGATTTCAAAGTTTTGCTCTACACAAACCCACTAATACGGTCTCAGTATGGGTGCCTGCTTTGGCACTAGTTTATAAACTCGAAGAACTGCAACAAATACAAGTTTCGGAAGAGTGTGTCCTTCCAGTCCAGGCGTACCTCGCCAGTGGTACAGATTTAAGACGCTACGTGGTTAATGGCGTTGACCTTGACGAAGAACCCGAGAGGCTCCTGCAGGAACTATCCCGTCCCACACACAAGGTCGTGGCTGCTCGCTACCTAGGCAGCGGTCGTACGTGCCTAATCACGCTTCAAGGTCCTAATTCCCCACCTGAACGTATCCTGTATTACGGCTGCGTACTGCGCCCGCGTCCGTTCAAGCCTTCCGTTGTGTACTGCTACTCTTGCTTTAGACAGGGACACATGAAATCATCCTGCCCCTACTCACCTAAGGACGGCACCATGGAGCCTGAACCGTCGGCATCGTTTCAATGCGGTCTATGCCAAACAAACGATCATGACATCACTTCCACGACGTGTCCTACGAAGTTGAAGGCCACCAAGAAGGCTCGACAACGCCATTCTCGGCAGCCAGCAAGGACCCTTCGAGATTCATCAATGAAACAAGTCCCTGTGTACAACCTTTACGCCGTTCTGGCCTCGCTGGAAGAGGACGCTAGCCAGGTGACAAAAGCAAGTACAGCGACAAGTGATGCTGCCGCTCGTACCTATAGCGCAGCTGTTAGGTCGTCCACTTCACGACCGCAACGGGCATCACAATCGATAGAAGACACGCCGCTTCTTTTGGCAGATGAAGAGTTCGAGATCGACGCTCGCCTGGCCAACCTTGAAAAGGAAATCCAACGTCTCAAGGAGCGCCGTACAGTGCTCCCGCGTCGTCATGACGGAGCGCGGCCGTCGCATTCGCCGTCGACGTCTAGTCCTGCTCATATGGCTAACCCGGCATCTGTGTCGAAGCCTCTTTCACCCCAAGAACTCCTGCGCCTCGTTGCGCAACAGCTCCAGCATCTCACCTCGATTCTGCTGGCCAATCTTAATCTATGATGGCTGATACGTCTTCAAGTGTGCCAGAAGGCATCTTACAGTGGAACTGTCGCGGCATCGCGGGGAAGGTCGGAAAGCTGCGTCAGCGTCTCAGATATGGGAAGCTGCGTGTTTGGGCTCTACTGCTTCAAGAATCCAACGGCCAGCCACCCATTCCAGGATTTGTGGCATACTCATCGCCTTCAATGTTGGATCGCAGGAGTGCTACGCCCAATGTCCCTCCAGGAAAGGCTGCAGCGTATGTAAGATGCACTCTTCATCAGACTCGCGTTGATCTTTCACGGTGGTGTACTCTATGGCAAGAAGTCGTGGTCGTATTGGTTCGTCTCCAACGCACGGACGTTATTATCGTTTCATACTATGCCCGCCCCTACAGCGGTCGTGCGGCTCGGTTGTGTCTCGGCTGGCTGGCGCACCTAGGACAAAAACATCCTGGTTGCCCCATTATGCTCGCAGGAGATTTTAACGCGCCCCACACCACATGGGGATACGCTATTTCCAGTGCGCTTGGTACATGTGTGCTGGACACATTTATGGACGCCCAATTCACTCTGCTTAATAATGTGTCAGTGCCTACTCGTCGCCGAGACCACCCTCGCGCGCCGCCACACTCACCGGACTTATCTTGGTGGCTAGGAAGGACGACCGTCTCGTGGTCATGTGAACCCGACTGCTGGGGTAGCGACCATCATCCGATTCACCTTGGCTTATCTTCGGGAGGAACAGGCCGCCTCCGCCGACTATGTCGAGTGGTGGACTGGGATCGATATAGGGCGGTATCAGAAAGCAATGTATCCAACTTCATGGTGGACCAATCCCATTGTCTTAAGGCGGCATTAGTTGAGGCGACACGTACGTCGTGGGTTGATGAATCGCGAACCGCTCCTGATTTGCAACTTCTGCGCCTCTGGGCGTCGTGCCGCCAAGCAGAACTTGCATCAGAACGTGACCCTGCATCAAATACCCTTCGCTTAGAGGCCCAACGGCTTACTGCAGTAGCTCGGCGCCATGAACACCGCTTAGAACGTGGCCGCTGGATGGACTGGTGCTCTTCTCTCGGACCTTCGTCGTCCAATGCCTCTATTTGGCGCACCTTCCGAGTAATGGAACGTGGTCGGCGCCTTCCAGAGCCCGCAGCCTGCGCGCTGTTAGCATCGGGCCAGACACCAGCAGTATTCGCAGAAATTGTCGCCCACACCTTTTTTCCGGCATTGGACACAGCACCGCCTCCCTTCGTTGTTCAAAACTGCCTTCCCGCGGACGCAGACACGCCGCCTACGCTCTCTGACATCGAGGGCATACAAGCTGCCTTCACTATGGCGGAATTTTTAGCGGCAATCTGCCTGTCGAAGCCATGCAAGGCACCAGGACCAGATGGCATACCGTATGAACTTTAAAAAAACACGGAAGGCAAGGTTCTCGAAGTGCTGTTGGGGGCCATAAACGAAGCTTGGGCTACAGGAGTCATTCCCGATTCTTGGCGGCATGCAGAAATGGTCCCTATTCCCAAACCCGGAAAACCCCAAGATAATATCGCTCATATGCGCCCAATAGCACTAACCTCAACGTTAGGCAAGCTGATGGAGCGTATGCTCGCGACACGTATTACATGGTGGCTCGAGCGGTGCTCATGGTATCATCCTGGCCAAATCGGGTTCCGTGCTCATCTAGGCGCAGAGGATGGCCTTGCGTACCTATCTTCTATGATTCTCATCGGAGGCCGCTCCCGAAGAATTCGCACGATTCTGGCAATGGATATTCGTAAAGCATACGACCATGTGAGTCACGAAGCAATTGTCGGAATTCTCCATTGGCTTCAATTCCCTAGCCGTGTCAGCACATTCGTCGAAGCCTTCCTGTGCGCTCGCACCTTCTCCATTCGCCTGGCTGGCCAAGCAGCAGGTCAGTTCGTCGCACATCGGGGTGTCCCACAAGGATCTGTGCTCGCACCAGTCCTGTTGAATATTTCTCTCCTTCCACTAGCCTGGAAGCTAACCACGATACATAACGCACAGTACATAATGTACGCAGATGACATCACTGTCTGGTCAGTTGATCCTGAATCTGCCACCAAGAACAAGCCCTCCAAGAGGCCCTAAACATGACGCACAACTGGTGTGCTCAGATAGGCCTTGACATTTCCAAGGACAAGACGACGTACATTTCAGTAGCGAACAAGTATGGGCGCCGTCTACTGGCACTCCGGCCTCTTCAGTTAACTCTGGATCAGCAACCATTACACGAGGCTTCACCTCTCCGTGTACTCGGCCTTGAAATGGATTGCTCGGGATCTGCGGGAACATGGGTCAAGAATGCAAAGCAACAGGCTGCCGAAACGATACAGTTGATACGTCGGATTGCGAAGAAATCTGGCGGAGCGAGCACCAACATGGCTCGCCTTCTTGTCCGTTCTGTATTGCAACCACGACTCGTCTACAGAGCCCAGTTTCATCATCTCACGAAGGCACAATGGGCTCGCCTTGAGGCCATTAGTAACGAAGCTATGCGGGCCATTACGGGACTACCACGTCTCACTCCGTTGCCAACCCTACAGGCTGAGTCCCAACTCAACACTATTGACGAACTCGTACACCAACGTCGATGCGCGCGGGCCCTAAAGCCATCATATTTCGGCTCGGCTGCTTCACTGGCCCGGTACATGGGACACGAAATAGACAATCCAGCATCTACGAGACCCGATGTAGCTCCGTGAAAAAAGGTACAATTAAGTGACAATAAGCCTCTTGGTCGTCTGTATAGCCCGGTTCCTCGTCAGGCGAATGCCCATGTTTCCCGCCTTCACCGTGCCGATGACAATCAAGACGATGCGACTCTTGTAGCATACACTGATGCCAGTGTTAATGGCACCATAATTCACACAGCTCTCGTGTGTCCATTGATACCAGAGGCAGGCCAAACGTGCTCGTATGTTGCCGATTCTGCACCACCGGCCTACCTTGCCGAGCTTGCTGCCATACGAGACGGCTTGGCCGCGTCGCTACCTACTGTTCAAGATGCTCGATACTCTCAACTCATCATTCGCACACACTCGACTCAAGCCATCCACGACATACGTAGGGTATCTCGGTCCACTCTATTGTCAGATAGCATTCACCGTCTTGCTGCCACTACGAATATCCTCATACGCGTCAGTGGGTGCCTCGAGCAGCCCTGCCGGGTCCCCTTGAAGCAGATATGCCAACCCACCCACAGATTACAACATACCGACTTCCACATTTCCCTGAAGACGCCTGTGGACGACTGATCCGGGAAAAGGAAAACCTCCAACGTACCACACGAGCTGTCATACCTCCGTGTGGGTCAGACCTCCCTGGTGGGTTAACCCGCCGAGAGGAGGCTACGTTGAGGAGGCTACGTGTCGGGGTCGCGCTCACCCCGTCTGTGACCGCTCTCTGGCCACAACAATACCATGGTTCTTACGGCTCATCGTGCCCATTTAGCAACACAGGAATCCAAAATGTGACAGTGACACACGTATTATGGACGTGCACAGGACTTCATCTAAGCATTCTCCGCCATCTCCGGGCAACAGGCCTCCGGCCTGGCCGCCCACCCGACCTTGAACGTTGGATTCATGGACCCCATCATCGTTCACTCATAGATTTTTTGCACGAGTCGAACCTATTCGTGTATTTCTAACATCTTTTGTATTATGCCTAAGGGCATGCTTTGGAATTAAAAAAAAAATCAGCATACACTCAAAGAACGGTGACAGCGGCGAACACAGTCGGTGATCGTCGAAAATTTGATCAGCGGGTCAAGCGCGTGGGCTTTTATACAGCAGTCGTCGAATGTTCCAGTCTAATCGTTGGGACCCGTGTGTCTTCGCCAAAGTTCTACACCATTCGCGTCAGGCGATGAAATCAAATAACACAAGGTTCGGCGACAACAGACAGCGTACAGGAGCATCGATAACTTTCCAGAAACTTCGGATACATGCAGGCGCGTCCCGCGCTGTGTGATAACAATTGTTAGGCGGCGAAAGGTGGTCGCCTGATAAAGATAAGTACACGTGTCAATATTGATTTCATAACGTGTAACGCTTTTCGCAAATTGTTTTTCTTAAGACGGGCATTGCGGTTATCCACTCCATCTGTCCGAATCCTTGCTTACAAGTATATTGTGTTGCCTACTTTAGATTATGCTGCTATCATGTGAAACTCATTCACTAAGACTAACATGCAAAAAGTAGAAAGGGTTCAAAGGAGGGCTGCTAGATACATATATAATAATTACCGACGCACATCGATAACACATCTTTTAATCAAAGCTGGTCTGCCGACAATAAATGAGCGAAATCCTTCTGCAAGACTTAAATTCATGTAACAATTAATTAAAGGACACTACAGAACTGAACTCACCCATTTAGCTCATTTTTCGTCTGGGTATGCGACTCGACAACGACAACAGTTAACATTAACTCCTTTTCGCATCCGTAATAACTGTTTTAAATACTCATTTCTTCCACGAACTATAACCAATTGGAATAAGCTCACTAACAATGATGTGTTGCAAACGTAACTGACGTTATTCACCCAACATATTACCTAGTCTGTGTTACTGCATTTCATCATTCATCACGTTACTGTTCTATTGCGTATTTGATTTTTTTTACTGTTTGATATCTTGTTCAAATGTATTCTTGATGCTGGCTGCAGAGCTTCCACCTGCACCCTTATTTCTTTTCTTTAAATTTCGCCATTTTTGTTAAACTGCTTAATTATTTTTCCCGCCCTGCTATAATCCCGATACCGGGATTGCATGATCAATAAATAAAAAAGTCATCATCATCAGCCTGGTTACGCCCACTGCAGGGCAAAAGCCTCTCCCATACTTCTCCAACTACACCGGTCATGTACTAATCGTGGCCATGTTGTCCTGCAAACTTCTTAATCTCATCCACCCACCTAACTTTCTGCCGCCCCCTGCTACGCTTCCCTTCCCTTGGAATCCACTCCGTAACCGTTAATGACCATCGGTTATCTTCCCTCCTCATTACATGTCCTGCCCATGCCCATTTCTTTTTCTTTATTTCAACTAAGATGTCATTAACTCGCGTTTGTTCTCTCACCCTATCTGCTCTTTTCTTATCCCTTAACGTTACATCCATCATTCTTCTATCCATAGCTCGTTGCGTCGTCCTCAATGTGAGTAGTTGTTGATGTTAAAAACTTTATTCAAACAAAGGTTTTCGGGGCACGCAGGCCCCTGGTGCCTCGCGCGACTGTACTCCACTCAAGTGTTTATGTTTCGTAGGTCCATAACACTGGCAGCCCGGGGGGTCGCGATGTTCTGCGTTGCCGGGTCCTCAGAGCGGAGCACGGTCTCCCTGTCATCCCGCGATGTCAGGTGCTCCAGGCCCCGCGGGAGAGGGTCCGCCGGGCACAGCGAGAGTATGTGGATGGCTGATGCGAACGGTTCGGAACAAAAGGCGCAGCGGGGTTGGGGAAAGGGGGATGGTAATGGGATAGGGTGACAGTGGAGGGGAGTGTGTGGGTCTGGAGTCGCCCCTAAAGTGTCGCATGTCTGTTGTCTAGGGATGGGTGAGGTGGAAGGTAGATCTGACGTGCGGCTCTATAAGCCTGCATCAGATCGCTGAAAGAGTGCGTGCGCTCCTTCGTGAATCCCGGATCGGAGGCCACCTGAGCACGGTTAATAGAACCTCGGGCTAAAAGGTTGGCAGTCTCGTTTCCAGGATTCCCGGAGTGCGCAGGCACCCACATCAGCTCCACATGGCGGGGTGGAGGTGCAACGGGCGAGTCCAGTATGCAAAAAGCAGCAACATGGACTCGGCCTCGTGCAAAATTTTGTATAGCTGTTTTTAAATCTGTTATTATGTATCGGGCTTCCGTATGGGTGATGGCAATGGCGATCGCAGCTTCCTCTACAGCTTCTGGGGAAGTGTGTGGGGGAGGGGTGGTATGATGAGTGGGGAGAGAGAGGAGCTCACCACGGCGGCAACCGCTTGCTCTCTCATGCATGCGGCGTCAACCCATACGGCGTCCGGTTCGGGGCCGTAATAGCGATAGAGCGCATTAGCTCGAGCTCGGCGGCGCTCCTCGTGATGTTGTGGGGGTATGTTCCTCCGGAGCGGCTTAATATGCAGCTCGCGGTGGATGTGGCGTGGGGTGGCGAGTAGTGTAGGGTCGTCGGCCGGTATCCGGATCCCGAGGGAGTCCAGGATGTGCCGCCCAGTGGATGTCTGTGTCAGGCGAATGTATTGCGAGTGTCGGTGGGCTTCTACAAGCTCCCCGATAGTGTTGTGGAGGCCCAGGCCGAGTAGTCGGTCTGTGGGTGTGTTAAGGGGTAGTTTTAGTGCTACTCTGTACGCCTTGCGTATTAAGGCATCTAGGGTATTAACATCGTGCCGGGATAAGTGTAAATATGGGGTTGTGTAAAGCACACGGCTGAGGACGAAGGCATGGATGAGGCGACAAAGGTCGCGCTCCTTCATGCCTCTGTGGTGGGCTGAAACCCGGCGAATGAGGTATGAAATCGCACCTGCGATCTGCTTGAGTTTCTTCAGGGTGGTGGTGTTTTTACCATCACTCTGGATATGGAGTCCCAGTATGCGGAGGGTTTCAACCTCCGGCACTGGGCGTCCGTCCAACTGGATCGTGACGGGCGAGCATGGCGAGCAGCGATTACGAGGTCTGATGAGTAGTAGTTCGGATTTTTCTGGGGAGCAAGAAAGACCGATACTGGCAGTATAATTTTGGGTCAGGGTGGCTGCAGACTGGAGAGTGTCCTCTATGCCGCCGTCACTGCCGTGGGTAGTCTCACAGCGTGATGTCGTCGGCATAGAGGGTGTGTTTGAGATGGGGTATGACTGCTAATTGTCGGGCCAGGGGGATTAAGGTGATATTAAATAGAAAGTGGGACAGAACTGACCCTTGCGGAGTGGTAACACTCCGTAAAGTAAAAGGGAGGCAGGTGAGTGGACTAAAGTGTATCAGCCGTCCGGTCGGTCAGGAATGCTTGAATGTAGGTGTACGTACGTGCACCTACATTCAGTGGCGAGAAGGCAGTCATGATCGCTTGGTGGTCTACGCGGTCAAAGGCTTTGGAGAGGTCCAAAGCCAAGACTGCCTTTGTGTGACGCGGGATAAGGGAGTCGAAAATGTCGTGCATAAGTTGTAGCATGGCTTCCTGCGCAGATAAATCGGGGTGGAAGCCCACCATGCTATGAGGATAAAGGTCGTTTTCCGCCGTGTGTAGTGTGTCTCTATAGTACTACATGCTCGAAAAGCTTTCCGAGGCATGACGTTAGCGAGATGGGGTGAAGGTTTTGGAGTGTAAGTAGTTCGTTGGGTTTGGGTATGAAAATGACTTTCGCATGACGCCAGGGCCGGGGGAGGGTGCCCTCCCTCCAACACTGGTTGAAGTAGTCCGTAATCTGTGTGGTGGATTGATCATCCAGATTACGAAGCATGGATTTGTTTACCTGGTCGGCGCCAGGTGTGGAGCTAGTACGGAGAGTCAGGAGGGCCGCTCTGACTTCCGTCTCTCTTATGTCCGTGTCGAGTGTGGGGTTGGGCTGCCCTGTATAGGGAGGCAAGCGAGTCGGTGAGCCTGGGGAGGTGTAGGTTTTTTGAAGTGTGTCTATAAGGCTGTCAGGGTTGTCTATGTGTGCGTGGATGAGTCTGTCTTGTTACATGGTGTTGCGTTGCTGTTTTTGTCTGCGTCGGATCTATAAGGTGGCGGAGGAGTTGCCAGGCCCGCTTGGTGGACAGGTTCCCAGCAATGCCGTCACATATCTGGCCCCAGTTGGACCGGCAGAGCTCCTCAGAGTGTTGTTGGATTTGGGTTTGCAGCGCGGCCAGCCGCTTTTTAAGTGTCCTGTTTAGCTTATTCCTCTTCCACCGTTCTAGGAGGCTGTGATAGGCCTCCCAGAGGTGGGCGAGTTGGGTGTCTAATGTAGGGGTTTCTGTAGGGGTTTCAATGATTTTTGTGTTGCGTTGGATGTCATCCTGGAGTGATTTCACCCAGGTGTCGATATCGGAAATAGGGGTATCAGAGCGGGCCGCCCGAGTGGTGCGGGGAGAGTCCCAGTTTATGAGTTTGTGTGTCATGTAAGTGTGATGGGGTCGTTTGTATGTGACAGTGACCTGTATAATGTAGTGATCACTGCCTAGTGTGTATTGTGTTCTGGTCCAGGTGACGCCTTGGAGAGAGTGTGTCAGCACCAGGTCCGGGCTGGTGTCCATACTGATGCTATTGCCGATCCGAGTAGGCATCAGGAAGTTGTTGTGTACGGTGAGGTGGAGGTTCTCGAGAAGCAGCCAAAGCCTGCGACCTCGGTGTGTTGTTTTGTAACCCCAGTCTGTATGTTGGCTGCTGAAGTCTCCACCGACTAACAGGAGGTGCTTTCCTACCAGCCGGTGGAGCGATCGAAGTAAGGACTCTAGAGACGCCATCGGGTGTGATGGGAGGTGATAAATGTTGACAATAAATATGGATGGTAACGTGTGTTTATGGTGTGTGATTTCAGTGATCACGCAGGGCGTATCTGAAGCGATATGGTGTACCTTGTTAGTGATGCTACGGTGTACGAGTGTGGAAGCCCTATGTTTGTCTGTGGCGTCCGAATGTACCGAGGTGTAGCTGGGAAGTGTTGCGCAATGTGCAGCGTCTTGGAGTAAAAGTATTTGGTGCTGAGGAGTGAGTGTAGGAAGTAAAAGCTTCAGAAGTGCACGCTTGCCGCGGAAGCCACGGCAATTCCAAGTTAGAATTTGTAGGTTATTATTTTCCCGCGCCGGCATACTGGAGTGGGGGGCGCAGAGGGGGGTTAGTTGCGTGTCCATTGGAATGTGTTGGTCAGGAGGGGTGAATTGTTTAGGCTGAAGGGTGGGTTGCGAGGGTATGGAAGGGCGCAATTGTCTGAAGTGGTGTTCTGTGTTTTCGAGCATCTTGTTAAGCATAACATCCATGCGTTGCTCTAATTTCTCCGTGAGGGTTTCTACGAGATGAGTTAGTTTAGTCCCGAGGCGTGTTTCGAGTTCTTGTAGTTTACGATCGAATTTAGCCTCAAGCGCTGCGAGTTTGGCATCTATGTCTGTCAACTGGGACGTGGAACCAGCGACACGGCATCAACCCTTATATAATGTTTACTGCTTTCGCAGATTGGCCTCATGGACGTTTTTATGTCACGCTGCACTTCGGCATCAGCGTACGTGGGCGGCGACGCCCAACTGGAAGTGAACTACGACTGACTACCTTTTACGTGGCTCTGGGACCAACAGACGTGCCCGGCACTCGCTGAATCTGACTTCTTCCCACTTCACGAATGGCATCTGTGTGCCCTGGGAAAGGCCCAATTATAGTGAAGTTTTCCTCTTTGAAAGAACACCAACAAGTGTTAAATAATGCACGCAAGTTAAAGGGCACGAACTACAGCATTTCCGAAGATTTTTCACGCGTGGTGAGGGATAAAAGAAGCCTTTTATGGAATTTTGCGAAACAGAATCGGCAAGGAGGTATAAAAGCAGTACTGAAGTTTGGTACCTTGTACATGGGCAACAAGCGCTATCAGATTGATAGCGTGACCAACAAAGTGAAGCAGGTGTGACCATCACCAGTGACTAACATAAAGGAAATGCTCAGCGTTTTGGTGATAAACTGCAGGAGCATCAAAAATAAAGTCGATTCTTTCCATATCCTGCTTTGAGCCGTCAATAGTTATTGGCACCGAGTCATGGTTGGACTAGAGCGTCTTAAATTCTGAAGTTTTTCCAGATGGCTATCATTGTTTCAGACGCGATCGAGGAGCAAGAGGGGGAGGGGTATTTATTCTTGTTCGCTCAAGCTTACCGTGTGTACCACTCGAATGTTCTACAGCCGACCTTGAGTCTGTTTTTTGCAAAGTGAGGCTATCTAATAGGAAAAGTCTAGTTATTGGATCATATTACCGTCCTCCCGGCACATCATACGACCAGTTTGTTCAGCTGTCTGCTTTCCTTGATACGCTTGAGAACGATATCATAATACTAGGGGGAGATTTTAATCTTCCGGGTATAGACTGGTCGTGCGATGACCCGGTAGCGTCGGTCATTGGCCATGTGTACTCTGCATTTTTTGATCTCGTCTGTGATTTTACGTTTCAACAGTACATTCGTGATGCATCACGGAGCGACAGCACAGGTCACGTACTTCATTTGCTCTTATGTAATGTCACGAACATTTTAACAAAAGGGAATGTACTTCCCGGCTTAAGTGACCATTGTGTTTTTACTGCTGATATAAACGTTCAATATGTGTCCGTGCCGAAGAAGGAACCCAGAAAGATTTACGTATATAAGAGGGCTGATTTCGCGGCTATAATTTCGGCGTTTGAGTCATATTTTCCTACCTTTGATGCATTAGTTGATGAATTGAGCATTGAAGAGTTGTGGAAGCTGTTTAAAGACAAGCTGTTTGAATTGCGCGATACATTTGTTCCTATTCATGTTACCTCATCTAAACGGTCAAAGGATAAGCCTTTGTTTAATCATCAGCTGCGCACACTAATAAAAAAAAATTAGAAGAGCTTATCTCAAGCTTCGGAGAGCGAAGTCCCCGAATACTTGGTTAGAATTGAAATGTTTGAAAAAAAGCTTTCAGAATCTTGCGGAGCAGACCAAGCATACGTATTTCGAAAACCTTGGTGTGAAGTTGCTCAAAGATTCCAGAGAGTTCTGGAGATTTGTTAGGTGTAACGGTAAAGAAAACAATTCTATCCCCCCTTTAAAGAACTCTGAAACCATATTTGATGCTGATGAAGACAAAGCGAAACTTTTTAGTGATTTTTTCTTGTCAGTGTTTAGACCAAAGCGTTCTCGCACTCTTAACGTGATCTGCCAAATGGACATTAAACAAATGCCTGAGGTTATATTTGGTGCAGAAGGTTTGCGTAAATCACTGCAGGAGATGAAGCCGACGACCGCTTGTGGCCCTGATGATATTCCGGCAGCGATTCTTAAAAACTGTTCTGGAATATTGTGTTTTTAATTTTCTCGGTTATTTACAAAGTGTTTATCTGAGTCCTGTTTACCGCGTGATTGGAAGCTGGCACGGGTTGTACCCATTCACAAAGGCGGATCGAGAAGAGCTGTTGAAAACTACAGACCGATATCTTTAACAAGTATCACATGCAAGTTAATTGAACACATAATTTATACTTCAATCATGTCGCACTTAGTTAAGCACAATATTCTAAGCTCTAGTCAACATGGTTTTCGACAAGGTTTTTCATGCTCCACACAGTAGATTTCTTTCATGATCTGGCCTCGGCAATAGACAAAACCAAAAAAAATAGACTGCATATTTCTAAATTTCAAAAAATCCTTTGATGTCGTTGCACATGAACTTCTCATCTCAAAACTTAAGGCCTACAAATTTGACAATAGTGTCATAGCTTGGATTGCCGAATATCTTCGTGCAAGAGAGCAGTCTGTGGTGCTGAACGGTTTTTCTTCTGTGTATGTTCCAGTTACCTCAGGTGTTCCTCAGGGGTCAGTTTTAGGTCCCCTTTTATTTCTACTCTTTATTAATGATATTGAAAGTGATCTTACGTCTTCATTTAGAATGTTTGCGGATGACTGTGTCATTTATAGAGTCAGAGATAACGCAAATGATATTTCATTATTACAGACTGATTTAGACCTTATAGGAACGTGGTGCGACAGGTGGGAATTGTCACTAAATGCTGAAAAATGTGTTCACGTCACCTTTTCAAGGAAGCGCACATTTCAGCCATGCACTTATACCTTGAGTAATATGGCATTAAAGAAAGTTGACGAATACAAATATTTAGGAATTTTAATCACGTCTGACTTAAGATAGAACAGGCAAATTACGCATATTAAAAATAAGGCAATACGTTCATTGGGTTTCCTCCGCCGTAACTTCAGTCAAATACCGAATAAATTAAAAGAGCAATTGTATTTCACTTATGTTCGTAGTTTACTTGATTACGGTTGTATTTGTTGGTATCCGTACACGGCTGATCTCACAGATCAGGTTGAAAGAGTGCAGAATAGAGCAGTTAGGTTTATTCTTAATGACTATAGTAGAAAATTAGGTATGACAGAAAGTAAAATTAAATTATCGTGGCAAGCATTAAAATACCGGCGAAAAAACCTGAGGTTGAAAATTTTCCGCGCTGTTTATTATTCAAAAGCAGGGATTGAGAGAGAAAGATATAATAAGTCGCCTACTTATACGTCGTTGAGACGCGACTATGCGCTGAAAGTCCGCGAGTATCCTTTCAAGGGTGACGTCTTTAGGTATTCTTTTTTTGTTCGGTCTATCAGAGAATGGAATGCTCTTTCGCCTGACATTGTTAATGTTGAAAACAATCATGCGTTTTTCGCGCTTTATGTATGTGATTACTTGTTACTTCCTTTAAAATGTAATCCCCCCTGCTGTAATGCGCGCATGGGCGATGCAGGTATCTAATAAATAAATAAAATAAAAATAAATAAATAAACTGAGGGGATGGTATTTCCTGTGTGGTTCGCTGGTTTTTCGTGGGAGGTGAGCTGGGAGATTCCGTCTCGGGGGGTGGAATGGAGTTAGCGGGGCCTGATTGTGTCGGGGGTTGGGTATGGACGAGGGAAGCAAGGCGACTTACCTCTTCCCTGAGAGCCCGGAGCTCCCGTTCCTGTTGTAGTGCTTCGGGAGGCTGGGTGAGCAGGGGATATGCCTTCCGGCGGCCAGGTCGGCCCATGTGAGATGTTGAGCGTCCGAAGGGCGAGAAGCTGTGCTGCCGGAGTGTCGACGCGGGCTGGGACTGGATAGATGGTGTTGACGATGTTCTGTTTTCTGTTGAGTGGACCGCGGCTGGCGTGTAGTAGGACTTCTTCGATTTGCTTTGCATCCACTTGTTACGGTCAGGTGTCCTCCACCGCAGAGAATGCATTGTGGAGCGCAGGTTGGGGGCAATCTACAATTCTTGCCTTCATCCCACGTGTAAGCTTCGTTGTTTCCGAACAGCTTATCATGCACCAGTCTGACCCTGTCTGCAACCTTTCTCTCGCCCAATCTGCTCTTTCATTATTCCTTAACGTTACACCCATCATTCTTCTTTCCATAGCTTGTTGCGTCGTCCTCAATTTGAGTAGCACTCTACAATTCTCGCCTTCATCCCACGTGTAAGCTTCGTTGCTTACGAACAGCTTATCATACACCAGTCTCACCCTCTCTGCAGCCTTTCTATTTGTGCAGATAGACTGCCAAAGCTTTTTTCTGATAGCAACCGTTCTTTGCGAGTAATCATGTAATATCAATCCTGATACCGTCCCTTTTCGCAAGTCACCAGGTTTCTGCCTCGTACGTGAGTACTGGAAAGACACAGCTGTTCTACATTTTCTCTTGAGTGATAATGGCAGCTGTTGTTCATACTGTTCATGATCTGAAAATGCGTGACAAACGCACCTCAGCCCATTCTTATTCTGCTGTTATTTTACTAAAAAGAATGTTGATGATGTCTTTGCTTTTGCATTCTGTTAGCACGGAGCATAAAAGTGTTTTTTGTAAGGTGATGTTGTCGGGTAACTAAATTGTCGTCGGGGACGTTTACACGCCACCCTGGACTCATCGCGATTTTTTATTAGAATTGTTTGATTACCTAGGCAGTTATCAAAATGGAAATGTTATTATTGCTTCAACACACCTCCTATTTACTGGTATTCAATGTCGTGTGTCTCAACGGACACTAAAGGTTCTGAAGCCTTGATAGATATATTACTAGCGCACAACCTTATCCAAACTGTTTACCTGCCTACAAAGATTACATATTCAGTGAAATCAATTCTCGATCTTGTATTATGCTCTGCTAGCATCTCTGACTATAAAGCTGACGTGAACGATGGGATCTCTGACCAAAAGATAGTGTACTTCACATGCGCGCTTCCTACTCGATCAAAGATACGTACTGTCAAGTATATCACGGTTAAAAATTATGATTCTGCTGATGACCTTCAAATTATACATTGTTTGGAGGGAGCACTTGCACAGATCGACATTGACGAGGACTTGAATTCTTTGTGGAACTAGTCTAAGTCATTGTGCAACTTTTGTATTAGAAATATCATTCCAGATAAAATAAAAAATATCGGCAGACAGAATCCTTGGGTAAACAGAGAAGTTGTTCATCTCGAATGTAAAATAACACGATACCGAAAATCTAAAAATTATGACACGACGACTGTGAGCACCATGGCCAATGAGTTAGTTCTAAAACGGAGAGGGGCAAGGGAACAATATTTTACGGAAACAGTTCGTCAATTAGCCTCTCAGAACTCCCCAAAATTTTGGTAATTTCTACCTAAGAAACATTCCCAACTGTCGTGGAAAATATGCGATGATGAAGTAATAATTACAGATGCAAAGAAAAAAGCTAAAACGTTATATGAGTTTTTTCGGTGATTATTCCAGTTTGAGCACTAGTGTTGCCAAGAGACAGTTATTTTACAGCCCAGACGTAATCAGCGTAACTGTTGAAGGTGTGACGGAGCTTCTGTTACGGTTAGATGCAAAGAAAGCTACAGGGCCAGATAACATTCTTCTTGCTTTTCTTGAAAGATATTCGGAAGTATTAGCTCGATTTTTGGTTATTATATTTACTAAATTTTTAGCCTGTGGCGCTGTTTCCGACGATTGGCATTTGGCACGAGTAATACCATTTGTTAAGAAAGGTCTCCGATCTTCTGTAAGTAATTACAGTCCAATATCAGTCACCTGTTGCTGCTGCAAAACTTCAGAACACATCATACTCACTTACCTGAATACTTTTTTGGAGAGAAACAATATACACACGGCTAATCAGCATGATTTTAAACAAGGGTGCTCGACAACCACACAGTTAGTAGTCACTGTCCATGAGCTCGATTCCGTGCTTGATGGGGTCGGTCAAGTTGACGCTACTTTCTTAGATTATTCCAAGGCATTCGACAGAGTCCCTCATTCGAGACTAATAAATAAAGTGAAACTTCTAGGAATACGCCTACAGATCATAAAATGCGTAAATTCATACCTGACTGGTCGTAAGCAGTATGTGGAAATAAATGGATCATGCTCACGGTTTTTGGGAGTAATTTCAGGCGTACCTCAGGAAGCGGTGCTGGGTTCAGTATTATATATATTTATGTTAATGACCTAGCTAAAATTGTAGAATCCCCTTTTCGTGTCAAATTGTTGGCCGATGATTGTATTATATTTAGCAACATTCGAACTGTCTCTGATCAGCTTTTTCTGAAAGAAAATTTGGATAGATTGGCAGAACGGTGCAATGAATGGAATATGTTTATCAATTATGACAAAACAGTGCATATCTGTATGCACTGCACAGTCACGAAATCTAGAATACTTCTACAAAATGAAGGATAATTAGATTAGGAAAGTAGAAAGCTGCAAATACTTGGGGATAACTTTACCTTCACATCTATCCTGGGTGCCTCACATAGACAATATAACCTGTGCAGCCCGAAAAAGGTTAGGATTTCTAAAGTTTAAATAACAGGACTCCACATCCTCATTAAGATTAAAACCGTATCAAATGTACGTTAGGCCTTTCATAGAATATTCGAGTATCATTTGGGATCATCACACAGTGGTAGGTATTTAAAAACTAGAAAGAATTGAAAGGTTAGCCGCGCGCTTCGTTTATAAGCTCTTCAAACGACGTGATTCCCCATCCAGTATGCTGGAAACCGCAATCTTGGAACCACTAACTGATCGAAGAAAAACTGCCGGATCAAATTTCTTTCGCAGGCTTTACTACGAAAAAGTAGGAATACAACCGCGCGACTATATTATTAGGGACACATCATGAATTTGCCGCCGCAACACAGCAAGTATTCAAAACCGATCTTTGCACGAACAAAGCTTTTTAAATACAAATTTTTTTTCTGAAAACAATCAATGATTGGAACGCCCTACATGGAAATTCCCACTGGTGACAACCACCCACTTGATGTATCTTGTTGACTGTATCCCTTCTATGTATTTTTGTGTTCGTTTTTTGTATATGCTCACGTAGCCCCCTCCTGCTTGGACAGATGGCCGCAGTATTGTGAAAATAAAATAAAAATGAAGTATTTTCTCGCCCGTGTAGGATACCAAGCAGTATGCGCATGGTTGTCCATGGACTAAGCGTCTCATGTTTTCTTCGATATTCCTTCGGTAGGCACATTAGTGGCCCACTGTAGGCATTCGATTGTGGCCAACATACTTTAGTTCGCGTTTTTTTTTTTTCATTTCCGTGCCCCGGCTCCTCGAACGAAAAAAAGGACATTGTTGCGCCGCAGCAAATTATCGCATGGTGAAAGTTTGATTTCGTTACTTCTTCTTTTGCGGAAAGTAATGGACCATGGGACGCTTGAGTTGCAGGATACTCTTATTACATTATTTGACAGCGATTATATGGATACTCTAGGCGCCTTCCTGCCAACGCCTTCAGGTTCCGTATGAAGTGAAACGGCGATAACATCGTGACCGCGCGCCCCGTGCAACAAACTTTGATGGGTTACAGCGACATATCACGAACAAATATGTAGAAATTAAACAACGATTCAATGGTTAGAGAATAGAGTAGCGACACTCGAAATCACACCAAAGGATATTCCGTTCTGCAGGCGCGGGACCGATTAAAAGCAACCCGTATAGCAGATCGAATGCGGTAGCACATAGCAAGGCCACTGGGGAAGAACAAATAAATCAACTTGGCGCCGCGTAAGCAATACGCGATTTGGCAATGCGACTGCCGCGGGTATCGTGGCAAGCGAGGAAACTTGCCGCAGTTCGTAACAAGTCAGGCGACGCCAGATATCATCGTCCTGCAGGAGACTGCGGGGAGGGGTGGGGGCGGAAACATTATCGGTGTAGAAATCTTACAGTGCTTCCGGCGAGAAGGCAACCATCACGACGCTGATACACAGAAACGGTTGTCGAGCACGATACCGCTATGCGCAGCATAGAGCACGTCCTGATTGAAATAATCCTTCCCGTAAACAAGATGGAAGTCCAAATATTCTTAATATGTACATTCCACCCCGACACAAGCCCAAATTCGGCCGACTCTTCCGCAAAGCGCTGAGTGTAGCGGACAAACAGGCACCAGTCGTGGTCGGTGATTTTAACGTGCCGCACGCGGCTTGGGGATACAACCTAGAGAACATTAAGGGCCGAAGCCTATGGGTAGGCGCTCAGCACGAAATACTGATGCTCATAACAGACCATCAGGCACCACTCAGAATACGAAACAGCACAACCAACGACACGACACCAGATTTGACATTTACGAATTATGTACCAGATTCTCAATGGACTAACATGCACGAAAGCTTAGGTAGTGACCACTACATTGTCGTCACAACGGTACAAGCAGGTCCAAGGAAAAATAGGGGTAGAGAACTAAAACTTGCAGAATGGGACTCTTTCCGCAAAATGCGACAAGAAGATGCGGAAGACATTAGAACGGACATGGAGAAATAGGCAGAGAAACTACAAGCAAGCATTAAATGAGCTACCAAAAGTGTTCCAGAGGAGGCAGGGATAGACGAGATGAATAGCAGATTATTGCACATGTGGGAAGCGAAAGGCAGTATGCTGAAAAGATTGAAAAAACAAAAACATAATCGGAAATTAAGTAAGAAAATTGTGGAATTAAACAAGGAAATCGAGATATATGCAAATAATTCAATCCAACGAATCTGGGAAGCCGCGTGCGACTTGATGGAAAGGCAGATATGAATGTGTGAGACCTGGAACATTCTCTGATGCCTCCTTAGTCCCGGCAGTACAAAAACCACATGCAGACACAATCTACAGAAGGTTATAGATAGCTACGACGGTACAGAAGAAGAGCTGTTTCCAGAGCTCAAAAAAATGTACGTTGGAGATGCGGACAGAGAACGAGTCCCGGATTACTTAGGTAACGAGTATCCTAATCTTGATACCCCTATTACGGTGGCAGAATTCAGGTTCGAACTTACCAGGCTCAAACCGAAATCTACACCAGGACCTGATGAGATAAGCAACAAAGCACTCAGGAACCTCGACGATGTATCCATCTGCGCTCTCACGAACTACATGAATAACTGCTGGAATCAAGGTGGCATTCGAAGTCAATGGAAATCAGCCCAATTTTTTTTGATATACCGAAGCCTGGAAAGAAACCACAACTGACGAACTTAAGTCCCATATCGCTAACATCCTGCGTCGGTAAACTCATGGAACATGTGGTTCTCACGCCTCACGAGATACATGGAGGCAATGATGGAGGACTTTACCCACATACCATGGTTGGATTTCGACCCAAATTATGTACGCAGCATATTATGCTCAAACTAAAACATCAGATCATAGATGTGGGTGTGGAAACGCTAGACTCCAAGGCAATGCTAGGTCTCGATATAACTAAGGCCTTTGACACTGTCATGCACATGGCAATACTACAAAATCTCTAAAAGCTGGAAGTGGGATGTAAAATATACGCGTACATCAAAGACTTCTTGGTGGATCATACCACAAAAATTTCATTTGAAGAATCCAAATTGGAGAATCTCAAAATAGGTAATAGAGGTACCCCGCATGGTTCAGTCGTATCTCCCTTTCTATTCAACGTGGCAATGATCGGTCTTCCTACGACACTAGAAAAGATAGAAGAACTCGGACACAGCGTATACGCGGACAACATTGCCATTTGGGTGGCGGCTGGAAGCGATGGGCATGTGGAAGAGATCCTTAAAACAGCAGTAAACGCGGTCGGAGGCTACGTCAGTGACAAGGGCCTGAGATGCCCCTCGCAAAAATCAGAACTTCTGCTCTATAGACCCACAAGCAGAGGTCGCAAAAGCACTTAGGAAAGGCTGGGAATTGTGGTCACAGTAGAAGGCACCACGATACCTATATTGGAGAGCCTGAAAATACTGCGAAACAGCCATAATGCAAAAACCATTAGACTACAAGACAATAGGGTTCAACAAACAATCGGACTAATAAAGAGGATATCCAACAAACACTATTGCATGAAAGAACACAATCTCATCTGATTAATAGAAACATTCGTAATCAGTCGTATTGCATATGGGGTCCCTTACCTCAAGCTCTACGCTACGGAGAAAGCCAAGGTAGAATTCATTATTAGAAGGGCGTATAAGCAAGCCTTGGGACTTCCGACAAATACGTCAAACGAGAAATTATTGGCGCTCGGCGTGAACAACACACTAGACGAACTTATTGAGGTGCAGAAAGTAACGCTGCATGAAAGACTTACATAGAGTTTGACGGGAAGACACATCTTAGGTGACATTGGAATAACCTAAGAAGCACAACACAGAATGCGGAAAAATATCCCAAGGAAACTAATGGAACATCTAACAATACCCCCAATCCGCAGGAACATGCACTCGGAGTTTAACCAAGGTTGAATAATCGCAAGAGCGTGAGCTCTTCACAAATATTCCATAGTGCCAGGGACGTGGTTTATGTGGACGCGGCGTAGTACGACAATACACAGAGTATGTCGAAAGTTTGTACGAGTCTAGAGGGTGACTGCAGAAAAAGTGGCACGGTAAAAACAGGGAAAGCGGAGGTGGCGCAGGAGGCTGCCTTAGCACTGGCAATAGCCTCCATGGAGGCTAACATTGTAGTAAACGATTCCAAGATAGCCGTCAAGAACTATGCAAAAGGAAGAATCTCGCAGGAAGCGCTGAGAATTTGAAAAAGATTTCGTTAAGATCTAGACTTTCACATTATATGGGCACCCGCACACTCCTCCCTTCTCGGGTACGAAACAGGGCACAACCTGGCTCCATTAACTGACGGGCAAGAGCAGGTGACACGCAACTAATACTGGGAACGGAGAGAGACCGGATGACCAGCTTTAACGAGATCATCAAACACTATAAATTGACAAGGGCCCATTTTCCCCGGTACACTCCTCACTGAGTAGACGGCAAACGACGGCATGGCGCCTCTCACAAACACATACATATCCGAACCCGGTGACCTACCACCGCTGCTACACGGTGGTAGGTCACGGACAGATGTAGATTCTATCAAGAAAGGGCGGATCTACAACATATCAGTCCCATCACATCCCTTTATTTTCCTTAAAGACCCCTTTTGGGGTGTTACATAAGGGGTGGGGTTTACAAGATTCAGGCGTTTACAGTAGTCGAAAATGTGGATGGACAGGTTATGGCAGCGATATGGTAGGGAAGGCCGTTCCAGTCAGTTGCCATTCGTGAAAAAACAAAATGAGTTCATGAAGGTAGTAGTACGGGCTCGTGGATGCAAAACTTGAAGAGGGTGACCGATTCGATGGCATCTGCGTGGTGGGGGTGCGCAGATGTGTGGGTCGTAGGGGCGAATAAAAGATCTTGTGACACAAAACAAGACTGGCAGTGCGACGGCGAGCAGAAAGATCACACAAACCTGATTGCAATTTTAGAGATTATATGCTAACGTTGTATGGGTATGAAGAGTGAATAAATCTGTTAGCCCGCTTTTGTACAGCTTCGGTGACATTAGTTAAATATGTTTTATGAGGGTTCCAGATGGGCGATGCGTATTCCAGTTTAGTTCTGATAAGGCAGATGTATGCTTTTAGTCTGACGTGTTGAGGGGCTTCCCGCAGGTGACGTTTTAAGAAACCTAATGTTTTATTAGCTGATGATATTAGGTTAGTCAAGTCGAGTCGCCAAGATAAGTAATCAGAAATGGTGATACCTAAGTATTTGTAAGACTGGACGAGGTCAACAGGGGAGTTAGAAACGCTATATTCAAAAACAAAAGGGTTGCAACGGCGGTGAAAATACATGTACTTACACTTGTTAGGGTTGAGTGTCATCATCCACTGCGAACACCAGTTTAGCACACGGTTTAGGTTTGCCTGAAGGGATTCGTGGTCGAAAGTGTTAGATACCGAACGATAAATAACGCAATCATCAGCGAACAAGCAGATATGACAAGATAAGCGCTTGGGTAAGTCGTTAATGTAAATGAGGAATAACAAGGGACCGAGGTCGGAACCCTGCGGGACGCCGGAGGTGACTGGGAGAGGGTTGGAGGATTGATTAATAATGAAGACAAACTGAGAGCGATGCATGAAGAACTTGTTAATCCACGCGATGATGTTTGGATGTAGGCTCAACTGGGAAAGCTTAAGAAGCAAGCGTTGGTGAGGTACTTTATCGAACGTCTTAGCGAACTCTAACACACTAAGAAAAAAAGAGTATCTCTTACTCTTTTCGGAGAGTCTGGACTCGCCAGGTATACGACACACTTTGTGAGAGACACCCGAACTCTCTTTCGGCAGAGTCCCGAGACTATCTGCGCTCGATACAAGGTGGTTACGTGACTCCACACACAATAGTCATGCACACTCTCTTGTAGTAGTCTCCTAACCCTCTCAAAAGGGTTACACGACTAGTGCTGAGGGAGTCCGTTAACTATTCTGCATGAGTCAGACGACTCAAGATAAAGGGTCACATGACCACTGCTGAAGGATTCGTGTAACTATTCTTGATGAGTCTGATGACTCCAGCAGTGTGTGTCAAGTTACCCTTAGTGCGTGGTGCAGGACTCTTGCAAATAGAGTAAAATACCTATTCCATGTAAGTCGTTTGACTCTCAGATGGCAGTGTCGAGCCGCTTTTCAAAATGTGTCACCAACTTTTACTGTGAGTACACACGACTACGGCTAGTTCTCAAGATGGCTACTGTGAAAAGACAACATATAAGAAAGAACCCATAGCAAACTTGCCAAAAAGGACATGGCAGGTTAGCAACAAAAAGTTCACATTTCATCACCCTTTGTTGTCTTCTGGAAAATTCAAATGTATTAGTCAGCACAGAATCAGCATGCAAGCAAGACAGTTCTCATTACTACTAAACTGGAATCAATAGCCAACCAAGCAAAACAGTCTTAAATAAACATCCACTATGTAGCCTGCAGGTGCATATGCATGACACTGCAACGGAACTCAGAACCATAATGAGACCCCAAAATATTATTTAACTCATGTAGAAGTTCAATTCAGCACTGCAGAAGTCTCTAATGCCAAAATATTTACAAGTTAAACGTATTTCGCTGTTCTTCGAGACATGTTATTATTTAGAACTTACGACTTAACATTTTAAGCAAGTAAGCTACACATAACAAACAAAAAAGCTGCACTTATGTACAAAAGAGACCCAGATAATCAAGTGCAATAAAAACAATATTCCAACTTAGATTACGTAATATATGCGTTATAATATGCTTGCTGAAAACAACTAGTTGGCAATTGATAATCCAATCTAGCAATAAAAACAGCTGTCTTACCTTATGGTACTCTTGTTGGCACTTTTCCCCCACAACTTGTGCCTGTTAGCGTCAGTTGAAAATTCATCTGAAAAATACCACATTAAAAAGTTGTGCATCAATTTTATTCTGTCATACAACATGCAACAGTGTACGAAAGCTTCACAACAGATAATATTAGAAAAATAAATACAGCAGCATTTATACTAATTGTTTATTTATGTTGACAAATATACTTTTCGAAGACAAAGTATAATAGCTGACACAGACAATTTCACAGATTGGAATAACCACTAATACAAAACTTGCCATAATGCAAACACGCTGACAAAATATGTAGCACAGGTAGCTGTATTTTGTTAAGGCAAAGATAACACATGAATAATACGGACGAGGGAGGAAGTGGAACACATAAACAAACTATACCCACCTGCGTGCATGCAGCTGTAACAATACACATGGTGCACCAAGATAAAAAAAAAATAAAGAAGAAGATGTGAGGAAGGCTTCTTTTACTCATTACAAGTTATCCTGTAAGAGCAGATTATGCACTGGCTGTAATTTACCCACAGAACATACGTAAATAAGTTACATTAGGTGCGACATTTACAAGTCACTCATACGATGTTCTTGTGATTGTCCTTATTACGATTTTTAACTTGGAAAGTATGACTGAGTTACGTAAAGCCTCCCTACGGCTTGGAACATGTACAGAAAGAAGTGTTTCTATAAACACTCTAGCACAGGTGCAACGTAGTCCCCTTGGTGCCCAAAGCAACTCTCACACCACCGTAGGATGTCAATTTTTTTTTCTAAGCGAAACTCTGGTTATGGGGGACAATTGCGAGCTTATATTTTTGCTTCATGTCCTTATTATGTTGTTGACCTTTAACTTTAGCCACTTTGCCACTTTTCTGCAGGTGCAGACAGGGCATTGAACCAATGCTAGGTTTAGAAAACACCAGAGCAGGGTAGAAAGCAAGAACCGATATTTATAATTTGGGTGCCCACTGTGCATTGCATGGATATGTTTCAATGAATGATAAAACTCTTGGTATATAAACATATGAAAGATAAGAGAATTAAGCTCGAAGTCTACCATATCAGTAACTGGGAATTTTATGTGTAATTGAAATATTGTGATTCCCAGTGATGAAGAAACAGTTTTGACAATATATGCCACGGCAACTAAGTCACTCATGCTCACAAAGGAAACAAAATAAAAACAAGCAAGATTACAAGAAGTTCGAACTTGCAACCTAAAGTGAGACACCTCACATGACTGATTTATGTATTTACTAAGCATAAATTACATCTGGCGCATAATCTGCTTGTACAAGATGAGGAACAATAAGTTAATGTTGCTTTCTCTCTGGGGCACTTGGCTCTTCGGAATACATGCACATTGTTCGGCACAGCTGCGTGGATGTAGCTGGGCACAGCTGGTATTCAGCATCAATCTGTTTTTATAGTCCTGTACTATTATCCTTGTAATTTATAATTAGCAAATAGCCTAACTGTTGGGTTGATCAGCTCCATTCTAAACAAAACATACTGACAGATTTCCCTGTTTATCGCTAACAGAGATGGGTACGTCATTTCAGATTTCAAGAAACAGCTGTGGAACAGAACAAATGCTGAAGACAGAAAATCTACAATGACCAGTACCTTTTTTTTTATTAAATGTCACGTACTAGCTCTTTCTGCAATGAATACCATTATTACCAAAAGTTGTAGCCTGAAATAATAATTGTGAAGTATTTACAAAAGTGACAGGGATTAGAACTGCATGTTAGTTTCAAATGTCTTCTTAAACAAGATCACAATAATTGAAGTTTCATTAATTTCAGCAAAATGCTGACATTCCATTATTGAAGCTAGTCAGTGCTGAAGCTATTGTTAGTTTGTAGGAGTCCTCAGACTGGCAGCTCTGAAATATTTGTCACCATACTTGGTGGAACATGCTTTGCTCTTTCAGATATTACTTTACGAAAAAGCCTTCTGTAAGCCTTGTGGGACAATTCTGTGTGGAAGAGAAATCTATTTGATCATTACTTTTTGGGTATGTGTATCTCAGAACTGGTGCTAGTATGAGTTCTTATAAAGTGGACAATACTGAGTACTGTAGTTCTAATGCCTGCCACTGCTATAAATTTCTGTTAGTGAAAATTGTCGCACTGTCATGAAGCAGTTATGTTCAATAATTAGTGGCAATCACAGCTGAAACACTCAGTATAAAACAAAATAAATATATGGAGTCAAAATGTAAATGTCGTGCAAAGTTATAATCAAGTCTACATTTCGCAGAACTTTTTTTTTCTGTTAGTGTGCCAATACCAATTGCACATTCACAAACATTTTAGTATTACACTTCTGGCAAATGCAGGAAAATTCACCGTCTTTAACAGAAGCCCTTGGGAAGACAGCCCAGATTCGCTTCGACAAGAGGACTTGCCTTGAACTTTGCGCCGCTATGTTGTAGGTCACGGTAGCAAGGGGAACGTTTTGCTGATTGAACATTACTCGAAATATTTTTACTATTTGTACTAGAGGTTTGAAAAGAGAGCCAATTGAAGAGTTCTTCATGCAGATTTCATATATTCCATTAGTTTTTGTTTAGCTGCTTCTTGAGTTATGTCCTACACAACAGCAAAATACATAGTGATATTTGCGGGCACTTTCTTGTGCATTAAATGTTCACAAAAAGCAGCCTGCTGCAGCTAGCTCAGCTCCCTGTAGACTGCAAGGTGCCGATATCTATTCAAACAGCATATAAAATTACTAGAAGTATGCAAGATTAGTTGGCAGGCAGGCAGGCCTGCCTACTAATCGTGCATACTTTGCAATGTACTCTGAAAAAAATTATTGAGAATACTTCAATAATTTTTTCTCACAGTAGCATGAGAATGCCCTTGTGTACTTATAATTTTCCTATACAAATGAAATTTGGCATACAAACTCTTCAAAATATGCAGAATACCGATATTTAATTGAAATTGCAATCTGTAAAAAATATTTAAAGTGGCCTAATATTTTTTGCATTGTTCCAGTAATTGTACAAGCTGTTTGGATAGGTAGCGCTACTTTGCGGTATACAACAAGCTAAATAAGATACAGCATGAAATTATTTGCGAAACTTTTATACATAAGAAAGTGCCAATAAAAATGTATTGCCACTATGTAGGACATATATAAACAAAAGCAGCTACACAAAAACCAATGACAATTCAAATCTATATAAAACTCAAATCTATAGTACAAATAATTTAAAGAAATGTTGTTTCGAGGAGCATTTCCCCTTCGTAAGTGGGTGTCAGTGTTTCTACCAAAGGGTTAGAAAATGCCTTGAGGCATACCATAGGGAGTTTTACAAATAGCACACGCACGCATCTGCCTAAAACGCCCCACGCCCTGCTTGCATTCCTTAGACATTTTTATGCATTCTGTTGTATGTCACCGTTTGCATCCTTAACGCTGAGGGCGCAAAACCAAAAAACAGCCTATTAATACACTGAATTTTTAGCCTGTAAAGGGGTTGTATGCGAATGGGGGCAGCCAACTCTAGCGTGAGAATAAACAAATATTTGTTCTCGCATTAATGACACCGGTCAATATATAATCTCGCAAATCTGGAAATGAATGTACAAAGAACCTTGCTGATTGTTACATTAGTGTCCCGAACAAGATCTTTTGATGTTAATAATTCCTAGTTTAATTCATTTTCCTCTAGTAACTGGGCTCTGACCTAGAATACTCAGTGTAGGAGACTAACCCAGGCCTGTAAGCCAATATTTAAATCTGAAATAGACATCCATCCCCCGACCACAAAGCGCTGCTACGTCACCAAAAGAAGCATGCATCCATGGACACATAGTCTGTAAAATTATTTTTACATGATCTGTAGCGTTACTATTGCACTAAGAAATTCTGAAAATGAGGGAATACTTCTGCTATTTAAAGCACTGCTGCGAACCTGTGTGTTTGAGAAATGCAATACTCAAAAGGTGTAATACAACCAATGTGTGCATGAAACCTATGCTGCCTTTGACATTCGTCAGTGTGGCAAATAAGCACTGAGAAATGGTAGGGGATCATAGCTTTCATGTCTCAAACCTTGTAGGTGAGTACCACTAGTATCTTTGCCGTGAAAGGAAGTCGCATTATTACCAGACTTATGAGGGCAACCCATGTTTTTCTAGTTCAATATTTTCTTTCTTGTGCTCCTATACCATTGAGTTTTTCAAAAATAACGGGTGCTTGAAATAGGTACTCTATATGGCTCTTAAACTTATCCTGCACCAGAGCCTGTGTTACGTTACATTTCTTGAACACATTGCAGTGCTGTAGAAAATCAAAGGAAGAAAAAGTGTCGTAAGCTCGCATTTTAGCCGTCTGTACAACAAGAATTAAGAACCTATCAATTACATACACAAGTACAAAAGAAGGTATACGTTATAATAGCAGGAGTACATGGTGAGAATTCTAAGAGAAAGGAACTATTAAAAACTACGTACTAAAGAAATATGAATTATAATAGCAGAAATATTTGCAAAGAATTTGAAGAGACAAATATAATGTCTGTTCAAATCACTCCACCCCAACATTCATCCATGGTTCGATAAGTGATCACAGCTAGTGATGCTGTTTGGATACATGGGAGCTGAGGCACAGCTGTGAAATTGATGGAACACGTAGAGGGGTCACCAAGTGTTGCACGCTGGTTGCACAGCAGGTTGCCTTGATCTCCGGACTCACTCGACACTGATGCGTTGAGCCTGGTTATATGTCGTTCGCAAGAGGCCTGGCCCGAGTGTGCGGCATGGCTTGGGTAAAATTTCGAGGGAAACTGAAAAACAGAGATCCATGTATATAAGCAGCAAAATATTGTGTACCATAGGGCAAATCTGAAGTTTACTATCTGCATAGCCGACGATGAAAACAGGCACAAGTCATCAGACCCAAGGTATATAAATGTGCAAAAGTGTAAATGAATGTGAAGAGCTGCTGATAGGATGGAATCCTTCATTTTGTCTTTTGTGGATCAACAATAGTATCTTAACATAAAGCCAAGTGTACATGACCCTCCCTATTTGTGAAAGTAAGCTATTCCATGCCAGCTGTTCCAACCTGGCACACGACCACTTGGAATTTCTTTTTGGAAACTGAGGGCACTTCAATATAGAACAAATCTCAATTTCACGCAACACTTAAAGGAAAAAAAAATTTTCCTGATGTAAACATTGTCAAATTGTGTGTAACGCACCAAGGTATGCATCATAAAATGGCGTAGCCGAATATTTGGTTCCGTCATTAAGAAGGCCAAATTTTTAACGACAATGAAAAGAGGCCTTAAACCGATATCTTAACTGCTTGTTAGCCACTGCTCAGTTTATTATGGCTGTTAAAAATGGACAAAATGGCTTATTAACTTTATTTTCACGGAAGTGACCTGCAGCAAAAGCTGCAAATTTATGCAATCCATGTGTTTAGGACTTGTGCTCTGTGCAAGAGCTATTTCAGAAAGATACATTGCGCAACAGTGCAGAGAGAGGACGATGAACTTGGAAAAGAAGTCAGTTTTGTTGTACGTTTATCAGCCTACTTACCATTGAGGCAGCCCTTGTAAATTTATGCCAAATACCACGTATGAGAGTACATTGTATTGTTTTTAAATTGGTAAAGCTTTATCAAAGTAGTTTTTGTGTTAAGCAAGAAAAAAATTGTACAAGTGGTCTCTTGTAGTTTAAAATTTGCATCGCATTTCGTCTAATACACATAGCCTCTTGGCGGCTAAGACAAAATGCATGGACTTGAACATCCCTGCACAGATAACAGGGAGTCTAAACTGCTTCGAAGTTACTTCTTTCATTGCTGAGTGACTATAAGCCATTTCACTCAAAAAGACGCCGCTTAATTACAGGTATTTACCTGAATCTTTCTGTCGGCTGTCAGCCTGCTTGGCATCATCACTAAGGCTGCCAACTCCCTAGTGGACGTAGCCGGGACATGGTGGAGGCAGGATGCAGTGGCAGAAGCCGCCAAAGGCTCCCAACACCCTAGTTGACATAGTCAGGACAGGGTGGCGGTAGGACGCAGGGGTAGGAGCCGCCAGAGTGTACCTGCAACAAATTTTCACCAATGTTCTTAGTCCTACAATGTCACAATTTGCAATAAAAATTGAGCTGTCTGTGTAACATGGCTACCAATACAAATAAAGGCAAACAGTTAGGTCCTACGACGCAACTAGAAGCCCGACAAAAATAAAAACGGTACTTATGTTTATGAAAATCCAAACAATGAAAAAAAAAATGTGCAACTGATTTGTCCATGGAAGCTCGGTTGAAACTTGAGCTCATACCATCAAGTGATCTGCTAGTCAACTGCAAGCCTGCCGCCTTAAAATGTCATTGTAATTTTTTACATGCATTATTTGAAGCTGCATTAATACAAGTTCAAAATCTCTTAATATAAGTAAATCACAAAGCTAATTCAATTAACGAATTCCAGTGGTCGTTAATGCAACAAAGTGCAAGCTCGGAATGAAGCTGGCCAAACTGGGCAGTGAAAAATAACAATGTGGTTCTCTACATCTTGTTTTCCTGGCTTTCGCTCTAGCACTGGAAATAACAAGAATTTTGACATTCCTAATATTTCAGCCTGCTAATTTTTATGCCATAATGCATAATACTTCAGCAAGAGCAATAATGCTTTCTTTTAACCGTAAATAGTGATAGAACAAGAAAATTCATTGGAGCCAACGTTTTGTGAAGAAAAATCTCCTTCTTTTTGTCGAAATATTGGCTCCAGTGATCCTTGTTCTACGGCTCTTCATCAATTTAAGTCTCTGTCTTCCTGTGTACCTCCGTACTTTTATTGTTATGTCAATGAAGTTGTAATAACGCATCATTAGTAAATGTAGCTGATGAGGAACTTGGGCTTGTTGGTGGATAACGACAGAGTAATTGCGCAACATAGACATACGGACAAAGGCGGCTTGTGTGTGTTGTCTCCTCCAGCCATGTCTCCCCTCTGGGCGATTACTCTGTCTCAATGTCAAACTGTTACCCTTTGCACAATAATAGTAAAATGCATAAAGACAGGAAAGTGGACACAAAAATTGCAACAAATAGCATCATATGCTAATGAGATATACGAAAGTGGCTGCTACGATTTGTCTTACCCATAACGTGCTGGATAAGATGGCGACTTCTGGCTGTTTCCATTTCTTGAATGCCTAGAATAAAATACATTTCAAAATTATGAAAATACACAGAACAACAGCAGTAGCCGAGGACATAACGCATTGTTTAGTACAAGAAGGTAAACTAATCTCTGATACACAAAAGACGAAATTTACTTTATTAAGTTAGTAGAAAAATACACCACACTTCATTTAATTCATTACTGTCAGCGTTTCTTGGTACAAGAAAAAAGGTATTTCTGCATGGAAGCAGCAAAATAATAGATGGCCTTCTACTTTTACAAAATATGCTGCAGCGACTAAGCCAACTACAGCTGTATATACTTAAAATTGTTGTATGCATACTGGAAGGTACAATTTTGCAATCAACTCATTTCTACTTGGCAAATATACGAACTAACATAGAGCTACAAATAAAAGGACCCTTCTTTTTCATAAAAAACCGGACTCAATATCAAAAATCCAGTAGCAATATTACAATTTCACCATATAACACAGCCAGGTTTTGTAAGCCTCGTAGGATTTACTATATAAATATTGCAGCAAATGTCTGCTTTAAAATAATTACAACCGTGAAAATAAAGATTACGTAAAAATAATACATTATATATAGGCATAGATTGTGAGCTAATGTGATTTCTACTTACAGCCAAATGCACATAAAATTTGTTCTGTTTCAGCGTTTTTAAAGCGCTGTGTCTGTTCGCATGTGCATAAAGCCGCCTTACCGCTACGAAAATATCTGTGCTGCCACATCGCCTGACACTGCAATACAGCGTTGCAGCGCTTTCATTATTCGCGGTAATATACCTAAAGCCCTAGTAAATCTTCAAAATACACAAGCTGTCTTTTCGACTACCTGTCTTCGCCAGCGAAAGTCACACTGGTGCTAGTATTGTATCTACACTTCAAGTTACGCAGTACTTGATATTCTACGGATTTTTCGATGCGACAGGCCACTCGTCAATAGAGTGGTTAAGAACTGTGTTTCTCCTGGCAGTACACCTTTGCTATAAGTTCAAATGCTCTCCTGAGGCTTCCGTCTGCCAGTAGTATTTTCGCATACATACGCGCACGCATCCCTAAGAAACGTCAGTGAACTGCCACGAGAAACGTGGCGCAAAATGTAGCCATACCGGAAGGGCCAAGTACGCGCCGTTTGTAAACTCGGAACAAAAGCTGATATGCTTACCTGAGACGTTAAGAGAAATATGGCACAGGTCACTCCCCGCTGGTTGTCGTTCGTATGCATCTGGTCGTCTCTGTCTTTTCCGATCTCCCATATCACAATGAAAGACGCAGTGCAAACCGCAGCACTTCGGGCGCTTGTGACGGTTCAGCGAGCTGCACTTGCTCGATGTCGGCAAAGACGAAATCGGCGACACGCTGCTGCTGGCGGCGGTCCCCTCGTCGCAATCACACAGCACGGACAGAAGATCCCGCCGTAACTTGCCGCAACGCTTGGTTGCAGTCGCCCCTAACGCAGCGATTACAGAACCACTCAACGACAACGTACTCGCGCGTGATGCAGTGCAACTTCAAAATGGCGTCATGCTATTGACGGCTTCGGCTTTGGATCATTTGGTATCTGCCCAACTGAGCAAAACAGTTGTGCTAGTTTCGGTTTTCTTTCCTAGCGTTGAAATAAAAACTGTTTTGCTCACTGATAATATTACGTCACTTAATGTTCACGAATGAAACAGCCATGAATTTAACACGCGTCTTGAAATACCCGCTACGTTCACTTGGCAGAAGCAAAATTTGCTGGTCCGAGTGTGGTTGCGTTTGAAATATATATAGTTGGGCGGCCGGAACGTGCTTGAAGTGTGAAGACGTGGCGTAATTGTCCTTAATTTGCTTAGCTATAACGGTGCGGCTCCCCTTGATTTCTGTCGAGTGCAGTTTGGTCTGATGTAAGGTGGAACTACAAACCGCCCATGTTACTGAATGATCTAGTGCACCTGAAGCTGCTAGAACTCCGGTATTTCCTCCACAAATTCTTGCGACTGTGTGCCGCTGGCATCAAATGCGAGCGTAGTCATTTGGCGGAGATTTCGCAACACTTTTTCTAGAACTATCGTTCACCGCTCTATCACGACATGGAGAAGCAGCGTGGTTGGTCCTTAGTAAAATTTTCTATTTATTACGAATTTTGCGATAGCAATTATATGGACACAGCCGCCGAAATAAATCTGTCGGTGTTGCCGTGAGCTTACGTATAAAGTCAAGTGCGATAAGATCCTATCCTGCGTCGTTGGCTGTTCGCGTTAAAGGAAGTGTACGAGGGTGAGCCGAGATGTATAGTGCCTGGATGGGTGCCCAAGCATCTATACGTGGTCACGTGATAAAACACGTGCAAGCCGGGAAAAGCAGGCGCTGGCTTAGCACGCTTCTCCTCTGGCCGTTGCTCTAGCCCGGTCTGGCGCCACTCTTGCCCTGTCTTGGAGATAATTTCAGATGGGTGCAAATGGGGGGGGGGGGGGGGGGGGGAGTGCGCTTTTGTAGCGCCATTTCAAGTTTCGGAGACGCTTTCAAGGACGAGGCAGCAGAAGCGTTCTGTCCGCACTGTTCGCGCCCTTCATCACGCCGATGCTGTGACAGCGAGTGTTTGCGGTCATTGAGTGAGATCTGTTCATGTTTGCACGTGCGCGCGTGACCCCGTGCTTCATAACTTACGGAATAAGCGATTGTTTACTGCAGTTTATTCAGGCGATGAAACTACGAAGCTTGGTTCGTGCAGTAGTTCATGCAGCATTGGGGGGAAACTGCTACATTTTTGTTTTTACATTTCTAGGGGGTTCAAAAGCTGTGCTGCGTACGCTAATGTTTGTTTCTGGTCGCGGAATGCAACGCACTGCGGTAGCCCAGTGGCTTTGGTTTTGCGCTGCTGAGCTCGAGGTCACGGGTCCAATCACAACCGCAGCAGTCGCATTCCAATGGGGGCAGAATGCGAAAACGGGCGTATACTGTGCATTCCGTGCACGTTAAATAACCCAAGCTACTGAAAATAAATCTGCAGTTTTCCATTACCGTGGGCGTCATAACCAGATCTTGATTTTGGAACCTAAATGCTCAAAATTTAATTTTACGTAGCGCAATTACATTTACAATCGACACTGTTGAGTGCGCCTACTGAACTTGTTATCTCGTTTCTGTGCTCTCTTTAGTAGCCAATGCTTTTTTTTAGATTTACTTATGGTGAGAATCCAGTGTGACAACTTCGGGTCTTCCTTAGCATATGAAGCCAGCTATCGCTTAAGCATGTGAGATATTAACAAACGTGTTCAAGGAAAATTGATATTTAGAGTTTGATGTAATTGCAGAACATGACAAGGACGAAAGAATGATACACCGCATTACAACCAGGACAGCAACCCGAGGGCCTGCCTAAAACAGAAGACGTTATCTGGTATTTCTTCTCCTGCATTTTAATATTTCTCTCGCCAGACTCATATCGAATATCAAAGGAGTCGCGATCTTCCACGACGGCACTTTGCGTGCTATTAAGAGTCAAACGACCCATACACAATTGTTGACTCTTTTTTTGTGACTCTACGCGCGCGAAAATGGGTCTTCGTAAGAAAAAAGAGAGTCAAGTTGCCGTGACTCACTTCTTACTCTCTTTTTTCTTAGAGTGACGAAGCTGGCATCACGTTGTGGATTAATATCAAGGTTGGCGTGAATGTCATGAAGGAAAATGGCTAGTTGAGTCTCGCACGAAAAAGCCTTACAAAAACCATGGTGTGACGGATGGAAGAAGTTATTGCAATCTAATAATTGCATGATTTGGGAGTAAATGACATGTTTCATGATTTTGCAGGGTATACTTGTTAATGAAATGGTCTGATAATTAAAAGGTGAATCAGTATTACCTGTTTTGTGCACGGGAATGACATTACCCACTTACCAGTCGTCTGCAATGGTTCCTTCGGAGAGTGATTGTGAAAACAATAAACAGAAAATGCTGGAACAGCTAGGTTAGCGTTTTTCAAAATTTTAGGATTGATGTCACCTATGCGCGCGGCAGATAAATCTTTTATTTTATCTATTATGCACGAAATTCCACTACTGCTGAACGTTATGGCGTACATGGCTGTAGTAATAATATGTGGTAATGTAAATCATGGTGCTTCCGATTCGTTGGTAAAAACAGATGAAAATCCAGTGTTAAAGGTGTCTGCACAGTCGGTATCAGCCATGATTTCACCACCATTGTTACTGAGGGTAATAGCGCGCGCTTCCTTCGGGTTTATCACCTTCCAAAATGTCTTGGGGTTATCGACTATCATTTTTGGTAGTACTACTTTGTAAAATGAGAGCTTAGCACTTCCGATCTCGACCAAGTATGCGTTCTCAGCTTCATAATACTTTTCCCATGCGTGAAGGTTTGCGTGGCGTTTAGCGGTACGAAATGCGCGTTTTTTTCTTGTTTTCGAACCTTTTTAGTGTCTTTGAGAACAAGGTTTCTGATTACTCTTTCGTAAACTGCATGACGGAATGTATTTATTTGTTAGTTTGGTAATCTTATGCTTGAAAAGGGTCCAGTTCTCATTTACACTTCTGGAAAGATAGGACGTTTCAAAGACCGACAGAAACTTCGTTCATATAGTGTTGATTGCTTCGTAGTTTCCCTTATCGTAGAGCCTAATAGTTGTCTTGGAAGTTTCTTTAATTCAGGTGAGAAGTTAAAATTGGCATGGATTACTATATGGTCGCTGATTTCTCGGAGGCCTGTAATAAAATTAAGGCTGTCTGGATGAGTGGTCAGTATGAGATCCAGAGTGTTAGCTGCTTTCCCAGCGATGCGTGTCAGTTCGGATACAACTTGGGTCAAATTAAAATTAGGGCAAACGTCAATGAAGTCATTCGGCTCTTCTTGACGAACTATGGGCTGAGGTTGGTTATTCTAGTCGATATTGTGGTGATTGAAGTCCCCAAATAGTAGGATGTGTGCTTTAGGGTGCTTTGAAACTAGTTTATTTAGAGCATTGTGAAGCGTGCGGGGAAAGTCTGAACTTTTGCGAGGTGGCCTATAACACACACCAATTAATAATGTCAGTGCTGAAGCGCGGCACACAATCCACAGCATTTCTAAGTCGGATGCGACATTAATGGCAGAACAAGACAATTGTTCGCTGACTGCAGTTAGAACTCCTCCCCCGCGAGAATACATGGGATCAGCGCGAAAAAGATTAAAATTGGGCAGGTCAAACAGCATTTCTGAGTCAGTGATATCGTTCTTCAACCACGTTTCGCTTAATATAAGTAGATTACTGCCTGACGAAGTTACAAGGTTCGATACGATATCGTCTTTCGGCAGGAAGCTGCAAATGTTAGTAAAAATTACTGGTATTGAAACGTTGGCACATGGCGTAGGTGGGAGATAGCGCGATGACCGGCAAGGATGAGTTGATTGTTAACATATTTCTTTTACAGATTCTGATTCTGGTTTGGGCTTGTCCTCGGACACCCACACAGAATAAAATTAACAAGACCAGAGAGCAGTCGGAAACCGCGTTGCTCAGTTGTGCACCGGAAGACCAACTCAAGGCAATCCAGCAGGCCGGAGATGCTGCCAGGGCCCGAGGGATCGAGGCCGTCATCTAGATAGAGAGGCCTCGGTCTCAAATGTACTGTCCGCAAATAAAGTTTATTTCTCCTCCTCTTCTCAACTTCTTCATTTCACTGCCTTTAGCATTTTCATATCAACGGCATACACTGCTTCGCTTGTTTCGAACTCATATAGTTCTAAAGCTTGTGTGATATTTTCTTTACTTAAGAAATAGCCAGAAGCATAGAAGTATTGATGTCAATTATTTCGGGCACAATTTTTGGGACATACGGGTATATTGTTTTATGAAAAAATTTATCTTTTACTTGTCTTGACAGGGCGCAGCGTTCAAGAATTCGTTTACGGCAGTTTGGGCAGTGACAATGCAGTTATTATTCATGCATTTGATCCCTCGACAAATTCTATAAAGAGGAGGCCGAGCTGCAACGTGAGCCCCCTCCCCCCAATGAAATTTCTGGCTACGCCAGTGTGGCCAATGTCTCTGAATTTGTGTAAAACACAGCTAACTTGTTTTGCGAACCATTCCACTCGTCGTCGTGCAGCCTACTTTCTCAATTATACTAGTATAGAATTTAGATAAACTTACAAGTAACTTACCGTTCATCTTCATTCGGCCTTAACTTGGAATTACCATAGTAACGCCGCGTTAGTATCCGCTAGCGTAGCATTCGCTCTTCTTAAGCGTAAGATCAAGCACGCACCTTCACACTTAAAAAATATTGTTTATGTCACATTCACGCGCCCGAAAATTGAATATGCTCCCGCCATATGGGGTTGCGGTAAAGCAAAGGTCACCAATAACCTTTAGTCCTAACAAAAACGCGCTGTTCGCTTCAGCTTTTTAGATTACCCACGCTTAACCAGCATGACAGCATTAAAACAACGTGCCGAGTTAGGACCACTGTCACGTCGATGCCACTTTGCTTGCCTAACCTTAATTCATAAACTGCATCATCATTCTACGATTCACGATTACTTCGCTTCGCCATCCCCTGCAGCCTTCCCGCGCCGTGACCACGACAACAAAGTAAAACGCATAACGCGCCACTCATCTCTTTACGCGAGATCATTTATTCCTCGCACAAGAATAGAATGGAATAACCTATCATAACGCATAGCTACTGAAGTTACCTTACCATCTTTGCAAATTTTGTTGCAAGAAAACGGTTTGAACTAGCTGATTAGTTATTACTTATTGTTTTGTTATGAGCATATCAACATTTTGTGCATCAAGTATCTTGTGATTTTGGGAATTTATGTAATATCTATTTCGCGTTCTTTATGTTATATTTCATGTTTATATTTCATGCCTGAGTTATATTTCATGTTTCTGGTGTAAACAATGTATTATTAGATGAATTTCAAATGCTAGTGCCGTATTCTTCAAGCATCATTAGTTTGGGTCTCCACCACCCCCGATCTATGACTCACTCATGAGGGTCCTTAGGGGGATTTTACATAAATTGAAAAAAAAAAACACAGTAGGAAGAAGTAACTGATCCAGGCACACTCTTGTTGATGTCATATAGTGGTCAATAGCGGCCCCGTATGTGAATCTGTTAAATGGTGAAATGCGCCAGCCTGAAAAGAGTGAGGAGAAGGCATCTGTTGAAAAGAGAGGGTTTGAGAAGAAGTGACTTCCCACTCCGGTTGTGAGACCCACGCGCCGTGCACGAGTTCTAAGCCTGGCTGCGATGTTCACAGCAGTGTATGGACTCCGCGGACTGTGTATTTTCACCAAGCCCGCAGGCTGGTTCAGGACCCCTTTATATCACATCCTATAAGAACGTGCATTTTCTCTTGACATTGCACAGAAATGTTGCTCTTATCGCTGTTCAACTGTGTGCAAAATTTTTGCCGAAATTTCACTAAACAGATCGGATTGATGATGCCGATTGTTTAGTTAAAATTTGGCACGCTATCTTTCCCTGTTTCTTCAGAAAAAAGCTTCTAATTACACTTCCGCTGCACTTTTTCCAGTAAGTAATGATAGAAACGGGGGGGCTATGTCATTTTCACCGTCTTCAGTAGTGCGTGGGTTTCGAAATTGGTTTGAACTAATTGATCCGAGGTGCATCCAAGAGATAACTTGGCGTTCTTTTCTGAAGAATGAGGCTAGTAACATTGCCAAGTACTACAGCGAACAATCGCAACTGTACGTATATAATGCATTTCTAGCACAATTTCAGAAGCAAAACGAAACGATAAGCGCAACATGTCTTTTTCACTATTTTAAGAAGAAAACAAGCGTACATCCCCCTACACCTCCATAGGCACCTCAGGTCCTATTAGGCATAGATATTTCCTGTAATTGTTTCCGAATTGACTTTGAATAGTATTCAAGCCAATGGTGCAACATAATATGCGAGGAGTCTCAGGAGGATATGGGAATACGGACCGCCTCTATCAGCACGACCAAGCTCAGCCTAGCCCCATCTGCAGGTAGCTCACATATCCCCGCATCCACTGACGACGGACGGTACCTGCCCGCTTATAATTAACAGGTGGCTAGGGACTCTCTCGACTCGGGGACTTGTTCGCAGCTAGCCTATCTATACTATACGAAGCTCTATTTCTATCGTTGCCGCTAATCTCACTATCGTTGTCTATATATTTGTATTATCTGGGGATAATATATTACGTATGTAGGAAAAAAAAGGAAACTAAGGGAAGTCCTTCATGCCATGTTAAATCATGTCACATAATAGTGATGTAGGTGGTGCGGCGAATACTTATGTTATATACGTATATCAGACGACAAGGACTTATTGAAGATCAAGTGTCCAATAGTGCGATGGTAAAGCGAGAAACACCGCCATTTTAGCAGAATTGACCGATCTACACTGAGGATGAAGGAGTGCTCAAGAATCATGCTGGAAACAGTGATAGGTGGTAGTCTCACAAACTCGCGTGCGTGCACCAGGCCTTATGTGCGCCGCTATGCATTGCGCAACTCAGCCCGCTATGCCACTCCACTCATTATGAAGAAAGTAGCGTTGGCCATTAGCATGCACTTATTTTGTAGTACGCATTGAACGAACGGTAAAAGCGTAGTAATATACGAATTGCAATTTTAAGCAATAAGTGTGCTATGTTATTAACACCTGACTTACGTACAGTAATCTGATATAATACATTCGAAGCATCAAGATTTCACCGCTAGTCCGCGCGAGTTTCTAGTTTTCAGACTTTCTTTGGCAATTTAAAATGATAATTTCTACTTAAATCGGGAACGGCGTGCTGGAATATTTCACTATAAATCATGGTCACTTAATGTCCATCAACGTCTCACGGCACAGTCTTTAATCTTTATCCAGTGAGTGCCCCGCTTTGCCAAAATGTCGTTACAGCAGGGGGGACAGACTTAAATAAACCACTTCTTCATCAATACAGCACACTTTCGCCTCATGCAGTCATTTCCAATCTCTGATAGTCATCACAAAGAAGGAAATGTTAAAAAAAAACATAGTCGTACTTAACGCGACTATTTCACTTTGTGTCGGTGGTCATTTCGACTGGATGTGTAATTGGATTCATCAAAGTAGGTATTATAAGCAATTCTAGTGTTGCCATGAAAAACACAAAAGAAAAGCTTCAACCCCAGTTCTTTTCTGCTCAAAGAAAGCGATTCCCAACCCAATGCCGTTTTCATAGCGGAACAGCTGTGTGTCCGCTTGTACCGCCTTAAAACAAACCGCGCAGCTCTATTCTGAATTTTTTCAAGCTTATCCATGAACCTGGTCGCCATCGAGTCCCATACAGGGCACGCGTACTCCAAAATTGGCCTAATACACGTGAGGTAGGCTGTGTTCTTTAAATTCTGGGGCGCCCATCGAAGGTTCGGCTGGGGAAAGTTAAGAGCCTTTCCTGCTTTACCAACAACATAATCAATATTGGCATTCCATGAACAATCATGCGTTAAAACAACACCAAGATATTTGCATGTTGGTTCGGTAGTAATCACATACACATTTATGGTGTAAGCTGTTTCTATTTGTTTTTTGCTTTTTGGGAAACACGCACGTGTACACACTTTTTTGGATTCAACGTCATTTGCCACTTCTGGCACCACCTTGTAATACGATCCAAATCGTCCTGCAATGAAACGCCGTCACTTGCGTTCCTAATCTGCCGATATAAAACACAATCATCGGCAAATAAACGTATGCGCGACGAAATACCCACACAAATATCATTAACAAAAATAATGAATAAGAGCGGTCCAAGGGCGAAGCCTTGTGGCACGCCTGATGAGACATGAACATAGGTTGAGCACCTCCCATTTGAAAGCACGCATTGACGCCTGTCGAACAAGTAATTAGTTATCCATGTTAGCACATTCCGGTCAAAATTTTGAATCTGCAGTTTGACGAGGAGAAGGGAGTGCGACAATGCGTCGAAGGCCTTTCGAAAATCTGAAAACGCACAATCTGTTCGCCCACCCTCGTTAATGTCGGAGACCAGCTCATGAATGAACTCAAGAAGATGCGTGGTACAAGAAAAGCCCTTGCGAGAACCGTGCTGCTCATTTATCAAAACATTATTATCTGTAAGATGGGTCAATATGTGCTTAAATAGGATATGTTCAAAAAGTTTATATGATATTCATGTTAATGAAATGGGCCGGTAATCGGTTACATCCTTTTTTGAGCAACTCTTATGAACCATGGGAAAATTTCCAATCATCGGGTAAAGTGCCTGTCGAAAGAGACAGTGTAAATTATGTAAAGATAAAGCGAAATGGGCGCAGCACATCGCTTCAGTACACGAGGAGCGATACCATCAGGACAAACTGCTCTGGATTCATCTTGGCTTTCAAGAAGAGAAGGTATGCCGCGAACTCTCGGTTCCACCGGCGGCATCAGTGGAAACGTGCTTGGGTGCGGTTGGGAAGGAGCGTCATGCTTGGGTAAAAACACGGATTGGAAATATGTATTTAAACATGTGGCTTTAGCTTCCTCGTCGACTATAACCGTATCATTAAAATTCAGTTCGCTGACTCCAACATTATCACATCCGCACTCCTTGATATAATGCCAGAACGACTTGGAATTCGTTTTCATTTCATTATTGAGCCCCTCGAAAGATCTTTTTTACTTTTTACACGGTCCATTTATACTGCTCCTTTAATGCTTGTAATTCTTTCGCGGGTTCACTGCTTCCACATTTCTTTAATTTACGGAAAGCCCGTCGCCTTTTCTGGAATTCTCTCAAAATACCTGACGTCATCCATGGCTTCTTGCATTTATTAGCCTTGTCTCCTTGTATCGCAGGCATATACTTATCCACAAGGGCTAACACCTTATCCCTAAACATAAATCATGAATCGTTTACGCTATTGTTTCAGCAAGGCACTCAAACGAGGGCAAATAATCTAGATTTTTAGCTGTGCATGAGTAGTCATCCTTGCTTACTAGAGAAACCTTTATTGTTGCACAACTTAAGGTTCTTCTACTCTCTTTTTTAATGTCTGCAACAACAGCCATGTGGTCACTGATACCTTGAATAACACTGACATTAGTCACCAAAATGTGTTGTTGGGCAAGTTGGTTCATTGTATTTGGAAAGATTGGATGCGCTTTGTAGACGATCACAAGGAAGAAGACAGGACAGGCGCAACCCTGTCTTGCGCCTGTCCTATCTTCTTCGTTGTGATCGTCTACAAAGCGCATCCAATCCATCCAATTATTCATGAAACAGGGGGAATTTGAGAACACGTGGTCTAGAACGTAATTATTACTAGTTGGGGATGTAACAAACAGAATAAGACCAAAGTGCGAATTACATTTTTCATTTCTCTGTTTACATGGCACCCAGTGCTGCTTACACATATTCCTTCGCGCCATTCTAAGTCTGGCAAGTTAAAATCACCAGCAAGAATGAAAGGTCTGCTTGAAACTTCAGAGATAATTTCATTCAGCGATTGAAGTGTATTGTAGCCCGAGTTCGGTGGTCGGTAAAATGCACCTACGGCGAATGAAGAATTATCATCTAGGATAGTTGTGCACCAAACAGATTCGACATCACACGGGATGTCTAAGGCGGCAGATTTCAGGAAACTTCACGCAAGTAAAAATACGCCGCCCCCATGACTCGGCCTACCTCTATGATACGCGACAAATTCACTCGGAAACACCTCACGATCGCCTATATCACGGTTCAGCCATGATTCCGTTCAAATAACTACGTCCGCTCTCATCGACTCAGTTAGTCCTGCCAATTCTTCCGTTGTATTCGTTGCACTTCTGCAGTTTGCTACAACGATGATCAGGTTGTGCCGTGTTAGTTATTTTTTGGGCAAGCATCATTTTTTTCTTTCTACTGGAGCAACTACCTTCTTTTCGTCATCCCATACGTAAGTTCTTTCACCAAGAGTAAGCCTACTAAATTCAGTTTCTTTTGCTTTCTCGTCTTTGTGCGCCTTACCGCATTCCCATAATCGCTTTCGCACTTCCCGAGTAGCTGGTGCATAATCCTGATCAACTCTGAACACTGACCCCTTAAATCTTTTTTTTGCGTCGGGCAAATTTTTTCGTTTTCTATATACGAAAAGAGGTTTACGATAATCAGCCTCTCTTTTTTTCTTCTTGGTATACATCTATCCGATGTGCCCTTTGTAGTGATGTGACTTCAATTCACAGCTTGTCGCAAACGATCTTTTCAATTGATTCCTCTGATTGGTCCCATTTTTCCGCCCTGTTGTCATCCACTCCGTAAACCAAAAGGTTTTGTTTTGTTAAAGGGACTGACAAGTGGCCAAATCTGGCCACTCGTCAATCCCTTTAAGTCTATGCCACACCCACAGATGTAAGCTTTCCTAGAATTCTTTTTCGCTTCCAGAACTCGACTATTGTCTGCAGCTTTTCTTTTTGAACTTGAAAGTTGAAACAGTGCGAAGAGATTGGAGATGAAACCATTAGCCTACATCAAAATTGTTATGATTGGTCTCCTTTATGAGTCATGCACTGTCATCGCTCTGCATTCTGCCTTTCTTGTTTCTCTTCTTCTTCCTTGTTGTTTTGTGTTTACTCACGTTTTCATGAAAAGCAATTAATAATTATTTGCTGCTTTTTGGAGCAGCAAATATTGTTCAAACCGACTTACTGCCAAATTTTTCGACTACTTAGTTTGCTTTTTTTGGCAAATTTAACGCTCTCTGTCTTTCTATACCTACTAATTCAACATTACTAGTCCAATACCTAACCAATTCCTAGAGATTCATCATCATCAGCCTGGTTACGCCCACTGCAGGGCGAAGGCCTCTCCCATACTTCTCCAACTACCGCGGTCATGTACTAACTGTGGCCATGTCGTCCCTGCGAACTTCTTAATCTCATCCGCCCACCAAACCTTCTGCCTCCCCCTGCTACGCTTCCCGTCCCTTGGAATCCAATCCGTAGCCCTTAATGACCATCGGTTATCTTCCCTCCTCATTACATGTCCTGCCCATGCCCATTTCTTTTTCTTCATTTCAACTAAGATATCATTAACTCGAGTTTGTTACCTCATCCGATCTGCTCTTTTCTTATCCCTTAACGTTACACCTATCATTATTCTTTCCAAAGCTCGTTGCGTCGTCCTCAACTTAAGTAGAACCCTTTTCGTAAGCCTCCAGCTTTCTGCCCCATACGTTAGCACAGGTAAGACACAGCTGTTATACACTTTTCCCTTGAGGGATAATGGCAACCTACTGTTCATGATCTGTGAATGCTTGCCAAACGAGCCCCAGCCCATTCTGATTCTTCTGATTATTTCTGTCTCATGATCTGAATCCGCGGACACTACCTGTCCTAAGTAGGTGTATTCCCTTACCACTTCCAGTGCCTCGCTACCTATCGTAAACTGCTGTTCTTTTCCGAGACTGTTAAACATTACTTTAGTTTTATGCAGATTATTTTTAGACCCACTCTCCTGCTTTGCCTCTCCAGGTCAGTGAGCATGCATTGCGGTTGGTCCCCTGAGTTACTAAGCAAGGCAATATCATCAGCGAATCGCAAGTTACTAAGGTATTCTCCATTAACTCTTATCCCAAATTCTTCCCAATCCAGGTCTCTGAATACCTCCTGTAAACACGCTGTGAATAGCAATGGAGAGACCGTATCTCCCTGCTTGACGCCTTGCTTTATTGGGATTTTGTTGCTTTCTTTATGGAGTACTACTGTGGCTGTGAAACCGCTGTAGATATCTTTGAGTATTTTTACATATGGCTCGTCTACACCCTGATTTCGTAATGCCTCTATGAGTGCTGAGGTTTAGACAGAATCAAACGCTTTCTCGTAATCAATGAAATTAAGAGAAATTGAAGTTACCAAATTCATGGCACATTGCGCTGGTCGCTTTCGAGCGCTGTCGCGGTGCAGTTTACTATACCGACTTGTCGAAATTCAACGCTCTGAACACATTCGCGTAGTGTATTCAGAGCGGCAGCTTCAGTTTCGAACGCTGGAAGCTAGAGCGAGACGCTACCGATTCCTAGCCACGTGGCCCCTGCGATTGCTCTGAGTGGCTTCACGCTCGACTCCGGCGGGCTTTTTCTGTAACCGAATGAATAAATAGGCTCGCCGTTGTTGTTGTTGTCCTGAGTGGCCGCGGCACATACCCACAGTGGGGGATTGGTCATGAATCGGGTGGTTCAATTAGGCGCATAACAATAATAACAAGGGAGTTAACAATTTGAGCGTTGGAGTGCCGAACAGCACACTGTGCAAGTCTGAGTCCGCTGCCGCTTGCTTCTGCCAGTCGATCAAACATTTTCTTGCTCACAGGCTCTGAAGAATTATTGTGCTTCTTTGCTTATGCTTCAGTGAATTTTTTTTAAAGATTGCAGAGCCGCTATTTAGCTTCACGCGTGACGACGCGCCATTCCTATGGACTGATGAAGAACAAACCGCATTCCGGAGCAACAACGTCGATTATCTTCTCCTCCCGTGCTCGGGCATATTGATAAGGATGCTGACACAGAACTACGCACTATATCAATATCAGTATCAGGCAGCAATATTGGTCTCGGAGCTATCCTGCTGCTACGGCAAGATGGGACCGAACGAGTTATCGCCTACGCGAGCCGCACTCTGCCACGAGCGAGTGCAATTATTCCACCACAGAGAAGGAGTGTCTCGCGGTTATTTGGGCTATTACAAAATTTAGGCCGTATCTCTACGGGCGGCCATTTATTGTTGTGACCGATCATCATGCTTTGTGCTGGTTCACCAGCCTCCGAGACCCTTCTGGAAGATTGGCGCGTTGGAGTCTGCGACTGCAAGAATTTACCATCACCATCGTATACAAGTCAGGCACAAAACATGAAGATGCTGACACGCTATCGCGAGCACCTGTTGAATCTCAGAATTCTGACCAGGTATACGAAAGCGCTTTCCTTAGAGCCCTCAGCGGGCCGAATCTGTTCGCTAAACAGCGATCGCACGCTGAGGTAAGGCCCATCATCGATCACTCAGAAGGCGGCATCATGTCCATTGCTCGCCCTATTTCGCAACCGTTCTCGTCATTTTGCCTACGAGAGGGCATCTGATACAAAAGAAACACACGTGCCCGTGACAAACCACATCTTCTAATAGTGCCTCAAGCCCTTCGTGATCACATCCACGAGCCTGCCACGACGAGCCGACATCTGGTCACTTGGGCAACTCAAGGACTCTGGACCAGGTACGACAAATGTACTATTGGCCAAGACTGACTGCCTGCGTCGAACGCTTCGTGAAAGAATGTCGTGAATGCCAGCGCCCCAAGTCACCCCCCTTCAAGCCTGTAGGCCTCCTACAACCCATCCACCCTGCGCGTACGCCGTTTGATCAAGTTGGAATGGACGTTCTTGGACCATTTCGCTTGTCTTCCTCCGGCAATAAGTGGATCATTGTCACAACTGATTACTTGACGCGTTAGGCGGAGAACAGCATCTGAAGTTGCCCAGTTTTTTATGCATCACATTCTGCTTCGGCATGCCGCACCGTCATTCATCATCACTGACCGAGGGACGGCAGTTGAGTTACACGAGTCATCGAAAGGCCACTGCATACCACCCTCAGACTAACAGCTTGACAGAAAGACTACAGAAACACTGGCAGACATGATCTCTGTGTACGTGGATGTGCAGCACAAAACGTGATACGAAATCCCGCCGTACGTAACGTTTGCGTACAACACTGCCTTGCAGGAAACTACACGATTCACGCCGTTTCGCCTCGTTTATGGTCGAGATGTTCAGACTATGCTAGACGCCATGATTCTACATGAAGACGCCAATCAGCTTGACCAGTTAGCTCCTGATGTCGAGGAGTACATTCAGCGTGCCAAGAAAGCATGTCAACTGGCCCGTGTTCACATAAGACAGCAGCAGTGTACAGCTGCAATAACTTACAATCTCCACCATCAAAAAGTTACCTATGAGCCTGGTGACCAAGTGTGGGTTTCACCCGCCGTGGTTGCTCAGTGGCTATGCTTTTGGGCTGCTGATCACGAGGTCGCGGGATTGAATCCCGGCCACGGCGGCCGCATTTCGATGGGGGCGAGATGCGAAAACACCCGTGTACTTAGATGTAGGTGCACGTTAAAACATCCCCAGGTGGTCGAAATTTCCGGAGTCCTCCACTACGGCATGCGTCATAATCAGAAAGTGGTTTTGGCACGTGAAACACCATAATTTATTTTTTTTAGTTTGGGTTTCGACCCCCATTAGACGGCGAGGCCTCAGTGCGAAACTCCTGTGCAAGTACTTACCATACACAGTACTAAGGCGTGTAAGCGACGTGAACTATGAAGTGATTCCAGACGGACACCGGTCATCGCCCAAGCACCGTTTACCACGCGCAGACACTGTATATTGTCACGTGGTGGTGACGTTGAATAACACAGCAGCAATACTGTGAACGACAAAACTAACTTTTATTGGGCGAACCTGTGCCCACAAAACAGGCTACACTTGTAGCACAACGATAGCGGCGAACACGCTCGGCGATCGTCGAAAATCTGATCAGCGAGTCAAGTGCGTCGGCTTTTATACAGCAGTTATCGAATGTTCCAGACAAATCGTTGGGACCCGCATGCTTTCCACAAAGTTCTACAACGTTCGAGTCATGCGATGAAATCAGATAACACAAGGTTCGGCGAGAACAGACAGCGGATAGAAGCATCGATAACTTTTCAGAAACTTCGGATACATGCAGACGCGTCCCGCGCTGTGCGATAACATTTGTTAGGCGGCGAAACATGGTCGCCCGTTAAATATAAGTACACGTGTCAATATGTCGTCTGCCTCAAGCCGTATTTTACACGGTGATGTTAAATGTACTGGTGAAACAAACTTTTTTTTGCTGTCGTCGCGTTGTCCTTCACAGAACTGCGAAGCGTTGTTTTTTGGGTTCCTGACCACAGAACACATTTCTTGCCTCGTGCGCATGTCCGTATGTGTGCTTGTGCCTTTCCTTTCTTTTCTTTTCTCTTACCTATTTTGTGTACTTTCCGTGTACGTCTTCTGTTTGAGCATCGAGTCGATGCTTCATTGGGAGGGAGAATAATGCCACCTGGTGTTTTGATCCAGCAAACGGTCAGCATTGCGTGCCCAGCAAAATCGGAGAAGAAGACGAAGTCAAAGATCCCGTGCCAGCTGGAGAACCGTTCTTTCGTGTTTGTAATTTCTCGGGTGTGGCTGCGGGTATTGTTGCTTACCCTTGCCTTAGCGCGTGACAATATTATACCCAAGGGAGGGCACATTCACAAGATTAACCCAAGCCGCCTACGAAAAGTAAGAAGTGACGGAAAAAAAGAGGCAATAGGAAAGCAGAAGACAGAAGATAGAAAACAAGATTGAAGAGCAGAACAGGAAAAGACGAATACCGACTTCCTTCAAGTGGGTCAATCTGGAGGTGCCGTCTACGTGAAGCAGAGGCCAAAGAGGTGAGTTGCCTCCGCCGGGGGGCCTCAACGTTCCTTAATACCTGGCATTGGCTAAACCGTCAGCAAGCTTTAATGCAACGCATCAAAGCTTGCTGACGCAGACGCCCCTGCGGTGTACGAAGGTTCTGCAAAAGTCCTACTAACAAATTAGTAGTATACTTCCTTGTGCTCTATATAAAGCAATCTTATCCGCTTTAGATATGCGATTTTGATATCGTGACTTATCTGTTCAATGACAGGGTTGTAAGCTGTAGTTGTTTTTCTTGCAAACTGTAACTTTCAGCAATCTTGACAAACACATAACACAAAACATAAAAACGCACTTCCTACAGTCACTGTGTTTCACTCTTGTTTTAAAAATCAACACATGTAATCAAATTCGGTGCAGTGGTAGCCGAAAGAAACGACTCCGTTTTTCCAATGTATTTAGATGGGAGCCCTTAACCTAGGCCTCACGAGCGAGGTAATTCTCGTTTGTCCCCTACGGCTTGCAGTAGCTTTTACTAGTGCGTAGTCGTACCTCATCGGAATGGCCGCAACTCCTGAATGTGAAGTTTGCTTGTGAAAAGAGGTGATAGCGCACCTTCTGTGTGATCATCAACGTTTCAAAACATGAAGAAAAGTCCTCAGCCCCACGCTCGACATGATTGACAACCAACCGCTTAGGAAAGCCAGAATTCTTGGGCCCTGGTCGCAGCCGACGTTAGCCCAGACTGTTTCAAATGCCCTAGTGCGATTTTTAAAAGAAACGGGACTCATTGAAACTCTGTAGAAAGTGCGAACTAATGTGTTCCTTTTTTATCTTGTCTCGCTTTCTTATCTTTTCTACCCTTAGCCCATCCTTCTGTGCCGAGTAGCGACTTAATCTGCTTAATCTCTCTGCCTTCTACCTCTTGTTTTCCCTCTCGTAACATAGACCTTAACTCAAGCCTAATTTGGCCAAGCTCAACCAAAGCTTAGCGCGTATAGAACGATAACAATGAATAACGAAGTAGGAGCAATTTTATTATTAGGAAACCTGAATTCAGAAAAAAATTATTTCATAAATATTTACTTCAAAATGGAGGAATAAGAAGCACGGGATGTTTATCGGTCCCGCCCAGTCTACTATAGAATAAACAGAAGAAATTCAATGTAGAAAAGATGTAGAAAACAAACAGAAAGGTGAGATAAAAAGCAGAATTACTCCAAAATGGATAAAATAAAGCTCATAATTTTTATTCATTTCAAAGAAATAAGAAAGCCTACTGTCAAATTAGCCCATCAATTCTATTTTTTTCGTCGCTTTTTTTCCGAAAGACGTGGATTCCTTCGCTTATTTTTATTTTTTTTTTTTTGGCCGAGGAACATGCTGTTTTATCAGTGAGTGTACATATCTTTATTCGTTTCCCTCAGATCCTCAACCGCTCAAGTGTCAGATGAAACGAAGAGTTCAAACTTGTCGTAGTTGACATCGAGGCAGTCATGAATTGACACAGCGTCACCTTTGTAGTAATTTGGAACCATTACAGGCATTGAGCAATGATAACACATTCCGAATACATGAAAGATTATCATTCTGCGATCAGAAATTCTTTCCTTGATTTATCCAGCGCATAGACATGAAAGCGGACAGCATCACGTTCGTAGACGCTGCCGCGTACCGCAAGAACTGAGCTTTCGCCGCGGTCGCAATCTCAACCACGCAGCGGACCCTCAACTGCACCAGCATCCTCACCCGAGAATCCGCGGTGGCGGAGCAAGTAGCCATAACCCTGGCCGTGCTCGACGGCAAACCGAAAGTGATGTACAGAATCTGCAGGCTGGCAATGAAAGCCTTCAAAGATGGCGTCTTCTCGGACCAGGGGTTAGGCATCCTCCGTAGCGCCGATCCCATCGCCCTCAAGCACCACACTGTCATCTGGCTCTCCGGCTGCCCAACCCCGTAGGGTGCCGGGCGCCCCGCCCAACCTCAACAAGGTCGCCCATGACGCAGCATGCGCATTTGCCGAACGTACCGTCCCCGGGCAACCCGCTAGGCTTACAACAGACGAACATGTACCCAAACCCTGAAAATTATGTTTTCTATCCCGACGTGTCCCCCGCGGCACATGCCCCTCGTCCGGAGACACGGTGACACTCGCACACATGCTCTGGGAATGGAGAAACGCTCTTCCTGTCTCGGAAAAGTGGGAGAAGTCCCTCACTAACCGCCGTCCAGCAGGGCGGCGAAGCAGTCGCCAGGTACTCCCTATCGGTTACTACGTGGGAGACGTCCCCTACGTGCTAAGCGCGTCCTCCAGGACCATGATAATGTTTTCCAGTCCAGTTTCATAGGTCTGTTCTTACGTGGCTACCCACTGATTCAAAAAGGCAAGATCAAGCAATGAGTCACCTTCTTTGTGAACCCGAGTGGGCGCATGAACACTTTACGCCAAATTTATCAGTAATTCCAAGTGTAGAAGAGCGCATGATGGTGACGCACCTACTTGGTCTTCCTTGCATTTCTGACCAATCAATGCAAGGAAGATTGATTTTCTCCTTCATTACTATTTTTTGCTTTGGATGCTCCCATTCACCATATTTGGCAAGTGGAACGTTGCAGGAACCAAAAACTAGGGGACCACAAGAATGAGTTGGATAAAAGGAGAACTTCTAACTTAGTGTTGCACTGCAATAGCTGCGAATGTAAGCCTCAGTTTCCATATGCATCGGGGATGGATCGCCACCACGATAAGGGAATGCAATAAATATCAGAGCCATTTTTAAGAAATTTGTTGACAGATGCGTAAGTCAAACATCAGTGGTTTTACACGATACGGAGTTAGCGCTTTTGAGCCTATGCCAACCCTAATCTTGTATGGTTTTACTGCTGGCTAACCTTGTGATGTGACTAGCGCCTTTGACGCTGTGTTTGATAACTATATCATCATCTGTATATATACTATGTGTGTTTTGTGATCAATCAATTCAGTTGGCAGTCAGCGCATCTGTTGTCCTCTTGCAATCCTTCTTCCTTCGTCCGTTGCTATTCTTCTGTCCCCAATTCAGTGCTTCGCGATGCAGAAATTTTAAACATAGCCTACCAAGCCGTCGTTTTATGAACCATCGGGATTAACCCAGTGATAAACAGCGGGTCAACACGTTCGATCTTCGCCGAAAAATTATCTGTACGGAGTGCTTGGGCAGTGATTTTTTTATGACAATGCCATTTTCTTTTACTTCCTTCTGAAGCGAACGTTGGTCGCGTTTTATGTCAGCAAGTGATTTCGTATGTTTCTTTAGTGTTTGGAGAACTTCTAAATTTTGTCTTCGAGCGCAGGAGGGCCATGGTTTGTCTGAATATCGCCACTCCTACTCACTTTGAGCAACACTGACCAGGAATCACAGAAAAGCAATAACAGTGTTTTGAGGCATGGCACGACTATAAGAACAGTTCGTCGCTTCGTAAACATGAAAAGCTCCCTCTCACCTTCAAACAAGCAAATACGAACGAATTTGAAGCCGTGTTCTGGTGCATGCCATGCCCACAACTGAGTCAATGGGGTCTGCGATGTTTCTGATGAAGGGGTGGGGATCGGGAAAAGCAGTCGGTGGTTGAGCTACGTATCCACGGCACGACTTGTAGACAACAAAGGTTGCTGGCTTTGGCGGAATCATGTGGACTCTTAAGCTGGCAGATAGTTGCTCGTATGGAAGTTACTGCAGAGAAAAAGCCGCGCTGGCAGCAAAAATGATCATCGAGATCGGAAAGGCAAAGACGAGCGGATTTGAATCCACGTCCGGGCGCATGCCGTGCCCGCAACTGTTGCAACCCTGCTGAAGTCATGAACAACTTAAACACTTTGACTGTTCGTGACGCAAAAACGTTTATAATCTTATTATGTCATTACTTTACTGTGATTACGGTTTATTGTTATTACTCTACATGTCGTATTCGCTAATGTCGTATTAATTTTCCATGTTGCGTGAATATTGCTTTCATTATACTGATGTTTTTCTTTCTTTTTTCCCGATTCCATTTTTATATGCTAACGTATTTCTCCCCTTACACAATACCTTCTTGAAGGCCTCGAAGATACATGTAAATAAAGAAAACTAAATCCGTATTCCAGCAGCGGCAGTATGGTTGCTTTATAAGCTAAATACTTTAATTCGGATGACGCGTTACACAGTTTACAGAGCAGAATCCACAATATTGTGGGTGCTGCACTACAACTGCACTACAACTGGAACAACCCAACATTGGTTAGGTTAGGTTAGGTTGGGTTACATTGGGTTAGATTGGGTTAGGTTGGGTTAGGTTAGATCAGGTTGGGTTGGGTTGAGTTAGGTTAGGTTGAGTTAGGTTGGATTAGTTTAGGTTAGATTAAGTTAGGTTAAATAGATGCATCTAAATTATGAATCTCAATGAATGAAGCTGGTGGTGTAGTCGCTACTGCTACCGGATGTTGTTACTTTACAATATTGTGGATGCTGCTCTGTAAAGTGGATAACGCGACATCCGAGAGAAATATTTTAGCTTATAAAGCAACCATATTTCCACTGCTCGAATACGAATTTTATTTTTTTATTTACATGTACCTTCCAGGCCTTCGAGAAGGCCTTGTGTAAGGGGGAAAATACGGTAACATATAAGTATGGAATCGTGAGAAAAGAAAACAGTACATCAGTCTAATGAAACGAATATTCACGCAACATGGAAAATGAATATGACATTAGTAAATACAATATGTAGCGCAATAACAATAAATAGAAAACAAAATAATAAAACGGCATAATAAAATTATAAACGTTTTTGCGTGTACACAGTAGTAAGTATAGTAAAAAGTATGGATCTCTGAAATTCTTTTATTAACTTGTAGAATTTCCAGTATGGCAGCGATTCACACACAAAAATAACTTAGTTCAGCGTTGCTTACTGTGGTGGGGACTCAATCTCACACGGCCAAGTTTGTGAAACTATTTGTGGCCCCCACCAACCTTTAACTTCTTTCGGTACTCACGCTTGTCGAAAATGCAACGAGCGATTGCCACGAGTGATAATACGGGAGTGAGTTGCTTGCGCCAGCAGAACGCGCACTAGATAACGCTGAGCAGCTCAAAGCCAGGAACTTGTACTTCGAAAATTCCTTCTTCTGAACGGCTGAAAACATGCTTTGTACCTACGCGCGTCATAGGTGCCCGCAGAATGCATTCTGCGACTGCCTGGCTGGGAGCCTGCGTTGGTTGCCCTTCTCAATACTTGGCGTGCCATCGCGCCTGCTAAGGCCAAGTTCTGTAGAGAACGTGACGCCGTCCATGTATTTGTGATTTTAAAAAGGAGGAAAGAAGACCAGGGAATGATGAAATGCCTCGAAATCAGGGGAAGTATTTTGTAAGAGTCGACCTTGTGGACATGTCCAGTTCGTCTGCTCTTGAAGTTCTGTTTGGCTGGGTTGGGTTGCGCCTCCGCCGCAGCGAGGCGCCACTGCCAATCAGCACTTCAGCAGCAAGTTACTAAAGTATTCTCCATCAACTCTTATTCCAAATTTTTCCCACTCCAGGTCTCTGAATACCTCCTGTAAACACGCTCTTAATAGCATTGCAGAAATGGTATCTGCCTGTCTGACGCCTTTCTTTATTGGGATTTTGTTGCTTTCTTTATGGAGGACTACGGTGGCTGGGAAGCCGCTATAGATATCTTTCAGTATTTTTACATACGGCACGTACTAACCACCGTTAAAACACGTACTAACCAGCGTTAAAACTGCGCGCGCCAAAACGGAAACCGGATTCCTGGTTCAGTTAATCACATCGGCCGCCGCTTGTTGCGCCGATGTGAATTTGGACGCTAGGCTCTACGTGGTTGTTCGGTTTGGTTGTATTTGTTTAGCTATGGTTCTAAGCCGACAGAGAAAATAAGCATCTTTATTATGTGAATGGAGCTTTGGAGAGCCATCTTCATTCCAGAATGTCATGAGCTCGGCCTGCATCCTGGGCCCTCGCGATCAGCCGTTGCTGACCTTCGAGGACGGAGCTGACCAAGGCTCTCTCGCAAAGCTCATAGGTGCGATAGGGGTTCGGAGAATTTTTCGGTGCCTGTCTGCGACCTTATGCTATGTGCCTAAGGGACCCTGGTCCTCCGCAGAAGCGGCATTGCGGGGAAAATTGTGTCAGGGCAATGAGTTTTGGTTGGGTGTGGGAAGATGTTGACTTGGGTGTAAAGGTCGGAGAAAGTCTCCTGCTTTCTGGTTAGTGACTTGTACCCTAGGTAGTGGAAAGTTGTGCCCGACTATAGATATATACTCGCGGTCGTTATGCCGTCCAGAATGGGGCATAACGACCACGGCGGCACTGCTAACCCTGGCAGGGTAAGCAAAGAAAGGGTCACTTTAATGGTCTTACTCATAAAAAAAATCACAGCTGGGAGTGTGTCAGACGAGCCCTGTGCAAAGAAATTGCCAACGGCGCTACGCTAAACCGTAATCTCGTAAATAACTTTTTTAATAATGGTGTGGACACTAACCGAGTATTCCCGGGGAACTGCAGAAAATGGAATGCAGCACGCGATAATAATACTTGCTTTGTGGGAGCCAGATTTACGCAGAAAATAGTGCATCTTTGTGGGGCTACGTACACCCCTCCTACTGGCAAAACAAAACGCACAGAGCCACTTCAGGACACTCAAGCAAGCGAATAGGCCAGTTAACGTAGGGAAGGCCGCAGTCATCTGGTGCTCAAATAAATGAGCTAATTGCAATTGACGCAGGACCACGCAATGATATGTCCGCAAAATGATTGAGACTGGGGTCCGATGGTGCGTTGAGCACGCTGATGATGTCTGATAATTACAATTTCAACACTTCTGAAGGTGGGTTTTACGTGGATAGAACCAATGCCAGCACTTTGGACTTAAATATTGTTTTTAACAGGAACGACAGAGAGAAAGGCCAGCAAAGTAAGGAGGAAACAAATAGACCCGTGCTCTTTCTTCATCAGTGACATTACACGGGCTAGATATGCCTTAAGTAATCTTGTAAACAACTACACAAGTACCTCATCATCAAAACAGCATTGTTTTGGAAAATATTGCAAATTGCATAATGTGAACGGCTAATGCAGTCAAAGAGATAGCTTGAGGTATGCCTATGCGGATATCTGCCTAGTCTTCTTAGTTGTGCCCACGTAAAGAAAACAATATGTAGGGTGCGCAATTGGGACCATTTGTCTTCAAAAAATTACTATTTGCCATGACTGACAAATGCGTATTTCAATTTTATCTAAGGAAGTTCCAACAATTTTATACAGTACAGCACACCCATATTAGCAAAAAAGGTTGGTAAGTGCACTTCCCTGCAATGCACATGATTTGTGACGTGATTAGGGCGTGCTAGACAATTCTGCAGAACTTAAATTTCTACAGCAACAACAGAAGTTCTCGTGTGCTGCACAAACAGAAAAAAAAGACATACATGAGATTCGAATACACGTCGAATACAATTGCCTTTTTGTAGATCCTTATTATTCCCCATGCGAAAATTAGCTTCTCTTGGTCAACATAGGATGCATACCTACAGAATGCGCTGCTTTGGACGCGAAGTATTATATATAAGGTGTGACTTGAGCTTTTCGTTGTGCATAGATCATACATTTTAGGGATTCAACTCATAGTCTTTTGCGACACAAGAGACAAGTGCGTAAAAGAACAGCTAAAAAATAAACAGTTATTGGTAGGAATGCCTAAACTTCGTTCTCTTCACATCAAGAACAGTGCTGTAGATGTAGTTGGACGTCGTTCCTCCCGCGACATTAGCTCGCAGTTAAGGAAAACTACAATTAATCACCATCATCGGAATTAAAAGCCCGACGATCCCTTTTCTTTGTCGTGGAGGTCTTGCGACTGAAAGATCAACCAAATCATCAGCGCATCAATACCTCAAAGTCCCAAAGTCTGGTCGCAGTTGTGTCAACAGGCACAACTTTCGGTCTTGAGTTCAAGCGCATGCTCTAATAGAGGAAGAGGAAAATACCTCTTATGTTGGTCGGCCCTACTTTATGTCTTTCTTCGCAACTAAGTGGAAACAAAAAAGTAAACAATCGAAAATGTCGTAGTGATTGCCTCGTGGCGATGGGATTTTCACTAGTGAACAGAAAATCCCGCTTACTTGCCAAGGAAAAAAAAGAGGGAGTGGTCGTCTGAGAGGCACAAGCACTGTGCTGTTCCTCATTTTCTTGCCAGTCTTGTTCCGCCTTTGAGCAGGGATGTCTTTAGGACTAACGACGATCGCGAGAGGCAGCCCAAGTACCTAAGTCCTCCGAGGACGGAGCAAGCGCGGCTCAGAACCAAACTGTAGTAAAAGAAGGCGCGGATGACTACAGCCCTTCATATATGTGCTTGTGCTTTTACTTAGTGCCGAACGAATGCTCCGCACCACGGATCAACAATAGGAGCAGCCTTCTATGCTCTGGGGAGACTGTACGCGACGGAAGCGTGAGGCATTTATACCGCATGTATTCCAGTATAGGCGGAGTGCGAATGAAGGGAGACAACAAATTTTGACTATTTCAGGATTGTAGCAAAAGTGTGAGTGTTTGGGTGAAAATGTTTTACTTAGGAAAAAAGGAAACTATAACTAAAATTACAAGCCACTATTTGGCTAAAGCAGCCATACAGCACGAAATTTCAATGGTGCTATCAAATCTATTATGCGAGTTCAAAAATGTATCCACATCACGAAACCTCATCGGCATCGTGCCTGCACCAATTAACTTCAACACTGAATCGAATTGAACCAGCCTGATCCTTCTTGCAAAATCGATATGGTAGACGCCTGAAAACCTCACCAGGCGGGATAGCGACATGGTAGAGGAACTAATGACAAAAGAATGACAGGTCTCTGGCATTAGAAGCAGGGGTGGTAGTTGTTTAACCGGGTAGTATTTATTCAAGACGGTATGCTAGCTTTATTCATGCTTTGTTTGCTGCTGAGTGTAGGCCGAACTCTCTAGCAATAGCAATAATGGCGAAAACAAGAACAGAAAACCGACAAATAGGCAGCGAAACGCAGGATGACAAGCGTTACTTCAGAGGCACCAAGACAGCCAACACTGATTAAGGAGCAAATGTAGGCAACTGATATTTTTATCATTACAGAAGCAGATATGCAAGTTCCGCATTTGGCAAATTATTGGAAATACCGATTGGATAACGCGTGGCCCAATAAGCAGCAACGTGTCCCTTCAAGGGAAAAAAATCGGTGGTGAGGTGAGACAACAGGTACCGAGCTCAAATGAAAAAAAAAAATTGTGAAATAATTTGGCTAGCTGACCAAGAACACGTGTAAGTGCTTACCGGTGGGATGAGCCTTTGTCCGGCGGTCGATATAAGCAGGGTGGGTAGGTTGAAAATATCCCAACGTTTTCGGTTTCAGGAAATATTCTCGCAGCAAGGAAAAGCCCTCTTACTTTAGAACAAATACGGTAGCGTAGAAATGAAGAGAGCAGTGCGCAGACTCTGCTTGAGTTCTGCATTTAATTCCCGAAATGATTGTGCACTCTTAGGCTAGGACACAGGTAGAGCGCAAGCATTTGTCTTGCCACGTGACGCAGTTTGCCCAATTAGTTGTTAGGAATTATTCTCATGGGAGCTCGTTACATATCTCAACCTCTGGAAAGGTTAATAATACAATAGCTAGGTATTGCAAGATGTGGGTAAGTGTATTGAATGCCTCTGTAATGAGCAACCGTATACATGAATCTAACAAATAATGAAGCCAAGGTAATCATTGGGGAAGTTGAATACAGCCTAAATTAATGTTAGAGATGAAATGCCAAAGAAACATTACACGGAACAAAAAGCAATTGAGGCCGGTGGGAGCTGTACCCGCAACCTTCGCTTTAAATCCAGCTTTTCTGGACACATATGCACACATTGCCACATACTGAGTGATTCAAGCCGGTCCGACAGTTGGTTTCGAGCCACGTTCCCTCATCAGAGCAGCACGATGCTCGGTCCAGTACACTATGCACTCCAAGTTTGCCGAAAAAATTGCTAAAGACATAGAAACATGTGTGCTTAGCCTCCCTAAAGTCCGCAAATCACCCTAGGAATGCCAACGCTGTAATAATTATCAAAAGTAAGAACCAAATTTGAATACACCATGCCATACGCCAAAAGCCTTATTATATATACTAATTTCGCATGAAGAAATTATATTCGTTCCTTCATTGCACTCACTGTTGAGTGGCACTTGCCGGTTGCACTAAATTAACTTCCCTGCGGTGACCAATTAGGCATAAATACATTTACTGATGTTCGAAGCATTTCCACATGACTCATATGACTAAGACTTTAGCGCAATATTTCACTTTCATTATTGCAAACCCAACAAACATAGAACTGTAAGATATTGATATTTCATTCGGAGTGACCGGAAAACAATATTGACACGTGTACTTATCTTTATCGGGCAACCACGTTTCGCCGCTTAACAACTGTAATCGCACAGCGAGGGACGCGCCTGCATGTATCCGACGTTTCTGGAAAGTTATCGACGCTTCTATCCGCGTGTCTGTTGTCGCCGAACCTTGTGTTATCAGATTTCATCGCGTGACACGAATGGTGTAGAACTTTGTGGAAGACACGCGGGTCCCATCAGTTAATCCGGAACATTCGACGACTGATCTATAAAAGCCGACGCGCTTGACCCGCTAATCAGTTTTCCGACGATCGCCGACAGTGTTCGCCGCTATCGTTGTGCTATAAGTGTAGCCTGTTTTTGTGGGCACAGGTTCGCCCAATAAAAGCTAGTTTTGTATTCCACCGTATTGCTTCTTTCTTCACCGTCACTACCACGTGACATCTGGTGGAGGTGCTTTTCGTCCATGTACAGGACGCCCCCGACAAGCCGTGATCCCAGCCCAGACCACAAACAGAACACTAACGTAGTCCCGGACCACCGAGCAAGCCGCCGTCTTCAACAGCTGCCCCCGGAGCACGGACTTCTACCTGAGAAGACCAAGAAGATTGTGGCCAAGGCAGCCGCAATGGCAGCCCCGGCGTCCCCCATCGTGCTGCAGCAGCCCAGGGAACCACCAACGTTCCGCGGTTCCACATTTGAGGACCCGGAAACCTGGCTGGAAACGTATGAGAGGGTCGCTACGTTTAACAACTGGGCAAGCGACGACAAGCTACGACATGTCTATTTCGCATTGGAGGACGCCGCCAAGACGTGGTTCGAGAATCGAGAAGCCACCTTGACGACGTGGGACCTCTTCCGAAGCGGCTTCCTGCAAACATTTCAAAGCGTCGTGCGAAAAGAGCGAGCCCAAGCTCTACTGGAGACAAGAGCACAGCTGCCGAATGAGACGATCACGATTTTCACTGAGGAAATGAGCCGTCTGTTCCGCCACGCCGACCCAGAAATGTCCGAGGAGAAGAAAGTACGTCTACTGATGCGTGGTGTAAAGGAGGAACTTTTCGCCGGTATGGTAAGAAGCCCACCGAAGACCGTCGACGAGTTTCTTCGTGAGGCGACGAGCATCGAGAAGACACTGGAATTGCGGAACCGGCAATTTGACCGACGCACCAAGCCAACAAGCTACTCCGGAATTCAATCACTGGCCACGGACGATTTATGCGAGACCATCAGGGCCATCGTGCGCGAAGAACTGCGCAAGGTCTTGCCATCGTCGCAGCCTCAAGTGGCCTCGATCGCCGACATCGTGAAAGAAGAGGTGCACCGATCGCTAGGAGTTCCTGAGGTGCAACCACAATTACCGCAGTCCCAGCCAGAAGCGATGACTTACGCCGCCGTCGCACGCCGTCAAGCTCCCCCTCCGCGACAACGCCAGGGCCCTGTAACGCCACAATTCCGTCGTCCACCGCCGCCGCCGCCAGCACGTCCACCCGTCGCCCAGCGCACTTACGCGAGGAAGGCGGACATTTGGCGCGCCGCCGACCACCGCCCGCTCTGCTACCACTGCGGCGAAGCCGGCCACGTGTACCGCCGATGCCCATACCGCGACCTGGGATTGCGAGGCTTCGCCGTGAACGCACAGCGCCCGAGGGAAGGTGAACGCCCTCGTGACATCGCCGACTACCTCGCCGCTACTCAGTGGAGCCCTCGACGACCGTCCCGTTCGCCGTCACCAGGCCGCTACCTGTCGCCGCAGCACCGACCATACACCGGCCCAGCCCGGGGCCGCTCTGCGAGCCCATATCCGGAAAACTAAAAGCAGCAACCGATGGAGGTGCGGTTGCTGTTCGTCGAACTGACGAAGATCCTCCGCCGCCGACGAAGACGACGAAGAAACCATCTCGACGACCTAATGACGACACGCTGCCGTCCCGACGAAGTCAGGAAGCCAAGACTACACCGACGAAAGACGACTTGACGAAGCGACGTTCCAGCTTCAGTTCAACACGACGCAGCCGTGATCCGACGCCACGACCTAACTGCAACGCCAGACAAAGAACCACCGACCTTGACGTGCTTCTCGACGGCCACGCAGTCACTGCCTTAGTCGACACAGGGGCCGATTACTCCGTAATGAGTGGACACATCGCCGCCCAGTTGAAGAAGGTTAAGACTGTATGGGAGGGCCCCCAAATTCGGACCGCTGGAGGACACCTCATTACGCCGACTGGAGTCTGCACGGCAAGAATTACCATTCATGACCGGACTTACCCTGCCACCTTCGTTATCCTGCAACAGTGTTCACGAGACGTCATTCTCGGCATGGACTTCCTGAACCAACACGGCGCAATCATCGACGTGAAGTCGCAGTCAATAACGCTGTCGGAAGATCAAGCGATACCATCGGAGAGCCCTTGTAGTCACCACGCCTTGAGTGTGCTCGAAGATCAAGTGAGCATCCCGCCTCGCTCCAGCATCGTTATTTCGGTCGGCACCGAAGCACCCGCTGACGTAGAAGGCGTCATCGAAGGCGACCAACGTCTACTACTCGACCGTGAAATTTGCGTCGCAAGAGGGATCGCTCGACTGCATGGAGGAAACACGAGAGTGTTGCTGACAAACTTCAGCCAGGAGTTCAAGCACATCAACAAGGGCACGACGATCGCATTCATCGAGGAAATACAGGAAACCAGCGATGCCTTTGTCCTCTCGGATTCTGTTGCATCTACCCCGACGACCGCAGTTCCCGAGCCAGACTTCAACATAAATCCAAGTCTCCCCGTGATTAAGCAGCAACAGCTCAGAAGTCTGCTTCGACGATACAAAGACTGCTTTTCGACGTCATCAAGGATTCGACAAACACCAGTCGCAAAGCATCGCATAATCACCGAAGAGAGCGCTCGACCACTACGCCAGAGCCCTTACCGAGTTTCGACGCGAGAACGCGAAGCTATAAGACAACAAGTCGACGAAATGCTGCGCGACGACATCATCCAGCCGTCGAAAAGCCCGTGGGCGTCTCCAGTTGCTTTAGTGAAGAAAAAGGACGGAACCCTACGTTTCTGTGTCGATTATCGTCGACTGAACAAAATCACGAAGAAAGACGTATACCCCCTCCCACGGATAGACGACGCATTAGATCGGCTCTGCAATGCTAAATACTTCTCATCGATGGACCTCAAGTCTGGCTACTGGCAAATAGAAGTCGACGAAAGGGATCGCGAAAAGACCGCCTTCATCACGCCAGACGGCCTCTATGAATTCAAGGTTATGCCATTTGGACTGTGCTCGGCGCCTGCAACGTTCCAGCGCGTGATGGACACGGTTTTAGCAGGATTGAAGTGGCAGACCTGTCTTGTTTACTTGGATGACGTCGTCGTCTTCGCCGGAAATTTCGACGATCACCTTAAGCGGCTTGCGACAGTATTAGAGGCCATCAAGTCATCAGGGCTCACCCTGAAGCCGGAAAAGTGTCGCTTCGCTTACGATGAGCTTCTATTCCTAGGCCATGTCATCAGCAAATCTGGAGTGCGCCCCGACCCGCAGAAGACAGCTGCCATCGCAAAGTTCCCGCAGCCAATCGACAAGAAGGCAGTGCGCAGATTCCTTGGCATGTGTGCCTACTATAGGCGCTTTGTCAAGGACTTTTCGCGCATCGCGGAGCCGCTAACACATCTAACGAAATCTGATGTCGAGTTCAATTGGGAAACGCCGCAGGCCGACGCATTTGAAGAACTCAAACGACGCATGCAGTCGCCGCCGGTACTTGCACACTTCGACGAGGACGCCGATACTGAAATCCACACTGACGCCAGTAGCCTAGGCCTCGGTGCTGTCCTAGTCCAGAGGAAAGAAGGACTTGAACGGGTGATATCGTATGCTAGCCGGTCGCTGTCAAAAGCTGAAAGCAATTATTCTACGACTGAAAAGGAATGCCTCGCCATCATTTGGGCTACAGCTAAATTCCGCCCTTACCTCTATGGCAGGCCATTCAAAGTCGTCAGCGACCACCACGCGTTGTGTTGGCTAGCTAACTTAAAGGACCCTTCAGGACGGCTGGCGCGGCGGAGCCTCAGACTACAAGAATATGACGTAACGGTAATATACAAGTCCGGAAGAAAACACTCCGACGCCGACTGCTTATCACGCGCCCCAATCGATACCCCGCCGCAAGACGACGTGGACGACGACGCCTTCCTTGGGATAATAAGCGCGGAAGACTTCACTAAACAGCAACGAGCAGACCCGGAGCTAAAAGGCCTCGTCGAGTATTTGAAAGGGAACACCGACGTTGTCCCTAGGGCATTTAAGCGCGTGTTGTCTTCGTTCACGCTACGAAACAACCTGCTCGTGAAGAAGAACTTCTCACCAGTCCACGCCAGCTACCTTCTTGTGGTGCCGTCAGCGCTCCGTCCAGAAATACTGCACGCCCTACACGACGATCCAACCGCTGGGCACCTCGGATTCTCCCGGACGCTGTCGAGTATACAGGAAAAGTATTACTGGCCGCGTCTGACCGCCAACGTAGCCCGTTACGTCAAGACATGCAGAGACTGTCAACGACGCAAGACACCACCGACAAGACCAGCAGGATTACTACAGCCGATCGAACCTCCTCGTCGACCATTCCAGCAGATTGGCATGGATTTGTTGGGGCCGTTTCCGATGTCAACATCCAGGAATAAGTGGATCATCGTGGCGACGGACTATCTCACCCGCTTTGCTGAAACCAAAGCTCTACCAAAAGGCAGCGCAGCCGAAGTGGCGAAATTTTTCGTCGAGAACATCCTGCTGCGACATGGTGCCCCAGAAGTCCTCATCACCGACAGAGGAACGGCTTTTACAGCAGAGCTCACCGAAGCCATTCTGCAGTACAGCCAGACGAGCCACAGGAGGACAACTGCCTACCATCCGCAGACGAATGGTCTCACGGAGCGCCTGAACAAGACCCTCGCCGACATGCTAGCAATGTACGTCGACGTCGAGCACAAGACGTGGGACGCGGTCCTGCCGTATGTCACCTTCGCCTACAACACGGCGGTGCAAGAAACAACACAGATCACGCCATTCAAGTTGGTTTACGGCAGGAACCCGACGACGACGCTCGACGCCATGCTGCCGCACGTCACTGACGAGGAGAATCTTGACGTCGCTACCTATCTCCAGCGCGCCGAAGAAGCCCGACAGCTCGCCCGCCTACGGATCAAGACCCAGCAGCGTACCGACAGCCGACACTACAACCTCCGACGACGCTTCGTCGAGTACCAGCCCGGCGACCGTGTTTGGGTATGGACCCCGATACGCCGGCGAGGACTCAGTGAGAAGCTGCTGCGACGCTATTTCGGACCCTACAAGGTCATCCGACGTATTGGCGCTCTAGACTATGAGGTCGTGCCAGACGGCATTTCGCACTCACAGCGGCGCCGCGCACGATCTGAAGTGGTGCACGTGGTGCGCCTTAAACCATTTTACGGACGCTAATGAACTTCCTTAGTTTGTTGTTTTCTTTGCTACGATTGTTTTCTTTGTTACTTTCGTTTGTTAGCAGCATCGGGTCGATGCTTTTTAAGAGGGGGGTAATGACACGTGTACTTATCTTTATCGGGCAACCACGTTTCGCCGCTTAACAACTGTAATCGCACAGCGAGGGACGCGTCTGCATGTATCCGACGTTTCTGGAAAGTTATCGACGCTTCTATCCGCGTGTCTGTTGTCGCCGAACCTTGTGTTATCAGATTTCATCGCGTGACACGAATGGTGTAGAACTTTGTGGAAGACACGCGGGTCCCATCAGTTAATCTGGAACATTCGACGACTGATCTATAAAAGCCGACGCGCTTGACCCGCTAATCAGTTTTCCGACGATCGCCGACCGTGTTCGCCGCTATCGTTGTGCTGTAAGTGTAGCCTGTTTTTGTGGGCACAGGTTCGCCCAATAAAAGCTAGTTTTGTATTCCACCGTATTGCTTCTTTCTTCACCGTCACTACCACGTGACAATATTCTCCCTTATTGATGGTTACAGGGGACTACCGTTAGCATCTGAGAAACTGCAAATGCAGTTATTTTCTTACATCACATTTTATTCAACTCACATGGATGCCTGCAGAAATTCTTCGTGACTAAAGTACAGAATCGCCTTGCAGAAGTTGTTCTCCCTATGTCCGCGCAGTCTTAAATCTGGGGCCGTATAACGTAAAACGATTCCAATATGTTTTTATTCCAATCTCCTGACGTCAAATTTCCGTAACCGCCGACGCAATCATCGTGCGGTCACACGGAGGGTTGTCTCAACAGACAAATCAAACGCTCTCCTCGCACATAAGAGGTCACTTTTGTTTGTTTGAAAAACGAATAGCATTGAATACAGTGAGCGGCTTGTCTTATCTAATTGGCTCACGAGAGGCGAGGAGCACGCACAAGTGGAGAGCGATTCCTTGAGGCCGAGCCACTGTACTGAAAATTGATACTTGGATGAAGAGGGTGGTGCCGGCGTCTGCGATTGGTCCGATATCCCTTACATAACTTGCGGTGGCTCGTCGACAATCGCGGCGGCATGCAATGGAAGCTTAAGAATGATGCTAAAACGGATCCTCAGCAAAGAATACCTGGCAGAACGAAGTCGTAAACATGCCGAAAGGGCTCGAAAACGTATACGGCCACGCAAACAGCTCTATTACACGCAAATAAACCCATGCTCTCCGGCAGGTGCGAGTAGCCAGTCCCTGAGCCGTCGGCGGCAGCCATCTTTCCTTCAATTCGTAACGGGGCAGCCTGCGGCTATTCAGAAGGAAATGCAGCTCTGTTCTGCATATTAATGCATCTTTAACGCGTACACGTCACTATTACGCGGTGAGTTTCCGCGGTTTTGTGACGTCGCTTGACAGGCAGGTGAAGTGGGTGTAGCCCAAAAACTTTTGACCAATAGCCGAGGGTTAATGGCGAAATGGCGTCGAATCACATATAACCATTTTTCTTTCGTTCGATCAAATGATGCATAACCAGTGTGTGCACGTTGTGGTATAGTGTCTCCCCCTGCCAGATCTCTGTGTTATCATACATTTATGTTTCGTAGTAGTCTAGCTACATGGCGCACCCCCTTCTGTCATGTGACGAGCTTGGACCAATCAGGAGGTGTCATCTGGCGTGTGAATTCCTTTTTAGTAATAAACGGCCGCGAGCCGGCCCAGTCCTTGGCGGTTTTCATCAGGAGCAGTTGGCTGCGCGTCTCCCTCTCTGCGCCGGGCGCTCACCGCGCGTTCGCTGGGTGCGGGCCCCCGCTTGCCTGCCGCTGCCGACACAACATCTTATGGCGACGAGGATGGGATTCCCGCAGCGGTTCCGACCGAAGCCCCGCGAAACCAACGAGCTTCGCAAGTGAAGCGTCCCCTCCTGCGTCTGCACGGCAAGCAAACGCCGCCGACGCACTTGGCGTCGCGAGGCTTCCGGGCCTAGGCCTTCTCGCCCCCTTGTTCTTCCTTGCCCCATTCCTGCTGCGAGCTCCGGCTTGTCTCCTGCACTGTCTCCTGCACGCTACCCGGCTTGGCTTCTCTTACGGCGAACCTTCCCGTTTTTCTAGAATTGCCCGGGCCACGGGCAATTCCATGGTATCGACGGAAAAAAATTTTCCAGGCCCACCTCGAAGCGGCCGGCGGTGGCGACTGGACGGACGCGCGACGAGCGTCCGCGCTCGTCAGCGCTCTCGGGCGTGAGGGACAACCAAAGTACTTTGCAGACCAGGAGCAGGAAGCAGCAACGCAGTTAACCGGCGCAGCGTCAGCGTCAAGCGAAGCAGCAAGGCAGTCGACCGGTTCAGCGTCAACGTCAAGAGATACGGTCCCGCCAGCGTCAGAGTTCCGGAAACTCTTGCAGCGGCTTGACCGGCTGTTCGCCGCGTCAACAAATGTTCTGGCGGAGAGGCACCAATTCACCAGTCGAAGGCAGTTCGAGGGAGAAGGATTCCTGGAATTCGTGACTGCGCTGAAGGAGGAGGCGGTACAGTGCAACTTCGGCACAACCTACAATGAGCGCGTCCGAGACCAAATAATACATGGGGTCGCGAACGCCAGCGTTCGCGAAAAGTTATTAGCTCATGGCGAAACCCTGTCCCTCGACAAGGCAGAAGAAATTGGACGCTCTTTAGAAGCCTTGCATCGAGCGAACCACGCGTTCGGCTCCGAAAATGTACGAAAAATCGAGGCATCTCAACTTGGCGTTCGGCCGACGGGCCAAGATGACAGACTTCTTCCGGGAAGCTGCCAAGATGGCCGACTTAGTCCGGCAGGCCATGAAGATGGCCGACTTCTTCCGAGAAGCCGTCAAGATGACCGACTTCTTCCGAGAAGCCGCCAAGATGACAGACTTCTTCCGAGAAGCCGCCAAGAGGGCCGACTTTTTCCGAGGAACCGCCAAGATGGTCGACATATTGCACATGGCTCCTCCGGGAACCGTGGTGCATGCGATCGGTGTGGCAGCAGGAACCATATTGCGTCTTACAGGAATTGTCCAGCAAGAAATCGGCGATGCAACGCCTGCCACAGGTTGGGCCATCTCACTTCAGTATGTCGAAAGACCCGACAGCGGTGCAACACGTCTCTTCCGCAGAGACGCTGTCTTCAACTTCCGCAGGGCAGCCGTCCGCGTCTGTCTTGACGGTAAGCGCTTTTGAAACTAAAAAAGATTTGGAAGTTCCGGTCGTAGTTAACGGAGTGTCCATGCGACTGCTGGTGGATACGGGAGCGTCTGTGTCATTCATGACGGCCGAAGATTTTAGAAATCATTTTGGTCGACAGCACTGGCTCTCACAAACAACAGTGGACTTGAGAAATTTCTCCAAGCAACGCATCGACATCCAAGGCTTGTTTCAAGCCACTGTCCAGTTTTTCCAAAGGTCATGCTCCGTCACGTTCCACGTATGACTACAGGAGCATCACTGCTGGGTTTAGACGCCATCCAACGCTTGGGCATACAGATCGACGGTACGTCGCTGACATGTCGTCTACCATCGCTTCCTTCACTACAGAGCCCCACAGGTGTGCCTCCGGGTTTTGATCACCTCTTCAGTGACGAGTTGGGTCTCGTCAACAACTTTGTGCACCGAATTCATCGGCAGCAAGATGCGAAACCAGTATCTTCAGAGTTGCGCCGACTACCCCTGGCTTTCCGTGACCAGGTCACAAATGAATTGCGACGTCTCGAGGACTGCAACGTCATCGAGCGCGTCGAGGCTTCTGAGTGGGTGTCTCCACTCGCGGTGGTTCGCAAGAAGGATGGAACCATGCGGCTCTGTGTATATCTACGGGAACAGGACTGTCTTGTGCCTCAAGTTCAAGAAAGGGTCTTGCAGAAACAGTGGCAGACTAAATAGTACGTAGACAAACGTAGAGGTGCTCAGGCAACTCGTATCAAGGTGGAAGACACCGTCAGAATAAGATTTAACAGGAAAGGATTTTTTAAGTAGAGTAAACCTCGTACAGTTAAGGCCCAGATGGATGGATGGAAACAACTTTATTCTGAATCCGGCAAATTTGACGACCCGGGCTCAGGTCTCCCATGAGGGGACTTCGAGGCCTTGCCTCGTCGCCGCCTCTCGGGCTTGCTGGACAGCCCACTCTTGTGTCTTGACGTTGGAGCTGCCCAGAGCGGCGGCCCACTTCGACGCAAGAGCCTCCGGAGCTACTGCCATTGTAGCTGATGCAACCCGACACTCCCACAACATGTGTGACAGCGTCGCTCTAGTGTCCTGACATAATTTGCAAAGAGCAGTCGGGTATTGCGCGGGGAAAATGTGCTGCAATCGCACCGGACTGGGGAATGTTTGTGTTTGCAATTGTCGCCAGATGACTGCCTGGCGACGTTTCAGCATGGGGTGAGGTGGGGGCACCAACCGCCTGCCTAGCTGGTAGTGCTTGGTGATGTCATTGTACCTGACCAGGCGTTCTCGCGTGTTTTGAGCCAGCAGTTCCGAACTCGAAGAGGCGGTCTCCGATTCTGTGCGGCGGGTCAGTTCTCGCGCAGAGCGGTGTGCTACCTCGTTCAAGTTAATGAGGCCCTCATCGGCGGGGGTGGCGACGTGCGCTGGAAACCATATGATGGCGGTGTTATCGAAGTGCTGTCGACCAGCTTTCCTTAGAATCTGGAGAGCTTCGGAGGAAATGCGCCCCCGCGCGTAGTTGCGGACTGCGGATTGTGAGTCGCTAAAAACTACCTCGCAGAGGGGGTCGGTAAGCGCAAGCGCAATCGCTACCTCTTCTGCTGTTTCGGGGTATTCCGTTGCGACACTACACGCGTGCGTAAGCCGGGAGCTAACGTCTACGACTACCGCCGTGAATCGGTGTTCTCGTGTGTATTCTGCGGCGTCTACAAAGCGCGTAGTCCTCTTTCCACCCAAGGAGCGCAGCAGTGCCTTGGCATGGGCCTGGCGTCGGCCCCGATTAAATTCGGGGTGCATGTTTCGAGGTATAGGGGCGACAATCAGTGTGTCGCTGAGGTCAGGTGGAATGACCTGTTTCTGACCGTGTTGGACGTGGTAGTTGAAGCCGAGTTTCTGCAGGATGTACCGGCCCGTGGCTGTCAGAGACATGCGTTCGAGTTGAGAGGTTCATTGCGCATCCACGATTTCCTCAAGCGTGTTGTATACCCCCAGCTGTAGCAGACGAGCAGTGCTTGTGGACTCCGGTAGGCCAAGGGCGATCTTGTAAGTCTTGCGTATAAGGGTGTTGATTTTCTCCCTATCAGTGACATTCCAGTTGTGGAAGGCAGCCACATAAGTGATGTAACTGATTGCGAAAGAGTGTATGAGGCGCATGACACTGTCCTCCTTCATGCCCGTGTGCTTGTTTGTAATGCGTTTGATCAGGCGGGTAGCCGCTGTAACCTTGCCTTCGATTTTGCGAATAGCTTCTATGTTTGACCCGTTGGCTGTTATATGCATGCCTAGGATGCGTATCTTCGTGACTCGGGGAATGCAGGAGCCGTCTTGCATATAGAGGATTATGTCGTCACATTGGCGCGATTCGGCTGTAGGCTGGGGCCGGCGGCGCGAGCGGTAGACGAGCAGCTCCGATTTCAGTGGAGATAGTCGGAGACCTGTGTCTTGGAGGTAGGTTTCGACTGCAGAGACCGCTGCTTGTAGGGTGCATTCTATCTGACCATCACTGCCCTTGTTGACCCACAGGGTGATGTCATCTGCGTACAAGGCGTGATGGAGGCCATCGATCTCGTCGAGGTAGGCCGGGAGACCTAGCATCACGAGGTTGAAAAGGAGCGGGGATATGACCGATCCTTGAGGAGTGCCGGTGCTTCCTAGTGTATGTTCGTCGGATGTCATGCTGCCGACCGCGAGGGTGACTGTGCGGCGCGAGAGGAAGTCTCTGGCGTAGTTGTAGCTTCGCTCACCCAAGTTGAGCTTGTTTATGCGGCTCAGGATTGCTGCGTGTGCTACATTGTCAAATGCCTTTTCCAAATCTAGGCCGAGGATGGCCCGGTTGCCACTAGTTGGGTCATTGATAATCTGGTGGTAGAGCTAGAGCATGACGTCTTGAGTGGATGGAGAGGTGTGACCGGAAGCCCACCATAGTGGGTGGGTAGGCTCCAGTGTCCTCGAGGTGGTGGTTGATGCGGGAGAGGAAAGCGTGCTCCATCACCTTGCCGACGCAGGATGTGAGGGAAATGGGCCGCAAGTGGTCGAGGCTGGACGGCTTGCCTGGCTTCGGTATCAGGACTGCTTTAGAGCGTTTCCACGCCTCTGGGATGCAACCTGCTCGCCAGCATTTGTTGATGTATGCCGTAAGAGCGGTTATCGAGGCATCATCGAGGTTTCTTAGAGTCTTGTTCGTAACCTTGTCGGGACCAGGTGCTGATTTGCCATTAAGGTCGTGGAGAGCTGCGCGGATCTCTGACTCGTGAAATTCTTCATCGAGTGTCACATTTGTCTCTCCAGTGTAATCTCCGTGTTGAACGTCGGGCCGTTGAGGGAAGTACTTGGCTAGCAGGCGTGTCACGAGCTGGTGATCACTCGTGGTAGCCTGTTCCTTGTGCAAAAGGCGTTGCAGGTTTGCTTGCTGAGCAGACTTGCTCTGCGTTTCCCCCAAGAGGTGACGAAGGAGACACCACGTGCTGCAATTGTGGAGCTGCCCATCGACCGCGTTGCAAATGTCATACCACTGTTGGCGGCTTAAGGTCCGGCAATTTTCTTCCAGCTGGCGATTGATATGTGCGATCTTCTTACGAAGCTTTCGGTTGTGCCTTTGCTTTTTCCATCTTGCGTTTAGTGACGTCTTGGCTTCCCAGAGGTGGGCTAGTCGGCTGTCGATCTTGTCAACCTGGACCTCGGGTGCGAGCGTCTGCGTCGCCTTGTTCATGTCGTCGTTGAGCGTCTCCATCCATGCCTCGATGTCATCGATGTTCTCCTCACCTCTCTGTTCAGCTCGCTGCTTTCGGAATTTGTCCCAGTCCGTCCATTTGAATAGCTTAGGAAAAGGGGGTGTACCCGCCTGAGGAATTCGTGTTTCTATGATCATGTGGTCACTACCGAGATCTTCAAAGGTATTGCGCCACATTGCTTGAGGGATGTTACGGACCGCCGTCAGGTCTGGTGTGTCCCGTGCCGTAGACGTGCCCGTGCGGGTCGGCGCCGTGGGATCGGTAATAAGAGTTAATTCGGCATCATGTAGGTCCTGCCACAGGCGTCGACCTTTGGCGGTAGTGTAGCCATAGCCCCAGGCCTCGTTCGGGGCGTTAAAATCTCCCCCCACCAGAAACGGGTTTGCGCCCGCCAAGGCAAGCGCCCCTCGGAACAGAGAGAGGAAACGAGCCCGTGAGTGAGCCGGATTACTATATACGTTGAGGAGAAATACACTGTGGTTGCGTGTTCTACAGGGAAGGAGCTCTACAAGCATGTTTTCCGCATGTGTGCCGCTTACGCTGTGTTCTTGCACTACTGTCCATTTCCGAATTAAAATTGCAAGTCCGCGACCAACGGGAATCGGCGAGGCATGCGCAGTGTAACCTGGAAGCTTTGGTACGGTACCTACTGTTTCTTGTATCATTATGATGTCGGGTTTGGTTTGCGCGTGTCGGACGTATTGTTGCAGCAGTGGTTGCTTCTTAGTGAAGCCCCGACAGTTCCACTGCCACACCACGAGCTCGTTAGTGGGGCTGGCCATCGTGGTGCTGTACTTGTGCGTTACCTGAAATAGGGCTAGGGTGAATGACTGTAGGGCCCATGGTGGGCATCATTTCCATGCCTGGGCGAAGGCCTATGTGAGTCTCGATTTTGTCTATTATGGATTTCAACCCTGTCTGTTCGAGCAGTGAGGTTATTGACCGCAGCGCCGATGTTGCGGATCCCGGTTTGAATTTCTGAAAGCAGCTTCCTCATTTCTTCTTGTTCTTTCCGCCAGTCATTTATGGTGACATATGCTTTGCGCCAATCACTTACTGCTGATTCGAAGTTCTCGAGCTGTTGAGACTCGGAACTGGCCGCCGCTCGTTTCTTTGTGGGCGGCGCCGCACTGTCGTTACCGTTCGTGACGGGAGTCGGGACTAAAGCAGGTTTAGGTATAGATGTCTGCGCCATCGACTGTTTATTCTCTCGAATTTCTTGGGTTAATTGTAGCACGACCGTACGTAATTGTGCGTTTTCGCGCTGCATTTCTTCTAATGCCACATCCCTGGGGTTCCTCTTATGATTGGGTTCTGAGGCGGTAGCTTCCTCAGCCCTGCGTCTCAGCGAGCCCTTAACCGCATCTGCCCAGCTCACCTTATCAGGTAGGTCCGAATCTTGCTGGTCGGCTTGCTTCGGACGCCGAGAGCTCGAACGGCTACGGCTCGCCCCGGGGGTTTTGCTGCGCGCCCGGCTCCGAGACCTGCTCTGCCGGCGGGATGGAGGCCCCGCAACCGAGCGAGACCGGGCCCGGCCTCGAGAGCGGGAGCGGGAGGCAGGTGGGAAATGGTCGTCGTAGTTCTGTTGCTGTAGCTCGAGGGCGGCCTCCGCCGCTGCCCTCTGTCGGTCTCCGCGTCGTTTCTTAACAAGATAGGGGGTCTTGAATCGAGCCTTGCAGGCCTTGTCCGCAGTGGGATGCGCTCCCCCACAAAGGTGACACCTTGGCGTGCATGTGTGATTGGGGTCTGGGTTCGAGGCTCCGCAGCCTCTACACACACGGTCTTGGGGGTTCGGGCAGACGTCCATGCGATGGCCGACGCGTCCGCACTGGTGGCACACGTCAATCTGCTTTCTGTACAAGGTACACCTGAGCATAGCACCCCCGTAGTACACCCACGTTGGTACTCGGCCACCATCGAAGGCGATGATGACCGACGTGGTCTTGCTGAGTCTTTTGGCAGCTAAGGCATTCGGGTTCCTCTTGTTGACGATATTGAGGTGAATGTCCTTCGCGTCTTCTTCGAGAGGAATGCCTCGGACGACTCCCTTGACTGTATAGTCGGGCGCAGTTTCATATGCCCGTATCTCGAACTGGTGTCCGTCGACCTCAAAGCTGTCGAGTCGGCGGTACCGTTCTGCATTAGGAGAGTGAGGGGTACTCACAACGATGATATTTTGCTGAATATTTGGGCAGACAATGTCTTCCGTGGCGTCTTGTGGAGATACGTTTGCTGCCCTATATAGGGCCGAAGCGAGGCGGACGACCCCGACTTTTGCAACGTTCAAGCCACCCCGTGGCCTGATGACTACTTTGTGGTGATCACGTGGAAGAGTGGGCATCTTCCCTGCCTTCAGAACTTGCTGCTTGTGAGCGCGCGGGCCTCGCTGCGCCTTGTTCCTGTCTCCAACGCCGGTTTGGGAGGCTGATGAAATGTTAGGGTTAGCGCGCTTGCCCCAAGGAGAAAGTCGTTCAGGCGGGCCAATGGTGTACCATCCTGCTTCTTCGGAAACCTCGGTGGGTGAGATATCAGTTCCTGCAACTTGTATTTCCATGGCGGCTTGAAGAAATTTGACGCGCAGCCGTAACTGCGGCTCACGTAGCGGCCGGAGCACTAAGCTTAGCAGTAAGCTTAGCTCGGCGGTGCAGTGGCTCGGCAGAAATGGTCCAATAAAGCGGTGAAAATGCAGTTCCCACCTTGAAGACGAATATCGGTAGAGTCAGGATAACTTGCGGGAGATGATGGTGCAAAATTACAGAGATATTTTGCATAAACACTGCGAAATCATTTACGAAAGACAGAGCTGGCTTGAAGTGCATCCGCTCCCTTCGGCTTCTTCTTCTTCCCCCCGCCCAGATAGGACCATCTACTTTTCTACTAAGTGATGGGAATACGTGGCATGTGTCTAAGTTAACCCTAGTGATAAAGGATTCAGGAGATAGTACATTGTGTACAAGTGATAGAGACTTTTTGTACTCATATTCAAACTTGGATAGTCATTCCGATGACTCGTCTGTAGTGACATCGTCTTCTCATAGTTATAAGCACCAGCTAGTAGTTCGTCTGACTGTATCACTTCCGAGTCTACACAGTCAGCAGTCGTCTCTGATTCCGTGGGGGAATCGGTAGCCTTCCAGGACTTGTTGGGACGTCGAGAGGAGCTTCCTGGGCAACCCTCTCCAGCTTTGAGCGACACCCACATTCAATTGTCTAACCAGGGGGAGGGAAATAGTAGTGGGACGACTGGGTCTTCGAAGTCGACCGATACGCGTCGCAACCCCCAAAGTTCTTCTGAGGTACGCACACGTCCTCATCGTGACAGAAAACGGTCTCCGTGGCTCGATGATTATGTTTCTTGAATGTAGAGCGTATTGCCGTCTTCGAAATGCCACGGCTAGGGGCCTCGCTGTGACATTTAGGAGGCAGTTCACATGTTTCGTTAACACAGGTATAAAATGTGTTCCTTGTTGCGGTGCAGCGAGTCTTGTGGCGTGTTCCTTGTCGGATTTTGTCTTCAGTGACTGCCTGTGTTTTGGTGCCCCAAGTCTGGTGCGCGTGGTTGTGAACTTGGGCGGGGACGGACTGAATTTGTTGTGGACTTAAGTGCGTGCCTTGTGTGCGACTGGTGCGCGTGTGTGTGAACGTGGGGGGAGGGGAACGAACTGAGTTTGTCTTTGGACTTAGGTGCGCGTCTTGTGTGCGCGTTTCACTGTATGCTTACTTTGTTTCCAGGGGGGGATGATGTGGTATAGTGTCTCCCCCTGCCAGGTCTCCGTGTTATCATACATTTATGTTTCGTAGTAGTCTGGCTAGATGGCGCACCCCCCTTCTGTCATGTGACGAGCTTGGACCAATCAGGAGGCGTCATCTGGCGCGTGAAGTCCTTTTTAGTAATAAACGGCCGCGAGCCGGCCCAGTCCTTGTCCGGTTTTTATCAGGAGAAGTCGGCTCCGCGTCACCCTCTCTGCGCCGGGCGCTCGCCGCGCGTTCGCTAGGCGCGGGCCTCCGCTTGCCTGCCGCTGCCGACACAACACACGTCTTATTAGATGTGGAGCTATCGCGGTTTTCGTGATGTCGTGTGACAAACAGGTGAAGTGGGGGTGGTCCAAAAAAAGTTTTCGACCATTCGCAGAGGGCTGATTGCATAACTGGAATAGAAAAGCTTGGAATAGCTTTATGTTATAGCGGCCCTGGTCTACGTATTACTCAAAACCTCTGAACGCGTTTTGTTCTGTGGCCTTTGTCGATGGAGTGTCACAGTAGATGGTGAGAATCCGTTGTAGACGGAGTGTTAAAGCACTCAAAGCACCTAGGGGAGTACACAAGGTATTCACGTTCTTCGTTCTATGTCCAGGTCACGAAAGGTGTGAGGGCCTAGCGTAAACCCGGAAAGGAGACTTTCTCTTACCGAATGATTTCGGGGAAATAATCATACATGCCGCGAATTAGTGTGTATGACCCGTCAGAGAACAAATGTTTATTCTTCAAGAATATAATGGGGCTCTAGTCGACGATGACTTAGTGTGTTGATAGATCAAGAAGATTATGTGACCTCCTCAACTTCTCATATGGCGGAGGTGACCGTGCCGCTGTAACTAGCGGAATTTTAAGCTAATTGGGGCAACATGTGATCTTATGAATTTTTTGCCCAAATGGCCGCTGTATTGGTAACTCACTTCAGCTACTTCGTTCTCCTCAGCGAGTCAATGCAGATGGCAACGGCCTCAATTTTCACAATTTATGATGCAATTTGTGATGATAAGAACAAACATAGTAGTTCCAATGAAGATGAACACTTGTGCGCATTTAAAATCTCAAATCTAGGCCACTCCTGCGCATAAATTTTACGAAAATAATCAGTACGTCCCATACGTTGATATATGGAGGTCATAAAAGTTCTTTCAAGGCGAACGAGTCTTGCAAAAAAATAATAATAAATACGCTGCCGGCAGTTGCTTTTCCGCTGCATCCCGAAGGCAGACCATACTCCGTAGTCTCAGGTACCACAAAGATTTTGCACTCGTGACTGGCTGCAAAAACCTACAAAGCGCCGGCAGGGCCGAGCGAATGCCACATCTCGTAACCCGCTCAGAAATATTGCGTGACTTTCCATCATAGCTGGCGGCCCCTGCCGCCGACACTGTGGGTCAATTTCAGAACACCGATGATGACGGTAGCTCGGCTGCACCAATATATCCCAGAAACTTCCGCGCACTGTAGTATAAATTATTACACTAGTATGTGATGAAGAAAAACGCCTATAAACTGGGGTCACATTGCCGCAGGTCATTTTTGCCTCCTCATCGACGGGCTCCATTTCGTATACACGACTGTGCTCTGGAAACCCTTCAATAGTGATATGATGGCACGCCCTGTCTGCGAAATTTCAGTTCAGCCATGACTTAAACGAACATAAGCTGGGTCTTCGCTTAAGGGCAGATTTAATGGGTCGTAACGCTGGTTCTGCGTCACAAAATCGAGTACGGACCTCAAGCTGTTTATTATTATGAAACGAAGCTCCTCGTGGACGGCTATTCGGCGCCAATGATATACATCTTTGGGAGATCGAGATGGCAGTGCCTACAGATACACGTATTTGGTATTCGGATTGCCGCTGTTATATCTCTTGGAGACAGCGACCCCTCAGTGAAAGAATGTAGAAAAGCAGCAAAATTAAGCTATTAAATATTTATCGGAGGCCAGTAAAGTCTTCACCTGGGTATACATGACTTTTCAGCAACGTTCGGTACAAAGATATGCACAATACCGCTTGACAATTTTTTACTGGTATGCCGGTAGCTTGGCGTAAGCAAAATCCATGCAGATGGTTGGCTCATGTTGAGAAAGAGGGGCGGAATTGACTATGATGCTCCATTCGTACGCAAATTTTAGCCAAAAAGTTCTCACTCTGAGTTATGGTTGCAAACGAATTGTCAGCGCATTTAAGTTATGGCGTCGTATGAGAGCAAGGAGGAATCAAAGCTCGGATTAAAGAACACGGAATGAAAGAAGTGCGGCCAACTACGAGCGCGACCCCGCAGCATGCTTCTTTAGTTCTAGCTCAAATTTTTCGGCAAATAACTGCATGCCCGTTTTCGACAGCTACCTTTACCGGGCATGTGCTGCAGAGCGGACAACTGCGACCACGCTCTTTCGTTGTCCGCACCACCGTAAAAAGAATGCCAGTGGAAGTGTCACGTGTCTTTCTCGCGTTTCTGCTAGAAACAAGACCGATGGGTACATCGTTGCATACTTGGCGCAGAAAGAGACGCTCAGTCGCAGCGATTGCCGGCCAGGTCCGCCAGCCTAATCTCGCCTGCAGCAACATCCTCCCCAACACCACCTCATTACTAATAAAAGAATGTCTTTATTTCGGTGCTGACTAGCCAACGGGAAAAAAAGAAACTGCATAATCAATAGTTCGTGTTGTCTCCATGGAAAGACCACAAGCAACCTTACGTTCATCGGTATGGTATGTGATTGTGGCATGCTTCCCTCGACCGCCGGTATAAGGTGACGATGGCCGACGTTTCTTCGAGCGCCAACCCACGACGAAACGTGGGCTCACTTCTGCATAGTATTCCTCTCGAAGGCAGGGAGAGGTATGAAGGCAGCTCTGAAAGAGAAATGCAGAAAAAAGCCGTGGCTAGCAACATTCCCAAAATTATGACAGAAAACTTCGCTGAGCAACATCCGTGCGCTCAAGTTTCGCTGTCTGTGATACGTTCATGTCGTATCAGCCACCATCTCTTCGTCTTGGCTTCTGCTCAGCTGTAAAACACGATGATGCTTCGCGGCAATTAAAGAGTTCGTTTTGCAGGTTCAGGCGGTCGCATTCCTATAGAGGCGACATGTGCAAAGGCGCGTACACTCCAACCGAGAATGAATCATTGGTTGGTGGCGTCAAGGCTTTCAGCACTAACTACGGTGTCTGTCATAATCCAAGTGGCACCTCACAGAAGTCAAGGCTAATCAATATCACCACAATGATCGGCGCAGACGTTTCCATGAATTTACCATCTTCGCAAGAACACACGTTCGAGTGCACGTCAGAATGCTGCCTAGCAGCATACGCGGAGCACACAATGGTTCCTCATTCTAGCTTGTTTAGGATGAAACCGGTTCGAGTAAACGATTTAATATAATGCCAAGGGTGAGGGGGAGGGGATATCCAAGCGCCAACAGACACCGTTCTGTAAACATACGAATGCAGCCTCGTAGTACGTTGCAAACTGCGACTCAAGAGCAACAGTTCGTTAATTTTAGGGTGAATTTCTGATCTTGTTAAATCTCATCAGCCTATATTTATGTTCGCTGCAGAACGACAGCCTGCCTCAGCGATCTACCAACACGCCTGACGTACGCTAGCTGATTCCAAATTGCCCATGCTACTTTCGCAATTTCATTACCCCACCTAACTTTCTGCCGTCCCCGACAGCGCTGCTTTTCCCTTCGAAGCCACTGTAACTCTCGTGAATCACCGGTTATCTGCCGTACGAATTACGTGTCATGCCCGTTTCTTGACGTTATCCGTAACATCTTTGTTCCACCGCTTGTTTGCGTTGTTTGCAGTGGTAATAATCGTCAACTTACCCTTACACGTCCTCCGTTAAGGCACTCAAATATTTTTTGCAATCTGTCCCAAGTGTTGCTGATCAGGGCAACGTCATCCGCAAGCTGAAGGCTGTTGAAATATTCGCCAATCATGCTAACTCCATATCCTTCCTAGTGTACTTGAATACTTGTACACATGCAGCGAATAGCATTGGAGCGCTTCTGTCTCCTGGCCTGACCACCGTCTGGATAAGTATTTTCCACTTTATTGCGGGTAATTAAAATAGCAGAACTGGATATTTGGGCTTTACGTACCAAAACCATGGTTTGATTATGGGTGGGTTCCAATTCTGCCCAGGTTATGTAATGGAACGTGTTTCGATCCGTCTGGAAGACGGACGGAAGACGCTTCTGCGACGTGACACCACCTCGCGGCGACAAGTTCAGAAAAGCTTACATTATTTCTGTAGTTGAGTATTTGTGCCTGAAAACCTATGAAAAACACGATGTACTTACACTGAGGGCGCAGGATGGCGTGCCTGCGTTTCCTTAAGCGCAGACAACCTTCCTGTCGGCTTTCCAAGCGTCCTGCTCAGCCGCCATCTTGTTTGGGCAGGAAAGTAGCCTGCATCTTTTTTGACTTCGATGCTGTTTTTCCGAAGCTGTCTGCTTTGACGCCTTAGTGAGAATCGGAACGATAATAAAAAGGACACTAACGAGAAAAAATACTTCTTCTTCATCAGTAAATTACCTTTCCATGACACCAAGAACACCACTCACTGCAATAACACGCTTGGTAAACCAGAAAAAGCGCAAGAACGAAAGACTGGTGGTCCCGCCTCCTCTAAATTATGGGGTTTTACGTACGAAAACCACTTTCTGATTATGAAGCACGCCGTAGTGGAGGACTCCGGCAATTTCCACCACCTGGGGTTCTTTAACGTGCACCTAAATCTAAGTACACGGGTGTTTTCGCATTTCACCCCGATCGAAATGCGGCCGCCGTGGCCGGGATTCGATCCCGCGACCTCGTGCTCAGCAGCCCAACACCATAGCCACTGAGAAACCACGGCGGGTACGCCTCCTCTAGTTCCCACTCCTGGTCGCTATGAATTATTGGATTTTGATAGCATCTTCTAGGGCCTACTTAACTATATAGCGGTACAGATTGACTACATTGTGTTCTAAAGGAACCAAATATGAAACGTGGCAACTTTCGGGAACCTTTACTGAGGCAACGCGGACCTAATGCTGAAACATACTTTGGAATCCCTGACGTCACACTGACGTATCGTCGTCGGGGGTTTCGGTGCGAAATTCAAATACTGATATTTCGACCTTCATTTTCTCACCTAATAAACTATTATTTTGAAAGGACTGCCAGCAAGGGTTCTCAAACAATGCTTTATTAGTCTCGACTGATTTATTGTTTCGCTTTAGTGTCCCTTTAAGGTCGCTGTTGTCCGCTTAGCTGTCTACTTGGCCGTCTACTGCGAATATATTGGAACACAGCCTACGAGGCACGCCGTAGTGGGACTCCAGATTAATGTTTTACCACGAGGGGATCTTTAGCCTGCCCCCAATGCGCAGGACACGGGTTTTTTTTTTTCATTTCGCCCCCACTGGAATGCGGCCGCCGTGGCCGGTTCCCCCGATGTCGTGCTTAGCAGCGCAACACCACAGCTGCTAAGACATCTCGGTGGGCACTGAGGCAGAGTTGAAGGGATTCTGAGGAATCGCCGATACGCGTGCTGTTTCTGAACGTAAATAAGGCATTTTCCTCATAAATTAGGCAATTTTTAAGTTTAAGCCAAATGTTGCAAGCAGCATGGTCTTGGTGTGAAGTTCATTCAGTCCTTCACTAATAACTGTCCGATATTTATTTAAGCCGATAAATCCACACGACCACCGTAGCTTGATCCAAACGTTCTGAATTAAGCAGTCGAACTGTACGCTGCTAAAACAGCACAAACAAAGCCATAACTAGTGTGGCGCCAATGCTGGGGCACTATCGCATAAAACTATTCCAATATGCTTTTATTCATATCTCCTGACGTCACATTTGCGTAACCACCGACGCAAGCGTCTGGCGGTGACCGCCAGGGTTGTCTGATCAGACCAATCAAACGCTCTCCTCGTTCATAGGAGATCACTTTTGTTTACTTTAAAAACGAACAACATCGCCTGCACTGAGCAGCTTGTCTGATCTAATTGGCTGACAAGAGGCGCGAAGCACCCTCAAGTGAAGAGGGATTCAGTGGGTCTGAGTCAGTGCACTGAAAATTGACAACCGGGGGAAGAGGCTGGTGCTGGCGTCTGCGATTGGTCCGCTTTCCCTTACTTAGCTGGCGGGGGCCAGTGGAAAATCGTGGCGGCGTCCAACGGAAGGTTTAAAATGCCGCTAAAACGGATCCTCAGCAAAGAAGACTTGGCAGAGTGAGGTTGTAAACGTGCCGAAAGTGCTCGAAAACGTTACACGGCCAAGCAAAAATTTTATTGTACGCAAATAAACCCATGCTCTCCGGCAGGTGCGAATAGCCAGTGCCTGGGGGATCGGTGCCGGCGATCTAATTACAACTTGCGGTTTTTGAAATAGAATTTCTACAGCAACACGCATAACTGTTAACGGTGCCTCCTTATTAGATGTGTTGATATCAAATATAGATATTAATTCATTAGAGGCCGACGTTCTGTACGCTGATATCGGTGACCATCTAGGCATCATTCTACTAGTGAGTAAAATCAATCGTGTGACTCAGAAAACTAAGGAACCAGTTTATGTTCAGTCAATCACGCCATCAAATCTGGAGGCTTTTCGCCATGTCATTGCTCAGCAGACTTGGGATAGCGTTTATCGTGCGCAAGACAGCAGCTCTGCATATTCCGGTTTTATTAATATTTTTAAGCCATTATATGATACGCACTTCGCACTAAAAAAAAAAAAAATACGAGGCCATCTAAAGCGCGGGAACCTTGGCTGACCCTTGAGCTTCTTGACATGATTAAAAAAAACATGTTTTATATGCCAAATTTGTGAAATCTAGAGATGAAGCCTTGCTTAAGAAGTTTAAGAAGTATAGAAACAGTTTAACAAATAAACTTAGAGCTGCCAAAGATGCTTATTCTTTAGGAATATTTAGTGACCCTGCTAACCAACAAAGTGATGTACTTTGGCGCAAATTGAATGCATTGTTACAGCCTAACTCCTACTCAGCTATTCCTGATATATCGGAACATGATGGGCACCAAATTTCTGGAGTTGCAGTACCAAATGCATTTAATGGAGTCTTTGCTCTAGCACCGCAACAGGACGCTGAACACAGCCTCACTAACTACGCTCAGTTTGTTCAAGTAAACAGGAATGTAGCATCGCTTATCCTTGCTCCAACTACTTCTCCTGAAGTTTTTTCGTGTATCAGAGCTACAAGCAATAGCAAGTCACTAGACGCCGATGGTATCCAGATTCGCCCTATGAAGTATGTTGCAATATTATAAGCCCTATTGTAGCCCATGTTTGTAAAATAATGTTATCAACAGATGCCTTTCCTAAGAGAATGCAAATTACCCGCGTTGTTCCCGTTTTCAAGCGCAGTGATAAAACTGCATTAAATAAATATCGGCCTATATCAGCAACTCCAGTATTTTCGAAGTGCATTGAGAAAATTATGCATGTGCGATTACTCTCATTCTTTAACCGTCACCACTTGATTGCAGACTTTCAACATGGTTTTAGAAAGCATCGCTCTACGGAAACAGCCCTCCTGAGCCAAAAAGAAATAATTTTAGACGCATCCAGCCGTAAGCATACGTCACTAGGCATATACATAGATTTCTCTAAGGCTTTTGATTTAATTAATCATTCCATATTTCTTAACAAATTAGAAATCTATGGTGTACGTGGAACCGCACACTCGCTTGTGAGATCTTATCTGTCCCACAGGTCACATTTCGTAGATGCCAGTAACGCAATATCTTCAAGGAAGCCAGTTATCACTGGTGTGCCGCAAGGAAGCATTTTGGGCCCACTTGCATTTTTGATTTACATAAATGACATTGTACGCTGTACAGATAACGCTACATTCGTTTCGTATGCCGATGACAACCATTTTTATTAGAGGGAACTTGGAAACAGATATAGAAATAAAGGCTAATAAGACGCTGTCTTAGAGCGCTGGTCCCGGATAAACTGCTTAAATATCAACGCTAAGAAAACAAAAGTAATCTTGTACACGCCTAGAGGTAAGTTGTTAACAACTAATATGAATTTGTGTCTGGGCAGTGAGCAGTTGGAGATAGTAGATTGCGTTAATATCCTTCAGGTGCGCTTTACAAATTACCTTACCTGGAATGAGCATGTTGATCATCTCCAATCAAAATTGTGATCTGCCATTGGTGACATTGCTCGTCTACGTCGCTTACTCCCGACCAAGGTAAGAATAATGCTATACAATGCTCTGGTGATATCTGTCATGCAGTACTGCACGATGGTGTGGATCAAAACTGGTGTGACAAACTTGCATAAACTACATTTGCTACAAAAACAGTTGTGCGTTACATAGCTGATGTCCATTATACGTACTCCACAGAACCACTTTTTTCTAAATATAAAATTCTTCCTGTGTTTTGTTTTTACAATTATAAGTTGATTGAAACAGACGTTTGGGCGAGTTGGTAAGACATATTTGAAACAGAACAGCGCGGTATTCACGGGGACAAGCAGGTAGAAACGACACGGACGAGCGCTGTCCGACACGGACGACACGGACGAGCGCGGACGAGTGCTGTATAGGTTGGTGCTGTGCTACAAAGGTTTCCTAAAATTTGGCATTGATGATACTATTCATGTGGGAAACTTCGAGAGAATACAAATATTCGTCAGGCCCGACATAAATAAATGTGGTTCGTACCCACCCCGAGAACCTCCTATGATGAGCAATCTTTATCTTATACATTACCTTCGCTGTTAAACTTATTAGACCGACAAAATTTTGATCGTTCCAGAAACCGAAACTTCTGTATTAAACGTTTTTGTCAACTTATTTATTTGCATGACTAGACCGGGCCTTCTTATTCTAGTATTTTTGTTTCCCACTGTTGTTTATGTGTGTTGATTATTTCTTGCCGTCTTGTTTCACTCTGTATTACCCGTTGCTTTGTTATGCTTCTTTACATTGCTTGTGTATGACTGGCCGTCATCTTGCTGTTATTTCATTCCATTTCATTTTTTACCTTAAAGGCCCCAATAAATGGAGCGTTACATAAGGGGTGGCAAGGAGAAAAATACATAGTCGCAATAACAGGAAGTTTTTTTGCATTTTCGACGAACTTCGATGGGCACATAATGACAGCAACGTCGTTAGGAAGGCCGTTCCAGACTGCAGCTGTGCGAGGAAAAAAAAGAATTTGAAAACGTGACTGTGCGTGAGCGTGGACGGGCAACCTGTAGCTGATGGCTGGTGCGGTGAGATATGCATGTAAGGGAAAGGATATAAAGTGCGATGCGCATAGGGTTATGAAAGAATTTTTGAAATAGAGATAGGCTGGCAATGCGACGACGGAGCGATAAGGGGGATAATGCGGATGCAATTTTTGAGGGTGAAACGCTGATATCAAAAGAATATGAGGAGTGGATGAAACGAGCGGCTTGGTTTTGTAGAGATTCAAGATAATTTATTAGGTAGGCTTGATGAGGATTCCAAATAGGCGATGCAAATTCTAGTTTTGACCTGACAAATGATTTGTAGGCTAATAATGTTACATGTTGAGGAGTATGATGTAGATGGCGTTTTAGAAATCCTAACATCCTGTTTGTGGATGATATTAGGTTAGTAACATGAAAATTCCAGGAAAGATCGCTCGAAAGTGTTACTCCTAAATACTTGTACGAATGAACTAGTTCTACCGGTAATTCAGAGATTACGTAACGATATACGAGAGAATTACGGCGCCAGTGAATGGACGAATATTTACACTTACGTGGGTTACGTTCCATTAGCCACTCGTTACAACATCACAGCAGCATTTAGATCACTTTGAAGAGAAGATTGGTCAGCGGTGGAAGTAATAGCACGATATATTACACAATCGTCCGCGAAAATACGTATGCTAGATGTTACGTTTAACCGTAAATCACTTATGTATATTAGGAAATGTAGCGGACCGAGCACGGATCCCTGTGGGACGCCTGATGTTACAGAGACTGAATTAGAATTCCTATTATTAATGGCGACGAATTGTGTACGATTGGTGAAGAATTCTTCAATCCACTTCAGCATATTAGAGTCAACTTGCAAAGGGTGGGAACCTCGACAAGCTGTCCGAGCTTTTAGTCCTATAGTCCTCCTTCTTTAATGAAATAAATAAATTGATTGATTGATTCATTGATTGATTGATCTTTTATTCCTTTCAGAACGGGGCAGCCTAGGGCTGTTCAGAAAACAATGCAGTTTTGTTCGGCATATTAATGCATCTTTAACGTGTACGCGTCACATTGATGCGGTTAGTTTTCGCAGTTTTGTGACGTCACGTGACGGGCAGGTGAAGTGGATGCAGCCAGAAAACTTTTGACCAATAGCCGAGGGCTAATAGTGAAAAGGCATCGAATCATAAATACCATTTTTTTTTATTTCGGTCCAGTCATGCATAATCAGCCTGTACAGGTCATATCTGAAGTAGAGCTATCGCGATTTTCGTGACGTCGCATGACAGACGGGTGAAGGTGGGGGGGGGGGGGGGGTTCAAACAAGTTTTTGACCAATCACGAAGGGATGATTGCAGAATTGACATGGAAAAGTTTCGGATAGGTTTACGTTATAGCGCCCCGGATATTTTCGACATGGTGTGTTTTAGTGATCACGGTCAGCATCGTGCACGCTTCAGATTGTTTACTTCACGCTAACAGGTTGCTGTGGTCTGTTTTTCCTTGCCGTCATGTTGGCTTGACTACTGCGCAGCAGCTACGGAGTGCTGTAGGGGCGTCGCGGCTTAAAGGAGCTCTTACCCTGAATTCACAAACGCTAACGAACGCTTTCCTGAGTGAGAGGTGGAAGAAGGAACAGCGCATGACGCGACTAAAAGGCGTGAATGGCGTCATTTCGCCCAGGGCTGAATATAGAGTCTGTAGTTTAGGTTAACTCCAACCGATCATAAGATGACGATAGTTGTCGCCTGCGGTGTGTGTGTGTGTGTGTGTGTGTGTGTGTGTGTGTGTGTGTGTGTGTGTGTGTGTGTGTGTGTGCGCGCGCGTGCGTGTGTCTGCGTCTGTCTGTTTTCATCGAGCCTCTGGACTGTAACCGATGCTCGCCTAATTAATAATAAGTATCCATACATACCTAAATATCGTAAGTACGTATCGCGCATGCAGAGTGCATTGCTAAATAAATAGCAATTTATAAATGGGCAAGCATTATGGGTCGCTCACAAGGAAGGGACATGTTTAGTGTCTCTATATGCAATGGTACCCTACAGTGTGTAGTTCGTTTTACACCGTACATACGTTAACAATTTTGAGCAATGAAAGTTGGCGTCACGCAACAGTTTATATATTAGATCGCAGGACGCGTTTGATGGCACGCTGCTGACCTATTACACGACGCTTCTTGTCGGCATGGATCTTTGTTCTCTATTATAACCGAGAGGTCGAGAACAATTTCCACAAGTGCTCGCACAAATGTTGTTACCTACGCAGAAGGGTATTCGTACGCTTTCCTTTAACACTATTGAATTCAAGAGGACTCAAGCGACCATTATTCGCTGCGTTCATGAGGGGCACTTTATTTCAAAGCATCACGCTTGTTCGGCTAATCCACATGATTTTCGTATCAAAAGCAGCACGTGATTTTATTCGCCATTTTGTTTTATAACACGTCGCTTTATTTTAGTGCTGAATTGAAAATAGAAGAAATAGTGTGTTAACGTTAAGGCTAGCAGCAAGGAAAGCGGCAGGGAAATTGTACAACACCAACACGCTTTGATAATTAGAAATGTTAAAGAGTTTTTATGGTTGTTTTTGCTGTTGTTGTTTCATGTCGCATGACGAATTATATCCTCAAAAGCATCTCGAAATATAATCACCCGCAACCGTATGAGTGAGGGGAAGGTCGAACTATAAAAGCAAAGCGACAGACGGGCTCAAAACACATCAATGACAAGCTTCGCAGTTGTGAGGGAGGGACACCACACTTCCATTTTCTACCACCGAAGAGAGCGTCATGACGAGCACGCAAAGTGAGGCTGTTAAGCGTACCGAGAAACACAGGCTATGGAACCACCGCAAGGGGGCCAACTCAGTGGACTTGTTCCACATGAGCTACCGATTCAACTGAACTTCCTTCCGACTGCCACCTGGAAGCACCAGAACGTCTGCATAATTCGACGCAGCTCGAGAAGCGGCATTCAGAGAGACCATCCGCAGAGCTATGAGTTCATTTTTCACAGATTTACACACTTTGACAGCAGCGAGGCGGCGGCCGCCAAGCTAAGCCTACGAAGCATTACCAAGCTTTGCTCCCAGAGGACATGCGCCTCGCGCCTCGGCCACGAGCCTCCTGCCCGTGCCCGACCTTTGAGACCGAGCTTTTCGCCTCGTAAACCACCTGCCCGCCGCGTACCGGCCCTTTGAAGGCGAGGTATGCTTAATTTCTTAATTAAGTTAAGTTATGGGGTTTTACGTGCCAAAACCACTTTCTGATTATGAGGCACGCCGTAGTGGAGGACTCCGGAAATTTCGACCACCTCGGGTTCGTTAAGGTGCACCTAAATCTAAGTACACGGGTGTTTTCGCATTTCGCCCCCATCGAAATACGGCCGCCGAGGCCGGGATTCGACCTCGACCCGCGACCTCGTGCTCAGCAGCCTAATACCATAGCCACTGAGCAACCACGGCGGGTCTTAATTTCTTACTCAAGATGGAGTATCAAGTGGAGGGGGAGGCTATCTCCCCGGAAAAGATTACTCAAGATCAAGGCTGGCAATCTGCAGGGGCCAGAAGAGTTGGCGCCAAAACGCGCCCGGCTCACACTAATGCTCCATCGCCCCACTGAGAGCGCACCGTGGCAAATCAGGCGGTGCTGCGCTAAAATCCAAAGTGATACGAGTGGGATGATTGCCGTCACTTCCCCGAGATGATGTCAAGATTGTGATCAGGCAGCGAGGTGGACTCAATATCTCCAAGATTGTCGTTGTTACGGTGGTTGATGCAATACTCGCCGCCGCTGGCGTCAGTCAGGAAGATCTATGCCAAGATGCCGAATCTACACCAAAATATTATGATTGCGAGTTCTCCGAAGCGCGAGAAAGCGAACCTCTACGTCCGCATGAGGCAGATGCTCATATCCGGCAAGGTATATGGGGTCAGTGCCTACGAGACGGCCCCGCACTCCACGGGCAAGAGGGTGATCCGCCACATCCCCCTTCAAGACGCCCCTGACGTCATCGATGCCAAGACTGTCAACGCCAATAATCCAATTGCCTTAGCAGTGAAGAGAATAGCCCAAACCGGCACGGTCATCGTCGTGTGCGACGGGCATCGTGTACCAAACTCTGTAAGGTATGAACCGTTACTCATGGAGTGCTGGCTCTACGGCAAGCAAATTGACGTGTGCTATACGTGCGGCGGCCTCGGTCATCGCGCCGACGTGTGTCCGAATCCCGGTGACGCTATTTGCCGTGGCTGTGGTGCTCCTAGTCCCGATGAGCAGCATCAGTGTGCCCCCAAGTGCAAAATCTGTGGTTGCCAGTATCTCACGCCAAATAAGAACTGTGCTCAAAGGTTCAAGATCCCATACATCGTACGTCGTCGTCGCAGTCAGCGCGCCAAGATGGCCGGTGCCGCGTCACCGTCCCCTCAGCGGCGCTAGGACACTGCGGAACTCGTCCAGGCTTCGTTTACTCCGGGTGCTAAGCGCAGAAGACGCTCCCGTTCCAGGGGCTGCTGGAGAGCCTGTTCCGTATCCAGGGGCACGGAGCAAGAAACATTTAGGAGTGGAAACTCCGCTATTTGCGGCAACTAGAAAAGGTCACAAGCCCGCGGAGCCGTTATCATGCTGGCGGCGCCTGGCGGCCCGGAAAGAAATTACCGCCGTTGAGAGCGCGCCGGAGCCGCCTGCCCGGGCGCTGCATTTTATTTTCGCTGCGGCTTCTACGACGCGCCGCATGGCGCCGCCACTGCAAGCGGCCCCGTCGGCGCATACAACAACTGTGACTTTATCTGGTCGCCCGCGCTCACTCGCGCTGACGGGAGTTCCACCTCCTAAATGTCTTACTCCGTGTCCAGGGGCCACTCCGTCTCCAGGGCACGTTCCGGCTCCCACCGAGGGTACAGAGGACGGGCCTGTTCTCGGAGACGCTCCGGTTCTCACCCTCGCTTCAGCTCCAGGCCGGGGCATGACACGTCAAGGGGGACCAGGTCTCGCTCCTGCACGCCCGCCGGAAGCAAGAAGTTGACGCTCTTGTGGGCCGACAAGGTTCGAGGGGGGCGTGAGGGTCCAAGAGGTGACGACCCGCTTCGCGATTCGCACCACGCACACGAGCTCGAGGAGTAGCGACGAGTTAACTAGCAGTTCAGGAAAGAAAACGCGCAGGTTAAGCAAGAAGTACGCAGGCTAGCTGCGGAGATGGCGGAGATTAGGAAGCTCGAGCTTTCACCCTCCATGCCTTAACCCGCCTTGGCCCGTGTCGCCATGGATACGTCCGAGACATCCCACGGGTCTCGCGCGCCCAAGCGTCGAGCGGTAGAGAACAGACAGGAAAACGAGACTATAAAATTGCTCTCAGAACTCAAGAATGCCTTCGCCAGCATGCAGGCAAGCTTAGCAAAGGTCCAGGAAACTATAGCGCACCCAAAAATGGGCTTAGGTGCACTCGGTGAACGCATAAGTAAATTAGAGGAGGTCGATGCCAGGAGGGAACCCAGCCCCGCTCCTTCGCAGGTAGCAGCACGACGTCATGTACTAGCACCACCAACGGAGGGCGCAATTCTCAAGGCCATTCAAGCCTCCTGTCAGCCTAGCCATGGATAGCGCGGACGAGAACTTTAATATCTGGCAATGGAACTGTGGAGGGTTTCCCAACAAGAAGCCGCTTCTGCAGCAATATTTAAGAACTCTCACAGCTAAGCCCCAAATCATCGCTATTGAGGAAGTTGCAAGTAGTACCCCTATCAAACTCGCGGGTTATCTGGTAGTATCCTTACATTCAGGAGGTAGGGGAGTTGCTACCCTTGTCAACAAAAGGTACAACTGCCTCTCTCGCAACCTCGGCGCTCTTGGTGATGGCATCGAGTACGTCATGACTGAACTCCTCATGAACCCACCCAGAAAGGGCCTCAGTAGAAACAGCCTCTTTATCCTCAACGTATACAGTAGCCCCAGCTACCGCAGGGTGAGGGTGAACTCTCTCCGCAAGAGGGCCACCTTTTGATCGTCGCGGATTTGAACGTCCCACATAAGGTGTGGGGGTACACCCATGACTCGCCCAAGAGAAGCGAGCTGTGGCAGACTGCGATGGAAATAGACTTCACCCTTATCACCAATAAGGATTTCCCCACTAGGAGAAGCAACTCCACATGCCGGGACACTACCCCAGACCTCTCTTTTGTCAAGAATGTAGGGGAGCTGAAGTGGGTCAACACGGCTCTAGACCTCGAAAGTGACCACTATGTAATCGAATTCTCCATCGCGATTGCCCGCTATAGGACGACGAAATTCAAGTTGATCGACTGGGACGCTTTCCGCAAGATCAGAGCCGAGCGCGCACCGATGGCCGAGACAGATTTTGAATGTTGGCGTAAAGGGATCAGGGATGACGCCGCGGCGGCAGCCAAGGAGGTCGTCACTGGCCTCGACGTTGAAAAGACGGACAGCAGGTTGGCACACCTGCTAGAAGAGAAGCAAGCATTCCTCACGAGATAGAAGGGGCAGAAGCGTAACAGGAGACTCCACAAGAAGCTTTCCGAAGTTAACATGGAGATGGAACAGCACTGAAAGAACCTGTGCAAACAACAATAGGAGGAGCTCTGCGAATCCGTCGAGGGTCAGCTCAGATCAGGCAAAAGCTGGGTTCTGCTGAAACACCTTCTCGATGAGGGCAGCACGAGATCTAGCCAGAGACAGTCCCTCGCGTGAGCCATCCACCTCGCTACGGACTCCATCAAGGATGAGTTGATTGTCAACAGGCTCATAAAGAAGTATCTGCCAGTCGCGGATAGCTGGGCCCCTACCCAGTTCTCGGACTACGCAGCGTATGCGGTGCTGGAATTTGACCAGGACTTTACTGCGGCCGAGATCCGAGATGTCCTCTTTTCCCTCAACGTCAAATCTGCCCTTGGTCCGGGTGGCGTCACTAACAGGAGGCTCAGGAATTTCGATGGTGAGTCGATCGACTTCCTCACTGAAAGGATTAATGAAGTCTGGCGCAGTGAACAGGTCCCCACACAATTGAAGACGTCCTGCATGGTACTCATCACAAAACCCGGTAAAGCACCAAGCATCGACAATCTAAGACCAATTTATCTGACGTCCTGTGTCGGTAAGGTCACAGAGAATGCCCTGCTCAACCGGCTCAAGGTACACATCGAGACCAATGACACGTACGCCCACAATATGATTGGTTTCAGAGCCGGCTTCTTGACACAGGATGCCATGAAGCTGATAAAGCGTCAGATCATCGACCGGATCACGGGAGTTGCCAGAGCCATCCTTGTATTAGACCTGCACAAGGCCTTCGACAATGTCTGGCACGAATTCATTCTCCAGTCTACTGCCGGCCTCGGGCTCAGAAAGAGGGCCTACGACTTGGTCCTATCTTCCTTAGCCAGAGAACTGCCAAGCTCAAGATCGAAGGATACCTCTCGCAAGAGATCACCCTCGCTTCACGCGGCACGCCTCAGGGCTCAGTCATTTCGCCAACGTTATTCAACATCGCAATGATTGGGCTTTCTAAGGAGCTCGCGAAGATTCAAGGAATCAACCATACTATCTACGCAGATGACATCACCATCTGGTGCGTCGTCGGGAGCGACGGCCAAGTTTATGCCGCCAAGCAGAGCGCCATCGATGCGACCGAGTGCTTCCTCCGCCCCACTGGGCTCAGCTGTTCTCCATGGAAATCTGAATTACTTCTCTACAGGAAAAGACCCAGAGGCGGCAGCCATCGTGATTGGAAACCGGCGTCCGAAAGCGAAATACGGTTTTTCACTGGTGACGCGTCCCCGGTGCCCAGAGTGGACTCGCTCGGAATATTGGGGATGTATATCCAGTCTAACGGAGCCAATGAAACCACACTCAGAAAGATCACCGCCAAGACGGAGAGGGCTCTCAGCCTCATCCGGAGGATCCCCAACAGGCACCGGGGAAGCAAGAAAGACAATCTGATCCGCATTATAAATGCTTTTGTTCTCTGCCGCCTTTCATACTCGGCGGCCATGCGTAATTGGCATGTTGCAGAGAGGAACAAGCTCAATTCTCTCACCAGAAAGGTCTTTAAGCTTGCCATCGGCTTACCTGTCAGCACCCACGCCGAAAAGCTGCTCAAGCTTGGAGTCCACAATATGCTCCAAGAAATAATTGAGGCACAAGAGCGCTCACAGCTGCTTAGGCTATCCAGCACCCCGGCGGGCCCCAAGATACTCGACGAGATGGGCCTCAACCTTGTCGACAAGTGCCCCAACGCCATGCAGATTCCCAGCGACATCAGGTCTCAACTGCACATCACGCCCATTCCCCGCAATATGTACCCCGCAAAGAACGTCCGTAGACGTCGGGCCAGGGGTACAGCTTTACTCGAGCATGTGCGCAAAAACCGCATTGAGGCAAGCTTCGTGGATGCCGCGGCATATGTCCATCAAGAGATATTTGCCGTCTCCATCGTGGACTCCAATTCCAGGCTCACTGGCTGCGCTACGGTAGGCACTTCGAAGCCCATGGTAGCCGAACAGGTTGCAGTCGCGCTGGCTGTGCTAGATGGTCACAGAGAGGCAATATATAGCGATTCCAATGCAACCATTAAGGCCTACCAAACCGGGATGGTCTCCCCTCAGGCCCTCCACATTATTGAAAGCGCCAAAAGTATCTCTCCGCATTCTATCAATTGCGTTCCTGCTCACTTCGGGTAGACTGAGGTCTCTACTTCTAGCCCTAACGAGGGTGCGCACGAGGCCGCGCCAGGACTCACTGACCGCGCCGCCTCGGCAGTCCACCTGCTCCGCGAGGAACCTTTGCTCACGTTCCATGAGGTTACCCCACACTACTATCTGTCAAGACCAGCATTCTTCCTCCCGCACCCCGCCTTATTCAGGGCGCGAGCGGTGACCCTTCGGCTTTTACAAGCCCCTGCGTATCTTAGCCTTGCGGTTCTTCATGCAATATACCCTGAAATGTATCCCAGTGTGGACTGCCCTGCCTGTGGACCAGCGGCAACATTGAGCCATGTGTTGTGGGAGCGCGAAGCCATCGGCTCCTTCTTAAGCAATGATAGGTGGGCTGCGCTCTTGGGCAGCCCCGAATTCAACTACCAAACCCTGGCCGTCCAGACTGCCCGCGATCGGGCCGTCAAACTTGGCTTGTCGGCCCCTACGTGGGAATAGCCGGGTGGCGCGGGGTCTCCCCTGCGTCTTCTCTGGACCTATTAAAGTTATTTCACTACTTCAACATAGGCTATGAGAGATTAGGCATGAGTTCGATGCACGGCTATGTTACTGCCTTCCACAGCAGGGCACACCCAATAAAATTATCCACTAAACTGCTCAATTGAGTTAGAGATAACAAATCAGAGCGCTGCACACATATTGACACGTGAACTCGTTTATCTTTTACGGGTGAGCGCTTTTACCGTCCACGAAATGTTATCGCTCAGCGCAGGACGCGTCTACATGTATCGGAAGTTTCAAGAATGTTATCGATGCTTCTATCCGCTGTCGTCGCCGAACCTTGCGTAATCTGATTGCATATATGCGCGACACGAATGGCTTAGCACTTTGTGGAAGGCGTGCGGGTCCTAGCGATTACTGCGGAACATTCGACGACTGATCTATAACAGCCGACGCGCATGACCCGCTGATCAGATTTTCGACGATTGCTGACCGTGTTCTCCGCTATCGTTGTGCTATAAGTGTAGCCTGCTTGTGGGCACAGGTTCGCACAATAAAAGTAAGTTGTCGTTCAAGGTATTGATACTGTGCTCTTCAACGTCACCACCACGTGACATCTGCTGGAGGTGCTTTGCGTTCATGTACCGGACGCCCCCAACAAGCCCTAATACAAGCCCGGACCGCAAAGACAACATCAACGTCGTCCCGGAACACCGAGCAAGCCGCCGGCTACAGCAGCTGCGCCTGGAATACGGTCTTCTACCAGATACGACCAAGAAGACAGTCCAAGAAGATCGTCGAGAAACTACCAAGACGACATCCTCAATGGTAGCCGCAGCGGCCCCAATGATTCGTCAGCAGCCCAGAAAACCACCGACGTTCCGCGGTTCCACATTTCAGGACCCGGAAAGCTGGCTGGAAACGTATAAGAGGATCGCTACGTTTAACAGCTGGGAAAGCGACGAAAAGCTGCGACATGTCTATTTCGCATTGGAGCACGCCGCCAGGAAGTGGTTTGAGAATCGAGAAGACACCTTCACGACGTGGGACCTGTTCCGAAGCGGCTTGCTGCAAACATTTGCAAGCGTCGTGCGAAAAGAGCGAGCCCAAGCTGTACTGGAGACCAGGGGCCCGATCTTGTACACGTCCCAAAATAGAACGGAGGTGATCCGTTCTATACGTCATGAAATAGGCGGTCCGCAGTGTTCGCGAGAACGAGAGGAAGCAAACAGCCAATGAGCGAAGTGGAAGCCTGCGTTACGCTTTTGACGTCTGCTTGGGGACCGTATAATATATTCAGAAGCATTTCCAACATGTCGAGAAATATTTTGCTATTATGACTGAGTAGCAAAATTTGTTGGTGTTGCTTTTCAAAGATTCAATTTGGAGTGCAAAACGACTGACACAAAATATTGCGGTTAATGTCTTCAAATGGCGCTAGGTGGTGTCGCAGTTTTGCGAAATGTTTAGTGATGGCGCTAGCCACCACCCCGTTTCAAGCACACGGCACGAATTTTGAAGCGGTTGGTTCAGTCGTTCAGTTGTTCAGTCGAGCCGACGCCTCCTTTGATCGAGCACTGGAAGTTGGTTCTTTATTCTATGGCCATGGCGCTAAACCTGTCAGCACCAAAGGGGCCACGTGTGTCGGAGGCACAGAAAGAGACGGTGGTCGCCTTCATGGAGCAGCATCCCCAGCTGGGTATAAGATCCAGCGAGCTGGGGCCGCGCTTCACTGTTGGCGACCGCCGACGGCTGTGGCAGCAGCTGGCCGACGCACTGAACAGCGAAGGCCCTGTTGTCAAAAGCACTGAGCAGTGGCAGGAGTGGTGGCGCAAAGAGGTTTTTGAGGCCCACCGCGACGCTGCCGCAATTGCCCAAGAACAAAGATGAGTGACCGTCCAATGGTCTGGACGATTAGTCCTTCGACATTGGCGTGTATTTTCAGAAGCACAGGAGGGGGGCGGCTACACGGTTTTCATGGCAGAGTCCTACAGCTGACCGGTACGGTCCGCCTCCACGGCGTGACCGACCTCCCCTACCAAGAGGTAAGCACACTGCCGCCGTAATATCATGGGTTCCTGAACGGTGCCGGTTTAGAGTTTGCCAATATCTGTAAGTGGTACCTTTAGCGGAGCGCGACACCATTGGTGAGCAGGAAAATAGCGAAGGAAAGAATGGAAAAGCAGGTAGGTTAATCAACTAGAATCTAAGTTGGGTGCGCTTTCGGGAAAAGGGGGGTTAAGTGATCAACACAATTAAAATGCCTTCAGGAAAGTGCACGAGGACGGTAATACATGGGATCATTAAGCACTCAATAATTGCAGAATATTTCCGCAAATGTGTAGTATGAAAACTTGTAACATAGGCATTGTAACGAATAGCCACGCTTATGACACTTTCCAGCAGGCTGACGTCCCTACCTCCGCCATGGAAGTCGTCGTCCAAGCTACAGACGAGGCAGCGGGCGTGAGCAGCACAGCGACACGTAAGCATCAGAGGAATGAGTGTTTTAATTATCGCCAAATGTGTGTGCAGTTCGTAAAATTTTAATGTGTTTACTGTACAGCGGCAGAGGATCCACCGCACGGTGCGTCACCTACCGAAATGGTGGCCGCTGCACCTGGTAAGTTACTGATCCTCAAGCTGTTAAAGAAAATGAGCTCTCGTATTTTTTTTCAACTAGCCCAATACGCCATAACATGGCCATAGCCACTTTTATTCGTACCATAAAATGCTGTGCAACTGTAGAAAGTGATGCATGCTTTCAGTGTTGCAGCACCCTGTTCGGCCACCACGTCGACAGCGACCGCGACGGGTGGATACCTTGACGACGATGTCGTCGCAGTACGCCCGCAGCGTGGAACAGGGCGACGAGATGCTGCAGGTTGGTAGGTGCTTTGGTGTCATTTTGCATGAAGGACATAACTATTCTTTATGCTTTGTTATAAGTAAATAATGAATCTGAAAAACAAGTCAGCTTGGGATGTAAACAAGAAATATGCGTTGTATAGAGGGCTCGGTATCATGTCTTGCCAACGATCGAGCCGCCGGGCAAAAGGTTGGTTAGCCCTGAAAAGGGCTGTTTGATGGTGAGAGATGCATTTGAGTAGATGACGGAAGAGTAGTTCCAGCAGGTTTTTGTCTGTCCAAACAAAGAGGGCATAGCTTGTACGCGACGCTTGACACTGCCAAAAGATGCCATCAGGCCAGCGGCTCTTCAACAGAGAGGGAATCGTTGTGCACGTTCCAATTCTCGACAACAGCAGCTTCCAGCCGTGACCTGGTTGCGAGTAATGAGCAACTCGTGCGGACATTTCCACCATGATTATTCATTCCAGGTGCTGCAGAGAATCGAGGCCTCCACCACCCGCCTCGCTGTCGCAGCAGAGCGGGCGGCAGCAGCTCAGGAAGGGATCTTCGAGCAGGTGCGCGCCATAGCGCAAGACATCGCTGCGCACCTGCAACAAAACAGAATTTAATTTATCATTTTTTAATACCATTTTAATCATTTGTGTTTCATCAGTTCCGTTTGTTTTATTTATTTATTGCTTGAGTTTTAGTGTTTAAGTTTCCTTTATGAGTAATACAGGAGAATTTTTTGGTTGAAAGGTGTAATGCGCGCACCCATTTTTTGTTCTGTAGTATTTGCCTCTTTCTATTTATGCTCATCCAGCTGCAATGCCAGCGTGCTTTCTTTATTTACACATTTCGAAGGCGCCTAGTCATTCACACTGGAATCACTACAAATAGTTGTCGATTTCTGTGTATGGGTTCTGTACTGTGATATTTATATTGCTTCACTGTGTTGTAGCTTACTGCACTCATTATGAAGCGTTACCGCATAGTGTTCGCACTGTGATATTTTCATTTCGGCACAGTGAGGCTAAGGTGCAACAACTACAATGTGCTCTTTTTTCAAGCACCTAACTAGTCACTCTGTAAGTTGCATAGTTTCACAAATTAAAATGACCATCATCATTGCACCACGCCAGTGATTGGTTTCCTCTAGTCTTCGTTCCAAGGGAGTCATTGCAAGAATAACTTTCACGTGTGACACTTTCTGGGTGCTGTGAGATTTTAGAGCCAATTATTCATGTTTTATGTAACATGTTTCATCACAGCTGGCAAGTGCACTCACCTTTTTACAATTATGATTCACCTGTTGTTTAGCATCGCACTACAACTGCTGCCGAGAAATGAATGCTTCTAGTCAGTGACTCATAACACTGACAAGGGAACGGACATACCTGTGAAAGTCATACTTTCTTGCAAGGTCACGTAAGTGTAACTGCAAGTTTAATGTGCCGTGGTGAAAACGAATTGTGTGATGCTGATGTTGCGATGTTGTCACATGCTTTGCTACCTGAAGCATGTTGTACTACAAGGTTTGTGATGTACTTGTCATCATAGAGTGTGATAAAGTTGACCTATCTATTTTTGCGCTTTTGCGTTAATTTACGTCTACCATTTGGACATGATGTGACGAGTGTAATGTTGTCACTACACTCAGCGTTACATTTTTTTTGTGTTTGAATCCGCATTCGTTACGCTTTACTTGCTTGCCTCGCCTACGTATTCATGCTTGGACAGAAGTTTTGATACACCTAGCGCAAGAGATGGCTAGCAAGCATATTGCCTCGCTCCTACCAATGTACACTGAGCGTCCGAGGGCACAGGATGCGGCAGTTGCGTTCATTCTGGTGTGTTTTATGAAAATTTTGCGCACCTTTTGCTTATGGTGGCCTTGAGCACAGAGTGATAATCATATGTACTGCTTCCATCAAGTCTGGCATGACTATGATGGGTCAAGGGATGTTTCCATTTCATATTTGATGTGATATTTAAAGAAAAGGCTGCACTTTCACGTTTCTACCATGTTTCATGTTGCACTAGGAAAGAAGTACTTTGTGCCAATTTCCCATTATTGCAACCACCAACTATGGCAAAACAAACACATGTTTGGACATGAGTAGAAAGTAACTGCTGCATCTACAGAAAGTGGCATATCACAGGATGCACACAATACATACAAGCGGTTGTAGAGTTGTATTTCTAATGTTACATGAGGAAAGAAGCACTTTGTGATGTGCATATTGCATAAAACAATGCTAGCTTGGGAGCAGCAGCAAATGCAGTTCTTCACAGATGAAGGGGCATGAGGCGTTGCCTTACGACTGCTTCGCGAGTACTACTGTTAATAAGTGGCAGCCTTGGAGACTCGTGCATAGTGAAGAGGGTACAATTGTTTCCGAGTCCACGGCTGTGGCATTCTATTTAAAGGATTCTTGGTATAAGTGTACTTCGTTTGTGTTTAAATTATCATAATCTGTCGGATGTGTGGATTTGGAACATTGACCATCCGTATGGAGGTGCACTTGTTGTGTAAACAAATCTTTTAATGCATTTTCCGCTGTAGAAACACAGCCCTGTGATAGCCTAAGGGCACTGCAATTTGTATAAATAATTTATATATTATGAAAAATCACCATTCCTGTGTCCTTCAGAAAAGGTTCACAACAGCGCTGCGCTGCTGCCTTCCTCTGAGGAACACGTCGTGTGGTGCCAGCACCTGGATGTCTCCTGGCTCCTCTGGCTCCTCAGCTGCTGGTACTTCCGCACCATAATCGTCCAATGTCCAGTGGCCCGCGTCCAAGGCAATGTTATGGAGAGCAACGCATGCATAAATGATTCGCGTTGCTCTATCGGGGCTGTATAGCAGTGTCCGAAAGTGCTGCAAGCAGCGGAACTTGCTTTTCAACACCCCCATACATCTCTCCACAACACTGCGCATGGATGCGTACTCCCAGTTGTAGTGGCCTTCAGAGGTGGTGCCGGCATGGCTGCCAGGTAGTGGAAAAAGCAGCCATGGCTCGAGGGGATATCCTGAGTCTCCTATTACAGAAAGTGACAGCTGAGTGCTCTGCCCTAGTTAGGGATACGCATTACGAATACTAACCAAGCAGGTACTCGCCAGGCTGCAGTTGTGCGGCTAGGCGTGCACGCAGTGGGTTATGCTGCCACACCCAAGAGTCGTGGCACGAACCAGGGGACCGGGGGTCCACAACAAGAATGCGAAATTCCGCGTTGCACACCTGCAATGGGGAGCAATACATTATAGCGCTGCAGATAGGCTCAAAATTCATTTTGCCATTGATATGCAGAAAATAATACATGTGCGCCGGTACAAGTAGCAGACTGTTTCAGCCATAGGCGTGCACAGGGTCTCGCAATTGGGGGGTAGCAATGCGCACCCCCGGACGCCTATGGTTCGCACTAATTGATAGCTAAATGAAAACTTGAGGCCCGATATTGCGCAAGAACACCCATACAAGTCAAAGCCAGCCCATGCAATGGATGTAAGTACTTCCGTGTTCAAAATGCTTCCATCGTGTCTTCCCTACAGTGTATCCATTTCTGCTACGACTGCTGCCCATTTAAAACACAATTTTGGAACGGCAGACGGATTATGCACACAAACATATGGCACTCATCATTACTCCCGACATGTCAGACTTCAACAAGCTCGTAAACAGTTCCCCGCATGTCCTCTTTTAATCGTTACATTACTAGTTATGCCACCCCCCCCCCCAGCTTGGACATTAAACTGAACAACTGCTACTATGGGCGAGTAAAAATGTCGACTACAGTCTGAAGTAAAACATTCCAACGGTACTTACGACCATGACGTTTAGGGCGTAATAACCCTTTCTCGACATGAAGCTCGCCGTGTCGGCCGGGCTGAGTCGCTCTGGTTTCGTGATGGCGATCGACGTGCGTCGACGCACGCTAGCTCGCCTCGAATGGCACCGCGTCGGGCAAACGCCGCCTTAGCCTCATTCTTGGCAGACGGTGCGAAAGGAAAGTCCACCAACTTTCTCCGGCCTACACAGAAATGATGGCCTCCGTGACCTCGTGAATGGTGCTGCTCACGGCCGACTGTGCCATGCCTACGTGCTCCTCGCGACCAACGCTCCTCTGGAAACTTCCGGTGCCGAAGAATCGCAGCGCTCACACCTTCCTTTCTGTGGAAAGGCCACTGGCTCGCTGGCATCCAATGATAGGGTCAAGCTCGTCGCACAAGCTACGCACTGTTCGTTCGGACAGACGAATATACTGCCGGAACACTTCTTCCGTCAACTCTTCAAATGCATCATCTACGTCGGGTCGTCGTCTCTCCGCGACTGCAGCAGCCGCACAGGCGACATGAAAAGGCATGGCAGAGAAACCAAACGCCATGTTCCCCAACTGTTGGGAGCGCGGAATCGGATTGAACCGGATACGAAAATGCTAATTGTCCCAAGCACTTACGTTCTAATCCAATCCAAGCTGTCTGGTAGCCGTTCTTATCCGTTCCATCTCTTCGGACGGACTCTCCGTCCGTTCCGTGGCATTCGTCCGTTAGCAGACCGCACGGAATGATTGACAGCAGCAAAACGTGATGACTCACGTGACAATTGACGTCATGGCGTTCGTCACAGTTCAAATTGACCAATCGTGTGCGGCTCGATGGAACGTACCGCCTCCGTTCTATTTTTGAACTCGTACAAGATCGCACCACAGAGCGCGGCTGCCGAATGAGATGATCGCGATCTTCACTAAGGAAATGAGCCTTCTGTTCCGCCACACCGACCCGGAAATGTTCGAGGAGAAGAAAGTCCACCTATTGCTGCGTGGTGTAAAGGAGGCACTTTTCGACGGAATGGTAAGTAGCCTACCGAAGACCGTCGACGAGTTTCTTCTTGAGGCGATGAGCATCGAGAAGACACTAGAATTGCGGAACCGGCAATTCATCCGCCGCACCAAGCCAACAAGCTACGGCGGAGTTCAATCAATGGCCACCTGCGACCTGCGCGAGACCATCAGGGCAGTCGTAGGAGAGGAGCTTCAACGAATCTTCCCTTCATCGCAACCTCAAGTTGCCTCAATCGCCGAAATTGTCAAAGAAGAAGTCCAGCGATCGCTCGGAGTTCCCACAATCATATAAGCCACAGCCAGAAGCGATGACCTACGCCGCCGTTGCCCGCCGTCAAGGTCCCCCTCCACGACCGCGCCAGGGCCCTGTAACGCCGCGATTCCGTCGACTACCGCCGCCGCGGCCAGCACGCCCACCCGTCGCCCAGCACAGCTACCCAAGCACAGCTACCTGAGCACCGCCCGCTCTGCTACCACTGCGGCGAAGTCGGCCATGTGTACAGCCGATGCCCATACCGAGACCTGGGATTGCGAGGGTTCGCTGTCAACGCACCGCACCCTCGGGAAGGTGAACGCCCTCGTGACATCGCCGACTACCTCGCCGCTACTCAGTGGAGCCCTCGACGACCGCCCGGTTCGCCGTCACCTGGCCGCTACCTGTCGCCGCAGCACTGTCCATACACTGGCCCAGCACAAGGCCGCTCTCCGAGCCCATATCCAGAAAACTAAAAACAGCAACCGATGGTGGTGTGGTTGCTGTTCGTGGAACTGACGAAGATCCTACACCACCGACGAATACGCATAAAATCCTGTCCAGACGACATGTCAACGAGACGCCGCTATCCCGACGTAGTCTGGAAGCAAATTATACGCGGATGAATGACGACCTGACGACGCCACGTACCAGCCCCAGGTCAACGCGACGCAGCCGCGATCCGACGCCAAGGCCTAACTGTAACGCAAGACAAAGAACCACCGACCTCGACGGGCTTCTAGACGGCCATGCAGTCACCGCCTCTGTAGACACAGGCGCCGATTACTCCGTCATGGGTGTACCCATTGTTACGTTTCGCCTTCGACGTGCGGTATAGCCGGCGCGGATGCAACGGACGCCGGGGCTTCGTTCAAAGCGGCGGACATTTTGGCCAGTTCAGTGCTGCCGCAACGCCTCCTGCCGAGCGCGTCCCGGCATGTTTCCATGCCACGTGTCTTCGTGTGTGCGCGTGTGTGTGTGCATGTTGGTGCCCACGCTTGTCAAAGCGCGGCAGCCGGGGAGAGGAGCTCCCCAACGGTGAAGCGAGGAGGTCTGACCGGCGCCGGCCCGGCGGATACGTCACTTGTTGTCGCAACGTGTCCGTGCGCCGCCGTCACGGGCGCCTCATACGAGCCGTTCCTCCTTGCCCTCGACTCCGAGGGTATAAAAGCAGCTGCCCCCGGACGCCAAGAGAGGCTTCGATTTCTTCCGTCGAGTAACGTGGTGGTCTCCCGTCTCTCCACTTCGGTCGACCTGATTAGCCGCTCTTTTGCGATGCTAAAATAAACAAGTTGTTCTCTTAGCAGTCGACTCATCTTTGCCAGGACCTTCGGATGCTTCCAGCTGCGCCCCAGGCCGCCAGGCCAACGCTACCCTTGGGGCTTGCGACCTATATGCAACAACGGGCGTCAGCGCTGAGATTCCAACAACTGGTGGCAACGGTGGGATCGCGATTACGGAGGCCAGTAGCGAAGATATGCGGTCGACTGTATGCTGAGCAGCACAACGACCATCCGGGAGCAGTGCAACGAGCCCTGTGTGATGACTGGTTGCCTGCAGCGGAACGACTGCGCTGAATTCTTGGCTGCGAGGTTTGGTGAGTGCGGGACTTTCTTCTTCTGAGTTTTGCCAGGCTTTTAGTGTCAGAAACAGAGCTGATAATTGTGGTTGTCGTTGCTGCCGGGTTAGTTTGCGGCAAGACAATAGTAGGCAGTAGAGAAAGCAGCATTCACAGCAGCCATGGATTTGAAGTCGTTGCGCAAACCGAAATTGCTGTAGCTCGCAAGAGAGTTGGGTCTAGATGTCTCAGACAAACTCAGAAAACCAGAACTGCTAAGGGCTATACTGGAGTTAGAAGCTGAGGATGACGAGTTGTCGGAATGCCTTGAGACCATTGAGGAGAGGGAGACGGCAAAAAGACAGGAGCGCGAACGTAAAGAGCAAAAAGAGAAAGAGGAGCGCGACCGTCAACACGCTTTGGAAATGAAGCGTCTCGAGGTAGAGATGGAACGCGCTCGTAATGGAAGTGAGGCACACGGTGCAGGAGAACAAGTATCGTTCAAAATGACTGACCTGATGCGGCCGTTTATGCTTGGAGAGGACATTGTTTTGTTCCTGGTTAACTTTGAGCGAACGTGCGAGAAGCAGGGGTTCTCTCGGGAAACGTGGCCACAGTGCTTGCTCACTTTGTTACCCGGCGAGGCGGCCGACGTAGTCGCTCGCTTGGAAAGAGAGGAGGCAGAGGATTTCGACCAAGTGAAATCGAGTATGCTAAAAAAGTACAGGCTGTCAGCGGAGGCGTTCCGTCGGAAGTTTCGGGAAAATGAGAAAGGCAGAAGTGAGTCATATACAGTTTGCCTACAGGCTTATGTCTAACATACAGAAGTGGCTCAAAGAAGAGAAAGCGTTTGGTGACCACGAGAAAGTTCTGCAGTGTTTCGGGCTGGAACAGTTTTATAGTCGGTTACCTGAGAACGTGCGGTACTGGGTCTTGGATAGGCCAGACATGAGTACGGTGGCTAAAGCCGCCGAGCTAGCCGAGGAGTTTGTGACGCGTCGGGCTCGCGGAGCTTAGGACGGTCAAAGGGGTGAATTTGGCTCCAAGTTTGAGAGGCCGATGTTCACGCCCGTGAGAGCAAGGGGGGACACACGTAGTGCGTATGCGAGTGAAAGCAGTCCGGCCGAACGTAAGGAGACGGCGGCAGCCGAAGCCGAACGCTGAAAGCGGTTTGAGACGAGGCAAGCGCGCGTGTGTTATACGTGCCAGAAGCCGGGTCACTTTTCGGCGCAGTGTCCAGAAACAAAAACAAAAGCCGTGTTTTTGTCATTATGTAGCACTGACGAGAACATGAAGCTTCTCGAGCGTTACGTGCGAGACCTCCTCGTGAACGGGAAAGAGTGCCGAGTGCTTCGTGATTCCGCAGCTACAATGGATGTAGTTCACCCCTCTTACGTAGAAACCGATATGTTCACGGGCGAGTGCGCATGGATCAAGCAAGCCGTGGAAGCTGATAGCGTGTGTCTACCTGTAGCAAAAGTGCTTATTGAGGGACCTTTCGGAGCACTTGAGACGGACGCCGCAGTGTCATCTATGCTGCCCCCCCCCCCCCCCCCAGTACACGTACCTATTTTCGAACAGGTCCGATCACCTCCTGCGCGAGAAGGGGCTTTTGTTTGGTGAGGCTAGCGTTCACGCGTTAACCAGATCGAGAGTTCGGGAGCTCGCTGCAAAGGCGGTAGTTGCGGGGCCGACGTTGTCGAACAATGAGAAAGGGTCGGAGGCGCAGCAAGCTGATATTCAGAGCACGTCCGAATTGACTAAAATTGAGCCTGTAGCGTTGAAGGCACCAGATACTGGAGAGGAAATGCCCGACACAGGAAAGTTGGAAGAGCTATCTGCAGATTTGCTCATCGCGCCTACGTCAGATGGACTTAATAGGTTGCTAAAAGTCAGCCGGTCGGCTTTGATAGCCGAGCAAAAAAAGGATGGCAGCCTCGAAAACATGCGCTGCAATGTCAAGGAAGGTATCGCCAAGAAAAATGCTCGTTTTGTGGAAAGAAGTGGGGTCCTGTACCGGAAGTATCTAGACCGCAGGGGAGTGGAGTTCGATCAGCTGATCGTGCCTGAGTGCTACCGTCAGGATCTGTTGCGCTTGTCGCATGGAGGTTCGTGGTCCGGACACCTAGGAGTTAAGAAGACTAAGGACCGTCTCTTGCAAGAGTACTATTGGCCAGGGTGTTTTCGTGACACAGAACACTTTGTGAGGACATGTGACACCTGTCAGCGGGTGGGCAAACCAGGGGACAAATCGAGGGCGCCGTTGAAGTTGGTACCTATCATTACGGAGCCTTTTAGACAGCTCGTTATTGATACAGTGGGACCTCTGCCGGTAACAACCATGGGGTACAGGCACATTTTGACTGTGATCTGCCCAGCGACAAAGTTCCCTGAAGCAGTGCCGCTTAAAGAACTCAGCTCAGTTGAGATAGTCAATGAACTACTGTCCATATTTGCGCGAGTTGGTTTTCCTGTGGAAATCCAGTCAGATCAGGGCACAGTGTTTACTAGCGCTTTGACGACAGCCTTTCTCGAAAGGTGCGGGGTAAAGCTGTTACACAGCTCAGTGTACCACCCACAGTCGAATTCCGTTGAGAAGCTCCACTCCGTCATGAAGCGTGTGTTGAGAGCATTGTGTTTTGAACAACAAACTGACTGGGAGCTGTGTCTGCCTGGGGTGATGTTTGCATTAAGGACCGCGCCGCATGCGGCTACGGGGTTTTCGCCATCTGAGCTGGTGTACGGTCGCTCGCTTCGGTCTCCGCTTCGCATGCTTCGAGACTCGTGGGAAGGCAGGGGCGACGACCGAGTCGTGGTGGAGTACGTGCTTAGACTCCTCGAACGCTTAAGAAGGGCACAGGAGTGGTCAGGTGAAGCAATGGCAAAGGCCCAGCAGAGGGCCAAAGTTTATTATGATCGGACAGCCAGGGCCGGTCGTTTTGAGGTGGGCGATGAGGTAATGATATTGCGCACATCGTTAAAAAACAAACTCGACGTGCAGTGGGAGGGCCCAGCACGGGTTGTTCAAGAACTGTCGGACGTTAACTACGTGGTGAGTCTGCCAGGAAAACGGAAAGCACAGCAAGTTTACCACTGTAATCTGCTCAAACCCTATAGACAACGGGAAGCAGTGGTGTGTATGATGGTAAACGTTCCCGGAGAGCTTCCGGTCGAGCTTCCGGGACTAGGCTCAGTGACGAACAGGGAAGACACCGATCAACTCATTAGTAACTTAATCAGTAAAGCACCGCTGTCGCCTGAGCAGAAAACCGAACTACACCAGCTCTTACAAGAGTTTCATGGTCAGTTCTCTGAGAGGCCTGGTAGGACTTCTGTCCTTACTCATGACATAGAACTTACCTCCCCAGAGCCAGTACGATCTACAGCTCGGTGTTATTGAGGCGAGTGAAAGTGATTATACCTACCCTTTGATTTTAGTTGAGGTAGCGGGCAAGGAACCTCGTCCTTGCGTCGACTACCACAGGCTTAATTCCATCACTAAGGATCAAATTTATCCGATCCCTAACATCGAGGAGCGCCTTGAGAAAATTAGTAGCGCTCATGGTTGTTTTGCGCTCAGTTTTACACAGACGATATTAAAGAAGGACAGGACGTGGACGGACGTAGCGCAAACTACCAACTCCTTTACTAAATAGTAGCGCTCAGTTTATTTGCACCCTAGATCTTGTCAGGGGTTATTGGCAGGTTCCACTTACAGAAGAGGCTAGTAGGTATGCGGCGTTCATTTCACCAATGGGAACATCCCGTCCTAAAGTTTTGAGTTTTGGTTTGAAGAACACGCCATACTGCTTTTCAAGCCTCATGGACAATGTGTTCCGGGGACAGGAAGAATTCGCTTCACCGTATTTAGACGACGTAGCGATATTCTCCGCATCCTGGTCTGAACATATGGCACACTTGCGGGCAGTGCTAACCCACCTTCGCGAAGCGGGCTTGACAGTCAAGGCTCCCAAGTGCCAGTTAGCACAGGCCGAGGTTGTCTACCTCGGTCACGTGATTGGACGGGGTCGTCGCCGCACCCTCTGAAATAAAGGTGGCCGCTTTGCGAGACTTCCCGCAACCGTGCACGAAGACCGATATTCGGTCGTTCTTAGGTGTCGCCGGCTGCTATCAGAGGTACATCCCCAGGTACTCTGATATCGCGGCTCCCCTGACGGATGCTCTAAGAAAAACAGAGCCCCAAACAGTAGTCTGGGACGAGACAAGGGAAAGAGCTTTTAGCGCCCTAAAGAGCGCCCTAACAAGCCAGCCTGTGCAACGATCACCAGACTACACAAAAGCGTTCGTTGTTCAGTGCGATGCTAGTGAGCGAGGCATGGGCGTTGTACTGTGCCAACGGGAAAATGGAGAAGTGGAACACCCCGTCATGTATGCTAGTCGTAAGCTGACCAGTCGTGAGCAGGCGTACAGCGCCACCGAGAAAGAGTGTGCGTGTCTCGTGTGGGCCGTTCAGAAATTGCATGCTACCTAGCCGGCTCGAGGTTTATCATTGAGACGGATCACTGCCCTCTCCAATGGCTGCAGACCATCTCTTCCGAAAATGGTCGCCTCCTGCGGCTTCGCTTTGCAACAATATTCCTTTGAGGTGCGTTACAAAAAGGCGAGTCTCAACGGTAACGCCGATGGCTTAAGTCGAAGCACCTAACGTAGGAATCAGCCTCAAAGTTATTTGTTGCTGATGTTTTTCTTCCTGAGGCAGGATTTTTAACATATTGCTTTTGTTTAGTGTTTCAAAGCCATGACGTGCTTTCAAGTGCAATTTTCCAATTTGTGGACGCGTTCTGAGTGCTGCTAGACTACTGCAATGAACTAAGCAGTGGTATAAAAGGGGAAAGAGCCTGGCATGGCTTAGTGAGGGTTGTGTCGTGCTTGCTGACTGAGCGGTTGAGTTTCGGCGTAGTTCTAACGCTTGCTGGCAACGAGAACAAAAATGGCTACTCTCCCGAAGTCACTTTGCTGTGTCCTGTGTGAAACTGAACGTGAGAACGAGGCCTTCTCGGTGCGCTGCGCTCAAGAAACGCCGAGGGACGACCGACTTCGGTTATGAGCATCATCGAGTGACATCCCTCCGGACAGCGGATGCAGTCCCCCGACCATCGGGATCTCCTTCTCCGGGCGGGGCGGTCTGTTACGTTTCGCCTCCGACGTGCGGTATAGCCGGCGCGGATGCAACGGACGCCGGTGCTTCGTTCAATGCGGCGGACATTTTGGCCAGTTCAGCGCTGCCGCAACGCCTCCTGCCGAGCGCGTCCCGGCATGTTTCAATGCCACGTGTCTTCGTGTGTACGTGTGTGTGTGTGTGTGTGCATGTTGGTACCCACGCTTGTCAAGTGCGGCAGCCGGGGAGAGGAGCTCCCCAACGGTGAAGCGAGGAGGTCTGACCGGCGCCGGCCCGGCGGATACGTCACTTCTTGTCACAACATGTCCGTGCGCCGCCGTCACGGGCGCCTCATACGAGCCATTCCTTCTTGCCCTCCACTCCGAGAGTATAAAAGCAGCTGCCCCCGGACGCCAAGAGAGGCTTCAATTTCTTCCGTCGAGTAACGTGGTGGTCTCCCGTCTCTCCACTTCGGTCGACCTGACCGGCCGCTCTTTTGCGATGCTAAAATAAACAAGTTGTTCTGTTAGCAGTCTACTCATCCTTTGCCAGGACCTTCGGATGCTTCCAGCTGCGCCCCAGGCCGCCAGGCCAACGCTACCTTGTAGTTTGCGACCCAGATGCAACACCATCGCCCCCAGTGGAAGAAATTTAAGACTGAATGGGAAGGCCCACAAATTCGGCCCGCTGGGGGACACCTCATAACACCGATTGGAATGTGCACAGCAAGAATTACCATTCATGACCGGACTTACCCTGCCACCTTCGTTATCCTTCAACAGTGTTCACGAGATGTCATTCTCGGTATGGACTCCCTGAACCAACATGGCGCAATCATCGACATGAAGTCAAAGTCCATAACGCTGTCGGAAGATCAAGCGATACCACCGGAGAGCCCTGGTAGTCACCACGCCTTGAGTGTGCTCGCTCCAGCATTGTTATTTCGGTGGGCACCGAAACACCCACTGACCTAGAAGGCGTCATCGAAGGCGACCAAGGTCTGCTGCTCGACCTCGAAATTTGCGTCGCAAGAGGGATCGCTCGACTGCAAAGAGGAAACATGAAAGTGTTGCTGAGAAACTTCAGCCAGGCTTTCAAGCACATCAACAAGGGCACGACGATCGCATACATCGAGGAAATTCTGAAAACCAGCAATGCGTTGGTCTTCTCAGATTCTGCCGCATCTACCCCGATGACCGTAGTTCCCGAACCAGACTTCGACATAAATCCAAGTCTCCCCACGATTAAGCAACAACATCTCAGAAGTGTACTTCGACGATACAAAGAGTGCTTTTCGACGTCAACAAGGATTCGACAAACACCAGTCGCAAAGCATCGCATAATAACCGGAGAGTGTACTCGACAACTGCGCCAGAGCTTTTATCGAGTTTCTACGCGACACCGTGAAGCTATAAGGCACCAAGTCGACGAAATGCTGCGCAACCACATCATCCAGTCGTCATAAAGCCCGTGGGCATCTCCTGTAGTCTTGGTGAAGAAAAAGGACGGAACCCTACGTTTCTGCGTCGATTATCGTCGTCTGAACAAGATCACGAAGACGGACGTATACCCCCTCCCACGGAGAGACGACGCATTGGATCTGCTCTGCAACGCTAAATACTTCTCGTCGATGGACCTCAAGTCTGGCTATTGGCAAATAGAATTCGACGAAATAGATCGCCAAAAGACCGCCTTCATCACCCCAGACGGCCTCTAAAAGTTCAAGGTTATGCCATTTGGACTGTGGTCGGCGAATGCAACGTTCCAGCGCGTGGTTGACACGGTTTTAGCAGGATTGAAGTGGCAGACCTGTCTCGTTTACTTGGATGACGTCGTTGTCTTCGCCGGAAATTTCGACTATTCCCTTAGGCGACTTGCAACAGTACTAGAGGCCATCAGGTCATCAGGGCTTACTGTAGCCGGAAAAGTGCCGCTTCGCTTACAGCGAGCTTCTGTTTCTAAGCCACGTTATCAGCAAATCTGGAGTCCGCCCCGACCCGCAGAAGACAGCTGCCATCGCAAAGTTCCCGCAGCCCATCGACAAGAAGGCAGTGTGAAGATTCCTTGGCATGTGGGCCTACTACAGGCGCTTTGTCAAGGACTTTTCACGTATCGCGGAGCCGCTAACACAGCTAAGCAAATGGCATGTCGAGTTCATGTGGGAAACGCCGCAGGCCGATGCATTTCAAGAATTGAAACGACGCATGCAGCCACCGCCGGTACTTGCACACTTCGAAGAGAACGCCGATACCGAAATCCGCACTGACGCCACTATAGCCTAGGCCTCGGTGCCGTCCTAGTCCAGATGAACACGGACTTCAACGGGTGATATGCTATATATCTTATGCCGGTCGCTATCAAAAGCAGAAGGAACGACTGAACAGAAATGCCTCGCCATCATTTGGGCTACAGCAAAATTCCACCCTTATCTTTATGGGGGGCCATTCAAAGTGTTCAGCGACCATCACGCGTTGTGTTGGCTAACTAACCTAAAGGACCCTTCAGGACGGCTGGCACGGTGGAGCCTCATACTAGAAGAATACGACATCACTGTAACCTACAAGTCCGGACGAAAACACTCAGATGCCGATTGCCTATCACGCGCCCCCATTGAGGCGCCGCGGCAAGGTGACCAGGATGACAACGCCTTCCTTAGAATAATAAGCGCGGAAGACTTCGCCGAACAGCAACGAGGAGACCCGGAGCTAAAAGCCCTCGTCGAATATTTGGAACTACACACCGATGTTGTGCCTAGGGCATTTAAGCGCGGATTGTCTTCGTTCAGGCTTCAAAACAACCTACTCGTGAAGAACTTCTCACCAGTTCGCGCCAACCACCTTGTTGTTCCGTCGGCGCTGCGTCCAGAAGTACTGCATGCCCTACATGACGATCCAACCGCTGGGCACCTCGGTTTCTCCCGGACGCTATCGAGGATACATGAAACGTATTACTGGCCGCACTTAACAGCCGATGTCGCCCGTTACGTCAAGACATGCCGAGACTGTCAGCGACGCAAGACACCGCCGACAAGGCCAGCGAAATTATCGCAGCCGATCAAGCCTCCTTACCGACGTTTTCAGCAGATCGGGATGGACCTGTTGAGACTGTTTCCGACATCAACTTCCGGAAATAAGTGGATCGTCGTGGCGACGGGCTATCTCACCCGCTTCGCTGAAACTAAAGCTCTACTGAAAGGCAGCGCAGCCAAAATGGCGAACTTTTTCGTCGATAGCATCTTGCTACGACATGGTGCTCCAGAAGTCCTCATCACCGATAGAGGAACGGCTTTTACAGCAGAGCTAACCCAAGCCATTCTGCAATACAGCGATACACACCACAGGAGGACGACTGCCTACCACACGCAGACGAATGGTGTCACGAAGTGCCTGAACAAGACCCTCGCCGACATGCTAGCAATATAGGTCGACGTCGAGCACAAGACGTGGGATGCCGTCCTGCCATACGTGACCTTCGCTTACAACACGGCGGTGCAAGAAACAACGCAGATCACGCCGTTCAAGCTGGTTTACGGCAGGAAGCAGACGACGACTCTCGACTCCATGCTGCCCCGCGTGTTCCGACGAAGAGAATCTTGACGTCGCTATCTATCTCCAGCGCGCCGAAGAAGCCCGACAGCGCGCCCGCCTATTGATCAAGAACCAACAGCGTACCGACAGCCAACACTGCAACCTGCGACGACGCTTCGTCGAGTACCAACCCGGCGACCGTGTTTGGGTTTGGACCCCACTACATCGACGAGGACTCAGTGAGAAACCATTGCGACGCTATTTTGGACCCTACAAGGTCATCCGGCGTGGTGGAGAACTGGACTATGAGGTCGTGCCAGACGGTATTTCGCATTCACAGCGGCGCCGCTCACGACCTGAAGTAGTTCATGTTGTGCGTCTTAAACCGTTTCACCAGCGCTAATTAACTTTGGGAACGTCGCACAACTGAACTTTCAATTTTTTGGGGGCTGTGTCACCTTGGAATTTGTTATTACTTTGTTTAACAAGTGTCATTTTCTGTTCTACTCTCCTGTAATGTTTGCAGCATGGGGACGATGCCTTTTGAGAGGGGGGAATCGACACGTGAACTCGTTTATCTTTTACTGGTAAGCGCTTTCACCGTCCAGGAAATGATGTCGGTCAGCGCAGGACGCGTCTATATGTATCGGAAGTTTCTAGAATGTTAGCGATGCTTCTATCCGCTGTCTGTTGTCGCCGAACCTTGCGTAATCTGATTGCATGCATGCGTGACGCGAATGGCGTAGAACTTTGTTGTAGGCATGCGGGTCCCAGCGATTGACGCGCTGATCAGATTTTCGACGATCGCCGACCGTGTTCGCCGCTATCGTTGTGCTATAAGTTCAGACTGCTTTGTGAGCACAGGTTCGGCCAATAAAAGTTAGTTTTGTCGTTCGCAGTATTGCTACTGTGTTCTTCAACGTCACCGCCACGTGACGATATAAGCATGCGCCATCCTCGGCTGTCAGGTGTGGCCCCTGGCCAATGACACATGATAGTCAGTGGAACAGTTTTCGCGCACCGTGCCTCTCTTAGGTCAGCTTACGCATCTGCGGCAAGATGGTGTGGGAGAAGTATTCAAGTAAACCGCACAATCTCAGGACTTCAGAAAAAGTCGGACCTACTGCAATCTGCACTCAAGCAGCTTAGCTTACTCCTCTTGTACGAGAAATACAGCGACTGGACACACGTCTATTGTGATTGCTAAACTACATCAATCACTTCCGGTGGTGCTGCAGTTATACCAACGATGAGAATAACGCGACGGTTCAAGACTTCCCATATGAATATGGCAACGTCTACGCTGCAGAACTCGCGGCTCACCGCGGTGCTCTTCATGCGATAAATACAGAAAGCCCTGTAAAACGGGCAGTCTTCTATGATTGAACACCGCCGTTACAACGCGTAGTCGTTTCTTAAACATGGAACTCACGATCAGCTGACGTGCGAAATTGTGGAACTTATCCATCAATTGACATTAAAACACTATATCTATTTTCAATGGACACCAGGCCATTGCGGCATCATTGGAAATGGTGAAGCAACTAAGGTAGCTCGCACGTCAAACCAAGAAGGCCACTGCATGCCCGTTCCTCTCTCAAGGACCGACGTTGCAAGACAGCTTCGCCTTCTCGTACGCACACTCTCGTTCGCTGAGCGGAATACACCACATGCAAGGCGTACCAGACTGCACAGACTAAATCCTTCACGGCAACTCGGACTTTCGGCCGGATGGCGCCGACGCAAATTATCTATTCTGCGTTGGTTGTGCTTGGCAGTTGCCTTCACGAAAGCTTATTTTACGCTAACTGGAATAGCTAACAGTCCTGCATGGTATGCCTCCGGATGCGAGGAGAACATTGGCGACTTACTGTGCCACCGTCCTCAATTTGAAGTACTAAGACAATCTGTGTATAGCGCACTGACAAAACTAGATGATCGTCCTCTGAGTGAACAAACAATACTAAAACAGCATGCCCCCCGATCATGAACTAAGAAGGCAGTGAAAGCACTTTTGTGCTTTCTGAGAACTTCTGGTTTGTATGAGTACCTTGGCTTTGCATTACTGCCCATTGAGGTCTCTACGCACTATCTCTCTATCCCTTCTCCCTTCCCTCACCGTAGGGTAGCCAACGAGACTCTTGACTGGTTAAGATCCTTGCCTTCCTATATTCTTCTCTCTCTCTCTTGCCGATGGCCACAACAGCGCGTCCTCACACTTAACTGTGTCCTTTCGAGTGGCATAACCATAATTATGTTCGTGAGACTGCTGCCCCCTTATCGTAGAAACTTCTCACGTCAACAGCTGCTACCGCCGTTTGGGTTTTGTGAATTGACTTACGCTTACTATTAGCGCTAGTGGTGGCCTTCGGACCTGTTATATCACTACCTACACGCCTTCCTTCGACTAAAGCTCGTCTTCGCAACAGTGGGCATCGCTAGCTTTCTGATCTATGGCGACATGCTTGAATGACAGATCAATGCTCAACTTTTTATCATTTACCTATCAGGACGGATGTAGTCGCATATGATATGCGTCTCACCTGGTTCTGAACAATCTTCATTTAGCGGAATAGGGCCACTACTTATGCGTTCGAGGTTCTGATGACATCGTGGTGATTGCGTCGCCGTCATTCCACCTTTGTCATCCAACTCTCGTGATGACGTCGTTTACGCTGTTCTTTGATCACTATGATCACGGCAAGTAACGTCATCCCATCTTCGTCATCCCATCTTCATCATACCGCCTTTGCGGTTCCATCGACATCAATATTTCTTCGCCGTTGTCTTGTAAGATATCGTTATTCATTGGTAAATATGCCGTCCTTGTCATGCCATGATCGTCAGGCGATCGCTATTAAGCCTCCTATGTCAGACCATCGTCGTAATGCCGTCGTAGCCATGCCATAATTATCACTGCAGATTCGTCATATGACTCTCGTCATTACATCGTCGTCATACAGGTTTCAGGATTCAGTAATCGTCATATAATTGTCATCATACACTCCTGATCATTCCATTGTCCTCATGCCGTTTCATGCCATTGTCTTCATGCATTCGTAGTCATAACGTCGCGGAATGCTGTCGCAGCCATCCCATTATCATCATATAACTGTGACATTCGACACTCGTCAAGGCGTCGACCTCATAGCGTTGTCTTCAAACCATCGTCGTCGTTCTGTCGTTTTCCAATCATCGTCACTTCAGCATCGTCATCCCGTCTTCGTCATGCCACTTTCGTCGGTCCATCAACGTCATTCCTTCTTCATCATTCTATCGCAAACATGATGTCGTCATTCAATCGTCATTATGCTGCTGTTTTCACGCCACCGTCGTCTTTCCGTCGGCTTCACACAGATGCTATTATGCAACCCATGTCATTCCGTCATCGTCAGTCCTGCTTTTTCTTCCGGTTGTCGTCATACCATCGTGACTGCACCACCGTGGTCTTACCACTCCTCCGACGGATAGTGCTCATGCCTTCTTCTTTACGTTGTACTCGTTATACCATCATAATAATCCAAGAATTAACATCTCACTCTCGTCATGCTGTCGTTGTTATACGCCTTTGTCTTCCGATCATTGTCATTCCTTTTTTTCATTCCATCTTCACTGCGTCGGCAGGATGCAGTCGTCGTCAAGCGTCCACGTCTACGGGTGACCTTGGCAAGCGAGTGCCATAGCAAAGTGGGACAATATCAGAGTCTGTGGGATATAGCGAAAGCAACGAAAGTCTTCGGGGTTACCACAAGTGTTGAAGGAACGACCATTCAAGGACATGGCCTGTCACAACATTTCTCGATTGCTATTCGCATTATTGTCGACAGTCATAGCGACATTAATTCTGCCGTATCTTTTGTGGTGTGTCGTCGACACTAGGTATTTTAGCCTCAACCGTTTGTCTGCACATTCTATCGAGGACAGTCGAACAATTAAGATGTGTAGAAATGTCTCGTCTAGACCACAGTCATCACCGACAGCGTTGCCCACCGTTACAATGCTGAATGCAAAATATTTTGTAAAGGCTACTCCTAGCCATAGCTAACAGAGTATGGTAGCATCGCGTCTGTAGAGTCCTGAGGGAGCACAAAGGGGGAGCAAGAGTCCGCGTGGTGCATTCGTTTATTATAAGCTAGTGAGCATTTCGTCGCTTTCACCACATTATTTATTTATTTATTGTGTTGCTCTCGCGGGCGGAAATCTTAGACGAAGGAAGAAGGCGCAAGCACAACCAAACGTGGTTTATTCCATGACGGCTCGTAGTGGAATGCAGCCCGGTGGCCACATGACTGGGTTAATATAACGAGCTGCCGCGATAGTCGCGCCGCCGCTATCGCCCTAGCGGCGATGATAACATAACAGCCCTCCCTTTTTATATTAGAGGGTGCACTTGTACCCTTATACAATAGTTCAAAAACGGGCTTAGTATCGCGCGGGTGGACGGCATTGTCTTGACGGGTAGAGCCTTTGCGGAGCTGATGTCTCTGATGGAGGAGCGGGAGCTGGAGGGACAGACTCCACGGGTACCGGCTCTTCTGACGTTGGCTGGTCACCAGTTTGGCTTTGAGGGAAGACTAGGAACGCCTCCGTGAAATCGGATGCCCTTGGTGTCACCATAGGGCCGGCGCTAGCCAGCAGATGGTCGAGATGTCGACGCCAGATGAACTTGCCTCGGGGTGTGGTTACCAAGACTTTGTAAGAGATTGGTCTAGTGTTCTTCAGAACGGTCCCAGGAACCCATTTCGTTCAGCCTCTGTAATTGCGAACTTGAACACCGTCATTAACACAAAAACAGTCTCTACTGTTCCTCCGTTACTGCATTGGGTGAACTGACTATGCATCCCCTTCCCTCCGCTGTAGACTTCATTGCATCCAGCCTGCTGCGCAATCTTCTACCCATCAACAGGTTAGCTGGAGCTTCTCCAGTCGTGGATGAGGCGCATTTCAGTACGCCAATAAGAAGTTGTGAAGTGTTTCTTCGACAGACTCACCGGGAGATGACTTGCGTAGAGCAGACTTCAACGTTTGCACGAAACGCTCCGCCAGACCAGATTTGTGCTAGAGTGATAAGGGGCGCTCACGACATGTCTGGCCCCGACGTTCCGCATTCAGCCCCGACGTTCCTTGTTCATTCAGGGAATGCTCGGCTTGCTGCCCATGACGGCAGCGTTTGCTGCGGGATGCCATGCGTATCAACCCTCCGCCCTGGCCACCTGCGCGCCGATATTGGGGCCGGCGGCGCATCTGTCCCTATTCGCCCTCGCCGCGTGACGATGTCTTTCACGCATCCGGCAAGCAAAACGTCATCGAGACGCATTCGTATAAAGGGAGCTTCTTGGCGATCGGCTGGCAGTGGGCATGGCGGCAACGCCAAGATGATGTGCTCAAACCCATTTCTCTTGTTCATTCAGGCGAGAAAATACTACGGAAACTCATACCGCAGTGACAACGTTTGCTTGGTGTTGTTGCCGTGCCCACGGTCAATTTACTAATTGAGTGAAATGTTTAGGTCAGCTAAAATTTGTATACGAGGACATACAGGAAATAAAAATTGGCAAGACTGAAACTATGGCAAAGTTAGAAGCCATTGAAAAAAAGCTAGGAAAAATCACAAGGCTTGAAAAGCAGGTTTTCGACTGTCTTAAAAGGACAAGTGATATTGAAGATGACCTTGCCTTCACGCGTAAAAGAAACCAATGAACTAGAAACTAGAAGTCGGCGATCGAATATTATTATTTATGGCGTAAAAGAGGAACAAGGTGAAACCCCAGATATTCTGCACGAAACAGTTTCGAAGGAAGTTTTCGGCCTGACATAAGGTGGAATTCAATGACACCAGCAAATGTCACGCTTGACACCATATCAGATATCCAGTTAGCATATAACCTGGCACAAGTTCTCGCTTTCCCAACCAGGGTAGTCGGTAAGTCAAGTTCACTCTTAGATGTTGTGTGTATTAGCGACCGTTTCCTTGAGAATACTGTTCACGTTGAACCACTTGAAGGATTATCTGACCATAAAATAATATTTTGTTCTTTACAATTCCGAAATACTGTATGAACGCTTGGTCCTATAAAGCGAGTGCTCTCGCTCAAAGATGCAGACGATGCAGCTATCCTGACCTACCTTGCATACAAATATCAAAATATTTTGACCTTACTTCCGACCAGCAGTCGTCTATTGAATTGTTTCGACCGAGTTTAAAGCCATTATGACGCACTGTAAGAACGCCTGTGCTCCACGAGTTCAAAGAAAAATTAGAAAACGCAGTCCTTGGATACGTCGCGATATGGTCCACTTCAAGCGCAAAGTAAAGACTTAGGAAAAGAAGAAAACTGCATATGTGTAAAAAGCTAACTCGGAAATAACAATGCTAACGACGTCATTGAAAAGTAATATAGGTCGTAGCAAAAACAACTTCCTCAAAAATTCATTACACAGCTTTATCAGGAACTCGCCTCAAAACTTCTGGCGCTACCTAAGCGTGAAACGCTCTAACGTACCCTCCAAGAATGCTCCGGAAAGTAAACAAAAAGCTAACGTGTTTAACAAGTACTTTCAATCCATTTTCACTGTCGATAATGGTTCCTTGAACCATTTCGTCCCTAGCCACTGCAAAGAAAGCGTTTTGGGCACCCCAAAAATATGACAAGCTGGCATATTATCTCTCTCATTGAATTTAGATGAAAAGAAAAGCAATGGTCAAGATCAAATTCCGAACAGTTTCTAGAAAACGTATGCGGAACCAGTGAGCAAGTTTCTTCATATAATTTTCTTAATGTCACTCCGTGAGAGCCGCTTTCCTGCAGAGTCATCGTCATCATCAGCCTGGCTACGCCCACTGCAGGGCAAAGGCTTCTCTCATAATTCTCCTACAACCCCGGTCATGTACTAATTGTGGCCATGTCGTCCCTGCAAACTTCTTAATCTCATCCGCCAACCTAACTTTCTGCCGCCACCGATTACGCTTCCCTTCCCTTGGAATCCAGTCCTCAACCCTTAATGACATTCGGTTATCTTCCCTCCTCATTACATGTCCTGCCCATGCCCATTTCTTTTTCTTTATGTCAGCTAAGATGTCATTTACTCGCGTTCGTTCCCTCACCCAATCTGCTCTTTTCTTATCCCTTAACGTTACACCCACCATTCTTCTTTCCATAGCTCGTTGCGTCATCCTCAATTTAAGTAGAACCCTTTTCGTAAGCCTCCAGGTTTCTGCCCCGTAGGTGAGTACTGGTAAGACACAGCTATTATACACTTTTCTCTTGATGGATAATGGCAACCTGCTGTTCAGGATCTGAGAATGCCTGCCAAACGCTCCCCAGCCCATTCCTATTCTTCCAGTTATTTCCGTCTCATGATCCGGATCCGCCGTCACTACCTGCCGTAAGTAGATGTATTCCCTTACCACTTCCAGTGCCTCGCCACCTATGTAAATTGCTGTTATCTTCTGAGACTGTTAAACATTAGTTTAGTTTTCTGCATATCAATTTTTAGTCCCACTCTTCTGCTTTGCCTCTCCAGGTCAGTGAGCATGCATTGCAATTGGTCCCCTGAGTTACTAAGCAATGCAATATCATCAGCGAATCACAACTTACTAAGGTATTCTCCATTAACTTTTATCCCCAATTCTTCCCAATCCAGGTCTCTGAATACATCCTGTAAACACGCTCTGAATATCATTGGAGAGATCGTATCTCCCTGCCTGACGCCTTTCTTTATTGGGATTTTGTTGCTTTCTTTATGGAGGACTACGGTGGCTGTGGAGCCGCTTTAGATATCTTTCAGTGTATTTACATACGGCTCGTCTACACCCCGAATCCGTAATGCCTCCAAGACCGCTGAGGTTTTGACTTAATCAAAGGCTTTCTCGTAATCAATGAAAGCTATATATAAGGGTTTGGTTATATTCCGCACATTTCTCTATCACCTGATTGAAAGTGTGAATATGGTCTATTGTTGAGTAGCCTTTACGCCTGATGCTTTGCTTGACAGAAGTCTAAGGTGTTTCTGATTCTATTTGCGATTACTTTAGTAAATACTTTGCAGGCAACTGACAGTAAGCTGATCGGTCTATAATTTTTCGAGTCTTTGGCGTCCCTTTCTTATGGATTAGGATTATGTTAGCGTTATTCCAAGATTCCGGTACGCTTTGAGGGCATGAGGCACTGCGTATACAGGGTGGCCAGTTTCTCTAGAACAATCTGCCCACCATCCTTCAGCAAATCTGCTGTTACCTGATCCTCCCCAGCTGCCTTCCCCCTTTGCATGGCTCCCAAGGCTTTCTTTACTTCTTCCGGCGTCACCTGTGGGATTTCGATTTCCTGTAGACTATTCTCTCTTTCATTATCGTCGTGGGTGCCACTGGTACTGTGTCAATCTCTATAGAACACCTCAGCCACTTGAACTATCTCATCCATATTAGTAATGATATTGCCGGCTTTGTCTCTTAACGCATACATCTGATTCTTGCCAATTCCTAGTTTCTTGTTCACTGCTTTTAGGCTTCCTCCGTTCCTGAGACCATGTTCAATTCTATCCAATTATACTTTCTTATGTCACCTGTCTTACGCTTGCTGATTAACTTCGAAAGTTCTGCTAGTTCTATTCTAGCTGTAGGGTTAGAGGCTTTCATGCATTGGCGTTTCTTGATCAGATCTTTCGTCTGCTGCCATAGCTTACTGGTATCCTGTCTAACGGAGTTACCACCGACTTCTATTGCACACTGCTTAATGATGCCCACAAGATGGTCGTTCATTGCTTCAACACTAATGTCCTCTTCCTGAGTTAAAGCCGAATACCTGTTCTGTAGCTTGATCAGGAATTCCTCTATTTTCCCTCTTACCGCTAATTCATTGATCGGCTTCTTATGTATCAGTTTCTTCCGTTCCCTCCTCAGGTCTAGGCTAATGCGAGTTCTTACCATCCTATGGTCACTGCAGCGAACCTTGCTAAGCACGTCCACATCTTGTATGATGCCAGGGTTAGCGGAGAGTATGAAGTATATTTCATATCTAGTCTCGCCGTTCGGGCTCCTCCACCTTCATTTTCGGCTATCCCGCTTGCGGAAGAAGGTATTCATTATCCACATATTATTCTGTTCCGCAAGCTCTAGTTTTAACTGTCTCCTGCTATTCCTAGTGCCTATGCCATATTCCCCCACTGACTTGTCTCCAGCCTGCTTCTTGCCTACGTTGGCATTGAATTCGCCCATCAGTATAGTGTATTTTGTTTTCACTCTACCCATCGCCGATTCCACGTCTTCATAGAAGCTTTCGACTTCCTGGCCATCATGACTGGATGTAAGGGCGTAGAGCTGTACAAACTTCATTTTGTACCTCCTGTTAAGTTTCACAACAAGACCTGCCACCCTCTCGTTAATGCTATAGAATTCCTGTATGTTACCAGCTATATTCTTAATAATCAGGAATCCGACTCCTAGTTTTTTCAGGAATTCGACTCCTATTTTCAAGAATTTAGGAATTCGAATCAGGAATTCGACTCGTAGAGTGGAAGGGTGCAAAAATAATTCCCATACCAAAATCAGGTGACTCATTTTGCCTCTCTAACCACCGGCCAATTTCTTTAACATGCACATGCTGCAAAATAATATAGCACATAATCTTGAAACACTTAACCGAATTCACGGATTCACACAATGTAATCCATTCAAACCAGCACGGTTTTCGAAACGGTTTATCAACAGTCACCTAACTCGTAGAAACCCTTCACGACTTAACTCCAAACATTAATGAGCAACTACAGGTAGACATAATTTTGATGGATTTCTCTAAAGCGTTTGATCGTGTTCCCCATGGTAAATTGCTTCACAAACTTAACCGCCTGCTTGGTAACGGCCTTGTTGTTCGTTGGATCAATGACTTTCTGTCAGACCGCTCGCAATACGTTGAATACAATGATCACCTTTCCTATGATGTCCCTGTTTTGTCCGGCGTTCCCGTGGCTCTGTTCTGGCCCCACCCCTATTCTTATTTTACATAGATGATAGAACAAACCAAGTCGACGTCACCATTCGCCTCTTTGCAGACGACTGCATTCTTTATCATACTGTGTGTAACCACGAAGATTAAGCAAAACTGAGCACTTCCCTAAATAAGGTAGGGCAGTGCTGTGCATGGTGGATGGGAAAACTTTATTTTCGTCAGAACGCATGTGCGGACGATTCCGTGCTAGATGGCCATCAGCTCATGGCTGACGGCGACCTGGGTGGCCCACTCCACGGCCCTGGTCTGGACGACCGGGTCTGACCTGGCCAACACGGCCTCCCACTGCTCGAGAGAAGGATCACGCATAATATCCGCCGGTGGCGGCGCTATGCTACAGCTCCATAATATGTGGTCATAGGTGGCCAGTTCCTGGCACCATTTGCATTCCGGCTGAACGTCCGGGTAGATTTTGTTTAACACGTATGGGTTATAAAAAGATCTGGTCTGCAATCTTCGCCAGACGCTTTCCTGCGCCTTCACCAATTGCTTGTCCGGTGGAGGGTAAATTCTCCGCTCAAGTTTGTAATGGGAGGTAATGTCGTGAAAGGACACCAGCCCATCTCTCGTGGACCTCCCCGGAACGTCCGGCTCACCTGCTCGGCTGACGAAACCTAGAGCATTCATGTGAGCCGCCTCGTTCCCAGCGCTCCCAGAGTGTGCCGGTACCCAGACAATTTCCACCTCCGTAGTCCCTCGCCCCATGGTCCGATTTAGTAATCCTGCCGCTGTGACCGAGATTCTGCCTCTCGCCAAATTTCGGATGGCTGTTTTAGAGTCGCTGAAAATCAGGTCAGCTTCAGTATTACCTATAGCTAGCGCTATCGCCGCCTCCTCTGCAGTTTCTGAAGAGCGGGTTTTGACTGATCCAGAGGTGACTAAGCGTCCCCGCCCGTCCACCACCGCAACTGCAAATGCGTCCTTGTTCTTATACTCGGCGACATCTACGTAGACTGCCCCGTTGTAGTTGCCGTACTTAGCATGTAAAGCTCTGGCTCTTGCTTTCCTACGTTTCTCGTGATGTATCGGATGCATATTTTTAGGCAAAGGTTTTATGTACAAGCCCTTGTGCATTTCTCGCTTCACCTGAATTTTCATGTCCCCGGCTGGAGGATCAACTCCAATGCCGATCCTCTCCAATATATCCCTCCCTACTCTCGTTTTGGAAAGTCTACTGAGTTGCATCGCCAAGTGTGCCTCCCGCAGTTCTTCCAAGGTGTTGTGCACCCCTAATCCCAGCAGCCTTTCGGTAGAAGTATTGTTAGGCAACCCAAGGGCCGCCTTATACGCCTGTCTAATCATAGCCTCCACCTTGCCTTTCTCCGTCGCGTCCATCTTCATATAAGGCATCGCATACACTATTCTACTGAGCACAAATGCCTGTACCAGCTTACACAAGTCCTTTTCCTTGACGTCTTGCTTACGATTGGCGATTCTTCTGATAAGTCTCACGGTAGCATTGACCGAATTTTTTAGCCTTTCCAAGGCCTCCCTATTCTTCCTGTTAGTCTGCATATACAGACCCAGGATCCTGATCGTTTGGACCTCAGCGACCGGTGCACCCCCAACTTTCACCTTCAGCGGTGGTGGCGGCACATAGTGCCTCGCATGTATCCCTCTTGGTTTATCCCTAAGCACAAAAAGCTCGGACTTGGGCTGAGAGCACGAGAGTCCTGCCTCCCCCGCTAGCTCCTCCACAATATCCACTGCCTGTTGTAAAGTTTCCTCCAATTGTGCGTCGCTTCCCCTTGTTACCCATAGAGTAATGTCATCCGCATAAAATGTATGTTTAAGTCCCGATATCCTTGCCAGCCTGGGCGGTATCTTGATAAAGGCGAGATTAAACAAGAACGGCGATAAAACAGACCCTTGTGGTGTCCCCCTGGCCCCCAACGGGAAAGGATCCGATTTAAATTCTCCGACTACAATCTCCGCAGTCCTATCCTCCGGAAACGATCTGATGTATCGGAAGGTTCTACCCCCCGATCCTATGTCCGATAGGTTCCTTAATATTGCTTCATGGGTGACAGTCAAAGCCCTTTGTGAGGTCGAGCCCCAAGATAGCCTTGGTTCCCGTGCCGTACCCAGGATCAACCACGTCCTTTTTGAGCTGTATCATGACGTCCTGCGTTGATAAATTAGCCCTGAAGCCAATCATCGTTTTAGGTATGAACTCCTTGTCCTCCACATAACCCTGAAGCCTGTTGAAGATCACATGCTCCATCAATTTCGCCAAGCAGGACGTCAGCGAGATGGGTCGAAGATTCTCAACACAGATCTTGTTCCCTGGTTTAGGAATAAATGTAATTCTAGCATGCTTCCACTCTGCCGGGATCTCCCCGGCCGCCCAATATTTGTTCATCAAGTCCGTGAGCGCCCCCACTGACTTGAAATCCAGGTTCCTCAGCATTTTATTAGTAACCCCTTCCGGACCCGCTTCCGACGTAGTACGAAGCTGCCCCATTGCAAACTCCACCTCCGCCACCGTAAAGTCCGCATCTAATTCGAGGTTTTCCTCTCCCGAGTAATCCGGCAAGCAACCGCCCGACTCGCCGTTTATGTAACGACTTCGGAGTTCTTGAATGAACTCCTCCCCAGTCGTGCCCTGATACTGATGAACTAACTTAGCCATTTGACCCTTCCGCGCCGATTTGGTTGCCGCCGGATCTAAAAGGTGCCTCAACAACTGCCATGTTTTTTTGCATCCGAATTGCCCATTCATCCTGTCACAAATCTGCCCCCATTGTTTGCACTGCAAGTCCAACGTGTAGGTTTCGATTGCTCGTTCTAGCTTGGCCACCTTCCTACGGAGGACCCCATTATGCTTTTGTTTCTTGCACCTCCGAAGGAGACTCGCATGCGCTTTCCACATGTGTAACAGTCTAGAGTCCGCCGTAAAACCCTCCTCCACCGTCGGAACCTCTTCTGTGGTACCTTTCACGTCCTGCTTGAGCGCCTCAACCCAGGCTCCCAAGTCCTCGATTTCCCCGCTCACTGTGTCTTTCCTGATTTTCCGAAATCTGTCCCAATCCGTCACTCTAGTTCCTTTTACCCTGTCTTTGTGCTTAGCAGCACTAAATACCGTGGAAAGAATATAGTGATCACTGCCCAGTGGCTGTCCCGTGTTTACCCACTTTGCATCCCTAATACCTTTACCAATGTGAGGTCCGGAGAGGTGTCTATGCTAACGCTGTTGCCTATCCTCGTATGATCTAGCGGGTTGTTCAAGATTGTCCATTGTGGGTCCTGAGCTACCCGCCAAAACCTATTTCCCTTTGGGGTGGCTCGGATGTAGCCCCACTCCGGATGAGGCGCGTTGAAATCTCCAACCACGATGTGTTGAGCCCTAGCCGCTAGCCGTTGCGTCTTTATCAAGAGGTCTGGCAAGCCCACCCCTTTATCTTTCGGAGAACAATATACATTAAGAACAAAGAGACTCTTATCGCCCTTTCTTTTGGGCAGAACCTCTAGCAGGACGTAGTCCTCTCTGCTGCTATCTATGGTATGCTGAATCGCCGTGGCGTTGCGATGGACTATCACGGCCGTGAAGACGCTCGATACACCCCCCCGATCAATCTCTGGTGGTGTAAATGCCTTAAATCCCGGCAATTTCATCCAGCCACTAGCCTCTTGGAAAGCTATAATGTTAGGCTTAATGTCCAGATTTTGTATCTGCAATTGCAGGTTCCCCCGCTTGCGACGGAAGCCCCTGCAGTTCCACTGCCAAACCTCAATTTGCTGGCGAGGGGCCATGATTAGGCACTAGGTTCACTAACATCGGCGCTTGGCCGACTACGGGAGGCAATCTAGCCTGTAGCGTAGCATTGAGCTGTTGAAACATGCCCATAACCTGTGTTTGGAAAGCCCGCATGTCATTGGTGACGGCGTCAAGACGCTCCTCAATCTTGTCTAGTCTGGCTTCGATCCTGTCGACCCGAGCTTCCAACCTATCCTGTCTTTCCTCCAGTTTTCCTATTCTGTCCGCAAGGGCAGACATTTCCCCCCTCAGACTAGTGACATTAACGACTGGCTGCGGCATGTCCGCCGTTGAAGTTTCTGCCACTCTTTTTGCATTAGCTCCCTTATCCGCCGATGGCGGCCTCTTAAGCTTCCCCCGATTCTCCACCTCCAAAGCTGTGCTCTCGCTCTCGCGAGAAGCAGTCGCCTGTGCCGCTTTAAGTGGGGCCTAGACAACCGGCGTCTGTACCCTTTGTCCTTTGTCGCTTTTAAGCGCGCGTTCTATCTCTGCCATCCTGACTTCCATCTTTTTAATCGTCTCAGCCTGCTGCTGCACCTGCCTTTGTAGCTCCTTCTCTCGAGCAGTCTCACTCTGGGAGGCCACGTAGGGCCAGCTTACCTTTTTTCTCGTGGCACTGGGACTTCTTCCATGACTGGAACCGTGTTCTCCTTTGCCACGATCGGGTCCGGGAAGTGGTGGGAAGGAAGTGGACCGGTCCCTGCTCTTGTTATCGTCTCTCGCACCGCTGGATGACCGCTTCCTGGGCCTCGAGCGCCGCTCCTCCTTGTCAGTTTGGCTCTTGTCCTCACTGCCCTGCTGTAGGCCCGTCGGCTGCTTACGGGCTAGACGAATCTTCCAGTTCCGGCTCCCCGTGTTGTGCGCCCCATGGCACACGATGCACTCCGGGGTGCAGGTTAGCGGCTCTCCTTCCGGTGGCGCAGGATGGTCCTGTCCGCAACGGCGACGCAGATTAGTCTTCGGACGATAACAAACGTCCGCCCGATGTCCCACTCGTCTGCAGTTATAGCAGGTCTCGACTAACTCTCTGTACGGAACCACAGCGTACAAACAGTTCCAGTAAATAACTTGCCAGGTAACATGCTTCCCCCCGAACGTTATCTGAATCGCCTTCGACTTTCCCAAAGGTCTGGCATCCAAAATGTCTATGCCGTCATTCCTCTTCAAGAGTCCCACCCGAACTTCTGCCAGTGGGCATCCGTTGTACGTGTTGTAAATGACTCCGCGCACAGAGTTCTCCGGCGCCGCCACGTACGCCGAAATCTGAAGGTCATGACCGCTCACCTTGAGTGTCTTTACATTCGCATATGCCCCACAGCGATGCATACACGGCGTGCTCACCGTCATCGTGTTGGTTGTCTCGTTGACTCGCACCAAGTCTTCCTCCGCCGCAGTCGCATTTGTCAGCTCCGCTGCCGCTCTCAAGGCATATCCGAGTTCCCTCGACGTCACCATACTCAAGTCCCAATTCTTGGGTCGGCACACAACCCTGAAGTCCTTGGCTGGCATCTTCAGAAACGGTCCCCGTTTCTTCCACACCGGCGCTTTCCCGCCCTTGACTTGTTCTGCTCCGTGCGTCTGGCGCCCGTCGCAGCCCGCCTGCTTCCCGCAAGGCCTACTCTCGGGATGGTTCCCGTATACAGATTTCTGGAATCGATCTTGAGCCCGCAAAACCCAGGCCCATTCTCCCGCCTCGACCTCTTCGGGCGTTATAGTCTCTCCCTCAACGGAGTACTCCATTGTCTTCAGCCTCACAGAGGCCCACAACCACAAATCGCCACCCCGGAGCCCGGTGCCGTCGGCGGCGGCTCGGCCTAATGATGAGGCTTAACTTTGCCGCGCCGCGGTTGAGCACGAAAAGCGTGGAAAAACCCCTGAAAAGGGGGCAAACTTGCCGACATTAGGTATCCGCAGGGACAGGGCAACTTCCTGTAGACAATCCCACCACAAGCAAGTCCACAGCACAGGGAGTTCCACCGAAAAACGGTCTCAACGCGGGAGCGCATGCGGAGCACGTCCGCGATCTTCGACTTCGTCTTCTCCCCCCGCAGTGGTGTGCAGGCTGGCAAATGGGGTAAACTGCGACAAAACTGTCTGAACAACAAACTGAACAACTCGTGAATTCTCGGGAGTGGATACCGATCAGTTTTAAGACAAGGGTTTAGGGTGGTCTTGTAATCGCCGCATAGTGTTGTGCACCGTCCTTCTTTACTACTGGCACAACCGGCGTAGCGTAGTCACTTGCCACAACTGGTGAAATGACTCCCATGTCTTCCAACTTTTTAAGCTCAGCCTCTACTGCTAGTTGCAATGCAAAGGGCACACTTGCCTTCATAAATTTGGCACGCTACCTTCTTTCAGGGACAATTTCGCTGTGTCTTCTGTATTTGTCCCCAGTTAGTCCTGAAACAAACTCTGGTACCTGTCTAGAAGTGCGCGCTGTCTCGAACAGGCAGAATCGTCCCACGTGCGAATAGCGTTGAGCTTGAAAATGCGGCTCCATTCGAGTCGGATGGCTTGCAACTATTGTGGACCTAGCAGAGGTCCACAATTTCTCTCGTGATGTAAAAAGGCAGCTGGGCCCTCTGCTCTGCGTACTGCAGAGCAACGTGAGCAACTCCGACAGGCTGGATGATGGCTCCATCGAACGTCCGCAGCTTCAGCGTCGTTGGCATGACCTTGATTGAGGGAAACATTTGACGAAACTGATCCAAATAAATTACGGACACAGTAGCCCCTGTATCCAGCTCCATTTCCAAGGGTACGTCTTCTACGCGCCTAGAAATTTTTATCGGCTCCAGACCAGGCAAAACAATTCCCTTCACGCTAACAGAAGCTTGTACGGGACTCAACACCATCACTTTTCGACGCGCTCCATTCGGCGTTCTCTGCTTGTTAGCTTGGTACACTCTTTGAATGTGTCCTTTCATATCACATTTGAAACAGATGGCCGCAACGTGCGGACAAAGTCTGCTTGCATGCTTGACGGACCCGCAGCGGTAGCAATTTCCCTGCGTCATATGAGTTTCCTTAACCGCTCCACCTTTGTGAACGCCAGATACCCTTGGTTCTGAAGCTTGCGCTCCTCCCACGCTCGGTTTCGCCGCTTCCATGGCTAGCGCTTGTTCTACGGCTTTCTGGAAGGTTAGCTTGTTACTTACAACGACAGAAAGCTGAGCTAGTTGGTAAGAATTCATAATGCAAAAAAGAGGTAAGGTGTGCAGACAGGACACAACAGTAGAGAAGTGGACAACACGAACACCGTGTTCGTGTTGTCCACTTCTCTACTCTTGTGTCCTGTCTGCACGCCTCACCTCTTTTTTGCATTATGAATCCTTAGCAACTAGCTCAGCTTTCTGTCGTTCTAAGCTTCATTTCTAGTACTCTGAGCTCTTTTCCATGCTCCCCTACTTATCTGCACAATCCTGCTTCGTTAGCTTCCTTAATTGCAACGGCGTTCGTGTTGTCCACTTCTCTACTCCTGTGTCCTGTCTGCACGACTCACCTCTTTTTTGCATTCATATTAGCTTGTTACCCTACGTGAATGACACGCGCTGTATATCTTCTCGGCACAGACCGTAGACAAAATGGTCCCGCAATGACTGATCGAAGACGGATTCAAATTCGCATGTCTGTGCCAATTTTCGCAACTGCGCAACATATTCTTAATTTGATTCAGTCTCAAGTTGCGCTCTTCTGTGACATTTTGCGCGTTCGCTAATTACCGACGGCTTCGGTCACAAATGGTCACCAAGAAGTCTCTTTAAAACTCGAAACCTTTAGCTGACAGCAATTCTGGCGCGGTCAACGTCGTGAGAACACTGTACGTCAGTGGGCCTATGAGACCCAAAAAGCGTGTACCTTGTCATCCTCGGGGATACCGTTGACCTTAAGAAACGACGGGAAGCGTTCCTCGTACGACGGCCACTCGCTTTCGGACTCGTCAAAGGGCTCGATGTGTCCCAGTCGACCCGCGATTTGCGCCACTGCACGCACCGCTGCCGGACCTTCCGTTGCCATGTCAGCTTGCCGCAGATTAAGTCAGGATCCCATCTTCGTCGCCAATGTGGTGTTTTCACGGAGGGAAACCGTAGACGAAGGAAGAAGGCGTAAGCAAAACCAAACATGGTTTATTCCATGACGGCTCGTAGTAGAATGCCACCCGGTGGCCACATGACTGGGTTAATATGACAAACTGTCGCGATTGTCGCGCCGCCGCTATTGCTCTCACAGCGATGATAACACAACATTTATTTATTTATTTACCTAATTATTTTCTAAAGGTGTTTATTTGGCATAGCTCTGAGCAGCGCAACGTCGACGGGAAGGCACGAGAGCCGTTGTTGAGCAGGAGCGCTCGACCCACTAGCGTTTAGAGCCAGTAGCTCTGAACCCACTAGCGTCTCTCTTCGCTACAATCACCCCCCGGGAGCGAGAAGGGAGCCGTCCGGCGACCTTACAGCTCGTCACGATGAGCGGGTCGTAGTAATGCTGTAAACGGTCGACATGGACATTGTCTCGTCCACAGCGGCGCATGTCTGAAGGTGGCTCAACTGGTTCTATGACATAGTTCACAGGAGACGCGCGTTCGAGAACACGATAAGGGCCTTCATACTTAGGGACCAGTTTTGATGAGAGGCCAGGGGCAGTTAAAGGGACTGAGAGCCACACGAGCGCTCCCGGATCGAAAGTGACCGTGGCAGTGGCGTCACCGCGAGTGCTCCTCTGGCGCTCTTGATCATCGGAAGTGAAGGCCCGTGCGAGGTCGCGGCACTCTTCTGCATGTCTGACCGTGGCAGAAATAGGCACGCACTCGGATGCATCCGGCCGGTACGGAAGAATGGTGTCGGTGGTGTGCGAAGGGTGTCGACCATACAGCAAGAAATAGGGTGAAAATCCAGTGGTGCTCTGCGTAGCGGTATGATACGCGTAGGTGTCGAATGCCAGAATGGCGTCCCAGTTCGTGGGGTCGGAGGCAACGTACATTGAAAGCATGTCGCCGAGCGCACGGTTGAAGCGTTCTGTGATGCCATTCGTTTGAGCGTGGTACGCAGTAGTCGTACGATGAACAACATGGCACTCTTTGAGAATCGCTTCAACTACTTCCGACAGGAAGACACGTCCCCGATCGCTGAGCAGTTCTTGAGGTGGACCATGCCGCAGGATGAATCGGCGAAGCAGGAATGATACAACATCGCGCGCTGTAGCTGCTACGAGAGTGGCGGTTTCAGCGTACACTCTTAATCTGTTTCCATGTAAGTTCCAGTTAAAAGTGTGATCCACATATTTTTATGCGGATTCGTACTGTTAATAAGTGGAACGAGACATATACGTGGATCTTATGTGGAACGTTCGTTCTGTTTTCTTTATGTTTATTGTTCTTATCTGGAACTCTGTAAAGGGGAGGAGGCAATGTTGTGTGATCCTGTTATTGTTCCACTTAGGTTGCAGTAAAATTTCTAGACAGTGCGTTTGTCTATTTTTTGCTTGTGTCTTGTGCCACATAACTCGTGCGCTGCAGCGAAGTGTGCAGCGTATTGTGCAATAATTACATCATTGCACCACATATCAATTCGGCGCTCTTCGGGCGAAGATCCCCTTGACGCACACACACACACACACATGGCATATGAAATTACAGAAACTTATGCTGTATCTGTGAAGCTATCTTACAGCAGTTGACATTTATAAACTACTGAGGAGGATTTTTAGTGGTGTCATTTTACATAAAACAACATCCCTGTTCAACAACGCCGTAAAAAGAATAAACGACGCAAGGAAAGGATATATCTTAGCGAAAAGCAGAACTTGTAGGAACTTCTTGTCAGGTTGTCTGCGGCGCTCAAACGGCCTTTGTGTACCTGCGAGCCCAGGCAGTTATGGGCTTCGTCCAAACAGCAGAGCGGGCAACGAAAGACGCCAGACCTTCAAGAATTCAAGTTATTAATTTTAGACGCGCTGAAGTAAAATAGAGAGGCGAGCTAGTTGTTGAACATTCGACATTGAAACTTAAGCGCAAACTGAGACACGCACGAGAGGGCAACGACACCAACGCTTTGGTGTACTGCGCGTCTGAAATTAGTGACAGCAAGAAGAAGCGCGACAAGCGATAGGTGCAAATGATTTGTATGCTCATACACTGACTGTTTCAAATGTCTTGCACTGTTCTACTAGAGATCAATCTAACTGTCTTTGCTTGTATTTACTAAACAAGTGGCCATTCTTCAGCTCTCAATGCTTGTAATTTGCTTGTAATGCTTGAAATGCTTGTAATCTATATATATATATATATATACATATATATATATATATATATATGTATATATATATATATGTATATATGTGTGTGTGTGTGTGTGTGTGTGATTGCAAGTATACGTACTAACGATTAATACCTAAACACTGCGTTCTGCAACTGCCAAAGCGTAACACTTTTTCCAGAAATGAAGCCGCGATTCTATTCACACTAAGCAATCGTCGATGCTGCATACTCATAGAATTTTTGTGCACACCGGCACTTTTTGCAGGGTTGAAAGAAGAGAAACCAAGATATCTGTGAAGTAACTTATTAGTTTTATAAAAAGGGTATTGTCACGAACACCACAACTTAAAGCCATTGTGCAGGTAAAATTGGCTGCTTCTCTTTTCTTTAAAGGCACAAGAGCTTGGCAACAGGTCTCCGCCAGGCCCATGCATTTCGAAAGAGAATGGCAACTTCAATCTTGCCTGCAAGTAAAGCATCGTGGCTTTACCACCTGCATCATCACCTGAGAAGCAGTCCAGCCTCCTGTTCACTGTATATTTTATTTTAAGCTTGTCGCACCCACACGCTTTTTGGATAGTTTTTGGGACTTGTGCAGACAGTTGCTGTGAAGGGTGAACCATTTGACATTGGCTTGATGTCGTTTAAGGTACGCTCTGTCGAAAAACCTGAAGCAGTCGTGCCTAATATTCACGTGCTAAATGTTTAGTAAGTAGAAGCGACATGTCAGTTACAAAACTGTGAAGTTGTGCCTTCTTTTACGATTTTTTATCACCAGGGCAAAGCGCCGGCTGTATGTTTCAAGGCCGGCTTGTTCTTTCTTTCTTTTTCTTTAAGATATTTCACTTGCATTTTTCAAGGCTGAGTTGTTTAGGTATTTAAAAAATATCTCACTTGTTTTCCAGAATTTCTTACCATTGTATTTCGCTGTTGCCTTGTTGAACCTTTAAAATGTGTAACATGCTTCCAGCTATTTGGTGCATAATATTTTATAAACATTTACACTAGCTTTTATGGTAATGTTCTGGCTCAGTTATCCCAAACTACATAATGCAGGGTCAAGTAAGCTGCCTCAAGTGGGAGGCTTTCTCACTGATAAAGTGTTTTGACCACAATTGGCTTTGTATTATACGTACATCTGTGATTTGCCAACTGTATTGTTTCTAGTGTTCATGTTTTTGTTGTGATATTTGGCACGTCCTTCTGCCAAGTTTTTGTGTGCAATTGTTCCATTGTTAATTTTGGCTTGCACTCTCTTTTCCCTTCAATAACTCATCCACTATATTCTTAATTGGTCTTGTGATAATCCAACTGTACAAGCCCATTGTTTTATGCGTTTTTCGTATAATTTTAGAGTACTGAATCCTTTTGGAGTGGGGATGCGTAAACTCCGTAAATGGTACAGATACTTGCGCATTTGAGTTACGTCATTTCCTGTGATAAACCAGAATATTTTATAGTGTCTGTTTAATGTTCCTCTGTACGACAGCCAATGTGCAAGTTTATTTGCATGTGGTGCACTTATGTCTGGGGACATTTTTATGACCCACTTTCTAATATAGGGGCATACGTGTGAATGCCACTTAGTGCCTAGCCTCCTTTCCTTTTTGGTATTGGTTCCTTGTTGGCTAGTCATTTTCTATGAAATTTGAGACGAACATATCATAAGTGCATGCAATACTGCCACTCAATAAAGCTTACTTATTTTGAAAAGCAGTGTAATAATTTGTTTCATAGGTGTTTTAATTTAGGTAAATTGTTTCTTTTACATGCAGAATCAGCATGCTGGCGTCCGTTGCGATACAGTACGCGGATATCGTAATCCTGTAAGCGAAACGCCCAGCGGGCGAGACGGCCTGAGGGATCCTTCAATGACGACAGCCAGCATAGTGCATGGTGGTCCGTGACGACATCAAATTGGAGACCATACAAATAGGACCGGAACTTGGTAGGCGCCCAGATGATCGCCAGGCATTATTTTTCCGCGGCCGTGTAATTGGTCTCGGCTTTAGAAAGCATACGGCTTGCATATGCCACAACATATTCAGGAAACCCTTCTTTGCGCTGCGCTAGGACAGCGCCGAGGCCAAAACCGCTGGCATCTGTGTGTACCTCAATAGGTGCCGTTGGGTCGTAGTGGCGCAAAATGGGAGGAGACGTCAGCAAACGACGGAGCGTAGTGAACGCCTCGTCGCACTCGGACGACCATGAATGGAGAGGTCCGTTGCTGCCAAGGATCTTCGTCAGGGGCGATATGACGGCGGCGAAATTGCGAATGAAGTGCCTGAAGTAGGAACACAAACCTACAAAACCGCAGTTCTTTGACGGACGTCGGTTTAGGAAATTCAGCTACGGCACGAAGTTTCGCTGGATCGGGGAGGATTCCATCCTTCGAGACGACGTAACCTAGTATTGTGAGCTGCCGCGCTGCAAATCGGCACTTCTTTAGGTTCAGTTGGAGGCCAGCATTTGCTAAGCACGTCAAAACACGCCGTAGGCGTTGAAGGTGCATGGTGAAGTCAGAGGCAAAAACAACAACGTCGTCGAGATAACACAAGCACGTGTGACACATCAAACCGCGGAGAACTGTGTCCATTATACGTTCAAAGGTTGCTGGCGCATTACAAAGTCCAAACGGCATGACGTTAAATTCGTATAAGCCGTCGGGTGTGACAAAGGCTTTCTTCGGCCTATCGACGTCAGCCATTGGTACTTGCCAATTGCCGGAGCGTAAATCTAGAGGGGAAAAGAATTCTCCTTCTTGTAGGCTATCGATGGCGTCATCTATTCGCGGCAGCGGGTATACATTTTTTCGAGTGATCTTGTTCAGGCGCCGATAGTCTACACAGAACCATACCGAGCCGTCTTTTTTCGTAACAAGGACGACAGGGAATACCCATGGACTGTTCGAGCCTCGGATCACTTCGCGGTGAAGCATATCGTCCACTTGCTCATTAATCACGCGACGTTCTGTGGCAGAGACGCGATATGGTCGTTGCCGCAATGGTGGTTGGGAGCCAGTTTCAATATGGTGCGTAACAGCAGGCGCCCGGCCTAGGAAAGGTTGCCCGACATCAAAAGAATAACGAAATTCTTCTAAGATGCGCAGAAGCTGCGAACGCTGAGGTGGGGTGAGGCCATCGGCAATAGATGAATCGAAGAAACCTGTGAGCAAAGGGTCCGACGTAGAGAGAGAACCGAGCGGGTTGTAACTGGCGCAGGACGTGTCTTCGGGAACATCCGTAATTTGTACGGCGTCGATCACTTCCACGTGGCCAAGACATTCGCCTTGAAGCAGCATCACAGGGTATGAGAAGGGGCGGGGCTACAGACAAAAATAGCTGTGGAGCGCTGTTTGACGTTCACAGTTGCAAAAGGCAGCTGCAGAGCTTTTCGAGCATAAAAGCGGCCTGACGGAGAAAGTAGCGCGATGGCGTCAGAGAGGCTGCTGCAATGCATTGATGCAATCACTGACGAGTTGGGAGGAACGTTGGTGTCGTGCCTGACGAGTAGTTTGTTCGCAAAAGAAGCATTATCGGCAAGCTTCATATCCGAGATCGGCGACAGTTCTAGCTCGGCCCATGCGCAATGAATGATGGCATCGTGGCGGGCGAGAAAGTCCCACCCCAGGATAACTTCGTCGGAGCACGAGGAAATCACAATAAATTCGACGGCGTATACAACGTCCTCGATGAGAACACGAGTGGTGCACGCCGCAATCGGGTGAATACGCTGTGCGCCTGCTGTGCGGAGGGTGAATCCAGCAATGGGCGTCGTAACCTTTCGAAGGAAGCGACAAAGCTTTGCGTCCATAACTGATACAGCGGCTCCCGTATCCACGAGGGCATATGGGCGCACACCGTCAACTAACACGTCTATCACATTGGTGATACGTTGAGGACTTCTGCGTTTCGACGGCGTTGCAGCCCTTGCCTCATGAACTGCGACGATTAGTTTTTCTCATTCCGACCTTCGGGACGAGGCCGCATCGGTGATGGGGAGCGTCGACGTGGAGAAGTTGAGCGGCGGATGTTGGCGGACCGGCGGCATGGTGGTGACGCAGCCCGAGGTTCGTCGTCGTAATAAGGGCGCGGGGAACCCACCATAGACCTTGGCACATATGGTGTAGCGCTAGGCGACTGCACGCGACTACAGTGGCGTGCGACGTGGCCTGCATAGCCCGCTGTACGCCACCGAGTTGTTGCGGCAGGTCCCATCCATGTGGAAAGTCGCGTTGGACGTGGCGGCTGGTGAAGTGATTGTATAGCAGGCTGTTGTCGGGGCAAAGCGAGGACTTCGGCGCACGTGAGAGGTCCCCGTTGAGAGAGTAGTGTAGGCTGGGTGACGACTTCCGCGTAGCTGAGTGGCACAGCTGTCGGGATCTGTTGGGGCCTGGCCATGACTTCGGCGTAGCTGCGAGGCGCAGCCGCCGGAGCACGCTGGTGGTGCGTAGGCAAAACCTCGTGCAGTTCTTGCGCTATGACGCGGCGAAGCGGAGGCGAAAAACTTGGCGTAGGCGCGTGTACCGACTGCGGCTGTGCAAAATCCATCAACGAGAGTTGCAGCAACTTCCTCGCGGACGAACGCCTTCATTTCTGCGAGCAACGCTGGCTGGTTGGACATGGCATCGAAACCACCGAGGTGTTCGGCACGCGGTAGAGATCGACGGGTCAGTGACCGCTGCCTGCAGAGTTCTTCATAGCTCTGGCACAGTGTGACAGTCTCACCCACAGAGCGCGGACTTTTGGCCAGCAACATGTTAAAGGCGTCGTCTTCTATGCCTTTCAGGATGTTTCGGATTCGATCAGATTCCGCCATGGTTGAATTGACTTTCCTGCATAGGTCCAGGACATCTTCGATATAACTGGTGAATGTTTCGCCTGGCTGTTGAGCTCGTTCTCGCAAACGTTGCTCGGCACGCAGCTTGCGAACAGCAGGGCGAACAAATACATCGGCGAGGGAAGTCTTAAATTCCCACAATGTCTGGAACTCTGCTTCATGGTTGTTATACCAGAGGCTGGCCACTCCAGCGAGGTAGAACAGAACATGGCTCAGTTTGGCCGCTTCGTCCCCCTTGTTATGGTCGCCTACCCTGTCGTACGCCGTGAGCCATTCGTCCACGTCAGTGTCGTCCGCTCCAGTGTAGATAGGAGGGTCGCGATGACGAGGCACCCCGGGACACGCTGTGGGTGCAAGAGGAGGCGTTTGCTGGGAGGCGTCTTGGGGCATGGTAGATGGTAGGGTACGGGACCGGAGTTCCAGGATGATCTTCTGAGGGTACCCCGCACCTCCACCAATTCTAAAGGTGTTTATTTCGCAGAGCTCGGAGCAGCGCAACGCCGACGCGCAGGGCAGTCACAGCTTCCAAGCACGAGAGCCGTTGCTGAGCAGGAGCGCTCGACCCATTAGCGTTTAGAGCGAGTAGCGCTGAACCCACTAGCGTCTCTCTTTGCTACAATCTATTTATTTATTATACATACTTTCAAGGCCCTAAAAGCCCTAAGGCACTACAGAAAGGAGTGGTACACGTAGATGTAATATCCAGACAATAGTATGCAGACAACGTTAAGCGATAGCGTGGGAGACTGCTGTTTTGAATGAAGTTATGTCTATGATCTCAATCATGGAAGCTGGAAAGTGTTCCAGTCGAAACATGTGCGGGGTAAAAAATAATCATGATACTTGTTCGTTGAGGAGGATGGGACGGCAAAAGATGGTCTCAACCGCGAATATCGCCGCCCCAGATTTCGGCACGATGGCACTTGCACCATCGACACGGCTCCGTGAGCAGTTACGAAACCGTTCACTTTCGTTATCTTCCTTCCGTTGGCGGCAGCGCAATGGCTTGATGCCAGTGATGCGCTAAATCGGCACGATCATTGCATCATGCATCGCTCCTGCAACCAAACAAGCTTTCGGCGACACACGTTCACTGCTATTTTGACACTAAGATTTTAAACTGCTTGCCTTCGAAAAAGCAGCTTCAATAAAAATCGACAGCATGACAAAAGGCTAGGTGCGGTCAGGCTGACTTTACAGGCTTGCAAGGATTGACTGAGGGGCTAGTTGGTTCACTATCACAGAACGAACAGCGCTTATATTTCTTAGTGCAGTGTGTGTGTGGATCCTCCTTTGTGACCCGTCTTGAAGCCCTGTTCTTTCTTTGACTTTACAGAAGTTCTTACCCTGCGTCAATGCGCCTTCCAAGAGCGTTTAATTGAAAGATATCTTGTTCGCATAGCTCTTACAGAAGCATGTTTAATCGAAATTTCTTCGCTCGGCGAGATAATCTCGAGGATGGGCTCCAAACTCATCATTCTCTTTCGGCAGCTAAGATAAATTACTGAAAACTTAATTAACGTAGCTTAATTAACGCACACAACTTCACAACTTACTCTGCATCCAGAGGTTACAAATCTTAACACTCGAATGATAAAATGTTGTGAGCAATATTTGTATTGGTGTAATAGTTTTGTGCAGTTAAAAACAGCCGGCAATTTGATGGTGCTGTAGGCTTCTTATAAAGCAAGTGTGAAAGCTTGGACAGGTTTTCTTGGCGCCAGTCAAGTTCATAATCTTAAGCACATATGCCCAACCGTGCACTTCAGGCTTCCACAATGGGCTATTCTACATTATACAAGAAGCACCTCAGCGCTACGGTACATCACACAAGGTGTGCGAGAACATTGTACGCGCGCTCCTGATTAGATTACTGAGCGTTGCTGGCATCAGGCTCTGTTTCCTGACATCATTACGAATAAAAACGGCTGCCCGGGGTAAAGCATCGGATATATTTTCAGTAAATTGTAACATATGGATCAGTGCGGATGTGTACGTTAGAACGAAATGTACCTAAATAATAAGAAGAGGGTTTTGCTGCGTACATTTTGGCTTGCTAATGTTAAGATACAAAGAAAAAAATTCTGTGACTTCGTGACAGTGCTGAAATACGTACATTCACGTGAAATATGAGCTCCTACACAGTACACGTGATGGTTGTGGCCCCTGGACTACAGGGTTACATTGAAGCACAATATACTGGTTTGATAAATAGCAGTATTCGAAATTGTATAGCTCTTTAGTTTTTTGTATGTAGGCGCCGCTGTGCAGTCTTGGGGACCCTTTTCACCATGAGCACTATGTTTCACGCAATAATAAAAGCAACCGCACATAATTTTATTTTTGGAGGGGAGGGTGGGGGTTGAGCTTTCCTTAGAATCTAAGCACTGTTCCAAAGTTATCAGTTAGCTCAAGGCGCGCCTGCATGTGTTTGTAGCATGTGTTTGTAATATCCAGTATGTTGTCATGGATTCAATAGCGAAAGAGCGTTATCTTATCGCATTGGGTGCGTGAAGCGAATGCTGGCGTACATTCTCATCACATTTGTGGACCCGAGATTGCGTTGCAATGTACGAGCATTCCCATCTGATGAACCGTGCCTCGCCTTGATCCGTAGATCAGATTCAGAGGAAGCCCTACGTCGCGCGCAGCCATCGTTGTGCTTTGAGAGTTTTCTTTTCCAGCGCAAACTTGTCTTAAAATGAGTTACATTCGTGACTCACTCTTTTGGAAGTATTTTTCGTCACATCATCAAAACGTGACCGTATAGACGTGCTACATCATCATTGAGTGAATACTGGGAAATAGACTATAGGACTTTTGTTGCGTGTGATTTTACACATTTAACGGAACAATTGATTTTTCATAACTTATTTTTTTAATTTAGTTGGTCGTAACAGACAGCGTCTTTATATTAAAGAAAATTTAAATGCTTATTAGCCGGCTTTCACCTCATGGTAAGGAATTTCAATAAATATATCCTTATGATAATTAAAAGCCTATCCGCTTGAAAAGGTTTCATCAGAGTTTCCCGTTTACAAGCTAATACCGACTTGAAGGTAGTTCGTATCGTTGGCCCTTGACATATGTCCAACCGTCAAGCAAAGGGTTATTCCGAATGTTTCATTTCAGAAAGGTGTGTTACCCTCCTGCCCTTCGCTCTCGTTCCGAAAAACGCATAATACGAAAGCGCTGCGTGAAGAGCGCCGTTAGTCCAAACAGACGAGCTGCCGCAACTCATCTCGCCTATGTCGCTATAATTCAGGCTTAGATAAGACATGTATACTTTAAGTTGACGCATCACGAATACAAGAAGACGCGACCTGCCCAGCTAGGTTTCTTTCATTTCGTACTTCGTCCCAGCGGCTAGTAGTAGCTCGCGGAGCAGAGCGCTGAGTGTGGAAGCGGCAGAGGAGGTGATCTCTACTGTCTCGCCACCCACAGAAAATTTCGTCCCGCGCTGCTGGCCACTGCTAGAAAATTGTATATGCGACGCCCAGCCATTTGCAACACGGCAGTCTTGCTTTGCGATGGCAGAGTCTAGGTGAGACAAAGGGTGGGTATGGAGATGGACACGCTATTTTCTGCAGCAATTTAGGAATGAATGAACGAATGCATTCATTCATCGAGAAAAAGGAGGAGCATACATCGGTGGAAGCATGGCTCAGCACATTGGGAAATGAGTGGTAGCGTAATGGTTAGCGTTCCCAGCTTCCAAATGCAGAATCCTGCAAATACATGTGCTAGGATCCCGGTGATTTGTGTGTGAAGACAGCTTTCTGTGTGCTCTAGTGACGGCGAAGATCCCATTGAAGCAGCAGTCTGACAACAACGGTCACCGTCAGTGTAACAGAATAAGCGGGTATGCAAGATCACAGCTAAAGCTGAACGTATATTCAGAGGAAATACAGTATGCTCCTGCCGACAAAAAGAAAGCGTTAAATAATGAGCGCCACGGTGTTGTTGAGTGAGGCTGTAGACCGATAAGGTCACCAAAGACAGTACTACGCTCCTGTCCCTGGTGATCAGCAGATATGTACATCGACAGCATGTCAACTGGCGTGTAATTGATACTTCATTAAGGTCGTTGCATGTTTGTGTTGTGTCTAGCACGAGCGAGTAGTGTAAGAGATGGCACTGGAGAGAAAGCGGTGAGCTAAGTTAGAAAAATGGTTAGAAAAATGAATGTGGCGAAGTATGACGCACAATAGAGTATGTGCCAGCCTAAATGAATCAGCGTGGTCATTAAAGAAGGTTTGCAGTCACTGACCAAGAAAGACGTTTCAGAGCCCGTACCGGTTCCTTGTTCACAATGAGGCGGACAAGACGAGCAATGGTGTACTAAAGGCTAAGTTTGAGACGTAATGACTGATAGTAGATGATTGGCATGCTCCCTGCTTCTCGGTTCATGGTCCCAGTTGTCGATTGGATGAAGGATGACTCAAGACGAAGCCGCGTTGTCAGATTTCCTTCTTTGTCTAAAATTGCCACGTTGTCCCAATAAATGTGATGTCCGGGCGTATGCGCATGCTGGGCAAGCGCAATATAAACGATATCTTCATTTCTGACGTCACGCTGGTGCTCCTTGAGTCGCCGTGTGAACTTGCCACTTTCGCCGATATAGACCTGGCTGCAACGGCCGCAAGGAATCCGGTAGACAACCCCAGGGAAGTTTATATCTGGTAGGCGGCCCTTAACGTTCACAAGCATGTTCTGTAGCTTGGAGTTTGGCACGTGCCCAATTGCCAAGTTGTACTTCGCAAACACGCGGTACAAAGCTTCGCGGTCATACATGCGCGGCAGGCCATGATGGCCTGCCACCAGGACATCATGGGGAGTTGCGGTGATGACAGTTTACATTGGGTGCTTCACAATGAAAACGAGCGCTGTAACAAGCATGTGAGGCCCCTTCGGGCATAACCTTCGTTGGTCCGCAAGGCTCGGTGGTCTGTGAGGCTCGGTAGGCAACATTGGTCACCCCACCAATAAACACGGACGAGCACAGCTGGTTAAAGCACGTTGGCTGGCTAGTTGGTCAGAATTCATTGTGCTTTTCCCGACAAAAGACCTGCTGGTTTTATCAGCCGAGAGGCAATAAGCCAGTCCTACCATTTCATTCCGCTCACTCAAAACTCGTAAAACGCTCAGTAGTAACATCGTGCTTCAATAATTATTTGACGAAGACATGTGACCACAAAGTGGAAGCCAGTTTCAGAGATCCACCCAAGCGCCTGGCAGATTCTGTTTACCCGATGCGTGTGCTCACCTCTGCCGCGGAAGGCTTAAGCAGGAAGTGTAAACATGGATCGAATGGAGCAGTGCCACTGCTAGAGCAAAAAAAGTTGCTGTCGTACCACACATTATTGCATTTCACATAATCTCGGAAAAATAGCGGCAAAACCGCGTGTGGACGTGGTTTTCTCTGCCCCTGAGCGTCTACAGAAGCTATGCAAACAGGTTAATACAGAGAATAACAAAAGGCACGCTTGTTCTACTCAACATCGCAAACAATTTGTAACCTCCACGCACAACGCTGTCTATGCCATTCCACTTTCGTGCGGAAGAACGTTTGTTGATCAAACCGGCCGATGCATCAATGAGAGATCAAAAGAGCATCGATACAACGTCCCTAGGGTAATCTCGGGTCATTTGGGTATTCATCGCCGAGATTGTTCCTGCAAACCCATGTTTGAAAGTACTTCCATTCTGTATAGGGCTCTAAGCCGGATGACAAGGGAGATTGTGGAAGCCTACGAAATTGCAAAATTACAAGAAAGGGGCGTGAGCAAGCCTTCAGTGTCGCTATCTGAAAAGGAAATACGGTTCCTCGGTTTTGTTTTTGTAACCATTGCAGTATGTGTTTTCAACATGCCTTGCACATGTGTACGGTTCATCCATGTGCACCACAGAATTTTTTTTTCCTGTCACGTTTGTTTCCGCTCGTACGTTATATATACGTCGATGCGTGCGAAAATAAAATCTATAGTTGAATGTGAAGCGCTAGCTCTGTGTATCTGTTTCTTCCTACGTCCTTGTTCAGTCGCGCTAATACACTATCATGGAGCACAGCTGCGCGGCGGTCAGTCATCGTTCGGCACCACCACGCTGCGGAGCTTCTGTTTAACGGAGGCCTCGAGCTCTCCCTCGTTCACGAACCTGGGCGAATTGTGACACGGACGACAAGTACCCACGGATCGTCCCACGCCACCGCGATCGGCGAAACACCCCCCCCCCCCGCCCCCACCTCCCTTTGCTGCCGCCATGCCGCTCTACGGAAGGCTCCAGCCGTTTGAGGGAGATGGGTCCACCTCGCCAGTTTACGAGGAACACATCCACGTGTTCTTCCGGCAAAACGACACGCCCGAGGCCAAACAGCGGGACATTCTCCTGGCCAGCTAAGGGACCCGCTTCTTCAGTCTCCTGCTCGACCTTCTCAAGCCAGCCACGCCACGCCGCATGTCAAGACGCTGATTGAGCTGCTCGCCATACTGCGCTCGAATTTCAACCCAGCACCGTGTATTTATTTATTTATTTATTTATTTATTTATTTATTTATTTATTTATATTGTAATAGGTATACTAAACAGTTCCGAGGGTAACGTCTGTTCGTAACCGAGAAGGCAGGTGACGCAGAGCAGGAACAGCTGGTTGCCCGATCGGCTCACACTCGAGCGAAGCACTGGCGATCCGGCTGGCCCACTGGTTGCACAGCAGGCATGGAAGAGACGATCTGGCTGCCCTTGTTATTGGGCTCTTCTTCTTCATTACAATTACCCCCGGTGAAAAAGCGTAGCCATCCTGGCGACTTACGACGTGGAGACGAGCGGGTCATAGAATTGTTCCAGGCTGCGAACGTGAACAACATCCCGTCCACGGCGGCGCTTGTCGGGTGTCGATGTAAGCGGCTCTATGACACAGTTGACCGAAGAGGTGCGTTCGACGATGCGGTATGGTACATCATACTGCGAGAGAAGTTTTGTGGAATGTCCAGGAGTGGTAGAAGGCACGGACAACAAGACAAGTGTGCCGGGAGCGAATTTCGGATTCGTAGCGTCGCCATCACAATTGGCTTTTTGTCGTTCTTGATCGGCGGAGGTGAACTTTCGGGCTAATTGTCGGCATTCCTCACGTATCGGGCGACGGCTGAAACGGGAGCACATTCTGGCATGTTTGGTGTATAAGGCGAAACCGCATCGATGGTATGGGAAGGATCGCGAGCGTAGAGAAGAAAGTATGGATAAAATCATGTAGTAATTTGTGTAGCCGTATTATATGCGTACGTGACAAATGGGAGGATTATGTCCCAGTTTGTATGCTCCGATGAAACGTTCATGGCGAGCATATCACCAAGGGTGCGATTGAAATGCTCTGTAAGCCCGTTTAGTTTGAGGATGGCACGCCGTGGTGGTCCGGTGAACTATGCGGCATTGAGCAACCAGAGCTTCAACCACCTGCGACAGAAACACACGGCCTCTATCACTCAGCAGCTCCCGAGGTGGGCCATGACGAAGAATGAAACGATGGAGCAGAAAGGATGCAATGTCACTGGCGGTCGCTGCAGGTAGAGCAGCGGTTTCAGCATAGCGTGTAAGGTGATCAACTGCGACAATAATCCATCGTTTTCCAGCGGGTGTTAGCGGTAGCGGCCCGTACAGGTCAATTCCCACACGGTCGAAGGCATGAGCAGGGCACGGAAGCGGCTGTAATAAACCGTGGGCCGCATCAGGCGGAGATTTGCGGCGTCGGCATTGCGGGCACGAGCGGACAAGCTTTTGGACAAAAGTAAACATTCCTCGCCATAGTAACGTTGTCGCAGGCGCTCATACGTCTTCAAAACGCCTGCGTGTGCACATTGTGGGTCAGTATGGAAAGACGCGCACATGTCGGAACGTAAAGTCCTAGGGATAACCAGGATCCACTTGCGACCATCGGGCTGGTAGTTGCGTCGACACAAGAGGTTATCCCGGACTGCAAAATGGACAGCCTGGCGACGCAGGGAGCGGGAGATGGGAGATGCGGGCGAGCCAGAAAGGCGATCCAAAAGAGAGGCCACCCAAGGATCCTTGCGCTCTTCCGATGCGAAGGTGTCGATGTCGACTGAGGATACCGCCTTAATGGTGGAGAGGCAGGCCGTGTCGGCTGGCAGCGGAGAGCGGGACAGAGCGTCAGCGTCAGTGTGCTTGCGACCTGAGTGGTGTATGACGTGTATGTCGCATTCTTGAACGCGCAGAGCCCAGCGGGCAAGGCATCCAGACGGGTCTTTTAAAGAGGATAACCAACAAAGGGCGTGATGGTCAGTGACCACATTGAAATGCCTGCCATATAAATAAGGGCGAAACTTCCCGAGTGCCCAAACGATGGCCAGGCATTCATTTTCTGTGACGATGTAATTGCGTTCCGCTTTGGTCAGCGCACGACTGGCGTAAGCAACGACGTACTCGGAGTAGCCAGATTTGCGCTGCGCAAGGACAGCGCCAAGGCCAACACCACTGGCATCGGTATGCACTTCAGTTGGGGCGGTGGGGTCGTAGTATCGCAGTATAGACGGAGACGTCAGGAGACGGCGTAAGGTCATGAACGCGGTGTCGCATGCCAGAGACCAGGAGGATAGGTCGTTGGCGCTACTTAAGAGTTGTGTCAGAGGTGATATTATCGAGGCAAAATTGCGAACAATGCGTCTGAAGTAAGAACAGAGGCTGATGAAGGCGCGGAGTTCCTTGAGTGTCTTAGGTTCCGGAAATTCTGCCACAGCGCGAAGTTTTGAAGGGTCGGGGCAAATGCCGTCTTGTGATACGACGCGACCTAGAATCATGAGCTTGCGCGCGGCGAACTGGCACTTCTTTAGGTTCAGTTGCAGGCCTGCGTTGGTCAAAGACGTCAACACTGGCCTAAGGCGAAGAAGTTGCGTGCCGAAATCAGGGGCGAACACAACGATGCCGTCGAGGTAGCACAAACACGTGCTGCATTTTAGGCCGCGCAAGATATTGTCCATCATTCGTTCAAACGTAGCAGGCGCATCGCATAGGCCAAATGGCATCACCTTAAATTAGTATAAACCATCTGGCGTAGTAAATGCTGTTTTAGGGCGATCAACAGCTGACATTGGGACCTGCCAGTAGCCCGAGCGTACATCCAACGAAGAGAAGAATTTAGCGTATTGCAAGCTGTCCAGAGCGTCGTCAATGCGCGGTAGAGGGTAGACGTATTTTCGCGTTATCTTATTAACACAGCGATAATCGAGGCAGAACCGAATGGAACCATCTTTTTTGTGACGAGAACCACCGGTGATGCCCACGGGTTCTTGGAAGGTCGAATGACGCCTCGCTGAAGCATGTCGTCCACGTGCTCACTGATCACCTGACGCTCCTTGGCAGATACGCGGTACGCGCGCTGCCGAAATGGCGCGTTGGAGCCAGAGTGGATGTGGTGGCTGACGGTTGAGGAGCAACCCAGAGTAAGCTGAGCGACATCAAAAGAAGAGCGGAACTGGGCAAGCAGGTGAAGAAGCTGGGACCGCTGCTCAGAAGTAAGGTCATCGGCAATGAAAGGTGTGAATAAGTCAGGTGATGGCGGAGAAGAAGTGGAAAGTGCACAGAAGTCAGTAAGCTCTGCATACGAAGCATCCGGCACGTCGGTTATAAATATGTCATCAAAAGGCTGAACATGGCCAAGTGCTTCGCCGAAAAGAGCCATCAGGGCTGTAGGAAGCGGATTGCAGACAATGATGGAGCTGAAACCGGCTGAAGTGTCAAGCGTGGCGAAAGGGAGGGGAACGTCTTTGCGGGTCATGAAGAGTTCTGAAGGAGTGAAGAGGACAGCGCCTTCAGAGACAGCGCCACAGAAGACGGGAACAACGGCGAACGAGTACGGCGGTATGGCGATGTCTTCTCGAAGAACTAGGTTAGCGGGAAGACAAGTGGCGCCGACGAAGGGCACGTCACACAGAGGCGCTAATTCGACTTCAGCACGTGCACAATTGATGACTGCGTTATTTCGTTAAAGAAAGTCCCACCCAAGTATCACGTCGTGGGAACAGGACTGCAGAACTACAAACTCCACGCCCTGAATAACAACGCTAGCTGTGCATGCTGCTGAAGGCTTGCTGTGCGAAGAGAAAACCTGGAAAGGGGCGTCGTAACTTTTCGTAAAGCGCGAGAGAGGCGTTCGTTTAGGACAGACATGGCTGCTCCAGTATCAATTAGCCCAACGGCAGGGACGCCATCAGCAGTAAGGTCGACAACGTACGAAGGCGACAATTGAGAACTCGTACAGATCGATCGGTGGCGCTTAGTTTTCCTCTTGCGTGGGTCACCGGCGCCGACGCATAGGTGACAACGAGCAGCGACGCAGCGAAGGTGAACTACGTGTAAGGACTGGGTGCTCGGCTGGTGGCCTGTTTGACTGCCGACTAAAATAGGTGTCGTGAAAAGGTTGCACGCCGGCGTAGGGAGGCGACTGCATCAGAGTGCAGCATGCGGCGGTGGCAGAGTCGTGCAACTTGGCCGGGAATACCGCTGGTCTAACATATCGGCCTGTTGTCTTGTGTGCGCCAAGGATTAGCAAACGCAGGAGCAGGTCGATGAACGGGATGATGAACGGGTGGTAGTGGCCGTGGATGTAGCGCAACGAGTGGTTGACGAGTAGGCTGCGCGGCGACGGATGCGTGAGTAGGTGGCGCGGCGCCAGGGCACAGCTGATGCTGCATTGGTAGAGCCTCAGCAACTTGAGGCTGCGTGGCGACGGATGCGTAAGTAAGTGGCGTGGCGACAGGGTACAGCTGATGCTGCATTGGTAGAGCCTCAGCAACTTGAGGCTGCGTGGCGACGGATGCGTAAGTAAGTGGCGCGGCGACAGGGTACTGCTGATGCTGCATTGGTAGAGCCTCAGCAACTTGAGGCTGCGTGGCGACGGATGCGTAAGTAAGTGGCGCGGCGCCAGGGCACAGCTGATGCTGCATTGGTAGAGCCTCAGCAACTTGAGGCTGCGTGGCGACGGATGCGTAAGTAAGTGGCGCGGCGACAGGGTACAGCTGATGCTGCATTGGTAGAGCCTCAGCAACTTGAGGCTGCGTGGCGACGGATGCGTAAGTAAGTGGCGCGGCGCCAGGGCACAGCTGATGCTGCATTGGTAGAGCCTCAGCAACTTGAGGCTGCGTGGCGACGGATGCGTAAGTAAGTGGCGCGGCGCCAGGGCACAGCTGATGCTGCATTGGTAGAGCCTCAGCAACTTGAGGCTGCGTGGCGACGGATGCGTAAGTAAGTGGCGCGGCGACAGGGTACAGCTGATGCTGCATTGGTAGAGCCTCAGCAACTTGAGGCTGCGTGGCGACGGATGCGTAAGTAAGTGGCGCGGCGACAGGGTACTGCTGATGCTGCATTGGTAGAGCCTCAGCAACTTGAGGCTGCGTGGCGACGGATGCGTAAGTAAGTGGCGCGGCGCCAGGGCACAGCTGATGCTGCATTGGTAGAGCCTCAGCAACTTGAGGCTGCGTGGCGACGGATGCGTAAGTAAGTGGCGCGGCGCCAGGGCACAGCTGATGCTGCATTGGTAGAGCCTCAGCAACTTGAGGCTGCGTGGCGACGGATGCGTAAGTAAGTGGCGCGGCGCCAGGGCACAGCTGATGCTGCATTGGTAGAGCCTCAGCAACTTGAGGCTGCGTGGCGACGGATGCGTAAGTAAGTGGCGCGGCGACAGGGTACAGCTGATGCTGCATTGGTAGAGCCTCAGCAACTTGAGGCTGCGTGGCGACGGATGCGTAAGTAAGTGGCGCGGCGACAGGGTACTGCTGATGCTGCATTGGTAGAGCCTCAGCAACTTGAGGCTGCGTGGCGACGGATGCGTAAGTAAGTGGCGCGGCGCCAGGGCACAGCTGATGCTGCATTGGTAGAGCCTCAGCAACTTGAGGCTGCGTGGCGACGGATGCGTAAGTAAGTGGCGCGGCGACAGGGTACAGCTGATGCTGCATTGGTAGAGCCTCAGCAACTTGAGGCTGCGTGGCGACGGATGCGTAAGTAAGTGGCGCGGCGCCAGGGCACAGCTGATGCTGCATTGGTAGAGCCTCAGCAACTTGAGGCTGCGTGGCGACGGATGCGTAAGTAAGTGGCGCGGCGCCAGGGCACAGCTGATGCTGCATTGGTAGAGCCTCAGCAACTTGAGGCTGCGTGGCGACGGATGCGTAAGTAAGTGGCGCGGCGACAGGAAACTGCTGATGCTGCATTGGTAGAGCCTCAGCAACTTGAGGCTGCGCGGCGACGGATGCGTAAGTAAGTGGCGCGGCGACAGGGTACTGCTGATGCTGCATTGGTAGAGCCTCAGCAACTTGAGGCTGCGTGGCGACGGATGCGTAAGTGGCGCGGCGACAGGGTACTGCTGATGCTGCATTGGTAGAGCCTCAGCAACTTGAGGCTGCGTGGCGACGGATGCGTAAGTAAGTGGCGCGGCGACAGGGTACTGCTGATGCTGCATTGGTCGAGCCTCAGCAACTTGAGGCTGCGTGGCGACGGATGCGTAAGTAAGTGGCGCGGCGACAGGGTACTGCTGATGCTGCATTGGTAGAGCCTCAGCAACTTGAGGCTGCGTGGCGACGGATGCGTAAGTAAGTGGCGCGGCGCCAGGGCACAGCTGATGCTGCATTGGTAGAGCCTCAGCAACTTGAGGCTGCGTGGCGACGGATGCGTAAGTGGCGCGGCGACAGGGCACAGCTGATGCTGCATTGGTAGAGCCTCAGCAACTTGAGGCAGCGTGGCGACGGATGCGTAAGTAAGTGGCGCGGCGCCAGGGCACAGCTGATGCTGCATTGGTAGAGCCTCAGCAACTTGAGGCTGCGTGGCGACGGATGCGTAAGTGGCGCGGCGACAGGGTACTGCTGATGCTGCATTGGTAGAGCCTCAGCAACTTGAGGCTGCGTGGCGATGGATGCGTAAGCAAGTGGCGCGGCGACAGGGTACTGCTGATGCTGCATTGGTAGAGCCTCAGCAACTTGAGGCTGCGTGGCGACGGATGCGTAAAGAAGTGGCGCGGCGACAGGGTACTGCTGATGCTGCATTGGTAGAGCCTCAGCAACTTGAGGCTGCGTGCCGACGGATGCGTAAGTAAGTGGCGCGGCGACAGGGTACAGCTGATGCTGCATTGGTAGAGCCTCAGCAACTTGAGGCTGCGTGGCGACGGATGCGTAAGTAAGTGGCGCGGCACCAGGGCACAGCTGATGCTGCATTGGTAGAGCCTCAGCAACTTGAGGCTGCGTGGCGACGGATGCGTAAGTAAGTGGCGCGGCGCCAGGGCAGAGCTGATGCTGCATTGGTAGAGCCTCAGCAACTTGAGGCTGCGTGGCGACGGATGCGTAAGTGGCGCGGCGACAGGGTACAGCTGATGCTGCATTGGTAGAGCCTCAGCAACTTGAGGCTGCGTGGCGACGGATGCGTAAGTAAGTGGCGCGGCGACAGGGTACTGCTGATGCTGCATTGGTAGAGCCTCAGCAACTTGAGGCTGCGTGGCGACGGATGCGTAAGTAAGTGGTGCGGCGCCAGGGCACAGCTGATGCTGCATTGGTAGAGCCTCAGCAACTTGAGGCTGCGTGGCGACGGATGCGTAAGTAAGTGGCGCGGCGACAGGGTACAGCTGATGCTGCATTGGTAGAGCCTCAGCAACTTGAGGCTGCGTGGCGACGGATGCGTAAGTAAGTGGCGCGGCGCCAGGGCACAGCTGATGCTGCATTGGTAGAGCCTCAGCAATTTGAGGCTGCGTGGCGACGGATGCGTAAGTGGCGCGGCGCCAGGGCACAGCAGATGCAGCATTGGTAGAGCCTCAGCAACTTGAGGCTGCGTGGCGACGGATGCGTAAGTAAGTGGCGCGGCGACAGGGTACTGCCGATGCTGCATTGGTAGAGCCTCAGCAACTTGAGGCTGCGTGGCGACGGATGCGTAAGTAAGTGGCGCGGCGACAGGGTACAGCTGATGCTGCATTGGTAGAGCCTCAGCAACTTGAGGCTGCGTGGCGTCGGATGCGTAAGTAAGTGGCGCGGCGACAGGGTACAGCTGATGCTGCATTGGTAGAGCCTCAGCAACTTGAGGCTGCGTGGCGACGGATGCGTAAGTAAGTGGCGCGGCGACAGGGTACTGCTGATGCTGCATTGGTAGAGCCTCAGCAACTTGAGGCTGCGTGGCGACGGATGCGTAAGTAAGTGGCGCGGCGCCAGGGAACAGCTGATGCTGCATTGGTAGAGCCTCAGCAACTTGAGGCTGCGTGGCGACGGATGCGTAAGTAAGTGGCGCGGCGACAGGGTACTGCTGATGCTGCATTGGTAGAGCCTCAGCAACTTGAGGCTGCGTGGCGACGGATGCGTAAGTAAGTGGCGCGGCGACAGGGTACTGCTGATGCTGCATTGGTAGAGCCTCAGCAACTTGAGGCTGCGTGGCGACGGATGCGTAAGTAAGTGGCGCGGCGACAGGGTACTGCTGATGCTGCATTGGTAGAGCCTCAGCAACTTGAGGCTGCTTGGCGACGGATGCGTAAGTAAGTGGCGCGGCGACAGGGTACTGCTGATGCTGCATTTGTAGAGCCTCAGCAACTTGAGGCTGCGTGGCGACGGATGCGTAAGTAAGTGGCGCGGCGCCAGGGCACAGCTGATGCTGCATTGATAGAGCCTCAGCAAGTTGAGGCTGCGTGGCGACGGATGCGTAAGTAAGTGGCGCGGTGACAGGGTACTGCTGATGCTGCATTGGTAGAGCCTCAGCAACTTGAGGCTGCGTGGCGACGGATGCGTAAGTAAGTGGCGCGGCGACAGGGTACTGCTGATGCTGCATTGGTAGAGCCTCAGCAACTTGAGGCTGCGTGGCGACGGATGCGTAAGTAAGTGGCGCGGTGACAGGGCACAGATGATGCTGCATTGGTAGAGCCTCAGCAACTTGAGGCTGCGTGGCGACGGATGCGTAAGTAAGTGGCGCGGCGCCAGGGCATAGCTGATGCTGCATTGGTAGAGCCTCAGCAACTTGAGGCTGCGTGGCGACGGATGCGTAAGTAAGTGGCGCGGCGACAGGGTACTGCTGATGCTGCATTGGTAGAGCCTCAGCAACTTGAGGCTGCGTGGCGACGGATGCGTAAGTAAGTGGCGCGGTGACAGGGTACTGCTGATGCTGCATTGGTAGAGCCTCAGCAACTTGAGGCTGCGTGGCGACGGATGCGTAAGTAAGTGGCGCGGCGCCAGGGCACAGCTGATGCTGCATTGGTAGAGCCTCAGCAACTTGAGGCTGCGTGGCGACGGATGCGTAAGTAAGTGGCGCGGCGACAGGGTACAGCTGATGCTGCATTGGTAGAGCCTCAGCAACTTGAGGCTGCGTGGCGACGGATGCGTAAGTAAGTGGCGCGGCGCCAGGGCACAGCTGATGCTGCATTGGTAGAGCCTCAGCAACTTGAGGCTGCGTGGCGACGGATGCGTAAGTAAGTGGCGCGGCGCCAGGGCACAGCTGATGCTGCATTGGTAGAGCCTCAGCAACTTGAGGCTGCGTGGCGACGGATGCGTAAGTAAGTGGCGCGGCGCCAGGGCACAGCTGATGCTGCATTGGTAGAGCCTCAGCAACTTGAGGCTGCGTGGCGACGGATGCGTAAGTAAGTGGCGCGGCGCCAGGGCACAGCTGATGCTGCATTGGTAGAGCCTCAGCAACTTGAGGCTGCGTGGCGACGGATGCGTAAGTAAGTGGCGCGGCGCCAGGGCACAGCTGATGCTGCATTGGTAGAGCCTCAGCAACTTGAGGCTGCGTGGCGACGGATGCGTAAGTAAGTGGCGCGGCGACAGGGTACAGCTGATGCTGCATTGGTAGAGCCTCAGCAACTTGAGGCTGCGTGGCGACGGATGCGTAAGTAAGTGGCGCGGCGCCAGGGCACAGCTGATGCTGCATTGGTAGAGCCTCAGCAACTTGAGGCTGCGTGGCGACGGATGCGTAAGTAAGTGGCGCGGCGCCAGGGCACAGCTGATGCTGCATTGGTAGAGCCTCAGCAACTTGAGGCTGCGTGGCGACGGATGCGTAAGTAAGTGGCGCGGCGACAGGAAACTGCTGATGCTGCATTGGTAGAGCCTCAGCAACTTGAGGCTGCGCGGCGACGGATGCGTAAGTAAGTGGCGCGGCGACAGGGTACTGCTGATGCTGCATTGGTAGAGCCTCAGCAACTTGAGGCTGCGTGGCGACGGATGCGTAAGTGGCGCGGCGACAGGGTACTGCTGATGCTGCATTGGTAGAGCCTCAGCAACTTGAGGCTGCGTGGCGACGGATGCGTAAGTAAGTGGCGCGGCGACAGGGTACTGCTGATGCTGCATTGGTAGAGCCTCAGCAACTTGAGGCTGCGTGGCGACGGATGCGTAAGTAAGTGGCGCGGCGACAGGGTACTGCTGATGCTGCATTGGTAGAGCCTCAGCAACTTGAGGCTGCGTGGCGACGGATGCGTAAGTAAGTGGCGCGGCGCCAGGGCACAGCTGATGCTGCATTGGTAGAGCCTCAGCAACTTGAGGCTGCGTGGCGACGGATGCGTAAGTGGCGCGGCGACAGGGCACAGCTGATGCTGCATTGGTAGAGCCTCAGCAACTTGAGGCAGCGTGGCGACGGATGCGTAAGTAAGTGGCGCGGCGCCAGGGCACAGCTGATGCTGCATTGGTAGAGCCTCAGCAACTTGAGGCTGCGTGGCGACGGATGCGTAAGTGGCGCGGCGACAGGGTACTGCTGATGCTGCATTGGTAGAGCCTCAGCAACTTGAGGCTGCGTGGCGACGGATGCGTAAGTAAGTGGCGCGGCGACAGGGTACTGCTGATGCTGCATTGGTAGAGCCTCAGCAACTTGAGGCTGCGTGCCGACGGATGCGTAAGTAAGTGGCGCGGCGACAGGGTACAGCTGATGCTGCATTGGTAGAGCCTCAGCAACTTGAGGCTGCGTGCCGACGGATGCGTAAGTAAGTGGCGCGGCGACAGGGTACAGCTGATGCTGCATTGGTAGAGCCTCAGCAACTTGAGGCTGCGTGGCGACGGATGCGTAAGTAAGTGGCGCGGCACCAGGGCACAGCTGATGCTGCAATGGTAGAGCCTCAGCAACTTGAGGCTGCGTGGCGACGGATGCGTAAGTAAGTGGCGCGGCGCCAGGGCAGAGCTGATGCTGCATTGGTAGAGCCTCAGCAACTTGAGGCTGCGTGGCGACGGATGCGTAAGTGGCGCGGCGACAGGGTACAGCTGATGCTGCATTGGTAGAGCCTCAGCAACTTGAGGCTGCATGGCGACGGATGCGTAAGTAAGTGGCGCGGCGACAGGGTACTGCTGATGCTGCATTGGTAGAGCCTCAGCAACTTGAGGCTGCGTGGCGACGGATGCGTAAGTAAGTGGTGCGGCGCCAGGGCACAGCTGATGCTGCATTGGTAGAGCCTCAGCAACTTGAGGCTGCGTGGCGACGGATGCGTAAGTAAGTGGCGCGGCGACAGGGTACAGCTGATGCTGCATTGGTAGAGCCTCAGCAACTTGAGGCTGCGTGGCGACGGATGCGTAAGTAAGTGGCGCGGCGCCAGGGCACAGCTGATGCTGCATTGGTAGAGCCTCAGCAATTTGAGGCTGCGTGGCGACGGATGCGTAAGTGGCGCGGCGCCAGGGCACAGCTGATGCTGCATTGGTAGAGCCTCAGCAACTTGAGGCTGCGTGGCGACGGATGCGTAAGTAAGTGGCGCGGCGACAGGGTACTGCCGATGCTGCATTGGTAGAGCCTCAGCAACTTGAGGCTGCGTGGCGACGGATGCGTAAGTAAGTGGCGCGGCGACAGGGTACAGCTGATGCTGCATTGGTAGAGCCTCAGCAACTTGAGGCTGCGTGGCGACGGATGCGTAAGTAAGTGGCGCGGCGACAGGGTACAGCTGATGCTGCATTGGTAGAGCCTCAGCAACTTGAGGCTGCGTGGCGACGGATGCGTAAGTAAGTGGCGCGGCGACAGGGTACTGCTGATGCTGCATTGGTAGAGCCTCAGCAACTTGAGGCTGCGTGGCGACGGATGCGTAAGTAAGTGGCGCGGCGCCAGGGCACAGCTGATGCTGCATTGGTAGAGCCTCAGCAACTTGAGGCTGCGTGGCGACGGATGCGTAAGTAAGTGGCGCGGCGACAGGGTACTGCTGATGCTGCATTGGTAGAGCCTCAGCAACTTGAGGCTGCGTGGCGACGGATGCGTAAGTAAGTGGCGCGGCGACAGGGTACTGCTGATGCTGCATTGGTAGAGCCTCAGCAACTTGAGGCTGCGTGGCGACGGATGCGTAAGTAAGTGGCGCGGAGCCAGGGCACAGCTGATGCTGCATTGGTAGAGCCTCAGCAACTTGAGGCTGCGTGGCGACGGATGCGTAAGTAAGTGGCGCGGCGACAGGGTACAGCTGATGCTGCATTGGTAGAGCCTCAGCAACTTGAGGCTGCGTGGCGACGGATGCGTAAGTAAGTGGCGCGGCGCCAGGGCACAGCTGATGCTGCATTGGTAGAGCCTCAGCAACTTGAGGCTGCGTGGCGACGGATGCGTAAGTAAGTGGCGCGGCGCCAGGGCACAGCTGATGCTGCATTGGTAGAGCCTCAGCAACTTGAGGCTGCGTGGCGACGGATGCGTAAGTAAGTGGCGCGGCGACAGGAAACTGCTGATGCTGCATTGGTAGAGCCTCAGCAACTTGAGGCTGCGCGGCGACGGATGCGTAAGTAAGTGGCGCGGCGACAGGGTACTGCTGATGCTGCATTGGTAGAGCCTCAGCAACTTGAGGCTGCGTGGCGACGGATGCGTAAGTGGCGCGGCGACAGGGTACTGCTGATGCTGCATTGGTAGAGCCTCAGCAACTTGAGGCTGCGTGGCGACGGATGCGTAAGTAAGTGGCGCGGCGACAGGGTACTGCTGATGCTGCATTGGTAGAGCCTCAGCAACTTGAGGCTGCGTGGCGACGGATGCGTAAGTAAGTGGCGCGGCCACAGGGTACTGCTGATGCTGCATTGGTAGAGCCTCAGCAACTTGAGGCTGCGTGGCGACGGATGCGTAAGTAAGTGGCGCGGCGCCAGGGCACAGCTGATGCTGCATTGGTAGAGCCTCAGCAACTTGAGGCTGCGTGGCGACGGATGCGTAAGTGGCGCGGCGACAGGGCACAGCTGATGCTGCATTGGTAGAGCCTCAGCAACTTGAGGCAGCGTGGCGACGGATGCGTAAGTAAGTGGCGCGGCGCCAGGGCACAGCTGATGCTGCATTGGTAGAGCCTCAGCAACTTGAGGCTGCGTGGCGACGGATGCGTAAGTGGCGCGGCGACAGGGTACTGCTGATGCAGCATTGGTAGAGCCTCAGCAACTTGAGGCTGCGTGGCGACGGATGCGTAAGTAAGTGGCGCGGCGACAGGGTACTGCCGATGCTGCATTGGTAGAGCCTCAGCAACTTGAGGCTGCGTGGCGACGGATGCGTAAGTAAGTGGCGCGGCGACAGGGTACAGCTGATGCTGCATTGGTAGAGCCTCAGCAACTTGAGGCTGCGTGGCGACGGATGCGTAAGTAAGTGGCGCGGCGACAGGGTACAGCTGATGCTGCATTGGTAGAGCCTCAGCAACTTGAGGCTGCGTGGCGACGGATGCGTAAGTAAGTGGCGCGGCGACAGGGTACTGCTGATGCTGCATTGGTAGAGCCTCAGCAACTTGAGGCTGCGTGGCGACGGATGCGTAAGTAAGTGGCGCGGCGCCAGGGCACAGCTGATGCTGCATTGGTAGAGCCTCAGCAACTTGAGGCTGCGTGGCGACGGATGCGTAAGTAAGTGGCGCGGCGACAGGGTACTGCTGATGCTGCATTGGTAGAGCCTCAGCAACTTGAGGCTGCGTGGCGACGGATGCGTAAGTAAGTGGCGCGGCGACAGGGTACTGCTGATGCTGCATTGGTAGAGCCTCAGCAACTTGAGGCTGCGTGGCGACGGATGCGTAAGTAAGTGGCGCGGCGCCAGGGCACAGCTGATGCTGCATTGGTAGAGCCTCAGCAACTTGAGGCTGCGTGACGACGGATGCGTAAGTAAGTGGCGCGGCGACAGGGCACAGCTGATGCTGCATTGGTAGAGCCTCAGCAACTTGAGGCTGCGTGGCGACGGATGCGTAAGTAAGTGGCGCGGCGACAGGGTACTGCTGATGCTGCATTTGTAGAGCCTCAGCAACTTGAGGCTGCGTGGCGACGGATGCGTAAGTAAGTGGCGCGGCGCCAGGGCACAGCTGATGCTGCATTGGTAGAGCCTCAGCAAGTTGAGGCTGCGTGGCGACGGATGCGTAAGTAAGTGGCGCGGTGACAGGGTACTGCTGATGCTGCATTGGTAGAGCCTCAGCAACTTGAGGCTGCGTGGCGACGGATGCGTAAGTAAGTGGCGCGGCGACAGGGTACTGCTGATGCTGCATTGGTAGAGCCTCAGCAACTTGAGGCTGCGTGGCGACGGATGCGTAAGTAAGTGGCGCGGTGACAGGGCACAGCTGATGCTGCATTGGTAGAGCCTCAGCAACTTGAGGCTGCGTGGCGACGGATGCGTAAGTAAGTGGCGCGGCGCCAGGGCATAGCTGATGCTGCATTGGTAGAGCCTCAGCAACTTGAGGCTGCGTGGCGACGGATGCGTAAGTAAGTGGCGCGGCGACAGGGTACTGCTGATGCTGCATTGGTAGAGCCTCAGCAACTTGAGGCTGCGTGGCGACGGATGCGTAAGTAAGTGGCGCGGTGACAGGGTACTGCTGATGCTGCATTGGTAGAGCCTCAGCAACTTGAGGCTGCGTGGCGACGGATGCGTAAGTAAGTGGCGCGGCGCCAGGGCACAGCTGATGCTGCATTGGTAGAGCCTCAGCAACTTGAGGCTGCGTGGCGACGGATGCGTAAGTAAGTGGCGCGGCGACAGGGTACAGCTGATGCTGCATTGGTAGAGCCTCAGCAACTTGAGGCTGCGTGGCGACGGATGCGTAAGTAAGTGGCGCGGCGCCAGGGCACAGCTGATGCTGCATTGGTAGAGCCTCAGCAACTTGAGGCTGCGTGGCGACGGATGCGTAAGTAAGTGGCGCGGCGCCAGGGCACAGCTGATGCTGCATTGGTAGAGCCTCAGCAACTTGAGGCTGCGTGGCGACGGATGCGTAAGTAAGTGGCGCGGCGCCAGGGCACAGCTGATGCTGCATTGGTAGAGCCTCAGCAACTTGAGGCTGCGTGGCGACGGATGCGTAAGTAAGTGGCGCGGCGCCAGGGCACAGCTGATGCTGCATTGGTAGAGCCTCAGCAACTTGAGGCTGCGTGGCGACGGATGCGTAAGTAAGTGGCGCGGCGACAGGGCACAGCTGATGCTGCATTGGTAGAGCCTCAGCAACTTGAGGCTGCGTGGCGACGGATGCGTAAGTAAGTGGCGCGGCGCCAGGGCACAGCTGATGCTGCATTGGTAGAGCCTCAGCAACTTGAGGCTGCGTGGCGACGGATGCGTAAGTAAGTGGCGCGGCGACAGGGTACAGCTGATGCTGCATTGGTAGAGCCTCAGCAACTTGAGGCTGCGTGGCGACGGATGCGTAAGTAAGTGGCGCGGCGACAGGGTACTGCTGATGCTGCATTGGTAGAGCCTCAGCAACTTGAGGCTGCGTGGCGACGGATGCGTAAGTAAGTGGCGCGGCGCCAGGGCACAGCTGATGCTGCATTGGTAGAGCCTCAGCAACTTGAGGCTGCGTGGCGACGGATGCGTAAGTAAGTGGCGCGGCGACAGGGTACAGCTGATGCTGCATTGGTAGAGCCTCAGCAACTTGAGGCTGCGTGGCGACGGATGCGTAAGTAAGTGGCGCGGCGCCAGGGCACAGCTGATGCTGCATTGGTAGAGCCTCAGCAACTTGAGGCTGCGTGGCGACGGATGCGTAAGTAAGTGGCGCGGCGCCAGGGCACAGCTGATGCTGCATTGGTAGAGCCTCAGCAACTTGAGGCTGCGTGGCGACGGATGCGTAAGTAAGTGGCGCGGCGACAGGAAACTGCTGATGCTGCATTGGTAGAGCCTCAGCAACTTGAGGCTGCGCGGCGACGGATGCGTAAGTAAGTGGCGCGGCGACAGGGTACTGCTGATGCTGCATTGGTAGAGCCTCAGCAACTTGAGGCTGCGTGGCGACGGATGCGTAAGTGGCGTGGCGACAGGGTACTGCTGATGCTGCATTGGTAGAGCCTCAGCAACTTGAGGCTGCGTGGCGACGGATGCGTAAGTAAGTGGCGCGGCGACAGGGTACTGCTGATGCTGCATTGGTAGAGCCTCAGCAACTTGAGGCTGCGTGGCGACGGATGCGTAAGTAAGTGGCGCGGCGACAGGGTACTGCTGATGCTGCATTGGTAGAGCCTCAGCAACTTGAGGCTGCGTGGCGACGGATGCGTAAGTAAGTGGCGCGGCGCCAGGGCACAGCTGATGCTGCATTGGTAGAGCCTCAGCAACTTGAGGCTGCGTGGCGACGGATGCGTAAGTGGCGCGGCGACAGGGCACAGCTGATGCTGCATTGGTAGAGCCTCAGCAACTTGAGGCAGCGTGGCGACGGATGCGTAAGTAAGTGGCGCGGCGCCAGGGCACAGCTGATGCTGCATTGGTAGAGCCTCAGCAACTTGAGGCTGCGTGGCGACGGATGCGTAAGTGGCGCGGCGCCAGGGCACAGCTGATGCTGCATTGGTAGAGCCTCAGCAACTTGAGGCTGCGTGGCGACGGATGCGTAAGTAAGTGGCGCGGCGCCAGGGCACAGCTGATGCTGCATTGGTAGAGCCTCAGCAACTTGAGGCTGCGTGGCGACGGATGCGTAAGTGGCGCGGCGACAGGGTACAGCTGATGCTGCATTGGTAGAGCCTCAGCAACTTGAGGCTGCGTGGCGACGGATGCGTAAGTAAGTGGCGCGGCGACAGGGTACAGCTGATGCTGCATTGGTAGAGCCTCAGCAACTTGAGGCTGCGTGGCGACGGATGCGTAAGTAAGTGGCGCGGCGCCAGGGCACAGCTGATGCTGCATTGGTAGAGCCTCAGCAATTTGAGGCTGCGTGGCGACGGATGCGTAAGTGGCGCGGCGCCAGGGCACAGCTGATGCTGCATTGGTAGAGCCTCAGCAACTTGAGGCTGCGTGGCGACGGATGCGTAAGTAAGTGGCGCGGCGACAGGGTACTGCCGATGCTGCATTGGTAGAGCCTCAGCAACTTGAGGCTGCGTGGCGACGGATGCGTAAGTAAGTGGCGCGGCGACAGGGTACAGCTGATGCTGCATTGGTAGAGCCTCAGCAACTTGAGGCTGCGTGGCGACGGATGCGTAAGTAAGTGGCGCGGCGACAGGGTACAGCTGATGCTGCATTGGTAGAGCCTCAGCAACTTGAGGCTGCGTGGCGACGGATGCGTAAGTAAGTGGCGCGGCGACAGGGTACTGCTGATGCTGCATTGGTAGAGCCTCAGCAACTTGAGGCTGCGTGGCGACGGATGCGTAAGTAAGTGGCGCGGCGCCAGGGCACAGCTGATGCTGCATTGGTAGAGCCTCAGCAACTTGAGGCTGCGTGGCGACGGATGCGTAAGTAAGTGGCGCGGCGACAGGGTACTGCTGATGCTGCATTGGTAGAGCCTCAGCAACTTGAGGCTGCGTGGCGACGGATGCGTAAGTAAGTGGCGCGGCGACAGGGTACTGCTGATGCTGCATTGGTAGAGCCTCAGCAACTTGAGGCTGCGTGGCGACGGATGCGTAAGTAAGTGGCGCGGCGCCAGGGCACAGCTGATGCTGCATTGGTAGAGCCTCAGCAACTTGAGGCTGCGTGGCGACGGATGCGTAAGTAAGTGGCGCGGCGACAGGGTACAGCTGATGCTGCATTGGTAGAGCCTCAGCAACTTGAGGCTGCGTGGCGACGGATGCGTAAGTGGCGCGGCGCCAGGGCACAGCTGATGCTGCATTGGTAGAGCCTCAGCAACTTGAGGCTGCGTGGCGACGGATGCGTAAGTAAGTGGCGCGGCGCCAGGGCACAGCTGATGCTGCATTGGTAGAGCCTCAGCAACTTGAGGCTGCGTGGCGACGGATGCGTAAGTGGCGCGGCGACAGGGTACAGCTGATGCTGCATTGGTAGAGCCTCAGCAACTTGAGGCTGCGTGGCGACGGATGCGTAAGTAAGTGGCGCGGCGACAGGGTACTGCTGATGCTGCATTGGTAGAGCCTCAGCAACTTGAGGCTGCGTGGCGACGGATGCGTAAGTAAGTGGTGCGGCGCCAGGGCACAGCTGATGCTGCATTGGTAGAGCCTCAGCAACTTGAGGCTGCGTGGCGACGGATGCGTAAGTAAGTGGCGCGGCGACAGGGTACAGCTGATGCTGCATTGGTAGAGCCTCAGCAACTTGAGGCTGCGTGGCGACGGATGCGTAAGTAAGTGGCGCGGCGCCAGGGCACAGCTGATGCTGCATTGGTAGAGCCTCAGCAATTTGAGGCTGCGTGGCGACGGATGCGTAAGTGGCGCGGCGCCAGGGCACAGCTGATGCTGCATTGGTAGAGCCTCAGCAACTTGAGGCTGCGTGGCGACGGATGCGTAAGTAAGTGGCGCGGCGACAGGGTACTGCCGATGCTGCATTGGTAGAGCCTCAGCAACTTGAGGCTGCGTGGCGACGGATGCGTAAGTAAGTGGCGCGGCGACAGGGTACAGCTGATGCTGCATTGGTAGAGCCTCAGCAACTTGAGGCTGCGTGGCGACGGATGCGTAAGTAAGTGGCGCGGCGACAGGGTACAGCTGATGCTGCATTGGTAGAGCCTCAGCAACTTGAGGCTGCGTGGCGACGGATGCGTAAGTAAGTGGCGCGGCGACAGGGTACTGCTGATGCTGCATTGGTAGAGCCTCAGCAACTTGAGGCTGCGTGGCGACGGATGCGTAAGTAAGTGGCGCGGCGCCAGGGCACAGCTGATGCTGCATTGGTAGAGCCTCAGCAACTTGAGGCTGCGTGGCGACGGATGCGTAAGTAAGTGGCGCGGCGACAGGGTACTGCTGATGCTGCATTGGTAGAGCCTCAGCAACTTGAGGCTGCGTGGCGACGGATGCGTAAGTAAGTGGCGCGGCGACAGGGTACTGCTGATGCTGCATTGGTAGAGCCTCAGCAACTTGAGGCTGCGTGGCGACGGATGCGTAAGTAAGTGGCGCGGCGCCAGGGCACAGCTGATGCTGCATTGGTAGAGCCTCAGCAACTTGAGGCTGCGTGGCGACGGATGCGTAAGTAAGTGGCGCGGCGACAGGGTACAGCTGATGCTGCATTGGTAGAGCCTCAGCAACTTGAGGCTGCGTGGCGACGGATGCGTAAGTAAGTGGCGCGGCGCCAGGGCACAGCTGATGCTGCATTGGTAGAGCCTCAGCAACTTGAGGCTGCGTGGCGACGGATGCGTAAGTAAGTGGCGCGGCGCCAGGGCACAGCTGATGCTGCATTGGTAGAGCCTCAGCAACTTGAGGCTGCGTGGCGACGGATGCGTAAGTAAGTGGCGCGGCGACAGGAAACTGCTGATGCTGCATTGGTAGAGCCTCAGCAACTTGAGGCTGCGCGGCGACGGATGCGTAAGTAAGTGGCGCGGCGACAGGGTACTGCTGATGCTGCATTGGTAGAGCCTCAGCAACTTGAGGCTGCGTGGCGACGGATGCGTAAGTGGCGCGGCGACAGGGTACTGCTGATGCTGCATTGGTAGAGCCTCAGCAACTTGAGGCTGCGTGGCGACGGATGCGTAAGTAAGTGGCGCGGCGACAGGGTACTGCTGATGCTGCATTGGTAGAGCCTCAGCAACTTGAGGCTGCGTGGCGACGGATGCGTAAGTAAGTGGCGCGGCCACAGGGTACTGCTGATGCTGCATTGGTAGAGCCTCAGCAACTTGAGGCTGCGTGGCGACGGATGCGTAAGTAAGTGGCGCGGCGCCAGGGCACAGCTGATGCTGCATTGGTAGAGCCTCAGCAACTTGAGGCTGCGTGGCGACGGATGCGTAAGTGGCGCGGCGACAGGGCACAGCTGATGCTGCATTGGTAGAGCCTCAGCAACTTGAGGCAGCGTGGCGACGGATGCGTAAGTAAGTGGCGCGGCGCCAGGGCACAGCTGATGCTGCATTGGTAGAGCCTCAGCAACTTGAGGCTGCGTGGCGACGGATGCGTAAGTGGCGCGGCGACAGGGTACTGCTGATGCAGCATTGGTAGAGCCTCAGCAACTTGAGGCTGCGTGGCGACGGATGCGTAAGTAAGTGGCGCGGCGACAGGGTACTGCCGATGCTGCATTGGTAGAGCCTCAGCAACTTGAGGCTGCGTGGCGACGGATGCGTAAGTAAGTGGCGCGGCGACAGGGTACAGCTGATGCTGCATTGGTAGAGCCTCAGCAACTTGAGGCTGCGTGGCGACGGATGCGTAAGTAAGTGGCGCGGCGACAGGGTACAGCTGATGCTGCATTGGTAGAGCCTCAGCAACTTGAGGCTGCGTGGCGACGGATGCGTAAGTAAGTGGCGCGGCGACAGGGTACTGCTGATGCTGCATTGGTAGAGCCTCAGCAACTTGAGGCTGCGTGGCGACGGATGCGTAAGTAAGTGGCGCGGCGCCAGGGCACAGCTGATGCTGCATTGGTAGAGCTTCAGCAACTTGAGGCTGCGTGGCGACGGATGCGTAAGTAAGTGGTGCGGCGACAGGGTACTGCTGATGCTGCATTGGTAGAGCCTCAGCAACTTGAGGCTGCGTGGCGACGGATGCGTAAGTAAGTGGCGCGGCGACAGGGTACTGCTGATGCTGCATTGGTAGAGCCTCAGCAACTTGAGGCTGCGTGGCGACGGATGCGTAAGTAAGTGGCGCGGCGCCAGGGCACAGCTGATGCTGCATTGGTAGAGCCTCAGCAACTTGAGGCTGCGTGACGACGGATGCGTAAGTAAGTGGCGCGGCGACAGGGCACAGCTGATGCTGCATTGGTAGAGCCTCAGCAACTTGAGGCTGCGTGGCGACGGATGCGTAAGTAAGTGGCGCGGCGACAGGGTACTGCTGATGCTGCATTTGTAGAGCCTCAGCAACTTGAGGCTGCGTGGCGACGGATGCGTAAGTAAGTGGCGCGGCGCCAGGGCACAGCTGATGCTGCATTGGTAGAGCCTCAGCAAGTTGAGGCTGCGTGGCGACGGATGCGTAAGTAAGTGGCGCGGTGACAGGGTACTGCTGATGCTGCATTGGTAGAGCCTCAGCAACTTGAGGCTGCGTGGCGACGGATGCGTAAGTAAGTGGCGCGGCGACAGGGTACTGCTGATGCTGCATTGGTAGAGCCTCAGCAACTTGAGGCTGCGTGGCGACGGATGCGTAAGTAAGTGGCGCGGTGACAGGGCACAGCTGATGCTGCATTGGTAGAGCCTCAGCAACTTGAGGCTGCGTGGCGACGGATGCGTAAGTAAGTGGCGCGGCGCCAGGGCATAGCTGATGCTGCATTGGTAGAGCCTCAGCAACTTGAGGCTGCGTGGCGACGGATGCGTAAGTAAGTGGCGCGGCGACAGGGTACTGCTGATGCTGCATTGGTAGAGCCTCAGCAACTTGAGGCTGCGTGGCGACGGATGCGTAAGTAAGTGGCGCGGTGACAGGGTACTGCTGATGCTGCATTGGTAGAGCCTCAGCAACTTGAGGCTGCGTGGCGACGGATGCGTAAGTAAGTGGCGCGGCGCCAGGGCACAGCTGATGCTGCATTGGTAGAGCCTCAGCAACTTGAGGCTGCGTGGCGACGGATGCGTAAGTAAGTGGCGCGGCGACAGGGTACAGCTGATGCTGCATTGGTAGAGCCTCAGCAACTTGAGGCTGCGTGGCGACGGATGCGTAAGTAAGTGGCGCGGCGCCAGGGCACAGCTGATGCTGCATTGGTAGAGCCTCAGCAACTTGAGGCTGCGTGGCGACGGATGCGTAAGTAAGTGGCGCGGCGCCAGGGCACAGCTGATGCTGCATTGGTAGAGCCTCAGCAACTTGAGGCTGCGTGGCGACGGATGCGTAAGTAAGTGGCGCGGCGCCAGGGCACAGCTGATGCTGCATTGGTAGAGCCTCAGCAACTTGAGGCTGCGTGGCGACGGATGCGTAAGTAAGTGGCGCGGCGCCAGGGCACAGCTGATGCTGCATTGGTAGAGCCTCAGCAACTTGAGGCTGCGTGGCGACGGATGCGTAAGTAAGTGGCGCGGCGACAGGGCACAGCTGATGCTGCATTGGTAGAGCCTCAGCAACTTGAGGCTGCGTGGCGACGGATGCGTAAGTAAGTGGCGCGGCGCCAGGGCACAGCTGATGCTGCATTGGTAGAGCCTCAGCAACTTGAGGCTGCGTGGCGACGGATGCGTAAGTAAGTGGCGCGGCGACAGGGTACAGCTGATGCTGCATTGGTAGAGCCTCAGCAACTTGAGGCTGCGTGGCGACGGATGCGTAAGTAAGTGGCGCGGCGACAGGGTACTGCTGATGCTGCATTGGTAGAGCCTCAGCAACTTGAGGCTGCGTGGCGACGGATGCGTAAGTAAGTGGCGCGGCGCCAGGGCACAGCTGATGCTGCATTGGTAGAGCCTCAGCAACTTGAGGCTGCGTGGCGACGGATGCGTAAGTAAGTGGCGCGGCGACAGGGTACAGCTGATGCTGCATTGGTAGAGCCTCAGCAACTTGAGGCTGCGTGGCGACGGATGCGTAAGTAAGTGGCGCGGCGCCAGGGCACAGCTGATGCTGCATTGGTAGAGCCTCAGCAACTTGAGGCTGCGTGGCGACGGATGCGTAAGTAAGTGGCGCGGCGCCAGGGCACAGCTGATGCTGCATTGGTAGAGCCTCAGCAACTTGAGGCTGCGTGGCGACGGATGCGTAAGTAAGTGGCGCGGCGACAGGAAACTGCTGATGCTGCATTGGTAGAGCCTCAGCAACTTGAGGCTGCGCGGCGACGGATGCGTAAGTAAGTGGCGCGGCGACAGGGTACTGCTGATGCTGCATTGGTAGAGCCTCAGCAACTTGAGGCTGCGTGGCGACGGATGCGTAAGTGGCGTGGCGACAGGGTACTGCTGATGCTGCATTGGTAGAGCCTCAGCAACTTGAGGCTGCGTGGCGACGGATGCGTAAGTAAGTGGCGCGGCGACAGGGTACTGCTGATGCTGCATTGGTAGAGCCTCAGCAACTTGAGGCTGCGTGGCGACGGATGCGTAAGTAAGTGGCGCGGCGACAGGGTACTGCTGATGCTGCATTGGTAGAGCCTCAGCAACTTGAGGCTGCGTGGCGACGGATGCGTAAGTAAGTGGCGCGGCGCCAGGGCACAGCTGATGCTGCATTGGTAGAGCCTCAGCAACTTGAGGCTGCGTGGCGACGGATGCGTAAGTGGCGCGGCGACAGGGCACAGCTGATGCTGCATTGGTAGAGCCTCAGCAACTTGAGGCAGCGTGGCGACGGATGCGTAAGTAAGTGGCGCGGCGCCAGGGCACAGCTGATGCTGCATTGGTAGAGCCTCAGCAACTTGAGGCTGCGTGGCGACGGATGCGTAAGTGGCGCGGCGACAGGGTACTGCTGATGCTGCATTGGTAGAGCCTCAGCAACTTGAGGCTGCGTGGCGATGGATGCGTAAGTAAGTGGCGCGGCGACAGGGTACTGCTGATGCTGCATTGGTAGAGCCTCAGCAACTTGAGGCTGCGTGGCGACGGATGCGTAAGTAAGTGGCGCGGCGACAGGGTACTGCTGATGCTGCATTGGTAGAGCCTCCGCAACTTGAGGCTGCGTGCCGACGGATGCGTAAGTAAGTGGCGCGGCGACAGGGTACAGCTGATGCTGCATTGGTAGAGCCTCAGCAACTTGAGGCTGCGTGCCGACGGATGCGTAAGTAAGTGGCGCGGCGACAGGGTACAGCTGATGCTGCATTGGTAGAGCCTCAGCAACTTGAGGCTGCGTGGCGACGGATGCGTAAGTAAGTGGCGCGGCACCAGGGCACAGCTGATGCTGCAATGGTAGAGCCTCAGCAACTTGAGGCTGCGTGGCGACGGATGCGTAAGTAAGTGGCGCGGCGCCAGGGCAGAGCTGATGCTGCATTGGTAGAGCCTCAGCAACTTGAGGCTGCGTGGCGACGGATGCGTAAGTGGCGCGGCGACAGGGTACAGCTGATGCTGCATTGGTAGAGCCTCAGCAACTTGAGGCTGCGTGGCGACGGATGCGTAAGTAAGTGGCGCGGCGACAGGGTACTGCTGATGCTGCATTGGTAGAGCCTCAGCAACTTGAGGCTGCGTGGCGACGGATGCGTAAGTAAGTGGTGCGGCGCCAGGGCACAGCTGATGCTGCATTGGTAGAGCCTCAGCAACTTGAGGCTGCGTGGCGACGGATGCGTAAGTAAGTGGCGCGGCGACAGGGTACAGCTGATGCTGCATTGGTAGAGCCTCAGCAACTTGAGGCTGCGTGGCGACGGATGCGTAAGTAAGTGGCGCGGCGCCAGGGCACAGCTGATGCTGCATTGGTAGAGCCTCAGCAATTTGAGGCTGCGTGGCGGCGGATGCGTAAGTGGCGCGGCGCCAGGGCACAGCTGATGCTGCATTGGTAGAGCCTCAGCAACTTGAGGCTGCGTGGCGACGGATGCGTAAGTAAGTGGCGCGGCGACAGGGTACTGCCGATGCTGCATTGGTAGAGCCTCAGCAACTTGAGGCTGCGTGGCGACGGATGCGTAAGTAAGTGGCGCGGCGACAGGGTACAGCTGATGCTGCATTGGTAGAGCCTCAGCAACTTGAGGCTGCGTGGCGACGGATGCGTAAGTAAGTGGCGCGGCGACAGGGTACAGCTGATGCTGCATTGGTAGAGCCTCAGCAACTTGAGGCTGCGTGGCGACGGATGCGTAAGTAAGTGGCGCGGCGACAGGGTACTGCTGATGCTGCATTGGTAGAGCCTCAGCAACTTGACGCTGCGTGGCGACGGATGCGTAAGTAAGTGGCGCGGCGCCAGGGCACAGCTGATGCTGCATTGGTAGAGCCTCAGCAACTTGAGGCTGCGTGGCGACGGATGCGTAAGTAAGTGGCGCGGCGACAGGGTACAGCTGATGCTGCATTGGTAGAGCCTCAGCAACTTGAGGCTGCGTGGCGACGGATGCGTAAGTAAGTGGCGCGGCGCCAGGGCACAGCTGATGCTGCATTGGTAGAGCCTCAGCAATTTGAGGCTGCGTGGCGGCGGATGCGTAAGTGGCGCGGCGCCAGGGCACAGCTGATGCTGCATTGGTAGAGCCTCAGCAACTTGAGGCTGCGTGGCGACGGATGCGTAAGTAAGTGGCGCGGCGACAGGGTACTGCCGATGCTGCATTGGTAGAGCCTCAGCAACTTGAGGCTGCGTGGCGACGGATGCGTAAGTAAGTGGCGCGGCGACAGGGTACAGCTGATGCTGCATTGGTAGAGCCTCAGCAACTTGAGGCTGCGTGGCGACGGATGCGTAAGTAAGTGGCGCGGCGACAGGGTACAGCTGATGCTGCATTGGTAGAGCCTCAGCAACTTGAGGCTGCGTGGCGACGGATGCGTAAGTAAGTGGCGCGGCGCCAGGGCACAGCTGATGCTGCATTGGTAGAGCCTCAGCAACTTGAGGCTGCGTGGCGACGGATGCGTAAGTAAGTGGCGCGGCGCCAGGGCACAGCTGATGCTGCATTGGTAGAGCCTCAGCAACTTGAGGCTGCGTGGCGACGGATGCGTAAGTAAGTGGCGCGGCGCCAGGGCACAGCTGATGCTGCATTGGTAGAGCCTCAGCAACTTGAGGCTGCGTGGCGACGGATGCGTAAGTAAGTGGCGCGGCGACAGGGTACAGCTGATGCTGCATTGGTAGAGCCTCAGCAACTTGAGGCTGCGTGGCGACGGATGCGTAAGTAAGTGGCGCGGCGACAGGGTACTGCTGATGCTGCATTGGTAGAGCCTCAGCAACTTGAGGCTGCGTGGCGACGGATGCGTAAGTAAGTGGCGCGGCGCCAGGGCACAGCTGATGCTGCATTGGTAGAGCCTCAGCAACTTGAGGCTGCGTGGCGACGGATGCGTAAGTAAGTGGCGCGGCGACAGGGTACAGCTGATGCTGCATTGGTAGAGCCTCAGCAACTTGAGGCTGCGTGGCGACGGATGCGTAAGTAAGTGGCGCGGCGCCAGGGCACAGCTGATGCTGCATTGGTAGAGCCTCAGCAACTTGAGGCTGCGTGGCGACGGATGCGTAAGTAAGTGGCGCGGCGCCAGGGCACAGCTGATGCTGCATTGGTAGAGCCTCAGCAACTTGAGGCTGCGTGGCGACGGATGCGTAAGTAAGTGGCGCGGCGACAGGAAACTGCTGATGCTGCATTGGTAGAGCCTCAGCAACTTGAGGCTGCGTGGCGACGGATGCGTAAGTAAGTGGCGCGGCGACAGGGTACTGCTGATGCTGCATTGGTAGAGCCTCAGCAACTTGAGGCTGCGTGGCGACGGATGCGTAAGTAAGTGGCGCGGCGCCAGGGCACAGCTGATGCTGCATTGGTAGAGCCTCAGCAACTTGAGGCTGCGTGGCGACGGATGCGTAAGTAAGTGGCGCGGCGACAGGGTACAGCTGATGCTGCATTGGTAGAGCCTCAGCAACTTGAGGCTGCGTGGCGACGGATGCGTAAGTAAGTGGCGCGGCGCCAGGGCACAGCTGATGCTGCATTGGTAGAGCCTCAGCAACTTGAGGCTGCGTGGCGACGGATGCGTAAGTAAGTGGCGCGGCGCCAGGGCACAGCTGATGCTGCATTGGTAGAGCCTCAGCAACTTGAGGCTGCGTGGCGACGGATGCGTAAGTAAGTGGCGCGGCGACAGGAAACTGCTGATGCTGCATTGGTAGAGCCTCAGCAACTTGAGGCTGCGCGGCGACGGATGCGTAAGTAAGTGGCGCGGCGACAGGGTACTGCTGATGCTGCATTGGTAGAGCCTCAGCAACTTGAGGCTGCGTGGCGACGGATGCGTAAGTGGCGTGGCGACAGGGTACTGCTGATGCTGCATTGGTAGAGCCTCAGCAACTTGAGGCTGCGTGGCGACGGATGCGTAAGTAAGTGGCGCGGCGACAGGGTACTGCTGATGCTGCATTGGTAGAGCCTCAGCAACTTGAGGCTGCGTGGCGACGGATGCGTAAGTAAGTGGCGCGGCGACAGGGTACTGCTGATGCTGCATTGGTAGAGCCTCAGCAACTTGAGGCTGCGTGGCGACGGATGCGTAAGTAAGTGGCGCGGCGCCAGGGCACAGCTGATGCTGCATTGGTAGAGCCTCAGCAACTTGAGGCTGCGTGGCGACGGATGCGTAAGTGGCGCGGCGACAGGGCACAGCTGATGCTGCATTGGTAGAGCCTCAGCAACTTGAGGCAGCGTGGCGACGGATGCGTAAGTAAGTGGCGCGGCGCCAGGGCACAGCTGATGCTGCATTGGTAGAGCCTCAGCAACTTGAGGCTGCGTGGCGACGGATGCGTAAGTGGCGCGGCGACAGGGTACTGCTGATGCTGCATTGGTAGAGCCTCAGCAACTTGAGGCTGCGTGGCGATGGATGCGTAAGTAAGTGGCGCGGCGACAGGGTACTGCTGATGCTGCATTGGTAGAGCCTCAGCAACTTGAGGCTGCGTGGCGACGGATGCGTAAGTAAGTGGCGCGGCGACAGGGTACTGCTGATGCTGCATTGGTAGAGCCTCAGCAACTTGAGGCTGCGTGCCGACGGATGCGTAAGTAAGTGGCGCGGCGACAGGGTACAGCTGATGCTGCATTGGTAGAGCCTCAGCAACTTGAGGCTGCGTGCCGACGGATGCGTAAGTAAGTGGCGCGGCGACAGGGTACAGCTGATGCTGCATTGGTAGAGCCTCAGCAACTTGAGGCTGCGTGGCGACGGATGCGTAAGTAAGTGGCGCGGCACCAGGGCACAGCTGATGCTGCAATGGTAGAGCCTCAGCAACTTGAGGCTGCGTGGCGACGGATGCGTAAGTAAGTGGCGCGGCGCCAGGGCAGAGCTGATGCTGCATTGGTAGAGCCTCAGCAACTTGAGGCTGCGTGGCGACGGATGCGTAAGTGGCGCGGCGACAGGGTACAGCTGATGCTGCATTGGTAGAGCCTCAGCAACTTGAGGCTGCGTGGCGACGGATGCGTAAGTAAGTGGCGCGGCGACAGGGTACTGCTGATGCTGCATTGGTAGAGCCTCAGCAACTTGAGGCTGCGTGGCGACGGATGCGTAAGTAAGTGGTGCGGCGCCAGGGCACAGCTGATGCTGCATTGGTAGAGCCTCAGCAACTTGAGGCTGCGTGGCGACGGATGCGTAAGTAAGTGGCGCGGCGACAGGGTACAGCTGATGCTGCATTGGTAGAGCCTCAGCAACTTGAGGCTGCGTGGCGACGGATGCGTAAGTAAGTGGCGCGGCGCCAGGGCACAGCTGATGCTGCATTGGTAGAGCCTCAGCAATTTGAGGCTGCGTGGCGACGGATGCGTAAGTGGCGCGGCGCCAGGGCACAGCTGATGCTGCATTGGTAGAGCCTCAGCAACTTGAGGCTGCGTGGCGACGGATGCGTAAGTAAGTGGCGCGGCGACAGGGTACTGCCGATGCTGCATTGGTAGAGCCTCAGCAACTTGAGGCTGCGTGGCGACGGATGCGTAAGTAAGTGGCGCGGCGACAGGGTACAGCTGATGCTGCATTGGTAGAGCCTCAGCAACTTGAGGCTGCGTGGCGACGGATGCGTAAGTAAGTGGCGCGGCGACAGGGTACAGCTGATGCTGCATTGGTAGAGCCTCAGCAACTTGAGGCTGCGTGGCGACGGATGCGTAAGTAAGTGGCGCGGCGACAGGGTACTGCTGATGCTGCATTGGTAGAGCCTCAGCAACTTGAGGCTGCGTGGCGACGGATGCGTAAGTAAGTGGCGCGGCGCCAGGGCACAGCTGATGCTGCATTGGTAGAGCCTCAGCAACTTGAGGCTGCGTGGCGACGGATGCGTAAGTAAGTGGCGCGGCGACAGGGTACTGCTGATGCTGCATTGGTAGAGCCTCAGCAACTTGAGGCTGCGTGGCGACGGATGCGTAAGTAAGTGGCGCGGCGACAGGGTACTGCTGATGCTGCATTGGTAGAGCCTCAGCAACTTGAGGCTGCGTGGCGACGGATGCGTAAGTAAGTGGCGCGGCGCCAGGGCACAGCTGATGCTGCATTGGTAGAGCCTCAGCAACTTGAGGCTGCGTGGCGACGGATGCGTAAGTAAGTGGCGCGGCGACAGGGTACAGCTGATGCTGCATTGGTAGAGCCTCAGCAACTTGAGGCTGCGTGGCGACGGATGCGTAAGTGGCGCGGCGCCAGGGCACAGCTGATGCTGCATTGGTAGAGCCTCAGCAACTTGAGGCTGCGTGGCGACGGATGCGTAAGTAAGTGGCGCGGCGCCAGGGCACAGCTGATGCTGCATTGGTAGAGCCTCAGCAACTTGAGGCTGCGTGGCGACGGATGCGTAAGTGGCGCGGCGACAGGGTACAGCTGATGCTGCATTGGTAGAGCCTCAGCAACTTGAGGCTGCGTGGCGACGGATGCGTAAGTAAGTGGCGCGGCGACAGGGTACTGCTGATGCTGCATTGGTAGAGCCTCAGCAACTTGAGGCTGCGTGGCGACGGATGCGTAAGTAAGTGGTGCGGCGCCAGGGCACAGCTGATGCTGCATTGGTAGAGCCTCAGCAACTTGAGGCTGCGTGGCGACGGATGCGTAAGTAAGTGGCGCGGCGACAGGGTACAGCTGATGCTGCATTGGTAGAGCCTCAGCAACTTGAGGCTGCGTGGCGACGGATGCGTAAGTAAGTGGCGCGGCGCCAGGGCACAGCTGATGCTGCATTGGTAGAGCCTCAGCAATTTGAGGCTGCGTGGCGACGGATGCGTAAGTGGCGCGGCGCCAGGGCACAGCTGATGCTGCATTGGTAGAGCCTCAGCAACTTGAGGCTGCGTGGCGACGGATGCGTAAGTAAGTGGCGCGGCGACAGGGTACTGCCGATGCTGCATTGGTAGAGCCTCAGCAACTTGAGGCTGCGTGGCGACGGATGCGTAAGTAAGTGGCGCGGCGACAGGGTACAGCTGATGCTGCATTGGTAGAGCCTCAGCAACTTGAGGCTGCGTGGCGACGGATGCGTAAGTAAGTGGCGCGGCGACAGGGTACAGCTGATGCTGCATTGGTAGAGCCTCAGCAACTTGAGGCTGCGTGGCGACGGATGCGTAAGTAAGTGGCGCGGCGACAGGGTACTGCTGATGCTGCATTGGTAGAGCCTCAGCAACTTGAGGCTGCGTGGCGACGGATGCGTAAGTAAGTGGCGCGGCGCCAGGGCACAGCTGATGCTGCATTGGTAGAGCCTCAGCAACTTGAGGCTGCGTGGCGACGGATGCGTAAGTAAGTGGCGCGGCGACAGGGTACTGCTGATGCTGCATTGGTAGAGCCTCAGCAACTTGAGGCTGCGTGGCGACGGATGCGTAAGTAAGTGGCGCGGCGACAGGGTACTGCTGATGCTGCATTGGTAGAGCCTCAGCAACTTGAGGCTGCGTGGCGACGGATGCGTAAGTAAGTGGCGCGGCGCCAGGGCACAGCTGATGCTGCATTGGTAGAGCCTCAGCAACTTGAGGCTGCGTGGCGACGGATGCGTAAGTAAGTGGCGCGGCGACAGGGTACAGCTGATGCTGCATTGGTAGAGCCTCAGCAACTTGAGGCTGCGTGGCGACGGATGCGTAAGTAAGTGGCGCGGCGCCAGGGCACAGCTGATGCTGCATTGGTAGAGCCTCAGCAACTTGAGGCTGCGTGGCGACGGATGCGTAAGTAAGTGGCGCGGCGCCAGGGCACAGCTGATGCTGCATTGGTAGAGCCTCAGCAACTTGAGGCTGCGTGGCGACGGATGCGTAAGTAAGTGGCGCGGCGACAGGAAACTGCTGATGCTGCATTGGTAGAGCCTCAGCAACTTGAGGCTGCGCGGCGACGGATGCGTAAGTAAGTGGCGCGGCGACAGGGTACTGCTGATGCTGCATTGGTAGAGCCTCAGCAACTTGAGGCTGCGTGGCGACGGATGCGTAAGTGGCGCGGCGACAGGGTACTGCTGATGCTGCATTGGTAGAGCCTCAGCAACTTGAGGCTGCGTGGCGACGGATGCGTAAGTAAGTGGCGCGGCGACAGGGTACTGCTGATGCTGCATTGGTAGAGCCTCAGCAACTTGAGGCTGCGTGGCGACGGATGCGTAAGTAAGTGGCGCGGCCACAGGGTACTGCTGATGCTGCATTGGTAGAGCCTCAGCAACTTGAGGCTGCGTGGCGACGGATGCGTAAGTAAGTGGCGCGGCGCCAGGGCACAGCTGATGCTGCATTGGTAGAGCCTCAGCAACTTGAGGCTGCGTGGCGACGGATGCGTAAGTGGCGCGGCGACAGGGCACAGCTGATGCTGCATTGGTAGAGCCTCAGCAACTTGAGGCAGCGTGGCGACGGATGCGTAAGTAAGTGGCGCGGCGCCAGGGCACAGCTGATGCTGCATTGGTAGAGCCTCAGCAACTTGAGGCTGCGTGGCGACGGATGCGTAAGTGGCGCGGCGACAGGGTACTGCTGATGCAGCATTGGTAGAGCCTCAGCAACTTGAGGCTGCGTGGCGACGGATGCGTAAGTAAGTGGCGCGGCGACAGGGTACTGCCGATGCTGCATTGGTAGAGCCTCAGCAACTTGAGGCTGCGTGGCGACGGATGCGTAAGTAAGTGGCGCGGCGACAGGGTACAGCTGATGCTGCATTGGTAGAGCCTCAGCAACTTGAGGCTGCGTGGCGACGGATGCGTAAGTAAGTGGCGCGGCGACAGGGTACAGCTGATGCTGCATTGGTAGAGCCTCAGCAACTTGAGGCTGCGTGGCGACGGATGCGTAAGTAAGTGGCGCGGCGACAGGGTACTGCTGATGCTGCATTGGTAGAGCCTCAGCAACTTGAGGCTGCGTGGCGACGGATGCGTAAGTAAGTGGCGCGGCGCCAGGGCACAGCTGATGCTGCATTGGTAGAGCTTCAGCAACTTGAGGCTGCGTGGCGACGGATGCGTAAGTAAGTGGTGCGGCGACAGGGTACTGCTGATGCTGCATTGGTAGAGCCTCAGCAACTTGAGGCTGCGTGGCGACGGATGCGTAAGTAAGTGGCGCGGCGACAGGGTACTGCTGATGCTGCATTGGTAGAGCCTCAGCAACTTGAGGCTGCGTGGCGACGGATGCGTAAGTAAGTGGCGCGGCGCCAGGGCACAGCTGATGCTGCATTGGTAGAGCCTCAGCAACTTGAGGCTGCGTGACGACGGATGCGTAAGTAAGTGGCGCGGCGACAGGGCACAGCTGATGCTGCATTGGTAGAGCCTCAGCAACTTGAGGCTGCGTGGCGACGGATGCGTAAGTAAGTGGCGCGGCGACAGGGTACTGCTGATGCTGCATTTGTAGAGCCTCAGCAACTTGAGGCTGCGTGGCGACGGATGCGTAAGTAAGTGGCGCGGCGCCAGGGCACAGCTGATGCTGCATTGGTAGAGCCTCAGCAAGTTGAGGCTGCGTGGCGACGGATGCGTAAGTAAGTGGCGCGGTGACAGGGTACTGCTGATGCTGCATTGGTAGAGCCTCAGCAACTTGAGGCTGCGTGGCGACGGATGCGTAAGTAAGTGGCGCGGCGACAGGGTACTGCTGATGCTGCATTGGTAGAGCCTCAGCAACTTGAGGCTGCGTGGCGACGGATGCGTAAGTAAGTGGCGCGGTGACAGGGCACAGCTGATGCTGCATTGGTAGAGCCTCAGCAACTTGAGGCTGCGTGGCGACGGATGCGTAAGTAAGTGGCGCGGCGCCAGGGCATAGCTGATGCTGCATTGGTAGAGCCTCAGCAACTTGAGGCTGCGTGGCGACGGATGCGTAAGTAAGTGGCGCGGCGACAGGGTACTGCTAATGCTGCATTGGTAGAGCCTCAGCAACTTGAGGCTGCGTGGCGACGGATGCGTAAGTAAGTGGCGCGGTGACAGGGTACTGCTGATGCTGCATTGGTAGAGCCTCAGCAACTTGAGGCTGCGTGGCGACGGATGCGTAAGTAAGTGGCGCGGCGCCAGGGCACAGCTGATGCTGCATTGGTAGAGCCTCAGCAACTTGAGGCTGCGTGGCGACGGATGCGTAAGTAAGTGGCGCGGCGACAGGGTACAGCTGATGCTGCATTGGTAGAGCCTCAGCAACTTGAGGCTGCGTGGCGACGGATGCGTAAGTAAGTGGCGCGGCGCCAGGGCACAGCTGATGCTGCATTGGTAGAGCCTCAGCAACTTGAGGCTGCGTGGCGACGGATGCGTAAGTAAGTGGCGCGGCGCCAGGGCACAGCTGATGCTGCATTGGTAGAGCCTCAGCAACTTGAGGCTGCGTGGCGACGGATGCGTAAGTAAGTGGCGCGGCGCCAGGGCACAGCTGATGCTGCATTGGTAGAGCCTCAGCAACTTGAGGCTGCGTGGCGACGGATGCGTAAGTAAGTGGCGCGGCGCCAGGGCACAGCTGATGCTGCATTGGTAGAGCCTCAGCAACTTGAGGCTGCGTGGCGACGGATGCGTAAGTAAGTGGCGCGGCGACAGGGCACAGCTGATGCTGCATTGGTAGAGCCTCAGCAACTTGAGGCTGCGTGGCGACGGATGCGTAAGTAAGTGGCGCGGCGCCAGGGCACAGCTGATGCTGCATTGGTAGAGCCTCAGCAACTTGAGGCTGCGTGGCGACGGATGCGTAAGTAAGTGGCGCGGCGACAGGGTACAGCTGATGCTGCATTGGTAGAGCCTCAGCAACTTGAGGCTGCGTGGCGACGGATGCGTAAGTAAGTGGCGCGGCGACAGGGTACTGCTGATGCTGCATTGGTAGAGCCTCAGCAACTTGAGGCTGCGTGGCGACGGATGCGTAAGTAAGTGGCGCGGCGCCAGGGCACAGCTGATGCTGCATTGGTAGAGCCTCAGCAACTTGAGGCTGCGTGGCGACGGATGCGTAAGTAAGTGGCGCGGCGACAGGGTACAGCTGATGCTGCATTGGTAGAGCCTCAGCAACTTGAGGCTGCGTGGCGACGGATGCGTAAGTAAGTGGCGCGGCGCCAGGGCACAGCTGATGCTGCATTGGTAGAGCCTCAGCAACTTGAGGCTGCGTGGCGACGGATGCGTAAGTAAGTGGCGCGGCGCCAGGGCACAGCTGATGCTGCATTGGTAGAGCCTCAGCAACTTGAGGCTGCGTGGCGACGGATGCGTAAGTAAGTGGCGCGGCGACAGGAAACTGCTGATGCTGCATTGGTAGAGCCTCAGCAACTTGAGGCTGCGCGGCGACGGATGCGTAAGTAAGTGGCGCGGCGACAGGGTACTGCTGATGCTGCATTGGTAGAGCCTCAGCAACTTGAGGCTGCGTGGCGACGGATGCGTAAGTGGCGTGGCGACAGGGTACTGCTGATGCTGCATTGGTAGAGCCTCAGCAACTTGAGGCTGCGTGGCGACGGATGCGTAAGTAAGTGGCGCGGCGACAGGGTACTGCTGATGCTGCATTGGTAGAGCCTCAGCAACTTGAGGCTGCGTGGCGACGGATGCGTAAGTAAGTGGCGCGGCGACAGGGTACTGCTGATGCTGCATTGGTAGAGCCTCAGCAACTTGAGGCTGCGTGGCGACGGATGCGTAAGTAAGTGGCGCGGCGCCAGGGCACAGCTGATGCTGCATTGGTAGAGCCTCAGCAACTTGAGGCTGCGTGGCGACGGATGCGTAAGTGGCGCGGCGACAGGGCACAGCTGATGCTGCATTGGTAGAGCCTCAGCAACTTGAGGCAGCGTGGCGACGGATGCGTAAGTAAGTGGCGCGGCGCCAGGGCACAGCTGATGCTGCATTGGTAGAGCCTCAGCAACTTGAGGCTGCGTGGCGACGGATGCGTAAGTGGCGCGGCGACAGGGTACTGCTGATGCTGCATTGGTAGAGCCTCAGCAACTTGAGGCTGCGTGGCGATGGATGCGTAAGTAAGTGGCGCGGCGACAGGGTACTGCTGATGCTGCATTGGTAGAGCCTCAACAACTTGAGGCTGCGTGGCGACGGATGCGTAAGTAAGTGGCGCGGCGACAGGGTACTGCTGATGCTGCATTGGTAGAGCCTCCGCAACTTGAGGCTGCGTGCCGACGGATGCGTAAGTAAGTGGCGCGGCGACAGGGTACAGCTGATGCTGCATTGGTAGAGCCTCAGCAACTTGAGGCTGCGTGCCGACGGATGCGTAAGTAAGTGGCGCGGCGACAGGGTACAGCTGATGCTGCATTGGTAGAGCCTCAGCAACTTGAGGCTGCGTGGCGACGGATGCGTAAGTAAGTGGCGCGGCACCAGGGCACAGCTGATGCTGCAATGGTAGAGCCTCAGCAACTTGAGGCTGCGTGGCGACGGATGCGTAAGTAAGTGGCGCGGCGCCAGGGCAGAGCTGATGCTGCATTGGTAGAGCCTCAGCAACTTGAGGCTGCGTGGCGACGGATGCGTAAGTGGCGCGGCGACAGGGTACAGCTGATGCTGCATTGGTAGAGCCTCAGCAACTTGAGGCTGCGTGGCGACGGATGCGTAAGTAAGTGGCGCGGCGACAGGGTACTGCTGATGCTGCATTGGTAGAGCCTCAGCAACTTGAGGCTGCGTGGCGACGGATGCGTAAGTAAGTGGTGCGGCGCCAGGGCACAGCTGATGCTGCATTGGTAGAGCCTCAGCAACTTGAGGCTGCGTGGCGACGGATGCGTAAGTAAGTGGCGCGGCGACAGGGTACAGCTGATGCTGCATTGGTAGAGCCTCAGCAACTTGAGGCTGCGTGGCGACGGATGCGTAAGTAAGTGGCGCGGCGCCAGGGCACAGCTGATGCTGCATTGGTAGAGCCTCAGCAATTTGAGGCTGCGTGGCGGCGGATGCGTAAGTGGCGCGGCGCCAGGGCACAGCTGATGCTGCATTGGTAGAGCCTCAGCAACTTGAGGCTGCGTGGCGACGGATGCGTAAGTAAGTGGCGCGGCGACAGGGTACTGCCGATGCTGCATTGGTAGAGCCTCAGCAACTTGAGGCTGCGTGGCGACGGATGCGTAAGTAAGTGGCGCGGCGACAGGGTACAGCTGATGCTGCATTGGTAGAGCCTCAGCAACTTGAGGCTGCGTGGCGACGGATGCGTAAGTAAGTGGCGCGGCGACAGGGTACTGCTGATGCTGCATTGGTAGAGCCTCAGCAACTTGAGGCTGCGTGGCGACGGATGCGTAAGTAAGTGGTGCGGCGCCAGGGCACAGCTGATGCTGCATTGGTAGAGCCTCAGCAACTTGAGGCTGCGTGGCGACGGATGCGTAAGTAAGTGGCGCGGCGACAGGGTACAGCTGATGCTGCATTGGTAGAGCCTCAGCAACTTGAGGCTGCGTGGCGACGGATGCGTAAGTAAGTGGCGCGGCGCCAGGGCACAGCTGATGCTGCATTGGTAGAGCCTCAGCAATTTGAGGCTGCGTGGCGGCGGATGCGTAAGTGGCGCGGCGCCAGGGCACAGCTGATGCTGCATTGGTAGAGCCTCAGCAACTTGAGGCTGCGTGGCGACGGATGCGTAAGTAAGTGGCGCGGCGACAGGGTACTGCCGATGCTGCATTGGTAGAGCCTCAGCAACTTGAGGCTGCGTGGCGACGGATGCGTAAGTAAGTGGCGCGGCGACAGGGTACAGCTGATGCTGCATTGGTAGAGCCTCAGCAACTTGAGGCTGCGTGGCGACGGATGCGTAAGTAAGTGGCGCGGCGACAGGGTACAGCTGATGCTGCATTGATAGAGCCTCAGCAACTTGAGGCTGCGTGGCGACGGATGCGTAAGTAAGTGGCGCGGCGACAGGGTACTGCTGATGCTGCATTGGTAGAGCCTCAGCAACTTGACGCTGCGTGGCGACGGATGCGTAAGTAAGTGGCGCGGCGCCAGGGCACAGCTGATGCTGCATTGGTAGAGCCTCAGCAACTTGAGGCTGCGTGGCGACGGATGCGTAAGTAAGTGGCGCGGCGACAGGGTACTGCTGATGCTGCATTGGTAGAGCCTCAGCAACTTGAGGCTGCGTGGCGACGCATGCGTAAGTAAGTGGCGCGGCGACAGGGTACTGCTGATGCTGCATTGGTAGAGCCTCAGCAACTTGAGGCTGCGTGGCGACGGATGCGTAAGTAAGTGGCGCGGCGCCAGGGCACAGCTGATGCTGCATTGGTAGAGCCTCAGCAACTTGAGGCTGCGTGGCGACGGATGCGTAAGTAAGTGGCGCGGCGACAGGGTACAGCTGATGCTGCATTGGTAGAGCCTCAGCAACTTGAGGCTGCGTGGCGACGGATGCGTAAGTAAGTGGCGCGGCGCCAGGGCACAGCTGATGCTGCATTGGTAGAGCCTCAGCAACTTGAGGCTGCGTGGCGACGGATGCGTAAGTAAGTGGCGCGGCGCCAGGGCACAGCTGATGCTGCATTGGTAGAGCCTCAGCAACTTGAGGCTGCGTGGCGACGGATGCGTAAGTAAGTGGCGCGGCGACAGGAAACTGCTGATGCTGCATTGGTAGAGCCTCAGCAACTTGAGGCTGCGCGGCGACGGATGCGTAAGTAAGTGGCGCGGCGCCAGGGCACAGCTGATGCTGCATTGGTAGAGCCTCAGCAACTTGAGGCTGCGTGGCGACGGATGCGTAAGTAAGTGGCGCGGCGCCAGGGCACAGCTGATGCTGCATTGGTAGAGCCTCAGCAACTTGAGGCTGCGTGGCGACGGATGCGTAAGTAAGTGGCGCGGCGCCAGGGCACAGCTGATGCTGCATTGGTAGAGCCTCAGCAACTTGAGGCTGCGTGGCGACGGATGCGTAAGTAAGTGGCGCGGCGACAGGGTACAGCTGATGCTGCATTGGTAGAGCCTCAGCAACTTGAGGCTGCGTGGCGACGGATGCGTAAGTAAGTGGCGCGGCGACAGGGTACTGCTGATGCTGCATTGGTAGAGCCTCAGCAACTTGAGGCTGCGTGGCGACGGATGCGTAAGTAAGTGGCGCGGCGCCAGGGCACAGCTGATGCTGCATTGGTAGAGCCTCAGCAACTTGAGGCTGCGTGGCGACGGATGCGTAAGTAAGTGGCGCGGCGACAGGGTACAGCTGATGCTGCATTGGTAGAGCCTCAGCAACTTGAGGCTGCGTGGCGACGGATGCGTAAGTAAGTGGCGCGGCGCCAGGGCACAGCTGATGCTGCATTGGTAGAGCCTCAGCAACTTGAGGCTGCGTGGCGACGGATGCGTAAGTAAGTGGCGCGGCGCCAGGGCACAGCTGATGCTGCATTGGTAGAGCCTCAGCAACTTGAGGCTGCGTGGCGACGGATGCGTAAGTAAGTGGCGCGGCGACAGGAAACTGCTGATGCTGCATTGGTAGAGCCTCAGCAACTTGAGGCTGCGCGGCGACGGATGCGTAAGTAAGTGGCGCGGCGACAGGGTACTGCTGATGCTGCATTGGTAGAGCCTCAGCAACTTGAGGCTGCGTGGCGACGGATGCGTAAGTGGCGCGGCGACAGGGTACTGCTGATGCTGCATTGGTAGAGCCTCAGCAACTTGAGGCTGCGTGGCGACGGATGCGTAAGTAAGTGGCGCGGCGACAGGGTACTGCTGATGCTGCATTGGTCGAGCCTCAGCAACTTGAGGCTGCGTGGCGACGGATGCGTAAGTAAGTGGCGCGGCGACAGGGTACTGCTGATGCTGCATTGGTAGAGCCTCAGCAACTTGAGGCTGCGTGGCGACGGATGCGTAAGTAAGTGGCGCGGCGCCAGGGCACAGCTGATGCTGCATTGGTAGAGCCTCAGCAACTTGAGGCTGCGTGGCGACGGATGCGTAAGTGGCGCGGCGACAGGGCACAGCTGATGCTGCATTGGTAGAGCCTCAGCAACTTGAGGCAGCGTGGCGACGGATGCGTAAGTAAGTGGCGCGGCGCCAGGGCACAGCTGATGCTGCATTGGTAGAGCCTCAGCAACTTGAGGCTGCGTGGCGACGGATGCGTAAGTGGCGCGGCGACAGGGTACTGCTGATGCTGCATTGGTAGAGCCTCAGCAACTTGAGGCTGCGTGGCGATGGATGCGTAAGCAAGTGGCGCGGCGACAGGGTACTGCTGATGCTGCATTGGTAGAGCCTCAGCAACTTGAGGCTGCGTGGCGACGGATGCGTAAATAAGTGGCGCGGCGACAGGGTACTGCTGATGCTGCATTGGTAGAGCCTCAGCAACTTGAGGCTGCGTGCCGACGGATGCGTAAGTAAGTGGCGCGGCGACAGGGTACAGCTGATGCTGCATTGGTAGAGCCTCAGCAACTTGAGGCTGCGTGGCGACGGATGCGTAAGTAAGTGGCGCGGCACCAGGGCACAGCTGATGCTGCATTGGTAGAGCCTCAGCAACTTGAGGCTGCGTGGCGACGGATGCGTAAGTAAGTGGCGCGGCGCCAGGGCAGAGCTGATGCTGCATTGGTAGAGCCTCAGCAACTTGAGGCTGCGTGGCGACGGATGCGTAAGTGGCGCGGCGACAGGGTACAGCTGATGCTGCATTGGTAGAGCCTCAGCAACTTGAGGCTGCGTGGCGACGGATGCGTAAGTAAGTGGCGCGGCGACAGGGTACTGCTGATGCTGCATTGGTAGAGCCTCAGCAACTTGAGGCTGCGTGGCGACGGATGCGTAAGTAAGTGGTGCGGCGCCAGGGCACAGCTGATGCTGCATTGGTAGAGCCTCAGCAACTTGAGGCTGCGTGGCGACGGATGCGTAAGTAAGTGGCGCGGCGACAGGGTACAGCTGATGCTGCATTGGTAGAGCCTCAGCAACTTGAGGCTGCGTGGCGACGGATGCGTAAGTAAGTGGCGCGGCGCCAGGGCACAGCTGATGCTGCATTGGTAGAGCCTCAGCAATTTGAGGCTGCGTGGCGACGGATGCGTAAGTGGCGCGGCGCCAGGGCACAGCAGATGCAGCATTGATAGAGCCTCAGCAACTTGAGGCTGCGTGGCGACGGATGCGTAAGTAAGTGGCGCGGCGACAGGGTACTGCCGATGCTGCATTGGTAGAGCCTCAGCAACTTGAGGCTGCGTGGCGACGGATGCGTAAGTAAGTGGCGCGGCGACAGGGTACAGCTGATGCTGCATTGGTAGAGCCTCAGCAACTTGAGGCTGCGTGGCGTCGGATGCGTAAGTAAGTGGCGCGGCGACAGGGTACAGCTGATGCTGCATTGGTAGAGCCTCAGCAACTTGAGGCTGCGTGGCGACGGATGCGTAAGTAAGTGGCGCGGCGACAGGGTACTGCTGATGCTGCATTGGTAGAGCCTCAGCAACTTGAGGCTGCGTGGCGACGGATGCGTAAGTAAGTGGCGCGGCGCCAGGGAACAGCTGATGCTGCATTGGTAGAGCCTCAGCAACTTGAGGCTGCGTGGCGACGGATGCGTAAGTAAGTGGCGCGGCGACAGGGTACTGCTGATGCTGCATTGGTAGAGCCTCAGCAACTTGAGGCTGCGTGGCGACGGATGCGTAAGTAAGTGGCGCGGCGACAGGGTACTGCTGATGCTGCATTGGTAGAGCCTCAGCAACTTGAGGCTGCGTGGCGACGGATGCGTAAGTAAGTGGCGCGGCGACAGGGTACTGCTGATGCTGCATTGGTAGAGCCTCAGCAACTTGAGGCTGCTTGGCGACGGATGCGTAAGTAAGTGGCGCGGCGACAGGGTACTGCTGATGCTGCATTTGTAGAGCCTCAGCAACTTGAGGCTGCGTGGCGACGGATGCGTAAGTAAGTGGCGCGGCGCCAGGGCACAGCTGATGCTGCATTGGTAGAGCCTCAGCAAGTTGAGGCTGCGTGGCGACGGATGCGTAAGTAAGTGGCGCGGTGACAGGGTACTGCTGATGCTGCATTGGTAGAGCCTCAGCAACTTGAGGCTGCGTGGCGACGGATGCGTAAGTAAGTGGCGCGGCGACAGGGTACTGCTGATGCTGCATTGGTAGAGCCTCAGCAACTTGAGGCTGCGTGGCGACGGATGCGTAAGTAAGTGGCGCGGTGACAGGGCACAGCTGATGCTGCATTGGTAGAGCCTCAGCAACTTGAGGCTGCGTGGCGACGGATGCGTAAGTAAGTGGCGCGGCGCCAGGGCATAGCTGATGCTGCATTGGTAGAGCCTCAGCAACTTGAGGCTGCGTGGCGACGGATGCGTAAGTAAGTGGCGCGGCGACAGGGTACTGCTGATGCTGCATTGGTAGAGCCTCAGCAACTTGAGGCTGCGTGGCGACGGATGCGTAAGTAAGTGGCGCGGTGACAGGGTACTGCTGATGCTGCATTGGTAGAGCCTCAGCAACTTGAGGCTGCGTGGCGACGGATGCGTAAGTAAGTGGCGCGGCGCCAGGGCACAGCTGATGCTGCATTGGTAGAGCCTCAGCAACTTGAGGCTGCGTGGCGACGGATGCGTAAGTAAGTGGCGCGGCGACAGGGTACAGCTGATGCTGCATTGGTAGAGCCTCAGCAACTTGAGGCTGCGTGGCGACGGATGCGTAAGTAAGTGGCGCGGCGCCAGGGCACAGCTGATGCTGCATTGGTAGAGCCTCAGCAACTTGAGGCTGCGTGGCGACGGATGCGTAAGTAAGTGGCGCGGCGCCAGGGCACAGCTGATGCTGCATTGGTAGAGCCTCAGCAACTTGAGGCTGCGTGGCGACGGATGCGTAAGTAAGTGGCGCGGCGCCAGGGCACAGCTGATGCTGCATTGGTAGAGCCTCAGCAACTTGAGGCTGCGTGGCGACGGATGCGTAAGTAAGTGGCGCGGCGCCAGGGCACAGCTGATGCTGCATTGGTAGAGCCTCAGCAACTTGAGGCTGCGTGGCGACGGATGCGTAAGTAAGTGGCGCGGCGACAGGGCACAGCTGATGCTGCATTGGTAGAGCCTCAGCAACTTGAGGCTGCGTGGCGACGGATGCGTAAGTAAGTGGCGCGGCGCCAGGGCACAGCTGATGCTGCATTGGTAGAGCCTCAGCAACTTGAGGCTGCGTGGCGACGGATGCGTAAGTAAGTGGCGCGGCGACAGGGTACAGCTGATGCTGCATTGGTAGAGCCTCAGCAACTTGAGGCTGCGTGGCGACGGATGCGTAAGTAAGTGGCGCGGCGACAGGGTACTGCTGATGCTGCATTGGTAGAGCCTCAGCAACTTGAGGCTGCGTGGCGACGGATGCGTAAGTAAGTGGCGCGGCGCCAGGGCACAGCTGATGCTGCATTGGTAGAGCCTCAGCAACTTGAGGCTGCGTGGCGACGGATGCGTAAGTAAGTGGCGCGGCGACAGGGTACAGCTGATGCTGCATTGGTAGAGCCTCAGCAACTTGAGGCTGCGTGGCGACGGATGCGTAAGTAAGTGGCGCGGCGCCAGGGCACAGCTGATGCTGCATTGGTAGAGCCTCAGCAACTTGAGGCTGCGTGGCGACGGATGCGTAAGTAAGTGGCGCGGCGCCAGGGCACAGCTGATGCTGCATTGGTAGAGCCTCAGCAACTTGAGGCTGCGTGGCGACGGATGCGTAAGTAAGTGGCGCGGCGACAGGAAACTGCTGATGCTGCATTGGTAGAGCCTCAGCAACTTGAGGCTGCGCGGCGACGGATGCGTAAGTAAGTGGCGCGGCGACAGGGTACTGCTGATGCTGCATTGGTAGAGCCTCAGCAACTTGAGGCTGCGTGGCGACGGATGCGTGAGTGGCGCGGCGACAGGGTACTGCTGATGCTGCATTGGTAGAGCCTCAGCAACTTGAGGCTGCGTGGCGACGGATGCGTAAGTAAGTGGCGCGGCGACAGGGTACTGCTGATGCTGCATTGGTAGAGCCTCAGCAACTTGAGGCTGCGTGGCGACGGATGCGTAAGTAAGTGGCGCGGCGACAGGGTACTGCTGATGCTGCATTGGTAGAGCCTCAGCAACTTGAGGCTGCGTGGCGACGGATGCGTAAGTAAGTGGCGCGGCGCCAGGGCACAGCTGATGCTGCATTGGTAGAGCCTCAGCAACTTGAGGCTGCGTGGCGACGGATGCGTAAGTGGCGCGGCGACAGGGCACAGCTGATGCTGCATTGGTAGAGCCTCAGCAACTTGAGGCAGCGTGGCGACGGATGCGTAAGTAAGTGGCGCGGCGCCAGGGCACAGCTGATGCTGCATTGGTAGAGCCTCAGCAACTTGAGGCTGCGTGGCGACGGATGCGTAAGTGGCGCGGCGACAGGGTACTGCTGATGCTGCATTGGTAGAGCCTCAGCAACTTGAGGCTGCGTGGCGATGGATGCGTAAGTAAGTGGCGCGGCGACAGGGTACTGCTGATGCTGCATTGGTAGAGCCTCAGCAACTTGAGGCTGCGTGGCGACGGATGCGTAAGTAAGTGGCGCGGCGACAGGGTACTGCTGATGCTGCATTGGTAGAGCCTCAGCAACTTGAGGCTGCGTGCCGACGGATGCGTAAGTAAGTGGCGCGGCGACAGGGTACAGCTGATGCTGCATTGGTAGAGCCTCAGCAACTTGAGGCTGCGTGCCGACGGATGCGTAAGTAAGTGGCGCGGCGACAGGGTACAGCTGATGCTGCATTGGTAGAGCCTCAGCAACTTGAGGCTGCGTGGCGACGGATGCGTAAGTAAGTGGCGCGGCACCAGGGCACAGCTGATGCTGCAATGGTAGAGCCTCAGCAACTTGAGGCTGCGTGGCGACGGATGCGTAAGTAAGTGGCGCGGCGCCAGGGCAGAGCTGATGCTGCATTGGTAGAGCCTCAGCAACTTGAGGCTGCGTGGCGACGGATGCGTAAGTGGCGCGGCGACAGGGTACAGCTGATGCTGCATTGGTAGAGCCTCAGCAACTTGAGGCTGCGTGGCGACGGATGCGTAAGTAAGTGGCGCGGCGACAGGGTACTGCTGATGCTGCATTGGTAGAGCCTCAGCAACTTGAGGCTGCGTGGCGACGGATGCGTAAGTAAGTGGTGCGGCGCCAGGGCACAGCTGATGCTGCATTGGTAGAGCCTCAGCAACTTGAGGCTGCGTGGCGACGGATGCGTAAGTAAGTGGCGCGGCGACAGGGTACAGCTGATGCTGCATTGGTAGAGCCTCAGCAACTTGAGGCTGCGTGGCGACGGATGCGTAAGTAAGTGGCGCGGCGCCAGGGCACAGCTGATGCTGCATTGGTAGAGCCTCAGCAATTTGAGGCTGCGTGGCGACGGATGCGTAAGTGGCGCGGCGCCAGGGCACAGCTGATGCTGCATTGGTAGAGCCTCAGCAACTTGAGGCTGCGTGGCGACGGATGCGTAAGTAAGTGGCGCGGCGACAGGGTACTGCCGATGCTGCATTGGTAGAGCCTCAGCAACTTGAGGCTGCGTGGCGACGGATGCGTAAGTAAGTGGCGCGGCGACAGGGTACAGCTGATGCTGCATTGGTAGAGCCTCAGCAACTTGAGACTGCGTGGCGACGGATGCGTAAGTAAGTGGCGCGGCGACAGGGTACAGCTGATGCTGCATTGGTAGAGCCTCAGCAACTTGAGGCTGCGTGGCGACGGATGCGTAAGTAAGTGGCGCGGCGACAGGGTACTGCTGATGCTGCATTGGTAGAGCCTCAGCAACTTGAGGCTGCGTGGCGACGGATGCGTAAGTAAGTGGCGCGGCGCCAGGGCACAGCTGATGCTGCATTGGTAGAGCCTCAGCAACTTGAGGCTGCGTGGCGACGGATGCGTAAGTAAGTGGCGCGGCGACAGGGTACTGCTGATGCTGCATTGGTAGAGCCTCAGCAACTTGAGGCTGCGTGGCGACGGATGCGTAAGTAAGTGGCGCGGCGACAGGGTACTGCTGATGCTGCATTGGTAGAGCCTCAGCAACTTGAGGCTGCGTGGCGACGGATGCGTAAGTAAGTGGCGCGGCGCCAGGGCACAGCTGATGCTGCATTGGTAGAGCCTCAGCAACTTGAGGCTGCGTGGCGACGGATGCGTAAGTAAGTGGCGCGGCGACAGGGTACAGCTGATGCTGCATTGGTAGAGCCTCAGCAACTTGAGGCTGCGTGGCGACGGATGCGTAAGTAAGTGGCGCGGCGCCAGGGCACAGCTGATGCTGCATTGGTAGAGCCTCAGCAACTTGAGGCTGCGTGGCGACGGATGCGTAAGTAAGTGGCGCGGCGCCAGGGCACAGCTGATGCTGCATTGGTAGAGCCTCAGCAACTTGAGGCTGCGTGGCGACGGATGCGTAAGTAAGTGGCGCGGCGACAGGAAACTGCTGATGCTGCATTGGTAGAGCCTCAGCAACTTGAGGCTGCGCGGCGACGGATGCGTAAGTAAGTGGCGCGGCGACAGGGTACTGCTGATGCTGCATTGGTAGAGCCTCAGCAACTTGAGGCTGCGTGGCGACGGATGCGTAAGTGGCGCGGCGACAGGGTACTGCTGATGCTGCATTGGTAGAGCCTCAGCAACTTGAGGCTGCGTGGCGACGGATGCGTAAGTAAGTGGCGCGGCGACAGGGTACTGCTGATGCTGCATTGGTAGAGCCTCAGCAACTTGAGGCTGCGTGGCGACGGATGCGTAAGTAAGTGGCGCGGCCACAGGGTACTGCTGATGCTGCATTGGTAGAGCCTCAGCAACTTGAGGCTGCGTGGCGACGGATGCGTAAGTAAGTGGCGCGGCGCCAGGGCACAGCTGATGCTGCATTGGTAGAGCCTCAGCAACTTGAGGCTGCGTGGCGACGGATGCGTAAGTGGCGCGGCGACAGGGCACAGCTGATGCTGCATTGGTAGAGCCTCAGCAACTTGAGGCAGCGTGGCGACGGATGCGTAAGTAAGTGGCGCGGCGCCAGGGCACAGCTGATGCTGCATTGGTAGAGCCTCAGCAACTTGAGGCTGCGTGGCGACGGATGCGTAAGTGGCGCGGCGACAGGGTACTGCTGATGCAGCATTGGTAGAGCCTCAGCAACTTGAGGCTGCGTGGCGACGGATGCGTAAGTAAGTGGCGCGGCGACAGGGTACTGCCGATGCTGCATTGGTAGAGCCTCAGCAACTTGAGGCTGCGTGGCGACGGATGCGTAAGTAAGTGGCGCGGCGACAGGGTACAGCTGATGCTGCATTGGTAGAGCCTCAGCAACTTGAGGCTGCGTGGCGACGGATGCGTAAGTAAGTGGCGCGGCGACAGGGTACAGCTGATGCTGCATTGGTAGAGCCTCAGCAACTTGAGGCTGCGTGGCGACGGATGCGTAAGTAAGTGGCGCGGCGACAGGGTACTGCTGATGCTGCATTGGTAGAGCCTCAGCAACTTGAGGCTGCGTGGCGACGGATGCGTAAGTAAGTGGCGCGGCGCCAGGGCACAGCTGATGCTGCATTGGTAGAGCCTCAGCAACTTGAGGCTGCGTGGCGACGGATGCGTAAGTAAGTGGCGCGGCGACAGGGTACTGCTGATGCTGCATTGGTAGAGCCTCAGCAACTTGAGGCTGCGTGGCGACGGATGCGTAAGTAAGTGGCGCGGCGACAGGGTACTGCTGATGCTGCATTGGTAGAGCCTCAGCAACTTGAGGCTGCGTGGCGACGGATGCGTAAGTAAGTGGCGCGGCGCCAGGGCACAGCTGATGCTGCATTGGTAGAGCCTCAGCAACTTGAGGCTGCGTGACGACGGATGCGTAAGTAAGTGGCGCGGCGACAGGGCACAGCTGATGCTGCATTGGTAGAGCCTCAGCAACTTGAGGCTGCGTGGCGACGGATGCGTAAGTAAGTGGCGCGGCGACAGGGTACTGCTGATGCTGCATTTGTAGAGCCTCAGCAACTTGAGGCTGCGTGGCGACGGATGCGTAAGTAAGTGGCGCGGCGCCAGGGCACAGCTGATGCTGCATTGGTAGAGCCTCAGCAAGTTGAGGCTGCGTGGCGACGGATGCGTAAGTAAGTGGCGCGGTGACAGGGTACTGCTGATGCTGCATTGGTAGAGCCTCAGCAACTTGAGGCTGCGTGGCGACGGATGCGTAAGTAAGTGGCGCGGCGACAGGGTACTGCTGATGCTGCATTGGTAGAGCCTCAGCAACTTGAGGCTGCGTGGCGACGGATGCGTAAGTAAGTGGCGCGGTGACAGGGCACAGCTGATGCTGCATTGGTAGAGCCTCAGCAACTTGAGGCTGCGTGGCGACGGATGCGTAAGTAAGTGGCGCGGCGCCAGGGCATAGCTGATGCTGCATTGGTAGAGCCTCAGCAACTTGAGGCTGCGTGGCGACGGATGCGTAAGTAAGTGGCGCGGCGACAGGGTACTGCTGATGCTGCATTGGTAGAGCCTCAGCAACTTGAGGCTGCGTGGCGACGGATGCGTAAGTAAGTGGCGCGGTGACAGGGTACTGCTGATGCTGCATTGGTAGAGCCTCAGCAACTTGAGGCTGCGTGGCGACGGATGCGTAAGTAAGTGGCGCGGCGCCAGGGCACAGCTGATGCTGCATTGGTAGAGCCTCAGCAACTTGAGGCTGCGTGGCGACGGATGCGTAAGTAAGTGGCGCGGCGACAGGGTACAGCTGATGCTGCATTGGTAGAGCCTCAGCAACTTGAGGCTGCGTGGCGACGGATGCGTAAGTAAGTGGCGCGGCGCCAGGGCACAGCTGATGCTGCATTGGTAGAGCCTCAGCAACTTGAGGCTGCGTGGCGACGGATGCGTAAGTAAGTGGCGCGGCGCCAGGGCACAGCTGATGCTGCATTGGTAGAGCCTCAGCAACTTGAGGCTGCGTGGCGACGGATGCGTAAGTAAGTGGCGCGGCGCCAGGGCACAGCTGATGCTGCATTGGTAGAGCCTCAGCAACTTGAGGCTGCGTGGCGACGGATGCGTAAGTAAGTGGCGCGGCGCCAGGGCACAGCTGATGCTGCATTGGTAGAGCCTCAGCAACTTGAGGCTGCGTGGCGACGGATGCGTAAGTAAGTGGCGCGGCGACAGGGCACAGCTGATGCTGCATTGGTAGAGCCTCAGCAACTTGAGGCTGCGTGGCGACGGATGCGTAAGTAAGTGGCGCGGCGCCAGGGCACAGCTGATGCTGCATTGGTAGAGCCTCAGCAACTTGAGGCTGCGTGGCGACGGATGCGTAAGTAAGTGGCGCGGCGACAGGGTACAGCTGATGCTGCATTGGTAGAGCCTCAGCAACTTGAGGCTGCGTGGCGACGGATGCGTAAGTAAGTGGCGCGGCGACAGGGTACTGCTGATGCTGCATTGGTAGAGCCTCAGCAACTTGAGGCTGCGTGGCGACGGATGCGTAAGTAAGTGGCGCGGCGCCAGGGCACAGCTGATGCTGCATTGGTAGAGCCTCAGCAACTTGAGGCTGCGTGGCGACGGATGCGTAAGTAAGTGGCGCGGCGACAGGGTACAGCTGATGCTGCATTGGTAGAGCCTCAGCAACTTGAGGCTGCGTGGCGACGGATGCGTAAGTAAGTGGCGCGGCGCCAGGGCACAGCTGATGCTGCATTGGTAGAGCCTCAGCAACTTGAGGCTGCGTGGCGACGGATGCGTAAGTAAGTGGCGCGGCGCCAGGGCACAGCTGATGCTGCATTGGTAGAGCCTCAGCAACTTGAGGCTGCGTGGCGACGGATGCGTAAGTAAGTGGCGCGGCGACAGGAAACTGCTGATGCTGCATTGGTAGAGCCTCAGCAACTTGAGGCTGCGCGGCGACGGATGCGTAAGTAAGTGGCGCGGCGACAGGGTACTGCTGATGCTGCATTGGTAGAGCCTCAGCAACTTGAGGCTGCGTGGCGACGGATGCGTAAGTGGCGTGGCGACAGGGTACTGCTGATGCTGCATTGGTAGAGCCTCAGCAACATGAGGCTGCGTGGCGACGGATGCGTAAGTGGCGCGGCGACAGGGTACTGCTGATGCTGCATTGGTAGAGCCTCAGCAACTTGAGGCTGCGTGGCGACGGATGCGTAAGTAAGTGGCGCGGCGACAGGGTACTGCTGATGCTGCATTGGTAGAGCCTCAGCAACTTGAGGCTGCGTGGCGACGGATGCGTAAGTAAGTGGCGCGGCGCCAGGGCACAGCTGATGCTGCATTGGTAGAGCCTCAGCAACTTGAGGCTGCGTGGCGACGGATGCGTAAGTGGCGCGGCGATAGGGCACAGCTGATGCTGCATTGGTAGAGCCTCAGCAACTTGAGGCAGCGTGGCGACGGATGCGTAAGTAAGTGGCGCGGCGCCAGGGCACAGCTGATGCTGCATTGGTAGAGCCTCAGCAACTTGAGGCTGCGTGGCGACGGATGCGTAAGTGGCGCGGCGACAGGGTACTGCTGATGCTGCATTGGTAGAGCCTCAGCAACTTGAGGCTGCGTGGCGATGGATGCGTAAGTAAGTGGCGCGGCGACAGGGTACTGCTGATGCTGCATTGGTAGAGCCTCAGCAACTTGAGGCTGCGTGGCGACGGATGCGTAAGTAAGTGGCGCGGCGACAGGGTACTGCTGATGCTGCATTGGTAGAGCCTCAGCAACTTGAGGCTGCGTGCCGACGGATGCGTAAGTAAGTGGCGCGGCGACAGGGTACAGCTGATGCTGCATTGGTAGAGCCTCAGCAACTTGAGGCTGCGTGCCGACGGATGCGTAAGTAAGTGGCGCGGCGACAGGGTACAGCTGATGCTGCATTGGTAGAGCCTCAGCAACTTGAGGCTGCGTGGCGACGGATGCGTAAGTAAGTGGCGCGGCACCAGGGCACAGCTGATGCTGCAATGGTAGAGCCTCAGCAACTTGAGGCTGCGTGGCGACGGATGCGTAAGTAAGTGGCGCGGCGCCAGGGCAGAGCTGATGCTGCATTGGTAGAGCCTCAGCAACTTGAGGCTGCGTGGCGACGGATGCGTAAGTGGCGCGGCGACAGGGTACAGCTGATGCTGCATTGGTAGAGCCTCAGCAACTTGAGGCTGCGTGGCGACGGATGCGTAAGTAAGTGGCGCGGCGACAGGGTACTGCTGATGCTGCATTGGTAGAGCCTCAGCAACTTGAGGCTGCGTGGCGACGGATGCGTAAGTAAGTGGTGCGGCGCCAGGGCACAGCTGATGCTGCATTGGTAGAGCCTCAGCAACTTGAGGCTGCGTGGCGACGGATGCGTAAGTAAGTGGCGCGGCGACAGGGTACAGCTGATGCTGCATTGGTAGAGCCTCAGCAACTTGAGGCTGCGTGGCGACGGATGCGTAAGTAAGTGGCGCGGCGCCAGGGCACAGCTGATGCTGCATTGGTAGAGCCTCAGCAATTTGAGGCTGCGTGGCGACGGATGCGTAAGTGGCGCGGCGCCAGGGCACAGCTGATGCTGCATTGGTAGAGCCTCAGCAACTTGAGGCTGCGTGGCGACGGATGCGTAAGTAAGTGGCGCGGCGACAGGGTACTGCCGATGCTGCATTGGTAGAGCCTCAGCAACTTGAGGCTGCGTGGCGACGGATGCGTAAGTAAGTGGCGCGGCGACAGGGTACAGCTGCTGCTGCATTGGTAGAGCCTCAGCAACTTGAGGCTGCGTGGCGACGGATGCGTAAGTAAGTGGCGCGGCGACAGGGTACAGCTGATGCTGCATTGGTAGAGCCTCAGCAACTTGAGGCTGCGTGGCGACGGATGCGTAAGTAAGTGGCGCGGCGACAGGGTACTGCTGATGCTGCATTGGTAGAGCCTCAGCAACTTGAGGCTGCGTGGCGACGGATGCGTAAGTAAGTGGCGCGGCGCCAGGGCACAGCTGATGCTGCATTGGTAGAGCCTCAGCAACTTGAGGCTGCGTGGCGACGGATGCGTAAGTAAGTGGCGCGGCGACAGGGTACTGCTGATGCTGCATTGGTAGAGCCTCAGCAACTTGAGGCTGCGTGGCGACGGATGCGTAAGTAAGTGGCGCGGCGACAGGGTACTGCTGATGCTGCATTGGTAGAGCCTCAGCAACTTGAGGCTGCGTGGCGACGGATGCGTAAGTAAGTGGCGCGGCGCCAGGGCACAGCTGATGCTGCATTGGTAGAGCCTCAGCAACTTGAGGCTGCGTGGCGACGGATGCGTAAGTAAGTGGCGCGGCGACAGGGTACAGCTGATGCTGCATTGGTAGAGCCTCAGCAACTTGAGGCTGCGTGGCGACGGATGCGTAAGTGGCGCGGCGCCAGGGCACAGCTGATGCTGCATTGGTAGAGCCTCAGCAACTTGAGGCTGCGTGGCGACGGATGCGTAAGTAAGTGGCGCGGCGCCAGGGCACAGCTGATGCTGCATTGGTAGAGCCTCAGCAACTTGAGGCTGCGTGGCGACGGATGCGTAAGTGGCGCGGCGACAGGGTACAGCTGATGCTGCATTGGTAGAGCCTCAGCAACTTGAGGCTGCGTGGCGACGGATGCGTAAGTAAGTGGCGCGGCGACAGGGTACTGCTGATGCTGCATTGGTAGAGCCTCAGCAACTTGAGGCTGCGTGGCGACGGATGCGTAAGTAAGTGGTGCGGCGCCAGGGCACAGCTGATGCTGCATTGGTAGAGCCTCAGCAACTTGAGGCTGCGTGGCGACGGATGCGTAAGTAAGTGGCGCGGCGACAGGGTACAGCTGATGCTGCATTGGTAGAGCCTCAGCAACTTGAGGCTGCGTGGCGACGGATGCGTAAGTAAGTGGCGCGGCGCCAGGGCACAGCTGATGCTGCATTGGTAGAGCCTCAGCAATTTGAGGCTGCGTGGCGACGGATGCGTAAGTGGCGCGGCGCCAGGGCACAGCTGATGCTGCATTGGTAGAGCCTCAGCAACTTGAGGCTGCGTGGCGACGGATGCGTAAGTAAGTGGCGCGGCGACAGGGTACTGCCGATGCTGCATTGGTAGAGCCTCAGCAACTTGAGGCTGCGTGGCGACGGATGCGTAAGTAAGTGGCGCGGCGACAGGGTACAGCTGATGCTGCATTGGTAGAGCCTCAGCAACTTGAGGCTGCGTGGCGACGGATGCGTAAGTAAGTGGCGCGGCGACAGGGTACAGCTGATGCTGCATTGGTAGAGCCTCAGCAACTTGAGGCTGCGTGGCGACGGATGCGTAAGTAAGTGGCGCGGCGACAGGGTACTGCTGATGCTGCATTGGTAGAGCCTCAGCAACTTGAGGCTGCGTGGCGACGGATGCGTAAGTAAGTGGCGCGGCGCCAGGGCACAGCTGATGCTGCATTGGTAGAGCCTCAGCAACTTGAGGCTGCGTGGCGACGGATGCGTAAGTAAGTGGCGCGGCGACAGGGTACTGCTGATGCTGCATTGGTAGAGCCTCAGCAACTTGAGGCTGCGTGGCGAAGGATGCGTAAGTAAGTGGCGCGGCGACAGGGTACTGCTGATGCTGCATTGGTAGAGCCTCAGCAACTTGAGGCTGCGTGGCGACGGATGCGTAAGTAAGTGGCGCGGCGCCAGGGCACAGCTGATGCTGCATTGGTAGAGCCTCAGCAACTTGAGGCTGCGTGGCGACGGATGCGTAAGTAAGTGGCGCGGCGACAGGGTACAGCTGATGCTGCATTGGTAGAGCCTCAGCAACTTGAGGCTGCGTGGCGACGGATGCGTAAGTAAGTGGCGCGGCGCCAGGGCACAGCTGATGCTGCATTGGTAGAGCCTCAGCAACTTGAGGCTGCGTGGCGACGGATGCGTAAGTAAGTGGCGCGGCGCCAGGGCACAGCTGATGCTGCATTGGTAGAGCCTCAGCAACTTGAGGCTGCGTGGCGACGGATGCGTAAGTAAGTGGCGCGGCGACAGGAAACTGCTGATGCTGCATTGGTAGAGCCTCAGCAACTTGAGGCTGCGCGGCGACGGATGCGTAAGTAAGTGGCGCGGCGACAGGGTACTGCTGATGCTGCATTGGTAGAGCCTCAGCAACTTGAGGCTGCGTGGCGACGGATGCGTAAGTGGCGCGGCGACAGGGTACTGCTGATGCTGCATTGGTAGAGCCTCAGCAACTTGAGGCTGCGTGGCGACGGATGCGTAAGTAAGTGGCGCGGCGACAGGGTACTGCTGATGCTGCATTGGTAGAGCCTCAGCAACTTGAGGCTGCGTGGCGACGGATGCGTAAGTAAGTGGCGCGGCCACAGGGTACTGCTGATGCTGCATTGGTAGAGCCTCAGCAACTTGAGGCTGCGTGGCGACGGATGCGTAAGTAAGTGGCGCGGCGCCAGGGCACAGCTGATGCTGCATTGGTAGAGCCTCAGCAACTTGAGGCTGCGTGGCGACGGATGCGTAAGTGGCGCGGCGACAGGGCACAGCTGATGCTGCATTGGTAGAGCCTCAGCAACTTGAGGCAGCGTGGCGACGGATGCGTAAGTAAGTGGCGCGGCGCCAGGGCACAGCTGATGCTGCATTGGTAGAGCCTCAGCAACTTGAGGCTGCGTGGCGACGGATGCGTAAGTGGCGCGGCGACAGGGTACTGCTGATGCAGCATTGGTAGAGCCTCAGCAACTTGAGGCTGCGTGGCGACGGATGCGTAAGTAAGTGGCGCGGCGACAGGGTACTGCCGATGCTGCATTGGTAGAGCCTCAGCAACTTGAGGCTGCGTGGCGACGGATGCGTAAGTAAGTGGCGCGGCGACAGGGTACAGCTGATGCTGCATTGGTAGAGCCTCAGCAACTTGAGGCTGCGTGGCGACGGATGCGTAAGTAAGTGGCGCGGCGACAGGGTACAGCTGATGCTGCATTGGTAGAGCCTCAGCAACTTGAGGCTGCGTGGCGACGGATGCGTAAGTAAGTGGCGCGGCGACAGGGTACTGCTGATGCTGCATTGGTAGAGCCTCAGCAACTTGAGGCTGCGTGGCGACGGATGCGTAAGTAAGTGGCGCGGCGCCAGGGCACAGCTGATGCTGCATTGGTAGAGCCTCAGCAACTTGAGGCTGCGTGGCGACGGATGCGTAAGTAAGTGGCGCGGCGACAGGGTACTGCTGATGCTGCATTGGTAGAGCCTCAGCAACTTGAGGCTGCGTGGCGACGGATGCGTAAGTAAGTGGCGCGGCGACAGGGTACTGCAGATGCTGCATTGGTAGAGCCTCAGCAACTTGAGGCTGCGTGGCGACGGATGCGTAAGTAAGTGGCGCGGCGCCAGGGCACAGCTGATGCTGCATTGGTAGAGCCTCAGCAACTTGAGGCTGCGTGACGACGGATGCGTAAGTAAGTGGCGCGGCGACAGGGCACAGCTGATGCTGCATTGGTAGAGCCTCAGCAACTTGAGGCTGCGTGGCGACGGATGCGTAAGTAAGTGGCGCGGCGACAGGGTACTGCTGATGCTGCATTTGTAGAGCCTCAGCAACTTGAGGCTGCGTGGCGACGGATGCGTAAGTAAGTGGCGCGGCGCCAGGGCACAGCTGATGCTGCATTGGTAGAGCCTCAGCAAGTTGAGGCTGCGTGGCGACGGATGCGTAAGTAAGTGGCGCGGTGACAGGGTACTGCTGATGCTGCATTGGTAGAGCCTCAGCAACTTGAGGCTGCGTGGCGACGGATGCGTAAGTAAGTGGTGCGGCGACAGGGTACTGCTGATGCTGCATTGGTAGAGCCTCAGCAACTTGAGGCTGCGTGGCGACGGATGCGTAAGTAAGTGGCGCGGTGACAGGGCACAGCTGATGCTGCATTGGTAGAGCCTCAGCAACTTGAGGCTGCGTGGCGACGGATGCGTAAGTAAGTGGCGCGGCGCCAGGGCATAGCTGATGCTGCATTGGTAGAGCCTCAGCAACTTGAGGCTGCGTGGCGACGGATGCGTAAGTAAGTGGCGCGGCGACAGGGTACTGCTGATGCTGCATTGGTAGAGCCTCAGCAACTTGAGGCTGCGTGGCGACGGATGCGTAAGTAAGTGGCGCGGTGACAGGGTACTGCTGATGCTGCATTGGTAGAGCCTCAGCAACTTGAGGCTGCGTGGCGACGGATGCGTAAGTAAGTGGCGCGGCGCCAGGGCACAGCTGATGCTGCATTGGTAGAGCCTCAGCAACTTGAGGCTGCGTGGCGACGGATGCGTAAGTAAGTGGCGCGGCGACAGGGTACAGCTGATGCTGCATTGGTAGAGCCTCAGCAACTTGAGGCTGCGTGGCGACGGATGCGTAAGTAAGTGGCGCGGCGCCAGGGCACAGCTGATGCTGCATTGGTAGAGCCTCAGCAACTTGAGGCTGCGTGGCGACGGATGCGTAAGTAAGTGGCGCGGCGCCAGGGCACAGCTGATGCTGCATTGGTAGAGCCTCAGCAACTTGAGGCTGCGTGGCGACGGATGCGTAAGTAAGTGGCGCGGCGCCAGGGCACAGCTGATGCTGCATTGGTAGAGCCTCAGCAACTTGAGGCTGCGTGGCGACGGATGCGTAAGTAAGTGGCGCGGCGCCAGGGCACAGCTGATGCTGCATTGGTAGAGCCTCAGCAACTTGAGGCTGCGTGGCGACGGATGCGTAAGTAAGTGGCGCGGCGACAGGGCACAGCTGATGCTGCATTGGTAGAGCCTCAGCAACTTGAGGCTGCGTGGCGACGGATGCGTAAGTAAGTGGCGCGGCGCCAGGGCACAGCTGATGCTGCATTGGTAGAGCCTCAGCAACTTGAGGCTGCGTGGCGACGGATGCGTAAGTAAGTGGCGCGGCGACAGGGTACAGCTGATGCTGCATTGGTAGAGCCTCAGCAACTTGAGGCTGCGTGGCGACGGATGCGTAAGTAAGTGGCGCGGCGTCAGGGTACTGCTGATGCTGCATTGGTAGAGCCTCAGCAACTTGAGGCTGCGTGGCGACGGATGCGTAAGTAAGTGGCGCGGCGCCAGGGCACAGCTGATGCTGCATTGGTAGAGCCTCAGCAACTTGAGGCTGCGTGGCGACGGATGCGTAAGTAAGTGGCGCGGCGACAGGGTACAGCTGATGCTGCATTGGTAGAGCCTCAGCAACTTGAGGCTGCGTGGCGACGGATGCGTAAGTAAGTGGCGCGGCGCCAGGGCACAGCTGATGCTGCATTGGTAGAGCCTCAGCAACTTGAGGCTGCGTGGCGACGGATGCGTAAGTAAGTGGCGCGGCGCCAGGGCACAGCTGATGCTGCATTGGTAGAGCCTCAGCAACTTGAGGCTGCGTGGCGACGGATGCGTAAGTAAGTGGCGCGGCGACAGGAAACTGCTGATGCTGCATTGGTAGAGCCTCAGCAACTTGAGGCTGCGCGGCGACGGATGCGTAAGTAAGTGGCGCGGCGACAGGGTACTGCTGATGCTGCATTGGTAGAGCCTCAGCAACTTGAGGCTGCGTGGCGACGGATGCGTAAGTGGCGTGGCGACAGGGTACTGCTGATGCTGCATTGGTAGAGCCTCAGCAACTTGAGGCTGCGTGGCGACGGATGCGTAAGTAAGTGGCGCGGCGACAGGGTACTGCTGATGCTGCATTGGTAGAGCCTCAGCAACTTGAGGCTGCGTGGCGACGGATGCGTAAGTAAGTGGCGCGGCGACAGGGTACTGCTGATGCTGCATTGGTAGAGCCTCAGCAACTTGAGGCTGCGTGGCGACGGATGCGTAAGTAAGTGGCGCGGCGCCAGGGCACAGCTGATGCTGCATTGGTAGAGCCTCAGCAACTTGAGGCTGCGTGGCGACGGATGCGTAAGTGGCGCGGCGACAGGGCAGAGCTGATGCTGCATTGGTAGAGCCTCAGCAACTTGAGGCAGCGTGGCGACGGATGCGTAAGTAAGTGGCGCGGCGCCAGGGCACAGCTGATGCTGCATTGGTAGAGCCTCAGCAACTTGAGGCTGCGTGGCGACGGATGCGTAAGTGGCGCGGCGACAGGGTACTGCTGATGCTGCATTGGTAGAGCCTCAGCAACTTGAGGCTGCGTGGCGATGGATGCGTAAGTAAGTGGCGCGGCGACAGGGTACTGCTGATGCTGCATTGGTAGAGCCTCAGCAACTTGAGGCTGCGTGGCGACGGATGCGTAAGTAAGTGGCGCGGCGACAGGGTACTGCTGATGCTGCATTGGTAGAGCCTCCGCAACTTGAGGCTGCGTGCCGACGGATGCGTAAGTAAGTGGCGCGGCGACAGGGTACAGCTGATGCTGCATTGGTAGAGCCTCAGCAACTTGAGGCTGCGTGCCGACGGATGCGTAAGTAAGTGGCGCGGCGACAGGGTACAGCTGATGCTGCATTGGTAGAGCCTCAGCAACTTGAGGCTGCGTGGCGACGGATGCGTAAGTAAGTGGCGCGGCACCAGGGCACAGCTGATGCTGCAATGGTAGAGCCTCAGCAACTTGAGGCTGCGTGGCGACGGATGCGTAAGTAAGTGGCGCGGCGCCAGGGCAGAGCTGATGCTGCATTGGTAGAGCCTCAGCAACTTGAGGCTGCGTGGCGACGGATGCGTAAGTGGCGCGGCGACAGGGTACAGCTGATGCTGCATTGGTAGAGCCTCAGCAACTTGAGGCTGCGTGGCGACGGATGCGTAAGTAAGTGGCGCGGCGACAGGGTACTGCTGATGCTGCATTGGTAGAGCCTCAGCAACTTGAGGCTGCGTGGCGACGGATGCGTAAGTAAGTGGTGCGGCGCCAGGGCACAGCTGATGCTGCATTGGTAGAGCCTCAGCAACTTGAGGCTGCGTGGCGACGGATGCGTAAGTAAGTGGCGCGGCGACAGGGTACAGCTGATGCTGCATTGGTAGAGCCTCAGCAACTTGAGGCTGCGTGGCGACGGATGCGTAAGTAAGTGGCGCGGCGCCAGGGCACAGCTGATGCTGCATTGGTAGAGCCTCAGCAATTTGAGGCTGCGTGGCGACGGATGCGTAAGTGGCGCGGCGCCAGGGCACAGCTGATGCTGCATTGGTAGAGCCTCAGCAACTTGAGGCTGCGTGGCGACGGATGCGTAAGTAAGTGGCGCGGCGACAGGGTACTGCCGATGCTGCATTGGTAGAGCCTCAGCAACTTGAGGCTGCGTGGCGACGGATGCGTAAGTAAGTGGCGCGGCGACAGGGTACAGCTGATGCTGCATTGGTAGAGCCTCAGCAACTTGAGGCTGCGTGGCGACGGATGCGTAAGTAAGTGGCGCGGCGACAGGGTACAGCTGATGCTGCATTGGTAGAGCCTCAGCAACTTGAGGCTGCGTGGCGACGGATGCGTAAGTAAGTGGCGCGGCGACAGGGTACTGCTGATGCTGCATTGGTAGAGCCTCAGCAACTTGAGGCTGCGTGGCGACGGATGCGTAAGTAAGTGGCGCGGCGCCAGGGCACAGCTGATGCTGCATTGGTAGAGCCTCAGCAACTTGAGGCTGCGTGGCGACGGATGCGTAAGTAAGTGGCGCGGCGACAGGGTACTGCTGATGCTGCATTGGTAGAGCCTCAGCAACTTGAGGCTGCGTGGCGACGGATGCGTAAGTAAGTGGCGCGGCGACAGGGTACTGCTGATGCTGCATTGGTAGAGCCTCAGCAACTTGAGGCTGCGTGGCGACGGATGCGTAAGTAAGTGGCGCGGCGCCAGGGCACAGCTGATGCTGCATTGGTAGAGCCTCAGCAACTTGAGGCTGCGTGGCGACGGATGCGTAAGTAAGTGGCGCGGCGACAGGGTACAGCTGATGCTGCATTGGTAGAGCCTCAGCAACTTGAGGCTGCGTGGCGACGGATGCGTAAGTAAGTGGCGCGGCGCCAGGGCACAGCTGATGCTGCATTGGTAGAGCCTCAGCAACTTGAGGCTGCGTGGCGACGGATGCGTAAGTAAGTGGCGCGGCGCCAGGGCACAGCTGATGCTGCATTGGTAGAGCCTCAGCAACTTGAGGCTGCGTGGCGACGGATGCGTAAGTAAGTGGCGCGGCGACAGGAAACTGCTGATGCTGCATTGGTAGAGCCTCAGCAACTTGAGGCTGCGCGGCGACGGATGCGTAAGTAAGTGGCGCGGCGACAGGGTACTGCTGATGCTGCATTGGTAGAGCCTCAGCAACTTGAGGCTGCGTGGCGACGGATGCGTAAGTGGCGCGGCGACAGGGTACTGCTGATGCTGCATTGGTAGAGCCTCAGCAACTTGAGGCTGCGTGGCGACGGATGCGTAAGTAAGTGGCGCGGCGACAGGGTACTGCTGATGCTGCATTGGTAGAGCCTCAGCAACTTGAGGCTGCGTGGCGACGGATGCGTAAGTAAGTGGCGCGGCCACAGGGTACTGCTGATGCTGCATTGGTAGAGCCTCAGCAACTTGAGGCTGCGTGGCGACGGATGCGTAAGTAAGTGGCGCGGCGCCAGGGCACAGCTGATGCTGCATTGGTAGAGCCTCAGCAACTTGAGGCTGCGTGGCGACGGATGCGTAAGTAAGTGGCGCGGCACCAGGGCACAGCTGATGCTGCATTGGTAGAGCCTCAGCAACTTGAGGCTGCGTGGTGACGGATGCGTAAGTAAGTGGCGCGGCGACAGGGTACAGCTGATGCTGCATTGGTAGAGCCTCAGCAACTTGAGGCTGCGTGGCGACGGATGCGTAAGTAAGTGGCGCGGCGACAGGGTACTGCTGATGCTGCATTGGTAGAGCCTCAGCAACTTGAGGCTGCGTGGCGACGGATGCGTAAGTAAGTGGCGCGGCGCCAGGGCACAGCTGATGCTGCATTGGTAGAGCCTCAGCAACTTGAGGCTGCGTGGCGACGGATGCGTAAGTAAGTGGCGCGGCGACAGGGTACTGCTGATGCTGCATTGGTAGAGCCTCAGCAACTTGAGGCTGCGTGGCGACGGATGCGTAAGTAAGTGGCGCGGCGACAGGGTACTGCTGATGCTGCATTGGTAGAGCCTCAGCAACTTGAGGCTGCGTGGCGACGGATGCGTAAGGAAGTGGCGCGGCGCCAGGGCACAGCTGATGCTGCATTGGTAGAGCCTCAGCAACTTGAGGCTGCGTGACGACGGATGCGTAAGTAAGTGGCGCGGCGACAGGGCACAGCTCATGCTGCATTGGTAGAGCCTCAGCAACTTGAGGCTGCGTGGCGACGGATGCGTAAGTAAGTGGCGCGGCGACAGGGTACTGCTGATGCTGCATTTGTAGAGCCTCAGCAACTTGAGGCTGCGTGGCGACGGATGCGTAAGTAAGTGGCGCGGCGCCAGGGCACAGCTGATGCTGCATTGGTAGAGCCTCAGCAACTTGAGGCTGCGTGGCGACGGATGCGTAAGTAAGTGGCGCGGCGCCAGGGCATTGCTGATGCTGCATTGGTAGAGCCTCAGCAACTTGAGGCTGCGTGGCGACGGATGCGTAAGTAAGTGGCGCGGCGACAGGGTACTGCTGATGCTGCATTGGTAGAGCCTCAGCAACTTGAGGCTGCGTGGCGACGGATGCGTAAGTAAGTGGCGCGGTGACAGGGTACTGCTGATGCTGCATTGGTAGAGCCTCAGCAACTTGAGGCTGCGTGGCGACGGATGCGTAAGTAAGTGGCGCGGCGCCAGGGCACAGCTGATGCTGCATTGGTAGAGCCTCAGCAACTTGAGGCTGCGTGGCGACGGATGCGTAAGTAAGTGGCGCGGCGACAGGGTACAGCTGATGCTGCATTGGTAGAGCCTCAGCAACTTGAGGCTGCGTGGCGACGGATGCGTAAGTAAGTGGCGCGGCGCCAGGGCACAGCTGATGCTGCATTGGTAGAGCCTCAGCAACTTGAGGCTGCGTGGCGACGGATGCGTAAGTAAGTGGCGCGGCGCCAGGGCACAGCTGATGCTGCATTGGTAGAGCCTCAGCAACTTGAGGCTGCGTGGCGACGGATGCGTAAGTAAGTGGCGCGGCGCCAGGGCACAGCTGATGCTGCATTGGTAGAGCCTCAGCAACTTGAGGCTGCGTGGCGACGGATGCGTAAGTAAGTGGCGCGGCGACAGGGCACAGCTGATGCTGCATTGGTAGAGCCTCAGCAACTTGAGGCTGCGTGGCGACGGATGCGTAAGTAAGTGGCGCGGCGCCAGGGCACAGCTGATGCTGCATTGGTAGAGCCTCAGCAACTTGAGGCTGCGTGGCGACGGATGCGTAAGTGGCGCGGCGACAGGGTACTGCTGATGCTGCATTGGTAGAGCCTCAGCAACTTGAGGCTGCGTGGCGACGGATGCGTAAGTAAGTGGCGCGGCGCCAGGGCATAGCTGATGCTGCATTGGTAGAGCCTCAGCAACTTGAGGCTGCGTGGCGACGGATGCGTAAGTAAGTGGCGCGGCGACAGGGTACTGCTGATGCTGCATTGGTAGAGCCTCAGCAACTTGAGGCTGCGTGGCGACGGATGCGTAAGTAAGTGGCGCGGTGACAGGGTACTGCTGATGCTGCATTGGTAGAGCCTCAGCAACTTGAGGCTGCGTGGCGACGGATGCGTAAGTAAGTGGCGCGGCGCCAGGGCACAGCTGATGCTGCATTGGTAGAGCCTCAGCAACTTGAGGCTGCGTGGCGACGGATGCGTAAGTAAGTGGCGCGGCGACAGGGCACAGCTGATGCTGCATTGGTAGAGCCTCAGCAACTTGAGGCTGCGTGGCGACGGATGCGTAAGTAAGTGGCGCGGCGCCAGGGCACAGCTGATGCTGCATTGGTAGAGCCTCAGCAACTTGAGGCTGCGTGGCGACGGATGCGTAAGTGGCGCGGCGACAGGGTACTGCTGATGCTGCATTGGTAGAGCCTCAGCAACTTGAGGCTGCGTGGCGACGGATGCGTAAGTAAGTGGCGCGGCGCCAGGGCACAGCTGATGCTGCATTGGTAGAGCCTCAGCAACTTGAGGCTGCGTGGCGACGGATGCGTAAGTGGCGCGGCGACAGGGTACTGCTGATGCTGCATTGGTAGAGCCTCAGCAACTTGAGGCTGCGTGGCGACGGATGCGTAAGTAAGTGGCGCGGCGCCAGGGCACAGCTGATGCTGCACTGGTAGAGCCTCAGCAACTTGCTCTTCAATAACCCGCAGGATTGTAGGGGCGAGCGGTGTAGGAGGCTGTGACAGCAGCGGCTGCTGTTGGGGTAGTTCAGCGAAGGGCAGTAGAGAAAGCTGACGTGCAATTTCCTCCCGCACGAAAGCTTGGATTTGTGTGAGCAGGGGGGAGGGATCAGGGAAGGCTGTCATGGAAGAGAGAGCCTCGTCAGCCACTGAGGGGCGCCTGATCAAATCGCGCTACCTCCTCAACTCGTCGTAGCTTTGGCACAAGTTTATGAGCTCTGCTACCATGCGCGGACTCTTGGCGATCAATATTTGGAATATGTCATCGGCGATGCCCTTCAAAATGTTCATCAATTTGTCATTTTCGGGCATAGAAGCATCCACACGTTTTCATAGGTCGAGAACCTCTGCGATATAACAGGTGAATGTTTCACCGGGTTCTTGCGCTCGCTCTTGTAACCGCTGCTCGGCGCGCAACCTGTGGACGGCAGGGTGACCGAGAACTGCAGCGAAACTGGTCTTGAACGTGGACCAGGAGTGAAATACCCTGGAAGATATCGAGACTATGCAGCTACATTAATTCGCCACTAGCAAAGTGGAATAGCAATCAAAAAAGGCGTCAGGAGAGGAGACAAAATCACCCTGGTGCTATTTACTGCACGGTTACAAGTATCCGAACTATTACACTTAGGCGGACCTTGAGTGACCATTGGAAGTTTGAATAATATGAAGGAGGGGAGGAGGGAAAGAGATAAATAGAAGGCAGGTAGGTTAACCCGAATAACGTCCGGTTGGCTACCTTACACCGGGGGAATGGGAAAGGGGAAACAAAGATAACAGGCAGAGAGAGAGGAAGGTAGGAATAAAGGAAATTGCGGTGACTTCGCTGACGTGTGTGGTCAGCGAATTGCATTAAAAGCAATTGCATTAAAAGTCACAGATGGTCGCACAAGCCCGTCATCCTTAAGAAGCACAAAAGCGTCTTCACCGCTTTATGGGCCGACGGGCGATGGGGGCGGTGTTCCAGCAGCAGCTGCACAGAAAGCATTCGATTGTCAAGTTTTTGGTAAGCTTTGGCAAGTTCTTGTTTCTCTGGAGTGTATCGTGGACAGTGGCGCAGCAGATGGTCGATGTTTTCTTCGGTGCCACAGACCTCGCATGCTGCACTGTCAGTCATTCCAATTAATGTAGAGTTTGCCTTTGTAAAGGCAACTCCTAACCAAAGGCGACAGAGAAGCGTAGTTTCACGTCGAGGAAGTCCAAATGGTGGTCGGAGTTGCAGGGAAGGGTTTAGTCGATGCAGTCGTGTAAATCGTAAGTTTAGCGAGTTCTACTCGGTCAGTGTGAGACTGCGTGTCAGGTGTCGAAGCTGCCTTGCGGCGTCTGTCCTCGAAAGCGGAATTGGAACGCTGTGCTCTTCTTGATGTGCTGTGGGAGCAGCGTTATCGGCGGAATCATTGCCACTGATTCCACAATGGCCAGGTACCCATTGAAAAAAGACCTCGTGACCTTTTTTTTTTTTGGACGTGATGGTAAAGTTTCGCGACTTCGTATGCCAATTGGTCATGGTATCCATGTCGGAGAACTGACTGCGTGCACTGTAAGCCGGTTTTGAATCACAGAACACAGCCCATTTTGTAGGTCTTTCGGAATCAATGAATTCCAGTGATCGACGCAGGGCTGTTGGTTCTGTCGCCGTTGAGGTCGTGACATGCGATGTCTTGAACCGCAGTGTCATTCCTCGCGTTGGTATAACCACGGCACCAGCAGAACTGCACGACATAGTCGATCCATCAGTATAGATGTGCACGTGGTTGCTGTACTTCTCGTGCAAAAGAAGTAAGCTCAGCTGTTTTAGCGCAGGGGCCGGTATATCTGTCTTCTTCTGTAGACCTGGAATCATTATATGTACTTGTGGATGGCTGAAACGCCATGGAGGAAACGCTGGCTTGGCCGCAGGTGCATACTCTGAAGTAACTGACGCACGATGTGCACTGACAATACCACTAAATGTCGAGCAGGGCCTCGCAGCAGTGAGGCTCGCCAAGGGGTGGGAAGGGGTCCTAGCATAATGCCTGAGATGCATACGCATTGTCTCAACAGTAATGTGCGTCGTGATTGGGTAATCCTGCGCAAGGGCAATGGTTTCAGCCATGGATACACTGCGTGGTAAGCCATGACATATCTCGAGGGCTTGGGCTTGAATACTCTGAATCGTACGCGGGATAGTCTTGCAGGTGTTGGATATTGCAGGCAGGCTGTATCGCAGGAAACCAACGAACAACGCCATGTACAGCTGTAACATAGCCTGTATAGATACTCCCCAACTTTTTCCTGCAAGAAACCTGAACAGGTGACAGATAGCAGTCAGCCGCTTTTTCACGTAGTTCACGTGCGGAGTCCCAGATAGGTCTCTGTCAATTACGACTCCCAAGAACCTGTGGCTTCTGCTGTATGGTATAAGTTGCCCGTTAATAGATACGCCGTAAGCAGACATTTGCGTCCTCGTGAATGCCACTATTGCGGACTTCCCGCAATTAATTGCAAGTCCTTGTTCACGACGGTAGCAAGATGTCATTGTGACTGCCTTCTGAAGCCAAGCGCGAAGCTGAAGTCGTGTCACACCTGATGCCCAAATGGAGATGTCGTCCGCATAGATGGGAAGTCGTACGGTGCTTGGCAGGTTGTCAACTAATCCACAGAGGGTGAGATTGAAAAGAGTTGGGCTAAGCACTCCGCCTTGAGGGACTCCTCGGCTACCCTAATGCTCGGATGTCGGGCCATTTTCTGTGTGCACGTAGAACGGTCTCCTGTGTAAGTAGCTGCACACCCACATATATATCTTACCACCAAGTCCGACGGCTTCTAACGTGCTTAGGGTGGCTTCATGGGTGACATTATCATTAAGCCCCTTTAACGTCTAGAAACAGAGCAGCAGATAGTCGCTTACAGGCCTTTTGGTGTTGCACAATTGTTATCAAGTCAACAACGTTGTCTGTTGACGAACGGCCACGTCTGAATCCGGGCATAGCATCTGGGTAGGTTTCATAGTATTCTAAGTACCATTCCAGACGTGTTAAAATCATTCTTTCCATTGTTTTTCCGACACAGCTGGCAAGAGCGATTGGACGGTATGAGGAAATGTCCAAAGGCGACTTGCCAGCTTTGAGAAGTGGAATAAGGCGAGTTGACTTCCATTGTTGCGGAACCGTACCCATCTGCCAGGAGTCGTTGTACAGGAGCAAGAGTGCCTTCCGAGCTTGGTCTCCTTGGTTACACAGGGCATGGTATGTAATGCCGTCAGGTCCTGCCGCTGAAGAACGCCTGTACAAAGCCAGCGCAGCTTCTAGTTCTTCCATTGAAAAAGGGCATTCCACGCGGGGATCGCGTGAGAACAGTGGGTGGTGTAGCGTTCCCGTACCCGTTCAATCGGAATTTGCTTCGCCAGCAACCTTTCTGCAGAACGATTCAGCGACAGCAATATCTGTACATTGTAGATGGCGTGCCAGAGATTTAAACGTGTGCGAAGGCCACGAACAGTCCTCCATATAGGCGACAAAGGTTTTCGCGGGTCCAGGGACTCGCAAAAGGATACCCATTGTCGCGAAGCCAGTTTGTTCATGTGACGCTGTATTTTCTTTTGGGTTCGTCTAGCCAATCTGAAATCATAATTGGACTTCGTGCGTCTATATCTTCGCTCTGCACGACGGCGAATTGCTCGAAGTTTCGCTAGTTTGATGTCGAAATCGGTGCGGGAAGAACTATTCGAAAGCAAATGCGTGGTTGTTTGTATGGCATCTTTTATCGCGCCCTGTAGGTTATAGGAGGGGTCGTCATGACAACAGTCTTCCATTATTATTTTGTATTTAGGCCAATCGGTGCACTGGACGGTTCTGGAGGACTTGGAGCTAGTCAAACCTTCGGTCTTCAGAAAAGTTGGGATGTGGTCGCTACCCCGTGTTTCTAAATCCGAAAACCAGTGCACTCATCTCGAAACCGAACGTGAAACGAAGGTAAGGTCCAAGCAGCTACTAACGCTGATCCACGCAGGTAAGTAGGGCTTCCATCATTTGACAGGAAAAGTTCAAGTTCATAGGCAAAGGGCACCAACGTTCTGCCTCTAGAGATCACTTTGGAGCTTCCCCATAGGTAATGGTGGGCGTTAAAGTAACCAGTGAGCACCCACGGCTGTGGAGTCAATGTCAAAATTCCCTGTAAGCGCTCACAATCTAGACGGCTTGTTGGAGATAAATAGGCTCCAAGAATTGTTAACGTGAGCTTTTTCTTCTTCACTGTTAAGCAAACGTATTGATTGGCTTCGTCAGGAGGCACTGGGTGATGTACATAAGTCAATTCACGGCGTATAAACCAACAACCTTGCTGCACTCTCCGTGGGTAGAGGACATAAATAACTCATACCCGGACAGTCTGATAGGAGCTGACAGGTTGGGCTCGCAAATCACGATAATCGGAAATTGATGCGTAAGAACAAACTGTCTAAAGTCGGACATGCGTGACCTAAGCCATCTGGCGTTCCACTGAAAGACAGATGCATTCTTGACCTCCTCTTGAAACGACGGCAATTCTCGGGCTGTAGTTTTACCCTAGAGCCGCAAGCAATGGACTCAAAGTGTCCAGCACCTGCAGTGCGCTCTGTGCCGACGGGGTTTTCATGCTGTTTCGTAGAATGCACATGGCGTCCATAAGTGACTTCAGCATCTCTATGACTTGGCGATCCTCAGTCGTCGTCGCATCCGCGGTTCGTGAGGTCATTGAGGGCGGCGCAATTTGATGTGACTCTGATGCAGTTTGTGCTCGTGGAAGTGTAGGCCACTCTTCAGGAGGTGCGCGACTTGCCCCTTTCTTCGTTTTCGCAGTGTCTGTCTTTGTGGAAGTCGGCGTTGATACGGTAGCCGCTTTGCCGGAAGATTGTGTATATCTTTCCGTAGATGTAACTCTTCGTGATGCTCTTCGGTGGCAATGTCGTCGTCGCCTGAGAGTAGCGGCAGCCTCTCTGTGTGTTGAATGGTCCCGTACCATACGTTTGATTACTGCTCACTCGTTCCTCACCCGCGGGCAATCATTGGATGAGGCCTCATGAGTACCATGGCAGTCAGGGCACTTTAACACAGTTGCGCGGAAGGCATCTGCTGAATGAGATTCAGCGCACCGTGGGCACACGAGGTTATTGCTACAGACACCTTTTACGTGTCCCATCTTGCAGCATATGGAAAAGATCAAGGTAACCTTCACTAACTTGGCGAGATAACAGAAATTCATGAGTGACGTTTCAGCCCGCAGAATCCATGGAAGAGTATCTTTATCCAGGTGAAATATCAATAACAGGTACTGATATAAAAAAGAAAACTCATACAAAAGTTTCATAGGTTGAACAGCACATGGAAGGCATTACCGAATAGTGATCGCCACGTTAACAATATCCTTGAATTAAGTTTAGAATCATTGCATTCTACCGGCTTTGCAATATCGGACCTAAACCTGGAGGTTAACAAAGGAACTTCAGAAGTCGGGGATTGTACAGAAAGCGAACAAAAATTGTTGGAGATAGCATTAAGGCAGGAAGACAGTGGCGTAGTAAACCGTGGCACCTAATGTGCTAGTTGAGATTAAGAAAAAAAAATTGAGTCGACGGGCAGGTCATGCACGTCTTCAATCACTTGTTGCCATTTCATAACAGGTGATTACATAAGCGTGACAGAATGGATGTCAAGGAGAGAAAACTGCAGCCGAGCAGGGTAGAAAATTGCGCAATGGGACAAAAATATGATGTTTGTAGGCATAGGATGCAATCAGCTCGCAAAAGACGGGATTGTAGGCTGAGGGACTTGTTTTGCAGTGAACAAAAATAGGTTTGTGTTGCTGACAGTATACTCGTGAAGGTGCGAGGACACCTCAGCTGCTGGCACACTAATCAACATGACAATTGGCTCTGAAACAGACAACCCCAGTTATGAAAAATAAAGCAACGTTGTCCCGACACATTGTTTTATTATGTATACACTGAAGGCTTCCACAGTTAAGGGCTAAGGGCACCTAGTACCAATAGTGAAACGAGCATTTTTCTTTGTAAATAATGGTTTATATGCGCTTCATTCATTCCAACAATCCACTTTGTTTTGCAGCAAAACATTCTGCTGCTGGAGGCACTCAACCGCCTGGTGGCAGTAGGCGAGCGCCAGGCACGTGCTCTTGAGAGTGTGGCAGAGGTTCCCTGGGCTGCTCTGCAACTGTAGGATTAGTGCCCTCACTGCTTTCCAGTCGAGCCCCCAGAACACACCTTATAAAGGAGCTTTCAGTTTATTATTTTGTTTATTATTCAAGAGCATTAATAAAATAATTGCAGTAAACATTGTGCTGTGCATATTAGGAGACTTGTAACACGTACTTGGTGTCTCTTCAAAATGGGCAAAAACGTAAGACAACCTGGGCCACTCTTCGGCCATGTAAATGAAAAATACACAAATGCAGCATACGTGTCATTGTGCTGTTTGTTCTTTCTAAGTGCAAGAATACAGAGCTTGTTGATTAGCCACAAGATGAACGGTGTGTAATTGACAATGAAAAGACAGGAAACACCACAAGAGCTTAATAACGCTATCACCTATTTACTGTGCACATGAATGCAACACTCACCGATTCAAGCGTGCCCTTACATGCATGTTCGATAGCACATATTATTCAACAATGTCATATATTTGCATGTACTAATTTTCCCACAGCTTAAGCCCCTGCATAGGTCACTTGTGATTCATCCGTTTCATAGGCCAAATAATTGTACACTTTGTTCTTTTGTGTTGTACGAAAAGTGGCACCCTGTACAGCCGCACACAACTTCAGAAGACACGAGACGCCCCACCCAGATGATCAAAGCTCTGCAGCCGATTGCATCCACATCAAAAGAAATAGTCCTTCTCCAACGAGCGGGTACAGTGCGTCCGGCAGCATGACGTCAGTCTACAGTGCGTGCCCATTGGTGCAGGCTTGTGTTCATCTGCCTTTGAAGTGCAGATTCCACGGCCGCCTAAAGTTGTGTGTGACTATAGAATCACGTAATTCCTTGGACTGGTTGCATAGACTTCTGCAACTTGATAGCACAGAATGATCAGGAGCAGAAATCTATAAAGGCATCCAAGCAAAGCTGGCTGGCCACACTTCCATTATGAGGGGCTGTAAAAAGGGCTCGCCAAAAATTCCCATGACGTCCTTGAAAAAGAGGTGGTGTTTGCCACTTCTCTAGAATTTAGAATCAAAAACAGATTACAGTGAAAGTTGTGTACCCCGTCAAAACAAACTCAGCTTCGCTATCTGCACAGCATGCAATGGAAGCTTGTGCTTCGCATAGCAAACAAATTGCTCTGTACAAAACAATTGTTGAGTCCGATGAGGCGCCTATTATGTCACCAGTGTCTATATACAAATTACACCTTTCAAAGGCCATTCATTTCCTCACTATTATTGTATGACGTTCCTTTCCATCAGTGCGTGTATTACATGAGCAGGTGGATTTGAAAGCAAAGATTTTTTTTGCGATCCTTCAGACTTCCATAATTGGGTGGCAATGCACTGGCATGTTGTCGAATAGCTCACATTTCCTCGGTCCTGCACCAAAGAAGCCCAATGCTCTATTTGCAGTTGGATCACGCAACAATTCTACGGCACATAAAGAAGGGTAACACACACAGCAGAGCGTTCTGCTGTGTGTATTCCTCTTCTTTGTGTCCCGTCAAATTGTTGTGCAATTCAACTGCAAACTTCTATACCAATACACCGAATCTTCAACCTCACGAATGCTCTAGTTATTAGGCCAGAATACCGCACATCTTTCAAATGTCCCAACACAAATTAGCTGTAGAAAAATCATCACAAGCGTTAAATTTTGCCGCGCAGGTGTATGCACGTGCCATATTCTTTACCACTAAACTCACAGGAATCAAAGGGGCAAGCATTAACCAGCCTTACCGCTGTCGTTACCATCATCATCATGACACCAATGGAAAGACAGTCCCACGTTTCAGTAACGGTAGTGCCGGAGGGAAAGGTGTGACAGCGAGGCTTACAATAAAAATAGCAGTTACAAGACATATTCAATGCCAAAATATGCTGCAGGTCGGTCATCCTACTTTGGCATTGAGGCCAGCTTTTACATGTTTGAGCATATCAGGTTTTGTGTAATCATTGCTCTAAAGCTGTACAAAAGATCTACTTACTCTGCCATGTTTATGTTTATCATGGCGGGTTAAAGACCGCCTTTTCATTGGCATCTGCACCACACTTCTCCCGATATGTAATTTTGCCTTGGTGGTTCGTGGCATCTTCCACACACTGAGTTCTGCAAAGCTTTGGATCCGCATTTTTCTACTGTTTCAAGAATTAGAGGCATATTATGAGTAGAATATATATTATTTGTCCATCCACAATAACGCTGTCCCCCCCCCCCCCAAAAAAAAAACACTACACTGAACCTCAGGCGCATGCATCAACAGTGTACAGAGCAACACCTTGAAGTATTTTCTTCGTGCAAGCCAGCACACTAAGATTCTCAATGCATTTTCATGTCGCCAAAAATGCATAGGCATAACCGGCTTGGCGCAAGATCCGCATGTCATGGTGCAACGAATTGTGCAATGCCTCGCTGTTTCATAGTGCAGCCGATAGATGACGCATGACCAAAATTCAGCATTATGCATACTATGTAACTTCATCAATGAAGAACCACAAGTTCTTTTTGAGATTAGCATTCATAGGGTGCTTCATACAATTTGTGATATCCATTTATTAATTTATACTTAATTAACCTCTTTGCCGAGGAAGTGCGCCACTTGGAAGGCACCCTGACAGACAAATAGAACAATCGGCAAAAAGTCAGCAACCAGCGAAAAAATTAGTCTCATAGGTAGCCGCATGTGAGATGTCGGTAACATAAAATTTTAAGTCGGCTACACCGAAGTGACAAATTTGGCAATATCGCGTGTCTAGACATTGCTTCAATGCTAATCACAGCAAAGCTGACTTTGAAGACGCCTTAATTCCTACGTACATTCCCTCGACACACCCGACTACGTTTGTAATGTTCCCGCGAAGTAGGAAGCGTTCTATTATATGTGCCCGCTAAGCCGCTGTCTTCGGCAAAGCCAGCCACCGCTTACGCATTGCCGCATCGATAAGCTGGTCAGACAATTCTGACACAGCGGCTCACAGTAGTCTGATGACGTCCAATGTAACGCTCGGCGCCGACGCTTCCCTGAAAACTCCCAGTCCCGTAGAAACGGCGGGCGCAGAGGACTTGCTCTTCGACGGTGAGCGAATGAAGACCGCCACGCTGTCGCCACAGACAAAAGTCTTCACCTAGCTCGTCACACAGCCACCGCACTAATGTCTTGGACAGGCGAAAATGACGCTGAACCTCTACGTCGGTCACGTACGTGAACCAGTCCAGATGGTCATATTGACGCTTGCTGTCGCTGGATGCAATGACAGAGGGTGCTGCTGCTGCCGCCGCCAGGTTCCCGAGTTGAACTCGGAGGGGGTTTCGCGATGTACGAGTTTAGCATGAGTCCGCCTGTCAATCAAAACCAGATGTCACGCCCCGCGCGAGGCATGTAACCCTTGTGCGCGCACCCACCACAGTTGGACCACGCCCAAGTTATTTTTCGGCAACAGCGACGCCGTGCCTAGCAGAGAGGCATCAACAATCTTGACCGCCGACATAAAACACGCACAACGCACTGTCATCGGTGATGTACTGAGCACCACTATCAAAAACAAAGCGTTGACTGTCGCTGGCTTGTGCATATATCTTTCGGGCTGAGATGGCCCCACAACACGGTTTCATTGCTTGCATTGTGACCACATACCATACAGTCAATAATTATCCGCGCGTCACTGTAGCTGCATACAAGGTGTCTATGCGCCGGGGTGGACGACGGTGCTGAGGAGTGCGTGTCGCAGCAGTCGTTAGAGATAGCTGCTCTGTCATCGGCGATGTATCAGAGCCACAGCGTCGCAAATAAGATCAGCGTCCGAGAATCGTTCGCTTTTCCAGACCCAGTGCAATGGCATTTCTTCATCACAAGTACTGCACACTCAACAGTTCCAACACCTTTCTCCGCTCGAAGTCTCATTCCATAACTGCACACAAGAGCCCTCACCTGCCGATGTGCGATTGCTGCGGTGTCATTAGGATATCCATCTCCGATCGCTGCCGGCGCCAGCAGAGGTAATCCGCAAGCACCATGGAGTGCAAAACACACTCAAATACTGGGTACATGCGCTCAGAGGCACCTTCACTGGGCAAGCAATGACAAGCGATGAATTGTGCCGCTGGGAAGCACGCACTTCTTCGCTATGCATCGTAGAGGCTTCGCGTGCAAAGATAAACTCGTACATTTTCCCTGTACTGCGTCACTACGGACCCTACATTCATAATGCAAAAAAGAGGGTAGGCGTGCAGACTGGACACAAGAGTACAGAAGTGCACAACAGGAACGCCGACTATCAACTGAAGGGAGCACTGAGGCGAAAAAAGAAAGAATACACAAAACTCATGTGCGCAAGCCCAGGAATGGTATCACCACTTGTCAGTCGGGTACATGTGCCGGTCTACGTGAGAGATAACTGTTAAGGCACTTAATCTCTTCGATATGTAAAGTAATCGAAGGCTGACTGGCGCATGCACTTCCACCATTACAGATATGCCAAGCCCCTACCATAAGACGCGTATCTTCATTCTTATGCCTGTACAACATCGCGCATTCATCTAACTCTTGCGTGCAGTTACAATCTTGGCAATGTAGGGAAAGGTTAGATGGTGATCCACCGGTTAACGACCTTTTATGTTCCATTAGCCTCTGATTGATACACCGTCCAGTTTGCCCTACGTAGAACTGGCCACAGCTAGGGGGAATTCTATACACCACGACCATACGACAGTCAGTAAAACTGTTGTTCTTTTTGTGCTTCACTGGACAAATATCTGTTCTTTTTTTTTGCCTTTTTCTTGCTCCTTCTTCCTCTGCACGGCAGCGCATATCTTAACTAGTTTATTGGGAACAGTGAAAGCAACATTAACATCATATCTACTTGCAACTTTTTTAAGCCTGTGCGACACTGAATGAATGTACGGAATAGCCACTACTCTTTTTTTTGCTATTACTGCTTTTTGTATTCACGTCCGTCCCCCCTCGAAACCGACTTCTTTAGGCGCTCAGCCACAGTGGCCACTACTACACTAGGATAACCTGCTTCTAATACGCGCCGGACCAGCGCATTAAAACTGGCGCTCATTTTGTGCCCCTAATAGTATTACCGAGGTTATAGGCAACGATGTACACTCAACATAAATTATTTGCAATATGCACAAGAAAAGAATACAGTAGATGTGAGCGACCGTGGAGACTTACAACCGGATTTCCAGCGAAGCTGTTCCTTTCAACCAGTTGAAATAAATGTATGTTTCTTGTAATTAGATCTCATGCTTTAAATAGTTGCCCATTTATATATGACTGTTCCGTTTGAAAAGTTGCCCACATGTAGTTCTTTGGAACATTTTTTTTTGTACATTTTTAAAAAAGACAGTAAATAATCAACACGTATGTTACTTCGCCATAACACTTATCACGTTGTGCTCCTTTCCTCCCTGACCGTTCTCGACCCCTTTCAATTTCCGCTAGATTTGATATCGGTTGAGTTCACAGTTCTCCCAAGGCAACGGGATAAAATATTTGTTTGCAAAGCACATTCATAAAGCTCTGGATCGCTTGCACGCGTAATTTACTGCAAATGTAATAATTAGTCCAGTAATATGGCGTCTATGATTCAAAGTGTCGACATGCTCAACTCAGTGGTTGAGGAAGCCCGAGCTCAAAATGCTACTCTGACCGCAGCTAACAAAGAACTAAAAACGGAGAATGAAGCACTCGGCAAACGCCTGTCTGAATTTGAGCAGCGGTCAAGAATAAACAATGTGGAAATCAAGGGACTAGCATGCACACAGGGCGAGAACTGTCTTGCGATCATGAAAGCCGTCGGTGAAAGAATATGCTGTCCCATTTCTGACGACGACATTGATGTTGTACACCGCGTCCCAACGAGGTCGGGAACGGGCAATAAGAACATTATTGCTCGGTTCTGCTCAAGGACAAAGAAGCAGGATTTTGTTTCTAAGGCACGAAAGGCTCGCCTAAATTCTAAAGATCTCGGCTTCGCTGGGCCGAATCATGTTCCCATTTATATTAATGATCACCTGACCAGAGAAAACAAAGTGCTGTTTGCGAAGGCTCAATCACTGAAAAGGGATGGCAATTTCTATGGACCGAGAATTGCCAAATAAAAGCAAGAAAGACGAGCGACAGTCCAGTCTTTCGTATCTTGTCAGAGGGTGATTTATCGGTCTTCCGGTAGTTGTAGGAGGGTCAGAATATTAACCTATTTTGTTGCGTTCGATAATGTCATCTTATTTTTCAACTGAAGAACTTAAATCTTTTTTTAGGAACCCATGCCTATCTGCTATTCACTTTAACCCTCGAAGTCTAAAAAAACACCATGATGAAATCCACAACTTTTTAGCATCTTTAGACCACACATTTTCTCTCATCTGCATTTCTGAAACTTGGCTTTAAGATGCAGATAATGATTTATTTGGCTTTCCCTCTTATGCTTCGGAGTATTGCTACCGCCCTCATCAAAGCTACGGAGGTGTCGCTGTTTTTATATCTTCAAATGTGCGTTACAAACGAAGACATGACATATCATTTTCAATGCCAAACTGTGAAGCTGTGTGGATCGAACTGGAAGATGCGAACCAGACAATTGTCGGTTGCCTGTATCGCTCACCTTCAACTTCCATATCTGCTTTTTTGCAATGACCTGAACGTTATACTTGGTAACTTGTCTTCAGAAAAGAACAATGTTGTGCTTCTTGGTGACATTAACATCAATCTTCTAGATGACTGCAGCTCTGCTACTACTGCCTACACTAACTGCCTTCATGGATTTGGCTTCGAATCATTGGTTTCGCTTCCAACTAGATGTAATTTAGGGGCTTCGGCCACCTTAATAGATCACATATTTTCCAACCTTATGTGCCCTCCAGTTTGCGGTATACTTGAAATTAACATCACTACCATTTTCCTGTCTTTTTTAAACTTCCTTATCAATTACATAAACCTTGTCATGAATTCTATAAAGCCGTGATTAATAAAGACGACTTCATCGCTCGCGTTGGTGAGCTAAATTGGTGTTCTGTGTTTTCAGAATCAAACGCTGAATTTGCATTTAATTACTTCTCGGAGAACATAAAGAAATGTATCGTTAATTCTACAAGCTTTGTAAAATGCAGAAGACATGTCCCAGCTTTGCAGAACCCTTGGATAACCAATGGTCTACTCACTAGCCTACGTAAAAAAGATAACCTGTACCGAAAAGTTAAACACCGCCCTTTTAACATTCGACTCAAAACTCGCTATAAGATCTATTGTAACCTGCTAAACCGGCTGCTCAGAGTAGCCAAAAGAAAATATTATGAATTAAGAATAGCTGAAGCCGGCGCAAATTCAAAACGGCAGTGGAATGTAATAAATTCTTTCTTGAACCGAACCCATCGGGCTAAACCAATAAGTACACTTCATTCATCAGACGCCACGTATGAACAAGCAGATGAAATCGCGAACGCATTTAATGAGTTCTTTTGTCACCATTCCTCTGATCATACCACTGATAATCAACTATAATTTCAGCGATGCTTACAATCATTGTACCTATTTCCAACTGGCCCAGATGAAATAATTAATATCATACAAAATTTAAAGGTTACAGGAGCAGGTCTGGACGAAATCAGTTCTATTAATACTAAATTAGTAGCTCATCTTATCGCTCGCCCGTTATCTCATGTTATCAATTTGATCTTTAAGACTGGAGTATTTCCTAGTCAACTAAAAAAAGCAAAAATTATTCCAGTATTTAAAAAGGGTGAGCGCTCCTACATTTGTAATTATCGCCCTATTGCTATTCTTCCTTTCTGTAGCAAGATTATCGAAAAAGGTATTGAAAAACGCTTAACCAAATACTTATCAAAATTTAACATTCTTTCGCCAAATCAATTTGGTTTCAGGGTAGGATCCTCGACTGATTGTGCTATACTTTCTTTGACGGATAAAATAAAAGGCGCTATAGATGCCGGTTTCTACGCAGGATCAATTTTTATCGACTTATCCAAAGCATTTGAATCAATAAACCACGTCATCTTACTTACTAAACTACGAGCAGTAGGCATCGATGGCCCAGCATTAGTACTTATAAAAAGTTACCTAACAGATAGACAACAAGCTGTGTATTTTAGTTCCTCACTTTCTAATTTCAGAATAACCAATAAAGGGGTCCCGCAGGGGTCTGTACTTGGCCCACTACTATTCCTGCTTTATATAAATGATTTACCCGGTTGTTTAACAGAAACTGAGGCCTTTCTTTACGCCGATGACACTACATTACTTGCAACCGATCGTTCACTAACTTCCCTGATTACTAAGCTAAACACTGATCTGAAAAATATTTTAACGTGGTGTCAGGTTAACTCGCTAAGCATAAATCCTACCAAAACGTCTTTTATGCTGTTTCATTCGAATCACAGGACACCAGAGTTCATTCCCACTGTCAACCTAAACTCTCCTAACATCAGTGCAGTTAATGAATGCTCATTTCTTGGAATAATTCTTGACTCAAACTTAAAATTTACGAAGCATATCGCCTATTTGAAGCGCAAAATTTCTCCCGGTATTAGAATTTTACTGAAATCTAGATATTACTTTAGCAAACCAACATTGCTGACCTTGTATTATTCTTTTATTCACAGCCATCTTAATTATTGCATTACAGCATGGGGTAACACATATCCAACTCATATAGCACCACTACAGCATTTGCAGAATCAAGCCATCCGGATATTGTCATTCCGCTCATTCAACTGCAGTGCTTCTGATATGCTTTTCAACCACAGAATACTTTCAGTAAAAAATATTGTTAAATATAAATTAGCCATAACGTTATTTAAGGTGTGACGAAGAAGATCGGCAGGCTGAAAAGCCCCATTGCCATCGCGTGGCTCGTACCCTGTTCGCTCGCTGGCTGCGCCCTACCTGCTGTTGCCGCGTTGGTCGCTGCTTCTCTACGACCCGAATAAACCCCCTTTACAATTGGTGGAGGTGCTGGGTACAACCGGAATTCTGGAACTTCGCAGCCGGACACTGCAGCCTGTCTTCATTATGCCGGAAGAAGGATCACCGCAACCACAACCCGCTGCCCCGGTGACTACCGTGGTCTGCCCCGGCCCGCTGCGTCAACGCGACCCACCCATCTTCAGCGGTACCGAAGACCATGACGTAGAAGACTGGCTCGCTGACTACGACCGGGTGAGCATCCACAACCACTGGGACGACACCAAAAAACTGAATTACGTATCGTTTTATTTGAGCGGTGTCGCCAGCGTGTGGCACCGCAACCATGAACGTGATCTCACGACGTGGCCAGCCTTCAAAACTAACGTGACGGAGGTATTCGGGCGCCCCGCCGTTCGCAAGCTCCGCGCCGAGCAACGTTTGCGCAGTCGTGCGCAACAGTGCGGGGAGACATTTACAAGTTATATAGAAGATGTTGTCGACCTGTGCAACCGCGTTGACGTCACAATGGCTGATGCCGAGAAGATCCGCCATATCTTAAAAGGCATTGAAGACGACGCCTTCCAGATGCTGTTGGCGAAAAATCCGGCGACAGTCTCTGAACTCGTCAGTCTCTGCCAAAGCTTCGACGAACTCCGCAAACAACGCCTAGCCACCCGCCAATCTCCTCCTCAGGCGACTTCAATGTCGAGCTTGGCGGTTTCCCCGGATAATACGTGGCTACTGCTACAGATCAAGGAGTTCGTCCGTGAAGAGGTGGCTCGTCAGCTTTCTCTGATTCCCCTCACACACGGCCAGTCGAATTCTCCGTTGGCGCCCGCTCTCCAATCTGTCATCAAGGCCCAGGTAGCCGACCACAGTCCACCTTCTCTCCAGCAGGCTCCGGTTGCCGCTCCCCTGACGTACGCCGAAGTCGCTTCGAGGCCTGCACCACAGACCTACGGTCCCCTTCGCCCGCCTTTGCGCCCGCCCGTATCCGCTCCGGTCCAGCCACTGGTGCAGTATGCACGACCTCAAGATCATTGGCGCACGGAAGATAATCGGCCGATTTTTTTTATTGTGGCCGTGCTGGACACGTAGCACGTCACTGTCGCCTCCTTACCCCCAACGTCCCCAACAATGTGCGTCCATATGCGCCACGTTTCCACCAACGCCGCAACTATTCGGACACCTTTGACTCTCCTCCTGTTGTCGACACCGCATTCTCCGCTGCTCGCCGTTCACCTTCTCCTCGCCGCCGCTCGCTTTCACCCATGCACCGGCGTCGGAGCCCTTTGCGCCAGGAAAACTAAATATCGCAGTTCAGGAGGCGAGAACTGCGGTGCCAGCGAAATGTATAAGGCCTCACACTTCCCCGAAGAACGTTATTGAAGTCGCAATAGAAGGAACATTGACGCTAGCACTTGTCGACACCGGCGCTGCACTTTCAGCGATAGATGCCCGTATTTGCCGCAAGATCGGAAAAGTGACGACACCGCTTTCTGGACTGTCTCTTCGAACTGCCAACGCGCAGCACGTCGAGCCATCCGGCGCCTGCACTGCTCGTGTCGTCATTCAGGACGTCCTCTATATCATAGAATTTGTCGTGCTGCCATCATGTTCACACGACGTCATATTAGGTTGGGACTTTCTCTCCACACATCATGCGATCATTGACTGCGCCCGCGCCGAAATCGAGCTGTTTCAGTTTTCGACTGATATTATCACTGACCATAAGGACCATTGCCGCAAAATCTCTGTTTCAGAAGACACCATTATACCTGCCTGGTCTTCCACCCTTGTCAGTATCTCTTGTGACTATGTAGATGACGGCACAGTACTCTTCGCTCCGTCTGAACTCTTAGTTCGCCGCCGTTCACTACCACTGCCGTTCGCCGTCCTCGAGTTCAAAGCTGGCGCCTCTCTCATGTGCGTCTCCAACCCATCGGCTGAACCAATTACTTTACGCCGCCGTGAAAGCCTTGGCAGAGCAGAGCCACTGACTTCATCTTCAATATTTGACACGATGGACGACTCCACTTATATTGCTGCTCTCGAGGAATCGCGTCCACAGTCCCTACCGGGTTCTTTTACGCCAGCTATTGCCAGTGACCTTACGACGACGCAGCGCGACGAACTTCTTCGCTTGCTCCAAGGCTTCTCTTCCTCCTTTGATTGCCAAGCAACATCACTCGGCCGCACAACGACTGTTTCGCACACTATCGACACTGGGAGCCACGCACCAATTCGACAGCGTCCCTACCGAGTATCGGCGACTGAAAGACGCGTTATCAATGACCAGGTGAACGATATGCTCAATCGCGGTGTCATCCAGCCTTCTAGTAGTCCTTGGGCATCCCCAGTCGTCCTAGTTAAGAAGAAAGACGGCTCCATACGATTTTGCGTCGACTATCGAAGGCTTAACAAGATTACCCGAAAGGATGTATACCCGTTGCCACGTATTGACGACGCACTTGACTGTTTGCAAGGAGCGGAGTTCTTTTCCTCCTTAGATCTCCGCTCTGGCTACTGGCAGGTGCCCATGGCGGACGCTGACTGTTCTAAAACCGCATTTGTAACACCAGACGGCTTGTATGAATTCACTGTGATGCCGTTCGGTCTGTGCAATGCACCCGCCACCTTCGAACGCATGATGGACGGCATCCTACGTGGCCTAAAGTGGCATACTTGCCTCTGCTACCTCGACGACGTTGTCGTCTTTTCCCCTGATTTTCCGACCCATCTTCGGCGTTTACATCAAGTTTTGACCTGTCTCCGGAATGCTGGTCTCCAGCTTAACTTAAGAAAGTGCCGATTTGCAGCTCGAAAACTGACTATATTAGGCCACGTTGTCTCCAAAGAAGGCATTCTTCCTGATCCTAATAAACTTCGCGCCGTATCCAAATTTCCGAAGCCCACTAATTTGAAAGCACTGCGCAGCTTCATTGGCCTATGCTCCTATTTTCGACGTTTCGTTCGCAATTTCGCTACAGTGATAACACCACTTAACCAACTTCTTCAAGGCGACAATGAACTTTCTGGTTGGTCGGAAGCCTCTGATGATGCCTTTACGACTCTTCGTCACCTCCTCACGTCTCCGCCAGTCTTGCGCCATTTTGATCCAAGCGCACCTACAGAACTTCATACTGACGCCAGTGGTGTCGGCCTTGGTGCCGTGCTCGCACAACGCAAGAACACTAATGCCGAATACGTCGTCGCTTATGCTAGTCGTGCCCTCACGAAACCTGAGACCAATTACTCAGTCACAGAAAAAGAGTGCCTAGCTATCGTATGGGCTCTTCAAAAATTTCGTCCATATCTCTATGGTCGACGCTTTGACGTGGTGACGGATCATCACGCTCTTTGCTGGTTGTCCAACCTAAAAGACCCGTCGGGCCGCCTCGCTCGGTGGGCCCTCCGAATCCAGCAATACGATATCCGTGTCGTCTATCGTTCTGGACGCAAACACTCTGACGCCGATGCCCTCTCGCGCTCCGCAGTTACTTCAGACAGCAGCACTTCTACTTATAGACATGACATCTCACCACTTGACATCCTGGACATGGCATCGGAGCAACGAAAAGACCCATGGATCGTCATGATATTCGACTTTTTATGAAATCCTCCGGCAACTTCGGCACCTCGAGCGTTACACCGACAGGCGCAGCATTTCACAATCCGCGACGGACTTTTATACCGCCGCAACTACCAAAATGACGGCCGCAAGTGGCTCTTAGTAGTGCCTCGCCACCTACGACAAGATTTATGCTCCGCTTTTCATTCTGACCCGCAGTGTGGTCATGGCGGAGTGTCAAAAACTTACACACGGCTTCGCCTACGATATTATTGGCGAGGGATGTACACCTTCGTCCACAAATACGTGCGCTCCTGCATTGCCTGCCAGCGACGCAAATGTGTCCCGCATCTCTCCACCGCACCTCTCCAACCACTTCCCTGCCCAGCTCAACCATTCGACCGCGTCGGCATTGATATATACGGGCCTCTTCCATCTACTGGCGCTGGCAACCGATGGATTGTTGTGGCCGTAGATCATCTGACACGGTATGCCGAAACCGCCGCCTTGCCTGTTGCATCAGCAAAAGACATCGCCTCGTTCATACTAAACAACTTCGTTCTCCGCCATAGCGCCCCTCGCGAACTGTTGAGCGATCGGGGCCGCGTATTCCTCTCAGACGTCCTGCAGTCACTCCTATCTGAATGCCAAATTATTCACCGCACTACTACTGCTTATCATCCACAGACCAATGGCTTAACAGAACGATTCAACAGAACTCTTGGTGACATGCTATCACTGTATGTTGCATCTGACCACTCCAACTGGGATCTTGTACTTCCGTTCGTCACTTACGCATATAACACTGCCTCTCAAGCCACTACTGGATTCTCGCCATTCTTCCTGCTTTACGGCCGCCATCCCTCCCGCACCATTCATACTGTTCTCCCGTACCGGCCGGACCCTGCTGAATGCTCACCTGTTTCTGCGATTGCTCAGCACGCCGAGAAATGCCGACAACTGGCCCGTTCTTTGACGTCTGCTCAACAGTGCCGCCAAAAAGAGCGCCATGACCTCAATCCTCCCCCTCACCCTTTCCCCGTCGACTCACTCGTGTGGTTTTGGGTCCCGCCTGTTGCTGCTCCTGGCCTTTCGTCCAAGCTCCTCCCGAAGTACCACGGGCCCTACCGCGTGGTTGCACAAACATCACCAGTGAACTACGTGGTCGAACCCGTATCGCCATCTCCCGATCTCCGTCGACGAGGGCGTGAGACTGTACACATTGACCGGCTGAAGCAGTACTACGATCCGCCCACCTCTTCCTAGGTCGCCAGGATGGCTACTCTTCAATTCCGGGGTGATTGTGACGAAGAAGATCGGCAGGCTGAAAAGCGCCATTGCCATCGCGTGGCTCGTACCCTGTTCGCTCGCTGGCTGCGCCCTACCTGCTGTTGCCGCGTTGGTCGCTGCTTCTCTACGACCCGAATAAACCCCCTTTACAAAGGTAATACGTAATCCTTCTCCAGTAAATATATTTTCTGCGGCTACTTTGGTTAACTTGAACCGCACAGGGTTTGCAGCTAACAACAATTTCTTATTGCCACTAATACATACTAATTATGGAAAACAATCTGGATATTTCGCAGCATTATCAACTTGGAACAGCCTCCCATTAAATGTCAAGCACTCTTCGTCTTTGAGTTTCTTCAAGAAAACATTATTCACTTTTCTACTAGATAGCCAAAATAATCCACATATCTAAGCTATTCACTTCACTCCTGCTCATTTCCTTGCCGTTATTTTCTCTTTTTTCTTTAGTTTTTTTTCTCTCATTTATAGCCTTTAAGTATTTTGGTTTGTTCTGTTGCGAATGCCTTAAACTACTGTTTTAATTGTACGACTAGCTATTGGCTTTATATTACTTTACAGTTTGTACATATACTTTGAATAATCTTCCTCATAGTGACTACTGTATTGCTGTTTTATGCCTTGTATTTCCTTTATGTATATATTTTCTGACAGGAGGTCCCCTTTCAGCCACATGCTCGGGGACCTCCTTCTGTATACTTATGTAAACATGTATGTCTCCTCCTTATTAAAGAAATAAACTGAAACTAAACTGAAACTGAAACTTTGAAGTTTACTTACATATTACCCATAAGGCGCCCATTATTTTCGCCTGACATGAGCAAATTCTCATGTTTGTTCACCGAAGACATCGCCGAAACAAAGTCGGAACATGTTATAAAGCCTGAAAAAGGGAAAGAAAATCGACAGCTTAGTAATTATCTTCAACGCTTCCAACTAGACCAGGAACCAAAACATTTTGTCGCACATTGTGGTTACCATATCCCTCCTCACCTTTCCATGAAATATAAACGTGTTGTACCCTACACCTATGCTGGGATACTGGCAAGCATAGCTGATACCTGCCATAACATGTGCTCTAACACTTCAATAAAATTTGTTACAAAGGCTGTGTTTGATCCAACCACTTTTAACTTCGCACAGGAAGTTTCTATAGCATACCATCAATTTTCGCTAAATTTGGCCTTGGTGGCTTTCATTGTTCTGCTGCGGCAGCGGGATCAATTCTTCCCCCCTCTTTAGACACGCTCAAAAACTCCAGACTGCTTGCATACGTAATTTATTGCGAAAGCCCTAATTACGCCTCTATATTGAACCTCACCTACAGATGACGCATTAACTTGTCCTTAGAGTCACCAAACATCTTTTAGCTGAACATTTAGCGAACGGCTGTCAACGCGCAGACGTGCCAAATGTTTGTTCTTCTGCCGCAGGTGGGCTCTGCGTACTCGAGCACGAGGTTATCGATCGCCCGAGCGACCCACGCATCGCCTGGCCTGCCATCCATGCGCTGTTCTACCGATTCTTCCGACAACTAGCGCTACACTGCACATCCGCCAGGGGTCTCCGTGGTTCCGCACCCTACAGCATTTGTTCCGCAAGACCCATCGCCAGCAACATCAAGCTTCCACCAGCCTTTAAATCTTTATTTCTCGACGTGCTTCGCCAGTGGGCATGGAAAGGCGGCAGCATGCGGACGTGCCAAATGTTTGTTGTTCTGTCGCAGGTGGTATCTACAAGGTATATGTCAACTCGCAGCAAAGCTTCCATAGAAGCCCACATGTCAAGAAAATGGGGCTCGTTGTAACCGTCGTCATCTACGTATCGTGGGGAGAACTAACTCTAAGTAAGAATTAAAAAAAAAGAAGTGACTTCACAACCAGAAATGGCAATGACGTCAAGATCTTACACTGTTTGGCATGAATGTTTGAATTCCTTTAGCGTCCGACATTACAGCCACTACGACAGCAGTTGTTTTTCTTTTGCGTCTGAGCTAGGCGAGCTTGCGACTCACCTCAGCTGAAACGCCAGCATGTACTTTTAACTATTAGGAGTGGCGTATATCTTAATGTGAAAGCTGTTATTGACAGCAATTGCTCCAGTACGTTCCTTAGGAAGGTGAACGAATAGGGTGGAAATAAATGAGACTGCCAAAGAGCTTTCAAGGTCAACTTCCGTTTTATTCGTCTTGAATAACGCAACTAATATAACGGACCAAGCAAAACATGTTTCAATGATGAAAAGTACTATGACTAGCACATAGTCGTAATGCATAGCCACATATGCGAATCCTTTTAAGCAACATATGCGAATCCTTTTCATAGAATCATTCGTAATTCCTTGAGAAACCATGCATTAATACTCAACAATTATCAGACAACATTGCCCCACGCTAACATTTAGAAAACATTGCAATCACTAATTTTGGTGCCCGTCGGACACTCAGAGCCTCTGTCACGGAGCGTAAACAAACATAGCGCGACGTTTCTTCGCGGTGCGCTATGCATTTATCGTCACGACGAGACGAGCGCGTCGGATGCCACAGCGTGAAATTGCACGATAACAGAAAACCTGACCCTCACACTTTTCGCCAACGAATGCAGTGTGCTCCGTTAATCAACGTTTGAAGTGAAGCGCACGCTACTTTTTGAAGAAACACGCAAGGGAAAAAAAACAACTCGGACGACACCGCCGCGTTCAAGAGCAACGCCATTCCTCACAAAGTAATAGCAGGCTTGCACTGCTTTCCCAGATATTGCGCCAGAACCCCTGGTTGGTAGGATTCACCGATTAAGAACTAATAAATTGTGAAATAGAAAAAAAATTAAGATTCGTTTTTTTAGTGCGGGAAAAATATCTGTAACGAAAAAAGTTATTCGCATGCCAGTATTCTTATTAAACATTTTAGAGCATTCTTTTTTTTGCACATAGGTTTTTTTAGTTTAAATGCCCCACAAGTGAGCGGAAATTCATGAGAGATTATAAGAAGGCTGATTTTTCAGTTATCAATAGTGAACTTGCAGCCTTCTTGGAAGGCTGCATACCAAGTTTTTATGAGCGCACTGTCGAGGAAAACTGGTCAATGTTTAAAAAGAATGTTACCTGTCAATGTACATCTGCGGGTCATCCGTCGCAAGCCAAGGCCACCCTGGTTTAATGTGCCCCCTAAGGTGCCTTCACAATGGCAAAACACTTTTTCCGAAAAATAAAGTTCAGGTAGGGTTACAGTGACTGGACCGCATATCCACAGATCACCCGCAAATATAAAAACGCGGTTAAGGACGCTAAACCCACCTTCTCTGGCACTAACTTGCCTGCTTAGTTAAAAGATTACGCCAAGTCCCGGACTGTTAGGGGTGCACGCGAAAATGCATTGTCAATAACTGACGGCAGTAGCGTGACCGTTTCTCGTTCGCAGTGCTGTTACGTATTCAAAGAATTATATTCAAAAGCATTTTTAGGTCGAGCGTGCTGAGTGCCTGCCAAACATGTTGTGACGCGAACTTTCCCATAATGGTTCCTGCAATAATTGATTATGATGGTAATGTAATGTTGTTATGATTGTATGTTGTCAATGTTGTAAACGCAAGATTTTTTGAAAAGAGTGGTTCCTTAATTATCCACTTTTTTTGTGAACTTTTCGCTCGAGCTTTAAATTCTGGTGTGTTGAAAGGTGGGCAAAGTGGTGCCGTTGTTTGAATCTGGTGACACTCATTCTGCGCTAAATTATGGGCCAATATATTTGACCAGTGTTCATTGTAAGATTTTTGAACATGTCATTTATTCTTACCTGGTTAACTTTCTTGAAGCTAGTTCATCTTTCACATCTGGTAAGCACGGTTTCAGGAAGACATACTCCTGTGGAACGCAAATAATTTCCTAATGAACTATTAGTAGCTCTGGACTTGGTATGTTGCATTGATTCTGCATTCTTAGATTTCTCTAAGGCTTTTGACCTTGTCTGCCATGAACTACTTTATCTTAAGCACAGTAACCTAAATCTTCACACTAACATTCTCGCTTGGATAAAAAGCTTTTTGTTAAACCAACAGCAATTTCTAACTGCTAATGGCTATCATTATTTTCTCTGTCCTGTCCTTTCAGGGGTGCCCCAAGGTTCTTTGCTTGGGCCCCTTCTTTTTCTAATTCACATAAACGATTCACCTGATTGTATTTATTCCTCTATTAGGTTTTTTGCAGACAACTGTGTTGTATATTCAATGATTTCCCCTGATAATGACACATCGCTACTACAGACAGACCTTGACAATATTTCTGATTGGTGTAACACATGGAAAATGAAACTCAACGCGACAAAGTGCAAACGAATGGAAATGTCTCGTAAGCGGGACATCAGATCATTCCTTGGCTTGGCACGTTATTACCAGATATGTATCCCACGGTATTCCGAGATAGCGAGTTCTTTAACGGATGCTCTCAGAAAAGCAGAACCACAAACGGTAAAGTAGGATGACGCAACAGAAAAGGCTTTTAGTATGCTGAAGAAAGCATTAACGAGGCAGCCAGTGTTGAACGCGCACGACTACTCTAAGCCATTCATTCTTCAGTGTGATGCCAGTGAAAGGGGTATGGGGGTGGTGCTCTTTCAAAAGAGAGATGGAGAGAGCGAACACCCTGTACTGTACGCCAGTAGAAAGCTTTCAGTTCGGGAGGAAGCATACAGTGCATCAGAAGAAGAATGCGCCTGCGTAGTATGGGCGGTGCAGAAGCTAGCTTGCTATATCGCTGGTTCAAGGTTCACCATAGAGACTGACCACTGTCCCCTCACATGGCTGCAGTCCATGTCTAGGAAAAACGGTCGTCTTTTGCGCTGGAGCTTCGCTCTTCAACAGTACACCTTCGATATTCGCTACAAGAAGGGTAAGCTTAACGGCAATGCCGGCGGTTTGAGTCGTTGCCCCTAGAGTAACGAAAGCCTCATGCTAACCCGGGTTTCCGTGGTATTATTACGTTCGTTCATGCGTTTCTTTCCGAAGTGTAGTCGATTGTTAGCTGATTTTATTAACCACGCCTTAACGCTTTCAAGAAAAGCCGGTTTTAGTATGCAGGGGGCGCGTAAGGAATGGGAAAGGTGTAGCGGGTTTTATTTTTTCTTTAAGCCTGGTGTGTCTTGGAGGAGGTTGGCCTTGGGCTCGCTGCTTTGTGGTTGTGGGTCCGGCACTATTCTTGCCCACGCAGGAGACGAAAAGTTGTGAGACCTGCTTGCAAGACCAATTTCGCCGGACCGGACCAGGGAGAAAAGTAACAAGAGCGGCCACGCGGACTTATGACAACTCCCAGGAATATACGAGCTACGAACTAAGGGTTCGCCACCTCTAAGGGGAATTCTGCTACTGAAACGCCGATCCCTCGCACAGTGGCTGCTCGCCGCTACGCATCGGGATCTTCCTCCCCCGCCGGAGATGCTGTTACGATTGGCGTCTGGCACCACGTCCAGTAAGGTATTTCACGCGACCTTCTCTCACCATGCGTCGTCGAAATGAGGCGTAACTGCTCCTGCTACGGTTGGCGTCCCGCACAACGTGCAGAAAGGAATTTCACCCGACCTTCTTCGTCGAAATGAAGCGTGACTTCCTAATCCGCCATGACCATTTCGAGTGTCTGCCGCTCTGGCGAAAGCCCCCAAGTGTTTACAGGCCTCTTTTGTGTGTGTGTATGTGTGTGTGCGACTTTAGAGGGACCCTTTCCTCGAACGGCCAAAGTCTACAGGAGAACTTCCACGAACCAGCAACGCGCAAAAGAGACGGACAAGCGTCTACCATTCCAGGAGGTGGGACGGCCTCCTCCTTGGAGCAGGCTTTCTGTGCCGGTCACGTGACGTCGACAGAAGCTAGATCCCTCCCACGATTGTAGAGAGCCTATTTAAGGGGCTCCTAAATGTATTTTTTAGATCACTTCGTTCTCTTCTCATGAGCTTTCACGAAACTTTGAATAAACCGTGAAAGTTTTGCACTATAAATCGTCTCGCCCTTGCTTGGTCGCCATGGTCTACCGGATGTCTGCAGCCCGCCGACAACGCCACGCTACCCAATCAGTAAGGTCGGTCAAGCTTCGATAGGCAGGCGCCGCTAAATCTCGGCAGCAGTACGATACGCAACCCTGGAGTACGCAACAGCACACTCTAAAACTGCCAATAGCTTCGGCGATTTTACAGATCGCAACACGCACCTACAGTTTACGGCGCAATGCTGAGAAACAACTTGTCCGATGCTGCTTCTGTGAGTGCGCTGAGTTGCTCCACTCTGCGTGATTGCGAGGGTAACGAATACTACACAGTGTGTGCAAAAGGAAGACAGCTATTTAGCTACGAAGCGACAAGGAGGTGGTACCGACGATGCATCTTGCAACCAATACAGTGAAGGAGACATCTAAAAACTGCAGATAAGTATATTTCTATTGTTTCATATATCGCATAATTATAGTGCGCGGGTTAAGTCACTGTCGTAGTAACGAACTGAATGTCCAGCATTCTAAAAGAAGACATTTAGGACCAATGAGATTTCCTGCTTTTTACATGCACGTGCGCTTGCAGAATCTATGGAAGAGTTTGTTTACCCAAGTGAAATATCGATAGCAAGTACTGATACAAAGCAGGAAACACAACAATTTCACTGGTTGAACGGCACATGGAAGTCATCACCGAATCGTGACCGCCACGTTACCGATATCCTTGAAAAATGCTTAGAATCATTGCATTCTACCGGTTATGTAATATGGGACATAAACCTGGAGGTTAACAAAGAAATTTGAGATGTCGAGGACTATGCAGAAGGTGAAGTACCAAAAATTGTTGGAGATAGCATTAAGGCAAGAAGACAGTGGCGTAGTAAAGCGTGTCAACTGATATGCTAGTTGAGATTAAGGAAAAAATTGTAATCAGCAGGCAGGCCATGCACGTGTTCAATCAGTTGTTGCCAATTCATAACAGGTGATTACATAAGCAGGACAGAATGGGTGTCAAGGAGAGAGAACTGCAACCGAGGATGGCAGAAACTTGCATAATGGGACAAAAATATGATCTTTGTAGGCATAGGATGCAATCAGCTCGCATAAGACGGGATAAGAAAAATAGGTTTGTGGTGCTGAGAGTAGACTCGTGAAGGTGTGAGGACACCTCAGCTGCTGGCACACTAATCAACATGACAATTGGCTCTGAAAAAGACAACCTCAGTTATAAAAAATAAAGCAGCGTTGTCCCGACACATTGTTTTATTATGCATACACTAAAGGCTTCCACAGTTAAGGGCTAAGGGCACTTAGTACCAATAGTGAAACGAGCATTTTTTATTTGTAAATAATGCTTTATATGTGGTTGATTCATTCCTTCAATCCACATTTTTTGCAGCAAGACATTCTGCTGCTGGAGGCACTCAACCGCCTGGTAGCAGTAGGCGAGCGCAAGGCACGTGCTCTTGAGAGTGTGGCAAGGTCCAGAGGGCTGCTCTGCAACTGTAGTAACGGTGCCCTCACTGCTCTCCAGTCGAGCGCCCAGAAGACAACTTATAAAGGAGCTTTCAGTTTATTATTTTGTTTATTATTCAAGATCCTGAATAAAATTATTGCACTAAGCATTGTGCTGTGCATATTAGGACACTTGTAACATGCACTTGGTGTCTCTTAGAATTGGGTAAAAACATAAAACCTGTGCCACTCTTGGACCATGTCAATGAAAAATACACTAATGGAGCACACACGTCATTGTGCTGTTTGCTCTTTCTATGTGCAAGAATACAGTGCGTGCTGATTAGCCACAAGATGAACGGTGTGTGTAATTCATCATGAAAAGAAAGGAAACAGCAGGAGCTTAATAATGTTATCACCTATAGACTGTGCATGTGGTTCCAACACTCCCCGATTCAAACGTGCCATTACACGCATGTTCGATACCATTTATTCTTTAACAATGTCATCTACTTCGTCGACTCTGTTCGAAAACCACATGCGAGGAGACTGGTTCTCAAGGCTGTTGGCAAGAAGCATAGCACGTCCTACGGGAGATGCGCTACAGGCGTGGTGTATGAAATTCCCCCTGAGTGCGGCGAGTCCTATATTGGACAGACTGGACACTGAAAATGAACGAGCCAGGGAACACGAACTAAATCTATTGAAAGATGTTGTGGCACATTTACCTGAGCACTGCAAGGCTTGCATGTGCAAACCACGGTTTTCTGAGATTAGGATTCTTGGCAGAAGTAGATTTCAAACAGCACGTGAGCTTATGGAAGCCTACTATATAAAAAAGAAGGTACAAATTGCATTAGTGATACATCTATCGTGGTCTATAAATCGGAAACTGGATTGTTTGACCACTGGGTTACGTAGATCTGTGAACAGCCAGCGCATGTGTGTATGTATATATATATTCTTGGGTCACAGCCCCAAATAAATCAGTTGGAAGTGCCGCCCGTGTTGTCTTTATGTGTCTTCCTTTTGTGAGTGTTCAATTGCGGCAAAAAACATGTCTATAAAAGAATCCAAGCAAAGCTGGCTGGCCACGCTTCGATATGAGGGGATGTAAAAAGGTCTCACCAAATATTCTTATGACGTCCTTGAAAAAGAGGTGGTGTTTGGCACTTCTTTAGAATAAAAGCAGATTATAGTAAATGTTGTGTCCCACTTTAAACAAACTGAGCTTGGTTATCTGCACAGCATGTAATGGAAGCTTGTGCTTCACATAGGAAACAAGCTGCTCTGTCCAGTACAATTGTCGAGTTCGGTGTCGCACCTATTATGTCATTAGTGTCAATATACAAATTACACTTTTCAAAGACCATTAATTTCACCATTATTTTTGTATGACAGTTCTTTCAATCACTGCTTGTATTACATGAGCAGGTGGATTTGAAAGAAAAGCTTTGTTTGCAAACCTTCAGACTTCCATAATTGTGTGGCTAGGCGCTGGCATGTTGTCGAATAGCTCACACTTCCTCGGTCCTGCACCAAAGAAGCCCAATGCTCTATCTGAAGTTGGATCGCGCAACAATTTGACTGGCCCACAAAGAAGAGTATCACACACAGGAGAGCGTTCTGCTGTCTGTATTTCTCTTCTTTCTGTCCCGTCGAATTGTGAAATTCAACTTTAAGCTTCTATACCAATACACCGAATCTTCAGCCTCACGAATGCTCTAGTTATTAGGCCACAATGGCGCACATCTTTGAAACGTCCCAACACGAATTATGTCTCCGAAAAATCACCACAAGCGTAAAATTTTGCAGCACAGGTGTATGCACGCGCCATATCCTTTACCACTAAACTTACAGGAATCAAAGGGGCTAGCATTAACCAGTCTTACTGCTGTCATTACCATCATCATGACGCCAATGGAAAGACACTGCCATGTTTAAGTAAAGGTAGTGCCGGAGGAGAAAGGCGTGACAGCGAGGCTTAAAATAAATATAGCAGTTCAAGACATGTGCAATGTCAAAATATGCTGCATGTCGCTCATTCTACTTTGGCATTCCGGCAAGCTTTTACACATTTGAGCATATTACGTTTTCTGTAATTATTGCTCTGAAGCTGTACAAAATGTCTATTCGCTCTGCAATCATTATTTTTGTCATGGCGGATTAAAGACCCACTTTTCATTGGCATCTCCACCACATTTCTCCCGATATGTAATTTTGCCTTGGTGGTTCATGACATCTTCACGCACACCGAGTTCTGCAGAGCATTGAATCTGCATTGTTCTACTGCTTAACAATTAGAGCCCCATTACGAGACGAAAAATATAATTTGTCCATCCAAAATACCGCTGCCCCCCCCCCCAAAAAGAAAGAATACACAGAACCTCTAGCACATGTATCAACAGTGACGAGAGCAAACACCCTGAAGTGTTTTCTTCATGCAAGCCTGCGCCTTAAGATTCTCAGTGCATTTTCATTTCGATACAAATGCATAGCCACAACCAGCTTGGCGCTGCATTCGCATCTCACGCTGCAACGAATTCTTCAATGCCTCGCTGTTTCATAGTACGGCCGATAGATTACGCATGACCAAAATGCAGCATTATGCATACTAAGTAACCTGACCAACGAAGAACCCCAAGTTCTTTATGAGATAGCATTCACAGGGTACTTCATACAATTTGTGATATCCATTTATCTATTTATACTTAATTAACCTTTTCCCCAAAAAAGTGAGCCATTTGGAAGGCACCCTGACAGAGAAGTAGAACAATCGGCAAAAAGTCAGCAACCAGCGAAAAAGTCAGTATCATAGGCTGCCGCATGTGAGATGTCGGTAACGTAAAAATTTAAGTCGGCTACACAGAAGTGACAAATTTGGCAAGATGGTGTGTCTAGACATTGCTTAAATGCTAATCACAGTAACGCCGACATTGAAGGCGCCTTAATTCCTACGTACGTTCCGTCGACACACCCAACTACGTTCATATAGTTCCCGCGAAGTAGGAAACGTTCTTTTATATGTGCCCGCTCAGCCGCAGTCTTCGGGAAAGCCAGCCATCGCTTACGCACTGTCGCATCGATAAGCGCGTCATACACATCCCTGACACAGCGGCTCACAGTAGTTTGATGACGTCCAATGTAACGCTCAGCGCCAACGCTTCCTTGAAAACTCCCAGTCCCGTAGAAACGGAGGGCGCAGAGGACTTGCTCTTCGATGGTGAGCGAATGCAGCCCGCCAGGCTGTCTCCACAGGCGAGAGTCTTCGCCTAGGTCGTCACACAGCCAGCGCACTGTGTCTTCGACAGGCGAAAATGACGCTGAAACTCCACGGCAGTCTTGTACGTCAACGGGTTCAGACGGTGATACTGACGCTTGCTGCCGCTGGATGCAATGGCGCAGGCTGCTGCTGCCGCCGCCATGTTCCCGAGTTGAAGTCGGAGGGGGCTTCGCGATGTAGGAGTTTAGCACAAGTTCGCCTGTTTATCAAAGCCAGAGGCCACTCCCCGCGCGAGGCATGTAACTCTTGTGCGCGCACCTGCCACGGTTGGGCCACGCCCAACTTATTTTTCGGTAACAGCGACGCGGTCCCGAGCTGAGAGGCATCAACATTCTTGACCGCCGACTTAAAACACGAACAACGCGCTGTCATCGGTGACACCGCACCACTATCCCGATGCTGAGGAGTGCGTATCGCAGCAGTCGTTTGAGATGGCTGCTCATTCATCGGTGATGTATCGGAGCCACAGCGTCGCAAACAAGATCAGCATCCGAGAATCGCTCGCCCTTTTAGACCCAGTGCAATGGCATTTCTTCATCACAAGCACTGCGCACTCAACAGTTCCAACACCTTCCTCCCTTCGATGTCTCATTTCATAGCTGCACACAAGAGCCCTCACCTGCCAAAATGCGATTGCTGCGGTGTCATTACGATATCTATCTGCGATCGCTGCTGGCTCCAGCAGAGGTAATCCGCAAGCAACTTGGAGTGCACAAAACACTCAAATACTGCGCACGTGCGCTCAGAGGCACTTTCACTGGGCAAGCGATGACAAGCGATGAATTGTGTCGCTGGAAAGCACGCACTTCTTCGCAATGCATCACAGAGGCTTCGCGCACAAGGGTAAACTGGTACATTTTCACTGAACTGCGTCACTACGGACCCATCTTGCAGCGACAGCCCTTGCTCCCGTATCTATGACCAGTGTGTCGTTTATGGGGCTCTTGCATTGCCCAGGGGGCGCTGCGAAAATGGTGCTAGAGAGCGCCCTCTGTCCCGAACTGGGTAGTACCAAGTTATGTCATCTGCTTCGGAAAGCACGTTTACAGTATCGAACCGCCACTTTCGGTTTTGTTGTACCACGGCTTGCAGCGAATACCGGGCGCCGAAAATTTTTTTCAGCTGTTGCCTGCTGCGTAAAGGCAATAAATTATGCAACGCCAAATACGTGTACGCTGTTCAAGAAACAAGTGACGAAGTGTTAGCGCGGTGTCAATCGCAAGTGAAACGAGTGGCGTACGAAGTTCAACTTCAGGTAAGATTTGCACGCTACTAGATTCAGACGCACAAACGCGAGGACATGCTTGCTATAAATGAATTCACAGCAGCGATAAGCAGACACCATAAGCACGGAACTGCTCGAGCGCACGACGGTGCGCGCAACTACGGCAGTGGTATTTCTGGCAGTAGCAGCGGAGAGGTCTGGCACGCTGTCTAAATCTGCTGAAAACTTTTCGCAGGTCCGCCGATCAACTGTTTCGAAGCCCCAACTACTGCGCAGTCTCCGAAGACACGCAAGTGATCTTTTGTCGACGTCTACAGCCACATCTTTGCTGCTGCGACGGAAGCGCCACGGGAACCAAGGCCAAGGCATAAAAAGGCGTCCCCACAAGCCTGTCGTCATTCTGGCAGTAGCAGAGGAGAGGCCTGGCACGCTATCTGAATCTGCTGAAAGCCTTTCGCAGGTCCGCCGATCAACTGTTTCGGAGCCCCAACTACTGCGCAGTCTCCGAAGACACGCAAGTGATCCTTTGTCGACGTCTACAGCCACATCTTTGCTGCTGCGACGGAAGCGCCACGGGAACCAAGGCCAAGGCATAAAAAGGCGTCCCCACAAGCCTGTCGTCATTCTGGCAGTAGCAGAGGAGAGGCCTGGCACGCTATCTGAATCTGCTGAAAGCCTTTCGCAGGTCCGCCGATCAACTGTTTCGGAGCCCCAACTACTGCGCAGTCTCCGAAGACACGCAAGTGATCTTTTGTCGACGTCTACAGCCACATCTTTGCTGCTGCGACGGAAGCGCCACAGGAACCAAGGCCAAGGCATAAAAAGGCGCCCCCACAAGCCTGTCGTAATTCTGGCAGTAGCAGAGGAGAGGCCTGGCACGCTATCTGCATCTGCTGAAAGCCTTTCGCAGGTCCGCCGATCAACTGTTTCGGAGCCCCAACTACTGCGCAGTCTCCGAAGACGCGCAAGTGATCTTTTGTCGACGCCTACAGCCACATCTTTGCTGCTGCGACGGAAGCGCCACCGGAACCAAGGCCAAGGCATAAAAAGGCGTCCCCACAAGCCTGTCGTCATTCTGGCAGTAGCAGAGGAGAGGCCTGGCACGCTATCTGAATCTGCTGAAAGCCTTTCGCACGTCCGCCGATCAACTGTTTCGGAGCCCCAACTACTGCGCAGTCTCCGAAGACACGCAAGTGATCTTTTGTCGACGTCTACAGCCACATCTTTGCTGCGGCGACGGAAGCGCCACGGAAACCAAGGCCAAGGCATAAAAAGGCGTCCCCACAAGCCTGTCGTCATTCTGGCAGTAGCAGCGGAGAGGCCTGGCAAGGTACCTAAATCTGCTGAAAGCCTTTTGCAGATCCGCCGATCAACTGTTTCGGAGCCCCAACTACTGCGCAGTCTCCGAAGATACGCAAGTGATCTTTCGTCGACGTCTACAGCCACATCTTTGCTGCTGCGACGGAAGCGCCACGGGAACCAAGGCCAAGGCATAAAAAGGCGTCCCCACAAGCCTGTCGTAATTCTGGCAGTAGCAGCGGAGAGGCCTGGCAAGCTACCTAAATCTGCTGAAAGCCTTTTGCAGATCCGCCGATCAACTGTTTCGGAGCCCCAACTACTGCGCAGTCTCCGAAGACACGCAAGTGATCTTTCGTCGACGTCTACAGCCACATCTTTGCTGCTGCGACGGAAGCGCCACGGGAACCAAGGCCAAGGCATAAGAAGGCGTCCCCACAAGCCTGTCGTCATTCTGGCAGTAGCAGCGGAGAGGCCTGGCAAGCTACCTAAATCTGCTGAAAGCCTTTTGCAGATCCGCCGATCAACTGTTTCGGAGCCCCAACTACTGCGCAGTCTCCGAAGACACGCAAGTGATCTTTCGTCGACGTCTACAGCCACATCTTTGCTGCTGCGACGGAAGCGCCACGGGAACCAAGGCCAAGGCATAAAAAGGCGTCCCCACAAGCCTGTCGTCATTCTGGCAGTAGCAGCGGAGAGGCCTGGCAAGCTACCTAAATCTGCTGAAAGCCTTTTGCAGATCCGCCGATCAACTGTTTCGGAGCCCCAACTACTGCGCAGTCTCCGAAGATACGCAAGTGATCTTTCGTCGACGTCTACAGCCACATCTTTGCTGCTGCGACGGAAGCGCCACGGGAACCAAGGCCAAGGCATAAAAAGGCGTCCCCACAAGCCTGTCGTAATTCTGGCTGTAGCAGCGGAGAGGCCTGGCAAGCTACCTAAATCTGCTGAAAGCCTTTTGCAGATCCGCCGATCAACTGTTTCGGAGCCCCAACTACTGCGCAGTCTCCGAAGACACGCAAGTGATCTTTCGTCGACGTCTACAGCCACATCTTTGCTGCTGCGACGGAAGCGCCACGGGAACCAAGGCCAAGGCATAAGAAGGCGTCCCCACAAGCCTGTCGTCATTCTGGCAGTAGCAGCGGAGAGACCTGGCAAGCTACCTAAATCTGCTGAAAGCCTTTTGCAGATCCGCCGATCAACTGTTTCGGAGCCCCAACTACTGCTTAGTCTCCGAAGACACGCAAGTGATCTTTCGTCGACGTCTACAGCCACATCTTTGCTGCTGCAACGGAAGCGCCACGGGAACCAAGGCCAAGGCATAAAAAGGCGTCCCCACAAGCCGGTCGTAATTCTGGCAGTAGCAGCGGAGAGGCCTAGCAAGCTACCTAAATCTGCTGAAAGCCTTTTGCAGATCCGCCGATCAACTGTTTCGGAGCCCCAACTACTGCGCAGTCTCCGAAGACACGCAAGTGATCTTTCGTCGACGTCTACAGCCACATCTTTGCTGCTGCGACGGAAGCGCCACGGGAACAAATGCCGAGGCATAAAAAGGCCTCCCCACAAGCCTGTCGTCACTCTGGCAGTAGCAGCGGAGAGGCCTGGCAAGCTACCTAAATCTGCTGAAAGCCTTTTGCAGATCCGCCGATCAACTGTTTCGGAGCCCCAACTACTGCGCAGTCTCCGAAGACACGCAAGTGATCTTTCGTCGACGTCTACAGCCACATCTTTGCTGCTGCGACGGAAGCGCCACGGGAACCAAGGCCAAGGCATAAAAAGGCGTCGCCACAAGCCTGTCGTAATTCTGGCAGTAGCAGCGGAGAGGCCTGGCAAGCTACCTAAATCTGCTGAAAGCCTTTTGCAGATCCGCCGATCAACTGTTTCGGAGCCCCAACTACTGCGCAGTCTCCGAAGACACGCAAGTGATCTTTCGTCGACGTCTACAGCGACATCTTTGCTGCTGCGACGGAAGCGCCAGGGGAACCAAGGCCAAGGCATAAAAAGGCGTCCCCACAAGCCTCTCGTAATTCTGGCAGTAGCAGCGGAGAGGCCTGGCAAGCTACCTAAATCTGCTGAAAGCCTTTTGCAGATCCGGCGATCAACTGTTTCGGAGCCCCAACTACTGTGCAGTCTCCGAAGACACGCAAGTGATCTTTCGTCGACGTCTACAGCCACATCTTTGCTGCTGCGACGGAAGCGCCACGGGAACGAAGGCCAAGGCATAATAAGGCGTCCCCACAAGCCTGTCGTAATTCTGGCAGTAGCAGCGGAGAGGCCTGGCAAGCTACCTAAATCTGCTGAAAGCCTTTTGCAGATCCGCCGATCAACTGTTTCGAGCCCCAACTACTGCGCAGTCTCCGAAGACACGCAAGTGATCTTTTGTCGACGACTACAGCCACATCTTTGCTGCTGCGACGGAAGCGCCACGGGAACCAAGGCCAAGGCATAAAAAGGCGTCCCCACAAGCCTGACGTCATTCTGGCAGTAGCAGCGGAGAGGCCTGGCAAGCTACCTAAATCTGCTGAAAGCCTTTTGCAGATCCGCCGATCAATTGTTTCGAGCCCCAGCTACTGCGCAGTCTCCGAAGACACGCAAGTGATCTTTTGTCGACGACTACTGCCACATCTTTGCTGCTGCGACGGAAGCGCCACGGGAAACAAGGCCAAGGCATAAAAAGGCGTCCCCACAAGCCTGTCGTCATTCTGGCAGTAGCAGCGGAGAGGCCTGGCAAGCTACCTAAATCTGCTGAAAGCCTTTTGCAGATCCGCCGATCAACTGTTTCGAGCCCCAACTACTGCGCAGTCTCCGAAGACACGCAAGTGATCTTTTGTCGACGACTACAGCCACATCTTTGCTGCTGCGACGGAAGCGCCACGGGAACCAAGGCCAAGGCATAAAAAGGCGTCCCCACAAGCCTGTCGTAATTCTGGCAGTAGCAGCGGAGAGGCCTGGCAAGCTACCTAAATCTGCTGAAAGCCTTTTGCAGATCCGCCGATCAACTGTTTCGAGCCCCAACTACTGCGCAGTCTCCGAAGACACGCAAGTGATCTTTTGTCGACGACTACAGCCACATCTTTGCTGCTGCGACGGAAGCGCCACGGGAACCAAGGCCAAGGCATAAAAAGGCGTCCCCACAAGCCTGTCGTCATTCTGGCAGTAGCAGCGGAGAGGCCTGGCAAGCTACCTAAATCTGCTCAAAGCCTTTTGCAGATCCGGCGATCAACTGTTTCGGAGCCCCAACTACTGCGCAGTCTCCGAAGACACGCAAGTGATCTTTCGTCGACGTCTACAGCCACATCTTTGCTGCTGCGACGGAAGCGCCACGGGAACCAAGGCCAAGGCATAAAAAGGCGTCCCCACAAGCCTGTCGTAATTCTGGCAGTAGCAGCGGAGAGGCCTGGCAAGCTACCTAAATCTGCTGAAAGCCTTTTGCAGATCCGCCGATCAACTGTTTCGAGCCCCAACTACTGCGCAGTCTCCGAAGACACGCAAGTGATCTTTTGTCGACGACTACAGCCACATCTTTGCTGCTGCGACGGAAGCGCCACGGGAACCAAGGCCAAGGCATAAAAAGGCGTCCCCACAAGCCTGTCGTCATTCTGGCAGTAGCAGCGGAGAGGCCTGGCAAGCTACCTAAATCTGCTGAAAGCCTTTTGCAGATCCGCCGATCAACTGTTTCGGAGCCCCAACTACTGCGCAGTCTCCGAAGACACGCAAGTGATCTTTCGTCGACGTCTACAGCCACATCTTTGCTGCTGCGACGGAAGCGCCACGGGAACCAAGGCCAAGGCATAAAAAGGCGTCCCCACAAGCCTGTCGTAATTCTGGCAGTAGCAGCGGAGAGGCCTGGCAAGCTACCTAAATCTGCTGAAAGCCTTTTGCAGATCCGCCGATCAACTGTTTCGGAGCCCCAACTACTGCGCAGTCTCCGAAGACACGCAAGTGATCTTTCGTCGACGTCTACAGCCACATCTTTGCTGCTGCGACGGAAGCGCCACGGGAACCAAGGCCAAGGCATAAAAAGGCGTCCCCACAAGCCTGTCGTAATTCTGGCAGTAGCAGCGGAGAGGCCTGGCAAGCTACCTAAATCTGCCGAAAGCCTTTCGCAGGTCCGCCGATCAACTGTTTCGGAGCCCCAACTACTGCGCAGTCTCCGAAGACACGCAAGTGATCTTTCGTCGACGTCTACAGCCACATCTTTGCTGCTGCGACGGAAGCGCCACGGGAACCAAGGCCAAGGCATAAAAAGGCGTCCCCATAAGCCTGTCGTCATTCTGGCAGTAGCAGAGGAGAGGCCTGGCACGCTGTCTAAATCTGCTGAAAACATTTTGCAGGTTGGTTGTTCACACTTGCTGACTTATCTAGCAAACACTCATGTGAATGTACTCTGCCGCTGCTGCTGCCACTCTGGTTCTTCTGCATGTTTTATGTTCCAAGTGCTTCTAGCTTTTGTCAGTTGCCCTTCCGAGAAGTTTTGTCCTCTGTACCAGATAGCCGTGCTGTTAAATTACAATAAGCGATCTCAGCGATACAACCTGTGCGAACTGCATGGGAGATATGTCATCTGATATCTGGCACATGGTGTGCTTTGAATGCTTAGGCCTCTTCCATTTGGGCTCTTGGTCCGGAGCCTCAGAGAAAACTTTCAAGCCGAAAGGCGAGGACTATAAGAAATCGTGGAAATGTTCGCAGTGCCGAAAGTCTGAGCCAAATGTTTCCCCTCCCAAAGATGCTGAAGATACTTCGGTTACTGCCCTGCTTCTTGAGATGAATAGAAAGCTTGACGAGCTGCTTCCCTTGAAGAAGATGGTTTATGACCTAGAGGCATCGGTCAAGCTTATGTCTGACAAATACGATGCCTTTCTTGGTGACGTAACCAGGCATGAAGGCGAGAATAAATGTCTTACCGCTAGGGTATCAAAGCTCGAAAAAACCGACGGCTCTGGTGCGGAACTGCAGCGCATTGCTTCTTCTGTAAATGACATTGAATATCAGAGCAGAAAGCTGAATCTCGAAGTTCATGGTCTTAAGCACGTTCGAGACGAATGCCTGCTTACAGAATTAAACGCTGTCGCATCCAAACTCAAGTTAGACATGCTGAATGATCAGTTAGTTTCGGCAATGCACAGGCTGCCAGCTAGAGCGGATACAATTCCAGGCGTCTTGATACGTTTTGCGAATGAGTCGGTTGGAGATAAGTGGTTAGAGAAAAGAAAATCGTTTCCGGCTCTTCAGTCTGGCCTACATGGGATGGAAAACTTGACAACGCAAAACAGGGCTCTACTTAAGAAGGCTAAAAAATGAACGAAAGCGAATGACTTCCGCTTTGTCTGGCACCGTGGTGGCAAGATCTTTATTAGGAAGGAAGAAGGAGATAGCGCCCATGTGGTAAAGATGTAGCTGATCTAAACAGTCTCAAATGACGAGTCAGTCTGCATACCGTCATTTCACGATGTCAAGTGGAGATTGGGTTTCGCCTACAGAATTACTCGACTTCATCGGTTCGGAACACTGGCTATCCACTACGTTTCATTCCACTACGTTTTCATTTAAACTGCCAGTCTGCTCGATACAAACATAATGAGCTAGATGTGTTTTTTGGTAGTCTTAATTTTAAATTTGATTTCGTTATGTTATCTCAGACATGGTACAACCACAGTTCTCTTGTTTGGCATCTACCGGGCTATCAATGTTTCAACCAATTTAAGACTACCTCTCGAGGTGGTGTTAGCTTACTTCTTCGTAACAATGTTTATGTCAACTACATCGAAGAATTCTCATGTGTCACAGATGACTACGAAGTTCTATCCATTCTCAGCGGCAGAAGCGTTTAGTCGGTGTTTTATCGTCCACCTGATGGCAATATTCCACGTTTCTTTAGTTTTCCCGAAAATTTCTTCGCATATGTCTGTACGTATAAGTATGACGTCATCTGGGGGGGATGACTTTAACATTGACCCCCTAGCTGACACGTGCTTAACTCGCGAATTTCATATCTTGCTTCAGTCGCACGGTTGCTCAAGCGTTATCTCCGTTCCAAGACGAGTAACCTATGCCGCGTCAACTTGCCTGGATTTGTTTATCACCAATGCTTCAACGGCTATCGTAAAAGCCGGCGTTCTTTCGTGTAACCCGGGCGGCAATATGCCCGTTTTCTTCTGTCTCAAACGATGCACTGAAAAAAAAAACGGACAGCGTCTTTTCCCCAGCCAAGTGATTAAACCAAACCGGCTCGAAACGTTTCGCAGACAGATGCAATTACTTGACTGTAGCGATGTATATGCCACACAATGTGCACAATCAGCATATGAGGAATTTCTGCTTATTTTCATCACGTGTTACCAGGAAAATTTTTCTCTGCGAACTAGACGCAAGCGATCATCGCACGTTCGCAAACCGTGGATCACGGACGACCCCTTTCGCAAAATGAAGTTTAAAAACATGCTCTAATAACAAGTTTCTTAAGTCTCGTAATATAACCCATCTACACATATTTAAACGCTACCACAATAAGCTAACAAATGACCTTCGGAAAGCCAAGGCCTCTTATGAATATGAATACTTCATGTCTTGTCAAAATGATAATCGCAAAACTTGGAAAAATATAAATGTTCTGTTAAATCTAGCGTCGTCGTCATCTGCAAATATTGAGATTATTAAAGATGGCATTATCATCCCTGATGAAGTGCTTCCTGATTATTTTAATATTTTTTTTTGTTAATGCAGCTGGTTTATGCGTCCATAGAAATGCCATCCGCTATGTTTAGGTCAAGTGCCCCGACAGTATATTCTTATACCCTACTACTGAATCTGAGCTAGTCCATTTATTTTCTGAGTTACGTAATACCACGTCGTGTGACATTGACGCCATACAGATTACACCGGTGAAGCACGTCTTGGATATTATATCGCCTGTTTTAACATACATTTACAACCTCTGCCGGACATCTGGGGTATTTCCTGCCAAAATGCAGACAGCTAAAGTACTGGAACTGTTTAAAAAAGGCAATAAAACTGTGATATCTAATTACAGACCCATTTCAATACTTCCAGTATTTTCAACAGATTTGAAAAAATAATATTTCGTTGTATTTCAGATTTCCTTGAAAAACATAACCTGTTCACTGACTGTCAATATGCTTTCCGATAGGGACGGTCAACCCAGCTCGCGTTACTAACACAAAATGAATTAATATTGCGAAATTTTGAAAACAAGCAGCTCACGCTCGGGGTTCTTATCCACTTCAGTAAAGCGTTCGACTCTATTAACCATCAACTTTTGTTAAAGAAGCTAGAGTGCCAAGGTATTCGTGGTATTGCTTTGGATATAGTGAAATCTTATTTAAATCAGCGGAATCAACTTGTGGAAATTAATGGCATCTACTCCCAGTTCAAGCAAGTAACAGTTGGTGTTCCCCAAGGGAGCATATTTGGCCCCCTTCTTTTCATTATATACGTAAATGACCTTGTTCTTGTCGATAGTGAACCTAAATACATCATCTATGCAGATGATACTACGGTCCTTTTTTCATCGAACAACAGTGAAAGGCTGGTTTCAACTGCAAACTCCGTTCTTGAAAAAATACAGAGCTAGTCACAGGACAATGGCTTAAAAATTAACACTGACAAAAAAAGCTATTATATTTCAACCAAAAAATAAAGGTGTGAACTTGGAGACCGACATTATAATAGGTTCTTCAAGTATTGAGCTTGTTCAGTCTGCGAAGACGCTAGGTGTCTTTTTTGACAGCCATATGTTATGCACTGATCACATCGACTTCCTTGGAGGCAAACTTGCGCAAGTCGCTGTGGCGCTCTTCAGTTTAAGACCGCTGCCACGCAAGGTCAAACTTCTTTTGTACAACGCTCTCTTCCTGAGTCACGTACGCTACTGCTGCTACGTGTGGATTACGATGTCTGCTACAAACATAAACCGGTTATCCTTGCTTCAAAAAAAGGTAATACGTAGCATCTGTAATGCTCCAGTAGACGCTCACACTGCACCTCTAATCAAACAGTTGAATTTACTCACACTGCATTCTCTCTGTGAGTATGCCTGCCTTCGCGACTTCAATTCCAAGGTAGGCAAGACGCAGGCTGGAGACAAGGCAGTGGAGGAATGTTGCATAGGGACTAGGAATAGCAGGGGAGAGTTAAAACTAGAGTTTGCGTAACATAATAATATGTGGATAATGAATAAGTTCTTCCGCAAGCGGGATAGCCGAAAGTGGATGTGGAGGAGCCCGAACGGCGAGACTAGAAATGAAATACACTTCATACTCTGCGCTAACCCTGCCATCATACAAGACGTGGACGTGCTCAGCAAGGTGCGCTGCCGTGACTATAGGATGGTAAGAACTCGAATTAGCCTAGACCTGAGGAGGCAACGGAAGGAACTGGTACTTAAGAAGCCGATCAATGAGTTTGCGGTAAGAGGGAAAATAGAGGAATTCCAGATGAAGCAATAGAACAGGTATTCGGCTTTAGCTCAGGAAGAGGACCTTAGTGTTGAAGCAGTGAACGACAATCTTGTGGACATCATTAAGGAGTGTGCAATAGAAGTCGGTGGTAACTCTCTTAGGATACCAGTAAGCTATCACAGGAGACGAAAGATCTGATCAAGAAACGCCAATGTATGAAAGCATCTAACCCTACAGCTAGAATAGAACTGGCAGAGATTTCGAAGTTAATCAACAAACGTAAGACAGCTGACATAAGGAAGTATAATATGGATAGAATTGAACATGCTCTCAGGAACGGAGGAAGCCTAAAAGCACTGAAGAAGAAACTAGGAATTGGCAAGAATCACATGTATGCATTAAGAGACAAAGTCGGCAATATCATTACTAATATGGATGAGATAGTTCAAGTGGCTGAGGAGTTCTATAGAGATTTATACAGTACCAGTGGCACCTACGATGATAATGGAAGAGAGAGTAGTCTAGAGGAATTCGAAATCCCACAGGTGACGCCGGAAGAAGTAAAGAAAGCCTTCGGAGCTATGCAAAGGGGGAAGGGAGCTCGTGAGGATCAGGTAACAGCAGATTTGTTGAAGGATGGTGGGCAGATTGTTCTACAGAAACTTGCCACCCTGTATACGCAATGCCTCATGACTTCGAGCGTACCGGAATCTTGGAAGAACGCTAACATAATCCTAATCCATAAGAAAGGGGACGCCAAAGACTTGAAAAATTATAGACCGATCAGCTTACTGTCCGTTGCCTACAAAGTATTTACTAAGGTAATTGCAAATAGAATCAGGAACACCTTAGACTTCTGTCAAGCAAAGGACCAGGCAGGATTCCGTAAAGGCTACTCAACAATAGACCATATTCACACTATCAATCAGGTGATAGAGAAATGTGCGTAATATAACCAACCCTTATATATAGCTTTCATTGATTGCAAGAAAGAGTTTGATTCAGTTGAAACCTCAGCAGTCATGGAGGCATTACGGAATCAGGGTGTAGACGGGCCGTATGTAAAAATACTGAAAATATCTATAGCGGCCCCACAGCCACCGTAGTCCACCCTAGAGAAAGCAACCAAATCCCAATAAAGAAGGGCGTCACGTAGGGAGATACGATCTCTCTCATGCGATTCACAGCGTGTTTACAGGAGGTATTCAGAGACCTGGATAGGGAAGAAGTGGTGACAAGAGCTAATGAAGAATACCTCAGTAACTTGCGTTCCCTGATGATATTGCCTTTCTCAGGGGACCAATTGCAATGCATGCTCACTGACCTGGAGAGGCAAAGCAGAAGAGTGGGTCGAAATATTAATCTGCAGAAAATTAAAGTAATGTTTAAAAGTCTCGGTAGAGAATAGCAATTTTCAATAGGTAGCGAGCCACTGGAAGTGTTAAGGGAATACTTCTACTTAGGGCAGGTAGTGACGGCGGATCCCGACCATGAGACGGAAATAATCAGAAGAATAAGAATGGGCTGGGGTGCGTTTAGCAAGAATTTTCAGATCATGAACAGCAGGTAGCTATTATCCCTCAAGAGAAAAGTGTATAATAGCTGTGTCTAACCAGTACTCACCTACGGGGCGCAAACCTAGAGGCTTACGAAAAGGGTTCTACTTAAATTGAGGAGGACGCAACGAGCTATGGAAAGAAGAATGATGGCTGTAACGTTAAGGGATAAGAAAAGAGCAGATTGGTTGAGGGAGCAAACGGGAGTTAATGACATCTTAGTTGAAATCAAGAAAAAGAAATGGGCATGGGCAGGACATGTGATGAGGAGGGAAGATAACCGATTGTCATTAAGGGTTAGGTACTGGATTCCAAGGGAAGGGAAGCGTAGCAGGGGGCAGGACAAAGTTAGGTGGGCGGATGAGATTAAGAAGTTTGCAGGGACGACATGGCCACAATTAGTACATGACCGGGGTTGTTCGAGATGTATGGGAGAGGCCTTTGCCATGCAGTGGGTAAACCCGGATGATGATGATGATGATGATGATGCATTCTCTGTTAGAGTTGAGGCTGTTACTAGTCTATCGTAAAGAAGCAAAACAAAGCCAGTCATACATCACGTCGTTAGCCCAATTAAGTTGAAACAGAACAGAATACAGTACACGGTCACCTGAACACTGGTATGTGCCGCACCCTCGCACTAACTATGCTCTTCAAATGTTGTACCATCGCTTACCACTCCTATTAAACACGCTTAAATGTAATAACATAGATGTCACTTCTTTTCCTGTATCGCATTTATATGAGCATTTCAGTGATATTTGAAGACGAATTAATTTGTTGTTTTTGACTGTTATCTGAAGTAGACTGTCGTCACGCATCTCCGTTTGATATTAGTATATGTCAACGGCTCAATCATGTCTTATTCTTTCCTACACTGATTACATTGTTAATGATTCTATCACTGCTTTTGTTGTTCTAGTGTACACTGTGGATTGCGTAGCTTTTTATGGTTTGTAATGTTTTTTTTTTCATTTCATTTCTGTTTTCTGGCATACTGTCTAAGCCAACTTGTCATTATTTTTTTGCGTATGTATTGTTTTTGTCGGTTCTAAATCAGTGCATGTGCCTGCTGCTGCTGCCCTCTGACCGGGTTTAGGGCCCGTCAAGTTGTTGCGAGCAACTTTTCCCTGAAATCCCCCATAAATTGTACATTTGAGGAAATAAATGCATATTGTATTGTATTGTATATATTTCAGCATTCCGCGATGTACGAACTGCTCGAGCGCACGGTCGTACGCGCCGCGACGGCAGCGGTCCTTCAACATGCCGCGAAACGGTGGGCCTCCTGCAATCTTTGTTGACTGCATGCCGCTAGACAAGTAGTTCTGCCTGCCCTGTGGTAGCGGTCATCTGACCCTTTAGCAACTGATAAATAACTCATGCAATGCATATGACCTCGCAGTAACCCTATGTGCGAATAGCGCTGCAGCGCGAGCTCGTGCGCTGCTCTTTTATGTGGCTTTTAATGACAGCGCTCGAACATCGATGTGCTGCAATCAATACTATCTTGCTGTGCTACCTCAACGTGTGGCTTATTGAGGTCAAGGATGAGCACATTTCACTTTCTAACCTGTGCTGCTTGTAGCGGGGTAGTGAATTGTCGCCCGCTCAGCCCGACCATTTGGGGTCATTTGCACACACCTGCTCACTTCACCACTTCGCACTAGTCGAGTTGTTATTTGTCGCTGTAGCCGGGTCTAGAATCGTGGATCACCATCCATGCCTGCTGCTATGTCGGTCTGCCGTCGGGTCTGTAGGTGCAAAAGACCGAATTTTAAAACGCAGATAATCAAGCAAGCTTCAAGACAGGCGAAGCAGTCATCAAGGCGCAAAGTTTCCCTTACCCAGCGCAACGAACTGCAGCTATCCAGCGCGCGCCCACGCTCCGCTTTGTGAGGCCTTGCAGGAAAACGGTAAAATCTGATGTTGGGATTCAGGCCTTCTTTATGGCAGCCCACGACGCAGGAGTAATGACGCTGACGCTTTTTCGAGGCTGAGCTAGGTCTCTCGGGATCGACGTCGCCGATTCCTTCTGCTTCCAGCATTATGCCTGACCGAGAGTCCGTTTTCGCTAAACTATAGGCTACGTCTAGCTCGCAGTGTGGTCGGCGTGGTCTGTGAGAAGTGTCGAGCCTTTTCGCAATCGCAACAGGGTAGAAAAAGTGCGAATCGACGCAAACTCGGGCTAGAAAAGTGCTTCGCCACAGCCAGGGCTCAATACCACCCAAGCCGGTACTATCCAGATAACGTTTCGCACGCAGCCACTAGGCGCCGCTACTATACCTCAAACTCCAGCGCAAGACTCCCATAGTTGGTAAAGCAGGGGCCTTAATAGATTAGTGAAGCACCTGCCATGAACAGCCATACAGCGGCGCTGCGTTTCTATTCCCCTAATAGAGCGGTGATGACTCACTTTATTGAGAATCGCACTACAGCGCCCCCTAGGCGACTTCTCACCGTATGAACTTCCTCGTGCGTGCAACCATCTTCAATGCATCCGCTTCTTTCAGCTCACTGTCGCCACTCGTGGCAAGTGCAAATTTTAATAATTTGCTTGATCTCCGTTTGTCATCAGAAATTTCTAGTATTCAAAACGGAAAACAAATACTTAAAGAAAAAAAATGTCTGTTATTTTATTTGTTGTGTATTAACGTAATCTTTTGAGCGAAAGTGTAAGTGCAAGAATGCGCGGCATGTACCCTGTTAGCATTCGATGGAGGATAGAAAGATAGTGCCCGAAATAGGGGGCACGCCCTTAACCCGCCCAGAAAAAGGCATGGCAAGCGGGTCACGGCAAGTGTGCAGCCAGACAGCGGGACAGTCACGATATTGGTAAGGTGCGATAATCCGTTGATAACAATACGCGGCGCTGGCGCGTTTCGTTGTGCAGCTTTCTGCGCTTGAAGCTTGGAAGCAGCGTGTCGCGCAGGGTGCGCTCATGTTGTCATACGTTGCTTTTTGTTTAAGTATCTTGTTGCCTGAAGCTTTTCCGCGCTTCACGCTATTTCCGTTCCCTGACTGCCGTCGAGCAAACTTGGGTAAAACTCGGTTGAACGAGAAACTCGGCGCAACCTGCATATCACCCCAGATCCATGATTGCGCCGTGTTGGTTCAGGAAGTCCATGCCGAGAATGACGTCTCGTGAGCACTGTTGGAGGATAACGAAGGTGGCAGGGTAAGTCCTGTCATGAACGGTAATTCTTGCTGTGCAGATTCCAGTCGGCGTGATGAGATGTCCTCCAGCCGTCCCTATTTGAGGGCCTTCCCATGCAGTCTTAACGTTCTTCAACTGGGCGGCGATGGGTCCACTGATAACGGAGTAATCGGTTCCTGTGTCTACTAAGGCGGTGACTGCATGGCCGTCGAGAAGCACGTCGAGGTGGGTGGTTCTTTGTCTTGCATTACAATTAAGTCTTGGCGTCAGATCACGGCTGCGTCGCGTTGGCCTGTGGCTGGTACGTGGCGTCTTCAGGTCATCTTTCGTCGGCGTATTCTTTGCTTCTAGACTTCGTCGGCACGGCGGCGTGTCGTTATGACGTCGAGGTAGTTTTTTGGGCGGCTTCGTCGGCGACGGCGGATCTTCGTCAGTTCAACGAACAGCAACCGCACCTCCATCGGTTGCTGCGTTTAGTTTTGCGGATATGGGCTCACGACGGGCCCCGGGCTTGGCCAGTGTATGGTCGGCGCTGCGGCGACACGTAGCGGCCTGGTGACGGCGAACGGGACAGTCGTCGAGGACTCCACTGAGTGGTGGAGAGGTAGTCCGCGATATCGCGAGGTCGTTCGCTAATCTGTGGTCGCGGCGTGTTAACGGCGAAACCTCGCAGTCCCATCTCCCGGTGTGGGCATCGGCGGTACACATGGCCGGCTTCTCCGCCGTGATAGTAGAGCGGTCGGTGGTCGGGGGCTCACCAAATGCCCGTCTTCCTCGTGTAGGTGCGTTGGCGACGGGTGGGCGTGCTGGCGGCGGCGGACGACGGAATTGCGGCGTTGCACTGCCCTGGCGCGGTTGCGGAGCGGCACCTTGATGGCGTGCGACGGCGGCGTATGTCATCGCTTCTCGCTGGGGCTGCGGTAATTGTGGTTCCACCTCAGAAACTCCAAGCGATCACTGCACTTCTTTCACGATGTCCGCGATCGATGCCACTTGAGACTTTGAGGAACGCAAGACCTTGCGCAGTTCTTCGCACGCAATGGCCGTGATGGTCTCGCGCACATCGTCCATGGCCAGTTATTGAATTTCTGCGTAGTTGGTAGAGTTCGTGCGGTGGCTGAATTACCAGTTTTGCATTTCGAGTGTTTCTCGATGCTGGTGGCCTCGCGAAGGAACTCTTCTACGGTCTTCGGTGGGCTTCGTGTCATTGCGCCGAAAACTTCTTCCTTCACACCACGCATGAGTAGGCGGACTTTCTTGTCCTCGGGCATATCGTTGTCGGCATGGCAGAACAGACGGCTGATTTCTTCCGTAAAGATGGCAACGTTCTCGTTAGGTAGCTGCACTCGGGCATCCAGCATAGCTTCGGCCCTTGCCTTGTGCATGACGCTCGTAAAGGTGCACAGGAAGCCGCTACGGAACAGGTCCCATGTTGGCATGATCGACTCCCGGTTCTCAAACCACGTTCTGGCACCGTCTTCTAAGGCGAAGTATACATGCCGCGGCTTGTCGTCGGAGTCCCAGTTGTTGAAAGTCGCGATTCGTTCGTAGGTCTCCAGCCAAGATTCCGGGTCTTCAGTAGCTGCTCCATAGAAGGTCGGTGGGTCCCGAGATTGTTGCAGGATAACGGGGACGCTGGGGCAGCCATTGGGGTTGTTTTGGCCACGATCTTTGTCGTCTCAGGTAGAAGTCCGTGCTCTGGGCTCAGTCCTTGCAGTCTGCGGCTAGTACGCTGGTCTTGGGCGATGTTGGTTTCGACCTCGGGTTCGGGCTTGGATCGCGGCTTCGCGGGGGCGTTCGGTACAAGAACGCGCAAGCACCTCCACCAGATGTGACGTGTTAGTCACGGTGAAGAAAGCAGCCAAACTAGGAAAGATGAAACTAGAGTTTTATTGGGCGAACTTGTGCCCTCAAAAACAGGCCACACTCAAAAAACGGCGACAGCGGGGAACACAGTCGGCGATGGTCGAAAATCGCATCAGTGGGTCAAGCGCGTCGGCTTTTACACATCAGTCGTCGAATGTTCCAGAATAATCGCTGGGACCCGCTTGAATTCCACAAAGTACTACATTATTCGCGTCGCGTACACATGCAATCAGATAACACATGGTTCGGTAAAAACAGACAGCGGATAGAACCATAGATAACTTTCGAGAAACTTCCGATACATGCAGGCGCGTCCTGCGCTGTGCGATAACATTTGTTAGGCAGTGAAATGTGGCCACCCGATAGGGATATACAAGTACACGTGTCAATATTGCATTAGTTATAAAAACACTGCAACAGCAAGCACCTATAAGTCATCTGAGTTGATACATTTTTATCATTTATATTTTGTTTTGACGGCAGTCCTCCGCAAGGACGGCCCGGAATTCGAAAACAAAACTAGCGGTTGCTACGCCAACAATAAAACAGTCGCTTGCGGTGCGCTTGTTCGCGTGTTCAGCGGCCGCAGCTGATCGCCACGCTCCTCCGTCAGAAAGGTCCAGAAACGCCGGCGGAGGCGATAAAAGCGCCGGGCTGGATTCCGACGGAATCGGACCGCGCCGGTGAGGAGATGTGACCCGCAGACCGAAGAAGGGGATTCCCTGACAAAGTGGCCGACGAGTTTCTTGAGCGTCTGCTATTCCGGGAGAAGTTCCTTCTTCGAGATTTGCCTCGAGCTAAGCCGAGAACGTCTGGCTCAAGACCAACACGGGTGAATACGAGTGGACACTTGGTGCTCCTATTCATTCTTATAATGTACGTGTTAAACTCTTAGTGCTTGTCGTTATTATTTTACCGAGTTTTGTTAAGAGACCCTGAAATGGTTTCAGCGATTTTGTACAAACGTGTTGAGTGGTTAGAGCAAGTCCTTCTGATCAATAATTGACGCATCGAAGTGCTCCGCTTAAAGCGTGCAATTTATTCTAGGGCTTTAAAAACATACATCGCTGCTGATCGCAGCACGCTTCTCGGCTGAATTTTAGGCCGCCCCTACCCATTTGACGTAAATTGCCCTAATGACGTCTGTAAGGCGAGCTATCTGACTAGTGCCCAGGGCGGGTCATCGATAATTTTTGCAACTTAATGGTGAACAAACGTTGTTCGTAATAGATGGAATGTTAGTCAATGTGTTTCTATAAAAAGAAAGTAACAGAAAGAGAATGCACAAGAATGTCTCAGTACATTTAAGCGCTTCTTGCCCACAACAAGTGTCGTCTGCTGGTCTTACAACGTGCTCCGTTTCGACGAGAGCTCAGCGGTCAGTGTGAGTCTTTCTTTTCGGGAGCACCATGCATCGCCTTTGTTGCGTTGTGGGCTGCAAGCGTACCAACTGGAAATATGCCAAGCTGAGACATCGTGTTCCTCTGCAAGGCAGCGGACGAGCGGAGTGGCTTCAGCGCGTCGGACTATGGGTATCTGATCAGCGCCAAGATTTGCGCGTGGGCGGCCACCACTTTACACTGTAGGATTACTACTACAATAGCGTTTCCCGAATCCCGCATTCGGGTAAACGCAAGCGACGGGACAGGGCCTGGCCACCTGACCCTGCCGTTTCAAGGAATGAGCAGAAGCCGAGGAGGAGGAGGAAACAACTTCATTAAATAGTAGGGGAATGGGAAGTGGAAGCCAGGTCATGGGGGGAGGCTAGGTCGGGGCCCAGGGGGCCGCACTGTCGCCGTCCATTCCGCCAGCCTCGACAGTGATTCTTGGTCGACACTTCTCAATGATTTCTCCCATCCCTCAGGTGAGGGGGCTAGCCGCCAGAGCTCTCTTGGGGGTGGGGGGCGGTCGCATCCCCACAGGATGTGATTCTGTCCTGCCTGTGCTAAGCCGCAAAACGTACATGTCGAGACGCAGTCATCCTTCAGGATGGCCGCTAGTCTCCTGGGGCTAAGCACACTGTGCGTTTGAGCTCGGCGCAGGGTCATGGCCTGTTGTCTGTTTAGGCCGCCGCATGGAGGTGCGTAAATATGTCGTTCCTTTCTTTGCCGACGGAGACGATTTCCGTAACTTAGTGACAGGGTTTCAGGGTTTTCCAGCGGAGGCTGCCCCTCGGCCCGGTTAGTAGTTGCGCGGGCTGTGAGGTGGGCAGCTTCGTTACCGGTGTTTTCTTCGTGGCTAGAGACCCAGAGAAGCCTGATGCTTATCTCCAGCCTCTGTAATTTTTCTGCCGTGGTTTGGCTTACTTGGCCCGATTTGAAGTTTTTTTTCGCTGACATTGAGTCCGATAGTATGAAGAGCGTCCCTGCGACTGCGGTTGCACTAGCAATGTCGGCCTTTTCCGCTTCTAGGATAGACCTCGCTGTGATTTCATCGATTTGGAGGAACCGCCCCGTTCCGTCCACAGCCGCAATCGCATATGTGCCGTTCCCCACGGGCGAGGCGTCCACATACGCGGGCGGTTTCTCTGCTAGAATCTTCTTAAGGGATTCCGCGCGCGCGCGTCGGCGTCCCTTGTGTTCTCCCATGTTCTTCGGGAGGGGTGGAATGACCAGTAGGTTCCTAATGTCCCTCGGAATTTTCAATCTCTTGGTGGTTCCTGTGTGGAGGGTGGGGGGAGATTCAGGAATTGTAGGTTCTCATGTCCTTGCTGTGTGCATGACAGCCACCACCACTGCACTCTTTGCGCACCGCGATGTCGGTGACGGGGTTATGGAGCCCTAATTGCCTCAGTCTTTCGTTGCTTGCCCATGTGGGAAGTCCGGCGGTTACTCTGTAGACTGAACGCAGTAAAGTGTCGATCTTTACGATGTCGATCTTTCGTAGTTGAAGGAAAGGACATGTGTGTGCTATCCTGCCTACGAAGTAAGCCTGGATTAGCCTGCATTCCTCTTCCTCTTAGAGTCCAAACTTTCGGCCAGTAGTACGTCGCAGCAGGCCGATTATCTGGTGAGAGGTGCTCACCAGTCTCTTCACAGTTTCTTTGCTCGAGTTCTTTTCCTCTAGGAAGAGCCCCAGTACTCTGATGGTGGCGACTTGGGGTACTACTTCTTTATTGACTACTATTTGCAGGGTAGTTTTGATTGCCTGCGTCCTTTTGCGGGCAATAAACAGTTCTGACTTGGTAGAGGAGCATTTGGGGCCGTTGCCGGCCACGTAGGCTTGTACCGTGTCGGCTGCTGTTTGCAATGCCTGTTTGACGGCCCCGGCCTTGCCTTACCTCGTCCAAACGTAACATCGTCCGCATAGATGGCATGGCGGATGAGCGGGATCTTGTTAAGTTCCTTGGGTAGGTTCCATATTGCACACTTAAAAAGAAAATGAGATAGTACTGCACCCTGGGGTGTACCCCCTAGCGCCGAGATTGATCTGAGGGCTGTTGATATCTCCAGTGTTGAAGGTGGCTGTCCGGTCGCGCAGAAAGGCAATGATGTATATGTGCGCCCGTGCCCTAACGTTCATGTCCGATAGGTTGCTGAGTATGGCCTCGTGTGTGACGTTATCGAAGGCCTTGTGCACATTGAGCCCTAGGATCGTGCGCACTGCCCCCGGGATTCCGGCATCGACAACGTCCCTTTTGAAGGCAAGCGTGAATGATCTGCACGGTGCAGTCACCTGGTGGCACAGAGCGCAACCAAACAATAGCAGTAACGAGGTGTATTCTTCTTTGCTGCTAGTGTTTTTTCTAGGAACGTAATCGTTAACATGCTGTTTTTGTAAATGTTTAAAATGTTTGAAACTTGCTTAGAACAATATTAGCTCTTTGTTTGACTGGTTAAGTTCTGCGCGAACACATGGCTCGGCCGTGCAGAACGATTTGGCCGCTCACGTACTACGTCAACGCTAAAGTTGCTTCAGCAGCTTGAGTTAATGCCTCCACCTATCCGTCGAAACGCCCACCTCGCCTGTGTTTACCGGAATACCAGAGACGTTCGGCGTTGCGACAGAATGTTCGCAGCGCACGCTGCTTCGATAGCTCTCCCTTAGGGTCTACTGCCAAGCAGCTGCCGGAGAGGTTGGAGAGGCTTTGCGCGCTCGCTCTAAGAGAAACGGAAATAGACGGCAGGACGTGTCATCATGACGCAGAGCCAGTGAAGGCGGAGCTTAGCCCCGATTACTCGACGAACGAGTTGAGGAGAAAATGCATAGCCATGGAGAAAGATAACTTGTAATCGTCCGTAGCTCTCTTAAAAGTGAGGCGCTTCACAAAAATTGTGGTGCGAATGATTAAATTTAGCTGTACCGTACGCGTCCACAAAATTTCTCCGAACCGTTTCAGGGGCCTTTTAAGACCAATCTGAATTGCACTTTGATGTGCCTAGCCGAAGTGGGCATGCGGGAATGCAATTTATTTGAAGAATGTGTTTGAGTTGTGACAACTCTGAGCTCTGGCTTGGTTTTGGGCCCCAACCGGTGTTGGCAGGCGCGCACCAGAAGTCTTCGTAATAATTGTCCGTGCTTTCGTGTGGTTATTTTCGGAGGCTGAAAAGTTAGCTTTAGAATTTGGCCCAGCATTGGCGCCTCGTTGACGGAGTGTGTGAGGACGATGATGATTACATAAGGAGCACGTGCGCATATACGACTTCACAAAGTTGTAGCATCTGTAACGCCGTACATCTAGCCCAGTGGCTTGCCAAAAGACTATAGCGGCACTTGTAATCAAGGCTGCTCTGTTTGCATTAGGCTAACGACCCAAAAGGAACTCGTCTGATAGCTGCCTCTTATCGACGTTTGCGGTAGGAGAGGCCACTTTCTGGCGCGGGACAAACGCAAAATACATGCTCAAGTGTTTCTCACGCCTGACAGTTTTCACAATGTGGGCTAGGGGCATTGCAATCTGTGAGGTGTCAATAACGCTTGGTGAATGCGACATCAAGGCGAATCTCTGGCACCATGCTTGTTTGGCTTCATTTTGAGCTTGTTAGGTATACGGAATTTCATTCCTTATTACCATTTATGCACACGCTTGTGTCGCCGACCTGATTGGGTACAGTGCTCCGGCGTAGAGTTGCGTATTACGCAATAAAATAGGGCAATTGTGTCGGTTTGTGAGAACCCAGTGGTTGCTTGAGAATAATTATTTAAAGCAGTTTTCGCTTCGGAGTCTACGTGCTCATTCCCTATTACGTCAGAGTTTGCAGGTATCCACTGAATCGTGATATTGTGGTCATTTCCATTCGCATGGTCGAGATGCTCTGTAATTTCTATAGCTATTGACTTATACGGGCCCCATCTGAGGACGCAGTCAGTAACTTGAAGATCTGGCTTGAAATTGCAGAGTATCGTCCATACGTGAGGACGATCTTCGGGGAGAAATCAAAGTGCAGCCCTGATGGCGGCAATTTCTGCGTCTGTTGAGTTTTTCTTTTGGTCCAGTTTAAACCGCCAAGAGAGGATCATATGTCGGATGGCGAAGGTGGCAGCGGAAGTATGCGATCTGACAGATACGTCGGTATACACAGGCACACTATCGCCGTACTCTGCATAAGTGTTAACAGGGTAGGTTGCATGAGACCAATGGATGGAACTGATGACCTTTTTTTTGTAATTCCAGGGATATGCAGCGTAGCGAAAGATTTAGGCAGGACCCACGGACGTGCTCTCGGAATGCAGGCGGGAGAAAAACTGGTTATAAACATTCTGATGGCGTGATATAGTCCTTGAAACGCTCCAACCAGGAGGGGTGGTAGGGGGCGGTGACAAAGAAAGGTGTCTTTGTCGGGTCAACGCGCGCAGGTATACTCGAAGAGGCTCGCAGAGCAAGTATGCACCAAAAGGACAAGCACGAGCTGCCGGTATTGTTCCAGAGGTTGACGTGTATCGTGGTAGGCCCAAACGTGTGCGTAATTCTTGAGCTTGCCCTCCGCAAGCGTGCGCGAACTCACGGCGTCTTTCCTACCCCCACTTCTCGTATATCCTACTTTTTGTTCACCCTTTCAGGCCCCTGTCTAAGGCAGCCAGCCAGACGCATTTCTGGTTAATATCCCTGCCTTCTGTCTTTCTTTCGTCCTCCTCCTTCCCTGCTTCAGCTTTAACGCCCTCCAGCGTGCGCACACAGCTGTACCGTGCTTGAGAGCACCGGTCTGCTGTACCGTATATAAACCCTACGAATAGCGTTTGGTACAAGGGGAATTATGACTTCTCCCAGAGGCACCATCTTGTTCCTGAAACTATGCAAAGGGCATGAACGAAACTTCTCAGCTTTGACTGCATTCAAGCGACGTGTCTTGACCAAGATAGTCCTTGGTCTATGACGGCGCCAAGGAATATGTGGTGTCTTACTGCAGGTGCCGTTGTTCCGCTCACGATTATAAAGGGATACCTGGCCATTCGTTTCCACGTGCGTGAAATCACGGAACATCTTTTTGTCGAGAGCTGGAGGCCTTGACGCAGCAGATATTTACCATTGATTGTGATTGCACGTTGAAACCTAGCATCCATTTGCTCAGTTACTATGGTGGGGCAGTATTTTGGCACGTAATCAATCATAATTTTTAAAGAAATAATTGTAGTTTAAATCGGTAACATTCCTGCTGTAACATGCACAAGTCTGCTTTTAATTGCACAAGAGAACTTGGGGCGCCCGTGTCACAACCGCGTGAAGTCGCGCCCGCGCATAGTTAGCACGCCATTCGATCAGCTCAAGCGCAGCGCTAAACCTTCTCCCTCTCGCTGCTTCGCGCTTCCGGCGAAATTTCCTATTTTCTTGCGTGTTTTATAATCATCACAATTTTTTTTCACAGGAACATTTACCACAACCTAAGCGCAGCATATTAGAAATCTGTAGGCATCGAATATTCTAAGGCGCCAATAATGATTTCACATATCCTTGCAGTCAAGAAGCTCCGCAGACACGACGAACCCAGTCACAACAGCCGCGCCTGCATTATCGGGTGCTTGAGATCTTTGCGGCTTTTTACAGCTCACAAGAAAGCAGGTACAGCTCGGACTTGGTCATTATAGTCTTTGAATGGAACATATTCGATGCACTCGGAGATATCTTATCGACAACTGCTTACCGATTTTGCTATGACCTAATCTGATTGGCTGTCTGCGATAGTCACTAGCAGTCATGTTATGTTCCGGCCTAATACAACAAATTTCTATTTCGCAGCTCATGCATCTTCACTTGGCTTTTTCGATGTGCCGTGCGTTTATACTCATATGTGCAAAAGAAATTACGTAAATGCACCCTACTCACACAGAGTTGATCTAGCATCCATAGGAACTTCTGATGGTGTGAGAAAGCTAAAGGTCCGGATATTGCGTTATAACTGGTAACTTCAAAACCCCTAAAATGGAGCCAAATGGCAGGAATAGCGACACGACTCAAAAGATGCAGCAGAATCAGGAGAAAGCTAGTTAGAGAGCCCTTACTTCGCAATGGTGCTTCTTTCACTTGCTTTCTTCTACAATAGATGCGCACACCTGAATATTTCAAACAAAAAAGTAAATGCTGCAACAGCATACCCAGCGATAGTAATCCGGCACTCCAATCATCCTATATTTGTAGATGGAAGTGAAACGATTACTTTGCTGTTCCATGACCTTTTCATTCCGGTGACCACTCCAAACAAAGTTTTGTATTTTAGTTTTTCGGTCCGCACGCCACGGCTTCTGGCATGACACGCTTATTTCTTCTCTTCTTTTTTCACTTCCTCCTTTTTAGTTTTGCTCGTTGCAGTGTCCCTAACGAGCCGGTGCGACGCGTGGCAACTCTCGGAACCCGGATGCGACCCGGCCTGTCTGTGGTGCTCCCATCGATCCACCGCCGCCAGGAGAAGATGCCCTGGCATCGCGCCGGGCTTATAATCCCTCTTCAGAACACCGCAGAGCCTCCTGTGAAACCCGTTCGCTTCGTCGTCTTTCACAACGCACGGCACTCTCGTGATGGTAAGCCGTACTGCAAGGATGAAACGCGAGACCCGAGACTACGTCTTGCCTCGCGGGACTAATGACGTTCAACCGACGCCTTCGCTTACTACGCCTTCCTCCCCAATTCCAAATACACGCTCCGCGCGTTATGGGTTTTTATTTACACTGTTGTATAATACCCGCAACGTGTCCAATTCTACAAGACCGGGCAAGGCCTAGCGGGAAAACACGAACTGAATTGTCTAATGCAATAAAGTTCTAGATTTGTTGTTTGTGGAGGCGCGCAGTATAGATCTTTATAGTAAATGGAAATGAGCGTAATGCATTCGGAGAAAAAAAAAACAGAGCATAAAATCGAAGTAGGCAGATATTCAAGGTAAAAGAATGGTAGAATCAAAAAGACCATGCTCTGTTACTTCTATACTTCAAAATGTTAAAACGTAAGGAATTCCATATTTTCATGGAATCTCGCACTACCTTAAGAAAGTTGGCCGGAGCGCAAATGTTGATGATGTTTTTTACCGCGCCTAGAAAACTGGTTTCACTGAGTAAGCAAAGTTGCGCTGACTTGCAAGAGAAGGCCCAGTGTAAAAATAAGCACAGAAAGCGCATCACACAATGTGCCCAGTCTGTCGTATATGAGACACCTATCTCATGTGGTAAAGTCTACATCGGAAAAAGCGACCGATGCATTAGCGATTGCCTCAGGGAACACCCTAACGTTGTTAACACTATTCAAGGTCATCTAGGCGCGCACACGCCGATTTCTCAAATATTTTATTTCTTAAAAGTATAATGGCCATTAGCCGGCCGCCTTCACTAATAATTTGTCTATGATCGGTGGCCCTAAAACGCAAAACCTTTCAAATATCTTTTTATTCCATTGTCCTGACGTCAAATTTACGTAACCGCCGACGCAAGCATCGGGCGGTAACCAGCAGCGTGGTTCAAACCACCCAATTAAGCACTCTCCTAGTATATGGGGGCTAACTCTTTTTTCCCTATTTATTTAGTCATAACTCAGATACCCTATTTGGAGTTTTGTAGCATGGGTGGGCATATCTAGTAGGTTATATTTTAGCTGAGTGCCTCGCACGATGAAAGAGTGGTGTGGTGCACTGTTTCAGCAGGTAAATGATTCAACTCTTTGGCTGTTGGATGGATGAATGGATGGATGGATGAAATAACTTTAATGAAAGGTCCTGCGAGCTACGGGGCGCAAAGTCCCATAAAGCGGGCTACTCCCACGTTGGGACCGGGAGTTGTAACTCCCTGGCCACATCGTGGGCTCGCTGGACAGCCCAGAGCTGCTCCGCCTGGTTCGTGCTGCGTAATGCTTTTTGTAGCCTGGCGGAGTCTTGATCCTTGTTTGCGTCTGTCCGACCGCACGGCCAGAGCAAGTGATGTACTAGTGTGCTATGGCAATTTTCGCAATATGATGTTTTGTATAGGTCAGGCATGTAGTCATGTAGTCTGTTCTGCGTGGGGTACGTGTTTGTTTCAAGCATTCTGAACGTGAGGGCTTGAGGCCTGGTGAGCTTATTGTGAGGTGTGCTGTATATTCTGCGGTCTAGATAGAAGTGCTTTGTGATCTCGTTGTATGTGGAGGGAGGGTCCCGATTCTCGCTGGGATGGTCCCGACCAGAGTAGGTGGAGTCGCGGAGGGTTAGGTCTCGCGCGCTCCTGTGAGCCATCTCATTGAGATTGCGAGGGCCGTCCTCGATCTCTCCGAGGTGTGCCGGGAACCAGCAGATGGTGTGATGCTGCAGCGGTGCGGATCCATTGATTATTTGTAGTGCTGGGCTTGCAACTGCTCCTTTCTGAAAGGCTTTGACGGCCGAGCGTGAATCGCTGTAGACGTGGGTGGTGGTTGGGTCTGTGACCGCGAGTGTGATGGCGACCTGTTCTGCTATCTCAGACTTGTGGGTCTTGACTGTGAGAGCGTTTGTGACTTGACCTTCCTTATTGATCGTGGTGGCCACGAAGCCCTTCCTGGTCGGGTACTGTGCCGCGTCTACGAAAGAGGCTAGGATCTTCTTATCACGTATTTCGCGCAGTATGAACGATCCGCGTGCCAGCCTTCTGGGTTGATGGTGCGCGGAGTTCATGTTCCGCGGGAATGGGCGAACGGTGTAGGAGTTGCGTGTGTCCGTCGGAACGCTTTGATATAGATTCTCCATTACTGTGGTGTCATGACCTAATTTGGCTAGGATTTCTCTACCCGGTTTGGTTCCAGAGAGTCTTGTCCATTGAGCCCGTTCTTGAGCTTCGGCGATTTCTTCAAGTGTATTGTGTACCCCCAGTTGCAGCAGGAGCTCTGTCTCGGTGTTCTTGGGGATTCCCAGTGCTGGTTTGACTAGCTTCCTCAGTTGTACATTGAGTTTGTCCTTCTCCGCTACCTTCGATATGTGCATGGCCGCCTCGTAGGTGAAGTGGCATAGCGCAAAGGCGTGTGTTAGCTTGAGGAAATTTTCTTCCTTAAGGCCGTGTTGTCTGTTTGCTATGCGTCGTATGAGATTCAAGGCATTATTCGACTTTCTCACAATCTTCTCCGCTGTTGCGGCGTTTGAGCCGTTGCTCTCAATGAGCATCCCAATGACTTACCAATTTTGGTTACGTGTGGAATGGTTCCCCCATCTTTTGTTCTGAGGTTTATGGAGTATGTGTCTCTGATTTCGTTCTTTGGCTTGGGACCGCTTGTCGATGGTTTGTAGACGAGGAGCTCCGACTTCGCAGGCGAACATCGCAGGCCGGTGGGAGCGAGGTATTCCTCGATCGCGTCGATCGCTTGTTGCAGAGCGCTTTCAATCAGTCCCAGGCTACCTCCGGGGACCCAGAGCGTTGCGTCATCTGCGTATATCGTGTATTTCACGTTCTCGATTTGATCCAGTTTCTTGCCTAGACCGGCAAGCGCAAGGTTAAAAAGCGTCGGAGAGATGACAGAACCTTGCGGGGTGCCCTTTCCGCCGAGTTTGTATTTCTGCGACTTGATTTCCCCTAGACGGAGGGTGGCCGTTCTGTCGCTCAGGAACGATTTTGTATAAGCGTAGAGTCTCGTGCCGAGGTCGAGGTTGGATATCGTGTCGAGTATGTAGTCATGTGATAAACTATCGAATGCCTTTCCGAGGTCTAGCCCGAGGATTACTCTCAAGTCTCTCGTGTCTGCGTCAATGATCTCATGCTTGAGGAGCTTCATGGCGTCTTGGGTGGATATCCCGGGTCTAAAGCCGATCATTGCGGCGGGGTAGATATCTTTTTCTTCGAGATGTTTCGAGAGCGTGTTTAGGACGCGTGCTCGGCTGCCTTGCCAACGCAAGACGTCAGCGAGATAGGTCTGAGGTTATTGGTGTTGGGCGCCTTTCCAGGCTTTGGGATGAGCACGATGAGGGCCGTTTTCCAGTCTTCGGGTAGTGCTCCGTTCCTCCAGATTTTGTTGATATCCTCTGTGAGGGTTTCGATTGAGGTTTCATCGAGGTTGCTAAGTGCCTTGTTAGTTACGCCGTCCGGCCCCGGCGCTGACTTGCTGTTTAGGTTCGAAAGCGCCGTGCGTATCTCTTCGGTTGAGAAGTCCCGATCTAGCTCTGGGTTGGCTTTGCCGCGATATGCTTCGGCGGTCGCGCCTCTAGCATTTTTGGCCAACGGGAGGTACTTGTCGGCGAGACGTCCAATGAGCTCATTTTCCGTGGTAATTTTGAGTTCCTCGTGCGTGATACTGTTCAGCGTACGACCCTGGTCCGCTTTGGTTCTGGTTCTGTCTAAAAGATGTTTGAGCAGGTGCCACGTCGTCCCGCTGTTGATGCGGCCGTCCGCGGCGTTGCACACCTCGTTCCATTGCTGGTTAGATAGTTGCGTGCAATATTCTGCAATCAGCCGATTGAGGGAAGAAATTCTTTTCCTCAGCCGTCGATTGTGTCTTTGTTCTTTCCGTCTCCTGGTGAGCGATTGTTTGGCTTCTAGCATGTGAGCCAGTCGGCTGTCCATGATTTGAACGGGGAGGTCTGTCTCTATTTCCTTTGTGGCTGCCTATGTGGGCCTTTAGTTGCGACGTCCATTGTTCCATGGATTCTTTGCCTGTTCGGCGTTCGTGTCTGAACTCGCGGAACTTGTCCCAGTCAACGTAAGCCATTTTTCTGGGTTCTCTGGACGGGGTGTCAATCGTTGTCTCAACAATGTGGTGATCGCTGCCCAGATCCTCGAAGAGGTTGTTCTACTGATAGTTTGGAACGTTGCGGACGAAAGTGAGATCTGGCGTTGTGTCGCGGTTGACCGAGTTACCCGTTCTTGTGGGGTATTCGGCGTTCGTGATGAGCGTTACGTCAAGTTCATCGGCGTCGTTTAATAAGTCCTTGCCCTTGGCTCTGCTGACGACATATCCCCAGGCCGTGTTAGGGGCGTTGAAGTCGCCGGCCACGATCATGGGGTTGTCGCTGGCGCGGTTGCGGGCGAGCTGGAGTATTTGCCTAATTTTTGTGCTCTGTGCTTGGGGCTGCTGTAAACGTTTAGGATGAATATGCTCTTGGCGTTCTTGGCTCTAGGGAAGACTTCCGTGAGAATGAATTCGCAATTGCTGCGGTCGTGATTAATTTCGTGTGTCATGTGGGCTAGCTTGTTGCTGACCAGCGTGGCGATACCTCTACATTTGTGTTGCAGTGTCGTTGCGTTCACGTCATAGCCGGATAACGAGGATGTAGCGGTATTTGTCTCTTGTAGGAGAATGACTTGGGGTTTGTCTTGTTTGGCTCGAATGTATTGTTGCAGGGGCGCTTTTTGCGGACGTAGCACCTACAATTCCATTGCCAAAGGCGAAACGTTTCAGTTTGCACAGCCACCTTTGTTGTTGGCGTCGGGTGGCCTTTGTGAGGCCACGTTGTTGCATTGTCTATCGAGCGACAACGCCCGAGATAGCTAGGTGATAGTAGACTGCGCGTTGAGCCTTGGCCCATGGATGTTGATAGTCTCCGTCATGTGGTTGATTTGTAGCATTGTCCTGTCGTAACCTTCCTTGAGGGTCCCTACAGTCGTCGCAAGTTTGTCTTGCCCTTCCTTCAGTGACGCGACGGTAGTTGCAAGCCCGCCGAGTAGTTCCTTGATTTCCTTAATGTCGCTGTCCGTGCTCGATGGACGTCTGTTTGACACGGCTTTTCTCTTATGCAGATAACGCGTGGATTCCGCGACCGGTACTTCTACTACCATGGGTTCTGATGTGGCTTTGGTTTGATTAGAGGCGGAGGGTGGTGGCGTTTTGAGTTGTCTGATTTCCTCGACGAGTTGCGTGATTGTTTGCCTTAACTCTTCGTTCTCGTGTTCTAGTCTTTTAATCGTATTTGCTATTTCTACCTGCTCTGGCCGTGCCATCGGCCTCACCTGTCTGGCGGCCAGCTGTTGCTGCTGCTGTTCTTGTCGCTCCTGTTGTTGGTGCTGCTGAACTCGTTGAGCCCACGTCAACCGGTCATCACCGCCAACTCGTGGGCTGGGGGCGAATCGTATCCTTGACGAGGATCTCTGGCTCGGGTGCCTGGAGCGTCCTCGCGATCGTGACGACAGGCGACCGCGGTTCCTCGATCTCGAGCGGCCCCGCTCCCCGGACAAGCGAGCATCTGCGTTGGCGGCCGCGTTGTAGTTGATGGCCCAACACTCGGCGTTCTTGAGCTGCGGGAAGTCGTGCTGACTCAGGGCGATTGGTGCTGATGTCGTGGTGCTTTTGCTTGCGTTTGCTGTGATTCTTCTTTCCACTCGTCTTCTTCGCACGACGTACGGGAGTTGAAAGCGGTTCGTGCATTCCTTGCTTGCCGTGACGTGATTTCCCTCGCAGAGCGCACACTTGATTGAGGGGCACACATGATCTGCGTTAGGGTTAGCTAGCCCACAGCCTTTGCAAATTGCCTCGTCGGGCGAGGAGCATACGTGCGCAAGATGGCCGAGCCTGCCGCAGACATGGCACATGGCGATCTGCTTGTGGTAAAGAGAACACTTGATCAGGGCATTGTCGTATCTGACATAGTTCGGGACTCGAAATCCGTCGAAGGCAATGATGACCGTGCCAGTTTCCTTGATTCTCTTTGCCGCCAGAGCGAGCGGGTTGCGTGGGTTGATGATCTTGCGGTTTATGGAGTCATGCGTCTCATCGAGCGGAACCCCTCTTATAACGCCTTTGCACTTTCGTGCGGCGCCGTCCTAAATGCAGTGGTTTCACACGTTTGCTCTCCTATGGAAATGCTGCGGATCCTGAGGTATTTTGCTGCGTTCGCTTCAGACGGTGTGCTGCCCACCATGATGTGCTGCTTCAAATTGGGGCATATCGTGTCCTCGCTTCGCTCGTTAGGTTCGATGCAAGCAGCCATGCAAATTGCTTTGGTGACCGTAAGTTGGCCTACCTTGGCTATGTTGATACCGCCACATATGCGAATCACGATCTCGATGTCATCTTGGGGCAGCGCGGGCATCCTGCTTGCTTTAATCAAGGAGTTTCTCGCTGTTGTGACGGTTGCGTTCGTATTCCCTCCCTTTCGCTGGTGGTTTACGAGGTTGGACTGGCTCAACGCAGTCTTGATTATTGACGGGCGCGGCGCCACGATAGTCCACCCGGCGTCTGCGGTGAAGTCTTCCGGGCTCATGTCTTGGCCATTGACTTCGTATGCCATCACTGTATGGTCGTTCTTGGGTGGAAGGCTCGTTTGTAGGGATCGCAGGAGGCCCCCACAGCCGGGGTGGGTGCGGGGAGGTCTGGGATCGGAGGCAGCTTGGTCGGAGTCGAGACGGGCGTTAATGGCGGCGGCCGTACTCGCCGTTAGAAAAGAGCCCGAGGCGGGGCGGCGAGAAATGAAATCAGTCGTAAAAAGTCCAGAGGTAACGCACCTGCCGAAATGTGGTCTCCCTAGGGCTGTTAGGCTTAGAGCCCTAGGCGGGGCGGCGAGATATGAAATCAGTCGTAAAAAGTCCAGAGGTTACGCACTTGCCGAAATGTGGTCTCCCTAGGTAGACAAGAACTTCAAGAATCCGATTCCGAGTAGAAAAGGCACAAAACTGGGCAAAAAGCACATTTAAATTGGCGAGAAAACGGTAGCCGGCGCCGACACGTCCGCATCAAGCACATGCGTCTTCTTCCTCCTTTGCTGTTGGTACGTAGAGAGTACTAAGATAAGCAGCGGTGCAAGCTGGAGGAGGATAAACAACCTTTTAATGGCTATGAAGGGATCAACTACAAGGGGCAGGCGTGATGTCGGTCTGGGGAAGTAGCGAGAGATAAACTTGTAAAACAGATAGACTACTGAGAGATAGACTTGCTACTTTGCGGCGGTGCTCGATGCTTGGAAGGTTCATAGCTTACTTGGGTTTAGTGGCGCTAGTGTGGCAAAAGTAGTCGGAGTGAATAAACCTTGCTGCGCGAATCTGTATGGATTCCAGTGCTGTCGCCAGGTTGGATTAGTGTGGGTCCTACACTGAAAAAAAATTAAGTTGTGGGGTTTTACGTGCCAAAACCACTTTCTGATTATGAGGCATGCCGTAGTGGGGACTACGCAAATTTCGACCACCTGGGGTTCTTTAACGTGCACCTAAAGCAAAGTACACGGGTGTTTTCGCATTTCGCCCCCATCGAAATGCGGCCGCCATGGCCGGCATTCGATCCCGCGACCTCGTGCTTAGCAGCCCAACATCATAGCCACTAAGCAACCACGGCGGGTGTCCTACACTGAGCATGCGTATTCCAATTTTGGTCGGAAAAGTGTTAAATATGCTACTAGTTTTACTGAAGGGGGAAGAAGACATAGGGCGCAATAACGTAAATTTATTCCAAATTTTTCTATTCCGTTTCTGCTATCAGCCCTCCACGATTGGTCAAAAACTTTTTTCGACCATCCCCACTTCACCTGTCTGTCACGCGGCGTCGCGAAAACCGCGATACCTCCCCATCTGATATGATGTGTACACACTGATTATGCATCATTTGACAGAAAAAAGAAAAACAGTTATTTCCGATTCGGCCCCTTTTCGCCATTAGCCCTCGGCTATTGGTAAAAAGTTTTCGGGCTGCACCCACTTCACCTGCCTGTCACGCGACGTCGCAAAACCGCAAGAACTCACCGCGTAAAAGTGACGTGTACGCGATAAAGATGCATTAATATGCCGAACAAAACTGAATTTTCTTCGGAATAGCCGCACGCTGCCCCCTTCCGAAAGGAATAGAAGATGGCTGCCGCCGATCGCTCAGACGCCGGAGAGCATGGGTGCATTTGCGTATAAAAAAACTTCTTGCATGGCCGTGTAACATTTTTTAACACTTTCGGCACGTTCACCCCCTCATTCTGCCAACTCTTCTTTGCTGAGGATCCGTTTTAGCGTCATTCTTGAGCTTCCGTTGCATGCCACCGCGATTTTCAACCAGCCACCACAAGCTAAGTAAGGGAAAGCGGACCAATCGTAGACGCCGGCACCGCCCTCTTCGTCCGGTTATCGACATTCAGTGCAGTGGCTCGGCCCCATCTAATCCCTCTCCACTTGAGCGTTCTCCTCGCCTCTTATCAGGAAATTAGATACGACAAGCCGCTCAGTGTAGGGAATGTTATTCGTTTTCAAGCAAACAAAAGTGACCTCCTACGAACGAGGACAGCGTTTGATTGGTCTGATCAGACAACCCTTAGGGTGACCGCCCGGTGCTTGCGTTGGCGGTTATACAAATGTGACGTCAGGAGATTGGAGTAGAAACATATTGGAATAGTTCTACGTTATAGGGCCCATAGATTACGGTGTAGGTAGCACATAATTTGATTGGCATCATTGCTAATGCTGCAAATGTGCGAAGACCAACCGAGGTTACCGGACGAGTTAGTACCCAAATACTTAGAAGTCACGGCACATATTTCAGAACCAGTGATAAGTTAATTAGCTGAAATAAATAATTGATGGCAGTGGAAATTAAGTAGCGACTTCTTTCTTTTTTTTTTGACGTTGAGAGACACAACATCACACCACTCTATCACCCTAAAGACCCCCGTTTGGGGGGTATTGCATAAGGGGCGGGCTAACAAATGAAGGCTAGAAGTAAGTCTTTATGCGGAACAGTGTGCTGTGGCATTTTCTATAAAACTTCATGGACGCGTGTTTGCTGTATTGTTTCCGGGAAGGCGATTCCAGTCTACTACTGCACGAAGAAAAAATGAGGCAGCGAAGGTGGTAGTGCGAGCACGTGAGCGTGTAATTTGATACGGATGGCTAGTGCGGTGCGGTATGCGCGTCGGTGGGATGATGTAGGGCGCGCCATTGAGGAAGCTGTCAAAAAATTTGTGCAGCAGAGCGAGCCTGGCGATGCGGCGACGCACAGTAACATTTGGAAGACCAGTTTCGCGTTTCAGGGAAGACATGCTTATGTCATATGAGTATTAAGAATGAATTAACCTAGTTGCACGATTTTGCACAGATTCTAATTCGTTGATTAAGTACGCCTGGTGTGGACTCCAGATGGGTGCCGCATATTCTTCAAGAAGCCGGGAGATCTGTTTGCTGATGATATGACATTGGTGACATGTGCGCGCCAGGAAAGATCGCCGGACAAGGTGACGCCAAAGTACTTATAGGATTGGACTTCTTCAGCAGTGGTTTTAGAGATTACGTTAGAAAAAAGCAAACGATTACGCTGGCGTTGAAATGAAACAAGTTTGCATTTAGTCGGATTCAGCGTCATTAGCCAAAGGTCGCACCACTCCTGTACACGGTTAAGGTCATATTGGAGCGCGTTTTGATCAGAAAGCTTAGTAATTCTGCCATAGATGACGCAATCGTCAGCATTAGCCAAATATAACACCAGCCTTCAATGACGTTAAGGTCGGTCTGGAGAGAACAAGAATCAGCGTCGTTACTAATCGGATGATAGATAACGCAATCATCAGCAAATAAACGAATTATCGAAGAACAACCTCTCATTAAGTCGATAATGTAGATTGACACGTGCACTTGTCTTCATTGGGCGACAGGTTTCACCGCCTAACAAATGTCATCGCACAGCGCAGGACGCGCTTGCATGTGTGGGAAGTTTCTGGAATGTTATCGATGGTTCCATTCACTGTCTGTGACCGAACCTTCTATAATCTGATTGCATGTGTGCGCGACGCGAATAGTGTAGAACTTTGTGGAAGGCACGTGGGTCGCAGGGATTACTCTGGAACATTCGACGACTGATGTATAAAAGGCGACGCGCTTGACCCGCTCATCATATTTTCAACGATCGTCGACTGTGTTCGCCGCTGTCACCGTTCTTTGAGTGTAGCCTGTTTTTGAGGACACATGTTCGCCCAATAAAACGCTAGTTTCGTCTTTCTCAGTTTGGCTGCTTTCTTCACAGTCACTACTACGTGACATCTGGTGGAGGTGCTTGTGCATTCATGTACCGAACGCCCCCGCAAAGCGGCGATCCAAGCACGAAGCCTCATGACAAAACCGACATCACCCATGACCAGCGTGCTAGCCGTAGACTGCAAGGACTGACCCAATAGCATGGACGTATAACTGGCTGCCCCAGCGTCCCCCGTTATCCTGCAACAACCTCGGGACCCACCGACCTTCCACGGAGCAGCTACTGAAGACCCGGAATCCTGGCTGGAGACCTACGAACGAATCGCGACTTTCAACAACTGAGACTCCGACGACAAGCTGCGGCATGTATACTTCGCCTTAGAATAAGCCGCCACAACGTTGTTTGAGTGCCGGGAGTCGACCATGACAACATGGGACTTGTTCCGTAGCGGCTTCCTGCGCACCTTTACGAGCGTCGTGCGCAAAGAAAGGGCCGAAGCCATGCTGGACGCCCGAGTGCCGCTGCCTAACGAGAACGTTGCCATATTCACGGAAGAAATGAACGGTCTGTTCCGCTATGCCGACACGGATGTGCCCGAAGAGAAGAAAGTCCGCCTTCTCATGCGTGGTGTGAAGGAAGAACTTTACGGTGCAATGATACGAAGCCCACCGAAGACCGTAGAAGAGTTTCTACGCGAGGCCACCAGCATATAGAAGACACTCTAATTGCGGAACCGGCAATTCAACCGCCCCACGAACTCTCCCAACTACACAGGAATTCAATCGCTGGCCACCGACGATCTGCACGAGCCTATCAGACCTGTCGTGCGGGAGGAGCTACAGAAGCTGTTGCCGTCATCACAGCCTCAAATGGCTTCCATTGCCGACGCCGTACGTGAGGAGCTCCAACAACTTGGAGTAGCCCCTGAATCGCTGCAGCCTCAGCCGCAAGCGATGACAAACGCCGCGGTAGCCCGCCTCACGTTCCCCCTCCGCGCCCACGCCAGGGCCCAGTGACGACACAGTTCCGTCGTCCACCACCACCCCCGCCGCCAGCACGCCAACCCGTCACCCCAAGCGGCATTCCAAGGAAGACTGACGTTTAGCGCGCGCCTGACGACCGTCCGCTTTGCTATCACGGCGGAGAAGCCGGGCACATCTACCGCCGATGCCCACACCGGGAGATGGGACACCGAGCGTTCGCCGTACCCCCTACCACGGATACCCCCTACCACGGATAGACGACACATTAGATCGGCTCTGCAACGCAAAATACTTCTCGTCGATGGATCTCAAATCTGGCTACCGGCAAATAGAAGTCGACGAGAGAGAACGCGAAAAGACCGCCTTCATCACGCCAGACGGCCTCTACGAGTTCAAGGTAGTGCCATTCGGACTGTGCTCGGCGCCTGCAACGTTCCAGCGCGTCATGGACACGGTGTTAGCAGGACTGAAGTGGCACACCTGTCTTGTTTACTTGGATGACGTCATCGTCTTCGCCGGAAATTTCGACGATCACCTTAGGCGGCTTACGACAGTACTAGAGGCCATCAAGTCATCAGGGCTCAATCTGAAGCCAGAAAAGTGCCGCTTCGCTTACGATGAGCTTCTGTTCCTAGGCCACGTCATCAGCAAGTCTGGAGTCCACCCCGACCCTCAGAAGACAGCTGCCATCGCAAAGTTCCCGCAGCCCATCGACAAGAAGGCAGTGCGTAGATTCCTTGGCATGTGGGCCTACTACAGGCGCTTGTAAAGGACTTTTCACGCATCGCGTAGCCGCTAACACAGCTAACAAAATGTGACGTCGTGTTCAAGTGGGAAGCGCCGCAGGCCGACGCATTTCAGGAACCCAAACGACGCATGCAGTCACCGCCCGCACTTGCGCACTTCGGCGAGCATGCCGATACCGAAATCCACACTGACGCCAGTAGCCTAGGCCTCAGTGCCGATTGCCTATCACGCGCCCCCATTGACTCGCCGCTGCGAAATGACGATGACGATGCCTTGCTTGGCATTTTAAGCTCGAAAGACTTCGCTGAACAGCAACGAGCAGACCCGGAGTTGAAAAACCTCGTCGACTATTTAGAAGGGCACACCGACGTTGTCCCTGGGGCATTTAAGCGAGGATTGTCTTCGTTCTCGCTTCAAAATAACCTACTCGTAAAGAACTTCTCACCAGTGCGCGCCAACTACCTTCTTCTTGTCCCGTCAGGATTGCGTCCAGAATTATTGCACGCTCTACATGACGATCCGACCGCTGGACACCTCGGATTTTCCCGCACACTATCGAGGATACAGGAAAAGTATTATTGCCCGCGCCTGACCGCCGACGCAGACGAACTGCCTTATTTTCCATGGTAGAGTGTATAGGCGCGACTGGACGAGGACGTAGAAACAACAGATACACAGACACAGCGCCTTATTTTGTCGTTTCCTTGCTACGAGTGCTTTTCTTTATTACTTTCGTTTGTTTGCCGCATAGCGTCGACGATTTTTTTTTAAAGGGGGATATTGCCGCTATTGACACGCGTACTTGTCTTCATTGGGCGACACGTTTCACCGCCTAACAAATGTTATCGCACAGCGCAGGACGCGCTTGCATGTGTGGGAAGTTTCTGGAATGTTATCGATGGTTTCATTCACTGTGTGTGACCGAACGTTCTAGAATGTGATTGTATGTGTGCGCGACGCGAATAGTGTAGAACTTTGTGGAAGGCACGCGGGTCCCAGCGATTAGTTTGGTACATTCGACAACTGATGTATAAGAGCCGACGCGCTTGACCCCCTGATCAGATTTTCGACGATCGCCAACTGTGTTCGCCGCTGTCGCTGTTCTTTGAGTGTAGCCTGTTTTTGAGGGCACAAGTTCGCCCAATAAAACGCTAGTTTCGACTTTCTCAGTTTGGCTGCTTTCTTCCAGTCACTACCACGTGACACTATAAAGGAGACTATCGGTCCCAGGACAGTGCTTTGCGGCACACCGGAAATAATAGGATAATAAATTAGACGAGCACTGGTTAGCGTAAATAGACTGTCGGCGGCTATTCAGAAAGATCCATATCCATTGCAGAACACAATGGCTAACATTAAGACACGATATCTTTATAAAGAGCCATTCAGGAGGAAGCTTGTCGAATGCCTTTTCGAGATCTAAAAAGAGGGCACCTATAGGTACGTTTCGATCCGGATTTGAACATATGTCATTAACGAAGAAAACAATTTAAGAAAAGTTTAAGAAAACAATTTTGATTAGGATGCAAAGAATTAGCGGATGTGATGCATTACAATATGGAAATAGAATATATGCTCCAATAGTTTGGAACAAGCACTGGTAAGGGAAATTGGACGGTAATTGTGTCGCGATGATGATGACCTTTCTCTTGAAACTATAATTATGTTATGTATTTTCCAGTCTTACGGCACCACTCCAGATGAAGATGATTGCTGAGAGATATCACACAAAGATGCACTAGAAATCTGCGCAGAGTTGTTACAACGTGTTCTCAGATAACGTTTGTTCGCTTCCAAAGTAAATAGGATTGCCTACCTTGACAAGCCTTATTGCGATAGCAGTCGTATGTACGGTCCAGGCGCATTTCTTTCGTCGCCGTGACGTTCCATATCAAGTCCAAGGGCGACCAAATTATCGCTTTAGGCCGTGTGCTGTATGTGCGAGTGATAGCTGCGAAGCCGAGCCAGCGATCGCGGCTCAATTTCGCGCACGCAAGCGTGGATTGCGGGGAAGAAGCCCGCCATTTTCCGCCACGCACAAGGACAGACAAGGATCCGGGGGGAGGGCAGGAAGGGTGGCCATTTTTACACCGTGCGGCCCGAGACGCAGTTCACCACGCGCTATGTTTTCGCGGCTTAATTTGCCTTGATTCGAGACGCAGCGCGAATGTCAATTCGCTCCCTGCTGCTGCCGAGCTTCCTCAGTCCAGCGTTTTGACAGCCTATTTTCGCGCTGACGGAGTGAGACGTGTTGATGTTTTCTGGTGCGCGCGTGATACCACGCTTGTTAATTTAGCTGATATGCCTATCTTTAGAAGTTTATACGACTGATAAAACTACTATCCTTACTTCGTATTGCTAGCTGTTCACTAATTTGCTATCGGAATCGATGTTTCGCCTTTGGGATGAAACTGTGAGTTTTAGAGCGCAGCACTTAGGCGCCCGTTCCTGCGGCGAGCGTTGACGTCGCCCTGGCGTAACCGAGTGAACGAGCACAGGGAAAGTCCATAGACAACGCGAAGCGCAGAGGGGGATGAAAGGCGCGAGCAAGAAAGCGGAGAGCAGGATGCTGCGCAACCAAGAGGAGGAAAGCGAAGGAGGGTGTGGCGGAAATGATGAGGAGGAAAGCGGAGTTCCGGTGCGACCAGACATGCGACAAGCGCGGAAACAAAGCGCTGGATCTGGGCTTCGGTCCCACTGCCCATGCGCTACTTCGCCTGTGGCGCCGCCGCCTCTAGTAAATGCTAGTTACGCGTTCCCGCTTTCCCCCTTCCTTTCTGAAGAATGAGGACGCAACCAGTCGAAATGCTTCGCTTGCCCCTGCTGCTAAACGAGCTGCGCCAGCAGAAGAACAGCGCTGCCACAGACAGAAGTATATCTAAGAGGAGTATCGTGATCGTCGGTGAAATTTTACAGAGAAAGCTGTGCATGACTAACCTTCCGTAGTTTTTTCGGGGTCCGCCAAACAGAAACAGACTTGGCTACTTTAAAGAAACCCATACACAATGGGTTTCATTGTTTGCTTTGTGTGGGATCGCGTACGGGCGCATGCGGCGGCACAGATGTCAAAAGGCGGAACAGATTAGAACACTCGCCGTGAAAAGTACCGTGACGTCACGGCTATTTCATTATATAAGCAAGAGAGGTATCGGGGCTAAAAACAGCTGCGTTATTGATGGGGCGGACACGCATAGTTCGCACACCCGAAGAACAACATGCGTACGATGAATGCCGGAGGAAACGGCAACGAGAATGTAAACGGCGTTGCCGCGAGACGACCAGCGACGAAGAACTTTTCGGCGATGCTGAACCAGAGCGACAATCGCGAGCCCGGGTGACCATCCCACTCTGTTAAGATGGAATCCCTCCGAAATAAGTTTGCTTTTGGCTTGACAACTTTGACTGTCATCAGCTTTCGCTGCCATTGCATCTTCACAGAGTGGAATGGTTGTCATATTTTACAGCGGAGCTAGGTTACCCTAGGTTCCGGCAGTTTGTGTGCGTAGGCAAAAAAGATTGCGGCCACCCCAGAGCTAAAAGACCTAAAGCATAAAGAAAACGCGTGTCACCCGGTATGTCCCAAGTGAGTTTAATCGCGAGAAGTGTCAAAACATGTGATAAAAGATATTGCCACATCGTGTGGCACAGCAAGGGGACTGAAGAAGACGAGAACGAGGCTCGTGTCGGTTTAGCGCGTCGACGCTTACGTTTCGTAAAGTGCAAACGCCTGGATCCTCATTCAGCGTGCATACTACAGCAGGGCGTACGTGACGATTTGGTGGGAGTGCTGGGTACACTCAACTTATGCAGGAGACCCCACTGGGCAGCAACAACATCGCCGCTCAATTGGAGTTGACTAGAGCTCACCGCGCAAGCCGGCGAATCTGAGGCCTCACCCCATAATTTGGAAACCTCCAGGAAAAAGTGATGACTGCGACCACTGCGACTTCTATGGAAAGGGTGACACCGACTTACCTAACGCTGCTGAACCCCCAAGTGCCGACGGCTTTTCCCGGCGACACATTTGAAGACGTGGAAGACTGGCTGGTGGAGCTCGAGCCTGTGGCTGCGTTGAACGAGTGGGACAGCAACGCCAAACTCAGGAACATGTATTTCAGCCTCCAGGATGGTGCTCGCTCGTGGTTTATGAACCGTGAAAGTGCCCTGTCATCCTGGCCTGAGTTCCAGCGCAAGCTACCGGAGACTTCCTCCATCTCCGATCGCTGGCAAAAAGGGGAGCGAGCCCTTCAGTCACGCGTTCAAAAACCCAACGAAAGCGTCACGATGTACGTGGAGGACATGACGCGTCTCTTTCAGCGTGCCGATCCGAGCATGTCGAATAAGAAGGTGCGTCATCTTAGGAGAGGAGTAAAGAAACAGCTGCTTGGCGTTCTTGTTCGGAATACGCCCGAGAATGTTGCGGAGTTACTCACCGAAGCCACCGCGATGGAGAAGACGCTTCAGCAACGGTCGAACATGTACATCATCATCATCATAATCATCATCATCAACAACAACCTGGTTACTTACACTGAAGGGCAAAGGCCTCTCCCATACTTCTCCAACTACACCGGTCCTGTGCTAATTGTGGCCATGCTGTCCCTGCAAACTTCTTATCCTCGTCCGCCCACCTAACCATCTACCGCCCCCCGCTACGTTTCCCTTCCCTTGGAATCCACTCCGTAACCCTTAATGACCATCGGTTATCTTCCCTCCTCATTATACATCCTGGCCACGCCCATTTCTTTTTCTTGATTTCAACTAAGATGTCATTAACTCGCGTTTGTTCCCTCACCCAATCTGCTCTTTTCTTATCCCTTAACATTACACCTGTCATTCTTCTTTCCATAGCTCGTTGCGTCGTCCTCAATTTAAGTAGAAACGTTTTCGTAAGCCTCCAGGTTTCTGCCCCGTACGACAGTACTGGTAAGACACAGGTGTTATCGACTTTTCTCTTGAGCGATAATAGCAACCTGCTGTTCACGATCTCAGAATGCCTGCCAAACACACCCCAGCCCATTCTTATGCTTCTGATTATTTCAGTCTCATGATCCGGATCTGCGATCACTACCTGTCCTAAGTAGATGTATTCCCTTACCACTTCCAGTGCCTGGCTACCTATCGTAAACTGCTTTCCTCTTCCGAGACTGATAAGGATTACTTTAGTTTTCTGCAGATTAATTTTTAAACACACCCTTTTGCTTTGCCTCTCCAGGTCAGTGAACATGCATTGCAATTGGTCCCCTGAGTTACTAAGCAAGGCAATATCATCAGCGAATCGCAAGTTACTAAGGTATTCTCCATGAACTCTTATCCCCAATTCTTCCCAATCTAGGTATCTGAATACCTCCTGTAAACCCGCTGTGTATAGCATTGGAGCGATCGTATCTCCCTGCGTGACGCCTTTATTGAGATTTTGTTGCATTCTTTATGGAGGACTATGGTGGGTGTGGAGCCGCTATAAATATCTTTCAGTATTTTGACATACGGCTCGTCTACACCCTGATTCCGTAACGCCTCCATGACTGCTGAAGTTTCGACTGAATCAAACGCTTTCTCGTAATCAATGTAAGCTATATATAAGGGTTGGTTATATATAAGGGGTGCAACATGTACAACCAACAACTAAATGCTCCCTGCACTCCTGATACGCCGGTAGGTTTCGGGTGCGACGTCGCCTTGCTTTGCGAGCTGATTCGCTCAGTGGTTCGCGGCGAGCTGCAAAAACACCCCGGTACGTTGCCACTTCCCCTCAGCTCCCTCGCCAGCGTTGTACGCAACGAAGTACAGCAGGCACTGCAGGCACCTCTTTCAGCAGCGAAGCTCCACCTCTGCAAAGCGAGTCCCGGCGCAAGACTTGTGCAGAAACATCACTGAGACCCGCCCAAGCTTTTGCCCCTACTTATGTTGCGTCGCCAGTCGCGTTGCAATCGGGGCAAGACACTCGGACAACTACGCTACCGTACTTCGACAACAGCCGAACAGCCACGAGGAAATCAGAGGTTTGGCGAGCACCCGATCGACGACCGCTGTGCTTCCACTGCGGTGAAGGTGGTCGTGTGTATTGGTAGTGCCCCTACCGATGACTCGGACTGCGGGGTTTTCCTATCGATTCGCTTCGGCCCAGGTTCGGCCAAAGGCGTCTTGACATCGCATAATTCCTCGAACAGCAGCGCAGGTTGGGCACATCGCAGCGGCAGTCGCGCCCACTCCTACCGCGGCGATATTTCCCTGCTCGTGATACCACTTCAAGGACGACACAAGGGAGATCACCAAGTCCACGCCGGGAAAACTGACGTCAGCGACGTTCCGAGGCGGGGCTGGTGATACTCGGCGCGCTGAAGACCTCGTATCGTGCCGACCGCAGAACAACGAAAACACGATGACGCCAGAACCAGTTCCCGCGAACAAGATTTCAGTGGACATGCCTGTGTTGATCGAGGGCAGAAAAATGAGTGCACTTGTAGGTGCCGGCGCCAATTACTCTATTCTTAGTGGCAAATTGGCGAGCGTTCTGAAAAAAGTTACGTTGCCCTGGAATGGGGCCCCAGTTCGTACAGCAGGTGGCCACGTCGTCTCACTGCTTGACGTAAAATTCGCGGCGCTGCTTTTCTCGCCACTTGTCCGGGTTTACGCGAGTGTTCCCGCGATTTAATTCTTGGGATGGACTTTCGCCAGGAATATGGCGCCATTATTGACCTCCGCGATCGCTGCATCACATTCTCGACCACAAGGGTATCAACACAGACCGACGCCATTGAACACAGAACCGTACTTCGCGTTTCGGACGACAGCATCATGATACCGCCGCATACGACTGTTATGGTTCCTGTCAAGTCCGATTAGCTACAATACGGTGAAGCGATTGTAGAAGCCAACATTTTCATGATGCTGACCGAAGGTATTTGTGTAGCGCAAACCCTTGTGGAACTTCGTGATAGCCAGACGGCGGTCCTCATTACCAACTTTACCTTTGAGTATCGGCACATTTTTCGCGGCACTGCGGTCGCCTACGCCGAACCGTCAATGCACATCGTCGAGTGCTTTGCTTCTGAAGTCGACACAGACGACGGTTCCCTCAGAGACATCGATGGAAACTCCGAGCTTATGGACGACCAAAAGAGCGCGTTGTAGGAACTCTTGAACAAATTATGCGCGTGCTTCGCTCGGCCAGACGCCAATCGAAAAGTTCCGAATAACTACATCCGCCGACGCACGCCCCATCAAACAATAGCCCTAACGTGTCTCGCCGAAAGAACGTGAGGCAATTCAAGCCCAAGTCAAGGAGATGCTAGATGATGGTGTCATTCAGCCTTCCCACAGTCCGTGGTCGTCCCCGGTCATTCTGGTCAAGAAAAAAGACGGAACCCTTCGTTTCTGTGTTGAATTTCGACGCCTCAACAATGTTACCGAGAAGGGCATGTACCCACCACCACGTATCGATGACTCTTTAGGCAGGTTGCGGCGAGCTAAGTATTTTTCATCTCTCGATCTAAAGAGCGGTTGCTCGCAAATTGAGGTAGCTGAACGATACCGCGAAAAAACTGCTTTCGTCACTCCAGATGGCCTTCACAAATTTAGAGTACTTCCTTTCAGTCTCTGTTCGGCACCAGCAACTTTCCAGCGAATGATGGACACCGTTCTCGCTGGTCTTAAGTGGCAAAGCTGGCTCGTCTACCTCGACAACGTGATTGTTTTTTCGGTGACATTTGACGACCACGTGAAACGACTGCGACAAGTTCTCAAAGCCATCCGATCGGCTAACGTCACCCTTCGGCCTCGGAAGTGTCATTTCACCTACAAGGAGCTGATGTTTCTGGGACACGTGGTCAGCGCAGAAGGCGTTAGCCCTGATCTGTCGAAAGCTGCCGCTGTAGCCACGTTTCCAACACCGACCGACAAGCAAAGTGTCCGACGCTTCCTATGCCTTTGCGCATACTGCCGGTGTTTCACCAAAAATTTTTCGAAGATGGCGGAGCCCCTGATTCGCCTCACGAGGAACGATGTGTCGTTCGTCTGGTCCTCAGAGCAAGAGACTGCTTTCACCGAGCTTCGACAGCGTCTGGTGTCAGCACCAGTTTTGGCCCGCTTTGACGAGGAGGCGGACACGGAAGTTTATACAGACGCCAGTAACGTTGTTCTTGTTGCGGTGCTTGTACAACGGCAGGAAGATATTGAGAGTGATCGCCTACGCAAGTCCCACACTATCGCGTACAGAGACCAACTATACCACCACCTAGAGTGTCTTGTCATCGTATGGGCGCTGGACAAATTTCGACCTTACCTCTACGGCCGCGCATTCAAAGTTGCAACCGATCGTTACTCGTTATGCTGGCTTGCAAATCTGCGGGACCCTTCTGGATGACTGGCACGGTAGAGTCTACGTTTGCAGGAGTACGACGTGACCGTCTTGTACAAGTCGGGCCGAATACGCGAAGACGCTGACGCACTCTCGCGCACCCCTATTAAAACTACCGACCAAGACATTGAGGACGACGGTGTTTTCCTTGGGGCCGTAAGCGTTACTGATATGACCACATGGCAGCGCGCAGACGACGCACTACGGCCTATATTCGAACATCTCGAAGGACGAAGCCCATCGATACCCCCACATATCGCTCGAGGATTGTCGTCTTTCTGTGTGCGACATGGCGTCTTGTATAAAAACTCCGCTGCCACCAACAAGACCTACCTTTTGGTCGTTCCAGCAGACCTCCGTGCCGAAGTTTTGTTCGCCCGTCATGACGAGCCTCCGCCTGGCCATTTGGATTTTACTCAAACGCTTGATAGAGTGTGCAAATCCTACTAGTGGCCGAAACTTGCCGAGTGTGTTAAGCGGTACGTCCAAGCCTGCCGTAAATGCCAGCGTTGAAAGTCGCTAGCTGTGAAGCCTGCGGGATAGCCGAATCTGGGTCATCCACCTGGCAAGCCTTTCGACCAGGTCGGCATGGATCTTCTGGGCCCGTTTCCACTGTCATCTTCTGGAAACAGGTGGATTAATGTCGCCACATACTATTTAACGTGGTATGCTGAGACAAAGGCGCTGCGTCGAGGCAGAGCTTCCGAGGTTGCCCAGTTTTTCATACAGAACATCGTCCTACGGCATGGCGCCCCATCGCACGTCATCACAGACCGAGGCAAAGCCTTTACAGCACACTTCATTGAAGACATTTTGAAGACGTCATTGAAGCTGCACGACCCATCGATGGACAACTGCCTATCATCCGCAGACAAACGGCTTGACCGAACGACTGAACAAAACGATGACTGACATTCTGTCTATGTACGTAGACATACAGCAGAAGACGTAGGGCGAGATACTCCTTTACATAACGTTTGGCTATAACACTGCTACACAAGAAACAACACGCTTCACGCCATTTTACCTCATTTACGGCCGTGAAGGGCAGACTACGTTAGAAGCAATGCTGCCGTGCGACAACAACGATAATCTCGACCTCGCCCAAGATGCCGAACTTATCGTGCAACGCCCGCAAGAAGCCCGTCAGCTTGCCCGAGTGCACATAAAGAAACAACAGAGCGTCGATGCGCACCATTACAATCTCCGCCATCGACAAATCGAGTTCCAATTGGTGATCAACTTTTGGTCTGAACTCCCGTGCGCCGAAAAGGACTATCTGAGAAGCTTTTGAGTCGCTACTTCGGATCTTACAGAGTGTTGCAGCGACAAGTGACGTGAATGACGAAGTCCTTCCTGACGGAAGTCAGCCTCCCCGCCGTCGACAACCGTAATCTGAGATTGTGCATGTTGTACGGTTGAAACAGTACTATAGCCTCTAATGTTTGACGTTTTCAGCCCTTTAGGTCAGTTTTAAAGCGAAAGCTTTACTGGCCGCGAACTTGCGCTTTCGCCGTGGCGGTGCTCCGAGGAGGCACATGACGTCTACAGGCCTCCTGCTGCTTATCAGAATTGTCACCGTCCATACTGCCGCCTCAGCTCAGGTTGCGGCTCACGTCAGCTCTCCTTTACAATCCTCCGACATGTTATCAGGCATGCGACTCAGGTGGTGAAGTGAGCAGCGGCAAGCGCAACGACGAGGAACGCGGGTGACGTCATACCAAATGGCGGCGGCGGACAGGCGCAGCGCTTTGTAGCGGCGGAATACCTGAGGCTCGGTACTACTAGTGGCGCATGCGCAGTAGTGACTAGGGAGCGAGAGAGAGAGAGAGAGAGAAATATCCGCGGTGAGGCGTGCGTTCTGACGTCGTGTGTCTGCTCGGAGCACCGCCATGGCGAAATCGCTAGTTAGCGGACAGTAAACCTTTCGCTTTAAAACGAAATTCATTGTGGTATGTATCTTATATTCAATCAACAAACATATTGATTATAAGCATACTTATCACCCCACAGACAGTTCCACTGGTCATCCACCTTCACAGAGTGGGATGGCTCTCCATTTTTCTTTGTCAAAATGGCTTACAATGGTCGACGGACACCCAGAAGTGCAGAGGGATTTGCTGGGGACGAGACACCGCAATGAAACTAGATAAACGGACAAAAGAGGTGGCGCCGGTCGTCTGCGATTGGCACACTTCCGCTTGCTTAGCTTGCGGTGGTTGGTCGAAAATCACCACGGCGTGCAACAGAAGGTTGAAAATGCCACTAAATTGGACCCTCAGCGAAGCGTTGGCAGAAGAATATCGTGTACGTGTGGTAAGGCTTCAATAACGTTATACCGCCACGCAAAAATTTCTTCAAGCGAGGTTTTTAAGGGCTAGTTCCCCACTATCGTGTCCACGTGTAAAAAAATCCTTAAGGTAATGCAATGCCGGGCTGACCCGCGGCTGAGCTAACGCAGGCCTTAAACACTCCGCATACGTGAGCCGATCCCGAAAATAGTGCGATACCTGGCCGACCCGCGGCGGAGGTGAAGCAGGCGTGAAGCACTACCTATACGTGGGCCGATCCCAAAGGTAATGCAATGCCAAGCCAACCCGCGGTGGAGGTCAAGCAAGCGTTGAGCACTCCCCATACGTGAGCCGATCCCGAAGATTGTGTAATCACGGGCCAACCCGCAACGGAGGCGCAGTTCAATATTAAGGGGCCCACATACACAGCTTTGCCGGTCATCCTTTTTCACAGAGTGAAAGGGCACTGAGTTTTTTATTATAAGCAAATACGTTCATTCTCCCCGGTAGCTCCGAGTAGCCAGTGCCAGAGTGATTGATGGGCATACATCTGCTATTTCTTTCGAAATGGGGTAGTCTCCGGCTATTCCGAAAAAAAAACGAATCAACTTTGTTCGGCATATTAATGCATGTGTAATGTGTGAATCTCACTTGGTCATGATGAGTGTTCGCGGTTTTGTGGCACCGTGCAAAAGGTAGGCGAAATGGGAGCAGGCGGAAAGCTTTTGATCAATAGCGCACCAAGTTCTGCCTCTAAATAAATTGTTTGTATGGTATAATTGTTTATTATCAGTGTGTGCACGTTATATCAAACAGAGAGCTCTTACTGTTTTCGAGACGTCGCGTAACAGACAGGCGAAGGTGATGTAGCCCGAAATATGTATGACTAATCATGGAGGGTTTTTCATGCTAGCAAAGAAATAGTTAGCCTGAAAACAAAGAACAATGAAGCGTGACGGTCGAGTGCACGTGTCACGAATGTGGAACAAACAGAAGAGTAAGGCGAGTCGCTCTCGGCGTTTCAGGCGCATTTCCTTCACCGTACCTGAAACCTGGCCGCCCGGACAACGAATTCATCGGACCCTACTTTGGTGTCGAAACCCCAGACGGGCTTGCGTGTAGGAGCGTGGAACGCCTGCGAGACGCGAGAGCAACTCGGCGACAACAGAGCACTGATCATAAAAGAAGTTGAGGATCTTCTAGTCATCAATGAGTTCGATCTCGCGGGATTTCGCAGCATTCTTCAACACCTTGAAAAAAGCAACGACAAGCTCGACAAGACCAACAACGCTCGGTACGCAGAGATGAATGATGGCAAGATGGCTGCTGACATCGACTCTCTCCTGGAGTACGAGAACCGCGATGCGGGAAGCGTTGTTCTACGACACCACATCCATGAGCTAACCCGATAGTTAAAGGCCAATGGTGATGGACCCTCTGGCTCATGTTTGTTGCTCCAAACAAGCCTCTGAGAAGCTTTCGTCGTGTCAGGAGCGAGGCTTCCTAAGCGAGACCTAACGCGATTCCACGGTTCCCCTACGAAATGGCTTCCATTTTCTTGTCTCTTTCGCCACTCGGCACACGAAAATACGCGGCTTAACAATGTCGATCGGTTCCACTTTCTCCAATCTCTTGTAGGGGGCGCGGCTACAAAGGCGATAGCAGGCATATTGAAGACAGACAGAAGTTACGAGGGCGCCATTTACATTTTGAAGGAGCGTTTCGGAGGCTTGCGAATTATGGGACAAAAGCGCTCGGAAAATCACCGCACTCGCGCACTGTCAATACGTCGGCGAACGTTAGTATAGTGAGAAGCTTCTACGACTTTGTGCAAGTAAAGATAAGGGGCCTCCAAGGCCTCGGAGTCTAACTGCGCCGCAACAATATGCGAGGTGCTGACGAAATTGATTCCACAAGACAGGATGGTGGAACATTACCAATCTGTTTGGCTCGAGGCGTCAAGTGCTAATGACCTGCCAAGCTGCGAACCTTCGCATCGAAATGGAGTGCAGGAAGCAGCCGACCTACCAGCAACGTGTCATGAATGGCGGTTAACAGCAGCCTTCCGGCAGCCGTAAGAGTCAGACAGCGACATCAGCTGCAGGCCTCCATATTAACGCCATGATGAAGAAGGCCTGGTCATTTGCCAGAAGACATATCCAACGCAGGATTGCGACGTGTCTGTTGATAACGCCGACAAAATGCGTCTTCTGTCAACGGCTGGCTTCTGCTTCATGCGTACAACCAAGGAACACCGAGGAAGGCACTGTTGACCTAAGGTGAGCTGCTCGCACTGTCAAGGAAGACATGCTTATTCGATGTGTTCCAGAATGGGTACCAAACCGGCCCACGTAGCGACGCTACCAGAGCACACAACGAGCACCACGTCCATTTATACGGAGTCAGAGATAAATAAGCAAAGTAACATAGACAACATACTTCTGCAAGCATTCAAAACTTGGATGAATGGCGCCAAGAGTTCATTCTACATAAAAGGTATTTGCGATACCGGTAGCCAGCGCACTTTCAATAACGTAGATGTCTCAGGAAAGCTGGACCTCAAGGCATTCGGAGAGGTTGATCTTACCGTCAACGCTATTCGGAAAAAGGTGGAGGTCGAAATACTCGTGGAAGTCAGTTCGAGGGTGTTCATCACGTGAGTGAAGCAATAGAAATAGCACACACCTGTAAAATCCTTGTTGAAGAGCCAAAAGATATTCCTCAAAGGCATACAGAATCGCGGCCGCCGATTGCCCGATGCCCTTTGCTTTCCAAATGTTTGCCAAGAGGGCATGAGCTTAATTCATTAGGCCAGATGTGGAAGATACTCGAAAAGCTCATCACTTGGGATGATAAACAGAAAGGTCGCCTTCAATTGAAACTGTTCTGGGCTGGACATTCCAAGGACCCTTAAACAGAGACGAACCCATTCACCTGCACATAAAAGTAAATGTATGTGTACTTCACACGAATTGCTGCATGAACGACGAAGGTGTATGCTTAGAACTGCGACAGTTTTTGCAGCTCGAAAGCGTAGGGATCACGGAGACTACTGAACCATCCTCCCATAATAAGGAAGTTTCGAACGGTTCTAAAGAAAGAATTGAGCGTAGCGATAACAGATATGAAGTTTTTCTGCCTTGGAAGGACTTTCAAGCAGAAGTGACTAGCGCAAGAGTCGACACGGGGCACAAAAGGGCGAAAGGACAAGCGCAAACTTCCAACTGGTATTTTTACAAAAAAATGTTATCAATTGATGCGCTGGCACACTTGATCGCAAACAGCTTTGTGCGCTTTTGTGCCCCGTGTCTACTCTTGCGCTAGTCACTTCAGCATGGAATAGCAACTAGCCTGGTCTCAAACCCTGCTTGAAAGCAGACCTGCATGACAATCGTGCGGTAGCTGTCAAATGGCTTCGCTGCCTCCTGTATCGCCTATCTCAGAAGAAAGAAATTCTGCTCAGCTATGACGTAGCACTCAGAGAGTGTCTTAAGGACGGCCATGCGGAACCAACTCCCTTCATCGAGGATGCGGCAAACACAAGATATTATATGCCCCATCGTGAAGTAATCAGGGACTCGCCCACCATGACTCAACTCAGAGTCGTCTTCGATGCTTCGTCCCATGGCACTGGAATGACTTGACTGGACGACCATCTGAAGAAAGGTTCGAAATTAGCAACGATATGTTGAAGATGTTGCGCTCTCACCAGCACCAGTTCGGAGTCGCGGCTGACATCTAGAAAGCCTTCTTGTAGATTAGAATCAAGCCGCGTTACAGAGGAGCCCTGCAATTCCATCGATGTTAAAAAAGTCCAAAAGGAATATACAACATGCATTAGGTTCGCGATTACTGCGCTTTGTTACTACGGCAAACCCCTTGTTACTGAGTGCGACATTGCGGCATTACTTTGGCATTGTTTGACGGTGCGAAAAGCACCGTCAAAGAGCTGAGACGTTACGAGTTCTTTTTATGGGGATTACATGGTCACCAGCATTCCTACCACCCAGGGCGCCTGTGAACTACACGAACACGCTACAGGAATATTCGCAGAGGCTCGAACGAAGTCTCAGAAGTGGGCAACTGACCGCACTAGCATGGAAATACATCAGGAGCAAATGAACATACTTGAAGTACTGTGTAACATCAGCCAGGCAACCTAAGTTTGTAAATCAATCCGGTTATTGAATGTCTTCAAGGAGCTTAGTCAATGAAACGGTTCATCTTGCAGACCTCCGCTCCTACGTTCGACCCCCTAGGTGTTGCAACTCCATATCTGATCCGCGCCAAGATCCTCTTTCATCGCGTTAGCCAAATGGTCGTGATAGGCATAGCGAGGTTTCAACAGAGCTTGCCCAATAGTGGAATACGTGGTGCAAACAAGTCCCTGATTATAAGACTCTTTCAGCATCCTGGCTTTGTTTACTAACTAGAAAGTTGCATTCAAACGATCTCCACGTTTTTAGGGACGCAAGAAGAGGCGCCCCAGCCACCATTGAAAGAAATGCACACTAAAAACTGTGTTGTGTGTGTTTCTGCATTTATGTCATGGAGCGTGTTGTACCTATAATACCTTCAAAACCACTCAGTGCAATTTTGAGGAAACGATGCTTCATGTTGACTGAAACTCTGACAGTCACTCTTCACTTTTTCTATATTTTATTTAACGTACCATCATCGCCATATACCCTTAAAGTGGGTAGTACTTACAACGCAGTAGGGTAAAATAAACGGACAAGAGCAGTGCGTTCTGGTAACGTAATGATTCTCCTGGTTATGCAATGTTAGCTAACATTTTGCAAAAAAAAGTTGGTTATCCGTGATGGCTACGATATTTAAGGGAAAGTGGTTCCATTCCCGAGATGTACGGGGCATGAAAGATTGAAAGAGTGACTTCGTGTAATAAGAATCAATTCCTACCTTCCTGTGATGATCGATGCGGTTTGAAATGTACTTGATGCCGCGGTATGAAGTCGTCATGAAGTGTGGTATGATGGAAAATTTTATGAAATAGCGAAGCACGGGCGACTGCGGCGGTTAGTTAGGGGAATAAGTTCTTGTTAGTTTCATTGAGATTGTACTCCCGGTAGGGATATAATTTGAAAGAATGAAACAAGCAGAGGTATCTTGTACTAGCTCAAGTGAACTAATAAGATTAATGCGACTGAGATTCAATATTGTAGATGCATATTCAAGTGTCGAGCGTATTAGAGTCTTATGAAGATGTAGTATTAAAGTAGACAGTATTTTGGAAAAGTTGCGCCGTAAGTTCCCGAGCATGATTACAACGAAGGCGCCAAATAAAATAACGGACGAAGGAAGGAGACACGAGACAAACACGTAGGTGCCAGCACGTGCTCAATTCCCGAGCATGTGAATAGCTTTGTTATAGACTTACTCTATATTAGTCCAATTTAGGTTATTTGTAATTTGTGCGCCAATATACTTATAGGACGTGAAAAAATCTAAGGGAACGTTGTTCAGATGGTAAGTGCTAGTATTGGAATTATATCTTGATATATGCATTATTTTTCATTTGTTAACTACAAAAGGCTCATGTACAGTTTGCATGAAATAAGTAACAAGGCTGGGCCTGCACCGCAAGAGATGAGATAGCGAGAAAAGGCAAATGCACACAACCGGCTTACTCCACACTTCTCCAATATGACAAACCACTAAAAACAATTATTCTTTCTCCTCAAACAGGAAATGGCCTACCTGAAGACAGTGTGTTCAGAAAGCGTTCTTGATATACTCGCTAAGTTTGGCTTAACAGCCAGCCAATCATCAGTGGACGAGCAAGGGAAGCCTCAGCCTGGAAACTTGTCTTTGTCGCGGCCCTCAAAAATGTTTTATTGTTGAAACGTTGGCTACAGGCTGAGGCTTCCCTCGCTCACCTCTGTTACTCAACTGAAGTGTGCATCTCCTTGTAACCTTTTTTTCATTGTTTGAACACATAAACAGATTTTTTTGTCAACATGAAACCGTAAATTTCATTTTCCAGCAAGCCGTGAGCAATAATTTGGCATACTTAAATGTTTATTTAGCGTCCTTGTTTACACACAACATTTTGCAGAGGTGCTTGTAAGCACTGTTGTCTTCACAACCTTTCTCACCATCTCACGAGTACGCCACTTGTGTCAAAGCCTTTACTGCTGCACCTGAACACTAAATGTGCAGCAGAAATATCAAGAACCAACAATGTGATGTAAAATATAGCCTAATGCTTTTCTCCTCTGCAATTAGTGCCTATCGCCAATATGTAATGAAAACAATGCAACATTGCCGCTCGAGCTTATCTTACTGACAGTACATCTTTGCCGAGCACTTCCTATGTTTTTTTTTTTTTTCATCTAGCTGAAATCGTCGAAGGCAGGCAATATACGTATAGTATGAAACGCGTCAAGCAGCACTGTACGCAATAAGAGTGTAGCCCAGCACGAATATTGTTGTCTGAAGTTTCGCTCTCCCTATACTATAGCGGCACGCCAAAACCGATGAGAATACTTCGCTTGATTTCAGCTTTAAATTCCGTTAAATATATTATTATGTGTAGAAAGACACAGACAAAAGAGGCTATTTACAGGCTATTTACACTGGACAGGAGCCAGAGCGCCAGGCCGACATTCACTCGCGCCAAGGGCACAGACCCACATCGTCGTCGTTCTCGCGGTGGCTCGTCTCTCGGGTATCTACCGATAATATCGTAATACTACTCCCCGGCGGCAAAAGTGCCGTCACGGTGCTTTTAAATATCCAAGGCACGTGGAGAGTTGTAGGGCTTGAGTCGGGTGACGTGGACAATATCACTGGTTGTCACACCGGAGGACGTAGTGGGCGTGGATAGAACAATTTCATAGGTGACATATCTTATAGGTGACATATTTCATAGGTGACATATGGGCCGGTATAACAGGAAAGCAGTTTCTCACAAAGGTCAACTTTATGCGATGGTCACCAAAGCAACACGAGGGTGCCGGGTGCAAAATGGACATCACGGTGACGGAGGTCGTAGCGTCGCTTCTGTTTGCCTTGAGAGACTTGTAGACGAACGCGCGCAAGCTGACGAGCATGGTCAGCACGGGCGATTGCATCACGGGCATAAGCGCTAGTTGAATCTGTGGTGGACGGAAGCACGGTGCCTAGCAGTAGCGTCGGTTCGCGGCCATACAAGAGGTAAAACGGGAAAAAGCCGGCAGTTTCGAGACGGGAAGAGTTGCATGCAAAGGTAATGTAGGGAAGAGCCCGGTCCCAGTCACGGTGGTCGTCTGAAACGCATTTGGATAGAATGTATATAAGGGTGCGGTTCGAACGCTCAGTGAGGCCCTTCGTTTGAGGGTGGTAGGTGGTAGTAAATTTATGCTTAATGGAGCAGGCCCGCATGATGTCGTCAGTGACTTTCGCCATAAACGTATGGCCACAGTCTGTTACCAATTGACGCGGAGCACCATGCATCAAAATGATATCATGTTGAAGGAAGTCCGCAACGTCAGTTGCGTAACTGGTCGGAAGAGCGCGGCTTATGGCGTAGCGAGTCGCGTAGTCCGTCGCGACTGCAACCCACTTGTTTCCTGATGTAGATTCGGGAAATGGGTCGAGAAGGTCCAAGCCGACACGATGGAAGGGCTCGGCAGGGATTTCGAGCGGCTGCAGGTAAGCAGCGGGGGGCTGGGAAGGCTTCGTGCGTCGTTGGCAAAGTTCACAAGCGGCGACGTAGCGTCGTACGGAACGGGCAAGGCCCGGCCAGAAAAAACGGCGACGTACACGGTCATAGGTTTGAGATACGCCGAGGTGTCCCGCCGTTGGTGCGTCGTGGAGCTCTTCTAGAACGGTTGAGCGGAGGTGTTTAGGTATGACAAATAGGAACTCAGAGCCGTCCAGATGAAGGCTACGACGGTACAGAGTACCGTCGAGGAGGACGAAGAGGCGTAGAGTGGCGTCGGCCAGGGAGTGTTCAAAACGGTCGATGAGTCCTCTGATGTTGGCGTGACGACGTTGCTCGTCGGCGAAATGAAGCAGCTGCGACACAGAGGATACACAAGCAGCACTGGTAATATTGGAGGAGTCAGGGTCGTCAACAGGGTAACGCGACAGGCTGTCAGCGTCTTGGTGCAGGCGGCCAGACTTGTAGACCACAGAATACGAAAATTCTTGTAGTCTCAAAGCCCATCGACCAAGCCGGCCTGTAGGATCTTTTAGGGATGAGCGCCAGCAGAGAGCATGATGGTCAGTGACTACAGAAAAAGGGCGACCGTAGAGGTAAGGACGGAACTTCGCAACCGCCCAGACTACAGCAAGGCATTTTCGTTCCGTAATGGAATAGTTGCGCTCCGATGGTGTGAGGAGGCGGCTTGCATAAGCAATAACGCGATCCTGGCAACGCTGACGCTGGGCTAAGACGGCACCTATGCCATGACCGCTGGCATCTGTACGCAATTATGTAGGGGCATCAGAGTCGAAGTGGGCGAGAATTGGTGGTGAGGAGAGAAGAGTGACGAGACGAGAGAAGGCGGCGGCTTCTGCAGTACCCCATGATAATTGTAAGCCTTTCTTCAAAAGATTAGTGAGGGGTCTAGCAATTGCCGCAAAATCTTGAACAAAACGACGAAAGTACGACCATAGCCCGACAAAACTTCGAACATCTGCGGTTGTCTTCGGAACCGGAAATTCTCAGACAGCGCGAGTTTTGTCGGGATCAGGCTGTACTTCGGAAGCGCCAACGTGGTGGCCCAGAACAGTAATTTGACGGTGGCCGAAACGACATTTCGACGAGTTAAGTTGCTGCTTCGCCTTTCGAAATACATCAAGTATAGCTGTTAGACGCTCAAGGTGAGTGTCGAACGTGGGCGAGAAGACGATGACGTCGTCAAGGTAGCAGAGACAAGTGGACCATTTGAAACCACGGAGCAAGGAGTCCATCATACGCTCAAAGGTGGCAGGGGCGTTGCATAATCCAAACGGCATTACTTTATATTGGTATAGGCCATCAGGTGTCATGGATGGATGGATGGATACAACTTTCTTGTATGTCCGGCAAGGTTTAACGCGACCCGCGCTCAGGTCTCCCACGGAGGAACGTCAAGGCCCTGCCTCAACGCCGCTTCACGGGCTTGCTGGACTGCCCACATCTGAATTCCGAGGTCTGAGCTGCGCAGAGCGGCGGCCCACCTCGACGACAGGGTCTCCGGAGTAACTGCCATCCCTTCTATAACTACATTGCACTCCCACAGCATGTGTTTTAGTGTTGCTGGTCCTTCCTGGCACAATTTGCACGTGTCGTCCTGATGTATATCTGGGAAGATACGTTTGAGACGGAATAGATTAGGGAACGTGTTTGTCTGTAGTTGTCGCCAGGCGACGGCCTGCCTCCTGTTCAATTTGGGACTCGGCGGTGGGTATATCCTTCTGGCGTTCAAATAAGCACTGGTGATGTCGTTGTATCTGGTGAGCCTGTCCCGTTCTGCTCGAGAAGCGTTCGCTATCATGCGAGAGGCGTTGCCCTGTTCGGCGCGGCGGGTCATGTCTCGCGCCGTCCGGTGCGCCGTCTCGTTTAGGTTCTGGAGCGCGTCGCCTTCCGTGGTGACGTGCGCGGGGAACCATATGATCCTCGAGCTCGCGGTTTTGGATCTGCCCGCTTTGGCCAGAATGGACAGGGCTTCCTTGGAAATTCGACCTTTGGCATAATTCTTTATTGCCGTTTGCGAGTCACTGAGTACAGCTTCGCATTCCTGTTCTGTGAGGGCCAGCGCAATCGCTACTTCCTCCGCTATTTCCGAGTGTTTGGTGTATACACTGCATGCGGTTCTGATTTTTGACTCTGCGTCTATGACTACGGCGGCGTATGTTTGGCCGTTCGCATATTCGGCTGCGTCGACAAAGCGCGCGTTTCTCTCCCTGCCGAATGAACGGAGCAGAGCCTCGGCTCTTGCCTTTCTTCTACCTCGGTTGTAATCGGGGTGCACGTTTCTTGGGATGGTTGCCACCGTAATGGTCTCTCTGATTTTGTTGGGAATTTGCATTTTCTGGCCGTGCTGGTGTCATGAACGCGGCTTTTTCTCTGTCCATATCGTCAACAGCAATCTGCCAGTATCCAGAACGAAGATCGATAGAAGAGAAGTAGCTGGAACCGTGGAGGCAGTCAAGGGCATCGTCTATACGCGGGAGCGGGTAGACGTCCTTCTTAGTAATGTTGTTCAGATGGCGGTAGTCTACACAGAAGCGCCACGTGCTATCCATCTTCTTAACCAACACTACAGGTGACGCCCAGGGACTCGAAGAAGGCTCAATGATGTTTTTGTCTAGCATTTTGTTGACTTCGCTTTGAATTACTCGGCTTTCCGACGCAGAAACTTGATACGGTCGTCGGTGAATAGGAGCAGCATCGCCAGTAAGAATCCGATGCTTGACCGCGAGCATGTGGCCTAAAGGGCGAACGTCGAAGTCGAAAATATCTCTGTAGGACGAAAATACTTGCTATAAGTACTTGGTATAGGCCTGCGCAGAAGACAGGTCAGTCGCAACCATTTTCTGTATCTTAGGATCAGCGGCCGAGGCTGGCACGATGGGCCTATTAAGCTCGCAAGAAGCATCGGTTGATAACGCTGCCACGTGGTGGTCGCAGAGACGATCAACGTTGGCAAGGCAAATACCTTGCGGTAGAATTTGCTTTGCCAATCTGAAGTTAAAGATAGGTATGCGAGTGCGGTTCGCAGTAATAGTAAGTATACTGTGAGGCACGGTAACGTCATACTGTAGTGGAATGTCGGGCAGAAGAGTGACGAGGTACTCGCCATCAGGGACTGGTGGGAAAGACAAGAATTCAATATAGGCTATTGATTTTGGCGGCAGGCGAATAAAGCCGGTGGGGCGTAGGCGGCACTGGGGTGCGTCAGAAGGTTCTGCGAAAATCGGCAACTCAAGGCGAAGGGTACTGGCAGAGCGGTCAATAAGAGCAGAATGCGCGGAGATAAAATCGAGGCCGAGAATGAGGTCGTGGGGGCAATGCGCAATCACCGTGAAGAGGACAGGAATGTGGCGGCCGGCGATGCTAACACGTGCCGTACACATGCCGATGATAGGCACAGTACCGCCATCCGCAACGCGGACGACGCGTACCGACGCTGGTGTGAGGAGCTTGTTCAGTCGTCGTCGGAAGGCAGCACTCACAATAGAAAGATGTGCCTCTGTATCGATGAGTGCCGTGACCGGATAGCCGTCAACGTGAACGTCAAGACGGTTTCGGTTCGTGGGTAACGTGAGCAGAGGATTTGGGGGCAGGGTCGACAACGCAGCTTCACCTCCAGAAGCGGCAGTGCCTAGTTTTCGGGCTGGATCCGGGAGGCGATAGGCGGCGAAGGGAAGCGGCAGAGTTGGGGCGAACGAGACGGACGGCGTCGAGGTGAGGGCGAGCGGCTGTAGCGGAGGTTCGGAGCAGGGGCATCAGCGGCAGTGGGTTCATGGCGGGTGACATAGGGAACAGAAGGTCCAAAGGTGCAGGAATAAGTGGCGGCGTAAGTCTGAGGAGGCGGTGGCCATCGGTTGCGGCAGTGACGAGCGACGTGGCTGACGCGGCAGCAGTGGAAGCAGATTGGTCTGTCATCAGGGGTACGCCATTCGGACGGGTTGCGGCGAGATGTGGTAGAAAAGGACTGTCGGGGATGAGGAGGGCCGGTAGGGAACTGGGGAATGCTGGGTGTAGCTGTTGAACACATGGAGTGCAGACCCATGTTCTCAAATTCCTGCCTGACTACGGCCTGAATCATGGCAATCGTGGTTGCTGGCGGATCGGGAGGCGTCGTGGAGAAAGTTGGCGAACAGGTGGCCTCGAGCTCGCGGCAAACAATACGGGTGACGTCGTCACAGGTGGTGGCCTGACGCGGTCGACCCTCACATGTCGATGTAGCAGCGGTGTTGGGAAGCCGCGTGATGTGGTGCGTGATACGGCGGCTCTTGGCCTGCTCAAGGCGACGGCATTCTTTAATGATGGCGTCGATTGTCGAGACGTTGCCGAAAACAAGCAAATTGAAAGCGTCGTCGGCGATGCCTTTTAGAACATGGGACGCTTTATCTGATTGAGACATAGCATCGTCAGGTTTGCGACATAGAGCCAAGACGTCGAAGATGTATGAAACGTACGGCTCTGTAGATGTCTGAAAACGAGACGCAAGAGCCTTTCTCGCGGCAACCTTGCGGCCAATGGGGTCGCCGAACAGTCCCCGTAACTTTTCTTTGAAAGTGTCCCAACTGCTTATCTCGTCGTCATGCGTCTGGTACCACACGCGTGGGGTGCCGCCAAGACAAAAGATGACATTGGCGAGCGTAATTGTTGGGTCCCACCTGTTATTAGCGCTGGCATGTTAATATAGCTTGATCCATTCGTCAACGTCCTGTCCCTCCAGGCCAGAGAACACACCAGGGTCGCGATGTTGGGAAACCGTGATGATTGGAGCAGTCGAACGAGCCGAAGCCGTTGCAAAGGCGGGCTCGTCACCGGGAGGCATGGTGACAAGCTCGATGTACCGACCACTCCGGAGTTCCGTGGCGAGGACGGGCATCGCTGACCTCCACCAGAATGTTACGTGTAGAAAGACACAGACGAAATAGGCTATTTACAGGCTATTTACACTGGATTGGAGCCAGAGCACCAGGCCGACATTCTTGTCTTGTCTTGTGTCCCAGACAATGGCGCATACCCACTATGGGGGATTGGCCAAGAAGCAGGCGGTTTTTCGTATGCTTAGTAGTAAAGCCAAACTAGATTTAAATTGTGGAGCATGAGACTAGAACTGTAATTTAGACGTATGATGAAAATATTGCGAATTTTGATAAAATAAGTTAACGACATTCACTCGCGCCAAGGCACAGACCCACTTCGTCGTCGTTCTCGCGGCGGCTCGTCTCTCGGGTATCTACCGATAATATCGTAATAATATTACTATCTGTGTTTCTGCATGCTGCAAACTCGGCGACTGGCAGCATTAGCTCCACCTGACCTGTACAAAAATTGTGGCCATCTACTACTTCATTCAGGATTGACAATAAACAATGTAAGCTTACTTGTCTGACGTCTCTTTTTTTGCCAGTTGAGGTCTCTCGGTCACCTAGCCATATAAGAAAGATATCTGTAGTCATTTTAGAGTACCCTACACACGAACACCGCCCCGAAAGCAGTAATGAAATGCCCAAAACCAGCGAGCGTGCAGGGCAACGAGCCCCATCAGCCGCTACCACAGCGGCCATATTGCTCACTACGTGAGGATGATGATATTAGTTTTGATTTTGCCAGTGACATCTCTCAATCACGTACTTTAGTTCACAACGCCACCGCTACTCTTATTTCCGTTGCACTGTAGAAGGTGCAGTTTCCCTTCTCTAAGTTTATATAGGTGTTCCGTGGTACGGTGTCGGTGCTGTAGAAGCGGCCGTATATGTGCGTGCATTGGTAAGTGCGGCGCGGTCATGTTGTCTGCTTCTTAAAGCGAAAGCTTTACTGGCCGCGAACTTGCGATTTCGCCGTGGCGGTGCTCCGAGGAGGCACCTAACGTCACAACGCGCGCCTCGCCGCGGATATTTCTCTCGCTCTCTCGCTCCCTAGTCACTACTGCGTATGCGCCACTAGTAGCACCGAGCCATAGTTGTTCCGCCGCTGCGCCGCGCCTCTCGGCCGCCGCCGTTTGGTATGATGTCACACCGCGTTCCTCGTCGTTGCGCTCGCCTCCGCTCGCTTCGCCAGCTGCGTCGCATGCCTGATAACATGTCGGAGGATTGAAAAGGAGACCTCGCGTGCGCCGCAACCACAGTTGAAGCCGCAGTATAGACGTCGACAATTCTGATTGTCGACGTCTGGAATCAACATCGGAACGAGATGAAGAGGAAACGAATCGCCCAGGAAACAGACGAACAGCGCGCCGAACGACTGGCTAAACGCCGCAACATAGTTAGACAACCATACTAACCTGGACTTGCAATCAAGATTAACCAAGGCTAACCATGATATGCATTAATTTTTGCTACGTATATCCTGGCATAGCCGAGCTAAGCCACTGCCAATTTTTAGAATTTCTGCAGTGCAGCGGACTTGCTCTCTGAGTTTACTTTTCCGGTTTGCGACGTAAAATGAAAACTGCGCGACAGTTTTATAGTTAAAAACACTCCATCATGCCCGTACTGCACACCTCTGTGCATAAGCTAAACAGAAAAACAAAATTTGTGTCTTAAATTCCCCACAACCGAGAGCGCAAGAAAAAGACTACAAAAATCTTGTTCTGCTAAGTCAATGTTCTTAAATTTGTGCGTTCGTATGAAATGCTTTTAAGAAAATTTTCTGGAGGATTAGGTGTTTGCCCTCGTAGTCATTTAATAATGAGAAGCCTGTTCGAACCCTACTTGTAATATCCAACAATGGCATGCACTGAGCGTACAAATCTTAGAAAAATGTTCTTGGGAAGTTTTGTTGTGTTGCGGTTCAGCATTTATACTAATGCTGCTTCTACCAGTCAAGTACAGCCTATATAAGGAAGGGGGTGAAATATGGAAGTACAACCACCGCAGTTGTAATACTGATTGGTTTTCTTGTTTGTAAGACGCATATAACATGAAAAATTGCCGCCCGACTTACCGCTTGTGGCGCTTTGCGTGTATTCACAAGCTTCTTTCACGCCCAGAAAAACACTTATGCAGCACGTATTGAGCAACAGAAAGCTTTACCGGGAAATTTTCATGTTCCTGTACAATTTTATCATTGACACGTTTAACCTAATAATAACGCTTGACAGGTTGAATAAAATAATTAAAGCTAATTATAGAATTCGGCGGTATGTAAGAAAATAATCTTAGTATCTCCAAGTGACCGCAACCAACATTACCTTGGTTCTGTCCAGTAACGGGGTATTTGCATATGTTCCCGTGTGTAAGCTGAGGCAAGCAAGCACTCGTTGGCGGCAAAGACAGGCTTCCGAGAGTATCGTTTCCCGGCGTGGTCTATAAGATACCCTGCGCAGATTGCGACTACGCATACATCGGTGAATCGGGCAACTTCAAACAGAGACTGAGGCAGCACTAGAAAGATGTCGAAAAGGAACGTTCAATTTCGAATACCCTTGCCGAGCACACTGATGCAACGGGCCACAAGATTGACTGGGATTGCTGGAGAGTTATCGGCCAAGAAAGAAACCTGAAATCGCGGCTGTATCTGGAATCGCTGGAGATATGAAAAACACGTCACACGCTCAATCGAAATAAGGGAACCCTCCCCCCGTCATACAGGCGCTGCTTACGTCACGTTCTGAAGTATACATAAGCTGCCATGAACCTTCCATCATACCATTGTGAACAAGGCTGTCGTAGCGAAGCCGAAACGTCTTTTAGATTTATTAATTTTTTAGCACTTCTGTTGGTCAGTGTCCATCGTTGTATTACTTCACAGGGTGTTTCAGCGAACACGCTCAATATTTCTAAAGGTCGCCTGTACCATATACCTCAATTCTAGTTGATAAGCCTGTTTACTCGAAGCGGCGGACACCACTTGCACAACAAATTGACATGCAAAACCGACATATATAACATGAATTGACTAATTAACTACTTAGCTAATTATCTTATGACCCCTATTGCAATTTACAAATTCTAGCAGTGGACTTCTCAAAGGGGATCCGCTTGGAACGAATATAAATTCCCGAACTTTGCGTACAGATGCATTGGCGTTCCAGTTACTTGTGTGCTTCAGTGCATGAAACGACGTTTTGTTAACAAATGAACTGGAACGCCAACAAATTTCTCCGCAAAGTTAGGGAATATATATCTCGAAACTGGTATCATCTTGAAAATTCGTTCCAAGTGTATCCCCTTGCGAACTCCACGGCTGGAATGCGTAAATTGCAATATGGACTATAATGTAATTATTTAAAAACTCAGTTAGTGAATGTTTATTAATTTGTCCATTCTGCATCTCAAATTTTGCGCAAGTATTGTCCGCCGCATCGAGTAGACCAGCTCATGAACTAGAATTGTGATATCTGCCGCAGGCAACCTCTAAGTTTTTTGAAAGTGTTCAATGAAAAACCCTGTATAGTGACAGCAACACGTTTTGGCACTAAACTTTCTCGTTCGCTTGGTGAGGTGTGTGACTATATACAACTCTTTATCACATTGCTGTGCTCGACTATGGCTTGTTAGATAAGATAACGTCAGCCACATGTGTTTTTCAGCAATACATTGAAGAAATATACAAGCAGAAAATATGCTATACCACAGACAGGAAATATTCAGAATCCGAACGCATGGATTTAACTTTAGGCTAGATGACTGCGATCTGCAATAGATGACGCAGTCTTTGACTTGGGGACCCTCGTCTGTAAGTTGTCTTTAACCAATTCAGTGTATTTACAGAATGAATAATAAGCTGAAACTGTAATTGAAAACTAAAACTGAACAACGGTTTTCATTTATCAGTGTTCGAAGGTCGTACGACTGAGATCGCGTGCCTTGCTTTTGCTTTTCACTTAGAAAAATAATAAATTCTGCCTTTTTACATGCCGTAACCACGACCTCATGAATGCGTGTAGTGGGGGACTTCGAAATAATTCTGGCCACCTGGGTTCCTTTAACGTGCACCTAAATCTACGTCGTTTCTGCAGTGTGCGATCATTGAAATTGGGGCAGGCGCGGCTGTGATCGAAACCATGACCTCAAGCTTGGGATTTAACACTTTGCTAATGTAAGACAGTTTCCGGCCACCTGCTCCTTGTCATTTTTCTCTTTCGTATGCTCGATTTGTATCTCGATAACTACAGTACCTTCAGTTATTGGCAACGCTGCCGCACTTATTCATCTCATTTTGTCCTAATTCATTTCATGGAATTACTCAGCTATAGTTTTAGCCAAAGTTGCGTAAGCCTTTTTGAAGGACAACCTTTAGCATACATCATACGCGTCAACGATGTTTCCGAAACAAATTTGTCAGTGCAAGCGAGAGTGCGAAAAAATTACTAGTTATCTGTTGGGTTCGAAAATAAATCTAGAATTGCGTTACAGTAAGCGTTCCACCTTTATATTTCTGGTGAGATTAAATAGTGAAATGCACGTCGGCTCTCAAATTGCGAAAACAACAAATTTCTGCTCTGTCAGCGAACGAAGAACCCACATTCCAGCTGTCCGTCATAGCGCGCGTTTGCGCGTTCCGACACATTATGGCGGCCCAAGCGCACGTGTCACTACGCTGTAGAATAAAGACTTGGCACCCTACGCGTCCACGAGACGTTCATTTGAGGGATCGCCAGTGGTTTGCGCGCAGGCGCGACTAAGAGCGGGCGCGAGAGAGAAAATCTGGGGGCTTTTGCTCCTTGAATATGTGACTCTGCCTAGGCACTACGGAGGAGGTTTCTTAGCGCATGTTGTATGCCTTTGTCCCTTTGACATGCCGGCGTTGCGGAGAGCGGTCTAGCTACGCCGCTGGCTGCCCGCGCGGTGAGGCAGTGGGCATGGACGCCCCATTTGGTGATCGCTCTGTCTGTGTCTGAAGGTTCTGACTGGTGTTGTATAAGTGGCGGGTCGCGTTTTTCGTCCCGACGATAGATTGGGTTTCTTTACAAGCACTGCTCCAGGAGTGCACATGTAACCGGCAAACGGAGGCCTCAGGAGAGCACCTGTTATAATAAAGCAGGCGGCCCAGGATCTCCAGGGCACCCAACGTGTAGCGGGGGTACCAAAGCTAGAAGCAGGGCGGCCCGTGGGTTGGGGCCGCGGAGGCCGAAGCGTGCCGGGCCTGTTCGCATAAAAAATTGGCTCTCCGCAATAGCCGGCAGCCGATCTTATACACACTCCTGGCACGCGCAGGCCTCGGCGAGCGCCATCCCACGGACCAGTACGGGTTCTAGGTTTGGTGCCCCGCCGCCGCTTTGGTGTCCTGGAGGTGCCACCAGTAATGCGTAATAATGACACGTTGTCAGAATCAGTAAAAAAACGCGATTGAATTAATATGATTACGTCCAGCGGCCAACTTGTGATGCTAAGTTCAGCAGTACCGCGCCCCGCGACTTCTGCAGCACCAGTCACAATTAACTTTGCCTCTGAAGGTACGTCACGCAGACTTTCTCGCGCCTGCGGCGCTGGTGCTGAGTCAGTCATCGTCAACGGCGACCTTTCAGCCACTTGCGTTCAATCGCGATTGCTAAGGCGCTCTGCCTTCTAGATTTTCAATCTATGCGGCCCGGGCTCTACTACGGTCGCTACTGCGCCAACAGAAACATCTGTGATGTTATTTACAAATTACATCGCCGTAAGGCACGAGAAAGCTATGGTCCGCCATGACTAAGTTAGTACGGGCGCAGCAGGTGCGAGACAGTCTGATCGACACAGCGGTCGCCAAATCGGGCGTCAGTGTCTGCTGCTTCACCATTTTACCGCGCCAGCAGCCAGCGTCGGAGCGTAAACAAACTCAACCCCGCTCCGCAATGCCGGAACGCCTAGGGACAAACGCCTACATCGCGCGCTAAGAAACCTCCTCCGTAGTAGCTAGGCAGAGTCATATATTCAAGGAGCAAAAGCCCTCAAATTTTCTCGCTCGTGCCCGCTCTTACTCGCGCCTGCACACAAACGGCTGGCGATCCCTCAACTGAACGTCTTGTCTATGCGTCCCGGACGGCGCCACCTTGGTCACCGCGCCAGCGCTTCACAGTTTGAGCGTATGGCACGTGCTGTGGTTGCTTTCGTATGCGACAAAAAGGCAGGTGCTGAACTGTGAAGATCGCGTGCTAGTGTAAACATTACAATCGTCGATAGCCTGAAGAGAACGCTTTGAGCTGGCGTCTCAACAATAGCGGGGAGTGGTAACCACAGGAAAATCCATGCTTAGGGGCCTTCACGGAAGATGTCTACGTCGTGCGTCTTAGCTGTCACCTTTCCTGCCTATCACTGCTCCCGTGAAGAACTGGTTGTGCGATTCACCGCGTGTTGACCAGGGGGGGTGGGATACCTTGAACCTTTCCCGCAACGTCTCGTATTTCTCGACGCACTCGCCACTGCTCCTCGTTCTGAAATATCAAATATGCCAAGCACAATAACAGTTGCAAAATAATTCCACACGCACGTTCGTTTCAATCCAATAATTCCACGACGCCCGAGCAGTCGTTTGAATTACAAGAACTTGATTCTGCAGGCAAACACTGACATTTATGACGATGTGTAACCTGAAAAAAAAAAACTGGCACTGACCTTCTGCAACTTTTCTTTCTAATGCACTGATGTATGTTTGATGTATTGCATGTAATGCATTGAATTGTATGTGTCATTGTGTTAAATTTCCATAACTGCGAAACAGTTACATAAAGATATTTGTAATGGTTGTTCAGTTTGCATACCTTTTGTTTTACCTTCTGCGTAAACCTAATTGAAAGCTTTGCTTTACGTCGATTCCCACCTATGCGTGGGATCTGCCAATTTTCATTGCACCCAAAAAAATCCGTTCTTCCAGGCAGCTCTGAGCAGCCAGTGCCAGAGCAAACAGTGGACAGCCATCTTCTTTTCCTTTTGGAACGCGGCACACACAGACTATTCCAAAAAGAAAGTTAAGTTTCCCTTGGCATATTAGCGCATGTTTAATTAGTACCCGGGACTTTGGCGAGTGAGTTTTCACCGCTTCGTCGAAGCCCGGAAGCTTTTGACCAGTAGCAGATGGCTAACGGTAAAAATAAGTGGTTTCAGAAATAATTATTTTTCTTTTATTTGGTATAATCATGCATCATCAGTGTGCACACATATCAAATGGGAAGTTCTAGAAGTTCTCGCGGTTGTCGTGGCAGCATGTGATAGACTGGCGAAGCGGGGGAAGCCCGAAAAAGGTTTCACCAATCGTGGAGGGCTGAGTGCAGAAATGGAATAGAAACAGTTTGAAATTACATTCTAATGTGAAAGCTTTTAATACATCTACGGTAATCTAGCATTCTGGCTATCTTTTCTTTATATCAGTTCATTAAGTCTATATCTCTGCATTTCTACAGCAAATATGTCTGTAACGAACATTCATCTCTGTTGATCTCTTCACTGCCATTGTTCTCCCGTTGTCATAAATGTCTCCTGCTCTTCTCGACATTGCTGCAGCAGACAAACGCATCATCCTGCTATGAACTTTTGCTTCCGTATGTTTTGTTTTCAAGCAGCCAGCTCTCGGTTCCTAAAAGCAAGGCACTACTTTTCACAAATTCACGTACTTGCAATTCCTGTATATTTTTTTGCGTTCGCTGCATCCAATTTACCATCTCTAGTTCTTTGAGCTAAGTCTGATTACTGAAAGTTGTTCATTTCCCCTTTCAGTACAAGTATACTTGCTTGTCAACTTACTGTATCTCTTCCTACATTGTTTCTGCGCTTTTCAGGTGCGTATATTTGTGCATTTTAGCCACCTTTCTGTTTTCATTCAACTTTCAGAGCCTTGTTTGTTTCGCTCTAGCTTCTCTGACTTCAAAAGACACCCTGCCCATGTAACCCTGCACTGGCTCGTTTGTGGTTTTGCTGAGATCCCCCAATGCCAATCGGTACACCGACCATTGATTCACATCGAACCACGATTATGGCAGCGCACAAGATTGCGTTTTCGTACGTTATCGATCGCGTCATTAATCCTTTCGAAATTCTTCTCAGCACCTCAAATTTACTATAGCTCCGAACTGTGTTAACTGTTTTATCATTGCTGCATTGCACGTTTCTTTATCCTATGAATATTTTTAAGAACGCTTGAGCTATCTTTTGTTTGGTTATGCATAAATTCAGGCATTATCAGTATTGCTCGACTATGGGTATGACTTCCTGTTGAACTGACACCACGTTGTTACTTCGCTCTTTATCAAAATATTCATTCACGATTTCATTCTCCTAACATTAGGACCTTAATATGTCGCTGCATATGACACAAGGCTCTGTATATACCTTGCATTGTCCGCTAGTAGCACTATGTCCTCTGCGTACATCAATCCAGGGACCCACTTTTGCGCTCGCTGCCCCGCACTCCTTCCCCGTCATTATACGGACGCAAGATAAATGCAAACAGAATTACCGGTCTTGAAATCGTATTTTTATTTCTTCAATATGGAACACTTCAGAGAGGAAATGCTTTGCTTCAGTCTTTCGTCAATCTTCACCAGTTGTGCGCTACACCAGTCTTACTAAGTGATTTCTACTGGGTTGTCCTAATATATTTCCCCAAGCAGCTGCACGAAATTGCCGTCTATGACCTTATGCTTGAAAATATGCCATGGTGATTCCCTGTCTAGGTTCTTATAAGGTCTTTTAATATCTTGAAATCCCATTCATTCATTCATTCATTCATTCATTCATTCCATTTCCTTATTTGTCTTTGTGCCCGAAGACGTGAACAATGAGCTAAAGAACGGATGCGCGAGGAAAAGTGATCAACATCTAATCGTAGACTAGTATTCTAGGTTACAAGGCAGATAATAAGACTCAGACGCATCACGAATTTAAAGATCACTGGTATTGCGCAAGGCTGGTCGCAGAAAGCACTAGAAGTGAAGTTAAGATGCCACATGCAACTAGACAATGTACAATTTTCAATGCAGGTACGTGACTGTGGCATTTTCGATGGGCAGTGAGCATGAGAACGTTCAAAATGTTCGCGTAATCATAAATACGGATAGTCCGCTCTGATAGAACGAGACTAAAATTCACGTAGAAGCTCCTCTGAGAGTCGTCTAAATATGCGTAAGCACTGTGCCACTTGCTCATCCCCACGTAGCCCGGTGTCATTATCGATGGTATGAAACTTGATCCGACTTGTTTAAACGACGATGCTGCGGTGACGCGAACTGCTGCGGACAGTGCCACAAGGTTAATCATGACACAAGCAAACTGCTACAGGTGCGAGCGCCAGGTACGCTGTTGGCGTTCCGATCACTGCACGCCGTTATGGCTGTTTAGCGCCTTATATATCTGCATCAAACTATTATCAGCCACGATCAACCATACTCTGGCAGCGGGCCTATCTGTGCGCGGGCACTGTCGTCAAAGCGATCTGCGATGCGGACACAACACACCGAGTGCCGATTGCTTCGTTTACGCCACGTTGTCCTCGCTTAGTTTGCATCGAAGCAAGAGGCAGCACGAAGGCGAATTCGCTCGCTGCTGCGGGCCCCAGCTTAAAAGCGATCGTCTCACGTGAAGGACGGACGGGTTCCCTCGTTGAGTAGGTATGCAAACGCTTCCACATTAAAAATATTTGTGCCCTAAGACGAGAAGCATAGCAAACAAAGTCGCCTCTGAATAATTCAAGTTTTTATCCATTCGTCAGAGATATGTTGTTTCATGAAACTAAAGAAAACTCAAGTTTTCCTCCTACGAGAGAAAAATACAATTGTATAATGCTTTTGACGTTGGGGAAAACGTTTGATTATTCTTGATAGAAATCCTAATATTCTATATGAAGCTTTTACAACATTCTCCAGGTGCGCACTGAACGTTGACTCAGTGTAGAATAAAACACCCTACGTATTTTGCCCCCATCGAAATGCGGACGGCGTGTCCGGGATTCGATCCCGCGACCTTGTGCTTAGCAGCCTAAAACACTGAGCAACCACGGGGGGTAGCCATGTCCTCGTGTTGATTTCTGCGCAAGATATTTTTCAGGCATTCGCTTTACCTTATGCAAGAAGGCAGCTGCAAGGACACCAGGATGCCAAAGAGCAAGTTCAGCACGACTCCACATGGTGTACACGAGTGCACTCCAAAGCATCAAAATGCATTGTCACGCAATTTGAACGAGAAAACCGGAATGTGGGTACATTGGGTGTACGATTTGACTAAATGTAACGAAATCTCGCAAAATACAATATGTCAGACCAGGATAAAAATTATCACGTGCTCTAGGCCGTCATCTTAATTTCGTTTTTTTTTCGTAATGTCTCTGATAAGAAAGTCTACATTAAGTGTACCCTCTGGAGAAAGACGCATAGGAGAAAGTGTAATTGAAAAGTTAATAGAAGTGTTTTAAAGAAAAGTGGATTAGTTTTGTTAGAAGTGACCGCTTTTTGTCTTACCTTTCAACAGATATATACACGTGACAAAAAATGGCGCTACAATAACATTGCAGATTCGCTTAGGGGCATCATAGTTACAGCGAGTGCGGTGCCTGGGTTCACTATAAAAACCAACCGTTCATGCTTGGCTAGCTGCTGACATAATTCAACAGCACGTAAATGCAAGGGTGCAACTACAAACCATTGTCATTCTCTATTTTAAACGCTGACATGAAGCAAACAGATTTTCATGTCTTTCTTATCTATTTTTTACACTTAAGTTTAGAATTAGGACTTTCTCTTAGGTTCCAGAAAGGGGAAGCATTGAGGGCAGAGTACCCCAGGTTTAAGGATTTATCTTTTTACAAGTTATGGTTATTATGGTTTACGTGCATGCTCACGAAACCAGCCCATTAGAACCGCTCGCAACTCTCAGAGCGGGAGCAAGGCATTGAACTGTGTGCACCGTGGTTCGCACCTTACGTCTTAAGTAGAAGCCACAGAGTCGCTTGCAATTAAAAATTAATTTGGGTCTTGTAAAATTGTGGTTTCTCCTCATGTGAAATAGTCATAGGAGTGTTTCTGACAGGGATATGAGATTTTTATGAAGGTGACTCAACCTACTTGCGAACCAAGTATGCTAGTGGAGGCAGGGATGTGTTTTTTGCAGACAACTGGACCTCTGCGTGGAACACTTTTTCATCAATTCGCGGATGTGAACAAATAGTTTTAATCAAGCGAAATCCCCTTAGTTTGACGGCTTCTGCAGACATAATTTTGATAAGGCAAAAGAAAATTAAACCATTTTTGCACACAGTGAATTTCTAGACTTGAGATAGTGTGCACAGTGAGGTACTACATATGTCTTCCCGGACAGATATATACTTGTTTTGAGACGAAGACAAGATTCGGTGAAGAGCAATAATCTTTTTTTTTACTTTAGCGTACCTTAACCACTTCAGTAGGAAAACATTTTTGATTTAAGGTAGTGGGTTCATTTCGCAAGCATATGCATAGCTGCATGCAAAAACCATGGGCCTGGAAGGGATGTGCAAAACTAAATGGTGCCTTTCCCAATTAATGATTTGCTTCTTTGTGTTTTTCGTGCAGTACCCTGCCTGTACTTATGCATATGTCGCCTTTGATAGCTCATATTCATCACATCTGATTTCTGGTTCACACCTGAATTCACGCTATACTTTGGTTAGATCGCATTTTCAACTAGTCACAATAATTGATCATGTAATTATGCAAACTGCTCCTGAGAAGTACAGCATTCATACCGTAATGCGGAATCGAAAGCTACCATATATGACGAAGGAATTGGATGCACAAGTTTTTAATGTCAATGCTGCGCGCAGTTTTATACTCATTTCCTGCACACTAGATAATATTGGAAGTTTAATTTTATTTATTTGTGAGAAAGTGACGGATCGATCCCAACTGCACCAGGAAACTACCTTCGTCAGGACACCAGCCGAATAAGAAATATGATACGCCTGTGTACCCCTTTGAGACTGGCCATGATATTGCTGCAGAAACACTACAAGACATGCTTAGAAACAACGCGGTGCAGCGCATACATTCATAACTGAAAGTGAAATATTTTTACCCAAAGCTAGACCGGCGGCCTCACATGAGAATATGCGACACATCTCTAAATGCACTGTACGAGGTCTGTTAAAAAAGTATCAAACCTTTGGCCGAAGAAAAAAAAACTGGCATATCTGGATCGTACGAAACCTAATTACCCTCAAAGTAGTCTCCTTGGGACTCGACACACTTCTCCCAGCGGTGCTGCCCTTGTTAGAAGCATTCCGAGAAGGCCTCTTTTGGAATGGAGTTTAGCTCAGCTGTCGTGGCAGCCATAATGTCCTCTCCTGTCTTAAATCGCGCTGATTTCAATGGCCTCTTGATTTCGGGAAACAGCCAGCAGTCGCAGGGGGCCATATCAGGAGAGTAAGGAGCCTGTTGAACTACTGGAGTCTGGTTTTTCGTCAAAAAAGTCTGAATCAAATGCGAGGAATGCGCAGCAGCATTGCCGTGATGGATGCGCCTATTTCCTGTTGACCACAACTCCGGTCTCGCGCCGCACAGCATCACGTAGGCGGCAGAGGACATCCCTGTAGTACTCCTTGGTGATTTTTTGACACTGTGGTGCCTACTCGTGCTGTACCACACCCCGGGAGTCAAAGAAAGCAGTCAGCGTCACTTTGACATTGCTGCGCACTTGGCGGGCCTTCTTTGGTGTTGTTGACGTGGAATGTTCCACTGTGATGACTAGAATTTGGTTTCCGGCTCGTACGCGTACACCCAAGACTCGTCACTAGTGATTAAGTAGTTTGTGAAGTTGGGGTCACTGCTTGTAGAATCCACCATGTCCTGTGAGACTTCAACATCAAGTTGCTTTTGCTCCACCGTGAGTAGCTGAAGCACGAATTTCGCCGCAACTGTCTTCATGGCCAAATCTCAGATCATAATGGAATGTTCGGAAAAAGTGCTGATGCCTACCTCTTCAGGCATTTCTCGGATAGTCACATGGCCATCCCGCATCACCACAGCGTTCACTTCGGCAATGGTCGGGTCATTTCGGCATATTGATGGCCGACCGGAGCGTGGCTCGCTCCCCAACGACGTGCGGTCGTCTTTAAACCGGTTGTACCACTCCTTAATCTGTGTGCTGCTCATAGCATCGTCACCGAAAGCCGTCTGAATCTTCCGAACGGTTTCCATTTGGCTGTTGCCCAGTTTCTGGCAAAATTTGATGCACTAGTGCTGCTCCAGTCACTCCGCCACTTTCCTTGCAAGAAAAAACCGATAAGAGCTCTGCGCACTACCTCACTCAAAGCTGTGTCCCAGCGACTGACGATATCGGCAGGCGGGAAAAAATTTGTGCAGGCGCACGAACGTTCAAGATCGGCTGATGCAAGCGAGCTTGCTTCATATCCATCAGGTGTCCGAAAAAAAAATAAGGTCGCATACTTTTCTAACAGACCTCGTACTCTCAGTCAATAACAAGTATTCGTTGTACTGGACGTTATCACATGAGCTGCTGTCTTAGAACATGGCACAAAAGCGTTTCTTGCACAATTTATCCACGTTACCAGCCCAATGCTTCGCAGCTCATCTGGTAACCTCTGCCATACGCGTTTTGTGATAGAAATGCGTTTGCCAGCCAGTAATGTGGCGCATATTTCTCTTCGACCGTAGAGTCAGTACTTTGTGAGTTTGAGCACGTTTTTTGTATGTTTAACTTTCTATTGTATACTTTATCTTGAAAAGACGGAGCCAATCCAATATAAAGGATATTTCTACACAGGAATACTGATGAAACTTTAGAGAATATACTTATGTTTTACTGCAAGATCTCTTGTAAAGTTCACGATTATCATTGTAATCTGAGTTTATGTGTGTGTCAGTATGTTTCTCAAATTATTATTCGATTTGTCTTGTAAATAATGAATACCGATTTGGCCTTCTAAGCGAAAAAATTTTTCATTTCAGTAAGTAGGCTACTACAGATTACGGCCAAATTACCAAGCACAAGCCCAGGAGATGCTTATGAAGGAATCAAATATTCCTCACATGTAAGTATGGCGAATACCTTCTAACATAACCATGGCTGTACATCGTGAGTGCTGTCATAATATTGGAGAAAGTACCAGCACTTTGCTCTGAAGGAGTACAATCTCTCTGTTAGGGGTATAAGCACTCTGTTTGGACGAGTAGAAGCACTGGATTGGAGGAGTAGAAGCCCTCGGTCTGGAGGAGTACTATTACCATTGTGGGGAGAGTATTAGCACTCGGCGAAAGAGCACTAGTGTTCCATGTGGTGGAGTAATGAAACTCTGCCAGGGGGAGTTAGTCCACTCTCTCTCAAAGGGGGTTGATCTACTCTCGAAAAGGGAGTGAATTATGGTATAAGCAGATGCTCCCTCGAAGAGAGTTGCCGGAACTCTGTTGGTTCTTAGAGTTCGAGCATGCATAAGTCATGGTCCCAGGGTGTTTTCCTCCGAGAGCACTCTGTTATGTAACAGGCTGAGTTTAGCGTGCATAGTACGTCGCTGAAAGTAAAAAAAGTGGCAGTGACACCAAAGGTGCTGTAGAGTCTCATAGCGCTGCCACAAATTAGATGTCGCCCTTTTGGCCATTCCTGATAGCAACGAATAGGCATGTGTAAAGGCGACGCCAAACCACGAGACACAGCAACGTTTCGCGACGGGTGAGTCTAGGTGGCAGGCCAAGTCTCAAGGCGTTTGAGAGCGCTCATTCATCAATAATGGGCGTAACACATCAAACCAATTCTCGTTAAAAGCTATAAAGCCTACGAGCGTGCATTGTTTCTCCACAAATGTCACGCTTCCTCAGATATGGCGCCCGCGCGTTTGACAAGCGGCGTCCAGAAATGGCACGAAGAGGGTCGGGCAGCAGCAGGGCAGGGGATCGGCGCCTACCATCGATGAGCAGGGCGAAGAACTCAGCGAAGAAATGGATGTCCCTGTTCTCTAGCATCGCCTAGTGCCTCCATATAGGCTATTACCGCCCTGGGAGTGGCAGGTGATAGAATGGGATGTATCCTTTGTAGAGGTCACATATCACGCTCCTGAGCTCGAAAGTGCAATTCATTTTCCCGAACTTCAGTCGAAGTACTCTCGCTCTGAATTCTACACCGACGCGTCAAAGTCTCATGCTGGCGTATCTTACGCTGCTGTTGGTGCATCTTTTTCAAATCTGATGTATTGAAGATGTATACAAGTATCTTTACTGCAAAAGCCTATGTGGTACTGTCTGCGGTAAAACATATAACGAAATTGAAATTTGAGTGAGCAATAATAGTCACAGACTCGTTTAACCTTGTTGAAGCGTTATTGTCTTTACAAAAGTATACAAATCCTGTTTTTATTGAACTTTACTCACTCTTGCCAACTGTGGGGTCAACTCTAACTTTAGGCTCTGGTACCCTTGTCAGGCCTTCGTGCCTTTAGTCCCAGTCTCCCCTCGCTCGGACGAGAAATAAAGGTTTATTTATCTTCTCCAACATTTATTTGTCTCATAGACACGTAGTAATATGTAGGGTTACTGGCCACAGAGGAATCTAATGTGCTTGCCGACGAAATCACCAAATCAATAGCATCGCAAGGTATTAATCGTTCTGCTGCTACCCCTGCCACAGATCTGAAGCCTTTCCTACGAAAGAAATTGCGAAGCCACTGGAAACTCTTGTGGGATGCTGAAATGAGCAATAAGCTATACGCGATTAAGCCTAAGTTCGGTTTTTGGCCCCCAACTACGAAAACACGAAGAACAGATGTCCTATTCACTCGACTCAGAATATGACACAGATTCGGCACTGACAACTTTCTCTTGACTGTTAACGAGCCTCCAACCTGTGGTAGATGTGGTGACAGGTTTATAGTGCTCCTCGTCTTCGTGGAGTATCGGGAAGAGGAAAGAGAGAGGAACAAACATTTTCCTTTTACTTACCACTCTTCTGTCCGTCTTCATCCGGCTATGTTTCTTGGTAAAGAACTACTTTTTAAAACTAAAGGAGTCCTCGAATTTTTTAATGATGTTGCCCTACATTTTATAAGCCCATTATATTTATAGCGCATCCTCGCTGGAGGGGATGCCGCTGTGATAGTTGTTCTGTATGGCACATGCCTCTAGGCCCTTGTGTTTCAAGGGCTCTGGCGAGGCAGCAGTGCTCTAGCCAACTGTAGCATCTGAAATATTTTGTATACCGCGTCATTCTTTCGCAGTGCATAATAATGATCATATTACACGTCATTAGTTATTGCCATAATCTTTTTGCCCGTATATTTTACGCAATTTACCGCAACTATTTTAAGCCCTTTTACAGCCACGTCACCACAACTTCATAAAATTCATCACCACTGGCATGGCGCTCTTTGGTCATACCTGCTCCTTGCGCCACTAAATACCACACATACACACACACATAAGTTGACGATGTAAGACTTCTAATGCGTGAATTGTGGTCACGAGCTCTGCTTTGATATCGTTGTGCAGATAAGTGAAGGCAATACACTATCATGCACATGTCGCGTCCGTAGATGGAACCTTTGTCGCGTCACGCCATTACACGGTAGGAGTTAAATTTAATCACACGCCTGATGTTTAGAGAGGCGTGGCTTCGCAATAGGTTTTTCTATCCGAAAGCGAATAGTCGCGTTTGAGTGCTCAGTACGTCACAGTAGGTGTAATTTACCAAACGAAGACTGGTACCCATCGGGACTTATAAAGTGTAAATGTATACTGTTAGCTGCAGAATGTTCCACGTGCATTTGACACGTGCGGTCTAGAAATCTGGTGATAGAGACTCGGGCATCAATACAGAAAAATGTCCACCCTCTTTGACTGCGGCGGATCGTCTCCGTCTCAATACGGCGCGCATATGCAGAAGGTTCAGGCAAGTGCATGATCCCCCACCGAGTACGAGTGCTCCGGGCTCAAGCGATGCTGGGCAGTCTCAGACGCTGCCAGTACGAGGGCATTTCTTTACCCTAGTGCCCAAACAGTCACCGCTAAACAAACTGGCCCACTGCGACGATCGGCCATTTACGCCGCGACAACCGCCGGTTACGGATACCGCGATGATTTATTTATTTATTTATTTATTTATTTATTTATTTATTTATTTATTTATTTATTTATCTATACTGTTGGCCGACGGCCGTTACAGGGTGGTTGCAAGACAAACGAAACAAGATAGCACTGCTGCCGCAGTCTAGAACAGACCAAATCAGGCATGCACACAGGAAAAGGCACAATGTAAAGCAAGAAGAAGCAAAAGACAAATTACAATAGGGTGCTATTAAATGTACCAACGTCGCTGGATTAATCATGTGTGTTGCAACCAGGAACATAAGTAAGAAAAATTACCATTAATAAAGTAGCAGCTATGTACTTCTAGCCGAGGTAAAAAAAATGATATTGTGGTTTCAAATTTATTTACACTGTCTAGTGTTAGTAATTCATATGGTAACACTTTCCATTCCTCTATTCTTCTGGGGAAAAATGAGTATTTATGTGCATATATTCGTGCTGAAATTGGTTGAATTTGATCTAGGTTGCTGCTTCGTACTGTTGAGACAGGCGCTGTGTGCGAGACAGACGCTGTTCGAGACAGATGCTGGGGAACGGGCCGACGTCCTCGTCAAAGTTGTTCTCAAGGGGGTCGATTTATGTCCACCAGAGGAGTACCTCTGTCGGGAGAGGTTTGGACCATTAGCGAGGATACGGTCCTTCCCCTGTCATCCGCCCAACTGGCTCGTCCGTGCCGGAGACGGGGTCAGTGTGCTATTCCCCATCCCCTGTTTGTGCCCAGTTATTTGCCTGCGTTTCCGACAAAGCTCCGTTGGGAGGGAAAGGGCAACAAACCTCCGGATAGGTGGGACCTGATGTCATCTGTCTTCTCACGCCGTATTGGTAGAGGCGACTGAACAATGAACATGCAGGGGATAAAAAGAGCGACGGGTGCCTGTAGTGATCAGCTGCTTAAACTTATTCATGAACTTAATTTTATGTACTATTTTGAAAACTATTGTAAATATGGAATATAACCTTCTGTGTGAAACGTCCTGCATATCGGGCCCAGCCCCACGTTCCCTTGCTTGTCTACGAGAAAAGGATATAACACATCCTAGGACCCTCAGTCGAAGCACCGCTAAGAATACGGAGCGAGCGCGATTGCAAAATGGGACCGTAAAAGCCCCACTGCTGTAAAACAAGTTCGTCGTGTCAGCTTTCGAATGCTTCAATAAACGTAATTTGTGCATTAGAATATACGATTTCTGTACCTTCTGTACCATTGTCTGCAGCACGCGCAAAATCCCAATGCGGCTGCGCTCCTGATACAGCCTACACTAATTTTTCTCAGCAAACAGCACTACTCCTTCGAAAACCACTAAGGGCCTCGGCTGACGTTTCTTCTGAGGAATAAAACTGTGCATTGAGAGCTGGTGCACTACGCCAGTACACGAACTGCTTAGTTTGCGTCTTTCGTTTCACACAACGAGGACTAATCTGTGTCATTACGATAGTCGTAACGCCGGTGATATTAAGCAGCCGAAAAGGCAAGCGACTCGTTTGCAACATATGGCACTGTCTAGTTCTCCAAAGATCGGCGAATTCAGGGAAAATGTGCCAGCGATCTGCGGGAACAAGACCTTCGTCAGCCACGGAATGCTTTCTATAGGCAAATCTGTGAGAGCGACATCTTATCCGTATCCGGCTATGTGTGAAATGCAGTTATTTGCTAGAGTCCCTGACGGAAACATTAGTGCATCACTGCGCGCGTATTACTGAGAAAAGAAAGCCGAATGGGAAAGGTAACACATAATCTCCATCTCCATCAGTTCTAGTGGCAAAGATCTACATGTGTTCATCCACACATTCTGCACAGACTCATTAGGACTCCTATTTTCTTAGTACGAAGGCGTTATCCTCTACGTGTGTGCCTCGTTTGAAATATTGTGCTGTTGACCTGAGGTAGCATTTTGGTGCACCCACACGGCAGCTCTCATCTTATGGTTTGCGTTGCCACCCTGTGTCACTGGTGGTACTGCAACTGGTCTGCACGAGCATGTCCTTTTCTTGCCACGTTTTCCTTTACAGATAAAGTTCGTCCTGCCTTAAGGCCACCGATCTGAATTTTTTTTTTCAGCCAAGCTTTCATCGTGAACCATCCCAGCCTTCCCTGGTTATGGTTGCTGGGCGATGCTGGGGTGCTGCTGCTGCCTCACCGAATAGCTTATACGTAAAAATATTGAAGTACAGGCGTGATGGCAGGACAGCCCTTCGGTCCACCGCCCAGCAGCCCTATGCTGCTCGAACCATTAGGCTACAATCATGCCAACTAACTCTGTTATACCTGATCGCCGCTTGAGTCACATTAGGTAGCAGGGCTGTGCGAGAGCACATGCGGCTGAGAAGATGCGAATTTCGACGGCCTAAGACACGGATAATGTGGCTTGGGCAAGTTTCCCTCTTTTCTTCTTTCACCACGTACCTGGTGAAACCTTTCCGCTCCAACAATTTCTGAGCCGTCTTTTTGCATCTCCAGCTGTATGACAATTTCCAGATCCTCGTAAGCCAAGGCCGTTGTACAAAGTGTCTCTATTTTCATCTCTGTTTTCCGTTTTCTGCTATTTGCTTTCGGTTAAGCATTCTGCTGCTATTGCTTCCTGTCTTGAGCTGGTTACTCTCTTAATGTTTAATATTACACGTTTATGAACGCTAACCTTGCCATATTTTCTTTGTTCGTCCGTGGCCATTTGGTCTCGTCTTTCCTAAAGCGTCTACAAGACAAAGATATAGGCAGCGGATTTTGTTGCGCTTGGCATTCTTGGAATATTTCAAGCACGTGCCGCGATGTTTGTGTGTTTATATGTGTAACATAGTCGCGTCCGTTAGGCCACGGCAGGAACGGAACGTACGTACACGCTTGGGAGCGAGACAGGTAAAAAATTAGCCTTTATTGTCAACAGCAGGGTGGTTATATAGTAATCCAGGAGAGAGGGGGAATGGAAAGGGGACATAGCGAGTTAGAAAGAAAACTTCACGCTTGCGCAGTGTGTAGCCCGCACTATGACACAGCGGCCGATACAACAGTTCTCCCTCCTAAAATCGGTCAACCGGTCTCTTCGTCCTCATCGAACGTCGTAGGACTTGAGCGGGTTCGCTTGGCACTACTGCTCCGGATGACGGAAGTGCCGGGAAGGCGCGGTCAGCATGATGCTCTCCAACTGCAGGCGGCAAGGCAGATGCTTCCAGTCTCACATCGAGCTGTGGCACGGATTCCTCTGGCCTGAATGTAGCGCCGTCCGGGCACGCGTCTCCCGCAGTGTCGGGTGACTGCGTTTCTGTAGGCCGACGACGCACCTGGTCCACGTGCCGCCGGACAATCGCTCCAGGTGTTTCTACTGTAACCATTCGGGTCCCAGATGTAGATTTCACATGTCCTGGTATCCATTTATCTCCTGCCCCATAGTTGCGAACGTGCACACGGCTCTCTAGTTGGGGCAGCCACTCCTGGTTATCAAATGGTGCGTCTCCACTACCCTTCGGGAAACACGTATCCAGGCGCGATCTAATCTGGTATCCGAGAAGCATCTGCGATGGCGACTTCCCGCTCTTCTGGGGCGTCCTTCTGTAATTGAGCAGTAGCCGCATTAGTTTGTGCTCCAATGTTCCTTCCTTCAACTTCCGAAGACCATCTTTCACGGTTCGGACAGCTCTTTCGGCAGCCTCATTATATGGCGGGTGGAAGGGGGCGGTCCTAACGTGCGACATGTTGCTGTTCTCGACAAATGTTGCAAATTCATGACTAGTGAATGGTGTTCCGTTATCGGAAACTATCGTTCTGGGCACGCCAAATCTGCTGAATATGTCCCGCAAACAAGTGGATTGTAGCTGTCATGGTAGCTTGCTTCAGAGGAAGCGCTTCTATCTACTTGGTGTGCGAATCGATTAGCGCAAGCACCATCTTGCCTTCTATCGGTCCGGCAAAATCCACATGGATACGCGACCACTTCTCAAACGTTTGCGGCTGGCAGCATGGGCAAATTGTCGATGCAACTCTTGCACTGAGCCGACATTTCCTCAATCTCTCGGTCTAGGCCTGGCCACCAGAACAACGATCGCGCAATCGATTTCATTGGCGAATACCCGTGATGGGTTTCATGCAGCAGCTGCAGCAATCGCTTTCGCGCACCGGCTGGTATAACCACTCGATGGCCCCAATAAATTAACCCATGTGCCACAACTCCAGTCGACGGTCAAAAAATACAGCCAGGCACGGCTCAAGGCCTTTCGAGCTTCTAGGCCAACCACGTAGCACGTAATGCTTGACGCGATCTGGTGTCGAGTCGACGGCTGTAAGGTCCTTCAGCTCTCGTGTCGTGACTGTGCCTTCCTCTAGGATTTCCAAAGAGAAAACGTACTCTTGCGTCTCTTGGGGCTCCATACTGGGACCGGGTGATTGCAACGCAAGCCTGCTGAGGGTGTCCGAGTTCAGCAGTTGCCTTCCGGGAGTGTACTGAAGTATGTAGCAATATCCTCCGAGATAGTGGGCCCAACGCTGAATGCGGGCTGCAGCCATAGAAGGTGTTGGGCGGTCGGCCCTTAGCAATCCGAGGAGAGGCTGGTGGTCTGTAACCAAGGTGAATTCACGGCCCAACAGATAGTCTCGGAATCTCGTGACCCCAAAACGAGTGCCAGTGCCTCACGCTCCAGCTGCGAGTAATTCCGTTCGGCTTTCGTGAGAGTCCTTGAACGGAATCCGATCGGTCTGTGGACGCTGCCTACTGTGTGAAACAGTGCTGCGCCAGTGCCGTGTGGGGAAGCATCGCACTCCAGTTTCAGCTCCTTTAACGGGTCAAAACGGGCAAGCACTTCGGCATTCTTGAGACACTGTTTGGCCTTGGCGAACGCAGTTTCCTGGGGCTGGTTCCACTGCCATCGCGCATTCTTTTCTAGTAACTGATACAACGGGGACAACACGCTTGACATGTTCGGCAAAAGCTTGAATAAAATGTTAGCATTCCGACAAACGAACGCAGCTCGCTCACGTTAAGAGGGCTCGGTGCTTTCATGACAGCCACCACGTTCTTTTCCGTCGGGGGAAGACCGATACGATCGATACGGTGTCCCAGATAAGTAACCGATAGCTGGCTGAAATTGCATTTGTCGTATCGCAGCATTACGCCATGCTCTCGAAACCGCTGCAACGCTGTTTTCAGCCGAGCTCCGTTGTCCGCCGCCTTTTCAGACACAAGCACATCATCTAAGTATGCTTCAACTCCAGGCAGGCCCGCTAGAATGGTATCCATCTTCCTTCGAAATATAGCAGGAGCAGCGGAAATGCCGAACGGCAGCCTGTTGTAACAGAATAGGCCTTGGTGCGTATTAATGACGCACAGCTTGCGTGAAGCTTCGTCTAGTGGCACCTGGTTGTAGGCATCTTTCAAGTCGAGTGTACTAAAAGCTTCACCACCGCTTAAAGACGCGAACTTGTCTTCAATCACCGGAAGGAGATACTGCTCAAGTGCACAAGCATGATTCAAGGTAGCCTTAAAATCCCCGCAAAACCGGACTGTACCATCTTTTTTAAGCACTGGTACCATGGGGGTCGCCCTGTCCGAATATCTTAAGGGCGATATTATGCCTAGCGACACTAGCCGATCCAGCTCTTTTGCCACCTTGTCGCGGAGCGTGTACGGAAACGGAAAGTCTCGCCTTGCAAAACTTGTTTACCGCACCGTCCTTGAGCACCAAGCTGGCTGGGGGTCCCTTCATCAGGCCCAATTCCTTCGAGAAGACATCTTCGTAGTTACTGCGTAAGGCGTTGATGTGGCTGATGGCTTCTCCCGTCACCGACACTTTTCTTTTAGTGACTTGCAGTACTGGAACTCCAGCCCTATCCAGCAGGGTTAACAGGTCTCGACCGCACAGGCATGGTCCGGTGCAGTCTAGTATTATTAGCGTGCATTACCCGCCGTGGTTGCTCAGTGGCCATGGTGTTAGGCTGCTGAGCACGAGGTCGCGGAATCGAATCCCGGCCACGGCGGCCGCATTTCGATGGGGGCGAAATGCGAAAACACCCATGTACTTAGATTTAGGTGCACGTTAAAGAACCCCAGGTGGTCGAAATTTCCGGAGTCCTCCACTACGGCGTGCCTCATAATCAGAAAGTGGTTTGACACGTAATACCCCATAATTTTATTATGAGCGTGCATTCAACTGACACACCTTGGTGCGCAACAGCCAGCCGAAGCTCGCCTAACACAGGCAGCCTTCCAGCGTAGCACGAAAGTTTCAGATGTGAAGGCTTCAAATTTGGCCAGTGCTTGCAATGCTTATCGAAAACCTGCCACGCTAACGCATACTGGTGATCCTGTGTCTACTTCCATTGCCAGTTCTACGCCGCCCCAATTCAATGTGCGGCGAATTGGCGGCTCGAGACACTTCGTTCGCGCCGACAGCAAAATCCAGATATGAGTATTTTCATAGCAATCTTCCGATGTGGTTTCTTGCACTGTTAATGTTTGGCCACGAGGCGCAGGTGCAGCAGCCCCGAGTTGCTTGTCGCGGCGATTGGGACACATTTTTGCGAGATGTCCACGTTGACCACAGTGATAACAGCGCGCTTTGGCCCAGCTGCAGCTGTTAGCGTCATGTTTCAAGCTTCCACACCTACTGCATTGCCGACACGCTGCATTCTTGGCGCTTTCTCTCGGTGTTGGCCGGCGTCGCGATCGCACTTTCAATAGTGGCGTTACTTCTGGGGAAATCTTTAGCGCATCGTTTTCCGTGGCTTCAGCCGCTATTGCTGTCGCTTCGGCTTCTTCTAGCTAGAGCTCTTTCTTTGCCAAGAGTTGTTTCCGTACTGCACTTGAGCGTACACCGAAGACAATCCTGTCTCGAATTCATCCTGTAAAGGCAACTGCCGAAGTTGCAGTTGTCTCCGATGCGGCGGATCTCGACGAGGAAAGCCTGAATAGATTCTCCTTCCAGTTGGTAACGACTGAAGAATTTGTAACTCTCCGAAATTTCGTTCCGTTTAGGGTCATAGTATTCATTCAAGGCTTTGATAACTTCGTCATAACTCAATGAGGTTGGCGCGCGGGGAGCCACCCTTCCGGCAAGGCTTTAAATAGTCTGCGTGCTCAGTGCAGCCACAAGAAGTGCTCTCTTCTTACTTGACTCAACGATGCCATTTGCTTCGAAATACGCCTCGACTTTGATCAAGTACGGCTTCCACTTATCTGTGCTTTCGTCGAAGCTCGGGAGCATCTGGAAAGCCATGGAAATCGCTGGCGCGGCTGTCTTCAGGGCCGGTGTGTCTGGGTCTGCCTTGACTGCGTGGGTGTCGTCTTGACTCGTCGCCACTGTCGCGGCCGTTTGGCCATGGCAGGAACGGAACGTACGAAGACGCCTGGGAACGAGACAGGTAAAAAACCAGCCTTTATTGTCAATAGTAGGGTGGTTATATAGTAATCCAGGAGAGAGGAGGAATGGAAAGGGGACATAGCGAGTTAGAAAGAAAACTTCACGCTTGCGCAGTGTGTAGCCCGCACTATGACACAGCTGCCGATACAACAATATGTATCCGTGTTCCGCCAGCTTGGGTCACTTGGTAGTCGATGATTTAATGGCATACGTTCTGCAGGCGCTCGCGAGATTCGGGAGGGGGGTAAGTTTCTAGGAATTGTTTATTGATTTTGTGTTGAACACACTCCTTTTGCGGGATACAGCCGGACCTAATAAATATAATTTTGATTTAAACGCAATGCACAAACAGTAGCAAACTTGGAAGAGCAGAGACTGGCAAGCAGCACATTCTTTTGAAGCTAACAGTGTATTTCCCGCTAAGATAGTTCCTTGGGCGAAAACATTCTTAACGGATAAAAGAGGGCACAGTACAGGGGCTAAATTCTTCCGTTAACAATATTTGCAGCGACTTTGTTGCTTATCAGAATTTGTAACTTGTCTATATAAATTCCTCGAAGCAAGTATCTCTTTAGTGTCATTTCACCACCACCACCAACCAAGTTGGCTTAGCGGCTACGGTGTAGCGCTGCTAAGTACAAGGTCGCGGGATCCAATCCAGCCGCGGCGGCCGCATTTTGATGGGGGCGAAATGCAAGACGCTGCGTTCCGTGCATTGGGTGCACGCTAAGGATTTCCTGATAGTAAAAATTAATTCGGATTCCTCTACCACAGCGTGCCTCATAATGAAATCGTGGTTCTGGCACGTAAGACACAAGCATTCAGTTCGATTCCTTGCACTGTGACAAAATTTGCAAAAATGTCATAGGAGACCATCGAGGAACGCTTTTGCTCGAAAAACGCTTTGTGTATATATGGCGCAACATTTGTAAAATCGTAGAATCAATCGAAATTCGTAAAATTTATGAAATATTCTAAACAGTTGGCAGGTATGTGTAATGGTTACAACGCTGGGATACTGCCTGGAAGGAACAGATTTTTAAACCAGCTGTCAGACCAAATTGATTCAATGGGTATGTGCCGCTCTTGAACAGACCTCTTTCCGCTAAACTTGGTTAATCGGATGTGTGCCCCTCTTCAGTAAACCTCTTTCACGACAACTTGGGTAAACGCCGCTAATTTGTGGCGCATTCCCAAGAAAATACCACCATTTGGGTTGCAAACTCGTCATGCCTTAGATAGCCAGTCACCCGCCCAACATTTGACTGATTTTCACAGTGCGTCATAGCATATATATATATATATAAATTGTAACGTATACGAGAGGCAGATGCTAAGAAGAAAGACGAGAACGACGAATTTGAGAGGCCGGGCAGCGCTACGATCACGCTACGATCATCGTCCATCTCCTGTTAATAAACTCTTTTCCTCGCAACTCTTCGTAACAGTTGTGGTGGAAGGTGAGGGGTAATCGACACCCGAAGACGGAGGCTGAACCACAAGTTCTTCGACGGAGGCGTCGCCTTGCTGGACTCCCACCGAATCCACCGGAGTTGAATATGTCCCACGACGCAGACGAACAACGGCCCATTCCAACTGCTGCGCCGACAAGTTTTGTTCTACAACTGAGAGATGCGCGTCCCTTCGCCGGAAGATCGGACGAACACGTCGGGTAATGGCTCATCCATTATAACCGGGTGAGTGCCGCCAACAAGTAGAACAGCGCTTCTCACCTTTCGAACGTCGTGTTCTTTCTGACGGATACTGCGTTGGGGGGGTTGGACAATCACGAGCAACCGTTCACAACATGGGGAGATTTGTTTCCGAAATCAAATAGCGATTCGGCGACTCCGCGACGAAAAAGAAAAGGGCACCACAGACGCTACAGCAGCGTGCGCAAGTGCCAGGCGAAACCTCCTCGACCTACATTGAGACAGTAATAAAATTGTGTAGGATGGTGGACTCTGGAATGTCTGAGGAAGACAAAGTCGGGCACATCCTAAAAGGAATCGCCGAAGATGTTTACAATTTCGTCATCGCAAAAGACAACCTCGTTTCCGTCGCTGACATCATTCGGCAATGTCGCACTTTCGAGCAACTGAAGATGAGGCGCATCACGCCGAAGTTTTGGCAGGCTAGCCAATGTGACGACAGTTGCAAGCTTCGAGAGCAACCAGCCCCTCGATCTTGCATCAACGATCCGACAAATAGTTCGGAAGGAGCTCAGCTTGCACGTGCAAGTGACACATCCAGGCACTCATAGCTTTCGCCTACCACCAGATTTCGAGCCAAACGTAGCATCCTTCTCCCCGTATCCTGCGGCGAGGGGCGCTGAGGATTATGAACTCGCGCCCGGACAGTATCCACGTCTCTACGACAGAGGCCCGACTTATGACGCTCGGCCAGAGCAGCCGCGTTTTTACTACCGAGGCCCTGTGACTTCTGTCAGGCCGCGAGAAGGACTGCAGCGACCCTACTACCACGACGTGACTTATGAACGATAAAAGGGATTTCAGCGAGCCGCAGAGACACGCTACCTACATGACAACGAACTTTCTCGCCGTCCGCAGCAGCCTAACACTCGTTTCGAAGAAGATGCTATGAACCGCGACCCTCCCGTGTGCTACAACTGTGGCTCCACCGGCCATACAGCTCGGTATTGTCGCCAAGGCAGTCAATCACGAAGGACACCACCGATGTTCTCGCCACCCGGAACCCGTACTTCATATGATTTGCGGACGACCGATTTGCTTCCGATGGAAGACATCTCACATGAGTCAAGACGCAGCGATTCGCCAGGATCTGAGCGGAGTTTGACGCCACCAAATAATTGTCCCCGCCGCGCTCCAGCCCCTCGGCGCCGTTCATCCTCACCACCGCCGGGAAACCACCATCCGCCGCGAATGGAGTTGAGGCTGCCTGACGGTCTTTACAAGAAACACTTCTGCCTGTAGTGATGCTCAAAAACAAAGTGAGTGTGTCGATTGACGGAATACCGACCATGGCGTTAGTTAAAAGTGGGGCGACTATGGTCTGTGATGAGCCTCGCTTTCTAAAACCGTCTAGGCCACAAAGTTATTTCAGCATTGCCATTTGTTGGGCGTGTTGGTAAACTGATATTTAGTGCCAGCAAACAAGGACGGAAGGAAGACACCACAATGCGCTATCTTCAACAACTTGATTTTCAGGTCGTGTCGTCTCCCTTCCGTCCTTGTTTGCTAGCGCTAAATATGCTTTCAACAAGTTATGTTTTCTAGGAAAGACGGTATTACCTTTCGTGCAGTAGGCGGCGAGTGGCTTCATCCCCTTGGTGTGTGTGCTGTGAGTGTTTTGTTGGCTGGGAAAGTGTCTGTCTCGGAATTCCTTGTTCTTTCTCGTTGTTCGCACGATGTTATTCTTGGTATCCATTTTCTTGAACTGTGCGGCGCTTCCGGTAACTGTGGTTGTGGCGAAATATCATTGAACAAGTTATTTATATCAGCACGTTCCGAACAAAGCTCGCGTGGCGAAGACAGGGACACAGACACACTCAGTGTTCTTGATGAAGTGATTGCACCATCGTGGTGCCTGACGCCCGTTCGTGTTTCTACAACTACTGTGGACGCTGGTTGTGTTTACCTTGCAGTTAGGCCTCTCCGCATAAACTGGGCTAAAAAAGATATACTTGTGCTCTGCTGTGTCGTGTGCATGACGAAAGGAGTCGCCATATTCTGGGCGCTGAACCACCACGCCGGTTGTCCTTCCTCGCGGTATGAAAATCGCTCTCTTCGATGAAGTCGCATGTAACTCAATGGCGGCTCTAACTACGGACGTCTCTACAGCTTGCTCTCCTTGCGATAATGGACATATTGAAGAGCTAATGTTTTGCATGATCAGCAAGGCTCTCGGTACGGCGGAACGGCAAGCACTGGTACATGTCCTTGCCAGGCATGAGGCTGCATCCGACTTCAAACATGGAGATGCACCCCTTTATTTACCGTCGTCCCGCGCTCGTCACAGAATAGATACCGGCTCAGCACACCCCATCCACCAGAAGCCCTACCTAATGTCATCCTCCGAGCGCAAAGTTATTGCAGAGCAAGTCAAGGAGATGATGAACAAAGGTGTCGTTCCAGAATCGTCTAGTCTATGGGCAGCCCCAGTATTCCTGGTGCGAAAGAAAGATGGCTCCTGGAAATTCTACGTGAAGTACAGACATCTAAACGCGGTGACGAAGAAGGATGTCTATCCGCTACCGCGAATTGATGACGTCATTAATTGCTTACACGCTGCTTCTTACTTCTCAACACTTGATTTGCGATCGGGGTATTGGCAAATACCTATGGACGCTGCCGACAAGGAAAAGACTGCTTTCGTGACTCCAGGTGGTCTATTCAAATTTAATGTTATGCATTTTGGCCTTTGCAATGCTCCTGCCACCTTCGAAAGATTCATTGACACATTACTACGTGTTCTAATGTGGGAGATATGCATGTGTTATTTCGATGATGTTGTAATCTTTGGCCGCACGTTTGATGAACATAACGAACGCCTTATCCTTGTTCTCGACTGCATCAAGAAAGCTGGACTGGTTCTAAACTAAAAAAAATGTCGGCTTGGTGAACGTCAAACACTGGTCCTGGGACATTTAGTCGACAAGGATGGCGTCATACCCGATCCTCGTAAGATTGAAGCGGTGAGCTCCTTCAAGCCACCGCAGTCAGCACGAGAACTCCGCTCATTCATTGGCCTATGTTCGTATCTTCGTCGTTTTGTTCCCCGGTTTGCCGACATCGTTTACCCGTTGACAAGTATTTTGCGACAAAATGCGTCCTTCAAATAGACACCACAGTGTAAAAAATCATTCTCTCAACTGAAGTTTACACTAACGTCAGCACTCCTCTTGCGTCACTTCGATCCATCTTGCCCGACTGAAGTTGACACTGATGCTAGTGGAATCGGGATAGGAGCGGTGCTTGTACAACGTCACAGTGGCGCAGCATATGTTTTCGCATATGCCAGCCGTTGCCTGAGCAAATCTGAGATCAATTATACGGTTACGGAACAGGAATGCCTGGCAGCCGTTTTCGCCATACAGAAGTTTCCGTGTTATCTTTACGGTAGACCATTCAAGATTATCATCGACCATCATTCTTTATGCTGGCTGGTTAGTTTGCGTGATCCCTCTGGTCGCCTCGCACGTTGGGCGCGGCGCCTCCAGGAATACGACTTTGTGGTATCGTACAAGAGTGGCCGTCATTACGCTGACGCAGACTGCCTCTCTCGGATTCCTATTGGGACTACCGACTGCGAAGCTGAGAATTTTGACGACTGTCTCGCTGTTGTTACTTCTACTTTCCCTGACGCGACAGACTTTCAGCCAGAACAACAGAATGACCTTACCCTCGATCCGCTTTTTGTCGCCGCCCGTACTTATAAAGGCAGTGGTCGCTTTACCGTCCGTGATAAGTTGCTCTACAAAACTAATTACTCCGGGCATCGAGCGCGTTTTCTACTTGTTGCCCCCGAGAGTCTCCGCTCCGACGTTCTACGCGCCATGCATGACGATGTGACATTCGGCCATTTCGGCTTCGTACGAACGCTACACCTCACGCAAAAGCGCTTGACTGGCCCAAGATGTACGAAACAACCAAGCGCTATGTCGCTAGTTGTGAAACATACCAACGGCACAAGCGACCGACCACCGCAGCCTCGTGTCCCCTTCGGCCATTGACACCGCCCAGTACGCCGTTCGAGCAAGTAGGCATCGACCTTTCGGGTCCATTCCCGTTATCTAACAACAAGAACCGTTGGATAATTGTCTGCGTAGACCATCTTACATGGCATGCAGAAACTGCAGCCATTCCGTCTTTCACTGCTGCTTGCGTGGCGGTTTTCCTGCTGCATTCCGTGGTCCTTCGTCATGGCCCACCACGTGTCATCATCAGCGACCGCGGTCGCCAGTTCACTGCTGATGCCATTGAAGAGTTACCTCGTTTGTGCACTTCACAGTTCTGTCATTCCACGCCGTATCATCCACAGACCAATGGCCTCGTTGAAAGGACAAACACAACGCTGACCAACATGCTTGCCATGTACGTCTCCTCCAATAATAAGAACTGGGGCGATATGCTGCCCTTCATCACTTACGCATACAACACGGCGAAACGCGAAACCACGAACTATAGCCTATTTTATCTCCTGTATGCAAGGTTACCACGAAGCCCTCTGGACACTTTCTTACCCTTCGTTCTGCACAGTGACGATTCTGCCTCGAAGCTTTGTGTCTAGCCGAAGAAGCCCGTCGAATAGCTCGTCTTCGTAATCTGGCCTTGAGAAGTCGTTCGAAAGAGCGATACGACGACCCCCACGTACATGTATCGTTCGAATATTTGACTTGGTCCGTCTTTGGACACCGCAACGCAAGCGTTGATTGTGCCAAAATTTCTTGTCACAATATTCAGGTCCATTTATATTTGTGGACCGCCTGAGCGAACTCACGTCATAGCTCGCCTCCTGTGCAGTGGCCGGCGATCAAGCATAACTCAGCTAACTCATATTGCTCGCCTGAAACCTTTCTACCCTGCTTGTCCATCCTGACTCGCCCCACGGGCTTCGTCTGCTTGCCGGGAAATGTAACGGATACAAGAGGCAAGTGCAAGAAGAAAGAAGAGAAGACGAAGAGAACGAGGTATTTGAGAGGCCGGGCAGCGCTACGATCACGCTACGATCATCGTCCATCTTCTGTAAATAAAATCATTTTTTCACAACTTTTCGTAACAATACATATATATTCAAATACCGTCAAGGTACAATCGGCATGTGATGCGTAGCAAGATGCACGTCGTACTAGTGCGCAACCTCCTCGAAGCGTGTGCCCAGTGCGCATTAGATCGGGGCCTCACGGTGACATCGCGGTGGGGCTGAGTGCGTTGGCCGAAGAACCAGCCGAGGGGAAACCCTGCAGAGCCCGCCCGCCATCCACGCCGTCGATATGACGCCCGCTCGTTTCATTGATCGCTGCGCGCCGCAGAGTCTCTCATTTTCCTTTACACAAGCGTTCGCTTCACTTTTGGGCCTCCGCCCCTCGCTACTCCGCTTTCTCCTTTCGCGCTCAGCGAGAGAACATCGATCAGAAGCTCTCGGTTTTTCTTTGTCACAGACGCCACCCGCCGTCCCCCCCCCCCCCCCCCATCAGAATTCTGCTCGAATCTGCCGGATGATAAGGAACGCCGGCGAGAACGAACATGTGGACACTCGCCCCTCCCCCGCGCTGAGGTACTCTTGATGTGCGAGACTCCATTGATTTCGTTTTCCTTCTCTCTGTTCACACTTTTTATTATTTTTCATTTCGGCCCTCCACACAGTCGCTCGCTTCGTGTTCTCTCGGTCCAGAAAACGCTGATGGTATTCTTTCTATTGTACAGACTGCAAGAATAAACAACCCCCAAGTTTACGTGAAAAGGAAGAGCCCAAGAAATGTGAGCTAGTAACACTGCAGGACATGAGTTCCGATCAAGCGCCCAACAAATGTTTCTCGACAGCCCGCTCCCCTTCTCCACTGGGTGTTCAGCGCTCTCGGGCTTCTTTTTTACCAATGCGTTCTCTATTTTTATTGGACGAGGGCGGCCCCAGTTTGCGTTTGTCGACAAGCTGTGACAGCTGACACGGCACACTTTATTAGAAAACATGGGGACGAACTGCTCCACTCTCGTGGCCCTTTTGGAAGAGGTCGTCGGTCTTGGTTGTTGCACCTGCAGCTACCTTGTTGTAAGTTGGTGTGCGCATAGGCTCCCATTCATGCATAATTATGCCTACTCAAGCGGTGGACCCGTGATAGTAGCATTGTGATCACGCCGCCCTGCTCCTTCGTGCCACCAGCAGACGCACGGCGTTTCACTTCGTTTCATTTATTGAAGCCTTAAAGGCCCGGAGGCATTACATAAGGTGGGGCAAACAAAGTGTGAGGAGCTCTTCATCACGCAAGGGAGGGAAAAGAGGAAGAAAAGATAGACGAAGAATAGGAAAGGAAACAACGCTAAGGAGGAAACCGAGCAAGCGGCAGTATCATCAAAATTACTATAAAAAACTTCTAAATGCAGCAAGATACATACTACATAAATACTACTAAATACATACTATGCGTGAGAAAGAATCACCAACAATTAGTGACTTAAAAGGGGTCAAGTAGCAAATGCATTTTTACAAAAAATTATATGTGAGGTGGATTGTTAGTTTCTCAAGGAAAGTCGTAAAGATCATCTGGGAAAAAGAAAGAATCCTTCGTTGAAGACGTGCGGCCCTGAATGTGCGCGATTAAACAGCTGTAGTTGAGGCGGGGAGCGATTCTAGGCGGGGGTTGCAGTGGAGGGTGTCTGGATATTGGATGATAGTAGAAAGAGTGCAGCATGCACAGACCCGAGATTAAACGACATGATTGGGGACTGGGAAGATCGAGAGTGCATTTTAGTTCAGTTATGCTTATTTTCCTTGAGTAGTTTGACATGATAAAGCGTATAGCACGATTCTGAATGGCTTCTAATTCGTAGGTGAGGTATGCTTGTGAGGGGTGCCAGATAGATGATGGGTACTCCAGTTTCGGCCGAACGTATGTCTGATATGCAAGTTTTTTAATAGCGGGCGATGCAGTTTTCAGATTCCGACGCAAACAAGCAAGTGTGCGCGAGGCGTTTGCGTATACTGTTTCAATGTGAGTAACCCTTGATAATGACGATTCGAAGTGAACACCTAGATACTTATAGTAGTCTGTTCGTGGTATTTTAGTTGAGCTTATGTGGTACATGTAATTTGTGATGCTGCGCTTACGGGAAAAGGACATACATTGGCACTTATTAAGGCTGGGAGCCGTGAACGATTTTTCACATCATGAAACGATAGTGTCTATGTCTTTTTGTAGGTCAATGGAATCACCAGCGTTATGGATTGCGTTGTAGATAACGCAGTCATCAGCAAAAAGTCGAAGTCTGGTTCTTGTGTTACATGGCAGGTCATTGATATAGATTAAAAATAACAGGGGGGATAAGCCTGCTCTATGGGAGATTCCGTATGTAACCTCAGAAAGGTGTGAGTCATGAGAGTTAGCGGCTGTGTATTATACGGGTCCTTTTAAGAAATGTTCGATCCAAGTATACAGTGATGGGGGTATTCCAAGAGTAGATAATTGGCAAGTAGGCGATTGTGGGGGATGCGGACGAAGACGATGGAAAAGTCTAAGAAGATGGCGTCAATTTATAGGTGATCGTCCATGTGTTGCAAGATTTTATCAGTGAATTCAGAGAGCTTAGTTTTGCAGGATAATAGTATTATAAAACAATGCTGGTAGGAATAGAAGAAGTTAATTGATTTGAGGTAGTGCATTAGATTGGTTGCTATGATATGTTTCAGCACCTCATTCTCAGATAAAGAAGTTTTTCACGGGATGAAATTGCGCGGACTGTTGGTTACATCACAACCGAAGGAGAAAGATCAGTGCCGATGCCCTCCAACCGGCAATTGGAAAACCTGCTAGGACCATAATGTATGACCGACATGATGGCTCAAAGCCAATTTATTTCGCTCCATTGCTAATGTTACAGTTCTTATTGTTCGTTTTCCGTCAGTAACACTTCTTTACTTTATGAAATGTGCATTGTGGCATCATTAGAATGGCAATAATAGGGAAAATGTGGACGGGTCAAACAGCATTAATGCACTAACGGTTAGTTTAGACTGAGTGCTTTAAGATCTTACTCCGTGCAATATTGGCTGGCTTGTGACTAAGCCGGGCCCCTATATCTATACCACCCGAGCCTTTAGTAGGCGCGCACCTAGCAATGCTACCTCTAAGGTACATCTTGCACCAGTCTTGGACTATACGCCTTAAGAGGCGGTGGAACGTGGCCGGCATTTCACAATATCGCTACCTAAAAGAAATCTGCGGATCCCACGTGCTGTGATAGCCTTTGCTAGTGTTCGCGAAGAACGGTGTCTCTGCTTAGCGATCATTTACAAAGTGATACCGAACGACCCAAATGGACATTTACGTTAGGAACCGCTTCGGTCAACATAGACATGCTGCGCTCGATTATTCGAATGACACGCATTACGATGGCGGAATGACCACGACGAAACGGCCACGATGTAATGAATATGATGGTATGATGGTGCACTTACAACGGTAAAATGAACACGAAGGCATGAATAAAATCTCATAAAGACACTAAAATCACTACGACAAGATTATCACGATGGAATGACCACACCGGCGTTATGACGACTGCATGAAGAGCATGGTATGACGACGGTGAAGTGAGGACTTTGGTGCAACAAGGACAACGTAACGACCAAGACATGACGCTGGATAGTCGACGATTTTATGATAACGATGGTGTGATGGTGACGCCGTGAAGATCACGGGATGATGACGCTCGAGTAACGACGGTGGTGTATCGACGATGGTGTGACGACGACAGTGCGCCGACCATGGGATGACAACGCCGGTGTGGCGACGGTGTGACGATGCCGGCAACACCACGTGATGAAGACGTTGGTGCGAATACAATAACATGACGGTGATGGTGTGATGACTACGTGGCGACCATGGATGTCAACGATGGGGTGGCGACAATGGCGTGAATAGGTTGATGTGGCGACAATGGTGCTCTGACAATGTGATGAAGACGCTGGACTGACAACGATGATATGACCACGATGAATGACAGCAACTCCGTGACAATAACCTAATGTCAATGCTGGAATGATGCTGATAATATGACGACAACGACATGATGGTGATAGTGTGACTAAAGGAATGACTGAACTGGGATGAAGATGGCATGATAACAATGGTATGAGGACAGTGGAATCACCACAAGGAATTAACGACCATAGAATGGCCAAGACGGCATGACGGCAACCCTGAGATGATGCGATAAAGATAATCGCATGAGGACAATGGCATGAAAACAATGGAAAGGTGACGACGACTCGAAATTGGTGGCGTGATGTGCTTATGACAACGCAATGACAGCGACAGCGAAGGGTTAATCACAATAGCATAATGATGGTGGAAGGACGACGACGGCATGTAAACGACGGCGTGTTGGTGTTGGAGTTCACGTCAAGTGCATCACTTGCCGCAGGAGGCTGCCTTAATTCAAGTTATATCCAGTGCGTGTTTGAAATTTATCCGGTACCGGTCAATCCGGGTACGCTAATTCACACTATATCCGATGTTTGCTTGCTCTGTCCGGTACCTGCCTATCATGCCACCCTAATTCATGCAATATCTAGTGATTGTTTGCACTAGATATTGCACTAGGTTTGTGCAGCGGTGGCGTAGAGGTAGAACAGCCGCCTCGCGTGCAAGAGGTCCGTGGTTGGAATCCCGGTGCCGCGCAATTTTCCACCGGATTAAAAAATATACCGCGTGTTGATAAAATTGCATAAGCAGGCCTGGAGTGTGGCCTGATCCCAATGACCAGAACTCGTAACGCACTCCCTCACCAGAGCAGGATTGGCCACCCTGCTGCAGTACTTGGCCACAACCTCCTATGAATACAACAACCAAACCCAGGCCCTCAGTCCCCAGCAGCTGCAAAGCAACTGACCACGGCGGCGGTCAGACCTGCGACACAGCAGAGGGTGCTAAGAATCCCTGGCTCCGGACAGGCCGCTATTGGAATATGAACCTGGCAAAGTTTAACGATAGAACGTTATCTAGTGAGGCGAGTCTAGCAGTGTTATTCGAGGAACTAGAAGACAGTAAATGGGATATAATAGGGCTCAGTGCAGTTAGGAGGCCAAAGGAAGCATATACAGTGCTAAAAAGCGGGCACGTCCTCTGCTACCGGGGCTTAGCGGAGAGACGAGAACTAGGAGTCGGATTCCTGATTAATAATGTTACGTAGGAAGACGCAGACGAAAAGCTATGTACAAGTATATTTACAAGAAAATACGCTGCGCTTGGCCAAGCGTCAACAGCCCGCGCTAGCTTCTAATCGTCATCGTTGTCTTCACACTGCTCGCCTTTTCGTGATCGCACATATTGTTCCGTAGCACTACCCCCGGCTGCAAAAGCGCCGTCCCGGAGCGACTAAAGATAGCACTCGGAAGCAGTTTACTAGGCCTTGAGCCTACTGACATTCACGACATCACTAGATGCCAGAGGAGAGGACGAGGTTGAACCCACAGGAGCAATTTCGTAAGTCACAGGCGTCACCTGGCGCAGCACGCGGTAGGGCCCTGTGTATCGCGAAAGGAGCTTCTCTGAAAGTCCTATGTGACGGGAGGGCGACCACAGGAGCACGAGCGCACCAGGTGAAAACTGTACGTCACGATGGCGGGCGTTGTACTGACACTGCTGAGTGGTTTGTGAGGCCGTCAGTCGAGCACGGGCAAGCTGGCGTGCATGGTCGGCGAGGGCGGTGGTGTCGCGCGCATACTCGCTTGTTGAGATCACAGCAGGAGGAAGTGCCGTGTCTAGGGGCAAGGTAGGTTCGCGACCGTACAGTAGATAAAATGCAGAAAATCCGGCAGTGTCGTGCCGGGAAGAATTGTACGCAAATGTTACGTAAGGATGGGCAATGTCCCAGTCGTGGTGGTCTTTTGAAACGTACTTGGACAGCATATCGGTAAGAGTACGTTTTAACCTCTCTGTCAGGCGATTGGTTTGAGGATGGTATGAGGTAGTCAGTTTGTGTTGAATGGAGCAGGAACGCACAATGTCAGCGATAACTTTCGAGGGGAAGTTTCGACCAGGGTCAGTAAGCAGCTGTCGCGGGGCGCCATAAAGCAAGATAATGTCACGCAAGAGAAAGTCCGTGACGTCAGTGGCGTAACTGGTAGGGAGAGCCCGAGTGATAGCGTATCGGGTGGTGTTATCAGTCGCGACGGCTACCCATTTGTTCCCAGAGGATGACGTGGGAAAGGAACCGAGCAGGTCTAATCCAACACGAAAGAACGGTTCCACATGGACGGTGATCGGCTGGAGATGACCGGCAGGTAGCACCTGAGGTGTTTTCCAAAGCTGGCAGGGATTTCCAAAGGGTGATTTCCAAAGCTGGCAGCTGTGTTGCTGGCAGCAACACAGCGTCGAACGGAGCGAGCGAGACCAGGCCAATAGAAGCGGCGGCGGACGCGGTCGTACGTGCGGATGTCCTGCAGTGGGTGCGTCATGCATCTCAACGAGCACAGTCTGTCGTAGCTGTTTTGGCACGACAAGAAGAAGATCAGAGCCGTCAGGGAGGAAGTTCCTTTGATAGAGAATGCCGCCCTAGAGGACTTATCGGCGAACGGATGCGTCGGTAGGTGTAGAGCCTTGACGCTCGATAAGTGCTCGCAGCGATAGGTCTCGATACTGCTCATCGGCGATGTTAGCGAAGGCAGACACAGAGAAAATGCCAGTGGCGCTACTACCATAGAGAAAGGAATACAACAAGAGCGGACACTCCCATAGAGCCCAGCGGCCGAATTGACTGCAGCGCACCAAGCCGTGGATGTTAAAACCTGAAGCACACTTCCGGTTTCGGTTTCGTGCGCGCGCGTTTTGAATATTAGCTGGTGCGCGTCATGCCGGCTCCGCTATTCTTTTTTTGCTTTTGCAGCAAATATATATTTATATATTTATTTTTATTTATTAAATATTTATTTGCAAATCATTTTATTAGGTAAAATTGATTCCGACTGATCTTCACAAGCCTCCATTGAATATGTGCCACGAGCAATTTCATAAAGACGCAAGACACCTTCTGAAATGAGGAAAAATTAACATTTATTTTATTCTTTGTAAATGCTCGTCGCGGACTTTTCGTGCATTCATCCAGCGTTGTGGCACCAGGTAAGCAGCAGTAGTTTCCGCAGAAAGCTCCACCAGAGGACGTGAGCTGAAAAAATTACAAGCGTTATTTTGGTATTAACATGTAAGAATAATGCCTGTAGAGGCGAAGCGTGCGAAAGTGGTGAGTGGGCCGCATTACAAACAAAATCAGCTCGTATTTACACACGCAGCGTAGAAAATACCCGACTCATCCCAAGCAATACCGTACATACCACAAACACATTCTAATTCCAAGCATTCCCCTGCACTTTGCTAGCACGAATGCGCGGGCAACGGCGCGTCTCGCGAACTTGGCTACAACCGACGCGACAGTACGCTACGAGTACACAGAGGTGGCCACAGCACAGGCTATGAACCAGAGCATGCGGGACGCTCGCAGAATTCCTTCTACTCGCACTCAAGACAAAATACGTGGGTGCCGTTCAGAAGACAGAATTTTCGAATTACTAGTTCCTGGAGTTTGAGCTCCTTGGCTTATCTCTTGTGCGTTCTGCAGGCGCAAGCAACGCACTCCCGTGTTATCTACTTTTGACGATTGCTCGTCGCGTTTTCGACAAGCGTGGGTACCGAAAGAAGGCTTAAATTGTTGCGGGGACATAAAAATTGCCACAAACTAGTCGCAGTAAGATTCAGTACGCGCCAAACTAACTGTCACCACGGCCGAGCTGCTTTTCACTGCGTCACAACAGGCGCGGCGAGCGGGCCTCATAACATAAAAGTATCGAAAATAATTTTCAACAATGTTGGGCGTCAGAGAAAAAGCGCCATCAACTTGTCAGTTCATTAAAGCGCCAAACCGTGCACCACGGCCGAGCTGATTTTCGCTAACCGAGTCACAATGCCAGGCGCGCCCACTGCGCTCGAAAGGTAGCTCAAAAAGTAATGAAATTAGTTTCAATAATGTTGGCAGTCAGAGAAAGCGCCAAAACTTGTCGCAGTAAAATTCAGTACACGCGAAACTGCGTCACAGCACCCTGTGCGACCAGCGTGCCCAAAAACTACCGAAATTAGTTAAAATAATATTGGCGCTTATAGGAAGCGTCGCAAACATCTCCCAGTACGATTCTTTAATTCAAATTAACTGCTCCACGACGGCCACGCTGTTTTTCGTTAACTGCTTCACAAGTCTAGCCTAGGTGCCGGGCAGTAAGCCTAAGTGCTTGAAGTACGTCGCAGACTGTCGAACAAAGTTTCTCGCCTTGCCGTAGTCCAACAGTGCAATGCTGCCATGTCGAAGTTCCGAATAAACGCAATAATTCGCCGGGAGGCCACCAAACCAGGCTAAATCCCAAAATAGAGAAACAGGCATACGGGTGCCCGAGCAGTCCAACGCTCAGATGCGCGGCCGGTGTCTCTCGCTTCGGCGTTGTGTCTGACGAATGACGCAAACATCTGGCTCGTCATTCGCCGGTTCGCCTGTCGCTAGGCAACGGAAGTAAGCCGCAAATTTTAATTTAATTTATACGCAGATAGTTTTAATTTTTCCAGCAAAAAATAAAAAAATAAAACAATTTCTGTTAATCTCATTGCACATTCTTCTTTTTTTCGATGCTCGGGGCCCCAATTCGTCGATGTTAATACTATAGCGTGACGTGTTTCCTGTTTCCAATTTTCGCCGAGTGTCCGCTCTTGTTCTATCCCTTTCTCTATGCTACTGCTGTCGGCGTCGTCAGGCTTCTCGACCGGGCAGCGAGACAGGCAGTCAGCGTCCTTGTGTAGTCGGCCAGATTTATAGGATTTATAGGTGACAGTATACGAATATTCTTGGAGGCGGAAGGCCCAGCGACCAAGTCTTCCTGTAGGATCTTTCATTGAGCATAACCAGCAAAGCGCGTGATGGTCTGTGACAACGGAAAAGGGTCGGCCATATAAGTATGGGCAGAATTTCGCAACCGCCCAAACTAGGGCCAGACACTCACGCTCAGTGATGGAATAGTTGCGCTCTGCGGGTGAGAGGAGCCTGCTGGCGTAAGCGATAACACGGTCGTGGCCACGCTGACGTTGTACCAGTACTGCGCCAATTCTGTGACCGCTGGCATCAGTACGGATTTCGGTAGGCGCAGAAGGACCGAAATGGGCCAGAACGGGAGGCGTTGTGAGGAGGTCGATTAGAAGCGAGAATGCAGAGGCCTCGTTATCGCCCCACTCGAAAGCGGCGTCTTTTTTCAAAAGCTCGGTTAGTGGTCGTGGTATGGCGCCGAAATTTCTCACAAAATGGCGGAAGTACGAACAAAGGCCGATGAAGCTGCGCACATCGTTGACACACTTCGGAACAGAGATGTGCGCAACAGCATGCATCTTGCTTGGGTCCGGTTGCACTCCGTTCGCGTCAACGAGATGTCCAAGGACGGTAATCTGGCGACGGCCGTATTGACACTTCGATGCGTTGAGTTGAAGACCGGCTTGACGAAAAACGTCCAGGACAGCTGAGAGGCCCTCGAGCTGCGTAGCGAACGTTGTGGGGAATACTATGACGTCGTCGAAGTAGCACAGGCATGGGGACCATTTGAAACCGTGAAGAAGGGAGTCCATCATGCGTTCAAAAGTGGCAGGGGCGTTACATAGACCGAACGCCATCACTTTGAATTGATAAAGACCCTCGGGTGTTACAAAAGCAGCCTTCTCGCGGTCGAGATCGTCCACGGCAATCTTCCAGTAGCCGGAGCGAAGGTCAATAGAGGAGAAATAGCGAGCACCGTGGAGGCAGTCAAGGGTGTCATCAATCCGAAGTAGGGGATACCCGTCCTTTTTGGTAACCCTGTTAAGGTGCCGATAGTCCACGCAAAAGCGCCATGAGCCATCCTTCTTTTTGACCAGTACAACAGGTGACGCCCATGGACTATATGATGGTTCAATAATGTTCTTGGCAAGCATTTTGCGAACTTCTGCGTGAATAACTTGACGCTCAGCTGGTCACAATCGATACGGGCGGCGATGAAAAGGAGGGTCATCGCCGGTATTCATGCTATGTTTGACAGCTGTAGTTTGGGCCAAAGGGCGATCATTAAAGTCAAAAATATCGTGGTAGGAAAACAGAACGCGGTAGAGTTCACGAACGTGCTCGGACGGCAAGTCGGGCGCAATCATTTTCTGTAAATCAGTGATGGTACAATTTGCCGACTGCGATGGTAGAGGAGTATCGGATGAAGTGTCGTCTACTGCAATGGATGCTACTGACTGATCCTCGAATGGGCAAAGCTGGGCCAGAGACATCCCGCGTGGCAGCACTTGTGTCGTCATGCCAAAGATAACCACTGGCAGGCAGACGCAATTCGCCGTAATAGATGAAACTGTATGTGGTACTGTTATCCCGTGTGTAAGGAGGACGTCCTGCATAGGAGCAGCGATGTAGTGACCGTCGGAGACTGGTGGGGATGACACTAGGTCAACGTAGGTCAGTGCCGAAGGTGGCAAGCGAACGAAGTCGGCGGAACTGAGGCGACTGGGGTGTGTGGTTCAGCAGGATCCAGAACAGGCAGGTCAAGGCGGAGAGTACTGGCGGAACAATCGATGAGAGCAGAATGTGCGGAGAGGTAGTCTAAGCCGAGGATGATGTCGTGGGGACAGTGGGCGATGACTGTGAATAGCACGATTGTTGAGCGATCGGCCAAGGAGACGCAGGCGGCGGCGTTATCGGAGCGTGTGGCATAGAGACGAGAAGGGCCACCTGGGGGGCGAGAGTAGGCAGTATATGTAGACTGGTTCGGGGAACTCCAGCGACTGCGACAGTGCCGAGAAATGTGCCCAATTCGATGGCAGTGAAAACAAATTGGCTTGTCGTCTGCAGTGCGCCATTCAGAGGGGTTGCGGAAACGTGGTGGTTAAGAAGATGCGGGACGGGGCGGAATCGAAGAAGCCGGGCGGGTTGCAGGACGATGGGCCGAGCAGATGGTGTGAAGACCCATGTTTTCGAACTCTCTGCGGACAACTGCCTAGATCAGTGAGACCGTGACTGCAGATGTGTTGGTGTGACTGGAGTCGAAGGCAGCCAGATAGGCGGCCTCGATCTCACGCCGGACGATCCGGGTAACAGCATCCACTGTCGCTACGTTGTTGCAAACGAGCAAGTTGAAGGCGTCATCGGCAATGCCTTTGAGGATGTGGGCAACCTTGTCTGACTCAGTCATGTGGGTGTCAACTTTGCGGCACAGAGCAAAGACGTCCTGAATGTACGTGACATAGGGCTCTGTTGACGTCGGCACACGGCCGGAAAGCGCCTTCTGCGCGGCAAGTTGGTGACCGAAGGGGTTGCCGAACAAGTCTCGAAGCTGTGTCTCAATTGAATCCCAACTGGTGAGCTCAACTTCGTGCGTGCGATACGAAACTCTAGGTGTGCCACCGAGGTAAAAGACTGCGTTGGCGAGCATAATAGTAGGGTCCCACCGGTTATTGCGGCTGACGTGTTCATACAGGCTGATCCAGTTATCGACGTCCTGCCCACCTTTGCCCGAAAATACGCCAGGATAACGGGGAGCGGGGAGAGTGATGTAGGTCGTCGAAGTGGCGGTAGGTGTCGGAGAAGGCGAAGTCGGGTTGTCGTCTCCAGGAGCCATGAAGGAAAGCTTGACGTACCGTCCACTGCGAAGCTCCGTGACGAGGTACAGGGAACGTCCACCTCCACCAGATATGTTACGTAGGAAGACGCGGACGAAAAGCTATGTACAAGTATATTAACAAGAACATACGCTGCGCTTGGCCAAGAGGCAACAGCCTGAGCTAGCTTCTAATTGTCGTCGTCGTCTTCACACTGATCGCCTTTTCGTGATCGCACATAGCGTTCCGTAGCAGTAAAAATATAGCTGTCAACATACAAGGATTTTAGAGCTTTAACAAGAGGGTGGCAGGTCTTGTACTTAATAAGAGGTACAAAATGAAGCTTGTACAGGTCTACGCCACTACATCCAGTCATGATGACCAGGAAGTCGGAAGCTTCTATGAAGATGTGGAATCGGCGATGGGTAGAGTGAAAACAAAATACACTATACAGATGGGCAACTTCAATGCCAACGTAGGCAAGAAGCAGGCTGGAGACAAGGCAGTCGGGGAATATGGCATAGGCACTAGGAATAGCAGGGGAGAGTTATTGGTAGAATTTGGGGAACAGAATAATATGCGGATAATGAATACCTTCTTCCGCAAGCAGGATAGCCGAAAGTGGATGTGGAGGAGCCCGATCGGCGAGACTAGAAATGAAATAGACCTCATACTCTGCGCTAACCCTGGCATCATGCAAGATGTGGACGTGCTCAGCAAGGTGCGCTGCTGCGACCATAGGATAGTAAGAACTCCAATTAGCCTAGACCTGAGGAGGGAACGGAAGAAACTGGTACCTAAGAAGCCGATCAATCACTTAGCGGTGAGAAGGATAATAGAGGAATTCCAGATCAATCTACAGAACAGGTATTCTGCTTTAACTCAGGAAGAGGACCTTAGTGTTGAAGCAACGAACGACAATCTTGTGGGCATCATTAAGGAGTGTGCATTAGAAGTCCGTGGTGACTCCGTTAGACAGGATACCAGCAAGCTATGGCAGGAGACGAAAGATCTGATCAAGAAACGCCAATGTATGGAAGCCTCTAACACTACAGCTAGAATAGAACTAGCAGAACTTTCGAATCTAATCAACAAGCGTAAGATAGCTGACATAAGAAAGTATAATATGGACAGAATTGAACATGTTCTCTGGAACGGAGGAAGCCTAAAAGCAATGAAGAAGAAACTAGGAATTGGCAAGAATGAGATGTATGCGTTAAGAAACAAAGCCGGCAATATTATTACTAATATGGATGAGATAGTTCAAGTGGCTGAGGAGTTCTATAGAGATTTGTACAGTTCCATTGGCACCCACCGCGATAATGGAAGAGAGAATAGTCTAGAGGAATTCGAAATCCCACAGGTAACGCCGGAAGAAGAAAGCCTTGGGAGCTATGCAAACGGGGAAGGTAGCTGGGGATGATCAGGTAACAGCAGATTCGTAGAAGCATGGTGGACAGATTGTTATAGAGAAACTGGCCACCCTGTATACGCAATGCCTCATGTGCTCGAGCGTACCGGAATCTTGGAAGAACGCTAACATAATCATAATCCATAAGGGGACGCGAAGGACTTTAAAAATTATAGACCGATCACCTTACTGTCAGTTGCCTACAAACTGTTTACTAAGGTAATCGCAATTAGAATCACGAGCACCTTAGACTTCTGCTAAACAAAGAACCATGCGGGATTCCGTAATGGCTACTCAACAATAGACCATATTCACACTATCAATCAGGTGACAGAGAAATGTGCGGAATGTCACCAACCCTTATATGTAGCTTTCGTTGATTACGAGAAAGCGTTTGATTCTGTCGGAGCCTCAGCAATCATGGAGGCATTATGGAATCAGGGTGTAGACGAGCCGTATGTAAAAATACTGAGAGATATCTATAGCGGCTCCACAGCCACCGTAGTCCTCCATAAAGAAAGCAACAAAATCCCTATAAAGGAAGGCGTCAGGCAGAGAGATACGATCTCTCCAATACTATTCACAGCGTGTTTACAGGAGGTATTCAGAGACCTGGATTGGGACGAATTGGGGATAAACGTTAATGAAGAATACCTTAGTAACTTGCGATTCGCTGATGATATTGCCTTGCTTAGTAACTCAGGGGACCAATTGCAAAGCATGCTCACTGACATGGTGAGGCAAAGCAGAAGGGTGGGTCCAAAAATTAATCTGCAGAAAACTAAAGTAATGTTTAACAGTCTCGGAAGAGAACAGCAATTTACAATAGGTAGCGAGGCATTGGAAGTGGTAAGGGAATACATCTACTTAGGGCAGGCAGTGACGGCGGATCCGGATCATGAGACGGAAATAATCAGAAGAATAAGAATGGGCTGTGGTGCGTTTAGCAGGCATTCTCAGATCACGAATAGCCGGTTGCCATTATCCCTCAAGAGAAAAGTGTATAACAGCTGTGTCTTAGCAGTACTCACCTACGGGGCAGAAACCTGGAGGCTTACGAAAAGGGTTCTACTTAAATTGAGGACGACGCAACGAGCAATGGAAAGAAGAACGATGGGTGTAACGTTAAGGGATAAGAAAAGAGAAGATTGGGTGCGGGAACAAACGCGAGGTATTGACATCTTAGTTGAAATCAAGAAAAAGAAATGGGCATGGGCCGGACATGTAATGAGGAGGGAAGATGACCGATGGTCATTAAGGGTTACGGACTGGATTCCAAGGGAAGGGAAGCGTAGCAAGGGGCAGCAGAAAGTTAGGTGGGGAGATGAGGTTTTTTTAGAAGTTTCCAGGGACGACATGGCCACAATTAGTGCATGACCGGGGTTGTTGGAGAAGTGGGGGAGAGGCCTTTGCCCTGCAGTGGGCGTAACCAGGCTGATGATGATGATGATGTTCGCACTATGTCGGTACCATGGGCCGCGTTGTTTCGCATAACATCCGTTGTTTGTCTGCACTATGTCCGGTACCAGATAATCTGGCACCTCATTTTGCACTATATGCGGTGTTTGTTACCGACCATTCGTGCAAAGATGGCAGTAGTGCGAAGACTAGAGCGCACTAGCTCAGGTCGACCTGTCTCTCTTTCCTGTCAATAAAGTGTATTCTCTCTCTACGCATTAGGCAAGGGCCTCCTCGATTCGCACGAAATCGCGTGTAGCCAGGAGCCAACTGGGCTGACAATGCTACGACAAAGGTTGCCCGATGAGATTAAACGGTACCTGACTTTGTAATTTATTCCTTGCTAGCAAGACAGAGTGGAAACAATGATTCTGTTCAAAGGGGGCGCACTGGTTTGTCTGGCCGCAGCCATATTGTTACTGAATCACGGTAATTGGTGGTAGTCGTCATGGCAGTCAGCGGTATACGACGTGCGTGCGCAGATGATTTAATGATCACGTATCGCTGTAACCCATCGCGCTTCACAAAGCTAAAGCTATCTAATAATGGGACAACAATAAGACAGGCCCTCTAGGTGCGTTGGCGCTGAGCTGTCCTGGCGCGACAAGGCGTGGGTGGCCGACGACGTCAACCTCATGCTTTGGCATGCGTGTACGTGCCTTCCAAACTGTGCGTAGGATATGTGTTATTTTTGTTTTGCTTTCCCTAAATTCGGCGGCTTTTACTTTTGCCAGGGCAACACGCAGTGGTTGCTCAGCGGCTATGGTGTTAGGCTGCTGATCACGAGGTCGCGGGATCAAATCCCGGCCACGGCGGGCGCATTTCGATGGGGGCCAAATGCGAAAACACCCGTGTACGTAGATTTAGGTGCACGTGAAAGAACCCCAGCTGGTCAAAATTTCCGGAGTCCTCAGCTACGACGTACCTCATAATCATAAAGTGGTTTTGGCACGTAAAATCCCATAATCAATTATTTAGTTTCGCAAGGCATTCTTGTATCTCTTTCGTTGAAATGTACACCCAGATCTCTTCCGGTTGTAAATCTTTCGGTTGAAATTGTTTGTTTTTTGTATCCAATCAATAGCTAACTCATTTTGTTGATGCTGAGAATTGATCAATAAGTGCAGATCCTGCTCTTAGACACTCTCGCCTCCATACATTCATACATACATTCATCCTTTATAGAAAAGAACAAGGTTTTATAGAGGCAGTCTGGTAAAGGCACAACGCCATACAGTGATGTGAATATACGAGAATTACTGGTACGTGTATCTATAATAAAAACAACATGACACTTTATTTGCAACATTACGTCGGTGTGCAGCACCTACGTAATGTTGACTAGGTAGAAATGGTAGGTAGGTAATGTAGGTAGGTAATGTTGACTAGAAGAAATGACTAGGTAGATGTGAAATACGCAACCGTATTTGCTTCATGGGATGCGTAAGGTGCATCAACTTGTTTAGTTCGTAGAGCACAGTGGCTCCAGCACGACGATTTCAAGGGCCAGGGCCGCGACTCGTCCTTCTTCTCTTCTTCTCCGTTTTGTATCTCGGTAAATGGACGCATATGAACAAATTAAAAGCCTGATATATGTTGCAACAGAAGTATGTTGCAACAGAAGTATTCCTTATGTTCATAAGGTTTGCCATGACCTCAAGAAGGTGGCAGGCCGGTATGGCGTACCCATTGCCTTTTCTGGCCCCGCCATACTGGGTCGACTCTGTTCGAAAATCACACGCGAGGAGACCGGTTCGCAAGGCTGTGGCTAGAAGCATAGCACGTCCTACGGGAGATGTGCTGCAGGCGTGGTGTACGAAATTCCCCGTGAGTGCGGCAAGTCCTATATAGGACAGACTGGACGCTGCATAAATGAACGAGCCAGGGAACACGAACTAAATCTAATAAAAGATGGCGTGCCACATTTCCCTGCGCACTGCAAGGCCTGCATTTGCAAACCACGGTTTTCTGAGATTAGGATTCTTGGCAGAAGTAGATTTCAAACACCACGTGAGCTGATGGAAGCCTACTATATAAAAAAGAAAGGAACAAATTGCATTGGTGATACATCTATCATGCTCTATAAATCAGAAACTTGATTGTTTAATCGCTGGGTAACGTAGATCTGTGAACAGCCAGCGCACGCGTGTATGTATATATATATTCTTGGGTCACAGCCCAAAATAAATCGGTTGGAAGTGCTGCCTGTGTTGTCTTTATGTGTCTTCCTTTTGTGAGTGTTCAATTGCGGCAAACAACATGTCTTTTAAAAGGCTAATGTTTAGGCGTCAGGCTGATGAGTGGCTATGTCCTTATTACGCAGTACTTGCATAGGAGTGCATGTAGTCTGGCAACTTTTGTGATGACCGCACGGGACTGGAACCATCTACCTGCAATTGCCGTGCACCACTGACCCACATCAATTCAAGGCGGCACTGAAGTCGCACTTTCACTGTAATGGGAGTAGCAATGGGAGCGGCAGTACTGAAGCGACCATGTCGCTAAGACACTGCCAGCTTGATTCGCAGATTCCGCCGCTGATGCCCCAAAGCGCAGTGTCAAGCACTACAGACAGCATGTGTTATGTTTTGGAATTTTCATCACCGATTGCTTCTCATGACGTCACATTGACCGACAACTAGAGCCCACCAATCGGTGGCACGCCTACGGGATTCCCGGAGTACATAAAGCCTTCCCTGCGTCCGTTTCTCTTCAGTGGGAGCGGCAGCACAAAAGCGGCCATGTCGCTAAGACATTGCTGGCTTCCTTTGCAGGTTGGTTACTATTCTCCTGTTGATGGTTTCCGTTCTAATAGTCCTTGTCTAATTGTGCTGCCGCTCCCAATGAAATTCTCTGAAATTTTGTGCAAGTTGTGGTGTTGCTTGCTACTTTTGATGGAGGGAGATATAGAGAGTAATCCTGGCCCCTCAACTGAGGATATGCTTCAGCTTATCTTGGAAAAGCACGCACTGATGGATGACAGACTTACACGTTTCAAAGAAAAACTGGACACGGTGGCGCAATCATGCACTAAGCTACTTGCATTTGAACGCAATGTGGCGATCTTGAGTGCACTATCAGATTATTGCAGCAAATAACCGGCTCGAAACGGCAAATAAACGGGCCGAATCACGCACTAATCGCCAATCTAAGCCGCATGAGTGGTCGTGACCACAGAAGCCCCAAGAAATAAGGCTACTAAATATAAATACGCGAATCATTGTTAATAAGCACGAGCCATTCGAATGCCTGACTTTAATACAAGATCCTAATGTGGTTGGCACCACGGAGACGTGGTTACAACGCGACATTAAAAATGAAGAAGTTTTCCCGAATTCTTTTCATGTCATACGTAATGAACAGGACAAGAAGGGGCTGTGGCGTTGCCTTGTTAATCAAGAACTCAATTAAGTACGAACCACTTCCCGTCATTGAGGATTACGAGAGCATATGGTGCAAATCATTCATGGATAGATTCCTTTTATTAATTGGTGTTATTTATCGTGTCCCTGGCTCATTGTTCTCGCCTAGTCAAATCGACCCCCCGATACGGGAATCAGGCGACACCAGCGGAGACGAAATTCAACTTTCCAAGGGAGGGGTATTAGAGCTCCTATTGAAACTAAATTTTAAGAAGTGATCGGGGCCAGACGACATACCAAATGAATTTCTGAAACGCTATAGGGGCTGGATTGCATAATTCCTAGTACAAGTTTTAGGGCATCATTAGACACCAGTACTTTACCTGATAACTGGCTAATGGGCAGGGTAGTGCCGATCTTCAGAGGAGACAGATTGAACTGGAACAGTTACCGTGCTATTTCTATTGTATGCACTGTTTGTAAATTGTTGGAACACATCCTCTGCAAGTATATAACAGATTGCATGGAAACGAAAAAAAATGTCTTATGTTAAGCAACATCCATTTCGTAGGCGCCTCTCCACCGTTACTCAGCTGTTCGAGACAGTTCAATACTTTGCGTCAGCCATAGACAATAAAGAAGACATAGATGGCATAGCCTTAGATTTTTCTAAGGCATTTGAAAGGGTTTGCCACGCAGAACTTGTGCGCAAGCTTTATGACGCTGGTCTTAGTCCAAAAATAATATGATGGCTTCAGACAGAAAGAATCGACAATAGTTCGTAGAAATTTCTAATGAGCGGTCGTCAACATTGCCGGTTACGTCCGGCGTTCCTCACGGGTCGATCTTGGGGCTGGTACTATTTCTGATATACATTAATGATATAGCCATGAACATTAACCCACTGATTGAAGTGCGACTATTTGCAGATGACTGTTTGGTGTTCTGCCGGATAAAAAGCACCAGTGACAAAATTTTATTGTATGAGTCATTGCGGATTATTAATGACTGGTGTACCTTACGGGGATATGCAAGTTAATTTTAAGAAGTCTGCTTGCATGACTGTATCAAAAAGAAACTACCCTCGCTTTTTTATTATGCTATTGGCGGTGATATCATAAAACGTACAAGAGAACTAAAATATCTTGGAATAATTATAACACATGATCTACAATGGAACCGTCATGTAGCGATCACTTTTGGATCCGCACAGCAAAAGCTCGGCTTGTTAAATCGGAAACTGAGGTTTGCGAGTTCTGATGTAAAAATAAGCGCATACCGGGCGATTGTTCGCCCTATTCTAGAGTAGGCAAGTATAGTCTCGGACCCATATCAGCAATACCTCATTAATAAACTACAAAAAGTAAGCAAGTATTATAAATTGTTTTATTTGTAATTTGTAAATTTATTATTTGTAATTGTTTATGGTAAACAGCGTCTTGCTGCCAGGTTTATCTTTTCCTGCTACAATAGAACACTATCAGTTACAGAGTTGCTTGATAGGACTAACCTTCCGACACTTGTTGAGCGCCGGAAAGTTGCTAGATTAAAATTCATGTTCCAATTACAAACGCGAAGCCTAAACGTGGATCCCAGCCTGTAAATGCGACCTCCTGCAGAATATCACCAAGCGTTAATCACAGCTATGCTTTCATGCCTTATTCCTCCAGAGTTGATGTCTTTAAGCATTATTTTTTGGTTAAGACAATTGTTGACTGGAACGAACTTTACTCTGAGGTTTTTTGAAAAATGTTGACTGTGTGGTTTCCTTTGAAAGAAATTTGGAAACGTTGTTTTACTAATCGTAAGTGTATATATGCCCTGTATATAATTACTGATTAATTATTTTTGCGCATATCACTGTTTTGTTGTAAGATTGTATTTCCCACCCTGTAACAGCCCGAAAAGGGCTCACAGTATGGACAAATAAATAAATAAATAAATAAATAAATAAATAAAAATAAATTAAAACCCATCCCTCGGGTAATGCCCGAACTGGGGTCTTTGAGGTGTAATAAATGAAAGGAAACTAGATGCCATTCGGGATCATAGTTCTGTGATCATGTCCTCTTTGACTGACCCTGTCGCTTAACCAGAATTCCGGTGTGTGTGTGTGTGTGTGTGTGTGTGTGTATGTGTGTGTGTATGTGTGTGTGTGTGGCTTAAATAGCAAACATAAAACTTTGTATAGAAGAGGAACTTGGAGAGGGTTCCACGTGGCGGACACATATCAAAGTTTTGACAAAATGGGAGACTTGTTTGGATGTAGTTTAACATAGGCAGAGGAATTTCGTACTTGAAAATACTAAAGCTTTATTGCGGTAGCATTTATGTGGACACTGCACGAGCATTTCTGCCGTCGCCGTGACGTTCCGTCCAAGGGCGATAGAATCATCACCGCGCGGCGCCCGCGATGATGTCCTCTATGTGCGAGTGAAAGCCAGGGTGGTCAGATGGCCCCAAGAGAAAATATCCAGATGATCTCAAAATGTAGCCCACAGACAGACCAAAATTTTTCATGAGTTAAAAGAAGCCAAAACATAGCCAAACCCTTTGATGGTGATATGCAGATGTCTTATTTATGATGTCCAAATAGCACTGAATATTTCCGGCTCGAAAATTACCTCCGGCGCATACAACCAGCAAAGGACTGGCCGCTAGATGTGCGTAAATAATTCTAGTGAGAGCTGCCACTGAGACGTGGATTTATACACCACTTATTGCTACAATGGGCTGAAGGATTTCTTTTCCGACTTACTCGTGACGTTATTGGCATTTATTGAGCCACATTCTGAATTAACTCTAGTTCACGCCTCGCTTTTCTCGAGGCATTTTTCTGAAAGAGTCGGACAAAATATTGTCAAAGGTAATGGCCACTTGGACCATATAGAACAGCCGAGTTGAAACACGACAGGAATCGTTCATCCGGCTCAAAATATTTGCAGCCGTCCCCGCTCTCTGCCAGACTAAACTTAACGTGAAGCAGGATTTGCAGTGTCTCTTCGGCATAAGGTTTCTCAAATCATTTTTTGTCAACGAAACCTGGCTCAACAAATGTTCGACGGCTGCGCTCGAAAGAGGCAGTGCAATTAGGGACAAAGCAAGCTCTGACAGCTGGGGGAACATTTCTCGTTTATTGCGACTTCCACATTTTTTGGTAATGTTATTAGGTACATAACTAACGCGGTGGTTTGTGGGAAAACCAAGCACTAGACTTCGAAGGACCCTCGTTAAGCATTGAAGAACAACGGGTGAAAATGACGCGCCACGAGATGCGTTCAAATACTTGAGCTGTTGTGCAAGTCCTTGTAATAGTTTGCTCAACAGCAGCCGAGAGGGAACACTTACTCGACAGCTGTGAGCACCACCGTTTTTCTTATTGATCCACGCGTGAACCGACCGCAGATGGCGTGGAAATCAAAGCAAAATTTGACTGGTGAACATGGCAGCCATGACATAACGCCTTCCTCCAAGCGGCAGCCTTACCTAAAGATGCAGCCTTAGAGATTGCCTACATACTTTTTTAGCAGCAATGACCTTTGGGTTTTCGCAAACCGGCGTTCCTAAATTCGGTCAATGTTCACGTGGTCCTCTGGACTCTGAAGTCGTTAAAACAAAAGTATCCCAAATATATCCGTGTAGCCAACTCGGAATTTTCACCGCCAACCGGCACGAAAAGCAGCCCAATATGGCTATCAATAGCCCAATCTGACAACCCTGGTGAAAGCGTGTGAGTGTGAGCCGGCGATCGCGGCGCAACTGACGATCGCGGCTCTATCTCGCGTGCCATGTAGTATGCAAGAAAGCTGGAAGGCAGCGCAGCAGGGTGGCGGGTTCGAGTCCACAACAAGTGCGTAGTTTGCACGGCCGCGCTCGTTCGCGTGCGCCGTATGTTGAAATAGATATGCAGACGGCTCATCCCTTTGTGCGTGCTGTATTCTAAGCGATCCTGTGTTGAAGCGAGAGACCGCATGGTCACTTCGCTAGCTGCTGCTTCCGCGGTTGCTCACACCAGCCTATGGACAGCGACTGTCCGCGCTCATCTAGTGTGATGTGTTCATGTTTGCTTGTGCGCGCTGACATCATAGTTGTTAAATCAGTTAAGTAAGTGAACGTTTCCAAAACTACTATCCTTACTTCGTATACCTGTCCATTAATTTGTCCTCATAGGTCGAAATAATTTGATGTCGCAATCGATGCTTCGCCTTTCGAGCGAAACTGCGACTTTTTTTTTTCTCGGATGAGATCACCCTATAAACGTGCGTAAACAAATCAAATTATAGATAAGTTGGTACACTTATGCATTCAAAGGGGTAGATGCTTTGACAGGCTAGTTGCGATTACGCCGTGGACGAAGAAGAGACTGCGATGAAAAGTGGACAATATACAATTTTTTGGAAAGTTGCGCCAATATCCAGCAATTAGGACCATTATCTAGGCGTACAAGCGTAAGTAAACCCGATATGCCGTTGTTAAGTTGTTCGGCATGATCAGGACGCTAATGCTAGCGACATTTTGGGAAAAATACCATCGTCTGACAACATCACAATATGGCAACACGCTCGCAATGGTAAATCGTGGCGTAAAGCAGAAAATATGAAGGAACTCAGTTGAGTTCCTCGGGCATAGGCGGAAGGTTTTCATTTTTACAGGGGGAGCCGGGCGAGGGGGGGGGGGGTCTCGGGCCCGATCACCTTCCCGAACCTTTCATATATATATATATATATATATATATATATATATATATATATATATATATATATATATATATATATATTATGAGAAATCCATCGTCATCGGAACTCCGGATGGGACCCAGCAGTCGAGGAAGTGGAGGACAAAGTGACACGGGAGCGATAGCGGTGGTTCGTTCGAGGCTCGGCTGGGCGCTCCTGGGGGCGGCCGGCCAGAACTGGGACCTGCTGGCGTGGACTGAGGGTCCGTGTCGTTCCCACATTACTGCCCAACGTGTGGCCCAGGCTGCGTTCCTGGACGGACCATGCTCGTGGGGAAGGCGGGCGGCGCCCGTTCCATAGCCAGTAGCGACGCCTGCCTGACCTGGTGCATAACCATCTCCGCGATGCGAGCTGCAGCTCTGACGTCCGCTGAAGATCGTTTCCGCTGGCTCCTCCTCTATCACCGTGATCCGGTCTGGCATGGGACTTGGGGGTGTCGTGGTCTTCTCCGCGCTGCTGCAACTTCAAGCGTACCGGAATCTTGGAAAAACGCTAAAATAACCCTCATCCATAAGACAGGGCAGGCCAAAGACTTGAAAAATTATAGACCGATCAGGTTACTGTCCATGGCCTACAGAGTATTTACTAAGGTAATTGCAAATAGAATCAGGAACATCATTGACATTGATGCCTTCAGGTAGCATATGTGGGTTTATTGACCAGTTGCCTTCACCCGAAAAGATCACGTTCTCGTGACGTCTGCGGCAAAAAAGATGTTCCACGTCCGCCGCCAAGGTCTGTGAGTGGTGGCGCTGGCTAACACTCCCAGGGTCCTACTAGTACACATAAATACCCAAGAAAGTGGATGGGGAAACGTCGCCGCGGTAGCTCAATTGGTAGAGCATCGCACGCGACATGCGAAGGTTGTGGGTTCGGTTCCCACCTGCGGCAAGTTGTTTTTTCATCCACTTTAATTTCCATTAATTTCCATTAATTTATCGTTACTTCATTTCATTTAATAAGCACATGCAATTTCCCCATGTTATTCTTGGTGTCAGTGTTTGTTGGCTTCGCATGGTATGACTATATATATATATATTGTCATATCAGAAGAAGCCAACAAACACTGACACCAATAACAACATAGGGGAAATTACTTGTGCTTAATATATGAAATAAAGAAACGATATATTAATGGGAATTAAAATGGATGAAAAACTACTAGGGCACATAAATACCCAAGAAAGTGGATGGGAAAACGGCGCCGCTGTACCGCAATTGGTTGAGCATCGCACGCGAAATGCGAAGGTAATGGGGTTCGGATCCCACCTGCGGTAAGTTGTTTTTTTCATCAACTTTAATTTCAATTAATCTATCGTTTGTTTATTTCTGTATATATATATATATATATAAATATATATATATATATATATATATATATATATATATATATATATATACATATAAATATATATATATTGTCACAGTCGGTAATGTGTGAAGAAGAGGACTATGATGGTGGCCTGAGAGACGACGAGGAAGAGGGCAGTTTTTTTATCGCTGCTCTACGCTTGTTGGCCCAGCCATTAAAAACCATCTGTAAATAGACGCACGCTTCTTCCTTCCCGTAACATCATTGGTGGACGTGCGGGGTAATCACTTGCGCAAGACGGAGCTCCGCAGCGGACGTAACCTGGCCACCATATCATCCGAAGAATAGAGTTCAACCACGGCCCGGTCGTCGCCACCGGCGGTCATCGTGGCCCAGCCTCGCGACCTTGGCGTGTTTGCCGGGATCGACAACGTTGATGTCGATGACTGTTTGTAGAATTACGAACGGGTCAGCGCAGAAAACAGGTGGGACAACACGCTTATGCTGACCAATATAATATTCTACCTCAAGAAAACGGCGCGGGTCTGGTTCGGAACACACGAAGAAGAGATTACGAGTTGGGACCAGTGCAAGCAGAAGCTTAGAGATTTGCTCGGCAAGCCCGTCGGCCACCAACGTGCTGCGAAGAAGCACCTTGGGACCCGTGTAAAGCCGTCCACTAAATCTTACGTTGCGTATATCCAGGACGTCCTCGCCCTTTGCCGCAAAGTGGATAACAATATGGCAGAGGCAGACAAGGTCAGCCACGTTTTAAAAGGCATCGCGGACGACGCGTTTAACATGCTTGTTTACAAGAACATAACAGCGGCCAATGAGATCATTAACGAATGTCGCCGCTTTGAAGATGCGAAGAGTCGCCGCATAGTTCAACAGGTTACGCGGCTACCCAATACCGCAGCTTCATCGACGTGCGAAGACATTTGTCCACCGCGTGAACCCACCTCCTGCGAAAACGTCGTACGTATCGTTCGGTGAGAAATCGAAGTAGCGTTACCTGCCACGCCAGTGACGCAGTGCTTTGACGATTCCAGGCCGCTTGTGTATCTCATTCAGTCGGTAATTCGCCAAGAACTGGCCAATGTTGGTCTTCCGTCCATCTGCTCCGCTAGCCGTCCTGACTTTGATTCGTCTGCTGCCTCTGCCCTGTTCACTGGAGGCAATACGGTCCTTATCCGGGCTATCGCAACCCGGCCGAATGGCGCACACATGACGATAGACCCATCTGCTTTTACTGTGGACGTGTGGTACACATCTCTCGCCACTGTCGAAGTTCCTGGCCAGCCCACCCTCGACCAAGCTTTCCCGCCTACCGCCGCGCCCCACTGAATCCTCGCCCTCCATCACTCTCCGCCGAGGTTGAAGACGCTCCTGACAACGTTCGAGCCACCGTGACCAGCCGCTCGCCATCGCCACATAGTCGCCGCTCCCGTTCGCCCCAGCATCGTCACTCTCCATCCCTAGCTTACCGTCGCCGCTCTCCGACGGGAAACTAACTGGGGCAGCTCCTGGAGGTGACGCTGCTCTAGAACCCCGGCCTGAAATTACTCTGTTGACCCTGCCTACTAATCGGAACCTTCTGGACGTGGACGTGGATGGTTTGCCCGTTAGAGCACTCATCGGCACTGGAGCCCAAATTTCAATCATGAGTGCGGAGCTTCGAACGCGCTTGAAGAAATCACTGACTCCTGCTCCAACTCGACTGCTCCAGGTCGCCGACGGTGAAACTCCGGTTGTGCTTGGAATGTGTACTGCTCGTGTCAGTGTCGCCGGTCGCCACACGTCCGTTTTGTTTAGTGTGCTCGAACTTTGCCCTCACAATGGGATCCTCGGACTCGACTTTCTGGCCGCCCATTCTGCTCAGATTGACTGTTCCGCCAGCGTTGTACAACTTGACCTACCCCTAGCTGTTCCCGTTGACCTTCCTGCTCAAGCTCCAACTCAGCTTTGTTCCGCGGATTTTATACGCCTGCCATCTCTTGCAGCAACCTGTATCCCTGTCTTAGCCTGCCCACCTGTACCTGACGAAGACTACGTCCTTACTCGCGCGACTTCATTCCTGCTTTCTCACAAGGTCTCCTTTCCACACACCATCGTTTCTGTTGCGGACAATCAGACATGTCTTCCCATCCTAAATTTCGGACAGTGTCCACAAGTAGTTCCTCGAGGCATGTCTCTTGCCACGTTGACACCGACGCACGAGTGCCACATTTCCGCTCTATCTGTTGCGCCGTCTTCGACCAATGTTCATTCTCCGCCTTCTACATCAGCCCCGACCGACGACTTTACAAAGATGATTGCACCGGAACTCTCAACCCAACAAGCCGCAGAGCTCCGTTGCCTCCTCGAGTCCTACTCCGACATTTTCGACCTGAACGATCGCCATTTGTGCCAAACTACAGTCGTGAAGCATCGTATAAATACCGGCGATGCATCACCTGTTCGCCGACGCCCATACCGGGTGTCGCCTTCTGAGCGACACGTTATCCAGAGCGAGGTTGACAAGATGCTTACCAAAGGGACTATTGAACACTCTTCCAGCCCGTGGGCGTCGCCTGTTGTTCTCATCAAAAAGAAGGATAACAGCTGGCGATTCTGCGTTGACTATCGTCATCTAAACACGATCACCAAGAAAGATGTATATCCACTTCGCCGCATTGACGGTGCTCTGGATTGTCTCCACGGTGCCACTTATTTTTCATCTATAGACCTTCGCTCTAGATATTGGCAAATTGCCGTGGATGAAATGGACCGTGAAAAGACCGCATTCGTCACACCAGACGGCCTATATCAGTTTCGGGCAATGCCTTTTGGCTTGTGCGATGCCCCGGCGACCTTTGAACGGATGATGGACATGCTCTTGCGTGGTTTGAAATGGTCCATCTGTTCGCGCTCCTTGGGTGACGTCATCGTATTCTCTTCAACTTTTGCGACTCATCTTGAAAGACTTTAATCTGTTCTTTCTGTTTTTCGCAACGCTGGTTTGCATCTCAACTCATCCAAGTGCCACTTCGGTCACCACCAAATAGCCATGCTCGGACACCTCCTCAATTCGTCAGGCATTTGCCCCGACCCCGCTGAAGTTCATGCTGTGCAGGATTTCCCCGTACCAACTTGTGCCAAAGATGTCCGCAGCTTTATTGGCCTTTGCTCGTACTTCCGCAGGTTTGTGGAAAATTTCGCCCATGTTGCCCATCCCCTGACTGACCTCCTGAAGAAAGACGTTCCTTTCTGTTGGGGCTCTGAACAAGGGTCTGCTTTCTCGCAGCTCATGACGCTGCTCACCACACCACCTGTTCTTGCCCATTTTGACGCCTCCGCTCCGACAGAAATCCGCACTCGCGCTAGTGGCTACGGCATCGGCGCAGCTTTAGCTCAACGCCAATGTAGGCACGACCGCGTCATCGCCTACGCCAGGCGCCTCCTCTCTCCCGCAGAGAGCAATTACTCGATTACTGAGCGCGAGTGTCTCGCCCTCATTTGGGCGGTGGGCAAGTTCAGACCCTACATATATGGTCGACCATTTACAGTCACAACCGACCACCATGCCCTTTGTTGGCTTTCCTCCCTTAAGGATCCCACCAGACGCCTCGGTCGCTGGGCCCTACGGCTGCAGGAATACACATACACTGTGGTCTACAAGTCGGGTCGTCTACATCAGGACGCCGACTGCCTGTCTCGTCATCCCGTCGATGTACCGGACGGCTTAGTGGATGTCGCACCGATCTGCGTTCTTTCGCTCTCGGCCTTGCAAGACATTGGCGCTGAACAATGACGCGATGAGTCGTTACGCCCCATTATCGAACACCTGCTCTCTGATCTGTCTCACCCATCCCTTCACATGTGCCTACTACAAAATGGCATCCTGTATCGCCGCAACATGCACCCCGACGGGCCCGAGCTCCTAACCGTCATTCCGTCTCATCTGCGACAGACTTTACTGCAGCCACTGCACGACGTTCCCACCGCTGGACACCTTGGCGTTAGTCGGACCTATGACCGAATTCGGCGACGGTTTCTCTGGCCCCGTCTCAACCGCTCCGTTCAGCGCTATGTTGCCGCGTGTGAGTCGTGTCAACGCCGGAAAAGACCAGCTGTGCCTCCTGCCGGACTGCTGCAGCCTTTGGATATACCGGCCGACCCTTCTTTTCGCGTTGGCGTTGATCTTCTCGGACCATTCCCTATATCTAATGACGGAAATAGGTGGATTGCCGTCGCTACAGACTATACAACTCGCTATGCCATTACTAGAGCCCTACCGACCAGCTGCGCTACAGACGTCGCTGATTTCTTGCTTCACGACGTTATCTTGCACCACGGTGCACCTCGTCAACGTCTGACCGATCGCGGCAGATACTTTCTTTCTAAAGTCATAGACGACCTACTTTGATCCTGTGCTACTAAACACAAACTTACTGCAGCTTAACATCCTCAAACTAACGGTCTTACCGTACGCCTGAACCGCACATTAACTGACATGCTAGCAATGTATGTTTCTTCCGATCATCGCGACTGGGACATTGCTCTACCATTTGTCACGTTCGCCTACAAGTCCTCGCGCCACGACACAGCTGGCTATTCCCCCTTCTATCTCCTCTTCGGCCGTGAGCCCACTTTGCCTTTCGAGACAATCCTGTCGACCACGCTCGACTCGCCGACAGAGTGCACTCGGGATGTCATAAGCACTGCGACCCAAGCACGCCAGATTGCCCGCATTCGTCTTTCTGCTTCACAGACACGCCAGAAGTGCCGTTATGACCAGCGCCATCACGACGTGCATTACGAACCAGGTGCTCTTGTGCTAGTCTGGTATCCAACTCGGCGTGTCGGTCTTTCGGAGAAATTCCTCTCGCGATACTACGGCCCTTACCGCATCCTTCGCCAGGTGACCCCTGTCACATATGAAGTGTCTCCGCTGGATGCCACGGTGCCTTCACCTCTCTTTGACATCATCCACGTCAGCCGTCTCAAGCCTTACCTTTCTCGGACAGATGAGCCGCACCAATATGGTGCTTTTTCCGACGGGGGTGATGTCACAGTCGGTAATGTGTAAAGAAGAGGACTATGATGGTGGCCTGAGAGACGACGAGAAAGAGGGTAGTTTTTTTTATCGCTGCTCTACGCTTGTTGGCCCAGCCATTAAAAACCAGCTGTAAATAGACGCACGCTGCTTCCTTCCCGTAACAATACATATATATATATATATATATATATATATATGTGTGTGTGTGTGTGTGTTTCTTGCACTTGAAGAAAGTTCGTGCGACCTCGAAGAATTGTTCAGTAAAGGGATTGCCTTATAGGAGAATTTACAAGACCTCATAGTAGGAATCAGTTCACTTTCACAGCGTGAGCCCTCTCCCACCACCGCGAATCTAGCGTCTCTCGGTGGTGTAATCTTCCTTCGTGTAATGGTCGTACACTTCGCTCTCACTAATGCGGTTTCGCCTTTCTGGCGAAACTCTCTCTCTCTCGCTTTATTTTGTCTGCGAGTCCGAGTATCAGCGCTCCTGCGCGTGACTGCTGTTGATTCTGATTTCGAGCAAATACAGCTTTACCTCATTTCGGTTAGTGAGTGTAAATATGCAGGGTGCCCCAACTATCATCTATCAAGACCTAATGAAAAAACAGTTGCGTTACTCGAAGAAAGCCTGGCGCATACTGTTTCCAGCACAGTGGAGCAGCCGGAAGTAATTCTTTTGTTCCTGAAACTTATTTTGACAATTGCAATTGGTTATCTAATTCGAGAAGTGCTGTCCTAATTATAAGTGTGAATGAGGCATTTGTAGGCACCCCCAGGCACCCCCAAATGACATATAACTGCTGTGTTTTCAGCGACGTACTAATTGCGTGCATTTGTTTCCGATTGGCAAACAAACCTCACAAAATATGAAAAATACCACGTGACTGCGCTCCCACCGCATCATAAAGAAGCGTCCTCAATTAGGCAGATTCAAAGCAACCGCATTGCCTGTCGCGAATCCGAATAGACAACGCACCACCGTGATAATGTACGGAAGGAGCACCAACTGCAGGTTTCGCGGCTTTGCGGTTAGCTATTCATTCCCCTCTACTTCATTCTTATTATTCGTCTCTCAAGCCCGACTGATCGCATTGATAACAAAAGCCCGCTAAAAAATTTAATTATGGAGTTTTACGTGCCAGAACCTCTTCCTGATTAAGAGGCATGCCGTAGTGGAGGACTCCGGAAATTTTGACAACCTGGGGTCTTTAATGTGCACCTAAATGCACCTGGATGTGCACCTTAATGGGCACCGCTTTGCTCACATCGACAGAGTACACGCGAAGCTGTATTTCGCGCCGGAAACTTGCTTCAGACCAAAGCCAAATTAAAGTGACGGTTTTAGCTTTCGTGAGAGTGTATGCGTGCTGCAAAAACAGGTTCGTGGCAAATAAATATACCGGGAAGCAACGCATCTGTTGAGAAAACGTAATGCTTCTAAATGAGCCGAATTAACAATCGGGACGCCTGCACGAAAAAAAAAAACTTCCCATTTCAGTGCGCCGTTATTATCTATGAATTCGTAGGCGCCGTCGAACACCAGCCGTCGTTTAGAGGACGTGTTCGAATAGGTATCCTTCTGCAGCTACGAAGTATTGAGTCCCCTTTATCACATCTTCAGTGGCTTTCTTGATGACCGACGCTGGAATTCTACGGCAAACATCCGTTATCCTTGTCTAGAGTTAATTGTACCTCTGTGTCGATCATGGAAGCACGATCTTTCACATAACCCCAAAGAAAGAAATTGAGGAGAGAGAGGTGAGGTGACCTAGCCGGCCAAATTACACACCCGTGTCTTCCAATCTACTGCGCACAAAAAAATCGCATCCAGCCAGTTTCTTGCCACGCCGCTGTTGTGTACAGGTCTTCCACCTTGCTGATACCACAGAAGGGGAAGACGGGCATTGGGACTTTGCTGAGAAACCAATCCACCACTTCTTCAAAAATTTCGCCCACGTAACGCTGTCAAGTCAGTGTTTTATTGAAGAAGATAGGACTGATTCTAGCACCGGCGTAAATTCCGCACCATTTCCGCTATTTGCGCTTTACCTAGTGTTCATTGTAAGTACTCCAATAGTGTGCATTACGCAAATTTACCTGGACGTTTCTGTGAAAATTGGCTTCATCTGTGAAGATGATGTTCCTCAAAAAGTCCGGTGACTAATAGGCTTTTGTGAGGACCCAATTCGACAAATCTGGATGATTCTACATGTCCCTATGTTCCATGAATTGGTGCAGGTTAAGGCGGTACGGGTGAAAGGCCGTCGGTTAGAATCCTCCAAACTTATGATTTGGAAATTGGTACCGGAGCAGCGACATCCCTCACGCTAGCATGAGGGTTTGAGGTTATAAAGGCTAGGATATCCATATGTAGGCTAAGACTCAAAGATGAAGTCCTACGCCGCTGTGTCTTGAAGCTGCCGGTTTGTCTCAGGTTTTCATGATTTTTGATAATAGTCAACGCGATTGGTCTAGCGCCACACTTCTATGACAGATATATATTTGCGGCCTTCCTCTTGTCATTTGCAGCTCCCAAGGCAACGATCATTTTTACCTTCTGCTCATTAGAGAAAGACATGGCGACTTGGACGAAAGAAACCGCACCTTTGACCATTTGCGCTGACCTTGTCAATTCGCTTTTGTGGTGATAGGTTTTGTTGCAGAAAAGAAACAGGACCATCCGTGCACTTTACTTGTGCTAAGACAGCAGGTATCGCAGTTTGTTTCAGACTAACCACCCGCGCGACGTATTAGTTTGGCCGAGGCAGGGGAGATAAGGCACTAGCTCGATCACGATCTTGTGCAGCGAAGCTGTATAGGGCCAGCCGATTCGTCCGTCCACCCGTCTGTCGCCTGTACGCCGAAAACTGCTCCGGCGCAACCCCATGTAAAGGCACGAAAGAAACAAGCTAAAGAGAGACACGCGATTGGCTACGTCAGTAGTGACGTCGTTGCTCTCCGTCGAGCGGAATGGGTGGTGAGCAGTTTCTCTGCGGTTCCGAAATGGGCAGGCCGCGCGTCATACGTACTCCTGAGCAGCAAGCAGCTTTTGATCAGCAATGCCGCGAGTAGAACCGGGAACGAGCTCGTCTACGCCGTCCCGATGCTACAGCCCGGACACAACAACATGTTCGTGCAGCCGAGCGCAAGCAGCAACTGCGAACCGAGGATACGGCAGCCTACCCAGCCCTCGTTTAGTGAACCGTCGGGATTCACCCAGTACTAAACACCGGGGTCGCACATTTCAGCTTCACCGGGTAAGTACGGAGTACTTGGGCGGTGATTTCTTTCTTTATTTCCTTCATTTTTTTCTTGATAACACAAAAGGAGTCTGTTTGAGGGCGCTTCTTTATGATGCGAGCGGGAGCGCAGTCACGTAGTATTCGCCATATTTGGCAGGGTTTCTTTATCAGTCGGAGAAAAATAGTACGCAATTAGTATGTCGCTAAAATAAACGCAGTTAGATGTTCCTTAGATGTGCCTACAAATGCCTCATTCACAATTTGATAATAATGATAGTACGTCTCGTGTTTGCTAATTAATTACAATACCTAATTAAATATCAGCAAGGAAAACATTACTGGGAGCTACTCTACTGTACTGGATGCAATATGCACTATGCCTTCTTCGAGTAACGCAATGCCTTTTTGTAAATCTTGGTGCATGATAATTAATTGGGACCTATCTCTCACCTCAGCAAGCGAATGACTATGTTTCCATCAGTAATAAATGTAAGTTTTCTGAAGGGTTTTTTAATGAGTTGTTAGCTTTACTCACTGGAAGATAAGTGATACTGAGACACGTATCATTCATGTGCATTTCACACGCCGTTGACAAACGACTCTGTAGGGGGGGGGGGGGGGGGGAGGGTTAACTAAAGTAGCAGCTTTTTTCCAAGTTCAAACAGCACGCAAACCATTTTGAAGCGACGTGAACATACAGCGAGTTGCAGCGGTAGCGTAGAGGTAGAGCATCTGCCTCGCGTGCAAGAGGACCGTGGTTCGAATACCGGTGCCGCGCAATTTTCCACCAGATTAAAAAAAAATCCGCCTGTAGACAAAATTGCATAAACCGGCCTGGAGTGCGGCCTGATCCCGGTGACCAGAACCGGTACAGTACTCCCTCACCAGACCAGGATTGGCCACCCTGTTGCAGTACTTGGTCACAACCACCTATATACTACAACAATCAAATCCCGGCCCCTCAGTCCGCAGCAGCTGCGAAGACACTCACCACGGCGGCGGTCAGACCTGAGACGCAGTAGAGTGTGCTAAGAATCTATGGTTCCGCATAGGCCGCCATTGGAATCTGAACCTGGCAACGTTTAACGCTAGAACATTACCCAGTGAGGCGAGTCTAGCAGTGCTATTGGAGGAATTAGAGGGCAGTAAATGGGATATAATAGGTCTCAGTGAGGCTAAGAGGACAAAGCAACTATATACAGTGCTAAAAAGCGGGCACGTCCTGTGCTGCCGCGGCTTAGCGGAGAGACGAGAGCTAGGAGTCGGATTCCTGATTAATACATATATAGCTGGTAACATACAGGAACTCTATTGATGAACGACAGGGTGGCAGGTCTTGTGAAACTTAGTTAGATGTACAAATTGAAAATCGTACAGTTCTACACCCCTACATGCAGTAATGATGACAAGGAAGTCGAAAGCCTTAACGAAGCCTTGTATGTTACCAGATTTGTTGAAGGATAGTGGACCGATTGTTCTATAAAAACTGACCACCCTGTTTGGTACGCTCATGACCTCGAGCGTGCCCGAATCTTGGAAAACGCTAACATAATCCTAATCTATAAGAAAGGGGATGCCAAATACTTGAAAAATTATAGACCGATCAGCTTACTGTCCGTTGCCTACAAAGTATTTACTAAGGTAATCGCAACTAGGGTCAGGAACACCTTAGACTTCTGTCAACCAAAGGACCAGGCAGGATTCCGTAAAGGCTACTCAACAATAGACCATATTCACACTATCAATCAGGTGATAGGAAAATGTGCGGAATATAACGAACCCTTATATGTAGCTTTCATTGATTACGAGAAAGCGCTTGATTCAGTCAAAACTTCAGCAGTCATGCAGGTATTGCGGAATCAGGGTGTAGATGAGCCGTATGTAAAAATACTGAAACATATCTATAGCGGCTCCACAGCCACCGTAGTCCGAAAGCAACAAAATTCCATTAAAGAAAACGCCTCAGGCAGGGCAATACGATCTCTCCAATGCTACTCACAGCGTGCTTACAGTGGATATCCAGAGACCTCGATTGGGAAGAATTGAGGATAAGAGTTAGTGCAGAATACCTTAGTAACTTGTGATTCGCTGATGATATTGCCTTGCTTAGTAACTCAGGGGACCAATTGCAATGCATGCTCAGTGACCTGGAAAGGCAAAGCAGAAGGATGGGTCTAAAAATTAATCTGCAGAAAAGTAATGTTTAACAGTCTCGGACGAAAACAGTAGCTTACACAGTAGCGGATAGTAGCTTAAACAGTAGCGGATGCGGATCATGAGACTGAAATAATCAGAAGAATAAGAATTGGCTGGGGTGTGTTTGGCAGACATTCTCACATTATGAACAGCAGGTTGCCATTATCCCTCAAGAGAAAAGTGTATAACAGCTGTGTCTTACCAGTACTCACGTACGGGGCAGAAACCTGGAGGTTTACGAAAAGGGTCCTACTTAATTTGAGGACGACGCAGCGAGCTATGGAAAGAAGAATGATGGGTGTAACGTTAAGGGATAAGAAGAGAGCAAATTGGCTGAGGGAACAAACGCGAGTTAATGGCATGTTTGTTGAAATCAAGAAAAAGAAATGGGCATGGGCAGGACATGTAATGAGCCGGGAAGATAACCCGTGGTCATTAAGGGTTACGGACTGGATTTCAGGGAAGGGAAGCGTAGCAGGGGGCGGCGAAAGTAAGGTGTACGGATGACATTAAGAAGTTTGCAGGGACAACATGGCCATAATTAATACATGACCGGGATAGTTGGAGAAGTATGGGAGAGGCGTTTGCCCTGCAGTGCGCGTAGCCAGGCTCATGATGATGATGATGATGATGATGATGATGATGATGATGATGAACATACAGCAACGTATTCCTTCTCTAGGCATGGCCTATACATACCTTTAGAAATAATTATTACTTGGCTGCTTCCTTCTCTTTAAAGATATAATCAACTTTGTCTTATGTACATATTTACATGTATTGTATATGTGCATGGTGTTTACAGTGGATATTTAAAACAATGTCGAAGTGAGAAAATACGCATGACGCAGCCTTCGCTGGTACTTCTAATGCGCTTGTTCTCCTACAGTCAGGAGAACAAAGGGGCACAGTTAGAAACCATGTTAATTGCGTGCAGATATCGTGACTTATTAGCAGACAACTTTTTAATTGAATTTTGTGCATCGTTTGCAAGCACAGATGACAATTTACGTTTTAATAGCAAGCCTTGATGGGCTACGTTAATAAGTGCTTCCGCGAATTCAAGAAAAGTAGTGACGCTCTGCATGTTAATGTAGAGGCCTTAGTGCCGGTCACGGAGGAAAATAGTTAATTAAGTGTAAGAACAATGTCGCTTGAAAACCCAGAATACTTTTTTATGGAACTAAGCCAGTAGTTTTTGAGGAAGCTGATGTGGTTTCGTTAACATCTGCCGATTATATCATTTCAGCATTGCAGTGAGTAACGTGATGTTGGCGAAATATTTGTGGCAAGTATTGGACACGTTGCAGGAGGAGGAAACACATGCAAGGTAGCATCCATTCCTGCTTAACTTAATGGACTGCGTTAAACGTATTAGTTTGCTCTAACTATTGTGGCATAGTAGTGACGGTCAAGAACACAGCAGCTTGTGAGTTGCCTGCAGTCAATTGTGCGCTGGATCCAGTAATAATGACCTAACTGAGTTTAGTAAGGTTTATGCGGTAAGGTACTTATCAGGACGGAATGAAGTCAAAGATGCGACGTGTAACCACGGTCCGCACAATCTCTCTAGATGAGCAGTTAATTTATGGTGATTGCGACTTCAGAGGGCGGCCTGCTTTCATCTTCTCGACCTAGGCTAAGCTGCTCAGCATTTGTACAACATCCCGTGAGAGCACTGGACTGGAAGCGCCTGCTTTTATGCACTGTCCATCTCCATTTGCCTCCACCGACGAGTTTTGCAGCAAGGCTGAGTAGTAGCACCTACAAAAATCTACTGGCGCACTTAAACACTAACACCTAATACACAACGCACAGAAATGGCAAATATGGTAGAAAAAAAACGAAATAGAGTAGCAGAAGAAAGAGCACAAAAAATAAACGAGCAGGTGGACTTGAAAGCAAGTTAATCGTAATATACGCTTGTGTAAACAATTGCAGAACGCCCGAAATAAACTCTGAATAAGGCGATATAAGCAGAATACGTATTGTAGGTTTTTCTTTCTTTCTTTTTTCTTTTTTTATCGTGCCATAGGACCCACGTCTATTCATTTCCTAGCTTCCCAGGCTAGAGCAGCATGACTTCCAGGGCTAGTTCGACAAGCTGGAGGCTGTCATGGCTCAGAAGATCGTGCAGATTCAACTACTAAAGTATGAAGCTTGGTATTTGTTATTTCGGCTGATATGATTCTCCGTCACTGCTTGCTCTTGCTAAGTACCTCCACGCTTTACCACTATTTCGAGGCAAGCGTATTGACATAAGTAAGCCCTTGTTGCATCCCGGTTTCGTTGCATCCCGGTTTCATCCCAGTTTCATGACTGGTGCATACGCAAGCCTGCCGAACCGCATGGTGCTGCTCGTGTCCATGGCCGAGAATCGGCCCCGGCAGCAAGCCGGGCGCAGTGATGCCGCCCGCTGAGAGTTGATGGCTAAATCTCGCGGAAGGCGAACGGCATGAAGTTGAATCTAGTTTCCATTGCAAACACCAAGCGCTACGTCACGGCTGTGCGAACCCCGTATTTCAAAGTTGTGGGCCTTGTGGCTGAGCTACTACAGAGCGTTCTTCCTAGCCGACTGGATGATTGCATGTTCGCCCAACTTGCATGATTGCATGTTCGAGCAACACGCCTGTAATCTATCACTGTTACAGATAATCGTCAGACCGGCCGTGCCTGAATCAAGATAAGCGCACTTGGTATACATTCACTGTGGACTTAGCATCTGCAGATAGTTTGATTTGGCCTCAAGTACTGGGACGCGGATGGTGCAAAAAGCTGACGTCTTGTTCCAAGCCCCACTGGCTACAAACACCAGTTCCACGCTAGTCGTGTCCTGGCCGTTATAGCCACCCCCTTTACCACTTCCGGGCTGCCATCTGTATATGGCTGTCAGAAGTATCAAAGAACGCGTACAACAGTAAGCACTACAACAGTAACCGTGCTGTGCACGTGTCTTGGAGCCCCTTGTTGCCACAACATCAGCGCAAGAAAAGATATGATATTTTGCGTTTGGGTCCTGTGAAGTAAACTGTTCAGAATTGAGGTGCTGCGTTATGCCAGACTGCTAGCTTAAGGCAATAGTCTCTCGAACACGCACTGAAATCGTACTTTATTCGCCCCGCATAGCCCACCCACCATGTACATAATTTGCGCATTCCAAGAATGCATAGCAAAGTAACCACGCGGGAAAATACGTTCGCACTTGCAAGAAAAAGTTTACTGATGGATAGGAAGATTTGCCAAACAAAATGTTTGCCATGCTACTACAGGTTTAATATATGACAACAGACCAAAGAACGAGGGAGAAGAAAGAACACGGATCAATATACCCGCACAAAAACTTGGAAACAGGCAGCAGTTCGCACCATGAAGTGAACAAAATGGAAAATAAGGCTTTATAACTCCATCTAAAAAATAATGTTATCTATCTCTGTCGTGGAGCGAAAAGAAGAAAGATGGATAACATTTTCGTTATGGGCGGTGTCATAGAGCTCGACTTTCTACTTTGTTTGTTTCATTGCGCTCACTGTTGCCCGCTTCCGAGTTCTTGTGCCAGTCGATGGGTCTGCGTCCTCTCTTTTCTCTTTCCCTCTGATCTAGTGTTACATAATAAACCTGCAGTAACACGACAAACAATTTCCTCGGCTAACTTCCCTACATATAAAAACTTCCTTTCCACCATTGCGAACGTAGTTTGCCTAGTGGTGGATAGTACAATTTTCTTGTGATAGAAAATACTTGGAATATGCAAATCACGTACATGGCTGACGGTCTACGCGGTGGGAATAAACTACGGCGTCAGTGTTTGTTAAAGAGACTATTGCCTTAGGCTAGCGGCCTGTCATAACGCAGCACCAACATCCTGAATAATGTAGCACACAGGGCCCAAATGCAAAGTATCAGAAGTTTCTGTTCACTACCGTAGATGCCTGCTTTTTTTGAGAACGCCAACACCATGGCAGGTTTCTAATTGGACGGATTCATCCACTACGCTCCTTAAGATGAGATAGTGTCCCAGCGAGGCATCGTCCTTTCTCTCAGTGACATGACTGACATTTTCATTGTCAACTCGAACCTTCAACCAGCCGTGGTCGACAGCAGGATACGTATGATTGAAGCATCGGATATGTCAGCACCTGAAGTAGTTCTAGTCGCGTCTCCAATAAATGACGCGAGCTCTCCCTCCGAGTCTCGAGAATTGTCGTGGGAAGCATTTAATTTTGTGCCGCCACTGCGGGAAGACTCGGATTCAAAGCGAAAAGTTCGAAACGAGTTATTTGCGTCAAAACTACAGTTATCATGCATATCTATTGGTAGAATTCATCGCTTAGGCAGACGTGGCAATCCTGGACCAATTATATTTCATTTTCAAGACTATAATAAGAAGCAAGCAGTGTTTAAGAATGCACACAAGCTTAGAGGGACGAAAATATCCATACAGAATTATTCCTCGCGTGAGACACTGCAGAAAAGAAAACTGTTATGGGCAAGTGCTAAGGATGAAAAACAACAAGGAAAGAATGTTTCACTCATTAACGACAACCTGCGAGTAAAGGGGGTCTCATAGCGTGCGACGAAGACACCCAAACCAGAATAAAGGTTCCTTTCTTTTATGGTAATTATAAATGGCTAATTATGCAAATTTTGTGCTAATTGTAATATTGAACTTAAAATTATTAGCATAAATGCGCGTAGCGTGGTAATTAAATCAAACGAACTAGACCCATCTTAGAATACATTCCCCATGTTGTTATCACGGAGACTTGGCTTCACGACGGCATTGATGACGTTGATGTTTGTCCACCCTCATATCAGGTTTTTCGCCGTAACCGTCCTACTAGAGCAGGCGGCGTTGCTGTCTTGATGAAATGTGGCATTCGAACATCACCGCTACGTGAGATAGATAATCACGAAAGTGTTATTTCGAAATTGTTCTGTTCAGGGCGCGCTTTGTTATTGTCCGCGATTTATAGAGCACCGGATGCTCCACCACGATTTGTGAAAGATCTACGTGACCATTTAGGGTCATTTTCATGCAAAGAAATAATCATTGTTGGCGATTTGAATTTACCGTCTGTTGATTGCCATTATCCATTTTAAAATACAGATCAATGTTCAGATGTTGGATCCTTGCTTGATATTATGCTTAACCTGGCTGCGCAGCAAGTAGTAACCGAGCCTACATGAGTTTGTGGTTCACCCTCTTCAATCCTAGATTTTGTTTTTCTTCCTAGCACAATTGAAGAATATACTGTCTCTGTGAATCCCGGTATTTCCGATCATGCAATGGTATTCTTGTCATGTAGCCTAGACATACCTTGCATTGCTCCCTCTGAAATAGTTTCTGTAAAATATTATTCTCGTGCAAGGGATGAGAGTGTCCTGGATCGCCTTAAACTAATATTCAGCCGATTTCAAGGCTCAGGTGTTTTATACTTTGGAATCAATTTAAACAGATATGCACTTACTATCTCAAAATTTCTTACCAAAGAACTTTAGAAATTAAAAAAATCAAATCCCTGGATAGCGAGAGACGTCTTACTAAAAACCTAAATTGGAATTCTCATGTCTGAAACGTATGTGCTGCATCATTTCGTAAACACTGTATTCTTCGTCATACACTAAAACAAGCGTCCCAAGAAACTAAACTTCCTGCATACAGATAACTCATCAGGCCGACAATAGAATACGCACGCACCGTATGGGATCCACATAATAGAATAATAATGGACTGGAAATCATTCAGGGGAAAACAGGTTCATTTAATTTTTCCAAGTACCGTATACTGACTCCCCGAAAACTATCATGCACGCTCATGGTATACATACATTGCAACTACGGCGGAAAATTCTAAGCAACCCGCCGTGGATGCTCAGTGGCTATGGTGTTGGGCTGCTGAGCACGAGGTCGCGGGATCGAATCCCGGCCACGGCGGCCGCATTTCGATGGGGGCGAAATGCGAAAACACCCGTGTGCTTAGATTTAGGTGCACGTTAAAGAACCCCAGGTAGTCGATATTTCCGGAGTCCTCCACTACGGCGTGCCTCATAATCAGAAAGTGGTTTTGGCACGTAAAACCCCATAATTTTTAAATTCTAAGGATTCAATTTCTTTTTCTACTCTAAAATAAGAAATTTCCGATCCATCCTGCTCCATAGGCCCGACCATTAACCACAACACAAACCCAACATCACCGCTCTGAATCCGTAGCTCCCTATCAAACAAAAACTAATGCCTTGAAATGTCCTTATCCCCCGTACTATAGAAGAATGGAACACACTACAATTATAATTCTTTAGCAGCACTGACTCAATTGATCTGATCAATTTTAGATCTGACATCTTCGCAACAGAGATGGCAGCGTTTTGTTAGTTTTCTTCTGAATGTATGTACGATTATTTTTTGTAATTTTGCCACTCCTGCATGGCTTTGCAGTATTTTGTAAATAAATAATAAACTATCCTCGACTGAATTGGAGTCAGTAAGGCACTGCTGCTGCAATACTCTCAGTGCGTTGCTGTTTCGCAGGCTGAGCTAGGGTAGACAAAGTAGGTAGAGCGATACTTCAACACAAAATTCATGCGCCTGTTCGTCACCAGCCCAACCATGTCGCACCAATGGAAGGCAAGATTCTCCAGCACTGGAATTTCTACAACACGGCATCCAACCACGTAGTGCAGTCCTGGGTCATCGCCGATTGTCGTCCTGTGAAAAAAAGTGGCCCCATTCGTTTTTGTTGCTATTGCTGAAACCTCACCAGCACCACAGCTACGACATGTGCCTTTTTGTCATGCCTCCACGTTGTGTCTCACCGTCTGAAGAACGCACCCCCTCCCTATATTATATATGGGCATTGGCTAGCGCCTTTGGCACCAGAATACACTAAGAGGAACCCGATCAGCACAAAGGACGTATATTTCTTGTGTGTGTGTGCGTGTGTATATATATATATATATATATATATATATATATATATATATATATATATATATATATATATATATATATATATATATATATATATATATATATATTTTCTTTTTATTAATTTACCTGTATGCCATTCGGGCTCCGCAATGTCCGCGCTACACTTCGGCAACTAATGAACAGGGTCCTAGGACATCTTAAATGGACCATGGCTTTTCCATACTTCGATGATGTTATTGTTATTCTGCTAGGTTCAACGACCAATAACAATGCTGTTGAAGGGTCTCAGAGGCTTTGTCAGCACCGCACTTCTCCTCACACTCAAGGAATGCTTTCTCGGCAACAAGTAGGCCTCTTATTTGGGATATGTCGACAAACACGCTATCTGACCGAACTAGTGCGCTTACCAGTAGCTAACGGCTCTTTTAATTACGAAGCGCACTCCGCAGCAAATAAGCCTCAAAGCTTTATTCGTCTTTTTGTCATACTTCCGGCGCTTTATCAAAGACTCTGCTAAACGAAGCTCACCATTGACATTCCTGCTGAAATAGAATGCTGCTTGCTACTGCAGAACCAACCGTGAAGCCACGTTTGTCGCCTTAAAAAAGCATTGCTGCCAAAACCAAGCATAGCTAATTTTGATAGAAACGCAGCCATTGTCGGGAACACAGATGCCACTCAGGATGAACTCGGTGCAATTGTGTTGGAACAAGATCCTATTGGGGAACAACGCGTGTTTTCTTGTACCTGGGACGTACGTCAAGTGGCGCCAGTATTTGTCGGAGCTGGAGAGTCTTCCTGTCGTGTGGGCAGTTGAACAATTTGACCACACGTAATTGTCCATCGCTTTGCTGTCGTGACTGACAGCAGCGCTTTCATATCGATGCAGTCGTAAAAGCATTAACCTCTAAACTGGCGCGCTCGTCTCTGCATTTCGAATGACATGACAGCCCATCAGGTCACCAATTTCCACGCACACACACACGCATGCACGCACACGCACACACACACACACAATGAAGGGAGAGAGAGATAGACAGATCTATATTTATATAAGCAGACTAAAGAGTATCTTTGGAAACAATTCGTTTTTGGTAAAAAATGCGCAGCATAAAGCTCATAAAGACACCACTAAGTTTTCGTTTTGCGTGCACAAAAGCAGTAACAGGGAAGAGGCCGTGGGAACGCTAGACGACAGAGAAAAGAAAAGCGACAGCAAACGACGGCATTCGTCGTCTTGTGACTGGCTGAAGCTGTTTATTCTAAACCACATACTAGCATCAGTACCGGGCCAATTGACGTCATCCACGTCTTTTAATGGGCTTGTGCGATGTTCTTTCTATAGTTTAGTTCTCTCATTTAAAAAAAAAACAAAACCCACTAGCAAACAATGACAGGGATTAGGCCCAGACTCGGACGTCTGACTCGTTCGTCATCTGGCAGCAACTGCGCGAGCAACGCTCGTGGCCGCCGCTCATGAGCGGCGCACCTTCTTCTTTGTTTGCAACACGCTAGGGCAGCCAACCAATCAGTAAAAGCTGCTGGCTTCAAGAAAGTAAACTTTTGCACGGGACGCCTTATCACGGAGCTGGACGCCAACTTCAGGGAGCATGTATGAGCGATGCAGTCGCGGCCAGGAGACAGCTCCGTCACCTGGGCCAGCTTCCACAGGATAGGCGGCAAACCATCGTCGTGAAACAGGACGACGTCTCCAACTTCAAGTCGTGGAGGCAGCATCGGTGTCGCCTCGTGTACAGAGCGCAGAAGCTGCGAATACTCCTTGTGCTAGCAATTCCATAGATGGTATGTTGAAGCTTGTCGATGTATGCTGAATTAAAGTTGATTTGGGTAGTGTGGCGATCAACCCTTGAGGCAAGCAAGTTGCACGTTTGCGAATTAAGGAGTGTCAAGGCGTCAAGTGGCCTTCCATTTCAGGCACCCTTGTGGCTTGACGTAGCTTTCCTAGGTATAGTTGATTGTGCCACGAAATACAGTTCGTGAAAAGTTGCAGAAAGAGGAAGACACGGGAAGCGGTGACCTCCCAGTCACAATTTCCTAATGGTGGCCGCATGCACACAGAGCCACTTTTGTTGTTCTGTAAATTCCCGTCTCAAGGTTGGGGTTCGCTGTGATTATTTGACCTAGGGAATCTAACTCCTGTAGCGTCTCTAGAGGCTGACTGCCTATCATGAAATCTTGTTCACTTGACCGGCTATACATTACCCTTTCCTTCTGCATATTATTCCTACTCCCACAGTTTCTCGGTTAAGGTCCTCAATCAATTGTTGTAATGTGTCCCCAGTGTTGGTGAACAGGACAACGTCGTGAGTAAGCTGGAGGTTCTCGAGATATTCGCCGTAGATCATCGCCCTGAATCCTTTTTAATCAAATAGCTTGAATGCTTTGGCTAAGCATGCAATGAATATAATTAAAAATATTGTCTGCTTGCCTGACCGTTTTCTCCATAAGTATTTTGCCACTTTTCTTGCGGATAAGTAACATATGTGAAGGCGGAACTATCACTTATGTGAAGGTGAAGACTGAAAAGTTCCGAGTACGTGCGCTGCCGCTGAACATACATGTGAAAGTCACACATCAATTAAATAATTATTGAGTCATCAGCCGTAAGCAGCTAGCACCACGGACTTGATGTGAAGCTCGTTCAGTCTTTGAGTACAATGCATATGATCTGCACTTAGACCGCTAATAGCACACAAGCCTCGTAGCTTCATCCAAACACAATGAATTAAGTGATGGAACTGTGCGCCGCCGGGCGAGCGCACAAGGTAGCGTAATTCGAGCGACGTAAATCCTGCTCTTGCTAATACGACGCGTTTTAGTGACTGCACTTAGCGTCGTCCACGCTTCAAATTATTCATTTCGTGATATCAGGCCACTGTACACGGCTTTTTCAAGCCGTCAAGTTGACCTGACTAGTGCACAGCAGGTACGGAGCACCGTAAGACTGTTGCCGACTGGACGAAAACTCTTGCGCTGAATTCAGAAACGGCTATGAAGGGTTTGTTGCAAATAAAGCAGAAGAAGGTGCGCCGTGCTCGAGTGGCGGCCACGGGCGCTACTTGTGCATTTGCTGCCAGATGACGAAGGAGTCCGGGTCCGGGTCTAATACCTGTCATCGTTTCCTACAATTTATTGTGGTGCGGAAACCAACCCTTTCGTCGGGCCCTCGAGTTCCGGTAAAGAGCAACCCAGTATCAAGCGCTGCTTCTTCCTGAGGGCCATCACCAAGGCCACTGCTACAATCGACGCCGTGCTGACAGATCAGGCCACCGCTACGCGCAGGTGCTGCACCAGCACCTGGAGCTCCTTTTAACGAAACAGCCGGAGCTCGTCAAGTTCGACCGCGCCAACCAAGGTACACTCACTGATGCCCACTTGGAAGCGGGCCTGACCACAGCTTTTGAGTATGAACAAAAGGTCAGCTTTACCAAGACAGGCATGCCTCTCGCTAACGAACCGCGGCCACCTGTCCTGACCGGCCCCCTCGAATCCACAGCGAGCTCTATAGTGCAACTTGCCTCGCCAACGCATGCAGCGGCCCCTTGCGCGTCGCCCGGGGTGTCGCCCGCGGCGTCGTTCTCTCGTGTTGCCCTGCCAAAGCTGCGCATCCCGATCGTTTCTGGAGAGCGGCGCGACTGGCAAAGCTTTTGCGATGGGTACCAGACAACCATTAACGGCAATGACTCGGTGTCCAAGATAGACAAATTTAAGTATCGGCTGACGTACCTATCCGGGTCAGCTAAGACGGCAATTCAGAGTATCCGACTCTCCGAGTCCAACTATGATGCCGCCATGAAGGTGCTGTCTGACCAGTTCCGCCGTCATGATATGCTGGTCGATGACCATCTGGACCAGCTACTCGCAGCAGCACCTATTCGTAGTTCAGCAGATGTCCACAAGCTTCGACATCTCTGTGATGAGATTACTTTGCGCGTTAGCGCACTGGAGTGTCTTGGCGTTTCACCAAACGAATATGCGCCTGTATTGCGACGCGTCATCAGAAGGCCCTACCATCTGACCTTGGTGTCCTGTACCGTCCACGGCTGAGAGAAGCTCCTTCGTCGAACCACGCTGACACTATATATATAGTTCGAATTATATCAGTTCGAAACCAGCCAAGCAGTTTATGCCACTGATACGATAAATGCAAAGACCGTGAAATGAACAAGCTGAGGACAAATACTTTAATGAAGCTTTGTGATTCAAGAACCTTGTTTATATTTTTGTACATATGCAACGGCTAGAGAAAAAATCACAATGACGCTGTCCTTCGCTCCAATGTATTGCGCAGGAGCAGCTGTCACTAGTCGTCTATTGTAACTGCACCGAAATTATTGTCGCATCAGCTATAGCATGTAAAAATCAGGAGTTCTGCAAAATATACACTAGAAATGTGAAGATACAATAGAATGCACAAATGCGAAGATAAAGCTTGATAAAGGGAAAGATAATGTCGCTGGAAACAAAGTTCACTGCATGTATCCCCAGAATCTCGCACCAAGATATTGAAATATGCGTAGGAGCCTGCAGTAAATCTACGTATCTAAGCAACTGTATAGCCACTGGTATACACTGTGGTTCTGCTAACTTTTTCCATAGTTTAAAAATATGGCGATGCACTCAAGACAACGCGACCATGTTGCATGTTGCTCACTTTTGCATGTAATGTGTCACGCTATTTTATGTGTTTTCCTTAATCAGATATTTAGTCAAGATTAATTAATTGAATTCTGAAGTAACGAAGCTATAAATTCCAATTAAAAAGTTGCATAGTGGTTCGCAAAACGTCGGAGCAAACAGTTTCTGTCTGTGTATCTATTTCTATCCATCTTTTAAGCGGCAGCGCGCACAAACAGCCATAGGCGCGCAGCCGCCTAAAATGCCACATGGCAGCGACATAGGCATTGGCTGTGCCGTTTACGCCAGCGATGTGCTCCCCTCGCGAAAGTTCGTTATAGCGATAAGCAGATGGAGCGGTTATCGCTTGTGCTTCCGGAAGCAAATTAACAGTTCCGTCATTTCGCGATAGCTGTAGGTAAATTGAACATCCCTAAATGAAAAAAACTCAGTTTTCGGAAGGCTTAAACTGGTACAATAACAGTATCCTAAATGGCAAAATGCAGTATTTCACTAAATTTGCGTTTATTTTTCATGCTCCTTCACAGCAAGTGCTCGAAGAGATCACCATCTGCATCGATACTACACTGGGATCTTCTGAGAAGGCTTGCTGTCGTCGCCTTGAGCACTGCCGTTGAAATGCTGTGGAAGACTTCAGTTATCTTCTCCTGTAAGGCTTCTGGAGTCGTCGTTTCCGTCGTGTATACGTGATCCTGAATATAGCCCCACAAGAAAAGTAAAGAGGGATGAGGTTGGGTGACCTTGCCGGCCACAGGACAGGCCCATTTCTGCGTATTTATTTCCCTGGGAGGGTGACATCAAGCCATGCTCGTGCTTGACTGCAGCTGTGGGCTGGTGCCCCATCTTGCTGATAGCACATTGCGTCAAGGCGGGCTAGTGGCATGTTGCAGCAGAAGTCTTCAACCGGCCCTTCGGGAAACTTAGTTACATACCTCTTGCTGGTCAGAGTGTTGTTAAAAACACTGGGCCAGTGACTGTGCTGTCGTATATTCCACACCAAATGTTAAAAGACCACGGATATTGGTGGCGGGATTTTCCTAAGAAGGCGGCGCTTCCTAGGAAAACGGAAGGCGGATTTTCCTACGGAAGACGGCGCACTTCCTCCCCGCTTTTGTCCGTTTGCGCAATAAACTGCCCCACCATCGTCAGCTCACCCCATCGCCCCCTCCCTCCCCCCCTACGCTTTCACTCGCACATACAGCAAGCGGCGCGCAGTAAAGATGTTATCACCCTTGGACTTCATACGGAACATGACGGCGATGTCAGTAATGCGCCTTGAGTGTCATTATAATTGCTATGGTAATGATATTGTTACCGTGAAAGGAAGGAGGAGGTTGATTGGACTAGAGGAAGACGAAGTCTGGCAGTTGCCTGAACGCCATATACCTCAGTTGTAAATATACATTATTTTACACTCGTGGGCCTGCTTTCTTCCTGCAACATTTTGGTGGAAGGTGCGGGGTACAATCACGGAATTTCGCAGCGGACGTCATCTACCTGCTGCCACAATGGCAAATCAAACGACACCAGCGACAACGCCTCAGCAGCCCGTGCCAACGGTCATCCTCACTCATCCGCGGGACCCAGGGACGTTTTGTAGCACGGACAACGCCGACGTTGAGGACTGGCTTACGATGTACGAGCGAGTGTGCGACAAAAACAGGTAGGATCCGACGATGATGCTAGCAAACACGATATTTTATCGAAGAGGAACTGCGAAGCAATGGTACGGCACACACGAAGCTGACCTAACGAGCTGGGATATCTGCAATGAAAAAATCCGACACCATTTTGGCAGACCTGGCGGTCGTCAGCCGGCAGCAATAAAAGAACTTACGTGCCGTGCTCAGACGTTCACAGAATCCTATGTCATGTAAATACAGGATGTGCTGGCCCTCTGTCTCAAGGCTGATGACAACATGACCGAGTCAGACAGGATTGGTCACACACTGAAAGGTATTGCAGGCGATGACTTCAATCGTCTGATGTGAAAGGATTGTGCCACTGTGGATGCAACTATAAAGGAGTGCCGGCGCTTCGAACAAGCGAAGGGCCGCCGCGTCGCTCAAACTTTCGACCGATTGCCCAATACCACCGCGACATCTTCTTGCGAAGACCCTCCGCGGTTCTTTCAGCCCACAGGACAAGAACATATCACGTGCATCGTTCGCCGTCAGCTTGAGGTCATGGCTCCAGCTCCAGTTAGTCCCGACTGTCGGGCAACCGTGCCCGCTATCTTCCTTATTCAAGCGGTCATTCGGGAGGAAATAGCAAGTTCGGGCATTCCATCTCTCTGCTCGCTCCGCCATACAAACACCTACCAGATTTCTCCGGGCGCTCGCTCCCAGACGCAAAGCTTTCCGCCACTCCGTCGCAACCCAGCTGACTGGCGCACAGCGGATGATAAACCCATCTGTTTTAATTGTTCCGGTATTGGACACATCGCCCTTCATTGCCGCAACCACTGGTCGTCGCCTCCTCGGTGGTCGTCTCCGAGTCACTACCACCAAGTACCAGACAATCGTACTTTCTCACCCTACACGACGACTAGGAACATCAACGCCGATAGAGCTCTACCAAGATCCAGCCGCTCCCCGTCTCCGCAAGGTCGTAGATCCCGTTCGCCTCTCGTTCACCGCTCTTCATCCCGTTCTGCAACCGGTCGCTTCGCTTCGGGAAACTAGGCGGTGCAGCTCCCGGAGGTGAAGCCGCAACTCCGGCCCGGCCCATAAATCCTCTGTTGACCCTGCCTACATGTGGAAACCTACTGGACATTGAAGTTGATGGCGTTCCTGTTAGATCTCTCCTTGATACAGTAGCGCAGCTTTCAGTTATAAGCGCTGCTCTCCGCCGAAGGCTCCAAAAGGTTCTGACACCCGTCGTACCGTGCACTGTGCGAGTCTACGTGATACGTTGACTTGTGACACCCATCATGTGCTGCTAGCCCGCTACCTAGGACGTGGTCGCACATGCCTGGTAACAGTTTCAGGACCCGCTACCCCACCCAAATGGTTTATCTACAATGGGTGCGTTCTTCGACCTCGTTGATACCGCCCAAGCGTAGTATACTGTTAGCAGTGCCTACAACAAGGCCACATGCGTGCATCGTGCCCTAACCCGGCTCCGGTGCAGACAAATGAGCCAATCACCTCCCAAGCATTCCGATGTGGTCTATGCAAATCCAATGACCATTCAATAACGGATCGCGCTTGCCCAACGAAACGTAAGGCTCAGAAAAGTAAACGCGGCGTTCGCACTTTTCGCCCTACTCCACATACCCAGGACCTGTTGGTGTCTCCCAACCGCTTCGCTTTGCTAACAGAAGAGGATGAAGCCATCGAGGAAGACGACCATTCATCATCTAAGGGGGTATCTACTCCTCAGGCAACACACAGCGATGTTACTAGCCGGACTCGTCACAGGCATCGTGCGTCTACAGCGGCCAAGGAGGAACTTCAAAAGGAATTGGGTGACATCGATCGTAACATCGAAAAATTGCAAACGGAACTATCCAAACTCAACTCTCGCCGCAACCGCCTTGTCACTGCGAACACTTCGTCGACAACAAATAGGTCATCGGCGGCACAAACGCCTCATAAATGTCATTCACCAGTGCCGGCGTCAGGTATTGCGTCTGTGCGTGAACCTGCGCCTAAACTCGCCTCCGACCCGGCATCGCTTCTGCGTTATGTTGTGCAACAGTTACAGGCCCTAACTGCCACTCTTGCGGAGCACTTATTATGATGGCTGCCACAATGGCCCCCAACCCGCCTTCATATGTAATTCAATGGAACTGTCGGGGTCTCGCTAACAAGTTTGGCGAGCTCCGAGAACGCATACGCTTGGGCTCACTTCGAGCTTGGGCGTTCCTCCTGCAGGAGCAAAACTCTCTTCCTCGAATCTTGGAGTTTACTAGCTACGCAACACCTTCCATCCCAGATCGCCGTGCGTGCCTGTCAGGTGATAAACCAGGCAAAGCAGCTATATATGTTCGTACCTCCCTCGTTCAGACAGCTATACCTATGGTGACATGGTACACTGCGTGGCAAGAGGTCGTGGCTGTAAAGGTGCAACTCTCTCAGTGTGCTTTTGTGCTTGTGTCGTGTTATGTGCGTGCTAAGACAGGCACCCCGTCTTCGTCTAGGGTGGATCGCCTGGCTTCGTCGGCATCATCCTGGCTGTCCTATTCTCATCGTCGGTGATTTCAATGCTCCTCACCGTGAGTGGGGGTACTATTCATAGTACTATGGGTACTATGAATAAAGTAATAATACTTTATTCTGTGTCAATAAAGTATTATTATTATTATTATTATTATTATGGGTCTAGTGAACGTGGACGTCTCATTCTTGATACTCTCACACAGAACAACTTTAGTCTGATCAATGACGTATCCATGCCTACACGACGTTGCACCCACCCACGAATGCCACCATATTCACCGGACCTGGCCTGGTGGTTGGGTCATCAGACAGTTACCTGGCATCGGGAACCGGACTGCTGGGGGAGTGATCACCATCCCATTCGGCTCGGCTTAGCCCCTCAGAAAACCGACCGCCTCCGTTGCCAATGTAGGGTGATCGAATGGGACACGTTTCGTGCTTCGTTATAAAGGGACGCTCTTGCACCTCTATGTGACCCCATCCCAATGTTACAATCGGCGGTCAAAACAGCCACTTTAACGTCATGGGTCGAGGAATCTCGTCCGGCGCCAGATCTTCGACTCCTACAGCTTTGGGCACAGCGTCGCCAAGCAGAGGTTCATGCCAGCCGACACCCAGATTCCGCGGAGGCGCAACTCCGCCACCGTCAGCTGACAGCTGCAGCTAGACGCCACGAACGCCGCCTCTCACGTCAACGCTGGTTGGCCTGGTGTTCTTCGCTAGGTCCAACCACCAGCGCCGCCTCAATTTGGAGAACTTTCCGAGCAATGGAAGTTGGTGGACGCTCTCCTGACCCGGGTTCCAGCGCGTGCTTCGCGTCTGGCAAAACCGCAGACGCCATTGCATTTGACATAGCGCAGACATTATTTCCCAGTTATGATACGCAGCCACCTGTGGTATCCACCCCATTTACGCTTACGCCGAGTGCAGGGGCACTCCCATCAGCTCACGCTATCGCTGGGATGCAGTTTCCATTCACGGTGGCTGAATTTCTCGCTGCAATAGACCAAGCCAAATTGAAGACTGCCCCGGGTCCTGACGGCGTCACCTATGAGGCGTGTAAAAACCTAGAAGGAGCCACCTTGAAAGATGTTCTTAGCTCGTTAAACGCTGCATGGCTGTCAGGAGAAGTACCGGAGCACTGGCTGCAAGCAGCTATAATCGCCATTCCAAAGCCCGGCAAACCTCATGACAACATATCAAATCTTCGACCAATTTCTCTTATGTGTACATTATGGAAATCGTTGGAACGCATGGTGGCTAACCGTCTCCAGTGGTGGCTAGACGTGCATCACAGGTATCATCCGTCGCAAGTTGGCTTCCGCCCCCACCTTGGAGCAGAAGACGGCCTAGGTCACTTGTCCTCTATGGTTTTGATTGGTGGCCGATCGACCCGAGTGAGGTCCGTGCTCGGCATGGATGTGCACAAAGCATACGACCACGTCAGCCACGCTGCCCTCGTTGAAGTGCTACGCTGGATTCACTTACCCGCCCAAATATGCAAGTTTATTCACACCTTTCTTACATCTCGTGAATTCGCATACGCATCAACAAGGAGAATGTGGGATCCTTTCGGCCACATCGCGGTGTACCGCAAGGGTCAGTGCTGGCCCCCATAATTTTCAAAATTAGCCTCCTACCCTTGGCATGGCGATTGGGCGACATTGCTGACCTGCACGCACTCATTTATGCGGATGACATCACAGTCTGGACTGTCCACCCGTCTCTCCAAATTCAGGCCACAAGGTTGCAGCTCGCTCTTACAATTACAGATCAATGGTGCTCTTTTCTGGGACTCACGTTGTCGCCTCAAAAGACGGCTCTGCTTCCGGTCGCGAATGCGCGCGGCCGCCGTGCGTTTAACACCACCCCTATCGTCCTTCTCTTGCACGGAAACAGAATTCCAATCGTCAACTCACTCCGAGTCCTCGGCCTGGATTTGTACGATTCCGGCTCCGCCAGCCCCTGGATTCGCACAGCACATCAGAGGACATCCCAAATGCTGCACCTCATCCGTAGGATTTCTCAAAAGTCAGGTGGTGCCACAACCACCCTTGCCCGCCTCCTCATATGTACTGTGCTACAGCCAAGATTGATATACCAAGCCCAGTTTCACCACATGACACGAGCAGAGTGGGACCGCTTGGAATCTATCAATCGAGCAGCAATGCGGGTTATTACGGGCCTCCCACAAATTACGCCCAATCACGCACTCCAGGGCGAAGCGCAATTAAATACGCAAGACAACTGGTCCACCAGCGTCGTCAAGCTCGTTCCGCAAAGTGCCATACTATCCCTGAAACTGCAGCTCTTGAGAAGTATATGGCTGACGGTTCAGTGATGCCCTGCGATTCCTGCTCGCCACGACCACCATGGCTTTATCAGCAAGTTACGGACAATCGGCCTCTGAATCGCATACACACACGCTCCATTGGCCACCTTAGAGAGTCGAGTATAATAGCAAATAGTTCATCAGCTACGAGTGCAAGCTCTTCGTGCAGACATGTAGCGTATGTCGACGCTAGTGTGAGTGACGATCACGTCACCACGGCTATCGCTTGTCCTGAAGTATTGTCAGAAATCGCAACCTGCTCGTATGCTTGCTCCCCTGCCTGGCCATCGACGCAGGCGGAGCTCTTGGCAATCCGAGACGCAATATCCATCCTCTGTCCGCTGCTTCCGCCGTCTAGTAGACACATTGTTATCTTCACCGATTCCTCCGCTGCCATCCGTTGTCTGCGGCGTGTTCTGAATTCCGACGTTTTGGCACAGGACATTCAGGACACAGGGGAGAAATTATCCATTACAGTACGCGTACAATGGATACCTCGCAATGCGCATCGCACACAAGCCTTAGTGGATGCAGCGAGCCATAACAAACCTTCGCGTCCACTTCAACAGGCCCCCACCTCTCCGGAGACAAGGCTCTTCGCAGAAAAAGAACACCTTCGGCGCGCCACGCAAGCACTTCTCCCACCGTGTGGCACCGACCTCCATGGCGGCCTAGCGCGCTGGGAAGAGGTCTTGTTACTAAGGTTACGCCTCCGTGTCGCCCTCACCCCTGTGATAACCTGGTCGTGGTCGGCACAGTACCGTGCCTCCATCAGCGATTCCTTACCCTTCTGTCCCGCTCCTGTCTGCGAGGTGGACACTGGGCACCTCCTCTGGACTTGCCCTTCTCTACATGCCCTCCGCCAGAAACACCTGCTTCGATGTCGACCACCCCCAGGTCGACCGCCAGATGTAGAAAGTTGGATCTTGGGGCCCCACCACCGGACATTGCTGGAGTTGCTCCGCGAATCCGGAGTGTATCTACATGTTTAAATATTTCTTTATGCCAGAAGGCACGCTGTCGCAATAAAAAAAAAAAGTACTTCACCTGTCCTTGGAATGTGCACAGCACATGTAACCATTGGGGGCCATTATACCGTTGTTCTATTTATCGTCCTTGAACACTGTCCGCACGACCTAATTCTCGGCCTCAACTTCCTTTCGAAACACTCTACCCAAATTGACTGCTCCGCAGGTGTTGTACAGTTGGATCTGCCGCTTCCTGCCGACGTAACTACTTGTGCTTCACACCGCTTATGTTCTGCTGAATTTGCAAGGCTGTCTCCACAGGCGGCTACAAATGTCCTCCTGACGCCCTGTCCTCCCGTACCTGAATGCGAGTACGTCGTGTCGCCGCTTACTGACGTGGTTTTGTCGCGCAATATTGGCCTGCCGAGCACCTTAATCCGAATCCGCGATAGCTGCACTCGCGTGCCCATCCTCAATTTTAGATTTTCTTCGCATGTGCTCCCACACGGTATCGCGATAGCGCATATCACTCCTTTGGAAGAATTTGAGGTTTCTTCTTCGACCTCTGAATCCTTCCTCAGTACCAACGGACCTTTGTCACCCACTCCTCCGTACTCGACGCCTGCGGACGATGTTTCTAAGATGATCGCCCCTGACCTTCCTTCCGAGCAAACATCAGCTCTTCGTCACCTCCTGTCCTCTTATCGGGACATGTTTGATTTGGACGACCATCCATTTGGTCAGACATCTGTTGTCGCGCACCGCATCAACACCGGTGACGCCAGCCCCATTCGTAAGCGGCCATGTCGTGTCTCCGCAACAGAAAGGGCCATCATACAGAAAAAGGTAGACAGGATAATGGACAAGGACATCATTGAACCTTCCAGTAGCCCGTGGGCATCACCGGTTGTCTTAGTAAAGAAAAAAGACTACTCGTGGCGCTTCTGCGTTGACTACCGTCACCTCGACAGGATAACAAAGAAGGATGTTTATCCCCTGCCTCGCATTGATGACGCTCTTGACTGCATTCACGGATCCCAATACTTTTCATTAATTGACCTCCGCTCCGGCTATTGGCAGATTAGCGTCGATGAGATGGACCACGAGAAAACCGCCTTCGTCACACCGGATGGTCTGTACCAATTTAAAGTCATGCCCTTTGGATTATGCAATGCGCCAGCTACATTCGAGCACATGATGGATTCTCTCTTGCGCGGCTTGAAGTGGTCTATATGCCGACGATGTTATTGTGTTTTCGCCGAATTTTGAGAGCCATCTGCGGCGCCTCACATCCATACTCTCCGTGTTTCCCAGGGCTGGCCTTCAGCTAAACTCCTCCAAGTGCCATTTCGGTCGCCTTGAAAAACATACTCTACCATCTCGTTAACGCCACCGGAATCCAACCTGATCCACAGAAAGTTCACACCGTGCGAAATTTTCCTCTACCTTGTTGAACAAACGATGTCCGTAGTTTTTCAAGCTTATGCTCCTATTTTCGGCGATTTGTGAAAATTTTGCCTACATCGCTCACCCTCTCACTGACTTTCTTAAGAAAGACGTCTCTTTCTCTTGGGGACCACTGCAGGATAAAGCCTTCTCTACCCTGATTGAGCGGTTTACAACTTCCCCAATTCTGTCACACTTTGACCCTTCTGCGCCCACTGAAGTACGAACTGACGCGAGTGGTCATGTCATCGGCGCTGTCCTCGCTCAGCGTCAACAGGGCCACGACTGTGTCATCGCTTACACTAACCGCTTTCTTTGCATGCCCGAGCGAAATTACTCCATTACAGAGAGAGAATGTCTCGCGCTCATATGGGCGGTCGCGAAATTTCGGCCGTACCTTTTCAGTCGGAGCTTCTGTGTCGTAACTGGACGACTTGCACGTTGGGCATTGCGTCTACGAGAATATACGTTTTCTATTATGTATAAGTCAGGGCGACTGCATAAAGACGCTGACTGCCTGTCCGGTAATTCCGTGGATCAACCGGACGATACCGATGCAGACTCGGACATGAGTGTTCTATCCCTCTCCGGCTTCCTCCATATTGGTGACGAGCAGCGCAACGATGCTGTTCTTCGAACACTTATGGAACTCCTAAGTTCCTCGCCCAATGACCCGTCCGTCCGGATGTTCACCTTGCGCGATGGAACTTTACACCGTCGTAGCGTTCGTCCGGACGGCCCGGAGCTCCTCCTAGTCGTTCCAAAGCACCTTCGACTCGCCGTGCACCAGCAACTTCACGACGCACCTACTGCTGGACATCTGGGCGTCACTCGTACCACCTGTGGCGCCGCTTCTTCTGGCCCGGCATTTATCGCTCAGTGCGCCGTTAGGTCACTTCTTGCGACCTGTGTCAGCGTCGGAAGACGCCTGCTATGCCTCCCGCTGGTTTGGGGCAACCAATTGATATCCCTACAGAGCCCTTCTTTTGTGTGGGCCTAGGCCTCCTTGGCCCGTTTCCAATTTCCATCAAAGGAAACAAATGGATTGCTGTAGCAACCGATTAAGCCACGAGATATGCCATCGCGCGAGCGCTACCAACCAGCTGCGCTACAGATGTCGCCGACTTCTTACCATACGATATCATCCTGCACCACGGCACCCCTAGCCAGTTGCTGACGGGTCGCGGCCGCTACTTTCTGTCGAAGGTGGTCGATGATCTGCTCCGCTCCTGTTCTACAGAAAACCAGATTGCTACCGCGTACCACCCTCAAACGAACGGCCTCACCGAGCGACTCAACCACACGCTAACTGAAATGCTGGCCATGTGCGTTTCCGACGATCACCGCGACTGGGACGTCGCTTTACCATACATCACTTTCGCATACAACTCGTCCCGTCACGACGCTGCCGGATTTTCACCATTTTACCTGTTCTATGGCCGCGACTCCACGTTGCCCTTTGACACTTTGCTACCTTCCGCAGTACAATCACCCAGCACTGTTTATGCTCGCGATGCTATTGACTTAGCCGCCCAGGCCCGAGAAGTCACCCGTCATCGCCTCATAGTCTCGAAAGCTTCTCAAAAGCGACGCTACGACCTTCGGCAGCGAGACTGCCATTTTTCACCTGATTCTCTTGTCCTTCTCTGGACGCCTTCACGTCGCGTCGGCTTGTCGGAAAAACTATTTTCCCGTACGCATGCTGCTCGGCATCCTACACTAGCGAGACAAGATTTTCCGGACAGGTTGCGCTCAAGCGAACGTTTTGCAATCCGTTCAGTCAACACTGTGATGGCCGCGAGCGACAATTGTTTCTTTTCCTCTTCTGCTAGCTAGAAAGCGACCAAAGCTCTGCGAGGGCAACATCCAGTCGGCCAGAGAAAAACGAAGGCAGAGCGAAGTGTGCCGCGAGGTTGTCAGGGCAACATTTGAAGAACGCATGACCTCTGGCTGGCTCTGGCCGCCCGCGGGTAGCGAGAACAAGAAAATTGAAGAGGCTCAATGTGTACTCGCGAATAAAATTAAAGTAGGAAAAAATAAACGAGAACGTAGCCACCTTTGGTGGCTTTAGTGTATTGACATGGATGCGTCCAGCAGTTCCTGCCTTCAGCGCAAGCTGGATCAGTAGGTCGGGGCTTGACAACAAGGTTTCCCATCGCTAGTGGGGGTTGGAGATGGGGCTCGGGAGGCTGGGGGGTAGGGATGGTGCCGGGTTCCTGAGCTTAGTGCACTCTGCAAGGATGTGTGCTAGAGTGCCATCTGGTTGTCTGGAAGACGGGCATGAAGTGTCATGCTCAGTCATGACACTTCATGAAGCATGAAGCATGGGCATGAAGTGTCATGCAAGAGCACGGGATACGCTAGCGACCCCGCTTGCGTACGTCGCACGATCGTTTGCTGCCTTCAGCTGGGTTGCGGATGCGGATGGAGGAGCCTACATCTGCCGCTTCTGTACATTTGGGTGATGTCCTTGTAATTTGTCACGGGGTGCGGTAGCTCTGGCTCGTCCTCGGCCCGGACTGACAGTTATCGGGCATAGTGGTAGGCCAGTCCGTTGCCTTCCACTTGCGCGTGAGCCGGGACCCACATGAAGTTCAACGGCCCGTCCCGGTGATTTGCGTTTGGTGAGCATCGCTAGTGCCACGGGAAAGATGTTCCCCTTGAGGTAGCTTGCGTAGGCGTTCTTGGAGTCTTTGACCACGGTCCTCACTCCCGGTTGTGTGAGTGTGAGGGTCACGGCCACTTTTTCTGGACGCATAAGGGACCTTACAAGAAGGTTCCACCCCGTCTGGTGCCAGCGCGCACCAACCTTTACTAACGGCTAAATAAAGGTTGATTATTTCTCTCTCTCTTGACATGGATGCTTTGGCGCAGGTGCAAAAAACGTTGGTATTCACCTCTGTGACATGAAGGCACAAATGAACCATCACAACGCTTTCTCTCATCGGAGCTTGCTGCGTGCTTTGTCAACTTGTCGCAATGTGTGTTGATTTGGCTTGTCTCGTTGAATGGCCCGATGTGTGAATTTAGAAAAATCAATACACCTTTGGCGTCAAATGTTTATAAGAACGATAAACTCACAAATATATGGAATGGAAAATCGAAAGCACAGCTTTCCAAGTGTCAATGCACCTTTCGTTTGCTTATGTGATCATTGTACCTGTAAACATTCGGAATTGAAATGCATGCGCTTCGTAGATTCCGCGGCTTCCGCGAGATGTCGCGACGAGCCCGCGCACCGTAATAACGCCCTTGTAACTTGTGCTCGGGTGGGGCTCATTGCGTTATGTGACCCCATGCACATGGGCGTTGCCACGAAATCCAGTTCAGGTTCACAATCTTCGCACCGAACTGCCTTTTCGAGCGTGAAAAATACATTCTATACAAAATCCAGAATGATTTCTTGCGTAGGAAGTTGTTTTCGTCGGTGGTGCGTGACAGCACGGAAAATTTTCGGGGGAGGGGCTGAAGCCCCACAAGCTCCCCCCTCCCCGGCTGCGCCCCTGCGGTAAAGTGAACAAATTTCACTATAGGAATCATCATCAGACGCAGCAGCAGCCTGACTATGCCCAGTGCAGGGCAAAGGCCACTCCCATACTTCTCCAACTACCCCGGTCATGTACTAATTACGGCCATGTTGTCCCTGCAAACTTCTAAATCTCATCCACCCACCTAACTTTCTGCCGCCCCCTGCTACGCTTTCCTTCCCTTGGAATCTATCTCGGCTACGGCGGCCGCGTTTCGGTGGGGGCGAAATGCGAAAATACCCATGTACTTAGATTTAGCTGCACATTAAAGAACCCCAGGTGGTCAAATTTTCCGGAGTCCTCCACTACGGCGTGCCTCAAATTCAGAAAGTGGTTTTGGCACGTAAAACCCCATAATTTTTTCCCTTGGAATTGAGTTCATAACCAGTAATGAACATCGGTTACCTTCCCTACTCATTGCATGTCCTGCCCATGCCGATTTCTCTTTCTTGATTTCAACTAGGATGTCAATACCTCGCGTTTGTTCCCTCAACCAATCCGCTTTTTCTTATCCCTTAACTTTACACCCATCATTCTTCTTTCCATAGCTCGTTGCGTCGTCCTCAATTTAAGTAGGACCCTTTTCGTAAGTTTCCAGGTTTCTGCCCCGTACGTGAGTAATGGTAACACACAGCTGTTATACACTTTTCGCTTGAGGGATAATGGCAACCTGCTGTTCAAGATCTGAGAATGCCTGCCAAACGCACCCAAGCCCATTCTTATTCTGAAAATTTCAGTCTCATGATCCGGATCCGCGGTCACTACCTGCCCTAAGTAGAAGTATTCCCTCACCACTTCCAGTGCCTCGCTACCTATCGTAAACTCCTGTTATCTTCCGAGACTGTTAAACATTACTTTAGTTTACTGCAGATTAATTTTTAGACCCACCCTCCTGCTTTGCCTCTCCTAGTCAGTGAGCATGCATTGCAATCGGTCCCCTGAGTTACTAAGCAAGGCAATGTCGTAAGCGAATCCCAAATTACTAAGGTATTCTCCATTAACTCTTATCCCCAATACTTCCCAATCCAGGTCTCTAAATACCTCCTGTAACCACGCTGTGAATAGCATTCGACTCTCCCTGCCTGACGGCCTTCTTTACTGGGATTTTGTTGCTTTCTTTATGGAGCACAACGGGGGCTGTGGAGCCGCGATAGAGACCTTTCAGTATTTTTACGTACGGCTCGTCTACACCCTGATTCCGTAATGCCTCCATGACTACTGAGGTTTCGACTGAATCAAACGCCTTCTCGTAATCAATGAAAGCTATATATAGGGGTTGGTTATATTCCGCACATTTCTCGATTACCTGATTGATAGTGTGAATATGCTCTATTCTTGAGTAGCCTTTACGGAATCCTGCCTAGTTCTTTGGTTGACAGAAGCTTAAGGTGTCCCTGATTTTATTTGCGATTACCTTAGTAAATAAATTGTAGGCAACGGAGAGTAACCTGATTATGTTATGCTGACGGCGAGTAAAGATTATGTTGGCGTTCTTCCAAGATTCCGGTAGCTCGAGGTCATGAGGCATTGCGTATACAGGGTGGCCAGTTTTTCTAGAACAATCTGCCCACCATCCTTCAACAAATCTGCTGTTACCTGATCCTCCTCAGCTGCCTTCTCCCTTTGCATAGCTTCCAAGGCTTTCTTTACTTCTTCCGGCGTTACTTCTGGGATTTCAAATTCCTCTAGGCTATTCTCTCTTCCATTATCGCCGTGGGTGCCACTGCTACTGTATAAATCTCCACAGAACTGCTCAGCCATTTGAACTATCTCATCCATATTGGTAATGATATTGCCGGCTTTGTCTCTTAACGTACACATCTGATTCTTGCCTATTCCTAGTTTCTTCTTCACTGCTTTTAGGCTTCCTCCGTTCCTGACAGCATAATCAATTCTATCCATATTATACTTCCTCATGTCAGCAGTCTTACGCTTGTTGATTAACTAGGAAAGTTCTGCCAGTTCTACCCTACGGGTAGGGTTAGAGGCTTTCATACATTGGCGTTTCTTGATGAGATATTTCGTCTCCTGCGATAGCTTACTGGTACCCTGTCTGACGGAGTTACCACCGACTTCAATTGCACACTCCTTAATGATGCCCATAAGATTGTCGTTCATTGTTTCAACACTAAGGTCCTCTTCCTGAGTTAAAGCCGAATACCTGTTCGGTAGCTTTAACCGGAATTCCTCTATTTTCCCTGTTACCGCCAACTCATTGATAGGCTTGTTATGTACCAGTTTTGTCCCTACCTTCGTCAAGTCTAGGCTAATTCGAGTTCTTACCATGCTATGTTCACTGCAGCGCACTTTGACGAGCGCATCCACATATTGTATGATGCGAGGGTTAGCGCAGATTATAAAGTCTATTTCATTTCTAGTCTCGCCATTAAGGCGCCTCCATGCCCACTTTCAGCTATCCCGCTTGTGGAAGAAGGTATTCATTATCCGCATATTAGTCTGTTTTGCAAACTCTACTAATAACTCTCCCCTGCTATTCCTAGAACCTACGCCATATCCCCCACTGACTTGTCTCCAGCCTGCTTCTTGCCTACACTGGCACTGAAGTCGCCCATCAGTATAGTGTATTTTGTTTTGACTTTACCCACCGCCGATTCCACGTCTTCATAGAAGCTTTCGACTTCCTGGTTATCGTTACTGGATGTAGTGGCGTAGACCTGTACGCCCTTCAATTTGTACCTCTTATTAAGTTTCACAACAAGACCTGCCACCCTCTCGTTAATGCTATAGAATTAGTTTATGTTACCAGCTATATCGTTATTAATCAGGAATCCGACTCCTAGTTCTCGTCTCTCCTCTAAGCCATGGTAGCACAGGACGTGCCCACTTTTTAGCACTGTATATGCTACTTTTGTCCTCCTGACTTCACTGAGCCCTATTATATCCCATTTACCGCCCTCTAATTCCTCCAATAGCACTGCTAGACTCGCCTGACTAGATAACGTTCTAGCGGTAAACGTTGCCAGGTTCATATTCCAATGGCGGCCTGATGATAGGCAGTCAGCCCCTAAAGTCGGTACAGGAGCTAGATTTCCTAGGTGAAATACTCACAGTGAATCCTCATCAAGAGACGGATATTTACAGAACAACAAGAACGGCTCGGTGTGCATACGGCAGGTATTACCAAATTGGGACCGCGAGCTCACCGCTGTCGTTAAAAATTTAAGTGTACAATCATTCCATTCTTTATATACTGCACTGGGCGCAGAAACTTGGAGGTTAACAATGACAATTAAGAATAATTTAACTACCGGTCAACCAAGCCATGGAACGAAAAATCGTAGGCCTAATGCTAAGAGAGTGAGAGAGATTGGTGCGGACCAGAGAGCAAACGGAGGTAGTCGTAATCGAAATGAAGAGGAAAAGTAGGAGCTAAGGAAGCCGCGTAATTCGTAGAGCAAACACTCGGTGGTGAATTAGAAATAAAGTGTGGGTGCCAGGAAAAAGAAGCGCTGTTGACGACGTTGGAAAATTATATGGGCTAATGAATTCAGGAAATTTGCAAGCATAATATTGAATCGACTCGCGCCAAGCCAAGGGGCACTTAGAAATCACTGGGAGAGGCCTTCGTCCTGCAGTGAACATAAAAGTTGGGTAATGACGTTTTGCAACGTTCAAAATCGTGCTAAATTTTATTGAACTGTGGCTCAATTGAGCCACAGTTCACTTCGGACTGCGAGGCCACATTCACATGTTTGCATAACGGCGTCGGGCGTCGCTGGAACCTCATAGCGTACGATGACTTTAGAGGACGAAAACAAGCAAAATTTTCCGTATCCTATGGGAGTTGTTAAAAAATGGGTTCGTTATGGAACTAGGCATTTCGTCGGCCTTTGTGACACTCAGTAGCTCTTTGCAACGATTTATTCTTTTTCTGTAATTTTGGATGTCTCATTACTCATAAAAATTTACATGTACTGGCATTAAGGTCTATGGCTACCGGTATTTTGAGCAAGTGTTACCACGCTGCATTTAATTATTATTATTATTATTATTATTATTATTATTATTATTATTATTATTATTATTTCAGCATTTTCGTCTTTATTTGGCGCACATGCATACGTGAGGTACAGTTCAAATTTGTGTTCACTTGCACTTTTTGGTACATAAATCATGCTGAGGTTGTTGCTGTTTTTATTTTTGTCGTTGTTCTTCAGTATAAGCAAACGTAAGCATGTAGCCTCTTTTCTTTATACCTCACACCGTTCGTTTTGCTATGGACTGAGTTCCTGCATCAGAAAAACTGATCGATTCACATACAATGGCGCGGGAATGCTTCTATTTTGCCAACATGCCAAATAAACGAGCGCATTATTCAAGGACGAAGGAAACAGAGACACTACCTTATGATTCGCCCTTTCCTGCACTGCTTTTCCCACTGCCGAGATTATTGAATTGACATGCTCGCAAATTTTGTTCGTAGCCCGCTCCTGTGCTTCCTACGCAGGGCCGACGGGAGGGGGAGGCGAACGCGGGAGCTGCGCCTTCGTGATTCCTCATGACATCTCATACCGAGGGCAATGCCAGTCTTTCCAGGGGGGCGATATATATGCCCACATGTGTCATAGTTTCTAGTGTGGAGCAGGCGAAAATATTTCGTCTCTGTTTCTTTATTGTTACGAATGCAGAGCGTGGAACTCGCGGTTAGACTTTGTGTTTGTGGAGCACGCAAACAGTGAAATCGTCAGTTTTGTAGTAAATGTCTCTCTGACTCCGAGGCACGATTTCCGCTAAAAGGACGCATGCGAACCCTTTAGCGGTTAATAATATGCACCATAGAAAGTACTAATCTGGCCAGCAAGAAGTTATTCTGCATCTCCGACATTGGTTGCGAGGCGCCCGCGTTTGTTATGTTAATTTCCCTTCCGAATTCCTCCCTAAAGAGAGCGCTAGCGAACATGGAGGGGTCGTTATTAGCCATCTATGTCTTCTTGTGGGTATAATTTGCACCCTTAAAATGCTATTAGCTGGCTCTAAATGCCGTTGTTTGCAGACTATATTGTTTGGAAACAGCGGCATAATGTCTCCCACCACCCTAATTACGAGCGCCTATCATCGCGGAGTCCTGCACTGTTTTACACTGGACAGTGCGAATCTGTTGCCGCGCTTCCGCGTCTTTTCTCTTCCGGTAACTCTCCCGGCAAAGAAACGTCACAAAGGAAGGTAATCCGGTGTATAATTCAAAGTGACGAGACCTCAACCCGAAATAATTTTTATTGCATTGGCGTTTATTTTATTAGGTACTTGCTGCGTGGGTTACTCGTAGTCAAAGCTTTCCCTAATCATAGTTGTTTCCTGTAAGAGATAAATATCGACTTAATCCCACTTCAGGATCTTCCGGCAATATGTTGGACCGGCCGCTATCTCCGTGGATATATTTGAGGTCATGTATATAAACGTTATATGAAAGTCCCCGCAGAGTAGTTTATACAACCCTTGTATGACGACCAACCTTAAGCGTCTTGATTCCACGTAACAAAAAAAAAAATTTACTCCCTATGTATATTGGCCGTCTCAGCAAACGTTAGCCAAGCTCTTAAACACAAACTTCGTATATGCGAGGATGCATCCAGTGGCGTTATGTCACCACTGACGGAGCGCAGCGGGAGCATCTTTTTCATAATGGAGCTATAGATAGTTCCACCACCTTAATTAGCAAACTTCTTAATTACTGATATGAGGGTGCGAGTTTCGTTGCAATGGTAATAATTACGTTATCAAACGCCCAAATCAGTTTTTTTCAGCGTGCTATGTCTCGCGTAATCATTTTCTCCGCGTTATAAAGAAAATGCGCGAAATATAAAACGAACCTTGCCTCAGCCCCACGTGCTCTTTCCAGCACAATTGTCAACCTATATGACAAAGCAAACTTCGAAGCTATAAATGCAGAATTGTGCACTTTTTTTTTTCAATCTTTGAAACCTTATTCAATGAATCACCTGTGCAAGACAACTGGGACCTGTTTAAAAATAACATGAACTATCAGACAAGTATATTCCGAAAATAACATTCTGTGCGAATCATCAGAACTCCTGGTTTAATAACAATCTAAAGAGATTGGAAAATAAGAACAAAAAAAAGTGTTTCTCGTAATGCCAAGCAGAAACCAGGCCCAACTTCACGGGATAAATACTACGCTGCTGAGAGCGAGCACTTACGTGCTGTCCGCAATGTCAAATTGTTCTCTTTCAATAATGATTTGCCTAAAATGTCAACAGACAATTTCAAGAAATTTTGGAAAGTTATCAACCCAGGTAGCACACGCAATATAACTCTTGTTGATGATACGGGGGAAATCATGCCTGGAACAGAGTGCGCACGCATACTTCAGAACACATTTTCGTGAGTATTTTTTAATGATAATAAAGTTCCGTTGTCAAGTGTACCCTGCAACATGATTTCTAATATGCCGAGCCTGGTGTCCTATCCTGATGGGTTTTGCGCATAACTGAAAACCTTAAGCTTTAATCCTCAGCAGGCATAAATGGTATCAATTCTAAACTGCTAGAAAATAGAAAATATATTTCTTCATCATTTTTATGTCTTATATCCTCGCAGCCACTTTATACAGGTTCCCTGCCTTATGATTGGAAGGCGGGTAAGGTCGTTCCCATCTACAGGTCTGGTAATAAGAACACGCCACTAAATTATCGACCCATCTCTCTAACTAGCCTTCCGTGTAAAACCATGGAACACGTCATCTACTCCCTGGTTGTGAATCATTTGGACGCCAATCAATTTTTTCAATCGGTACAGCATGGGTTCCGTAAGGGTGTGTATTTATTTATTTATTTATTTATTTATTTATTTATTTATTTATTTATTTATTTATTTATGTATCAATACTGCAATCCCTATTGGGGATTTTAGCAGGGTGGGAAACAATACATATATAAAGAACACTATAGCATAGGCATCGAAAACAATACAAATCAGGTTAACAGAGCTTGAACATAGCAGTGGCGTAGCAAGATAACAAATTGTTACTCAATACTTGAAACAAACGCCGAAAGTGATGATATTGAAATTTGGTCATTGGTTAGATGATTCCATTCAAGCACTGTTCCGGGAAAGAAGAATACCTAAAACAATTATTACGTGTACTAAAGGGGGTTATATTTCGGCTATGTCGCTACCTAGTAGCATAACCAGATGAAAAAGTAATTATTCCCGTGAGATCTGTCTTATAATGACCGTTAATAAGTTGAAGAATGAATTTTAGTCGTGATACACGACTTCTTTGCATTAATGGTGGCAGGTTTGCTTTTGTTAAGAGGTCTGTCACTAAAGTGCGTCCGAAGCTGTTATAAATGAAACGAGCTGCTTGTCTTTGCATCATTTCTATCTTGTTAGTGCCAGTTTTAGTTAAAGGGTCCCAAATTACACATGCATAGTCCAGCATCGGCAGAATTAAAGCTTTATATGCGAGTCGGCGTACAGTGGGAGTAGAAAGTTTCAAAGCCCTCCCTAAAAAATATAGCCTGCGGTCAGCATTACCTACTATATATTCAAGGTGCTTAGCCCAAGTGAGGTCATTTGTGATCCAGAGTCCGAGATACTTATAATGTGTTACTTCGGAAATAATTGTGTTATTAATACCGTACGGAAACGTTAGTTGATGCTTCTTATGTGAAATGGACATAAAAACTGTTTTCTCGAAATTAATTGACAGTTGCCAGGCATCGCACCAGTCGACAATTTGTCGAAAACCATCGTTCAGCAACTGCTAGTCAGTAATATTGTCTATCTCTGAGTACAATACACAGTCATCGGCATAAAGCTTAATCATAACTGGAATACCATGCAGCATATCATTAATGAATAAAAGGAAAAATAGAGGCCCAAGGACCGAGCCCTGGGGAACCCCAGAGTCTACCGGAAGTCGTTCAAAAGAATGATTATTAAAACAACAAATTGTTCTCTGCCATCAAGGTATGCTGTGAGCCAATTAATTAGTCTGGAGTAAGTATTGTAAAGAATTCGTAAAGTACTTTTTTGTGAGAGACCCGGTCGAATGCCTTTGAAAAGTCCATGAAAATAGCATCAATTTGTTTCCCATTGTTAATTGCTTTCGCAAAGTCGTGCACTGTTAAAACTATGAGGGTTGCAATGTGGGCTTGTTGGTAATGCATCTTCAAGGGGAGTAGGGTAGCGCCATTAAAAGACGGGACAAAAGAAGACACATAGGGACACACACAGCGCTAACTTCCAACAATGTTTATTTACGGAAACCAGGTCGTACTTATACACTCATCCAAATCAGTCACAGCCACGTGAACAGATTAACAATCAGAGCAATACATTATGTGATATGTTAAGCCATGCTCAAAAAACCATCATTGGCTCTCTCTGAAAAAGAACTGAAATTTTTGCGCATGGCTTAACATATCACAAAATGTATCGCTCTGATTTTTAATCCGTTCACGTGGCTTTGACTCATGTTGGCTGAGTGTATAACTACGACCTGGTTTTCGATAATAAACATTGTTGGAAGTTAGCGCTGTGTGTGTCCCTATGTGTCTTCTTTCGTCCCATCTTTTAATCGCGCTAGTGTACTCCCCTTGAAGCTGTTAAGACTAATTGGGTAATTGTAGAGTAGCCTTTTCTGAATGCGTGTTGATGCTTTGTTAATATCTTATTGTTTTCCAAGAATGCTGAGACATGATTATGGATTATTTGTTCCAAAAGTTTACATACCATAGATGTTAAGGAAATTGTACGGTAGTTTGGAATGCAGTGCTTTTTTCCTGTTTTCTGCAGTGGCTTCACTCCGGCTGTCCTCCATTCACTCGGTACTTGTTCCTTGCACAATGACCTCGTGAACAGAACGTGCAAGTACTTTGATGGCCATTCTGCATACCGTTTTAAAAATTCGTTTGGAATGTTGTCCGGGCCAGAAAATTTTTTAGTGTTCAGTTGTACAAGCATGTTTAGTATACATGGTTCTCTTAATTGAACATCGGGTATAGGCGGCACAGATATCTCGAAAGTTGGCATTACATCATTATCATTTGTATAGACGGACTTAAAGCGTTTGTTGAACGCATTTGCTATTTCTTGGCTTTTGTGAACTGCCTTACCATCAACATGAAATAAATCACATTCCTTCGAGGGCGGAGAAACAGAACGCCAAAATTTCTCTGGAGCCGTGGTTATGAAACTTGGTAGCGATTCACCATAGTAGCGTTGTTTATCGGCATGCACTTGACTTTTGAGCTGAGAAGAAATGTCCCCGATCTTTTGTTTTACTGACTGCACGTTTTCAATTTAATTTTTTTTTATTTACACGTTTCAGTTTCCTTTGGAGCTGCAATGTCTCGCGGGAAATCCAGGGATTATTGGGATTTTTCTTTTTAGTCGACAACGGGACAAAGCGATCAATGCACTCTTTAACTATATTTTTAAACCTACACCACAGCGACACTACGTCTTCCGTGCTACTTGAAAAGTCGTCGAATCTAAGCGAAAGTATATCAATAATTGATACATCATCGGCTCGAGAGAAGTTTCGGTAAGAAGAACATTCAGATTTCTTTTCTAACACGGTGTCTTTAACGGTGAGTAGTAGAGCCTCGTGATCTGATATGCCAGGTACTATCTCGCAATTTGTTTTGGCACTAATTGATCCACTGACAAAAAAAAAAGGTCAAGCATTGACTGAGAAGTGCCTTGAATTCGTGTGTTTTGTTCCACAATTTGCAATAAGTCAAAGGCAAAAGCAATGTCCAGCATAGCTTCCCCTAGAGGGTCATGTTTTTTAAGCAAGAATGCTTGCCAGTCGACATTAGGCTAATTAAAATCTCCTGATAATATAATACGATTACCGGGTTTTACATTCGCCTACAAAAATTGCCTGAGCTCGTCAAATACGGCAATGTTAAAATTAAGCGGTCGGTATATTGCTGCAATAACATATTTACCATTTGCATAGTAAGCTGTACAGAAAATACACTCTACATTGGGTATTTGAGGCATTAAAAAAATTCGAAAGGATGATTTAAAAAGTATGCTAACACCCCCACCTCTGCCATCACGGTCTTTTCGATACGAACTGTAGCCAGTGGGAACGAACTCACTGTCAAAGACGGTGTCATTAAGCCAAGTCTCAGTCAAGACCGCTATATCTGGGTTGTGCAAGAGCAGAAGAGCCTCCAACTGAGTGGTCTTGTTGAGTATACTTCTACAGTTGACATTTAATACTTTCAGGGTTCGAGATGTCTTAGTCAAAAGTCAGGTTGAAGTATTTTTAAGCCTGTACCGAGAACCCTTTGATTCGTCCCAACCAAATAAGATGTTATCAATGCTTAGTTTGTCGAAAATTAGTTTACCTTGGCACCGTCTGCTTTCTCTTTCTCGCAACTTTTCCACAGTTGTTTACGTATCTCCGGAACACGCTTTGAATAGTCCTCGGCTATCCATATTCCGGAGCCTTAAAGTTTATGACATGATCGTAATATACACATTTTTTCACGAAAGTCGAGAAGTTTCAGAATGACTGGTCGCACCCTGCCTGCTTGCTTTTTCCCCAGTCTATGGCATCGTTCGACGCCACTCACCGGTAAACCAAATTTTTCTGAAAAACATCATGGGTTAATTTCATTTCCAGCTCCTGACCAGACTCCATGCTATCTTCCTCTATACCATAAATGATCAGGTTATTTCTTCTGCCTCTGTTTTCCAAGTCATCCATCTGGTTCCTAACTGAAATAAGCTGCCCTTGAAGTTCTGATAATGTGGCTTCCAAATCTTGTACCTCCGTGGCTAAGACTTTCAGGCTGGATAACTGCCTCTCAATGCCGTCCATCCGCTCAGTTAAAGAGGAAAGATAGTTCAGCACAATGCGTTGGCGGGCTAGTTGGTGCGAATCCATGAATAATTTGTTTAGCGCAAAACGACAGAGACAAGAAAGACGACAGGACAAGTTGAAAGAGGAAAGTTTGTCCTGTATCTTGTTCTGGGATACCTGCAGGCATTCCATTGTTGAATTCATCTTGGTCTGGCCAGATAGTATTTCCACTAGCATCTCTTTTTCTGTCGGACTAGGATTTGATTCAATATCGCCGCAAGACAACAGATCTATCGATAATGAAAAAACAGAAGACAGAAAGCTCTGAACACCCAGTGGGCAGCGCAGCAGCATTAAAGAACGGTCGTAACTTCGGTAACAATGTTCACATTTAAAATCACTAACCTGCAGCGCAAAGCAAAAAGGATTGCTCAGCATGTTGCCGTGTCTGCTGCTGCCATGCCCACAGGCGAAGAACGGCTCCGGCGGTATTCTTATAGTCGTTGGAAGTGCTACGTGACATGACGTCGCCGATGTCATCAAAGGTATAGTGGCTGATAGCCAGGGATGATCCGGTCCCGAGATGACACCGTCGTAGAGCAGTGTCACTGACACAGCATCAAATTCTTGAATATGGTCGCCACGTGTCGTTGATGAAAATCATGGGGCGCCAGCAGAACTCCGAGAAAGACCTGCAGCGCAAAGCAAAAAGGATTGCTCAGCATGTTGCCGTGTCTGCTGCTGCCATGCCCACACGCGAAGAACGGCTCCGGCGGTATTCTTATAGTCGTTGGAAGTGCTACGTGACATGACGTCGCCGATGTCATCAAAGGTATAGTGGCTGATAGCCAGGGATGATCCGGTCCCGAGATGACACCGTCGTAGAGCAGTGTCACTGACACAGCATCAAATTCTTGAATATGGTCGCCACGTGTCGTTGATGAAAATCATGGGGCGCCAGCAGAGCTTCGAGAAAGACCTGCAGCGTAAAGCAAAAAGGATTGCTCAGCATGTTGCCGTGTCTGCTGCTGCCATGCCCACTCTACGGAAACGCAACTAAGTTTGTTTCTGCACAACTTGCATGTAAACCTTGACTCTAACCAACAAACTGACGCTATTTTTATGGACTATGAACAGGGCTTTGACAAAATTTCTCACCGCCACTTACTACTAAAGCTCTCTTCTTTGAACTTACACAGTGACGTACTAAAATGGCTCGAAGCATTCCTTACTGATCTCTACCAATTCGTTTCTGTAAATGACAAATTATCCACTCCTCTTCCTGTAACTTCTGGTGTCCCTCAGGAATCATTCCTTGGTGCTCCTCTCTTTTTATTTTTATATTAATGGTTTCCCCTACACGTATCTTGCAAGATACGAATTTTTGCCGATGACTGCTTGATTTACCATCCAGTTTCTAGTGCTACTGACGAAAGCACCTTACAACGAAATCTTAACAACGTGAAGTCTTGGAGTGAACGTTGGCTGATGACTCTTAATCCCAACAAATGTAAACATAGATCGTTTACCCGCCGCCGTAACTCTTTCCTGCCCTTTTATACTTCCGTTCATCCTGCTCATATGATGTAAGCGTATCATCCTTAAGAGAAAAATCGGATCTACAGCCACTTGCACGTCGCCGCGCTACAGCCTGCCTTTGACTTTCTCATAAGTTATTTTACAGTTCCCTAACGTTCCCCATAGAATCAGTAAAATCATTTAAATACTTGGGCATCATACTTTCTTTTGATCTCAGTTGGTGTACGCATATTTCTAACACGCTTTCATCACCTAACAAAACTTTTAACTTTATGAGACGACAGTTGCGTGACGCCCCGCAGAACGTAAAACTCCTAGCTTGCAAATCTTTTATGAGACCAAAAGTTGAGTAGGCCTTACTCATCTGGCATCCATATCAAGTCCATCTTGTTAACGGGCTCGAGTACTTTCAAAAGTACGTCGTCAGATACATCCATTCATCCTACTCATATGATGTAAGCGTATCATCGTTAAGAGAAAAATTGGATCTACAGCCACTTGCACGTCGCCGCGCTACAGCCAGCCTTTGCCTCTTTCATACGTTCTTTTACAGCTCCCTAATTAACGCTCAATAAATCATACCACCCGCATGCAAATAGCTGCGAACTGGGCACCCATTAAAAGACTTACGGCCACGCTCCCATAACTGCCTTTTCTTCGTCTTTTTTTTCCCGCACAGCATCAGACTGGAACGCCCTTCTCCATCACGTCGCTAAAATCACTTGCCCAACATCGATGTTCGAAAATGTGTCTTTGTTGGCTGGAAAATAATCGGCATTTTTTCCCTTCTTCTTGTTTTTACGCACTTGCGAAATGCAGCTTGCTTGTACAGCTTTTCTGAATACCTGTGTTTCTGTTGCATTATCCACTGCACCCACCCCTTATGTAATACAAAGGAGACCTTAAGAAATTAAAACTGAACTGAACTGAGCCGCATGATTGCGCGTCCGCGCGCCGTGATTCCAGATGTTCCAGGCGTTATTCGGAAGAATCAACTGTGCTCAATGCCTTTGTTCTTCTCCTCAATGCCACTTCGCACGGCACTGACTTCAGCATTATTTTGCGCTGGGTGTCATGAAGCAAATTATTGTCTTTGAAAGCGCCAAGTGCTAAAGGATGCTTTTGCGCAAAATATAATCACATAATTTACCCTATATGATTCAGTTTTTCTATTTTTGTTACATTTAGACAAAAAAGCGGGATTTCAGAACAATAATTGTCTCTAAATATAAAGCTATACCGCTCCTAAATGCACAACGAAATTGAGCCGGCGGTCTTGTCAGGCTCTTTTTCAACTTCGGCCATAAAGTACATTCCTCCCTCTAAATGCAGTTCCCAAAAATGGGTGCGCACACAAAGGTCCGCCCCACCTGTCACCGAGAGGCGATAAATGTCTAGGTGTCAGTCAGCCCTCGCAATGTAGGGGGTGGATGGTTCGGCGTAAAGAGGGGCTTTAGTGCTACCAGAACTGCTGCAGCACACACTCCCAACCCGATGGTTTCGGCCCCGTTGGTACTCCCAAACGAGACCCTGAAGGGCCCGCGACGCCACATACCTGCACAGCAGAACCTGCGGAAAAAGAAGAAGCAGCAGGAGAAGGCAAAGAAGAATTTCGGCAGTAGCGACGAGCGCGTCGGAAGCATCCTAATCTCGTCTTGCCTTCATCGCAGGGAACACCCACGCAGCCGCACTAGGTGCCAGCCTTGATTCATTCTGCAGCCTTGCGCTGTGAAAACACGGACTACGCTAAACCCACCTGGTTCAAGAAGGCGCCACCGTCGGCTGCGCAGTGACCTGCTACTTTGGCTCCCACGTGACCTTTCACACTTACAAAAGAAGCACCTTCATCGACTTTTGCAGCATTTGGCAGTAGCGACGAGCGCGTCGGAAGCATCCTAACCTCATCTTGCCTTCATCGCAGGTTAGTGCAAAGAACACATTCATTATACGCATTTCTATTAGTCGCTTGTCGCTCCTGCCAAGTGTTTCGCCAACTTTTGCTGTTTTGTTCGCCAACTTATTGAGTGTGTTCTTTGGCTGTAGGGGGAGGGGACACAAGTCTAAAATGACTGGCAAGGAAGCCGCGAAAATGAAAGAGGATTTCAAAGCTGATATCGCAAAGTTCAGAGAAGAAACCAAAGCTGAAATCAAGCTATTTCGTGAAATGATAGAGCGGGAAATGCGAAATGAAATTCGAGAACTAAAGAGTGAGAAGCAAGGCAAAGATAAAAGCCTCGAGTTTGCACATGACTCTATTAAAGAGCTTGAGGGAAAACTAAACGTTGAAATCGCCAAAAGAAACAAGATTGCTGCTGAAAATGAGACGCTTCAATCAATGCACACCAGTCTAGAAAGAAAATTGCTTGATTTGGACAAGCGACTTCTTCTGTCCGAACAATATTTAAAAAGGGACAACCTAGAAATACAAGGAGTCGTCAAAAGTAACAGCGAATCTGTAGTTGACATAGTCTCAAAGATAGGAAATGCAATCAGTGAGTCAATTCAAGAATGTGACATGGAATCCTGTCATCGGGTACCAACACGAAAAGCAGATAAGTCAAACACTATAGTTCAGCTCCGGTCTCGAGCCAAACGTGATACTACCCTGCAGAAAGCCAAGAAGATGAGGCTGAAAAACGCTGACATTCGACTGGAAAATTCTGATCCTGTATACATCAATGAGCACCTCTGCGCGGCACAAAGGAAACTGCTTGCTTTCACTGTTAAAAAAAAGTATGAGCATCACTGGAAGTCTGTGTGGTCACAGAATTGAAAGATTTTCATGAGGCAATCCGATGGCTCAGAGGTTCTGCCGATAGCCAGCGAGAGAGACCTTGTCAAGCTCATTTCACTGGAAAGCAGTCGTGCAGAGCCAGTAATAGGCGATAATCATAGCTCACATGGCAATTGAAATCTGTCGTCGTTCTGCTCTGTGATCACAAAACAAAGAAACAAAAATTACCTATCGCGAATTAGCCCTACCACAACAGGTGAAGCTAATAGACCCAAACTGCGAAACCGCTTTGCACGTTAACACCCGCTCGTTAGGCAACAAGCAAGACGAAATCGTTCTGCGTCTAAAACAATTCTCTTTCGAATTTACGGTTTTCATGCTCACTGAAACGTGGTATCAATCTGATAGCAAGATGGTACAGCTGCCTGGTTACGAAATGTTTTTCCTTAACAGATCTAACAAACGCGGTGGCGGTGGCAAAAGATACCACCTTCTGCCTAATCTTAGTGACGTTAGCAATTACCATAAAGTTCTAACAATACAAAATCGAAATCAAATCATGTCAGTGGTATACCGCCCCCGAAATGGTAACATGAAACTTTTTACGGATTATTTTGAGCAGATTCTACAATATGCGTCACTAAACAAATCTTCGTTTTTGTGCAGCGGTGATTTTAATATTAATATTCTAGACCATAACGCTACTGTACATGATTTCAACATGAAGATTCTCCCCTGTGGTTTTGTCAACTTAATAGAAACAGCAACACGTGTCACATGCGCTACTGCGTCGGCACTAGATCTAATAATTACGAACATTGAAACGAGTGTGCTCTCTGCTGGTGCAATCGCTTCTGATGTGAGCGATCACTGTCCGGTGTTCGTCATTTTTCGGCATGAGCATGCTAAGCGAAATAATGTTAAAGAATCTATTACTGTGCAGTGCATAACTGATGCCTCTTTGGAAGCCTCTAAGCACGACATTATGAACTTCGACTGGTCCTGTGTGCTGCAGAAAACTGTTGCCAACGATGCGTACGACCTTCTTTTCCACCATTTCCTTCGTTTCTATTCCGAGCACTTTCCACTCGAAACGTACACGAAAAATACGAAAAAGATAAGAAAACCATGGGTAACAAAGGAACTTTTCAAAATGAAAAAGGGCAAAAATCGTCTCTGTCAAACGTTCCTTCGAACACGTGCAGAGGATACACTGCTTCACTTTAAAACGTTCAGAAACCGATTAAACTCTGAGCTACGGAAAGCGAGGACATCATAGTATCAGGAGCTCTTTTGTAACGTCAGTTCAAGGAGACCAGATATTGCCTGGAAAGCTTTAAATGATGTCCTAGGTTGCCGTGCGATTAACTCTGTCTCACAATCTATGCTAGTAAATGGCAACGAAATAAAAGGGAGGGCGCTTGCAGAATACTTTAACAAACATTTTCTTAATAACATTTCATCTCAAGACCTCAGCGACATTACAATCACCACTTATCCTAGTTAGCTTAGTGACACTATATTTTTCGAGCCTACTGATGCAAACGAAGTTTATAACGTGTACATGGGAATAGTAACAGCAAAGCCTTAGATATCAACAGTATGCAGATGAAACCATTGAAACATGTGTTACCCATAATTTGTCCCTTGATTTCACACATCTACAATCTTGCATATGAGTGCGGGGTTTTTCCCAACGCAATGAAAACTGCAAAATTACCTGTCATTTTTAAAGGGGGTGACCAAAAGGTACCAACAAATTATAGACCAATTTCAGTACTCCCTGTGTTTTCCAAAGGTCTGGAAAAAGTCATTTCTTCAAGAATAAGTACATTTTTTGACAAACGTAAGGTAATATCTGAGTCACAGTTTGGTTTCAGAACTGGTAAATCTACAGAAACAGCGTTATTAACAATGAAGGAAATAATTTTGAACAATAATAATAAGAACTTGTATACGGTGGGCCGTTTCCTTGATTTTAGTAAAGCTTTTGACTGCTTAAATCACAGGATTCTTGTTAACAAACTTAATATGTACGGAATCCGTGGTAGACCACTCAGATTGCTTGAAGGATATCTACAAATCATAAGCCAGTCAGTGTCTTTAGATAATGAACTTTCATCTCTTTTGCCTATCAGTTGTGGTGTCCCACAAGGGAGCATATTGGGACCCCTTTTGTTCAATACGTACATAAATGATATTTTAGCCATAGATCCTTCCATTGATATTGTGATATACGCGGATGATAACACACTACTTTTCTCAGGCCCTAACCTTAATGATTTAATGGTGAAATGTAATGCCCTACTGATTAAATTGTCTAGGTGGTCAAGGATGAACAAATTAAGAATTAATCCTACAAAGTCCAAGGCTATAATATTCCGCGCAAGAAACAAACCGATAGTACCGCATTGCATGCTTCACTTTGAAGATCCCCAAATAGAAATAGTTGAAGTGCACAAGATACTTGGAGTACATTTTTCCTGTTATTTAAACTGGAATGCCCATACTGACTTCGTCTGCAAGAAACTCGCTTCCGTCTGCGGGGTTCTGTCGTGAAACTTTACCTTTCATATGTAAATTACAAGTTTATTACGCACTTTTTTTCTCACCTTAACTACTGCAATTTAGTATGGGCCACAATGACCAAAACTAACATAAATAAGGTTCTCGGACTGCAAAATAATATTGTTCGAATAATTGCCAATATTGATAATACAACTACCTCCAAGTATGCTTTTGAAGCACATAAAATTGTCCGGGTCAACCATTTGTATCACTAAGTTGTTACCAAAAATGTATTTTTCGACGGCATCCAGTGCCGATTTTTTTTCGACCCTGGCATCTTTGGACATGCGTCATGCTAGCATACACACAAGAACTTTTAATACATGGGATATACCACGTTTTTTTACTAACTATAAATTACAAATGTCTTACAAGCTGCCCCATGTTCTAAACACATATAAACACACAATAGGATGTACCAAAGCTGAGCTACGGAAATATTTTGTTCAAATGTGATTTTATGTTTTGCTTGATTATTCATCTATAATTCTGAACATTTCTATGACCATTTGAGCGTATCTATTTTTGATTTTGTTGTTTAAATTTTTTTATGGGGTTTTACGTGCCAAAACCACTTTCTGATTATGAGGCACGCCGTAGTGGAGGACTCCGGAAATTTCGACCACCTGGGGTTCTTTAACGTGCACCTAAATCTAAGTACACGGGTGTTTTCGCCTTTCGCCCCCATCAAAATGCGGTCGCCGTGGCCGGGATGCGATCCCGCGACCTCGTGCTCAGTAGCCCAACACCATAGCCACTGAGCAACCACGGCGGGTAATTTTTTTTTTTGCAATAGATTCTTACACTGTATGTATAACTGGTTAATGTTTTCTATTTATTGACTGTAACTATTGTATGTGTGTCTGATTTCTGTACCACTCGTGTGCTACTGCTTGTAGGTGTTTTCTGCACATAGTCAAGCTGCGCATGCAGCTTTCGGCCGGAAAACCCTCCAGTTGAACCTGGAAAATAAACTTACTTGCTTACTTCAAAAAAACTCTCACTGCTTCAGAAGCTTCTAGTTCCCGGGTGGCCGACTCCTCACAGCGCACTCCTGAGACTGCAGCCACTACAAAGGCAGTAGAGCGTGAGGACCTCCCAGCACGTGAGCCACCTGCGCATGGCCTCCAGCTGGTGCTGGCGAAAGAACATCGGCACAGTGCAAGGTCTTTGGATAATGAAGCACTCCCAGTCAACGCTGCGATCACTGGCACGGTGCTCTTCCGCCCATCTGCACCGGGTGGAGCCTTCCGGAGTGGCCCACGCCTCGCACTCGCGGCGGCACTTTCTGCGCGACCAGGTGTTCCTGCAGTTCGTGTCAACCAGAAGCGCAACATCGTGGCCGCCGATTCGAGCACGCCTTAAGCAGCTGCTGCAAGTCTGCGAGCTCCATGGCATTCCAGTGACGGCCTGCCTGCCGGCTGAGCGGGGAAAGAGCACCGGCTTTATACACGGGATGGGTGGACTTGTCTGCCGGCTCCATGCCTGCAGACAAGTACCTGCTGGAGGCCATCGAGTCTTCCATTCCAGTCATAACAGAAACAAAGGACGGCAGCACGGTGACCATACGGTTTCCGGGGCCGATCACCGCTGAACAAGTGAGCTTCTTCATGCTCTGGTTCAGGGTAAGGCCAGTAAGGCCTCGTCCACTGCAGTGCCAGCAGTGTGGCTGTTTCGGTCACGTAGTGGAGAGCTGGAAATGGCCGACAGGCTGTATTTCCTGTGCCAGGAACAACCTTGCCCTATAGTCCGCTGTGTGAACTGCGGTGGCGCGCACACCGCCGACACTGCCGCCTGTTCGAAGTGGCAGGAGGAACCACGGGTGGCCGCCATCATGGCGTCCTCCACCATTTCACTGTTCAGGCGTGCTGTGCGGGCAGAGGTTGGTCAGGAGAGCCACAGCTGGAGGCAGGCCACCACGCCCTCACCGCGCTGTTATGCAAATGCAGTCCAGGGCATCGCTGATCCTAAAAGGCGTACGGTACGAGCTCCACGCAGCTCCCAACGTCCTGTGCAGCAGGCCACTGCTGTCCCCTCGACCACACCCCCTACCGCCGCCCTGGTGTAGGCAACCGTGTAACTGGGGGAAAACCTGCTGCTGAATATGCAGGCAGTCAGCACCATGCTCCCTGCTGACCACTCACTCCACGCCATCTGCCAACACCCAGTGGTAGTCCTGAACCAGAACACTCAACATGGCTGATCCCTCTGCTACAATGAAGGGCCGCCACCCTCCAAGTGTTCTCCAGTGGAACACCAACTCACTGCGGCGGTGGCATGCGGACCTCTGACTACATCTCCTGCAGAGTGAATATGATGTGCTTGCTCTGCAGGAGGTGTACGTTGCTGCAGAGGAGCTGCGACTGCAAGGCAACGTGGGCTGCAGTGCTTGCACCTCCTGCTCACAGGAGTCATGCCAGGCCGCCCCCTGCCTCGATGACACACACCAGCAAGGAGCTCCCAGCTGCGCAGTGTACGTGAGGCGAGAGCAACACTAGGTGGAGATACGAGTGGCTGACCTGACTCGGAGGTCGTGCGAGTGTTGTGCTGTGCGCGTACCCATTGGGAGTGTGGACACTACTATCGCCTGTGTTTATGTGCGACGCTGCCAGCCGTGGGACCACTCCTGCCTGCTGCGTTTGCCTAGCCACCAGGGCAAAGACTTCGTCCTCCGTGGTGATTTTAATGCCCACCACACAGCCTGGGGTGGCCGGTACGGCTGTCCTCGTGGCAAGGCACTATGGAATGCTGCTTACCAACTCGGCCTGCAGATTCGTGACACTGGCGTCCCCACTTTCATCCGGTATGGAGCTCGTCTAACACAGATGGCAATCGACTTGAGCCTGGCCACGGAGGATTGCTGGCACAGCTGACAGGCGCTTCCTGACACCTGGGGTTCAGGCCACCTGCCTCTGCTCCTCTCTCCTTTTCTAGACAAGTCCCCCAGGTGTAAGAGAGTGCCTCACAGTCAAGGGGAAGGCCTTCCTTCAGCTCTGCCGGCAGGTGGACAACGACGCCGTTCTGTTGCAGATGGTCGTGGAGTGCGCCAATGCCGCTACCAACCACTCTACGGTCCCGGTGGGCAAACCAGTTTCGTATATTCACCATGGGGAACTGCGAGCTGCTCGGCATCTTGTGGAGCGCAAGGTCCTGTGCACCATGCTTCCGGAAATATGGATGGTCTACCGCCAAGTGGATGCTGTCTGCCTCCGCCACGCCCAACAACGCAGACGCCAAAGCTGGGTGAGCCTCAACTCCAACATCAGTCGCAATCTAGATAGTACTCGAGCTTCGCGCCTGCTGAGGTCACTGATGGATGCTTCAAGTGCTCAACGCCAGTCCTTAACCGTGGCTAGCCTCATGGGAATCAGCGGCCGGGCCCTGGTCGAGCGCCTAGCTGACCGGTTTGCTGAGAGATCCCCAGTCCCGCAGATCCTGCCCTCGATGGTCGCCGCAAGGCGCTGCTTCCCTCCCTGTGACCATCCAGAGTGGGTGGCAGCACAGATCTCCGCCCTGTGCAGCTAGCCTCTCCGCATGCACGAGCTATAGTCGGCGCTGGCTCTCACATGACGACGGAGTGCTCCAGAAGCCGACGGCATAACCTGTCAGATGCTGCGTAACGTTGCAGAGCCGCAACGGGGACCACTCATGGAACAGTTCAAATCCTTCTGGAGTACTGGGTTCTTGCCCGAGAGCTGGCTGATGGCTATGGTGGTGACTTTGCTGAAGCGACGAAAGCCTGCAACTTCGCTCTTCTCCTACAGGCCTGTCTCCCTTACCTCTGCAGAATTCAAGGTGATGTAGATGATGGCGCTGTCTTGTGTCGAATGGATAGCTGCCCAGCTGAAGTACTTTGCAAAACAGCAGTCTGGTTTCAGGCACAAGCGTTCAACGGCGGACTCCTTCGCAGATGTGGTGGCCACCCTGGAGGATACCAGGGGCAATGGGCACGTCGCCATGGTGCTGCTCCTGGACGTCCAGAGTGCCTTTGACCAGCTGCCGCACGAGGTGATCGAGGCTGAGCTGGTCTGTTTAGGTGTCACGGGATGTCTCGGGGGCTTCATCTCTGCCTTCCTGGTGGGCCGGAGCTTTCGGGTGTGGGTAGGTAAGGTGCTCAGGTGCTCAGTGGTGTGCCGCAAGCATCGCTGCTGAGCCCCTTCCTCTTCAACCTGGCTCTTGCAGTACTCGCTTCAGCGCTACCGGCTGACAGTCGCTACCCACTCTGCGGCGCAATCTACGCAGATGATGTGGCACTGTGGGTACGAGGACCCAGGAGAAGCGTCGCTGCCATCCAGGACTCACTGCAGAAGGCTCTAGCAACGGCAATCTCTTCCCTCGGTGGCTTTGGCCTCTCCGTGTGCCAGGAAAAGACAGAGGCAGTACTTGTACATCCGCTGGCCTCAGTACGCCACTACGTGAAGCAGCTGCGCATTGCAAACACGACCATCCCATGGAAGCGGGAGATCACCTATGTGGGCCTAACCATTGATCACCGAATCTACTGGATTCCGGCTGCCAAGGCTGTCACCATCAAAGGCCAAGAGTCCAGGGGGCAGTGAGTAAGATGCAGCAGCATGGCCGGGCTGCACCGTGAAGTGGGCGCTGCGGTTGAACCAAGCTGCGCCACATCCATTCTGCTATATGCCCTGCCGCTGGTACTACTATCTGCAGCCATCATCATCATCATCATCAGCCTGGTTACGCCCACTCCAGGGCAAAGGCCTCTCCCATACTCCAACTACTCCGGTCATGTACTAAATGTGGCGATCTCATCCCTGCAAAACTTCTTAATCTCATCGGCCCACTTAACTTTCTGCCGCCCCCTGCTATGCTTTCCTTCCCTTGGAATCCAGTCCGTAACCTTTAATGACCATCGGTTATCTTCCCTCCTCGTTACATGTCGTGCCCATGCCAACTTCTTTTTCTTGATTTCAACTAGGATGTCAAGTCGCATTTGTCCCCTCACCCAATCTGCTCTTTCCTTATTCCTTAACTTTACACCCATCACTCTTGTTTCCATAGCTCATTGCGTCGTCCTCAATTTAAGTAAGCCCCTTTTCCTAAGCCTCCAGGTTTCTGCCCCGTACGTGAGTACTGGTAAGACTCAGCTATTATACACTTTTCTCTTGAGGGATAATAGAAACCTGCTTTTCATGATCTGATAATGCCTGCCAAACGCACCCCAGCCCATTCTTATTTTTCTGATTATTTCTGTCTCATCATCCGGATCAGCGGTCACTACGTGCACTAAGATGTATTCCCTTACCACTTGCAGTGCTTCACTAACTATTCTAAATTCCGGTTCTCTTCCGAGACTAATAAACACGAGTTTTCTGCAGATAAATCTTTAGACCCGCTCTTCTGCTTTGCCTCTCCAGGTCAGTGAGCATGCATTGCAATTGGTCGCCTGAGTTACTAAGCAACGCTTTTCATTATTGGGATTTTGTTTCTTTCTTTACGGACGACTACGGTGGCTGTGGAGCCGCTATAGATATCCTTCAGTATCTTTACATACGGCTCGTCTACACCCTGATTCCGTAATGCCTCCATGACCGCTGATGTTTCGCCAGAATCAAACGCTTTCTCGTAATCAATGAAAGCTATATATAAGGGTTGGTTATATTCCGCACATTTCTCTATGACCTGATTGATAGCGTGAGTATGGTTTATTCTTCAGTAGCCATTACGGAATCCTGGCTGGTCCCTTGCTTGACAGAAGTCTAAGGTGTTCCTGATTCTATTTGCAATTGCCTTAGTAAATACCTTGTAGGCAACGGATAGTAAGCTGATCAGTCTAATTTTTCAGGCCTTTGGCGTCCCCTGTCTTATGGATTAGGATTATGTTAGCGTTCTTCCAAGATTCCGGTACGCTCGAGGTCATGAGGCATTGCGTGTACAGGGTGGCCAGTTTTTCTAGAACTATCTGCCCACCATCCTTCAACACATCTGCTGTTACCTGATCCTCCCCAGCTCCCTTCCCCATTTGCATAGCTCTCAAGGCTTTCTTTACTTCTTCCGGCGTTAGTAGTGGGATTTCGAATTCCTCTAGACTATTCTCTCTTCCATTATAGTCGTGGGTGCCAGTATTACTGTATAAATCTCTGTAGAACTCCTCAGCCACTTGAACTACCTCATCCATATTAGTAATGATATTGCCGGTATTGTCTCTTAACGCATACATCTGATTCTTGCCAATTCTTGGTTTCTTCTTCACTGCCTTTAGGCTTCCTCCGTTCCTGAGAGCATGTTCAATTCTATCCATATTATACTTCCTTATGTCAGCTGTCTTACGCTTGTTGATTAACATCGAAAGTTCTGCAAGTTCTATCCTAGCTGTAGGGTTAGAGACTTTCATACATTGGCGTTTCTTGATCAGACCTTTCGTCTCCTGCGATAGCGTACTAGTATCTCATCTAACGAAGTTACCACCGACTTCTATTGCACGCCCCTTAAAGATGGCCACAAGCTTGTCGTTCATTGTATCAACACTAAGGTCTTCTTCCTCAGTTAAAGCAGAATACCGGTTCTGTAGCTTGATCCGGAATTCCTTTATTTTCGCTCTTACCGCTAGCTCATTGATCGGCTTCTTATGTACCAGTTTCTTCCGTTCCCTCCTCAGGTCTAGGCTAATTCGAGTCCTTACCATCCTATGGGCACTGCAGCGCACCTTGCCGAGCACGTCCACATCTTGTATTATGTCAGGGTTAGCACAGAGTATAAAGTCTATTTCATTTCTATCTGCAGCCAGGAAACAACAGCTCGAGAGACTGCACAGGAGTGCAGTAAGGAGCATCCTCGGTCTCCCCAAGCACTCCCGAGTTGCTGCCGCACTGGCTGAGGCTGGCAAATGGCCATTGTCGCTACATATGCTCCAGCGTGCCCTTCGGCACGTTGACCGTCTGCACCGCGCTCCAGATGGTGGGGCTCTGCTCTGGCGACTGCGAAGCCAACCGCTATCTCGCATAAGGGGCATCTGTCAGCTCAACGAGGAGATGATTGTGCAGCGACCAGTGCCGATGGTCACATCACCGCCCCACGAGCAACCTCCAGAGGTGCACCTATTCCTGAATGGAGCATCAAAGCGCCGGACGCCAGCAGCAGCAATACAACAGGCTGCTACTGGCAAACACCTGGAAGAGCAGGACGGCAGGCTGCTCGTGTTCACAGATGGATCCGTGCTCTCCAAGGCTCCGCAGCGGTGGCCTGTACCATCCAAACTGAGGGCAGGAGCAGGCAGTGCCGACTACTCTTTCGCTCGAGGCAGTGCCGACTACCTTCTCGCACGCCTGGACAGATACACAGCAGCTGAGCTGGCCGGACTCCACCTGGCTGCAGACCTTCTTGCTGAGGACTCCCCGAGAAAACCAGTGGTGTTGGTAAGTGACTCTCGACCGGCTCTCTAGGCACTCCGATCACCATCGTCACGGAGTCACTGGGACCCTCCTGAGCGCAAAATCTCGACCCTCTCTGCAGTGGGGGTAGCCATGTCGTTCCACTGGCTGCCTTCTCACGTCGGGTTCGCCAGAAACGAGCAGGCCGATGTCCTTGCCAAAGCCGCCCACCACCCAACCGTTCCACTCACAAGGAAAATCGCAGCATCGGATTTCTCCAGACACCGACTAAAACAGCTGCTCACTTCCAGCCATCCGGATAACAGGGTAGCTACCAACCGAGCCCCAGAACTCCTCCCTGAGAACTTACTCACGCCACGGGACCGTTCCACACTCCTGCGTCTCAGCACGGGCTCCGTGTGGACGTCGGCCAGACTTCATGCCAAGGGACGCATCGGCTCGCAGGCCTGCAGAAGGTGCGGTGACGCCGAGATCCTCGAGCACCTACTCTGCACCTGTCCTGCATTAGCCCAGGAGGGCGCTCAAACATACCTGCTCTTCCCAGCCGACTACCACCTGACAGCACTGGCAAGCCTGCTTGAATGTGCGTACACAAACGGGCACCTAGGCCGTCTCTAGACTTCAGCCTCCCATGGACCTCTGCATAGCTCGCCGGCCGTCGCCCCTGAATGACGCTGGCGTATGCTGCCTGACACATAATACCCCTTTCCCCCTTTATGTCCTCATCTTTTATCTGTGAAACGAAGGAGTGTTTGCCGACTACGTCTTGAAAGGTACGCAAGCTTGGCGCTTGCGGGCATTCTTGTAGCTTATGGTTCATGGGATGAGCTTTGTGTAACTGCAGCAGAGCACGTCCTGAGCAAACCGCCGTGGTCGCTCAGTGACTATGGTGTTAGGTTGCTGAGCACGAGGTCGCGGGATCGAATCCCGGCCAGGGCGGCTGCATTTCAATGGGGGCGAAATGCAAAAACACCCGTGTACTTAGATTTAGGAGCACGTTAAAGAACATCAGGTGGTCAAAATTTCCGGACTCCTCCACTACGGCGTGCCTCATAATCAGAAAGTGGTTTTCGCACGTAAAACCCCATAATTAAATTTATTGGTTAGACAAGTGCGAATGTGAAAGAAAATCAATTGCACTTGTCTAACCGCTGCAACCTATGTCATTGTAAATCGGTATTTTTTGACGCTGATATTTTGTTTTTCGTTAATAATAAACGTACACTTGAAATTACAGGTCCGTTCCATATAATAAGGCGTGCTTAAATATGCATCAGTCAGCCACTGGTTGCTATCACTGACAAAGAATTTGTATCCTTGAATACCTTCAAGCTTTGTAATCTGCTTATATAAATATGGATGACTCGTTTTGCACATGCTCGGTGCAGCTAGCTGGCGCATTTACGTTCTGTGTCTTTCCAAAAATAAAGAGTTGTAAGCGCTCGCCTGTCCACCTTGCCTGCGTCCGTGTCTATTGTGCGCGCTACGAATTTGAGCATGAATAAACCATGTTTTTGACTTCTTGAGTGAGTAAATTATTTATGCAGATAATTGGTTCAGAAAACATTTTGGGAAACTGAAATTATTTAGGCCACAACTTTGGGGGACTATAACAATAGTTTTGGGCTGTTCCCTTTTTGGGGTTACGACCTTGCACACTTTTCTAATTTTAATAACACGTTGTAAACACAACGCACCAAAGGATATGAATTGCGAAATTTGCCCCGTCCTTGCCACTTCCACAGGAAGTAAACAAGGATCACGGCTACAATTTTCGCATTCATGTGAACTTGGATGTCAATCTTGTTAAAAAGCTGTTCTATATATGTGATCTGCTAACCTGAACATGATGTAATCAATAACCATCTTGTTTCTGTGCAGGGTTAACTCTGCAAGCATTCTCAGAGACATCAGCTATGAATGTAAAAAATACATTATCATCGATGCTTGCTAGAGATTTTGCGACAGCTTCCATGCCGTAATCTTCTAAGTCATTATTTATTTATTTACTATATTTATTCATTTTTCCATTATTTTTCTCATAATTTGGCGTAAATATTTTTATGTGAATGAGCTTCCTTTAGCTGAAACTTGCATCTGTTTTCACTGTACATGTACCTTCTACGTTGCATACTGCCTTTTACCAACATGTTCACAAATGCTACTAGGGGGCTAGTAAAACGTCAGTAGCAAGTACATAAGCACATGTAAGTAAAATATGTCCACAGCGTTACTACGGAGCCTAAAGGCTTCTGTTGGTTGACAGTTACTAGAATGTTTACAGGCCACCTATGAACATGCTTCAATTGAAGTACGGTGGCGAATTGTTGACATGATGTTACCATGGTGTGTAAAACGAGAGGAAAGGCGTTAACTGAGGCACCCGATTTTTATTAGCCATCTCATAAGAAGCCAACAAACACTGACACCAAGGACAACATAGGGGAAATTACTTGTGTTTAATAAATGAAAAAAAGAAACGATAAATTAATGGAAATGAAAATGGATGAAGAAGCAACTTGCCGCAGATGGGGAACGATCCCACAAACCTCGCATTTCACGTGCGATGCTCTACCAATTGAGCTTTCGGGGCGCCGTTTCCCTATCCACTTTCTTGGGTATTTATGTTTCCTGGTAGAACCCTGGGAGTGTTAGCCAGCGCCACCACTCACACACCTTGCCAGCGGATGTGGAACATCCTTCCTGCCGCAGGCGTCACGATAACGTGGTCTTTTTGGGTGAAGGCAATCGGTCAATAAACCCACACATGCTACCTGAAGGCATCAATTTTGCCGTATTCGAAACCCTCGTTACGTAATAAACGAGACGAACGAGGTAAACATACGGGCCGATTTTTATTATTCGTATCATAAGAAGCCAACAAACACTGACACCAATGACAACATAAAGGAAATTACTTATCTTTAATAAATGAAATGAACGATAAGTTATTAGAAATGAAGGTGGATAAATGTTGGCGTCTTATGATCTGACTAATAAAAATCGGGCCCCTCGGTTAACCCCTTTATCCTCGTTTATTACATTACGAGGGTCTCGAATACGGCAACATTGATGCCTTCAAGTAGAATGTGTGGGTTTATGGAGCGGTTGTTTTCACCCAAAAAGATCACGTTATCGTGACGCCTGCGGCAGAAAGGATATTCTACATCCGCTGTCAAGTTGTGTGAGTGGTGGCGCAGGCTAACCCTCCCAGGGTTCATAACTAGGAAACATAAATACCCATTAAAGTGAATGAAGAAATGGCGCCGCTGTAGCTCGATTGGTAGAGCATCGCACGCGAAATGCGAAGGTTGTGGGATCGTTCCCCATATCAGGCAGATTGTTTTTCATCCAATTTCATTTCCATTAATTTATCGCTTCTTTATTTCGTTTATTAAAGACGAGTAATTTCCCCGGTGTTGTCCTTGGTGTCAGTGTTTGTTGGCTTCTCATGATAGGGTGTATAAAGACAAATGTTAATAGGTGATTCGTAGGAAGCTGGCAGTACGTTTACAAACATTCTTCAACTGGAAGAATGTTAACAGGTGGTTGGTAGGAAGTTGGCGGAAGATATATAAACAATCTTCTTTTGAAAGAATGTTACTAGGGTGTATAAAGATAGATGTTCATATGAAATTGGTAGGAAGTTTAAGGACATCCAATGAACGCGTTTCTCTTGGGAGTTGGTGCCCAATTGTTTCTAGGGTGTTATGAGAGCGTTGTAGGATGTACAAAGACAGTTGGTAGGACATCAACTGACTGCTGGCAAGTTCTAGTAGCAATAGTCTAAAGACAGTCTAAAAATTATATTAGAAATTTGCATAAGGGTTAACACAACATGTCGTACACCATGAGACACAAAACAACATTTATTCTGTTACTTTTAAGAAAAGGGCGTGCGCAACATGCAGAGGTTGTGTTGCTTTCACAGCAGTGAAAGATGGCGCGTATACGCCGGCTTATGCTTTTCGATAAAACGCTCTCTTTCTCTCTTTCTCTCTCTCTCACACACCATTGTGACAAGTTGTGGTAAATTCGGGTGGTCGATGTGGTTCTCCTGATTAGATTGCTACACGTTCTACACCCGAGTCAGAAAGAGCATGTGCCACCCGAACGGCGGTCACTTTCCGGAGCAGTGAGAGGGAGGGAATTGAGGGCCGAGGCATGGATTTCGCAGGGGTTTTTCCGTCGAAACTGAACTGGCCATGTTTTCGCACGAATTACATGGAAACTTAGATTGCAATTTTCAGACTGACGCCATTTTTCTGGACTTCGCGAAAGCGCTTGATAAAGTACCCCATAAGCGCCTTCTACTCAAACTTTCACTGTTAAATTTTCACCCCGATATCATAAATTGGATCCGTGAATTTCTAAATAACCGCTCTCAGGCTGTTTTTGTTAACAATGCTACATCTGCTTCCTTTGTAGTAACATCAGGCGTTCCTTAAGGGTCCGTTCTTGGCCCACTTTTATTCTTTATATACATTAACGACCTACCTACTCATGTATCTTGTAATATCCGAATGTATGCCGATGACTGTTATTTATCGCACTGTTGACAACGCTTCTGATCAATTACCATTCAAAGTGATCTTAACCATGTAAAGCATTGGTGCCACGATTGGCTAATGGAACTTAACCCTCACAAATGGAAAACCTTATCTTTCAACCACCGCCGCTTTCCACTTGTTTTTTCTTATGCGATTAGCAGCGTTCCTGTCGAAGCAGTTCAATCGTTCAAGTATCTAGGAGCAACTTTCTGCGACGACCTTTCTTGGGCTTTACACGTCACTAACGTCATATCATCTGCAAATAAAACACTTGGATTTTTGTGACGTCGTCTACATAACGCACATAAGAACATAAAGTTGTTAGCTTATAAAGCTCTCATGCGAACAAAATTGGAATATGCTTCACCAATTTGGAACCCGCGACAAGCTTGTATTCAAGACGCCCTTGGGTCACTTCAAAACCGTGCTACTAGACTCATTCATCATTCGTATTACTAAGACGTGAGTGTGTCATCACTAAAATTAGAATCTAATTAACCCCTTCTCTTATGTCACCGCCATATCGCCAGTCATTTTTTATTCTATAAACTTTTTCATAGCTCGATGGGTATCCCGCCATACATTGTTCCTCCAACATGCATATCCAATCGCACTGGTCATACTCTTGAAGTCGCGCGCCCGCGTGCACGCATCGTTACCTTTTCTACGTCAGTTTTTCCTCGTACAGCTGCTGAGTGGAATGGCCTTCCGGGCGACACCGCTACCATCCCTTGTCCATCCACCTTCATAGAAAGCGTCACCAATCACCTTTCACCATAGATTAATACATGATTTCTGCTTATTTCTGTGTAACCCACCCGTTATGCAATACCCCGTTACGGGGTCTCTAAGGAATAAAAATGAAATGAAAAATGAAATCACTCAAGCCGTACGCGATGCAATGGCGCAACTGTTGCCGTCAAGGATGTGAGCACTGCTCGCATAGGAATGGCTGGCCGCCAAGTTCCCGTCCTGTTCAGCGTGCTGACTAGTTGCCCTCATGACTTAATCTTCGGGCTCGGCTTTTGGAAAACGCATTCTGCCCTCATCGACTGTTCCACCGGCACTCTGTGCATCGAGCTTCCTCTTCTTTCAGACGCTCGCCCCGTACAACCGATAACCCTCTGCACTACAGCGTTGGTTCGCTTACCTCGAAAAGCCCTAACCTTGGTCGAATTGTCTCAACGGCAACTGTGCCTGATGGCCACTATGTCGTCGCACCTATTCGTGATGTCCTCCTGGCGCGCCACACATCTGTGCCACACTCCGTCGTAACCCTTGCCGCTAATGGCATGTGTCTCCCCGTTATCAATTTTGGCTTGACGAAGCAAGTGTTACCGAAAGCATAGCGGTGGCCACGCTCCCGTCAGCGACAGACGACCCCGTCACTGCTTTTGCAGCTGACGCGTATCCAGATCCTCCTGATTACCCGCAGGATGCCTTGAACCTCGACGGCCCATTACGTCCCATGGTTGCTCTGGACCTCGCACCTGACCAAGCAGCCGCCCTATATCGCCTTTTGCTTTCCTACCGCGAGATATTTGACACGGACAATGGACCACTTGGTCAGACGTTCCTAGTTAAGCATCGGATAAACACTGGGGATGCTGTTCCCATTCACCGCCGACCGTATCGCGTGTCCACGGCAGAGCGGCAAGTTATTCAGCAGGAAGTAAACAAGATGCTCGCCAAAGGCATTGTTGAGCCCTCGTCGAGTCCTTGGGCGTCGCCGGTCGTGCTCGTCAAAAAGAAAGATGGCACGTGACATTTCTTCGTTGATAACCGCCACCTAAACCGAATTACTAAAAAGGTCGTTTACCCTTTACCACGAATCGACGACGCTCTTGATTCTTTTCACGGTGCCGAATACTTTTCGTCCATCGACCTTCGATCTGGTTATTGGCAGATTTCCGTCCATTAGCAAGAACAAGAAACGACCGCTTTCGCCACTCCAGATGGCCTCTACCAATTCAAGGTTATGCCGTTCGGTTCATGCAATGCCCCCGCCATGTTCGAACGGATGATCGACTATGTGCTTCAAGGTCTCAAATGGTCAACTTGCCTTTGTTACTTGGACAAAAGCATTTTGTTATCTCCTACTTTTGAGACGAACCTTTAGCGCGTCGCAGCTATCCTTGACGACTTCCGTAAGCCTAGGCTCCAATTAAAATCTTCGAAATGCCACTTCGGGCGGCAAAAGATTACAGTGCCCGGTGATCTCGTCGGTGCTTCCGGGGTATATATAGCCCGACCCGGAGAAGATTCGAGCAGTAACAGCTTTTCCTGTAAATCAGTCTGTCAAAGACGTCCAGAGTTGTGTGGGCCTCTGTTCTTATTTCCGGCGATTCGTGAAAGATTTCGCAGCAATCGCTCGACCACTCGTTGAATTTCTGAAAAAAGACGCGCCTTTTACGTGCGGTTCCCCTCAGGCTGCCGCATTTTCACGCCTTATCACGATTCTCCCCAATCCACCGGTCTTGGCCCTCTTTGACTCGTCCGCACCTACAGAGGTCCGAACCGGTGCCAGTGGTTATGGGATTGGCGCCGTCTTATCGCAACGCCTACACGGACACGACCGCGTTAAGCCTACGCTAGCCGGCTGCTGACAGCTGCAGAACGCAACTATTCTATTACCGAGCGCGAATGTCTCTCTCGTCTGGGCTGTTCCAAAGTTCCGCCCATATTAATATGGCAAGTCCTTCTGAGTAATCACAGACGATCGTACGCTTTGTTGGCTTTCTTCGCTCAAGGATCCTACTGGCCGGCTCGGTCGTTGGGCCCCCCGACTACAAAAATATCCCTACACCGTGACTTCCAAGTCGGGACGCCAACACCAGGACACAGATTACCTCTCTTGCTACCCAATCGAAGACGCGACCTCTACGTCTGATACTGACACCGACGCCTGTGTTTTCTCTCTTTTTCCACTGCTCCATGTCGCCGACGAGTAGCGCCGTGACCCGTCCTTGCGTATCATTATTGACCGCCTGGAATCGTCAATTGCCGACAGTTCCCTTCGCTTATTCACACTTCAAGATGGCGCACTCTACCGTCACAACATTCACCCCGGCGGCCCTGCATTACTCCTTGTCATCCTTAAACACCTTCGTTCGGCTGCTCTCCACGAACTTCACGACTCCCCACTGCCGGTCACCTGGGTGTGTCACGTACCTACGACCGGATCCGCCGACGCTTCCTTTGGCTAGGGCTGGCTCGCTTCATTCGAAGATACGTAGCTGCATGAGAGAAATGCCAACGACGCAAGACGCCATCGACCCTCCCTGCTGGGTACCTTCAACCACTTGACATTCTCGCGGTATCATTCTTTCGGTTGGTTTTGACTTACTTGGTCCTTTTCCTCTTTCTATCTCTGGGAACAGGTGGATCGGTCTGGCCACGGATTACGCCACGTGCTACACTATCACCCGAGCGCTTCCTACAAGCTGCGCCCCAGATGTCACCGAATTCTTCTACGCGATGTGATTTTATTACATGGAGCTCCGCGACAACTTCTCACAGACCGTGGCCAGAGATTCCTATCAAATATTATATCGCGGACATCCTACAGTCCCGTGCCACGAGGCACAAGCTGTCCACGTCATACCATCCGCAAACAAATGGCCTCATGGAGCGCCTCAATCGCACTCTCACAGACATGCTCGTGAAATATGTCTGTTCAGACCACACTAACTGGGACCTTGCTCTACCGTTTGTCACATTTGCTTATTATTCCTCGCGCCACGACACAGACTGTTATTCCCCATTTTTCCTTCTGTTCGGCCGAGAACCAGCGCTGCCCCTCGACACAACCCTACCTGTTCACGCGGCACTGACCACTGAATATGCACTTGACGCCATCGTCCGCTGTGCCCATGCAAGGGAAATTGCCCGTGACCGCCTTCTGGAATCCCAAGAGAGTCAAAGGCGCTTGTACAACCGGCGACACCGAGACGTGCACTTCCCGCCTGGTTCTTTGGTGCTTCTATGGTCTTCGTTGCGTCAGGTCGGCCTGTCAGAAAAACTGTCAGAACTGTCAGAAAAACACAGGCCCATACCGAGTGCTCCGTGCCACGGCTCCCGTCACCTACGACATCGCCCTTGACGTCCCATCTACTTCCCATTCCAGTGATATCGTGCAAGCTACACGACTGCAGCAGCATCACCCTCCAATGATAACATTTAGACGCTCTGGGACGTCGCTTGTCGCTTCTGCCGCCGGCGGCTTATGCAACACGCGTGTGGTATGTGATTGTTTGAAGGAGGCGCGTGGGCGCCATCACGGACGGACGGAAAAAACTTTAATGGAAAAAGGACCGGCGAGGTTGCAAGCCCGGGCTCAGGCCACCCGGGCATTGTGTGCGGTGAGGCATAGCGTTTCCACCGCTGCCCGGGCCCGCTGGATAGCCCATAATTGGTCGTGTAGTTCTGAGCTAGTCAGAGCGCTAAGCCATCGCTCCTCGAGAAGGTCCGGTTCTATGTTGTCCTCTACGTATACTGAACTGATCTGTGTGCACTTCCACAAGATGTGTGCCATGTCTGCGTGTTCGTGTTTGCAGAGCCTGCAGCTTGCGTCTGGATATTGTGTTGAATTTATTCTGTTTAAGTGTACTGGGTTTCGGAACGTTCTGGTTTGCAATCTTCTCCAATCTGTTTCTTGAGACCTGTCGAGTTGTTTGTGGGGTTGTGGGTATGCTTCTCTTTGTTTCGTGTAGTTTGTCAGTATGTCGTGGCACGTGACCAGTCTGTCCCTGTCGTCTTTTATCGCTTCTTCGTCGTCGTCGCCTCCTCCGTCTTCTCCATCGCCTCCGCCGCAGTCCTTCCCCCTTCCCCGGGGGTTGCGGGGTGTTGGGCCGTCACTGGCCGTGCCGCGGTGGGTTAGTTTTCGCACGCCATCACTCAAGAAAAGAAGAATGAACTGGGCTCATACTGTGAATTTAACCCATTAGCGCTGCAACCGCTGTTGTAAATATGACCTTTAAATAGTTGCTCGTCTTACTGACTCGTCCTACGCGTAACAATAATAAACCTTCCGTCCGTAACAGGCTACGCCAGCAATGGCATCATCAGTGGGATAAAGAAACTGAAAACAAATTACATGCATTAGAACCCCAACTAGGCAATTTTTTTCCAGCAAGAAGTCATAAGACTAACAGAAACCACACTTTGCAGGCTACGTGATTTTGGCTATGTGATTTTATTTTTGTGATTTTATTTTCGTGAGTGAACAAATAAAATTCTTCTTCTTCTTCTTCTTCTACGTATAGGACACACATGCGAAACACATTTACCTATTAAGAGGCACACAACCACCCATATGCGCAAAATGTGGAAAACAACTGACGGTCTGGCACATCTTAATTCATATGTCCAAGACTTCACCATGCAAGAGTGCAACACTTTCAAGAACTTTACACTAATAATATATCATCTCACTTTGCATTAGTTTTATCCCATGACCCTGTGTTTAGTGTCAGCAGAGTTTTTAAGCACCTTGGCAATGTAAGTATTTTAAAAATGCATACTACAACCAAAACCGCCATGCTCCGTCACAAACGTGAGGAGCCTGAGGAGTTGAATGCCTCGAGGTCTCGCACCTTTTCGCAAGGTAAAAGTACGGCTCCGAGGCAAAACTCATCGCTTATGAATACTGAAAACTACAAATAATCTGTATAATACATACATAAAATATAACATAAAACAAGTGACCGCTCATAGCCACCAAAATATCTTATCCACGCACAGTTGAAATATCTGATATAACATTAGCAGCGTTGTTTAGCGAGGTCTTTTATATCTTTTCAACTACGGAATATTTGCCCGTTTATATAGCACACTTCAACATGCTTACAATTCTGATCAGATTCTTGTTTTTGTACTATAAATCGTTGAATGTATCAATATACTTGGCGCTCCTTGGCCAAAGATACCTTTGCGCCATTAAAACCCATCAATCATCAGCTTCGCAGAAACTAAGTGATCTAATTCTGACCTCAGTGAACGCGTCCAGAATAAATTGATGTCTGTTTTGAAGTGCCACTTTGGTGTTCTGCCAACAATAGTAATAGCTCTTGTATACTCACTCAACTTAAATTTCTAAAATAAAGACATGATTAATCAGACCTTCTGTCCCTCTATAAGATGGTCCATGGCATTATGCATGGTCCAAAACTTACTGATCATGTGCAATTTCCCGTGCCGCAAAAGTATAGCGAGCAGAATTCCGCGTTTCCAGCGCCACATGGTTGCATTAGAGGCTGTCCTATGGCTGATTCAAAAAAAGGACATGTGATAAGTATTCTGCCAGTACTGATATGTTTCAGAGTTTATTTCCTGTGTTTTGTATATATGTAGATAACCATGCTGTATCATTAACTCTCTTTTACGTCCGCCTCTCCGTTTTCTGTTTCTCTATATGTTTCACTTTCTCACATTGTTTTTTCTACCACGTTTGTCTCGTGGAACACATTTGTGCACCAGCGCGAATCCCATACAAAAATGCATCCTTACTTTCTTTCGAACTCTTTCTCACTTTCTATCAACTTTATTAACATCCTATGTACTTTTACTTCCTATTAAAGCTTGTTACAAGAAAGTTGGTAGGCTCTCTATTTACTTTCTTTCGAAGAAAGTTTGAAGGAAGTTGGTAGGCTCTGCTCTTACTTTTGTTTGAAGAAAGTTTGTTAAAATAATGGTTTAGAGAAGCTTGTATACTCTGTTTTTACTTAGGTTTGAAGAAAGTTGGTTGGCGGTGTTCTTGTGTTTAATAAAATTACAACAATTCTATTTATTCGAATAATTTGCTCATTTTACACTGCGATAAAGAAGCATAACATGCAAAATTGGTAATACAATAATTAGTACGAAGACCACAGTGTGATGGTGATAATTCCTTTGTGCAGTTAAAAAGAAAGCAAGGAGACAGAATAACTTCTTTCGCATGCATGTATATTCAGCAAAAGCAAAGGTAAAATATATTTGCTCTACCGAGTAAAAATGTGCATTTTTCATGTTTCTTCTACTCAAAAAAAGAAGGACTTTTATGCATTGGGAATCGAATTATTTATTTCTCCGTCTGAAGCAGAGACGCTACCACTGCTCCATCTGAAACAGTTTCACTATTGTATTTTTTGACGTATTGTAAAGCTGTTTATTTTTGTTCGTGACGCTTATTTCTTCAGCTCGGCTTGTTAAGAAACCTTTCTTGCAAACCTTTCTATGCAAATTATACACAAGACATGGTTGTCTCACATATGCTGTAACTGCGGTTGCTGTTAGAAGTGTTTTTCCTTTCATAACTGCGTGGATCGCTGTGTTTAGATTGGTGGTAGAAGAGAAGCACGACAGCACGAATCCCGTGAATGCTTGCTTGGGTGCACAACTGAAAAATATATGATTGTCTGCCTGAGCAATGAACGTAGCGAAAGTGAACCTAGCACGGCAGTATCTGTTTGTTTACGCGTGCGTGCAAACAGTGCGCCTGTTTCAATTCGACCGAAGCTCCAGCTGCTGTGGCATGCCAGCCATCGCCACGTTTTGGCGTCTTTATTCCTGCGCTAAGAGGAAATACGTTCTCTCCAATTCAAGATGAGGGTGCATATGCTTGAAAACACGACACTTGGCGCCATAGGAAGCCTGTGTATGGGCGGTGAACGTGAATTTGTGCTCGGTAGCTGTGAAACAAGCCCGTAAACCACCCACCATTGCAAGCAGCCAGAGCTGCACGGGCAGCGCGTTGATTGGCTCGTGTTGGCCAACTACATTTGGCTCATGGTTCGGCTTCAATCTCTGTATATGTAATATAAATCAGGAAACCTACCCAGGGAATGTTAGCCCAACAAATGTGGCCTAAATACCGGTCCTCCTCCCAGCTACGACTTCCTTTGAGTAACGAAATCTCATCTCGAAGGCTGTGCTTTTGCGAACTGCATGCGCCTCAAACGGACGCTAATCTTGGAAGCGAGGTTCAGCTTGGTTAACCGCATTGTGGCGCTACTGCAGTGTTTGTTTGGAGACCTACAACAACAACGACGGAGACCTACAAAACGAAAGTTCGCTACAGGTGCCAGGAAATTTGGTTATGGGAATTCATCGTAGTTTCTTTCCTTTTTCTTTTTATCTTTTTTATAACCCAGATAGGACATTAGGCAGTATAAACCCGCCGTGGTTGCTCAGTGGTTATTCCAGGGCTCCACTGAGCCTGGCCACTTCGCACGCGTGCTGCACCATTGCCCTTTGGGCGGTGAGCTCGCTGCTGGTGAGCAGGCCCTCCCATTGCTCCGCACTCGGGTTTTTATGTTTATGGAATGTGTAGTTGTGCTTACATTCCCATGTTATGTGGTAAAGAGTTGGTATTTCTCCGCACCATGGGCAGGAGTTTCTGTATTGTGCCGGGTACATTTTACTTAGTATGTGTAGATTATAGAAAGTTCCGGTTTGTAGCCTTCTCCAGTCGGCTGCTTCCTGTTGTGTAAGTAGTGTGTGTGGCGGAGGATATTTGATTCTCTGCCCTCTATAGTAGTTTAATATTTCCGCACACGTCGGCTCCACCGTTGTAGGGTTCTCGAGAGGCTCTATCTGTCCAGCTCGGTATGTGATCTCGCGAACTAGACTGTCTGCTCTCACGTTCCCTTCTATCCCGGTATGGGCCGGTATCCAGAAAATTTTGTGTTTAACTTTATTTCCGAGGGTTCCTGCTCCGAGGAGGATTCGCAGGGCCTCTTTACAGACTCTCCCCTGCATGTAATGCCTGCATGCAGCTTTGGAGTCTGTTAATATGGTTAATGATCTGGCACACCCGTGCTGAAGAGCCAGGCAGCAAGCGCAAGACGGCTCACCGCTAAACCCCTTGATAGCAGCAATAAAGTTTTTCTCTCTCTCTCTCTCTCAGTGGTTATGGTGTTGGACTGCTGAGCACGAGGTCGCGGGATTGAATCCCGGCCACGGTGGCCGCATTTCGATGGGGGCGAAATGCGAAAACACCCGTGTACTTAGATTTAGGTGCACGTTAAAGAACCCCAGGTGGTCAAAATTTCCGGAGACCTCCACTACGGCGTGCCTCATAATCATAAAGTGGTTTTGGCACGTAAAACTCGATAATTTAGTTTTTTTCTTTCACGTTCTGAGCGTAGGTGTTCCATGTTGCTGTGCACATTTAGCAAGCAATTTCATGAAGTCTTCCTCTGATGTTACCTTGCATTCGCTGTGGAGTATGTTGCCGCACTGAGTGCTATGGCTGAATGGCCATACAGTTATGTAAACACTGAAAGTTACTCTTCGTTCTATAGTTCCTTGCAAGAAATTGTTCGTTATGTAATGTAATGTAGCAGTGGAACCTCCTGAGATATAACGAAAAACCATTTGCACAACCAGACACAGATTTATATAGCTGCCTCTCTGAGGTTCTTTTTGCAACTCCACATGACGCTCGTAAATCAGAAATTTTCACCTTCATAGAGCAATAAATAAACATTTCTTGCTGTTGAATGCCATGCGGATTCTTGAGGGATCCTTACACCCTGCGAGAACCCGCCGCACTGCTGGAAGCTGGACAGCACAACGATAAAGCAACTGATGATCCACGTGCTTACACAAAAGTGCGTACAAATCTGTCCCTACCTTGTGAGTTGTAGGATATTTAACAGGGATAGGCGGGCTAGTTTGGGGTCGATATTGTCCTGTGTATTGCGCCTATCCTGTGTGTTTCCCTCTTTGTCCTTTGTTGTTTGCGCGGTTACATGACACAAGTTGTAGGATACGTTTCGGTAATATGCAGTAATTTCACTGTATGTGTCATTTTCAGAATTTCTAGTGGCACATCACTTTAATTTTATTGTTTGGTGATCTGGAGGGCCCTCAGTTTAGTCAACTCACCAAAGTAGCCTCCCCTGAAATAAATTTAATCGGGGCGCTTGAGTAATTGTGCATGATAAACTCCATACAGGCTCTATATTAATCAAGCCAAATTTCTTCAGTTGAGATGCATGAGTTATCCAGACGTGTATAGTTTTTGTGTTTTCATTATGCAGTTAACTTCTAACACTATTGGTTGTGTGCCTATATACTTCTCTCCAATCATTCACACCTATGTATCGCATACCATATTTTATCTCCTGATAACATTTGCATAAAACAATATATTTTGTTGCTTTATTGTGTAGCTGCTGAATTCCTAGTCGCAGTATGAGAGTTCAATTCTTCGAGCTTATAACAAATTATTAACCTGTTATTGTTACAAGCTCACTGTGAGTCCGAAGTGCAGGTTTGCTTCAGGCTGGAAGCTGGTCTCCTTTATACATTAGAGAAATTATGGTTGGTAACGTGGCATAGGAAACTGCTAAATCACATAACAATCAGCCCAGTGCAGTAGTTGCAAGCCATACCATGACAGCACAGCTGAATTCTGAGCAATCACTGTTACTTTGCCATATTTTTTATTCATTTCCTTGCCCTTTTTTAGTTCGCGTGGGATAAAGCTTGTTCTTTGCAGTCACTTATCTGTAATGCGAAGAATTCATTTTACTTCCATCAGATTTACCAAGATGTTACAAAGAGGCTTGCTTCAAGCTCAAGGTGCCCTGCACTTAATTTGCGAAATGTTCACTTTTTAATATAGTGTAAATATTTCTTGCGCTCTTAGTGAATTGAGGCTTCGTACTGTGAATAATGCGCTCTATAGCGCTTAGAAAATTTTGTTCTACCACCTGAATACATGGTTTAGGCAAAACGGGCCTTAATGCTTTTGCAAAAAATTGTATCAAAGAGAGTTTGGTGGAAGCTTGTCTGGTCGGGATGCAACATGACAAAGAAAGACAGACTAACCAAATAAAGCTTTAAAATGCTAGGTATTTTGGCTTACATGACTTATTCACAATGGGGCAAAAAAAGTAAAAGTGCCTATCGAAGTAGGCTTTCCCAAGTGACGCAAGCACCACACATAAGATGGGGAGAGGGTTCCTTCGTCTGGATAAGTGTGTGTCCTCTTCATTTAATCTCTAGGGACCCCACAGGTACATACATGGCTTCCAGTTTCTTTCCTGGCCAATTATACTAGAGTTCATCCAATCACTGTTGTACTTAATAATTGCTGCGCGCTTTGCCAGAGCATTTGACGCCACGAGTTGCCATTTGCTTCAACAAGGTGCTTTCCAGCTGACTGTCGGCCATAGTTCGAGCTACCTGAGCAAAATACAAATTTACATGCACTTTGTGCTTTTGAGTGTAGGGCAAGTCATTGTGGAACATTGCTGTAAAAGTACATCTAGATTTCTTTCACGGTAAATTCTGTGCGTTTATTTTTTTCAGTGCACAAGCAAGAAGATGTAGAATTTGGCAACTGCTCTTTTTGAAATTTGTTCATAACTCTATTCAATATGGAGAATTTCTTCTAAGTACTTGTTCGGAAGTAATCTGTCAAATACAATGTAGAAAACTCTTTGTAAGACGCTATCGTTATGGATATTCTTTAGCTGAGCAGTCCAGACTTCGGCGTTCATTGCTGATGAATTTACTGTTGCTCCGAGGGTATTAGTGACAGACGCCACGTCTTCCTCTCTGATGTCGTCGAGGCTCTCCTCAAAGAATGCCGTATCATTCATCGCACCACTACTGCATATCATCCGCAGACTAATGGCATGACCGAAATATCTAATGGCACTCTTGGTGACATGCTGGCCATGTACGTTACATTTGACCAAAGTAAATGGGACCATGTTCTACCATTTCTTACCTACGCTTACAATACCGCCACGCAGACTACCACGGGATTTTCGCCCTTCTTTCTCCTGTACGGACGCGAACGTTTTTCCACAATGGATACTATCCTTCCTTACCGCCCTGACACCACGCAAACCACCACCTTATCCGAAGCTGCTGCACACGCAGAAGAGTGTGACAAGCTATCCCGTATATTTATGTAAGAAGACCAGCAACGCCAGAAGCACCATCGAGAAACTTCCCATGGTCCTGTATCCTATGCTCCAGGCTCGCTAGTGTGGCTTTGGGTACATACACACATACAGGGCCCCTGCCCCTGGACTGTCACTGAAACTCGCGTCGAACTACCAGGGCCCATACCGTGTGATCAACCAAACATCTCCAGTCAACTATATCGTGGAACCCCTCCAGCTACCTCTGGATCATCGCCGTCGAGGACGCGAAATTGTGCATGTCCAGCGTCTCAAGCCATACAATGATCCGCCTGTGTTGTCCTACCCGTAGGTCGCCGGGACGGCCTCCTTTTTCGCGGGCTAGACAACTGTACTCTAAAATAAGGCGCAGTGGGACTGGGACCATGGGAGAGACAACGACAAGGAGAGAGAAAAATCATGTTTCGGTGCTCGATCACCTGTACTACCTCTCACTGCTCCATCTTTCTGGTCGCGAAAGCTTACTGCCCAAAGTGCTTCGCGACAGTTATAATTTTTATCCACATATTTCAGGTTCCTCATACTATTTCACTTTTTTCGAAGTCATCTCAATTTCTGTGCAATATGTCGTAAAAGAGAAGAGATGAAGGAGAAAGGCAGGGATGTTAACCAGATATGAGTCTCCACTTTTCTACCCTACACTGGGGATGGGATATAGGGGTTAGAAAGAGGACAGAGAGGAAAGTGGTAAAAAAACCAAAAGGACACGCACACACGGAGACACACATACAAAAAAGCATTCCAGTTAAGGATGTTCACAAAGGCCGGTAGACTGCAAAAAGCGCAGTAACGCTTGCACGGTCCTTTTCTGTGACGTTAGGTCATTTCGATGGTGTAGAATTGTTTTTACCGAAAATGGTTGGTCGTCCAGCTGGTCAAGTTCGTGGCGAAAGCATTCCCTCTGTGGACTATACTGGGGGCAGGCGCACAAAATATGTTTAACAGGGAGAGGCAGGCTAGTTGGTGGTCGATATTGGAATCCATCATGTAACCGCGCAAACGAAAACGGACAAAGAAGGAAACACACAGGACAGGCGCGGAACTTCAACTGAGATTTACTCGGGGAACGCACACATTTATACATCTATAATAATCACTCTTGATAATCATTGGACAACCATCACTCGACCTTGGCATGCAGGCGTGAGTGGCAGGAATTTGCTTGTAAATAATTGAACTTTTTATCACTTAATGACACTGAAGAGCTGCTTACGCAGCTGCCAGATTGTATTTCTATACAGTAAGCTTCATATATTTCTCGGCTCAGTTGTGACGCGAGCATCTTCAAGACTTTAGTGTCGCGGAAGCTAGACGTGCAATTACGACAGTGGCGACAATGGCCAGCCAGTTTGCCACCCCCCGCCAATCCTTCTACCCCTGCGCAGTGCTCCTGCAGTCTGACGATTAGACACCGTCCCGCCTGTCCTATGTAGCTGTTGCCACAAGAGAGGGGTATCTGGTACACTACCCCTATTCAGCATGGGACGAACCGGTCAACGTGCTTGATACTGCATTCATTTCTTTTCTTCCTTCCTTGCACCATGTTGCTGATGCCCACCAGTTTCTTGGGCGCCGTAAGAACCACCGGGACTTCACATTTTTCAGCCCCCTTTTTGTGGCGGTGAGAGATTTGGTGGTAGTACGGGATGGCTACAGGTCTCAGGCGTTGCGGCTCTAAGCTTGGGCGGAGCTCTGATTGGCCCCGCGTTTCCTTGTCAAGGGTTTATAGCACCAAGGTGACCATCTCATACGGAAATCCTGCGCTGTCCAGTCTTTGCAGCTGTGTTGTGTACGCTACGTTGCATTTCATGCTGGCAGGACTTATCAAGAGCAGCACGCAGGCAGTTTTTTGGAATTCCCGTTTTGACAAGCTTCCAATGAGGAGACTGGTAGCTTAAGATACCTCTTTTTCAGCGAGGCTCATACCTCCAGTACGCCCGGGATCCAGCAATAACAATGCAAATGTCCAGGAACTCCAGGCATCCATGAGAAGGCAACTCAAGAGTGAAACTCAACTCAAAGGCGCTTTCACCGAAAACTTCAAGAACATGGTTCACTGCAGCTGAACCCCCCCCCCCCCCTCTGATACCCCTTTAAAAAAATTGGCGTAATCGTCAACATATCTAAAAATCGTAGCCGAGTAGGCTGTATAATATATTCACCGCAAATAAAGACGGGGACAGAGGGAGAGAACACATAAACAGCACGGGCGGTAACGAGTAGGCTGTGTCAAGGCGCTCTGCAATACACTTGTCACAATATGATAAATATATGTCACTTAATAGAGGGGCTATACAAGAACCAATGCACACTCCGAGCTGTTGGCCGAAGTTTTTTCCTTCGATATTAATGATGGTCGATGTCAGATAAAAACGAGGAATTTCTAAAAAGTCGTCCACACTTACGCCACATGCGTTCTGAAAGGCCACTGCGCTGTAGTCATCAATGGAATCCCTAATGGCGGAAAGCAATTTGTCTTGTGCAATGGAATAAAATAGATCGATGATATCAATGGAAAACGGAAACAATGATTCCCTCGAGCTTTCCTGATGACGAAGAAATGCGATAAGCTCCTCGGAATTCCTTATTATGAACGGGTCCTCATATCAGAGCAGGCGCAAGTGTTACTGCAGAAACTTAGAGACAGTCTCCTGCCACGTGTCACGCTCAAATACGATGGCTCGAAAAGGAACGCCTTCTTTACGGGTCTTCCCGGAGAAGAAAATGCTTAGCGCTCCGCTTTTCGCACCCTCGATAGCCAAACCAAGGTTTGTGAGGTTACACCTATCGCACAGACCGAACGCTAGCTTTTTTAGCTTAGCGGCAGTGCATGTCTTGTTGGAAAAATCTTTTGCAACAGCTTCCCTCGCTTTCTGACTAAATAACGAATTAGATAGAACGGCAAACTACCTTCTTTATCAGAAATCATTAAAGCCAGATCTTTCTACTTGAAGTACTCGGCGGTTCGCTTAACCTCTCACTGCTGGTTCTTCTTCGACTGCTTCACCGCGAGTGAGTTTACCCCTTCTGAAATACACAAGCCTTTTTCATCCTCAGGTGCACGTCTTGCAATGTTCTTAACAATAGATAGGAGCTCGACCTCTTGGGGTTGAATACAGAACTTAGGTCCTTTAGATAAAAACAAATCAACACTTTTTGGCACATAACAGTGTCCAATATAGGAAACCTTTCCTGGTGGCACATTTACCTTTTTTCGAAACTTTACCCAATCGAGGAGCGCTGGAAGGCACAGGGACCACAGGAGTTGTTTGCGCGGTTACATAATGCATTCCAATATCGACCACCAACTAGCCCACCTCTCCCTGTTAAATATGTTACTTTGTAGTCCAATGGACTCTGTTTTTTCTTCCTTTCTATTTGTGAATTCGAGTGTTACCCTTGTTAATTTTGCGGCTATCATCGGTTGTCGTGCGCGCGTGTGTGCCTTTGCCTTGAAACATCGGCTCGTCCTTCCCGAAATTATTCTCCTTTTCTACCCGTGCACTCCCTCAAAACGGCATTCTGCCACATTGATGAAGATACTCACGTCTGAACTGTGGAGGCAAGTGCGACATATTCAAGGATGCCTGCGGGTGCTTGCCGCGTCGCAAATGGAGGGAATCCAGAACTGTGATGCCGTGTACAGAAGGTACTCTAGTGAATGTAACCATTTTACCGAACTGCTGTGGTCCCTTTGCCTTCCAGCGCTCCTCGATTGGGTCAAGTTTCGAAAAAAGATAAATGTGCCACCAGGACAGGTTTCCTATATTGGACACTGTGGGTGCCAAAAAGTGTTGAGTCGGTTTTATCTAAAGGACCTAAGTTCTGTATTCAACTTCAAGAGTCCCCGGTCGAGCTCCTAGCTATTGTTAAGAACATTGCAAGACGTGCGCCTGAGGATGAAAAAAGGCTTCTATATTTCAGAAGGGGTAAACTCACTCGCGGGGAAGCGATCGAAGCAGAGCCAGCAGCGAGATATTAAGCGAACCGTCCACTACCTCAAGCAGAACGATCTGAGTTTAATGATTTCCGATAAAGAAGGTAATTTTGCCGTTCTATCTACTTCGTTATTTCGTCAGAAAGCGACGGAAGCTGTTGGAAGAAAATTTTCCAACAAGACGTGTACTGCCGCTCAGCTAAAAAAGCTAGCGTTGGGCATGTGCCATAGGTGTAACCTCACAAACCTTGGTTTGGTTATCAAGGGTGCGAAAAGCGGAGCGCTATGCATTTTCTTCTCCGCGAAGACCCATAAAGAAGGCGTTCCTTTTCGAGTCATCGTATCTGAGCGTGACACGTGGCAGGGGACTGTCTCTAAGTTTCTGCAGTAACACTTGCGCCTGCTCTGATATGAGGACCCGTTCATGATAAGGAATTCCGAGGAGCTTATCGCATTTCTTCGTGATCAGGAAGGCTTCAGGGAATCGTTGTTTCCGTTTTCCATTGATGTCATTGATCTATTTTATTCCATTCCACAAGATAAATTGCTTCGCGCCATTAGGGATTCCATTGATGACTACGGCCCAGTGGCCTTTCAGAACGCATGTGGCATAAGTGTGGACGACTTTTTAGAAATTCTTCGTTTTTATCTGACATCGACCATCATTAATTTCGAAGGCAGAAACTTCGGCCAAAAGCGCGGAGTGTGCATTGATTCTTGTATATCCCCTCTATTAAATATTTGTATCATATTGTGACAAGCGTATTGCTGAACGCCTTGATAAAGCCTACTCGGCTAAGATTATTAGATATGTTGACGATTATGCCATTCTTTAAATAGGTATCAGAGGGAGGGTGTTCAACTGCAGTGACCCGTGTTCTTGAAGTATTCGGGGAAAGCGCCTTTGGGTTGAGTTTCTCTTTTGAGTTGCCTTCGCATGGATGGCTGCAGTTCCTGGACATTTGCATTTTTATTGCTGGATCCCGTGCGTGCTGGACGTACCAGCCTCGATTAAAAAAGGTGTTTTAAACTACCAGTCTGCTCATTCGAAGCTTGTGAAAAGAGGAATTGCAGAAAACTGCCTGCGTGCTCCTCTTGATAAGTCCTGCCAGCATGAAATGCAACATAACGTGTTTTTACAGCTGTAAAGACTGCACAGCGCAGGGTTTCAGTATGCGATGGTCACCTCGGTGCTAGAAATCCTTGACAAGGAAGCGCGGGGCCCATCAAAGCTCCGCCCAAGCGTAGAGCCGCAACGCCGAAGACCTGTAGCCATCCCGTACTGCCACCAAATCTCTCACCGCCTCAAAAAGGTGGCTGAACAATGTGAAGTCCCGGTGGTTTTACGGCGCCCAAGAAACTGGCCGGTATGTGCAACATGATGCAGGGAAGGAAGAAAAGAAATCAAAGCAGTATCAAGCACGTTGACAGGTTCGTCCCATGCTGAATAGGTGTAGTGTACCACATACCCCTCTCTTGTGGCAACAACTACATAGGGCAGACGGGACGGTGTCTAAACGTCAGACTGCAGGAGCACCGCGCAGGGGTAGAAGGATTGCCGGGGGGTGGCAAACTTGCTGACCATTGTCGCCACTGTCATAATTGCACGTCTAGGTTCCGTGACACTGAAGTCTTGAAGATGTTCGAGTCACAACTGAGCCTAGAAATTTATGAAACTTACCGTATAAAAATGCAATCTCGCAACTGCGTAAGCAGCTCTTCAGCGTCGCTGAGTGATAAAGAGTTCAATTATTTACATGCAATGTTGTGCCACTCACGCCCGCATGCCAATATCGAGTGATGGTTGTCCGATGATTATCAAGTGTGATTATGATACATGTATAAATGTGGGCTTTCCTTGATTAAATCTCAGTTGAAGTTCAGCGCGTCTCCTGTGTGTTTCCTTCTTCGTCCGTTGTCTTTTGCACGGTTACATCATGCCTTCCAAAATGCACATAATATGGCAAATCGGTTCTTCATGACCGCAGTGGTCACAGGTTGCGGTCTCGGTCATCCCTATACGGAATGCATAGGCTTTGCTAAAGGCAAGGCCCAACCCCCTTCGGTACAAAAGCGTGGCGTAGAGCAATATGGAATACTTGTATTTGTAGATGCTTAGCTTACGTGTAAATCGAAGCTTTATGGCTAATTTCATTCAGCCACTATAACACTCAAATCACTTGTATTTACCACAGTCTGAATGTACTTGTCATTGCGCAAATAATCGGTTTTCATGCAATAATATGAATCTTTTGAGTAGGCTGTAGTGACAGCTGCATTAACTTGACACCAATCCAACCTATCTATATACAAGGTAGTGAGATCTGCATATGAAAACATCATGGTATTAGCAAGACCTTTCTTAAATCATAGGAAACAAACAGTATTTTTCGCAGCCATATCGCTTCAGCATCCATTATCGTTTTCTATATATCATCGCACGCACTTTCTTCTTTTTGTCGTTGGCAAAAACATTTTTGACAGTTGAACAGCATGCTGTTATAACTATCACAAGTAAGTACCTCTGTTAACTTTCATTTTTATTTTCTACTTTTTGTGCGTTGCTTATTGACTCTTTGTTCCATCGCACTTTCTATGTACGCTATCACGGTTGTATCGCACTACAACTATTGTATAAGGTTTGTTACGTATTCCACTCTCCTTCTAATTATACATTGAATTTGTACATTTCATTCTAGAAGGTCTCCCTGATGGTCTTACACCGGAACCGCCTTCTGTGAAATTTCAAATCATGTAAAAAAGTAATTAGGTAAGACCTTCATCCACGCAAAATGCCTGTCAGGCAGTGTTGTGGGATGCATGTGTTGAGTCTGATGGAAAAAAACAACGGCAGATGATCTTCGTTTTATCTAATAGGCGTTTCATACGTCACGAAACGAATGTTACAAAACAGACGCGGACGTCCTGTGGATGTCCTGTTGGCGCTGTGTGTTCTCTCTCACTGCATCCGTTCTTCGCCGCTTATCTGGCGACGCAGCGGTGCATGTCGCGGCCTTCTTTCGTGCGGTGCTCTTTGCGGCGCCTGAACTAGATCGTCACGAACGAACAAAATTGAGTTATGTCACGTCTCCCGCATGCATTAAAATATGCTTGAGGCGTGACCGTCGCGTCGTGAAGGTTTCGTTAACAGGGCTTGTCTTGTTAAAACCCCTCAATCTCCCAAAGTAGCGCCATTCACTTCCCTCCTCCTCCGCTCGGCGCGGCCTCGACGGTGGCGCCGCCGGTGGTGGGCCTGTCGTAGCAGACGACGGCTAACACGCTACGGGAGGAAATCCGCAGAAAAGTTCCTTCGAGCCCTGCGGAGCAGTTTTTTCAATCGAGATCTTTCTTCGTCAGTCGGTAACTGGCCTTTAGAATTTCGTGTTGGAATTGCGGAAGAAATAGAGAAAAGGACCATTATTCAAGGTGTATTTAAGGCGTAAAGCGCGCGACGTTGAGAGTTCGTGTTGCTGAAACACGACGCAAGCATGCGGTGTACTCAAACACGGGCGTAATTACCAAAGTTTCAGGTGTTGACAGCGTGAAAGTATGTGTACGTGGTTTTGTAGGTTCATTTACGTACCTGCAGGATACTTTTGTTCGGCCGGCGCGTGAGAGATTGCTGACCGCACACAGCCATTCCGGCTGTGTGCGGTCAGCAATGCCTGGCAACAGGGTCGTTTTTTTCATTGCGGGTGCTTTGGTAATCGTGACGATAGATTGTTTTTTTTTTTTATTTTACAAGTACTGCTCCAGGAGGGCACATTGGCTGTCCGCGATCTTATACCCCCTTAGCATGCACAGGCTTCGGCGAGCCCCATCCAGCCCTGGTTCTAGCTTTGGTGTTCCCGTTGCCGCTTTGGTGCCCTGGAGGCGCCGTCAATAATACGAAATAATGACAAGGTGTTACAACTAGTAAATAAAATTTATTGAAGAAATACAATCGCGCCGAGGCGCCAACTTCTAAAGCAGCGCTAGGGCGCCCGCGCGAGTATTATGAAACGCCAACGAGGAATTTACCGGCCCACGTATGACTCTACGATCAAAGTGCACGTTAAAGGGCCCCTGAAACGGTTCGGACAAATTTTGTAGACGCTTAGGGTACAGCTTAAGTAGAACATTCACACCGCAATTTAAGTGAAGCGTTACGTATTAATGGAGCTACAAGCGATTAGAAGTTACCCTCCTCCCTAGTCATGCTTTTCCTCCTCAACTCGTTCGCCGAGCGATCGGGGCTAAGCTCCGCCTTCACTGGTTTCGCGTCACGATGCGACGTCACATCGTCCACTCCCGGTTGTTTTGAAGCCCGCCCCCGCCCGCGTGAAACCTCTCCGCTAGCTAGCCGCTTGGCCGTCGACCCCAAGCGAGAGCTATCGAAGCAGCGTGCGTTGCGAGCATTCTGTCGTAGCGCCGAACGTGTCTGGTATTCCGGTAACCACAGGCAAGCTGGTCATTTCGGCAAATGACTGAAGGCATAAACTCAAGCTGATGAAGGAACTTTAGCGTAGACGTACGTGCGGCCTGACCGGTCTGCACGGTCCAGCCACTTGTTGGCGCAGCGCTTAACCAGCCAAACAAAGCGCTAATATTGCTCTAACCAAGTGTAAAACATTTTAAACATTTATAAAAACAAAGTGTTGATGATTACACTCCTGCGAAAAATACACACCAGCAGCCAAAGAAGAATACACTTCGTTACTGCTACTGTGTATGGTTGAGCTCTGTGCCACCAGGTGGCTGCACCGTGCAGACCATTCGCATTTGCGATTCTGCTCATCCCATGGCTCATCCCGTTGCGGCACAGTCAAGCGGCCAGACCCTGTACCCTTGCGCTTGCATTTGCCCTAATACCGGACTCGCGAAACGCTATTGCGTTAGTAATCTTCCGGTGTAAAGTGACGGCCACAAACGCGCAAACCCTGGCGCCGATCGGATAGCGGCAGTCCGATGCGCAGCAGCCAGCTCGCTCTATGCTGCCTTGCAGAGGGACACGATGTCGCAGCTTGACATATTGCCAGTCGCTACGTTTGCAGTCCACAAAGCAACAAAGCCGAATCGTAGTGCTCGCGAAAAGACTGAGACCGACTCTGACCGCGGAGCTCTCGTCAAAATGGAGTACGTAGTAACACAAGCAGACGACACTTGCTGTGTGCCGGAAGTGCTTAATTGTATTGAAAAATCGTTCTTGTGCATTCTCTTTATGTTACTTTCTGTTTATAAAAACAAATGAACTACCATTCCAACTATTACGAAGATCATTTGTTTACCATAAAGTTGGAAAAATTATTGATCACGCGCCCTGGTCAGCCAGTCGGATAGCTCGTCCCACTGACGTCATATGGGTGATTTTCGTCATATGGGTAGGGGCGGCTTAAAATTCCGCCGAGCAGCGTGCTCCGATCGGCAGCGATGTGCATTTTTAAAACCTTAAAATAAATTACACGCTTTACGCGGAGCACTTAGATGTGTCAATTAATGATCACAAGGACCTACTCTAACGACCCAGTACGTTTGTAGAAAATCGTCAAAATCGTTTCAGGGTCCCTTTAAACATCCCAAGGCGAGCTAGATAAAGTTATCCGGAGCCATCCACTACGACCTGCATCCTAGCTTTAGTCGCTTCGGAACGTTAAAAACGTTAATCACCACAAACCAAATCAATACATGCGGGCGTACATTCGAAGCTAACAGACTGCATCGTAAGTCATATTTAGCCTTGCAGAAGCGTCGAGAATGTGGTAACTACTGGTGGAGCTCAAAACACACCGGAATAAAGTCGCTTTTATGTCACAGGCCAGCTGCAGATGCGTGCATTTCACCGCAAGACGAAACTACATGAAACAAAGAGTGCACATTCGAAAAAGAAAGTCAAACAACGCGCTAAAAACCACGCAGAGCATGAACACACACTTTTTCGAAGCGGAAGGCGTGAACTAGGCTCGAAATAAGAGGTTGTGAGTAGCCGTGGCCCTTACTTCACTAAGCCGTGCGTTCTTTGCCACTTCCTCGAAGTCAGCCCGCCCGACCCTGTGAATCCACACTTGTTTTTGCGTTGCGCCCGCCGGATGGCAAAGCAAAAAGCTTTTTGCCCTCGCTGTGTCTGTTGTGGCAACCGAAGGCGCAGCAGCATGGCACCGCAATTAAGTTCTCGGCCCTACACATTCTATTACGCTAACGCACTCCCTCAGTCCGCCTGCCGCACTTTCGTCGCGCAGGCCCAACAATGGAGGTCGGCGCGCGCTGGAAAGAAAAAAATATACAAAAGCGCGGCGCCTGCTCCGCGCTCGAAAGAAAAAATATACAAAAGCACGGCGCCTGCTTCCACGTGACACAGATTGGCCAATGGGGGAGCGGAGGAGGCTGGGGCGACAGGAGGCGTGGACGAGGACGCGCCAGGGTGAGCGGGGTGGCGGAAAGATCTAATAATGGCGCTACTTTTGAAAAATTGAGGGGCTTTATTGTCTTGTAGGCTTTGCGTGCCAACCGACTCCTGCGGAGAGATCGCTTCTGTTACTGTATACAAGCTTCATCCTCGTTCCGGTTACGGCTGATCCTGTCAGCTTTGTCGCAGCCATCTTGTTGGCAGCATTGCCAAGGGTTCCGCAGATTATCATTATTTATTCATTCATTATTTACAACATATTTTACAAAATACCCATAGTCATTGGCTAGTGCCGGGTCCATAAGTACAATAAACGCGTCGCGCAAGCAAACAAGAAACACACATAATACAGAATAATAAAATCAATATACATAACTTAGGCACCAAGGTAAATATAATCTCAGTGTACTTTTACCCTTCACGCATGCGAGCAAACAAATAAGACATTCTACATAATAATGAAAGTGACATGTACAACTGAGGCAGGAATGTATATATAAAGCAAGTGTTCTTTTATCCATAGTATTTTTCAAACAAGTATTTTCTTACTGCAGACCTGAACTTACCGGCTTTTTTAATATGCATTGGCAGAGAATTCCAAAAGAGTGCACTGTTAAATTCCACGAGCCTTTTCCCGCACATATTATGGCATGGAGGCAGATTAAAACACTAGTTAGTTGCAGCTCTTGTATTTCGTAATGTGATTTTCAACAAAGTAATAGGAAGTGGATCATCGATTTCGATAATACTATTATGACCTCAGTAATTTTCAATTCATACAATGCATGCACTGGTAGCACATGCAATGGCCTATACAAGTACGTACTGGATTGTGTGCTCCCAGAAGCAGCTTAATTTTTAATGCGCGTTTTTGCTAACGGAATATAGGATCAAGGTAAGTTATAAAAGTGTCTCCGCATGAGCCAATCGAATAAAATATGTGACTCAAAATGAACGAAAAGGAAGGAATTCGTAGGACAGTATACTCGAAACATTCACGAGCCTTAAGAAGAATATAACATCCGTAAGCAAGCTTGGAACAAAGTTGTTTAATAGGGCTTTTCCAGTGCATGTCCTAATCGAAGAAAATGCCTAAATATTTGTATGAGACAATTTGTTGTAGTACCTCGTAATAATATTCTAGCAGCACTGCACGACTGAGGCATAGAAAAAGGAAGTACGGTGTGCGCGCGTTAGCTGGGCTATACGCCGCGCCGGCTGAGCCTTGGGTGTGGCTCCCTCCAGGACCTCGTTTCACCCTGTAAATAAACATCTGTCGTACCACTTTTGGTGGAGGTGCAGGGTCCATCATGGGCGATCCTGGATGGCCCAGCTCTACCAACCGTCCGACGGAGTAGAGGCTTGGCGGGTTTACGACCCCAAGCAGCGGGCATGGCCGATTCCGGAGAAGGTAATGACGACACCACCTGCGGCGAACCAGATAGCAATAACGCAAGGCAGGCTGGCTACTAGACACCGCTGCGAGAGCCACCCACCTTTTCGGAGAGGGCGAGCGAAGATGTCGACGACTGGCTGAAACACTACAAAAGCGTGAGTCGCCACAACCACTGGAGCACTACGAAGCAGCTCGATAACATGTTTTTTTTTTTTTTTTTTTTTCTCGCTGGAACCGCGCTCCTCTGGTTTGAAAACCGCGAAAACGTTCTGACAAGCTGCGGTAATTTTGGAGAATTCACCAAGTGCTTCGGGGACACGATCTCTAAGAAAAAAAAGGCTGAGCAGATGCTTTCCCAACGAGCTCAGTCACCTGGCGAAACTTGCACAACGTACATAGAGGCTCTCTTGAAATTATGCGGAATCGTCAGCGCCACCACGACAGACGAAGTCAAAGTTGGACATCTGCTTAAGGGAATCGCTGAAGATGTTTATAATTTTCTTATAACGAAGAAAAATCTTAGTACTCCGTCTGATTTGAAGAAACACTGCCGGGCATTTGAAGCACTGATAATGAAAAGGAAGAAAACTAATCTGATCTTTTGGTATTCCCTTAATTCTACTGATTTATAACATGCTAACTCTTACCGATACCTAGGCGTCCTCATTAGCAGCAAACAGACATGGTCGGAGCATATCTCGAATGTTGTAACTGATACCTCAAGGGCACTATGTTACTTAAAGAGAACACTACATCTGTTCCCCCCGGAAATCAGAAAAATAGCCTACGAAACCTTCGTTAGGAGCAAACACAAATATGCTTGTCCCATTTAGAGCCCCTACCAATATTATTTAATTACCTCTCCCGAGTTGGTCCAAAATCTTGCTGCCCGATTTATTTCATCAAACTATAATACACACGTCAGCGTAACCCACATTAAATCCACTCTTGAACTACCCCCCCGTAGAAGTAAGCCGCAGAATCTCACGGCTCAGTCTGTTCCATAAGCTATATCACAACTTTTCTAACCTGCATGGTAGACTGCCACTGCCACCCGCTCGAACTTCTCGCCGGCTGTTCAACTCCAACAGTGTCCAACGCCTTCATGGTTCGACTCCTGCGTTCAACAAATCGTTTCTTCCTGCAGTCATTGAAGGCTAATTGCCTTCCTGAAGCAGTTCCTCTTGAGAGAAATCCAGAAAAATGCAGGCAGTCCTCAATTCAAGAGCTCGAAGTATAATAACGAAGAAAGAGCATCAACACTGCTTACGTAGTGTCTTTGAGTGTTTTCTTTACTATAAAGAGCCACAAGGAATCTGTTCCGTTCAGCGCTATTGTCACTGAGAAGGGCTCCTGGCAGGGCATCTTGTCAAAGTATCTGCAGAAGCACCTTAGAGCAATTCCGTTAGAAGACCCTTTCCTGGTTAAAAATTCTACCTAGGTTATCGAATATTTCTCTCGTTGTGAAGCTTCGTGTCAAACGAGGTTCGCTTTTTCTATTGATGCCGAAGACTTGTTCTACTCATTGCCTCATCCTGAAGTTTACCGCGCGGTTAGAAGTCACACTGAAGACACAGGACCAGTGGCCTTCCAAAACATGACTGGGTTATCAACCGACATTTTTTTAGAGCTAATATCCTTTTATCTCTCATCAACCATTATCACTTTTAATGATAGCTCTTTTATCCAAAAAGAAGGAGTATGCTTCCGCTCTTGCCTAGCACCACTTTTAAGCGATATTTTCCTATCCAGTATTGACAAACGCATTCAATAGTCCCTTTACAACGCAGGCTTGCTGAAAGTGTTTAGATATGCTGACGATTACCTCGTGGTAATGAATGCGACTGATGCTCAGGATAGAGGTAATAGTATGATCAACATTCTCGATATTTTTGCTAGCAACGGCTTTGAAATGAAGTTCACGCACGAACTGCCGCAGAATGGTCGCATTCAGTACCTCGATGTGTGTCTTATCTTTCACGGAGTGCGCGTGTGCTGGCAGTACAAGCCACGGTCGAAAAAGAAAACCAATTCCTAATTATCAATCGGCCCACTCCAAGATCGTAAAAAGACGTATAGCACAACAACTGCATCCGCTCTGCTGTAGAGAAGTCCTGCAAACATGAAGTTCGTGAGAGCGTCGACGTCCGGCTAAGGCGTCTGGAGAAGGCTGGGTTCCACGTAGAAATCGTGGCCTCGGTGGTGGAGAGGCAGATTCGCAAGGTGAAAGTTGGTGGGAGATGCAGGCTGAAAAAAAGACGCACGCCCGCTACAGCGCCCTGTCGTAGTGCCTTATTGGCACCAGGTTTCTCACCGCCTCAAGAAGGTTGGCGACAGGTGCGGGGTGCGTGTTGTGTTTTCAGCGCCGGAAAAGCTGGGACGAATGTGTCGCCTAGTGAACGAATCCAAGAAGAAGCCAGCCTGCAAAATAAAACACACCAAAGCCCTTGTTGAATGTGACGTTGGTGTTGTGTATAGTATTCCCCTCGCTTGTGGAAAATGCTATATTGGCCAAACCGGGCACTGTCTGAACGATGCTAGAGCATCGCAGGAATGCTACTTCACTAAGTGGCGCTGGTCAATTAGCCGACCACATTCGCCGTTGCTCGCACAAGCCAGCATGCAAGGCGTTTTTCGGACAAACATGTGTGTTGTGCAAATTGAGCACTCAGAAAAACCGGGAATATGTTGAAGCCTTTTGTATCTCTAATGAAAGCGATTATTGCGTCAGTGCTCCTTCTGTTGTGCTCGGGAAAAAAGAACTTGATTATCTCAGGGCAAACGTGTGTGTCGAATCAGCTAGGTAGGGCAGGAGATAAGCAAGATTGTACTTGAGTGATGTGGAAAAATGTGTGCATAAAGCCCTCTTTTCCGTGAATAAAATTTTGTTGAAGCTCGGCCTTCGTGTTGTCCTTATCTTCTCGTACGTGTTCAGTTGTGCGCTTGAACGATGTTTCATAATGACAATAACAACCAACTAGCCCAGCTCTCCATACTTACACCCATGTCACCAGTGTCACCCGTGAAAAGCCGCCACTCCCGCACTTGCTACAGCTGTGATGTGCCTGGGCACATTGCAAGGTATTGCCACCGCTGCCAGCAGCGCGCTCCACGGTTTAATGCGTATACACCCCCTGTGCCCGTTTACGAGCCCTGGCCGTATTCCAGTTCCTTCCAACGGCTGCAGCAGGGGCGCGTGAACCGCAGTGATTCTCCCGTTTCCGAGCGCAGCCTCACACCACCACCGACACGGCAACGGCGCTCTCCGTTTCCTCGTCGTCACTCGTTGTCACCGCCGCCGCTGGGAAACTAGCTGGTGCGACCAATGGGGGTGAGGCCGCAATATATTCATCTTCATCAGGATCCTCTTGTGCGATAATCTTTTAAAACGAAGTATGTGTTTCAGTTGACAAGGTGAGTGCTTTTGCTTTAGTTGATACCGGGGCTGCAGTTTCTGTTATGAGCCTGCCTGTCTTTCAAAAATCGTCTTGGACAAAACGTTATGCTTTCTTGAGATCAGTACGGTACCTTTCGCGGAGTTGGCGGAGAAATGTTACGCCCACTTGGGATCTGTTCTGTTTCACTTAAGATAGGGGATCAGCCATTTTGAAGTGATTGTACTGTGCTTGCACGCTCAACGCATGACATTCTTTTAGGAATTGATTTCTTGCGTAAGTGGAGTGCACCTTTGGATTGTGGCACTGGTGCGACTTCGCTTCGCCGTGACGCGCAAACTTTAATGACAACTAACACCATGCGCGTACTTTCTCTCCGTGTCGCAAGATTTGCGTTTGCCCCCTCAGACTGCAATGTTTGTACTTGTCAATACTTGTCGCCCTCGTACGGGTTCATGTTGTGGTTTGGTCAAGCCCTATTATAACAACGCACTCAAGAAAAATGTGATAGTCCCTCGCTCTCTTGTTGTCACCACTGATGGTTGTACTCGTTTATGGACAGTGAACGTTTCAACCCGATCCATAGCATTGCTGCTAGGAATAAACTGGCAAATTTTGACGAACAAGCCATTGTAAGCGTCGGAACGGTCAAAATGTCAAATGCCGGAAAACAATCCAGCCCCGATTGCAGCCATAATAATTCTCCGACTTTAAGCGCATGTGCAACAAGTCTCTGTCTTCTAGAGAGCAGTGCTTGCTTCAAAGAGTGCTCGATCGCTAAGGCACAGTGCTTGATTTTCCTCAAGACCAACGAGAGTCCCATACACCACCGGCGTTTCGTATGCAGCACCGCATCTATGCAGGGCAAGCGACGCCAATTCGTCAGAAGCCTTATCACATTTCAGCTTCAAAGAGAAAAGCCGCTGAGCAGGTCGAAGAAATGTTATGGAAACGAGTGATCCAGGAATCATGTAGCCCCTGAGCTGCTCCTGTGATCCTAGTAAAGAAAAAGGACAACTCATGCAGATTCTATATGGACTATCGCCGCCTAAACACTGTCGCAAAGAAATACGTGTACCTCATACCGCGAATGACTGTATCCAGCGAGCTGGCCTTATTTAAACTCAATGAAATGTCATTTCGGTGAGTGTCAAGCCCTCGTACTAGGCTTTCTGGTCGACAAAGACGGCATGTGACTAGACCCTGAAAAGATAGCAGCGGTTCACGACTTCCAACAGCCACGCACGGTGAAAATTCGCGCAGTTTTTGGGGCCTTTGCTGATAATTCCGGCGCTTTATCAAGAATTTCACACAACTTGCCTCTCCCGTCACGTCTCTCCTTCAAAAAGAAACCCGATACTTCTGGACTGCTGACTGCGAGTCTGCGTTTCCACAGCTAAAGTTCCACAGCAGTCTGCGTTTACACAGCTGTCGTCTTCGCCATTCAGAAGTTCTGTCCGTGTCTACACGACTGCGCGTTCATGGTAGTGACTGACCGTGATTCACTCTGATGGCTCGTTGGGCTGCGCGTCCCGTCTGGCCGGTTGGCCCACTTGGCTTTGCGCCTTCAAGAGTACAGCTTTTCCGTCAACTTCAAGAGCGGGCGATGTCACACGGATGCTGACTGACTATCCCGTCTCCCTTCGCTGCACACTAAAGCTGACGATGATGGCTTCGATTACTGCCTTGTTACCACCTATTCCGAATTTCCTGACCTGAGTACCTTCGAGAGCGAGCAGCGTTGCGACTCTACCTTGAAATCTCTACGGGCAGCTGCAGGTGACCCCGCAAGAACAACACCATTCACTTTTGGTAATGGTCTGCTGTAAACAAAAAATTCCTCAACTAATGGTCCTCCATTGCTTCTAGTTGTGCCCGAAAACCTGCGCCCTGCTGTCCTTCGTTCCATGCATGATGGTATCACGTCCGGGCACCTTGGTCTGGCACACACACTGCATCGATTTTTCTGGCCCAAGCTCTGGAAAACAACGAAACAGTGTCACCAGCTGTACTGTTTGCCAGCGCCACAAGCAAACGACAACGGCGCCAGCAGGCTATTTGCAACCAATTAGGCCACCGAGATTGCCCTTTGAAAAAGTTGGCATCGGCTTACTCCGCCCGCTTCCAAAGACGTCAGCTGGCTGCCGCTGAAATGTAGTATGTGTTCATTATCTCACTCGCTACACGGGAATGGTGGTACTTCCATCTGCCACTGCAGCGGTTGTGGCTTCCTTTTTGTTGCATCACGTCATACTACGTCACGGTGCTCCACGGGTTGTCATCAGTGACCGTGGACGGCAATTCACCGCGGACGTCGTTGAAGAACATGATCTTGGCTTCTAGCGCGAAGTGAACACGGACACAGAAAGGAGCAGACAGGACAAGCGCTAACTCTCAACTAAATTTTTATTAAAACGAAGAACATATATATAGTCGATTGCAAAAACCGTAGCATAAGAACATGACAAGGTAAAAATTCAGTTAAACATATCAGAGGGTATAGAAGTCAAAGAACAAAAATGGCCAGGCTTAGCTTGGTTAAGCCAAGAATGCGTTGCATATTGCGTTGAGGCCCAGCTTTTCCTCCGGCTGTCGTGACGTCACGTCACGTGGTTGCGCTAAAGGTCAATGGTGGCTGCCCGGCCGCGCCCAAGGGCTGAACTGAGTGATTGCAATATGCAACGCATAAAACTCTAGTGTAGGGGTATGAGCCACTATGGTGGCTCATACCCCCAATGGTGGCTGCCCGGCCGCGCCCGAGGGCTGAACTGAGTGATTCCAATATGCAACGCATAAAAATGATTACTTCAGATTAGTACACGTATTGCGAAGGTACTGAAATTCGCAGTCTAACAGAGACAACGAAGCATGGCTGACGCAAGTGTCTCCTAATCTTTGTATGTGGAATGCCTCGATAATTTCCCGCGTGGTTTGGCATCTGTGTCTGGAAACAATTGGAAAACTTTTACGGCTTTGTGGTTCTGCATATCGTCATTCCACTCCACACCACCCGCAAACCAATGGCCTCACGGAGCGGAAGACTCAAACCCTTACCAACATGCTATCAATGTATGTCGCCGCTGACCACAAAAATGAGAATGCGGTCTAACCTCTTGTAGCTTACGCGTATAATAGTGCGAAACACGAATTTACTGGATATGCGCCGCCCTTTGGCGAACGCACGCGTTCCCCAGAGCTTTCTGGAAACTATTCTAGCTTTATGGCGTCAAGAAGATCCTTCAGCCGCCCAAACTCTGTGTCGTGCTCAATAAGCACGCCGACTGACGCGTCTTAGGACGTTGTCCTCACAAGGCAACAACGAGATTCGCGACGTGGCGTGGCATATCCCCGTCAGCTTTACTCCCGTTGACTATGTTTACTTGTGGAAACGTGTTCGCAAAAAGGAATTGTACCGCAAATTTCTCGACACTTACACTGGACCATTCGTTAAGTCGCTTGAGTGATGTTAGCTATGTCGTCGCCAAAGTGACGGCAAATAATTGGCGTTCATGTGTGACGCAAGTTGTTCACGTGGCCAGACTCAAGCAGTACCATCACATGTCCCTTTAACTCGCTCGGCCAGCTTCGTCTGCCCCCGGGGAAAATGTCACAGCACTGCACGACTGAGGCAGAGACAGAGCAAGTAGGGTGTGCGTGCGTTGGCTCGGCTGCACTGTGCGCCGGCTGGGCCTTGCCTGTGGCTTCCTCCTTGGCCTCGTTTCACGCTGTAAATAAACATCTTTCGTAACAATATGTCCCGTATTTAATTATTGAGTTGTTTCTTCCTGGAATGAAAAGCTGTATACTAGGCAGTCTTACTAAGACTAAGTGTCGGTTGAACTTCAGAATATTATCTAACTCTGCGTTTATTTGATCCTGTATATCAAGCAGACTGTCTACAGTGAATACAAGGGCGGTGTCGTCAGCATACATCAAAGCCTGTGAATGCCTAATGGTAGCAGGGAGATTATTTATGTAGAGTGAGAAGAGCATGGTGCCCAATAAAGGAACCCTGTAGCACACCGGTTAATAGGATTTGTGAAGTAGACGTATACTTTTTAGGTATTACATGCTGCTTGCTGTTACTGAGGTAGCTTCTAAGTATGTTCAGGATTTTGCCCCTAAACTCTTGATTGTTAATCTTGTTCAGTAATATCTAGTGGTCAACAGTATCGAAGGCCTTTTTTATGTCGAGATAGACAATGAACGCAATTCTATTCTGCGGGTGCTTCTATTGAATAGGTGCTTCAGGGTGAGAACAGCGGAAGAAGTAGATTTCTGAGGTCTGAAAGCGTGTTGGTGGGAATCAAGATACTGGATTTGGATATGAATTTGTTTATGCGCACAGAGAGTATTTTTTCGAACTTGCGTTGATAACGCTATTAATTGGAATTGGCCTATAGCTTTATGGATTCGAACGATCACCGTCCTCATAAAGGGGAACGGCTTTTGCTGGTTTTAATAAGAAGGGTGTATTTCTGAATAAAGGGAGTGATTGATGGAGGAGGCGACCTGCTAATATGTCAGTGTTGTACTTAATTAGCTTAACAGGTATTTGGTCAAGCACAGCTGACTTATTAGTTCTTAACTCTTTAACAACTGCTAGTTCATCCACGGTGATATCCTCAATCACAATAGTATTCCCCACTGAATGAATAGACTCCGTACATCCGGTGACTCGATGTTGTTGGTTTGCTAATTAGGGTTCTATATTTACAAAATACTCGGTAAATTGATCAGCTTGTGTCCTGGTCAAATACATCAGGCAATATACGCTACTCTGAACGAAGCCCTACTGCACCTCTTACAATATTCCAAATCTTGCTTGTGTTGCCCTGAGCATTATTGATGAGAGAAGAGTAGTGTTCTTGTTTTATTTTACGCAGTAGAGACCTCGACAGGTTCCTAAAACACTTAAACTAGCTGAGATAATAATTATTACACTTAACATGTTTCCAGTGCCTAAGTGTCCTTAAGATTTTTACGCTCAAGCGTACATGCCCGGTCTGTGAATCGACAAGATTAGGTAAGACACTGCCGAGCTCGGAAAGGAAGTTTAGCGCCGGATGAAGAAGGCGCCTGGAGGTGGACAAAATGAGCGCGTGCCAAGGAAAGTACGGAGGAGCACGAGGTGAAAAAAGCGTCGCGGAGTAGGAAGGTAGATGGAGACACGCTGGGTTCACCTTTTCTAGCTGTTGCTACGGACTCTATGTGTGCTGTGGATGTACCGGGTTCGTGTGGCGATCATAAGGCCGAACGCCGAGTGAGGAGGACGGAATGCAAGCGGCGGCACGCCGAGCGCAGGTCGACCGACCCCGAGGTCTTCGGCAAGCGCCGGGAACGGGCTCAACCAGACCGGCAAAAGGCGCGGGATATGCGTGCCGAGGACATTCCCGAAGAATTTGCTAGGCGGTTCGCGACAAGGCGGGTGTGTCAGAAAATGTGGCATAGCTTAGAAACTCTAGTACAGCACTCATACGCTTGCGCTAACCCGCATATTGCATTATAGCTTTAGCTATATCCTGAGATAGTAATGCGAAAGCATTAGATGCCTCAATGAGCAAAAATCCGTCGTAGCCGGTGCGATAGAAATATGGTACCCAAAATGGCAAAAGAAAGAAACACGTCAGAAATGCTTGCATCGATATCAAATTTCTCGGAGGTTTCCGTAAACCAAGTAAATTACTTTGAGATTAATAGTTTCTGCACCTATGCCGAAATCAAGCCCGGGCCTCCGGTGTGCGAGACCAGCACGGCACGGTTCCGGCTGACCGAAGGTCTTCCGAGTGCGTGCGTCATGGCAGACGTCAGGTCGCTGACTAAAGGCTTAGTGAGTGTGTCATTGGGCACGTGAAGGTGCAGCCAATGCGGAGGTGCCACGTCATGAGTGTGTAACATCAATGCGTTCATGGCGCTCCGAGGTCTACAAGAAGTACAATGCCTTCACACTTCCGCTCGTAAAATGTCTAAAACGTCCTTGCCAAATTTTTCTTTACCTGATATCCCGAGATAACTATATGGGCCCTCCCTGCCGTTCTCATGATGTACAGCTCGTCAGAGTAAGCCTGGCTCGCGCGTCGTGGGATAGACGGCCTCCGGCGACGTAAAATGGGTTTGGCTGCAAAAAAGAAGCAGCGAAGTGCACGCACCGCCAACGCCACGCTCAATCACCTCGATGGTGGAGCCAGGGCATCAGGAGTGACGAAATCAATTGGACGCACCCGTGTATTTTAGTTCGCTCTAGCACCCTGACGTTCAATCGGCTGCGCGTTCTATCTTCCGCCGTTGGCACGAACGTTGTGCGCGCACACTTCTTTTTTTTGTCACTTCGATATTCGTTCTTTTTTTTTGCGATAAAGACTTGCCTTTAAGGCACAATTCTTGGTGCGTATATGTGTATTATATGTGTACTCTGAGGCCTGTGTTGTGTATGAATTGAAGCAGTGTTTTGTGGAATCTGTTGTCATGCATCCAGCGGTCATAGCTGGTTTTCACACTGTAGCGGAGGCCGGCTTGCAGTAGGAGACGCGAGCTTTCCGATTTTAAACCAGTACATGTTCATATTACGTGGTATGCACCTGATTCCATCACAGGAACGGAGCAGTATGGACACGTAGCACCCAGTGGTTAATGCGGCCAGTTCCACCTTGAGATAACAGCCGGTGTAAGGGCCACGCCGGCCCGAAGCCTCCTAAGCACAACTTCCTCCGCCCTAGTAAGGTGAAGGGGGAGGGAGCAGACACACGCTGGGATAAGAGCGCGTGTGTCCTGTCGGAGAAAATTTTTACGGGCTCGGAGCGAGTTAAAGGGTTGGGGTGGGAGGGGAATAGGCGGAAGATCAGGATTAGGAGGGCAGTGTGCCTGCTGGTCAGCAGCAACGTTGTGAGGGTTCGCTGATTGGCCTTGAATCCAGTGTACCTTGACGCAAGTAGCTGTTTTACTATTCATAGAGTGTATTGTCTCACAGATTCCCATCGCCTTATCAACCTTCTTGAGTTCCTGAATAGCCGCTAAAGAATCAGTGAAGATATCTAGTTGCTTCATAGTAGGCAGCTTAGATGTCGCATCTTGCGCAGCGTCGCGGATGACTTGAAGTTCCATTACTAGAGCGGTGGCTTCCGTAGATAAATAGCGCTGGTGGGCGCTGAACAAATTATGCGTAGTGCTCAGGAATGATGTCCTTCCGCCGTCTGGGAGAATGGCAGCATCCGTATAGACTTTGCAGGTGTTTGCGCATGATGCATCGACGATATTGTGTTCGTCAATAATACCTGTTCTATCGCTGCGTCGTAATATAGTTGGTTTATTAGTTGTAATGCTGGTGAATTCCCAGGGAAGCATTGGATAGGGCTGATTGTCAATCCTAGAGCCGCGTTGAAAATGAGCATGCAACGTAGCGACAGCCGGAATAAGTTGCTTTCTTATGTCACGTGCTTTTTCACGTTGCAAAATTAGCTCTGCAATTGTATTGAGCTGGGCATGTTCCTGTAAGGTTGGTATCGGAGTGATGCGGGGCAGCGCTGTGATTGTGCGCATAGCATATTCACATTACAGAAAACTTCGCAAAACTTGTTTGGTCCCATAGCCTGGCTGGCTAGTAAGGGGACCGATTGTTCGACGTACCTACTTAATTCTGCAAGCACTTAACACAGTGACAAAAGGAAACAAAACTAAATACAAAACTGAGTCGCATTCTTGCATCGCATTTTAATGCGATAGAAATTATATGGTCAACGCGAAGCGAACCATTGCCACCTTGCCATTGACAGCTTGTTTTTACTTGAGCAGCTTACGTTTACTTCATTTCATAATGCCGTTACAGCTACTGCTAGAGCGCGTGCAATATTCTTGCTATCGGCATTCATTGCTTCGCAGTTGTGGCGAGACTGTGATATTTGGGATTGGCAACTGTGTACATACGGCACTGTGGTGCATCAACTGGTCTGGGCAAAACATACAGCAAACGTGAGTTTATAGTTATGTGGTTCATTATTTGGCCTCTGACAAGTGTCCAAAGTTAAGCTTCGGTCTGACCTCGGGCACCATCCAAGTGCTACTCTTGCAACGCTGCGAAGCTCTGCGACGCCTTTCGCACCACGCTGCACCGGATGCCGCCCTTTTTCGGGATAGTAATATATGAACGCTCCATGGGAATTTCTGCCATCGGCGTCACCCTCGCCGTCACCGAGAGGTTCCGTATCCAAGTGCAATAGCGCCACCCGCTGTGGCCGTTCACTGTACGTATTCGGTAAAAATAATGCGTCTGTAAACCATTCTGTGCTTTCTGTTTGCCCGAGATTATTATTTGGACACTAAAATACTTTTGTCATTTCTAGAGTACTTACAAAGATGTCCAGGACGGCTCCCGCGTGGTGTTATTATTGAGCACCGATAGCCAAACCTATTACGAGCAAGCCGCGTCATACCTCATACCACACCGGCGATGTGCTTCCGATAGATGGCGACTCCGTAAGTCCTTAGTGCCAATAATGCACAAAGGTAAAATCAGCTTCCACGTTTGTTACACGCTGACGCATTCAAGGCTTCGCCTCTGGGCGAAAATAACAAGTATTTTAACGCGACAGCGTTCAGCGCGTCCACGGCGTGTCGAGAAGCCCACGTCTCAGTCACGTGATGGCACAAAATCATCTAAATTTATAAACGATTTAACTTAAAAGAAAAAAAAATGTTCACGTTCTAGGATTCGAACTGGGCCCATCGGGTTGGGAGTAGTACTCGCGTGTCGCACGGTACTCCTTCGCCACACAAGCAAGCTTGCAAGGAGTGAATATAAGCGGAGCTTTTTATTTACGCCGTGCGGTCTTTCAAATGAAGCAGTGTTTAACAATTGTTGGCTCTGCGTGTAGGCCATGTTGTCACCATATAAAAAAGAACTGCGATCTGCTATTTCCCAACCTAAAGCTGTATTCGACGGCGGTTGAGCGCCACCATGTGGCTGCTGCTGCCCCCCCCCCCCACCCTCGCTCTCTAATTACACCAGATGGCGCGCGAGCTCATGCAAGCTTCGTTCCTCATTTCTGTGTTCAACGTCCAGCGTGCTGTACTCAGTTCTCCAATGGATAATGTTCCTGGTTCGTATTTGACGTCGTGTGCTGGACCGTCGTCGGTACCTCATGCCGGGCCGTCTACTGAAGCGTGGGCTGGCTCATCTGTACAATGACTATGCAAGGGAACAGTTAAGCTATCACGTCGTACCCTTAAAGGCGCAGCTTAAGTGTCCCCCTCTCTTTTTACAATTGCTCCTCTTCACAATTACTGTGGTTCTTTCTACCAATTGCAACGCATGGTTCTGTGTGTACACTAAATTCATTTTTCTGCTTTGCGCTCACTCGACCAACAATAGGTGCAGCGGTGGCGTAGAGGTAGAACACCCGCCTCGCGTGCAAGAGGTCCGTGGTTCGAATCCCGGTGCCGCGCAATTTTCCACCGGATTAAAAAAATCCGCGTGTTGATTAAATTGCATAAACAGGCCTGGAGTGTGGCCTGATCCCGGTGACCAGAACCGGCAACGCACCCCCTCACCAGAGCAGGATTGGCCACCCTGGTGCAGTACTTGACCACAACCTCCTATATGAACACAACAATCAAACCCCGGCCCTCAGTCCCCTGCAGCTGCGAAGCAACTGACCACGGCGATGGTCACACCTGCGACGCTGCAGAAGGTGCTAAGAATCCTTGGCTCCGGACAGGCCGCCATTGGAATATGAACCTGGCAACGTTTAACGCTAGAACGTTATCTAGTGAGGCGAGTCTAGCAGTGCTATTGGAATAATTAGAGGGCAGTAAATGGGATATAATAGGGCTCAGTGAAGTTACGAGGCCAAAAGAAGCATATACAGTGCTCAGAAGCGGGCACGTCCTGTGCTACCAGGGCTTAGCGGAGAGACGAGAACTAGGAGTCGGATTCCTGATTAATAAGAATATAGCTGGTAACATACAGGAATTCTATAGCATTAACGAGATGGTGGCATGTCTTGGTCTGAAACTTAATAAGAGGTACAAAATGAAGCTTGTACAGGTCTACGCTACTACATCCAGTCATGATGACCAGGAAGTCGAAAGCTTCTATGAAGACGTGGAATCGGCGATGGGTAGAGTGAAAACAAAATATACTATACTGATGGGCGATTTCAATGCCAAGGTAGGCAAGAAGCAGGCTGGAGACAAGGCAGTGGGGGAATACGGCATAGGCACTAGGAATAGCAGGGGAGAGTTATTAGTAGAGTTTGCGGAACAGAATAATATGCGGATAATGAATACCTTCTTCCGCAAGCGGGATAGCCGAAAGTGGACGTGGAGGAGCCCGAACGGCGAGACAAGAAATGAAATAGACCTCATACTCTGCGCTAACCCTGGCATCATACAATATGTGGACGTGCTCGGTAAGGTGCGCTGCAGTGACCGCAGGATGGTAAGAACACGAATTAGCCTAGACTTGAGGAGGGAACGGAAGAAACTGGCACATAAGAAGCCGATCAATGAGTTAGCGGTAAGAGGGAAAATAGAGGAGTTCCAGATCAAGCTACAGAACAGGTATTCGCCTTTAACTCAGGAAGAGGACCTTAGTGTTGAAGCAATGAACGACAATCTTGTGGGCATCATTAAGGAGTGCGCAGTAGAAGCAGGCGGTAACTCTGTTAGACAGGATACCAGTAAGCTATCGCAGGAGATGAAAGATCTGATCAAGAAGCGCCAATGTATGAAAGCCTCTAACCCTACAGCTAGAATAGAACTGGCAGAACTTTCGAAGTTAATCAACAAGCGTAAGACAGCTGACATAAGGAAGTATAATATGGATCGAATTGAACAAGCTTTTAGGAACGGAGGAAGCCTAAAAGCAGAGAAGAAGAAACTAGGAATTGGCAAGAATCAGATGTATGCATTAAGAGACAAAGCCGGCAATATCATTACGAATATGGATGAGATAGTTCAAGTGGCTGAGGAGTTCTATAGAGATTTATACAGCACGAGTGGAACCCACGATGATAATGGAAGATAAAATAGCCTAGGGGAATTCGAAAGCCCACAAGTAACGCCGGAAGAAGTAAGGAAAGCCTTGGGAGCTATGCAAAGGGGAAAGGCAGCTGGGGAGGATCAGGTAACAGCAGATTTGTTGAAGGACGGTGGGCAGATTGTTCTAGAAAAACTGGCCACCCTGTATACACAATGCCTCATGACCTCGAGCGTACCGGAATCTTGGAAGAACGCTAACATAATCCTAATCCATAAGAAAGGGGACACCAAAGACATGAAAAATTATAGACCGATCAGCTTACTGTCCGTTGCCTAGAAAGTATTTACTAAGGTAATTGCAAATAGAATCAGGAACACCTTAGACTTCCGTCAACCAAAGGACCAGGCAGGATTCCGTAAAGGCTACTCAACAATAGATCATATTCACACTATCAATCAGGTGATAGAGAAATGTGCCAAATATAACCAACCATTATATATAGCTTTCATTGATTATCAGAAAGCGTTTGATTCAGTCGAAAGCTCAGCAGTCATGGAGGCATTGCGGAATCAGGGTGTAGACGAGCCGTACGTAAAAATACTGAAAGATATCTATAGCGGCTCCACAGCCACTGTAGTCCTCCATAAAGAAAGCAACAAAATCCCTATAAAGAAAGGCGTCAGGCAGGGAGATACGATCTCTCCAATGCTATTCACAGCATGTTTACAGGAGGTATTCAGAGACCTGGATTGGGAAGAATTGGGGATAATTGTAAATGGAGAATACCTTAGTAACTTGCGCTTCGCTGATGATATTGCCTTGCTTAGTAACTCAGGCGACCAACTGCAATGCATGCTCACTGACCTGGAGAGGAAGAGCAGAAGGGTGGGACTAAAAATTAATCTGCAGAAAACTAAAGTAATGTTTAGCAGTCTCGGAAGCGAACAGCAGTTTACGATAGGAAGCGAGGCACTGGAAGTGGTAAGGGAATACATTTACTTAGGACAGGTAGTGACTGCTGATCCGGATCATGAGAGTGAAATAATCAGAAGAATAAGAATGGGCTGGGGTGCGTTTGGCAGGCATTCTGAGATCATGAACAGCAGGTTGCCATTATCCCTCAAGAAAAAAGTTTATAACAGGTGTGTCTTACCAGTACTCACGTACGGGGCAGAAACCTGGAGGCTTACGAAAAGGGTTCTACTTAAATTGAGGACGACGCAACGAGCTATGGAAAGAAGAATGATAGGTGTAACATTAAGGGATAAGAAAAGAGCAGATTGGGTGAGGGAACAAGCGCGCGTTAATGACATCTTAGTTGAAATCAAGAAAAAGAAATGGGCATGGGCAGGACATGTAATGAGGAGGGAAGATAACCGATGGTCATTAAGGGTTACGGGCTGGATTCCGAGGGAAGGGAAGCGTAGCAGGTGGCGACAGAAAGTTAGGTGGGCAGATGAGATTAGGAAGTTTGGAGGGTCAACATGGCCACAATTAGTACATGACCGAGGCAGTTGGAGAAGTATGGGAGAGGCCTTTGCCCTGCAGTGGGCGTGACCAGGCTGATGATGATGATGATGATGACCAACAATAAGCATATTACTTTAAAACCTTCCTTGCTAACGTACCTCTCGCAAACCTGTAAATTCGGTATGCGGCACATGCGACTATGAAAAAAAATATTTCGTGAAAATTCGTTAAAGAACCAGGGCGGCTCTGGAGGTTGTGGATGTTGGTGATGGGTAAAATTTCGAAGGTACAGGCTTCGTTTCGTTGCATAGATGTCTTCCTGACACACCTGTGGTTTGTTTATATCGACCGTACGGTATTACATGCACGATACGTTGTACATGTTTTCTGCTCGTATATTGGTGCCTACAACTGTTATATGTGTGCCCGTAGAGAATATATTGTATGCCTATATGTGAATGCATTTGTTGTCGTATCTGTAAACGAATAGCCGGGCCTGTCGGTACCTGCTGTCGCGCGAGACACATTCACGTGCTGTAACTTGCAAGGTTGGCCCTATTCCAGTTTGAGCACGTGAATTCCACCTTACCAGTCAGAAAATTATCCACTCCACCACATCGTTTGCGTCGCTATTCTCCTCTGCAAAATTGTGACACGTGGCCGAAAAAGTAACACTTTAGGCAACGAAGAGATGTCTCCGCGTATTAGCAGTTTGATACCGCGTGAAACTGTGTAAGCACTCAAGATAATATCATTGATTTGGAAATGTACATAGAACACCAAAGTCCTTACGACTTTTCTAGCGTAGCCATCGTCGTTGACGTTTCAAAGACCAAAGCTAGGGCTTTCTAGGGCTGAATATTCAGTCAGCTTGTAAGCATCACGGCTGACTTTTCATGCATGTCCGATTACTACGCATCCCGAGAGCAAACTGCCGAGGCGCCCTGCAGGACTATGGTCGTGTAATGTTGCCGCGTATGAAATACGAGATGCCTTGAAGAAAACACGCATGATATGTGCAGATTACATTCGTTTCTCTTCATCCGAATTCCAACATGAGCATCTGGAAGTAATATGTCTATGGAGTGTTGAGTTGCCGCAAGGCTGCTTGGCATTGGCAGATTTAACCACCGCATCGTACCATTCCAGTTTTGTGATCATTCTCTGGCTTCACCGAAAACCAGTGTGCAACTAGAAGCACATGAGCTCCGCGCGCAGATAACGTACAATTTATGGACGTCCTTCTCGACTTCATTATTTGCAGCCGGTGATCCTTAGACACCATTATTTCCTCGCTCGAAGGGGGCTCCTTCCGATGGCCGCAAAGTTCAAAACTGGCAGCAGTAGGAGACCCTGCTGCTCAGCTCAGACAAGCGAGACCAGGTCTGGGTCGTCTAGCTAGCCGAAGCAGCCGCTGAGACCCAGGGGATCTCGGCCGTCGGCTAGGCGGAGGGAGGCTGCGTCCGCCCTTCGATTGCTGCCAATAATAAAAGTTGACTCTCTCTCTCTCTCTCTTTCGCTCAAACAGTGCCTTAGAGCTGTGCGAATGGTAGGCCCACGTTAGGGAAATCCTCCTTCCTCGATGTTAAATGTCCACCTTTCATTGATGATGAATCCTCCTCTTAGTGTTTTATTCGCCTTTCAACTCCAGTACGACCACCTGGAGCTGCTGCATTAGTTGGGTCTCTACACAAATCTTGGGTGCTACAGACATTTGTCAACAACACGAGTCTCAGTCGTCCTCCTACTGCCTCCTCGCCTGTCATCAGCTAATATCACATCTGTGCCGATTCAATGAGTCATACTAGGGCAGAACGATTCTCGTACATTTTGGAGGCGTACTGAATAGCACACTTTTCTTTCACTCCACTTCGCACATCTGCGTGCAATATTCTAGGAAGCTAGAACAAATTGAACCACTGTGGTCACACGAAAGGTAGAATGTCGGCTAAATATTCTTAACGTTCGTACCAAGCGCGCTACACCTGCGGCGCAAGCAACCACATTGGGGCTCTCTGCTTGGGTTGTCTACCGGGTGTCTCAGCGAATGCTTTCAAATTTTTTGAAACGGTTGCGTATGGCAGATAGCACAATTTTATTTCATGATCCGGTCTACTCGAAGAGGCGGACATTACTTGCGCAAGAAATGAATTGCATTATGGACTAATTCACAAAAATTCACTAAATAAATTTTAACTCATTACCTAATAGCCCATATTGCAATTTACAAATTCTAGCCGTGGAATTCGCAAGGTGGATCCACTTGGAACGAATTATCAGGATTGCACCCCTTCCGAGATATTAATTTCCGAACTTTGCGGAGAAATGCATTGGCGTTCCAGTCACCTTTGTGCGTGAATGCATAAAACGAGGTTTTGATAAGATAATAACTGGGACGCTAGTGCATTTCTCCGCAAAGTTTGGGAATTAATATATCGAATCTGGTGTCATCCTGAGAATTCGTTCCAAGTGAATTGGCCTTGCGAACTCCAAGATCGCAGTGTGGACCACAGGTTAAATAGTTAAAAACTTCACTTGTGATTTTTTGTTAATTAGGCAATTATGTATTTCAGTTGTTTGCGCAGGTATTTTCCACCACTTCGAGTAGACCACCTCAGGAACAAGAATTGTGCTATCTGCCACAGATATCCTTAAAGAACTTTTGAACGCGTTCGCTGAAACACCCCGTATGTTTATAAGCTGATGTACCTGTCAACAAAGGCAACGTAGCTTCTGCAGCAGTTAAGGTTATTCTGGAGTGAGATTCACGAAGCGAACTTAGGAACGAATTTTGGCATAGGAAAAATCTTACAAATAATGCGCATTCAAGAAGCTAAGACTGTTCCCAAGATCAGCAATCTTGCGATGCCCGCCGCGCCAAACGCGAGCGCCGTGGTCGAAAAAAGGCACGTCTACTAGGTAGCACAGGTGCATGTCTATCTCTGGTGCTCGAGCTGAGGCAGGTAAGCGTTCGAACGCGCTGTCGCAGCTGGTTGGCCAGAGGCCACAACTGATTGCCGACCATGGCGCAGGCTTACATCTTTGTGGTGCGCTCTGATTTGTCATCTCAAAGTGCACTTAGCAGTTTAGGAGCAGAAATATTTTGTCCTTGCGCTTCTGTGAAAGGCAGTAACATAGATGCTATGCTGCGAACTGTTGCTTAATGTCTGATGGGCAGCGTTTCTTCATGCGCACAATAGTCTCACTATTCGTACATTTTGTGACACTCTTTTGGACGTTAGCAAATAGCAGTGTAGTGTCCGTCAGTGACAGTTTGTCCCTGACGGACACGTTTGTCATACATAATTTTTGAGCACTCTTATATTTTTCTCTAGTTTGCACTTTCTCTAGCACACAATGCTGCGGATGACTATTTTTTCTGATACTTTTTATGCTCTAATTCTCTATGCTAGATGAAACAAGAAAGAACGCCTAAACGTTTCTAATTATCAGAACTTGTTGCTGTTGCCCAATTCCCTGTCATCTTCCACGTTGTTAGACTCAGCCTTCTATTATATAGCTCATAGTTTCAATTCAGCACGAAATCGAAGCGACCCAGTGTCTGAGCCCATGATTTTGGTCATCCTGCATCAAAAATGCCTTTTAAATAAAATAGAACGCATACAAAAACTTAGCAATTAGGTTTGTATATTCGCACTACAAAAGGCAGTCCAGTATCTCAGGTCTGCTAGCAAAGGCAAACCTAAAACCCCTCTCGCAGAGAAGAGCAATTTCGCGACTAAAATTCATCTATCAATTATACCATGGTCATTTCCAAATAGCACGTTCTCATTACCTGCAAGATCCTACAAAACGCCCAACCAGACTAAATCACTCCAAAACAATCTATCTTCCCCCAAGTCGTGTTCATGTTCACAAGCATTCCCTTTTTCCGTCGGCCATTTCCCAGTGGAACAAGTTAACTAACGATATTGTGTGTTGCAATAACATCGACTCTTTTATTAACTGCATTCAGTGTATTGACTTGTCATCATGATTTTTTTTTCATTGCATCCCTCTGCCAATCCTGCACGGGCCGTGAAGGGCCTGCAGTATATTCAAATAAAAGATCCTGTGGCCTGGTGGGTCAGCAAACGTACGCGTACGATAGACTATAATCCTCTCTATGACATGAAGCGGGATGTCAATAAGGTGACACATATGGAAAAAAGAAAAGGTGTATAAAAGCGCGTAGTACCATTGGCACGAAAATCTTCTGAACTGCTCTAACAAGAGGTGCTCTGGTGCTGTGAAATCAGATACACCACATGAACAAAGCGAATAATTCTGGCATGAGACCACACACACACAAGTATACGCACCAACGCACACATACACGCACAGACATATTGTAACGACGAGCCATCAACAAAAATGTGGAGCGGCACCACCAAGAAATACACTTTATAAAACATCAAAGGAAATCAACAATACACTTTTTATATTGTTGTTTCCGCTATGAGAAAAGGAGTAGCCGTCACCATTGTAAGGTGACTACGTTGCTTTCTTTTATTTTAATTACAATTAGAAAACATCGTCCCCACGCTCAGCCTAAGAACCCGCGCTACTTCAACCTCGCCCCCACTGGCACATACCCGCGGCAATGTAGTTGTCCCAAATATAGTTGTTTCATTTGCTCCCCCTTTAGAAAATACCATCGTCCCAATGATGGAGGCTTGGAAAGCAGCAATAAAAGATGGCGCAGTCTTCTCAGTATTCATAGTAAAGCTTCATACGAAACACGTGAACGACCTCGGGTAAATGCTGTCCGTGCTTTAAACAGTGAGAGCCGTGTGGAACGACTTCGTAGTTGACGTCACTGATGCGCCGGAGAACTATGTAGCACCCGAAGTATTCGAGCAGGAGCTTTTCCTAGACCCCACACTATCGAATAGGCGTCCAGACCCACACTTTGTAGCCGATGTTGTATGGTATGGCTCTGAGCCGAAGATTGTAGCGTCTGGTGTCACAGTCCTGTTTTTCGTGGATTCCCAGACGTGCCAGTTGCCTAGCTGCCTCTGCTCATTGTGTGATCTCTTCAGCGCCCGTCTCCTAGTCATCAAATTTATGAGGGAGCATTGTGTCTAATGTTGTCGTAACCTCATGGCCGTATACGAGAATGAAGGGCGTCTTGCAAGTGGTCTCTTGACGGGCTGTGTTGTACGCGAAAGTGACATAAGGTAAAACCTCGTCCCATTTACTATGTTCTACATCTACGTACATGCTTATCATATCAGCCAGCGTCCTATGTTGTCTTTCGGTCAGTCCGTTTATTTGGGGGTGATACGCCGTTCTCTTCCGGTGGGCGGTACCACTTAGACGTAAAACGATATCCAAAAACTAGGCCATGAACGCAGTACGGGACGACTACTGCGAGAGTGCCATGTCTTAAAACGGTGAATTAGAGAAAAAACCGCGCCGCTTCATCTGTTGTTGCCCGTTGCAGAGCACCTGTCTCGGCATATCTAGTGAGATAATCCGTGGCCATGATTATCTAACTATTGCCGGTAGTAGACATTGGGAAGAGGCCCAGAAAATCCATGACTACTTGTGAAAATGGTGCGGCCGGTACTTCAACCTGATACAGTAGGCCGGCTGGCTTGACGGATGGCGACGTTGAGAATCCAGGCATCTCTGAACGTAACGTTTAGCGACCGCAGTAAGTCTCGGCCAGTAGAAATTCTGCCTAATCCGTACCAATGTGCGAGTGTAGCCCAAGTGTCCAGCAGTCGGCTCGTTGCGACAGGCGTGTAGGATTTCTCGTCGAAGCGATGATGGAACAATAAGTAAGCTGTTACTGCTGCTAGATGAGTTCTTGTAGACGACGTTGCGGCGCAAGCAGTACGATGCCAACCCTCTTGCAAAGAGCCTCAGCACGCTGTTGGTTCGTCTTTTCAGGTAATCATAAAGCGGCAGCAATCCAGTGTCATTCCGTTGCAGGCGTGAAAGATCGGCTGTGTCCCCGAGTCTCCGAAAAACCATGTCGTCATCGTCTTGTGCTGCCGGCTCAACAGGAGACCAAGAAAGGCAGTCGGCGTCTGCGTGCCGTTATCCCGACTTGTACGCGACCATACAGTCGAATTCTTGGAGTCCAAGACTCCAGCGTACCAGCCGGCCGGAAGGATCTTTCAAATTAATGAGCCAGCAGAGCGAATGGTGATCGCCAACGATGGTGGAAGACCAACTGTACCAATACGGACGAAATTTCAAAACTGCCCATACCGTTGTGAGGCATTCTTTTTCAGTGGGGGAGTAGTTAGTCTCGGCTCGGGACTGGCTCCTACTGGCGTAAGCAATCATCTTTTCGCGGACGTCCTGCCATTGTATGAGGGCCGGCCCTAGGCCAATATTACTAGCGTCTTATTGCATTACTAGCATTATTGCTAGCGTCTTACTAGCATTATTACTAGCATTATTAGCGACATTACTAGCCTATGTATGCAATATAATCGCAGCATCTTCACCGAAGTGTGCTAGCACAGGAGGCGCCTGCATGTGTAGCCAGCTCGTGAAATGCCCGCTGCTGGTATTCGCCCTAAGTAAAAGGGATATCTTCTCTGGTGAGCTGTGTTAGCGGCCATGCGATGCGTGCGAAATTCGCAATAAATCGCCGGTAATATGCACAGAGTCCAAGAAAACGTCGCACGGGGTCGCAAAATTAGCGACGGCAGCAATTTTATGCGGATAAGGTCGTGCTCCTTGGCTACTCACGACGTGACCGAGGAACTGGAGCTCGTGCAGACGAAAATGCCAATTCTTAGGCTTCAAAGTGAGACCGGCCGAGTGTATTGCTTCCAAAACAGTTTTCAGCCTTCGCAAGCGTTTGTCGAACGTTGCGGAAAACACAAGCATATCATCCAGGTCACCCGGCATGTTTCTCATTTGAGTCCAGAGACCACAGTGTCCATTAGATGCTGAAATGTTGCTGGCGCAGAAAACAAACCGAAGGGAAGCAAGTGAAATTCATAAAGTCCGTCAGGCATCGCAAAGGCCGGTTTCTCACTGTCTCTCATCCTCTTCGATCTGCCAATAACCGCTTTTCATTGTCCATTGACGAAAAGTAGCAGGCGTTTCGCAACCTATCCAAAGAATCATCAATATGTGGCAGTGGATAAACGTCCTTCTTTGTGGCTTGATTGAGCTTCCGATAGCCTACGCAAAGCGCAACCTACCGTCACTCTTTTTCATTAACGTTACAGGTTATGCTCAAGTACTATTAGATGGTCGAATAACGCCAACTTCCAGCATCGTCTTCACTTGTTTTTGTATTGCATCGCGTTCCTTTGGGGCCACACGATAAGGTTTTTGTCAAATGGGTCTGGCTTCGACATTAGTAATGATGCGGTGTTTGGTAAATGGCGTTTGATCAACTCTTGACGCAGATAGCGCAGACGCCACACAGGCCGCCATTGGAATCTGAACGTGGCAACGTTTAACGCTAGAACGTTATCTAGTGAGGCGAGTCTAGCAGCGCTATTGGAGGAATTAGAGGGCAGTAAATGGGATATAATAGGGCTCAGAGAAATTAGGAGGACAAAAGAAGCATACACAGTGCTAAAAAGCGGACACGTCCTGTGCTAACGGGGCTTAGCGGAGAGACGAAAACTAGGAGTTGGATTCCTGATTAATGTGGATATAGCTGGTAACATACAGGAATTCTATAGCATTACCGAGAGGGTGGCAGGTCTTTTGAAACTCAATAAGAGGTACAAATCGAAGGTAGTACAGGTCTACGCCCCTACATCTAGTCATGATGACCAGCAAGTCGAAAGCTTCTATGAAGACGTGGAATCGGCAATGGGTAAAGTGAAAAAAAATACACTATACTGATGGGCGACTTCAATGCCACAGTAGAGAAGAAGCAGGCTGGAGACAAGTCAGTGGGTAAATATTGCATAGACTCTAGGAATAGCAGGGGAGAGTTATTAGTAGAGTTTGCAGAACAGAATAATATGCGGATAATGAATACCTTCTTTCGCAAGCGGGATAGCCGAAAGTGGACGTGGAGGAGCCCGAATGGTGAGACTAGAAATGAAATAGATTTTATAGTCTGAGCTAACCCTGGGGGTGGGGGGGAGGCATCATACAAGATGTGGACATGCTCGGCAAGCTGCGCTGCAGTGACCATACGATGGTAAGAACTCGAATTAGCGTAGACTTGAGGAGGGAACCGAAGAAACTTGACAGTAAGAAGCCGATCAATGAGTTATTCCGGATCAAGCTGCAGAACAGGCATTCGGCTTTAGCTCAGGAAGATGACCTTAGTGTTGAAGATAGGGACGACAATCTTATGGGCTTCATGATTACGAGAAAGCGTTTGATTCTGTCGAAACCTCTGCAGTCATGGAGGCATTACGGAATCAGGGTGTAGACGAGCCGTATGTAAAAATACTGAAAGATATCTATAGCGGATCCACAGCCACCGTAGTCCTCCATAAAGAAAGCAACAAAATCCCAATAAAGGCGTCAGGCAGGGAGATACTATCTCTCCAATGCTATTCAAAGCGTGTTTACAGGAGGTATTCAGAGACCTGGATTGGGAAGAATAGGGCATAAAAGTTAATGGAGAATACCTTAGTAACTGGCGATTCGCTGATGATATTGCCTTGCTTAGTAACTCAGGGGACCAATTGCAATGCATGCTCACTGTCCTGGAGAGGCAAAGCAGAAGAGTGGGTCTAAAAATTAATCTGCAGAAAACTAAAGTAATGTTTAACAGTCTCGGAAGAGAACAGCAATTTACAATAGGTAGCGAGGCACTGGAAGTGGTAAGAGAATACATATACTTAGGGCAGTTAGTGACGGCGGATCCGGATCATGAGACCGAAATAATCAGAAGAATAAGAATGGGCTGGGGTGCGTTTGGCAGGCATTCTCAGATCATGAACAGCAGGTTGCCATTATCCCTCAAGCGAAAAGTGTATAACAGCTGTGTCCTACCAGAACTCACGTACGGCGCAGAAACCTGGAGGCTTACGAAAAGGGTTCGGCTTAAACTGAGGACGACGCAAGGAGCTATGGAAAGAAGAATGATGGGTGTTACGTTAAGGCATAAGAAAAGAGATGAATTGGGTGAGGGAACAAACGTGAGTTAATGACATCTTAGTTGAAATCAAGAAAACGAAATGGGCATGGGCAGGACATGTAATGAGGAGGGAAGATAAGCGATGGTCATTAATGGAGAAGGTAATTCAGACGCGACTAACTCGATTCGCGGAAGAAAGCAGCATCTGGCCTCACGAGATGGTAGGTTTCAGACCGCACCTTAGGGCTCAAGATACCATGCTAAGACTACAACACGATATTATAGACAAACGAAAGACCAAAGATACGAGAGCAATATTGGGCATAAAGTTTACCAAAGCGTTTGATAATGTCAGCCACTCGGCCATCCTCGACGGCCTGTCAGATCTTAACGTAGGGAAGAGGACCTTCGCCTACGTAAAATCTTTTCTCAAGGACAGAACAGCGACCCTGCACATGCAGAGCCTCAAATCAGAAGAGATTAAATTAGGAAAGAGGGGCACCCCGCAAGGAGCCATCCTATCCCCCTTCCTATTTAATTTAGTTATGAAAGACCTCCCGGGCAAGTTAGGAAGGATCGAAGGACTAAAGACGAGCGTCTACGCAGACGACGTCACCGTTTGGCTCCATGAAGGCAGCGATGCGTCTATCGAAGAAAGGCTCTAGCGGGCAGCCGACATCATAGACTTACATGCCAAAAGTAAAGGGCTGAGCTGCTCCCCGACGAAGTCGGAACTACTGATCATCAGGCCCAGGACGAGGACAGACAACGCATCTCCTCCCAAAATCTCGATAGACTTAGACGGGAAAGAAATTCCGCAAGTAGATGAGATCCGAATTTTCGGCATGCTCATAAACAAAACAGGAAACAACCACACGACTATAGCTAAGCTAGACACGCACGCAAACCAAGTGGTAAGCATCATTAGAAGAATCTCGGCCAGAGGCAGAGGGCTAAAGGAGAAGAACAAGTTAAGGCTGGTCTAGGCCTTCATCTTGAGTCGAATCTGCTACTCAACCCCATTCCTTAACATCAAAATAGTAGAAAGAAACAGGTTAGACGTCATAATAAGAAAATGCACAAAACGGGCACTGGGACTACCAATCTCGACCTCAACTGAAGCACTAGAGGCAATGGGGGTGCATAACACATGGCAGGAGTTAGTGGAAGCTACGAGAATGGCACAACTCGAACGCCTGAGTCTAACCGAGACAGGACAGCAGATTCTAAACTGGGTAGGACTACAAGCCAACAGGGGAACCAAATACCAGACGATCCACATTGAGTCGAAAATTAGGGAAGCCCTCATGGTCGCACCGATACCTAAGAACATGCACCCAAAACACGATCAGGAAAGACGCCAGCACAGAGCCAAACACTTGGCAACAAAGCTAAGCAGAATGCCACCCGAGACGGTTGCCTTCACAGACGCCGCCCTTGGCGGAGACGGTAGCTCCGTCTCAGTGGTAGTCGACGGGACCGGAGCAGAACAGGGCGCGATATATACAAGCGGAGTAGACGCCACGGCAGCGGAGGAAGCAGCCATCGCCCTAGCGTGCGTTAGTACGGACGCGAGGGTGATCGTTAGCGACAGCAAATCGGCAGTAAGCACTTTCTACAAAGGTAAAATATCAGACTACGCGTACAGCATATTATCGAAAGGTAACATAGACAGAGGGATCACCATAACCTGGGCCCCCGCTCACTCCAACATACCAGGAAACGAAGCCGCCAATGCCCTCGCACGAGCGCTCATTATCCGGGGGGGACGGCAGCCTCAACCTAACTTTAAGGTCGAGACGCTCGCAACCTACCACGAGGTCACAGAGCACTACAGATTAAGACGTCGGAATTATTCACTCCCGGATAGGTCCCTCACGTCCGCAGAGGCAGTCACCTGGCGCCACTTACAAGCCAAGAACCACATGTCTCCCAGATGGAGATACCTCACGCAAACGGGAAATCCGGAGGACTAATTCTGCAGATTCTGCAATAAAATAGGAACTCTAAGATATATCCTATGGGAGTGCAGCTACTCCCCAGGATATAATTTATTTAAGGGCGAAGAAGCATGGGAGACCGCGCTTTATAGCGAAGACCTGGCGGCACAGGCCAACATTGTCCGTCTGGCAGCCGAAGCGGCAAACCTCTTCGTTTACTAACACCTGCCCCTTAGGGTGACATCGGGCTCCCTGGACGCCTACGAGCGGTACCGGAGCTCCGGTGTCACACATTACGGACAATACAAGTTTTCTCACTCACTCAAGGGTTACGGACTGGATTCCAAGGGAAGGGAAGGGTAGCAGGGGGCGGCAGAAAGTTAGGTGGGCGGATGAGATTAAGAAGTTTGCAGCGACAATATGGCACAATTGGTTCGTGACCGGGGTTGTTGGAAAAATATGGGAGAGGCATTTGCCCTGCAGTGGGCGTAACCAGGCTGATGATGATGATGAAGGAGTGCGCAGTAGAAGGCGGTGGTAACTACGTTAGACAGGATGCCACTAAGCTATCGCAGGAGACGAAAGATCTGATCATGAAACGCCAATGTATGAAAGCCTCTAACCCTATAGCTAAAATAGAACTGGCCGAACTTTCCAAGTTAATCAACAAGTGTAAGACAGCTGACATAAGGAAGTATAATATAGATAGAATTGAACATGCTCTCAAGAACGGAGGAAGCCTAAATGCATTGGAGAAGAAACTAGGAATAGGCAAGAATCACATGTATGCGTTAAGAGACAAAGCTGGCATTATCATTACTAATATGGATGAGATAGTTCAAGTGGCTGAAGAGCTCTATAGAGATTTGTACAGTACAAGTGGCACCCACGACGATAATGGAAGAAAGAATAGTCTAGATGAATTTGAAATCCCACAAGTAATTCCGGAAGAAGTAAAGAAAGCCTGGGAGCTATGCAAAGGGGGAAGGCAGCGGGTGAGCACCACGTAACAGCAGATTTGTTGAAGGATGGTGGGCAGATTGTTCTAGAAAAACTGGCCACCCTGTATACGCAATGGCTCAAGACTTCTAGCGTACCGGAATCTTAGAAGAAAGCTAACATAATCCTAATGCATAAGAAAGGGGACGCCAAAGACTTTAAAAATTATAGACCGATCAGCTTACTGCCCGTTGCCCACAATGTACTTACTCAGGAAATCGCAAATAGAATCAAGAACACCTTAGACTTCTGTCACCCAAAGGACCAGGCAGGATTCCGTAAAGGCTACTCAACAATAGACCCTATTCACACTATCAATCAGGTGATAGAAAAATGTGCGGAATATAACCAACCCTTATATATAGCTTTCATTGATTATGAGAAAGCGTTTCATTCAGTCGAAACCTCAGCAGTCATGGAGGCTGTAAGTATGCGCACTGTCATGTTAACACGTGCCCTTACGGTACGAAGTGCGCATGCTCATATTTGTATCTGTCCCTATATATGCAGCACCTTGTATGACAATAAACACACTTTGTTCCCTGCCTCCCGACCGTTCACATGGTGTGAGAAGTGGGATGGCGACGCGTTTTGCAAGCCGCGTTCACCGCTGTTCTTCCCCGCCCCCTCGTCCAGCTGCTCCCCTAGTACACTCCAGAGAAAGAAGTATGGCGTCGACGTTTCTACCGCCGCCAAAGCCACTGGAAAGTACGGGTGACGCTTTGCAGAACTGGATCATCTGGAAAAGTGAGTTTACTCTATTTTCTACGGCGACCGGACTAAGGAAGCAGCCTAAAGAAGTTCGGGCAGCAACACTTCTTGTGACAATTGGTGAAGAAGCAAGGCGGGTGTTCTATACCTTCAAGTTCGCAAATGAGGACGAAAAGCAAGACCTCGATAAGCTCAATGAAAAATTCGAGACCCACTACAAACCAGAGAATAATTTAACATTCAATGGATTTCGTTTCGGCTCCCGAGATCAACGTGAGGGCGAATCTTTTAACGAGTGGCTGATCAATATCCGAACTCTTGCTCGCTTGTGTGAATTCGGAGAACTAGAGGACAGATTACTGCGCAGTCGAATAATTCTAGGAGTTAGAGACAAGGACCTGCAACAGAAACTTCTGTCTGAAAATCCGTCGTATGCCAAAACAGTAGAAATATGCCGAGCCAGGGAACAAGCGAAGGAGCACTTTAACGAGATCAGGGAGGCAGAAGTAAGCGCAACCGATGAGGCCACCGTACATGCTGTGAAATTGAAAGCAAGCCTCGGAATTTGCTCAAACTGCTCTTATACACACGGAAAAGCAAAGTGCCCTGCGCAAGGCAAGCGCTGTAACAGATGTGGCGGCCGAAACCACTTCGCGCGGGGGTGTCTAAAACCAGAAGCGAGACCGAGGGGCCAAGCATGTAAGATAAAACTGGTCTAAATGGCAGAGGACGAGGGCTATTTTCTTCAAACCCCCGAAGTCAATGCAATTGATGGCCACGACCGCTGGTCAGCGAATGTTGACGTCGCAGGTTCCGCCATACGCTGCAAGACTGATACCGGAGCCAACTGTTGGCAACTGTCATGCCCGAAGTGACACTCAGAAACATAACTACGAAGCCAGCACAAGACTGCTGCTCCACGCTACGGTCGTTTTTCGGGCACATAGAAAAGGCGACGAAGAAGATCGAGCTTCAGGTCGCCAGTACAACGCAGTCTACCACGGCGCTATTCTTTATCGTGAAACAAGCGGTTCCTGTTACATTGAGTGGCAAGGTGGCTGAACACTTAGGGCTGATTGGCCGCATAATAACCGTGGGTGCCTTGGAAACCAACGAAATAGTGCAAAGATTTCGAGATGTTTTCCAGGGGCTGGGAGAAATCAAAGACGTAGCCTACCATATGGAGCTAAAACCTGAAGCTCGAGGCGTCGTCAAGCCGGCGCGACGAATCACCATCGCCCTTCAGGAGCGCGTCCGAGCTGAGCTGGACGGGATGGAGCGCGACGGCGTCGTCGCTAAGGTAACGGAACCAACTTCCTGGTCTAGTCACATGGTTGTGGTAGTAAAGAAAGAAAAAGTACGCATATGCTTGGACCCATCTGGCTTGAATAAGGCACTTCTAAGAGAGCACTACCACATGTCGACGTTAGAAGATATCCTACCACGGCTGCATGGAGCGAAATTCTTTACTCTGGATGCATCGTCAGGATTCTGGCAGATTAAGTTGTACGAGCCGAGCTCTCGCGTATGCACTATGAGCACGCCCTACGGACGATACAGATTCCTGCGCATGCCGTTCGGCATCGCTTCCGCGCCGGAAATTTTTCAGCGGGTGATGCAGCAGGTACTAGAGGGCTTGAGGGGCATTGACGTCGTTATGGACGACATATTGGTTTGGGGACAGTCACCAGAGCAACGAGCAACACGACATAAATTTAGTAGCTTTGCTGTCCCGGTGTAGACACCACAAACTGAAGCTCAATAAGAACAAGTGCAATTTCCTCCAGCCCAGAGTCCGCTACATGGGCCACATTCTGACTCCAGAGGGGCTGTGCCTGGACCCGAGCAGAGTCGAAGACATCATGCAAGTCCCACCGCCACAAAACCATAAGCAACTGCAAGTTTTCCTCGGCATGATAAATTTCGTGGCTTGGTTTGTCCCTATCATATTCACGTTGTCAGCGCCGCTTCGCGAGCTGTTACAGAAGGACGTCGCGTGGGTCTGGACAAACTAGCAAGAAAACAGCTTTCGTCAGCTTCGAGCGACCCTCACAAAGGCGCCAGTCTTTGCCTATTTTAACCAAGAAAAACCATTAACCTTGTCAGTAGACGTCAGTCAGCATGGCGTAGGAGCCGTTCTTCTACAGGATGGGCAGCAGGTTGCCTACTCATCCCGTTCGCTAACGGAAGCACAGCAGCGCTACGCTCAGATCGAGAAGGAAACATTAGCAATTGTTCATGGTTGCACAAAATTTCAAGCTTATATCTTCGGGAAGTCAGAGGTTACCGTCGAGTTGGGTCACAGGCCTCTGGAATCTATGTTCAAAAAGCCACTTTGTGAATGCCCGCTACGATTGCAGCAAATGAGGCTTGTTTTGCAAAGATTCCCAATCAAGGTCACGTTCAAACCAGGCAAGGAGTTATTTCTAGCTGATGCGCTTTCTCGCTTCCCGAGTGCTACGAAAATAACCACGAGACAGAACAATTTCAAGTCAGTGTTATTTCTTCGCTTCCTGTGTCAGACCAGTAGCTCGAGAGTATTCGGCACGAAACTAACAAAGACGCCAGTATGGCTGAACTGCGCCGTTACTCGAGCACAGAATGGCCGGAAACGAAGGACCATGTGCCGCATGCCCTGCATCCATACTGGTGTTGCCGCAACGAGCTGCATGTTGAGGAAGGCCTGCTACTCAGTACCAACAAAATAGTCATTCCTCCGGCAAAGCGACCGGAAATTCTGCGCTTGCTACACACCGCACATGGAGGCGAAGAAAAAATGAAGATGAGAGCCAGAGAAGTAATGTTCGGGCCCGGCATGGACGCGGACATCTCGGCTCTAGCTAAGTCATGCGAAGCGTGCGAAAAGTACAAGCGCAGGAACAATAGACTGCCTATGCTGAGCCACGAGATACCACGCCTGCCTTGGCACGTAGGCGCCATGGCAGGACTGGTCATCGTGGTGGATATTTTTCACCACGATGACCAGTCCTACCTAATCCTCGTGTATTTCTACTTGTTCTTTTTCGAGGTTCAAAAGATACGTCATACAATAGCGACAGCGGTAAACAATGCGTGCATGCTCGTCTTCGAGACTCATGGAATCCCTGCAAAGCTGTGCAGTGATAACGGCCAACGTTTCAACAGCGCGTGCTTCCGCTCTTTTGCTGCGCAGCTCGTAATTGCGCACATAACTTCAAGCCCGTACTATCCTCGTGGTAATGGCATGGCGGAGCATGCAGTGCAGGAGGCGAAAAAACTGCTAACGAAGTGTCCTTTCGCAAACATGGAATTTCACAGCGCCCTGCTGGAGTGGCGAAACATGACAAGGGACGAGCAACTGAAGTCGGCCGTTGAAAGGTTGACGGGTCGCCAAACAAGGACGCAGTTGCCGGTTCTTCCCCAGCACCTCGAACCGCAGACTGTCCCACCACAAGCCATTCGCAATCGCCTCCAGGACATAATAGCAAAGCAGCGGATCTTCTACAACCGGACGGCCAAGCGTCTACCCCATCTTCGCAGCGGGTCTCCAGTATCAGTGTACGACACCATACGCAGAACCTGGTCGCCAGCTGTGGTTGTAGGCCCTGCAGGCACACCTCGGTCGTACAACCTACTTACAGACAGCGGACAAGAGCTGCGGCGCACCAGGGAACATCTCAGTTCCAAAGAAATGCAACCTACGTTGGACCCTGAAGCTAGCGTTTCTGCGGAGTCGGTATCCCAGCCTGACCAGATGGCGGAGCTACAACCTGAGGACACCCTTCATAGAAGTAACCGTCTGCGTAGACCACCACAACGTTACCCCCTGCCAGAGAGACCGCAGCATTAGGTCCCTGACATGCGAATTTGTAATTTTTTTGGGTTCTCCTTCTTGTTTTCTCTTCGAAAAGAAAGAAGATGTAAGTATGCGTACTGTCATGTTAACACGTGCCCTTACGGTACGAAGTGCGCGTGCTCATATTTGTATCTGTCCCTATATATGCAGCACCTTGTCTGATAATAAGCACACTTTGTTCCCTGCCTCCTGACCGTTCACAGAGGCCTTACGAAATCAGGGTGTAGACGAGCCGAATGCAAAAATACTGAAAGATGTCTATAGCGGCTCCACAGCCACCGTAGTCCGAAAGCAACAAAATCCCAATAAAGAAAGCTTCAGGCAGGTAGATATGATCCCTCCAATTCTATTCACAGCGTGTTTACAGGAGGTATTCAGAAACCTGCATTGGGAAGAATTGGGGATCGGAGTTAATGGAGGATACCTTAGTAACTTGCGATTCGCTGATGATATTGCCTTGCTTGGTAACTCTGGGGACCAGTTGCAATGCATGCTTACAGACAAGGAGAGGCAAAGCAGAAAAGTGGGTCTAAAAATTCATCTGCAGAAAACTTTTGTTTAACACTCTCGGAAGAGAACAGCAGTTTACGATAGGTAGCGAGGCACTCAAAGTGATGAGGGAATACATGTACTTAGGAAAGGTAGTGACCGCGGATCCGGATCATGAGACGGAAATAATCAGAAGAATAAGAATGGGCTGGGGTGTGTTTGGCAGGCATTCTCCGATCATGAACAGCAGCTTGCCATTATCCCTCAAGGGTAAAGTGTATAACAGTTGTGTCTTACCAGTACTCACGTACGGGTCAGAAACGTGGAGGCTTACGAAAAGGGTTTTACTTAAATTGAAGACGACGCAATGAGCTATGGAAAGAATAATGATGGGTGTAAAGTTTAGGGGTAAGAAAAGAGCAGATTGGGTGAGGGAACAAACGCGAGTTAAGGACATCCTAGTTGAAGTCAAGAAAAAGAAATGGGCATGGGCAGAACATCTAATGTGGAATGAAGAAAACCGATGGTCATTAAGGGTTACGGAATGGATTGCAAGGGAAGGAAAGCGTAGCAGGGGGTGGCAGAAAGTTAGGTGGGCGGATGAGATTAAGAAGTTTGCAGGGACAACATGGCCACAAGTAGTACATGACCGGGGTAGTTGGAGAAGTATGGGAGAGGCCTTTGCCCTAAATTGGGTGTAACCAAGCTGATGATGAGGATTTTGATGATGACGCAGATGATAAACAGCCCTGGTACTGATTTATCAGTTCGAGAAGACGGTTTTGCTCAACGGCCATTAACGCCGGATTAATGTCTACAATAGGCGCAGCTGCCTGGATTGTAGAGGCCGCCTCCTGCGCTAGGAGGGAGTCTTGTTTTTGTGTTACTTCGTCGAAATAAGTGACAGCAGTGCCTCTAACGAAGTGTCCACGCTCCTTACTAAAATTCGTCAGCAAGAATTCGGCGCTTCCGCCCATCGTATCCAGCTTTTCTGGACACGAGGGTTTAGTTCGCGTGAGTGCCACCACGTGGCGTACTGACCTTAAACTTTTCAAACGCCCGGCGGTGACGTGTGATGACGTCAACAAAACAAAAATAAAATAATTAAAAGCTATCTCTGCGCGTTGAACTCCGCCACAATGATTGTCCCGCCGGCGTTATCAGTGTTCTTAATGAAGCGTAGCCGCTCGTCGCCTGGAAATGGCTTATCATCGTAAGAGCGTTTAGTCGCGACGAGCGATGATTGATTGTGGGCTTTTGGACGGTTCTTTTTCTTTCTTTTTCTGTTTTCCTTTTTTATCGTTGTCTTTTTGATGCTACGGAGTAAACAAGCTAGGATAAACGTCAAGCTAGGATAAACGTCTGAAGCACTCCGTGGCAGCATTGCTTAAGTCGGCACAAATTGTTAGCGTCCGAACATCGCACAGCGTCTGCGAGAGACGCCGTCGTGTACGGCTTTTGATTTGGCCCTATCTATTTCGTTAAGGTGCCCCCAATTATTTCGCTAGCGACTTTGTTATCAGCACATGGGCTACCGCCGGAGCTACAAATCGGGATCTGCTTAAGGTACATAGATATGTTGGTTTGGCACCTTGACGCAAAAGTCACGACACAAGAATTAAACAAACTGTCTCTGTGTCGTTGTCCGTTAGCATGCTATGCAAATATTGCATTAGTGAGCGCCATTCTTCAGCATATAAATTGATAGTCTAAAAATTATATGGATCCCACGTATGTGCGAATCGCTGTAAAAAAAATTGATTATGGGGTTTTACGTGCCAAAACCACTTTCTGATTATGAGGCACGCCATAGTGGAGAACTCCGGAAATTTCGACCACCTGGGGTTCTTTAACGTGCACCTAAATCTAAGTACACGGGTGTTTTCGCATTTCGCCCTCATCGAAATGCGGCCGCCGTGGCCGGGATTCGATCCCGCGACCTCGTGCTCAGCAGCCCAACACCATAGCCAGTGAGCAACCACGGCGGGTGCGAATCGCTGTAAGCGAAGCTTTCTCTGTTGTTTATTGTGATTGTCGTACGTAATCTCCACAGAGTACTCAGGCACCCTGTAATGAAATGCTGTCAATGTTTGTCTGATTACGCCCACCATTGGGATGCAAATAAACGTAACTTCAACTCATTTTTCTCAGAAACAAACGCTGAACGAAACGCTGACGTCGTCCTGAACAAGATCAACAAGCGCCGTATCTTATGATGCCCCTATTCGCAACCTTATTTTAGTGTTGTTGATTTTTTCTTCGGGAGGGGGGGGGGGGGGGCAAGTACTTTTGTACTGTAGAAATGTCCCTCGGACGTCTATGACGTGCTTGTTTTTATTCTCAAGCACCCAATTAAAGCTGTCATCGCTGCAACTTCATGATGTCCTGGTGGCAGGTCACCATGGCGTGTCGCGCAAGTGTGACCACGCTGATTCATTTGGGTTGGCATATACTGTTTTGTGCTTCATACTTCGCCACATTCATTCTTCAAGCTATACCGGCCAACTGGCTATGTCCCTTTCCTCTGTTTCATTCCGCAAAGTGTGTGTCTATTACAATGGTTGCCAAATCCGCCAAACGGTGTGCTACCACTCAAGCCTTTCTGGCGATCTGCGCAACTGAAGTCGAAGGCTTTCTTCAACATGGTGTCGACGTTCAATATGGCAATATAGCTATCTTCAAGTATTTTCGCGGACTTCGCTCGCCGCCTTCTCTCCAGTGTCATCTCTTAAACTACTCGCTCCTGCTAGACACAACACAAACAGCCTCGCTCAACAACACCAATCCTACTCATCACTTTTTTTTGTGTCAACAGGAGCATACTGTATTTCCTCTGAATGTACTTTCGGATTTAGTTGTGAACTTGCACACCCCCTTATTCTGTTAAGTTGACGGCGACCGTTGTTTTCAGGCTGCCGCCTCATTTTGAGCTTCGCCGTCACCAGAGAGCACAGAAAGCTGTCTTCACAAACAAAGCTTTAGGACTCGAGCCCATGTACTCGCAGCATCCTGCATTTGGGACATGGGCACGCTAACCATTACGTTACCATTTCCCTCCACCAGTTTCTGTTTATCTGCCTTCCCACTTCTCATTTTGGTCACAGACGCTGGCAGAACGGACGCAGAAACGAAAAAAAAAGTAATGAGTGCTTGAGCCGTCAGATGACACATGACCTTAACTTTAGCAGGTTACTCTCATTGGAGCGCATCTAGGCTTCCGGCTGCGTGCAGATCCTGGGTCGCCTTAGCTTTATTGTGAGTTTGCTTTAACCGACTTTTTTCGGCTAAAACTTAGACGCTGGACAAAAATTAGACCTACCTTTGTATTTTTTCTTGTTTTCTAGGTTTAAACCAAAAACGCTCATTTACAGAAATAGTGATTTTTTAAGAAATGGCATAAGGGTACTATATTTCGACGTCATGTCGCTGCCAATACAGGCCGGCACCACGTATCAACGTAAGGGCTTCACACTTCCCATGCACGCGGCAGGTTACTAAATGATGAAAACAGAAAATACGAGCACGAGGCACCCGCCACCATGACGATTATTTTTTCTACAACAGCGACGCACAACGGTGAACTGAATTTCCTTCCTTGCCATCACGCGAAAGCAGACTAATAAGCATTTTAAATTTTCTTTATTCTTGAGACCTTCTGTGAGTGTCCGGGTTGCTGTCATTTACAACTTCTTAGATTAAAAAGTCGGTTCTGAATATTAAATTATTTCTATATGTGGGTAAACGGACACGCAAAGAAAATTTTGATTTCCCAGTATTCACTCAATGAAAATGTAGCATGTCTATACTGTCAAGTTGTAGTTGTCAAGTTGTAGTCAGGGATCTATGAATGCTGTCGGGGGCGCTCGACTCTTAAACGCAAACTTAAGCGTCTCGCGACTTTTTATTCCTAATGACGCCAGGAAATCCAGCCTGATGCCAGCAACGCTCAGAAATGTAATCGGGAGCGCACACAATGTTATCGCACACCTTGTGTAATGTACCATAGCGCTAAGGTGTTTCTTGTGTAATATAGGAGAATCCATTGTAAACGCAGAAGTGCACGGCTGGGCACGTGCGTTTAAGCTCATGAACGTGATTTGCGCCAAGAAAAGCTGTCCATGCTTTCACACTTGCTTCATAGCAAGCCTACTGCACTGTCAATATGTCGGCTGGTTAGAGTTCATTTTGTTAACCTCTGTATACAGAGTAAGTTGAGATGTTGTGTGCGTAATTATCGAAACTACAATAATTATATTTTCAAGTATTTATCTTAAATTTCTAAAGAAAACGAGTAGTTTTGAGCCCGTCCTCGAGATTATCTAGCTGTGCGAAGACATTCTGATTAAACATGCTTCTGTAAGAGCTATGCGAACAAATATTTTCCAATTAAACGATCTCGGAAAGCGCAACTGACGCAAAAAAAGAACGCCTGTAAAGTCAACCTGACCACACGTAGCCTTTTGTGATGTCAAAAGTGGGGCTTCGTGAGCGTGTTCCTATTGGCCACTCCGCTTTCGATTTTTATTGCCTTAGGTCAGTTGCTCCTCTGTAAATACATGTAAAAGGAGAATTCATTTTTCTCGACAGCCACTGACCAAATTTGACGAGGTTTGTTGCATTTAAAAGAAAAACTTCAAATCTAGTCATTGTTGGTTTCGAATTTTCCACTTTGGTCGTCAATTTTTTATTAAAAATGGGCAAAAATTGAAAATTTTCACGAAACGAAACTAACAAGTTTACAACCCTCTAACTCAGCAAACAAGAATCATAGCACAATTCTGTGAATTGAATCTCATGGTACATCAAAAGCGGACAAAATTGATATGTTACACACAGTGGCGTAGCCAGAAATTTCGTGGGGGGGGGGGGGGGGTGGCTCACGTTTTAGCTCGGCCTCATTCTTATAGAATTTGTCGAAACATCAAATACATGAACAATAACTGCAATGTCATTGCCAAAGATGCTGCAAACGAATTGTTGAACGCCACGCAATGTCAAAACAAGTAAAAGACGTTTTTTTTTCATAAAAGAATGTACTCGTATGTCTCAAAGATTGTGCCCGGAATAACTGACATAAAGCTGCCATGTTTGCCCTCTATTTAATAAGTAAAGAAAACGTCACAGGAACTTTAAAACTATATCAGATTGAAACCAGCAAGCAGTGCATGCCGCTGATATGAAAAATGTAAAGGCCATGAAATTAACAAGTTGAGGACAAATATTTTAACGAAACTTTGTCATCCAAGAACCTTGTTTACATTTTTGTACATATGCAACGGCCAGGTCCTTTGTTCAAACGTAATCGCACCAACGGTGTCAATGATAGTGTATTATAATTGCACCGATGTTATAGTCGCAACAGAGATCACATATAAAAAGCCGTTATGCAAAATATACCAGGGCGAGTCAAATGAAAGTGTGCGAATGCGAATATATGGCAAACGGGATACCTTATTTAAAAGTAGTCTCTATGAGCATTTAGACATTTGTCCCACTGACTAACGAGTCACGTGATTCCCGTCTCATAAAACTTATTGGGTTGCTACTTCAAAAAAATCTGTAACTGACTCTTTCACGTCATCGTCCGAGATGAATCTGGTTCTCCTGAGCTGTTTTTTCGATTGCCCCAAAATATAGAAGTCGCAAGGCGACAGGTCTGGACTGTATGGCGAATGTTGCAGCGTTTTCCACTGGAGCATTTCCAGTTTTGTATTAACCACATTAGCGACGTGGGGATGGCCATTGTCCCGGAGCAAGATGACGCCATTCGTCAATTTTCCACTTCCTTTGTTTTTGATTGCAACACGCCGACAATCTGGAGTTCCACATTAACGGAAACACCGGCAGAAATGACCGCCTTTGCTTTCTTTGGGGCTGGTGAATTCAAATCTTTCCACTGTAAGCTCTGCCGTCGTGCTTCAGGCTCGTAGTAGTGACACCATGATTCGTCCCTGGTCACAACTGCAGACAAAATGTCGTCACCCTCATCGTGCTACCGGATTAGATGAGTCAAGGCAGCGCCGAACCTCCGTCTTCTGGCGGCGGTTCAACATCTTGGGCAACCTTTGCGTATACAAGAGCCGATACCCGAGATCTTCATGAATTACGGTGTGACCCGAACCGCCACTGATGTTCACACGCCCTGCAATTCATCGATGCTTAACCTCCGTTCTTCTCTAATCAGCTCATCAGCCTTTACAATTATGTTGGGGGTGATTGCACGGTGGCTTTGGCCCGGACTTGTATCGTCTTTGCAACTTTCACGTCCTTCTTTTAACCATTTGCTCCAACGCTTCACAGTGTCCAATAAAATGCAATGTTCAACGTACACGACAGCCATACGGCAACTAATTTCTTTTGAGGAAACACCTTTAGCTGTGGAAGACTTCACGACACCACGCTGTTCAACTTTCAGCGTGTCCATTCTGTCACGCAACCGTGTTCAACCCAGTGTATGAGAGCATTAAAGAACATATATCCTGACACCTGCATGTCACTTGTAAATGAGAGATGCCTCTGTGCTACGCGCATGCCTCGCAGATAACGAAAAGAACCATTTTTGCTCCGGGTTGGTTGGCTGACTTTCACTTGACTCGCCCTCGTACATTACAAATGCGATGATACAATGTAATATGCAAATGCGAAGATACAGCTTGCTAAAGGGCAAAAAAGTGTCACTGGAAGCAACGTTCACTGCACGTATACACAAAACCTCGCAACAAGGTATGTAAATATATGTATACGTATCCAATAAATCTACGTATCTAAGAAAAAGTCACTGTACATAACGCGCCAAACAAGGCAAATAAACCTATTGCGCAACCACAGATTCAGAAATAACAGCCCCCCGTCCTTTCACCCCCCGCCCCGATGTGTCGCGCGAGACAAAAGGCGGCGCGCTTCCTGGCCGCTTTTCTCCCTTGCGCACACAATACTGAGCCACTATCTTCGGCTCACCCATGCCACCCCCACCAGTCTACGCTTTCATTTGCACATACAACACGCGGCGCGTGGTCACAATGCTATCGCCCTTGGACTTTATGCGGAACATCAGGGCGACGGCGATGACAGTAATGCGCCTGGAGTGTCCATATAATTGCTGCCGTAATAATATAATAAGAGTATCCGGCAACTGAAGCATCCCATGGCCCATTACTTTCCGCAAAAGAGAGAAGTAGTAAAGAAATGGAACTTTCACTATGCGAAAATTTGCTGCCCCGCTAAAATGTCATTTTTTTCTTTTGTAGGGCGGGGTCACGGAAATGAAAAAACGCAAAGGAAGGTATGTTGGCCACAATCGAATGTCTACTTTGGGCACCTAATGTGGCTACCGAAACAATATCGAAAAAAACGTGGGACGCTTGGTCCATAAAGAACCATACGCATACTGCTCGGTATCCTACACCGGCGAGACAGAAGTTTCCAGAGGTTGCGCATAACCGAACACGTTGCAATCCGTCGAGTCCCCGCAGCAAGGTTGCCAGGTCATCGGAAGAAAAAGTAGGCGAAAAATTCCGGAAAGTAGCCAAAAATGGCGCCAACTGCGGCAAAATCTTTAATTGCTAACCTAAAATAGAGCCACGGTGCGAGAAACGAACATTTGCCCATTTTTAGCGCGAAAATATAGAAACGGCGAGCAAGACCTGTAGTTTCCTGCTTTGCTGATGACAAACAAAAATAACAGAACAAAACAGTAGTTATGACATAATATTGTATCTGCAACTTAACATAATGTCTGACCAACCGATGTTCTTCGATAAGTTCTGCCGCACACTTGCATGCTTTCTCATAGCCGAAGTGGTATCGCCAGTTTCAGTAGAATAAACCTGCGGAACGCGGTCCTAGCACAGATGTTTATATTAACTATATGCCACTATGACTTCATTTTAAACGTTCCTGTGCGAACTGTATGACGTCACACACGTCCTCCGCTCCCTGGTACGCAGTCGCATAGTCACACATTGGCGCCTGTAATGTCATGGCTGGCCTGACGTGTTTTTGTTTGTTGCAGTCATTTCTGACGCGAAGAACCATGGTCTTCGAAATTCTCTATACAGATAATCGTCGCTGGGGTGATATTAGGACACCACCTATTGCTTCCGTTCTTCGGAGGACACAAAAGCATTGCCTATAAGATTGGTGAATTCTTTTTACTCGGAGGGAGCTGCTTGGGTCTCTTCAATTATCCGTCAGTGACAGTCCCGAACTGCCCGCGACGTTGATTTCAGCCAATGAGCGTTCCATATGATGCATCTCGGGGCAGTCCTGGGGAGCCTAGGGTGACAAGTCGAAGAGGCCTGTATCGTGCAGACTACGCATGCGTGGCACGTATCGGCCTGAACTGACTGACAGCACAAAGATTACGGCAACACGTGCCTGTGAATGCCGACGGCTATATATACCCTGGGTGTTTTCCTGTATAAACGTTCTTTCATTCTTGGATTCCGTCCAAACGATACATGGTGTCAGAAGTGGGATCGCTGGATGAACGTAACCATTCAGAACAATGGAGCTAGTTAGGCCACCGGAGCATCTGCAACTTTCCGGATCATCCTACAACATCGCGAAGAATTGGAACCTGTTCATCCAGAAGTTCGAACTGTTCCTACAAGCGACAGCATCTACGAAAGAACCAAGGTCAGAAGCTGTCAAGGCTGCGCTGCTGCTGAGTGTTGCTGGCGACGATGCACTTGAGGTTTTTAACAACTTCACCTTTCAGGAGGTGGAACGCAAGGATGATTACACGACGGTCATGCGGAAGTTTAAAGAGTGCTGTGAAGAACAGCAAAACGAAGTCTCTGAGAGGTACATTTTCCGGCCAAGATCCCAGGGCGAAGCGGAGCCCTTTGAACACTTCCTGCTCGACTTGCGGAAGCTGCCCCGAAGCTGCAACTTCGCTGAATTAACCGAGTCAATGATCCGCGTCGAGGTTGTATTCGGTGTGCATAACCCCAAGTTGCGGGAGAAGCTCATCAAAGTAAAGGACCTGACGCTTGCCAAGACAGAACAAATCTGCAAGGCTACGGAACTGTCCAGCCAGCAGAACGAGGCATGGACTCAGGCGGAAAAGCAGGTCGCGTCGATAAAGAAGCGTCCGTTTAAATGCATGAAATGCAATCGCTCGCACCAACGTAGGTGTCCGGCGTTCGGGAAGACTTGTTTTGTATGTGGTGGCGCCAATCATTTTGCAGCGTGTTGCAAGAAAGGGTCTACAGTAGGCGAAGTGGCCAACGTGCAGGACACTTTAGACATCCTTGATGTAAAAACATGCAGTGCGAGAAACTCGAAGGACTGGATCGTAAATGCTAAAGTGGGCGGCCAGGATGCCTTCTTGAAAGTAGACACAGGCTCCCAAGCTAACTTGCTGCCTTACTCGGTCTAACGGAAGTGCAAAGGGATGCAAAGTTTGAAGCCGAGCAGTTCCATTCTGCGGTCATATAGCGGGGACGCCATCAGACACGTCGGTGTTGCGTCATTACCAGTCACCATAAAAGGAAAGGCTGGGAGTTTAGACTTCTTCATAGTCAAAAAAGGCAACCAGGCAGTACTCGGACTATCTGCAAGTGAGGCGCTTGGACTGGTCGCGAGGTCGGTGGATGCAGTCAACGCTAGCGCTGCCGACGAAATACTGCAGGAATTTCCTCAACTCTTTCAAGGAACAGGCTGTGTTGCCCGCCAGTATCGGATGGTATTACGCACTGGTTCGATACCTGTAGTCCAGCCAGCGCAGCGCGTACCCTTGTCATTACAAGAACCACTGCAGGCGGAGCTGGACCGCATGGAACGGGGCGCCATCATCATGAAAGTGACAGAACCAACGGACTGGGTGAGCCCGCTTGTTATTGTACGTAAAAAGGACGGCACGCTACGTGTATGCATTGATCCTAGGCATATAAATTAATGCCTGAAACGTGAGCACTATCAGATGCCTAAACGTGAAGACATTGAGGCTGAGCTCGCCGGCGCTCAATATTTTTCCCGCCTCGATGCGAATTCAGGTTTCCACCAAATTCCTTTGGATGACGCCACATCAAAAATATGCACATTCGGCACGCCCTTCGGTCGCTACCGCTTTCTGAGGCTGCCCTTCGGTATCGCCTCTGCTTCTGAAGTCTTTCAAGAAACTTTGAGCGAAATTTTTGACAGCGCTCCGGTGGTGCGTGTATACGTAGATAACGTTTTTGTCTGGGGCGTCCCTAAAGAACATGACACACGCCTTCGAAATGTATTGCAACTGGCAAAAAATGCTGGCTTAACTTTTAACGCAAGAAAGTGCAAGTTCGGGCTTACTGAAGTTCACTTTTTGGATGATGTCATCAGCCGACACGGAATAAGGCCAAATTCCACACTGAGCATGTCCCTTAAAGAAATGTTGCAACCAACGGAGAAAGCTGCAGTGCACAGAATGTTAGGTGTTGCCAATTACTTTGGGAAATACATTCCGAATCTGGCAGATAAGACCCAACTGTTGCGCAGTCTCATCAAAAAGGACACCAAGTTTGAATGGTCGGCCAACCACGCAAATGAATGGACAGCCATCTGCACATGGCTCAGCAGCGCACCTGTGTTGGCTGTTTTCGATGCTGCCAGGGAAACTAAAATTTCTTCTGACGCTTCTAAAAGTGGACTAGGCGCTGCACTTACACAGCTTCACGGTGACAGCTGGCGGCCTGTTGCGTATGCATCACGCGTGATGAATGAGACTGAGCAACGATATTCGCAAATCGAAAAAGAGGCAATGGGCATAACGTTCGGGTGTGAAAAATTTCACCACTTCGCATACGGGTGTAAGATAATCATAGAGACCGACCACCGACCACTACTAGCCATTGCATCCAAAGGAATCGGTGACATGCCGCCGCGTCTTCAGCGTTTCTTCATGCGCTTACTGAACTACGACTGTGTGCTGGAATTTGTACCAGGGAAGCAACTGCTGCTGGCCGACATGCTCGCAAGGTCGACGCGCATCAACCACCCAGGGGACACGAGTGGCTCGACAGAAGAAATAGAGGTTCACGCAATTGGTGCAGTCTCGGACCTGGTAAGCAGAAAAACTCGACCGCTTAATTGCCGCAACTGCAAGGGACCCGGAGTTACAAAATGTGATGCGTTACATCAGCGGCAGCGGCAATCTTCATGGCTGCATGAAACCTTTTCCTACTGAGCTGTCACTAATAGAGGGAGTGGTACTAAAAGGAACCAAAGTAGTTGTTCCAAAGTCGATGAGGGACGAAATACTTCAGCGTATACACGAAGGGCACTTGGGCATAAACAAATGCAAAGCACGAGCCCGACGACTGGTATTTTGGCCCGGAATTAATGCAGATATTGAAACTATGTTGAAAAATTGCGCCGTCTGCCGAAAGTACGCATACAGGCAACCAAGCGAGCGTTTTATGCTCAGACCAACGCCGGGTTACGCTTGGTACAGAGTCGGCGTTGATATCTTTCAGCATGGGGGAAGCTCGTACTTGTGCGTGTTCGATGCGCAGTCAAACTTCCCGGAAGTGGAAAAACTCGGTGACACCACGTCGAGCACGATCATTGCCAAACTGAGCTGCATTTTTTGCGCGATATGGAGTCGCATTCGAAGTATGCAATGACAACGGCCCCCAGTTCGCGTCTCACGAGTTTGCCACCTTTGCGTCCAGGTACGATTTCAAGCACGTGACATCTAGTCCTGGCTTTCCACAGTCCAATGGACTAGCGGAGAAAGGCGTCCAGATAGTGAAACGGATCATGAAAAAAACACAAGAAAATCACGACGACTTCTGGCTGGGCCTGCTCAGCTACCGATCTACACCACTGGAGCACGGTCGTTCCCCGGGTGAGCTGTTGCAAGGCAGGAGACTACGAACCAGGCTTCCAGACTTCAGCTCTCAACCTAAAAAATTTTGTGTCTTAGCATAGACAACTTGGCGCCCACAAAAAAGGACCTACCAGTACTGCGAAAAGGGGAGGTGGTGAGGATCCGAGATAAAGCATGGACCCGCAAAGCGCAGGTCGTGGGACCGGCAGCGCCGAAGACCTATCGCATTATTACGGAAGATGACCAAGTACTTCGTCGGAATCGGAGACACCTGATTCCAACGCGTGAGCCATTTCGGCACGATGACCTCGACAACGATGAGCCGGAAAGCGAGGATGACCAGCCGGTAACATCCCCAACTGGAGGGCAAGCAAACCCGACTCTACTTACAACACCGATTCCAAGACGGTCTAGGCGGATAACTCGTCAGCCAAGGCGGCTGCAGTACGACCACAATTTCAATCAAGTGCATTGTGTATCTCTGCTTTATTCAACTATTAAAGAGAGAAAAATGTATCGTGCAGACTACGCATGCGTCGCGCGTATCGGCCTCAACTGACTGACAGCAGAAAGATAACGGCAACACGTGCCTGTGAATGCCGACCACTATATATACCCGGGGGGTTTTCCTGAATAAACGTTCTTTCATTCTTGGATTCCGTCGAAACGATACAAGGCCTACCGAACATGTGGTGGCTATGATGATTTTCAGTTCCTGAATTTGCTTCTGGAGCTTGCAAGACAAAAAACGTGACCTTGAAGATCTCACGTTTGGGGTTGTTGCTTCGTGGGGCCCGTCGGCGGGAGTGTGATTCGGCCACTACCTATACCGATTTCCACCTCCAAAAGGAGCCATCAAGTAGCGAAGTCCCTAAACACGATTTTCGGTTGCCAGGACCTTCTAAAAGTAGTGAATTTGGCGAGAAATCGCCAATTCTGTTAACCCTACCCACAGTGATGACGGCGAGCGACCATGCATTGTTTGTTTTTCTCGTCTGCTAGCCAGAAAGCGTCCAAAACATTGCCAGGCAAAAATCCACTCAGCCAGCGAAAGATGAACGCCCATCGAAGTGCGCCGCGCGATGGTCGGAGCAACACGAGAAAAAGGCATGCGCTCTGGCGGGCTCCGGCAGCCCGTGGGCGAGGAGAACAAAAAAAAATGTTGATCTTCGGTGATAGGCAGAAAAGCGATGAAAAAAAAAAATTGGAGGCTCAAGTAACCTAGCGAGGAGGCGAAGTCAAAGTAGAAAATAAATATGAATGTAGTTACTTTTGCTGACTTTAGTGTCTTGACATTGGTTTCATTGGCACAGGTGATATTTGGTAAAGCTAATGGCACAGGTGACATTGGTAAAGTTGATATTTTCTGTGACATGACGGCAAGAACGAACCACCAGAAACCTTTCTCATTGGACCTTGCTGCGTGCTTTGTCAACTTGTCTGATAGTGTGTTGATTTGGCTTGTCTCGTCGTATGGTTCGATGTGCTACGTTAGAAAAGTCAATGCACCTTTGGCGTCAAACATTTATAACAACGTTAAACCCACAAAGTTCCGGAATCGAAAATCTAAAACTTGACTTTGGATATTACAATGCACCTTTCGCACCAAAAGTTTACGAGAATGTTATACCCATAAAGTGTCACAACTAAGATCCATGCGTTCCGTAGATTCCGCGGCCTCCACGAGAGGCCGCGACGAGCCCGGTAGCCATCAAAACGCCCCTGGAAACGTTGCGCTCGGATGGGGCTCCTTGGCGTTATGCGACTCCCGGTACATGGGCTTTGCCGTGAAATACAGCCCGATTTCGCAGTGTTCGCGCTGAAATGTCTTTTCGAACGTGAAAAGGACAGTATAGACAAAATCCAGAATGATTTCCAGCGATGGGGGTTCTTTGGGTCGGCGGTGCATGCCAGCATGAAAAAATTTCGGGGGGAGGGGGGCTGAAGCCCCATAAGCCACCCCCCCCTGGCTACGCCCCTGGTTACAGATGAATCTGAAAAAAATCAGTAATATGGAAATACAGCTTTTGCAGAACCCTTGTACACAACGTAACCAATTCCCGTAAGATATACATTGACATATCGAATTTGTCCGCTTTGAATGATCTAATGGTTGCCATTTACTGAACAGGGATACCTGTTCTTTATGCGGAGCTATTACTTTATAAACTTTGTACGTCTATATTTTTTGAGCTTGTGAAACCTTTTATACCCTTGTAACAAAATTCAGGCTATACATCGAAATTCCACTTGGAACAGTCGCTAGAATTTACCTTTCTCACTCAAATGCAACAAATTTCACTAAAATCGGTCCAGGGGTCGTCTCAGAAAAGCATTTTTTTCGTTTTACATGTGTTTGAATGGGCCGCGTCGAAGTTCCGCCCAAGCTAAAGCTTCCTCTTAAGGGGAAGCTGAAGAGTGTTCCAGGAAAAATGAGTGAAGAGCTATACGTAATGGTTTTCAGCTCTCCGAATTCGAATATCGCATCGAAACTGAGCGAAAGAAAACGCAAACACATTTCATTTCGACGAAAAGTGCAGTAGCAGACTCGGGCAGCTCGCGTGCCTCGTTTCCGCCTGTGATTGGTCGGGAGCCTAATGACGTCAACATTGCTGTTCGTCCGGACCGGCCGCTGCCGCCGCACATGAAGCACGGTGCGAAGTGGTTGCGCTGTGGTTTGGTGAGACGGTAATGGTAAATTTCGAGAGCTTACGTTTCTCTGAGGAGTTCGGCGTTGCTCCCTGCATGTATACGTAGCCGGCCTCTCCAAGAAGCAAAAGATGCTGGTAGCAAGCAGTACTTTCGACGCGAACGAAAACAAAGTGTTAGCATCTCCTCGTGTTAGAAATGTTCTTTGGTGAGTATGTTTTTTGCAAAGCTGTATTCAGCGATCCAGTGAGTTCGTTTCCGGGCAAACAACTGTAGTGTTACGCCCCTGCATGCCTCCTAGTGGAACGTAAGGAGCGATGCGATCGTCGGCCTTTGTGCGCTGCCCCAAAGCTGTCGGCAATCTACAGAGACGGTTTACATGCGGGAAAAGTTTTCCGGCTCTTGTAGCACGTGTAGTGGCCTTCATCAGCGCGCCACCGCACACTACTCGTAACCGAAGCCGTAAAGGCAGCGAATTCCGTCCGCTACGTGAGACAGCCGGTTCCTCTCTGTGCGCGAGGGGGAGCGCAGCGTCCTGGCGTGCGCCGGCTTTCAAACACATGAAAACTTTACACTTGCACTGCATTATGGTAGCTGCATGTTCGCTGTTTCACAACACATGTGTGAATAGAAAATTAACGGCGGTTTGCGAAGAAACCTGCGTCAAGGGTGAGAGATGAACATGTACCTTCCGTTGAGCGAGCTAACACGAAGGAGCTAGCAATAAATCAAAATCCAGGTTTGCACGAGTTCGTGTATTTATAAGGTCTTCATAGACTAGTTACCATCCGTCCGCTCGCACCCGTCCCGCCTTTGTGCGTTCGTTGCCCCGACCTTTTCGCACTGCGTTTGGAAAGCATGTTAGCAGAAAGTCGTACTCTCACTCATTCACGCATTATTGATAAACTCTGGCAGTAATCGTCGTCACGGAAGTGGTTAGAGCATAGCAAGGTTGTTCTTGAGCGCTTGGAATTCTTCCGATTCACAGCAGCCTCCCACTTATCTGCAAGCTCCTTGTCTTGCAGGGAGTAATGAAACATCGTCGCGGCCGCTGGTGTTCGTGCAACCTTAGGCTGCACAGAACGCCGGCATGATCGGCCCACCACTTCAATTGATGCTGCGCACGTCAACTACCACTCTACATACACACAAACAAAGGAATGCAGGCTCGAGCGAGGCAGATTATGACGGCGCGCACGCAGAAACAAGCGCGGTCAGGCAAGGTCGCGGAGACTGCGAAGGAGCGGAACACCAGTCCTGACGTCACTACGCCGCGGTTTCCGGTCTCCGCTCGCATCGTCAGCGTCAGCGTCAGCAGCAGCGCGCGGCGCTCGACGGGGGGCGGAGCGACAGCGCAATTTTAACCTGCAATTACGTCGTTCCTAAGTGAAAAATCCTGCCCAATATTTTACGTGCATTGTTTATACGGTTCCCGCATCCGTATATGAGCGTCTTATTGAATTCGACCGACTCTTCAGCTTCCCTTTAACGCTGTTTATTCGAAGACACGAAGTTCACAGTTTTAATATCAATATAGCACCGAGTGTGTGCCGCCGAAACCTTGTTTTGTCGTAGAATTGACGCATGACGCAATGATGGTGCAGGTTTAGCGCGTCGCTTGCTTGAAGACAATGAGCTGCCGCCGTGGGAAATAAGATAACGAAGGTGAACAGCTCAGGGAGCCGTGCCGATGGTGACGGTGCCATCGTGACGAAATCTTACTGCAGGTTTTTTTCCTCTAGCATGTCGGGGTCTGCCCTACGGAAAGGACGGACCATGTCTTCTGGAAACATACCAACGCTCTCATTGGATTTTTGAATGCGGATTTGAAGGAGACGCTACGCATTTTCCCTGCTGTCGATGCTTGTAAAGGCATCCAGCAGCTGTGCTTGGAAGTCGTCCCATGTGACAAAGCTCCTCTCCCGGTTGACGTACTACGTACAAGCATTGTACTTCAGATAGAAATAGACACTCGAGAGTTTGTCCTCCAAGCTGGTCTTATGGTTCTACTTGGCGACGCGCTCGAACTGGTCTCGCCAATCTTGGACGTCTTCAAAGGCATCACCATGAAATCGCCGGTTAAAATTGCGCTGTCGCTCCGCCCCCCGTCTCTGGAACCATACGATTCTGCAGTGCTACTTGTGATGGAGCTGCGGTGGCCATGATAGTTTAGGAGGTAAACGATTCCTCGAGGTTTCTTGCAGGGGACTCGACTCGGGAGCTAGACCATGTTTTTTCGACTAGTTCTTGGGTTGCGCTTATCCGTTCCAGCAGATTTAGCACGTATTCAACCCCTGTTGGACTCTCTCCTCTTTCCTCCCACATCTCTCTAAACATTCTCAGTGGAGAACGGAGTGTCCTCCCATACACTAGTTCTGCTGGCGAGAACCCTGTAGCCTCATGTGGAACCGTTCGCAAAGCAAACAAAGTTGCCTGCAGGCAGTTCTCCCAGTCCTCCTTGTGCTCGTAACAGCGCGCACGCAAAACTCGCTTAAGCACTGAATGCCACCTCTCTACACTGTTTGACTGAGGGTGCTAGACGGAACTATGTATCAACTTTACCCCGCACTTTTGCAAGAATGTGGAAGTCAGTGCGCTGGTGAATACTGACCCTTGATCTGCCTGAATTTCGGCTGGAAACGCAACTCGTGCAAATACTGTCAAAAGCGCGTCTACTACTTCGGTGGAGCTGAGCTCTTTCAGAGGGATTGCTTCTGGAAACTTTGTAGCCGGACCCATCATGGTAAACAAGTACCTGTAACCCGATGTTGTTTTTGGTAGAGGCCCTACCGTGTCTATCACAAGTCGTCTGAAAGGTTCTGTTATTAAGGTCACTACCTTTAGTGGAGCTTTCCATGTCTATCCTGGTTTACCCGAGCGCTGGCAGGCATCGCATGATCTTGCAAAATTGCCTACGTCCTTGAAACAGCCAGGCCAGTGGTATTCGATAAGCAATCTTTCCTTTGATTTGTTTATGCCTAGGTGGCCGGACCACCCATTTTTATGACAGAGACTCAAAAGGTCCTCCCTGTACTTAGTAGGTAAGACTAACTGATCTAAGATCCTACCCTTTCGATCTCTGTGGTGCCAATACAACAATCCTCCTGTCTCATGTATCGTCACGTTACGCCTAGCAATGCCTTCTTTAGCTGTGTGGTGTAATTTAGCTAAGCTGTCATCATTCTTTTGCTCGGCTGCCAGTGACTCTCTGTCCACACGTAAGAGCTGATCAAAGTTCTTTGAGGCCGGTGATAACAATGACCCTGTCTCGCTTGCGAATGCATCAGCGGGCTCTTCTTACAGGGGTGAACTTTGACACCCTGGCATGCTCTCATTGAGCTGGTCAGCTGGCAGGCTTTCCTCAACTGTTTTTTCATCCCTCGAGCCTAGCTCGAATTCGGTTATTGAAGTTATCTCTTTTGCTGCTTCCGCTGGAGCAGCTTGTACATTTTCAGCCGAACGCGACGCGATTTTACGAAAGCGACGCGATTGACGCGAAGCCTCGCGTCAATGCCTGTACTACGCCCTCTACCAATTGAAGGCCTTTTTCACGCAGTAACCGATTCGAACGATTCGAAAAAATGTAAGGGTACTGCAGTGACAAAAATTTGGAAACTGCAGCCTCGGTCACTAGCTCCCCGAACGGTCCACTTATTTTGAATTTGGCCATGGGCAGACACACGTTGTGTTCTTCTACAACCTGTTTGATCCATGCTACTTCTCCAGTGAAGTCTTCTACCGTCACGTAAGACGGATGGGCAATGTCCATCGTGGCGGCACTGTCTCTTAGCACTCGGCATGGTTTGCCATTAACTTGCAGGTCGTGAAGATATAGGCTTAAAAGTTTCATATTCTCGTCTTTTTCATCTACGTAGGAAAAACCTACGCTAGGCTTTCCGCAGTTCACAGCTATATGTCCTAGTTTGTGGCACTTATAGCAGCGGATCGGTCTAAAAGATTCAAATTTTCTTTTCTGCTCTTATTGTACGGTTTTCCCGTTAGGTTTCTCCTCGCTCTTTTCTGCGGGCTTTTCCTCCATGTCTACAGGTTCCGATCGTCTAGTCTGCCAACCCCTTTTGAACGGAAATGGTTTCCGCGGTCCATTTCGACCGTCCCGATTGCCGTCCTCGGCGTTCAGCTTTCTACGCGTAGCGTACTCTTTGGCTAATTCCGCCGCCCTTTCCACAGTGTTTACATTTCCTCTGTCTTGCACCCACAGCTTCACAGATGGTGGGATGCTTTTGTAAAACGGCTCTAGACACATGCATTCAATGATCCTGTCTCTGCTCTCGTACGCTCCCACGCTTTTCCGCCACTCGACTAGGTTTGTCTATAAGCTATATGCAAACGCCGGATACCACTCGGTATCTTTCTTGCCTCTGCTCCTAAACCTTTGCCGAAAAGCTTCGGCTGAAATGCGTTATTTCTTCAGAAGACTAGCTTTAACTTTCGCAGAATCATGTGCATCTTCCGCACTGAGTCTGGCGATTACTTCCGCCGCCTCACACGGCAACATAGACAGCAACCGCTGTGGCCATGTACTCGGACCGAAGTTCATTTTCTCGCAAGTCATTTCAAAATTGCTTAGGAACAAACCTATGTCGCTCCCGACCTCAAATGGCTTTAATAGCCTGTCCATGCGGTATGATTCTGCCTCACTTGGTCGTCCCCAGAGCCCTTTCACTTCCTTGAGACAACTCCAAACGTTTGCAATCAAGTTCAAGCTGCATTTTTCTTAACTCGCGATCTTTATCGCGTTCCTCTCTCTCTCTGGCCCATTCTTCTCTGTCCCGTTCTTCTTTCTCTCTATCCCGTTTCTCTCGTTTTTTCAAAAGTTCCAACCCCCATTTCAATTTCTTCCTCACTGGCCTCTTCGGAAATTAGCTCCAATAATTCCGATTTTAGCATTTCCTTACGTACATCTCGGCCCAGTTCCTCACCAACAATCAACAATTCGTCTCTCAGCAGTTTCTTTAACTCCATGATTGCTGCTTTACTGCCTTGGTCCTGCTCGCTAAATCTACCTAGGAAACCAGAACCTAGCTAACAATCAACAATCTAGCTTCCCTACTTTTCTAAACAGCACAAACTGAAAATGAAGCTTAGAGAGTCAAAGCAAGAACCAAGCAATCACCGCAGACCCAGCACCACGTCGCAAAGTCCATCTCACCGCTGTCAGCCAGTTGTGAGGACTGGGAGGTCAATCCTACCGTTCGTTACCAGTTGTCAAGATTGGAGGCGGGCATGAATTAGGTGGTAGCTGGCCCATGCCGTCGTCCAACTTATCCATGCTGAGGACGTTGTTGAAGGGAAGGGCTGCTTCTCATCGAGAACGAGGAATATTGGTTTATTTACAGTATGTACAGTCTTGGTCAAAAAACTTGAACCCGCTGTGAACGGCCGGGAAGCAGCTGCGCTCCGCTATCGCGGCGCTGCCACCGTCGGCGCACGCCGCTGTTCGCTTGCGCCGAGGATAAAGAGGGCGAGGGAAGCATGTCTCTCACTCTCAAGCGTCGTTTGATAACAGCGCTCGTGAAAAACTAGTACAGCGAGCTCGGCGCAAACGCGACGGTGGCGAAGCGGAAGCGACACGACCGGCTAGCATGCTGTTTGCAGTGTATGCTGGATGAGCAGGCTGGGGTCTCTGGCGACCGCTGTCAAATGTGATAGGCTGAAATTTCACAATTCCAAGTATCGTAATCATTAGTTATTGTTTTCAGGGACCAAATTAAAGGAACAGCGCTGTGAATAGCCCTGCGCATGCTCGAACAAGGGCACCTTGCGAGGATCGTAGCTGCGATCTGACTTCAGCAGCTTAATGATATAATAGACAGTTTTAGTTACACGTACGTAGAGGCTTCACGTACGCAAACGTGAAAAGCCTACGTGCCTTACGTGCACGCCATCTGAAACGCTTTTAGCTACACGTACGCTACGCACGCCGAGAGGGACCCCGTAGCTACATCTATCGGGAAATGTGAACACGGCGATAGCCAATTCAATCCTGTCGCCGCGTTTCGATGCAAGCCGACTGCACGCGCGCGGCCCGCTATCGCTTGTTCGTGATCTCGCGGAACTCCCGCGCGAAGCTGTCTACGTGCGCGAGAAACGCACGCAAAGAATTGAATCTCACGTACGTCCGTGAGACGCGCGCGCACCCGCTACGTTGTACGCATGCGCACTGCTGACACGTAGAAGCTCTACGTACGCAAAGCCTCTACGTACGTGTAACTAAAACTGTCTATTAAATAACGTGCCACAATGGCATCTCGAATTTGTAATCATGAATGTCACAAGTAGCAAATTAATCAAGAAAACATAAGCTTCAGGGTGGCACCAGCGTCTCTCGACGAAATCACAGGGGGTAGCATGCCTTCAAGGCATTGTTTGTGGCTTGGTCTGTGGTTGCCCCGAACAATTGCAGCTTACCCATGTGCTTGACTGTAAACTAGCCAAGGTCTCTGGTTGAAAGGACGCCACGTATAGCCCTTTCTTTTAAACTGCCTGTGAAACCCTCTGCAGTAGGGACGAACAATACCTCAGTAAACTATATCTAAAACACTCCTTCCAGTGAACCCGTGACAGCGGCAGCACCGCCGGTGTGACGCCTTCACTATGAGAGAATCCTATAATCTTGTGGCGCTGGTCTACTTTAGGCGATTCAAACGCGTGATGTGTAATGCCAAGGGGATGAAGCTACACTGGCCTCATGTGTGCATGAAAGTGTGCCCTAACGACAATGAGGCAGTATGTACGAAGATATGAAAAAAGGCGAGGTAGTGGGCACTTTCCAAAATGCCCAGGGAATGGGTCTAACTCAATCGGCTACCGATGCAGGGCAAACATCTTCTAGTCCCGAAAAGTTTTCATAACTTCGCTGTGGGTTTAATTAAAAAGCTTGAACGCCAAACGCACTCGTTTGGTCGTTCCTTAATGGAGAAATGCGGTCAACGTATTTCAAATATTACAACGGTGGTTACAGGCCCTTCCCCAAGAGAGCCTTTGTAGTCGAAATTGCTGCTTCGGGTCTTTTCTAAACGATCGATGATTGAATTGCCCGCATATTATAATAAAACCTGGAACAACGCTAGACAGCACTGACAGGTGTTGGTCTATTTTTTATCCTTTGTTTTCATCGCACTTAGAAACACATTCAAAATGTTTATCTAAAAGCATAATGCGAGGGCTCTCGCCTTTGAATGTGTAGGATAAAATTGTAATAAATTTCGATAACTAGGAAGATTTTGTACTCTAATGCGCTGCATGGAAGCCGGGCAGACGAGCGAATTTGCTCGCACGAAGCGCCGTACCACGGCGGCCGCAAGACGACCTCACAGCTGGTAAAGTGAACGCTGCACTAGTTTTTCACGAGCCCTGTTATCAAAGCATGCTTGAGAGTAAGAGGCATGCTTCCCTCGCTCTCTTTATCCTCGGCGCAAGCGAGCAGCGGCGCGCGCCGGCGGCGGCAGCGCCGCGATAGCGGAGCGCAGCCGCTCCCCTACCGTTCACACTGGGTTCAAGTTTTTTGACGAAGACTGTACATAAGGACGTTGCAATTCATCAGTCTAGCCTGGCTGCGAGAGAAAGTACACTGAGCAGCCGCCCAACAGCACTTTATAAACACTCGGTCCTCCCTCCATCCCAAGGTGAGGGAAACGTTCGACCGGGCACCGTAGACGAGGGCTTACACACACACCGCTTTGCGCGAGGTTCACGGTCCCCAACCGACGTCAGGCGGCCTTCGCAGAACTTGGAGCTGACGTCAGGAACGGCACATCCGACTCCCCGAGCGGACCCCCGCAGCGCGGCCGCCAGTTGGCCATTGTCTTGCGTCTTGAACGGCGCGTGGAAAGGGGCCTCCGGAGACGTTCCCTCGGCTATTCCCCCGATCCTAGCAGAACAGATCGGCGGTGGCGGGTTCAGTAACAATAGTTGGTCCGCCGATCGCGTTTAGTCACAATGGCGCCGAGGCTAGAGCGTAACGGTGGCTTTCCAAGAAAAGTTGACGCCGCTGTCGCAAACGGCTGGCGAACTTCAGCGGGCCGTTCTTAACACCACCCACACGCTCGGCCTGCGCTATCGATGAAGCTTGCGTAGCGAACGCTGCAGAACCAAAACACGCCGCAAAATCCCAGCTAAATTGCAAACCGACCGACATGTAAGTGCACGGGGCCAACGATCTCGCAGAGGGAAAATTTTAAGTTTGCAGAGAAGGCCAAGAAAATCGGTAAGTGGCGCGAACTGGTGGGGAAACTATTGTACTTAGGATGTAGCATATGATATTACTGCACCAAAAGCTGCTGTTAATAAATACCACACCTTAATTACTTAAATTTCCAGTTCTAATAATAATATATGTCTGCGCTTTAATCTATGCGTGACTAGAAATAAAAAAAAACATTCAGGCTAAGTGGTGGCGCTGCTATGGTGGCGAACAATGCTGCGGAAGAACCGCGACGTCTCTCACTGCATTGCGGCGCCCATGAGCGCTTTTGTACGTGCGCGAGTAACAGCGACTGAGTTACACCAATTTATGTGGTCTCCCTGCCACATGCAAAACGCCATTGACGGATTGCGCCTAAATTGGTGCCAGCATTGCAGTAGGCTTGCTCGATTAAGAAAGAGTGCTTGGCACTCCTAACGAAAATGTTGCAGGTGGTGCCGGTTGGGGTCCACCGTGACACATGCACTCCTTGCAATGCTCAAGGATGTACTGCACAACAGCGGCACCTCACCGTGCACCACGTGCTGACTGATTGCGCCTAAATTGGTGCCAGCATTACAATAGGCTCGCTTGATTAAGCGAAAAGTGCTTAGCAACTCAAATGAAAATGTTGCAGGTGGTGCCGGTTGGGGTCCACCGTGACGCATGCGCTCCTTGCAATGCTCAAGGCTGTACTGCACAACAGCGGCACCTTACCTTGCACCACGTGCTGACTGATTATGTCTAAATTGGTGCCAGCATTACAATAGCCTTGCTCGATTAAGGGAAAAGTGCATAGCAAATCAAATGAAAATGTTTCAGGTAGTGCCGGTTGGGGTCCACCGTGACGCATGCACTCCTTGCAATGCTCAAGGCTGTACTGCACAACAGCGTCACCTTACCGTGCACCACGTGCTGACTGATTGTGTGTAAATTGGTGTCAGCATTACAATAGGCTTGCTCGATTGAGAAAAAGTGTTTGGTACCCCAAACGAAAATGTTGCAGGTGGTGGTGGTTGTGGTCCACAGTAAAGCAATCACTCCCTGCAATGCTCAAGGCTGTACTGCACAACAGCGGCACCTTACCGTGCACCACGTGCTGAGTGATTCAGCCATGTGTTTCTTACGTCATAGTGCTTCTGTGAAAGCGTTCCTTGACAAGTGCTCGTGCTTGTATGAAAAGGTTATTTGATATGTAATCTTCAACCCCGTATGTTGTAAACTAGACCGATTCAAGAGGTAAGGAGTAGCCGGCGCCTTAAATTGTGCATCTCCTTATATATTATTAATAAAAAAGGACGCGTCCAGCAGACGACAGCGACCCAGGCTGTGAGATTGCCTCGTCCGATGGGTGCACCCGAAACAGCCACGGTTAAGGAGGGGCGACGGCGACGCGCCGCAATTTCAGCATTTTTTTGTATCGCACTCAACGCCGCTCCCCCATTCTACTACACCAGATTTGTTGCGGGCGCCGCCACTTTGCGACCATAGCGCCGTCTACCATACGGTGTCATGCTGGTGTGTAAGATGGCGGTGGAGGATGCTAAGTGAACGTGCTGTTGACGAGTGGCAAGGCTTCAGGTTTTGTTGAGAGGTCTCGATTGGCTTTTGGGATAGGAGAACTTCATAGTTTCTCGTTGCTGAGCTTTGAGCTTCGATATGGCCATAATATCGAGCCTTGGCGGGCCTAGAGGCATCGCCACAGCCCTGCCCACAGTCAAAGAAGGATTCCAAACAAATCTGAAGGTAGTCGATACGTAACACACGTGCAATATATTAGTGTACGTCTACCTTTGAACTATATTTAGGTATCACTCAGGTGAAAACAATCAGAGGTGTCTCTGTGTGTCACGCGGTGTGCCGCACCAGCTTAGATCCCAATACGGGTAACTCTGAAGCTCCGAGGAGACACGTTTTCGTAGTTTTCGTGCTAGGAAAATTTCTGCAGTACGATTTTCAATGCAATGTATAATTGACACCCGAGAATCAAGTTTTGCAAAGTAAATAATTGTGAAATAATAACTTGTGAAATAATAATTGTGAAATACTAGTAACTTTCACATGGTTAAAACGACCTGATGTCACTGGCCGTGAATATGCCACGATGAACCAGACACTCACCACGTTTGGAAGAATATGCGCACTCTAAGATCTCGAGTGGTGCCTGTGCAAGGCACCTCGCCGACTCGATAGCAGTGAAAAACGAACTACTACTCTTTGCAACAGCAACATTATTTTTTTTAAGTAATACAGCGCGTGATACGTGGCGTCGACCAATCTGCTTGCCCGCGAGATTCAGAAATGCGGGAGAGCCCATGTACGGTACACGGTAGGCATGGCTTTGGTTTCAAAACAAATAAAAACGCGCCTTCGTTTTCTTTATCGGCACGTACAGTTTTCATAATACGTCCACGGTCAAATTCCACGAGAACGTTGGTTGCCAACCATGCCAATCTTAGAACACATTTCAACAGAATAACTTCAATATGAGGGCAGGAAGAAATAGTAGACTTCGGCCATTCGCGATAGTTGACCGGCTCGAATACGCACCTTTCATTCAAATCCCAGTTTGATCATGGGTTCCGAGTTCATCGGCATGCGCTCACTGGAAACAAAAGGCTCTGAACATACGTGGGATGGAGCTGATGGCGCCAAGTTCTTTCTCTTCATACTGGCAATCCAAAGCGGACGCTTGTCTGCAGCTTTAGCGGCGGTATCCACGGACGCGCCGATGCTGAAGTTTCACTCAACTCTTCTTCCCGAAAGTTAGTTTTGCAGCCGAATGCAGCCCAGTGGTTGCTCGTTAGCCGTAAGCCATTTTACATTGTAGCAACCACAGAAGTAACAAGTTAGAATCATGCTAATTAGAAATGACTCCGCTACCGTCCCATGTTGCCGTCGGATGAAACGGCGATCCGCACATACCAGTGCGAGGAGGAGAGCGGCATGGTGCGCTGGTTCGAGGCTACTGTGTTTATCGTTGGCGATAGAGCATTCTATATCACCAAATGAGTTGAATAGCAAAGCATGAAAGCACATAGCTTTTGTCGTAGAAATAATGCACCACTTCAGGAAACATGAACCGGAGGAACGTCGATTTGATTAAAAATTATTGCCTTCCTACAGGTAGGACCGCACTTGTCGCCTGCTTCCCATCAATGCCAGCGTATAATCGGTATCGCTGTCACCTATCGCTGTCTCCAACATGTTTCTGGCATAAAAAAATACCTTCGCTACGAATCTAAAAATTCTGCTAGAAAACGCTCTATGGTGTTTTCCGCGTTACCATTGTGTGATTGGATAACCTGACCGGTGAGCTTTTCTTAGCTAAAAAAAAGCGTACTATAAAAATTCGTTGTCGGTCCCTTTAAAGCCCAAAGCATTCTGCCCCCTATCATCAGGAAGTAGGGCCCGTGTCAGTTGCTTGCTTACCGCGTTCAGGTTTCATTTCTGTCTTTGGGCGCTATAACGTGAATCTATTCTAAATGGTTTCTATTCCATTTCTCTAATCTGCCCTCCACGAGTGGTCAAACTTTTTCGGTCTAACCCCGCTTCACCTGTCCGTCATGCAACGTCATAGAAAACGCAAGAACTCCCAATCTGATATGACGTGTGTGCATTTATTATGCATGATTAGACCTACCGAAAAATGAAAAACAATTTCTGATTGCACCACTTTCCCGCCATTACGCTGTGTGTTGAAAGCTTTCGGGCTTCACCCACTTCGTGTTTCTGTCGCGCGACGTCCCAAAAACTGTGAAACCTCACCTTGTGAAAGTCACGTGTGCGCATTACAGATGCAGAAGACGTCAGCCACCTGAACGATTTGTCACTGGCTACACCAAGCTGCCCGGGAGAATGGACTACTTGCACATATAAAGTAAAATTACGTGCAGTATAACGTTGTCGAGCTCTTTTGGAACGTATATGAAACCGCTGTGCAGCTCTGGTTCAGTGAGGCTCCGTTTTAGTGGCATTTTTAACTCTTCGTTGCGTACCGCTGCGACTTTTGAACGGCACCCGCAAGATAAGCAAACGAGAAGTTCATTTAAGGGATCATCTGACGTTTGTGCGCAGGTGCGAGTAAGAGCGGGCACGGGAGAGAAAATGTGGGGGCTTTTGCTCCTTGAATATGCGACTCGGGAGGAGGTTTCTCAACGCGTGTTGTGTGCGTTTGGCCCCTAGGCAGGCCGGTATTGTGGAGGGGGGGTCGAGTTTGTTTACGCTCCGATGCTGGCTGCCCACGCGGTGAAGGAGTGAGCACGGACGCCCCATTTGGTGATCACTGTGTCGGAAGCTACGTCAGACAGACTTTCTTGCGCTTACAGCGCTGGTGCTGAGTCAGTCATGCCGGATTAAACCTTTCTTGCCCCTGGCAGTGCTCTACCTAAAAAAAATCACTGATTTTTCCTGGGGAGCAGTAGAGGCCGTAGTAGAGGGCCGGCCTGCATCTCCTGGGGGCGTATCTTCGGTTTTGGCAGGTTTCTCCTATGCTGCTGTCCGCGAATTTTCAGGAGCATTTTTGAGTGGTCCCCTTTGAGTGAAATAAACGGACAGCGCCTTCGCAACCGCGGTTTAACGCCACAGCCTGATATCACGCCGTGGGTTTTATTGTCTTTGCGTCTCGCCCACGTAAGGTTACGTTAGCTTAGGTTTAGGTTAGGTTTACGTTACCTTAGGTTAGGCTACGTTAGCGAAAAAGGAGTTACGGCGGCGGGGCGTATTCCCACAGTGGTTGTGCCGTACGAATTTCCGTCTTTGCGTCTCGGCCACGTTAGGTTATGTTAGCGTAAAAAGGAGTTAGTTTGGCCCGACGTATTCTCAAAGCGGTTGCAATGGAGTCGAGCGTTACCAGCGGCCTTTCAGCGGCCAGGGGTGCTATGCAGGATGCGCCGAGTTTGGCGAAACTCGGGATCTTCACGAGCTCTGGCGACGCCCCAAGATGAAAGCACGAATGGAACCGAGACACAGTTTATCTTTCGACAAGCCTCCAGTTTCACTGGTTTATCTAGATTCACTCAGGCTGGCTATCATTCCTTGGGCGTTGGCTTCAGGGCGGTGGACAAACTGGGGCTCACGTGATCATACCGTCGGTGCATGGTCGTGCTTTCTTTTACTTGTTTGTCATTCCACCGAGTGCAATACGTTCTCAAGCAAGTTATAAAACAAATGCATTTAGTACAATATTCTTAGTTACTTTAACGTGGTCTAGAAGCATTTTAAAGCTTACAAGATGTACACTGAATGTGCATTAGACTAATTTGTAATTTAGTACGCTTCGAATTATACCACGAGGGAACGCTGTGGTGGCGTCATCACATCCATTCATCGGGCGAGCATGGCGGCTAAACATCGAAGAAGCCCAGTGTAAACGAACTCGTACAACGAGCTTGCAGTGCGCGACGTAGTGATCAGGCTCGACGATGACCACTATATCTTGGATAGTTCTGTTCCTCCGTGAGCAATCTTTCCGTGCACCCCGTAAGACTGCCAATAGCTTCGGCGATTTTACAGATCGCAACGCGCACCTACTTTTCATGGCACAATGCTGAAGAAACAACTTGTCCGGTGCTGCTTCTGCGAGTGGGCTGAGTTCATCCACTCTGCGTGACTGCGAGCGTCATAAACATAGTGTGTGGAAAAGGAAGAGAGCCTATATAGCTACGATGCGACAAGGAGGTGGTACCGACGATGGCTCTCGCTACCAACACAGTGAAGGAGACTTCGACAAACTGCAGATAAGTATATTTCTACTGTTTCATATTTGCCATAATAAGAGTGCACGGATTAAGTCATTTCCGTAGTAACGAACTGAGTGTCGAGCAGTTTAAAGAAGGCATTGAGAACCCATGAGTGTTCGTGCTTTTACATGCAAGTGCCGCGAAAATATGGAAAAGATGAAGGTAACCTTCACTAACTTGGTGAGATAACAGCAGTTGATGAGTGACATTAAGCCCGCAGAATTTATGGAAGAGTATCTTTATCCAGGTGAAATATCAATAGCAGGTACGGATATAAAGCAGGAAACTTATACAAAAATTTCATGCGTTGAACAGCACATGGAAGGCATTACCGAATCGTGATCACCACGTAACCGATATCCTTGAAAAAAGTTTAGAATCATTGCACTCTACCGGTTATGGAATATGGGACATAAACCTGGAGGTCAACAAAGAAACTTGAGATGTCAAGGACTGCGCAGAAAGCGAAGTAAAAAAAAATTGTTGGAGATAGCATTAAGGCAGGAAGACAGTGGCGTAGTAAACCGTGGCAACTGATATGCTAGTTGAGATTAAGAAAAAAAATGAAATCGGCAGGCAAGCCATGCACGTATTCAATCACTTGTTGCCAATTCATAACAGGTGATTACATAAGCGTGACAGAATAGATGTCAAGGAGAGAGAACTACAGCCGAGGATGGTAGACAATTGCGTAATGGGACAAAAATATAATGTTTGTAGGCATAGGATGCAATCAGTTCGTGTAAGACGGGATTGTAGGGTGAGGCATTTGTTTTGCAGTGAACAAAAATAGGTTTGTGGTGCTGACAGCAGACTCCTGAAGGTGCGGGGACATCTCAGCTGCTGGTACACTAATCAACATGACAATTGGCTTTGAAACAGATAACCCCAGTTATGAAAAATAAAGCAACGTTGGCCCAACACATTGTTTTATTATGTATACACTGAAGGCTTCCACAGTTAAGGGCTAAGGGCACTTAGTACCAATAGTGAAACGAGCATTTTTCTTTGTAAATAATGGTTTATATGCGGTTCATTCATTCCAACAATCCACTTTGTTTCGCAGCAAAACATTCTGCTGCTGGAGGCACTCAACCGCCTGGTGGCAGTAGGCGAGCGCCAGGCACGTGCTCTGGAGAGTGTGGCAAGGTCCAGAGGGCTGCTCTGCGACAGTAGGATCAGTGCCCTCACTGCTCTCCAGTCGAGCCCCCAGAAGGCACCTTATAAAGGAGCTTTCAGTTTAATATTTTGTTTATTATTCAAGAAAATGAATAAGATTACTGCAGTAAACATTGTGCTGTGCATATTAGGACACTTGTAACATGCACTTGGTGTCTCTTCAAAATAGGCAAAACGTAAAACAACCTGTGCCACTCTTGGGCCATGTAAATAAAGAATACACCAATGCAGCATACACGTCATTCTGCTGTTTGTTCTTTCTGTGTGCAAGAATACAGTGCGTGTTGATTAGTCACAAGATGAACGGTGTGTGTAATTCACAATGAAGACAGGAAACAGCAGGAGCTTAATAATGCTATCACCTATAGACTGTGCATATGACTGCAACACTCCCCGATTCAAGTGTGCCATTACATGCATGTTCGATACCACATATTGTTTAACATTGTCATATATTTGCATGTACCAATTTTCTCACATCTTAAGCCCTTGCATAGCACACCTCTGATGTATCCATTTCATAGGCCAAATAACTGTGCACTTTGTCATTTTGTGTTGTATGAAAAGCAGCATCCTTTACAGTCGGATACAACTTCAGAAGACAGGAGAGGCCCCGCCCAGATGACCAAAGCGCAGCGGCTGATTGCCTCCACGTCTAAAGAAATAGTCCCTCTTCAACAAGGAGGTATTAGTGCGTCCGGCGGCACGACGTCAGTCTAGAGTACGTGCCCACTGGTGCAGGCTTGTGTTCACCTGCCTTAAAGTGCAGATTCCGCAGCCTCCTAAAGTTGTATCCGACTATAGAATCACGTAATGCCTTGCACCAGTTGCATAGACTTCTGCAACTTGATAGCACACAAGCACCAGGAGCAGAAATCTATAAAGGCATCCAAGCAAAGCTGGCTGGCCACACTTCCATTATGAGGGGCTGTAAAAAGGGCTCGCCAAATATTCCCATGACGTCGTTGAAAAAGCGGTGGTGTTTGGCACTTCTTTAGTATCAAAACCGATTACAGTGAATGTTGTGTACCACTTCAAAACAAACTGAACTTGGTTATCTGCACAGCATGTAATGGGAGGTTGTGCTTCACATAGGAAACAAACTGCTCTGTCCAGCAAAATTTTGAGGGCGGTATGGCACCTGTTATGTCAACAGTGTCAATATACAAATTATACTTTTCACAGGCCATTGATTTCACCATTATTTTTGGGTGACGGTTCTTTCAATCAGTGCTTGTATTACATGAGCCGGTGGATTTGAAAGCAAAGCTTTGTTTGCAAACCTTCTGACTTCCATAATTGTGTGGCAAAGCACTGGCATGTTGTCGAATAGCTCACACTTCCTCGGTCCTGCACCAAAGAAGCCCAATGCTCTATTTGCAGTTGGATCACGGAACAATTCTACGGCACATAAAGAAGAGTAACACACACACAGCAGAGCGTTCTGCTGTGTGCATTTCTCTTGTTTGTGTCCCGTCGAATTGTTGTGCAATTAAACTTCTATATCGATAAACCCAATCATGAACCTCACAAATGCTCTAGTTTAGGCCACAACGGCGCACATCTTTGAAATGTCCCAACACAAATTAGCTATCCTGAAAATCACAAGTGTTAAATTTCGCAGCATAGGTGTATGCATGTGCCATATTCTTTACCACTGAACTCACAGGAATCAAAGGGGCAAGCATTAACCAGCCTTGCTGCTGCCGTTACCATTATCATCCTGACACCAATAGAAAGACAGTGCCACGTTTCAGTAAAGGGTGTGCCCGAGAGAAAGGTGTGACAGCGAGTCTTACAATAAAAATAATGGTTACGAGACATGTTCAATGCCAATTTATGCTGCATGTCGCATCCTACTTTGGCATTGCGGCAAGCTTTTACTCGTTTGAGCATATCACGTTTTGTGAAATCATTGCTCTAAAGCTGTACAAAAGGTCTATTTGCTCTGCAATTTTTATTTTTATCATGGTGGGTTAAAGACCCACTTTTCATTGGCATCTGCACCACATTTCTCCCTATATGTAATTCTGCCTTGGTGGTTCATGACATCTTCACGCACACCGAGTCTTGCAGAGCATTGGATCTGCATTGTTCTACTGCTTACGAATTACGAGACGAAAATATACGATTTATCCATCCAGAATAACGCTGCCCCCCCTCCCAAAAAAAAGGAAGATACACTGAACCTCTGGCACATGCATCAACAGTGAACAAAGCAAACAATCTGAAGTATTTTCTTCATGCAAGCCAACACACTAAGATTCTCAATGCATTTTCATTTCGCCACAAATGCACAGGCACAACCGGCTTGGCGCAACACTCGCACCTCGCGCTGCAACAAATTGTGCAACGCCTCGCTGTTTCATAGTGCGGCCGATAGATGACGCATGACCAAAATTCAGCATTTTGCATACTAAGTAGCTTCACCAATGAATAACCCCAAGTTCTTTGTGAGATTAGCATTCATAGGTTACTTCACACAATTTGTCATATCCATTTAACTATTTATACTTAATTAACCTTTTCCCCAAAAAAGTGAGCCATTTGGAAGGCACCCTGACAGAGAAGTAGAACAATCGGCAAAAAGTCAGCAACCAGCGAAAAAGTCAGTATCATAGGCTGCCGCATGTGAGATGTCGGTAACATAAAAATTTAAGTCGGCTACACAGAAGTGACAAATTTGGCAAGATGGTGTGTCTAGACATTGCTTAAATGCTAATCACAGTAACGCCGACATTGAAGGCGCCTTAATTCCTACGTACGTTCCGTCGACACACCCAACTACGTTCATATAGTTCCCGCGAAGTAGGAAACGTTCTTTTATATGTGCCCGCTCAGCCGCAGTAATCGGGAAAGCTAGCCACCGCTTACGCACTGCCGCATCGATAAGCGCGTCAGACGTGTCACATCTCTGACACAGTGCCTAATAGTAGTTTGGTGGCGTCCAATGTAACGCAGGGTGCCGACGCTTCCCTGAAAACTCCCAGTCCCGTAGAAACGGAGGGTACAGAGGACTTGCTCTACGACGGTGAGCGAATGAAGCCCGCCACGCTGTCTCCGCAGGCGAAAGTCTTCACCTAGCTCGCCACACAGCCAGCGCACTGATGTCTTGGACAGGCGACAATGACGGTGAAACTCCCCGTCGGTCATTTAGGTGAACGGGTCCAGACGGTCATACTGACGCTTGCTGCCGCTGGATGCAATAACACAGGCTGCTGCTGCCGCCGCCATGTTCCCGAGTTGAACTCGGAGGGGGTTTCGCGATGTACGAGTTTAGCACGAGTTCGTCTGTCAATCAAAACCAGAGGTCACGCCCAGCGCGAGGCATGTAAATCTTCTGCGCGCACCCACCACAGTTGGGCCACGCCCAACTTGTCTTTCGGCAACAGCGACGCGGTGTCGAGCTGAGAGACATCAACAATCTTGACCGCCGACATAAAACACGCACAACGCACTGTCGTCGGTGATGTACTGAGCACCACTATCAAAAACAAAGCGTTGACTGTCGCTGGCTTATGCATACATCTTCTCGGGCTGAGATGGTCCCACAACGCGGTTTCATTGCCTGCATTGTGGCGACGTAGCGCACAGTCAATAATTATCGGCACGTCACTGTAGCTGCTTGCAAGGCGTCGATGCGCCGAGGGTGACGACGATGCTGAGGAGTGCATATCGCAGCAGTCGTTTGAGATGGCTGCTCATTCATCGGTGATGTATCGGAGCCACAGCGTCGCTAACACGATCAGCGTCCGAGAGTCGCTCGCCCTTCTAGACCCAGTGCAATGGCATTTATTCATCACAAGCACTGCGATCTCAACAGTTCCAACACCTCTCTCCGTTCGAAGTCTGATTTCATAACTGCACACAAGAGGCCTCACCTGCCAAAATGCGATTGCTGCGGTGTCGTTACGATATCCATCTGCGATCGCTGCTGGCTCCAGCAGAGGTAATCCGCAAGCGCCTTGGACTGCACAACACACTCAAATACTGCGTACATGCGCTCAGAGGCACCTTCACTGGGCAAGCGATGACAAGCGATTAATTGTGTCGCTAGGAAGCACGCACTTTTCGCAATGTATCGCGGAGGCTTCGCGCACAAAGATAAAACTGGTACATTTTCACTGGACTGCGTCACTACGGACCCTGAAATAACATCCCGCCATTTTGCAGCGATAGCCGTTGTGTAGTTTTTAGTCGGTAAAGCGGGGCCCTTAATAGCCTAGTGAAGCACCTGCGATGAACAGCCGTACCGCGACGCTGCGTTTCTATTCCCCTAATAGAGAAAGAGTGGTGATGACTGACTTTATTGAGAATAGCACTGCAGCGCCCCTAGGCGACTTCTCACGGTATGAACTCCCTCGTGCGTGCAAACCTCTTCAATGTATCCGCTTCTAAGCTTTCGCCTCACTGTCGCCACTCGCGGCAAGAAGTGCAAAATGTAATAATTTGCTCGATCTCCCTTTGTCATCACAAATTTCTAGCATTGAAAACGAAAGACAGATACCTAAGGAAAAAAGAATGTTCGTTATTTTATTTGTTGTACTTTAACGTATTCGTTTGAGGGAAAGTGTAGGTGCGAGAATGCGCCGCATGTACCCTGTTCGCATTCGATGGAGGATAGAAAGATAGTGCCCGAAAGAAGAGGCACGCCCTTGACGCGCCCGGGAAAGGCGTGGCAAGCGGCTCACGGCAAGTGTGCAGACAGACAGCGGGACAGTCACGGTATTGCTAAGTTGCGATAATCCGTTGATAACAATACGCGGCGCTAGCGCGTTTCGTTGTGCAGCCTTCTCCGCTTGAAACTTGGAAGCAGCGTGCCGTGCAGGGTGCGCACCTGTTGTGATATGCGGCTTTTTGCCTACATATTTTTTTTTGCCTGTAGCTTTTGCGCGTTGCGCGCTATCTCCATTCACTGACTGCCGTCGAGCAAACTCGGGTAAAACTCGGGTGAACGAGAAACTCGGCGCATCCTGCATAGCACCCCAGGCCTCTACTATGGTCCCTACAGCTCACAGGGAAACATCTCAGATATTATTTTCAAGGTACATCGCGGTAAGGCGCGAGGAAGCTATGGTGCGGCACGATTGACCTAGCACGAACACCGCAGGTGCGAGACAGTCTGTCCGACACAACGGTCGCCAAATGGGGCGTCAGTGGCCGCTGCTTCACCTATTTCACCGCGCCGGCAGCTAGCATCCGAGCGTAATTAAACTCGACCCCACTCCGCAATGACGGCACGCGTGGGACAAACGCTTCCTACAAGCGCTAAGAAACCACCTCCGTAGTGCCTAGCCAGAGTCATGTGTTCATGAAGCCCCCAGATTTTCTCTCTCGCGCCCGCTCTTACTCGCGCTTGCGCACCTCATCCGGGCCTCTACTTTCACAGCGGTAGCTTGGCCCCACCGAAGCCCACTCCATTTCTGCGTAGTTCTTGCCTCTTGTCAGCCTATTTTAAAAGAAAAACTGGTTAGAGTAGGCTGCCTATTAGCTGTAGAATCAAATGAGAGAGACCTGATATAAACGAAGTAAGCGTTTGATTGAGCGGTTCAAACAACGCCTGATGCTTACGTCGCCGCATACGTAAATATAACGTCAGGAGATAGCAATAAAAACAGATCGTTGTGGCGTTACGTTATAGGGCACCATATATGTGTTCAGCGACACTAAGATGTATCTTAACTTGCTAGAACTCGTCAAAAGCGCGCTGCATTATGCACATAATTGCGCCCGAAACAGCGCAAACGACACCGTCGAGTCCCTGAAGTTTATAAAAACAAATGGAACAAAAGAAACTGAAGTTTCACGTGCCGAGGCTGTTATACGACGGGTTATGAAATACGCTGTATCAGAGGGCTCCGCATTCATTTAGGCCATCTCTGGATGTTTAACATGCGCTTAAAGCTAAGTACACAAGTGTTTTTAACTATGTCGTCATCTTAATGCGGCAGCCACGGCCGAGTATTCAACCTGCGACCTGGTAGATCTTGCAGCTCAATGCCATCGTCGCAGACGAACCGTTATACGGAAGTTCGCAAAAGATAGACTTTCCGCCCATGATCAATAATTTGCAGCTAACGACTACGGCGTAAAACGAGAGAAACGACGTCTGCTACGACGTGTGCGTCTTTCCTTTAGTCGTGCGGTCGTCCGCTGCTAATGATTCAGTCGATGAAATCGTCTAGGTGCTGCTTTTTAATTTGAAAACGCCGCACCCAAGACATGTTTGGAGTGATTCTCTGATAACTGGTGAAACGGCAGGAGGAGATTGGTTCCGCAAAGGATCTTTGAAAGGTCGATGCGGTAGTAGCAGTAGTAGTAGTAGTAGTAGTAGTAGTAGTAGTAGTAGTAGTAGTAGTAGTAGTAGTAGTAGTAGTAGTAGTAGTAGTAGTAGTAGTAGTAGTAATAGTAGTAGCAGTAGTAGTACTTGTAGTGTAAATTTCACCACGAGGATCAAATGGAACAAGAGCAAACGCTGCACTAAGGTTGATAGGACATCGGCGTTCGCCGCAGAGTAAAACTTGCAACACCCTGCATCTACAGAACATTTCGCATCAGGCATGAAAGGTTAGTTAAAAATATACTGTTATTTCGTGAATACATGAACAAACCATACAATCAGAAAAAAACGGTGCATTTATAGTTTCGGGACAAGATCAATCAGATGACAGCAAATATTTCAGCGAAAAAGCCGTACAAGAAACATGATTTCAAGGGACTCTAAAGAGGAACAGTGAATCAATTGAGATTAAAAAGGCATACTTAAAGAACGCTGCTCCTTGATTTCGCAGTAATAGGTTGGTTATTGAAGCGGTAAAGACTGTAAGAATCTCATTCTTGAAATTCGCACGGAAACCTCAGGGTTGGTACTTCAGTGTGACGACACAAATTACATAGTTTTTTTAAAATTTCAATTACGGTCGGTGGGTTCCTGAAAGTCCCCATACTGAGTCCCGGGTTCGTTTAGCATGCAATGTAGTTCATTTTTGCCGATACCTGTGCTTTAGCAGGCGCCGCCCGCTGAAACCTGTGACATCACGGCGCGCTGGTGCGGACACTCCCCGCTGGCGTCTGCCCTTCGGGTTATGGCTTAGTACCGAACGCCTTGCCGCTGTAAGTACGCTTTTCTTGCCATTTTAGAATAGTGATTTAGTAGCGCAGGTCAAGTCAATGTTATCTTTAGTGCCCCTTTAACGCAGCAAGCAACATATATGTATTAAACAAAAGGCCCTCGAACAGTCACGGTAGGTAAGTAAAACGCCATCGCACGAACAGTGCTCTGCAAATTAATACGAGAGCATTTGCATGGCGCATAGGTTGCTCGAGTGGAGATATGCCATCGGGGAATATTAGCGGGTTTCCTACATAGAGAAATGACTTGTTAAACCAGCCGACGACAATTGGAAGGCTCGGTTTGATACAACGCTCGTGTGGGAACGCGCCTTAGGCGAGGCTATCGTGAAGCAACCGAATCAAATGCTGCATGAGACTCAATGTGATGTGCACGACGATTTTTATTTCCTTTGACGCAACATATTATCTTGTGCATCTTATATGCACCGTACAGGCTACAATTTTAAGTTGTATATTGTTTATGCACAACACTGCTCAAAATGTACGGGGAAATGCAACCGCCAGGTGGGTGCACGTTGTGAAACGTATGCGGTATTTTAAATAAAGAGAAAATCAGACATCCACCCATTCGTAGCAACTGCTACAAAGGAAACCCATACGGGTTCCTCGAAATAAAAGCCTCCCAGTTGAAGAAAAATGCGTCCTGGTCTGGGATTCAAACCCGCGACCACCGTCTTTGCGGGGCAGCCGCTAACTCTGAGCTAACTGGGCGGTGTCAGGATTGGGGGCTCAATCCCATCGCTCGTGATCCGTTGTCAAGATTGGAGTCCGGCATGAATTCGAAGGTAGCTGGCCCATGCCGTCGTCCAACTCATCCGCGCTGAGGACGTTGATGAAGGGAAGGACTGCTTCTCATCGAGAACGATGAATATGGGTGTGTTTACAATATTTACATGCAGTTCATCAGTCTAGCATGACTGCGAGAGAAAGTACGTCAGTCTAACACGAGTGCTTGAGAGAGTGTCTCAGTCCAACATGACTGCTTAAGAAAAGTGTGTCGAGCATCCGCATAACAGCAGTTTTTAAACACTCCGTCCTCCCGCGATACAAGGTGACGCGAACGTTCGTTTAGTCATCGTAAACTAGCCGCCCCTCCGCGGAACGGTTTACACACACACATGCACACACACACGTGTTCACGGCCCGAAACCGACACCACGCGAATTTCGTAGAACTCGGAGGGGACCCGGGTAGCGCGCCCGGGCAGCACATTGTCTTGCGTCTTGGTCGGCGCGTGGGAAGGAGCCCACTACGACTTTCCCGCGATAACTCCCCCACCCGTTGCAGATCAGGTCCGCGTTGTCGTGTTGCGCACAAAGCCTGCTTCGTCGAACTCCTTCAGTCACAACGGCGACGAGGCTAGAGCGTAACGGTGGCGGTTTCAGCACAAAGCCTGCTTCGTCCAACGCATCCTAGCTGAAGCGGCGGAGAGTGGAGGATGCGCGTGTTGTTCCCGACACAAAGTCGACTTAGTCACGCCGTGGCTAGAGGTTGGCGGCGGCGTTACAAGATGAGGTTGCCGCCGCTGGCGTAAATGGCTGGCAAACTTGCACTGCAGCTGGCCGTTCTTAACAGCGGCCAACCTTCCAGGGATAAGAACATTGAGGAGAAGTGTATGCAGAGGGAAGAAAGACAGATGTGGAATATAGCCACTATGTTGTAGTACACATATTCAAGTACCCTTAGGCTACATATAACTGCATGCGCTGCCACAGCACATGCCCATACTGTGTGATTAGTCAGTATAGGAGGCATTAGCGAAACATACACACTATACAGACAATGAAGGTAGGCCAAATATAAGACATTTCAAAGAAGATGTTGAACATAATGTGCTATTCCATTAGATGTGTGTGTGCATTACAGATTCCTATGAAGCAACACAATATGCAAGCATGTTTTATGAGGCCTTTTATTGTTTAATTACTGTTCGATACCTGTCCCGGCGGCTACATATCGATAGGGGTGAAATGCAAATAGGCTGATGTACTTAGTTTTAGGTGCACGTCAAAGAATCTAAGGTCGTCTAGGGTAATCTGCAGTCGCCTACTATGGGCGTGCCTCCTAACGAGCCCGTGCTCTCTTCTCGTTAAATCTCTGAATCTAATTTATTCTCGTTTGTTCGAATACACTGCTCACGCTGTACCTCCTCGTAGGCCTGTGAGGTCCTCCTAAATAAACAAATACAGATATATATTTCATTTCATTCCGTTTACTTTTTCCCTTAAAGGCCCCAAGGCATTACATAAGGGGGGAGCAATATATATATATATATATATATATATATATATATATATATATATATATATATATATATATATATATATATATATATATATATATATATATATATATACACACACTGTGTTGTATTGTATAGACTGCGCTATACATTGTATACACTGTGTCTGTGTGGTGATACGGTCGTACCTGCATCATCTACCGTTCGTATTCCCGTTGTCTGTTGCGGCGCCGATTTCAACAGCTTCGATGCTACTGTAGAACCGATGCACATTACCTGTGGGAAGAAGAGTGTGTTGGTGCCACATTGTGGTGTCGATCAAAGGCGGACGCGCTGGCTTATGGACCGTAAACTGTTCTATGGAGCCCTTTATACTACCAGACGGCCTGAAATTAGCCTTCTCTAGCGAACACGCGTCCTTATCAGTGGCTCAACTTACAGATGTGCAGGAAGAAGCTGATGGCCACAGTTCGGAAACGGCCTTTTTGTCACTGATAAATAGATCGCTCAGCAAGAGTGAACGCCGAACGTTAGTAGGTGTGCTTTCGGAGCACGTTTCGGTATTCGACTTTGCGCAGAAGGACAAAATACCTGCAATACTCGCGTCTCAAATACGCCATACCATCAACACGGGTTCGGCAAATTGGATTAGACAAAAACCATATCGCGTTTCACCATCAGAGCGCCAGATTATCAATGAACAAGTGTACGAAATGATGAAAAAGGGAATCGTACAAAAGTCAGCGAGTCCGTGGGCAACTGCAGTGATTCTTGTTAAAAAAAAAAGATGGGTCTTGGAGATTTTGCGCTGACTATCGCCGTTTGAATACTGTAACAAAAAAGGACGTCTACCCACTGCCACGTATTGATGGCGCAATAGACTGCCTTCATTCCGCCTCTTACTTTTCCTCAGTACATTTACGATCCGGCTATTGGCAAATTCCCATGCATCCTGACGACAACGAGAAGACTGCCTTTCTAACCCCTGACGGGCTCTTTGAATTTAATGGATGCCATGTGGACTGTGCAACGCTCCGGCAACTTTAGAGAGATTTATGGACACTGTTCTGCGCGGCTTGAAGTGGAACATCTGCATGTGCTACCTCGACGACGTCGTCATCTTTGGCCGCACCTTCAGCGAACACAACACGCGTCTGGATATTGTCCTGAACTGCATCAGAAACGCTGGTCTAGTTTTAAACTCTAAGAAATGCCACTTCGGAGACCACTGAACCCTCGTGCTTGGGCACATCGTCGATAAGGATGGCCTCCGTCCTGATCCCCGGAAAACAGCAGCCGTTGAAGCGTTCAGTGCACCGCGCTCTGTCAAGGAGCTCCGTAGTGTTCCGGGGCTTTTTTCCCTATTTCGGCTGCTTTATTCCTAACTTCGCCGACGTCGCGTGTCCGCTGACATGCCTGCTACTAATGGACACCCCCTTTGAGTGGACTCCGCAGTGCGACTCTTCTTTTCGTCAGTTGAAGTTTCTGCTGACGTCACGACCGGTTCTTCAACACTTCAGTCCTTCAGCTCCGACGGAACTCCATACGGATGCTAGTGGCACAGGTATTGGTGCCGTCCTAGTTCAACGCTACGGTGACCGCGAACACGTGATCGCATATGCAAGTCGATCATTAAGTAGGCCCGAGCAGAATTACACTGTTACAGAACAAGAATGCCTCGCGGTAATATTTGCGGTTCAACGGTTTCGTTCGTACCTGTATGGACGCCCTTTACAGTTGTCACCGACCACCTCTCATTGTGTTGGCTTGTGAATATTCGTGACCCTTGTGGCCGCCTTGCGCGCTGGGCACTCCGTCTGCAAGAATACAGATTCACCGTCTCTTATGAGAGCGGTCGACGACACGCTGATGTGGACTGCCTCTTGCATATGCCACTTAGCACTACGGACTGTGACGACGACGACTTCGATCACCTCGTGACTTCTGTATCGCCGCGTTTAGCAGACTTCGACTGCTTCAAAGCCGAACAACAAAAAGACGCTACGTCTTCACCACTACGACCGACTCGACGATAGCAAACCGTTTCTGTGTACGTGATGGACTCCTGTATACGAAGAACTTTTCCAGCACTGGTGCACGTTTTCTCCTAGTGGTACCGGAAAGACTTCGCACCCGAATCCTGGGTAATATGCATGACGACCCGACGTCTGACAATTTAGGTTCAGCGAGGACACTCTACCGGATTGAGGAATGCTTTTATTAGCCTGGAATGCGACACTCTGTTGAGATGTATGTGACCAGCTGCATACAGTGTCAGTGTCACAAACGGCCATCTACTGCTCCAGCTGGCCTCCTGCAGCCGATCCCGCCTACAAGCACGCCTTTCACACAAGTGGGCATTGACTTCGTGGGCCCTTTTCCAAAATCAGCCAAGGGAAATCATTGGATAGTTGTTTGCGTCGACTACCTCAGACGCTACTGCGAGACGGCGGCCGTGCCCTCCGCAACTGACACTCCCGTGTCAACATTGCTGCTGCAATATGTCATCTTGCGACATGGTCCGCATCGCGTGATCATCAGCGAGCGTCGACGACAATTCACAGTGGATGTCGTAGAGGAGCTGCTTCGTTTGTGTTAATCCAACTTGCGTCACTCGACGCCATACCATCCACAAACTAATGGGCTTACGGAGCGCACCAACCGTACAGTTGTAAACATGCTATCCATGTATGTTTCATCCGACCACAAGAAATGGGATGACGTACTGCCTTTTATCACGTACGCGTTCAACACCGCCAAGCGCGAAACTACAGCCCTTCCTTCCTGCTGTAGGCACGGCCACCCCGGTACACAATCGACACTGTTTTCCCTTTCTGTAGTCACGAAAATCCCACTGTCGACGAGATTCTCTGCCTTGCCGAAGGAGCTCGGGCTCGTTTGCGCACTTTGGCATTGCAGAACAGATGGAAAGCCCGCTACGACACTCGCCACCATCCGGTAACCTATCGCCCTGGCCATTCAGTCTGGCTGCAGACTTCAGCACGGAAACGCGGATTATGGCAAAAGCTTTTGGCCACCTACGCTGGACCGTTTCCTATCAACAGACTCACAGAAGTCACCTATAACATAGCTCGCATCACGGCGAGTGGTAGAAGAGCTGCCAAGACCCAAGTGGTCCATGTCGCCTGCTTGAAATTGTTCACTTCAAGACAAATGGATTGACTAGCTAGGCGGGCTTCGTCTGCGACGAGAGGAATGTTACACGTGAGGAAAATGAAGGCCGGTGAACATGCTTGCGGTCACAAGCGGGAAAAGAGGAGGAGGACGACGCTGAGTTGATCAACCAGCTGGCCACTCTTGCTGTAACCTTCGTGACCTAAAGTGAACGGTCCCCTTCATCCCTAATGGCGATAAACGGTCTCCTTCGCGCGTAACAATGTATATATATATATATATATATATATATATATATATATATATATATATATATATATATATATATGTATATATATATATGCGTGCGTGCGTGCGTGCGTGTGTGTGTGTGTGTGTGTGTGTGTGTGTGTGTGTGTGTGTGTGTGTGTGTGTGTGTGTGTGTGTGTGTGTGTGTGTGTGTGTGTGTGTGTGTGTGTGTGTGTGTGTGTGTGTGTGTGTGTGTGTGTGTGTGTGTGTGTGTGTGTGTGTGTGTGTGTGTGTGTGTGTGCGTGCGTGCGTGCGTGCGTGCGTGCGTGCGTTCTGACTGATTCACTGACTGAGGAATTCTGACTTAATTATAAACCTTTTTGTGCCCAACTCAGCAAACAGCATGAGACCTGTTTGAATACCTGGTTTGAATTATCGCTAAGGTATGCAAATTAAAGAAAATAATGGTGCAGTAAGTCAGTAATTTCGCGTTTGCTGTGGACAGAATGAACATTTATATGGAGAACAGAGCGCAGTGAGGAGGCAGTAGGACATATTTGTTGAGGTAGAGTCGAATCGAATAATTCGACAGAGGCGCAACAAAATAACGCAAGACGCAAAAGGATAGCGGATCGAGAATATATTTCGTTTATCTTTGCCAAACACTCCGCACAAGCAATTGGGGTATGGTGTCCTAAACTTCAATTTCCATAGCGACTTTTTTTCTCTTGCACGTTCAACCTAATTTTCATAGTCGCTCATGTCGTATTTTTTTAGAGTTCGACAAAGGCGTTTATCTGTAGTGAGTGCAGCTTCTGAAATCTGATGACCAGCGTACTCAACACAATTGCGTTAATGAGCCTTCTGGCGAGCTGACAATATAGAAGTACCATTGTTCGATCATGCTTTCCTTCATTTTTTAAGCGTGATATATTGTTCTGAAGGAAACTTAAACTAGAATTTGCTCTTTGTAGGATTGTATTTTGGCAATCTTTCACAAGGCCCGACGCTGCTTGCACGGATTTGCTCATTGACTGCATCAAAAAATCATGCATATGATAATGATAATGTTTTCCCCACCTTTCTTGCCCACACCTTGGATTTCGATGTTATATTTTTTATCATTGTTACGTGGAAATATATCCTTATCAAGTTCAGTATTTATAGTGCTGAAATTTTCAACACTCTCTCAAAAACGTCTCATTGCCTTTTCTGTAATTTATGAATCGTCTGTTTTTCAGATAACCAGTGGATTCATTGGTGTATCCAATGCTCTTTTTTTGTGCTTTCTGCACAGCTCGAAAATAACGAGTTTCACCTGATATTTCTCATTCAACGCTCTCTACAGAAGATAGCCCTCTGTCTTGAGTGACTGATAGAGCTCATTTTTCATTTCCTCTTTTAGCCTTTCTATTTCTTTCGACGAGTTGCCGCACAGGGAAAATCGAGCGCCACTTGGTAGCAACTGCACTAGAACAGACGACGCTGAAAAAGAAAAGACTGACAAAGCTAAACAAAAAAAATTAAATTATGGGGTTTTACGTGCCAAAACCACTTTCTGATTATGAGGCATGCCGTAGTGGGGGACTCCGGAAATTTGGACCACCTGGGGATCTGTAACGTGCACCTAAATCTAAGTACACGGGTGTTTTCGCATTTCGCCCCCATCGAAATGCGGCCGCCGTGGCCGGGATTCGATCCCGCGACCTCGTGCTCAGCAGCCCAACACCATAGCCACTGAGCAACCACGGCGGGTGACAAAGCTAAACATTAATATGCAGCGGGAGACCAGTTCCTCCAGCTCGTTCCACGCTACTGCCACATGATGCTTTAGCGAAGAATAGCTCCTGTTGTACTCCGGATATCTCCTGAAAAGTGCTGGTTGTTGAAGCAATTACCATCGTGCAAATTAGAACGATAGTAATTCGTTGACACAAGGATTTCCGCAAATTTTGCTTTGCAGTTAGAGCCGGCAATATAAGCATGGTACCACCATATACAGGATGGTGCAGCACACGTTTACTACAAGAACGATTAAATGTGTAGAAAATTCTTGTACCACTCGATTAACAGTGTTTTACCAATTGGCGCCTGACTGGGCCAATAGCTGCTTATATGTACAATGTGATGAAAATTTAATGACACCCGCCTTTTAGACCTGTATGTAATTTACACACACATACACACGCACGAATTCACACATGCGCACATTTTTTTTATATCCCATAGAACATGGAAGCAGCTGACCTTTTTTTGTAATACAAGAAAAGCGACGCTAATGCGAGCAAAGCAGGACCTCCGAACTTCCACCATCACTGACAGTGGAAGTTCGTTTTCCCTCAATAGAACTAAAGCGTTCTCCCAGTTGAGCAGCTACTGTGAAAAAAGTTGTCTCTTTGCAAGCGAGAGAAAGTTTATCCGAAAGAAGGCACAGAGCCGTGCCTGAAGTAGCGCTCTTCTGGCCACCTACTGAAACACTGGACGAGTGGCCCAACACTGTGACAACGCCAGGGAGACCAGCAAAGGAGTCCGCAAACGCTATCCACAAAGATCAGTCAAGAAGTTATCGTGCTCCACACCTTTCTGGTCTGGTATCGGAGTTTCTCTTGAGTGAGCAGTAGGCACTCCAATATGAGGGTTGGCAATTTCTTGAGAGCTTCTGTAAGGCTATCAAGCGATATATTGTTACGGAAAGATGAACGAAGAGAGAGGACGAAGAGGATCGGAGACACTGGCTGCTGCGTGTTTTGGTGGTCAGTCATCTTAATTACTGTGACTCGGCCTGTATATATATTGTAAATATAGTCTTTCTATACTCCCAACATCCCCGTAACAATATTGCCGCAAACTACAGCACAAGATCACCATCCAGCTTTGGCTAATGATTACATTTTAGGCGAAGAATTGTCATGATTTGCTGTATCTCGAGTGGCTAGATCAAAATCCGTTTTAATAGAAAACGTATCGTCACTTATTGAGGTAGTATTGGAATATTACTAGGCCGGTAATGTTTTGGAGAAATCACTAGACAGACAAATACTTTCAAAAGTCTGAACGTACTCAATCCAAAAATTTGAATCCGCATTGCTCTTAAATAGTTTGTCAGAAAGGTTGAGGGCCCTAATTGCATTTATTATGCCCTGTATCACCGCCATGTTAAAAGAAAAATTTAAAACTAACTAAATACCCTTCATTCTCATAGGATCCACTGTTGCTTAAGGAAAAGGTTCCTATATCCTTAACTACCTATAGTACTTGAACTAGGAAAATTGAATCTTGGCCTGATATAAAGCTTCTGTGCCAATTACTTTGGCAGTTCTCGCGATTAATACGTGCAATCCGTACTTCCGTGTGTTCCTCGATAGACTTCCGCGATACCTTCCCGAATGCGCTGGTGTGGTTACGCAATCGGTACGACTTATTTACTCTTTTGTTTTGCACTTGTACATGTCCATGCAATGAATAACATTGCGCGCACTCGCGGCAAGAATGATGTGCACAGTGTTTTTTTTTCTTTGCATCGGTTTCTCAAGTCAATGTGAAGCCTACCTTCCATTACAATTTTCGGTTGGGCTTGCCGTGTTCCCGTGTGTGTTCGGAATTTTAAATATGATATTATCGAATGCCTTAGTACCAGAGAAGTACATTCTCGGCTCAAGTACACCTTCAGGAGAAGTCCTGTCCTTCTTCAAGCCTACATAAGCTTGTCTGAATTCTTTCCTTCGTAACTTGCTTCAGAGCGCCAGAGAACACACTCACAAGCACGCACGCAGACCAAACGAACGAACACCCCCCCCCCCCCACACACACTCACACACATACACTTATTCGCTGAGCGATTGTGTGATAAAATGGCGCGGGGGAGGGGCGTCCTCTTTTGGGGTGTTTGTGTGTCTGAGTGGGTATGCGTGCATGTGAGTCCACTCTGAAGCAAGTTACCAAGATGTTACCAACTAGCCCAGCTACGAGTTCTAGTTGTTCTCAATTGTTCGTCTGCTTGCGGAAATTGCCCTCGCTTGCACGATCTGACGCTATCGTTTGTCGCAAGCCCAGGTTTGTACAAATGCGGCTGCCGTTGTTCCGGCTCTCAAGCGCACACGTGCAAACAGAGGCAGCCGAGGGCAGATGTTCCCACGCACTAATCGAAATGGGGGCACCTTTGTATTTCTGTCCTAGCACTAGGTCTCGTCTTGTTTCTTTTGACAGGCTGCTAATGAATTTTTGCGCGCATAAGGCGTCCTTGGAATACAAAAAGCGTTCCTTCGCGTGGAATGCAATTAGCGCGTCAAAACGAACACAGTTTTGACAGTCAAACTCTCGGTTTCATGTATAATAGGATGTTAGCAATGCCAACTACTTTGACATCATTTATAATAGCTAAAAGCACTTTCACTCCCTGCCTTGCTTAAACGTTCACATAGTCTAATGCTTGCTTCTGTTTGAACAAAACACGCTGTTCGGAGTAAGCGCATCATAAATGCCTCTACAACATCAAGGTACCGTACATGGGATGTACTGCGCCGTAAACTTGTGTTTATTTTATTGGTAGCGGCACTGCTTTGTGTAGGAGTTAGCGAGGATAGATGGATGGATGGATGTTATGAGCGTCCCCTTTGGAACGGGGCAGTGGAGCTCTTGTTATTATACTGCCTAATGTCCTACCTAGGTGAAAGAATAAAAAAAAAAAAAACGCTATGAACTCTAACAACCAAATTTTTTGACCACGTATTGCGAACTTAGCCTTTGTACGCCTCCGTTTTCTGTCGTTCCCCTACTTTTCTATCACCAATCTTCCAATCGCCTCTTACTAAACTCTATTGCGGATATGTTTACTTTTCTCCTGCTCTCGCTGAACCCAAGGGCATCAAGGAGTCCAGTGGTGCCTAAATCGACCGCTGGGCAGATGTCTTCACATTCTCATAAAGCATGCTCCATCGTTTCCCTAGCTTTAACGCAGCAAGCACGTGCTTCTTCTTCCGTCTTATATCTCGCTTTGTAGGTGCGTGTTCTAAGGCATCCCAATCTCGCTTCGAAAGGTAATGAGCTTCCCTTTGAGTTCTCATCAATCGTTTCTTTGCTGATTTCGTTTTTTCGTCTTAAGTAGTTACTCATGGCAGGTTTCTTTTCCATTGCCGCCACCCATGATATTATTTCAGCCTCTCTGACTTTCCGCTAGACGTTCTTTGTTGCAGTGTTTCCCACCCTACAGGCCGCATCCTTGCTGGTAAGCTTCCTAGTTCTTTTCCTCCGCTGTGAATCATCGATTTTCCTGTACGGATACCTGAACACTCTCCCAGCCCGTTTACTTTCTTCCATATTCATCAGTCGTTCTTCATACTCAATTTTACTGCGAGCTTCCCTCACTTTAAAGCTAGTCCAGCTCATATCACCCTGCACAGCTTCATTTGTAGTCTTCCCGTGAGTGCCCAATTCGAGGCAATTGACCATTGGTTCCCATCGAGTCCTGATTGTACCTCTGATTTAAAGCGAACAACCGCATTTCCAAAAGTAAGTCCTGGAACCATTACACCTTTCCGCATACCTCGGAGGACCTCGTACCTATTGTATCTCCATAGCGCTCTGTGCTTCATTATGGCTGAATTTCTCTTCCCCTTTACTTTTATGGTTTTTTTTCCTGCGTTTCCATAAACTTACTGCCTTCGGTTATCGGTATGCCAAGGTATTTCTATTCTTTTACCCGAGGTATCAGGGAATCAGGGGGTAGACGAGCCGTATGCAAAAATACTGAAAGATACTTAAGCGGCTCAACAGCCACCTTAGTCCTCCATAAAGAAAGCAACAAAATCTCAATAAAGAAAGGCGTCAGGCAGGGATATACGAGCTCTCCAATGCTATTCACAGCGTGTTTGCAGGAGGTATTCAGAGACCTGGATTGAGAAGAATGGGGGATAAGAGTTAATGGAGAATACCTTACTAACTTGCGATTCGCTGATGATATTGCCTTGCTTAGTAAATCAGGGAATCGATTGCAATGCATGCACACTGACCTAGAGAGGCAAAGCAGAAGGGTGGGTCTAAAAATTAATCTGCAGAAACCAAAAGTAATGTTTAACAGCCTCGGAAGAGAACAGCAGTTTACGATAGGTAGCGAGGCACTGGAAGTGGTAAGGGAATACATCTACTTAGGACAGGTAGTGACCGCAGATCCGGATCATGAGCCTGAAATAATCAGATGAATAAGAATGCGCTGGGGTGCGTTTGGCATGCATTCTCAGATCATGAACAGCAGGTTGCCATTATCCCTCAAAAGGAAAGTATATAATAGCTGTGTCTTACCAGTACTCACCTACGGGGCAGAAACCTGGAGGCTTACGAAAAGGGTTCTGCTTAAATTGAGGACGACGCAACGAGCTATGGAAAGAAGAATGATAGGTGTAGCGTTAAGGGATAAGAAAAGAGCAGATTGGGTGAGGGAACAAACGCGAGTTAATGACATCTTAGTTGAAATCAAGAAAATGAAATGGGCATGGGCAGGACATGTAATGAGGCGGGAAGATAACCGATGGTCGTTAAGGGTTACGGACTACGGCAGGGCGAGGCAGAAATTTAGGTGGGCTGATGGGATTAAGAAGTTTGTAGGGACAACATGGCCACAATTAGCACATGAACGGCGTAGGTGGAAAAGTATGGGAGAGGCCTTTGCCCTGCAGTGGGCGTAACCAGGCTGCTGATGATGATTATGATGGTGATAGTGATGATGACCCGAGGTATTTCCTGGCCCTGTATCGCCACTGTTTGTTCATGTTTTCATTGAATACCATAACACCTGATTTTCTAACACTAAACTTCAAACTGAAATGGCTGGCTTCCTGTCCACAGATATTAGCCAGATGTTGCAAACAACTTTGCTTGTTAGCTAGAAACACAATGTCGTCCGCATAATATAAACCTGGAAGGTGCTGCTCTACTACCGTACCCGCCTGTTTGTATGAGAGATTAAACCCGATATTACTTCCTTCTAGCGCCCTGTCCATCTTCACTATGTACATCATAAACAGGAGTGGGGATAAAGGGCACCCCTGCCTCAGTCCCTTGTTGACATCGACTTTCTCCTTGCTCCTCATCCCTTCCCATTCAACGCAAACTCTATTTTCTAGGTAAATCTCTCTCAAAAGCTGTAGACAATCGTCACCTAAGCCTTCCCCTTTCCTCAACAGCATGGCGAGCTGTCACGGTGTTGTATATGCTGCAGTGGCTGGGCAAAGATTACAGCACAGCACTGCTGCCCAGACTAGATGACAATAAATATAACCTAATGTCTGTAAATTATCAAGTTCCGGGGGAGGCGGTGTGGCCTTTTGAATAAAAAATGGCGACCGTGAGCTGGTAGTTGCAAAACGGGAGAGTAAGCTAGCTGCTCCGCAGCCAGTTGTGTAGGTGCGCCAAATTTCTCGTGACAGAGCCTAAATTGCCGAAATATGGGTTGCATTGCGGTGACCCAGATGTATGACTGATGACGAGGAATGACAACGTTATTGGATGGAAATTGGCAGGTAGCAATGGTAGAAATGTCAGTTGCTAGGTGCCCTATAACTGCTCACAACTGCTCATGTAAGTTGTTCCTAATTTCTTTTACAAGAAGATCGCTGCGCAGTTCAAAGTAATTCACAGGTGCGTTTAACGCATGTGTCCTTTTCTGTTTCAGCCACTCTTTCTTAATTTTTCACGGACTATAGCAAACATGGAGACGCATGCAAAGTCAGTAGATCTGTCCCGTAATCACTGCACTTGCTCTCTCCGCTGTATAGCGAACGAGTTGAGCGTTTTTCGCGATGTTGTGAACGCGTCTACCCCGAGCCGTCAGTGCAACGCATGCCTTCGCGCAGCGCTCCTACGTCGGAGACAGTCGCGCTCATTTCCCGAGCACGGCGTCTGGTTGTTCAACGCGCCCGAGCTGCGCCCCGTTCGGTTCTTGCTTCGACCCGATGTTCTTCCGGCGCGTTTAAAGGACCGCGGCTGGCCGCTTCTTCTTTGCGCTTTCTCGACCGACCGGCATTGAGTCCGCTCAAGGGTGCGCCTTTCATGCCGATATATAGGAGCGCAAGCTTGCGTTCCGTTTGTTTGGACGGCCGCACGACCCAGAGATAGGGACCGAGAGGAGGTGGTTTTGGAATGGAGAGTTCGAGGAGCGCCGATCGCTCCCGCACCGTTCCTCCGGGCCGGGTCTCTCGGCCTGGCGCCCGGGGACGATGTGGCGGCGTCGACGGCCGCTGACGTCACAACCCCGAAGAAAAAGCTTGCTGCCCCCTTCGCGCTTCTCGTTCGCGCACTCTTTCACTTTTCGCTGGCGCCCGCACGAGCGCGCCGCTGTGGGTTTTAGATGACAAAGCAGAGTGAGACAACCGAATTGAAAAATTCCGAGAACGATGCTCGCTCGAAATAAATTTCCCCACCTGCACATGCTGCGCCACGTCGCGGTGCTTTTCCAAACGACGCCTGCACTTGGGTCACGCGCGTCTTTCCGTTCCCGGCGCCGTTGATTCTGCTCCACGACGTGGCGCTGCGATAGGAATTCCGTCCGCCGGCGCTTTTATTGCGAGCGTTTGTTAATTTCGGCAGGCCGCCGCGGCCACGGTGTTCGACGCGCGAGCTCGCCTTCCTGTGTTTCCCCGGCGGCGGGAAGAGCCCGGTTCGCGTCGCGCAGGCGCGTAGGCGCTCTGCGGCGACGCGCTGCCCCCTCCGGCCGCAGCAGTGCGCAGCCATGCTGGCCGGCTCATGGACGGGGCGACTGGCGGCGCGGCCTCGCTGAGCAGCCCATGGAGCGCAAGCGGTCCTCCCGCCGGCATCACCACGGAGCCGGCGGGGCGGCCGCGTCGGCCGTGGCGCCGCCCGAGAACCGCTGCAAGTCGTGTTGCCGCAAGTTCACCGCGTTCCTCTTTTCACACGTGGGTCTGTGCGCGCTCGTCGTCGGCTACAGCATCTTGGGCGCATTCGCCTTCCGCGCGCTCGAAGCGCCCTACGAGGTTGAGAAGGCCAGTCAGGTGATAGCCATGCGCCGCGATACCGTGACGCGCCTGTGGGAGATCACGGACCGGCTAAACGTGCTCTACAAGGAGAACTGGACAGCCGCGGTGTCCCACGAGATACTGGACTTCCAGGCGCGGCTCATAGCCGCCGTTAAGGACGGCTACGACGGCAAGGAGATTGGCACGGGCGGACAGCAGTGGTCCTTCTCGGGAGCTTTTCTCTACTCCCTCACTGTCATCACAACAATCGGTGAGTACGCAGTGCACAGGTTTGACGGGTGCATCACTGAAGATTGCTTCGTCTGTTTACCTCATTGTTCTTCATTCCCATCAAAGGGATTGTTTTTATATGTTAGCGCAGTGAAATGAGAGCCAGTCTTTTTGCCGCCGCACTGAGATGATATGAGAGACCCATGTTGTTTAGTGTGGTCACAGGTGAATCCTTGGAATAAGTGGTTGATGTCGCATTAAGAAAGCATGCACGCTTGTTACGTGTCCACTCGCAAATAATAATCTCCTGTTGTGGATCGATTTCCGGACCGTTTAGTCGTTGATTTCTTTGACCAACCCGTCAGGCAGCCGGACGAGCCGGTTGAACAGTTGCGTATTCATCAAACTAATGGTTCCTGGCCATTATCGTTACATGTGGACACTTGCGGCCATACGTGTCTCAGAAAGACGCTTCTCAAGCGTATTCGCAACGACGTACATAAAGTGTAGCAGTCTATCGCAGCACGTTAGGAAGTCCGCGCCGTATAACAGAATTTCTTCCTATAGCTGAAAAAAAAAACAGGATAAAAGAAATCTTCACAATGTCTGCCTCAACAACAGGTGTCCACTTGCGATGGATGGCGCTAATAGCGTTTTCAGCAATGTACAGGCTTCCTGGAGCAGCTGGCGACTGATAAAGGAAAAAAACGTAGCTTGAGCTGTTCTGGCCAATACAAGTAGTAATGTCTTCTTACTGAATGATTATGGATAACCCCAGGAGAGTATTTGCAGTCGTCGTGTTCAAGTATCTTTCTCCAGTACCAATGGTTCATGTGGTACGCGTTGAATCACTATGCACTTGGCAATTAGCCTGTACGTTAGACTGCACGTCCTGTCCAAATGTGTACATCGAAGCGACCTGAAATACCTGCTCCCATCGTCTCTGTGCAGGTATTAAACAACAACGATGCACTTGCTGCACCGTAATTTGAATGTCTGGAACTTAGGAAAACGTCCCTAAGGCCGACACAGAAACGTCAATATTCAATCCATTCCGCATCAACGTAACGATACACCTTCCAGAACTTTCAGTCGAGGCTATCCATTTCGATGACTATTCTTTTGCCCGTATTTTCTCCACCAAGCGCCCCGCGCTATTGTCTTGGGGCCCATTATGCTGCATATCCACGTTTAGGCTACTCACCTAATTGTTTTACCCTACTTACGTAAAACATTTTCAGGAACTCACTGCGAAGGCTGGCATACTTTTACAGAGAAGGGGAAGCGCGACCTTCTGTGTTATTTGCTGTTCTTGACCGCTGTTTCAAATGTAGCTTTGGGGAAGTCTCACAAGTGATGGTGGGGCCTATGGTTTCGTCTCACAGACAGAAGCGACAGTGGGAAAAAGGGTGCTATGGCCTTTTCGGCCACTCTATGCATATAGCCCTATCAGATAAGACGACTTTCTTTAGTAATTGTCATGTAATAAAACGAAGAAAAAATATATGTATCATCATTCCACAATATTTCGGCAGTAAACGACGTAGCTAGGATATACACGGTGAATCTGCTTAACTGGCACCAACATCTCTCGTTAAGGATCGGCACATTGTAGCAAGCCTTCTCAGAAACTAAGGCATGGTATGCGCATTCCGTCAGTGCTAGTTGAAAGCAGGAGAGGCCTGCGGATCGGTCTCAGTTGATTATGAAAGTTTTGTAAATTACTTAATTTGAAAAATCCTATCAGGAATCGTTCGAGTATACTTGTTTTTGCTACTCTACTGCAAACCTTTTGCAGGAATGCAGAAGTCACTTTTTACGGCTCTTTGGTAATGATGCAGGAAAAATGAGGCGTGAGGGTGTGATTTCCTTCTCGAAACTGGTGCCGTCGTGCGAAATCGCTCCAAGGGGATACGCCTTCGAAGACACTAGCTACAGTCGTAGATTAAAGGGACACAAATGATTTCTTCTGCATCAGTAAATTACCATTCTACAACACCAAAAACACCACTCTTGCAAGGATAAGAAGTTTGTTAAGCCAGAAAAAGGGCAAGAACGAAATACGGGTGGCGACGCCTACTTAAGTTTCCGCAACTGGGGGCTGTGACGTCTTGGATTTTGATGGCATCTTCTAGGGCCTACTAATTATGTATAGCGGTACAGATTGACTTCATTGTGTTCTAAAGGAACCAAATATTAAACATGGCAAGTTTCGGGAACCTTTATTCAGCCAACGCGGCCCAAATGCGAAAAGATACTTTGGAATGCCCGACGTCACTCTGACGTACCTGCGCTGGGGTTCCGGCGCGAAATTCAAATACTGATATTTGGACCTTCATTTTCTCATCTAATAACCAAACATTTTTTTTTAAATTACTGCCTGCAGGGTTCTGAAACAACGCTTCATTAGTCGAAACTGATTTATTGTTTCGCTTTAGTGTCCCTTTAAGATATGTGCTGTAGATTAATTAATTCGAATGGTTATCAGCGTAATTACGTCAACTAGTTAATTAAGCATTTTAATTTTTCCTAGAGGTGATGTCCGCCTCATCGAGTAATTTAAGCTAAGGGCCAGATTTGTGCTATTTGCCACAGGCGATATAAAAAAAAAATTCGTGCAGCTAAGAAAAGAACACCTTGTATACTACTTTCTGTTATGCAGCAGCCAGAGCGTAACACTCTCTTTGTAAACCCTAAGAATTACTTTCGTAGGTGATATTTTCCAATGTGAGGCTTATAGCGCGTGAAAAAGACAAGGACAAAAGTGAGACGTGACACGCACAGGCGCTAACTTGCAACAATCTTTATTTCGAGCAAGGGATCCATACATATATACCAGTTTTCCGCGTACATCCTACATGCGCTGTTTGCAAAAAAAAAAAAAAAAAAAAAAAAAAACCTTACACACCATTGCGCAGGTACGATAACTCTTTGCGGGAAAAGGCAATCGATGGTTTTGACACACAGCTATCCCCAAGCCTAATAAATCATTTCTGCTTCTATAATTTCGCGAGTTATCCTACCTCGGGCTCTTCCCACAATGGAGCAGTCCCTGTATGGTGGAGCACGCGTCGAGTGGTCACCATCATCCACACCGGCAACTGCACCTGCAATGCCTGCAGTGGGCGTCAAGGAACCCACCCCGCTTTTCTGCTACATTATACCGGTGTTCCTTTAAACGCTCGTTGAGGCACCTTCCGCTTTGCCCCACGTAGTTCTTCCCACACTTTAAAGGAAATTTGTAAACAACTGCTTCCACACATTCAACAAACGGTTCATGGTGTTTCTTTTTGCACGTGCGCTTATCAGAGAGGCCTGGTCTAGTTAGTCTGCACAGACATTGCAATTTTGTAGAAGCTGAAAACACAACTCTAACATTCGCACGTTGACCTATTTTCTTTAAACGGTGCGATAGGCCGTGGATATATGGGGTGACAGCAATGCTCCTCTTATCTACACAAGGCACGCTGGCGGAATTCTTTGATAGCTTCGACTTGAGCAGACCATCTGCCACGCTAATAAGTACATGTGTAGGGTAACCTGCCAATCGAAGATGGAGGATCTGATCCTTGATGCTTTCGGTCATCAGCTTACATAATGCGTTTGACAAGCATGTCTTTGCGATTCCCCTCTTAACCAATGTAGAGTGCGCCGACTGATATGGGAGCAGTGGCTTGTTCGCGCGAGACTCGTACTTCCAGCGTACGTGGTCGTTGGAAAGTAAAAACTTAATGTCGAGAAATCGGATACTTCCGTCAATGGGCAGTTCATGTGTTACTTTTAGAGGAGATAAACCCTCGCGTATAAAGGAAAGTGTATTAGTGATAAAAAAATCAAAACAGTTAGAGCTGCAGTCAAGTAGAACTAAAAAGTCATCGACGTATCTAAAAACTTTGAGAGTCTTAAAATCTGGAAGCCGACCACTCATGTTCTTGTGTAGTTCTGCTAAGAATATATGGCTAAGAATGGGAGCTATACACGATCCGATGCGAATTCCCTCCTTTTGTATACAAGGCTGTCCTTCCCACAGAACGAAAGCAGGCTGAAGATAAAAGCTAAGAAGTCCTAAGAAATCGTCATTCGACATCCCGGTGGCGTTCGCGAAGGCAACGTTTCCAAAGGCGTCAATAGAACTCTGGACACTGGAGAGCAGACCTGAATGAGGTAAAGAATAAAACAGGTCTGTTATGTCTACAAAGAAGGCCTTAATATTCTTATGGGTTGACGACCTGAAGTAATCGAGTACCACATCAGAGTTCTTTACAAGAAACGGGTCCTGAATTGGCAACATGTTCAGCATTTTTTGAAGATACAATGCTATACATTTTTGCCAGGTGCCGTCTTCAGACACAATGGCTCGAAAATGTGCGTCCATATTGTGTGTCTTTACACTGAAGAACACATCAAGACAATCAAGCTTGCTCACACCTATCCCTTTTATAACACCATCTAAACGCAGGCGTTTACAAAGCACTCCCGTTTACACTCCCGGAGGCGCCTGGTTACCATGGGTGGATTCCCGGAGGCGCTTACTTGTGCAATCTGTAGTCTTCTGTGCAGACGAGCCAGGCGAAGCCATTCTGAGCTCTGAATCTTGCAGATCCGAATGCCATGGTTAGCTGAAGGTAGAAAGCCTCCAAATACCACTTGTCCACAGTTGCTGCTGGGTCCCGAGGAGCAAGTAGAAATGAGCCCGATGTACTCGAAATGAAAGATTGTTGCAAGTTAGCGCCTCTGTGTGTCACGTCTCACTTTCCTCCTTGTCTTTTTCACGCGCTATAAGCCTCACGATGTCTTACCAACAAGCCCAAATCACTGCTTTACAGCATTTTCCAATGATTTTGTTAATGTTAAGAAAATGTGTAAGTTGAAATTTGAGCGTTTCTGCTCCATGATACGTTGTTCTACGTGGCGTTCGAGAGACACGCCAAAGTTATAATTAGTTTCCCGATGTTATTTTAGCTTTAAGATAATATTTACTGTAGTATTAGCTGCGTTAGATGATTTTGTTGCATAACGATAGGCCATTAGTGGTTTTATGTTCCTTATACATAGGGAACTGAAATATGTGACCATGCCTCAGAATACGGTATGTTGGCACCATCACTTCTTGCCATCCTTTGAAGGATAAAGAAGTAAGAAGTTAATTTACCTTTCTACTACTCGTGAGAGCCGACTAACGAACAGTAGCGCAAATTCGATTGATGAAAACAAGTAAAACAGATTTTCTTTCGCAAACTTCTGTCCGTGACCGTTTCTTGTGGGGTGTCCGCTTCTGTATTTCACAGTTCGCGCTGCAACAGCATAGCATGATGTGTCCGTCATCTGTAAGACTTGCAATAAATTACTGACCGATTGTGCGGAACTTCAAAGCGACAATATTTAGTTGTTTTTGTTTCAGAATAAACAGATATTCACAGTCACAAATGGTTGAAATTTTAAGTTTGGAACAAGAAACGTCACGCGGAGATGCTGCATGCATTCATTTAGTAACGATGTTCGCTAGTAGTAACGCGCTAGTAGTAACGCCTACAAACTTGTATCACCTATATTTGTAGGCTGCACGATCAGCCTCCGTGATAGCTCAGCGGATATATGTGCCGTTGCAGTTGGACGCGGGCCGCGGCATCCGCATTCGATGGGTGTAAATACGAGAACGCTCACGTAGTTAGATTTTGGGGCACATTAAAGAACGCCAGGTGGTCAGAATCAATGTCGAGTCCCCCACTATACGCCGTGTTCACGATCAGTCGGTTTCTGGTTTTGGCACGTAAAACTACGGAATCTTTTTTTTGTATATGCTACGCCATACGGAATGACTGCGTTCATGCTTTCGCTCGTGTCTCTGTTCGCATGTCGTCATCGATATCAGTGAATCGCCTGCCCCTCTTGTCACCGGGTTTTCATATACCGTTATATGACTACTTACACGACCTTATGGTCTTGACCACAAGACACACGCACCTGTCAGCGTGAATACATGGCTGCGGCTCACAGTGACGCCGACGCGTCACGTGTGCCGCCGAAGGGGATGTGCCTCGCTGTGCTGTTGCCAGCGTGAGGAACAACTGCGCCACTCGTAGCTCCAATGTTTATGGCAGTCCTTGGCCTTCGGATATGTGACCATCTGTAGAATGCCTTTTGTGTGTGTTCTCAGCGCGCTCCACAAAAAGAAGCTGGCTAGGTCATCCACAAGGTTAGCTACATTAAAATGAATAGCGAGAGTGCAAGAAACAGCTTTTGTAAGCGCAAAGCAATCCTTCCCTATAATGCACTGCTACGACAACCGAAGTGTACTGCTGGTCATACGGTGCATACGGATTATGTTAAACCGCAGTGGAACAGAAACACTGACGGATTTTGGCGATGTGGAGTGTGTGGGGTTTAGGAACAACTGAGCGCGCTTGTACCGCCTTTGGACATCATTAGTGGCTACCAAAACAGGTTAATTTGCATGCCTCCTCTTATTACCCTGCGTAATAAAATTGTTCTAATATACATCTTGGCACGGCCACAGTATCCAAGCAAAGCTCCATGGCGATTAGAGCTATGGGTATTCCATGATTACTGTTTTTAGATCTAGGGTGAACTGAGCGAGTTAGTACGTGTTGACGTGTAATGTTTTCAGTGCAAGGGTTACACTCGGACGGAAGACCACACGACACGAGCGTGGAGTGTCGACGGAAGGTTTACCTTGGAGGAAAGGTTGAACAAAAAACCACAACGCCTCTGAATGCGCACCATTTCTTTCGGATGGATGGCATAGCCTTCGGTGCAAAAGACATAAAAAGCACGATAAACAGTATTTGCTAAAAAAGAAAAGCGTGGACTGATTGCAGTTACCCTTGTCACCTAGGGAGGATACATCTTTTCCATGCAATGTTAATGAAGGCTAGCTCACAGACGTCCTGTTCTTTGTGTGGTATGCTTCACTGATTTCTCTGCTCAGTTGGTTGTCGTGCGGGAACAAAACTGATGCACCATATAAATCCGGCGCGAAGCCGCAGTGGCACTATTGTTATAGTCGCACCACAATTTCTGCAACCTTCTGCGTTGAACGCGTCATCCCCAAAAATTTCCCCAAAATATTGTAACTTGTGGAGAGTCATCATCATCATCATCATCATCATCAGCCTGGTTACGCCCACTGCAGAGCAAAGGCCTCTCCCACCTCCAACTACCCCGGTCATGTACTAATTGTGGCCATGTTGTCCCTGCAAAACTTCTTAATCTCATCCGCCCACCTAACTTTCTGCCGCGCCCTGCTACCCTTCCCTTCCCTTTGAATCCAGTCCGTAACCCTTAATGACCATCGGTTACCTTCCCTCCACATTACATGTCTTGCCCATGCCCATGCCCATTCCTTTTTCTTGATTTCAACTAAGATGTCATTAACTCGCGTTTGTTCCCTCACCCAGTCTGTTCTTTTCTTATCCCTTAACGTTACACCTATCATTCTTCTTTCCAGAGCTCGTTGCGTCGTCCTCAATTTAAGTAGAACCATTTTCGTAAGCCTTCAGGTTTCTGCTCCGTACGTGAGTACTGGTAAGACACAGCTGTTATACACTTTTCTCTTGAGGGATAATGGAAACCTGCTGTTCATGATCTGAGAATGCCTGCCAAACTCACCCCAGCCCATTCTTATTCTTCTGATTATTTCCGTCTCATGATCCGGATCCGCCGTCACTTCCTGTCCTAAGTAGATGTATTCCCTTACCACTTCCAGTGCCTCGCTACCTATCGTAAACTGCTGTTCTCTTCCGAGACTGTTAAACATTACGTCTTACATTACATTACATTGTCGAGAGTATTCTACTTTATACGTTGTATAAAAGCTTCACCACCATCCATCTTTCCTTGCAGAAGCTTTCTGAGCTTCCTCGTTGCTGCTGTTGGCAATTTGACTGGCCTATGTGGACGCCTCTGACTCGCTCAGGCGTGCGTGCGCGAGCTCACCGCGGCTTTCTTCCCCCTCCCTCTCTCTGTCTTTCCCTCTTTCATCTCCGCCAGAGTAGGGCGGCCAACTGGTCGCATGTTTGTTAGCGTCTCTGCCTTCTTTCTTTCCTCCTCCCCCCTCGCAGTATTGGCCCGTGTTCTTATAATTTCGGCGGCATGTCACGCAGTGCCTACCGTTACCCTTTGAAGTGGTACATCGTTCGATCCATTAGTTCTCTGGCACTGAGTGGGGAAGTTGGCGACCATTTTTCTCTAAACACGTATCGCTGATTCTAGCCATTTTAGCGGGCGTCGCGGTAAACCTTTTCGAAGAATTGTCCATATTTGGTGAAGGTGATATTCGAGTGAGAGCGACGGCAGACGTCATTTCTCGCGTAGCAGTTCGATTGCGTACAGTTTGTGAAGCGCCTGCGTAAATCCGCTCAGCAAAAGGATATAAAATGTGCTGTTTTCCGAGTGCATCTTTGCTCACCCGCCTGTGCTTGCGTTGACTGAGCTTTGGTTATTGAGTTGACATTAGCATTTGTCATAATTTGCTAGTCGTTTGTTCTCTGGCGTTGTTTTCGGGGTGGCTTAGACTGTCATTGTTCTTCTTTTCGTGAAAAGCGAAGTCACTCTCGTGTTCCGTATTCACCCAGGCGCACCTGCAGATTTCCGGCTTCAGTTACAAATTTGGAAGACAATATTTGACTGGTAGTCACAAAGCTACATAGTTAGACAAGAGGATGCTTAATCCCCTCTTTCAAGAACGGCTCTTCTCGAGTTCGGCCGACTGTGGATTATCCCGACACTCCACTAAAGGTGTAAGCACACTCCGATAATGCTTTTAACTCCTATGCCGCCGTGTTACTTAAGAAACGCCCCTTAATAAACAGCCCACGCCAGAGCATTAAATAGGTCCTTAGAACACCTGGTTGCAATGTTCTCCCTTATATGTTGCCGTGGAGGTGTCATTCAAACGCAGTGACCATTTCAATCAACGGGTGGTGCGGCCATTCCCTTTCTTGTGTCCAGGGGTAGTTTTGAGATGAGCAGTGTTCTAGAATACGGGGCTTAGATTCGTGCTCTTGGTTATATTTTATTACTTAACGTGCACTAATGTCTGCGTACGCCGGACACGTCGGCAGGTGATTACCAAATTAAATTTCGCGCACTGCTACCTTGACACAAATGGTCGTCGACACAGCGAAGCCGCGCTTACTAGTCGATTGCTTCAACATTGTTACGTCGACTACAATGCGGCCGCATTCCAACAGCTTGACGGTCAGATCTAACCGGCAGTACACCTGGGCGCACACCACACGACTTTGGGCCACGGCCAGGTGCCTCCGCGTCAAAGCTGGCCACCCTTTCCGGCCCGCTTTTGTGGCATCAACTGATCCTATCGCGCAATCTTTGGCAGCGCCAAGCGTCGTGGAGTCGCGCCACATGCCGCACCCTCGGGGCGGGCACGCCACATTCCGGGGCTCTAGAGGAGTGCGCCGTCGCAGAGATTCCCACGGATATCAAGTGAGAAGCGTAGAAAACCTGCTGCATTGAGGTTTTCTTGCGAACCACATGTGTATAGGAGCAGTTATTGCGCTCTTCGTGCACTAGAGACAGCAAGACGGGCAGGCTGTCGTTGTAGCTTGTGTCCTGAGCGTGTGCTGTATATTTAAGAGTGGTCATCGCGTGACGAATTTCCTCAAACTCAGTTAATGCTATACTACCCGACCGTGTCTTTTTATGCCAAAGTATTTACACTCGTTAAATGTCGTCACGAAGCGTCGACGGTGATGTGGCGCAAATACTATAAAAAAGTGAGAATTAAAAGCCCGATTCTTAATTGAGTCGTCATGTGCCGAGAAAGATTTATTACTTAAACAATAAGAATAGCCGCGAATACAATCTGCGGTCCTAGAATCGAAGATAACGCTACTGAATTCTGGTTACAAGACATCAGTCAAATTTTACGTGTCTACAATCTGATAATAATGGACCCGCCTCTCCACTGAAGTTCCTACAGCGTCCACGTTGTTTCCGATGTAGCAGGCGCGCGTTGTGCCGAACGGTCTTTGGTGTAAGCGATAATTTGTCTGTGGCGGTCGGAGGAGACGAACGATGTGGCGTGGCAGTATTCTGCGCAGTATTGTTGTCTGCATATGCCATTCTTAAAGGGGAAAGGAAAATATTGAATGAATTCTGTTGCTCTTACGTGCCAAAACCACGATTTGATTATGAGGCACGCCGTAGTGGCTGACTCCGGATTAATTTTAGCCATCGTGGGCTCCTCAGCGTGCTCCCAATGCATGAGGCGGGCCTTTTTGCATTTTGTCCCCATCGAAATGCGGCCGCCGCGGCCGGGATCTGACCTCGCTACCTGGGGCTTATTAACAGCGCAACACCATAGGCGCTAAGCCACAGCGGTGCATAAAAGAAAATATTACGCTGAGTTACATCGACATATTAGTCGTGCATTAGCGCCGCGAATAATATGCCCAGCGTCCGTCCGTGTCTAACACCTTTTCCTTGTGTGCGCGTCCTTTGTGTTTCGCTGGTACCCCCCCTTTTCAAGTTCATATTATTCGTGTTGAAGTGTACCCTTGTTTTCTATGCGCCAGTGTGACACCCTGTTGCTGATTAGAAAATTGCCACCGAAGATCCTGCATCTGCAGTATGATTCACAGTCGCTCATGCCGAAACTGATGAGTTGACGTATTCCCCACGTGACCGTCCTCTCTGCTGTTCTCTGTGAATAAGCCAGGGGGGTATTCTGTAAGAGTCCACCGAGTGGACTCTCAACTTTGGCCGCTGCTGATTGGATACTGCTGTACGAGAGAGGAGGAGACGAGTGGCCCTAGACAAACAGCAGCGGTTGAAATGGATAGTCCACTAGGTGGACTCTTACAGAATACCTCCCCAAGGCTGACATTGAATCAGATACCATAGTTCAAAACAAGCGGCGCTACTGCGATTTTCTATTTTCTCCATATTTGTCATTTACAGAAGTTGCGTTCTCGCTACGCGTGAAGAATTTGTTGTTACGGAAGCTCAATCTTTCGTTCGGCTTAGTAGTGTCCTTTGTAGTGTTCATTTAGTGTCCCTTTAAGGACCAACGACGTCGGTAAATTCCGTCTATAGATGAATGCATACAGAGGCGTAGGAACATATCAATAACGAGGCTGCACTATGCGAAATATAGACTGACTTCTATCGTGAAAGTGTTGGTGAAGAAGGTGCCTCCTTATAATACATTGTATTACACTATATTGCTATACCAAAGGTTTCACTGATGCAGTTAGTCTTTCTTCTTAATATGCTTTTATGAATTCGCGTGCAGTTGTGTTATTGCTTTTTCCTAGAATCTTACTGTCCTGAAACTGCGATTCACATGAACGAGTGGTCGCAGCCGGCTGAGAAATGTCCCTGTTCATTTTGACGTGATAGCGTTAAGGGCCCCGTGTCGCAAAATATACTGTGTCGGCGTCCGGCGTCGGCGTCCCGTGAGCGACAATTACCCTATATATTTAGGTATGTGTATATGCCACGCCGTGCTACATGAAATGCGATATATGGGGGTTATACTGCCCCACCATTCTATCACTAAAGTTGCTCATACCTTGTCTTACATTCTTGACAAAGTTATTCCTCGGAATATTTAGAATCACAGCCGAGTAAGAAATGTCATGAAGCAAAACACCGACAGCCCATGCCTTCTATGTTAAATCTTCTCAGGCTGCCATATTAAAAGTCCGATGCAATAATAAAACCTGAGAATAATGTAATTCCTTTTGCGCGGCTGTGCACAATCTCCGGGATCGGCCCACGCAAGAGGCCGCGCTTCTACCAAAACGCTCGCCTTCGTGCATAGCGTTTTGCGCCAGCGTTTGCCGGTCAACGTTACCGTATACATAAGTTGCAGTTGTCGGGAAGCGTGAGAAGCAGTCAGGGATCTTTGAATGCTATCGCGTTCCACACTTAAAGGCGAAGCTCAGAGAAAAATATTCCGTATAGTCTATGTAAACCACGTCAGCTTTGTCGTGAAGCCACAGGTTCTTAGGCGTTAACATGGTTACGCCTACTGAAGTGCCTATAAATCTCGGAACACGACGCGGAGAGGGGCACAGAACGGAGTTAAGAGGATGGTTCAACCTTTGGCTCTTTGAAGAGAAGTGATGCAGGCGAGGCTACATTTAAATCAACTGTAGTCGGTTTGCATGCATGCGTGCGTGCGTGTGTCTGTGTGTGTGTTGGGGAGCCTATTTTACATTATGGCTTTACGTGTTGCTGCCAAAACACAGTTTAGGTTTTAAAGAACATAGTTCTATGTTTAGGGAACTTGCCGGTGGTTGACTGTTTGTAGTCGCGCATGCATCCCTAAGAACATTGTAAAGGAACTGAAATCTGGACAAGTTGGTGTAATCTTCATATTAGAACCCCAACAGACAAGAGAAGTTGAGAAGTGCACAAGTGTTTCTGCGTTTCGCTTTTTCTGCGTATCCTGTTTGTTTGAACTTTGTTCTATAGACAAGTATTTGTTTACCATGCGCCGGGAAAAGCTTCTGTTTCTCCTATGCCCCTATCGCGGGATCCTTTGCTATAACGTCATTATCAGAGAGCAGACGAGCTGGTACCGATGCTTTGTGGAATCCAATAGAGTAACAGCGAAGCTTCGTGCTTCCCGGTGAGGATATCTCGTTCCGCTGCATTCTGTTCAGCAAGTGTGCTTTGAGAGGTTGCGGTTATGGGCTTGTGTAGGCTCACACTAACTTAAGGCAACGCGGGAGCACGAAGGCGAAACAAACACGACAAATGTCGAGAAATCGGGACGACGACCTTGGAAGGGCTGTGTCCCGCGTCAGTCGAAACTGGGTTTTATTCTCTGACCCATGTATTCACTGACGTTGCTCCCCGATGGCTTTTGTAAACGTGATAACGCCGCACTTTTTGAGCGCAACTCGCCCGTTCCTGCAGCGAGCGGAGGCGGTGGTGGCGTCGCCGAGCGAATAAGCACAGCAGCGAAAGGTGAAAGAGAAACGCGCGCGACGAGCGGCGGCGACCAATGAGAGTGGCCCCTTCAGTGACGTGCGCGCGAGAAACTGGTTTCATGCGGGCTTCCCCTCCCCCACTTGCTCGATGCGTTCTCGTATCTGACCTCAGCCGGACCGCTCGTTTCATGCTACTGTCTTCTCGTGTCAGCTCTCGCTAGCGCTTGTCTGGTTTGCTTGATTTGGTCTGGTTCGCTTTTGTTTAGATTGTCGTATGGTTTGCTATTGTTTTGTAATCTGATTGTATGCGCGACGTGAATTATGTAGTACTTTCTGGAAGCCAAGCAGCACTAGCGATTACACTGGAACCCTCGATGAGTCATGTATAAAAGCATACGTCCTTGACCCATAGATCCGGTTTTCGACGATTGGCGACTCTGTTACTTATCTCTCGTATAGTCTTTGCTTCAAGATATCGCGAAATTAAAAGACACATAGACCTGCCCTCAAGTTTCCCATGAGGGAATAGCGTAATCGTCGGTGAATTTTGTTTCTTCGCGGTAACATCTAGTAGGTTTCGTGAATATGCTCGTGATATGGCCGGAACATTTCATCCGACGTTTCCAGCCTCGACGGGGCTAATTTATGCCTGCCGTGACGAGTGAGGGCTGCTGTCCCCATTGCGTGCCTAGTCGCCCTCCTGGCCTCGCTACTGGGCCTCACTTGGCTTGGACTGTCCCCACGGCGGTGCTCGGAAGGCGTGACCCGGACATCTGATGAGTGCCGACCACGCCATGGAGTGTGCCGCTGGCCTCCGATGGACACCACGCGTTATGACGCGTCACGACACATGGTGGCAGCACGGAGGCTGCGCGTAGATTCACGAGGGATGTTCTTGGCCATTCTAACTGCAGCCGCTAGGTCGTTTAATCAAGGGGCTTCACCTTTGTCACTGGCATCATTCTCAATCCCAGTTTTATACAAATGAGGGAGGAATTTTTGTTCGATAACTTGTTTCTTATGCGTTCTTTCCCCCCCCCCCTTCCCCCACTCATTGCACATGCGCCAACCCATTGGAACCCTCTCCAGATTTAACTAATTAACTCCATGGGGAAAATTCATAATCGCGTGGCCAATGTTGTAACATCTGCATATGATGAGCAGATGAACATAAACCGCTTAAAGGGGTCCCTCAAATTGTTACGCATTCATGCCGCCATAAGACCGCCTACGTTCTTTCCCATGACGTACGCTTAAATTTTACGGAATTCCTTATAGTTTAGAAAAGATTATAAAAGAGAAGGCTAGACACAGTCGCCGACCACAACCGAGTGTTTACTGAAACACAGAATGTACTTGTAACTAAAACAAACAGATTGCTGCACGCAACTCTAGCCATTACTTCCTGTGTGTGATTATAATTAATAAAACATTATTAACATCACGCGAATGTCTATGCGGCTCACTTTAGTTTCAAGCAAAAGTACGGAGACATGGCCGACGCAGACGTTACCTGCTCGTTGGACATGAAGATCCTCACCACGCGAAATTACTTGCATCTGCGACGACCTGTACGTTCACTGGCACTCTTTACAAATGCAAGGCAAGATTGCCGCCGGTAAAAGACTTCTAACTCTTGCTGTGCTCTCTAGCCACTAGTGTTACGGTAGCGACTTGCTTCGCCTGTGCAGTACTTGCCGCACGCGGCGTAACGCAACGCACAACACACTCTACTTCAGGCGCACAAACTTTATCGTGTCTTGTGAATGTCACGTTTGTCGATTCTTTCCACCTCACGCTCAGTCACCGTGGCATTGCGCTACTGATCACGATGTCACAGGTTCGACACCAGCAGAGGAGCCCATATTCAGACGGAGGTGCTCGTGTAACATCCATTGGGGGCACATCAGACAAACCGAGGTGGTCACGCCTGAGTCCTCCACTACGGTGCCCCCCATAACCCACTCCACACTTTCGAAGCGCTAAACGCCACAGTATATTTTCTATAATTGGTTTCTCTGCCCCCCCTTTTGCTTCAGTCACATCAGGCATTCTTTTCCGAGCTTGCTGGCGATCGAAAATGGGACATCGACGCCGTAAACATAGTGGCCATTATGCTACAGGTGTGATATGGGCAGTGCAAGGTTAGGCGATTCCTGAAAGTTTTCTTCTCACCGTGTCGGTCACGTGCGTTGATGCCTTCTTTTTTGCCCTTCGCTTTGCGAATATTCTTTTTCACGGGAGGTCAACATAACTGAGTCTGGACAACCCGCATTTTTAACCTCTCCGCCTGGGCTACGAAGTTGTGGTTCGCGGAATATCAACAAGACTTAGTACACGCTGACGTTGTGGATGACACAGATATTTACAAGCTAAACAAATGGGGAGTGACTGAACTTGTAACATAAAAGTGTTTTTTTTTTCACGGTGAGCAGGCCAAGGAAACGCGTTCCTGAAGTGAATTATATAATACGAAGGTAAAACAAAACAATGCACGTTTTCTCAGCATAAGTGGAATAAAAAAAAACCCCACGTCTCTTGAAATGGCTGGTATACGATATCTAGGTGCTCTACCTGCGTTGGACATTCATTTCTATTCGAGACCACCAGACAATTCTCTTTACGCCACCCTAGTGGTGTTACCGAATTCTCCTCCCAAGTTCAGGGGCGACAAAGCTGTTTAATAGTGGGACCGCTGGAGATACAGTATATGACGCGTGACGTTTCAGTTAAACCACTTCCGTGTCAAGTTATTGTCGACGTCAAGAAACGGAGTTTAGCCAAGTTTTAACAATTTTTGACCATATTGTACGGTATAGGCAGTGAGGGGTGATCTCTGGGCGGCGCACAGGTTTCGTGCATCACTGTCGTTCCTTCCGCGTAAGCGCTCTGTTGTCGCCGGGGCGCGCGTCTTGGCACGCACCCTGGCTCTGCGCGCATATTACAAAATGAACCGTTACCTACTGGCCTAGTTCGCTGCTGTTCTTGAATTCATTTTACTTCGAGCCGGTGAATCTCATAAAATTTAAGCTTTTAGCCTAAAGTTATTTAAACCCGTAGCCTCCCCCACGCACTTTGCTGTCACCTGACTTCCTTATACTTCTATAGGCCATCTCGGATACGCGATTTGCGAGTTCTTGCATGTTTTTGTTGTGTTTACAATTAGTGAAATTATGGGGTTTTACGTGCCAGAGCCAAATTATGAGGCACGCCGTAGTGGAGGACGCCGGCAATTTCGACCACCTGGGGTTCTTTAACGTGCACCTAAATCTAAGTACACGGATGTTTTCGCATTTCGCCCCCATGTAAATGCGGCCGCCATGGCCGGAATTCGATCCCGCGACTTCGTGCACAGCAGCCCAACACCATAGCCACTGAACAATCTCGGTTGCTTTGTTGTATTTCTATCGTCTAATATAAGTTCAACTGTCTTCTCTACCTTTGTATCGTTGAATTTCAGTGCGTTTCCTACTTGCTCACAAAGGTCACAATTGTGTCTTACGGGAAGGAAGGAAGGAAAAAGTGGAGAAGGAAGGCAGGGAGGTTAACCAGTTTAGCCTAACCGGTTTGCTACCCTACACATGGGAGCGGGATGGGGGGGATGAAAGATGGGGAGAAGAGATAGAGGGCACATAACACGGCACACACATCGTTGGTTACAGTCTGTCACTCTTGTGCGGTACGTGACATCACTGTCACAGCCGCTTGTCTTACGGGCATCTTTGTTCTGCCCTATTGGGTACAGCGCAACGGGCTTTTAAAGAATACCGAATAGTGATGGTGATAACGATGGTTATAATGACGATGCGGTGAGGTAATTCAGCATGCAGTTCACACTTCAGAACAGCACCGCTAAAATGAATTTCGGTCCTGTTTGGCAAGCTCGTCCTGTTCGCCGGATAGGAAAAGCTGTTTTTCAGAACTTCTCACCAGCGCAAGTGCTCTTTCTGCATCTCCTCTCGTCCGCGCAGTTGGGCAGCGTCAGTCCGTGCCACAAGTTTAATTGCCGCTTCTCGTGGCTGTGCCCAGTCATGCCGTGCTTTCTTTCTTTTATTTCCGTGTCTACTTCACCGATTCGCCTTTCTATGGGCTCTGCGCGCTTGTGCAGATAAAACTTGCGGGGACAGTCTGCACGTGTAGCAAGTAAATTTTCATGGCACTAATGCTGATGTGTTTATAAAATGCCGCACAGGCAAAGCGTTTAAGCGGGGGGCCGCTGCAGCAACCTTTGAAATCAGCGATGTCATAATTCATGATTTTTCCGGCATACCTCGGTTTCTAGTCCCACGTCCCAATATTCACCGATGTTTTCTCTTGCTCGAAATTTTGCTATTACTTGCAGAGAGCATTGAGGCGCAGCATCACTCACGCGCACTTACCCAGCCCATAGCGTTTGCTTTCCCGCAATAGTTCATGTTTTTTTTTTTTTTTCGCAACAGTTCGCATCTCTATTCTGTGTACCCACGAAAGACATGCTCACGTGAAACTAGATTGCGCAGCTTCATCGCTGAGACTTTTGGTCTTCCACCAACGGCCAAGTGCGCAGCTTAGATTGGAATCCAGAGTGGTTGTACACAACTGCGGCGTTGATTCAAAGCCAGCCCGTAATAATTTTGGAGGAACTGCAACTCTCACCATGGTACAAAGAGTGTTATTGTACTCTTGAAATGGGACTACTGCCCAAGGTGGTCCTGCTTTGCTTAATGGCACGGCACGTGGACAAATATTAGTAATAAGAATGCGTCCACGTACTTTGTCATACAAGATTCATGTGCGTATGGGTTCGAATTTAAACCGAAGCAGATTATACCTAGCTGTTTTTGTATTAAACATATTTTCTGTAGTGCATTATCGCCACTGATTCAGCGAATCGTGGGTTTATATAAGGTTATTTGTCCGATTGTCTTTTATTTCTGCTAGTCTACTGCTTTCTTTCTTTTGATTTTGTTGCGCATTTGTTCATTTTCAGAACGCCTTGATGAATTTAAGTTTGTGTAAATTATTTAATATAATCTGCTCGTACAAAGCACTGCATATTTACCTCTGCTCTTTTCTGTGCCGAGGAAATGGGATAAGAGCGTTGTCAAGTTGTTACCAGACCACCGGTTTTTTCTTCTGTCGCTGCATTTTCTTTTCATTGTGTAGTAATATAAATAAAAAGAAAAGAATAAAGGATCTGAGAAATTAAAGGAGTAAGTACCGAAAAAGAAGTCCCGATAACTTACTATTCGAAGTGTCCGGCTATCACGTGCTTAGGTTCAGGTGTGCCTAGGTTCCATTGAGAGTAGCCATGTCGAAGCTGCCTTTTTTTTTCTCTTTTTTCCCCGTGGATTGAACGCATCGCTCACGTTAAGTCTCGTTGAGTTACGTTTGGATTCAGGTTGTATTAATGACCGATTTTGCTATATTGTGGGTACCTTCATGAAACGTTTCAGTAAGAGGGGAAACGCATTTCTCGCGTAATTTTTTTGGCTCTCTCTTAGCTGGGATAGCCTGTATTAGCGCGGCAGTTATCAACTTTCACGTTTGAATAAAAAATGCTCCATCTTCTTTCGCGCACTCATTGCCGACAGCACGAGAATGCAGACGCGCACGTGCGGAATGACAAAAGCTCATCAAGCGAGCGAATACCCTTCGGCGGTTGACGTCGCCGGAACTGTGACATCCACCGTTCCGGCCTAACTGAAAAGCGCACAGGTGAGTTGAGGATCGCGTATAAACCACGTGCGCACATTAACGGCGCCGCAGCTGGTCCACAGGACTACATGAGCTCATAGACGGGCCAACCTCTTCGGCTATGATATCGTGTTCTCATTTACCAACGTCGGCTAGCCTTGGCCCATTGAAATATGCCGATATTGTTTTTATTGCTAACATTTTGCACGCGTAATGCGCTGCAACTCAATATTTGCTCACATGAGAGAACATGCATTAGTTTTCGCTTCTCGTACGAAAACGTTCCGGGCTGATGTGATTGGAGGTATGAAAAAATGCACGCTTCCATTAGGAGGAAAAAGACCTGTGTATAGGCCTAGTCCGGGTAGGCAACATGCGGGGTTTGCGCCGACGGCTGTTGCTGCTCCCTGTTGAACATCGCACGATTTACTGCGAACTTCCGCTGACTTCGTTATTCACGTATAACTTGCGAAGCGCGTTGCTACAATATGCAAGTTTTGCGCTCAGTGGTTTTGAGCTGTGAACTCTGATGTAATCGCGCATCTTATATGATTTGCGGGGATTAAAGTGCTCAATAGCAGGCTCCAGGACGCTATCCCACGTTTCGAAAGCAAGATACTTGATACGACATTGCCTTTACAAGTTGACGAAAGGGCGTAAAAAGTTATCGAGTAGGGTTTTCTACAATCACACGAATGTAGCTCCATGCTTCGCAGTAAGTAGTTAATTGAGATCGGTTCTGTGTATTGAGGTAGTCGTTTTCACGACTTACAAAATGTTTAAGTGGTGCCTAAAAGAAATTTTTACAGCAGCTTTGAGCTAATGTCGATCACTAAAATGAAACTTTGTGGTTTTACGCGCCGAAACCACGACAAGACTTGAGGTGCGCCGTAGTTTGGAACTCCGCAATAACTTTGGCCACCTGGGGTTTCCTTAACGTGCACCCAATGCACGGTACACGGCTGTCTTTGCATTGAAATGCGGCCTCCTAGGCCGGGATTTGAACCCGCGCCCTCGTGCATAGCAGCGCAATGCGAAAGCCACTGCCCCAACACTACGTGTAATGTCGATCACTACAAAACAGGAGGAGTTTCGGCGACACTGAAGACGCGCGTAAACTACACCGCAGAAACGACCAGAGTGATGTCGTTAATCTAAAGTTGGCCCACTACTGTGCTGTAATCAACAGCACGCCCTTAAAGGGCCCCTCACCAGGTCTGGCCATTCTGAACTGACAAGGGCACAGCATACAATGTGCCCCAACGATCGTGTTTGCAAAGAATAACGTCGCTACGCTCCGCGGAAAGGTCTAAAATTTCAATCCCAATGCCGTTTTCCCTTTCCCGCGCGGCAACCTCGTTCCAAGCCGGACGGTGACGTAGTCGTGTCCCTGCGCCTACGTAGTCGTGTCGGCAGTCTGACGTCGCTCGTAGCGACATATGACTTCGAGAATTATTCAAGGAAACATCTGTTATATGCGTGATTTGTTGCTTGAATTGACGAATTGAAGTTTAGAGACACCCGCCGTGGTTGCTCAGTGGCTATGGTGTTGGGCTGCTGAGGCCGAGGTCACGGGATCGAATCCCGGCCACGGCGGCCGCATTTCGATGGGGGCGAAATGCGAAAACGCCCGTGTACTTAGATTTAGGTACACGTTAAAGAACCCCAGGTGGTCGAAATTTCCGTAGTCCTCCACTACGGCGTGCCTCATAATCAGAAAGTGGTTTTGGCACGTAAAACCCCATAATTTTTTTAAGTTTAGAGAAATAATGAAACACACAGAAGGAATGTCGGCGTGTTTTTTGTTTTACTTTGCACCGAAGCAAGAGAGATGTACTTTTCCCTCGTCTGCTTGTTCCCACGGTCGTCCAGTCACGTGCGCAGGACCGAAACTGTGCCATTTGTGCCGTGTCGGATCCATCGCGTGATCGTGCTTTGCGATCCGCTTGTTCTGCCTCAGTACTCGTGTAGTACTGAATGATACCGCTAGGCATGTGTCCATGTGCACAGCGCGCGAAACCAGACAATCACTGCTCTTGCGCAGCGCGTCAAAAAAAAAAAAAAAAAAGAGAGAGAAAAAACGCGAGGAGATAAAAAAAATGAAGGCGGGGCCCGTGACGTTTGCGTCGCGCGATTGTCGAGGTTCGGTAGAGGAAAACGCATGGAAAGAATTTCGCTTCCGGATATGCGTCTAGCCTCCGCATGTCTCGCTATGCAGTGGAGCTCTCCTCCTGAAATCATGGGTTCGCGGCACTGAAATATTTCTATCTCGGGTATTAAGGGGCCAATCTGAAAACTTTTTGCGGCAACGCGCTCCCTAGAGGACACGTAACAACTTCCACCGTATAACCAAAATTTGCTATGGGGCCTGGTGAGGGGTTCTTTCAGATGAAGCTTCAGCTCGGCGGCTTCTATACAGATACCTAGGAAAGCAGAAATTGTTTTCCCCGGCAACCACTGCATCAAAGTTGAGGAGGTTTGTTGTATTTAAAAGGAAAAGTTCAAATCTAGTGACAGTTTGAAGTGGATTTTCGATTTAGACCGTCGATCTTTACTTACAAAAGGTGAGAATTCACATGTTTCCAGAAAACAAAACGATGAAGTTCACAACTCTGCAACCGAACAATAAAAAATATTACAATTCTATAAATTGCTCTAATAGTACATTTAAATAGGACGAGATTGATGTATCGTACACCCCTCTGCAATATAGCTCTCTTACGGGAGCATGACTTTTACGAAGCCCTTGTAAACGCTGTAACGAATTCACGTAAGCTGTAAACTTATGTATCAACTTTGTCCGCTTTAGATGTTATAAGGGATGCACTTTAATCATTGGCGGTATCTATTTTTGATACAGAGGTACAACTTTTGTGAACTGCGGCTATCCTTTATTTTTAAACTGACAATAAAAAATCATTCAATAAATTCCTACATTCAGGCCCTAAAACAAATTTCGCTTCCAACAGTCACTAAATTTGCCTTTCTCTTTAAAACGCAACCAATTTCATTAAATGGGCTCAGAGGTCATCTCATAGAAGCGTTTCGGCGTTTTACGTGTATATTAATGGGCTTCATCGAAGTTGGGCCCGAGCTAAAGCTTCCTCTTTACACGAGACGCCCAGTGCTATCTGAAACGAAAATTGAGAAGAATAACCGGAAGCTGTCTTTTCGTCGCTTTTGTGAAGTATGTGTTTCAATTAATTGATGTGATCCACGGCGTTTAACGCCCCAAAGCAGAACTGGGCTTGAGACGCCACAGTGAAGGACTATGGAATAACACGGGTTTTCTTTTTAATTTTTTTCATTTTGCTCGGAACAAAATGTGGCTTCTGCGGCCTGCAGCCGAAACCGCGACCTCTCCCATTCGGTACAACTGCTCATTTTCCATTTTAGACAAGCTGTGTTGAGGAAAAAAAAATCACATTCTTCATATACGTTAACTTAAGTGTGCAAAGCAACAGTTATCTGTCAGCATGAAATCTTTCCCGTCAACATCAGCCCATGTTTGGGTACTGGAGGACGAACGCCTCTCCCAGAGATGTGCAATCGCCGCTGTCTTAAACCAGGTCACTTTATTATATTCCTTAAAGTGCCCGAATCGCATCAGAACACCTTAGCCTCGATCATTCTCGCTTGCGTTTTTATTCCCTTAGCGCTGATTCTCTTACTTGTTCCAATAGACAGCCGGTGCTTTGCTGTACGTATTCTATCAGCTTCCCGTATCATCTGTTTACAGTAACAGCATCGAGAGAAGATCATGATATTGTCCCGACGTATTGATGGCGGAAGCAGGAAGGCTTGCAGCAAGAAGGCATCAGAGGTGTTTGCTTTTTTTTTTGCGAACTGTGGCAGCAAAGCAACGCAGCACCTAATTAGGCGTCAATAAAAGCGATGAGTGCCGTTAGCAGCCACCGAAACTAACAACACTTCTGAAGTCGATGAGCTACTTACACATGCGTCACCGTGCATGCCAGAGTAATCGGTGGAGCTCGCAGATATTGCACATGGTGCAAAAGTATACCGCCGTTTGTGCAGTATGATTACACATGCTGCTTCCGCCACTAAACCACAGACGTTTGAGAGAGAATGATAGAAACGAAGCGGATTTTCTGATACAGTACGAGTATCTTGAGCGAGAGCGATAACGCTATGACAATTCATTTGGTCAAAGCGATCATTGGCAAAAATGTGAGGCAACCACACATGTCACAACGCCATCACAAAATCGGCTTCTGTGTTGGCTAGAGCTGTAGCCTGTTTGCTGTCGTTGAATGTATCGACGCCGGTGGTTCGTCGTCTCACGTTGCAATCGTCTCTCGGTATCGCGTCACGACTGGCTCGTGCGCCTGCGTCGCTGATATTTCTGATACTCCGCGCTAGCGTGTGGTTGTCGAGCTGCGTAGCTCCACGGTCGCGTCTCTGCCAGTACAGCACTGTGTCCCTTATACGTCCTCGCAGCGGCGGAGAATCTTTGAAATTTCGACAGAAAGGAACCGCGCCTCCCTAGTTTACCGCCATTCCTTCTCCGAGTAAGGGCTAACGGACGCTCCACGGGTTGGGCCTGTACACTCTAAAAACAGTTGCACCCTTTGGGGTGTATATTTGCCACACAACAATAGTCGTCATCTGTCTTGTCGGCATTTGCTTTCCCTAACGCGGCGAGCCCGGTACTTTCCTTTAACGAACGGCATGCGCGTTATTCGCATGACATAGCATTCCCAATAGGAAAGTAGCGGGCGCAGCGTTTTCAAGAAAGGAAATGCGGGCAAGGCAGATGACAATTATTTTTGTGCGGCAACTATACACTCCAAAGGGTGTAAACTTTTCTTAGAGTGTATATAGCCAACGCTGGAGTAGGAAGTGAGGGCCAGGCGACGGCGAACAGGCTGGTCGTCCAGATCTCCGCTGTGTTGCCACTGAGTAGTTGGCCATGCCTCGTGGTTGTTCATTTTGCTACAGCCATGGCGCATTGGCGATGAATTCTCGCTGTCTCATCTGGTGGTACAAACTCTGGTGGTGCATGTGGCCGGCTTGTCTGCAGCGATAACGAAACGGAAGATAATCGGGCCAAACGTTTGTCTTCCTTGGGAAGTTGCGCGGGGCGACCTTTCGGAGTAGGAGCTCGTCACTAAGGCTTTCATACCACGCAAAAGGGAGGAGCGTATACATAATTAATTAGAGGAGATGCATTCTGCAAGGTGAAGCGCTCACCCATAGTCATCACATACCAGCAAATTTAGTAACCACGTCACTTCATGTAAGCAATATGTGTTCATGGAGGAGTTGGTGTGAACGCTAAATCTAATCTTGAGACGCACCCCTGTCCCCATCAGGTTACTCTAATAGACTCCCCTTCACGCTCGCGTGTAGGGCAGCAAACTGGACTCAGTCTGGTTTATCTCCCTGCCTTTCCTTCCTCCCCCCCCTCTCTCTCTCTCTATGGACCACTTTTTAGGTGATACTTGTATTGTTGACCGGCGCAAATATTATTTCCCCTAAATTTTATTAGAGTACTATCTGGGTGCGTTCGCTGTCTGAATTATAGCGCTGTCCTTCTATATCTCAATATCCCGTCTACCAGTCTTTGTTCCATCGTTCGCTGAGGGAACATACCTTCCTTTGAAATTTTCATGCTCCTCCAAGACTATTGACCTTTTTCGCGGGGTAGTTTGTTCTGGAGAAACAAGACGGCGCTTTCGGCGGCGCGCCGCACGTCGCCTCACTGAGACTCGCCGTGGTTGCTCAGTGGCCATGGTGTTGGGCTGCTAAGCACGAGGTCGCGGGATCGAGTCCCGGCCACGGCGGCCACATTTCGATGGGGGCGAAATGCGGAAACACCCGTGTACTTAGATTTAGGTGCACGTTAAAGAAACCCAGGTTGTTGAAATTTCCGGACTCCTCCACCACGGCGTGCCTCATAATCAGAAAGTGGTTTTGGCACGTAAAACCCCGTAATTTCATTATTTTTTTCGCCTCACTGGTATCGCATGAATACGAAACCAGTACCGCTTCTGCGATCAGCTATCGGAAATAAAACTGCGTTTTCGCTATCGCACTGTGCTCCAATCATGCCGGATTGAAACATGTGGATTGAAGACGTGTGATGTAGTTGGCTACAACGTAGTGACTGTCATATTAAGGAGTGAAATGAATCTGTGTAGCTTAGTTCGCGGACAGTTGCTGCAACTGTCCATGCGTGTTACCGGCAAACTCTCCGATCGTGTTACCGGCACTTCGAGATGTACGGCTTTCCTCGAGGGTACAGAAATTTCCCAGTCCGCCAGCGTTGTATCGCTAAGATTCAAAGAAAGGGCTTCAGCCCTGGGTCGTCTGCAAGAGTGAGTACCACTCCCTAAACAATGACAAAGGGAGTAGAGCCGTGAACTCTTATCATACATTTCGCGCACAGTATTAACACACATATAACCCAACTGGCACGAAAACTTACGGCGACTCTATCGCCAACGTGTCAATGAATGAATGGGCGGACACTTCAATATATGCGCACCATATACGCACAATAAATGACGGACTACACCGGTAGCGAAGAAATGGTTGAAGCTTAATGTTTCGTGGCGGTCCACAATAGTAAGCGAGTTACTAGCGAAAATACATCTTTGCTCCAAGGTATTGCAAGGCAGAAAACAGCTACGTTTCAAGTCTTGCGCGCTGCAACAAAAAATCTATCGGAACGTAGCACACCTCTGAGCGATTAGGCAGAAGATGATCAGATAGCGACCCTACCGAGAAAATTTACTGAGTCAGAAGTGTGGCAAGCCGCTGCTTCAAAATATTTTTTTTTTTTTTTGATACTGTTGACCCTCGCTTGAGGGTCGTTACAGGGAGGGAATACAATGTACAACAATGTACAATTTTGTACAACATACAAAATTCATATATCATAATCATCAAGTTGGGTGCTCCTGACAAAAGATGTCGATAGAACGTTCGAACTTGTGCACGTCCGATTGCTCGACAACTTCAGCAGGCAAACCATTCCAAATTTCGATCACCTCAGGAAAAAAAGAAAAACGAAAAGCATCAACACGTGACTCGTAAGGCTTGATGGATCGTGTGTGGTTTGTTCTCGCGCTCCGTTTTCCCGGAGGCTGAATATATCTATTTGATTTAATCTTAAAGTGCCCTTGAATTATTTGAAATAAAAGCTTTAGTCTTGATTTTTTCCTTCGATTTTCAAGTGACTCGAGCCCACATGAGTTCAGCATTTCCGTCACTGAATCCCTTCTTCTGTATCTTGACGAAATAAAACGAGCGGCCATTCTTTGAATTCGTTCCAGTTTATCTTTTAGGACTTTTTGGTGCGGGCTCCAGACAACACAAGCGTACTCCAAGGATGGGCGGATGAATGTTTTGTAAGCTATCAGCTTGACTTCTTTTGTTGCATGTTCCAATTTCTTCCGCAGAAAGTAAAGTTTTTGGGAAGCTGTCGAGCACACATTATTAATATGTTTATGCCACTGCAGATTATGTGCAATTGTAACACCTAAATACTTGAAGGTATCAACTTTTTTTAGATTATTTTTTCCAATATTATAAGAAAATAGCTGCACAGTCTTCTTATTAGTTATATGCGTAAAAGTTGATTTTGTGTAATTAATTTCCATGTCCCATTTTTCGCACCAAAGATGCAAGGAATGAAGGACACGGTTTATTCTAATTTGGTCGGTAGCTTGTGTTATTCGAGAATAAATTAAACAGTCGTCTGCAAAAAGCTTCAATTCTACGGGAGATTCGGTAACCTCGTTAATATCATTAATATAAATTAGGAACAGTAATGGAGCTAAAACCGATCCTTGAGGAACGCCAGAAAGTACTTCTAGTGTAGAAGAAAAACAATCATCCACATGCACAACCTGCCTGCGATTGTTCAAATAGGCTTTAATCCACTTAAGAATGGTTTCGCTAATTCCTGCTCTGTATAATTTGAAAAGTAATTTACTGTGTGGAACCTTGTCAAATGCTTTTGCAAAATCTATGCAAATGACATCTATTTGTTCTTGGGCATCTATGGCTGAACTAAAATCATGTATCGTTTCTATGAGCTGTGTTATGGTAGATAGCCCTCTTCGGAATCCGTGCTGATACTGATAAAAGAACGCGTTATCCTCGAGGAAAGTTAGTATATGTTTACTTATGATATGTTCTAATAGTTTACAGCTGATACTTGTCAGGGAAATTGGGCGATAATTGTTTGCGAGTAGTCGGTCGCCGTTTTTAAAAACAGGTGTTACGACTGCGCACCGCCAATCTTGTGGCAACGAGTTAGTGTGTAGGGACTTTGTAAAGATTATTGTCAAGAAAAATGATATCCACTCAGCGTATCGTTTTAAAAACTGGGTTGGAATCCCATCCGGCCCGCTAGCCTTTTTAGAATCCAAAAGTAACAATTGATTAAACACGCCGGCCTGAGTCACGACCAGGTCTTCCATCGAACATGAGAGGGAGGAAGGCGGGTACGCGTCAAAGTCGTCATTGCTTGGTTTAGAAAAAACAGACTGGAAAAAGTTATTGAAATGATCTGCTATTTTTGTTTTTTCTGTTACTATGTTGTCACTAATTTGAATTCTATTTATTTCCTCTTTGTTGCCACTAAGGTAAAGCCAAAACTTCCGAGGTGCCGTTTTAACGAAGCTACATAGTTTTTTATTAAAAAATTGCTTTTTTGATTCCATCAGAGCCGTTTTTAAACTCTTTCGTAATTTCGATACCTCAGCTGAGCTGTCTTTTCTCCTGCGCAGCCTCTTTATCTTGCGCTTGATGTGTATAATAGGTCGATTAATCCAAGGGTTACGTGGTTTTATTTTCTTTTGTCGAGTTGGAATGAATCTGTCAACGCAATGTTTTATGATATTCTTGAAACGTAGCCATAGATCTTCAACTGGTTCACAATCGCAGGCAAGTTCGAATTCACTATATGACATTTCTAGGAAATCTTGAATGGATGTGTCGTCTGCCTGCCTATAAGCCTTAAATTGCACAGGTACAAAGGGTTGGCCACGAGTGTTTGTTCTGATCGGAATGTGCACAGAAACCATTTTATGGTCAGATATTCCGTCTTTAACAGACACAGTATAGTCACCCACTCTGCCCGAGAGAAACACCAAGTCCAAAAGTGACCGGGATTCGAGTGTTACCCTCGTGTCTTCTTCCACGATTTGTTTAAGATTGTGCGAAAACATTATTTGCAGCAGTGCTTCGGAACTAGAAATTTCAACGTTCCCAGGCATCAGTCTGTCCCAGTTGATGCCCGGCAAATTAAAATCTCCGGTCATTATTAGTCTGGTGGTACGGTTCAAGTGAGTGCATAAGAACATATTAAGGTCATCCAAAAACTCTGGTGAAGTGGCAGGCGGCCTATACACTGCACCAACAAGGTAAGTAACACTCGCATAAGTAATTTTGCACCAAACTGTTTCAGGCAAAGTGCACTCGACCGTTACTGCATCTATAGATCTTTTGACAATGATTGCAACACCCCCACCACGAGTATCCCTGTCCCATCTGAACATCTGGTAATTTGGGGGTACCATACAGTGACTAGGCACACCGTTGTTTAGCCATGTTTCGCTTACGACGAGTACGTGTGGACTTTCTGTCAGTAATACATATTCTAATTCGGTTACTTTGTTAAAAAGGCTACGAGCATTCAAAGATAAGATTCGTAGCTATGACGGGGTAAGTTCAGCCATTGATTCGCTGGAATTATCCGAGATGTCAGGGCCATCATGCGAGTTGCCTGCTTTTCTAGTGCGTTGCTTGAACTTATCTCGGGAGTTCAGGAGCGAGCGTGCGTTCTTCTCGTTGTCCCATGTGTATAGCTTGTCATTTATTTTGAGCTTGTCGTCGATCAAAAAGACTTTCTTGCCCTGCGCCCTTTCAGCAGAGGCACTTTCCCACAACTTCCTTCGCACCGCTACCGTTTCCTTTGCATAATCATTGCTTACACTAACCGATTGTCCTTTCAGTTTATTGCAGTTCTTTAGCACTTGTTGCTTTTCTCTGCTGTCATAAAATTTCATAATAATTGGCCTAGGTCGTTCTTTGTTCTTTTTCCCTATACGATGAATTTTTTCGACGGTTTTTACTTCAACTCCCAGCGTGTCGTGAAAAATTTTATCTATGACAGCTGCCTTTAACTCCGTCTCTGAATCGCCGATTTTTTCAGAAACACCAAAAACCAGCAGATTGTTACGACGACTATAGTTTTCATATTCAGTCAATTTCCTGGCCTGTTGCTGAACTGTTACCTCAAGATATTCAATTCTTTTGTTCAATTCTTGTATCACTGCCAAGGAATCAGTCAGTCTATCAGTCTTTTCATTAAGTTGACCAATATCCTTGCCGACTAAACAACGAAGAGTAAGATACACTAATCCCGATTCAATTCATGAGCGGAAAGTTTGGATAGCTTGAAATACATATTTAGCCTCGCTTTTAGAACAACCACCATGTGCGCTGCTCGCCCCGTTTGGGCATAGCTTAATCAACTCAGAAAGCGCTTTTGCATGCTCTCTGAAGCTGTGGCCAAAGCTTCGTGTCGTCCACCCTATCACCATCTACGATATCTCCCGAAACAGTGGTTTTCTAAGCCCAACGGCATCATACACACCCGTTGCAAACACGGAGGCAGTTGAGGCAAGCTATACATGCGTCACCACGTGATCAAACATAGCAACGGTCAAGGCATCACCGCGAAAAGGTCAATATCCCATGCATTGAAAGCATAGTGTTCTTTTCAACGATATGGGGAAACTTCCGTTCATGCCTGGCAGTGCCACATAATGAACGCTACAGCCGATTTTTGTTTGTGTTAGTTTATGATTACCTTGTTCTTACGTGATTATTTGGCCTGCATAAATGTGCACATTCAGTGCTTGAAGAAAGTAAGCACTAACCAGGAAATCGTCTATCGTTGTGCACTATAGAAGGTTACTTTATTCTGCCTCGTATTATTCTAAATGCCTGGCATGCAACCACCACTGTGCAAGTTTTGTGTCGTTTCAAAATGTGCAGCAGCCAAGATTAAGCGCAGGCTTGAATATTACTCGGCAACTGTTTACCCATGAAGAAATTATGGGGTATAACGTGCCAAAACCACGATCTGATCTGGCGCTGTATTTTGGAAGCCACGCGCGGTCACGTGGAAGCGATCTGCTTCGGGGGCCCACTAGCTGTGCATGTTCTCTCAGTTTGCGTCGAAGGGACGGACGGTGGTGCTCGCTGCTGCTGCCGCCGCGCTTCCTCTCGCCAGTGCTTTGACTGGCCGCGGTCATCGAGCGCAATGTTTTCATGTTTGCCTGTACGTGCCTTACTAAGCAATTTACATAATAAGCGAATGTTTCCAAGCGTATAACGTAATAAAACTACTATCCTTACTTTGCATAGCTGTCTACTTATTTGCTGTCACACACCCGCCGTGGTTGCTCAGTGGCTATGGTGTTAGGCTGCTGAGCACGAGGTCGCGCGATCGAATCCCGGCCACGGCGGCCGCATTTCGATGGGGGCGAAATGCGACAAAACCCGTGCACTTAGATTTAGGTGCACGTTAAAGAACTCCAGGTGGTCGAAATTTCCGGAGTCCTCCACTACGGCGTGCCTCGTAATCTGAAATTGGTTTTGGCACGTAAAACCCCATAATAATAAAAAAAATTATTTGCTATCACAATGGATGCTGCGCCTCTCGGACGAAACCGACTTTTCTGTCTTTTTTTTATTTTTCTATATGCGCGCAACGTCTCCCGCAGCTTCTTCCTTTGCGAACTGTATTGGCGCTCAAAGCTTGTCTGCTGTTGTGCATACGCTCCCCACTGAACGGCGATGGACGCGCAGTGGTCGTTAAATGACTTGTCGTCATTAAAGAGCCATTTCATCTTTTCTTTTGTCGTGAGAGGCTAAGGCTAGAGGCGGCTTTCTTGTGCCAACGTGGCTCGTTATCGCCGATGATGCTCTGTGAAAGGCGTCGTTGGAAAAGCGCCACGGTAGAAGAAAGACCGCCGAGCGCACTACAAACGAGCGTTGCCATATCGAAACACCGCGAGCAATATCCTGGCTTCTGAACACGCTAAGCCGCTCCCGACGTCGTTTAATGGAAGACGATGTGTAGTCTTGCATTTATATATTTTTTCGTTGGCATGGTCGGTTTGGCTTATGCAGTGTGCACTAATAGTACTCCTTGTGCTTCAATATCGCAGCGAGGACAAACGAACAGCCAGCCAAATGACGCCCTTGTCATGATAGCGTAGTGCTTGCTGTTATAGCATCGGGTAATGTGTTTACATGTGTGTTCACAACCTAAAGTATAAACACCCTATATAGCGATGTCGTGCGGCGCGTGCAGCAGTCACTGGGATTTGAGCCGTACGACACACTGACGATGGTGGGACGATTTGTTTAGTTGTGATTGGTATATCAGTAATGTTGTCTGCTTATATTCTATTAACCGCTCTCCTGTCCTCACATCTTTTCCTTTACTTCTATTCCGTCATCCAGCTCTGCTGGCCGCTTTTCACAAGACAGCCGTACTGCTAGGCAGTGACCTTGCGGTCTGCATGGATTTTCTTCTGTTATCAGTGGAATTATGCGATCAATTTCTAATGCCGTGGCCTCACGCTAAGACGGGCCCGGTTAAGATGAATTTTCGGACATGAGGAACAGTGTGCGAACAATTTATAGGCTTCTCATGGACACAATAAAAAAATCTTAGGACGCCAAAGCACTTCTGAGTTGTGAATGCGACATCATGAATGTCCCTTTCAACTCGTCTCGTGCAACCGAGCGCGTTGAGGCGCGTGGCGCGTTATAGGTCGACAATTTTAATGGCTTCGTGTCACAAGAAATCCGGTGTCGAGGGCAGCGCATGTGGAGTTGTTCTTGAGTGAAAATCGCCGTATATATTTAGGTATATGCAAATGCCACGCATTGCTATGTGACGTGCAGTATATCCGGGTTATATTGGCGCACCGTTATATAAAAAAAAGTTGATCATACCTTGTCTTACATTGTTGAAAAATTTATTGCTTGACGTATTGAGAATCACAGCCCAGAAAAAATGTCACGAAAGAAAACACCAACAGCGTGTGTCTTTTATGTCAAATATTTTCAGACTTAAATATTAAAAGAGTGAACGAGTAAAAGAAGCCTGACGCAACTTTCTTCGGCGCGGCTGTGTCCCACCTTCGGGATCGACGCACGCAAGAGGTCACGTTTCTACCAGAAAGCTCGCCTTCGCGCATTGGCCGCCAGCGTTTCTCGGTAAGTATTATGGTTACATAAGCAGCCCTTGCAGGGAAGCATGGGATGCGCTCAGGGATCTTAGAATGCTGTCACGTTCCACTCTTAAAGGCAAAGCTTAAGCGTCCTCACAAGTTCTTACGCGCAAGCGTAACTGGCTAGTTTTTCAAATCGGCGCTGTCTCTCTGAGGCGGCGAAGCAAGCGAACGAGAAAGGCGGTGAAGAGAATCGCGCGCAGGAGAAAGTACAAAAAGAGCTTGCTCGACGCGCGACAGATTAACGCCACCTTCATGAATGTGTAGGCAACGTTTAGCGAAGTGGGAATGCAGAACTGAGGCGGCGCGGAGGGTAGGCGGAGGTGCACCGAGTTGACCAGCTCTGGCAGTTATTACAGGTTATTTTTGTGATGCATACGTACTGGGTTCATCACGTGGTAATATCCTCCTCGCGCTACGTACGCTGTGTGTGCGAGTGAACGCGTGCGACGGTGAGCCGATGGCGGCGGCTCATTCTCGCGTGCCCAAGGGTCGGAAGGGCTTCCTTCGCGCGCATGTCACCATGGCAACGCGGGCTTTGTACTTGGCCGCGTGTGGTCGCGCGGGCTTTGTCTTGAGAGCTATCTGCTTTAGGGGACAGTCTAGTTGGGCTAACAGTTCGTAGCTTTGCGTGCGCTATGTTCTAAGCGCTCAGTTTGCGTTGAAGCGATAGGCAGCACGAAGGTCACTTCGCTTGCTGCTGCTGCCGTGATTCCTCACGCCAGCATTTTGACAGCGAGTGTCCACGCTCATCGAGTGGTAAGTGTTCATGTTTGACCGTGCGCACTGACACCAGGCTCGGTATTTACATGGTAAACGAATGTTTACATCCGGGCGTTCTGCTCCGGCAGCTGCTGCGTATAGCGCGGCCGCGCGAACCGTGTCTCGAATACGATCGGTGGTGCGGGCAGTGCAGGCGTCTAGGCGCACAGAGGACCGATCGCGTCGTGTGCGCTACAACACCCATACGCTTTGGCGTAACCCGAATTCACGCAGTGCAACGTCACTGTAACTTTTGATTCGTCCTTACCGCAGTGCTGTTAGAACGCAGGCGAGAACTTGCGCGGACAAATAATGCTGGGATAACACAGGCCTTCGAGAGCGAGAGTGAGGGGGGTTGGTGTTACGGCGATGCCCTCTCAAGCAACACCTGGCGCGCTAGTGTTGCAACAGGTCTTTCCCTTTCGCCTGCTCTGCTCTCTTGCGGAGGGCTCGTGCTGTGGTGTCACAGCTAATGGGGATTTAGGTGACGTTTGGCTGCTACAGACGCCGGGCGCCACCTTTCTAGCTCAATGAGCCATTTTACGCTTTCGCATCAAAAAGATATTTCTGGACCAACATAGGTTACTGTAGTACCTGCGATCGCTGAGTGCCATAGTACAAATATAAGAGAACTCACCAATGGGTGTGCAAAAATGGGGTGTCGAAGTGCGTATTAGCTATGGGAGAAGAGCACATTTCGGCCCGCATGGCGACACAAGGCGCATAGCACATTTCGGCAACAAACGCGGCTCGGAGCACACTTTACAGCCAATAGCTTTTTTTCCAGTACCAAAACGTTCGAAAGAGCCGATGAATACTATTTCGCTTGAGAAGTGGAAAAAAATCAACGAAATCGATTATCTTTATTATAGGAATGATGTGTTTGACGGCGGATATTTCTTCCAGTGCGGAGGTCCAGTTAGTGTTAATTTCTTTGTTATCGTAATTTCTTAGAGAACCGAGCCGCTGACCGGAGTATCTGTAGTGGTAGCACAGGCTGACGTACGTATACGACCAACTGAGTAACTTCAGTAGCAACTTTACAACTTCAATAGCTGTTGATCAGGCTATCTTGATTTTCAACACGCCACCCTTCATAAAGAGGAGCGCGCTACACGCATAACGAGAATTTCGGACAAGAAGGAAACGCTATTTCTTTCACGAGGCAAATCATAATAATACAGGGTTCTCGTTGTTGCCAGTTCCGCGCATTTATTTCCTCCTTCTTGACGAATTAGCTAAGGCTGCCAAAGCCCGAGTGAGTTGTTGAAATGACGGCAGTGTTCATCCGGTGCTGAAAATGAAGATTGGAGTGCACGTAGTTCTGAAGTCATCCCAAAGTGGTGGTTCTTTAAGGCGACTTCCATTTTATTTCTCTCTCGCGCGCAGCGAACCCGTTCGCAAAAATGTTTAATGAGTTTGCCATCGAGCGCGGTCGTCAAGTATCATTGGGCACGGCCTCGCTTATGAGTCCGCATAGAATTCAGGCATTCGTGACCTGCTACTGCGGTTGTGCTAAATACGAAAACACGCACGCCACGAAAGTTGAAGCACGCTAAAGTACGGTGACAAACACAACAGCAAAATGAAGCCTTGAAGTAGAAGGAGTGAATTGTTGAGCGATACGGCGAGGACCGAGGCGCAGCTTTTCGCGCTATCCCTTCCCTTCTGGTGGTGGTGGTGCGTGGAAGCAGGGAAAGTGCAGATCGATTGCGGCAAGCGGTTAGCAGTGGCATCAAGCAGCGCTCAGCGTTATTAGGTTTGCCGCCGACCTAATGATGTTCGTCGGGCCGGCTGCCGCTGCGCAGGGCGTGCAGGCAAGCGGGAATCCGACTATGCACGGCCGAAGCTCCTCGGCTTCTATTTACAAACGCCGAGGTGATTGCTAGACGGTTCTCCTCCCCATCGCTTCAAGCGACTGCCAGGGGCGCTGCTACGTCCGACATCGGGTCTCGCGGTGCTAGGGCGTCTCCCCGCCCTTCGATCTGCGGTGCGATGCCGCACGTTCGTCTCGGGGACATCGAAACGGAGGAGGCGGTGCGCTGCCATTCGGTACGCACGCCCTCGCCAGCTTCCATTTAGCGCAGACAGTTGCCAGGAATGCGGTAAGGCGCGTCAGGACGCGCAAGTGGGCAAAGGTACTGCGGTTGATGAGTGCACACCTAACACCCGTCGTTAGTGGTCGCTGAAGTGAGTCCTTGGTTTGATGCTTGTCCTCACACAGTCCGCTGTTCCTGATTTATTAGAATAATTAAGTGGTTCCTGTGTAGGCTGTCCGTACAACCTTGTAGTCGGACGCACTTGTCGTGCTTCCACTCCGAGCTGGCAGTGAGGCCATTTTCTTTTAATGTCAAGCTAACTTGCCGAGTTCCACGCATGTTTTCGTACGTATCTGGCCTCTGACACTGAACGTCGCGGACGCATGCTTCGACAAGCGGCGTAGAACAACCTTCCTCGCGGGCAAGCAAGCGTGTTGAAATGCTTGGCGCGTTTCGATCCACAGTTGCACTAGACGAAACCGACGCATCAGAAACACCACGAATGAAACGCGACCCTATGGATCACCACTGAAAGTTTAAAGAAATAACACTGTCACGTGGTAGTGACGGTTAAGAAGGCAGCAAAACTGTGATTAACGTAACGAGCGTTTTATTGGACGAACTTGTGCCCTCAAAAACAGGCTACACTCAAAGAACAACAACGGTAGCGGGGAACACACTCGGCGATCGTCGAAAATTTGATCAGCGGGTCGAGCGCGTCGGCTTTTATACAGCAGTCGTCGAATGTTCCAGACTAATCGTTGGGACCCGCGTGCCTTCCACAAAGTTCTACACCATTCGTGTCAGGCGATGAAATGAGAAACACAAGGTTCGGCGACAACAGACAGCGGATAGAAGCATCGATAACTTTCCAGAAACTTCGTATGCATGCAGGAGCGTCCCTCGCTGTGCGCTAACATTTGTCAGGTGGCGAAACGTGGTCCCCTGATAAAGATAAGTACACGGGTCAATATGCATATGGTACAATGCATGTACATTTGTGTATAGGTTATCCAGTCTGTCTATATAGTTCGCTGCAAACAAAACCACTTCTTCGTATAACATGCTTGCTGTTATTTGATATTAATACTAATGCCGTGAAAACCACGCCATGTATGCACAGAGAGAGAGAGAGAGAGAGAGAGAGAGAAAATACAGAGAAAGGGAGAGAGGTTAACCATAGGTAGTTCCGTTTGGCTACCCTGCACATGGGAAGGGTTAAGGAGGATAAAAAGAGAAAGAGAGTGGAAGGGAGAGATAGAGAGAAAAAGAAACGAGCACGAACATGGTTCATGAGCCATTCGCGCCTAGAATGCTTCACTTTACGTAGATATGAACTATAGCTGAGCTGGGTCTTTACTATCTTCATTAAGCAACTGCTGCAGTTCTTTGGACGTATGCGAGAGTGAAGGCAATTCTTAGTTGGATTAAGTAGAGGTCTGATTGCGAGGGGCTCGTTATTGTCCATTTTCTCAGGTTATCAAAAACGTTTGTCGGCGCCAAAACAAGCAGGGCCAAGGTGGGAAAGCGAGAAGCGTGAACGACATTGCCCCCGCGGGGCTAAAACAAGTGAACTGCTCTGCAACTCGGACGGCGCTTTTGCACTCGCACAAACACCCACCATCAAACACGTGCATAACGCTGCGCATGCGTTTTCACGTGCGCAAGCTTCATCAGGTGTGCCTTTTCTGTGCCATAGGAGTAGGCAGCCCGACAAGAGCGCCAGTTGCCGGCACCGAAAACTGTCACAACCCTCCCAATCCGCATTCCAGGACGAGAGGTCAGCACCAGTGTCCTCACACGCTGTTGCGTTCGGCTCGAGCATGCGCTGCTTCGTGGCCCCGAGTCCGCTATCCCTAGCGCGAGCGACGCCCTAATGCGGGGCTAGCCAGATGACACGTGCCGCTGCACTCTTTGCAGAACACTCCTTAGCACGGAGCAATAAAAGCGTTGTATACGAAGCCCCACTTAAGCCTTGTACTTCCACTGCAGAAGAAGCCAAGGACACTACACCGTATAATGCAATGGCCACCGATGGATTGTGCGCGCGCGTACCCATCGTGGAGGCTATGCTCGTGCCTTTGTAGTGTTCATTTCTGCCACCCGTGCTGCAGAAAATGGACGCACATATTTTCCTCTTTCGTATTACGAGCAGGAAAGTAAGCGCGTGTGTGCCACGCATTGCGAAGCAGAGGCCGCTTGGAAGATTCCTTCGCCGCACAAGCGTCTGATCCTTTACGTTCTTTCGAAGCTGAGACTTCGGAATGTTGAAAATGCTGGAAGGAGTTTGGAACAACATGTCATGACTCCGCCATCAGCTACTGAACGCAATAGAGCGGCGGTGTTTTGATAGGCTGAACGCCGTATTTTGCGTCACAATGGTTGCCACTCAAATTTGTCACTACGTTTTTTGTCAACATCAGCAATAAAGTGAAAGTTAGCACAAAGTAATGAAAAGGGGGTGTCCTGCAAAATTATGAAAGCAAAAGACTAGCATTGGTTCATAAATTTAAATCCGTTGTGCGACGTCACACAATGACCACCGGGAAAATGCTACAGAAATTCTAAGAATTGTCTACTAATGCGTAAGCATTCTTTCGCTCGTCTGTTACATCGCTTTTGCTTACTTGCTTGTCCGAGCTTGTGCATGTTTACTCATCGCTTTCCGGTACCATACAAATGAAATCAGCGGAACGGTGTGGAGATGAGTTGCGAGGAAGCTGCAGGGCCCCTTCAAAGCGATCGTATCTACTGAGCCGAAACGCCGTCACAACCGGTTTCACTACAGCTGTTTTAGAGAGCAGCTCTTCAGGCTCATTCACACCGGTGACTGACAGCGGTAGTGCGACCAAATTGGTCGCATATGGTCACAAATGGTCGCTTTTCTCGAAAAGCTACTATTTGGGCCAGTCGCTTGCTGCTCGATTTTTGAGTCTCACGACTGTGGCCGCAAAACTGCTAAACCAATCAGCGGTGCAACGAAAGTTATGTTATTTCTATTCTAGTACGCTCAAGTTATGTTATCATGTGTTTTTATCCCTCGTCCTCATGCGTCGCGCGAAATTCAAGGTATGGCACCATGGCAGACTGCAGGCCGGTAATTGGTGTCTAGCCTTGTAATTCTGGGCATTTGCAACAACGTGTCGAATGTACGCGGTAGCATTCGCGGGAAGCTAAACAGCAGAAAAAGAAAGCAAAAAAAATTATGCACCCATTTCCACGCTACGCGGACTACAATTTACTCTCCATAATACTCCTCGTCATGCGCGCGGAGTTCGGGCAGGAGGCGGCTAGCGTGGCCAGCCACTCGTCAGGAACGGAGGCAAGGGCGTAGCTTTTTTTGCGAAGCCTTCCGCGCTGCCACAGCTGACACCACGGCAAAGCGCGTAGACATTGTGATGACGTCTTCCTCTTCGCTCGAATCAAGAACCATGGCATTTCCATGGCATGTGTGCGCGAACTTCGTACATCCGTACAGTTTTCGCTGAGAAGGATAATCTCGGGGACTTGTGCTCAGCCGGGTTTTCCGGTGTGAGCATCGGTCGCTTTCAGTCGCTTTTTTGGTTCTCAGTCGCAAATGGTCGCGCGACCTCAAGTTGCCGGTGTGGCTGAGCCCGCCCGTCCCTGCGACGATGGTCGACGCAGCCGAGCGAACGAGCGCAGCGAAAGCGGAGTGCCGCGGGGGGGTTGAAAGACGCGAGGAGGTAAGCGGAGGAGGAAGGGTGACCAGAAAAGCATGGCTAAGAAAGAGTAGCGCGCGTCGTCCCTGGCGGCGGTCACGCTCGCGTCGGCTCTCGCGAGCTCCACATTGGCAGAGCCACACTTCGCACCGTTTGCAACGGGCCGCACGAGACAGACTGTCTGCGCCAGCAAATATATCGTGAAATGAAAGGACCTATAGAGCTGCGCTCAAATTTCGCATTAGGCAGTATTCTAATTTATTCCCTTTATAATTTCAATTTCTCGCTTTTTTGTTACGACATTGACCTGGCGACAGCGACGTGACCAGCTTTTTTTAATGTCATCAATAATTTATTATTATTATTATTATTATTATTATTATTATTATTATTATTATTATTATTATTATTATTATTATTATTATTATTATTAAACTATTATCACATGTACCAGTCAGTTATTCTTCGTTTTCTGCTCTGCAGCCCCACAGCAGGTTTGTCTGCACACATACCCGTGCCTGGGAAACGTAAGCTTTGAAGGTGACCTGAATGGGAACGGTTTTCTTTTTCATCAACTGGTTTCCTTTCTTCAATTGTTTTTTATCGTATATAAAGCCACCAATCACCTACATTTACAGTATTATGACGATTGAATGTCTTCGCATAAGCGCATATTTGTGCAGATACAAGACACTGCACTTTTTGCGCGACAGAGAAATTTTGCGGGGGTCTTCGCCAAAGAATGCTTACACGTTAAACTGGCACGTCTAAGCACTTGACCTGCAATAATGATATCGTTCGCGCATGGCGACTGGGCTCTCTGTGGCGTCTATATCTTGTGAACTCTCCACAAACAGGGAGTGCACATGCAAGCCATTGCAAATGTGTCTTTAACACTGGTGACGCTATCCACGCAAGCATCAGGCGTTTACCCAAAAGCGTGCTTTGAACAGTTCAGTCCGATTATATAGGTGATCACTTTTCTGTACTTTGAAATCAAATAGCATGGCTTAACCGTGGCACCTTTTTCTTGTCTTTCCTATACTAGTTTGACGTGTCGATATAAAATGCGTAGGCATACGTTGGTCTATGTATACCTCTGAGCTGGAATCCCACATTCACGTGCATAGTACTGCGTTGAGTAATTTCAACAACCGAATCATCGTTGCGGAGAAGCACTGTTATCTCTACAACTATGTGCATTGACTACTCTCGTTTCGCAGTCTCTCGTGGCAAGTCACGTAGTTTACGGAAGTCACGCGTTTCTCTATCCCATTTCTTTTGTTCTAACTTCACTGTAATACACACTCTAAAGGGTGAAAGAAAGTAAGACACTTTGTATTGTCGCATATACACTGCTGAAGTATACAAGCTGAATGGGGATGCAGGCGTTTGTACTTCACGAAACCTAACCGTTGACGCGCGATGCCGAGACGAACCTCGTTCTCCTCCTCTCCAGTCCCCTTGCTGTGCCACACCATGTGGCACTACCCCCTCATCAAAAAAAAAAAAATAAAGAATGAAAACATACATAGGCTTGACGTGAGAGCGCCGAGGTGGCCTAGGACGGACACATAGGCTATAGTCGCAATCACTGTGGTGTGCGATATAGTCACAAGGCACTGAGGAACGAGCAACAACAAAAACTAACCTAAGCGGCTCAAAACGTCGAATTTTAGGGGCTATAGTACGGTTTCAACCGTACAAAGTGCACAATCTCAGATTGAGGTTGTCGACGTCGGGGAGGCTGGCTTCCGTCAGGAAGGACTTCGTAATTCACGTCACTAATTCGCTCCAACACTTTAAAGGGTCCGAAGTAGCGACTCAAAAGCATCACGGATAGTCCTTTTTCGGCGCACGGGAGTCCAGACCAAAACTTGATCGCCAGGTTGGAACTCGACTTGTCGATGGCGGAGATTGTATGGTTGCGCATCGATGCTCTGTTGTTTCTTTATGTGCACTCGGGCTAGCTGACGGGCTTCTTCCGCGCGTTGCACTAAGAGTTCGGCATCTTGGGCGGATCAGGTAACAGCAGATTTGTTGAAGGATGGTTGGCAGATTGTTTTAGAGAAACTGGCCACCCTGTATACGCAACGCCTCATGACCTCGAGCGTACCGGAATCTTGGAAGAACGCTAACATAATCCTAATCCATAAGAAAGGGGACGCCAAAGACTTGAAAAATTATAGACCGATCAGCTTACTGTCAGTTGCCTACAAACTATTTACTAAGGTAATCGCAAATAGAATCAGGAACACCTTAGACTTCCGTCAAGCAAAGGACCAGGCAGGATCCCGTAAGGGCTACTCAACAATAGACCATATTCACACTATAAATCAGGTGACAGAGAAATGTGCGGAATATAACCAACCCGTATATATAGCTTTCATCGATTACGAGAAGGCGTTTCATTCTGTCGAAACCTCAGCAGTCATGGAGGCATTACGGAATCTGGGTGTAGGCGAGCCGTATGTAAAAATACTGAAAGATATCTATAGCGTCTCCACAGCCACCGTAGTCCTCCATAAAGAAAGCAACAAAATCCCAATATAGAAAGGCGTCAGGCAGGGAGATACGATCTCTCCAATGCTATTCACAGCGTGTTTACAGGAGATATCCAGAGACCTGGATTGGGAAGAATTGGGGATAAATGTTAATGGAGAATACCTTAGTAAATTGCGATTCGCTGATGATATTGCCTTGCTTAGTAACTCAGGGGACCAATTGCAATGCATGCTCACTGACCTAGAGAGGCAAAGCAGAAGAGTGGGTCTAAAAATTAATCTGCAGAAAACTAAAGTAGTGTTTAACAGTCTCGGAAGAGAACAGCAATTTACAATAGGTAGCGTGGCACTGGAAGTGGTAAGGGAATACATCTACTTAGGGCAGGTAGTGACGGCGAATCCGGATCATGAGACGGAAATAATCAGAAGAATAACAATGGGCTGGGGTGCGTTTGGCAGGCATTCTCAGATCATGAACAGCAGCTTGCCATTATCCCTCAAGAGAAAAGTGTATAATAGCTGTGTCTTACCAGTAATCACCTACGGGGCAGAAACCTGGAGGCTTGCGCAAAGGGTTCTCAAATTGAGGACTACGCAACGAGCTATGGAAAGAAGAATGATTGGCGTAACGTTAAGGGATTAGAAAAGAGCAGATTGGGTGAGGGAACAAACGCGAGTTAATGACATCTTAGTTGAAATCAAGAAAAAGAAATGGGCATGGCCCGGACATCTAATTAGGAGGGAAGATAACCGATGGTCCTTAAGGGTTACGGACTGGATTCCAAGGGAAGGGAAGCGTAGCAGGGGGTGGCAGAAAGTTAGGTGGGCGGATGAGATTAAGTTTGCAGGGACGACATGGCCACAATTAGCACATGACCGGGGTTGTTGTAGACGTATGGGAGAGGCATTTGCCCTGCTGTGGGCGTAACCAGGCTGATGATGATGATGATGAATTGGCCTCAGGTTTTGTGAGGGTAGGAATGGCATAAGCGACCACGTCGGGCCGCCTCGCTCGGTAGGCCCTCCGAATCCAGGACTATGATATGCGTGTCGTCTATCGCTCTGGACGCAGACACTCACGCCAATGCCCTCTCGCGCTTTCCAGTAACTTCCGACAGCAGTACTTCTACCTACAGACATGATATCTCACCACTTGACATCCTGGACATGGCCTCGGAGCAACGTAAGGACCCATGGATCGTCATGATATCCGACTTTTTGTCAAATCCTCCGGCAGCTTCGGCACCTCGAGCGTTACGCCGACAGGCGCAGCATTTCACAATCCGGGACGGACTTTTATACCGCCGCAACTACCACAATGACGGCCGCAAATGGCTCTTGGTAGTGCCTCGCCACCTACGACAAGAGTTCTGCTCCGCTTTTCATTCTGACCAGCAGTGTGGTCACGGCGGAGTGTCAAAAACTTACACACGGCTTCGCCTACAATATTATTGGCGAGGGATGCGCACCTTCGTCCACAAATGCGTACGCTCCTGCATTGCCTGCCAGCGACGCAAATGTGTCCCGCATCTCTCCACCGCACCTCTCCAACCACTTCCCTGCCCAGCTCAGCCATTTGACCGTGTGGGCATTGATATATACGGGCCTCTTCCATCTACTGGCGCTGGCAACCGATGGATTGTTGTCGCCGTAGATCATTTGACAAGATATGCCGAAACCGCCTCCTTGCCTGCCGCATCAGCGAAAGACGTCGTCTCATTCATTTTGAACAACTTTGTTCTCCGCCATGGCGCGCCCCGTGATCTGCTGAGCAATCGGGGTCGCGTATTCCTCTCGGACGTCCTGCAGTCACTCCTATCTGAATGCCAAATTATTCATTGCACTACTACTGCTTATCATCCACAAACCAATGGCCTAACAGCACGATTCAACAGAACTCTTGGTGACATGCTATCAATGTATGTTGCGTCTGATCACTCCAACTGGGATCTTGTACTTCCATTCGTCACATACGCCTATAACACTGCCTCTCAAGCCACTACCGGATTCTCACCATTCTTTCTGCTTTACTGCCGCCATCCCTCCAGCACCATTGATACGGTTCTCCCATACTGGCCGGAACCTGCTGAGCGCTCACCTGTTTCTACGGTCGCTCAGTACGCCGAGAAATGCCAACTGGCCGGTTCTTTGACGTCTGCTCAACAGTGCCGCCAAAAAGAGCGCCATGAATTCAGCCCACCGCCTCACCCCTTCCCTATCGACTCACTCGTGTGGCTTTGGGTACCGCCTGTTGCTGCCCCTGGCGTTTCGTCCAAGCTCCTCCCGAAGTACCACGGGCCCTACCGCATGGTTGCGCAAACATCACCTGTTAATTACGTGGTCGAGCCCGTGTCACCATCTCTTGATCTGCGTCGTCGGGGACGAGAGACTGTGCGCATTGACCGGCTGAAGCCGTGTTACGATCCGCTCACCTCTTCCTAGATCGCCAGGATGGCTACTCTTCAATTCCGGGGTGATTGTGACGAAGGAGATCGGCCGGCTAGAAAGCCCCGTTGCCATTGCGTGGCTCATACCCAGTTCGTTCACTGGCTGCGCCCTAGCTGCTGTTGGCGCGTTGGTCGCTGCTTCTCTACGACCCGAATAAACCCCCTTTACAATATAATTAAAAAGAAGCGTTCTCACGCCATTATTGTGGTCACTCCTGATGAGTACAGTTTACTAGAGACACGTCATTGAGCGATGATCATGAATTTGAATTTCATCATTTGTAGCGCTGCCTTTAAACAACGTGAACATGCTTTAGGCGCCATTTCAGTATTCCAACGGTTGACACTATGAGCTTTCACCTGGCCGTACTTTCCGCCTGCGAACTCGTTCCTTCCTCGCCACGAATGATCCGCTGTTTCGTGTTACAAATTAGGTTTCCCCCAAAAGCCGGAGAGGCACGAGAGTTTCGGATTCGCATTGAGTCTCACACAAACTGTAGTCCTATAGAACCACGAAGGGATCGCTCAAAGTGAGCCCACTCACGACAGCTACACGGGCGGGTGGGCGCGTAGAAGCACGGAGGGCGCGCGTAGAAGCAGGGCCACTGCCCTGCTTCTAAGCGCTCTCTCTTCTCTCTCTCTACTTTCACCGACTTTCATTAGCAGATCGATCTCATGGAACGAAAATTTGGAGTTCTGTTTTACGCTGTCCTTCTAAATTTTGATTTTGGGGCAAGGGCCTTAACGTGCAACTAGCTTGCAACGACCCTGAGTATGCTGTTCGCGTCGACTATCGTTCACAATATATTCACCACCAGCACGCTAGGCGGTTGAAAATCTTCTTGCCCTTCTCTGCTTACTTTTCTTCTGGAAATCCTTTAAAGCCTCTGTTGACGATCGTCCACGGCGTCATCTCCTTATTGGCCCCTATGTCTAGGCTGTTTCCTTTCTAAGCTAAAGCTTAATAAGCAGAGCAATGTGCCTCAAGTCTTTTACGGCTAAGAAAAGAGGCTCCGGTTCGCATTATGGACAGGCGTCACTGCACTAGGGGGATTTGCCGACGCGACTGCGTGTGATAGGTGACGTGCCTTGACTTCAGCAGTGGGTCTTCGTCTCTTCGCGTAATGCCGCCCGGGGCGGTGTCATCGCGTGGAGGCCGCCGACTGCAGCAACCGGCGATCGGCGCTGGCTTCACCCTTGAAGCGACATGGAAGGTCGTCTTAGAGGAGGAAGAGAAAATTTTGCGCACATTTCCTGGCTTCTGAAGCATTGCGTTCGCGTTACAGGAATCATTGCAGTTGAGGGGAATCTTAAGCACCGGCAGCGAATAAACTCGCGAACTTCTTATGTTGATCTTGTTATGATTAGAAGAGGAGTGCCCTACACTTTCGCCTCGTGACTCATTTCGATGATTCTGCTAGGCATTGGAACACCGTCACGGCTTCTATAAGATGACGAAGCGCTGACTGTGCACAAACATGTCAGCGCACATTACATTCTTTTTCCTGGGTCGACGCACAACAGGGAATCTTTGAGGCAGTACCATGAGACTCCGTGACAAACACAGCAGCGTTGTGCAAACGCTGCGCACAAAATAAATTGTGAATACTATAATACAGGCAATGCATCACCAATTAATCACGTACGCAAATGTTATACATGGATGACAAGCGTGATATTACCTTAAGGAGGCACACGACAAATGTCAGTGGGCACTTGGAAAAACACTGATCACGCCAGATTTTGACTCCCGCGACGTTCTACCTATGCCAGGGAAAACACCAGGGAAAACCTCATAAAAAAGGTTCAAACACCGGTGAGGCATCACAGACATCACCGCATGAGATACGTGGAGATGTAATTGTGGCGGCGTTTCCGACAGTTTGCAGCCACAACTACAGACAATGCTAGTTGCGCAGTGTCATGCCGACCGCAGTAACCAATAAATGGTATCAATGGACCGCGCAAACCCTAGATGGCGGCAGTTTTACTGAAAAGTTGTCTGTGGCTACTCCCCGGAAAAATCGTGGCGGCGAATAGAAAGCGCCTTGCGGCGAAGCCAGCATTCTCACGAATGCTGTGTAGCTCTTGGAAAAAAATCGCGCTGAAATTGGACGCTAAGACGAATCTATCACTACACCGAGTTTCATTTACTTGTCATAGTTAGTTAGCTCAGTGAAATTTCAAACGTTTCAGAATTCCTATTTGCTGTCAATAGAAGGGCATCTACGGAGGGAGTATGGTTACAGAAAATGGCTGTAACTCTTCGTTTATCAAAACTATCCCAAAATAAATGATGGGCCAATTAGCCACTAAGACGACTTAAACATTACGCCGAGTTTCAGTTACTTTTCTTAGTTACGTACTTCACAGTGCATTCAAAAGGCACAGCGTGACTGGGATTGAGACAAAGAAACACAGACCACAACACAAGCGCTGACTAACAACTGGTTTTATTTGCACCGAAACCGGCGCATTTACCGATCCACCGGATACCCATCGGGTTTACTTAGTGTGGTTTCGGAAGCCTTGCTTCGAAAGATTAAGAACCCTAATCCAAAAAGTAAGCCTGGTAAGCAAAAAACGCCGCTGCAGGGGATTCCGTATATTCATAAGTTATCACACAGCATCAAGATGATTGCTTCGAAGCGTGACGTTCCGATTGTGTTTTCTGCGCGTTGTAAGTTGTCAAAAATTTGTACAATGACAAAGAGAAGTTGCCACAATGCACTATTCAGCACAGAAATAAATTCACATACTGTATGGCAAATGTTGTGTATGAAATTCCTGTGGGTTGCCGTCGCCGATATGTAGGCCAAACGGGGAGATGTTTCAGCGAGCGGACCAGGGATCATAATTTTAATGTACGTAATAAGACAGGTGTCTCTCTGGCTGAACATTGCAAGCTGTGTGGCTGCAAGCCAAAATTTGACGACACTAAATTTCTGACGAAAGCAAAAGACAGGAGTGAGCGAGAAATCGTGCAAGCTTTTTTTATCAAAAGATTGGCGGACAACTGCGTCAATACGCCATCCATATTTTTGGATGACGATGGCATTGAGTTTCTTGAAGGTTTTGTTTATGTCTTAATAGTTTCACACCCTTTTTAAAGGTGTTTTGTTTTCTTTATAGAAGCCTGCTGCACGGGAGTGACCATAATCCCTCGTAGGCCAAGATTAGGGGACTTTCCTCTTCCAACTCGAATGATATAACCCAAAGATTGGACTGGCCTAAATTTCCGTCGTATGTTATGGAATACCTCTGTCAGGGTAATTTAATACATAATTTGGAAGGCACAATCAAGAGCACAGTGAAAGACAGTACGCGTACTCTAATGTGCTCTTCGAAATTCACTGAATTTGATATAGAATTAAAGCGACTTCGAGCAGTCCGGCGACGTGCTCAACGTATATACCGACGCACGAAGTCGGTAGACGATCTACACTCCGCTAGACGCCTTCAAAACAAGATCCAGCGCCGGTTAGATAAACTGAAATCACAACGCTGAATTGCTTTCTGTGAAACCTTAGACCTTCGTAATCGCCTACCGTACTTATGGAGAACAATGCGAGGGCTTAGGACGCCACCCATACAGCGGTCTCCATTCAAGTCCCTGGCCCACATTCAGCAGCGACGACATTATCCGGGCAACTCACAGCTTCGAACAACTTATCACATTCCATCAGCTTCGCGCCACCACTTGACCCCCGCATGGATCTATAATTTTATATCCATGAATTCAAGGCCCCGCTAGCTTTCGGCAGACGGACGCCGTCACCAGGACCTGACGGAATTTCTTACAGAGCTCTATGTCATCTGAGTGAGCGGGCGAGGAGTGTTCTGCTTGAAATAGCCTGACTATCCTGCTTGAAAAATCCTGGCTAACTGGCACACTTCCCTCAAGCATGAAGACTAGGCGCGTAGTTCCGCTACTGAAGCCTGGCAAGTCTCCGTCGGAGTTTTCATCGTATCACCCGATTGCATTGGCGAACTATGTGGCCAAAATGATGAATGATCCTCGGACGTCTGGAGCAGGGGTGGGGGGGTGGTGCGGGAAGCGGTGGCTAACGTTGCAGCTCGGCCTCCTCCTTATAGAATTTGTCGAGGGATCAAATACACGAATAATAACTGCATCGCCATTGTCGAAGGTGCTGCAAACGAATTCTTGAATGCTACGCACTGTGAAGACAAATAAAAAGTAAGATATCTATTTTCTCATAAAAGAACATACTCGTAGTCCCAAAAATTGTGGCCGAAATAACTGATATCAATCTTTCCATGTTTTTTGTCTATTTAATAAGTAAAGAAAATATCACACGAACTTCAGAACTATATCAGTTACAAACCATCAAAGCAGTGCATGCCGTTGATATGAAAAATGTAAAGGCCATGAAATGAACAAGCTGAGTAAAAATATAGTAATGAAACTGTGTCATTCAAGAACCTTGTTTACATTTTTGTACATATGCAACGGACAGGGGAAAATGTCAATGTCGCTGTCATTTGTTCCAATGTATTGCGCAGGAGCAGCTGTCACCGGTCGTGTATTGTGAGTAATTGCACCGAAATTATAGTCGCAACAGAGAGCACATATAAAAAGCAGGTGTTCTGCTAAATATACGAGGGTGAGTCAAATGAAAGTGAGCCAGAATATATGACAAAGGGGGTACTTCATTTAAATGTAGTCTCCATGAGCATTTAGACATTTGTCCCATTGACTAACGAGTCGCGTGTTTGCCGTCTCATAAAACTCCTTGGGTTGCTGCTTCAAAAAGTCTGTAACTGACTCTTTCTCGTCATCGTCCGACACTAATCTGGTTCCCTTCAGCTGTTTTTTTTTTCAATTGCCCCAAAGTGAAGTCGCCAGGCTACAGGCCTAATCTGTATGGCGGATAATGCAGCGTTTCCCACTTGAACTTGGCCAGTTTTGTATTAACCACATGAGCGGTGTGGGCACGGGCATCGTCGTGGATCAAGATGACCCCATTCGTCAATTTTCCGTGTCGTTTGTTCTTGATTGCGACATGCAGATGATCCGGCCTTTCACAATATCGGAAACCATTAATAGTCTCTCCTGGTTAAGCGAATTCGATCGGTAATGGCCCCTGACGATCGAAAAGCAGTCAACAACACCTTTCCGGCGGAAATGATGGCCTTTGCTTTCTTGGGGGTGGTGAATTCGAATGTTTCCACTGTAAACTTTGCCGTCGTGTTTCAGGCTCGTAGTAGTGCAGCCAAGAAGGCGTCACCCTCATTGTGATACCGGATCAGATGAGTCAAGGCAGCGGCGAAGCTCTCCGTCTTCTGGTGGTGGTTCAAAATCTTAGGCATCTATTGCGCACACAAGAACCGATAACCGAGATGTTCCTGAATTATGGTGGGAAGCGAACCGTGAATGACGTTCACACGCTCTGCCAGTTCATGGATGCGTATCATCCGTGAACTTGTTTTATCAGCTCATCAACCTTTGCAGTTGCTGTGGGGGTGATTGCACGGTGGCTTTTTTTGGACCGATCTTGGATAGTCTGCAACTTTCACGTCCTTCTTTGAACCGTTTTGCGGCAGTGCTTCACAGTGGCCAATGAAATGCAATGCTCAACGTACACGGCAGCCACACGGTGACTAGTTTCTTTTTTGGGAAACATCTGCAGATGTCAGAAACCTCACGACACCACGCTGTTAAATTTTTCGAGCGTCCATTATGTCACGCATTCATGTTCAATTTAGTGTATGAGACCATTAAACGGACACTAAAGGCGAATACTAAGTCGACGTGGACTGTTTGAATACCATTGCAGAAACCTCGCAATGCTTGTTTCTCGCCAAGAAGAGATTTAGTTTACGAGAAAATTGGATCTGAAGGGTCCGAATACCTTTTTCGAAATTGAAATCTCCCGCCACCCAATCGGGGGACTGCTGACGTTGAATAAGCCATCACCGCCCTTTGCTGCCGTCGGTGAGTGAAACGGCGCCCGACAGACGGCAGCACCGAGCCACGACAGAGCGGTGGATTCGCGGCTGCAGCTTCTTTTCGGTCAAGTTGCGCAGACCGTTCGGGCATCCCGCGACACCGCATGAAAGTTTAATTCTCTGCTGCTTGCATTTTGTCGAAGTGTCTCGAGCCAGCAAAATCTGAGCAACACTACCCGATAGCTACTGAAACGCGAAAGCGTGGGCGGCGCGGAGCGAAAACGAAGCTTTTCGACCGCCCGCGTCGTTGTCGAGGGAAATTTCAATGAGTTCTTTTTTCTAAAAGTGAAACAGAACTGGACAAGTAGCATTTTATTTCATCTTATAATACAATACAATGATGTTTTGTGGAACGAGTGGTTGAGTACTAGTGACAGAGTTTAACTGAGGAGTGGTTTCGTCATCGGGCAAGTACTTGAATGTCCCGTGTGAGTCTATAATCATGTCCGGCATTTACCTCAATTTTTCGATTAATAAGGCTCTGTTCGCGATAGTATTGACGCCTTAGAGATTGTCGAACACTAATTTATCAATTTAGCTTGACTTAATATGTTCCTTTAGTGTCCCTTTAAAGAAGATTTATCCTCACACTTACGTGTGACTTTTGTAAATGAGTGATGCCTGTGTGCTACACGCATGCCTTGCAGATACTGAACGCATTATTGCACGGGGTTGGATGGCTCACTTTCATTTCACTCGCCCTCGTACATTAGAAATTCGAAGATACAATGGAATATAGAAATACGAAGCGCAGCTTGATAAGGGCTAAAGCGCGTTAAAGGGCGAAAAGTTTACTGCACCTATATACGAAACCTCGCGACAAGGTATTTAAATATACGTATAAATCTCCAATAAATCTACGTATCTAAGAAAAGGTAACTGTATATAATGCATCAAACAAGGCAAATAAACATGTTGCGCAATCACAAACTCACATATCACATAATCCTAAGGCAGCGCCTCCCCCCCTCCACTCCCGCGGATGTATCGCGCACGACGGACGGCGGCGCGGTTCCTCCCCGCTTTTTATCCTTGCACACAAGACTGACCCACCATCGTGAGGCATTGTTGGCCACCATCGTTGGCTCACCAGTGCCACCCCCTCCCACCCCCTACGCTTTTACTCGCAGATACAGCATGCCGCGAGGAACATGATGTTATCGCCCTTGGACTTTATACGGAATAGGACGGCGACGGCAAGAATGCGCCTAAACTGTCCATATAATCGCTATCGCAATAATAAAACAAGAGTATTCGCCAACTGGAGCGTCCTGTTGCCCATTACGTTGCCCAAAAGTTAGAAAATCGAACTTTCACCATGCGACAAGCCGCTGCGCCGCAGTAATGTATTATTTTTTCTTTTGTGGGGCGGGGGCACCGAAATGAAAAAGGAAACGGAAATGGAAGCATGTTGGCCACAATTGAATGCCTACTTTGGGCACGCAATGGGGCTATCGAAGGAATATCGAAGAAAACGTGAGACGATTGGTCTACAGAACCACACGCTTACTACTCGGTGTCGCGCACCGGCGAGAAGTGACTTTCCGGAAGGGTTGCGCTCAAGCTCTGGTTCGCTCTGGCGGCCCGCGGGCAGCGAGAACAAGAACGTTGAACAGGCTTAATGTGTCCTCGCGAATAAAGCTCAAAATAAAAAAAAATCAATGAGAACGTAGTTATGGTTGCTGGTTTTAGTTTTTTCACATTGATGCTTTGGCGTAGGTGAAAAGTTTATTGATATTCTTTTCTGTGACATGACAGCACAAATGGACTATATCTCAGCGCTTCGTCTCATCGGGCCTCGCTGCGTGCTTGGTCAGCTTGTCTGATAGTGTGTTGATTTGGCTTCTCTCGTTGTATGGTGCAATGTATGACTTGAGAAAATTCAATTAACCTTTGGCGTGCAATGTTTATTAAGAGCATTAAACCTACAAATTTCCGGAATTGAAAATCTGAAGCACGATTTTGTAACTGTCGATGCTCCTTTCGCATCAAAAGTTTATGAGAACTTTACACCCATAAAGTTTTGGGATTTAAATCCATGCGCTCCGTACATTCCGCGGCCTCGGCGAGATGCCGCGACGAGCCCGTTTGCCATCAAAACGCCCTTGAAACTTCGTACTCGGATGGGGTTTTTTGTGTTATGTGACTCTAGGTGCATGAACGTGGCCACGTAATCCAGCCCGAGTTCCCAATGTTCGCAGTGAAATGTCTCTTCGAGTTTGAAAACGATATTCTAGACAAAATGCAGAATGATTTCCGGCGCCGGGGGTGCTTTGGTCGGCGGTGCATGGACAGCACGCAAAGGTTTCGGGGGGGGGGGGGGGGGGGAGGGGTCTGAAGCCCCATAAGCCCTGGTCTGGAATGGTACTTGGAATACCAGAACGTGTACCCAGATGCCGTGGCATGCTTCCGAGGATGTATCGGGCATGCGCTGTCTGCGCTGCCTTATCTGGACAGCACTGATATCACGCGTGCGCCTGACTATTTAAGAGCGTGCCAAGAAACCCTTCGCTGCTTCTTGTTCCTGCCATCGTGTAGTTGCCTCGATCTTTACCAGACACACGTCGCGCACGTTACATGGTGTCAGAAGTGGGCACTTCGGGTCGAAGCGTGGATGCGGCGGAGCCCCAACGATGGAACTACTGAAGGCCCCGCCACCCTTGCAACTTACCGGCAATCTCTGAGCAATGGAAGCGCTTCAAACAGAAGTTTGACTTGTTCATAGTGGCAACCACGACGAAGGAGCAACCCCGCACGGAAGCTGCAAAAGCCGCACTCCTTCTGAGTGTGGCTGGTGACGAAGCACTTCACGTGTTCAACACGTTCAAGTTTGAAGCACAAGAATCCAAGGAAGACTGCGCAACAATCGTTGAAAAGTTCGAGTCTTACTGCTCTGAGGTAAGCAACGAAGTGCATGAGCGATATCTGTTTCGCTCGAGGAAGCAGGCAGACGGGGAACCGTTCGAAAAATTTCTTCGTAACCTAAGAAAGCAAGCTGGGCAGTGCAATTTCGGAGAACCGCGTGATTCAATGATCCGGGATCAAATAGTGTTCGGCACGAATAACTCAAAGTTGCGCGAGAAGATCCTTAGCGAACATCAGTTGACTCTAGTGAAGGCGGAAGAATTTTGCAAGGTCGCCGAATCTGTGGCGCAACGAAACGAGGTCTGGAGGGCCACGGACAGCCACATTGACGCTATTGCGGGGCCCGCAACTGCACCAAAAAGCAGAAACGCCCAAGATGGCAACAAGCAGTACCGTTGCACAAAGTGCGACCGGCGGCAAAGACCAAGGCAGTGTCCTGCATACGGAAAGAAATGCAACGTATGCCACTTGCCCAATCATTTTGCGGTGTGCTGCCGAGAAACGTACAAAATTGCCGAAGTCTGCAAAGACGACTTTGACGGTAACTTCGACATCCAAGAAGTTGGTGTTGGGAACAGAAATGCCAAAGACTGGATAGTGGAAGCTGAGGTCAAGGGCAAGAAGGTCTCCTTCAAAGTAGACACCGGGTCACAGGCCAGCTTACTGCCGTTTTCGGCATACCGGAAAATGCGTGCGGCGGGACTGTTGACTGCTGCTACCTCGGTACTACGGGCCTACAACGGAGGCATGATAACGCACTTCGGAGCAACGTGGCAGGACGTGACCGTAGGAAATACTTCCGTCACAGTCCAGTTCTTTGTCATAAAACACTGCAGTCAAGCCATACTAGGGCTGGAAGCGAGTGAAGCCTTGGACCTTTTTCAACGCAGAGTGGCCACTGTAAGCGCCTCAACAGACTACGAAGCAGTGACGAATTTCCAGCACCTCATCCAAGGATTAGGCTGCTTGAAGCAACCATACAGCATGGCCCTGCAACCAACAGCGGTTCCTGTCGTTCAACCAGCGCGGCGTATGCCCCTGTCCCTGCGGGGCCCTCTTCAGGAAGAGCTGCGAAGTCTGGAGCGTGAGGCCATCATCGTAAAAAAGAACGACCCCATGGACTGGGTGAGCCCTTTGTTTACCGTCAAGAAAAAGGACGGCAGAATTAGAATTTGCATGGACCCCCAGAAAATTAATGAGAACATAAAAAGAGATCACTTCCAGCTCCCAAGGCGCGAGGATATGGAAGGGGAATTGGCCGGCGCAACTGTGTTTAGTTGCTTGGACGCAAACTCCGGCTTCCACCAGATCGCACTTGACGAACAGACGTCGAAAATATGCACTTTTGCTACTCTTTTTGGCAGGTACCGTTACCTCCGATTGCCCTTCGGCATCGCCTCAGCGCCTGAAATCTTTCAAAGGACGATGACTCAAGTATTTGAGGGCCTTCCCGGTGTACATGTGTACATTGACGATATTTTGGTATGGGGAGCAAACAAACAGCAGCATGACCAGAGACTGGTTGCGGTCTTGAAAGCGGCCGAAAAAGCCGGCTTAACGTTCAACGCAAAAAAATGCCGGTTTGGTGTTACGGAAATACAATTCCTGGGCGATATCATTGGACGTGACGGCATCTCGCCAGACCCAAAATTTATCAAAAGCTTGCTTGAAACGCCAGAACCCAAAACCATATGTGGTGTTCACCGCATGCTCGGTGTAATGAACTACTTTGCAAAGTACGTGCCACGGCTTTCTGAGCGGACTGCGCTTCTCCGAGCGCTTATCAAAACACGCGCAGTATTTGAGTGGACTAAAAACCACAGAAATGAGTGGAAAGGTATCACTCAAATCCTAACCATGAAACCCGTACTCGCCAGCTTTGATCCCCAAAGGTAGTCCAAAATAACATGTGATGCATCAAAAGATGGCATGGGTGCAGCGCTCTTGCAGTGTCACGATGGCGATAAGTGGCACCCAGTGGCATATGCATCCCGTGCGCTAACACAAGCTGAGCAGCGTTACGCGCAGATTGAAAAGGAGACTTTCAGCATTCCGTTCGGCTGTGAGAAGTTTCACCACTTCGTGTACGTGCACAAAGTTTTTATTGAAACTGACCATAAACCGTTGCTACCTATTGCTGCGAAAGGGATCTGCGACATGCCTCCCCGCCTTCAGAGGTTTTTTTTTAAGACTTCTGAAATATGATTTCGTTTTGCAGTACGTACCAGGAAAACACCTCGTCTTGGCCGACATGCTGTCAAGATCGGCTCCGGCTAGTCACGAGGACATCGCTGGCGCCGCTGACGACGTGGAAGTGCACGCAGTGCAAGTCCTGGGCTATTTGGTCACGGGCGCTACGCGACAGAAGCTGGTGCAAGAAACTGCGCGTGATGGTTACTTCAGCTCTGTCATCTCCAATTTGTCAAGCGGCGAGAGCCTGCAGGGTGAACTCAAGCCGTTTTCGTCAGAGCTGTCCGTCGTGGACGGTATACTGCTGAAAGGAACAAAAGTGGTCATACCTAAAAGCGTGCGACGTGAAAACCTAGGGCGAATCCATACTGGGCACCTAGGATTGCAGAAATGCAAAGAAAGAGCACGACGTTTGGTTTTTTGGCCTGGGCTCAGCAGTGACTTATCCCTGCTGATTCAGAGTTGCTCTACTTGTCGGACGTTTTCATACAAGCAACCGAAAGAACCGTTACTCATGCGCCAAATCCCATTATGCGCATGGGTTCGAGTTGGTGTAGACATTTTTTCTTTTGGGGGAAGTTCGTACGTCGTAGCGTTTGACGCGCATTCAATCTTCCCGGAAGTCCAGAAGCTCCAGGACACCACTGCAAGAGCAACAGTTTCCGCACTTAGCGCAATGTTTGCCAGGTATGGCGTCCCTCTGGAGGTGTGCACCGACAACGGGCCGCAGTTTTCAAGTTATGAATTTGCAGAATTCGCAAGAAAATATGACTTCGCTAATGTCACATCCAGTCCGTGCTTCCCACAGTCCAACGGTCTGGCAGAGAAAGGGGTACAGATCGTGAAACGCCTCTTGAAGAAAAGTGAAGACTCACGCGAAGAGTTTTGGCTAGGCTTGTTGGCCTACCGCTCTACACCGCTTGTGGACGGCCGATCACCTGGAGAACTTCTTCAAGGCAGGCGTCTCAGGTGGAATGTACCCGATTTTGGCGACGTGCAGCCTACGCCAGTCAAAAACATCGTCAGAACAACCGCGGAAAACATTTGTCACCCTTGGACAAAGGGTCGATCGTAAGGCTCAGGGACACAACATGGTCCCCGAAAGGAATTGTGATGGGTAGAACGTCTCCGAGGTTCTACAACGTGGAAACAGAAGGTGGTCGGGTGTTTAGACGTAACAGACGGCATCTCCTTCAGACTCACGAACAGTGGACAGCAGGCGAGAGTGATGATGATGACTGCGGTTTGTGTTACAGCTTGTGCACTGACTCTAGTGCAAGTAGCTCCGTTGATGTTACACAGTGCCAGCCTACACACCCGCATCCTCAAGCGTCGTCCACCGATGGCCCGGCACCAACTACAGCGCACCACGTGCTATCTCCTCCTAGGCCGACGCTAGTCCCAAGAAGGTCGGGTCGCACAAGTAAGGCACCGCAGCGGCTTCGGTACGACGCGGCCTCTAATCAAGTAACCTGAACTATTGTGCTTCTTCGTTACCCATCAGAGGAGGTATCGGGCATGCGCTGTCTGCGCTACCTTATCAGGACAGCACTGATATCACGCGTGCGTCTCACTATTTAAGAGCGTGCCAATAAACCCTTCGCTCTTTCTTGTTCCTGCCATCGTGTAGTTTCCTCGATCTTTACCAGGCACACGTTGCACACGTTACAGAGGTGGCCGCTCATCGATTGATAGCGTCTTCGACCTGCTTACCTACATTCAACACCAAAAAGGAGGTAAACTCTACGCTTCTCTGTACGTCAACGTCAAAGGGGCGTACGACAATGTTACACATGTAGTCATCCTCGCTGTTCCCGAAGAGCTGGCCTCGGTGGTCGGATGTTTAGATGGTCATATAGCTATTTCTCTATGCGATATCTCTTTGTGAGCGCCGAGGACGGCCACAGCCCTATACATTACACATACTGTGACGTCCCCCAGGGCGGCGTACTGAGTCCTACGTTGTTTAACGTCACGCTGTTTGGCCTGTTTGATAACCTTCCAAACACAGTTAAATTATCAATCTACGCGGACGAGATATGCGTTTGGGCATCTGGGAGGACACGCTTACAGCGGAGCGCAAGGCTCGAAAAAGCTGCCACTCACGCTACACTCTACCTCCGCAATCAAGGCCTGGAGATTTCATCGGATAAATGTGCAGTTGTGGTTTTAAGCGTAAGCCCTTGACGCACTGCAGCGTTTTAATAAATGGGCAGGTGATACTATTTGCAAGGTCTTGCAAATTCTTGGGTGTCATAATTGAAAGAAGTACCTCATGGAGCCGCCATGTATTGTACACGAAGAAACGGTTGGCGGGCATCTGTCACCTTCTCAAGTACTTCGCTGGAAAGACCTAAGGAATGTCCACAAGCGCTATGCTGCAACTAGGGTACTTTTTTTCGACTTTTTGCGGTTCAGCCTGCCAGCATTAACTAACGCAAGCCAAACACGCCTACGTACTATTCAAATCGTTCAGGCTGAGGCGCTCCGGATTTGTCTAGGTCTTCCTCGAAGTGCATCAACGGTGGCAACTATTGCAATCGCCAGAGAGCACCTCGTCAAGACCTACATCACAGTTAAAGCACTAAGAGTGCACGTAAGGCACCTTGACCGCAGTCCTTGCCATTATATGCGTTTCTAAATCGGGGTGTCTACCAACCGGGAAAACCGGGAATTCTCAGGGATTTTAAGTAGTCTGCAAAAACTCGGGAAAAACTCACAGAATTTGTGCATCAGGGAAAAATAGCTGTAATTTTATTGAAAGGGGCGAAATTCGCGGTAATGCTGGCTCCAGTAACAGACAGGAATCGTACCGAATCGCTTTGAGGCCCTTTCGGCTGCTGAGAAGGTGCCAGTGTACAGTCAACGACCGACTTTCCGAATGTCCAATGATTCGGACGGCTTCCCGGCACCACCACGTACTCCATAGAGTCAATGTATCAGAACGTGTGAAATTTTGGACGCAAGAACCCGTCGCCGTCCGATTTGCCGGACTTTTTACCGCGACCGCAGGTCCGAAAAGGCATTAATCAAAGCCACCATTGCTGCCGTTTGATTACCTCACCGCCTCGAACCGGCGCCCTTGCCCGCAGATCCGCTCGCAGCCGTAGCCACCACTGCGGCAACGCTAGGCCTAGCAGCTTCGATGTTCGTTACTAGGCTTCTTACCGTTGGGTGCTGTGTTTTCCATTGAAATAATTCACCGCTGACAGCAATGTCACTGACTCCGCCTTTGTGATCCTCGCGATTGGCTTAGAAGCTCGGAAAGCATAATGCGTTGCATAATGCCGGTTCTCGTAAGTCAGCTTCTCCTCTGTACAGAAATCTTACTCAGTGAAGCATACGAAAATAGCATTGCGGTAAAGCATAAACGTGGGAAGGGGATATTGCTACGGGGCACAGTATGTATATCTTAATTATACACGCGCGCACCCAGTATCTCCTGTCACAGTACGAGCGCCGATATGCCTAATACGTGTACCGACAGGGCTTCAGAGCGTTCTCGAATGTGCCTGTGGCGGTTTGAGCCCTCAAGGGCAGTAAAAAACATGCATTCATATATGCCAACTAGCCGATTTTTCCTACGTCCTCGCGGCCCCAGGGAGTTCGAAAAAGCACACGTTAATTGTGCAACTGACCAAGACGCTTCAAATGATCTGTGGTGCGAACGAGTGACGGAAGGAGGACGAGAACAGAAAGGATCTACGCATTCAGGAATGAACGGAAAAGGAAGCGTGCTGCCGCCGATTTGAAGGAGCTTGGAGCTTAAGCTCAAAAAACAGCGTTGGCTAATGCCGAGATGCAGGTGTCCCTCATCCAAACCAAAATAAACTTTTTAAAGCAGTTAAACACAACACTTAGGCTTCGTGTGCGGGCTGAGAGTATGTCAGGGCAGTTGAGGTTGAGTTACGAGCTGTTGAGAGAGAATCTCAATTGTGACAGTTTGGGCCTCATACCAATGAGCTTGCTATCAGTTGATAGAAATAGCGGATATTCGAAGGTATTTGCTTCTATATGCATCTCCTTTTTATTCGTATTTGAGAAGGTGCGACTCGATTTGCACTTTTTTTCGAAGACATTTTATTTGCTGTGAATTTTACTAACCCCTCCCTTTTATTCTCTTTTTGAATAACATAAACACTACTCCTTAGTATTCAAGCTGGATTAAGTCGTTTCTTAAATTTTTTATTCAGGTGCTTGCTAAAAAGTGACATCATCGAGCGATATGGTTTCAGCCCGTCTTGACCTAAAACATAGTTCTGCGTCACTCAGGGAATCTTGCAAAGGTACTCAGGGAAAACCTGGAAAACTCAGGGAATTTGGTAATGTCAACTTGGTAGACACACTGTAAAAATGTAAAATTATCTCTTTTAGCCGCAAACATACTAAATCTATGTTTCTTTATCACATAAATAACACCACTATTTTGCATGATACTCAATATAAATATCTTGGCGCTAACCTAACTTCGACTCTTTCGTGCTCAACGCACTTGCCTACATATGCGCCAATGCTTCCAGATCACGAGGGCACGTAAGACGCAAGTTGCGTAATTCTACTGAAGACATTATTAAACTAGCTTTTCTAACTTCGACCTCAGCTAGAATACGCCGCATCCGTCTGGTCTTCCCATCAGAAATAGTTTATCGAAAACTCGAATCTATTCTGAATTGGGCTGCCTGTTTTATTTCCCGTTTTTATGACTCTAACAAAAGGATAGCACAAATTAAACTCGGCCTCTCATTATAGTCCTTGCATGATCGTCGTGATATAGCCCTGCTATTATTATTAAATAAATGTGTCCATAACACAGCACCATCAGTTCTGCCTCTTGAAACACCTCATTACAGGTCGTACCGACTGTACAATCAGTTCAATTTCATGCGCATCTACGGAAAGACTAATTCATTTAACAAGTCCGCTCTTCTGAGAGCCATTCGCTTTTGGAACAATCTTCCCAACGCCATCGCTTAGGAGAGTGACCAGGGTAAATTCCGGCGTCTTCTAACAACGCATTTTTCAAACGCTACAAAAACTAACGTGTTACTTTTTATTTAGTTTATCCCCTTATTATTGTGCTACTACCCCTTAAATGCTGTTTTGTTATAGCCAAATATTGTGCCGCTCGCTTTGTAATTGTATTGGAAATATTTTACTTTGTGAAAATTTCTTGTTACGCTGATTTCTAACGTTCAAAAGCATTTGGTTTGTATTTTGTACAATTTTAACACCACATTACTGCATGTTAGCGCATTTCTTACGCTGTATATTTTGTATATGTATTCACATATGTATTGTAATTAATTCTAAGGGTATCAAGGACGAACAAGCCGCTACTAACGATGAAATCCAAATCTTTTAACGAGAGTCACTGCACTTGAAGCTAGTGCAACCTTAACTGCTGCCACTGAAGCGGTTCCCCCTCAGAATACCCTGCAAGATATTTCAAGCCAGCTACAGCGATAACATACAGATGTGACGATGCAGAAAACAGATTAAGACGATCAAACTTATTATTTTTCTGGATAGAGGACGATGAAAAAGAAGATTGGGCCACGTCTAAGGAAAAGTTTATCAAGTGTTGCGAAGAAAAACTCGAACTTCCCACAACCAGTATGCAGTACGAACGGGTTCCTTGCCGGGGAAAATATTCTACTGAAAAAAAAAAAAACGGCCTATAATCGAAAAATTGTGTTCATTCAAAGGCAGGCAAGGTATCCTGTCCGCAGCATGTAAACTTAAGGGCACAACAATTTCAATTGGCGCAGACTTCGCGCCAACACGTGTAGCTAGAAGAAAGCTGGTAACTTTTGCCAGGCCACTTGAAAAGCCTTTTAAGTTGGTGCTCGACAAGCTCTATATAGACCAACAAGTATACCTATACGACGCCGCTAGCGACTCAGATCTAGTCGATTACCAGATAGCTAGATAAAAGCCCAAGCTCGCAAAATAATCAGCTGCCTTTCTTGCCGCAAGCCGCTCTCTCGCCTTAGAGGCCTACACAAACATCCGATGTTTGCTACCTAAACGCGATATACTTTGTGCTTTTCTAGACTATAGTGACATAATAATACTAACAAGGACTTGGTTGAGTCCAGGTGTAGACAACAATGAGATTCCGCCAGCAAATAATCTTTACAATATTTATGGAAACGACCGCATCGATAGGCGCGGTGGGGGTGTACTTATCGCCATTAAAAAAACCCTTCATTCATATTTTATCGATTGCGGGTCATCTCTCGATATTGTGTGGGCTGCTTTTTATGTGTCCTCCAGCGCTGTACTCATTGGGGCCTGGTACCGCGCATCAGATTGTAACCATTCCTTTTTGAATGACTTGCGGGACTGCAGTGTTATTAAAGCGCTCCAGCTGTGTCCATCCAACCACGTTTATCTTCTTGGTGATTTGAATTTTCCGCTTATCGACTGGGAACATCATCATCATGTCACGCGTCTCTGGAACCAATCAATAAAACGTTACATTTTAACCTGTTCCAAATAGTGAAGGCGCCTACACGAGCTTCCAATATCTTGGACTTGGTTTTCACAAACGCTCCTGACACAATTACTTCCATTTCAAATATCAGCGGCTTTAGTGATCATAACCTCATCCAACTAGCTGTTAGCATCCCGAAACCCGTGTCTGACACAACAACAAAACAAATTCGCGATTATAACAGAGCAAATTACGATGAGATTAACTCCCAACTAGAACAATTTTTTTTCCAAGTGTTACTACATTCATTTAATTGTCGATCCGTAAACGATAACTGTGTACTGTACAGGGAAAAATTAACTGCATTAGTAGACCGGTACGTCCCGATATTCTCCATAACTAATGACAAACCCAGCCCTTGGTTCAACAAGTCTCTTCGCAAACTAAGGAATAGAAAGAAGCGTTCTTATAACAGGGCTAAACGCGTGCGCACTGCTGAGGCTTGGCAGATATACAAAGAATGTTTAAACAATTACTGCTCAGCGATATCTTCCGCCAAAGATAAATACTACTCGCAAGTCCTACCATCGCTGCTAACTTCCAATCCTAAAAAATTTCGGCAAACCATATCTCCGACAAAAGATACTAACAGTATAACTTTACACGGAACAGAAAACATACCTATTTCTAGCGCCGATTGCCCCACCGTATTCAACACGTTTTTTTTAAATCTGTTTTCACTCAGGAGGACTTTTGTAATATTCCAACTTTTCCCGAACTAACGACCGAGAAGGAAGAAGAAGAAGACCGCGTGTGAAGGACGAACTCCGTATGAGCTCCGGCTCTTGGAACACCTCACAGCTGATCTTTCGTTTCTACAACGTGCTTACCACCACCAGTCGACGGATCTTAACGGGTGAAATCTTTTGAGACCAAGACCTGCCAGATCCGGTGAGACCTCGGCCCTTGGACATTTCGAGGCGAGCAGGCCGCCGCGCTAGGCCTAACGTAGGCGCCGCGATTACGGCACGACAGCATCGCGTGCCGCACATGCCCACTGCACTGCTACCGTGACGATGGCTGCCCGAGACCCCCTGCCTGCTGCAGCATTGGATAAAATCACACCAGCCGCCGCTATGGATCAAGAACCTACTGAAGACAACGAAGACGGGACTTGGTTTCTCGTGGCCCGAAAGCGCAAGAAACAGGTCCAAGCCACGTCGAGCGTGCCACCCAACACCGAACCCGCACAGCAGGACCACCTACATCTGACATTGCGCAATAAGAGCTCGCAGCTGCCCCCGCTACCGATCGACGACTTGAAAGTGGTCTTCCGACCGAGAGATGGACTGAATCTCTGTGAGTGGCCGCAGCACTCTATAGCCAGAGCTATAGGCACAGCGGCTCAATTAAACGAGAGCACGCTCCACCAGCTAACCATCCGCATACGTCGAGAGCAGAACGTCGCAGTGGTCAGCACACCGGACGAAGAACTAGCGGCAAAACTGCAGCTGATCAAGTCTATATGCCTGGAAAACAAGCAGTACGAGGTTCAGGCCTATGTGGCTGCTCCGGATGCTTCCTGCAAAGGAGTCATCTCCGGTATAGAAAAGCACACAACCCCGACAACGCTGATGACAAATATCCGATCACCGATGGCTCAGGTCCTGCATGCAAGAATGATGGGAAATTCAGCCACGGCCATCATCACGTTCTCTGGCATTCGGGTTCCCCGGTATATCTACTATTACGGAGCAGAATACCGGTGCTACATTCATAAACCCCGACAGCAGCTGTGCAGCGTGTGCCTCTCCACGGGTCATCGAGCAGATGTTTGCCCAACCCCGGATAAACCCCGGTGTGCTGCGTGCGGAACTTCCAACCCCTCCGAAGGACATGATTGCACGCTGAAATGTTTTCATTGTGGTGGTGAGCACCCCGCCACTGACTCTCGATGTCCTGTAAGGCAACGCAAGCCCTTTAACAAGAGCCACGTGTTCCGAGAGCACCAGAAAATGGCGGAGCAACAACTTCAGCACGACAAGTCCAGCAAGGTAACGACATTCAACGGTTCGGCACCTGCGACTACTGATGCAACACGTGGTTGTCCTCGCTACCGATCCGGGGGTCACAGTCAATCCCAAAGTCGCAGTAGGTCCAGGGTCCGTAGGCCGTCCAAGGACCAGAAGCAACCACGTGGTCGAAGCCGATCTGGGAGCCGCAGCCTGACGCAGCAGAAACAGCCATCGAAGGAACCTCAGGCCGCGTGGACGAAAACGCCCGACCATCACACCAGGAAGACGACAGCGGTGAGTTGGTCAGCGCAGTTTCCCCCTCTTTCCTCATCCCTTCCTTCACCTCCGTCCGCACAGCAAACAAACAAACAAAACAAAATGTCTCCCACAGCGACGCTTTCACTCACCCAGACACACACACTCGCACCTGAGAAACTCCCTCACAATTCCTGCACCAAACAAGAAGTGTGCGAAATGATAGAGGAAATGGCGACTATTTTAAGAGCGGAGATGCAAAAAATGAAGGAAGAGATCATGGCTGATGTCAAGCACATGCTACAACAGGTCATACAACAAGCCATGACTGACATGAAACAATTCATCAGTGCAACTTTTAGCTCAACTTTCAGCCATCAAAACGACTCACTTCCACATGACACTAACGCCACTAGAGAACCAAGAAGGTCACACCCTTATACCCGTCCGGCTCGTACAACAACACCTGCCCTCACCGGCGAGGCGGTATCAACCAATCATGGCCAGCAAACCTAAGAGGCACACTACCACCACCTTCCGGGTGTGGCAATGGAATTGTAGAGGGTACCGAAGGAAGAAGGGTTCCCTCACACAGTTCCTAGCCACACGTCCTCACCTACCAGACGTTATAGCACTTCAAGAAGTACATTGCACTCCCACACTCAGTGGATACAATGCATACACCGACAAGCATGACACCACCAAACAACCACTAGCTGCCACCCTTGTGTCCAAACAAATCACAGTGATCGAGCACACGCTCGACAGCTCCCACATTCCGCATGTGCTCTTAGAAATTGTACCTAGGAATCGATATGAAACCAGCTTGTTTTTACTTAATATCTACAGTGCACCCAAATCGCGACGAGACGACTTCGGACAACTTTTTTAGGCCGCCAGTAAACAAGCCAAGAAATTGATTATTCTGGGAGATTTCAATGCGTCCCACCCAGCCTGGGGGTACCAAACAGAAACTCCAAAAGGTCGCCGTCTAGCCCACGCCATGAACCTTCATCAATTCACTCTGCTGACAGAACCTGATAAACCAACAAGAACGGGTAACAGTGTAAGCAGGGATACCTGCCCTGACCTAACAATGGTGAAGGGGTTGACTCAATGCTCCTGGAACAACCTAATGGAGAATCTGGGCAGTGACCACAGCATTCTAGCCACAGACGTCCAACTGGTGGCTATACGCACCCCAGAACGTTTAATTAAAATAACAAACTGGGACACTTTCCGGCGCAACAGAACCAAATCTGAACAACACGACCCGCCATCTCTACGCGAGTGGACACAACAGCTACAAGCAGATTTTAAAGCAGCCACTAAGCAAATTACTGCAACAACGGAGACGCCGGATGTGGACAGACATCTGCTCCATCTCTGGGATGCTCGAAGAGGCCTGACCAAACGATGGAAGAGGCAGAGGCACAACCGTAGGCTGAAACAAAGAATCGCCCGGATCACAGCAGAAGCTGAAGAATACGCCACCAGCCTCACTAATAGCAATTGGCACAACCTCTGCGACCGCCTTAATGGCACACTAAGTAGTTCCAAAACGTGGTCCCTCCTCAGAGCACTACTCGACCCAACGCACACAAAAACGCATACATCGAACACAGTCCGCACTATCATCCACAAAGCACAAATGAATGATGACGCGCTCCTCCAAACACTGCAACAAAGATACATTGCTACAGGCCACCGACCGGAGTACAAAGACTATCCACACGAGGAAGACACCCAATTGGACGGCGATATTACAGAGGCAGAAGTGAGGGCAGCCCTACACGGCATAAGACGAAACACGGCGCCCGGAGCAGACGGCATTCACTATGCACTGCTACGCAACCTCGACGACCAGGCCATACGGCAACTCACTGCATACTACAACGACAATTGGCAAAACGGAACGCTTCCACAGGAATGGCGACACGCCGATATCACCTTAATTCCGAAACCCGGGAAACCGCTGTCCCTCCAAAATCTCAGACCCATTTCCTTGACTTCGTGTATTGGCAAACTCTTCGAGCACGTAGTTCTAAATCGCCTCCAGCCTCACCTCGAAGTGAACGGATTCTTTCCCAATACCTTATTCGGCTATCGACCAGGCCTGTCTGCACAGGACATACTCCTACAACTTAAGGAGGATGTTGTGGATGGTCCAAGTAAAGCTCAAACAAGAGCCATTCTGGCGTTGGACCTCAAAGGAGCGTTCGATAACGTCTCACATGACCTCATTCTAAACAACCTTGCATTCTCCCGATGCGGAAAGCGGATCTATGATTATGTCCGAGCCTTTTTATCCGACCGAACAGCCACCATCGGCCTAGGTGATATTCGATCGGATATCATAAAACTTTCCGGCAGAGGGACTCCCCAGGGTTCGGTTCTCTCACCCACCCTGTTCAACGTGGCGATGGCAAAGCTACCACCGCTCCTCGACAAACTTCCGAACGTGCAGCACGCCCTGTACGCCGATGATATTACAATCTGGGTGACCACAGGATCAGACGGCGCCATGCAAGACGCACTACAGGAAGCCGTAAATATAGTTCAAGAGTACGCAACAGCCGGAGGACTCACATGCGCAGCTGAGAAGTCGGAGCTCCTGCTTGTATTCAAAAAACGGAACAAGGCCGATTTTCCACCAGCCATCACATTGCATCTCGATGGCAACGTTATTCCAAGGGTAGACAGACTACGTGTACTAGGACTTCACATACAACACAACGGGAAGGCCACACATACCCTACACATGCTCCGCCAACAACTTACCCAAATAACGCACATGATAAAGCGCATTACAAACCGCCGACAAGGACTGAAAGAAAAAGACGTACTCCGAATCGTGCAAGCCCTCATAATTAGCCGATTAACCTACCACCTGCCCTATCATAATCTGACTCAGACTGAGATGCACCAGATGGACACCCTCCTCCGTACGGCACTAAAGGCAGCGCTGGGACTACCCCAACATGCGTCTACGCAGCTCTTACTACGACTGGGGGTGCACAACACCATCCGCGAACTAGTTGAAGGTCATTTTAACAGCCAACTGCAACGTCTGCAACGAACAATGCAAGGGTGCCACATTCTATCCCGGCTAGGATACCAAATACCAAGACAACCACAACAGGAAAACCGCAAACTTCTTCCGCTTAGCATTCGCAACAAAATTCACGTGGCCCCAATTCCCCGGAATATGCACCCTGACCGTCATAAAGGTCGACGAAAGGCAAGAGCACAAGCCCTCGCTCGCCTATTTGGCGATGACAAATCAAACACTCCAGTCCTATACACCGACGTGGCCCGCTACCCACAGAAACGTGCCCTATGCCTAGTCGTACTAGATAGTGCAGACATTCTGAGAGCTTCGGCAACGCTCAACACTGTGGAGAGTGGCACGGCGGAAGAGGCTGCTATTGCCCTAGCCATCGTACACGCTTCAACCATGCCGGCGCCGGACGGACCTATCACAGTGGTCACTGATTCTCAGACCGCCTGCAGGACTTTGGCACAAGGGAGGGTGACACCCTACACACACCGCATCCTTACATCATTACACCCCACAGCGTTACACAGGGTGCGTATCGTCTGGACACCTGGACACGCCTCTCTCCATGGTAATGAACGCGCTAATGCGGTAGCCCGAGAGCTCGCTAACCGGGCGCCATTGGAAGAGCTGTCCAACCCAGACGACGCACCGACAGAACCACTGAACTACACTGAAACTCTACAATATTACAGAGATAACAGGAGACACTTCCCTTCCCCACATAATTCCCTTAATCGAGAAGATGCCGTCGCGTGGCGACAGCTTCAAACTAATTCATTTCCCTGCCTCTTTTATCTTCACCTCTTCCACCCCACACAATATACCTCATACTGTCCCTATTGTGGAGCAAAGCCCACAGTATATCATTGCACCTGGGAGTGCCCACACCCTCCGGGCTACTCCCCTATTCCTTCACCTTCCCCTTCCTCCTGGGAGACTGCGCTGGCCAGCTCAGACCCGCAAGAGCAGCGATGGCTGATCCGGCGGGCACGCGGAGTGGCGCGAGCCAATGGGGCCCTGAACTAAGGGCTCCACCCTGCGAGGAAGTCGCCCAAACTCCTCAAAAATAAATGTTTTCTCTCTCTCTCTCTTTCCCGAACTTGACGCTGCATACATGGAACCAATTGTTATCACTATTGAAGGCGTTATATTACGCATTAGTAACCTCAAAATATCTACTTCAGCCAGTATTGACAACATTAATTCCAAGATTTTAAAGAACACCGTCGCTGCCTCAAGCAAGATCTTATGCCATATTTTTCAACAATGCCTAGCATCTGGAAAGTTACCCACCGATTGGTCAATAGGAAAAATAATACCAATTCAGATCTGGAGATGTTCATACACCTGACAACTATCGGCCTGCATCTTTAACCTGCATATGTTGCAAAATGCTCGAGCACATAATCACTTTGCTCGTGTACAACCACCTAGAACCTCACAATTTCCTTTTTTATAATCAGCATAGTTTTAGGAAGGCATTTTCCTGTGACACACAATTATTCGAACTAACGACCGACTTGCACTTTAACATAGACTGCAACCTTCAAACTGACTGTTTATTTGTTGACTTTTCTAAAGCTTTTGACCGCATGTCCCACTGTCGCCTAATTTATAAATTATCTGCCCTACGACTTGACTCTTTAACATTATCCTGGGTTCGTAATTTTCTTTCTTTTCGAGAACAATTTACTGTTAACAATTTCTTTTCCCCGCCTTCTTCTGTTAGCTGTCGTGTGCCATAAGGCAGCGTCCGCGGCCCCTTACTCTTCTTAATCAACATTAACGACTTACCCACCCAGATTACTTCCTGCATGCGCCTTTTTGCCGATGACTGCATAATCTACCGTCCTATTCACACAACTGATGATCACTTGGCACTTCAAGCAGATCTTGACCTTATCGATAGCTGGTGTAACAAATGGCTCATGACACTAAACTTTACAAAGTGCGAGATGATGTGCTTCAGCCGAAAACATGTAAATTCTAAATTTTCGTATCATCTTAATAACACTATGCTCTCCCACACTTCATCATATAAGTACCTTGGTGTTCTTACAGAGAATCTTTCATGGTTCCCAGACATTCCTTCTACATGCGCCAAAGCATCACGTTCTCTTGGCTATCGACGACGCAACTTGCGAAATGCCCCGCCAAACATTCGAGAACTAGCCTTCCAAACATTCATTTTGCCAGAGTTAGAATTCGCCTCCTCAATTTGTTTCCCTAATCAAAATTCCCAAATAAATATGACGGAAATGATACAAAATTGAGCAGCCCAGTTCATATCAGGTAACTACGGTATAAACTCAAGCATTACACAAATTAAACTAGACCTTCTGTTGCCACCATTAGAGATCCGCCGCAGCATCGCTCTTCTGTGCTTATTCCACAAATATATTTACACTAATAAATGAACCCGGTTACAACTGCAAATGCCCCACTCTTTTTCACGCAGATTACATAATCAGTTCAGTTTCATGAGCATATACGGTAAAACAAAAACAAGGTATCTTTCAGTGAATAAATAAATAAATAAATAAATAAATAAATAAATAAATAAATAAATAAATCTATCCTCTCTACCAGCGGAGAGACCACGCGCATCGTTCGGCCGAACGGTATGCGCACATCGTAAGGCTTCACACTTACTTCACACTTGCAGCGAGACCTTCGACTCCTCTTTGGTGCGTCATTCAATCAAAAATCAACCTCACAATACCTGGAGTCTGGAAAAAGGCAGATATGTCATCGCCGTCTCTTAAACAGCATACCTTATCCCTATTAAATGACAAGTCCCGATATTACACCCACATATACAATGACAGCTCCGTCCTGCCGAAGATCTCTACCGCAGCTGTCATCATTCCATCAAAAGCCACCACTATCAAGTTGAAAACATCTCACTTCACAACGTTGACGGCAGCAGAACTCACAGCCCTCCGAGTCGCACTACACTCTAATAATGACGAACCAACGCGCAAATGGTCGACTTTCGGCGACTCGAAGACGGCACTACAGTGTTTATTGTCCGTCTTAGGGTGCGGTCCGCAAGAACAGTTGGTATTTGAAAGCATAGAAGCCATACGCCACCTGACTGAAAAAGGACATGAAATAATTTTTCAGTGACTAACAAGTCACTGTGGTATCATTGGCAATGAACGTGCCAATCAAGTTGCTCGTTCAGCTCACGCAGAAGACAACCACCTATGGATCCCGCTGTCTAGGACAGATGCTGTAAGGATGCTCCACCTACTTGCACCCCAGTGCACTACATCAAAGAGGAATGAAGCAAATTTTATGCACGCCCGTTTATACACCCTGTATCCAACCTCAAGCCTTCCCAGAATAGACGCGACCTTTTTTTGTAGGCTATAGTTGGGCGTCGCGTTTACAACTGCCTACGCGTTCCGCATGTGGATGGCCGAAACCGCAGCGTGTGGCGATTGCGGCGACCCGGAAGCGATTCGTCATGTTCTGTGCCAGTGCCCGCAGTACAGTGGGCAGAGACAATCGCTTTTCGCAGTGCTGAAACAGTTGAACGACTAGCCTCTGTCGGAAGAAAGAATTTTGAAACATCGACGCGACTTGACACCGCATCAGAAGGACGTGCAAGCGCGAGCGCTTGCACGGCCTGTGTGAAGCCTTGTGATTGGAACGCCTTTTCTGTTACCTCTTGATCTCTTAATTTTTTTTATTTCTTGCTCCGTTTTTTCTCCTCTCACTCTTTGTCTTCTTTACAACCCCTATCTCTCCCACACCACTGCAGGGTAGCACACCAGAAACTCGCCTCGGGTTGACCACCCTGCCTCTCGTCTCCTCTCTCTCTCTCTGGTCTCCTCTCTCTCTCTCTATTGTGCTGTCACTTTCTGAAATATAATCTATAGTGATCTCCCACATCACTCGTACCCAACATTATTTTAATACTTCCCTATTTTACGTACCTTAAAGCGAATATTTTAGGCCTCTATACAGCCTCCTTACACCTAGCACTTGCATTCACCGTGTCATCAACTTCCCCATACCATTTCCTAGCACTCTTTGGCCACGCCTGGCCCTTGCGCCAAAAAACACCATGCATCGAATCAATCAATAATGTGTGCAGCATCGGGATCGGCTGGAATTTTCTGTTGCTAACAACGCTAGCGTAAGAGGTTTTTGTGCATACGTTCTTTGTTTCTGCCTTGCATCGTGCGATGTTATTATGGCGAAAGCCTTTCTAGGCTCATGGTGAAGTGTATGTCAGCACACCTGACCACCACTCCGGTGGTGGTCAGGTCAGTGTCCTCCGAAGCGTCATCACGCCATATGAGGACAGATCAAGACCAAATAAATAATGAAAAATGATTTATAGTGACAGGTTGTAAATGATAACGTTATAATAGTGAGCGGTAGAGGTTGATAATGATATGTAATGACTAATAATGACTACTAATGACTTGTAATTACTGCTAATTACTCCGAAATGACCAGTATATATAAAGACGGCTTGCAATAACCACAATTGATTACAAATGACTAAAGATGCTTAGTAGTGAGCAGTCATCATCATCAGCCTGGTTACGCCCACAGCAGGGTAAAGGCCTCTCCCATACTCCTCCAACTACCCTGGTCATGTACTAATTGTGGCCATGTCGCCCCTGCAAACTTCTTAATCTCATCCGCCCACCTAACCTTCTGCCGACCCCTGCTACGCTTCCCGTCCCTTAGAATCCAGTCCGTAACCATTACTGACCATCGGTTATCTTCCCTCCTTAATACACGTCCTGCCCATGCCCATTTCTTTTTCTTGATTTCAACTAACATCTCATTAACTCGCGTTTGTTCCCTCACCCAATCTGGTCTTTTCTTATCCATTAACGTTACACCTATCATTCTTCTTTCCATAGCTCTTTGCGTCGTCCTCAATTTAAGTAGAACCCTTTTCGTAAGCCTCCAGGTTTATGCCCCGTACGTGAGTACTGGTAAGACACAGCTGTTATACACTTTTCTCTTGAGGGATAATGGCAACCTGCTGTTCATGATCTGCGAATGCCCGCCAAACGCACCCCAGCCCATTCTTACTCTTCTGATTATTTCAGTCTCATGATTCCGATAGGAGGTCACTACTTGTCCTAAATACATGTATTCCCTTACCACTTCGAGTGCCTCGCTTACTATCGTAAACTGCTGTTCCCTTCCGAGACTGTTAAACATTACTCTAGTTTTCAGCAGAATAATTTTTAGACCCACCCTTCTGTTGTGCCTCTCCTGGTCAGTGAGCATGCATTGCAATTGGTTCCCCGAGTTACTAAGCAAGGCAATGTCATAAACGAACCGCAAGTTACTAAGGTATTCTCCATTAACTCTTATCCCCAATTCTTCCCAATCCAGGTCTCTGAATACCTCCTGTAAACACGCTGTGAATAGCATTCGAGAGATCGTATCTCCCTGCCTGACGCCCTTCTTTATTGGGATTTTGTTGCTTTCTTTATGGAGGACTACGGTGGCTGTGCAGCCGCTATAGATATCTTTCAGTATTTTTACATACGGCTCGTCTACACCCTGATTCCTTAATGCCTCCATGACTGCTGAAGTTTCAACTGAATGAAACGCTTTCTCGTAATGAATCAAAGCTATATATAAGGGTTGGTTATATTCCGCACCTGATTGATAGTATGAATATGGTCTATTGTTGAGTAGCCCCTACGGATTCTTGCCTGCTCCTTTGGTTGACAGAAGTCCAAGGTGTTCCTGATTCTATTTGCTATTACCTTAGTAAATACTTTGTAGGCAACAGACAGTAAGCTGACCGGTCTATAATTTTTCAAGTCGTTGGCGTCCCTTTTCTTATGGATTAGGACTACGTGAGCGTTCTTCCAAGATTCTAGTACGCTCGAACTATGAGGCATTGCGTATAGAGGTTGGCCAGTTTTTCTAGAACAATCTGCCCACCTTCCTTCAACAAATGTGCTGTTACCTGATCCTCCCCAGCTGCCTTCCCCCTTTGCATAGTTCCCAAGGCTTTCTTTACTTCTTCGGGCGTTACTTGTTGGATTTCAAATTCCTCTAGACTATTCACTCTTCCATTATCGTCGTGGGTGCCACTGGTACTGTACAAATCTCTATAGAACTCCTCAGCCACTTGAACTATCTCATACATATCAGTAATGATATTGCCGGCTTTGTCTCTTAACGCATACATCTGATTCTTGCTTATTCCTAGTTTCTTCACTGTTTTAGGCTTCCTCCGTTCCTTAGAGCATGTTCAATTCTATCCATATTATACCTCCATATGTCAGCTGTCTTACACTTGTTTAATAACTTGGAAAGTTCTGCCGGTTCTATTCTAGCTGTAAGGTTAGGGGCTTTTATACATTGGCGTTTCTTGACCAGATCTTTCGTCTCCTGCAATAGCTTACTGGCATGCTGTCTAACGGGGTTACCACCGACTTCTATTGCACACTCCTTAATGATGCCCATAAGATTGTCGTTCATATCTTTAACACTAAGGTCCTCTTCCTGAGTTAAAGCCGAATACCTATCCTGTAGCTTGATCGGGAATTCCCCTATTTTATGTCTTACCGCTAACTCATTGATCGGCTTCTTATGTATCAATTTCTTCCGTTCCCTCCACAAGTCTAGGATAATTCGAGTTCTTACCATCCTATGGTCACTGCAGCGCACTTTGCCGAGCACGTGCACATCTTGTATGATACCAGGGTTAGCGCTGAGTATAAAGTCTATTTCATTTCTAGTCTCGCCATTCGGGCTCCTCCACGTCCATATTCGGCTATCCTGCTTGCGGAAGAAGGTATTCATTATCCGCATATTATTATGTTCTGCAAACACTACTAATAACTCTTCCCTGCTATTCCTAGAGCTTATGCCATATTCCCCCACTGACTTGTATCCAGCCTGGTTCTTTCCTACCCTGGCTTTGAAGGCGCCCATCAGTATAGTGTATTTTGTTTTACTTTACCCATCCCCGATTCCACGTCTTCATAGAAGCTTTCGACTTCCTGGTGATCATTACTGGAGGTAGGGGCGTAGATCTGTACTACCTTCAATTTATACCTCTTATTAAGTTTCACAACAGGACCTGCCACCCTCTCGTTAATGCTGTAGAAGTCCTGTATGTTACCAGCTATATCCTTATTAATCAGGAATCCGACTCCTAGTTCTCGTCTATATGCCTTTATTTCCATAAACATTCAATTTATGGGTGATTTAAGGAAAAAGTTGCTTGCAGGAACTTTACGGGCCTTTAACCCGGTCTCAGGGCAGCAGCAGAAGGCACAGGCACTGATTCAGGACCGGCAAAAACAATACATAAGCGAAAAAAATGACCAGTTGGCTTAGACATTATGCCAGCAAACAGAAATACAATGTAAAAAAACATTACAAACGATAAAAAAACTACGCTATCCACAGTGTACACTAGAGCAACAAAAGCAGTGATAGAATCATTAACCAAGTAATCATGGTAACGAAAGAATAAGGCATCAGAGCCGTTGACAGAGGCTAATATCAAACGTAGATGTGTAACGACAGTCTATATGAGAAACAGTCACAAACAACAAATTAATTGGTGTTCAAAAATAACTGAAATGCTCATATAAATGCGTTATAGGAAAAGCAGTGACATCTATGTTATTACATTTAAGCGTGTTTAACAGGCGTGGTAAGCGATGGTGCAACATTTGAAGAGCATAGTTAGTGCGAGGATGCGCCATATATCAATGTTCAGGTGACCGTGTACTGTATTCTGTTATGTTCCTAATTAATTGCGGTAACGACGTGATGTGTGACTGGCTTTTATTACTTCTTTACGATAGGCTAGTAACAGCCTGAACTCTAACAGAGAATGCAGTGTAATTTCAACTGTTTGAATAGTGGTCCAGTGTGAGCGTCTACTGGAGCATTACAGATGCTACGTATTACCTTTTTTTGAAGCAAGATTAACCGGTTTATGTTTGTGGCAGACGTCGTACTCTACACGAGACAGCAGTAGTGTACGTGACTCAGGAAGAGAGCGTTGTACAAAAGAAGTTTGACCTTGCGTGGCAGCGGTCTTAAACTGAAGAGCGCCCAGCGACTTGCGCAAGTTTGCCTCCAAGGAACTTTCAAAGTTTCAAAGTTTATTTGTCGATGTGATCAGTCCGTAACATATGGCTGTTAAAGAAGACACCTAGCGTCTTCGCAGACTGAAGAAGCTCAATTCTTCAAGAATCTATTATAATGTCCGTCTCTAAGTTCACACCATTATTTTTTGGTTGAAATGAAATAGCCTTTGTTTGGTCAGTGTTAATTTTTAAGCCATTATGCTGTGCCCCTCTCTGTATTTTTTCAAGAACAGAGTTTGCGGTTGAAACCAGCTTTGCAATGCTGTTCGATACGCTCTCCGCTAAGCCCCGGTAGCACAGGACGTGCCCGCTTTTTAGCACTGTATATGCTTCTTTTGCCCTCCTAACTTCACTGAGCCCTATTAAATCCCATTTCATCATCATCATTAGCCTGGTTACGCCCATTGCAGTGCAAAGGCCTCTCCCATACTTCGCCAACTACCCCGGTCATGTACTAATTGTGGCCATGTCGCCCCTGCAAACTTCTTAATCTTATCCGCCCACCTAACCTTCTGCCTCCCCCTGCTACGCTTCCCGTCCTTTGGAATCCAGTCCGTAACCCTTAATGACCACCGGTTATCTTCCCTCCTCATTAGGTGTCCTGCCCATGCCCATTTCTTTTTCTCGATTTCAACTAAGATGTCATTAACTTGAGTTTGCTCCCTCACCCAATCTGCTCTTTCCTTATCCCTTAACGTTACACCTATCATTCTTCTTTCCATAGCTCGCTGCGTCGTCGTCAACTTAAGTAGAACCCTTTTCGTTAGCCTCCAGGTTTCTGCCCCGTACGTGAGTACTGGTAAGACACAGCTGTTATACACTTTTCTCTTGAGGGATAATGGCAACCTGCTGTTCATGATCCGAGAATGCCTGCCAAACGCACCCCAGCCCATTCTTATTCTTCTGATTATTTCAGTCTCATGATGCGGATCCGCGATCACTACCTGCCCTAAGTAGGTGTATTCCCTTACCACTTCCAGTGCCTCGCTAGCTATCGTAAACTGCTGTTCTCTTCGGAGACTGTTAAGCATTAGTTTTCTGCAGATTAATTTTTAGACCCACTCTTCTGCTTTGCCTCTCCAGGTCAGTGAGAATGCATTGCAATTGGTCCCCTGAGTTACTAAGCAAATCAATATCATCAGCGAATCGCAAGTTACTAAGGATAGTTACTCATATCCCATTTACTGCCCTCTAATTCCTCCAATAGCACTGCTAGACTCGCCTCACTAGATAACGTTCTAGCGTTAAACGTTGCCAGGTTCATATTCCAATGGCGGCCTGTCCGGAAGTGTCTGTAGTGAGCAGTAATGACTAATAATGACTGAAGCGACTTGTAATGACTAGTCAATGTTTCCTGTACTTGACGGCCGCCGCGTTGCTCGCTTTCCCATTGTAGCGGCGGTTCCCTTAGTCCCAGTGGAAGCGGCAGCGGCGGCCGAATGTTTCTCCCGGCGCGTTCGTAGAGACGATATGCGCGGGCGTCTGTTAGCGAGAGTTATCGCAGGCCTCCGAAGCGGTGACAGATGCCGCGGTAACCTCAGAGGCTGCAGCACGTGATCTAAGTTGTAGACGTCTGCCATGAGAGGCGCTCGTTGCCCTTTCGCGGAGACCAGAAAAGGGAGACGGCATGGAACCGAGTTTACCTGACAACACGGCAGGCATTTAGTAGAGGAGGCATTGGACTAGTAATGACTACGAAATGAGCAATATGTCTAACGAAAACGTGTAACGACTAAAATTCATTAGACATGACTAAAACGCTTAGTAATGATCAGTAATGACTAAGAATCACTGAAATGACTTCTAATGACTAATAATGACCAGGATATAATCAAGATGTCTAACGACGGTTTGTAAAGGCCACAATTGCTTACAAATGACTAAAAATGCTTAGTAGAGAGCTGTAATGACTAAAAAAAAGAGCAGAGAAAGAGAAGAGGCAAAGAGAAAGAGGCGAATGATGAGAGGAGGAAGAGTAGGCTTTCGCCATTTACCTCTTAAAAGAGATCTCAAGAGGCCCTGTAAATTTTGTTCGTTATGAACGTCAGTTTCTGTTCAACGTCTGCCAGTGCCATATTCGCCTGTAGTTTATTTGCTTACTTCCGAGGCTACTTTTTGCGCACTGCACCTCGACCACATTTTCCTCCTCTCGCTTCCGTAGTTTTCCAGTGGGCGTCGCTGCCACAAGCAGCAACAGGAGGGAAAGAAGCGTTTATAAAAGACGCCCCGGGAAGTAATTAGCGGACCGTGTTTGTTCCACTGATTACCTTCTTCACATTTTGCCGGCTAGAGACAACATCTAGCCATCCGCTGTCGACAAACACTTCTGGGAGGAGGCAAAAGTAAATAAATACAGTTAATCAACGTCAGAATGCAATTCGGGACGCAGCTGCCGAACACGTCAGGCCGCTTTTGATTCTTTGTGCATGGCTATGTGTGCCCGCAGGAGCGCTTCAATGAACAAAATAATTTTATCGACAGCGGTTCGAATGTAGCTCTCATAAAGAGGGTTCTTTATTATTATTTTTTTTTGCGGTTTGGGTGCTCAACCCTGTTAAGAGGTCATTGAGGCGTGGCTTCTTTCGCTGCAATTATTTTGTGTTGCTACACGCTTCATGTCTTAACTGCCGACGGGTCTCCACAGCTGAACTTTCGTTATTTTTAACCTCGTTTTGCTAACGATGTATCACGTCTCTGCAAGCAGTCTGCGCTCTTTCTAGAGGCACTACTTAAACAGGCACGACATCACTGCCCACTGTCTGAGTTGCGAAATTCTTGCAAAATATTGCAAGAATTTGCGTAGTGATCGGCTTAATCAGTATATGCTAACACATATCAAATTCCCCTGACAATTTTAGTAACACGCTATCATACATGGTCCTGTCATTCAAGAACGTGTAATGGTTCCACAAGCATTCCAAATCGCTTACCACGGCTTTTGAATCAATTGGATACGAAAAGGCGTAAGCTTTATATCCCTAAAGGTCGATGATTTAAAATGCTTCTTTTTTAAACGGCGTTTAGTAAACAGCGCGCTGCGGTTATAAATTTTATTGTCTGTATCATGAATTGTCTTGGGGCGCTATAACGTAAAACTATTCCAAACTTTTCTATTCCAATTCTGCTATCAGCCCTCCACGATTGGTCAAAATTTTTTTTTGACCACCCCCACTTCACCTGTCTGTCACGCGACGTCACGAAAACCGCGATACCTCCCCATCTGATATGATGTGTACACACTGATTATGCATGATTTGACAGAAAAAAGAAAAACAGTTATTTCTGATTCGACGCCTTTTCGCCATTAGCCTCCGGCTATTGGTCAAAAGTTTTCGGGCTGCACCCACTGCACCTGCCTGTCACGCGACGTCACAAAACCGCGAAAACTCACCGCGTCAAAGTGACGTGTACGCATTAAAGATGCATTAATATGCCGAACAAAACTAAATTTTCTTCTGAATAGCCGCAGGCTGCCCCGTTCCGAAAGGAATTAAAGATGGCTGCCGCCGATCGCTCAGGCGCTGGCTACTCGCACCAGCCGGAGAGCATGGGTGTATTTGCGCGTAATAAAATTCTTGCGTGGCCGTGTAACGTTTTCGAGCACTTTCGGCACGTTTACCACCTCATTCTGCCAACTCTTCTTTGCTGAGTGTCCCTTTTAGCGTCATTCTTAAGCTTCCGTTGCATGCCGCCGCGATTTTCGACCAGTCACCGCAAGCTAAGTAAGGGAAAGCCGACCAATAGCAGACGCCGGCGCCACCCTCTTCATCCGGTTATCGATTTTCAGTGCACTGGCTCTGCCCCATCGAATCCCTCTCCACTTGAGCGTTCTCCTCGCCTCTTGTCAGCCAATTAGATACGACAAGCCGCTCAGTCTAGGCAATGTTATTCCTTTTTCAAGCAAGCAAAAGTGGCCTCCTGTGAACGAGGAGAGCGTTTTATTGGTGTGTTCAGACAACCCTGCGGGTGACCGCCCGGTGCTTGCGTCGGTGGTTACGTAAATTTGACGTCAGGAGATTGGAATAGAAACATATTGGAATAGTTTTACGTTATAGGGCCCTTGGTAACGTAAGTGCTGCTGCTTTCTTGCCTAATAGCTCTTATGCAAGACAACGCCGCCATCTTTACTGCACTTACAGGTCTCCTGGCTGCTGACCTTGTTTTCTGCGAAATTACGCAGTGATAAACAAGTCATACCTAAATATCCACATTGCAATGAGTATGCGTCATGAGGGGCGAAACTTCTTTAAGAAAGCAAATCTGGTTTTGCGACTAGTTTGTATGGTTTGGAACACCATCTTGCTCCGTCTTTCAGCGCGTAAGGAGCGGTTTATTGTTGCGCTATCTTCTAGACGGGTCTGCTCTAGCCTGCTGTGGATAGAGCGTCATGGCAAAGGGAACCAATCCCTCAGACCGTAAAATACGAGGTCACGGGGTGCGTATATCTGCGCCTTGCCGTCTTCAGTGGCATGCAGGCAGGTAATCGCGATGCTGCAAAACGCTGTGTGGAATAACTTGCGTGGTATTTTTAACCGCTTTACGAAAGTTTCGCTTCTCAGATAGTTACGTGTGAATGGGCATTCATATGCTTTTTCCCCTTTTATTGTGACCTGAACTTTACACCCATTGAAAAGATTGCCTCTTCGTCAGCATTACCGGTTTTTAAATAATGGGCAGATTATCTGTTCTTGGGCGATGCTTATACTTTGTGCTTTTATTATTTTTTTCCTGAATATTGCAGATGTTTGTGTATAGATATTTTCATTTTTTAGTACTTGTGCACATGGAAATATTATGCAATACAATATTCGATTTGGGTGTAAATTTCACATTGCCGCTATGTATTTTTGTTATTTCCTGCCTGACATGTCCTGTGCCATGTAACCACAGATCCCTGATCCAGTCAAGGTACTGATTGTAGCTTTTTGCCTTGAGTTCGTCTCATATCGTCGAAGAATGAAATCAGGTTCTGATCTCGTTAAATGACGAAAGTATTAGCAGAGTTACAGTTTCTCTAATGTACTAACGCATAAAACTTTCAGTCTTCGTTCAAGTAAGCAAATGTGTTGCGGCAAATATATCGGAGGCAAGCCTCAGTTGTCGTGTAAATCGAGCGTCACCGAATTGGGATATGCCGACGACCGTCGGATTTCTCCAGTAGCTCTAAGCAGCAACGCAAAGAAGAAGTTCTCGTGTAGCTTTGGCGGGACTTTCACTGCGGAGCACTGCAGCCTTGCAGCGTTCTGAGAGTCCAGGGAAGCTGCCTGAATGTTGCAGGCCAAGCTGGAAGCTGCAACAACAATGTGTGAGCTCCTGATGACATTGCAGGTTTTCACCGCGTAAGAACTTGTACCGAAAATACCGCACTGAACACAAGGAAATCCAGATTGGTACGTGGTGTCAAACCAAAGGCGTTAGCGTGCAGAGCCAGATTTTGCAAGCCCAACATCATGACGCAGATGATTGTCGTGTACGCATAATTTCTAGGTGTGTTTACTGACTCTGCCTTCTTTGCGACCGCGCGGCGTAGTGCAGTTACAAATATTAAACCGAATAAACTCCCAGAGTTCCAAGCTTCAGCGATGACGCAGACTGCCACGTGGATTGATATCCTCCCGGATGTCCAACGACACCGCGCGAGCGTCCGCCCTATGTGGGACTCCTCACACGCGCGCGACTAATGAGACTCATTCGCGCGCTTGCAAGCCTGTGTAGAGAGAGAGCAAGCACAAAAAAGGCAGAGAGGTCAACGGTTTGCTGCCCTACACTGGGGACGGGGGAAAGGGAAAGAGTAAGCACCGAGTGGTTGTGGGAGGTTACAAAGCGACACTATAAACGGTCTCTTAAGCCGGTGATTGTTGTATTCATATAGGAGGCTGAGGCCAAGTACTGCACCAGGGTGGCCAATCCTGCTCTGGTGAGGGAGTGCGTTACCGGTTCTGGTCAACGGGATCAGGCCGCACTCCAGGCCAGTTTATGCAATTTTACCAACACGCGGACTTTTTTTTATTCCGATGGAAAATTGCTCGGCACAGGGATTCGAACCACGGTCCTCTTGCACGCGAGGCGGATACTCATCTCTACGCCACCGCTGCACCTTACTTTTATAGTTTTTCTAGAAAAACTGGCCACCCTTTATACGCAATGCCTCATGACCTCGAGCGTACCGGAATCTTGGAAGAACGCTAGCATAATCCTAATCCATAAGAAAGGCGACGCCAAAGATTTGAAAAATTATAGGCTGATCAGCTTACTGTCCGTTGCCTACAAAGTATTTACTAAGGTAATCGAAAATAGAATAAGGAACACCTTAGAATTTTGTCAACGAAAGGAGCAGGCAGGATTCCGTAAAGGCTACTCAACAATAGACCATATTCACGGTCACTATCAATTAGGTGATAGAGAAATGTGCGGAATATAACCAACGCTTATATATAGCTTTCCTTGATTACGCGAAAGCGTTTCATTCAGTCGAAAGCTCAGACGTCATGAATGCATTACGGAATCAGGGTGTAGGCGAGCAGTATGTAAACATACTGAAAGATATCTATAGCGCCTCCACAGCCACCGTAGTCCTCCATAACGGAAACAACAAAATCCCAATAAAGAAAAGCTTCAGGCAGGGAGATACGATCTCTCCAATGCTATTCACAGCGCGTTCACAGGAACTATTCAGAGACCTGGATTGGGAAGAATTGGGGATAAGAGTTAACGGAGAATACCTCAGTAACTTGTGATTCGCTGATAATATTAGCTTGCTTACTAACTCAGCTGACCAATTGCAATGCATGCTCACTGACCTGGAGAGGCAAAGCAGAAGGGTTGGTCTAAAAATTACCCTGCGAAAAACTAAAGCAGTGTTTAACAGTCTCGGAAGAGAACAGCAGTTTACGATAGGTAGCGAGGCACTGGATGTGGTGAGGGAATATATCTACTTAGGGCACGTAGTGACCGCGGATCCGGATCATGAGACTGAAATAATCAGAAAAGTAAGAATCGGCTGGGGTGCGCTTGGCAGGCATTCTCAGATTATGAACAGCAGGTTGCCATTATCACTCACGAGAAAAGTGTATGACAGCTGTGTCTTACCAGTACTCGCGTAGGGAGCAGAAACCTGGAGGCTTACGAAAAGGGTTGTACTTAAATTGAGGACGACGCAACGCGCTATGGAAAGAAGAATGATGGGTGTAGCGTTAAGGCATAAGAAAAGAGCAGATTGGGTGAGGCAACAAACGCGAGCTAATGACATCTTAGTGGAACTCAAGAAAGAGAAATGGGCATGGGCAGGACATGTAATGAGGAGTGGAGATAACCGATGGTCATTAAGGGTGACGGACTGGATTGCAAGGGAAGGGAAGCGTATCAGGGGGCGCTAGAATGTTCGGTGGGCGGATGAGATTAAAAAGTTTGCAGGGACAACATGGTCACAATTATTACCTGACCTGGGTAGTTGGAGAAGTGTGGGAGAGGCCTTTGCCCCGCAGTGGGTGTAACCAGGCTGATGATGATGATGAAGAAGCCAGTCAACTTTAAGCCTTGTACTAGTGCACGAGTCATATGATGCTTAATAGTGATGCTTAATAGTGAGCAGTAATGACTAATAATGACTTACGTGACTTATAATGACTAGTAATGACTACGAAAGGACCAATATGTCTAACGACAACTTGTAACGACTGGAATTCATTAGAAATGACTAAAATGCTTAGTAATGACCAGTAATGACTAATAATAACATGGCAGGCAAACCTGTATAGAGAGAGAGACATAGAGAGCAAGCACAAGAAAGCCAGACGAGCACCCGGTTTGCTACACTACACTGGGGACGGGGGAAAGGGGAATAGAAAGAGAAAAAAAGAGAAAGAATATGCTCTGAGTGCGTGTGGGAGGATACACAGGGACACTACAAACGGTCTCTGAAGCCGGTGCACTTCGTACTAGCGCACGAATCGCTTTTCGTGCCAGTGACGGGTGTGGCCACGGCCCGAGTACCTTTGACTCGGAGAATGGTCTTGAGTCCAGTGGGTTGAAAGTTGCGAGGAGAGAGAGGCGTTGTACATCGTAGTGAGGGCAGGCACACAATAGGTGTTCGATGGTTCCCTCGCACCCACAGGGGTCGCACACCGGGCTGTCAGCCATTCCCATACGATAGGAGTAGGCGCTCGTGAACGCCACTTCCAACCACAAGCGGCACAGCAAGGTTATTTCGTTTCGGAAATGGCTAGATGGCAGTTGTAGCCGTAGCGCGGGGCCCATGGTGATGCAATCGGCAATGGAAGGTACTTGAACTCCAGAGATCTTGTAACTTTTTGCGTGCAAGTAGGCGAAGTTCTCTGGTGGGCTGTGTAGGCTTCGTATTAACCGCATGGCATGCGAATACATTATAGTAATAATACTAGAATAATAATAGTCATTATATTCAGATACAATGCACACGTTGAAATCTGTGCAAAGCGAAGCCTAATTAAAGCGCATATTAAATTATTTGCTGCTAACGGCGATGTGAACAATTTAGCGATGACAGGAGAATGCGCAGAAAAATACGACACCAATCAAGCAACATTTAGGCATTCTGTGCCTCTTGTGTCAGAGTGAGACATACTCATTCTGGAGGGTTGGCGAAGAACGGGCACAGCCTCTACTGGCACATAGCGAATGGCTAAATCAAAGAAAGCAAAATAAATCAAAGAATTTAGGAATTATAATTAGCCATTCTATTACCAAGTGTATCTGCTCCAGAGACATCCATTAGCCGGTTTTATATGTTCATATTATATGTAGGACTTGTACATGGTTGCGCATGCCCATTTTGGAGCTTTGGCGAAGAATTCAGTTGAGATACTCATCGTCGATGCTTCATTGACTTGTGTGGCATACCTTCTTTTTAAAACGCCACACACGTGCGTGTATAGTGGGAACATCTGAGAAGCCTGAACCTCTCTTGTGCCACAAATAGGAAGCAGTAGCACCGTGAGTGGTTTCTGCCGAGGCGCTCAGAATATTTCTCATATGCGGCTCCTCCGCTTGGCTGCGTGTTTGTGAAAGAGTGTGTATAGCTCCATTTCCAGCCGGGGCTGCAAGATGCGCTGGTTGTTCACGTCGAGAGACAGAAATTAAGATAGTCCGAGAAGACTTCCTAGAAATTGAAAAAAAAAAAGATACAGTACAACTGACTATGGCGTTATACCACAGATGCACATTAAGAAACGGACAATTTTGTTACAACTTTTAAGAGGAGATCTTTACTTTTCATTGCTCATTTCTGTGATGGCACACTGTTTCGCATTTCCAGTTCTGCATTGCAGGTTGCCAAGGTAATCGAAACATTATAGATGCACTATTAAATATGTTTTCCAACTGGATTCAGTTCAAACGAACTTTAACTCCTATAGGCTAAAGTTGCTAATGCTATTGACTTCACTTGCGAAGCTTTTGGGGTGCCGAGTAGTATGCTTTAGTTGCCTGTTGCAACAATGTACTGTCGAAAGTTCCAATATCCCGCAGAGGGTCACTACGTGGAAGAACTTTTCCGGCCAATAGAAAGCATTATAAAATATAGAGACGCCAAATAAATGGACACACGCAAGAGAAGAGAATGGGACAGGGCGCCCTGTCCCGTTCTCTTCTCTTGTGTGTGTCCGTTTATTTGGCGTCTTATAATTTATAATGAAGAGCTACCAGCTAGCCCAACAAGAAGTGCTTTTACAATAGAAAGCACTTCGTCAGCAAACGACGCAGATTCAAGGGCGGTTAACTGACGTCTGAATCTAGTTATCGTGTCGTCTAGATATTTGTGCTACTCTCTCTCTGTCTGGCTGCTAGCATTGTGTCGTGGCTTCTAACTCAGGCACTCTATTGCCAGAGCTGACATTTGTTTGACCAAGTGACACAATTCAGAAAAGTTCGGTGGACGCTATGCAACGTGGCAAGGTACTTGTTAATTTGTCTCGATGTTTGGCATCGACTGAAAAGGGCATCTAAATGAGTACACACCATAGTTGCGCAGTGGGGGCTCCCAATTCGATTCTCACTCGATTCTGGCGAGTGGAGATATCCATTAATTCCACTCCTTTTACCTTAATGGTGAGAATTGGAGCGTTCCTGCTCCTGAGTGTCTGAGCTGAAACATTCCATTTCTTAAATTCCAGTAAATGAAACGCTTTCTCTGCGACTGATTTGTACTTGTGTGCACTCGCGTTCTCTGTAATTAAAAATTTATTTTTTGAATTCGGAACATCGTTACAAATAATGAAACGTACAACTGTTTCGCAAAAGAAACATGTTCGTGACCTGTTATCTCTTCAGCGCGTTGGTGCCTGTAATCCCTTTAATATGTAGGAAACGTTTCGACAAGTGGACTTGTCTTCTTCAAGGCGACATATGGTTTCCTCGTCACAGTATATATAGGTGGGCTTCTTCTAAAGGGCAGAGGGCGTAAGGCGGGAGGGTGCGGCAACCAGTGAAGGTGTGTTAGCGTGTCGAATTTAGAATAAAGGAGCGCTGTGCACAAGGCCAGGGACCCGGCCGTCTGTCAATCACATGTCAACGCCCGCGTGTCAGCCGGCGTGTCAGCCGGCGAGTCAACGGCGTGCACAGCAGCCCTCTATTACCTGTTTCACTGGTGGTCGTAGGCTATTGTGTCTGTTGTACCTTCATAATCCGTCGGCAGAAATCCAGGGAAAACACGGGGAAGGCGGGAGATGGAAATTCAAGATGATGAGTAAAACGAGAACAAGGTGAAATGTCGTTTTGCTCATCGTCTTAAATTTCCATCTCCCGCCATTCCCCCTGTTTTCCCTGTAGTACGTAGTGTTTTAAAGCGAAGTTTTCTTTGCGAGCGCTCCCAGACCTTCCTGACCGTGACTGCGTGCTGCTGTCGTGCTGAATAGCCTATGCTTTAAAATAAGAAAACCTGAACTGCTGGCCCGGTGGTGGGATCACAGCGCGGTCTGGATAGACCGAGGCTCGATCCACAGCAGCCCGATGCTCTAACCAGCGTTCGCGCGCACGCTTAGTGCCGACCGATGCCCGCATGCGTCGCTTTGCGCGGCACAGGTGCGCGTGGACGTAAGAATGAATTGCGAAAATTCTCTACGTTTGAATAACCGCTTCACAAAGGCGTCGCTCCGCTTAGATTCTACTATGTGCGCTGGACCCATATAGTTAACAAAAATCTTTCGTTAAGTTGGTTTCTGCAAAAAAAAAAAGAAAAGAAATCTGCCTATTTGCTTCGAAAAAAGATCATCAGCCCTCGAACGAAGCACAAACACTTGGATGGTAGAGCGACATGCCTGGTCAATACAGTACCCATACACAGGGAACCATATTCCGCAAACACATACCCGTGATGCATACTCAAGCCGAACACACTTGTCTAGGACTAGCCAAAAAAAGGCATAAACCTTTATTACGTAAACTTTATTTTCTTGCTTACAAAATAACGTCAATAAATATGTTAGCTGCGCGGGTTGGAAGTGAGGAATAGGTGATGTGATTCCAAAAATACATTTATTTCTTGCTGTCAAAATATCTAGCAACCATGGGAACTTCAGTTGCAACAGCCCGAATTGCGGTTCCTTTACAGTAGTGCCGGACTCCTTACGTCAAAGAAAAAGCGAAGACATAAAGCAGTCTCATTCTCTTGGCTTCTTCGAAGCCGTAATATAAAAGAAAGATATCTACGATAGTTGAGGCCTTCATAGAAAAATTACGTCTCGTCATGTTTGCGCGTGTCTTTTTTATTATTCAATTTAGGATTAAGCCGAACCTGACATTAATTTATGACAATATGTGCACCGATTTTTCGAATACTAGAGTCTAAGCTGATATTTTATGTCCGCTTAAGTTAGCTTCACTTTAGCTGCATATGCCGTAATCGTTTCACAGACACATCGCACGCTGCGACACCTAGCAAGCAAGGCTTGCTTTATAAATAAGATGAACCATTTCCAAAACCTCTTAAGTTCGTTCGGAACGCAATCGCGTAAATAAAAAGTGAAACTAATCTTACAGCGTTGCGTATGACATGCATTTAGTAAGATTATCTTTTAGCTTTGATGACCAAAGTAAAAGCGACACGCATTGATGTATTTGGCAGGGCGATATTTCTTGTTTCACATCTACTTGCCTATTAACGGGCACCAATTTTTCTAGCACATCTATCTGACTTCCTGTTATCGCTCCTTCTCAATACTTGAAAGTGTTCTAAAAATCTAGCGTGCGTTATAACTCAACGTGGATTCTTGCAGATTACAATCGTTAGCGACATCGTTTAGGCCTCCATCCTTCTATCGTAGTTGAATTGTGCTTTTCGTAGAGCGAATTATATTTCGCGACAACTAAAAGTTACTGTCTTTACAGGCACTGAACTCCAAAATCAAAGAGAGTTCCGGGCACTCTCTTTGAGGGAGTAACTGCTTGTCCCATATTTCACTCTCTTTTCGAGAGTAGATCGACCCTCTTTGAGAGAGAGTAGGGCAACTCCTCCTGACAGAGTTTTGTTACTCCACCGCAAGGTAGTGCTAGTACTCTTCCGCAGAATGCTAATACTCTCTCCACAGGGAGTGCTAGTACTCTTCCACAGAGTGCCAATACTCTCCCCACAGGGATAATAGTACTACCGTGGATCGAGTGCTTCTACTCCTACAAACCAAGTACTTCTACTCCTCCAAGGCGAGTGTTTCTACTCCCCCCAAAAGAGTGCTTGTACTCCTTCAAAACAGAGTGCAAGTACTCTTCCCAATAGTGTGAAAGCACGTTGTAGATCCATGGTCACGTTTGAAGGGATTCGCAATACTTACATGTGGGGAATATTTAATCCTTTCATAAGCCACTTCTACACTTATGCTTGGTGAATGGGATGTAATCTCTAGTCGCTGAGTTATTCACATGAAACATTTTCTCTTAAAATGTCAAAATATTTATTGATCAGTCGCAAGACAAACTGAATAATTTGAGAAACATACATAATGAGATTACAATGATGCCCATGAAATTTAGAACACATCTTGTAATAAGACATAAGTATATTCTGTATATCATAAGAAGCCAACAAACACTGACACCAAGGACAACTATAGGGGAAATTACTTGTGCTTAATAAATGACATAAAGAAACGATAAATTAATGGAAATAAAAGTGGATGAAAATACAACTTGCCGCAAGTGGGAACCGAACCACAACCTTCGCATTTCGCGTGCGGTGCTCTACCAATTGAGCTGCCGCGGCGCCGTTTTCCCATCCACTTTCTTGGGTATTTATGTGCCCTAGTAGAACCCTGGGAGGGTTAGCCAGCGCCACCACTCACAGACCTTGGCGGCGGACGTGGAACGCCTTTTTTGCCGCAGGCGTCACGAGAACGTGATCTTTTTGGGTGAATGCAACTGGTCAATAAACCCACATATGGTACCTGAAGTCATCAATGTTGCCCGATTCGAGACCCTCGTTATGTAATAAACGAGAAGAAAAGGGGTTAACCGAGGGGCCCGATTTTTATTAGTGATATCATAAGAAGCCATAATTATATTGTGTAGTTTTATCAGTATGACAGTGTCTAAATATCTTGTAATTTCAATTGGTTCCTTCTTTTCAAAAATAAAGTATACAATTGAAAGTCAAACACAGAACAAACGTGCAAACTCACAAAGTATTGACATTGTGATTGAAGAGAAATATACGCCACATTACTGTTCAGCAAACGCATTTCTGGCACAAAACGCGTGCACTTACATGGCAGAGGTTACCAGATGAGCTGCTATGCATGGGGCTGGTAATGTAGATAAATTGTGCAAGAAACTTTTTGTGTGCCATATTCTAAGACCGCAGCTCATTTGATAACATCCTGTACAGCATATGGATGTTCCCGACTGAGAGTACAGTGCATTTAGAAATGTGTTGTATATTCTCATGTAAGGCAGCAGGTCTAGCTCGCTTTCCTTATATTTTATATAAAGTTATTCATGTATAGGCTGCACCTCATTGTTTCTAAGTGTGTGTCTTGTCGTTCTGCAGCAATATCTTGCCCGGTCTCAAACCAGTACAGATGCGTATTATATTACCTATTTGGTTGGCCTCCTCACGAAACTTGTTTCCTGGTGCTGTTAGAATCAATCCGTTACACTTTCTCACAAATAAATAAAATTAAATTTACAATATTATCTAGTGTGTAGCAAATGAGTATAAAACTGCAAGGAGCATTGGCATTAAAATCTTGTGCATGAAATTTCTTGTCATATATGGTAGCTTTTCATTCCCATTACGGTAAGAATGCTATACTTCTGAGCAGCAGCTTGCATAATTACATGATCAATTATTGTGAGTCGCTGAATAAGCAATCTAACTGAAGTATAGCATGGCTTCAGATGTGAACCAAAAATCAGATGGGATGAATATGATGCATCAAAGGTGACAAAGCATAAGTCAGGCAGGGAAGTGCACGAAAAAGACAAAGAAGCAAAACAAACTGAGAATGGCACCATCCTGTTTCATATGTCCCTTCCATGCACGTGGATTTTGCATGCGGCTATGCATATGCACAATGAACCAACTACCTGAAACCAAAGTTTTTTTCGTATAAAGTGGTTAAGATGCACTAAAGTAAGAAAAATTATCGCACTTACGGAATCTTCGTCTCAAAACAAGTACATATGTCTCTAGGAAGATGAATACATCACCTCACTCTGTGTTCTCAAGTCCAGAAGAATTATGTCTACAGAAGCCATGAAACTAAGGAGCTTTTGCTTAATACTATATGTTGAGATCCGCCAATTGATGAACAAGCAAGCATACTGGCATACTTCGCTAGCATACTAGCAAGAAGCTAGCATACTTCGCTGGAAAGTAGATTGAAGAAACCACAATTTTACATTTTTATGATAATTTTCAATTCCGATTGACTCTCTGGCTTCTAAGATGTAAGGTGTGCACCAGTGTACATAGTTAAAGGCCTTAATTGCTGCTTGCTTTCGCTTTGGGAGGCACAAGCAGTTCTAATGAACTGGTTTCGTGAGCATGCACGTAAACGATAATGACTTCTTAAACATTGCATTCTCTTCCCCCAATGCTTCCCTTTTGTGGAGCCTAAAAGCCATAATTCTAAAATTAGGTGTAAAAAATAGATTAAAAGGAAGACATGGAAACCTGCCTACTTCATGTCAGCATTTACACTACAGAATCACAGTGGTTTCTATTTGCACACTTGCATTCACATGCTGTTAAATGTAAGCTATTAAAGCTGTTAAATATATCTAAGCACCTAACGAAGCATGAGCTGTTGCTTTTTACAGTGAACACAGGTACCGTGCTCATTGCGAGTATGTATCATGTCACTAAGCAAATATGCAATTTCATTGTACCACTATCTTTTATCACGCGGATATATCTATTGAGAGGCAAGACAAAAGGCAGTCACTTCTCACAACTAATCAGCTTTTTTTTAAACACGTTTCCAACTTTTCCATAGTACTTACTAGTATGTGTTTGTCTCCAGGGAGCATACATGATTTTGACTTTCCCATCAGAGACAATAAATAAATATACCATGTTAAGGTGACTGCCTAGAGCACGTGAGCATTTTCATCTTGGTGTGACATACTGTATTTTGATTTTGTTGACATTTAGTCAAATGGTACGCCCAATCTACCCACATTCTAGTTTTCTTGTCCAAATTGCATGGCAATGTATTTTGATTCTTTGGCGTGCGCTCCTCTGCACTTCGTGAAGTCGCGCTGGGCTGGCGCTTTGGCATCATTGTGTCCTTGCAGCTGCCTTCTTGCGGTATATAAAGCGGGTTCCTGAAAAATATCGTGTGCAAAAGTCAACACGAGCGCATGGAGTAAACAGCATCAAGACAGTCAAGGTCAAGGCACTAAAAGAAAGTCTTAGCTCTTAGTCTTCCTACTGAAATGCATGCGAAACATCTAAATGACTGCAATAGTCAAATGCTAAGCTAGCTTCAATTTTTAGATTTAAACAAAAAAGAAATAACGGACAGTTCATGCTCGTTCATCACCAATGTTAAAATACTCCTGCTAATCAATAGAATACTGGTCATTGTCAGATGTCATAGGTCTGTCATTAGTGTGGGTCGGAAACACCACTTGTGACACATCCTAAGCACGTGCCCAGTGTGCCCCCCGCACCATCTCTGCTCAATCCATAATTTGATGACCATATCTGCAAACATGATGCTCAATAGGGATGAAAATATGGTGCTTCAGTTCAATGGATATGACTGGACGTGCCTATAATAAAGGGCAAGAAGGCTTGTTATGGCAAGCTTACCCACATTTCAATAATAACAAGAATGTTCACTGCGGCCTGCATCTAAGCTTACTAAAAGGCATGAACTTATTTTGATTTATGAGGTGCGCAATGGAGTTCATTTTTGGCAGACTCGACTACTGCTGCAGTTTGAAATTTAGCATTTTAGATTCTTGAAGGCATGTAAATTTGCAGTTAAACCGTAGTTATGAGTTTATTAGACCAACTTATTGTTCTGTGTACGACAGACGACTGGTAACACGGAAATAAAGCAACATTTTATTTTGATATTTTATTTCTCTACTAAAAATATTCAAGCGATAAACACATTTTGATCTGCCATGCAGTAGCAAAATGCACACATTACGCTTGTAACCCCCAGAGGAAGGCTGATTTAGCTGTTCATATGACAGAACTCTGAAACGCCAACTCATATTAGCAAATGCACAACCAGGTTCAAAACAATGAGCCTATGCAAAGCGCCCCTGCAATTGTAATTACGCACAGCAGCTGTTATATTCGATGCAGATGCATAACTCGCTGCTTGAAAATTCACCGAGTTCCCAGACATAAGCACCCTTTCAGATTCGCTCAATGCTCGAAAACCGCAACAGGAGACATAAAATCAGACATAATCACACCATTCCAATACATGAGCAAAAACAGTTAAGCCTTAGGGCTAAACACCATGAGAGCGATATAGTGCGCGACGGCGACGAGCGACGGCTTCGAGCGACAAAACGGGCCGCCGCTTGAACAGATCGCTCGGTTCTGGAAATCTAGAAATCATTGCTCGTCTCCCGGAAGTGCTATGAGCGACTAGCCAATAGCGCGAATCCGGAACTGGATGTACATCGCCCAAATACTACCGATTATACTACCGATTGTCGCGCGAAACGAGCAAACGATTGAATTTTTACACGTGCAAGGATAAGAACCTACTGCAAGACCTTCGGAAATATTTTATGCTAATTTCTACACTAAAATACATAAATTTAAATTACTGAAGCACGCGTCACGCTATAGTTCCGACGCGTGTTTGCAGCCCTCATGCCGGCAACACCGGGGAGGCGTCGCTCAAAATCGTCGCTCGCACGGAGTACGACTTGTAGACGACGAGCGAACGCGACAGCCATCTCCGTCGCGTCGCTTGTAGCTGCCGCGCGCAAGATCGCTTATATGGGGTTTATACTTTTTTCAGCATAAAACATGGATTCCTTATGCGTTTTCAGTAAGTTCAAGATAACGCGCCCAACTGACCTCTTGCAGCATGCAGCTGAATGCCTGCGGCAAAGTTTCTAACTAGCACTGGTGCTGCACGTAACTTCAGTGGTCGCAGATGCCCCCTGCGCGAGACACCGTCAAGCGCGCGGTTTATTTATAAAAAAAAAGCATGCTGCCAGCAAAATGACGCCTTCTGTTATGTGATTCCTTAGTTCAACAGCGTTCCGTACACAGTAGACTGCCAAACTGAATAAATTCAAACACACAAAACGCACGCTAATCACGCTCCGCATAGGCTCGGAATCACGGGCTGGTGAACTAACCATTTTAAGCGTCCTCTCGCCTGGCGTCTTATTGAACATACCATAGTTCTGGCAGCGTTTGCGATTTTTAAAGCTCTTACGGACAACGGCAAAGTGATAAAATCACATGCAGTTATCGCGATGACTGGCTTTTTCGATTGACATCGAGAGACAGCGCGTACGCGTAGTCCTTTGTCAATCACGTCGGCTAAGCGCAGCGACGACTTCCTGGCGATAGCATGACATATACGGAGAATGTGCACCTAAGTTAGAATTCACTTACCGTGGATGATTTGTTGTTATATCCAAGGCATGACGAACGACTGTCGTGTATTGGTGGCGACGCGAGATGGCTGACACACGATCTCCCTCGGCTGGCCTTTGCTCGCTGGACGGATCACCTTTCTCCGGTGCTGTGTTGTTCCACGATCTTGAGCGCACGCGCGCGCGGTAAGAGCAACTCCGAGTGAAAAAGTAGAGCGCTCGCTACGCGTTCCTTTGAACTCTGGCTGCCTTTTCTCTTAGAAGCAAAACGGTGTGTTCTGTGCTCAGCGCGCGAGATTGATACATCGCCATGTTCGGGGCCAGCCTCCTACAGTTGAAGCAGAAGATTACGCTACCTTTTGTTCTCTATTGCCGCAAAAGTAGAACGGGCATTCTATTCTCTCTCTGAAGGGGAGAGTGAAAACCACATTTCACTTTCTCCTTGGTGACGGAGTGAACAATGCATTTCACTCTACTCGACATTTTGAGAGAGTAAAACAACGCTTGGAAGAGTAAATCGGCCGCTTCACGCCTGCGATGCCCTCTCTAGGTTTTAGAGTGTGGTTCTATTAACCCAGAAACGTTTCCGTGTCTTCAGAAGTGTAGAATGCGCGGAATATTGTGTTGTGTCTGATTACCGCGGCTGATGTATCCACCGATAGCTAGATACTGAAAGAACAGCCAATACAAATACAACATGTTGGCCAAGTCTACCGTAGTGTACTCGGCAAATTTGCCAGTTTGGTTGCTTCGTTGAAAATCAACATTTAGCGTTCCAAGACTGTGCAGCCATAACATTGCAACTCCATTCCGGAACCTCAGGCTCCCATTCCGTTTATTTGACAGGTACCATCATTTAATTTTCATTCTATTCCGGGTATATAAGGATGTGGAACGATTTCAGAATCAATTCAAATCCGGAGTGGCCATTCCGTAACTATGGTCCACACACGCACGCTGGCCTTTCAGTACTATATAAACCTGGAAGGGGGATTTGCTTGGATAAGTACAACCGATAGTTACACTCTGCAAGCTGTTCTGTAAAGTGCAGTTACTTAATGGCAAGACGTTTACAAAGTGATTTCACACAAAACACGTTTCCTTAAAGAAAATGGATTCTTTCGTTCTTCCCTAGTGTGCCAGAGCTCTATTTTACGGAGTCACAAGGAATCGGTACTGTCGTATCATTCGTTCTCGCTGTGCCTGGTTAGATATACCGGACATAAGAAAAGAGAGGAATTGCTGGAGACTCCGCTGGTTGGTTGCCAGTTAAGGAGCTTGTTAAGGAGTTGCCAAGGGGCTATGCGGAAAACATGTTATGTTTCTTATCGGCACACTGTCGCAGATTGTCCTCAGTATGGGCATTCACGACGAATATCCAATACTTGGAAAGCTGAGGGGTGCGCACAAATGGTGTTTTTGCCCAATTTAATGTATCTGACAAATGTACTGGAAGTCCCGCGGGCAGTGTAAAGGTTAGTTCGAGGTGGTATGCCGGAATTCGGCCCCTACGCACCTGGATACGTTCGTCAATACGGACGTGTGCGCGGTGCACTGCGCACTCCTGCGCGGCATTATAGAAATTGAGCACTAGTGAAGCTCATCAAGGAAATGTCCAGGAGAAGGGCTGCGATTCTATAGCGATTCCTTTCGCTCTATTTTAGGCAACTCTTATCATCCATCGAGAGCAGATTGGGTAGAAGGAACAAACACGAGTTAACGACATCTTAGTTGAAATCAAGAAAAAAAAATGGGCATGGGCAGGACATGTAATCAGGAGGGGAGATAACCGATGGTCATTGAGGGTTACGGGCTGAATTCCAAGGGAAAGGAAGCGTAGAAGGGGGCGGCAGAAAGTTCGGTGGGCGGATGAGGTTAAGAAGTTTGTAGGCACATCATCATCATCATCATCATCATCATCATCATCATCATCATCATCATCATCATCATCAGCCTTGTTATGCCCACTGCGGGGCAAAGGCCTCTCCTATACTTCTCCAACTACCCCGGTCATGTACTAATTGTGGCCATGTTGTCCCTGCAAACTTAATCTCATCCTCCCACCTAACTTTCTGCCGCCCTCTGCTACGCTTTCCTTCCCTTGGAATCCATTCCGTAACTCTTAATGACCATCGGTTATCTTCCCTCATTACGTGTCCTGCCCATGCCCATTTCCTTTTCTTGATTTCAACTAAGATATCATTAACGCGCGTTTGTTCCCTCACCCAATCTGATCTATTCTTATCCCTTAACGTTACACCTATAATTCTTCTTTCCATAGCTCGTTGCGTCGTCCTCAATTTAAGTAGAACTCTTTTCGTAAGCGTCCAGGTTTCTGCCCCGTACGTGAGTACCGGTAAGACACAGTTGTTATAAACTTTTCTCTTGGGGGATAATGGCAACCTGCTGTTAATGATCTGAGAATGCCTGCCAAACGCACCCCAGCCCATTCTTATTCTTCGGATTATTTCAGTCTCATGATCCGGATCCGCAGTTACTACCTGTCCTAAGTAGATGTATTCCCTTACCACTTCCAGTGCCTCACTACCTATTGTAAACTGCTGTTCCCTTCCGAGACTGTTAAATATTACTTTAGTTTTTTGCAGATTAATTTTTAGACCCACCCTTCGGCTTTGCCTCTCCAGGTCAGTGAGCATGCATTGCAATTGGTCCCCTGAGTTACTAAGCAAGGCAATGTCATAAGCGAATCGCAAGTTACTAAGGTATTCTCCATTAACTCTTATCCCCAATTCTTCCCAATCCAGGTCTCTGAATACCTCGTGTAAACACGCTGTGAATAGCATTTCGAGAGATCGTATCTCCCTGACGCCCTTCTTTACTGGGATTTTGTTGCTTTCTTTACGGAGCACTACGGTGGCTGTGGAGCCACCGTAGTGCTGTCGTTCATTGTCGTGCATTGCTTCCACACTAAGTTCCTCTTCCTGAGACAAAGCCGAATACCTGTTCTGTATCTTGATCTGGAATTCCTCTATTTTCACTCTTACCGCTAACTCATTGATTGACTTCGTATGTACCAGTTGCTTCCGTTCCCTCCTCAGGTCTAGGCTGATTCGAGTTCTTACCATCCTATGGTCACTGCAGCGCACCTTGCAGAGCACGTCCACATCTTGTATGATGCCAGGGTTAGCGCAGAGTATTGAAGTCTATTTCATTTCTAGTCTCGCCGTTCGGGCTCCTCCACGTCCACTTGCGGACGTGGAGGAGGTATTCATTATCCGCATATTATTCTGTTCCGCAAGCTCTACTAATAACTCTCCCCTGCTGTTCCTAGTGCCTATGCCATATTTCCCCACTGCCTTGTCTCCAGCCTGCTTCTTGCCTGCCTTGGCATTGAGATCGCCCATCAGTATAGTGTATTTTGTTTTCACTCTACCCATCGCCGATTCCACGTCTTCATAGAAGCTTTCGACTTCCTGGTTATCATGACTGGATGTAGGGGCGTAGAGCTGTACAACCTTCATTTTGTGCCTCTTATTAAGTTTCACAATAAGTCCTGCCACCCTCTAGTTAATGCTATAACATTTCTGTATGTTACCAGCCATATTCTTATTAATCAGGAATCCTACTCCTAGTTCTCGTCTCTCCGCTAAGCCCCGGTAGGACAGGACGTGCCCGCTTTTTATCACTGTATATGCTTCTTTTGGCCTCCTAACTTTACTGAGCCCTATTATATCCCATTTACTGCCCTCTAATTCCTCCAATAGCACTGCTAGACTCGCCTCACTAGATAACGTTCTAGCGTTAAACGTTGCCAGGTTCATATTCCAATGGCGGCCTGTCCGGAGCCAGGGATTCTTAGCACCCTCTGGAGCGTCGCAGGTCGGACCGCCGCCGTGGTCAGTTGCTTCGCAGGTGCTGGGGACTGAGGGCCGGGGTTTGATTGTTGTGTTCATATAGGAGGTTGTGGCCAAGTACTGCACCAGGGTGGCCAATCCTGCTCTGGTGATGGAGTGCGTTACCGGTTCTGGTCACCGGGATCAGGCCACACTCCAGGCCTGTAATGCAATTTTATCAACACGCGGATTTTTTTATTCCGGTGGAAAATTGCGCGGCACCGGGATTCGAACCACGGACCTCTTTCACGCGAGGCGGGTGTTCTGCCTCTACGCCACCGCTGACCACACAACATGGCCACATGGCCACAACCGCACAACATGGCCACAATTAGTACGTGACCGGCGCAGTTGGAGAAGTATGGGAGAGGCCTTTGCACTGCAGTGGCCGTAACCAGGGTGATGATGATGATATCATCCACCGAACGTTCACGGCCCGCTGATTCTACTGTTAACGCGGGCGGAGGGTCGCTCTGATCACAGACGAAGCACAAAAAGCGCGAAAAAAGGATGCCATCGCAATAGGCATCGCGCAAAAGCATGAGCTATGGGGTCTTGTGGCCTGTCTTCCAAAAGAGAACAGATTTTATGCACTTGCCATGATTTTTTTTTATGCATTGCAAATCAGCCAGCTGAACTCTATAAAGGAAACTGCATCCTGCTGTGGCAGAAAAGAAAACCGCTGCCTTGGCTAAGCGGCCTCAACGCTGACGATGCCAGCACATAACGTATTCCTCGGCCCACTTTTTTTCTATTCTCTTCGAGCCGATTAGTTTGCACGTCCCGGCGGCGCCTCGTCCTGTCGCGTGACAAGGCGGCGTCAGTCGGGAACGGCGCGCGACGTCCCGCCGAGAGGCGCTCGTCGGGGCGCTGCTCTTGACACGACTGGCACGTGTTGACCGCCGTGTCGTCGCCGTCGCGCCCCTGGAGCTGTGCTCCTATTAATGCCTCATCTTTATTTATGCGTGTTGTCGCGGAGCGCGATGCAGACCTGCGAAAGGAATGGCGTCCACAGAGCCACGAGCGCACTCTCGCCAGCCGTGTTCTTTGTGTGCCGCGCGCCAACTGAGCTGTGATTGAGCCGAAGCGCCACGCCTTCGACCGCCCCATGTTGCTTCGCCGCTTTATTTTCTTTTAGCCTCTCCGTTCGTTCAGACGCATTTTCGTTATTCGTTCCTTCGGTGCAACCATTGGCTGCAGGCGACTGAACTGAAATCACGAAGCAGGATTAAAAAAGGAGCCGCCTCCAGGGAGCGCGCCAGCTTTCTGACCTGCCTCTGCCCCTGCTCATCGACGCACTATTGCCTGTGCGGCAGCTGGCGGAAGCGCACGCCAGCCTTATTCCTGGCTGCCGTCAAACAAAAAAAGGAGCCCTTTTAAGATGTCGGGGATGAGTGGTTTTTAACTAACTCAGAACAATCGCAATCACTCTTAGCCGGGCCATTTCAGACGGAGGTGTGTCTCGCCTCTTTCTCGCTGCATGAACCGTTCTAACGTTGCGCCGCAGCCCTAGCTTAGCGATACCTTTGCCTCGGTTGGTTTTTATTTTTACCTCGTTACTGTTGCTTACAGCAATGCTAAAGTAATATTTAAAACGATTACTGTTTATTTCAGTCGCTCTGTTGTTTGGGGTCTATTCATGTGCGGAGTTCGCCGGAATACGTCAGCTTGAGTAGCGAACGAGAAGAACGAGAACGAAGAGGCCCGATTTTCTTAGTCACAATCATATACTTGAGTAGCTGGTACTTGAGTAACACCTTGAGCAGTAAATTTCGCTGTCCTCAAACGAATCACTGTGCGAAGTGGCAGTGTAGGCACATTAATACCCCTAGTTTTCATATTCTATCCATCATGCTAACCAACGCCCGTAGCTAATGCCCGAAATAGAAGCGCTGGAAGCCATCATTACTGATAATAACACTGACATCCTCATAATTACGGAGTCATGGCTAATCCCGGGCATTAAAGACCAGAAGCTCTTATGCATCAATATCCCTTACTGCGTTCACCGGCTGCTCAGGGTGGGAAGGCGAGGAGGCGGCATTTTCGTATTCATGAAAAATGGTCTGATCCTCTTTCCCATTGCTATAACTTCTAACCATGAACTTCCTTCCCTAAAGTTATCCCTCGAATCATTCACGATTATTCTAGTTTGCTGCTACATACCTTCTTATTTCGTCTGTTTCACCAACGAAAGTTGGTGAAGGAGGCAGTCTATCACACATTCTATCAAACTTCCAGTGCTGTTTTCCCCGCGCAAATATTGTATTATGCGGTGATTTTAACTTTACTTATGTTGACTGGAACATTCTTGCTGGTAACTCACGTCTGTCCAGTTAATTGCCTGACCTAACTCTACAGTTCAATCTCGCTCAAGCTGTCACCATTCCAACAAGCGGAAACAACGTTCTTCGGCTAGTACTAGCTGCTGATTCTTAGTTTATTACTTTAATGCAAATAATCAATTGATTAAATGACCATTAAATACTGTTTTGTATTTTCACTTTCAATTAACATGCCTAATTGTCTGTATTTAGCGATATATATTCGGGACTGCAGAAAAGCTAACTTCGCTGAAATTAACCTTGAAGTCGCCGTGTTACCTCAGTACTTCACCATGGTAGCCAAATCAAAAACCATCGGACAGGACTAGCTATCCTAGAAACAACAGGTTCTATCACTGATGGAGAACTGGGTGTTTGTCGTGCGCATTCGCGGAAATACTGATAAGCCCTAGTTTTCAAACACGTTTCGTCAACTTTCAACGAAATCGCAGTGTTTTCCGAGAGACCAACAAAAGAAAACTCTGTACAAAAACGGGAAAATTACTTCAAGGCTTTGCGCAGCGACATCCCTCTTTTAAAACAAAGGAAGCAGAAACTTAACCGTCAGGATCTGTTGAACATCCTTCTTGACATCCCACGAAAGTTCTGAATCACACTAACAAACAACTTTGCTCCTTCACAACACATCGCCCTACTCAGACCAAATGCATCTCAAGTTCCGAATCTCCAACGCTGCAATGATATGAATTCTCATTTTTGTTCAATTTTCACTCGGCAATCCAATCAAATAATGCCTCCCTTACCGCTCCTCAACCTCACGCAGATGCCACCCATACCAATTACAGTATAAGGTATATCCAAACTTATGGGTCACCTGAAGATTTCAAGTACGCCTGGCCTCGATAACACACCTGTCAAACTCCTAAATGGAACGAAATCAATTTCCAGTGTGGTATTGCAAACTCTTTGCGATGAATCCATTACCACTGGTGCCAAAAAAAATGCATTCTCCAAGAATAAAATAAATGTAAAGAACCGACGTTTCGGGCCCCGTACGGGTCCCTTGATCACAATGAAAATGTAAGCATGGGCTTGCGGCGATTTATGGGTGAGGTGGCGCAGCGTTCGGGTGTATATCTCGGGAAGACTACCGCGCATCCTGTTTATCATGTGTCAAGTTCATTGGATGTAAAATGACTATAAAAGCCAACGGGCAGATAAGCGTTTTTCTTTTGCGATGATGACTACCGAGTCCCAGTCAATGATGTGTCCGGTAAGTTCGTGATGTTCCGCCAGGGCGTTCGCGGCTGTGTGGCCCTTGGCGACGTCATTCAGGTGTTGTTTCAAGCGCCGTTCAAAACTGAGGTGTTCTAGCGCACGAAAAGGGACGAAAGACAGTGGCAAGACGCGGACATAGCGCTAACTTCCAACAATTGTTTTATTCCACGAAGCGGTACACATATATATAGGTAACAGACACTACCGTACGCATGCGCATATGTACTGATTTCTAATCAAATGAGACAGCAACGAGACATGTGTAATGGAAAGTTAAGATATCAAAGATGAAAGAACGACCATGCATAGCCAAACATGTTTTTTTGTAATTGCAAGATTAAAATATAATCTCCATCAGGCCACCCCCTGTGTCATGTTTAAGAAATCGAATTATTTTCTTGAAAGATCGATTGAAGGCGCGCTAAATTTGATTTCCGTTCTCACCGACGTACGACACGTCACAGTCCTTGCATGGTATCTTGTATATCACCCGGGTCGTCCGTGTGTTGCAAAGGGTCTGTTGCGCGAACCAGCTGCTCGGGGAGGCACATGGGTGATTGTAACACGGCAACCCTTAAATATTCGTGCAAGGGCTTCCCTTGTACCCACTGTGTAGGGTACCGCCGCGCTCTTCACTGTTTCTTTCGCCGTTTCACGGCGGGGCTTTGCTGCTTTGCGCTCCTGCGTTCTGAGCAGTTGTCGAGTGTAACCATTGTCGAGGGTAACCTTTTCACAACCTGTAGCTCTTGCCTACGTTTCGTGGGGCTGGAGCAGATGCGGAATGATATGCAAGTGATAGGTCAGCGCAGTGTCGCCCACTATATCTGCCGTCACAAAATATCAATACCTTGTTGCTGCAATGCATACTGCGAAGGATCCTAGTGTTTTATCTCTGTTTACCCTATACAGTGCCGCATCTGCGAATGATTGAGGGTCTAAGCGCAGCAATGCGCGTCTGGTTAAGGAAGCAATGCGCATGTGGTTAATGCGCTCTAGTTAAGGGGAAGTTAAGGCTTCAGAAAAATTCATGCCGTCGTCCTCTGTGGGGGGTTTCGGTAGGAAAGGCACGCCATTTCAGGCGCGCGCCGCAACAAAAACAATTTGTTGAGACGCCATTGCGTCAGTGTCAGGTGCCAGGCGCTGCACCGACGCTACGCGGCGGCAACCGCCGCTCCTTAGCTCTGATGCATGCTAGAACCGACGCCGTGTACCTGGGAGCTTCTTGAAATTCGCCGAAGTGAGCGCGCGGGTTTTCATCGGAGAGCAATGACGTAACACCACCTGTGTCCCCGGCGCGTCGCTCCTTCTCCTCCGCTAGGCTCCGCCCAACCTCGCCGCGTCGCGATGCTGCGCGATGTTAATTTTATACTGTGCTTTCACTCTCTCTCTCTCTCTCAGCACTCTCTCCCTCAGCTCGGCGAATGTGCGAACGTCAAGAGAAACCCAGCGAGGTTCTAACAGCTCCAATGTAAAAGACTTCCCAGTGAACACCCTCTAGTGGGTGCTGCCGAAAATCAGGCACGACCGCTTTCTACGTGGGCAGCCTCAAGTGCCGTCAAACCAAAATGCGGCCCGGCAGCATTGCCGCGAAGATCCTCGCGAGTCGAGCCACTTCACTTGACGGCCTATGCATCAACAAGGCTGAAGGCTTAACGTTTTACCATATTGCCGCAAACCCCGATCGAGTACTGCGTGATGAATTCCATAGAGTCAAACAACATGGAATTGAAACATTCATGCAGCGTTAATTTGCACTGCTCGACCAGCCCCACCGATTTCCCGCCTGCTCTCTCCGTGCGTTCTCTGGCTGCACTCAGGCTTGACGTGACGCACGAGTACATCTTAAAGAAAAAAAAAAAACGCAGATTAAGGAGATGAGTGAAAAATCCCAGAATGCAAAACACATGCGCCATCACGTATCAAATCAAGCAGTCTAGTTAACTGTATGTCAACGCCCCGTTTCAAAGGGAATGCCAATGAATCATCATTATCATTATGACCATCATCATCACTTGCATCTCATCATGCCACTTGTCACGCGATGTGAATACGCGCCGCGTGGCGTCCACATGTAGCAATTTGCACACAGCAGTTTCATGTAGCTGTTGCTTGCTGCATGTACCTAAATCTGGTCAACTCAAACAGGCTAGCTCGCTATTTGTCATTCTCTCGTTTGAGAGTGGATGCAAATAAATGATGATCGTCATCAATAACATCATATCACGCCACGGGTCAGTGGGTGGGTCATGTGCAGGCGTACTCTGAAAATCTGTGTTTGCTCTTTGCTTTGCGCCTCCTCGCAATGTACGAACGCTCTAGTGCGTCCTGCCTGAAGTGGAGCTCCTACGAATGCATTGCTCCAGCTGACGCTGTGACTGCGCTGCGTGTGCCGCGCAGCCCTGTGACTTCTTTTAGCTTTGCGGAACAGGGCGTTTGCACAAAAGTAGTACGAATACGATAGCCACGCTCCACTGAGTTCAACCTTCGAGTTCAACCTCCATTGCGTTCAGCTGCTCTTACGTAGTGTTCAGTGACGAACGTAGCCAAATTTGTATCACACTTGTGCTCCCTGTAACGTCTGTTTTAGTGTTCCAAGGTAACATCGTTTGCCTGTTGATTGGATAGTCATATCCTTCGAACTTGTAAGTAGGATACAATAAATACTTCGCTGAAGCCAAGTGCTGCCTCCTCTTTGACATAGCGAATGTGCGCAAATCCGCCACGACAGTATGCAACGCGTGCTCTTCCTGCATGAGCAGACAACTCACATCAATAACGGTGACTTCTGGAGACCATCATACCGAAAAACAACGATGATCCTGGACCGCCAGATAGTCTATTCGCGGTCTCGGGGAACAGAAACTTCGTATTTTGTACGCCTGTTCATTGCGTTAACTGTAGTTTCCCGCTTGTATCGAGCCCCACGGGGGGGGGGGTTTCTCGTCAACGCCTGGTTCATTCTTGCTCGAATGTGCAATGTCAGCTTTCTTGGTGGCATTTTTGCCTTCAATTGATCTCTGTTTTAGCTTCTCTTCACCGCGTAAAGTTCCTCAAACAAAGTGGCGCTGATATTCACATTCATAAGTGAGTGGCTATGTCCTTCAGCACTATTCATTATATCGTTAATAATTCGTCATTCTTCCACACCGGCCGCATTTTCAATTAGGCTTATCGCAAAAACGAATGTGTACACATACTTCGATAGGTGGTAAAAGAACCTCCGGTGGTCGCTAATAATGCGAAGCCCTTAGCTACGATGCTGTAAATATAGAGATACATATATACACGAGAGCAGCGATGGCGTAGAGATAGAGCATCTGCCTCGCGTGCAAGAGGACCGTGGTACGAATCCCGGATCCGCACAAATTTCCACCGGATTAAAAAAAAACGGATGTTGATAAATTTGCATAAACAGGCCTGCAGTGCGGCCTAATCCCGGTGACCAGAACGGGTAACGCACTCCCTCACCAGAGCAGGATTGGCCACCCTGGTGCAGTACTTGGCCACAACCTCCTATATGAATACAACAATCAAGCGCCCCTGCCAACAGTCCCCAGTGGCTGCGAAGCAACTGACCACGGCCGTGGTCAGACTTGTGACACAGCAGAGGGTGTTAAGAATCTATGAATCTGGGCAGGCCACCACTGGAATCTGAACCTGGCAACGTTTAACGCTAGAACGTTATCTAGTGAGGCGAGTCTAGCAGTGCTATTGGAGGAATTAGCGGGCATTAGATGGGATATAATAGGGCTCCGTGCGGTTAGGAGGACAAATGAAGCATATACAGTGCTAAAAAATGGGCACGTCCTGTGCTACCGGGTCTTATGGGAGAGACAAGAACTAGGAGTAGGATTCCCTATTAATAAGGATGTTGCTGGCAACATACAGGACCTTCATAGCATTAATGAGAGGGTGGCAGGTCGTCTTGTGAAACTTAATAAGAGGTACAAATTGAAGGTCGCTCAAGTCTACGCGCCTACCTCCACTCATTATGACCAGAAAGTGCAAATCTTCTATGAAAACGGGGAATCGGCGATGGGTAAAGTCAGCACAAAATACACTATACTGATGGGCAACTTCAATGCCAGGGTAGGCAAGAAGCAGGCTGGAGAAAAGTCGGTGGGGGGATATGGCATGGGTGCTAGGTGTTGCAGGGGAGAGTTATTAGTAGAGTTTGCAGAACGGAATAATATGCGGATAATGAATACCTTCTGCAAGCGGGATAACTGAAAGTGCACGTGAAGGAGCCCGAATGGCGAGAATAGAAATGAAATAGACCTCATACTCTGCGCTAGCCCTGGTATCACACAAGATGTGGACGTACTCGGCAAGGTGCGCTGCAGTGATCATAGGATGGTAAGAACTCGAATTAGCCTAGACTTAAGGAGGGAGCGGAAGAAACTGGTACATAAGAAGCCGAACAATGAGTTAGCGGTAAGAGGGAAAATAGAGGAATTCCGGATCAAGCTAGAGAACAGGTATTCGGCCTTAACACAGGAAGAGGACCTTAGTGTTGAAGATATGAACGATAATCTTATGAACATCATTAAGAAGTGTGCAGTAGAAGTCGGTGGTAACTCCGTTAGACAGATGCCAGTAACCTATCGCAGGAGACGAAAGATCTGATCAAGAAACGCCATTTTATGAAAGCCTCCAACCCTACAGCTAGAATAGAACTGGCAGAAATTTCCAAGTTAATCAACAACCGTAAGACAGCTGACATAAGGAAGTATAATGTGGATTGAATTGAACATGCTCTGAGGAACGGAGGAAGCCTAAAGCAGTGAAGAAAGAACTAGGAATAGGCAAGAATCAGATCTATGCGTTAAGAGACAAAGCCGGCAATGTCATTACTCATATGGATAAGACAGTTGAAGAGGCTAAGGAATTCTATAGAGATGTATACAGTACCAGTTGCAGCCATGACGATAATGTAAGGGGGAATAGTATAGAGGAATTTGACATGCCACAAGTAACACCGGAAGAAGTAAAGAAAGCCTTGTGTGCTATGCAAACGGGGGAGGCAGCGGAGCAGGATCAGGTAACAGCAGATTTGTTGAAGGATAATGGGCAGATTGTTCTAGAAAAACTGGCTACCCGGTTTGCCCAATGCCTCAGGACCTCAACCTACAGGAATGTTGGAAGAACGCCAACATAATCTTGATCCATAAGAAAGAGGGACGCCAAAAACTTGAAAAATTATAGACCGATCAGCTTACTGTCCGTTGCCTACAAAGTATTTACTAAGGTAATCGCAAATAGAATAAGGAACACGTTAGACTTCTGTCAATCAAAGGAGCAAGCAGGATTTTGTAAAGGTTACTTACCAATAGACCATATTCACACTATCAATCAGGTGATAGAGAAATGTGCGGAATATAACCAACCCTTATATATAGCTTTCATTGATTACGAGAAAGCGTTTGATTTAGTCGAAACCTCAGCAGTCATGCAGGCATTACGGAATTAGGGTGTAAGCGCAGCAATGGTATCGCTCGTATACATACGGCCCGTATGTAAAAATACTGAAAGATATCTATAGTAGCTCCACAGCCAGCGTAGTCCTCCATAAAGAAAGTAACAAATTTCCAATAAAGTTGGGCGTCGAGCAGAGAGATACGATCTCTCCAATAGTATTCACAGCGAGATTACCGGAGGTATTCAGATACCTAGATTGGGAAGAATTTGGGATAAGAGTTAATGTAGAATACCTTAGTAACTTGCGATTCGATGATGACATTGCCTTGCTTAGTAACTCCGGAGACCAATTGCAATGCATGGTCACTGACCGGGAGAGGCAAAGCAGAAGTGTGGGTCTAAAAATTAATTAAAACTAAAGTAATGCTTAACAGTCTCGGAAGAGAACAGCAGTTTACGATAGGTAGCGAGGCACTGGAAGTGGCAAGTGAATACGTCTACTTAGGGCAGGTAGTGACCGCGGATCCGGATCATGAGACTGTACGATCCGGACTGACTGTACTGAGATCATGTACGTTTTTTGTCCGTTAGATGATCAAATGAGTACCTTTTTCCGTGAAACGTAAAACATTGTAAAGGTGTATGCGATGTAGTTCTACCTTTGCCAATGTACAGGGCCATATACAGTGGAGGCCAGGGGCAAGACGTGCTTTAGCGGGTGAAAAGAATGCAAGTAACGCCAGAGACCAAGTCTTTCTTTTTTAAACTTCACACGGGTACGTTGAATGTCACAACCTTTTTAGAAGATCGTGGGTTTTTCTTACCCTGGCGCTCGCATTGATTGATCTGTGAGAAAGCAGAAACTATAGATCATGTATTTCTAGATTGTTGGGCGGGTGTCTTCTTTTGTGGTGTACTTCAGAGGACTATCAAAAAGGACTTTCCTTAAGATCCACAGGGTATTAGATATTTAACTATAGAAAACGATGATGGACTGCCGTTTGACCTTATGCTAGTTGGCCTTCACTGTCTATGGCGCGCCCGTATGGCGGGGTATCACTGCGATTCGGATGCTCGACCTGCACGAATGCTTTTCCGAGAATGCATGTCGACATTTGTGGAAATTCAGAAAGCACAAGATTGTGTACCTGCGTGGCTGTCAAGGGTGGAACCCTTCACCGCGCTCAAAGAACACTACACTGTCAGCCCTGTAAGGCTGACACTTGGTGCTGAAAACTTGCTAATTTATCGTGTTTTCTCAAATGTCATTTGTTGTTTGATATAGAAGTACAAAACAGGCAATAACTAAAAAACTCGTGGCTCAGTGGTAGCGTCTCTTACACTCCGGAGACCCTGGTTCGATTCCCACCCAGCCGATCTTGCAAGTTGTTTTTATTTATGGAGTGCCCGCTGGGATTTATCGCTCACGGCCAACGCCGCCGACGCCGACGACACCGGCTTTTCTACGATACGAGCTCCTTAACGCAATCGCGTTAAAAGTCAGAACGCGGCCGTTTTCCACACACACGGGCAACCCAGTCAAACATTCTGCTTCCTTCCATGCACGGGACATGCGCTAATGGCACTAACAACGCTTCTCAGTTAAAATTATGCACTTACTGAAAATTGACGTGCTTAACCTTAGAAACTTCGAAAAGAATTCTAAAGAAAGAATGTTAACTACTACAAACGCGTGTTCCCCTAAGCCACTAACCGATAACCTTTACGCTTTAGGTGACTCCAAAAAAAGAAGAAAGCCTACATACATATTAATTAAGAACTGAAAGTAACGGTTTAGATAAAAGACATCTTTCAAACCTCGGAGCTTCTCAAACGAAAACGTAAAGAAAACGCGTACCTTACCTATTCAAAGACACTCTAGTCTCAAATTGCAAAAATTTTCAAATGTACAATAAAATAAAACAACACGTTTAATTTCTACGGAAGCTGTCTTGGTCTCCCGTTCCAATAGTTTACGATGGACTCATACTTTTGAGCAAGTACTCGAGGTGGTCGCGCATCAAAAGCTATTCTGGCTATCGAGGAACAAAAGGCTGGAGACTCTATGAGCTCCATCAAAACGTTACAGTCTCTTGCAAATTTGCATCGTGGTTTTCATCATGACCTCGACTGACCACGTCGTGACTCCTTACCACCTCGTCTCGTCCTGCCACCTTGCGCTCTTTAGCCCTGCATGCTGCAACCCGAAAAGAACGACGGAACAACGAGGAAGATAACTGCTTCGTGCCCTTTGTCCGCGTTCGCGCAGAAGATGCTTCTCGATCTCTTTTCGACCGACAACTCGAACGTGCTTGGTACGCAAACGTCGTCAACGACGACCATCACCTTTGCTTTCTTTGCGCCCGGCCATTCGCGTCTATCGCCGTCTTTGGCTGCGCTACATTATTCAACGCATGCCAATCTTTACGTTTTTTTTTCTCCGGCGTCTTTCTCTAGCGCTCACTTTTGAGCCATCTGCTCGCTCCTCATGCTGACGGTCATGTATGTCGTCGGTCCGGATCGATCTCTTACCCGCACAGTCTGAGTTATTTTTATTTAAATCAACTCTCTCTTTGCCTGGACTGGCGGAGAGCTCAACTGGCTCTTGAGCAATGCAGAACTCTTTACTCGAGCTACGCAACTCGCACTCTTGCGAACTGCCCTCTACTGCATTGCTCAGCTCACGCTGTGCATCGGCGCACAGCTAGTCGGTCTCGATTGCGGTCTCACCCGCACAGTCCGAGTGATTCATAACTAAATCATCCCTCTCTTGGCCAGCTAGACTGGCGGACAGCTGCACCGATCCCTGAACAATGCAGTTGTCTTCCCTTGAGCTACGCAGCTTGCAATCCTGCGAATCGCCCTCAACCGCATCGTCCAGCTGGCGATGTGCTTCGGCCCGAAGATTTCACTCGGCCCTTATCTCGACATGGGTGCCGGGTATGTCTGGTCAGCAGTACTATGAATGTCATTAACAACCTCCTTAAAATAATCTGCGACGCACATGCGCGGTGACTCTGCCAATTGATTCACAGCTGGCCTAGCTCTATCTACAGCGCTCGGCATTTACAGTGCCCAGGCACTTCGTTGGTCTCACTGCGGCCTTCAAGGGCCTCTGTTGCCACTAAGGCATCCTTAGCTGCTAGCACTTTGTGTTCACCTATGAAGCTGCTGCTAATCCCACAGGTACTACTCATTGTTCCGGTTTTCGACCAAAATCTGCTATGGACGTTCACGTTCGCTGCGTCCAGCCTACAGATTTGTCAAGCCGCTACTGTGTTTGTTCGATTGCCTGCTCCAAACCTTGAATCACTTTGTCCAAAGCTGCAACGTACTGCCTCGTTATTTCTGTTACTACTTTTTCCTGTGAAATTCTTTTCAATATCTGCCTAGCTTCTTCCTGTTTTTGCCTAATTGCTTCCTGTTCCTGTCTGTTGCTTAGAATTCGGTTATTTAGATGTTCTGCTAAGAGATTCTGAAGAGGAAGCATGCCACGACGACAATGGCGCGCCACGTGACCAGCACCACCGCAAGCAAAACATATTGGGCGGTCATCGAAGGTGCGCCACTGGTGGGGGTAAGGTCCGAGTCGCGGTTGAGGATTCGGAAAATGCTGTCGGTCGGGCAGCGGCATAGGAGGAAAATGCCGGCGGTCGTGAAGCGGCATAGATGGCGGCAAAAATGTCGGTGGTCGATGCATAGAGGGCGGCAGGGGCGTTTGTGGACGAGAGCGGGAAACTGCTTCAGCGTAAGTGAGAGGAGCCGTGACTGGTGTCTGCTCAACGGCTGGAGGAACGGCTTGAGAGACTTGTTCTTGAATGAAGTCGCGGATCGTAGGATGCAAAGCAGGGGGTGGTTCCTGGACAGAAGATATCAAAGATAGCTGGCGGGCGACCTCTGCGCGAACGAATTCCTGGATTTTTACGAAGAGAGCAGCATGGTTGTCGTCGACTCCAAGGCTTGATAGAGAGTCGGCGGGTGGGGTGGGACGTCGGGTGTGAAGCCGTTGCCTGCGCAACTCGTCGTAACTCTGGCACAATTCTATCACTTCAGCGACAGTGTGAGGACTCTTCGATAATAACATTTGAAATGCGTCGTCCTGAATACCCTACATTATATGTTCGATCTTCTCCTCCCCTGACATCGACGCATTCACCCGTTTGCAAAGGTCGACAATGTCCTCAATGTAGCTTGTGAAGTTTTCTCCGGCCTCTTGGGATCGTGTGCGCAAACGTTCTGCACGAAGCTTTCTTACTGCAGGCCGACCGAAAACTTGGGTAAAGTTGGTCTTGAAGACCAACCACGAAGTGAGGTCGGCTTCATGGTTTAGAAACCATAGTTTCGCAACGTCCGTAAGATAAAATGCGACGTTTCTCAACTTCGTAACGTCGTCCCACTGGTTATGGGCACTCACTCGCTCATAAGACGAGATCCAATCTTCAACGTCTTTGTCATCTGTGCCGGAGAAGATAGGGGGATCTCGCTGACGCAAGGCACCGGCACAAACCAAGGTGGCCGGCGCCGTTGGAGGAGCTGGAGGAGTGCGTGCGTCGTCGGGCATGATGGGGGGTAGAGTGCGACTCCGAAGTTCCAGGGTGGTCGAAACCCAGCACCTCCACCACTTGCTAAGAGATTTATTAGCAACGGGCGCGAACGGGTAGCTGTCACAAGCGTTCGGCGAAAGACAGCAACCACGAGCTCATGCCGGTGGCGATGGTGCTGTGGCGCAGGCGGCTACTCTTCTTCGTTACAGTTCGATGATTTTCAAATCACTGTCACTTTGGAAAATGGTCTTACAAATTTCTGCTTCCGTCAAGTGCTCCTCTACGCCTACCTTGAGCTCCTCACAACCACAACAGATTAGCTCTTGTCAGACAATGTAGGACTATTGTCCCTACTTTAAGCTTTGGCTCTGCTGTCGCGCAATACTTGCTGCAACACCCACGTAAATCAGAATAGAAGTAATATGTCCCCAGGGATTCAAATCTACAAACCCAGAGAGATTGAAGCCTGCTAAATCTTCAGGCGAAACCAAATGCTTACCCACTCAAGCAGCTCCATATCACCAGTCTTTCTTCGCCGTATCCAGTCAGTTGTAAAAGGTGGTTAATCCCAAGTCGCCTCGAACTTGTTCGGGATGCCGGTCGGTCACCGCGTCCCACAGTCTGTGAGATCAATGTCATTGCTGTCTACGAGATTCAGGACAATCCTACCGCTTCGACGAGTTGTACGAGTTGGAGTCGGGTATGTAATAAGAGGTAGCTGGCCTATGCCGTCGTCCGACTCATCCATGCTACGGACGTGGTTGAAGGGATGAACTTGCTCTCATCGAGAACTAGCAGTGCGGAATTTCTTTACAATATTTACATGAAGACAGGGGAACGTTACACTTCATCAGTCTAGCATGACTGAAAACGAAGCATACCGAGCAGCCGAAGAAACGGCTGCTTAAACTCTGTCCTCCGTAGATAACCAGGCGAGAAAAAAATGCCGTCCAAACTTCGTCCAATCGGAGCTTCTAAAGTCGCCTTTGAGGGAGAAGATTCACGCACTCACTTCCGCACTTTTGTTTCACTGGACACACCGAGCGGAGAGGGTGCTCGTAGACAGGCGTTGTCACGCTTGATTCAAGCTGGCGCCTTTTGATTCCAGAGCTGACGCCGCAGTTAGCCCCCGCGTCTGTCAAACGAATGTGAAGATTACAGGAGCCAGTGAGAATGCGCGGCAAAACACCCTTTTCGAGGAGTTCTGTTGCTCCAATTAGACCGTGAAAGCGACAGCGAACGAACCAACAATACTCGGTCCGCCAAACGTGCCTAGCCTTTCTGGCGCCATGGAGCTGACCGAAGGAGTCACACTGTGGCTTCATGAAGCGATTCGCCGCAGCGGTCTGGAGAGGTTCCAAGGTTACTATCCCCGCAGACTGATCGTAATAGGGTCAATCCCGAAGAGAGTAGAATACCGGGCGCACCCTCGCCGGAAGTGAAGCAGGCGTTAAGCACTCCCCAAACGTGGGTCGATACCGAAGATAGCACAAAACTAGGCCGGCGCGCGGCAGAACTGAAGCAGGCGTTAAGCACTTCCGATACGTGAGCCGGCCCCAAAGATAATGCAATGCCGGGCCGACCCGCGGGGAAGGTGATGCAGACGTTAAGCACTCCCCCATGGTGGGCCGATTTCGAAGATAGTACAGTACTGGTTCAGCCCACGGCGGAAGTGAAGCAGGCGTTAAGCACTCCCCATACGTGAACCGACTCCAAAGATAGTGCAATGCCGGGCCGACCCCCGGCGGAGGTGAAGCAGACGTTAAGCACTCCCTATATGTGAGCAGATGCCAAAGAGGGCGCAATGCCGGGCGAACCCGCCACGGAGGTGCAGTTCGCCATTAAGGTGCCTACATACGCAGCTTCGCTGGTCATCCTTCTTCACAGAGTGAAAGGGCACTGAGTTTTTGTTATTTCGTTTGTGCTTACTACAGGAACGTGCTGGTGTATTTTTTGTCTATTTTGCACTTAAAGAAGATTAACGCTTATACGCGCTGATGTGTCTACAGCCGCAGCGCGAGAACCTGTGATCCGGAGGGTTCTAAGAGCGCACTTGAGTCTTGTGCGAGAAGCAATCATATTGCCTCTGTTAATTAAAGCGATCCCCAACACCCGAGGAATGTAAAACGAGATTGAGTCGCTTAGAAACTCACGCAACAGATATCTCCAGCAGGATTCTTCAAACTGTTTAGGCAACTGACTCCTTGCACTGTGTTTTGGGAAGCGCGTGCGCCCTCTGCAACTTCCTTCATGAGCCGTTAGGGTAGGAATAAATTGAAGGGCGCTTTTTTCGATTCTTCGCAGCGCACGAACTAAGGGCAGTACAATGAAGTTTTGATGTTTTTGTCGTTTAGCATTTCATGTCGTTAGTGCTTCGAGCATACTACAGTGGTCACTTTGATGTCCTCTTGGGACAGTAGCAGGAATCCTAAAGTTGCAAGTAAGGTAATCTAGTCCGCCGCGAGCGTTCGAACTTCGTTCGTATTAAAGGGTTTATCTATGCTTGATCTTCATCCATCCCACCGACGCTGCAGCAAAGAATACCAAGACTTGACAGCGCTGTCGCGTCGCCAGCTGCTGTGACTGACTGAAAACTTATGATTGGCTGACGCCACGGTCTGTTGGTTGTCCGTAAACTAGTCCTGCGGCGAAAAAATTTTGAGCAAGGCAGCAGTAAGATGTGAAGGACAGACTTGAAAATGGGACAAATAAATGTTATGAAAAAACTCCATTGTACTTGTTTGAGTATGCGTAAGCATTGGGCCAGTTCATCTCCACGCACAGGACGCGGCGTGTGCTGTTTACCGCGATAGAGGAAGTGGCAGACGGTTCAATAAATAGATGCTTTATTGTCCTTGTAATCTGTTTTGGCTCTTGATCGGGCCAGTATAAACCCGTATGGGTGGTTGTCAACGTGATCGAACACGATCCATCCCTTCTAGACACTTGACATTTTCGGTCGTTATTAACGTTATCCGACTCGATCCGACCTTATCAACCATTATAGGTCGTTGAACTTTATCGGACTCCATGCAACCCCTATCAGCCCTTATCAGTCGTTATCAACCGTATCGGAATCGACGCGACCATTATCAGCTCTTATTTGTTCTTGTAAACTTTATCGAACTTGTTACGACCCTTATCAACCCTCACCGGTCGCATCAACCTTATAAAAGTTCATCCGACTTTATAAGATGTCATCGCTCTTTAGCACCTCATCCATCCGCGTCGAACTGTTATCAGCTGCGATGAGATTTATATAAGTACTCATCATTCCTTATCATCCTTCTCAGCTCATTGACTACTTATGTTTCTGCGTTCCGCGAAAACACAGGCAACGCAGTACAACGCACTCATGGTTCAGATATATTCGTCTTCTGCAATCCGGGGTGTTTAGCTCGGTTGATAAGTAACTCGGGTTCTGAGCATCACGCGTGAGCGGCGGTTTTGCTCAGTGAGCCGCATAGAAACGCTGACGCATTTCGAAGCGTCGGGTGTCTATGCTTGTCAGTCACTGGGAAGCGCCACCTTCACAACCGACTCGGGCTGGAGTGGCTGTGTAGCTCCAGAACTGTAGTCGTCAATAAAGCTTTCTTCTAAATTTTTCTATTGTTCGCTCGCATCTGCGAATGTTTGCTCCAACTGATATCCCACGAAACAGAGCTTGACTTGCTTGGGGTTATATTGCTCCAGCCATCGCGCCAATAAAGCCGTGAACGCAACTTTTTATTGCAAGAGCATTAAGGGCGCCGTGTCGCAAAATATCCATTTTCGCCGCCGGCGGAGTTCACTGTGGGGCGGTGCTTTGTGACAATTCGGTACAAGGGCATCGAGCTAGGAAACCATGGTAGTCATCCTGACTAGAGTTCAGGGTGGCCAGTGAATGGCATGAATATTCCTAGTCCTTGTGCCTTTTTTCTTTGCCTTGTTTCAGTCACGCAGTTATTTACACTGTTTCCGATCTAATGAATGAATTTTTGCCGTTTATATACAGTATTTACTTGCCTAATGCTTGCACCTAAGATGTGCGTGAGCGAAAATTGCCGCATTATTCAGGTATATGTATAGGCCACGCTTTGCTATTCGACATTCGTTATGTGCGGGTAATATTGCCACACCATTCTATTAGTAAAGTGCTCATCCCTGGTCTCACATTCTTGACAAAGTAATTCCTCGGAATTCTGAGGCTGACAGCCCACACGCAAATGTCATATAACAAAACACCGACAGCGCATGACTTTTATGTTAAGTGTTCTCAGTCTTAAATATGAAAAGTGCGAAACAATAACGGAAATCTGAAAATGATTTAATTTAGTGCCGCGGCTGTGCACTACCTCCGGGATCGGCCCACGCAAGAGACCGCGTTTCTACCAGAAAGCTCGCTTTCGTGCATAGCGTTTGCTATGAGCGTTGCCCGCTAACCAATACGATCACATAAGCTGCAGTTGCCGGGAAGCGGGAGAAGCAGTCATGGATCTTTGAAAGCTATCGCGTTCCATTGTTAAAGGCGAAGCTTGAGTGTCCTCCAAGTTTTTTCTTCCCACATTCGGCACACATGCAAAGAGAGTGAGATAATGTATCGTATGCAGCTAACGCACAGCTGACTGCGTTAACTGCATACGATACATTATCGCACAGTTAACATTATCGCAGTTAACGCACAGCCAACTGCGTTAACTGCTTAGTCAAAATGCGTAGTTAAAATGCAGGGATAGCATCAGTAGGGGATGCCCTGATTTTTGCGTTTTATGCAGCCGCCGCTTGATATACATAGGTACTTGATGCATGCACATGGCGGCTGAAGTGAGTGGTGAAGTGCTCATTTGCATGGCGGCGAGAGAAGTGGGCGACGACGACGGTCGTCTCTTTTAGAATAAAAGCGCTGCCTCTCAGTCAGTGCACTTCGCTTCCTTTCTTGTGCACAAGTTTCGCTGACTCCTGCGTTGCCTCTCTTCACATGAAGTGGTTGTTAGGGCAGGAGCGTGAAACATCAATCGTTGCGCAGATACTGCCGTGCGTCTGTAAAGAAATTATCCAGAACCACATCGTGATTTACCACCGTGTCCCTATACATAATTTTCAGCAAGCACTGCTTCTGGCTTTAGCGTATGGCTGAAACCAGGAGGCGAGTCTTAAGAGGTAACCTTCGTGTACCCCTTGAAGACTGGTAATGGGTGTTTGCCATGTTCACTGAATAAATGACATGAAACAGCCCTTCCATTCAATCCTTCTACCGCTCTGGCGACCGTGACTAGCTGTTAGGTTCCGTGGTACGGTGCGCGCTTATTTTGGCGAGCTTTTTTTCTCCGGGAGTTTTCCGGTAGTTAGGATAAGGCGATCAAACTCGCATCATGCCAAGATTATCCGAGGCTTACGTCCCAAATCCGAGGCATTAAGCGGGCTCCTCTGAGGCTAATGGTCTCCCGAGATTCGTGGCTCTTGCGAAAGCTTTCATTTTATGCTCTGTTTGTCAATGCTGAACGATACGTTAAAATCTGTGATGCTACCAACCTGGCCAACCAGGAGACACTTCCAGTAAGCAGGGGTGCGTCCTCTACTGCCTCCAATGCGACACGGCACGCAGCAGTCGCGCACAAGCATCAACAAGAGCCCCTGCCATACTCCGACGTCTTTTAGTGAGTGAGCCAGTCGTTCGAGTTTTCGGGTATCCGAATCCGTCCTTCGTATGCAGTCTGAACTCATAAGAAGGACACATAAGCTCCCCATAATTGAATCATTGTATGGCTTTTAGATGTTGGCGCGTAGGGGAGGGGGGGGGGGGTTACGCATCAATCATGTGAACTGCACAGATAGCGTGAAAAAAAAGAAGAAAAAAAAAGCGTACCAGAGTTTATTGGGACAAACAATCTTCTCGACAAAGAAATGCCTACCATGAAAAATAAACAAGACAATAAAAAGCAGCAGATCAGATGACTTGGAATCTTCATACAAGAAAGCTTTGTGTGAATGCATAAAGAATCGAAACGTGAGTTAGTGTTTATTGAATGTCCGCAGAGGAAGGCTTTATTCAGGCATTGTAGAGTGGCTAATACCATTGTCTTGTAAACGAAACACACAGCTGCAATGGATCGTGGGACGTGCTGGCGTTTTTCTGGTTGCTTCCTTTCCCCTGCACGGCCGCCGCCGCTTCCGCGGATGAATCGATGGATGGATGGATGGATGGATGGATGGATGGATGGATGGATGGATGGATGGATGGATGGATGGATGGATGGATGGATGGATGAATGATATTAGCGTCCCTTTTGGAACGGTGCGGTGGGTTGCGTCACCAAGCTTTTGCGGTTGTATCGCCTAATGTTCAGCCTAGGATAAGCAAGAAAAGAAGACGAAAAAGACAAACACTATGAACTCCCACAACCAAATTTTCTGATCCCCTATTGCAAATTTTGCTTTTGTACTTCTCAGTTTTTTGTCGTTTTCCTACTTCCACCAATCCCCCAATCACATCTTACTAATCCCTATTGCGGGCATGTTTACTTTTCCCCTGCTCTCGCTGCACCCAAAGTCTTCAAGGAGGCCAGTGGTGCCTAAATCGACCGCTGGGCAGACATCTTCACATTCTAATAAAACATGCTCCACCGTTTCCCTAGCTTTACCGCAGCAAGCACATGCTTCTTGTTCCTTCTTATATCTCGCTTTATAGGTGCGTGTTCTAAGGCATCCCGATCTCGCTTCCCTTTGAGTTATCATAAATGGTTTCTTTCCTGATTTCGTTTTTTCCTCTTAAGTAGTTACCCATGGCAGGTTTCTTTTTCATTGCCGCCACCAATGAGATTAATTCAGCCTCTCTGACTTTCCGCTTGACCTTCTTTGTTGGTGTGTTGCCCACCCCACAGGCCGCATACTTGCTGGTAAGTTTCCTAGTTCTTTTCCTCGGTAAGTTTCTTAGTTCTTTCCCTCCACTGTGAATCAATGTTTTTCCTGTACAGATACTTCAACACTCTCCCAGCCCATTTATTTTTTCCATATTGCCCAGTCCTTCTTCATAATCAATTTTACTGCGAGCTTCCCTCACTTCAAAACTAGTCTAGCCCATATAACCCTGCACAGCTTCATTTGTAGTCTTCCCGTGAGCGCCGAATGCGAGGCGACCCACTGTCCTTTGGTTCACATCGAGTCATGATTGTACCCCTGATTTAAAGCAAACAACCTCATTTCCAAAAGTAGATCCTGGAACCGTTACACCTTTCACATACCTCGGAGCACCTCGTACCTATTGTATCCCCATAACGCTCTGTGCTTCATTATGGCTGCATTTTCCTTCCCCTTCACTGTTATGTTTTTTTCCTGTGTTTCCAAATATCTGTTGCCTTCGTTTATCCATATACCAAGGTGTTCGTATTCTTCATACCTTGCTCGTGAAGCAGCGCACTGACACGGACGCAGTGAAGACACACAGGAAAAGACAACACTCGCTGCTTCGTCTTTTCGTGTGTGTCTTCACTGTGTCCGTGTAAGTTCGCTGCTTCACGAGCAAGGTATGATGATTAATCACCAACTAGCCCAACTTTCCACATTATTTATATTCTATTACCCAAGGTATTTCCTGGCCTTGTATCGCCCCTCTCTGTTCACTGTTTTCATTTAATAGCATAACACCTGAATTTCTAACACTAAATTTCAAACCTAAATTCTTGCCTTCCTGTCCACAGATATTAGCCGGACGTTGCAATTCAGTTTGCTTGTTAGCTAACAACATAATGTCCTCCGCATAAAATGAACCTGGAAGCTTCTGCTCTATTACTGTACCTGCCTGTTTGTATGAGATTAAACCCGATATTACTTCCTTCCAGCGCCCTCTCCATCCTCACCATGTACATCATAAACAGCAGCGGGGATAAAGGGCACCCTTGCCTCAGTCCCTTGTTGATATCAACTTTCTCCTCGCTCCTCATCCGTTCCCATTCAACGCAAACGGTATTTTCTAGGTAAATCTCTCTCAAAAGCTGTAGCCAATCGTTACCTAAGCCTTCCCCTTCCAGAATATCCCACAAAATGTTGTGGTCTACGTTGTCATAGGCTCCTGTAATGTCTAAAAAGGCTGCATATAGCGCTCTGCTTTCCACTTTTGATATTTCAATACACTGAGTAAGAACAAATGAGTTATCATCTAAAAGCCTACCTATTCTGAAGCCATCCTGAAGTTCTCCCAAAATGCCATTATTCTCTGCCCATGCTTGCAGTATAATTTGATTGCCTGCATTGTTAGCTTGTATATTACCGATGTAATGGTCAACGGTCTATACGAGTGAATTGTATCTTGCTCCCCCTTCATCATCATCATCAGCCTTGCTCCCCCTTACCTTTATAAATTAAATTTATTCTACTTTGTCGCCAACTGTCTGGTATTCGTCCATCTTTTAAAGTTTTTTCCACTGTTTTCACCAGAACTTCCTTACTTTTTGTTCCTAGTTCATTAATCAGCCTAACGGGAACCTCGTCTAGCCCTGTGGCAGTGCGCTTAGGAATTTTCTCTTCCGCTTTCTTGCAGCTGAAATTTGTCAGCATCAGCTCCTTTTTCACTTGGGTCTCTTTCATGCTCTTTTTTTCTTCAAATACAACCTCTCATTGCCTTGGAAAGATTCGGCTGTTACTTTTCGAATGTAATTTATTGCTGCTTCTCCTTCCAGTCTGTTTTCATCTTCGTCTAGGATATGTTGTTGTATTGTTGTTGACTTCCTGCCTAATAATTTTATGTGGGGCCAAAATATTCTAGGTGCGGCCTTCTCTTTCTCACGTATTTCTGACAACCAACGTTCACTTTCACCTTTTATCGTTGCTTGCACAGTGTTTGTACCATAGACTTTTTCTCCCGGTAAATTTCCCATTCAATTGCTACTTCATCTTGCGGCAACTGCGCCTTCTTTGCCTGCCTCTCCGGGTGCCTTCTTTCGTTCGGCGATCGCCTCTCGCGTCTCCCTGTTCCCAACCAGCTTTCCGGTTTCTTTCTTTTCGGAAAAGAGCGCCATGTTGTGGTGCAAAGAACGCAGTGGCGGTGACGTCGCGCGCGTCCTTGGCTTTGATTGGTTGGCTTATTCGGCAAAAATACTGGCGCGCAACCCCTACGGTCACTAAAACCCTGGGAAAACCTTGGCTTCAGGACACTGATGCCATCTGTATCCATATACGCAAGAAAGCTAACCCTGCAATGCCCAAGTACACTTCCACATCAAGCAAAACTGTAATTTCACCGTTATTTCTGGTGATAAAAAGTACATTTCTACAAGGAAACTGAAATCTTATTTGAGATATAACTTAATTGGCACAGTCCCCCAATAGGTGTTCACTGGTTTCTTGGATATTACTAACGGATAAAAATCACAAACCTTGTTGTGTGGAGAATCACGTGCCTAAATCAGGATTTTCATCAATCTCAGCGTAGCTTACAATGTACGTTGGGCATTAGAAGGCTAAAATCAGTTGCCCTCCGGCTGCTTTCTTCGCAGCGCAGTAATATCAAGCCCTGTAGACGACATATCGCACATTAATAATGCAGCGCCTCTGTTCTCTGTTCATATAAGCTACTGAAGCAAAGAAGAAAATGCAAAAGAAATATGGCATTTCATGTGCAAAATGAAAACATCGGTTCTTGAAAGTTTCTGAAATATATGTGTCATCTTGACTTTACTGATGAATTTCCATACAATATCATAGTCTGAATAACAGGTGGAGATTTGAGAGGAAGGCAATTGATCGAATTCAATCAAACAAGAACTAGAGTGCTTGACGTTGCTTTGGTGAAGGCTGCCGGGGAACTAATACGCGCCGTAGTGTCAATGGGGATTGACTAATTGTTCTTGACAGACCCAAAAGACATTCCGTCTTACCACCGTATTGGAAATTTTTTTAATTCGAGTAAATAACAGAAAAAAAATGTTTCTTGTCAAACTAGACGGTGAAATGAAATTAGGCGCCATTAAATGTATTTTAGAAACTCGTATATCATTCTTACAACGAGCTCCTGTTGACACTGAGACTGCGCAAAATCTTTGTTAGCGACTCACTTTTCAAAGCTGTAGCCATGAAAATCCTGCGTCAATTTACATATAAACTTCTGCGCGCTCAGAAACGGCTGCCTGCCCCTGGTTCTCAGTGCTTTTGATGTCGGAGATACGCTTCCGTTAAAAACTTGAGAATGAATGTTCTACAGTATACAATTTCAGGACAGGTCTGTTATTCTTGCGGCACTATGATAAGTAAATGAACAAATTGATTACACAGAAGTGCATCTGTATCAGTCCGTCGATCACTGTGGAAATTTGAAATGTTAGAGCCATAACATTATGTTGTTTGGATATGTGTAACATTGGAGCACGTGATGTTGGCAGCAGTCGGCGCGTACGACATTATCGGCGAAGAGTAAGAAAATACCGCCCTGTTGTGTGAGTGACAGCCCAGCTCATCGACGACCTGTGCTTGATGTCGTTGTTGGCTCGAACAACTGCCAGCATGCGTGGAGCGGCTTTGGGACGTCTTCGGGGCCGCCAGCCAAGATTATAGTGACCGCTCACGCAGTATTTTGTGTATGTTTCCTAAATGCGTACGCTGATCTGGAGAGATTCCCTTGGCATCCCATGGTTCTTTTTCGACAGTGAATTTGTATGGCAGGTCACAGGTACAGACGTGTTGTCCAAGTCTATTATGTAATGGTACATCACAGGCTCCGGTCGGAGCATTGGGTGATGGTGGATTATACAATAAAATACGTGATGGAGCATGAACAAGAACAAAGAAAAGTAACAGTAAGCAAAACAAAAAAATGCATCATTATACAGTCTTAGTTTGTAAAATGTGTATATAAGCGCTCACGGAAATGTTCGCGGTTAGTGATTGAAACAATGGCGTTTGGAAGATCGTTCCAAAGTGCGATGACTTGTGGCAAAGCCGAGGAATCGAAAGCTTTAGTTTTACCAAATATGCGTTTGATGCTGAGGTGATTATGAAGGCGCCTGGATGTACGTAATGGTTTTTCAAGTGGCAGTGGGGATGGCGTTACGCTGTGAATATATTTGTGTGTTAAGCATAAAAGAGCAACAGAACGATGAATACTTAACGTCTGGAGTGAAATGCCTAGTTTAATTTTTCTTATACTGGAATGGCGGTCATAGTTAAATGAAATGAATCGAGCGGCTCTATTTTGTGCGGCTTCCAGCATTGAGATTAAATACTTTTGATGAGGCGAAATTCAAGCTGTGGGCAGATAAATGTTAAATATGCCAATTTGCGTGTATGAGCTGAGCAATGACGCAAATTTCGACGTAAGTAACCCAGCGTTTGTGACGCTTTAGCACATATGTTGGTGATATGCAATTTCCATGAAAGGTCGGATGTAAGATGCAAGCCTAAGTACTTATGTGACACCGCACGGGGCATTGAAACATTGTCTATAGAATACGTGAAGTTAGAAAGGGACTGTTTACGAGTAAAGAAAATTGTTTTGCACTTATTCGAGTTCAACGTCATAAGCCAGTTATCACACCAAGCATAAACGAGGGTAAGGTCCTTTTGGAGGATCAAATGGTCATCATGACTTTCAATAGCGCGGTATACAATGCAGTCGTCAGCAAATAGTCGCATGCAAGAGGAAATGTTAGAAGGTAGGTCATTAATATAAATTAAAGAAAGCAAAGGGCCCAGCACGCTGCCCTGCGGAACACCGGATGTGTTACAGAAAACGAACAAGCAAAATTATTGACGACTGTGAACTGGCTTGCGAAAAGATAGAAAGTTACGAAGCCAAGATAGCTTTAGGGAGTCTAGTCTTAGAGCAGATAGCTTAGCGATGAGGCGGCAGTGACCAACGCGATCAAATGCTTTTGAGTAGTCAAGAAACATGCAATCAGTTTGAAGGTTATTATCCATGTTAAAGTGCAAGTCAGTGGTGAATTCTAGTAACTGCGTATCACACGAAAAAGATTTTCGGAACCCATGCTGGTTATTAAAAAAGAAGTTATTAAGCTCGAGGTGGTTATAAATAATCGGCGCAATAATATACTCAAACATTTTGCAACATATGCAAGTGAGCGAGATAGGGCGGTAGTTCTCCGCCATATTTCTGTTACCACTTTTAAACAATGGAATTACTTTTCCAACATTCCAATCAAGTGAAAGATGGCGTGTTGATAAAGATTGCGAAAAAATGTGATATAATATTTTGCTAGAGATAGACAATGTATTCTTCAAGATTTTAGAACATATGTTATCGGGACCAGCAGAGGAAGATACCTTAAGGTTAGTAATGAGGCATGCGATTCCTTGAATTGTGATGGCAATGGGCTTCATGTATCTAAATTCATAATCAGGAATAATGGGCATTTTGGAATGATCTTCAACAGTAATCACAGATGAAAAGAACCTATTGAATTCATATGCGCTCTCTTGATCTAACAGCTCGATTTAGTCATCTTTTTGTAGCGATATTTGATGGATAGTGCTGTCTGGAGCAATGGTTCGCCAAAACTTTCTAGGGTCAGAAGCTATTAATGAAGTTAGGTCGCGGAAGTAGTACTTGTCGTTAGCCGAGGTTACTTCAGCGCAGTACTTCCTTAAACACGTTTTATATTCAGCCCATAAAGTAGAATCGCATGATTTCTTAACACGTTTGCATAAGTGTTTTTTTCTGTTACGTAGAATACGAATATATTTATTAAACCAACGCTTAGATTTATCATTCGTTATTGTGACTAGAGGAACGTACTTAGCAATTAAAGCGGAGATGGCGTTTTTAAAAAGTACGCAGTTATCATAAATGTTACGATTTTGGAAGGACGGCAAGAAGGTTTCATTAAAGAATGCATCCAGGTCAGTATATTCATTTTAGCATAGTTAGCCTTATTATAATCGCGAATCTGTTTAACCGTGACTCCCGTCAATTTTAAAGGCACGGTAATTTGTAACTGAAGCAGTTTATGGTCACTAAAACCATTTAGACAAGAAATTGTACCGACTGTTTCAGGAGCGTTAGTGAAAATCAGGTCTAGAACATTAGTTCCCCCAGTGGGCTCTCTGACAACTTGAAATAAGTTGAAATCTGAGCGACCCTAAGCGGCCCTTTGACGCTTTCGCGACCTTTGATTCCGATTATTCAATTCAATTCAGTTTATTTCAGCATCAGAGGAGGCAATACAACAGTTTCGACCGTGATGCTATTGGGTGAACACAAAAAGCCATTAAGGCTGGAGGAATGCTCTCACCCCGTTTAACACACAGCAACAGTAACAGTGCAGCTCGTGAAATCATGAGTCTTATACAATGTGATACATGTTGGCGGGTCTCAAATTGAGCGCATTTTAAACACACGTACATTGTACACGCAAAAGAAGGGGAAAAACCTGTTAATAGAAAATAACCATGTTATGGATTTATTGTGCAACAGTGTTAAGTTTTAGCGGCAGAAAATAGCAGATCATTTGGCGACCATAGTTGGCACGTGAACAAGGGATTCTCCAAGCTTCAGCGGCTTGCGTGCTATATGGGCAGTTGTATGGTGTTAGATGTGCCAGCTCAATCAGAATAGAATATTTATTTATTTCGAGAAATACGATATCGCTTCAATAAAATGGAAATATAAATTTCAAGCATTAGTTTTAATTTAACGGCATCAAAAAAGGGTTTACGGTGTGAATCGCCTGGAGCACCTGTAATTACACGCACAACTTATTTATTTAGTCTATATATTCTAAGTTATTTTCATCTCTGGTGCCTCATACCAGATAACATTAGCTTAGTGTAGATTAAAAGAGAGAATCATATAGTGAGAGTTTAATTCTTTGCAGCAAGGGAAAGCTCAAACTCGATAACACCCCTACGTTACTAGAAATTCAGAGGGAGCAAGCTCAGCCTGTGTATTCCACAGAATGTTTTCCTGAAAAATTACTCCCAAAGTTCGTATTACAGGTGAAAACCTTATGTGTAATTATGTTAATCTAGATTACCGTAATTATAAGTAATTTAACGTAACAATGTTAATTGGGAGTTCGCATTGAAGCAATTTGGTGAATTTATACCAACTCGTGCAACTTGCGTTTTTGTTCCGACTCAATTAAAGTATAAAATTAGGATTAGTGGACAAGTTATGTTTTCCCTGGCCTTTTTCTTTACGTTTGTGTCTCGCATTAACATCACATTGAGTACTAACATATTTGAAGTAAAACGTATAATTCACAACGTAAGAACTATGGCTTGTTGGCCAGTTTAGGGAAAATCAAGCTGGAATGAGTGTGTTACAGAGAAGAACAAAGACGATGAGGATAGCAATAGGGGCTTGTTGGTACGGCATATCTTATTTTATTATAGTGCAAGCTTGACATGGACAAGAGAAGACACATCTGACACACACAGTGCTACTTTCAACAACAGATTTATTTCTCGTTCTCGTCGCTATATATACACCCTCGACCCGTTATCAGCACGTGTAAATGTTTTGGAAAAATAAACAAAAAATATAAACTGGGAACCACACGCAGGCAGTTTCTTGACTCACATATTCAGAGAGATGTACACATTCACCGCGAACAAAGATAATTCAGCTCTTTAGAAGATAATGAAATGGAAGGTTTACTGACGCATGCGTCGCCGAATGTTGATATGTGTCTGGCTTCTATTATCAAGCGCGTCATTTCGCACCTGCTTCTACTCATGATGACTGTTTCTTTAAATCTTGGTTTGCACTTGCATCTCTGGCAATGGATGGCAAGAAAGCCGTCAGCGGCCACGTTGTTAACTTTGTTACTGTGTTCTCGTAGCCGGTCATTTATGCATCTACCTGTTTGACCGATGTAGCGCATGCGAAAAATAACATAAAAACAAATTCATTGATTGCATCGCCCGTGTGGTATACCGTATTCCTCTCGGGTGCAGACGATCCTACATCGGTCAAACAGGTAGATGCATAAATGACCGGCTACGAGAACACAGTAACAAAGTTAACAACGTGGCCGCTGACGGCTTTCTTGCCATCCATTGCCAGAGATGCAAGTGCAAACCAAGATTTAAAGAAAGTCATCATGAGTAGAAGCAGGTGGGAAATGACGCGCTTGATAATAGAAGCCAGACACATCAACATTCGGCGACGCATGCGTCAGTAAACCTTCCATTATCAAGTCACCCGCTCATCCATTTCATTATCTTTTAAAGAGCTGAATTATCTTTGTTCGCGTTGAACGTGTACATGTCTGTGAATATGTGAGTCAAGAAACTGCCTACGTGTGGTTCCCAGTTTATATTTTTTGTTTATATTTCCAAAAATTTTACACGTGCTGATGACGGGTCGAGGGTGTATATATAGCGACGAGAACGAGAAATAAATCTGTTGTTTAAAGTAGCGCTGTGTGTGTCAGATGTGTCTTCTGTTGTCCATGTCAAGCTTGCGCTATAACAAAATAAGAGCAAAGAATTTGCTTGAACAAATCGTCGAAAATCTCAAGGGAATAAATTTTCTCTATATTATCTGCAGATGCTGCGAACGGCAGTACGCCTACTTTAAGGGCATCACGATCGATCTCTATATACTGTAAGAAGTTTAATCAAGTTGTGTTATCAGTAAAAAGAAAAAAAAAATCACCGTCTTTCCACTACTCTCAAGAGGGCTGCAAGCGATGCTTGGCTCGTCTTGTCGTAACGCCTCGGCTTCGCGCTCCCTCGCGGAGAGGTCGGCGACGAGCCCTTTCTCGAGCGAGTTCCCGGCGCCATTCATGAAACGCCGCCTGTTCTTCGGTGGAACGCACGACGCGCAGCCCGCTCCAGCTCCTTCGACGCAGCCTGCTCTTCGGCAGAACGAAGGAAAACGCGACCTCCCCATCTGAATGTCGGGCCTTAACTGGTGGAAAACGGCACCCCCCCCGAACCCCGAGGCGAGCGAACACGTGACCAAACCCTTTTCCTCCTCCGGAGGAAGGGGTCGCCTGTGATTGGCTCGCGCCTTGCGCTGCGTCTACTTCTTCATGCATATAAAACGCCGCTTTATAGGGCGCGTATGATGAACCGAAAGTGGCTGAATAAAAAATTTTTGAGTCACCCGCTCATCCAATAAGGCAATCCAGTCTCGCAGGTCTGGAGCAGCCCTATAAGTATCACTGAGGAACCGAAGTGTGGCTGTTGCGTGTTTTATCGCTCTTATAAAAGGTTGTGTTTGAATGCCAAAACAAGGGGGGGGGGGGGGCAATGAAAAAAAAAAAAAGAACAGTGGCTGAATCGATCAACGTGGTGTTCTCGTAACGCGAATCCGCAGCCCGACAAGCACTTTTTATTTTCGCGCGGCCTGGTTTTTCTTTTTTTTTTCGTAAAGCAAACAACGACGTCGACACGAGTGAGGCAATAGAAGCTTCGCTTGAAAATGACTCCAATCTACGCTGTGAGGGCGGTTGAAGGCGTGAAGGTCTGAAGCCGCTGTGAAGGCTCTTCTAGAGACCTAACTTTACGTGTCCCTTCCACTGCGCTATGAGAACACAAATGAAATCAGTTCCCAAGTGCGTTCTTTTACTTTTGAAAGCGTAGTTACGTCACTCCTTGGTTTGTATGCTTCAATTCTCGCTTCCCGGCAACTGCAGCTTGTTCAATAGTAATATTTACCGGTACGCGCTTGCTGCGAACGCTATGTGCGAAGGCGAGTTTCCTGGTTCTTTTTTTTTATTCTTGCCTGCACGGCCGGCGCCACGTACGCGCGTAGGTTAGCGCCATCCGGTGGTGCTGCAAGGAACCCAGCGGCGCACGCGGCGCTCACCTGCGGCTGTGATTGGTTGAGTTTTTGCCCACGGACGCGATAAATGCATTGGTGGGTTGAGGCATACAGCTTCGCTGTAAGAACAGAATTCTGGTCCGCGGCTCTTTCTGCTTTAGGTTTTCAATGCACATTTATTGAGGTTGTAGAGTGTTTTTGACGCACCCCCGCTGGTACGCCTGCGGGTGCGCTCCCGATCGTGTCGCTGTCATTTCCGCGCCGGCATGTGGGGCAGCTGGCCTAAGCGCGTGTGTTGCTGAGCTGCGCTACAAGCTTGCGGGCTGCTACCCATTTGTCGCTGCCAATTTCTCTCTCACGCCAAGCTTGAACGCATGCTCAAAGAGTGGCTCTCACTCCTGCTTAACATCCGCGCAAGTACTTTGTCTTTTGTCGCCCCCCCCCTCCCCCCCGTCTTTATTAATGTGGCCGCAGCTGCAGTGATCGAGAAGTAACGAAATGAAGGGCGGCTACCCAGAAGCACTTCCGATTTGCTATTCTGCATAAAGGAGTGAAAAGAGAACGGGAAAGAGAAGGCATTAGTTACGCGCAAACTTGAATGCGCGCGCCAAGTCTATGAATGCTCGCAGAAACTGCCGACTTGAAGTACTGGAGCAACCACCTCGTTGGTTTCTGTGCCAGCGACGAGCAAGGCCATGATCCACGCATCTTGGCTTCTGAAAACAAGACAGCACAATTCGGTCGGTGGGGTGAAATGCGAAAACACCCGTGTACTTAGATTTAGGTGCACGTTAACGAACCCCAGGTTGTCAAAATTTCCGGAGTCCTCGACTACGGCGTGCCTCATAATCGGAAAGTGGTTTTGGCACGTAAAACCCCATAATTTAATGTTTTAGCCCAATTAAGTGAACAGCGAAGACAGGTTTGAAGAAGCGTAGGCTTCCAAGAGATTCATTTTGAAGGATGATTTTAAGTCGCCCCCGTTGCAGTATAGTACGGGGCACTTCTGAGAAAGAGCAATTGGCGAAGTGTCGAAGCAATGCTAGACACGCGGTCGTCGCGAATGGCGGTAACCCCTTGAAGATTAGGTAAAAGCAAGCGGCCGTTTCTGTAATTGCACCGTCACCGTGAGCCTTCCTGAAAAAAAAAATGCGCCTGCATAGGCCCACCGGCGCAACGGTGGCGGCGCTTATACCTTGTCTATAGGGAAGCCTGCTCCGCGCTTTTCGCCCCCAGATGAGCTCCGGCTCGCCACATCGTCGGGTGAATTGAGCCGAGGACGACCTACAATGGCGCTGGTCTGCTGCTGTCGGCACTTCCTGCCACGAAGCTTTGCTGACGGCGCCAAACAGAGAGAGCCGCCGCCGCAGTGTCGGCGAAGCCCAAGTGCGTCTGCGCTGCTCAGCGCTTCTCCGCCCGTTCACTTTTTTTCTCGGCACCCACCGGCATCGCACCCTTGTACAGCTCATCCGTGGATCGCGAAATGTGTGTGAACAGCGAAAGCTGCTTGCGTATTCTGAAGTGATCTCGTTAGCTTCGCCCTCGGGGAATGTATCGACGCGTTTTGAAGGGATATCTGATATTCACTCTCGCGAGGCCGTCGAAAAGCAGGCTCTTTTCAAGTGTCTTTCTGTTTTCTTTCTGTTTCAAGACTGCCTCATGATTCTTGCTGCTCCGCTTTCTTGAAAATCAGCTTGAAAGCGTCAGAGAAATCAAGAGAAGAAAGAATGAGACAGAGACGCGCGATTCGAGGGCTAGCTTGGCTTTGCAGGAGTCCTTGTGTGTAGGTGGATGTAAGATTTTTCGCAGCACGAAGGTTGCGGAAAAAATCAAGAAACGCTGGATATTCTTAAAGAAGGAGTGAATGACTCTAGAGTTAAGGTGCTCGCAACGGAAGTCATATAAAATAGAATACTGCAACTTTCGTTATCAGTCAGGAAGCGTGTCGGTGGGCGAAAGGTTCGTAGCGTTTCGGGGTCGCACCTAGAACAGGCGAGAACCCTTTCAAAACGTATTTATTGAGCCTAAAATTATTATTCTCCGCTGTTGGAAGGCCCCTTCCTTAGATCACAAAAAATTCAGTTTTAAAGCGGCTTTCTGCATTCAAAGCATTCCCTGACGAGAAATGCTAACGTCATGAGGCGTTCTGATAATTAAAACCTTTGAGCACAATTCAAAGGGTAGGAAAGAAGGTGACAGGACAGCGTATCTGTACTCGATATATCGGCAGCTACCTGCCGTCAATCGACGCACGCAGTATAACCAGACAGAAACACGTGCGCACCGCCTCGTGTGGGCGTCGTGCAGTCACAGAAACGCTGGTAGCTTTACTCAATTTGCAAAACCTGCGCAGTGATTGGAACCGAGCCGCGGGAGAACTCCTTCCACCGGTGCATAAATCGACCTGTCTTCAATCGAACAGGCACTGCGATGCAAACAGAGCTACAATTTACTCTTAAATTCCTCATGATGATTATAAAACGGGTCAGTCTTGGCATGACCTTGCCAAACTAGAAACCATGCAACATGGAAACGCTTATCAATACACAGTGAATAGATGGCCTTTTTAGGCAATCAGTCACTCAAATTCGGAAGAAAGCTAGCATACATCCCAATGGGACTAAGTCACCCATAGTATTCTTCCGTCGTCGACACTCTTTCCCTTGTCTTGGCACGCATACTGCTACCCTGTTAGACGAGTGGTCGTATACTATATGACCTGCCGATCTCAACTTCTTAACATAAACATAAAAATCAATCCCTCCTGTTCGTTTTCTTGTCCATACCTGCCGCCTGTCTGTCATTGACATTGCAGCTGCATTTCTCGCTTCCATGCTCGTCGCAGTGTCATTAATTTCTTTTCAAGTTCATTTGTTAACGTTTATGTTTCGGCCTCACAGGTGGGCCAGGTATTATTTATTTATTTAGTTCGTTAGTCAGTGACTCAGTTAGCTAGTTAGTTAGTTAGTTGTTATATTAGTTGGACTCTCCCGTCGTGAAACAACCCTGTTTTGTCGCATGTTGTCGTGCACGGTGTTTATGAATGCTCATTCATCCGCAATCCCAGCGTCCAACAACACCCTGCGCAAATTTTGCGCCTGTGATGAGCGAATAGCACCTTGTGCTATTCGCTCATCAAAGCCCGTGTTTGGCGACTTCATAATGGGTTATGTTGCACTGCTTCTTCCGTAAAGGCAACAAAGGCCCTTTGGCGCTTTTTGAAAGTGACTGAACTATACGAACGCATGTGACGGTGAGCGAACGTTGGTTCTCGGGTATGTTCACATTGGCTGCCTCGATTATCTTTATCTCTCCTTTCTTACTGATATTTGCTCCTTTCTCTTTCCTCAGGTGTAGGTTTGCCAACCGGACATGGCACTTGGTTAACCCCAGTACAGTTCCTTCTTCGTCACTTCCTGTCTCTCTTTCTTCGGAAGGCTCTTCGGCAATCTTGGTGGTTTGCTTCGTGTTCACGTCAGGAATATAATCGGTATCGGGAGAGTCGCATGCGCCTCGACGCGCTCGTTTTTGTTTCCTTCGATACGAGTAGTGTGCGTGTCAACGTCATTCGAAACGCGCTCCTTTATGCCAACAAAGAAAAGACAGTTTCGCACAGAATCCTCCTCTGCAGGGCACTCGCGTTTCCTGCGCACGTACGTAATAAGCGTGGTTTTATTGCTCGCGCTCCCCTGCGGCGGCCGCCGCGTTTCGGCATATTATCCCTGCGAAGCAGACAAATGGGGCGTCGGATTTCGCGGCGTGTCGTCAACGCCTTTTCGCTTGTTACTCGCACAACACTCTCCGCAGTCATTTATTAACTTGCGCGAGGAGCTGCGAATAGTACGGACGATCTGCGTGGAACGTCTGGCCCGCTCCCCCCCATGGCGTCATGAATAAGAGCCCCGTGTCCTGGAAATTAATCTCGAGCCGACCCCAGCTGGCGGCAGCGGCCATAAAGTGGGGCACAGGTGCGGCACGGCTCACAGAAGGCAGCTCTTTGTTGCGCGCGAGCGCAGGCCGCCTCGCGCGAGCGCGTTCTTGTCGAGCTCGTCTTTCGCTTGTCAAGCTCTTCAAGAAAACAGGCGTTCTGCACTGGCCGGCAACATCGTTGGCGCTGCCTGAATAGTTCGCCGCTCGTTTTCTTGGCGGTTTCCTGGCGCGGGGATGTGGGGGGCTACAAGCGCCGCACTAGCGCGAGCGTTGTCGAATGCATCGTAAACGTTTCTCGCTCTTTTTCAACGCTGTTGTGCTACGTGTGCTTGAGAATGGGGGAATATGGATGGGAAACCAATGACAAAATACAGTGTGACAAGGAAACGCCCTACGCAAACAGTTACCACTGGCGATAGTTTGTTGTTTGCATGGAACGTTTATTTTGTCTACGGGGAAGTCGTTAATCACTGTTTCCGCAGCTTTTCACGCGGCATTAGAGTTGTGTCAACATCGTGCAGGAATAACGGAAGCCTCTTATCGAGATTACGTGACAATCTCTCAACGTACGCAGGAGCAATATGTCAATATTGCTTTTAGGAGTAATTGCATCTATAAGTAGTGTATGATACACTACAGGCCGGTTTTTTTTTTTATTCTGCCTGCATCTTCCGTGAAGTTCAACAATGTCGCCTTATGTAGTGCCCCTTATCCCGGTTATCTGCAGTAAATACTCACGTATACGAAGACAAATCGTTTTCTTAATGTAAAAGAGCCCGTCAACCAATACCGGTGGCGCATGGGAGCCGGGTGTATACTAGACAGATGGAAGGGTGAGCAAATAACGGTGCGCGCGCAAGAACTGCCAGTGTTTTTTCTTCGGACTATGCCTTAGAAGAAAAAAAAAGTTTCAGCATCGGTCAAACATGATAGCTAGACCGGTTTAAACAAGAACGCACAAGTATTGAATGGAATATCAAAGAAACAAAAACGTCGAGCTTGAATAAGAGGGGTCGAAGCCAGCTGACGAGGTTTGCGCCACAATATAGGCGGCTCCGGGCGGGCCAGCCCGTGGGAGCCGCAAATCTCTCTTCCCTAGTGCGCGCGCTTCCGCACATTTCCGCGGGCCGAGTGGTGCTGGCATCGAGGGCGCCGGGATTCCTCGCTGCAGAGGGCGCAACGAGCCATTGGGGAACACCGGCCGAGGACGGTGCTAGATCGCTCGCACAGAGTACGCGGTGCGGTAACAGCCAAGTGTCTGCTATGCAAGAAGTTTCACTGTAGGTGAAGTCGGACTTGTGTAAGTTTGATCAACTTGAAACTGAGCAATCAGTTCTCACGGCCATAAATTACAATAAATGTCCCTTACCCAAATGAGCATCATAACAAAACCCGTAGCTGAGTGTCGGCTATACCAGAAGTGCTGCTCACTGTGTACTTGAGCTCGCTCTGAGCTCAGTGAGTCGGATCACCCATAAAGGTGACGAACGGTGCAGCCCGACCATCGATTAGAATAAGCGTACAATAAACTTCCGCGCGACGTGAAAACGTCTCTGGCAGAAAGGACGATACTGTGTTTATTTGTGTTTAGTATTTTAATTCAGTGCGGTGCGAACTTTCAAGCGAGAAACACTTTCTTGCACCGAACACTCGATTTGAGATCACCGAGTATGTTTTCAACGCAGGTTGTGGCGCATATATGCCACGGATAATGCAAGGCTCTCAAGTAATGTACCGCCACTTGGAAAGACAAAGAATTGAAACAGGGGAGAAGAACGCGGGAACAATTTAAGGAAACAACACACTAATGACTGCATGAATAACACAAAATACAGCAAAGGAAAGAGTGGTGCATTAAACTATTGTGATATGAGGATAAATGGTGTCGGTGAGAACAGGAATAAGCAGCAAGTCGAGACCGGCGATTTCGCGTTCCGTATAAGCGCAAGGTATGCGACGTCGTCGTGCGGGGGTCGTATAGCAGATGCTGCCCCGGGGACATGCCCATGCTTCCTTGGAGGTGGTGCAATACAGTTCAACGCCGTGCGTCGTTTGTGAAAGAGAAAGCTCAGGCGACACCCAAAAGCGTTTCGCCGCCAAAAATGGCTAGACGAACGCGAGGGAAAGTACGCTTTCTTGACAATAGAATCTAGCGAGACACAAAATAGGTATCTGACGCGTGCACAGTCATCACATCGCGGACGTTTGAAGGAGCCCCAAGGTAAGCGATTCACGATGTCGTGCAGCACCGTGGCTGCTGCGCATACTGTTCAACTCACACGAGTATTAGCGCGTTTATTAGTTATCCGTCATGAATTTTGTAACAGTACCATAGGTTAGTCCACTAAAGAGTAATGCAGATAGGAATATCTGTGCTACAGTACAGCCACTACTTAATAAAAAATTAAATTATGGGGTTTTACGTGCCAAAACCACTTTCTGATTATGAGGCACGCCGTAGTGGAGGACTCCGGAAATTTCGACCACCTGGGGTTCTTTAACGTGCACCTGAATCTAAGTACACGGGTGTTTTCGCATTTCGCCCCCATCGAAATGCGGCAGCCGTGGCCGGGATTCGATCCCGCGACCTCGTGCTCAGCAGCCTAACACCATAGCCACTGAGCAACCACGGCGGGTAGCCACTACTTAATGTTACGCTTCCTTTGAATTTGGCGTATTTAATGTACTTTACAGAAATTGTTGGTGACAAGTGGTGCCTCTGTAGCCTCAGGGGCATATAAATGTATGCCCGGTCCTGTAAAGTCCCTATGTGGCTTCTTGCCTACGTTGTTCCACACATTCATCGTTCATAAAAAATTCAGTTGAAATTCAAAATTCGTAGATGTGCGTTCGAATCGCTACCTTGATTCCACGTGCTCATATATGGAGCAAACTAAGCACCGAGGTAGATGCAACTCAGGTGAACGAGGTAAATCGAAACGTGTGCATAACAATCGCTCGAAGCCTCAGTGTTCACAAACCGACTAGTAACCTCCTTTATTTAGAGGCGCTTACCGAATGGTTGGAAGCAGCACGTGGTTTCAGGTAGTCGATATTGAAGATAGGAGAGAGAGATAAGGTGCGCAATGTTACGCGAGCCATTGTAAAGCATGTGCCAGTCAGTCATTCTACTGAGTAATGATTATTAATTTATGAAGGCTACTTCCAATTGCAACTGAAAAATGGCTGCGGACACCAGGTGCCGCCGACCCGCTACTGCTGTTAGTTTGGCAGATCAAGGCTGTATCAGCTGTCATTAGAGTCCTTCGCATGACAGTTTACTGCAAGTAGTAGAATTAACGCGCAGTATTCACTGGTAACACCTTAATGAGGGCGAATCGGCACATATTTAGAAATTAGGCTTAACAGCGCGAATAAAACAATGACACGAAGAAACGCGTACCACGCGTACAAGCGATGAACAAGTTTACGTGAAGTGCACCAGCCATTTTGGTACCTTTTTCAGCGTATGCATGCATACGCCAGTCACATACATCAGCAAAACCAACCAGATCATAATCTTTCAGGCCAAAATGCAATTTATTTTTTCCTACAAAGCAAGAAAGGAAGCGTGTTAGATTTCATACCCATTCTTTAAATTACTGCACTGCTGACGTGCTCTATCATACAAACACTGTACCGTTTGTCCAATACATGTTTTACCACTTCTATGCTCTGCCACTGTCCATGATATGCCTCAAAAAGACAAGAACCTGCAAACGCTTTCCAAAAACTGGACAATCGGCCACTTTCCGTGCAGGTGGTGCTGGAACACCGCGTCCATCGCTCGTCGGCCCATAAAACGGTGAAGGCGCTTTTCTGCTTTTTAAGGGCGACGGGCTTGTGTGAGCGTCTGTGACTAATAATGCATTTTTTATTAGACCACACGCGTCACCGAATTCACGGCTAATTTCCTTCTTTCCTTCCCTCCTTTCTGTCCCTGTCATCGTTGTTTTCCCCTTTCCCATTCGCCCGGTGTAGGGTAGCCAAGCGGACGTTATTCTGGTTAACCTACCAGTCTTCTGCTTTTCTGTTTCCTCCTCCTCAGTGGTATCTGATAGATAACGTTGACCGTGCAATTAGTGAAACAAGTTTTATGCTTGGCTAAGTGAGGCAACCTTTTGAGCGTTTTGATGGCTTACATACCGAGGAACGCTTGCACTGGTCACTCAAAAGTAAATTAATATTATGCCTGTTGGAAACTTTCCTTTGCTTGTGCGGCTCTTGTGCAAGCACGGCGCCACGGTCAGTGGTATCGTCTTTATTATTTTCTGTTGGGGCAGGTTCCATACTTATTATTTCTTTTCTCTCTGCAAGATGGCTTCGCATACTGAAGTGATGACAGAACGCAGAATACCTGCGCTGTGTAATCGGGCTGTCTGGTTTAGTAAATTTCGCTTACACTCGTGCTTACACGACTTACTTACTGCTTCCTTAATGCATGGGGTCGCAATGGTCCCATGGTTTTCTTCCATCTGGGATGATATTCCCAGGAAACACACAAAATGGAGATCACAGAAAAATTATGCACAGAAAAATGGAGATCATTATCAAGAAACGGAGTGGGGTTATAAATCGGCAATTTGTACATGAACTTGAGCTCTCCCGATGAGTTGGCGAACATGCCGAAAATTTGCCTGCCCGCGGCATGTACAATGCAAATGCACATCTTTGTTCATAACAATTAAGTTGTCGTCAACATACTTAAACGTTTATGTTACAGGCGTGTCCACCAACTTAGCTGAAATTGCATTGTCAACAGAGGATAAAAATATATCGCGAAAAATGGAGGCAATGACTGACCCTGTACAGATGCCTGCATCATAATCACGGCGGCTGTATGAAATAAAGATCTAAAAGCGTTAAAAATTGTCTCTGGCAAGATACACAAATTGTGAAAGTTCAGTTTTCCCCCAAATCTTCTTTTGCTTCACGGACAGCATACATCAAACCATCACGCTGCACAGAGAAAATAAGTCCTCTACATCCATTAAAAGGGCGCGCTATTCTCTCAATCAGTGCACGAATGCAAAGTTGCCTAAGCCGTTTGCGCCTGGTAGCATGGGAAGAGCATAGCTGACGACCACAGCGGGAATCTCAGAGGCTGAAGAATTCCATAACCTTGCGGGGACATACAGGGGCAAGGCTCTTGGCGCTCCTTTGCACGTTCCAATGCACAATGCTAAAATCGGCTTGCGGCCCTTAATTTCACCGACAGCGAACACCCCGTCGTCAGCCAGCTGTACCTGGTGCTAGCTGCCAGTAATCGACAAGCCAACAAATAATCGGCTGCCATGCATGGTGCGCGCACTGCACAGGAAACCTGGTCTTCGTTTGAACTAGTTGAGTTGATTGCTTAATCTGCTGTTATGTTAATTTGCGAGTGAAGGGGCTTGACGTCGGGTGCGTCTTTCCTCCATAGATCTAGCGGTCGTCGCTGAGCCTGTGACCCGTCTCTGCGCTGCCTGTTGGACCTGAAAGAATCCCAGATTCATCCGCTCGACGTGATGTTCGGCGTCTCGCGTCCTCTTGCCCTTTCCGTTGGTAAATTATTTGCTATGCCGAGTGGGCTGTGTCAACACCCGCAGGCAAGAAGGCCTGAGTGCTCGGCGAGTGACGTCACGGAGAAGAGGCCGGCGGCGCGCTTGGGAATACGGGTTGAATGAAGGAATCGTGGCTTGGTTCACCTAGCAGCAGTATGCTTCCATTGACTACTCCACACTTTTTCTTCAGTCGAAAGTGCGGAATGAGCAGCAGACACCTTACAATGGATTTATTTACAGGCACAGATACAAAACAGCTTTGTAAAGCTTATGCAGGTATTGATACCAGCAGCTTTTTATAGCATCGCGCTTTTTAGGCTTTGTAATGTACGTTTTTTGTGAATTATTATTATTATTATTAATTATTATTATTATTGTTATTATTATTATACCCCATACTTCATACCTATTACTTCAAATCAATTGAATCCATAAAAATGTTTCCTTCTGTATTTTTGTACTTACGGTTTTATGGCACGGCAATGATGAATGTAACGCACTCGATTAGCTTCACAATCGCGTATGAACCATATTATTGGGGACACATGTACTTATTCCAATCTTGATTATGCTTAAACGAATAATTTCGCTTTCGACGCACTAATTATCGCAGTCCACTAATTTACAACTACTCAAACAAGTTTAGAAATGGGATACAAAGCATTGTGCAGCTATTTACAAGGAAACAGCTGCCTTATTGCGCAGAGTTTCAGCTTTTCTCTTCCTTGCCTTAGCATTGGCATCCAGTATTTGGTCATTGGTCTTGCAGCAGTAGTTCTTCAATAAAATATTCGTGCTACACTATAAAAGGTGCCTTAACACAAATTAACATTTATGTCTATCCTCGCAGGCGTCGAACTCTGAGGAATCATCACTTCCTGTAAAGGCACTTGCTGTAATTGAGCAATTAACCTTTCCGTATTTTTCAAAAGTAACTATTTAAAGAAGTTCTGAACATCTTACCCTGGAGTGCGGTAATACAATGAAGTCTGCACGTGGTAGCCCACTAATCCAGGCACTCTGGGCTTGTTCAGCTTGCGGAAACTTGAAGACATGATATTTCTGCCCCGATTTGTACATGTAATTGCTCCGGCGATCGGGCACGCAGCACTTATTAGGCATACCTTGGCATGGCACTCCACATTCCGGGGCAATGAAGACTCGCGGTGCGCACAATCGCAAGCACAGCACAAGTGTTGAGACTACATGCACTGGTCACATCTAGAAAAAATGTGCGTTCAGAACAAGCCCTTATTGCTATCCTCATGCCGGGACTTGTTTAACCCCGAAGCTATTCAAGGAGTGGCAGGGCTGCTGGAACTAATTGAATTGTTGTCGCCGCCGTCGTCCCCTCGGTCTTCTCCGAATAGCCGGGGTTAAGCATTGCAAAGCTTCCGCGCTTCATCTTCAACACAGGTGCGCAGCTCGTAGCTTCGCAGCACGCTGCACGGAACTTCTATGTTGGCCTCTTTTGCGTGACGTAGCTCAAGGGGAGATGGTCAGCCAGAAGGTCTTAAGTTCTCTAGAGGATGTTGGCTGTGTCCCTCCGATGCAGATGTGATCGCAATTTCACTATTGCAATAGCTGTACAGTCGCTGATTTCAATATGTCGGAAATCATTGTGATTCTACGGCATTTTCCAAGAACGAATAGCCTTCGCGCTGCAATGAGCATAAAATAAGTTGTACATGCGGGGGGAGGGGGATAAATAACGCGCATTGATTGTTTACACAAGCATGTTGAAGAATGTTGAAGATGCGGCAGGGGGAAATAATTATTTGAGCTAGATTGAAAAACTAAGCTTCTGTAATGAATTGGTGCCAACATGGCACAAACCCCGTGGCCCAAGATCCGGATGCGTACACAGGTAGTTGTATGCAGTAGGCAAGGCTGCAGCAGCCAGCAGCTGCCAGGAGAGGCAACTTCACTTTACTACTTAAGCGTCACCTCTGCGTTCTTCGCCTAAAGCATGATAACGTGAAGCCATGTCATAGCATACTGGTGCACCCCGACCAGGCGTCCCATGTGGAGCAGACTACAAGTGTATGCATTCTTTCCTGAAAATAGCATAACAAGATTCTATATTTAGGCGGTGAAATTACGAAAACATCATTTGCATTGTCACAGGATGCAAAGAACATACAGTATAGGGCGCAGGACAGCTGTATTGTAAATACGTTCAATTATTTGTTCTTCTAAGCGCAGTTGATCAATACAGTGTTCTACACCTATTACTCCCTTCAGTCGATGGTTGGGCGTAACCTCAATCGCTACTCATAAGCCACTGTGCCAGTTTCGGAACGTTAAACCCCGCAGTTTATTAGCTGGGTGTCGATCAAACAACTTGCTGCCGTCTACTGTCTGACTTTCTAGATAACCTGGGTCACTGGCTATGCACCACTCGGTATGTTCCTGAATCACAGTGTATGAAGAGCGGCCCGAACAAACAACTACCACTGCAGAAATACGTAATATGAACATAAGAACTTAGTCCCCCCCATTCATGAATTTCACATCACCCAATTACATAAATGAGACATCCACCCACCTAACCTAACCTAACCTAACCTAACCTAACCTAACAAAACTGCATTCCCTATCAACATACTTCCGAAGCACCGACCTATTTAAATACATTTTATACGATGATAACACAGTGCAATGGCCTCAAAGATGTATCCCATATCTTTATAATGGGTAACCTGGATACAATATTTTTTATGTTTTTTTTTCTGTAGCTAGCTTGGTGGATCCTGCCTACCTCACAGTATGCGATAAATAAATCAATTAGCAATAATTTAGTAGTATGAACAGAAAGACTACTTACGTAAATTTAGCGCTCGGAGTTTGTGCGTGGCTTCATCATGCCGGGCAAAACCAGGGGTGCGATTTTGTAGAATTCTATTACTTTCTTTAGGCCTTTTGCCGCCATCACTGCGCAGCCATTGGTCGAAAATGACCGGGCCGCGCCCATTTTGTCTGTCAATCACGTGACGTGAGGAACCTGCAAAAACCAGAAACGTTAAAGTGACGTTGACGCACGCTTTATGCGGAGCATAAGGCACACATTTTTGGCTCGGCCAGAGGCAGGGTCGTTTCCAAAAATAAAAAAAAATGCCTGCCCCGCTCATCGCTAGGGCCGTGGCTCTAGGCCGTCGCCCACGTGAACACGGAGAGCCAGACGACACGTTTGACATGCCGGATGACCATTTTCGACGGAATTTTCGCCTCTCGAAGAAAACGGTGCGGTTGTTGTGATAGGAACTGGCGGGGTAACTGGCAGCGGAGCGAGCGACGGAACGGTCGATGGAGCGGAGGGTGTTGTGTGCGCTGCGCTTCTTTGCCACCGGGAGCTTCCAAGCGTCCGTTGGGAGCGAGGAGACGATCCGTGTGTCGCAGTCGACGGTGAGCGAGCGCGCGCGACGTGTGGCAGAGGCTGTCGTGAACGCAGCGGCCCGCAACAAGTGGGTCCATTTTCCGAAGACTGCCGAAGAGAAGGCAGCCGTGAAAGAGGATTTCCTTCGGCGCGGTGCTATCCCGGCGTCATCGGATGCGTCGACGGCAGCCTCATAGCTATTGTCGCACCCAAGGGTGAGCGCAAGGCTGCATTCATGTGCCTCAAGGGATACTACGCCCTCAACTGCATGTTCGTAAGTAAACTTCACGTTTTCTGGTGCCGATCCTTTTTGACAGTTGTGTTGCTCTTGTGAACGGGCACTTTCTCTGCTTACGTTTTACCTCAGATCTGGCCGTGAACCTGGCCGTGGGCCCTCTGCGACCGGGGTCGGACCACGACGCCTTCATCTGGCGGATGACATGGCTGGTGGTTCCAAGCGGGGCGCATCGCGAATCCCGGGGAATACCTCCTCGGTGAGACAGAGAATTTTTTTGGCGCAGTCACGCTTCAGTAGCGGATAACGCCGTGTCCGCTTGAACCCAAACTTTTAGCCAAATTACAAGCACATCAGTAAGTCGAGAGTTGGCAATGTTCGAAGTTTTAAGATACAAGCAAATTGTGCGCCTGCGAGGAGCTGACAAAAGCAACACGTGTTAGTACTTTCTGCACCCAGTGACTGCCAGAAGCAGAAGAAATGAACACACATTAGTGCTACTACTACTACTACTGTCATTGATAGCACCAACAAGTGTTGATTTCTTCTGCTTGTGGCAGGCACTGAGTAGTGCACTTGTAAATTCGTTAACAGTTGTGTTGAATACGGACATGCTCAACTCATGCTTTTTACTTGGGACTCACAACCTCTGAAGTCTACCTTTGTTGAATGATGCTGTAGCTTTCCTCAGTTGCCAACTTGCCTCTCGTCAGCGGAGTACTGAATGCACTATTTCCATCTTTGTGCAGGTGACAGTGGCTACCCCTTGGAGCCGTGGCTCCTGACCCCAGTTCGCGGCCATCCTCCAGTGCAGACAGCCGCGGGGCAGTACAACACAGCGCATGCCGCCATGCGTTCCGTAGTGGAGAGGTGCATTAAGCTCTTAAAGAGCCGTTTCTGCTGTCTTCAGCGACATCGCACCCTCCTCTACTAGCCGGAACGTGCTGCCAAAATTGTCGCGGCATGTGCTGTGTTGCACAACCTTCGCCTTTCTGAGGGCGACATAGAAAAGGGCGATGACAGCGATGACAACAGTAGCAGCAGCAGTAGCAGTGAGCTCGACGGTAACGGTGACCACATTCCACATGGTCTGCCCCGAAACACGGGGTCTAGAATGCATCATTTGAGAGGGCGGGCTGTTCGAGACACTGTTATTGGCATATTTGGCACAACCGGTGCCCAGCACATGCGTTACCTGAGGAGTGTGCGACGGCAAAAGCAGCGCCAGCATCGCTAGGTACATGCACACAGTTGCGTAACAGGTGCTAAATAATTGCGTTGTACATTTTATGTTGTGAAATCGCAGATAGAATTCCCATGCTCAGTTGTAGTTGATGTCTACCTAATGCAAATATTCATGATATGTTTAGAAATGTAATAGTTGTGTAGTGAAGGGTTAGGTAAAACCTGCATTTATAGTAAGTGAAATAGTATCTTTAGTGGTGACATATAACATTGAAAGCAGGCTAAAAATAAGTGCATTTTCAAAGTGTCTGCCATGATTTGCTTGTTGCTGCTGTCGTCGCCTAGATGCCCTGCATGCGATACATGTAGCCTGCAGTTCTGAAATTTTTATTCTTACTCGTATCGCTGAGAGTTCTCGTCTCCCCTTAGGCATGATGGACATAAGCGCCTGCCTCGCTTTCTACTCGCGCAGAGGAGCTCACAATAGCGAAAATGTACAGTGCACGTCACACCTTCCGCTCCATTGAGCGTGTTGTTACACGCGCATCTTCTAGATCCTCAACCATTTTGTCCCACAACAACCGCTAAGTTCCTTTGTAGTGACGAAAATGCCGTCCAATTGGTCATCTGACATATCAAACGCTATGGCTCCCGTGAAGTGTGTGCACGCATGAACAGTTGATAGATTTCAGCAAAGTGCCCTCAATTGTAAATAGCAGAACTCAGTAACTGGAATGTTCCAGAGTAATATTTCTACAGTGCAAGCTAGCACTGCAAGTATAGTAGCGACATTCAAATAAAAGTACTAGAGGAGAACTGCACCTTTCTGTCTTATTTCAGCCTTCAGCATACAGACCTTTTTTACAGTAACACTTGTTTATGTAGACATCACGTGCGACAGTCTCTACATTGAAGAAGTGCGGGAATCATAAGTATTGCAGTAGTAGAGACATATGCAAGATATCACAGACACGTCGCAATAAATATTGATTCACGTTGTCATTGCATCTAAAAGTTTCACAGGTAACTGCGTCATAGAATACCACACGCATTGCTTAAAAAAAGCTGTTGTGCACTGCACAAGTACAGAAATAGCAACCGGCTTAAAGCTGCACCAGAGAAGCATTGTGTAGGTGCGTAAATCATCCCGTACCAACAGAACAATATTTATCACAGCAAATTGTATAGGTTCACTTTCACATGTTCCTTTCACTGCATGTGAAAGGAGCATGCTGTCGTGGAGTTCGATACTGCAAAAGAAAGAGGCATAACATCTAACTTTGATATTCAGTAAAAGAAACTGCATAAATATTGCACACAAGCTGCACAGCACAAGCAATGTATCACAACCTGAAAGATCACTAAATGACTACACAACGTTTGCTAATGAAAAACAATAAGCCATTCCAGCCCTGTATGTCACAACATATTATATATATATGTGTGTCTGTGTGTGTGTGTGTTGGTAAATACGCAACAAACAAACAAAAAAATGACATTACACATGAAATGAAAGAGCATAAGCAAGGAATTTTCATAACTTTTTCTTTTTTCACTGTGTATATGCACAGGTTCCTTTCGACGTTATATTAAGGCCCGAAATTCACCATTTGATGAGACAGGATTAAATTGTAGAGCATTTGCAGTGCGGCTTCGTGCTTAAATTGACATGACAACAACTAGGAACCTCAATTTGCAGTGCCACAGTCAGAATGCCCGCACCACCAGTCTTGCTGGCATTTGTGCAGGTGAGCGTGATAGTGTGGACGCTCCTAATGCTGAAGTACAACGTCAAGCAAAAGATCACGCTGCAACGGCAGTGCTACTTGCGGTTGCATGAAAGGGTGACTTCAGCAGCTATTTTTTGCAAGCTAGCGATATCCGGCCTTCATATCATCATTACTACGACAGCAAATGTTAGGTTACTAAAAAAAATGGTGACGAATTCATTGCCTATGATTGCTTCACTTCCTTTAGTTATGTGGGGTCTGAGAGGGGTGAGAGGCTTGGCCGCCACCATGCACCAGTGCAGCCAGCTGCAGCTGAAGCAGGCGCTGATTGGTCGCCGCTCCAATTTGAAGCGCTGCTGCTGGACTTCGCGCATACCTTGAAGATGCCCCACCACCTCCTCCCGAAGCTGCCGCAGGCACTGCATCTGGGTCTCGTGGTGCTGCTAGGAAAGATGTGCAATTAGATTAATTACAGAAGCTCAGTAAGAACGCATTGGTGTGTTGAATTCATCCGCATTTGCAAACTATTGTCATTGTATATTGAAACACTGAAAATATCTTTCGGGCTCATCAAACTTATGCCGTCCCATTCCATTAAGATGTCTTACATTGCTATACCTGCTTCCTCGAACTTAACGCCACTTCTTTCTTTTTGCCACATAATTGCGTAGATATTGACACATATTATATCACGCAAACGTGTACAAGATATGGCCACTACAGCACTACATGTATACGTTATGCTTGTTTACTGATTAATATAATCTTTAGAGAGGTCATATACTCATCGATTTCATACGCAGAAAAATATACGTCTGTGGCCTTACACATACCTGCCAGTTTTGCTCCAGCATTTGTTGGCGGAAGCGGGCCTCCTCTTGAGCCCTGGCTTCCGCCGACTGGCCCTACCGAACGTATTCGACAGTAGCCATCACTACAGCACCCTCGAGCTCCTGCTGCCTCGGCTGTCTACGGGGTGCCTGCGGCTCCCGAGGGGCAGGCTGCGGCGCCTGGGGGGTGGGCTGCGGTCCCTGGAGGGCAGCCGGTGGCTCTTCATGCAAGACAAAAGGAAAGGCTGCTCATTCAATGTTATCCGACCCACACAGCTTCATTGTCCTAACCAGTCACTTTCAAATGTCATTGTAGCTGCATAGCTACAGTAATGATACACAAAGCAGTCGCGTAGTTAGAGCAAAAGATGCCACAGAAAGTTGCTGGTAACAGTAACCTATAAGAAGCACAAGGAATCTCTATTACGACATCATGTCATTTGTAGGCTTGCATTTCTGCTCCATAAATAAGAGCTGATTCTGGACAGAAAGGTAATAACAGCACAGTGGAGTACTTGAATGAATGAATGAATTTATTTCCATAAATATACAAGTTTATGGAGGATATAAGGAAAAAAGTTACAAAAGAGCAACTTGACTAGTCCTTAATCCTTCTCGTGACAGCAGCAGCAGAAAACACAAGCAAGATCATACAGAGCAAGATCATACAGCAGCTGCAAACAATTCTACTACAAAAGCTAGGTCACTGCCTTACGTGTAAGGCCACTCGGCCCAGCAACAGCAGCAGGCCCCGACACCAAGAACACGCTTGTGGCTGGTGCATCTCTGCGGGAAGCACTGGGCCCTGCCGCTTCCCCCGAACTGGTGTCCTGCAGTCGCAGTAGTGTTCAGACATCGCGAGCAGTGCATGTAGTGCGCATTATTTACACAAGTTGCTGCTCAGAGTACATAATCTATATTGTTACTTGCACAAAAAACGAAAAAAAAATGGCTGAATACATTTTGCAATGTTGTGTTAGAATGTAATGCTGAAAATTTGTGAGGCCACAGGTCACACAGACAACACTTTTTAAGTACAATGTACGCACCTCGCTATCGGCGAAGAACTGGAGGGGGGGGGGAACAAGGACCCCCCGGCCCTCAGCACATCTAGGACGCGCCTGCCAACCCCCCCCCCCCCCCCGACTTTCCCGCCTCCCGTTGCCATGCAAACACCACCACCACCACCACCACCACCACAACAACAACAACAACAACAATAGCAACGTGAAACGACGTTACTGTCAACATCATTTCAAAGCTCGCCTCTTCTCGCTCGTGGCCCTGACCGCTTCTGTTTAAGATTTATGGGCCACCTTGGCCCAATGGTTCCGCCAACGGCTGGTGGTCTTTACGGCTGGACCCTGTGCGTTCAGGACCCCCGCCACCTCCTCCCAGAGCTCGTTATTCCGAGCAGCGGTCATACGTGGCTAGAACTCTATAAAATTTCTCGCCAGGTATGGGTGCTGCTCGATGAACTGCACGAGAATAGTTGCCTGCTCTTTCGAGACCCGTGGCCCTTTTGCCGCCATTTTGTCTTTTTAAACTTTGGAATTTCAGCCGGCCGGCAACACAGTAAAAAATTTAGAGGCAAACATTCTGCCTAAGCTAAGCGCCTGCATAAAGTGCTCACTACGGTTTATTTTTGCCTTTTTATACAACTAATGTAAAAAAGGTGAAGTCTCTACTCACATTCACCGTTGTAGCAGATTCTTTCTCGGAGCGTAACCGTCAGTGCAGGGGCGCCTGGCCCAGGAAGTATTACCGTTGCTGCGACCACTTTGACGAAGCTATTGTTCTGTCGTGGTGGTGCCCTATTGAAAGGTGCTGAGTGTTTTGACAGTTTTCGATCCACTGTGTTGCAAAGTTTGTCCTCGGGTGTTACGGATAATTCTTGTTGGCCTTTCCTAAAGAAGAAATTATCACACTTCAGTACATGCACCGAAAACCACACGGCAATGCAAGCACTACACGATCAATATTTACTCACCTCACCCCTGTATCTCACGGCTCCTGCAAGCAGCGCAGATTTTTCTCAAGCGCAAGTATACCGCTGTGGGCCGCAATTAGTTGCGCTGCGTTACAGACACGCTATGGGCTGTCAGCTGTCGGTTAAACACAGGCCAACCTTTTGCGTGCGCCCATCTGCACGGATTGGATGCACATCCGACTGATATGTGGCTACGGCTTCGAAAATAGCCCTGGTTGCGTTTGCGTTTCTTTAAGCTGCTGCAGCTTTTGTGTTGTAAGGTAACAAAATGAATTTGCTTTACTCAGCATGGAAGTCCGCTTTTTTGAAGCGTTGTTTTACAAAACAAATATGCTATACAGCCCCGGAATAAGAGAACACGAAAGAAACATCCGGCCAATGAAGGAAGTTTCTGAATGGAGTATCCAAAAAACGTTGTGCATACGCAACTACCATTTCCCAAATCGCTGACGTCACGCGAAAAGGCATTGGCATAAAAAGAGCCATTTCTACAAAATCGCACCCCAGTGCAGGACTTATGGACAGTCAAGATCAGTTTCAAAGAATTCCCTTTGCAGGCTAAAAGAAATCAATATGTGAAGCATACATCCGAACCCCGTGATATGAGACTGGCCACAGCAAAGGAAACATCCGCTCGGCGCGCCGGCAAAGCTTGCGCCGCGGAAGCTTTTTCGTTGAGGGATCATCGCTACTGTAGCGATCTTTCGCGGCTCAGGGCTCAGCGAACCAAGGAGGCCAGTGAGAGCGCGACCCGTTCCTTGTCGTGCGCGCGGAAAACTGGTGTCATGTGCGCCTGCCCGGCCTGTCCATTCACAGTAGTGTCTGGTTTCAGCCGGTCATCTCGTTTCGCACTGTCTTCTGCTCGCGTCAGCTCTCGTTCCCATCCAGATCGGGCGTGGTAGCGATGAAAAGTGGTCTTGTGAAACCGGTATTATTCTCCTTGTCTATGGAACATGGCGACGCCGTAACAAAAGGGAGCACACGAACATGATTATGATCACAGGGGCAGCGACTTCGTCTGGGATGACTCGCGTTAAGAAAGAATGCCGAAGAACGTAAACAAAGTGCCGATCTGTCGGAAAACAAAGAAAAAAAGCCCGCGATATGTCTCGCTCCTACATGGCGAGTAAAAAAGGCGAGATTTTCATTCTTTAACGTGACTGCCGCAGAAAAGTTTTACCGCAGGTGGCGCGCCCCGCCTGCGTTTTTCATCACGCGCGGACATGTCTTTATGGCCAGTGCGTTGTACACGGGCTGCTATATAAAATTAGAAAAACGCACGTGCCAAATGCGCCACTTAAGCAATTTGTTCGTTTCTTGGACACGAAGCTGCCCATTGTAGCTTCTAACTCAGGCCTGTGGCTTATCCTGGAGAACAGTTCCTCTGGTACCCACCCTCGTCGGCATACACACCCTCGTCGGCAACAAAAAATAGTGTACTCTGAATTGAATCGTGGAGTTTGACGTGACAAAGCCCCGATTTGATTACGAGGCACGTGGTAGTGAGGGACTCCGGGTTAGTTTTGTCCGCGAGGGGATCCTTAATGTGACCACCAAATGCACGGACGTTTTTGCATTCGAAACGCCGCTGCCGCGGCCGGGATTTGGTCCCGCTACCTCGTGCTCAGCAGCGCAACACCATAGCCACCAAGCCACTGGGGCGGGTAGTAGTATTATCTGATCGTGCGCTATGCGTTGAAGGCCAGCGTTGATGTCATGCGTTTCAATGTCTGCGAACTACTGCAGCACCACGTCCACCGCTGCAGGAGTGCGTTCAGAGGTGTCGGCCAGGTCGGTTCTTCCATCTTCAGTTGCTGGCTCCTCGGCGTCGTCACTGGCAGCCGCTGTATCTGCATCAGCGACAGTGTGTGCATCTCAAGGGCTCGCAGCCACGACGATGTTATCGTTCACGGTGCATGCGATGCGCCGAATTGTCTTTGTTTTCATTTTCTGCCGGCTGTTGCCTCTTTAATTTTCTATGCATCACACAGGTCACAACTTTACCGTAAATGTTCAGGTTCATGTGCTGCACCGTCTTCAAATTATGCCGAGGTGTAAACGCTAAATCAGGTTGTTCCGCACTGTGACGTCGACCCAGCGATTCCACCAGAACCTACTAAGGCGATGTTTATTGCATGTCGGGTAAAGAATGCTGAAGCGACCTATGTGCATATGAGACGCATATATTAATATGCCCTTAGTGCTATAGTACAGATACGTAAGTATATTTAAGGTTTCTATGCCCTCTTTGTATCCCAGCGGTACATACCGATTGGCATCAGCATGTATGCTGTATGCTGGGTAGGTAATGTAAAATAAAAAAAAAGAGGAAGCTGTTGAAACATGCACAATATTATGCTAAGGGCTCTGCGTTCATTAAAGTACCCACGAGGCAATATTATACAGTATGTCCCCGCTGATGTTAGCTAAGATTAAAAAAAGCATAAAGAAAGGAAAAGAAAAATTTGCATTTCACGATAATACGACACCTGCAGTGTTAAGTCACTATTATCCTTCCTTCACGGGGCTAATTTCTTGTGCTAGCTCCCTGGCTCATTATGTAATATTAATTAGACAGTTTTTGACTGTTGGAATAATGGCGTGATTTCCGATAGTAAAACTCTTAGCGCGTATCATGCCATTCAATTCAGTACTACTTACCGTATCGTTCGCTTCAAGCAGAGCCACGACATATCAGTAGGCTAGGCCAGGAAAAAGAACCCCCGGCCGTTTATTGCGCTTCGTTTTATTGCTACGGCTGCAGCGAGGGAAAGGGAAAAGGGACGCTGGCTTGTTATCCGGCCGCTTGCGTGATAGCCACACCCGATACATCTTTTCACCTGCGAAGAAATCGGATCTGACAATGCACTAAGAAACTTGCCGCAAATTGGCAACGTATAACAGCCGCGTAGGCTCTGTGCGTGGTGGGGTTGAACTGCGTGAAACTGCTGCAATGTTTGTTACAGCAGCCATACCTGATCCTGCGAGCTGAGTGCTTGTTGCATGTGCAGCACATGGCTGATTATGACCGCCGGTGATTCTAGGACTTGAGGGTCTGTGAGCCTTGGGGCTCATGTCCACATAGTCGTCGTCGCTGTCGTTGACTACCTGGTAGTGTTATGTTCGCAGCAGGTGTTGCCCATTTCGCCTTCGAAGGCGGCCGTTGTCTGATTTCACTATGTGCGACAGCGGATTCACCTTATCGGAAACCATAGCTTTGCGTGACCACTAGCAGCCGTCGCGAACCCGTACCCTGTCTCCTTGTTGCAGTGGAGGCAATGGCGTGCCATTGGACGTCTGGCGGTGTTTTACCACCGGGCGCTCCGTTTGGTTGCTGCATTCAGGCAGAGTGGGGCGCAGTCGGCGACCCTGCAATGATTCTCCCGGTGATTGGCCATCCTCTAATGGAGACGCGCGATAAGATAAAAGACCCATCCAGAAATCATCACGAGACTCTGTATTTTTTTTAAAATGCGCTTCACTATTTTTACACTTTTCTCGGCCAAGCCATTCGCGCGAACGGAGTCGCAAACGTGCATATCCGCGATGTCGCTTCATCTAGTGAAATTTGATGGAAGCCGGAGTTCGTGTCAAAGCGACAAAAAAATCGCGCCCCTGACACTTAACATTCAATATCTTCACGTGCGGGCATTGGGTAACGTTCACGCATGATGTGTTTGTTCCCTTCTCTTGGGTCCATGCACACCCGGAAGTTTCCATTATTTTTACGTACTATGACCAATGACCATTCCGTGGGTTCGTCTACCCTTTTGATGATGGACGCCTTCTCCATGTGGTTGAGCTCTTCACGTAGTGGTTCCCTTAGCGCAAAGGGTACACTCCGGGCTGGTTGTACCACTGGAACTGCATCCGGCCGCAACGCCGTCTTGTAGTTTCGTTTCACGCTGCCGATTCCACGAAAAAGGTGCGGGACAGTTTGCTCTGCTGATTTGTGCCCGTCCTGTTTAACGGCGTCCACAGCTATTCAGATGAGGCCAAATTGCAAGCACGTGTTAGAGCCAAGGATTGCTTGTCCTTTTTTCACGATAAAAAAAAAGCTTGTCTCGTGCTTCGCTCCGTCCATGACCAGGGGTGCCGTGGCGATGCCGACGTGCTTGATGACGGTGCCGTTGTAGGCAGTCAGGACCGCTGTACTCTTACGCAGGGACGTTGTACCACGGATGCGTTGGAAAACGCTGAGGGGGAGGAGTTTGCCTGGGAGCCTGTATCAACTTTAAAGCTGACCTGGCGTACGGAAATCTGGCCTCGCACCATCCAATCTAGCCCTGTTTGCTTGTTTACACCGCATGTGCTGACGTCCAAAACTTTGGAATTTTCATCACCTTCCAGCTCTTCCTGTACTTGGTTGACTTAGCGATTTCTGCAGCATACCGAGAAGTGGTTCATTCTGTTGCACGCGTAGCACTGATTCCTGCAAGCTGAGCATTGTCGTGGCGCGTGCGGCTGACAGCATTGCTTACAACGAATATGCTTTCCTTTGCCAGGCTCATTTCTTACGGCGTAGTCTACTTGCAGACTTTCTGTGCGCCATGTAGCGTTTTGCTGCGCGGCAACCTCCGCCGCCCTGCACATTACTTCGGCTCTCTGCAATGTGAGAGGCTTATTTCGGAGCATCTTTTCTCTGAGTGCCGTACTATTAGTTCCAAAAACAATGTCGTCACGTACCATGGATTCTTCGAGGCCGCCAAAATTACAGAGCTTAGCTTCAGTTCTCAGGGTTCGTGCAAAGGCTCAAATGGTTCGGCCTCACCTTGCACACGCATACGAAACACGTGCCTTTTGTAGCCTTCGTTTTCCTTTTCATGGAAGTAACTGTCAAACTTCTTGAGCAGCGTGTCGTAATCATCTTTGCGCTCACCTTCCGTGAAGCTGAAGTTGATGTGGAGTGCTTCGTCGCCGCAGCGCTGAGAAGGATCGCCGCTTTTACCGCTGCGTCTTTCGGCTGTCAGTCGATGTCGCTGTCAGGAACAGTTGCAGTTTCTGCTTGAAGACAAGCCAGTTTCTTCTGACATTTCCAGTCAGCAGAAGCGGTCCCGGCGGTTTGACGATGTCCATTGCTTTGGCCACGTGAACGATCCTGATGGGCAGAGGGGGCCGCTTCTGACTCCATGTATCGTTCGCTTCAAGCAGAGTGACGACGCATCAGTAGGCTAGGCCAGGAAAAAGAACCCCCGGCCGTTTATTGCGCTTCGTTTTATAGCTGCGGCTGCAGCGAAGGGAAGGGATAAGGGACGCTGGCTTGTTATCTGGCCGTTTGCGGGATAGCCACACCCGATACACTTGCAGCGCTATGTCAAGGAGTATGATGTTTTCGGCGTTTTTTTACGCTTGGCACGCGGAATAAGGAAAGTTTCCCGTGATTTCAACAGTGTTTCCAAGAGCTATTTGGTCGAGCTAACGCCGCTTATTGTCATAATAGGCAAGCGCTTCGTCACCACACAGGCTGTCGTCGTGACTCGGAACACGCAGCTCTAGATCTGCGGAAGCCAACACCGGCAGCTTGTCACTTCCAGGCGAGTCATGCAGTGAGCGGAGTTCGCTCCTTCGGATCACTTCTGGGACCGCTGTTGCTTTGGGGCCAGTGTAGACTGGTCTTAGCAGAATAGCCACCGCCGCTGGACGCTGTTGTATAAGAGTGCGCAGCTAAATGCAGAGCTCAACTAATAATGCTGAAACGTTTTTCTCAACCTTCACGCAGGTCACTAGTCTCCTTACGGAACATTGCTATACGTATGTGGCCCTGCTGGCGCTACACTCTTTAAAACCCTTAATGGACTGCGGGACTGGCACGGGGCCCCGTAGGGCTCTCCACGCCATCAAAGATATACAGTGCGTTGCTTTTAAAGGGGATCTGCAAAGATTAGGAACACATGGCGTTCGCGCCTTGGTCATATGCGCACATTCGTTCTCATACTGCGTTAAAACGTGTATCGTGAAAGTCCGACAGAAATTTCCGAGTACTTTCTGCGCCATGGCCTTTTCTTCGTCGTCATGGAAATCGCTCGGGCGGTGCACGAGGCTGCTGTGCTTAGGGTAATTAGTGTTGAGGTAGGTGCCGTGCCTGAGGTTTCCTTAAAAAAGAGTAGAATATTCGAAAATTCTCTTTAATTGCCTTTCCATGCTTATTAGGACGCATTCCTGTCGTGTGCGTGGTCTGCCACCCGTTCTTTATTTCTTCCCGCGTTCTTTTCACGAGATTCAATTTCTTCGCGGCCACCATATTTTACCCGAATCGCCGATTCCACAAAGAACCACATCAACTTGGCAAAAGCTTGTCTGCCCTGATGCCGTAGTGCGCTTCGGTGCACTTAGAGACGCCTGTAGGCATATTATCTTTTTGAACACAAACATAATAAGACCTACAAAGTAAACAAAGAGCAGGTAATTTTCCCGATTTGTTTCTTGATTAATGCAAGAGCGCTAAAGTGAAAGCATTATGAACGGTTTCTCTCTCTCGTTTTGCGAACTAGCGGGGTATTTCGACTTCGCCGAGTTACGACCGCGCGTGTTTAATTCTGTGACAGCTCTGACGGCACGTACGCTGCAGATCTTTGAAAGGAGTCGCCGAAGACAAAGGAGTTTCTATTCATCTGGTTTTCTACTGCGTGCTATATTTCGTGACATTACTCTTCCTTGGAAAGCATACTTAGCGCCAGCGAACAAAGACAGAAGGGAGACGACGCAACAATGCATGCGCTATGCGCATTGTGGTGCCGTCTGTGTTGTTGTGACCCCACCACAATGCGCTCCCTTCTGTCCTTGTTCGCTGAATGTGCTGGCGTTAAATATGCTTTCTAAGTCAGTTTACCAACACGCCCAACAAATGGCAATTATTTTCCACTTTTTGCGCATATTTATTTCCTGTGCTAAGTGAAAAGGAGTAGCCGGTGCTGCCAAAAGGCGCCAACCTTTCCTATTATTCATTTCAATAAAAAAGAAAAGAGTTATCAGATTCATTTGAGTAGGGAAAGTGAGGAATGGACAAACAGTGGAATGTAACGTATAGAAAAGCGCAGGTAAAGCGCGAGGACCCTGTGCTAATACGATCTCGTAACATGAGAGTGGGGCAGATTGGAACTGATTCATCGAAAGCACTGCGCATAGGCACGAGGGCTAAGGAAAGGTGACAATTTGCGTTCAACCTGTGGCAAAGTATCTATTTTGCAGACGGGTTGCCGCACTTATGTTCGTTATAGTTAATATCGTGTTTCTTTGGAAAATCGCGTAGGCTGTACCGGGAGGGAACGCAGCCGCAATGGGATACGTGAGATGTCTTGCCCGTGCAGCAGAAGGTAGCTATGAGCTGTAGGGCTCATAGTATTCATGTGTATAGTAGTAGTAGTAGTAGTAGTAGTCATAGCAGTCATGTGTATTTGACCGAATCAAATACATAACTTACATGCATTACAAAGCTTACATGCTTAACGTATGCTCGAGCTAGTGGGGTCTTACGGTGTAATTTCGGAGTCATCCTTGCTCCTTGTGCGTAGTGGGCCGGTTTGTTTTATAGAGGGTGCTTGGGCATTATGGTACAGAAATTGCCGGCCTACTTGTGGCGCCCGATACATGCCCTGCGCCGCTCCAGCGCGCCGCACTCGCGGATGGATGGGGCTCCTGCGCTCTCCTCAATCTCCTGCACCCTCCGTGGACACATTGTGAGCTGGGCAAGAGGCTTGCGTAATCTTGGTCTTGCTGCCCGAGTCTGCTCACGCCATTTCGGAACCCCACGTGTCGCAAGCAGAGGCATAGCCGAGCAAGCTGGAAACTTCTGCAACAAGTAGCACACTTGCAGGCCTTCTTGTCAGCACCGTATTGAGTGCGATGAATTATACCTACTATGTCAAAGTTAACTCTCTGAAACGCGACGACTCTTTCCCAAGACCTACAAACGCCCTGCCGAGCCGCATCTCTCTCAACGCGACGCGCGAGGCAAACACAAGCTCCGATTGCGTCATGCGTGGCGCCACAATAAGGTCATCAGCGCACGCGACAGTCACATGATCCAGTAATCGTTTGTTTCTATTAAACAACGGTACCAAAATAACTTGCGTGGGAAGGATGGTTGCACATCATTTAAGCGATAGTTATTTAACATGTTTTCGTTACATGCACTGCAAGCAAGCGACTCCCTATGCAGACCGAAATGAAAGAAAGACGTTACATGTCAAAAAGATGCCGCGTTCCCACTTGTTGAGCCAGTGTCGCTAGTGGGGTTGTGTGCCGGTGCTTGACAGCGCGTCCGCGTACTCGTGAGGGATCGTTATCACCGCACGCGTGCAATAGCTGAAATGTTTGGAATTGTTAAGCATGATGGCGTGCGCATCTGGCAGGTGTGAGTACTGCCGCACTCTTAATCCCGTTTTACATAGGTGCGGTGAAGTGAGTGGAAACATATTTCGAAGCATGGCGTACAAGAAAGTTCTATCTATCCATCCATCCATCCATCCATCCATCCATCCATGTACACTTTCTAAGTAACCTATGTGGAATCAATCTGCTTGAACGTCGGCCCTGCTTCGGTCGAGCTTCTTGGCACTGTTACTGCTGCAGTTACAGTGATGTCGCAACAGGGCTATACCCGCGCATCACTCGTAATATTGGTCAACGTAACTTTTGTGGGCGAGTCGGGGTCAGACAATGAACAATTTTATTGGAAGAATGAACTGGATGTATATACAAAGTAATGCCGCAGTGGGTCATGCGCAGTTCATATAAGTGTGGCGTTGCACTTATTCAGCCTTGCTACATCTTCCCTTTTACAGTGGAACTTGGGATATGGTTACCGTGTCTCTTGTTGAGGGTACCGACAGGGCTCGTGCTTCTCCGTAGTTCTTGAGGGGGCTCTGTGGAAGATACGTCTTCGGGCACGAGGATCGCTTCCGGTCGTGGGTCTACCAGGCGGAGGTTCTCTCGTGTGCACCCAAGTTCCCGGCGGTCTTCAATCTTAACGATCGTCGGGCGGTGTTCATCAGCTGGTCGGAGTAAGACGGCGGGAGACCAGGTCCGCTGGTTTGTATTATACACTGTGACCTGCTGACCTGGCATCACAGGCGGGAAGTTCCTGCTGCCACGATTATAGTAGGTACTCTGTCGTTGGCGTATTTCTTTAAGGCGGCCCTGGAGCACGGCAGGTAGAATTGTCCGCGGTTCCAAGTGGCTGGCAGGTACTAGTAGAAGAGTCCTAGTCTGTCGTCCCATTAGCCTCTGCACGGGGGACTGGAGCAGATCATCACGTGGGGTATTGCGCCATTCAAGTAATGTCATTAGAAACAAAGGCATTTCAAAGGAACACTTCTTTAACAGCTTTTTTGCTTCCTGAACCGCTCTCTCCGTCATGCCATTGGAACGCGGATGATAGGGGCTTGACGTGATGTGATCAACATCCAAGGTGCTGAGAAAGTCCTTAAACTCACGGCTGTTAAAAGGCGGTCCATTGTCAGTGCACCACTTCCTGGGCAAGCCATTAAACGAGAAAATTTGAGAACACCACGTGTTAAGAGAGCTTGCAGTTGTACGAAACTCTCGAATTTCAAAGAAGGAGTAGAAGTCGTCAACAAGGGCGAACTCGTAGCCTTCAAAGGAGAACAAGTCCATGCCGACAACTTCCCATGGTAGTGAGGGTACATCATGATTCAGGAGTGGCATTTTAGGGTGTCGAGGCTGATGCTTTTGGCACACTTTACAAGCTTTACAGAACTGCTCTATGTTGCTCGAAATATTGGGCCAGAACATCACGTTCCTTGCCCTCGCCTTCATCTTATGCACTCCCACGTGCGCCGCGTGAAGACTCATCATTTTCCGTATCTTTGATTGCGGTACAATTACCTTGTTGCTTCGAAACACGAGGCCGTCCTGTGCATGTATCTACTCCCAGTACTCCCAGTACGCCCAGTACGACCTAAGTGGCTCCGGGACTTCTTGCTTGGGAAGTGGCCACTTTGTATTCGCGTACTCCCGTAGCTTTACGAGGGTATCGTCATCATTGGGTGCTGGTAGTAAATCTTGCAGGGAGCGATGGGAGGCGGAAACACATTCAAAAACATTGACTTGAAACTGCTCGTTTTCTTCCAAGAATCTTTTACTACGAAACCTTGATAAGGCGTCGGCGAGGAACAGCACTTTGCCAGGCTTGTACGTCACATTGATAGGATAACGCTGAAGAGTTAGGTGCATGCGTTGCAGACGTAGCGGGCACTGGTATAGCGGCTTACTGAATATCTTAAAAAGATGTCTTGTTGGGCGAGTTGGTCACAATTCATCTTGGGTACTAGGCGCGAAAACACACACGACACAAGGAAGGAAACGGGACAGAGGCGCTCTGTCCCGTCACCTTCCTTGTGTCGTGTGTGTTTTCGCGCCTAGTACCCAAGATGTACTGAATATCGCCACTAAGGGGCGGTGGTTAGTTTCAACTGTTACTGCATGCTGTCCAAATATGTAGTCATGAAATTTGGTGCATCCATGAACAAAAGCTAAAGTTTCTTTTTCGATTTGAGCGTATCTGGTCTGTGCCTCAGAGCGTCCGTGAGGAAAAGGCAACGGGCTGCGCCTCCTGTTTAAGCGCAGCGCCTACCCCCAGCGGGCTTGCATCAATTGATAGTGTCACGAGTTTGCTTGGATCAAAGTAGCGGAGCACAGGTGCTTGAATCAGAGCCTCACGCAATCTAAGAAAGCTTTCTGGCTGTTTTCCGTCCAAACCCATGCAGTGTCTTTTCGCAATAAAGTTCGTAGTGGTGCTGTTACTACAGGCATGTTTGGGATAAAGCGCTGTACAAAATTCACAGTGCCCAAAAACACTTGCAGTTCCTTACAGTTCCTTGGTGTCGGCATTTCCAGAATGTCTTGAACACGTTGGGCGTCCACACGCAGGCCTTCGGCGCTGAGCACGGGTCCCAGGTAGCGCACCTCTCGCTGCAAAAAGTAGCATTTCTTCAAGTTTAGTCGAAGATTCTGTTCACGGCAGCGCGTTAGGAGAAAGTGTAGATTGTGGTCGTGCTCTTGCTTAGTCTTGCCCCAGAGAAGAATATGATCCATTACTACTGCGACATTTGGCAGACCTTCTAGGACGCGGTGCATCGCTGCCTGAAATATCTCCGGAGCAGAGGCAATGCCAAAAGGCATGCGGAAGAACCTGTAGCGTCCGTACGGTGTACTCATTGTACAAAGTTTGGAACTTGAGTCGTCTAGCTTTATCTGCCAATACCCCGATGCTGCGTCTAAGGTTAAAAAACGTTGGCGCCCGCAAGCTTTGGCACAACGTCTTCGAGAGTAGGCATAGGATAGTTTTCCCGTAACAACGCCTTGTTCAACGCTATGGGGTCTAGGCAGATCCGCACTTTGTCTTTCTTAATGACTGTAAATGACTGATGACTGTAAATTGCAAGGGTAGTAGTGGTGTACAAAGGCGCAGAAAGCGAAAACTTAAGTAACTATAGACCAATTTCAATTATTCCACTGTTTTCAAAAGGTTTAGAAAAAATTATTCTCCTTAGGATGATTGCCTTTTTAACAAGTATTCTGTTTTAACACCATGTCAATATGGCTTCAGGTCAGGCTGCTCGACTGAAACTGCTCTTCTTAAACAAAAGGAAGTAATTTTGAAAAAATATAGAGGCGAGGAAACTAACATTGGGAGTATTCCTTGATTTCTCAAAAGCTTTTGACAGAATTACCCAGGAACACTATTAGAAAAATTGAGTTGTTATAGTACACGCGGAATAGTTTTAGATTTAATTAGAAGTTACATAACCAACAGAAAGCAATGTGTATCAATAAATAGAAAATTATCTTCGTTTAAACTTATTAAGCAAGGTGTGCCTCAAGGTAGCATATTGGGACCACTTCTATTTATCATTTATATAAATGCCATTGTTAATATTAATGTTTCGATTAACTATATTATTTACGCAGATGATACTAGTTTATTCTTCTCAGGAACTAAGGAGGATCAACTCATCAATTTTGCAAATGAAATACTTCAGAATATATATAACTGGTCTGTAAAAAATTCTCTCCAGTTAAGCTGCTCCAAGACAAAAGCGGTCCTCTTTAGAGCGAAGTCCACGCCTTTGATCTCACCCAATGCCTCACACTCAATGACACAAATATAGAACTTTCCGCTACAGCAAAAACATCGGGTGTTATCTTTCATGAATTGATGCTATGGGACCACCACACCGATTACTTACGAAATAAACTTAGTAAAGCGTTAGGTATGTTGCGCAGATGCCAGAGGCTACTACCAAAACCACAGAAACTTATGGTTTATAACGCACTATTTGCTTCTCACCTGCGCTATTGTAACCTGGTCTGGTCAAATAGTACTAAGAAATCATTAGGTATTTTAGTTTCAGTTCAAAAGAATGCCTTACGTGCTATTTCAGACTTACCTTACAATGGACATACGCGTGACATATTGCGGAACTTCAAGATTTTACGTGTAGACCACCTTTACGAGTATCAACTTATGTGTTCTTTTAAACGTGACATGATTAAGGGTACTAATCATATCATAAACATCGCGAACTTGCAGCGGAATCCTTCTTTTCGCCTAAATCGATATACGGAACACTGGGAAGTCCCGCGCACTCGGACTAACTATGGCCTTCAAGCACTCTCCTACTGTCTTCCCTCTACACTTAACAAATATAGTCTAAATGATGTAAACATACGCCATATATCCAAGAGCACATTACTGCAAAAATTTCGGTGAATAATTAACTTTCTGGTTTGTCAGTTGAAAAGTATTTCTTTGCTATTTCTAAGTTGTCATTTCTGGTTTTCATGCATACATGTATGCGTATATGCATGTGTGTATGTATATATATATATATATATATATAAATGTGTGTGTATGTATGCGTCTGTGAATATGTATATATTGACCCTGCCACAACTATATACTACGAATATCTTGCCATGTTGCTGCCTGCTGTTCATGCGGAGGTGGGACTAGTCAAGCTGCCGTTATGCAGCTTTTATCCTGCCATCCCTACCGCTTTGTATATATCAGTGCACTTATGTGGTGAAACAAACTTCTTCTTCTACTTCTTCTGTGATCATGTAACTGGACCATTCCGTCAGGCCCTTTACCTTTGCTATCACGCCTTGTTCTTCCATGCGCAGAAGCTCTTGACTTTGTCTTGAAGGGCCACTGGAACTCTCCTGGCTGGCACGATGACTCCTACGGCCCCTGGCTTTAGCTGCATTGTATACTCCACGCCTTTCAGCTGCCCCATTCCACTGAAAACTTCTGCGAAAGGTTGTGCTGCCGGGTATAACTCTTCGACGTGAACGTTTTGCACGCGACAAAGAAACCCGAGGCTTTCCGCCACTGATCCGCTCAGAGTCACGGGCACATTTTTTTCGACCACGAAAAACGACTCTTCTTGCACTTTGCTGTTAGCTGACAGTCGCAGCCAAATTTTTCCTCTCGCAGTAGTCTTATGACCGACAAAAGCGGTCAGTGTGGCGTGGCAGGTTTGCTGTGGCTTGTTTGGCAGCAGTTTAGCATCCTTGTTTGAAATGACGCAGCAGTTAGCACCTGTGTCTAGCTTGCACGTAAACTTCCGGCCTTTAGTATCAACTACTGCACTCCAATGATCTGCCGCTTCTGCCTGCACTGACAGTCGGGGCTTGTAAAAAGAAATCGTCTTCTTCCGCTTGTACCTCGCGCAGCGCGTTTTTAACGCCTCTGGTTTGTCTTCGCACCGACGATCTACATGCTTGAGCAAAGTGATTACGCCCACCGCACTTTTTGCATGTTTTTCCCTCAGACGGGCATATTTCGCCATGGTGAGTGGTATAGCCACAATGACCACACGGTTTCCTTTCTGTGGTGACTGCTTGTATTACTGTAGCACGTGCTGCTTCTGCGCCTTCACTGATTTTTTTTTAATTTCTCTTTTCCTAGTTCCTGGGCCCCGCAAATTTCAGCGGTCTTACTCTATGCCGGGTTCTCGGAAATAAGCCTTTCCTGCAAGCTTTTGTTTTGCAGTCGCAGAATGATTCGGCTAGGGAGCAAACGGTCTTCTAGGTCCCCGAACTCGGAGTTCTTTGCTAACATGCTGAGGTCGGTTAGCCAATCACTGAAACACTCCCCTTGCTTTTGGTCTCTTGATCCGAAACGAAATTCATTAAACGTCAAATATGTCACTGGTCTTTAGAATTCTTCAAATTTCTGAAGCAAAATGTCGACGTTGTTCCTATCCGCTTCATTTTCGAATTGGAAGGCGCTGAAAGCTTTTCTGCCCTCCTCTCCAACTGTTACAAGTAACTTCGCTGCTTGGATTTCTTTGGGCTCATTACTCAGTTGGGTAGCCGTGGAAAACAATGTGAACTCACATTTACATGTTTTCCATCCAAGCCATGCGTCTGCTGACGGGTCCAGTGGTTTCGGCGGAGGAAGAAGTGTTGACGGGGCCGACATAGCGATAGTGAACCGCTTCTACCATGTGGGCGAGTCGGGGTCAGGCAATGAACAACTTTATTGGAAGAATGAACGGGATATATATATATACAAAGTAGTGCCGCAGTGGGTCATGCGCAGTTCATACATATAAGCGCGACGTTGACCTTATTCAGCCTTGCTACAACTTTTACATTTCAATCTGTCGCCACATATTTCTAAAGGTGTTCCTGTTAGTTGAACAAGACAAAAAATTCATCGACGATTACGATACTCCCTAACGCGAAATTTCAGCTTTTATTTCGCAAAATATTGGCTGGCGTCGACAATCAGTCTCGTGCGCCTCATTGCGAACTGAGCGAAGAGTGGCGCGACTGCCTCGCTAATCGCGAGATCGCGGGAGGCTGCGCGGTGCGGACGCGTGGGTGCGATTCATTGCAGCCGCCGCAGAGAGGCCTCGGCTTATGCAGTGCTTTGTTTCCTTATATGGTATCGGTCGACGCGCTCCCCGCATGCCACGGGGAACCAGCGCTGGAGTTTTCACGACGCCTTCAGCGCCACGCTGGCGGTCAGAACGTGCACAATGCAGCCGCTCCCGCGGACGAAAATTGCCACTGGTAGCGGCGTTGCGTGCGCTGAAAGTCGAAGGAAAACTTAGGACGCCGACGGTACTGTTGCGTATACAAGTGTCATAACTACGTCGGAATGAGGGAGGATGTATCCTTCTGCGTCTTTCCATCTAAACCTTACGAACAAGAACGGAAGCGGCGTTGGATCCAAGCAGTCAGGCGAGCGGAGTAAGTTCCCGTCTTGTCGCCCGGTCAAGCGGTGTCGGGCTGGTTTCTAAATCGAATTTCGCGTGCGTGCTTGGTTTATTCGATAGTGAAGACGGTCATACGTGGCAGCCAGTACCAAAGAGCAGAATCTGCAGTCGGCATTTCGTCGAAAACAAAATGAGCGATAGCATGCACCATCCGGCATATGTAGCAACCATTTTTCCTTCACAATACCACCGCCAAGCTCCTTACAATGCCACCACACCAAGCGAACGATACGAAAGGTAACTAGTCTCCATTCATTGCCAAGAATTATGTGGCAGGGAAGCTGCCTTGTAATACGAGTTGTGTGCGCATAGTGCCGGCGCACGCGCGACTAAGACGCCTATGTGTTTTTAAAAATGCGCATGCGGATGAGGACCCGACGCTGAGATGCATGCGCTCAATTTATGTAATTAGTGCTAAATATAGCCAGGGTTCTCGCGGATCAAGCAGCGGAGCACTCAAACCTTTGCTTGCCCGAGTCAGCTGATGCGATAAAGCTTTCTTCTCCATTGACTGCTGTGGTGAAGTAACATCAGAATTTCCTATGTCTAGCCAGAGGAGTATGGAATGTCTTCAGGCCAACTAACACATCCGAAACCATAGCGCAGCAAGACTGGCGCCGTAGCTACTAGATTTGCGAGGCAGGCTGCCTTACAAGCATGGGAACGGCACACGGCGCAACCGTTAAATAAACGCACGTGCTCGCCGCGACACACTCTGAAAAATATAAAGCTTAAAAAGCTTCTTTCGTCATTTCTTCACTTGACGGCGCTAGCTTCTTTACGAAATCTGTCCACTTCAATCGGCGCGGAAACGGAAACATGCGAGCTATGAAACGGCCGCGGACGTGTCGTCTGGTCGAGCGGCTGGAATATGCCGTGTTTCGTCGCCAGGGCGGCGTGCAACACACTCTTTTCTACGCGCCTATCCAGCGCTGGTTTCCCATAGGTGAACCGACGACGGCGCCCTACTCTGGTGGCGCCATCTCCTGGCGGTCGTCGCCGCAGAAGCCGTCTTGCGCGGCACTACGCTTCTGACGCTTTCGCCTCATGCTTTCACTGTAGCCCCATCCTCTGCTTTCCTCCTCGCGCTCTCTTCGCCATCGCTGGCTTTCATCCCCCCCCTGAGCTTCGCGTTTGCTCTTTCACCTTTCGCTGGGCTCGTTCGCTCAGTTACAAGCGACGCCGACGGACGCCGAAGCACGCCGATGCTCACTCAGGAACAGGCGCGTAAGAGCTGAACTCTAATAATAGTGCATTAAGAGAGAGAATATCTATTTTTCCTGGCTCATGGTTTTATTGTTCTTGTAACCTTAAGCAATTTTCTTGATTCGTATCAAGGCTATCGCGCTTTAGCACAGATTTAAAGAAAAATAAACCTGCAGCTGATAGACAACGCTTCTCCTCTGTTCGTTCCTTAACCCCAACGTGTTCGAGCGCTGCTTTTGAAAGGGAGCTTTACAGTGGAGAGAACTTCATTTGCGTTCTTCAAGTAAGCGTGAAACGCACTGTAATTTCCCACTGCACAACCCGTTAACTTGCTTGAATAGAATTTGTTGCATATATTTGCCTAATGTAGAAGGAGAATTGACATTTGGCGTCTCAGATATACGACTGCCGAGAATCGGTAACTTTCGAAGAAACTATTGGGCGACCTTACGAATTCATAGCTCCCTAATAGAAATAGATATTACCCGTCGTGGTTTCTTACTGGCTTTCGTGTTTTGGTGCTAAGTACGACGTAGCGGGATGAAATGTCGGTGACAGCGGTCGCATTACGATGGGGCGAAATCCAACAACACCCGTGTACTTTGATTTAGGGGCGTGTTAAGGAACCCCAGGTGGTCATATTTGATCCGGAGCCCCCCCCCCCCCCCTCCCCCTCCACTATGGCGTGCCTCATAATCAGATCACTGTGTTGGCACGCGAAACCCTATAATTCTTTTAATAGATAATACAGATATGTATGCCATCTCTGTTAGAGCCCCTGAAGCGGACAAAAGTAATGCCCAATTTTAAAATTTACGGTTTTACAATGTTCAAAAAGGTTTTGGAAAAATTCTACTCAAAGCACTCGCATATTGTGGAATGACGTGTAATCGTCAATTTTGTGTCCACTTTAGATGTCCATATAGGCGCAGTCTACACAATTGCGATGTTGATTCTTTATATTTATTGCTGAGCTACACATTTGCAAACTTCCTACTGAAGTTATTGTTTTTTTTTTTTTTTGGTTCGCAATTTTCAATAATTGTGGTGAGAACATTGACGGCCGACATTAAATACGGGCTTACTACGAACGGTGTTTTTCTTTGTTCTTTGAAAAGCGTCAAGCTAAATAAATATTGGTGCAGTATTTTTCGAACAACGCGATTTGTCCGTTTCCATGTATTTATATAGTAGATTCAGAGATAAAACTTGTTAATTTGGGCCATAGTGCTCGCAGAATAGTGCATACTCGGTACACGCTTAACTTTTTCATGGTTCTCGCTGACCTGTTGACTTGCTGAAATGTAACTCCGGGCGACTGCAGTTATGTTGCAGGACACGACACGGAGGCATAATAAGGCGCTTCATCTCAGAAGACGTTTTTCTAAAGCGTCTTATAAATTCGAAATACAGCGGCATTACATGCTGCTTTAAAAAAAAATATTAAGATTACCCTGCCGGCTAGCTCTCACAATTGAGACGGGGTTTCCGTGTAAGCATCACATACTTCATACATTAACCACGGATGCTGACGGTAACCGTAATCGCCGTCGTTACCTTAATATACATAACCTTATTGCGACGCGATATGTAACCGCGTTCATTCCCTCATATATTTCGTTTTCATTCATTTTGTATAGCGGAAAACTTACTGCGCTAGCCGTCTTAATAGCAGAATCGTTAGCTATCGCTCTGTTCTGGTGGAGACTAATCCGTCACCATTTTGATGATGATGTCATTCAAACCGTGCTCTTTGCAAGCTGCTGTAGCTCGTCTAAATGCAGTCGGTGACTTGTTCCTAGTCAAGTGTGTCGAGTCGTGAGCGTCGTTCAGGAAGCATGACCCGTGTCCCGCCACTTTCTTGACTAGGCCATTTGATGCCGTCGTCATACAGTACAGCTATTCTCTGTTCCCTCGCAATTCGTGAGGGGCGCAGCGAATCCATTGGTCGCTCCAACGCGGTCAACAATTTGTTGATACAGCTGTGGCGCACGGTACAGGCAGTTCTCGCTGTCGCGCTACGGCCGTACCTCTGAAGATGCCGATCCTGCTGGCGTTCTGCAATCGGCTCCCCTTTTTTAGCTCTGACGCCATTCGTCCCATCTGGCTTCCGTCGCTCGTACTCGGCGACGCGAATAGCCTGCGCGCGCTCGTCTGGCGCGTTCTGTCAGTGCGGTGCCCGCCTTCGGTATTCTCTTTTTTCTTTTGCTTCCGCGCGTGGCTTCGTGCCGTGTAACGTAATTCAGTTCCCGCCTGGTGTGCGCTTACGTAGCTTCGAATTGCGCAGAATCAGCTGGGCAGTTTGGGCCTCGCGTCAATGCAATACCTCGCTCGCATTCGACTTGCTCTATTAGCATTTTTTTTATCGCTGCTTGCTCTTGAATTCCTTCTTTTTTTAATGGCATGGCATCAGTGCCGAAACGCGTCAATGAAAAATATAAATTAGGGATTTTACGTGGCAAATCCACGATGTCATTATGAGGCAGGCTGTAGTGAGGGACACCGTATTAATTTTGACCACCTGGGGTTCATTACCATGCAGCTAAATCTAGGTACAGTCGCGATCAATTTGAAGGTGATCGCTCGAGCTGCGACCGGCGAGCCTTCCAAGCAGCATAGCGGCCGATTTCGGAACTGCGAAGATAAAAATTGCGCTGCCTTCTTCTCCTTTTACGCTCGTACAGGCTGCAACCGTCACCCCCAAGACTAACTCGACACATTTTTGTGTTTGTTACCGTTTCATGGCAATGATGTGTGCGCGTCCCTGCCTCCTGCATACATTGGCTAACAATGACGCCTCTGTGCAATAACTTATAAGGCAATCAAAATGAATTCGCAGGTTATCTCGTGAAGGGTGACGAAAAGCTGTGAGTTGCCAGACGGGAGGGACACCTGCTCAGGGAACAGCAAAAGAGAGAGAGGGAAGCTATCTGATGTTTCCCTCTTGACTGACGGTGATGACGTAACGTGGCGCTGCTCCTAGTTTCGGTCGCCGCTCGAGCGATCACCTTCATATTGATCGCGACTGTACATGGGTGTTTTCGCACTTCGCTCGCATCACAATGCGGCCGCCGTGGCCGGGATTTGATCTCGCAACGTCGTGCTTAGAAGCGCAACACCAAAGCTACTAAGCAACCACGGCCAGCCGACGGATGAAACAAATAAGCTCGACAGAGAAATTGCCGGCTGTTCCTGTTCCGCTATTGCGTTTGGGAGCGTCTATCGTATATCCACTGCCGTAGTGTTCAAATTTGTTCTTCTGAACCTTACCGTTCAATAAATGGACGGTATCGAGCCCATGTCACAGGAATCGTTCACGGACAGCCACCCGACATAGCAGGCTGCACCGCAAATGCACTGAGCATGTGGCGCTTTTCAGTGAACGCCCATCACGCCAGCGCTTTAGCGAGCTGTAGAATGAATGAATGCACTGGGTACGTACACCCTTGCAATTTTTTTACAATAGCACGCGAGCGTGACGGTAAGGCGTGTCCGCGGCCTTGTAGTGCCCAGGGACGACGGGATTGGCAACTTTACGTGTGGTCGTGCAAGGCGAACTCTAGTTCGAATGTGTACTGCTGCATTGTTCGCTTCAGGAGTGCCCCTCACCGCTGCAAGACCACTGACCCGTCGTGTGGTCGACGCTCGCGCGTTATTGTTAAACAATTGCAAGGGTGTACCTTAATGAGCCTCTCGCCAGCTTGGATCACCAACTCTGTTCCATTGGATGTTCGGCAAGCAAGCAAACAATCCTTTCCAGGCACCGGCGCGCCACGCTTGTCGGCGTTTGGCTGGAACGCCGGGCTCGGGCTTGAACGCCGGTCGGCGTCCCGGGGTAGCTTTCGGAGGAGGCTCGTCATTCCCAGTCTCTTGATCCTTTTCCTCTTGCTCATCCGCCTCTTCGTGAAGCCTCTGAGCAGGTGCACTACTTGACGTTGCCATCACGGTTTCGTCAGTGTCATGCTGTTCGCCGGTCGTCACTTCTGTTGATGTGCACGTTTCTTTGGCCTCTTTTACCTCGACCTCTGTTGAGTTAGTTGGTTCCACCGTGTCATACCATGGGTCCTTCCAGCCGTCCGATGACTCGTCTTCATTAGCAGTCGTTGCCTTCTTCAGGGGCGTTAAAGCCAAGGGCTGGGTCTCTTTCCCTTTGCCTGCGGCTTCCACTGCGTCGACCACGTCCATCAAGTGATCTGTGACATCTTCCTTCAATGCCGGGCCTGTCACTGTGGCATAGGTTCGGACGCACTGGGTCTCGTCGTGGCCGAAACGACGACAAAGCCCACAGCGTGGTACACGGCTCTCGCGTCGTATGTGCCCGATGCCACGGCATCAGAGGCAGAGGGGAGCTCTGCCAGGGACGTGCACGAGCGCAACATCTTCCGCCACTCGCAGCTGGTGGGGCAAGTCTTCAGCGGTGACGCCTGCTTTCAGCTTAATAGTGACAGTACGGGTGGTTGACCCTTTGTCAACGCATCCTTGTACCCGCCACCTGTCCCTGGTGATCTCAGTCACCTTTCCAAAAGGCGACAAGGCAGTGCGAACGTCGTCGTCAGGTACACCGTGAAGGAGCCAGTAGAGCTTGATACGGACGCCTCTGTCACACGGGTCGACGACCACACAGCGGTGGTCCTTGACATCAAACGCGTCTGAAGCGATAATCCTCTTTTTCCCTTCTTCGTCCTTGAAAGTCACCGCCCACAGATGGTTCATTTGATATGCACCCAGCGCAACCACTTCCGGCATGAGAGACAGCCGTGTAAGAGCGTCTCGAAAATGTTCCACTCTGTAAGGCCTCGCCTTAACGTCACCATGTAAAAACACCGTATGCAGAACAGACGCACCTGTTGGCAGCGTCGGTAAAATCATTTGGTAGTCCTGACCTGGTTTTTCAGTTGACCTGATACCGCGGCCCAAAAGGGTCGCTGAAGCCGCTCGCGAAGAGCCCGACATTCCGCGTCCGCTCACCTCAGTGGCTGAAGAGGAAGTCCATTGAGCCACGAGTTCGATGCTTCAAAGCGGTACAAAAGCGCCTCTAGTGAACGCGGTGTTGCCTTAGAAACGAGCTGTTTCCAAGGCTCAGGCGTGCGTCGCTTGCTCAGGCGCACATTTCGTTGTCGCGCCGAACGCTGCGTTGCTCGACGCTCACCGCGTCCGATGCGGGGCGCGTAGTCGCTGCGCCGTAGCCCATTGTCTTACACCCCTTGGTGGGTCGACGGGAACGCTGTCGCGTTCCACTCTTGAAGGCGAAGCTTAAGCGTCCTCCAATTTTTCTATTGCATGTGAATGCTTTGCTGTTGCGCGTTTCCTGTTGCTGCCATCAGGCGATATTGAGCTGAATCTTGGACCCCATACAGCGGCAGTCTTAGAGGAGCTAAAGAAATTATCTTGTGTGCAGTCTAAACTTCTCTCGGAAGTCCAGGATCTTAAACATCAGCTCCTGGCAACTAATCACGCCCTGAACGAACTCAATAGACGTTTAACAAGCGTTGAAGCGAACTGCCAGCAAAATGAACCCTTGAGGCAGCAGCTCGGAACCGTGCAAACCGACACCGCTGAGAAGATTAATCTGGTTTGTAACCTTGAAGCTCGCCTTGATGATGCCGATAATCGCTCTCGGCGCAATACCATGATCTTTTATGGCATTACTGATACTAACAAATCTTAATCATTTGCTCAGTCAGAAGAACTGGTCATTCGGCTGTGTTCTGAACAGTTAAATGTTTCCCTAGAGCCAAGGGAAATCGAGCGAGCGCATCGCCTTGGTCGATACACCCCTGGTCGTAACCGGCCCATCATTGCCAAACTTTCCTTCTTTAAAACAAAAGAAACCATCTTGTCGAATGACCGCAAGCTTAAAAACACTTCGTACAGCATGGTTGAGGATTTTTCTGCGCCGGTACAGAACGCGCGAAAACATCTGCTCGCTTTTGCACGAAGCCAATCAGTTCCTTTTTCTCTTCGCTTTAAAACATTATTAATAGGTTCAAAACGCTACATTTTCGATCCATCATCCCGATCACTGAAAGAACTATAGCTACCGCGTTGTCACCAGCATTCGTCCCGGCATGCTCTGTCTGCCCCCCGAGAATCTGTTTCAATCTCTGTTATTTTTACTAACACAAGAAGCTTTCTTCCGAAGAGAGAACAAGTATCAGATCTAGTAGCTTCGTCTTGCAGTGACGTACTTATACTAACTGAAACATGGCTTACCAATGATGCCACTGACGGTGAAGTTCTGAGTGAACTACCGAATTTCGATGTTTTTCGTAAAGATAGGCAGGGTACTCGGGGCGGTGGCGTTCTTATCGCAGTAAAAAAACATCCAATGTGCTCCATAGTCAATGTGGCCACTGACCTAGAAGTTGTATGGCTTATCATTCTCGCTAATCCGCAGCTACTACTTCTTGGCGTCTGTTATCGTCCTCCCAACACTAATCCTGACTTCTCCCACTATCTCAATAACACCTTGAACCATTAAAAAAAAAATCCCGAACGCTTCTGTCTTGCTGTTTGGGGATTTCAATTACCCACACATGAATTGGTCAAATTATTTTAGCACAGTTACTAGCATGAGAAGAGCTAGAGAATTCTTACATATTTGGCTTAATTTTAACCTCTCCCAGATGATAGCAGAGCCAACGCGTGCAACTCATGGCTCTAGACCATCCTAGACCTCATACTAACCACTCATCCTGAAAGCATGTCCTCCATCAGCTACCTACGCGAAATAAGTGATCACAAAGTAATCCACGCTGTTTTCCATTTTCGCCTATAGTACGTCATTCGGATCAGAAAACAATTCACCTGTACGAAAAAGGGAATTATACCACCATAAACAACGATCTAGTTGCATTCTATCAATCATTTGAATTAGGTTTTGAAAATCGCTCAATACAAGAAAACTGGTTACTGTTTCAAAATAAGATGACTAACCTCGTTGCGCAGTTTATACCAACTATCTTCGCTCTAATCGCAATAAACCATGGTTCACGAACGCACTAAAAAAACTGGGGAACAAAAAGAAACGTCTATTTCGCTCCGCTAAACTGAGGCCAAGCCCCAGCTCTTGCGAAAAATACTACGTATCAGAACGCGCCTACCTGATAGCTATCCGGCAACAGAAGCACTCATTTTTTCATTCAGACCTACCCCGCATGCTCAGCAGTAACTGCAAAAAATTTTGGCAGGTTATCAATCCCCAGTCATCCCCTGGTGTCAGAATTTCGAAAGATGGTGAAATTTTACCTGATATTGACTGTGCCAAACTGTTTAACAATGCATTTTCATCTATTTTCACTATCGAACCACACGTGCCTCTTCCTGTTTTCTCTGTTGCTGTTATCGCTCCAATGCCGGATATTATTTTTTCACCAGATGGAATGTCCGCACTCATTGATAATCATAAATTATCATCAGTTTGTGTTGACGATATCACGTCAAAGCTTTTAAAAAACGCGAAGCGCATCTCTGCCATGTATTTAACCCTGCTGTATTCCCAATAACTATCATCAGGCACGCTCCCTAACATGTGGAAAAAACAGCAAAGTCGTTCCAGTCTACAAATACGGTAACCGTAATTCACCCTTAAATTATCGTTCAATATCCGTAACTAGTATTTGTTGCAAAATAATGGAACACGTCATATACTCACACCAGTGGCGTAGCCAGAAATTTCGTTCGGGGGGGGGGGGGGGGGGGGGGGGGCTCACGTTGCAGGTGGGCCTCCTCCTTAAGAGGAAACATTAGGTCGGATGCTCCTATCCAAATACATGTAGAAGGAGAATTCGTTTTTCTCGGCAACCACTGCACCAAATTTGACGAGGTTTGTTGCATTTAGAAGAAAAACCTAAATTCTAGTGATGTTTGTTGCGAATTTTCTATTTTGGTCGTCAATATTCTATTGAAAAGCGGCAAAAATCGAAAATTTTCAGAAAACGAAACAATTAAGTTTACAACTCTGTAAATCAGCAATGAAAATTGATATCACAATGCTGTGAATTGCACATAATAGTACATCTACAGCGGGCAAAATTTATATGTTACACATGAGACTCAAAAAATTAAGTGTTATGGAAATACGGCTTTTGCAGAATCCTTGTACATAACATAACCAATTCACGTAAGATACAAATTTGACATCTAAAATTTGTCCGCTTTGAATGGTGTAATGGATGCCGTTTACAGAACCGCGATATCTGTTCTTGATGCAGAGCTATTAATTTGTAAACTTCGTGCTCGTATTTTTTTTTGCGAACTTTGGAATTTATAAAAATATTTTAAACAGAGTTCAGGCCCTAAATGGAAATTCCGCTTCCAACAGACACTAGAATTTAACTTACTCTCCCAAATGCAACAAATTTCATTAAAAGCGATTCAGGAGTTATCTCAGAAAATTGTTTCTGCGTTTTACATGTATCTGTATAGGCCGCGTCGGAGTTGGGCCCGACCTAAAGCTTCCTCTTAAACAATTAGCCTAGGGATCAAATACACGAATAATAACTGCATTGCCATTGCCAAAGATGCTGCAAACGAATTGTTGAACGCTAAGCACTGTCAATACAAGTAAACTATGTATTTTTTCATAAAAGAATAAGCTCGTATGTGCCTAACATTGTGCCCAACATAACTGATGTCAATGCTTCCATGTATTTTGTCTATTTAATAAGTACAGAATATATAACACGAGCTTTAGAACTACATCAGTTCGAAGCCAGCAAAGCAGTGCATGCCGCTGATGTGAAAAATGTAAAGGCGACAGGTCTGAGCTGTGTGGCGGATGCTGCAGCGTTTCCCGCTTGAACTTTACCAGTTTTGTATTAACCACATCAGCGACGTGGGAACGGGCATTGTCGTGGAACAGGATGACCCCATTCGTCAATTTTCCACGTAGTTTGTTCTTGATTGCGACACGCAGCCGATCCGGCGTTTCACAATCTCGGAATCAATTCATAGTCTCTCAAGATTTAGCAAATTCTATCAGTAATGGCCCCTGACGATCGAAAAATAAAAGTCAACAGCACCTTTCTGGCGGAAATGACTGCCTTTGCTTTTTTGGGGGGAGGTAAATTGGAATGTTTCCATTGTAAGCTTTGCCGTCGTGTTTCAGGCTCGTAGTAGTGACATGGTTCGTCTCCGATCACAATTGCAGACAAGAAATCGTCACCTTTATTGTGATACCGGATCAGATGAGTAAAGGCAGCGCCGATCTTCTCCTTATTCTGGCGGTGGTTCAAAATCTTGCGCATCCATTGCGCACACAAGAGCCGATGAATGGCGTGAATGGCGTCATGAATTATGGCGTGAACCAAACCGTGACTGATGTTCACACACTCTGCCAGTTCATCGATGCTTATCGTCCGTTCTTGTCTCATCAGCCCATCAACCTTTGCAATTTTGTTAGGGGTGATTGCACGATGGCTTTGGCCCGGCCTTGGCTCGTCTTTGCAATTTTCATCTCCTTCTTTGAACCGTTTTCTCTAATGCTTCACAGTGGCCAATGAAATGCAATGTTCCATGTACACGGCAGCCATACGGCGACTAATTTCTTTTTGGGAAACACCTTCAGCTGTCAAAAACCTGACGGCACCACGCTGCTTAACCTTTGGAGAGTCCATTACGGCACGCAACCATGTTCAACCTAGTGTATGAGAGCATTAAAGAACATTTATTCTCACACCTGCGTGTCACTGTTGTAAATGAGAGATGCCCGTGTGCTACGCGCAGGCCTTGCAGATAATGAACAGAACCATAATTGCGCGGGGTGGGTAGGCTCACTTTAATTTGACTCGCCTTCGTACGTTAGAATTGCGAATATACAATGGACTATACAAATGCGAAGATGCAGCTTGATAAAGGGCAAAAAAGTGCCACTGGAAACGAAGTTCACTGCACGTATACACAAGATCTCGCAACAAGACATTTAAACATACCGATAAGTAAGTCTACAATAAATCTACGTATCTAAGAAAAAGTCATGGTATATAATGCGTCAAACAAGGCAAATAAACATGTTGCGCAATCACAGATTCACAGAATCCTAGATCCTGCCCCCATTCCATCCACTCCCCCCGATGTATCGCGCGCGACGGAAAGCGACGCGCTTGCTCCTCACTTTTCTCCCTTGCGCACACAAGATTGAGCCACTATCGTCGGCCCCCCCACCCCCCACACGCTTTCACTCGCACATACAGCATGTGGCGCGGGGTCACGATGTTATCGCACTTGGACTTTATGCGGAATATGAGGGCGACGGCGACGGCAGGAATGCGCATAGAGTGTCCACATAATTGCGGTCGCAATAATATAATAAGAGTATCCGGCAGCTGAAGCGCCCCATGGCCCATTACTTTTCACAAAAGAAGTAACAAAATACCACTTTCACCATGCGACAATTCGCTGCACTACCACAACGCTTCTTTTTTCCTTTTGTGGAGCGGGGGCACCGTAATGAACAAAAAAAAAAACGCAAGGTATGTTGGTCACAATCGAATGCCTACATTGGGCAACTAATATGGATATTAAAGGAATATCGAAGAAAACACGAGACGCTTGGTCCACCAAGAACCATGCGCATACTGCTCGGTATCCTACACCGGCGTGACAAGACTTTCTGGAGAGGTTGCGCTCAAGCGAACGCGCTGCAATCCGTCGAGTCCCCACAGTGATGGCGGCTAGTGGCCATTGTTTCTTTTTCTCGTCGGCTAGCTAGATAGCGTCCAAAGTTCTGCCAGGCGAAAATGCACTCGGCCAGAGAAAACCGAACGCGCACCGAAGTGCGCCGCGCGGTGGTCGGGGCAACGCGAGAAAAACGCATGCGCTCTGGCTGGCTCTGGCAGCGCGCGGGTAGGGGAGCGAGAACAAAAAAAATTTAAGAGGCTGAATGTGTCCTCGCGATTAAAAGTCAAAGTAGAAAAAATAAATAAGAACGTGGTTGCCTTGGCTGGCTTTAGTGTCATCACTGGATGCTTTGGCGCAGGTGAAAAAAAAATGTTTATATTTTTTTTATGTGACATGACGGCACGAATGAACCACCACAACGCTTCGTCTCATCGGGCCTCGCTGCGGACTCTGTCACCTTGTCTGATAGCGTGTTGATTTGGCTTGTCTCGTTGTATGGCCCGATGTGCGACTTTGGAAAAGTCAATGCACCTTTGGCGTCAAATATTTATGGGAGCATTAAACTTACGAAGTTCCGCAATTGAAAATCTAAAGCACACGTTTGGAAATGTCAATGCACCTTTCACATCAAAAGTTTATGAGAACTTTATACACATAAAGTTTCGGAATTGATATCCACGCGCTCCGTAAATTCCATGATAGAGTGTAGATTCCGCGGCCTCCGCGAAATGCCGCGGCGAGCCCGTTCGCCATGAAAACATCCTTGAAACTTTGTGCTCGGATGGGGCTGCTTGCGTTATGTGACTCCCGGTGCATGGGTGTTGCCACGAAATTCAGCCCGAGTTCGCAATTTTCGCGGTGAAATGGCTTTTCGAGCGCGAAAAAGACGCTCTAGACAAAATCCAGAATGATTTCCGGCGCCGGGGGTTGCTTTTGTCGGCGATGCATGGACAGCAAGAAAAAATTTCGGGGGGGGGGGGCTGAAGCCCCATAAGCCCCCCCCCTGGCTACGCCCCTGACTCACACGTAATGAATTTCCTAGACAGTAATAACTTTTTCCATCCGTCGCTCAATTAGCTACATTTCTTCATGACCTACACTCAGATCTCGATACTAACACTGTGACCGATATCATATTTCTTGACTTTGCAAAGGCGTTTGATAAAGTAGCTCATCAACGCTTATTATTAAAACTTTCTTGCTTGAACTTACACCCCGATGTCCTAACATGGATAAAAGAATTTCTTAGTAACCGATCACAGTCCGTCAGTGTTAACAATACTACCTGAGAATTTCTTCTCGTAACATCAGGCGTACCCCAAGGTTCAGTCTTAGGTCCCCTCCTACTCTTAATATACATTAACGATTTTCCATTTCATGTTTCCTCTCAGATTCGTATGTTTGCTGATGATTGCGTTGTCTATCGAACTATCACTAATAGCAATGACTGCGTTTATCTCCAAAATGACCTGAACAACATTACAGCCTGGTGGGATCACTGGTTAATGACCTTAAACAATAATAAAAGTAAATCTGTGAAGTTCCCGCAGCCGTAATCGGCATGACTTTCTCTACACAATTAATGACATCCCAGTCGACACTGTAAACTTTATTAAATAGATAGGTATTACGATCACGCATGATTTAAACTGCTGCTCGCATATAACTAACATCATATCATCTGCTAACAATACCTTGGGATTTCTGAAACGCGACCTCCGCAATGCTCCTCAACAGGTAAAACTACTAGCATATAAAACACTGGTTAGGCCAAAACTCGAATACGCATCATTCATATGACATCCTCACCAGATTTACCTGAGCAACGCATTAGAATCCATACAAAACCGCGCCGTAAGATACATTCACTCGACATACTCATACGATATCAGCGCATCATCATTAAAAGTAGAGACTGGTTTGGACACACTAGCGCACCGTCACCGTATCGCGAGCTTATCATTATTCCATAAATTCTACGCCAGCTCGCTTCGCCACGCACCTTACATTTTACCTCCTTCACGCATATTGCTGCGCACAGGCCACCCACTAAATTTTGCTCGCCCTAGCGCGTGCACTGTCACCTGCTCGTCATCATTCTTTCATCGTACAGCTAAAGACTGGAACGGCCTTCTCCACCATATCGCTACCATTTCCACCTCATCTGCCTTCGTGGAAGAAGTAACGAGTGTTCTGTCTATAAAATAACATTGTGGGCAACCTCCTGTATTTTTTGTACCACCCACCTCTTATGTAACACCCCGCAAGGGGTCTTTAAGGTAATAAAATGAAATGAAATGAAGTTTGTTTAATTGTGAAAACGAATAAGCTTACGTTCACACTCGTCGCTGTTTACATTGCTCCTTCAAGTGGCTTCGACCCTAAACTACTACACGACGTGCTATCAGTGACGCCCGGCCCTACGATTCTCACCGGACATTTCAATGCTCACTATCCGCTTTGGGGCAGTTTGAAGATGGACTCGAGGGGAAGGAGTCTGGTATCCTTTGTCACACAGCGCGACCTTTACTGCCTCGACGATGGTAGTCCCACATATTTACGCGAGCTTGCATACAGCAGCTGCCTAGATTTGACCCTGGTTTCTCGGCCTCTTGAAAGAAACGTGCAATGGTTTCCAGACGTCGAATCACATGGAAGCGACCATATTCCGGCCTAGCTGAAGATCAAGGGACAGTCTAAATGCTCCTCCACGACCCTCCGGCGAATTGACTGATCGGCGTTTCGGTCGCACATGGAGGAAGTATGTCAGCAAGGGAACCATTCAAGTCTGGAACACGAAATTCAAAAAGCCATGTAAGAGGCTACACGTAGTTGTCAGCCTTTCCCGAAATGTGAAGGATTTGAAGCCGAACTGCAGCGACTACGAGCAATTCGCCGGCGGGCTGACAGAAGATACAGGAGAACTAAATTCATCCATGATCTCAGCGAGGCAAGGCGGATGTAAAAGAAGATTCAACGCCGCATTGATGCACTACAATCTCAAAGATGGAAACGTTTCTGTTAGTCGTTGGATCCACGTCAGCGATTATCTCAGATATGGAGAACCGTGCGAGGATCTCGCGTATCACAGCAACAGTGTGTTCATTTCAAATCGCTTGCTTTGCACCAAGGTCACAGCGAAATTGACATTGCTGAAGAATTTTGCTCAAGACTTGCCAGATTGCAGCTCCAACGCGCGCATACACCATGTGCCACTCCTGTGCTACGGGATTCCTGCATGGATGTAATGTTTTCTGTGGAGGAGCTTGAAGCGGCACAGGCGACTTGCAGTCGCTCTTCGTCACCTGGGCCGAATGGCTTTACCTATGCGGCGCTCGCCAATCATAGGCAGAAAGCACGACTCATTCTGCGAAACCATTACAAGGAGTCTTGGCTCAACGGTTTCGCTTCACGTGAATGGAAATGCAGCCGCTTGGTTCCTCTTGTCAAGCCTAGTAAATCACCGTTACATTTGTCATTGTACCGCCCCATCTCTCTCGCCAGTTACATATGGAAAATAATGGAAAGAATGATTTTGACGCGCCTGGAATTGTACCTGGAAAATCACAACGTGTATCCTGATTCTATGGCCGGCATCCGGCGTGGGCGCTCATCCATAATGTCATCGATTTGGTCACATTTGTTCAACATCAAGAACATCTGAGAGAGAGAGAGAGAAAAAACATTTATTCGAACCATCGAGGTGGTTGCTATGAGGTCGAGTGGGTGGTGTCCTCATTCCAGGACTCCACTGGCCATGGCTGCTCGACGTACTTGCTGGACGAGAGCTTCTTGTCCCGCCAGGGTATCGCCGGTCAGCTGTACCTCCCACCGCTCAAATGACGTGCTAGGCGTCTTTAAGTGTTGAGGTTTGCCCCCGCACCCCCACGAGATGTGGAAGAGTGTAGGGCGTGTGTCGCCGCACCAGGGGCAGATGCCGCGATATGTATGTGGGAACATTTTACTGTATTTGTGTAGGTTAGGAAATGTGTTTGTCTGAATAAGTCGGAGAGCTACGGCATCTTCAGTGCTGAGCTTTCTGTGAGGCGGAGGATAAATCCTGCGGTTGAGTCGCTGGATCTCGAGTCGGTCGCAGTAATTGGACGGCAGGGGCATGAAGGTAAATGGTGGGGATTGATGAGACGATTCGTCTTGCCCCGCTCGGTTGATTAGCGCTCGAGCTAGGGCGTTCGCCCTCTCGTTCCCCTCCAGACCCGCGTGGCCCGGCGTCCACGTGATTTGGTGGTATTCTTGCAGCCTCGGGCCTAGAATCTGAGCCGCCAGCAGCGGTGTTCGTCCGTTGGTAAAGTTACGGCAGGCCTGTTGCGAGTCGGTAACGACATGGACTTCCCTGCCTATCCTGTCTTCTTGCTTTATTACCAGCGCCGCAGCTATGGTTTCAGCCGCAGCTGGGGTCTCTGCCCTTACGGAGGCCGCGAGAGTCAAGGAGTTGTCTGTCCCGTTGACGGCGGCTACCGCGAAGAGGCCCCCTACAGGGTGCGCCGCCACGTCCACGTACGTAACGTACGGGTCACCCTTGAATTGTCGGCGCTGTCTGTCGACGCGAGCCTTGCGTCGTCCTTCATGGAGTTCATGGCTCATGTGTTTCGGTATCGGGTTCGCCTTGATCTTGCCTCTGACCTCAGGCGGGAGTGATCGTTGCCCATCGAGGGCACGGAGCTCCGTTGCCGTTCCGGTCCGGTGGAGGATGGCTCTGCCCGCCGCCGTGTTCTGTAGTCTGGCCTTTTGCGAAGCCATAACCGCGTCCGACAGCTCAGCGAAGGTGTTGTGGATCCCGAGGGCAGCTAACTTCTCGTTTGAGGTGGTGACAGGGAGACCCAGGGCCGTTTTGTACGCGCCTCTGATGACATCGACTTGTTCTTGGTCGCGTTTGTTTAGCGAGTGATAGTGATACGGCATGCTATACGTGATTCTGCTGATCACCAGAGCCTGGACGAGGCGAAGCGTGTCCTCTTCTCGCATGCCCTTGCGGCTTCTTGTAATTCGTTTTATAATCCGCGAGATCTGGTTGGTGGCAGACCTTAGGGTTTGGATGGTGTGGGAGGCTTTCAGGTTGCTCTGGACCCAAAAACCCAGAATCCTAGTCTTATTGCCTTCCGTGATCTTCTGGCCCTCAAGATAGAGGTCGATAGGGCCGGGGGACTTGTAGATTCCTCCTCCGTGCACCCGGATCACCTCGGACTTTTCTGGCGCACAACGCATCCCGCTCGCTGCCGCAAATCTCTCCACGGCCGTCGCGGCCTCTTGAAGGGTCGCCTCTTTTCGCGCTAGGGAGCCCTTGGTGGCCCAGAGCGTGATGTCGTCTGCGTACAGGGCGTAACCTAGGTCGGGGATCTTCCGCAGCTCTTTGGTCAGCGCTAGCATCGCGACGTTGAATAGAATCGGGGATATTATCGCCCCTTGCGGTGTTCCTTTGTTCGGCACGTCGATCGTATCCGATCGAGTCTGGCCTATTCCGATGGTTGCCGTCCGGCCCGTCAAGAACGATTTAACGTAATTAAAGATGCGCTCCCCGCAGCTGATGTCGTTCAGTCCCTTGAGAATGGCCTCGTGAGAGATGTTATCGAAGGCCCCTTTTAGGTCGAGTGCGAGCAGGAGATGTTCTCCTCCCTTCGGGATGCTCTTAAGAACTTCTTCCCGTAGGATTAGGAACGCATCTTGCGCAGAAAGTCCCGGCCTGAAGCCAAGCATGGTGTGCGGAAAGAGGTCACCGTCCTCTATGTAATGTTGGAGGCGGGTTTTGATGACCCTCTCGTACAGCTTGCCGAGGCACGAAGTCAGCGAGATGGGACGCAGGGCGTCGATCGCGGGCTTCTTGCCGGGTTTGGGAATGGTCACGATTTCCGCGTGTTTCCACTCGTTCGGTACGTGGCCCTTGCTCCAGAGTTCCTCGTTTAGGTATTCGGTGAAGTCCTGGATGTGCATCGGGCTCAGGTTTCTAATCATGGCATTGGTGATTTTGTCAACTCCGGGAGCAGTGTTGCGCTGTGAGGCTCGTGCCGCGGCATACACCTCTTCCTCCGTGATGGGAGCGTCCAGTTCTGGTCTTGGTTCTCCTTCATATTTTAGGAGGCAGGGTTGTATGGGGTCGCTACGAAGGTATCTGGTTTTTAGGGTGTCAATCAGATCCTGGTCGTTTCCGGGGAACTTGTGAGCGATTTCTAGGAGCGTCCGACTGGTTGTCGATTTCGCCTTGTCGGGCTCGATCAGGCAACGTAGGATGGCCCACGTCTGCGCCGTACTCAGGGTACCCTTGAGCGAGGTGCAAAACTGTACCCAATTTTGCTGCGTCAGCTCGTTTGCGTAATTTCTGGCTTCGTCTGTTATTTTCTCGATTCGTAGACGTAGCTTCCGGTTTAACCGCTGTCGCTTCCACCATTTGAGGAGGCCCTCACGGGCTTCCCACAGGTGTAAGAGCCTGCGGTCGACTTCGGGCGTCTCGACCGTGCGCTGGATGGTTTTAGTGGTTTGGATGTGGGCGTCCCGGAGGTGCTGCATCCATTCCCCTATGTCCGTTATACCGTTTTCGGGCGGGGGGTACTGCCTGAATGCCTCCCAGTCCGTAAGCCTAATTTCACCAATTGTTCTCTTGAGTTTCGGCGTGGATACCGAGATGCTGAGAATGTAGTGATCGCTGCCCAATGTTTCGCCCAGGTGCGCCCATGAGTATTCCCTTACGTTTTTGACAAATGACAGGTCCGGAAACGTGTCTCGACTTACACTATTGCCTACTCGGGTTGGTTGGAGGAGGTTGGTTGTCAATTCGAGGCCCATTTGGTCAACCGCATCGAGGAGCGACCTCCCCTTTTGCGTGTCTTGTTGGTAGCCCCAAGTCGCGTGTCTAGCGTTCATGTCTGCCACCACTACCAGCTGGTTGCCGCCAGCGGCTCTCACGCTCTCGTAAATGATGTTGCGGAAGTCGTCTTTCTGAGCCCTCGGTGGACTGTACAAATTCAGGATGAAAGTGCTACGTCTACCCCTCTTCTGCGAAAGGACTTCCACTAGCATATGATTAATGTCATGATGTTGATAATGTTGTCCCACGGCCGTCACCGTTTTGTGAACTAAAACCGCGACCTTCGGTGATCCCGCGTGTTTAATTACGTAGTAACCCCGCAGCCTGATCGGCTGGTTCCCGACCTCCTGAAGGCAGATGACGTCGGGGGGGTATAGGTGATTTTGGATGAAAAGTTGGAGTGAACTTGCCTTCTTGTTGAAAGAGCGACAATTCCACTGCCAGATCACGAGGTGTTCGGGCGCGCTGCGTGTGGTGTTAGCCATTACATCTGAAACGACTCGCTGCAGCATTATTCCTTGACATAAAAGGCGCCGATGGTAATAGAGCACATTATGCCATTATAGAGGCTCTCATCGAAGCCGGAATCGGTGGCCGCGCTTTTCAGTGGCTCTGCAGTTATTTGACCGACAGATATTTTTTCGTGATAACCGAGGATGGCGCCACGAACGTTCCGTGGACTACCGCAAGGCGGAGTGTTGAGCCCGACGCTATTCACCCTAGTCAGATGCTTGCCCAACGCAGTTCAAGTATCAATCTATGCAGACGACATCTGCATTTGGGCGTCTGCTGTAACACGACTGCAAGTACGAGCACAGCTACAAAAGGCAGCTACGTTAACATCGCTGTACTTGCGAAAACAGAACCTAGAGCTGTCTTCAGGGAAATTCTGCCTTGTTACATTCAGTCGGAAGGCAATGAAGCGTTACTCTGTAAGTGTCAATGGGCAAGCAGTTGCAAATGCACGGAAACACCGCTTCTTAGGGGTAATCATCGACCGCGACTTATCACGGAGCCGCACGTCTCATACCTCAAGAAGAGGTTAATGGCAATAGTACATCTCAAGTTTATCGGCGGAAAGTCATTGGGCACATCGGTGCGGTTAATGCTGGAACATTAAAACGCCTTCTTCCTCTGTTTCGCAAGATACAGCCTCCCTGTGCTTGGTAACACCTGTAAAACAAACCTGCGTGTACTCCAGGGACTACAAGCTCAAGCCCTCAGGACGTGTCTCTGTCTTCCGAGGTGTGCCTCTACAGCAGCAACGATTGTCATAGCTCTAGATCGCCCAATATCGACATACTTGGCAACCGACGCTCTCAAGACGCATATTCGGCACGTTGTCCGACTACCTTCTCACCATCTTGCCGCTCTACCCGCAGAAAGGCCATACACAACTTTCAGTCGTATAATTGTTGCCAATCGTACCTCATTGCCATCGAACTACACGCATGCAGCGAGACCTCCTCACCTTTATGGTGCCTGCACAGACCTGAAATACGCCTCACCGTCCCAGGAATCATGAAGAAAACTAAGATGCCGTCGTTTGCCCTGAAGCAGGCCACATTAGAACTTTTACATGAGGTGCACAGTGGCCGCGCACACGTTTACAGCGATGGCTCAGTCACATCTACAAGTTCAGCTGCTGCAGTTGTGATACCAACAAGATCCGTCAAAATACCTAAACACGTCAGATGTATCATCAACGACAGCTGCTGAACTGGAAGCCCTGTGTGCGGGACATATTTCATTCAGGAGGAACCACCCCATGCATGTTCAGTCTTCTGTGATTCCGAGGCAGCCCTACAGTGTATACTCTCAGCACTGCGCTATGAATCACATGAGCAACTCGTCGCTCATGTCCACCATCGCATAGTTGACGATGGTCACGATATATCAGTGGTTACCTGGTCACTGTGGCATAAATAACAACGATCGAGTGCACGCAGCTGCTCAATCTACCCATGACGGCGTCAACTGCGTTGCCATTCTTCTTTCGAGCGATGACGCAGCGAATTTCAATGGAATTTATCCGAGTGCACGCCTTCATACACTGGACCCTAATTTACAGCTCCGTATTCTGCCCGAGCTTGCACGACGTGACTGCACCCTTCTAGTCCGTCTGTGGCTTGGAATAGCATATTCAAATGCGCACTCTTTTTTTTATCGGAATGGCCAACAGCCCACTTTGTGACTTCTGCAGGTGCAATGAAACAATCGAGCACCTTCTTTGTCAGTGCTCTCGTTTCAACCCGCAAAGAGCAGTTATCTCAGCCACCCCAGAGAAATTGGACAAGCGCCCAATGACAGAAAACAATATCCTTGGAAACTGGCCTACGGAGCATCAGCGCGATCCGCTATGAAGGCGCTGTGGCGTTACTTAAAAGACACAGGCCTTTGTGCCAAATTGCTCCGGGTAATTTTTTCAAGAAACATATGGGTAACAGTGCGAACAGACGAGCACAAGAAGGGAGACACGTACACACAAGCACTGTGTGTACGTTCTCCCTTCTTTTGGTCAGCTGTTTGCGCTGTTACCCATATGTTTGAAGATAAACCAACTCACCCAAAAAAAAAGCATTGATTCAGTTATTTTTTCTAGGTAACCATTAGGCATGCTCATTCACGACTTGAATCGCTCGGTTCGCCGTTTCAAACATATGTATTGCTTGAGTGCAGCTAACATTAGCGGAGCGATACTGCATCGTTGCAGGACAGTCGTTCTTAATAATGCTGCACCCCCGGAAGAAGAATGCGCTCGGCTAATCCCGGCAGGCTGGCGTCTTTTCGGCCGCCAGTCCAAGCGCGCGTGCGAGCCCGTCTGTGCCCCCTCGGGGGCTCGACGTGCGCGGCCGCGCTGGGAGCGCGCAGTCGTGGCTCGTATCTCTCTCCCGGACGCCCGGCGACGTGTGATCAACGGCGGCCGGACGCGTCTTATCGCCTCGCGAGCCCATCGACCGGGGCCGATCGATGGGGACCTGGACCGCCGCTGCTAGCGGCGACCCCCTGCCGACGGCGCTCCCGGACACAAACTCCGGGAAACAATTGCCTCGTCTACGGCGCGGACCCGCTACTCTCGGCCCGACTACGAGATAGCGCCTGCCTGCCCACCCCTCTTCAGTTTTCTCTCTCGGCTTCCGACGAAGTAATAATTACCTCGCTTCGTCGCGCCGGTAATGCTTGCCGCGCTGCTGCGTAGGCACCACAGGCGCTGCTCTCCGCGTCCCCGTGTTCTGCGCATCTCGTCCCTGTGTCTCTCTTGGCGCGCGAATTCCTCCTCCTGGCAGCGATGTTCGGCGGCCTCCCGATGCTGCGTTTATTGGCACTGTTCCTGGCACCTTTTTCATTGCACTGAAGGGAACGACGCTGACTTAACAGGATTTCCTCGTGAGCCACCGGCAGGAACGTGATGCCGCCGCAGCGGGACTTGCCGCCCACATTACCTGAAATCGGAGCTGTGCCTTGCAAAGCTTCAAACCTACCCGATCTGTTGGAAGAGACGTGCCACGTCTGGGCGCACGCGGGGATAGAAATGATCTCGCGAGAAAGTCAGGTCGTGCCAATGAAACACACTTTGAAGTATAGCGAAACGAAGGACATAACATGTATTGGCGTGGGGAAAGGAGCCATCTACACGTCCCACATTTGTATGACGGCAAAATGAAGGAAAGCAATTTAGAAAGGTAATCTGCAGAAGTGAAAGGATGTAACTGCACGAAACCAGTTTACACTCATAAAGCATTCTTTGAAAGCCCCATTTCCCTCAAATTCGCAGTAACACGTTTATTATCCGAAAAGAAAAATGAATGTAAAAGTTTTATTTTTTTGAATTTAGCGCCTAAACCTTATCGCCGGTTGGTCATTGCTCCGTCATAAATTTCCAGGTATTTGTTTCGTATTTCCACTCTGTGTCGCTCAGTAAAAGTTTTGAAGGTTGCTAAATTCAACTTCCAGGTATTTTAGAATAGCATGCAGTACATCTTCAATGATAACAAGTTAACTTGGCCCGTGCGAACGACGTCGAAATGTGTGACGTCACGGCCACCTGATGAAGGAACTTAACGGCGGCTTTGGCCGCCTGTCTTTCACTTCTGCGTCATTTCTGGCTAACCACGCCTCTTCGCGTAGTAAGAATGGCTGTGGTCTTTTGTATTCTATGAAGGTAATTGAAGAATACACCTCAACTTATGTTCGCTCTTTAGGGTAGTTTTAAATGGCGTATGCATAAATGTGGATCGGAAAGTTTGGGAATGAAATGTGAGTGAAAAATTTTAAAGGAAATGTAGAATCAACAAAGAGTGACAAGAGAAGGTGATGCAGAAACCCTCGATTTACAGCCAAGGGAAGCGCGAACAACCAGCCAGCTTTCGATCTCCTTCGGTTAGGAGATATGGCTTGGTCTTCTTAAAGACATTGAATATATGTCATAATTTTTCTGAAAACTCCATCTTCTGAAAAAATTCTCCATCTTTAGCACAAATACTTAAGTGACGTCAGGCCAGTCGTCATATGTACAAAGTGGTATCGCTGACGGATATTGACCTCTTATACTAGATGATCCATTGAATTATCAAAGGAACTGACGTATTGGTTAGAAGTAGATGCGTGTGCATTAATGAGTTATGGGCCTTGTCATGCAAGAAGAAAAAAAAACTAAAGAACAGCTGTGATACAGAGCAACACGTAGAACTTGTCGTCAATCCTGCTAGTGCACCTCTTAGAATGCCATTGTTATGCATGACTCTGCTAATGAAGTTACTTATACCATTCTTTTTGTTAACAGAGCGTTACGTTTACATTTAGTGCTAAGTACTCAATCTTTATGTTGCCATCCCCTTGAACTTCAATGTAAAGTTCGATCCTTGGAAGACGGAGGACGTCTGTAACGTATTTTTTTTTTCTGAAGTGGCTTTAATGTAAAAAATTAGGAAGTTGGGGTTAAGTGACACAGTCCTTTTGTATCACTCTTAGGCTCTATGAAAACGACTTGTGGCCTACACGTTTCTAAGGAAATGAAGCAGGCTAAACTGTTAGCTAATGAATGAGAGATCTCGTTAATTAATACCTAATACGACTTCACGTGGTATAGCTTTACATAAAAGGGGAGCCACTTAGGAACGTCGGCTTTGAAAATCCTCATATGAATGTGTAAGCATTCGTTGGCAAGTACCTAAGCAAAATCTGTATGTCACGCAACAAGTGTGATGCCTTGTAACTGCCCAAAAATGCGTATCTACTAAGTTAAGGCATTTAATGGTTATAATGCTGAATACGGAATAATTCGATATAAAAAAAATCTAAAATTGATCAGAGAGAATTAGCGAAATCGTGTCCGCAACGTGGAAAGCGTGGCACCTTGTGCATAGAGATGCATAAGGCTTCATAACAAATGCATGGTGAAGCCTATTGTTGGGGTGGGCCAACTTGAAATCTGGGGTCCGGCTAACTGAAATTTGGGAAGCAATAGCATGAGCTAAGTAGCAGCGGAGCCAAGAATGCTTATGCATTTGTAGATAATTCTCAGAATTTCTATATTTAAAAAAATGGAGATGCATGAATTAAGGGCACATTGTTGTTACTCTGTCTCGCAGAGTAACAAAGGCCTGCTTTTTTACGTATTTGAATGCGGGCACATGCAGTCAAAGCTTTCACTCAGTGGTACTTGCTACGAAAACGCATGTATTCCGTAAGCTGAACTTTCTTGCTCAAGTTTCACGTAATCCTGGTTCGGTTTAGGGCGTCGTAATGTTTCTTGGCTACTGGGTTTGCGCTTAATGAAACCGTAATTCATGAATGATGAAGAATGTCCATGTTTTATAAATCCTAGCTTCTGACGCAACCTACCCTTTGTGAGTTGTAAAACTGAGAGGACGAGAAGCACCGCATGGTTTCCTCATATCTTAGTGACATTCTTGCTCATACTTTGCAATTCTTAAAGGAAAATGTCCTTACATATTCAAATTATTGCTAATCGTGCCTTGCTAACGATTAGACTGTCTCGTTGACATTGCTACCAACAAACTGTAAGGGTTGCTTGTACCTCACAATCAGCAATTTTCATGACAGCACAGATGGGATCACTAGTACAACAAACTGTCGTGACATAAAGTATGTACAAAAGCGATAATGTTAATCAGATGTGGTCGCTACATCCTAATGTACCAGGAAACGGCCCCATGAAACGAATTATTTGGATTTGTAGCCGCCTCCTACCACTGAACAGGAGAGCTAAGTTTCTCCTTGAATTGTATTTTGACCTTTTCGAAGCCGACGTAAAATTGCCGTAATTTTATCATGCTAAGCAAGAGCGCAATGTGAATAGGGAAAAATTGCATCGTGAACCTGATGAAACCTGGGAGGCTTCTCCAACTCCAACTATTGAGGCGTTACAGAGAAGAGTGGTGTTACATGTTCAAAATGGCAGTCTTGAATGATGCATGCTCAGGGTTGCTGGCGATGGAGGCAGGGAGGTAATTCCATTCAGATGATGTCTTCGGCATGTAGGAATAGAATTACATGTTCGTCTGGCAGAACGGCACTTGAACTTTGAAGTTATGGTCGACGCGGGATGAAAGGTATCAAAGTGGCGAGAACAACGTGTGTTTCAGGATTTGTAAAGATTTTATGAAAAAGACAGGTGGGTCTGCTTCCTTCTGATAGAAAGGTTAGGAAGGTCTAGAGAAATCTTTGTCGAACTAATACTGGTGGTGCGAGAATAATTGGCAACGACGGACCGAGCTGAACTATTTTGCATAGTTTGTAGTGCGTTTATAAGTGTAAAGGAGTGAGGATCCCAGGTTGAAGAAGCGCACTCGAGTTTCGACCTGACAAAAGTTTTAAAAAGCAGTTTTAAGGATAGAGGAGCCAAATCAAGTTTACGTCGCAATAAACAAATGGTGCCGTTGGCTTTGTTAATGACGTTGTTATATGAGTATTCTATGGTAAATTGTTATCTATGTGGACACCTAGGTATTTTTAAGCATTGAGAAATAACTGAAAATTAGTAATGGAATAAGCACGGATAGCACAGTCAGCAGTTCTTCGGCAAACCTCATTATTCTGCATTTGTTGACATTCGGAATCATGGAGTAGAGTGAACACCAAGAAGTAATGCTGTCAAGATCAGATTGAAGTTGAGAAGAATCATACGGGTTAGATATTACGCGGGCACAATCATCGGCAAATAGCCTGATCATTTATGTAATGCAGGTGCGACGGTCGTTAATGTAAATTAGAAACAATAGGGGTCCGAGGACGGAGCCTTGCGGTACACCGAATGTGACAAAACAATTGCGCGAGGTATGGCCGTTAGCAGTTACATGCTGGCTCAACTGGGAGAGCATCGCACGCGAAATGCGAAGCTTGTGGGATCGTTCCCCACCTGCGGCAAGCTGTTTCCACTTTAATTTCTATTAATTTATCGTTTCTTTATTTTATTTATTAAGCACAAGTAATTTGCCCTATGTTGTACCTGGCGTCAGTGTTTGTTGGCTTCTTGTGATATGCTGGCTCTTGTTAGATAAGAAGCATTTAATCAATTGCAATAAATTCGAGTCAATATTTAGCGTACCTAGTTTTCACGAAAGCAAACGGTCAGAAGCGGTGTCCAAGGCCTTTTGGAAATCAAGGAAAATACAGTCGATAATGAAACCATTGTCACATGCCGGAAATGGGTAGTTATTAAAGAGAAGTTGAGTTTCGCATGAGTAGTGTTTCATAAAACCATTATGACTGTTCTGAAAGAAGTTATTTTGTTCGAGAAATGCGACTAGATTCGAATAGATAACGTGTTCGAGAAGCTTACACGGGATGCTAGTCAAAGTGATATGTCTCTAATTAGAAGGACTAGATGAGTCACCTGGTTTATGCACAGGACTCACCTTCGCCCCATCCGATCGCTTTGCATTGAAGCATGTGGTAATGACTGGGAAAAAAGCTGAGAAAAAACCAATGAGCAATAAATGGTAGTCTGCTTCAGGAATTGAGGAGCGATTACATCTATGCCAGGTGATGATGTTTTTATTGAAGTATAAGAATTAAAAGCCCTAATTCATCAATAATGATAGGTTCTGTACAAGGATGTCCATGATCAGCTAGAATTGCTAAATCATGAGTTGTCAGTAAAAAATGCGTTTATAAAAACGTCCTCCAAGACTTCACAGCAGCTGTCACTTGCAATCGCTGAACCAAGTTCATTACAAAGTTCAATGTTATTATTTTTCGGAACATTAACAATACTCCAGAACTTACGAGGGTTAGACTGTAAAAGAGAAGGTAGTGTATTGCCAAAGAAAATATGTTTAGCAATTGCATATGCTTGTTTGTACTCTAACTTTGCGTTGTGATAAGCCGCTCGATAGGCGTCCGGAAGTTCATACTTTGTCCGCGGATTCGACGTTTATTTGTCCATTTGCAGAATGATCGCTTGCTGGCGCAAGTCAGATTGGAGGCCTTGTCGTAGATAAGATTGGTGCTGTGGGTATCGCTGTTATTCCTCACAACGGAGAGCACTCTTCTTGCTCTCTGCATGGCTGCAGACCTTGCTCGGAAACAAGATGATCCGCTGAAAGCCACCATAGTGAGAGAAAGTAGCAACCGAGAAACTGTTCGGAAGCGGGGGCGTTAAATCACTTTTTCCTACACCGACCTTATTTCTGGGATTTCAATTGTACGCTTGATGTTTCATAGAAACATTCTTAGCGCTCTTGGAATAAATGTATTCCATATTTAAAAATTAGATTCATAATCGCTCAATTTCATCAGGGACTATGTACCTTATCTAATTAAGGCACATTGTCATATGCATCCCTAGAGTAATTATCTCTAGCAATTTTTTTAGGTTGTAACGAACCGGCCGAAAATATGTGTGCAGTTTACTTACAATGAAGCAAACTATATGGAACGTAGGCGATGTCGAATGGCGCAACTATAAATTCTTGCATAGCTCTGACTGCCACGGCGTGCCCGATATCTTCCACTAAATTGCACACTGGGGGTGAGACAGTAAATAGGTTATGATTCATGAGACTTTGCATATTTCTGTCAGAGGCCATCAGAGGCCATCGCAACTGGGGGTGACGAGGGCTCTGTTGCAGTTTTTAAAGACAACTGAAATGAACAGAAGGCTGTAGCCTAAACTGATTTTCACACTCCTACAAGTGCTACTGTGCTGTACGGTAAAAATGTATGCAGTGACAGTAATCTATTGTGACTGTATATCTCTGCTCGCTTTCTTTCTGTGTCTCTTCTTACTTGCCAGTTTACCTCCCCCCCCCTCCCCTCCGGTTAGCTCCCCCAGCGGGGGGGAGCTAACCGGAAATTGCGCTTTCGTTAACACTGCCTTTCCTCCTTCTTCTGTAGCTCTCTCTTCAGATAATTTGAGTCAATTACAGGAAATAAGAAAAAATATAGAGAAAGAATGCTGGCAATGACCGAAAACTTTAGATTCATTAAAGGCTCGAAATAGAATTATTAAAGATTCATTAAAGAAAATAGATTCATTAAAGGCTCGAAACTTCATAGCACTACGTGCGCGTTTTATCAGGCTGAGTCTCGACTGAAACTAATGTATTACATTGAGCGTAGCCCAAATCAGCTGCGACTGGTGAAGGAAACCCGCCGCGGTCGCTTAGGGGTCATTGCGCTTCATTGGCAACCATGAGGCCGCGGGTTCAATCTTCGGTCGCGACAGCCGCACTTCGATGGGAGGCGATATGCGAAGACGTTCGTGTACTCAGATTAAGGTGTACTTTAGACACTAGGTAGTCGAAATAATTCGGCAGGCTCCACTACGGCGTTCCTCATAATCAGCTCGGGGTCAACTTTCGTGAGCTCTGGGAAACTTTTAGGCTACGCTCTCGGTTTAAACTTAAAGTTGAGGCGCTGCTGGCGAATGTCATGCATAGTTGAGAACCACTGGAGATTTCAGTGCTTCAGGCTCTCCTGCATGCGAATAAAAGTTGCAGAACTTAGTAACATTCCGCGAACATTTCCTTCATTCGCACTTTTGTGATTGTTAAGCGGCAAGTTTTGGTATCGGTGGGCCTTTAGTTACCCTACTTTATTGCATCTAGTATTTTACCCTGATTTATTGTATCTAGTACGAAGAAAAAGTTGCCCTTTGCATACTGACAGGACTTCAGGTCTCCGCATGCATGGGCAAGGTTGTGCAAACAAATTTTCAGTTATGGATAAAAACATCACCTTCCTACGAAAATGTCGTCTGCATGAGCCAAACGTATTACGTTCATAACACATGCAACATTGCAACATGCAAATACGCGAAATTCAAATGAAACCGAGCGAAAACTAACAGAAAAAAAAAACAACCAAGGAAAATATTTTTCAGAAATTGAAATTTTGGGACTATGGTGTTGGGTGGCTGAGCACGAGATCGCGTGCTCAGCGGACAAAATATGATAACTATGATAAAAATGCATTGTCTGAAAAAATATGCCACGTGGAATATGTTTGCGCTTAACAGCAATTGTGAAAAATAAAGGAAAAACAAGGACAATAACGAATCCTCGTAATTACCGCACAACAAATTCTGAAATATGCGCGTAGACGCAAACTCGGCATAGCAGGTGGACAAATTATCTTATGTGCACAAAATATGAGCGAGAGTTCTACCTGGCGCCCAACAAACTGGGTACCCTGTGGGAGCAAGCGAACGCCATGCGCGCCGAGAACAAGGCCTGCGAAAAGCAACATGTCACGTGCTTCGTTTGCTGCAAGGCCAAAATCATCTGCGAGATCCCCACGTCACGCTGTAGCTCGTATTCCAAGAAAGACGGGTGGTTGCCATAATGACCCTCCGCGAGGGCACGCCCATGACCTGAAGTCGAAGACGTGCGGCAACCTGGCCTTCGCAAGTGCGGGCCTTCCTTTCACCAGGCGCTCATCCTGTACATGTATCCCGACCCACACGCGCGCGAAATTTCTATGGCCATCCTTCATGCATTGAAACGGGCCCTCATGTGTTAGCTCGCTCGCCGTCGATTACCGTGACTGACAAAGTGATCACCTATCTTAGCCACCGAGCGGTAACATGTTCTGGTTATAATTTTAGTTTTAGGACGCGCGCGACTGGAAGTATGTAATACCCTCTCTCCTCTAGGGCGTATATATTTGCGAATGGAAAATAAATGCACCTGTTCCTAGTTAGCACTCAGTCTGTCTTGTCTGCATTGTCCCTTTGGTATCTTGCTGTTTTTCTCTATGAAACCATACCAAGAAGGCAAAGAGAGCGACAGCGCTGCCACTTAGACGGTGTGGATGTGGCAATGAGGTATTTCCCTTGCAAATCGCACAGGCAGATGGTTCTTAGGTATGTTGCCGATGACTTGTGCGAGAGCGAACTTACGCTGCTCCTTTCCGACAAAGAAGGCGGGTTTGCCGTTCTCCCAAATGAAGTGTTTCGTGAAAAGGCTCTACAGGCAGTTAAGAAGAACTTCAACAAGACCAGCTTTAAACCAGCTAAGGTGAAACGGGCTATTTGAACCTTCTCGAAGAGATGGATCTCAAACCCTTCACAGACAAGTGGAAGGTAATAAGGCTGATGGCTTGATGTTCTTTTCCGCTAAGACGCATAAGGGCTTGTGCCCTCTACGACCAATAGTCACAGAAAAAGGCAGCTGGCAGGCCATCCTCAGCAAATGCCTCATAAAGCATCTCAACAGCCTCGCGCCCGAAGACCCGTTAACGGTCGTGTTCGGCAGATGTGACAGCGGTGTTTCAACAAAGTGACTTAGGCGCGAATTTCAGCATCTAGATTGACATTGAGTACCTCTCTACTCTGTTCCGCATGATGAACTTTTTCTCGCGGTCAACGAACTACTTGACTTGTCTGGCGTAGCCTCTATTCAAAACAGTTGTGGCGTTTCCAGAGAAGATCTTTTGGAACTTCCTAAGGTTCTACCTATGCGCAACTCTTCTAAAATTTGAAGGGAACCTGTAGACCGAGAAACGGGGAATCTGCATAGGTTCCTGTGCAGCACGTATCCTGTGCGAACTCTACCTGGCTAGGTTTGACTGCCAGCTTCAAGCTCAGATTTACGCTACCAACCTTGGTGCTGAAATAATCTTTAGATATTGTCACGTGGTGGTGACGTTGAAGAACACAGTAGCAATACTGTGAACGACGAAACTAACTTTCATTGGGCGAACCTGTGCCCATAAAACAGGCGACACTTATAGCACAACTGATAGCGGCGAACACGATTGGCGATCGGGAAAAATCTGATCAGTGGGTCAAGCGCGTCGGCTTTTATACAGTAGTCGTCGAATGTTCCAGACTAATCGCTGGGACCCGCGTGTCCTCCACAAAGTTCTACACAATTCGCGTCACGCGATGAAATCAGATACCACAAGATTCGACGACAACAGACAGCGGATAGAAGCGTCGATAACATTCCAGAAACTTCCTATTCATGCAGACGCGTCCTGCGCTGTGCGATAACATTTGTTACGCGGGGAAACCTGGTCACCCGAGAAAGGTCAACATGTACACGTGTCAATACCCCCCTCTTAAAAGAAAAAGCTTTGACCCGATGCTGCAAACAAACGAAATTGATAAACAAACACACCCGTAGCAAAGACATAACGAAATAAGGAAGTTCGTCAGCTTACGTAAAAGGGTTTAAGGCGCACTATGGGGACCACTTCAGATTGTGCGCGGCCCCGCTGTGACTGCGAAATGCCGTCTGGCACGACCTCATAGTCCAGTTCGCCAACACGTTCGGTGACCTTGTAGGGTACGAAATAGCGTCGCAATAGTTTCTCACTGAGTCGTCGTCGACGTATTGGGGTCCGAACCCAAACACGGTCGCCGGGCTGGTACTTGACGAAGCATCATCGGAGGTTGTAGTGTCGGCTGTCGGTACGCTGCTTGTTCTTGATCCGCAGGCGGGCCAACTGTCAAGCTTCTTCGGCGTGCTGGGGATAGGTAGCGACGTCAAGATTCTCGTCGTCAGTGACGTGCGGCAGCATGGCGTCGACCGTCTTCGTCGGGTTCCTGCCGTAAACCAGCTTAAATGGCGTGATCTGTGTTGTTTCTTGCACCGCTGTGTTGTAAGCGAATGTTACGTAAGGCAGGACCGCATCCCACGTCTTGTGCTCGATGTTGACGTACATTTCTAGCATGTCGGCGAGGGTCTTGTTCAGGCGCTCCGTGAGACCATTCGTCTGCGGATGGTAGGCAGTTGTCCTCCTGTGACTTGTCTGGCTGTATTGCTGAATGGCTTGGGTGAGCTCTGCTGTAAAGTCCCTTCCTCTGTCGGTGATGAGGACTTCTGGGGCACCATGTCGCAGCAGGATGTTCTCGACGAAAAATTTCGCCACTTCGGCTGCGCTGCCTTTCGGTAGAGCTTTAGTTTTAGCGAAGCAGGTGAGATAGTCCGTCGCCACGACGATCCACTTATTTCCGGAAGTTGATGTCGGAAACTGTCCCAGCAAGTCCATCCCGATCTGCTGAAAAGGTCGGTAAAGAGGCTTGATCGGCTCTAGTAATCCGGCTGGCCTTGTCGGTGGTGTCTTGCGTCGCTGACAGTCTCGGCATGTCTTGACGTAACGGGCGGCATCGGCGGTTAGGTGCGGCCAGTAATACCTTTCTGGTATCCTCGATAGCGTCCGGGAGAAACCGAGGTGCCCAGCGGTTGGATCGTCATGTAGGGCATGCAGTACTTCTGGACGCAGCGCCGACGGAACAAGGTAGTTGGCGCGGACTGGTGAGAAGTTCTTCACGAGTACAGTTACGATGGGTAAAATGAAGTTCATGTTTTCTGCAAATCTAGTATTATTTACATTAGTAAGGGATGTCCTTGGTATGACGGTTAATGGAATATCATTGTTTAATGCCCTAAAGATAAATATGGCCAGACTATATTTAACAAGATCAGTCAGATTCAAAATATTATGTGCATGTAACAGCTGATTTGCGCTAATGCTACGAGGTAAAAATGTTATTAGTCGAATAGCTCGATTCTGAATTACTTGCAACGAAGTTAGGTGACTGTTATAAGTGTTTGCACATGATTCAATGTTATAGTGAATACGAGAATGAACAAAAGCATAGTAAAGCGACTTGAGAGTTGAAAATGAGAAATATGGTCGTGCTTTGATTAAAACGCGTATTCCGTATGCCATTTTTTGCTTCACATTAGCTATGTGAAGGTGAAATTTAAGATGATCAAATTCCACACCCAAATAGGTGCATTGATCGACTGCAGTGATTAGGTGATTGGTGATGCAAATAGATTGTAGGAGCTCAGGCGATCGCTGATGTGAGGCAAAGACGACAAAATTGGTCTTATTATGTTTAATCTGCAGCTTGTTAAGTTGACAGCATGTGGAAATTTTCATGAGATCTTCGTTTAGCTGACGTGTTGGCGTTGATATACAATTGTTAGAATTAAATATAGTAGTATCATCAGCGTGAAGAATACACTTCGATGAGGAGAAGCAACTAGGCAGATCATCAATATAAATTAGGAAAAGTAGGGGACCTAATATGGACCCCTGTGGTACACCAGTGTTAGTAGTAGCTTCTTTAGAGTAGTACCCAGAAATGTTAACGACTTGTTTTCTATCTTGTAAGTAACTGCGGATTAGAAGTAGAGGCGGACAAGTTATTCCGATGGCCTCAAGCTTAGCACGAAGAATTGTATGATTAAGTGTTTCGAAGACCTTGGATAGATCAACGAATATCGACGCTGAAAAATTACCATCGTCAATCGCTTTTTTAAGATAATCAGTAAGAGAAATAATTAACCGATGACAGTTGATTTTTTGCCCCTTGCCACTTTCCATAGTCATGTAGGATGCTTTCTGCTAAGTGTTTCATTTTGTTCATCAGTAAATCAAGGCACGCTGCGCGCAGATGCGACATGTTGCTGCTATGTGTTTCATGGTAATAAACATTAGTTGCTAGTTACCGCTCGTCCTGCCCACTCCTTCGTCACGTCCCGTCTGAAGTGGCGGTCCTTTTCCTCTTTAAACATGTCGGACCAACTGGCCCTAAGTTCCCCCTCTTGAACAGGTCTATGTTGGGACGTTATTAAGTGAGCGAGGGTACGTGCTCTTAAATGTGATCAAAACAAAAAGAAGAAAGAAAGAACGCTGCCATTGCGTCGTATGTAGTACATCCTAACTATGATGGCGCAACTTGTCACGCGAAATCGAATGCCCGAAGAAAATTGCTAGCATTGTGCAGAGCATAGCTTGCCGTCTATATTTTCGATGTCTTTACTCCTGTTCGCGTTGTTGGATAAAACGCAGGGACTGACAGATCTGGACGCAATTTTCCGTGGTTTCGCGCCTTTTGCACAGGCATTATCGTGCCCTGCATCCGTCGACACTGTGGACAAATTAGGTGGTATTACGAAACCGCATCTACGTTACTTTCTTTTCTGTTTCCCGCAACGTACACATTTGTATTTTTTCTAATGCTGCCATCTCTGCGGCAACAATGCCCAAATAGCAAAAAAAAAAAAAGAAAGAGAGAAGTGACTGAAGGACAGCCACGATCAGCGTCGTGCCTGCTCGGGCTAGCCAGCTGCAGTGTTTCTTTACGTGAGTCCGAGGGTATCGAATTCTTAGGCGCGTCAGGGTATAGTACAACGCGACAGCGCTTCCAAGTGGTGCCTCCCCCTTCGTCTGAAAACATCCACGGCGAGTGACGTGTTGCCAGCGGATGGAGCAGAGCACACGGCGGGAGCCTCTCTTCCCCGACGCGATACGCCTCGGGGAAGAGAGAGGAGCGTTTACCTCACCCAGTGAGACGGCTTACTCCGTCGCAAGCTAGCGTTCTCTGGGGCAATAATTCGATTCTCCTTCGTAGCCCAGCCTTTGCACGTGATGCAATATGTCTGTTATCGCATTCATGTAAACGACATTACAAATATCAAAATGTTCTATTTAACAAATAATTACGGGGTCCAATTGGCAAAGTATTTTGTTCGTAAGTGTTTCTCGTCATCGGCCGGCTGCCTTCGCTAATGGTATGTCCGACGTCATGAGTGACTTGCCCTGCTCTTACGAAACAGCTTTAGGATAAATAGATTTCTGTAAACAAATCCCAGCTGGCGAACCCATTTAAAGCCGTAGCTGTCGCTGAGAATATACTTCTTACGGCGCTGGAAAGATGCGAGTTTGTCACTTTCTTTCTTCTTCCTCCGTGAAAAATGGTGATTTGTGTCCCGGTGGTATTTACAATTTCTTTTCTAATTCTCGCTACCGCACTGTTAAATCTGTTGTGACTTTCTCGCCTATCACATAGCATAAGTCCACTTCGTCTCAAGCTTACGTCGGTGACGCTTCTCGCTAATATGAAGAACGCGCACTCGACTCTGTACGAGTGCACGCACGCATGCAGCCGAGCGCGCCGCGGGCGTTGTACCCCCTTATTTTCGAGCCACGCACTTAGCAACGCGGCTGCTCTGACGACATCTCAGAGTGGCAGTGTCGCAAACTCGGTCGCAATGCACAAAGTGCCATGACGAGCAGCGCGCGGTGCGAGATAATCGTCTCGGCCCCTTCTCGTTTCCACGAGTTTCGAAACGCAGAACGTGCCTCGCATGAATGCACGCACCGCCAGAATACCGGTACGCTGAAACTGTCCGAGCCGACACAAGAGGATGTAGCGAGGCACCTGGTGCCTGCCTCATAGAGCGCGCTGTATTTAAGATGCAGCGACTTGTCATTGGCCCTCACTCGAAGTCATGAATGTCTGAGGTGTAGCAATTGTCTCATAACTTTTGTCATCTCTCTTTCTTTACAATAGGAAGCTGTTGGGCTAGTTGGTTTGCATTTATCATCTCACCGCCTAAGCACATTCCAGTGCGCACTTGTAACGCATGTTGTCTTGCCGATGGATATTGCACCGATCTGAGATATGTTATCCCCTTTGATAATAACAATCGTGCATCTGCATGTATTAGCGCGACAGCGTTAAGGGCCCCGTATCGCTGAAAATCCAGCGTCAGCGTTCCGCGTCGGTGACGGGCGTGGGACGTCGTTTTGGCAAAAAGATTTTCGAACCACCCACGATTTTCGACAACCACCCATGCCGCCCTGCGTGTGGCGCAAGAAAATTACTGAATTGAATTTATCAATCTAAAATACGTAGAAAAATCGTCAACGACGACCTGCACACAACCTGCACACATTGTAGCGTCGAATTTTAATTTTACTATACAAAAAAAGATAATTCTGGTAGGCGAAAACTCAAGAAAACCCCTTTTCCAGCGTTTCTGCCATACATACGCCGGGCACGACGTCTGCCATTTGCGCGCGCCGGCACCGGAGTACCTGGGGGGCCACTGAGCGGCGCGCCCGATTTTTTGTTATACCTCTATATGCCGCTGGCCTCCGCCGCATCGCTAGCCCCATCGCGCCCCACGCAAGAGGCCGCTTTTCTACCAGAAAGCCCGCCTTCGTGCATAGCTCTCGCGGCCAGGGTTTCCCGGTAAACATTACGGTGACGTACGCTGCACTTGCCGGGAAGCGTGACAAGCAGTCAGGGATCGTTGGATGCTATCTCGTTCCGCTCTCAAAGGCGAAGTTTAAGCGTCCTCTAATTTTTTTCTTCCCATAGGTACTGTGGACTCGAACAACTCGCCCGTGTCATTCGCACATATAGGAAAAGCATGTTGCTCAAGCAATCCTTGGCATTATGTTTTGCTTCAGCTTCGAATTGATGTCACATTTCACGCATCTTTTGTCGATTAGAGCACCTTTACATAGACTTTGCATTTTATACTCTATCTTGGTGGATTTTGTTGTTTCGTTTTTGTTGTCCTTGTTCTCAAATTTACGCCGTCTGTTGTTTTTGAGTTCTAGCACAACTTTTAAAGAAACGCCGCTGGAAGCGCTGTTACGATTTTCAGGGAAATTTATGGTTTAGCTTCAAGTTTCCCGAGCGAAAATGCGCACTTTCTGTGTACCTTCTAAAAAACATTCACTGAATTAACTTTCTAAATATTCAGTCTAGGTGGCACGTTATAAACTCGAGATTGCAACCAAGATGTGTAGGGAATGGTGCCTGCGTAGCAGAAAGGGCAAGACCATGAGCTCTTCCTGCATGCGTTAGAAATTATTTTCTGTAGCAGTCCCTATTGTCGGAAACTGCTGCATGGAAGTTTCTGTGTAACTGTTAATCCTGAAAACGAGTATAATTCCGAGTACATTTGAATAACCCATGTTTCAAATTTATATTGATACACACAATGAATTACTCGACTGTGCCGTGCACCATTGCCTACCCTGTCGACAGTGCCAGTTGCCCTTTTCCTCTATGCACTGGCGTTGATTTTGCAGGCGGCTCAAGCTGGCCCAGTGCGTAGAACTTTTCTATGGAAGGTGTACACAGTTGGCGCCCTTCATCACTTCAGGCGAACACTCACGGGACATTTTCGACTGTGTGTGTTTGCCTTAAATGAAGGTCCTGGATATCGAAACTCCGGAAAATGTACGGGATAACCGCAGAGCGCCCTAAACAAGAAACTTTCCTACGGCCACTTTTGGTTTTGTCTTCAAGTGCGCACTTGTGCAGTGACGTCGTCACGCACAAGGGGGCCACGAAGGAACCGAAAATCGCCATGGTTCGGCACTCGTTCTGGTTCGCTCGGTCGCCTGCTGTTGCGCGGCTACATTGGGGGGCAGCGCAATGAGTATCGGTATTGCGTGTGGCCGAAGTAGCTGGAGCGAGTGCCAAATCGTCGAGATGCTCCGTTCCCACGTGACCACTTTCTTTGTAATGACGTCCGGATACACACTTCCTCAGAAACGAAGACGAAGCGGGCCGTAGGAAAACTTTGATAGTAAATTATTTAGGATGCTCTGAGGATTACAACGAAGCTTTTACATTAGAACAAGACAGCTCGGAAATATCTGGCTGTTATCGATGTGGCTATAAAGAACTGGATTATTCACCGAGTTTATAGGGAATGTGGAGAATGATTGGGATGATATGCAGGCAAATTTGGAAATGTGCAAGTCAATCGGGGGCTAAAATAAAAGTTGCCAAACTGCCGTTTTCTGTCTGTGGAAGGCGCTATATGAAACGCTTAGAAAGTTTCCCGACTTTTCTGGGAGGACCTAACGTCGCAGAAAGTGAATATTTGCAGAGAATGGCGGAGATCTTATTAGTGTTGTGCACCGAAGGTTTGACCTGTGCGGGTCTGTTGTGCACTTCGCATAAATATATTGAAGCAGTCGTTACAAGCGTGCAAGGTTCTAATGGCTCAGCAAGCTTTCTCACTGTCCTGAAAGAAATAAACATGCCGCGAAGTTGAAATTTTCTCCGTATAAGCAAGCATTTTATGCGTGATGCATGGGCAATAGGTTTAAAGTGTCAGTTCATTATAGCCTTTGCAAGAACTATATTAAGGAAGTGCTCACGAGCATCCTACGCTTGTTATCAGATGTTTCCCTATGTTCCTAGAATATTCAACATCACAGCAAGTTTAAGTTTAGCAAAAATTGACATACGTTAAGCGTAATTGGCGGCAAAGTTTTTACTGTATCGAAACTCGGAGTACAGCAATATACGACAGGCGAGGAAGGGGCGCAGTAGTGCAATACTAGCTATCCCATCTATCCATCCTAAAGCTTATGTTTCTGGCCTCATTAAGAGCGTCGCGAATAATTACGCCCCTTCTCTTTTGCTAGTTTAATGGTTCATGCCAGGTTCGTAGTTGGTTTTACCGGTCTCCTCAGTCGACTAAACGTGGGAGCTTGTTTCTCGTTGGTACAAGAGGTACGATATGCGTGAGGTGTAAGTGAAGTGCAAAGTGCGTAGAATAATTTCGGCTTGAGCAGTAAATTCTCTAAGCAAGTGCCTGAGCGTTATAAATATGTTTTATGAACGACGCATAATTTAGCCCGCGGCCATGGGAGAACTATGAATAAATTAGTATTTATTGGTACACCAACCGATCATTGAGTAAATGCGCAGATAAATTACAGCCTTTGCAGAAAAATTATCAAGAGAGTGCTCGGAAGCTTGAATACGGCCAAAGTTTCTAATGGTTGTGTGGTGTACGAAGATGTAGATTTACGTCTACTGTCCGTTTTGCTTGGACCAGTGCATGCACCGCGTTGTGGCTCCCACACGGCTCCGTCAGCAGGAACGACATTGTGCGTGAGCACTGCGCTCCAGCCACAGCGCTGCTCCGATAGGGCTTTGTTGAGCGCTGCGTTACGCGCTTTGTCGCTTTTGTAGCCAAAGTTGTTGCGCCTGTCTAGAGACCTAACTCTCCAGCCGCCCCTGCGCGTAGATACCGCAACAGCACGGCCATGCAAATGGCGCTGGCGAAAACGCGCTTTGAATGTCCCTATGATTGAATATAACAGGACACCTTGTCAATTTCATGTCAGTACCGCCTTAAACAGCTGGACTACGACGTCGCTAAATCCCAACATGTGGGCAAGGCAAGCTAACTGCTGGTCTTTGTGCTGCAAAGGCTGATACACGCGCGAGGAAATGTGTTATTTAGACAGAGAGGAAGCAATTATCAGGAAGACAAACATGCGGTTTGATAACCTACAGGGGAGGTAAGAGAATATGGAGTAGAAAAGGAAAAGCCGCGAAAGAGTTAAAGCTGTGTGCACGCAGGAGTCTCAGACAGCTTCTTTGCCGTGATAGGGAGCTTAGGAAGATTTACTAAGAAAATGCGGAATTTCTTCCACACACGTTGGTGGCGGTAGGCGACGGTTGTTGCCTAACGCTGAGACGGCGTGTTGCGATGGAAGCCTGTATGCGGTCTTGGTCAAGCTTTCAGAATGAGCACTCTCTTATGCATGCCACCGCCGTGTTTTCATCCCGCGCTTCTGCGTTTCGTGAAGTCACGAAAACAAATTGAGAAACAAAACTTGTTAGAAGTGGGAGAAAGCAGGGGCGCTATAACGTAAAACTATTCCAAATTTTTCTATTCCAATTCTGCTATCAGCCCTCCACGATTGGTCAAAAACTTTTTTCGACCACCCCCACTTCACCTGTCTGTCACGCGACGTTACGAAAACCGCGATACCTCCCCATCTGATATGATGTGTACACACTGATTATGCATGATTTGACAGAAAAAAGAAAAACAGTTATTTCTGATTCGACACCTTTTCGCGATTAGCCCTCGGCTATTGGTAAAAAGTTTTCGGGCTGCACCCACTTCACCTGCCTGTGTACGCGACGTCACAAAACCGCAAGAACTCACCGCGTCAAAGTGACGTGTACGCGATAAAGATGCATTAATATGCCGAACAAAACTGAATTTTCTTCGGAATAGCCGCAGGCTGCCCCGTTCCGAAAGGAATAGAAGATGGCTGCCGCCGATGGCTCAGACGCTGGCTACTCGTACCTGCCGGAGAGCATGGGTGTATTTGCGTATAATAAAGCTTTTTGCGTGGCCGTGTAACGTTTTCGAGCACTTTCGGCACGTTTACCCCCTCATTCTGCTAACTCTTCTTTGCTGAGGGTCCGTTTAACGTCATTCTTGAGCTTCCGTTGCATGCCGCCGCGATTTTCGACCAGCCACCGCAAGCTAAGTAAGGGAAAGCCGACCAATCGTAGACGCCGGCACCACCCTCTTCGTCCGGTTATCGACTTTCAGTGCAGTGGCTCGGCCCCATCGAATCCCTCTCCACTTAAGCGTTCTCGTCGCCTCTTGTCAGCCAATTAGATACGACAAGCCGCTCAGTGTAGGCAATCTTATTCGTTTTTCAAGCAAACTAAAGTGACCTCCTATGAACGAGGAAAGCGTTTGATTGGTCTGTTCTGACAACCCAGCGGGGGACCGCCCGGTGTTTGCGTTGGCGGTTACGCAAATTTGACGTCACGAGATTGGAATAGAAATATATTGGAATAGTTTTACGTTATAGGGCCCCAGGGCTTCAAACAGCGTCAAGCTTCAATAAAACAAGATCGCCAGAGAGATGACGTGGAAGATACGTCATGTGCTCTGGGGAAGACAGAGTCCCTTGACGAAACTGTAGCTTAGCGTAACTCGAGGAATTAGCTAGCTTCGTGCTTCTTTTATTGTGTTTTTTTCTTGGTGCTGGCATGCTTTAGCTGCTGAGTTGCGACATTGTTGCTGCGCCGGTATTTGTAGGCAATATTTATTGCAGCAAGGATTGATTCGGTAATTGAATTATTGATTTAAGCTTTAGGCAAACAGCTCCATTGCCTCATTGGATGTCAGTGACCGCTCGCTCTGATTCTTCACTCGCTCAGTTGGACAGAGCCTCGCTCCACGCTTTTCTTAGCCGTTCAGTGCAAGACTGTCCCGAAGTCATTCAGGCTTCCTGCCGAAAACATAGGTCTCCCGAAAATTAAGATTCGATTTTCCTGGTCTTCTGTGCTTCACCATAACATATGAAGCGAAAGGCTCACTTGGAACGTTTGCAACCAGAAACGACGCAGTTGTCTTTCCATAGTAAACAGAGAAGTCCAAAGGTGAGGATCACAAAGCGCTGCTCGTGTGTTCTAGCCTTTCCCCTCGCACGGCTCAGCTTCACACACGCAGTGTTAGCACGCCACCTGAATGTGAAGAGAATGTGCAGGAATGGTCGCTCTGCGCGCGAGCATCTACGCGGGAGCCCGCGCGCTTGAGCGAGATCGCCGCTCGGCGCGCGCCTCTTGTAGCGCCGTCCGTGGCGGTGCAGCTCGCTCGCCGGCCGCCATCACGCCGAGAGCGGCGGTCGTTCGTGGGTCCGCGCCAGGGCGGGAGTCGCCGCGCGAGGCAGGGCAGCGTTTCGGCAGCAGAACATTAGATTGTGAAGAAAGAAGCGGCGAGGGAAGGGTGACTCTGCTTCATCGTTGTGGGCTATTCCAAAAAGGTAGATGTGTACAAAGAAAGTTCGCGGACTCGTGACAAAAAAATGAGAAAGGTGGAGCGTGGATTGGGGTTCCTTGCGCTTGTCACTGTGTGTGATAAATAGGCGTGCATGGTAGCCGTACAAAGAAAAGAACTGAGCCGCCACGCACAGGTGTGGCGGACCAACCATTCGTGGGTAGCGCTTGAGAAGGACGCCAGGAAAAAAAAGAAATCTCTAAGTGACGCATTACACAAGTATAATTAGCTACGTTCTTACTTGAGCATAAGTAACTGCGTTCTTGGGGAAGAGATGCGAATAGAATTTTTTGTGTGTGTGTTTGCAGGATCGGGCTTGAACAGCATCCGTCACGAATGTCATACCTAGAGCGCTGCTGAATCTGAGACGCGTGAGAAAGGGGGGGGTTAACTGAGGGGCGCGATTTTTTATTAAGCATCTCATGATAAGCCAACAACAAAGACACCAAGGCGAACGTAGGGGAAATTACTTGTACTTATTATTTGAATTAAAGGAATGACAAATTTAATGGGAATGAAAGTGGTTGAGAAAAAAGAACAACTTACCGCAGGTGGGGAATGATCCCACGTCTTCACATTGGCCAGAGGATTCATTGGCAAGGGCATCGCGCGCGTAATGCGAAGACGCGGGATCGTTCCCCACTTGCGGTAAGTTGTTCTTTCATCCACTTTTATTGCCATTAATTTATCGCTTGTTTAATTCAAATAATATGTACCAGTGAGTTCCCCTATGTTGTCCTTGGTGTCTTTCCCTACGGAACTAGTTATTTTAATATCCTGCGAGCATTACGCCTTGAAGCTGATGAGTAGAGGTGTAGCAACACGTTTTTCTGGTCTCAGTATACGCTACGCGTTTAACTAACGTGAGCGCTAGTTAAACGTTCCCTCTCTTCCTAATTTCTTAAATCAAATAGAATAAAGTCGAAAGAGCTGTTCCCTGAAGCCGTGCAGATCAGCATACAAGTGACCTCGCTCTACAACCGGCCAGTAGATTAGCATCATAACTCGTACGTCGGCTTTGGTTAACGGAACTTGGGCAGCCCTAGAACAAAAACTGGGAGGAACCATGGTGGCGACGCCGCTTCTCGCTTCACGACGCCTCTCACATTCTGGCCGCCAGCTGCAAAAGCCAAGCCAAGCGGTGCACCAGGCTGTACGTATGCCTCATTATCGCTTTGTTTTCATTGTTCCGGTGTCAAAATTTTTATTCGCTGAAATCAATGCACATTCACAACGCTCCCAGAGCTAGTTAGGCGCGTTGTAGAAGTAGGATGCCAGAATGACGAGAATTTCGATGTATGAATTATTTTTTCTTGGTCTGATAATCTTTTTCTCTCTTCATTGAGTGACCATGTTCAGTGATTAAGGAGACAGTGAAAAAGCAGTTCGTTGAGCGCGGGAGGAATGCTCAACTGCCGCTGTAAAAGGTAGAAAGGATCTACTAACTTAAATTACTACCTAGCGCACATTCGCTCAATGCATTCAGAACGGGAAGTAAACAGCGTAAATTGCACAAACATTACACTCGCACCGTTTTTCGATCATATTGTCAATGCACGAAGCTCAACATTCAGAATCTTGGAGTTTTCTGCATGTACGCTGAAAAAATTATATATCCTACGCGTAATTCAGAAAAGCTACAGTGACTGTAAAATATGAAGGGCCTAATATGTGTGTACTTCTTTCTTGAGACAATATTGATTGAACTATTGCCAATGAGCATTTCGAAACATTTGCTCTTAGAAAATGACACGATATTTTTTTTTTACCTTTCATTAATATTTGTATTCTTTGTGCACGTAAATTGCTGTTAAATACTGACCCGGCCGTAATGCATGATTGATGCACTGCTGATAGAAAAATGTTTTAGTCCAATCAAAATACGTCCTCCGAGAAGCCACTTCGTGTCCCGCTAAAATGTCACTTTACCAATTACACGCACCGTTTCTTTAGCAGTTTTAACAGAAGAGATTTTGCTCCCGTAGTGTTTCCCTCAACAAGACATCAATATGTCAAATTTAAGAGAGAAATGCATTGCTCATAATTTATTTTTAGTTATTTTGCTTAAACTTACCGATAGAAATCTTAAAATTACCGCAGCATTTCCGTGAAGACTGTTGAGCGTGTTCATTCGATATCTTCCCTGTCATATATTGTAGTCTATCTGGACCCGAACTTGATGTCGTAGAGGCTGATGTCGCAAGGAGTCAATAACGCGGAGTACAGCAGGCTTTCTCGTCACGCGCACGCACAGAGAAACACCGAGGGAATCCTTTTATACTTGCAAGGCAGAGAAGCAGCCTGATCCGATTAGCATACAGGCAACTATTTACATATACGCAACAGGGTGACTAGGTAATAGTTATCCTCATTTCGACGGTGACTTCAAGAAAACTTATAACCCGACCCCGCACACCGGCACTGTTGCTTCACGCAGACCATGGCGGTCTCGATGCCCGACTGCTTCAGAACGGCGACTCATGCGTCCATGATCCAGCTGACGCTCAACTGTTTAAACCGACAAAATGTTCGGGGAAAGAAAGGAACAGACAGAAGTATGGCAATTTTTGTAATGTATTTTAGAGCGAAGCTCTATAGGCTAGGATTACTTGCATTCTTGTTCTCTGTGAACAAAAACTATCATCATCAATGACCCCGGTAAGCAGTCATGCTCCCATAAGCAAGCAAAAATGCAATGGCTCATAGCCCCGTAATGCAGAAACTACAAGCACTCAGAAAACAGAAGTGAACAATGCTTATTTCTAATCATGTATACAGCATACAGAACAACATGTCGAAAACTGTCATGATCGATGGCTCATACCCCCCTAAGGAAGCAAAAAATGAAATGGCTCATAGTCCCGTAGGGTTCATGGCTACTCACTTTGCAAGGGTTAGCTGCGATGACACTACCTCTGTGATCGTTGTCGGTGATATTAATGCGGGTCAGTCGGAACCAAAAAGATAGCGGTTTACGCGTTTCTTGCTGCAGACATATCGCTTGCGATGCCACACCGATCCGGCCCAACCGAGCATCTAGCAGCGGACGTGTATCGGTTTGAAATTATCAAAGAATGTGGTTCCAGTTGCGAGTAAAATAATGACCACCGATCAAGACAATAAATCTTCGTGCGCACTCTTCGTCACCATGACCACCCATCAAGACAATTTGTGAATTCGTACCTTTGTTCAAAATTCTGTGTCACCTTTGTGTCGTGTGCTAAACAGCTTTGCTGGTCATCCACCTTCACAGAGTGCAATGGCTCATGCTTTCTTTCGGTAGACTTCTGCTAGCCTGTTTTTCTGTCATTCTACAAAATAAAGTACATTGTTGGATAGTTTATATCATTACAGCATTAATTTTTACTCCCATAATGAGTGCAGCTTTCCTGCATTACGAAAGAGTCAAATTATGCGATGCGGTTGTTAGATCATACATGTATAGTCAAGCACGCTACGTAGAACACATTAGAGTGTCACCACCTGACGAGAGATTTGACGCCAAAGCATACGGCACTACGCGAAACCCATCCAAGTATCTGCTCTACCACTTTATACGTACAACCATGCTCTGAGCGGCATCATTCCACACGAAACGTCCCGTACCCTATAAGTTACGATCGCCGATTCCTTTGGAAAAATTGGGCTAGTTGGCTATTGTGTGAATCAGGTTCCAGCAAAGTACTTTCTACGAAAAAAAAAATTTGTTGGTGACGTAGTGCTCTTATATGCTTCCGCGAATAAGGAAATATCGGTTGGAGCTAAGATTTTAAACTCAAGTACAATAAACAATTTTATTAGAATATTCTACCGGCGTGGATCATTCATGTTAATTCATAGGTCAACAGGTTTATGAATTTTCCGTGTTTATATGACTAATTAAAAAGCAAGGAATTGTGTGGTTTTCAAAATTTTTCCGTTTATGCGAAAAATAATGTTAGAAAATCAAATTTGGTACTTTTCTAGAAGATCACTTGTGAATTTCCCCAAAAGTCACTTTTTTATGATGTTCAGACCTAAATTAGGCATTAAGGCCCTCGAGATAAACGCATAAAATAGGTAATGTTATGAACCAACCTATCAGCTAGGCATCAGAAAATTTTCATTTCAGCTAACTTTGTTTGAGGCCAGAAAAACAATTGTGAAGTCCACAACCAAACTCACCAGTAGGCACTGCTGAGCTGTGTCTTCATTGCAGAACACGTGCGGGCCACAGATGAATTTTGCCGTTCTTATTAGCTCTTGATGCATGAAATATGGGCTCATGCTTTTTTATGCCCGTTAAATAGCAGGGCGTCTACCAACCGGGAAAATCGGCAATTCTCAGGGATTTTGAATAGTCTGGAAATACCCAGGGAAATCTCAGGGAATTGGTGCGTCTATCAGGGAAAATTAGCTGTGATTGTATTGAAAGGGAACGAAAGTTGCGGTAATGCTGGCTCGAGTAACAGAGAGGAGTCGTAACGAATCTATTTTGGCGTCGTGTCATCAGCTGGAGGAGGTACTAGTGTACAGTGAAAGACCGGCTTTCCGGACGCCCGATAATTCGCACAGCTTCGCGGCACCACCACGTACCCCATAGCAGGGACGTACCCAAAAGGGGGCCCGAGGGCGCCCGCCCCCCCCCCTCTCAATTAAGACGCAACCCCCCCTCCACCCCCACCCACCCCCCCGCTTCCACGCCACCATTTCTCCCACATATTCCTAAAGTGCCGCTAAATCAATGTTGAAACATGACAGCTATTCGGCGGTCAACATTTTGGTGCATTTTTCACTCCTTTTCGATCGAGGCAGTTATCGGAATCTCCTGGGATGTGAAGGCCAGTTTCTTCATCGATTCGGTGCCCACGCGATTAATTCGAGATGCATTCAATTGTCGCCGTCTTTACGACGGTCACGCGCATCGCTGTTGCTTCTTTGGTTCAACCTTCTTTGTTTAGACTTATCCAGGGACCAGGAAAGGGATTCCGTTCGTGGTCAGCTAGTCTGTATGCACGTGGAACGACTTGCGACCAGAGAAAATGCCAATTGCGTTTAACTTTTTCTTTTGTTTCATTATTTGCTCGAGTGACGGCTCGCCGCGGCGCTGACAGATCCTCGGAACCATGTACGCGTGATACCGTTTAGATAAAGTGGTAAATAAAATAATACGAGACCGCATCCACCATCAAACCCTGCAATAACCCTTGAACTCATGGGCAATATGACTGTCACCTGTTAAATCGTCTGGTTTTTCCCTAATTGCACAGCTCTTTTCGTGCAAAATTCGCAACTGGAAACAAGAGTCGCAAGGATTTGAGAAGTTAAGCGATCTACTAAGGGAGAAAGTCAAGGCAACAGCCAAACAGAAAGGAAAAGCGAAAATTAACAAATTTAACAGTTGTTTATGAACATATTGATGGGTCAACATCGTTTTATTTTAAAAGGAAGTAGAGAAAACTCCACCGGAAGTGAAGGACAATTCCCTGTGTTCTGAATGACGCTTCTACAGTTATCATTCCAGCCGTCTAACATAGCCACTTCTCTGCTGTGCTTGTGTCGGTGTCTTTCTAACCTTCCGCAGTGGGGGCAGTACGTGTAGAATCCCAGCTTCCTGCACTACGCGCGGTTGTATGTGACTGGTGGCCACGCATCGTTACGTAACTTCCCAAATAACAATACGAGTCGGTTGTGCCACTTCACTTCGTAGAGCGTAAGCGAGGGATCCAAAAGAACTGTGATTGTTCCCCAAATATATATTTCTCTATAATTCTTCCAGAGCTAATTCAATAAACGCTGCTATAGTCGGATACAAATTAAGTCTGCAATGAAGCCCCGCTCACGCCCTCATAACCGCCAGCCACTGTTCCTCCGCGAGGCTGCAAATAATTCGTACTTCAAAGTTTTCCTGTTACCCAAATAAGGCGGTAACCACACAAATAATATTATTAGCGCGTATTTTTATACCTTTTGCCTCCCCTGTTATAGTGGAATGGCCAATTTCTAGTTCTTTATTAACCGAAATATTATGCTGCAACTATTTATTGTCAAGTTTCACTTCAGTTGGCAGGGAAGTTTCATGAGTAAAACGGGTTGAGCAGTGAAATGAAAGGCACCGCAGACTTTTGCAGAGCGAAATGCTCAGACTCCTTACATTTTGCCCATGTCTGTTGCACACCTCATTGCTTCCGCTGATGAAAAGACTCTTCAAGAACAGCAGACGCTCCGGAGGTATCAAGTACGACGCCATTTTGAAAAGGCCGCATGACGACAATTTCGTTTCCTTCTGTGATTGGCGGGCGAAGTAACACAACTCCGCGCAGTTTGTGTGCCTTTGTTGCCAACTGCTGTTTTTTTTAAAGTGGTATTCTACTACAGTAATCATTATTTTACACTTTGGCTTCTTTACTTGTTCTTGGAAGTGTTCTTCCTGCGCTTCTTTCCTGCACTAGTCCATTTGACGTAGTTTCTTGTATGCCAAGTAAAGGAAAGGTGTATCGCACTGGCGTACCTGTAAACTACATCACATCACATCACATCACTTTATTTTCCTTAAAGACCCCTTTCGGGGTGTTACATAAGGGGTGGGGTTTACAAAATGCAGGCGTTCACAGAAGTCGAAAATGTGGATGGACAGGTTATGGCAGCGACATGGTGGGGAAGGCCGTTCCAGTCAGTTGCTGTTCGTGAAAAAAATGAGTTCATGAAGGTAGTAGTACGGGCTCGTGGACGCAAAACTCAAAGAGGGTGACCGATGCGATGGGATCTGCGTGGTGGGGGTGCGCAGATGTATGGTTCATGTCTTAGGGGCGAATAAAAGAACTTGTGATACAGAAGAAGACTGGCAATGCGACGGCGAGCAGAAAGATCACACAAGCCTGATTGTAATTTTAGAGATGATATGCTAACGTCGTATGAGTATGAAGAGTGAATAAATCTGGTAGCTCGGTTTTGTACAGCTTCGATGGCATTTGTTAAATATGCTTGATGAGGGTTCCAGATGGGCGATGCGTATTCCAGTTTAGTTCTGATAAGTGAGATGTATGCTTGTAGTCTCACGTGTGGAGGGGCTTCCCTCAGGTGACGTTTCAAGAAACCTAATGTTTTATTAGCTGATGATATTAGGTTAGTTACGTGCAGTCGCCAAGATAAGTCATCAGAAATGGTGATACCTAAGTATTTGTAAGACTGGACGAGGTCAACAGGGGAGTTAGAAACGGAATATTCAAAAACAAAAGGGTTGCGACGGCGGTGAAAAGACATGTACTTACATTTGTTAGGGTTGAGTGTCATCATCCACTGCGAACACCAGTTTAACACGAGGTTTAGGTTGGCCTGAAGGGATTCTTGGTCAGAAGGGTTAGTTACCGAACGATAAATAACGCAATCATCAGCGAACAAGCGGATATGGCAAGATACGCGCTGGGATAAGTCGTTAATGTAAATGAGGAATAACAAGGGGCCGAGGACGGAACCCTGCGGGACGCCAGAGGTGACTGGGAGCGGGTGAGAGGATTGGTTATTAATGAAGACAGACTGAGAGCGATGCGTGAGGAATTCGTTAATCCACGCGATGATGTTTGGATGTAGGTTTAACTGGGAAAGTTTAAGAAGCAAGCGTTGATGAGGTACTTTATCGAACGCCTTTGCGAAGTCTAAAAAGATGGCGTCACTTTGTAGATTAATATCAAGGTTGGCGTGAATGTCATGAAGAAAAATGGCTAGTTGAGTCTCGCACGAAAAACCCTTACGAAAACCATGCTGTGACGGATGAAAGAAGTTATTGGAATCTAAGAATTGCATGATTTGGGAGTAAATGACGTGTTCCATGATTTTGCAGGGAATACTTGTTAATGAAATGGGCCGATAATTAAGAGGAGAATCAGTATTACCTGTTTTGTGCACGGGAACGACCTTCCCCACTTTCCAGTCGTCTAGAATGGTTCCTTCGGAGAGTGATTGTGAAAACAGTAAACAGAAGATACTGGAACAGGCTGGGTTAGCATTTTTCAAAATTTTTGGATTGATGTCATCTATGCCGGCAGCAGATGAATTCTTTATTTTATCTATTATGCACGAAAGTCCACTACTGCTCAAAGTTATGGCGTCCATGGCTGTAGTAATAATAAGTGGTAATGTAAAACATGGTGCTTCGGATTCGTCGGTAAAAACAGATGAAAATGCAGTGTTAAAGATGTCTGCACACTCGGAATCAGCCACGATTTCACCAGCATTGTTAGTGAGGGTGATAGCGCGCGCTTCCTTCGGGTTTATCACCTTCCAGAATTTCTTGGGGTTATCAACTATCATTTTTGGTAGTACTACTTCGTAAAATGAACGCTTAGCACTTCCAATCTCGGCCAAGTATGCGTCCTCAGCTTCATAATATTTTTTCCCATGCGTGGGGGTTTGCGTGGCGTTTCGCTGTACGAAATGCGCGTTTTTTCTTGTTTTCGAGCCTTTTCAGTGTCTTTGTGAACCAGGGTTTCTGATTACTCTTTCGTAAACTGCATGACGGAATGTATTTATTTTTTAGTTCGATAACTTTATGTTTGAAAAGAGTCCAGTTCTCGTTTACACTTCTGGAAAGATAGGACGTTTCAAAGACCGACAGAAAGTTCGTTATTTCAGAGTTGATTGCTTCGTAGTTTCCCTTATCGTAGAGCCTAATAGTTTTCTGGGAAGTTTGTTTTAATTCAGGTGAGAAGTCAAAGTTGGCATGGATTACTTTATGGTCGCTGATTTCTCGGAGGCCTGTAATGAAATTAAGACTGTCTGGAAGAGTGGTCAGTATGAGATCCAGAGTGTTCGCTGCTGCCCCTGCGACGCGTCTCGGTTCGGATACAACGTGGGTCAAGTTAAAATTAAGGCAAACGTCAATGAAGTCATTCGGCTCTTCTTGACGAACTATGGGCTGAGGTTGGTTACTCCAGTCGATATTGGGGTAATTGAAGTCCCCAAATAGTAGGATGTGTGCTTTAGGGTGCTTTGATACTAGGTTATTTAGGACATTGTGAAGCTTGCGGGGAAATCGGGACTTTTGTGAGGTGGCCTATAACACACACCAATTAATAACGTCAGAGGTGAGGCGCGGCACATAATCCACAGCATTTCTAAGTCTGACGCGAAATTAATGGCATAACAAGACAATTGTTCGCTGACTGCAATTAGGATTCCTCCCCCACGAGAATACTTGCGATCAGCGCGAAAAAGATTAAAGTTGGGCAGGTCAAACAGAATTTCTGAGTCAGTGATATCGTTGTTCAGCCACGTTTCGGTTAATATAAGTAGATTGCTGCCTGACGAAGTCACAAGGTTCGATACGATATCGCGTTTCGGCAGGAAGCTGCGAATGTTAGTAAAGATTACTGATAGTGAAACGTTGGCACATGGCGTAGGTGGGGGATAGCGCGATGACCGGCAAGGATGAGTTGATTGTTAAGATATTTCTTTTACAGATTCTGAAAGTTCATCAAAAACGTAACGTTTGGGGCCAACATGCAAAGTTTTAAATCTCAGGGAAAAAGGCACGGACTTCGCCCTGGCAAAAGCGACAAGATGTGTCCGGCAGTTTTGAACGCGGCGCGAAAAGTATTCACCTACGCTGTAGTCGGTACCTTTGAATTTTGAACCTTTAGAAAGAATTGATTCTTTAGTTTTAAAGGATGTAAACTTAACGATAATTGGGCGTTTCCTGTCCTTAGAGTGTCGTCCGAGGTGATGGGCGCGTTCAATGTCGTTAGGGCTCAACTGGGTGTCCAGGTGGTTCGAGCAGTGGCGAATGATCAAGTCTTCTGTAAGCGAATACGTTTCAGTGGGGTTGGTATCTTGTAAACTATAGAAAAGTAGGTTATTGCGCCGAGAGTGATTCTCTGCGTCATCTAGACGAGCTTCCAGCACACCAACTAAACGAGACGTTGCAGCCGAAGTGGCCTGAATCCCCTCCAGATCATTGCGGAGTGTAGATAGACTTTCGCAGTGAGTTTCTAATGCGCGGAGACGCGTAGTTAGATTAGTCATTTTCTGGTCCATTGAGAGCAGTTGGCCCTTAAGCTCTTGCACTTCCTTAACCAATTCTGTCTGGCCAGTAGACATCTTTTTTAGTTCGCCAAGGATTACGTCTAGCTTGTCGGGGCCGGGGTTGCTCTCAATGTCACCGCACATCAGTAATAGGGACCGAACAACATGAAAGCACTCGATACAGGTAGCAAGGCAACACTGGGGGCTCGGAAGCTGTACCAAAAAGTAGTTGCTGGTTTTTTTTTGTGAATAGAGTTCGATGGTTACCAACCTGCATGGCGAAGACAAGTGGATTATGCAACCGTGTTGTGGCACAGCCACCGAGCCCACAGGGTGCGGTGGATGGTCGCTGCTCCTTTATAGTTGGCACGGTGAGTGTTGTTGCTGACGATGGGGCCTCCCAGCCTGCGCTGAGTGTCAGGTTGACTTGAGTCGGCGGGTTGGAAGTTGCTGCGCACAATGTCCTTCCGTCAGCCGCGCCGCGCAACGACGCACGCTCAATCGCGGTCGCCCAGGTAGCGCAAAGGACAGCAGGGAGCATGACGCAGATGATCGAGGGCGAGTGCACCTGCATGGCGAAGACAAGTGGATTATGCAACCGTGTTGTGGCACAGCCACCGAGCCACCTTATTTCAATTCTGTTTTGTGGGTTTACGCGTTTTTATGGCGAATGGTGGACGTTGTTCACATTTGTACAAGTAAAATACCCCCGCCCCCTCATTTGCATATAAGTTACCTTGTATCCCCCCCCCCCCCCCCACCCCGAAAGGAAATCCTGGGTACGTGCCTGCCCCATAGATTCAATTTATAAAACACGTCTAAAATTTTGGACGCAAGAACCCTTCGCCGTCCGATTTTCCGAATTTGTTGCCGTGACCACATCTCCGAAATGGAATTAATCAACCAAAGCCACCACCGCCGCCATTTTGATTACCCCGCCGCCTCGAACGGCGCTCTCTTACGCATATCCGCTTGCAGCCGTACCCACAAGCGCAGCAGCGCTAGGCCTAGTTGCTTCGACATTCGCTGTTAAGCTTCTTGCCGTTTGGTGCCGGGTTTTTCATTGAGAGAATTCGCTACTGTCACCAATGTGACTCCGCCTTTGTGATCCTCGCTATTAGCTTCGAAGCTCGGAAAGCACGGTGCATTGTATAAGCAGGTTCCTGAAAGTTGTCTTCGCCTTAGTACTGTAATGTTGCGTAGTGAAGCATGCGCAAAAGTACTGCGGCGAAGCATAACAAGAGCGGGAAGGGGCAATTGTCACGGCATGCCGTATGTATTCCTTAATTATACACGCGTACACTCGCCATCTCCTGTCACACTACGAGCACAGATATGCCTAATAAGTGTACGGGCAGGCATTCAGAGCTTTTTCCGATGTGCTTGTGGCGATTTGAGCCTTTAAGGGCAGTAAAAGACATGCATTCATATTGTTGAACTGCCCGATTTTTCGGGCGCTTTCGTGGCCCCTAGGGAGTACTAAAAATCGTACGGTGACTGTACAACTGACCAAGAGGATGGTTAAAATTGTTCGTGAAGCGAACGTGCGTCGAAAGGAGGACGAGAACAGAAAGGGCGTACGCACTGAGGAATGAACGGGAAAGGAAGCGTGCTGCCACTTCTTTAAAGGAGCTTGACCTAATAAAAAAAGTATTGGCTGACGTCGAGATGCAGGTGTCCCTCATTCAAACCAAAATAAACTTTCGAGCAGTGAAACGCAACACGCGGGCTGAGGGAATGTCTGGAAGTTGAGGGTGATTTAATTTGCTGTTGAGAGAGAATCTCACTTGTGACAAAGATCGGACGTCATACCAAAGAGTTCGTAATCAATTGATAGAAATAGCTCACATTCGAAAATATTTCCTTCTGTATGCACCTCATTTTTATTCGTATTTGAGAACGCTCGACTCGATTAGCGATTAGGTTTTACCATTTTTTTTCGAAGGTATATTGTTTGCTGAGTATTTCACTGTAGCCCCCCCCCCCCCTTTTCTGTTCTTTTAATGAATAACATAAGCCCTACTCCTTATCAGAAAAACTGAATTAAGTCATTTTTAAAAGTTTTTAACATGCTTACTAGAGAGTGACAACATCGAGTGACATGGTGTCAGCCCGCCTTGACATAAAACAATGTTCTGTGTGACTCAAAGAATTTCGCAATGCCACTCAGGGAAAACCTGGAAAGTTAAGGAAATTTGGAAATGTCAACTTGGTAGACACCCTGAGTTAAGTACCGCTTACGCTGTTTGAAGGTTTGATGCCACCGCAGCTACGTTTCACGGTAAATAATTTTTGTATAGCAATTAAACCATGACTGCTTCGAGGTCGTCGTCAGGACCAGATAGTTAACAGACAGGATATGCTGTGCACGGCGTTAATATATTATTTTGCAGCTGTTACGTATTAGCAGATTACGAGTTATGCAAGAACTTGAATCATCGTCACTTACTCGCCAACCGTGGCATAGGAAAAGGCATTTTCAATTTCCAGGCTATAGACTCGTATGAGTGACCGTGGGCCTGGTCACGGGCCGTTTTCATTTTGGTGTAAAACGGCAGAGAAAAGAAAAATGACCGTGTGATTATTTTACTTTCGTGTAGAACAGAAGATTAAGTTAACCACTATGTGGCAGTTGAGAAAGCTCTCGCGTCGGGGCGTGTTCGCCTGCCAGACTGCCTCCTGAACTGACGAAAGCACGCTGTTTGCGATCTACTTATGCTCATATCAAGTGAAACAGCACACGTTCGCTCGGGAAATAGCCGCAGTGACTTTGCGTGTCAGAGAAATTGCCCGCGGCGCACACGTGTTATGCAGTGAAGATATCTGAGGAGTGCTAACCGGTGAGATTGGTCGAGCATTTCAATTTCAATTTCTGTTTCTTTTTTGTTCTCGCCTCAAAGTTTAGTCGAATTAAAATTTCCATATCACAAGTGCGACAGCTTGTGCGCGTAATGAGCTATCTCGTGTATGTTTATATAGAGGGCCTTATTTATTGCCAATTCACGACTGAACGTCGTCAAAAAAGTTACTTTTCTTCCAAATCCGGAAATAAATTTCTGGCAAAGTACTTAATTTCATAGCCCAGAATTATTTTAGCACAAACTATCGCAACGGAAAGATATCGTTAAAAATATTGTGTCTGAAACGTTAACGATAGTTATGCAAAACATTTCTGAAAACGCAAAAGTTTTGCTTCTTTATTGAGCCAATTAAACGCGGAAAATTTATACATTCGTTCACCTGTGATGTCACGTGAAAACGCACACCTGTATAACACTGTAAAATAATATTTTTTTAGTGTACCTCTTTCACACTTGATAAAAAAAATTAACTCTAGACATTTTTGTTATTCCGCAGAAAATTAAAAGAGCCTTACGTCACCCAATATCTTTTTTTTCGAGAAAGGTACATTTGTGAAACCTCATCTACACAATCACCAACTAGCCCAATTTTTTTTCAAGAGAATCGGTGATGGTCACTTTTGGGCCTCTCGGTTTTTGGACGTTTCGCGTGTAATGATCCAGTGGCATGACTCTCCATGACTGCACCTGTATCTTATTCAGAAACTAAGACCAGTTGGCTCGCGCATACGAGATCCGTCTGCCTATACTTTCGTGGCTGGTAAAGTTGCGCACGAATGTTAATTGAGGATCCTAAAGAGACGAACAAATCTCACTTCGCTCACGGTGAATGATTTGTCACTTACCGTATGGGTGTCAGTTCTGGTAAAATAAAAAAAAATAGATACGTCTTTGACCGCTAGCAGAAACAAGCGATTTAAGAACCATAGCCTTCCCTCATAGAAGAAATATTGTACAAGTTAAAGAGACATTTCAAATTTTTTCCCTTTCTTTTTAACACCTATTAATTTACAGTATCGGTGCGTTGTGCGCTGTGAGATAAGGTGATGAAATATGCCTCGGCGCTTCCACTGGAACACGACGAGTGGGCTTCGAGCAAGACGCAACTGCACGTGGCTGCGTTAGAGCCTAGGCGTGTACGCCATGCAGAAAATATAATTGGCGCAATTTTACGTCCGGAACCACAATAGGATTATGAGGCACGCCAAGTAGGGCGATTCCTGATTAGTTTTCACCACCTGCGGTTCCTTAGCGGGCATCCCACGCACGGTACACGAGCGTTTTCGCATTCAGCACTCATCGTAATCCGGCGGCCGTGATCGGGATCGCACCCGCGTGCTCAGCAGGGAGAGATAATGGGAAAGCCAGCGAGGTTAACCAGAAGAGTACCAGGGAGCTAGCACGCCGTCTATTCTTTGATCAAAGACAGAGCTTGAATTTTCGGGCATAGTAGTCACATGACTGCTTTTCCTCGTTCCCTTTAGTGTGTCTGTTGCAGTGGCGTCCCAGTGAGTATATATCTCCTCACCAGCTGCAAAAAATCAATTGTTGAAAGTTAGCGCTCGTCCCTTGTTTCTGCTTGTCCTTTTGTCATTCTTGCGCTATGTATCCCAATTTGTATGAATAACATGGGTTCGCTACATCCTGTACCGGGGAAGGGGGAAGAGGGCGCCATAGATGAGAGACAAAGAAGAAACGAAAATGCTGGGCTGTGCTGTCAGACAGTCCGTCAAGGAGCCACATACCCATACACAGAGTCAACGTCCCACTAATACATTCTACGCAGTGCATTGTCGGGACTTGTCACACAGTCCGGTATTTCCAACAACGCAGCAGCTCCTTCATAGCAACTCGCGCTTGGCGTTCGCGCAGGCCAGTTTCCAAGAATGCTAATTTCCGTTAGTGGTTCGCGCGCGACTGCGGGCGGCTGCAGGTTTAAACGAGGGCAACAACGCCACTAAGCTTCGGTGGCTGATTAGGTCACACATAAGGTCGTACACAATACCAATATGGAGGGGCAGGGTAAGAAAGCATTCAGGTGCCGAAAATATCGCCATCCAAATTCACAACGTCACTTTTGTTATCGTCAATATTTCTCGGCTTACTGTTAATATGTCTTAGCTGGAGGCGTTCTCTTACTTAGTTGTAATAGTAGCAAGGGTAGTTATTTTTGTTTTTTATTGCCCTTAAGGCATAATTCTTGGTCTTCCACTGACACGGCTGTAAGACTCGTACGTTAGCCTCGCAAGAAGCAGGGGTGGTCGCAGAGCAGCCAACGCTCCCGAAATCACGACCAGTTCCGTGCCGGGCTTCGCGGTACCCTGACTCGAGGAACAACCGCGTGCAGTCTCTCGTCGTTATTCGCTCTTTTACGCAACATCCTGCGGACATTGCACCCGTCTTTGAGCGAAAAGAGACCGATGGCACGTGCGTGGGTGCCTGGGGCGCTATAACGTAAAACTATTCCAAACCTTTCTATTCCAATTCTGCAATGAGCCCACCGCGATTGGTCAAAAACTTTTTTGGACAACCCCCACTTCACCTGTCTGTCAAGCGACGTCACTAAAACCGCGATAGCGCCCCATCTGATATGACGCGTGCACACTTATTATGCATAATTTGACCGAACATAACAAAAATAGTTATTTCGTATTCGACGCCTTTTCGCCGTTAGCCCTCTGCTATCAGTCAAAAGTTTTCGGGCTGCATCCACTTCACCTGCCTCTCACGCGACGTCACAAAACCGCAAAAACTTACCGCGTCAAAGTGACGTATACGCATTAAAGATGCATTAATATGCCGAACAAAAGTGAATTTCTTCTCAATAGCCGCAGGCTGCCCCATTCCGAAAGGAATAAAAGATGACTGCCGCCGATCGCTCCGGTACTGGCTACTCGCCCCTTCCGGAGAGCATGGCCTTATTTGCGTGTAATAAAACATTTTGCGGGGCCCTGTAACGTTTTCGAGAACTTTCGGCACGTTTACGACCTCGTTCTGCGAACTCTTCTTTGCTGAGGATCTGTTTTAGCGTCATTCTTCAGCTTCTGTTGCATGCCGCCGCGATTGTCGACGAGCCACCGCAGGCTACGTAAGAGAAAGCGGACCAATCGCAGACGCTGTCACCACCCTCTTCATCCGGTTATCAATGTTCACTGCAGTGGCTCGGCACCATCGAATCCCTCTCCACTTGAGGGTGCTCCTCGCCTCTTGTGAGCCAATTAGATATAACAAGCCGCTCCGTGCAGGCAATATTATTCGTTTTTCAAGCAAACAAAAGTGATCTCCTATGAACAAGCGGAGCATTTGATTGGTTTGTTGAGACAACCCTGCGGGTGACCGCCCGATGCTTGCGTCGGCGGTTACGCAAATTTGACTTCAGGAGATTGGAATAAAAACAAATTGGAATAGATTTACGTTATACAGCCCCTCGATACATCTTCAGTTGACGGTTTTCCGAAGGAACGTGGCAACACTGCCCAGGAACAAGCCCCCTCCGAGGCAACAACGCCACGGCGATGAGTGTAGGTTCCACGTCGTCGGCAAAACTGTCGCTACAACGCAGCTTCATTTTTCGCGCAAGCACCGCGCACTGTTGTCAAGTCAGTCCAGCACGAAGCTAGCGTTCGTTTGTCGCGCTTTGCCAAAGTCCTTGTTCAGTGGAGGCGGTGTCCAAAAAATGCCAATGACGTGTTTCCGGTTCCGCAATTGCTGCCGGCGCACGTGATTACCAAATGCATGGCCTATTATATCTGTTTCTTTTACTCGGAAGCAACCGTTGCTGGCGCATGGATGTGAACCCCATCCTTTAGACGCACAGCATGCACATGATGTTGAGCACAGCACACAGCATGATGTTGAGTATGTGCTAGGTAACTACGGCCACCTCGGCAGAGACGCTTGCACTGGCAGAGACGCATGCAGTTAAAAAGTTGCAGGGGCCACGTGGAATCAATATTTCTGGTGAGGCTGCAATTTCGGCCGTGAGGTCAACTTGTTCATAAAGCTAGATAAACTGGGTAAAAGACGGAGAGCGGGAAAGGCCATGTCCTCGAGTAGTTCAGCTAGCTGCGTGACATACTGTTACTATAACACTGCCGGCGCCTTCCCAGTGAGTGGTAACGGCGCCTATCAACAGCATGCGAAATCTGCTTTTCTTATGTGCCATATGGTTCAACGCATGTTTGGTACCTTAGCTAGGCAGACTACAACGCCCTTTAAGTTGAAGAAACCAGCGCTAGAGCATGCGCAGGCGGAGATACGTAAGAAAGATCCACCCGTGATTCAGCGAAAACCGTCCTTCTCGTCGTTCAGAAGCATCAATGTCCTCACCTGCTTCTAACGCAATACCTAATTGAGCTAGGTGCCAAATGCTGGCTGCTATATTTTCTTTACCCCAGCCTGAAAGTTACAAGTTGTAATGTATTGTGATACAGTGTGCATTTACACTCTCTTCGACACGTTAGGGGACATGCCATAGTTCGCTCACCACCAGTCCTGTAGTAAAAACCTGAAGCAAAACGAAACCGACTCGCTGCTGTCAAACTAACCTGTGTGGAAGCCACGCAGACTTACGCAGACGCGGGGTTTCTCGTTGTCTCTGTCTTTATTATGTACATAAAAATTCCTCCGTATCTGTATAATTCATTCGTCTACTTACGCTTCCTTTTGATGACACTTTCGCACGCGCCATGGGCACAAGTCGATAGTACTATGCAGTATTTAGGCATGGGGTCAGATAATATAGACGGCACGGAACTGGTTTGCAAACCGGTTGAGTCTTGCGAACGTGCTCACGAATTGGAACAGAATCAGAACGAAATCAAAGTGCGTTGAAGCCGAATCCGAACTGAACCGGTGTTTCGTTTATCGGGCACGGGGGTTCTGAACATGGCAATTTTCTTGAACCTTTGCGCAACGAAAGTCTCACAAATATAAAAAAATATATGATTTAAAATGCTTGACGTCACATTAACGTACTGGCCCTGCGGTTCTGGCTCGAAGTTCAAAGAATTGAACTGTGTCGCTCATTTTCTCTTTTAATAATCGACCTATTGTGAAAAAAACTGAAGTATATTTTTCAATACTATTTTATCAGTAGATATTAGTTTATTGTTCCTCTTTAGTATACCTTTAACGTAGAAGTGCATCCACGCATATGGAGTCGGCAACTCAGTCGCCAGTCCTTCGTTACGTGACAGCTCCGTGATCGCTATATCTAGCGGACATGCTTGTTTACGTGGACTCTAAATCGTCGAATGGAGTAAGAAGTCGGGTTGAGGCGCCAGTACCCGACAAAAATTACGTAAGCTTGTTTCCGTGCATGGTGGTCGCAAGCCCCGCCAGATTCCCATCGTTCGTTTCTCGCTGCCAGCTTCCGACTCCTGGCGGAGCGCACCTGCCACGCATCGTGTCGAGCTGGTCGGGCTGAGCCAACCGTGTAGGCGGTTCGACGCAGGCCGACATCCCTCGACAAGACGAGCGAGCGCTTAGAAAAAAGAAAAGAAAGAGAGGAAATGCTACGCACGAATGTGTGCGTCTACCAATCAACCAAGTGGCACGCGCAGGAAGCCAACCCGGCTTGCCATCGATACGAATGCATGAAGGACATTGTTTAGACGTGTCTCATTTCATGAAGCTGCGCGTTATTTCGCTTTCGGTGGTCTTCAATGGCCATGACGTGGCTTATCCTTGAGATAGGGGAAGCAACGATTCCGTCCTATTGTATCTGGTGGTTTTACGTCGTGGGATGTTTCAGCTCGCCTACTACTCCGTCTATCTTGTTAGCATCGCAGGCGATAAATTATCCGCCTGATAGTAAGCACGTCACCGCGCTTAACTTCTCATGTAACGTTCTTCCGGCCTTGTTCGCTTTTGAAATGATCAGTCAGACAGGCAAACCCTAGTTTTTTTTTCCTTTTGTTCAGTCATTGCCTTGAAAGAGCAATTTTATTCGTAGCCGCAGGGTAAAGTAGCGTCATGTTCACGGCCCATCGTCCGAGTACAGCTTAAGGATAAATCTTGACATGCCTGGCGTCTTGAACGACAAGTTCTCGGTAAACGTTATGACCGCGAAGCAGACATACATCGGTCAACTGCGTCGCCGTGGGCCAGCTGCACTTCTTTACGCACACTGCATGCATTTAGCGAGCCGCTGCTTCAGCGTGCAGCCACACGCGCAGTACTGCGCTCCCAACGCTGTGGCCGAAACGTGGCAGCGTTCCGCGCCGCCGTTTCGTCACACAGTTTGTGGCACTTTTCCGCTCGTTGCGCAAACGTGCGACAACCTCCGCTGTCCGTGAACTTTCGATGCCTACATTTATTTTAATATCGCTCACCGGAGCTTGCCGTTGCTGTGAGCTGTATTTTGCAGCAGCGCTCGCTCGAGGCACTTCGCAACTGCACCGTGCGTGTAAACGCGCTTTTACGGTTGGAGCTACGCTTTTGTGTGCATATCGAGCACGCCGCGGCCTACGCTTTAAAGATATCCAACTGCGTAATAACTTTGAAGGGTGCTGTAGCGGGAAACATGGCGATCGAAATTCTAATGACGAGCAGTGTCAGTCGTTTACAAACTACCCTCGCATAAAACGTTATAGACGCGTTCGCGTTTAAGCATAGGGAAGTTTCCCTTTTCCTCGCCTTCACAGGTCACCAAACATCTGTGTACTCCTTTCGTAATCGTTTTAGATGTGAATGTCTTCACGTGGTAGCTGCAGTAGATGCGCAGGTGTTGCGCTATGTGCGAAGTTCATTAAACATACCTGCGCATTGAGAATGCCAATGAAAGTTTTTGCTTTTTAAGTGTGGTATTCCAACATACCCCGTTTGTTTGTTTCTTTGTTTTTTGTTACCTCAAAGTGAAGCGAGCCCTATAATTTATACTTGGCCGTTTGGCGTGGACTGCAAAACTATGCACTTGTGGTTTTAGTAGGCAAACAAAGGATTCCTTCGCCTAGCAGGAAACGCTGCGACTTGGGAAGGCATCTACCACGCGTCCTTCTGTAGACAGGTACGACTGGCGTAGCTGTTGAGAGCTGCGTGGCTGGAGTATTAAGTTATGAATGGCAGATTGTCAGTGTGTGCTGGAAGCCATTGCATGTCGTGGTAGTTTAACACATTAATGGATAAATATTTAAAGCTATTTATGCCTGTATCGATAAGAAACACACAAATTAGCGAAAATGGTGGAACATACGAGCTCACAGCTGATGCATGCGTAGCACAAGATCAAAGAACTATGTAACGTCAGTGAAAATCCAGCGTCGTCCTGTCAGGTAACAGCTGTCTATCAGCGATAAAATATCGTCTGTTTAAGCGAAACTTTCAATTTTTAAAGGAAATTGCCTGTGGTAGAAAACACAATTCTAGTCCATGAGCTGGTCTACTCGAAGAGGCGGACACTACTTGCAGAAAAAAAAAATTAAATGCTTAATCGAATAATTAACAGAAATGCACTATATAAGTTTTTTTTTTTACAAATTACCTTATGACACATATTGCAATTTACAAATTCTAGCCAGGAAGTTCGCCAGACATATCCTCTTAGAATGAATTCTCAGGATAACACCACTTCCGAGATATTAATTCCCGAACTTTACGGGGAAATGCATTGGCGTTCCAGTTACTTTTATGCCTCAAAGGATAAAAGGACGTTTTGTTAAGAACGTAAATAGAGCGAGAGTGCATTTTTGCCGCAAGTTTGACGGCGGATATCTCTTAAATGGTGTCATCCACACATTTCTTTTCAAGTGGATATGCCATGCAGTCTCACCCGCTAGAACGGGGATTCAACCGCGGCAGCTTGGGATCGACCGCGGATATCATGCATGCTAGCAGAATGTTTTAACTATGCCACATCAAGGAACGAAAGTATGGAAGCAAGGAACGAAAGTAATACATCCTTATTAAAAAAAAAAACGTAATTCTGATTCGCCATACAGCGCTGATAATCTAATATCCCCTCCCTCTACGCTGCTGGCAGTCTCATTGCCCATTAATCCAAAACCTCGTGTAACTTGGGGGACTATGCGTCACACTGTGGAGCCAAAGGCGTATTTGTTGGACGTTACTTAGTCGTGCTTAACGATGTTAGTAGCAGTTCGGTGGCCGCAGCATTGAAGACTTCGTTTGACCGTTCCATTTGCCCTGCTATATCATTTGTCATTTGTCTCTGACGATAATCTACCAGCTGTACAAGTCAACACTCACCCCACATCCGAAACCTCAAGTGAGCCTACGCGTTCCTATATATAGGTCCTGGTAGACGAGCGGAGTTATCATTCTTTAGCAGAATTTGTTTTGATTCCACTTTTCACAGGTGCGTTTAGGCAGTTTAGAACAGCAATTCATAAGGATCGTTTACTGATTAAGTGGTATTTTTTTTTGCTTAAGTCGTGCATTAATTTCACACGTGTTTGCTTTCAATCATAGACCGTTATAGGAGCCTTGGACCAGCAAGTTCGCGCATGCGTTCTTTGAGCTCTGTCTTCCTTCCAGTCTCTGTCATCGTTCCGTCACTTGTCCTCCTTCCCCGTATTGCTAACCGGTGTTCAGGTGTCAGGTGCGTGGTAGACTGTTACAGTCACTCAGCATGCTTTCCTCTTCTCTGTCAACTAATTGATCGCTCTGCCTCTCACTGTTTTGAATGAGTCTAGCAACGAGAGCCAAAGCTTTTTTTGCGGTCGTGTTTACAATGGAACAGCGTGTATGCTGTGAGCAGAAAGTTTGAGCATTGCGGTGTTCCAACGCTGCACTCCCTGAGAAAGGCTAGCATATTGTTACGGAATGGTATGTGCCACAGCAGCGCAAGAACAGAAGAAGACGAGGTTGACTGTTTTCCGATGGTGTGGTTCGGAGCCCTCGGTGCTACGTTTATTTAAGCACCGGTGCAGATCTCCTACACCGTCACATTTGGTGGGGGTTCTGGGTACGCTCGCTACGACGCTGTGCTGGATCTCCGTAGTTCTGATCTTCACAACCGGATGTCCACATCCGTTCCGTCACGTTGTCTTTAAACGACGCCGCGCCGTCCGCATCCACCCAGGCTTGATAACATCTAGTGCTATCGCACCCTCTTGACCCAAGGATTTTCACCGGCACAAATGACATGGACGTGGAAGACTGGCTCACCTTGTACAAACGCATCAGCGACTATATCTGATGGGATGCAACACTCATGCTGGCTAACGTAAACTTCTATGTATTGGTACAACTTGTTGTGGAGCAACTGAAAGCAGTATCGCCGAAGATACTCGTACAAAATGGACATTGCCTGAACACGTGGAACTCTGCTTAGAAGGGTCGCCGCCATTTCATTTCGATTAAACCTCGTGCGTGGGGCGCGCTATGACCAGCGACTGTTACTTCCTGACGCAACTCCTGCCGCTTCGCGTTTGTGTTTTGCATTACGAAGGAACTCGTAATACTTACTTGTAGGTGCTTTTTTTACGTTACTGAAGTCGTTTACTTTCTCTATGCTTGTGAAATTCTTGCGAACTCACGACTGCAATTTTCTCGAAAAAGAACGCTCTCTGTCAGCTCAGATTGCACTTCATTTCAGTTACGAGCAACCCGACTCGCGCTCGCCTGCCTAACACTCCGTGCATGCAGGATTTCAGGAGCTGCGCATACACGCATATTCAGCGTTCTCCTCACTAAATCTCCACAGACACCTGCATAGTCAATAAAGGGAGCAGGTGGAGCAATAAACGTTACTGAACAAAAAAGGAAGGAACGCCACCGGGATGGAGGGTCCCTAGTGTCACAATCCGCCCGGGTTCGTGAATGAGGGAGGGCTCGAGGCACCCTCCTTGAGACGGACGATCCGCAGCGTGGTGGTGACGAAAGATGACTGACCGCCGAGCGGCTGTGCTCGTCCGTGTTTATTGGGTGCGGTGCCCAATGCTGCCTACCGAGCATGGCAGGCCACCGAGCCTGGCGGGCCAATGAAGATTATGCCCGAGGGGGCGTGGCATGCTTGTTACACCCCCTTACCCCCAGTTTGTTTGTCGAAAACAAAAAAATAACGTCCGATTTCAATGTACGAGGCTCTGCCTCCATGTTAGCCGGGTGGACGGTGCCTGCAACCCAGGCGAGTAACGGTCCGTTGGCCTGCGCCGTCGAGTACTCCGCCTGGGCACCGGTGTTGACGGGCCGGGTGTGGCAACGCCGAGTGCTGCCTCAGACAGCCTCGCTCCATCCGCAGGGTCCGCAGTGGTCGGCCTTGTGAGTGGTGCCGGTCTTGACACCGGCCCCCCGGGCGCCGCACCACTGGCAATGCTTGCCGCCTCTGACGTGGGCGGTGCTCCGCTGGAAGCGACTGGCGTTGCCGCTGGAGCTCTGAAGGAGTTCTGCGGGCTGGACCTCTGGCCAGGTCACGAGGCGAGGCCTGAGATGGTCGGGATGTCTGTGCCAGGTGGCCCCGTCTGGCAAGTGGGCGAGCAGCGATGAGACGCTAGCAGGAGACACCACCTGTCCGGCGGACCAGGGTGGGACAGGACGGAAGTTCCTGGCGAAAACTGGAACTCCCAGCTCCGGCAAAGGCCCGGGACGTCAACCTCGGTCAGCAACCAGCTTATGCTTCAGCTGCTTCAGGAGTGCTGGATCGGAGGTCCGGATGCAAGACGTCCAAGGGCGCCCCATGATATCACGGCCAGTGGCATCGTGGGGCGTGGTCCAGTACCGAAACAGTATCCGGGCAATCTGCGTACGGAAATCCCCAGTCTGGCTCTTCTTGAGCTTGTCCTTGATGGTTTGCACCACCCGCTCGGCTGCACCATTTGGAGCAGGGTGGTACGGCGGAACCATCATCCAGCGGATTCCGTGCTTCGTCAGCCAGATCAGGTACTTTGTGCTGGCGAAAGCAGGACCATTGTCGGACACGATGACGTCCGGCAACCCCTGGGCGGCGCAGACCTGTCGTATCGCTGCAATGGCCGCGCCTGCTGATGGAGTGGTGACACGTAGAACCTCCACCCACTTCGAAAAGGAAGGCATCCAACACCACCAGGAAGTAATGGCCCTTGCAGGGCCCCTCAAAATCCACATGCTGGCGGGACCAGGGTCTCTCGGAACGGCCAGGGAGTGATATAAACATGACGTGAAGCCCGCTGAAGCTCCTGGCAGATTCGGCACCTCTGCACCACGTGAGCGATGTCCTGGTCCAGGCCAGGCCACCAAACATGGGACCGGGCTACCATCTTTGTCTTTTCCACACCAGGATGACCCGCGCGCAGCAACTGCAGGACCCAGGACCGGAGATATTGTGGGATCACCACCCTGGAATCCCACAGTAGGCGGACCTGCTGCAAGCTCAGTTTAGCGGCCTTGTGGCTATAGGCCTGCTGACCCAATTCCTCCCCACGGAGCACCGAGTTTACCACCTGAGACAGGAATGGGTCCCGGCAGGTCACTTGCGATACCGCAGATCTGGAGAACAACTCCGGGTATGCGTGCTCCAGCATGAACACTTCAGCAGCTTCTGGAACAACTTCAGGCACTTCTGGCCGGGGCAGGCGGCTCAGGACATCAGCCGGTCTCAAGTCCCTTTCCCGGACGGTAAACCAGCTTCTAACTGTAAGCTGCCAGCCTCAAGGCCCAGCGTACCACTCGAGGGGATGCCTGCACAAGAACTGGCTTATCAGACCTCAGCAGCCCCAATAGCGGCTTGTGGTCCGTGACCGCCTCGAACTTCCGGCCCCACAGATACTGGTTGAAGCGTACGACTCTGAACGTGAGGTCCAGGCCTTCCTTGTCCAGCTGGCGGTAACGTTGCTCTGCAGCATGAAGCCGACGAGAAGCAAACGACACAGGGCGTTCCTGGCCAACTTCGTCCCTCTGCGCCAGGAGGGCTCCCACGCTGTGCGGCTACGCCTCTACGGTCAGGATGACAGGCTTGGCAGGAACGAAGTTTACCAGCACTGGGGAGCCTTGATGATTAGCTACTTGGTGCGCTGGAAGGCCCGGTCCTTCTTCTTCCAGACCCATTGGTGACCATCTCGAAGCAGAAGATTATTCGGCTGTAGATGTTCTGACAGGTTCGGCAGAAAGCTCCTGTAGAAGTTGAGGCCGAGGTAGCTCTGGAGCTCCTTCTTGTTCTGGGGCTTACACGCCTTGATAATAGCATCAACATTGCGGCGAGCCGGGGCTAGGCCATCCTGGGAAATGGCATGTCCCAAGTACTCCACAGTGGGGGCCAGGAAAACGCACTTTTCCAGCATCAGCTTGAGGCCGGCGTCCTGCAGTTGTGCCAAGACGTTATGCAGGTTCTGCAGGTGGTCCCCGTCTTTGCTGCCAGTAACCAAAATGTCATCCAAGTACACCCCGACGTGCCACATGCCCCTGAAGAAGTTCTCCGTCTCCCTCTGAAATATGGCTGGGGCTGAGGCCACGCCAAACGGTAGGCGCATGTACTGAAAGAGCCCCAAAGTTGTCGATATTGTGACATACTTCTGGGAGGCATCCTGGAGCACCAGCTGCTGGTAAGCATCTCTGAGTTCGACCTTGGTGAACTGCTGTCCCCCGCACAATACTCACCAGAAATCTTCAGTCTGGGCCAACGGGTACTTCTCGATGGTAGTGATGAGGTTGATGGGAACCTTGAAATCGCGGCAGATCCTGATACTTCTGTCTCGCTTGAGGACTCGTACAACGGGAGCGGCCCATTCAGACTTCTTGACGGGCACCAGTATGTCCTCTCGCTGTAACCGTTGCAGCTCATGGATGACCCCGTCCTTCAGGGCGAACGGCAGTGGGCGAGGCTTAAAAACACGTGGCCGGGCTTCCTCAGGTACATTGATGCCAGCCGTCGTGCTGGCGAATGTGCCCACCCCTGGCCTGAAAAGATACTTCAACTCGGTCAGGAGCCTGGGGACATCTTGCACCACATGCAGGCTGGCTTCCTGGTACTTTGGCATACGAATGCCCAGTGCATGAATCCAGTTTCGACCCAGCAGCGTCGGCGACGACGCCTTGATTAACCAAAGGGGAAGGGTTGCCTCCCTGTCGCCAAAGCGAACGCAGACCTGTGCTTGACCCTGGAACTGGGAGAGCTGCCGGAGTAGCTGCGCAGCATCACGCCCGAAGCCTCGTCGGACACGCCGGGGAAAGCACGCTTGAAGAGTTATCCTGCCATTACTGACACGCTGGCGCCTGTGTCCAGCTCCATAGAAAGGGGTTGCCGGCAGATTTCGACGGTCAGAATGTACGGCGGTACAAGGCCTGTGTGCCACATGTCAAAAATTGGTGAGACCTCGGCCACGACGTGTAGTCTGGCCGCGGAAGAACTTGAACCTACTGCCGCACGCCGCCGCCGCATACCCTTGCGACGGCTACCCTGGCCGCGGGCTTGTGTGATACATGGGCTTGAACCAGTCTGCTGCTGCTGTTTGCTGTTCGTCCTCCTCCTTCGGCATACTCGTGGCAGGTGCCTAGTTTCCCTCACGTGAAGCTATGTGCTTGAGAGAAATGGCACCCTGAGGGGGCTTGGGCACCACCACAGTGACCGCAGGTACTGGTCTTTGTCGCCATCTTGTTGACCGCCGCTTCCGCTAACTGTGAGCCAGTCGCAAGGGAAATGTTCCTGGCGTCCTTGGCGGCAGCTTCCATTGCCAGCGCTGCCGTCACGGCGTCCTCCAGCGAGGGGCTGGTATCCTCCAGGAGTCGGGTCTCCATGACGGGGTTGTTGATGCCGCACACGAAATGGTCCCGGAGCAGCGAGTCTAGTTGGGCGCCGAAGGCACAGGCACTCGCTAACCCTCGTAGCGCAGCGACGAACTGCCCGAGAGTCTCTCTTTTGCAGCGGCTCCGCTTGAAGCGGAAACGCTCGATTAGTGTGGACGGTGCCGGGTTGAAATGCGAGCGCAGTATGGCTAGCAGCTCACCCAGCGTCTTGACATGCTGCGTGCTGGCTGAGAAGGTCGAGCAGGAGGCTAAAGACGCGGGTCCTGCAGCTGGCCAGGAAAATGTCCCGCTGTTGGGCCTCGGATGTGTTGTTTGCCCTGAAGAACACGTGGACTTGTTCCTCGTAAATTGGCCAAGCGGACCCATCTCCCTCGAATGGCTTGAGTCTTCCGTACAGCGGCATGGCGGCAGCAACGGGGGGCGGTGTTTCGCCACTCGCGGTGGCGTGGGACCGTGAGTAGTCGTCGCCAGTGTCACGATCCGCCCGGGTTCGTGACGGAGGGAGGGCTCGAGGCACCCTCGTTTAGACGGAGGCTCCGCAGCGTGGTGGTAACGAACGATGACTGACCGCCGAGGAGCTGAGCTGGTCGGTGTTTATTGTGTGCGGTGGCCAATGTTGCCTATCGAGCATGGCAGGCCACCGATCCTGGCGGGCCAATGAAGATTATGCCCGAGGGGGCGTCACATGCTTGTTAGACCTGGTAGAGGATCTGTGCGGACTTGTATTCCTGTCGGGCCCGCCACGCCAGGTGTTGCTGGTCAGGCTGGTGCATACTGGGCTGTGCGCCCTTCCAAAGTTTAAGGATGGGATCCATGGGATGTTGCCTGTGAAAGGGCATGCCCATGTGCTGGTACGCATACTCGTCGTGATGGGAATATTTGCAAGAACAGAGGGCGAATAGCATGATAAAAACTTGTATGCGGAGAGGTGTTGGCCTGAAGCTGCTACCGTTCACCAGGTCCGCCCTTATTGAGAGAATAGCGGGGATTGGAGTACGCCTGGCAGGGGTGATGATAACTGAAAATGTCTGCGAAAGTGACCATCACAGTCCTAATTGTTACCTAGCACTGAAAATCAGGAAAAAAACGGAAGAATATACGGTGCTAGAAAATACGTAACGTCGTTTTGATACGGGTGTCCTGTAGTGGTAGCGATAACACTACGTTTGAGCTGGTGTTATGTGAATATTGCTCTGAAGACGGGAAATACAAATTAGCATTATTAGAAATGTAAAAATAGTTTTTACAGTTCCTTAAAAGTACAATAGTCGTTTGAAGAATGCACCTTTCTAGAGGATTCCGTTCCTCGTTTTAATTCGCTCCTCTTATATATCACGCACTCTGGTCTAGATTCTGTGATGTAGAAAATGGAGAGGAAGGCAGGGCTGACAGCTAACACTTCAATATGAAATATAGGCGGTCCTACACCACCACCAGTTAGGTTGTATGTAATTGTGGCGCTCAATAATAACTGGTATATTGTCCAATAGCTTTCTTTTCCTTTAACATATTTTTGCCTATATTGTGACACAGTGTCACCCCTTCTTTTTTCTTTCCACCGTTTCCGTTCCTCACACCCCGTAACCCTGTTCTTCACACGAGCACTGTTCGGCTTTGTGTATCGAAAGCGCAAGCGCCCGCTTTTCCAGACAACGACGCTGTCGCCGGTCTTTCTTACTGTTCACGCTGGTGCGCAAATCCTGTTTCTTTGAAACTGTTCGTCCAAGATGTGGTGGCTGCGTTGTGCATTCACACTTTCTAAACGCCCGCAATGTTCTACGGCCGTTAATCTCCTTCTTCATGAGGCTAATGTCCGTCTTAGCACACTTTATGTGAATTTTCCACTCTCTCCTTTGACGCAGCTCTTGTGCGGACGCCTGTCGTTGGGTTCGATGCTGCTAAAATTAGCCTGTTCTGCGTTTATTTTTCAACCCCGGCAATCTCATTAGTTCCGGGCAGCGAAGATTGTGCTTGACCTTTATGTACTTTGGCTAGGTGCTCAGCCCCTATCCGGGGGCTCGCCGTGGAGTGTTCTCCTGTCTCCGTGGTCCCCAGAGGTCGCAGTCAGAACCGCAGTAGCGACTGGTCTCTGCGATAGTGGTGCACATCTTCACGTGTGCGTGCAACTGGTGCACTTTGTCTCCCCTTCTCTTACCCTAACCTTTCCTCTGCGTAGGGTAGCAAGCCGGACGTGCCTCGGGTAAACCTTTCTCCCATTCCATTTTCATTAAGTAAGAACTGCCGATAGACATTAGCAGGAAAATGTTCAGCACTATTCTTTGTGTTGGCGTCAATTTCCTGGAGGGGTTGAAATAAGGGCAGACGCTGTTCTTTTTGTGCTGAGATATCGAAATGCCCCGACGGCTTCAGCCAGGCGTCGCCACCTGCGTTGTGCCGCAACGTCGCCCAGGACGCATCCCGGCGCGTCCAGCCTCGAAACAGGGGTCAGGCATGCTGAGCGAACGCAGGCCTCTGTGCACTGCAGGCGAAGGTTGGAGGGATTCGGACTACAAGTGAACCACGCGGACCGCATAATCTCTGCACTGCGTTTCGATCCACGTTTCAACCCAGACAGGTTGGTGCAACGAAGCGTTGCGGTCAGATATTTAGGCAATCGATACCAATTAGGAAACGCAGCGTTAACGTCTTCCAACTCCGCTGGAGTTGCGTTGAAAAACTTTTTATATGAGCCACCTAAAGGACAAAGCAAGGATAAAGATAGGACACACGTGGTAAGAGAGCGGCGTGATAACGCACTGACTCCACCACGCCATTTAACCGCGTTGGCCACGCCAACCATTGATTACAGTGTCTCCGCAATCAGTGCAGTTTTCATTATACACTCGCCAGTATCCGACCAGCCTCCGAGATTAGCCCACTTTACTCGGTGACGAAGTGATCGGGCAGACGCACCAAACGCAGTGCATGAAGGCAAAGGGCGAGAGAAACTAAGAGAGAAATGTAGGCTGTTTAACCAAGGACGTGCCCAGTTGGCTACCCTACACTTGGGGAGGGAGAAATGGGAAGAACAGATAAGGAGAGAAAAGAAAAATAATAGTCCGTCATTCACAGTCAGCCGCGGAGGAATCTCCACTGTCACAAGCGTTCATACAACCCAGTGTCCTGCAAGAAAGGCAGAAGGGCTTTTGTGGCCTTTTGCATGCAAGAACGCAAGGGATTACGCTCTTGAAAGTGTGTACGTGTTCTAGTCAGGATACCTAGTTGGCTTAGAGTTTGTTGTTCTCATGTAAAGCTTACTAGAGAACAAAGGCAGTGACCGCCACATTTGCAAGGTTAGTACAGATATATGTGTGCCGCATCCCATCTCTCAGCTTTCGCGGTCAGAGGCCGACCAACCGCCCATGAAATGAAGCATTGAATCGTTGCAAGAATCAAACGCTTAACAGACAAAAGTATCTTACTCCTTAGAACGACAGAAAGCTGAGCTAGATGGTAAGGAGTCATTATGCAAAAAAGAGGTAAGGCGTGCAGACAAGACACAGACAGTAGAGAAGGCGTTCACACAATACACACTATTCGCACAATAGAGAAGGCGAACACGCACGGCGTTCGTGTTGTCCACTTCTCTACTCTTGTGTCCTGTATGCACGCCTCACCTCTTTTTTGCATAATGTATCTTACTTCATTCTGCGTCTGTGTGACTGTGGCTTTTGGCACACATTCGCCTAATACGCGCGTGCACGAACTGTTGAACAAACCAAACCACCGTGTTCCCACGACTGTTCAGGATAAACCACCTTCGCGTCAGTGCTACAGGGTTTGAGGTGTATCACGTTCGTCGTCTGCGACGTCTAATCATAAGTACGCCTTCACGGCGACTCCAAATAAACAAAATATTATCTGCAGAAACAGAATGATGGCGCCTTCTATCACTGTCACAGAGAAAGACCTGGTGCGTGTCTAGTGTTTCCGCCTAATGATATCAGGCGACATCTCCTTTTCATGCCCGCCAGTTCTGCGTTGGTTCTTTGGCATCGGCGGCGGCGAGTAATGTATCCAAAATGAGTTAATTGCAGCCACCCCAATGTGCCACATGTTTCCTGAATGCGCGAGTGGTTTAGCCAGAAATGTCACGTGCAGTTGGCCACTGCTGTTTATGCAAAACCCCGCGCAACATTCAGTAAAATTTCGGAAGTCACCGCCTGCGTTGAAGAAGCATTATAGACGCGGCTATTATTGTGTAAACATTACTCTTGGTGGTGCTCGTTGCCGGCTATCTTCTTCGTGAGCACTTGCAAAGCGAGGGACAGGAGTCAAGAATTGATGCCGCTGAAAAAAAGATTACTTTTATCTGTATCTGCTGGCGTACAAACGTATTGATTTTTCAATGAGGATCAAATGTCAGTTGTTAATGTCCTGCACGAGGAAAGACATCTGAAGTGACCCTCTTAGAATTTAATTAAGCCACAATTGTTAAAGTATTTCTTTTTTTTGGGTGTGAAATCGCCGCTTCACGTGTATTCCTTGCCTTGACGACGACGGTGTCAGCAGACAAGTTTCCTTTTCTAATTTTGATTTTGTATCCTCTTTTTATGCGGTTTACGTTTCGCCTATCTGCCTCCTGGCGCTGTGGGCGGTGAGGGGCTGAAAGGACGAGGGGATCCTATTTCCGAGTTCGAGCACTTTCGAGACGGCATCAGTCCTATAATACTATTCTGTTTGTTTTCTATCGTGCGCTTTGTTCTTTTGTCGTCATTACACTGGTATTGCCGCGCCGTGTCGCAAGAGTTTCCTCTCTCGTTCGCTTGTTCATTTCTTATTCGTCGTTCCTTCCGCAATTCCTCTTTGTGCGGTATTTCTCGTGCTTTTCCGCATTTCGACGTGGCCGGCTTACTGCTGCTTCTTTCGGCCGCTTGTAAAACCACCGCAAATTGGTCTACGGGGACACGCCTGACTTCGAAGCGGAGTTTTGGTACTGGTGTGATTCGAGGATTCTCGCAGCCGCCTTGTTTTCCATTGCGTCCCACGGGGATGCGACGGCCGCGTATGTTCGCTGCGTGTTTCATTACGCGCAGCAGTTGCTGCATCTGCTTTTTCCAGCTATGGCGCTTTTCCGAACGTTGTTCTGACATTTTTTTCTCCGTCGTTATGTCAGCTCTTTCACGTCACACCCTTTGAGACGCCCCAGTTGTTGGGCCACACGCCCACAAAGCGGCACCGAAACCCAAATTGTTAGAAAGGGACGAAAGACGGTGCACCACGAGTATACATCCAGGAAGAACTAACAAATTTCGTTGTAGCTTAGGTGCTCTGCTCATATAGGGGTGTTTATTACGGTCTGAAAAAAATATCTAAAAATCGTTTCTGGCAGGTACAGGTATTGTCCGAAGCTGACGACGTGACTTGCGAGGAAAGCTCGAATATATAAATTAGTAATTCAGCAACTTTCACGAACTTTCTCGCTTAAATAACTGAAGGGGCAAGACCGTGTTCCAGCATCTATAAACCCGCGCTGTATCACAACGAAAGGCTGTCACAATCCTGACGAATCTTGCAGGTGCATGACATGCGTTACCTTTTTGCCTACCTCTTATAAGTTTTTTTTTTCGCCACACCGATCGGCCAAGCATCTACAGGCACCCTAGCGCTTTTAGCTAAGTAATGTCCGGCGTTTTTACACGAAATCATAACTAGGCGTTCCGAATGAGCAAGCTAAAATGCCCAAGTCAGATTAATTTTGCACAATGCGTTTCAGTCGCCGTAGGGCTTGAAGATAAGCATTTCGCTGCAGGCAACATTACGACCTTAAATATTACGGGAATCGGCTTTCGGTTTCCTTTCCTGGTCTTCCTTTTTATTAGCTATTTACTATTTGTGTATTCATTTATTAAACAACCAATTACTGCTAATGGTATGTGTCTTGACATTTCCTTGCCCCCGTTCTTTCCGCGGATGTCGATCCTGTTTTGTCAAAAGCTCACGTTGGCTCCGCGAAGGTCTTGTACACATTTGTTTACATCTTCCCTCGAGCGAGCGAGACAGCCGTTCTATATGCGCTGGGCGCAGGCAATAAAAACAAGTTGCGCTCGCTTTTTGAAATGAGGAAATTAAATTTCACCAAATATCTGCGTGGTCGCTGGGATTTCCTGTGTAGTACAATTTGTCGTTACGCAAGTGGCGACGAAAGAGCGCGAGGCGTGTACCCAGTCGGATGATCACTACTCGCACTGTAACGCTAATCCTATTTCTCCAGATTCGCAACATTCAAATTCCACGCGATATTTGCGAGGACAAAAAACACATTACGCGGAAGCACATTTGTCGTGTTTTACGGATTTCTTCTCGCTGCCGACAACAGAAATGTCTTGTCCGGAGGGAAACGAGGAGGGCTCTTTAGAATCGTTGTAAACCATGCGGAAACCAATTTTCTCTACTCGTATTTCGTGGGTGAACCCGGCGTCCGAGCCCTCCGCAGTAACGCGCGACGCACCCGCTCCTGTCCTTCACCGCAGCGCGGGTTTCTTCTTTTTTCTTTTTTTTTCCTCCTTGGAGCGCGCGCTCGGCAGGCACACGCCAGCGAGGGCGTGCAAATGCAAAGTGTCCGTAGACAGCGGAAGAACGCGCAACGGAAAGGCGCGAGCTGGGTGAACGGAAGCACCGCCGGGGAGGCACCGTAAAGAAAGCAGGAGGCGTGAATCTTGCGGGTGGAACGGCACGAGAAATTGGGCCGCTTTCTTTCCCGGTTGCTTTTCCTTTCGTCTGCTCCCGAGCCGATGCGGCACGAGAGCGAATGGAAGCGAAGCGGAAGGGGGGTAGCGAATCGAAGCGAACGGCGAAGTACGCTGCTAGAAAAAGATCACATCATAAATGGACGACGCGCGGCGAGCTCCAGCTGAGAACGGCCGAGAAGCGAGGTTCTCACCGTGCACACCGAGCGATGTTCAAAGACGCCCGGGGCGCGCGGCGGCTACCGTGCTGCACACGCCATGTATACTTACGCGGGATGCATGCACACACCCAACATGCCCAAGGGAAGCTCGCTCGGCGCCGGTTTCACCGGAGCCCTCCCGCCGTCCGGGAGAGGCTTGACACGTCGCCGGGGCGTCAATAAATCGTAGGCGCGCCTCGGCAGCGTGCTCATTAATCAATGACATGGGTACGGAGGGAGGCGCATTTCTCGTGCCTACGCAAGGCGCCATCCCCCCTAGCGAAGTCGTGGTCTCCTCCACACCTACCCTTTCCTTTGCATAGCCATTCTGCGGACGGTGACCCCGAAATATTTCCGGTGTGTCTTCAACTCCTGTGAATCCAGCTCCTCTCGCGTTTCACGCAATCTGTTCTTGCGTCCTCTTTCGACAAAAATGTTCTCATAGTCTCTGCACGAGATGTCAGATGAGTGACGATGCAAGGGACTCTTTGTCATTGCTCGTTCGTTGCATCGTTCGCGAAGCACGTTCGGCTGAGGCCTATAGCCAGGAGTTGTTTCTCTCAGAAATCTCATCGGACTACCGGAAGATCGATACGATCGGCTGGTTCCGTAGCCATATAGCCTCTTTATGTCTAGCCAGGCCTTGAATATTAGCACTTACGTTGAACGCCGCGCCTCATACAACTTTACTGAAAGTGTATACTATGTGTGCACTCGTGAATTCCGTACATCCGGTCTGCAGTATTAATGTACTGCATTGTCTATACACACACCTTCCCGAGCCATCACTGCGTTAACATATAAACTCTTCCCTCTCAATCTGGGATTATTGATGCATATTTAACTGTTTCGGTGTATTAAACATCCCATATATCAGGGTGGCTATTACATTGCTAAAGCGTGCACCGTTGGTCAAGTTTATTCACGAGTTGTGATGGTAAGCTGTGGAGAAAATGAGGAGAGGCAAGAAGAACGCCGCTACGAAGGGTTGTGTGTGTTAATTTTGTTTCTCTGTTTCCGGTGCTGCTTACCGTCGCGTTTATTTGGCAGCTTCTGTGTGACCCCCGCAGGGGCGTCTTTGTCAGCAGGCATTTGGTGTGTTGCGACACCACGTTTCCGAGCACGCGCGGGTTGGACTCTCCAGCGTCTAACTGTACGCGGCCTAGCTCTGTCCGGGGAAAAGGGGATCCTGGAGGTCGAGCTGATGTGGAGCACATGGGCTTTAAGGCCCCTCGGCGGAGCAACACACCCCTCTGGCCTCGGCATCACGTAGACAGTACACGCGGACTGACCCACCCGGGGGAAATCGGTAGTGCCTGTTCCAGCACTCCTATCCTATCTTCACCTTTATCTCCCACTTACCATCTGTCCTGTCTTTTCTTTATTTAATTCTACTTCCGATTTTCCTGGCAGCAAAGGTTAACATTGTGTAACAAAACCAGCCGTGGTTATTCATATTTGGTTTAGCAGTGGCATACAGCTGGCGCTTGCGGGACCTGTCCTTCCCAGTTTTTGCATCGTTCCCTTGTTGGGCTCCATGGTGGGTGGCTGCTGCTGCTGCTGAAAATTTCATCTATATCTATGCAATGTAGTTTTCCCCCACCCCCTTGTTCCCCATTGACGCCCCTGTGTCAGCAGGCTTTTGGCGTGCTGTGACACCACGAACCTCAGCAGACTAGGGCTGGACCTTCCCGCGTCTAACCATGCGAGGCTTAGCTGTTTACGGGGGAAAGGAGATTCTGTGGTTTGAGTCGATGCTGAGTGTTTGTACCTTGAGGCCCCTCGGTGAAGGCTAAACACCTCTTTAGCCTCGGCTTCATGTAGACTTACCCATCGGACTTGCCCCCGGACTTACCCATCGCAGGGAAATCGGCAGTTGCCGTTTTCTGTCTCTCCCTCAAACACTTGTCTTTCTCAGGTTCAATCTTTCCTGTCTTCACTTGTTACATCCGATCTTCCCGGCAACAAGGATTAACCTTGTGTGGAACATACAACCTTGGCTGTACTTACTTAGTTATAGCGGAAACGTATAGTTGGTATTCGCAGGACAAGTTATTTATAAGTGCTGCGGCGTCCCCTTGTTTGGATTAATCGAAGGAGGCTGGCGTTTCTGCCGAAATGTCTAGAAAAACATATGGATATTTCTTTCCCCAACTTCTCTGACGGCCCTCAGAAACGCGGGCGCACCTAGGATGTCTTTAAACATTTAGAAACCGAGCCCAACACCTTCCGCGTTTTCCTGTTATCCATTCCGATAAACCAGAAAAGACGGTGAGGCTGATTTCACCTTTCCTTGTTTCAAAATGTCTTGCTAAAGATCGTGGAGCAAACTTTAAAGCGTTGAAGATCGCTCGTGGCGATCTCCTTTTAGAACTCCGCCATCCGAAACATGACAAGCTGCCTAACTTAGTGTCATTCGAGTACATCCCAGTGACAGTATTGCTGCAGCGCACGATGAGCACCACCCGCAGCGTTCTTTCCGATGACGGCCTGATGCAGCTGATAGAAGCTGAACTATGATAAGGCTGGAGCAAGCAAATTGTGATCAATGTTAAACGAATTATGCTAAGGGGTGACGGCAAGGAGATCAAGACCAAGCATCCTATACTTACATTTGGTTCAAGTGTGCTTCCCGAGAGTATTGAGGCAGGGTATGTAAAGATTCCGGTCAGACCATATGTCATAAACGCTCTAGGATGCTTTAAATGCCAGCGATATGACCACAGTTCACAGAACTGCCGAGGCCGTCAGATGTGTGCAGAATGCAGTGCTCATGAGCACTACTCTGAATCCTTTCAAATTTTTTTCCACTGTGTGAACTGTGATAGGGAGCAAGCCGAATACTCGCGGTCTTCCTCATCATGGAAAAAAAGAGAAAGAAATCGTTACACTCAAGGGCAAAGAGAACATATCATTCATGAAGGCACGCAGGTGGGTATTATACCTGCCAAAGAACGACTTTGCCAAATAGGCGCGTTAGATGGCGGTACCAAAACAGCCTCCGGTGGTTTAAAGGCCCACTCGCAGTGAGCCCTCGGTGAGGCCATCCGCCTCCTTGTCGGCTGATGCCAGCCCTGCTGTGCCGTCCCGGAAAAAGGGGCCATGGCCCGCAGAGCTGGTGTCTTCAAGAGTCTCGTCCCTCGAGACGAGGCATTAACATCAAACACATCTCTTGAAAGAGGCGACAGACCCAACACCCAGCATGACGGCTCAGCCAGCGCCTAAGGAGCGGCGCGATTCTATAGACCGTTTTTTCGTAGGCGCCGCCATATTGTGAACGCAGTGGCGCCGCCTATGAGCAGCGCCATACTGGCTTGGGTGAAAGCGGTCTTTTGCATGGCAGGTATACGCTTGGCGGTAGGTTCTGGCGTTTGTTTTCGCGGTCGTGCGGTCTGTTTAGTATGACGTGCGTCTTCTACGTGGTAAACGGTTCTGTGAGACGTGCTGGAGTGGTTTAAGGCGTCATGGCCGGAATTTCTGCTGGCGTTGAGGTGTACAGAACACGCAGCGCGATATGTGTGCTCGCATATTTGAGCGTACAATCAGCCTCGGAGACCAATTGTGCATTTCTAAATGTTCCAATCACTAATGTGACCTTATTGCAGTATTATCCTCTATTTCTAAGCTGCGGTTTAGGAGCCTTAAAACATACGCGACGATCGTAACAGCATAGGTACTGTTCTGCTACGAAAGGAGCTGTGCTGTTTGACAAGCGTTCAAACTATTCACTGCAGGTTACATTGCGTGACTACTTGGTTGGATGGGTGAGGTTTCCACCCATGAATAATATAGTTTTGGCTAGTAATAGCAGCATACCTTACAGTCTGAATTAAGCTTGTCCAACAAAGCGACCGTTAACGAACTGCGCGAGCGTCCTAAGCAGTAGTAGGTGCTGGATTACAGATATCTCTGTTCTATATAGCGCATGGTCCAAGCGTACGGCATCAGCGGGTATATATTTACAAACATTGTGCGGCGTTAGCCCGTTTTCTCGTGCTTTTTAGAGAAAGAGGATGATAACCGAATTTTTTTTTTCGGTTGTGTTCGTTCAGTTCTCTACGACGCCCTCACACGTATTACGGAAATTTTGCGCTCAAAAATAGCCATCGCATTCTTTTTATGCGAACCGTCTCATATATTATGGCTGTATACAGGCCAAAAAGGCAATGCCAAAGCACACAGCTTCTATGTGTATCGTGCTGGCTCACCAACCGCAGTGGTCGCTGTGTTGAGAAGCGCCATGGGCCTCATGCAGCAAGGCTAGCGTAGACATATGGTAATTTCAAGCATACTAGACTTGAAATGCGTGAGAACGATGCCAGTGTATAACAAATATTTGATAGCGCCTGCCGCTCAGATGTTTCGTGGTTGCCTTAGGTTGGCCGTGCACGAGCATGCGCTCTTATGTTTTATGTTTTACTGCCTACGCCAATCGATCAGGCAGTGAGCTGATTTACCATTTAATGTTGGTAATACAGAGACGCCGGTTTTCTTTGTTGAATTAAAATCGATATAAGCAAAATAGTAAACAACACATACACGCACCGCGGCTGATTATGCGTGTCACATTTTTGCGCCCCAAAGACATATTTCTGCCTACAGTAGTTACCGATGCACCGAAAGGCTTCCCTGACGACCTTATATCAACGAACATGGCGTAAATTTCACAAAGTAAGATCTAAAACACCTCGAAATCGTTCCGCAGCACGCGACAGCAATACTTTCAAGCAGCGCCGCGCCGGATCGCCCAAGCCAGAGAGGAGGAAAGGCTCTCCGCGCGCCCTTTCCTCCTCGCCCGATGAAACGGTCTATAGACCGCTCCAAAAAAGGCAAACCTCACGTCATGGCACGCGGAAAGGGCCCCGCGAGCTAATTTTCATTTCTTCAACACGCAGGACAAATAGTGGTCTTATTATGCAAACACGAATACTAAAATGAACTCGCAGAGGACTTCTCCTTAAGCTGGACGATATCAGAGATCTCCTACATAGATACAATGGCTCAATTGTGCCTTCAAGAGGCACACTTGGTCTACACATTCAAGCTTTCCTCGGTGACATGCCAAATCTCAAAAAGGTCGTGACGATGCTGATACACGGTGGTGTATCAATCATAGTTGATAAGTGTGCAGCATGTCACCCTTTTGAACTACGGGTGCCTCTTGAGCCAGTGGCAGTACAAGCAATATTGTACTGCAAGTTAGTTACCATCTGCTAGGTATATCAGCCGCCTTGTCAAGAATTTAAAAAAGACTATTTCTATAGCCTGGTAGATCAGCTTTATCAACCCTACATAATCGTAGGTGATTTTAATGCCCACAGCATTCTCTGAGGCGATTCCCAATGTGCCAATAGAGGGCGACTCGTCGAAAATTTCTTTTTAAGCTCTGATGCATGCCTTGTTAATAAAACGAACCTATATTTTTTATTTATTTATTTATTTATTTGCAATACTGCTGCTCTCCTTCGAGAGTGTGGCAGTTGGGCAGTACAATAATTCAGCTGTACAATGCAAGGAAAAAGTATAGATTACACAAAAAGTAAAAAAACGACATAAGCAGTGCAAGTTATACATAGTACTATACAAGTAAACCATGTTAAGATTAAACGGAATAGTAAATAATAAAAAAAGAAATGTAAAAGAGCAAGATGCTTTATAACAATAGCACAGATATTACTAAGGGCAAGTAATAAAACAGAAATAACTAAAATAAGCTACGAGTGTTAGGGAATCATTATGGCAAACGATTAAGCTGTCGAAAATTAGAGTGTTTATTAAAATTTCCTAATGAATAAAGCAATCTGTGCCGGTGTCCCTGCATGCATAATAGGTACTGTTATTCACACAGTTTTTTCTATTTGTAAGATAAATTCGGATAATGATTCAATGTTGGTGATAGTAGGATCAAGTTGGTTCCATTCTGCTATCGCGAGCGGGAAAAAAGAATACTTAAATGTGTCATTTTTGCATGTGTATTCTGTCAATGTGTGCGCATGCTTGTTACGTGTAGGTCGAGCCTCGGAGAATGAAATGTATCGGGAGGTATCTATTCTGTAGTTATTTTTTAGTAGTTGAAACAAGAATTTTAAGCGAGCTTGTTTCGCTCTTGTGGATAGCGTTCGCAAACCGGACTGGGTTAAAAGATGTGTTGGCGAGTCTGTACGTCTATATTTGTTATGGATGAACCTCACAGCTTTCCTTTGTATTGATTCTAGCTTACTTATGTTAGTCTGTGTATGCGGAAACCAGACTGTGTTAGCGTATTCGAGAACAGGCCTTACAAATGATGTGTAGGCTAGCAGCTTCGTTGACTTGGTTGCGAGTGCCAGGCTTCTCTTTAAGAAAAATAGTTTGCGCAGCGCCTTTGAGATTATATTACTGATATGTTTGTCCCATTTGAGCTCCGAGGTTAATGTAACGCCTAGATATTTGTGTTCTTCAACTTTGTTAAGTGGAGTGCCGTTAATGGTGTAAACAAAAATTGATGATACCGTTTTTCTGGTTACAGTCGTGATCGCGGATTTTTGTGTGTTTATTTGCATCTGCCATTTGGAGCACCAATCAGCTATGTCAGCTAAAGAATCATTTTAATTTCACGCGCAATTCGTACTTATCCATTAATCTTGCAATTGGCTCTGCCTCGCTAATTCCTAAATTGGAATCAGAAGTAATAAAAATTATTCTAGGATGACCATTTCCCCATAGTGCTTAATCGAGTGGAGCAAGACGCGTATGCACCACATACTCCGGTGGAAGATGACATCGACTGACTGGAAGTTTTTTAAAGAATCAACATACTTAACGCGAGATTTTATCGATGATATTATTATAGGTGCGACAGTAGCCAATTTTACCGCTTTTATCATTGACGCAACAGAAAAGTGCATTCCGCGAACAAGTGGACGTTCATTTAGAAGACGAGTTCCCTGGTGGAATGATGAGGGCGGAGGTGCGCGAGATAAAAAAAAAGAATAAAGCGTGTTGAATACTGCGTTGGTGCTCAACTGAAGAAAATCTGATTGAATTCAAATACATAAAGTGAGGCAAGGGAATCTGAGGCAAGGAAACACTTTTCTCTGGTATAGCGTTGGGATATGCCTCTCCACCCGGTTCTTGGTGCTCAACCCTTTTAAGACACCAGTGGAGTTGTAGGATTCTTGAGTGATGTTGTATTGCATCTTATACGCGAAGAAATTCACAGCACATCCTCTCGTCACAGCATACTTCTGTGACAGCGTTTTGTATAGCACATGCCTCCAAACCGTTGTGTTTGAAGGGTTGTGTTAAAGCAGTAGTGCTTCGCTAAGATACTTTAGTACATCATATCCTTCCAAATTATCCCTTTTGTGCTCATGCACTTCATTAGTAATTGCCGACATCTTATTATAAATACACTTTACGCACTTTACAGCGACGGTTTTTAAGGCCTCTTTATAGCCACGTCACATCTAACTTTCGAAGTTCATCACTATATTTCGAACTCATTTAACACTAGCCTAGCGCCCTTTGGCCATACTTGGCCCTTGCACCACAAACCACCACATATCATCTCTGCGAGACCTATTTCTCTGCTTTTTGGCTTTTCGAAGCACCTGCGTATATAGAGTATATGAAATCGATGTTTCGGTGGACTTACTTTAGCCGTGTACTTACATAGTGTTGAGTTGATGGTATGGCTCATCCTGGTGGTATTGTGTCGCAATCGTGCATAGATAAAGTTTGTTTTGACATGTCTTGAAGTACATCTTGTTTAAGAATTGCTCAGAATGCATACATGAAATTCGCGCGGATTTCTCTTTGGAGGTTGCCTTTCGAAAACACCCTAAAGCAAAGAGTTATTCTTACCTTTTCTTTCTTGGTTTGTATTCTTTGGATGCACTCTTACATCTCGGTTGTGTTTACTTTGTGCCGACGCAGGGTACGGCAACATAGCGCCTCGCACCAACTGGGGAAAAATTGTGACCATCCTGTACGCCATCGTCGGCATCCCTCTGATGCTGCTCTACCTGACCAACATCGGCGACATTCTAGCCAAGGCGTTCCGATACGTGTACGGCAAGCTGTGCACGTGCAGGCCGAGCGGCACGCAGCGCAGGCGCCGTGTGCCCCTGCAAGCGAACCACCTGCAGCGCAACTCGGTGGCCGAGAACTACCGAGTGCACCACATTGTCTCGCACAATGCGCTCGACGGACAGGAGAAGCTGCGTGCCTGCGATGACCAGGTACCCATTCTTCAGGGAATCTTCTTCCCTGTGCAAGCACTGTTTCCCAGAACCGTCGAGTACGCTGTACCACGTTCAGTCTGAGGTGATCCCTACGTTTATTTATTCTCGTTGAATAAGTAGACACCAGAAATATGAATATGTAGGTGCAGTGGGTTTATAAAACGAGTTCTGTTTTCTCTCGATTCTTCTTTCTAGCTTTGGTACTTGTTTCAAAACTACAGCGTTCGTGTGCAACTTTCATGATCGCCCAACTTTTCTTTCTTTTATTCCTGTGCGCGTCCTCGCAACAGGCTTACTGCACCTACACGAATTTGGTTCTTTGCTGTTCCTTCAGAAATCCACAGGATGGGATAATGCTTTATAGTACAGAAGCATAACTGCGAGTCGGCCTAGTTGTAACAGATTCATTTCAAGAAAAACTTCTTGTGCGCAAAATAAATGGACAAGGAGAAGGAGCAGGACAAGGACGAGCGCTTTCTAACAACTGCTTTTATTTTCGAAGAACCACCTCTTTAAATACCCATAGATCTGCGCGATCTAGTAAGCAGGACACGCAAATAGCGCATATTTGTTTATGTATTATTTATTTCAACATACTGTCAACCCTTTGACAGGGTAATTACTGGAGTGGGTTACAGAAATAAGCAGCAATGATAGTAATTGTCAGGGGCAGTTATGCTAAACAAGTACAAATAAGAAGACAAAATACACGTACAACAATAACTATGAATACGAGTATTGACAAGCATGCCAATAGAAAAAACAAATAATCATATGGATAATACAAATAAATGACATCAAGCTGATGAGTACCTATTAAGTGAGTTATGTAACATCTCAAGGAAATCATCAATTCTTTGCTGTTTGACTACAGGTCGGTCAAGAGTATCCTATTCCCGAATGCATATAGGAGAAACGAATAATAGAATGTATTGTTGTTGCACGAATATTCTTGGAATGGAAGATCATGTGTATGATGTACGTGCCTTGTTTGTTTAGTTTCGATGTATGTTGTGTGGTCTATGTCAAAATAGTTGTGCCGTAGCATATATAAGAACTTCAGGCAGTGAATTTTAGCTCGACTTTGGAGTGAGGGCAAACCTGCACGGCAATTCTGTCGGGGAATGAAGGCGTCGATAGCGGTTGAAAATAAATGTAATCGTTTTGCGCTGCACGTTTTCAAGCATGCTGATACCGCTACTTGTGAAGGGGAACCAAATCGTATTGGCGTATTCTAGAATCGGTCGGACAAGTTTCGTGTACGCTGAAAGCTTAGTGTCACGGTCAGCGTGCAGCAGCGTCCGCTTAAGAAAAAACATTTTTTTCATTGCTTTCGCGCTTATAGCTTCCACCTGAACTGCCCAACTGAGATCAGAAGTTATTATTACACCAAGATATTTGTACTGGCTTACATTTCGGAGCGTGACGTTATGAAAACCATAAGAAAATGCCAAGCTTGTTTTCTTTTTTGTTATTGAGATTGCAACTGTTTTGTCTGAATTAATCACCATTTGCCAGTTAGCGCACTAACTTACTACTTCATTCAGTGCAATGTTCAGCTCAATTTCGTCACTGTAGCTTTTAACCTCTTTATACAGTACGCAGTCGTCTGCGAATAGCCTAATATTTGTGTTAATGTTGGCTGCCAGGTCATTTATATACAACAAAAATAATGACGGGGCCAAGACAGATCCCTGGGGCACACCGGATGTGACATTTATTGCGTCAGAAACGTGCTTATTTCATTGCATAAATTGTTGACGGCCGGACAAATAGCTTGATATCCATCGATTCATTGGCCCATCCCCAAGTTTGCGGACCAGCTGGAAAACTAGCTTTTCATGGGAAACGCGATCAAACGCCTTTGAAAAATACATAAAAATTATGTCAATTTGGAAGTGTTCGTTAATGCCTTGGGCCAAGTCGTGCATTATCTCAACCAGTGGCGTTACGGTCGATAGGCCTCTCCGAAATCCGTGCTGGATGGGGTGTAGCAGATCATTGTCTTCTACAAACTTTGTGATGAATTTGAGGACAATATGCTCGATTATTTTACAGCTCGTACACGTCAAGGAAATGGGCCGGTAGTTTGATGGGATCGTCTTGTCACCGGATTTATGCACTGGGATTATTTTTGCGATTTTTCATTCAGAAGGAATCTTTGAATCCTGGAGAGATCTTGTGAATATTAAGCGTAGATACTTACTGTTTCTGCTTACCGTTTGAGAAAAGCGTCCGGTATCCGGTCTGGGCCACAGCTCTTTTTGGCATCAAAATTTAATAGCAGACACAGTATACCACTGTCGGTTATTTCTGGGGTTTATAGTAATTTTTTTGTAGATGGTATAATCGGGGAATGTTGCACTAGTCCATTATCGATTGTAAAAATTGACTGGAAGTAGCGATTGAATTGATCCGCCTTATCTTTTGTCTCTATTGAAAGAGAAGCCTTTCTATCGCTATGTTTATCATAGTAGTGCGTTTTGGAAACGCGTATCTTGCTTTTCAATGTTTTAGATAATACGGAAATCTGAGCGGTAAAATTACTGGCTAAACCAGACTTCTTAGCTTCCCTCAGCCTAATAATTTTACGTTTAACCTAAATTATCTCGCGGGTAATCCATGGATTTTACTTTCTTGTAAGTTTGCGTTCTAGTGGGACAAACTTTTCAATACAATGCATGACGTGCGCTTTGAATTGCAACCATATATGATCTATCGATGAGTTTTATAACAACACTTGTGATAACATGCCTCGGATAAGCGCTACGCGTTCAAAATAATAACAGCAAAGCGCATAAAACGAGCACTTAAGATGAAAATGCGTTAAGGATATTGACGCGACACCGTCTGTGCCCAACCACGCTGACAATAAAGACGACGACCTCGTCTGTGCAAGCGAGGCGCTAGAGAAGAAGAAGCCCGGACTGAGCGCTTGCCCGAACTCTCTCGAATAAATGCCGCTCTTGTCTCCAGTGAGCCGTGACCATATGGTGACAGGAGCGAATTCTCTTTATCTAACAATGAAACAGAAGGATGACTGATGTATTTTCCCTTTAGTTTTGCTATCCAGTGAGCTTCCACAATAATTTCACTCGCGGTTTGATTTCTATGCCTAAATAATATGTGGGTGTTTATAAGACAAGGTGAGCAAGCATGTTCTTGACAATGCACTGGCAAATCCGTACTAGGGCGTCCTTTTCAGACTAGACAACTGTTCCCTTAGTCTCGTGTTAAGGCATCTCGCAGTCTGTCTTATGTACACATGACCACACGTCATAGGAATCTGATACACAACGTTCTTCGCGCAATCGAGAAATTGGTTTTTACTCGGATGTTTATTACTAAATTGTTTCTTTGCATCATCCTTACTTTCGAACTTACTTTTTACCCTAGAACAGACACTACCTGTTTTGTTTTTAGCCGAAATCACCACTTTTACTTGGTGACTCCCAGCCACCCTTTTGAGTCTCTGTGAAAGGCCGTGCACATGCGGAATCACTGAAACCTTGGAAGCTAAATCTTTCTGCCTTTGATTCATTGTGCATAGTTATTTTCCCTGTTTAAAGTTTTTCATTAGTCTAGCACATGACGCCCGCATAACGGCAAGCGGGTACTCAGCTTTTCTCAACCGATCAACTCGTTCAAGAAATGCAATGTTTACAGTGTGGTAACATGACTTCAACAACGCTGACCGGAAACATGAAATGACTATACCATTCTTCACAAGCCTGGAATAGTTTGACGCATAGTTCATTAGCACTTTTCCAGCTCGGGGCGAGTATGATCAACACACATGTTCTCGTAGAAATTCTAACTTGGCATCAAGAAGTTGTAGCTTATTATCTACCAGTACTTCCGAAGTAAATGTCAAGTTCTTGCCCAGAGAATAAAAGGGAAGCTTAAGAGTTTTCCAGAAAAAGTGAGTGAAGAGCTGTACGTAATGGTTTTCAACCCTCCGAGTTCGAATATCGCATCGAAATGGAGCGAAAGAAACCGCAAACACATTTGATTTCGACGAAAAGTGCAGCAGCAGACTCCGGCAGCTCGCGCGCCTTGTTTCCGCCTGTGATTGGTCGGGCGCCTCGTGACGTCAGCATTGGTGTTCGTCCGGACTGGCCGCTGTCGCCACACATGAAGCACGGTGCAAGGTGGTTTGGCGCTGTGGTTTGGTGAGACGGTAATGGTAAATTTCGAGAGCTTGCGTTTCTCTGTGAAGTTCGGCGTTGCTCCCTACATGTATACGTAGCCGGCCTCTCCAAGAAGCAAAAGATGCTGGTAGCAAGCAGTACTTTCGACGCCAACGAAAGCGGGGTGCTAGCATTTCCTCGTGTTAGAAATGTTCTTTGGTGAGTATATTTTTTGCAAAGCTGTATTCAGTGATCTAGTGAGTCTGTTTCCGGGCAAACAACTGTACTGTTATGTTCCTGCATGCCTCTTCGTGGAACGTAAGGAGGGATGAGATCGTCGGCATTTGTGCGCTGCCCCAAAGCTGTCGGCAATCTACACAGACGGTTTAAACGCGGTAAGTTTAACGGCTGTTGTAGCACGTGTAGTATAGAACCTTCATCAGCGCGCCATCCGCACGCTACTCGTAACCGGCGAATTCCGTCGGCTACGTGAGATGGTCGGTTTCTTATGTGTGCGAGAGAAGGGGGAGTGCAGCGTCTTGGCGTGAGCAGGCTTTCCAACACATGCAAACTTTACGCTTGCACTGCGTTATGGTAGCTGCATGCATGCTGTTTCACAACACACGTGCGAATAGAAAATTCGCGGCGCTTGGCGATGAAATCTGCGTCAAGGGTGGGCGATAAACATGCATCTTCGGTTCAGCGTGCTAACTATTTTTTTTAGGAGAACCCAAAGCACGCATTATTGATCAACTCCAGTAGTAATCGTCACGGAAGTGGTTAGAGCGCAGCATTGTTGTTCTTGAGCGCTTGAAATTCTATCGATTCACAGCAGCCTCCCACTTAGCTGCAAGCTTCTTGTCTTGCGGGGACTAATGGAACATCGTCGCGGCCGCTGGTGTTCGTGAAACCGTAGGCTGCACAGAACGCCAGCATGATCGGCCCACCACTTCAATTGATGCTGCGCACGTCGACTACCACTCTATATACACACAAACAAAGGAATGCAGGCTCGAGCGAGGCAGATTATGACGGCACGCACGCAGAAACAAGCGCGGTCAGGCACGGTCGCGGAGACTGTGAGGGAGCGGAACACCAGTGCTGACGTCACTACGCCGCGGTTTCCGATCTCCGCTCGCGTCGTCAGCGTCAGCAGCAGCGCGCGGCGCTCGACGGGGGGCGGAGCGACAGCGCAATTTTAACCGGCTATTACGTCGCTCCTAAGTAAAAAATCCCGCCCGAAATTTTACCTGCATGGTTTATAAGGTTCCCGCATCCGTATATGATCGTCTTATTGAATTCGACAGACTCTTCAGCTTCCTTTTGAAGGCTTCTACTACCCTTTTCCATAAAGCATCCTTGTCTACATGACAGCCAAAATCAAGTAGTCATCTACATATCTGTGTATCTTAGTACTACACCTTTTAAATCTTTTGCCAGCCCTCAGTCTATGCTTCCCAGAAAAATGCTACTAAGGATGGGAGCTACCTTTGACCCGATGTGCACTCCCCTGGCCTGTATATACCTTTCGTCACAGTATCCTACGTGTGTATTCGCTAAATAAAATGTGCAGAATTTCAAGAAATGATTCAACAGCCATCCCGCACGTGTTGCGGAATGACACTTCGTCATTCTAATTTTTTATGCAATCCTTAACCCTGCACATTAGGGGCCCATGCGGCAAGGAATAGTAGAGATCTTAAATATCTATGCTGAATCCCCAGCTGCAATTGTACTATCTGATGCCAGAAAATTTACAAGGCCTTCACAGTTTTTCAATAAGCACGGATCCTGTACTTCTAAGGAATTAAACATTTTCTGCAGGAACCCCACGACCAGAGCCTGCCAATACCGTCGCTCGGACACGATTGGCTTAAACGGAATTCCTTGCTTGTGTGTTTTTGCTGTAAAAAATATATACAATATCATTACTTTTGAGTTCAATACATGTGACGCGAGCTTTTCCTGGTTACAATTTTTCAAGAACTTCATCGCCTCCTTTTTTACGTTTTCTACACTCACATCACATTTCCTAAAGCACTGATTCACCGCTAGGAAAGCAAATAATCATTTGGTACAACCAGAAAGCCTTCCTTGTCAGCTTGAACAGCATTTAGATTGTTCTCAGCCAAATACTTAGCAGCCCTATCAACATTAGGTCTGGATCTATCGCTTGGCCACCACGTCCACACAATGGCACTCCTGGCACACACTCCTGGCAATGTCCATTGTAAGTGCTAACCTGTCGACAACGCCGATGCTTGGCTCCACGCAGAATTTTGGCTTGACTACATCTTGGTGCCGTTCTTTCACTTAGTATTAGAAGGCGTCCCTCTGGCAGTTCCCTTTTCTTCTTCTTCGGCAATCTCCGATGCACATCGTTCCACATAGCCTAAGTCAATATTTGCCTGTCTGCGCCAGTCCCGAAAAGCCTTCGCGTTTAATGGACCATTGGAACCAGACAAACAGGCCATCTTTAGACATTCTTTGAAATACTTTGATAATTGATATTGATTATTTGATTACTTATAATTGATAATTGATTTCATAATTCTTTGAAATAATAGTACAGGGTTTATTTTGTTCCATAATTGAAGACGTATATGTAGTTGCCCAAATGTTTTTGTAATCACAAATTCTCCTCCCCTCTTGACTATTCTCATCAGGGTTTGATGGGGCAAAAGTAGTCCTGGCACCTTAGAGAAGTTCTATGCTTCGTAGAGTTATCCCATTCATTTATTGCTCATGGCTCCCTAATAAAAGTCTTGCAAAGTAACTCAAAGTTACCGCTGCTTCCGACTCCATGTGCCGGCAAAGCCCTGTTTTCAATCTGATGAGGCCCAACCCCATAGGTCAGACAAACACCGTACACGTGCCCTGTTCCAGAGCTATCATTGTAATACTACGTAAGACCCTGCTCTTTCCTTCCTGTAAATGGGTTGACTTCGCATCTGGTTATCATGCATGTAAACAATGTGAAGGTTCTTTTTTTGAACATGAATGTTGAGAAAGTATATATCATAAAACCTATGTGCACCCCTTCGGGGCACAGGGGGGCCTCTCGTTACAAGAAAAGCGAACATGTGTTTTGAAAAGTAGACGTTACAGGAAAAAGTGACCGCCGTATACTAGCGAAATATATCATGCAACATAATGGGACCTAACGCGATTTAGAATATCTGTGACTGAAATGAGCGTTTAAAAGACAACAAATTAGCAAATTCGGACACTAGTAAGCTTCGTGCTTTTTAAATTTATTTTGCGAACGCAAATGAAATCATTTTTTTTTTTTCGTAAATAGGGTGCGCTTTCGGAGGTATAATTTCGTGCTGCAATACAAATCTAGTGGCTGATAAGAATTCCGAGGCGTTTTCTGAGTGGTAGTAGAATGTTGGCTGTTTGATGAAAGATAAACAGTTGCTTCGAAGCGGCACAGGAGTCTCAGCCGAATGCGGTGTGTGCGGACACGGAATGCCCCCACGCTAACAGCAGCGACCCTAGCGGCAGCTTCTGTCCTGACTGCGGGTGGAGTTTCGGGACCAGAAAAGCATTGAAGGACTCTGGTAATACCCTTCACGGGATTGGCGAACTGCTAAATTGGCTATCACCAAAGATGATGTTGAAAATTGTCGCCGTGTACCCGCAAAGAATGCCAGTTCAATACCAAACATTGTAGTGCAATTCAGGAGCCGTTCTAAGCGTGATTCGGTGCTTCAGAACGCAAAGAAGACGCGCATCTCGACACAGGATTTTGGTCACTCATCGAATACGCCTGTGTTCATCCATGAACATTTAACCCCAGCTGTGAAGCAACTTTTTGGTATGGCAATACCTAAAAGAAAATGGTGAACTCGAAGTTCGAGTGGGTGAATCATGGATGAATTCTTGCGCAGAAAGGTATAAACGCGCATGTACTGGACATTCGTGGTACATGCGACGTTGAAAAGAGCGCCTAGAGGCGCTGTGCGCGTTACGGTACGGTTTTTATTTCGCCACGGCAATATCACCTTGGGACGTTGGTAATCTTGTAGGAAGTCGGTATCGCGACAAATTGTGCTGCCTTCATCTAACCATTCCTTCAGCACGACACAAGCAAGATGAACTGTTTTTTTTTTTACGTTTGCTTTTCTTTTTGACCTACTCATGATTACGGGGACTTGGTTTACTCTAAATGACTAGATTGACAAGCGAGTGGGTTATAATACTTTCTTTCTTAACGGAATAAAGGTCTCGCAGTGCTAATAAAAAACAGCATAGACTCTCATATACTACCAGAATTTTCTGGCAGAATGTCAGTGCTGATATTGAATGCCTAACTCATGTATCACGTGATTTTTTATTTGTTATTTATTTATTTATTTATTTATTTATTTATTTATTTATTTATTTATTTATTTATTCAGTACCCACAGGCGCCAAAAAGCATTACAGTGGGGGGGGGGAGGCTTTACAAAACAGTTATAAACTTTCACAAAAGATTTTTTTTACCCGACGTGAGAAAAAACAACAACAAAAGTTCAACAGAAGTTACAGAATTTTCAAAACACGGTAAGTTATACATGGGCAATTCAATCTAAAGATAATAGAATCGGGCTAGTTGAGTCACTTCAACAGGGCAAAAAATACATCATTTTACACGACGTTGACGACACTGGCAGGTAACCTATTCCATTCTTGTATAGTTCTAGGAAAAAAATGTTTTCTGATACAGTTCTGTCTTGCATGAAACTTCTCGTACCTTTAGCGCATGATCCAAGCGTAGTGATTGGTAATGAGGCGTTATTATATATTTGTCGCTTTCTATACCAATTGTACCGTAGAATATGGAATGGAAAAGCTTCAGTCGCAGCCTTCTGCGTCGTACCCCCAAGGTATCCCATTTAAAGTCTTCCTTAGCCCTCGTAACGCTGAAATTAACTTTGTATCGACCTGACACGTACCGCACACCTAGATTCTGTACCCTCTCAAGTTTATCAATGTCACGTGCCGTCGGAGGGTCCCACACTGCACAGGCGTACTCAAGGACGGACCTTACGTACGTCTTGTATAGCAGCTCTCGTGTAGACTTGCTGAATGCTCTGAAGTTCCTACGAAGAAAACCTAACATTTTCCCTGCCTTAGTGGTTACATAGTTAACCTGATTCTGCCATGATAATTTTGGGGTGTACCAAACACCTAGGTATTTAAACTGTGTTACTTTAGCTATTAAATTGTTATTCAAGGTGTAAGAGAAATTTATACAGTTCTTCTTTCGAGTGAATGTCATGTTGACTGTTTTAGTTAGGTTTATCTGCATGCGCCACTTAGTGCACCATTCACTAATTAGATTGAGGGCTTCCTGAATCAGACTGGCATCATCCATGCTGTTACTCACCCAATATAACAAGCAGTCATCTGCAAACAGCCTTAGCTGCGATGTAAGACCTTCGCCAATATCATTTATATACAATAAAAAAAGTAAAGGCCCCAGGACGGTGCCCTGGGGTACACCGGATGTAACTTCTTGCGGGCGCGACTGAACACCGTTTACAACCACGACGTGCGGCGCAGGGTATTATATTCTTTAACCCATGGGACAACCTGCGGGTGAATTTTATATTTTTGCATTTTTTCTATGAGCAATGAATGGGGTACCGTGTCGAAAGCCTTTCTGAAGTCGAGGAAGATACTGAAAGCCGTTTATCCAAAGCAGGAGCAATATCATTTATGAATTCTAACAACTGTGTAATACAAGAAAACCCCTTATCAAATCCGTGTTGGAAGAACGTAATCACAGAATTAGTATTCAAATGAGCTACAATGCTCGTGAATAGAATATGCTCTACTATTTTACATGCGATAGATGTCAATAATATTGGACGATAGTTTGAAACGTCGCTTCTAGGGCCAGACTTATGAACAGGGACCACAATACCTGTTTTCCATCCATCAGGCAGGGAGGCTTCGAGCATCATCATCATCATCATCAGCCTGGTTACGCCCACTGCAGGGCAAAGGCCTCTCCCATACTTCTTCAACAACCCCGGTCATGTACTAATAGTGGCCATGTCGTCCCTGCAAACTTCTTAATCTCATCCGCCCACCTAACTTTCTGCCGCCCCCTGCTACGCTTCCCTTCCCTTGGAATCCAGTCCGTAACCCTTAATGGCCATCGGTTATCTTCCCTCCACATTACATGTCCTGCCCATGCCCATTTCTTTTTCTTGATTTCAACTAACATGTCATTAACTCGCGTTTGTTCCCTCACCCAATTATACAGCTTGTTTGCAGCCTGTATGTATGGTGATACATTTGGAGGACGATAAAAGCTACATAATGTAATGATCACGCGATTCGGAAGTTCGGCTTCGAGCAGCGACTTGTCAAAAATTAATTTCAAGTACTTAGAAAGCGGTTCAGCGCACGATTTGAAAAGGAAGTTTGGTAAATCATCGGCACCACAGGCTTTAGAAGTGTCGAGCCCTCGAAGCAACGGTTCGATGCCGCGCATGCTGATTACAACATCATTCATGCCACTTGTCGTTTCGAGCAGCGTTAGTTCGAACGGAACAGAAGTAGCCGTTGAAGCATTCTGCTTTGTCAGTAGAGAGTTTTAGCAGAGCGTTTACGATCCGTTCCGCTTAGACCGGCCTAACGCAACAATTTGCACACAGCCGCCCAGCAGAACGTTACCGGGAACACTGACGCGCGTGCGCACAGCACACATAGCGGCAGTGGAACGTGGGACGCTGACCACGTTCCGCTAGGAATCCGATATAGCGGTGCGTCAGGGAGCGTGTAGTTGCTTCCGTAATCATTTTACAGCCATGCCGAGAGGACGCCAGTGACGTCTCTGGGAGACGTGCTTGTTAGATAAGCGAAATCAATGCAGTCTATGCAGCCACCGGTGCGGGTGAAATGTGTGCGGAGCGAAGCGTAAGCAAACGCTCTGCTAAAACTGCCTAGTGTCATCGTGAACCGGACACGAGAAGGGGAATATTTACTACATCCTTTCCGTTCTTTTTCACGTGTCTCCTAAACTGTTTTGGTTTATCTTTTAATTGTGACTGAATAGTTTTCGAATAACTGTCTTTCGCAGTGCGTGTTGCTTCTTTAACTTCTGGACTTATTTCTTTCAGTTTTTCCTCTGTTTCTCTTGATGATGTTCTGCAAAAGGCGCGATAAATTCGCTGCCTTTTTTGTGCTAGTTGGCGCAACCTTGTCGTAAACCACGGTTTGTTTTTGCTTCTTCGCGTCGTCAGTACCCAAGATAGGACAAACCGCTCACGTACTTCCAGTATCTCTTGCTTCAGTAAGCGCCACAACTGTTCCACATTGCTACAGTCGGCTTCTGTTTCAAACACAATAAAATAGGCGTCTAACGCTTGATTAATGCAATCTAGATCTGCTTTTTTATAATTGTACACTCTTCTGTTAACATGGGTTGTGGTTTTAACATAGGCCAGTGACATCGTCGACACGACAGCCTGGTGGTTACTTTTACCAGGAATCACGAGTGTTGAATGCACAAGATCAGGTCGATTCCTTAGCATCAAGTCCAGAATATTGTTTCCCCGCGTTGGCGAGAGGACCAGCTGGTGCAGTGCATAGATATTCACCATATTCATCATTTCTCTATTGCTTATTGCAGTAGCTGTGATAGTATTCGATGTATCCCATTTAATATCCGGCAAATTGAAGTCTCCCCCAATTACCATGGTATCCGTATGCACTCCATCAATAATGCCTTTAAAACAGGGGAGAATGTCTGGTGATACATTTGGAGGACGATAAAAGCTACATACTGTAATGATCACACGATTCGGAAGTTCTAGTTTGCACAATATGGCTTCACGTATGCCAACATCCACTTGAAGCTGAGAAGACCTAATGCTGTTATCTATGAGTATAAATACACCTCCTCCATGACAATTTCTGTCCTTTCTATAGCAGGTGTATCCTGTTGGAAATACCTCGTGATCACTAATGTTTGGTTCTAACCAGGATTCTGTGCCAAGAATGACTGAAGGCTTTACTGCGTCTATGAGTGCACAAAATTCATCTTTTTATATTTTTTATACTCCTACAATTCAGTAAAAGAAAAGTAAGGTTAACAGGGCTAGACTGGCATCGTCACCTCTGTGAGGTTACCTGCATTCTTACATCATCGCAAACAAACCTCTGCCCATTCAAAAGCAGGTAATCATACCTAAGAGTAGCTTTAACGCCGTCCCGTTTATCTACCTTTGCATAGTTCCATAAAATCTTTCTTTTCTTTCGCATTGCTTCCGAAAAGTCTTCAGAAATAGCAATTAAAGTACCCTTGAACTTTCTTGCGTTACTTAGCACGCGTGGTTTTTCTTTAAACGACGCAAATTTAGCAATAATAGGTCGACTCTTCCCAGCGTGAAAGCGTCCTAACCGGTGAGCCCTTTCTATTTCAACAGTGGAAATTCCGAACTTCGAAGAACATATATCCAAGACCTGTTTCTCAGAGTCGACATTTGTCTCGTTGGCCTGCTCCTCGGGTATGCCATGAAAAATTATATTGCCCCTTCTACTACGGCTCTCAAGATCGTCAACCTTTGACGTTAAAGACCTCAAAGCTCGACCCTGAGTCTCGTATTGTTGGGCGCACTCCGTCAAGGACGATTTTATTTCATCATGTTTGGTTAACATTGCTTCAAAAGATTTGATACGACCACCTAGTTCGTCTATAGCGAGCTTGTTTGCAGCCTGTACAGATTAAATACTGTTTAATTTCTCCTTAATCGTATTCTGGCCTGCCAAGAGCTGCTGCAAGGTCCCTTTGTTGAATGTCCGGGGTACAGTTCAACGTCGCCACATAATATCAAAATAAGCAAATAAAACGAGAAGCGGCGAAACAGGCGAAACTGTTTGCTTGAACGGTGTTGCGTACATGAGTGCGACAGAACACTGTGAAACAATTTCTGGGGTGAAACGGGCAAGCTAAACAACGGAAAAAAATAAGAGGATTCATTATTACCAACCTGCATAAGCAGTAGAAACATCTGAAGTGCACTGTTGCCGCCATGCCGGTTTCACGTCCCGTCGATGCACTGAAGAGAGCTGCTTTATGAAGCAGACAGATGCCGTCCAGCCGGTAATCACTCAATTGGTTGTTGGCGAGAATCGCACATGCGCCGAAATCCGGATCGTCAGCCGATGTCATCCCGCTGTCGTCATCAAGTGCCATGTCAGATCGAAGGGTTGTCGGCGCTCTTATTCCTTGCGAAATGGTTCCTTCCAACGTTGGAAGAAACGCCGTTTATTCTTTCGTGTATAGACCACCTGATTAACCTGTAAATAGTTTCTTTGGCAGTCTTAAAAAACTATTAAATTGTGTAAATGGCAACTTCAAACTAATTCTTGGCGGTGACTTTAACGTCAACATATTGGAGTCGTCTACTGTCGCAGTGGCGTTTCTAGCTGCAGTTGAGTCAAGTGGTTATGAGATAGTAACAGAAACTCCCACACGTGTCACACCTGATTCGGCAACGGTAATTTATTGCTCACATAAACAAGGATAATGTGGAGGAGCTTGTAGCAAGCTGGGACATTAGCGACCACTTGACACTTTATTTTTTTACGGTCGGTGCTATCAAAAGACCCCCGGAAATACCGACTAGAACACTATAACATTACTCCTCTTGCCTTAACTGCATTTAACACAAGCCTTTCTCAAACAGATTGGAGTGTAGTCTATCTTTGAGAAACCGCAGATTCAGCCTATGAAACATTCATTGCTGTCTTTAAACAAATCTATTTTGAACATCTTGAAAAAAAGTTGTTCAGAAAACTATAAAAGTCGAGAGCCATGGATAAATCACGGATGGTTAAATATGATAAAAAACTGTTTAGTAAGTTCTGAAAAACAAAAAACATTTGAGACCTAAAAACATTTAGACACTACCGCAATAAATTTAATGCATTTATCAGGAAATAAAAATGAAATTACTTGAGTGAACAATTTCGTGCGGACTGCTGCAATGGGAGTGCAAAGCTCTGGAGGAAACTTAGCGCTTTGCTTCACGGCACACCTAATTCTCTAGGAATTACTGAAATGAACATAGATGCTCGCGTGCTTAAAATTGAGACCTTGCAGAAAAATCCAATCATTTTCTCATAAATGTTGTACAGCCAACGCAAAAAGTGCAGTCAACTGTAACTGATGCAGTGACTAAACAAACGAAGAATGCCTTTTCCGAATCATTTGACGATCAAGAAGTAGTTTTAGCTTTTTCTGCGCTAAAGAGCAGCAGCACGCGTGACAGAGACGGCATTCAGATGTCTGTGATCGAACATGCAATACACATTGTGCTCTCTCAGATTTATAACTTTTCTTTATCGGCAGGCTGTTTCCCAAAACAAATAGTCTTGTCCGTTGTCACAGTGCTGTTTAAAAAAGGGGACAAATATGAAATCGCAGACTATCAATCTATTTCTATGTTGCCCATATTTTCAAAGGCCCTGGGAAAAATTATCTTTAAGAGACTCATGAATTTTTGTGATAAATTTGCTGCAATATCTACATCATAATGTGATTTTATGAAGGGCAGGTCGACTGAGACTGCTTTACTGGCTCAGAAACAACTAATCCTAAAATTTTTCGAAAGACAAAGAATTGTGCAGTGGAGTCTTCATACATTTTCCAAGGCCTTCGATCTTCTCTCTCATTACACATTAATTGAAAAACTAGAATTGTACGGCATTCGCCGCATCCCACTTTGGCTCCTGAAGTCGTACCTTAAGTACCGCTTCCAGTGTGTAAAAAATTAACGATTCCCTTTCTACTATCAAGGCAATAACAACTGGCGTTCCACAAGGTAGCATTTTAGCACCGTTGCTTTTTAACTTATATATAAATGACATTGTCAAAATCAGTGATAAACCTAAATACGTAATGTACGCAGGCGACACTAGCATTTTCCTTACCGCTAACGATGTGGATGCCTTAACTTCACCTATATATACTACGTTGGAACGGGTTAATGCATGGAATGAATGAAATTCGTTAGTCATCAATACAACAAGAGCAAAAGCTGTAATTCTTCACTCGCGGAAGCAGATTGTTTCTCCGGGAAACAGATTACATTTAGGTAGCGCGGCAATTGAAATTGTAGAGACCCTTAAATCTCTAGGAGTATTTTTAATTGTGTGGTACCATTGGAACCTCAAGTTAATAATTTAATTACTAATGTTTCAATATGTGTAGGTATACTTGCAAGAATGTGTTCCTTTCTTCCAGTTTGTTACATCCTTTTTCTGTCACATGTCAATTTTTGTTACTTGGTATGGGGAAGCAAAACGACAACCAATATTAATAAGATATAGAGACTTCAAAAGAAAGTGATCAGGTATATCGCTAATGTCAATTATTATTCACACACCAGTGAGTTGTATGAACGGTTTAACGTTGTCCCAATTCACAAGCTTTACGAGTATTACCTAGCAATATGTATAAGCAATCGCTATTGAATAACAATCGTGCGTTGTTGAATATCTTTGGTCTGCAAACATATGGTATGCCATACCCTACTCCTCCAAACAACATCGGATCATACCTTTCGGTAAAGTCCACTTCGAGCGGCAAATGCTACGGCTCACTGTTCCTGCGCTAATAAATAAATTACTGCAAAAAAAGGTCACAATTGAAGAATGCAGTCCGCGTTATATAAGGGAAGCTATTTTATTGTGAAAAGAGATGCAATGTTAATTTAGGCGTTATTATACAGTCCTACGTTCGCTCAGAGGGCATCACAGTGGGGGGAGGGGGGAATAATACAAATGTATAACAGTGGTAATTATGGTTATATAACAAAAAACACGGTGACAATATTGCAGTGCAGGCAGCATAACTATTTTCAAAGCAAAAAGGAAAACGAATGAAAAAGGAGTATATGTACATATATACGTCCATACACATGCACGGGCATGCATAAATATATAAACGCATATACGCACATATTCACTCTCATAAATAAATATAGTAGGCGAGCAAACGCGAATAACCACATCAAAACACACAAACTGATCGCATGTCAAGCAGTTAATTGAAAAAGGCTGAATTTGATGTTTTAGGAACGGTGTCCTCAGGCAGAGCATTCCATTCATTGATAGTTTTTGCAGATAAAGAATACTTTAACAAGTTCGTTCTTGACTTCATTGGCCTTACTTTTAATGTGTGTTCACGGCGATGGGATATGTAATGCGGGTTAAGCATGTATTTTGATTTATTAATGCTAGTATTGTTGTAAAAGATGTTATGAAAAAATTTGAGACGCAAGCAACGCCGGCGTTCGGCAACGTAGAAAGTGCTAGGTGTATTTTCCTTTCTGTGATGCTACCAGATCTGCGATAGATCCCAGTGATAAAGCGTGCCGCTCGGTTTTGTACGCGCTCTAAGATGTGTTTAAGGTTGTCCTGATAAGGGTCCCATATCGTGCATGCGTACTCATGAATAGGCCTAGGTTGCCCGAAGACAGGGGTGAAAATTTCGAGCCAAGAACATTAGTGTGTTAATCCGTTTCGCGGCAATCTCAGCAATGTGATCCTGCCAAGTAAGGTCGCTTGAGAAGTGAAGGCCGAGGTGCTTGACCCCTGTTGCGCTCGAAATTGTCGAATTATTGAGCCTGTAAGAATGGGAAACGTCAGTTCTTTTCCTAGAAAAGCGCACGTAGTTACATTTTGATTCATTTAGTGTCATGCACCAAGTGGCACACCAGTTCGAAATTTTATTAATGTCCTCTCGAAGGATTTTGCAGTCGCTTGGATTGTTTATCGAGCGGTAAACAAAGCTTTCATCTGGGTACAATCGTAGGTTCGACTGAATGTTTTTAGCAATATCATTAATAAAAATCAGAAATAACGTGCCCAGAACAGGCTCCTGCGGTACTCCGGACGTTACATTAACAGCTGATGAGCAAGATCTATTTACCACTGTTATCTGTCTGCGATTTACGAAGTAGTTGCGAAGTTAGTGCGTATACGAAGTAGATCAGTTCATTAGGTCAGCGGGAATTTTTAAATGCTGAAGTTTGTGTCTTATACAATCGTGTAGTACCTGATCAAATGCTTTTTTGAAATCTAAAAACAAATAGTCAACGCTAGTACCTTGATCAATGCAGATGTTAGGTCAAAAGAAAATTCCGTTAGCTATGTGTCACAATAAAATCCGGCGCGAAAGCCATGCTGTACTGCGTAAAAAAAAAAGTTTTGCGAATTCAGGTGCCTTATTACGTTCCTGTATACGATGTGTTCTATAATTTTCGGAGCGCCACCTAGGAGAGAGACTTGCCGATATTGTTCCAAGTTATTTTTTTTCTTTCTTATGGACAGGAACCACATCAGCAAATTTCCATTCGTGCGGCACAATTCCTTCAGATAAGGACGTCATATACATTGTGAGAAGAGGGTTGCTAAGAGAATTAGCATATTCTTTCTGCACGCGATCGGACATGCCGTGAGGACCTGTCGCTTTGTTTGTGTCTAGGCTGGTAAAGATTTGAAAAATACCATGAATTGATAAAGTGATATCGGGCATTTCCTGAAGAACTGCGGCGCATGCCGGTAAAATAATATTGTTAATCCTTGAATTAACAGAATAGGCGGACTTGAAATGGTCGTACAAAGCAGTGGCTTTCAATTCAGCATTTGTTATCGTTCCATTGTCAGCCTTGATGCATTGTATGCCAATTTTCTCTCTCCTGATTTTTTTGGCAAGCTTCCATATAATTTGGTCATTGTTTCGAATCTTTGCATCTAATCTACTGAAAAATATGACGCTTCGCTTCACTGATTTTCGATTTACAAATTTGCTGGACAGAAAATATTTTTTGAGAAGGAACTGGCATTTCGCCTTTTCTGAGGTTCTTAAATAGACTGCCTGTTCTTCTAAGGAGTTGGAGGATTTCGGGGGTGATCCATTGTTTATCTTTCCGACGTTTGGCAGTTAGAAATTTTGATGGTATGTACTCCTAAATTAGTGCAAGTATTTTATCCTTTAGTACGCTCTAAGCAATGTTAACATCTTTTCCGAGAAAACCTCTGAGAAAGCTGGAATAAAATCAGTTAATTCACTGTTCATTGCCTGGTAGTTTCCGTGATCGTAATAGTATATCAGTTTTGGAGTAAGCCGAGCTCTATTTTGGTGTGGATTAGAAACGCTGGTTAAAAAGACAGCGTGGTCGCTAATACCAGGAAGACAGATAGGTGGAGACATCAGATCAGCTTCATTTTTTACCCCGCAGGGGCGTCTGCGTCAGCAGGCGTTTGGTGTGTTGCGACACCACGTACCCGAGCACACGAGGGTTGGACCCTCCCGCGTGTAGCCGTGCGCGGCTTAGCCGTGTCCGGGGAAAGGGGGATCCTGGGGGTTGAGCCCATACCAGGTGTTCCGACCGTTAAGGCACCCCGGTGGAGGCAACACACCTCTTTGGCCTCTGCTTCACGTAGACGGCACCTCCAGGTTGACCCACCTGGAGGAAATCGGCAGTCGCCTTTCCCTGTCCTCCTCTCCATTTTTCGTCTTTCTCTCTCGGCTTTTTCATCTTTCCTGTATTCTCTTGACTTCTCCTTACCTGCTAGTTTCCCGGCGGCAACGGTTAACCTTGCATGGCTGGCCGACCTTCGTTATGCTGTATTTGGTTATAGCACTGATGTACGGCTGACGTCCGCAGGGTTTCTCTAGCAGGAACTTCTGTCACGTCCCCCTGTGGGGCTCCATGGTGGGTGGTTGGCATCGCGGCAGAAAACCCAACTATACTTATGGAAAATGCTTTCCCTAAACTACCTGATCGCCCTCAGAAACGAGGGCGCACCGAAGATGTTTTTCAATTTTTCGGACCAGAAGTCCCCAACTTTCCTCGATTTCATGTAATTCACTCAGAAAAACCAGACAAACTAGTGAGATCCATTTCACCGTTTCTTGTTTACAAGTCGTTGACTGAAGTTTTTGGTACAGGATATAAGGTGTCGAGAATGTCAAGCGGTGATCTCCTTTTGGAGCTTTAACATCAGAAGCAATATGAGAAACTGCCGAAACTTGTGTCATTTGGGGAGACCCAAGTAACAGTAACCCTGCACCGTACTATGAGCACCACCCGCGGTGTTGTCTCGGATGATGACTTACTGGAGCTCACTGAAGCTGAACTCTTGGAGGGCTTCAGTGAACAAAATGTCATAAATGTTAAACGAATTAAGATGAGGCGAGATGGTAAAGAGGTCAAGACGAAGCACATGATACTCACTTTCGGCTCAACTGTCCTTCCCGAGTCTATCGAGGCCGGTTATATCAAACTTTGTGTTAGGCCATACGTGCCCAATCCTCTTAGATGCTTTAAGTCCCAAAGGTTCGGCCACAGTTCACAGAACTGTCGAGGCCGGTTGACATGTGCCAAGTGCAGTACCAATGAACATTCCTCTGAAACCTGCCAGAACACTCCGCATTGTGTAAACTGTGATGGCGAGCATGCCGCATACTCCCGGTCCTGCCCGTCTTGGAAAAGAGAAAAAGAAATTGTGACAATCAAAGTGAAAGAAAACATCTTTCAAGGAGGCACGTAGCGGGTGTCATACCTGCCTAAGAGCAGCTTTGCCGATGTGGCGCGTCAGGGGGCAGCGTCACAACGGCCTGCGGCGGCTGTCCGACCCACAAGCAGTGAGTCGGCAGTTACGCCATCTGCCCCCGCGGCGGTTCCAGCTAGCGCTACTCCGCCAAACCAGCAGAAGGAAACATCGACCCCGAAGGTGGGCGCAGCCGAGACTGCCCCAACCTCCCCGGCCCCTTCCAGCACTGGCAACAGCCGGCGCAGCCAAATCCTTCAGGGAGCCCCATCGACATCCGGGCTGTTGGGCGCAGGGGTCTTGCCCTCCAAGGCGGGACTCTCTCTGGTAACTTCTCGCTCGCAAGAGCACGTGTCCGGCGCCTCACAAGAGGCAATGGACACTACACCTATCCTCAAGGCGCACCAAGCGCCTAACGAGCGGCGAGGCTCCCTCGAACGCTTCAGAAAGGGCAAAACTCCTATTACAGGGCCTCGAAAGAGCTCTGTAATCTAAGGCATCACTTCAGTTTCCGTACACACAGCACCAATTTGCTTTAAATATGGATACACAAATTATTCAATGGAATGTCAGAGGTCTTAGCAACCTTGATGATGTACAAGAACTTATCCACAAACACAATCCAAAAGTGCTTTGTGTACAGGAAACACACTTAAAATCGAAACACACAAACTTTCTCCTACAGTATGTTACGTTTCGCAAAGATCGCGATGATGCTGTCGCATCATCGGGCGGCGTTGCCATTATTATTCATAAAAGCATAGCGTGTCAACGTTTGCAGCTACAAACGTCTCTCGAAGCAGTGGCGGTTCGAGTTGTTCTCCTAAACAAACTCATCACCATCTGCTCGCTTTACATACCCCCAAATTACCAATTAAACAAACATGAATTGCAGTCCTTTATAGATCAATTGCGAGAACCTTATGTTGTTCTTGGCGATTTCAATGCACACAGCAGCTTGTGGGGAGACTCTCGTATCGATGCGCGAGGTCGTCTCGTTGAACAGTTCCTTTTTTCTTCCGATGCGTGTCTGCTGAATAAGAAGGCACCCACCTATTATTATCTCGCAAACAGAACATTTTCTTGAATTGACCTCAGCCGAGTTTCCCCGTGTATACTACTTGAACCCGAATGGGAATTTACCAACAATCCTTACGGGAGCGACCACTTCCCCATACTGCTAAGACCACCTAAAGAAAACGAATATCCACCACAAGCTCCTAGGTGGAAGATTGAGACAGCTGATTGGGAGCAATTTCGAATTCTTACTAGTATCTTATGGGCGGACATGTCTTCGTTAGGAATTGATGCTGCAGTGTAGTTTTTTACAGCTTTCATAAGAGATGCCGCATCTAAATGCGTATCAGATAAATATGGCTTGGCGTGCAAACGGCGTGTCCCGTGGTGCAACGACGAATGTAGGATTGCTCGTAAAAAACAAAACAAAGCGTGTGGGTTGCTACGCGCCTCGGCCACTGCGAAGAATCTTGTTAACTTTAAGAAAGTAAAGTCCCAAGGCAGGAGAACGCGCCGACAGGCCAGAAGAGAGAGTTGGCAAAAGTTTTTATCGGGCATCAACTCGTACATAGATGAGGTGAAAGTCTGGAACAGGGTTGATATGGTAAGAGGGCGGCAAACATGTTCACTCCCTTTGGTTAACACACAAGCCGATACCCTGCAAGACCAGGCAGATTCACTTGGGGAGCACTTTGAGCGTGTGTCGAGCTCAATTCATTATTCCCAATTCTCTCTCAAATATAAACAAATAGAAGAATGTAAGCCAGACAGAATGAACCCAGACAGAATCCAGACAGAATGAACCCTATAACCGGCCTTTCAGTATTGCCGAGTTGAGCGCTGCCTTGAACACATGCAAAGGCACTGCACCGGGACCTGACAAAGTCGTGTATGACATGATCAGAAATTTACATACTGACAAAGAAGTTACACTACTCGCACTTTTCAACACTATTTGGGCTGCAGGTTACCTCCCATCTACATGGAAAGAAGCGATTGTGGTTCCTGTTCTGAAGCAGGGAAAAGACCCTTCCTTGGCAGCAAGTTATCGTCCGATAGCTCTTACAAATTGTCTGTGTAAGCTTTTTGAAAAAAGGATTAATCGCAGACTCGTACAATTCCTTGAACTCAACAATATGCTCGATCCCTATCAGTGTGGCTTCAGACAAGGGCGGTCGACAACCGATCATCTTCTGCGCATTGAAGGATATATCCGCGATGCATTTGTACACAAACAGTATTTCCCCCTGATATTCCACCATATGGAGAAGGCATATGACACAACATGGCGTTACGGGATCTTGCGAGACTTGTCGGGAATGGGCATCCGTGGAAATATGTTGAAAATAATCGAAAGCTATTTGTCCAATCGTACCTTCCGTGTAAAAGTCGGTGATGCACTGTCACGTCCTTTTACGCAGGAAACTAGTGTACCCCACGGAGGCGTGCTCAGGTGCACTACCTTTATCGTTAAGATGAACACACTTCATTCTTCACTGCCACCAGCCTTTTTTTATTCCGTCTACGTAGACCATATACAGATAGGTTTCAAATCCTGCAACCTTACGGTGTGGGAAAGACAGGTACAGCAGGGCTTAAAGAAGGTGTCCAAGTGGGCAGACCAAAATGAATTTAAAATCAACCCGCACCAAAATTCTTCTGTTTTGTTCACAAGAAAGAGAGGCCTGGTACCTGATCCCTGTGTAGAACTGGGTGGACAACAAGTTCCCTTTAACAAAGAGCACAAATTTCTAGGTGCTATTCTCGACTCCAGGCTCATTTTCATTTCACACATAAAATGTCTTAAAGAAAAATATCTAAAAACCATGAACTTACTTAAAGTTCTATCGCACACTACATGGGTTAGCGACAGGAGGTGCATGTTGAATCTTTACAGGAGTCTAGTTAGATCACGATTAGATTATGGTGCCGTAGTATATCACTCTGCTGCACCGAGTGCGCTAAAGACGTTAGACCCTGTTCATCATCTGGGTATCCGCCTGGCCACTGGCGCATTTAGAACAAGCCCGGTGGAAAGTCTATATGCAGAGTCAGACGAGTGGTCACTACAATATCTGAGAACGTACATCAGCTTTACCTATGTTCTCAATCTGCGCTCCAATAAAGAACATCCGTGTTTCAAAACTGTTAACGACGACGTGTGAAACACTTTTTCATAATAAACCCTCTATGAGACTTCCTTTCTCACTGCGTGCAAGAGAACTTAGCACGGAAATGAATGTCCCTGTTCTCGAACATCGCCGCATGCCTCCAGCTAAGCTATTACCGTCCTGGGAGTGGCAGGCGATAGACTGTGACGTGTCCTTTGTAGAGGTCACAAAGCACGCACCTGAACTCGAAATCGCTATGCATTTCCGTGAACTTCAATCGAAGTACAGCTGCTCCGAATTCTACACAGACGCGTCAGAATCACATGCTGGTGTATCTTATGCTGCTGTTGGTCCCTCTCTTTCTAAATCTGACTTATTGAACCCGCAAACAAGTATCTTCACTGCAGAAGCCTATGCAGTACTGCCTGCAGTAAAACACATACAGAAATTAAAACTCGACAGAGCAATTGTATACACAGACTCGCTAAGTCTCGTAAAAGCGTTAATTTCATTACAAAAGCTTAAAAATCCTGTTTTCATTGAACTTTACTCCCTTTTATGCAGTATTTATCTATCACATATACATGTAGTAATATGCTGGGTACCTGGCCATAGAGGTATCGAGGGTAATGTACTGGCTGATAAAATGGCCACATCACTAAGCACTTTTCCTACAGCTGCTGTCCCTGTCACAGATCTGAAGCCTGTCTTGCGCAAGAAACTGCGAGAACACTGGCAATGCATGTGGAACGCAGAAATAAACAATAAACTGCACGTTATAAAGCCACAGTTAGGTTTTTGGCCCTCCCCAACCAAATCACAGCGAACACATGTCCTATTATGCCGCCTCAGAATAGGGCACACGTTTGGTACTCACAATTTTCTGCTTACTGGAAATGGACCGCCAACCTGTGGTCGATTTGGTGAGAAGCTAACCGTCCTGCACGTCCTCTTGGAGTGTGGCAAAGCCGAATCTGAAAGAAAGAAACATTTTCCTCTTGCATATCGTTATTGCATACCTCTTCACCCAGCTATGTTTCTTGGTAAAGAACCATTTTTCAACACCAAAGTAGTCCTTAATTTTTTTAAATGAGGTTCTCCTACATGTTATGAGCCCAATAAATTCGTAGCGCATGCTCTTTCTAGAGGATTCCGCTGTGATAGTTGTTTTAAATAGCACATGCCTCCAAGCCCTTGTGTGTCAAGGGCTCTAGCGAGGCCATGGTGCTCTAGTGAATTTTAGAAACATGGATTTTTTATATTGTATGATTATTTTTGAAATGCACCTTAATGCTCATAGTACACGTCATTTGTCATCGCCATAATATTATTACACGTACATTTTACGCACTTTACAGTTACTATATTTTAGGCCCCTTTACAGCCACTTCACATCAACTTCATAGAATCCATAACTCCACTGTGAAATCACTAACACTTGCACGGCGCTCTTTCGCCATTCCTGGCCCTTGCGCCAATAAAAACCACACATTCATTCATTCATTCATTCATTTTTGAAGAGGAGATCGAGGGTTTTCCATGACAGAGCAGTAACTCTGGTTGAGGACTCGTCGCACTGAGTAAGGCTGAAGGTACTTGTGAGGTCCAACAATGCTGAATGTAACGATGAGTTTGATAAATTGATCGGCAGACCGCGGCCCCAGGACACGTATGGTTGGTTGAAGTCACCACCCAGTAGAACTACTTCAAAAGAAACTAACGGCAGTGCTTCAGACAGGCTAGATATAGCTGCACTGTCATTTCCTGGGGCCTATAGAGCGAGGCTAATGTAAGTGTCCTACCAGTTTGTGAAGCAACTTTACACATGACGAGCTCGCAGTCTATGTTGGAAAGATCGATTGGCCAGCCTGGCAAGTTATCCGAAACAAGTATGAATACACCCGCTTCGTGTCTGTTCCTCTCCGAGCAATAAACCATGTAGCCTATTGGGAACACTTCAGCATTTAAAACTGTCATCCAGCCATGATTCAGTGCCAATGATAATGTCCGGACAATGTAGGGAAATTACGAGCGCGAACTCATCTGTTTTATTTTTTATGCTGCTACATTTGATAACTAGAATGAGTAAAGGCAAGGCGCAAAAGACCAGGTCTGAAGAAGGACACAAACGACAGGTCCGGCGCCCTGCCGGCGCCGGTACTGTCGTTTGTGTCCTTCATCAGTCATGGTCTTTTGCGCCTTGCCTTTGCTCATCCAAGCATGAGCCAACTAGCCTAAGCAAGAGTTAGATTTGATAATTAGAAGCTGCAAACTATGTTTGACATGCGCAGAAGGGTCAACTTCGTGGGTTTGCTTTGAATTGCACTGTACCACCTCTTTTCCTCGTTATCAGAGATGTAGGTGCTGTTTCCAATATTCAAACGGTTAAACTGAAGCTTGAAGGGGTGCGTTTGCTTTTTGGCAAATGAAGCCTCCTTTCTAAGAGAACCTGCGCGGAATAGTCCTCACTCATAGCGTAGCTTGTTTCTTTAAGCTTCCGACCTTGAAGCAAGACTTGTTTAGTTTTGTAGGACGAAAAAGCAACTAAAGTTGGTCGTGGCTTTTGCCCGCTGTATGGCTCTATCTCGTGAGCGCGTTCAATATCACTGTGACTGAAACTCACACCAAGCAGATCCTTACAGAACTTGATAACATTTTTTTCTGCCTCATCCCAGGTTTCCTTTTTTAGTATCCTTAATACCATAACAACAAGGCTGCGTCGCCTAGATCGGTTTTCTAATTCATCGTTTTTTTCTGACAAAGATTAAACTTGTTTCGTCAGAGATTCAACAGTCGACTGAAGAGTCGTGACAGCAGTCTGTGTGCCTCTGAAGGACTTCATCTCTTCTACTTTGGATAGCGTTGTCGTAAAACAATGTAGTTTCTCCGTGAATTGGCCTTGATTTGACTGGACAACTGCAACCTCCTTCAAAAGTTCTTGCTGGTTTGCTTGAATCACAGGAATGACATCAACAGCTTTCATAAGCTTTGCAACCTGAGGCTCCGTCAGAGGTCCATGATTTAGCTCGACGTGTCCGGACAAAATTATAAGCAGATGCACTACAAAGCTCATAATGCAAAACCATGTGAAAGGCACACTTCCAATAAAGCAAATAGCCAGAAACACGGGCCACGGTGTCGACAGGAAACGGCGCTTCTTAGGTTTAGGAGTAGCATGATATGCAACACCAACCTGCACCAAGACGGCACGTAAGCGCATGGTAGTTCGTCCACACCGGGCCCCGTTGTGATGGCGTGAGGCTACCACTTTAGTACTTGATGGTCTGTTAGCGACGCCCACTATCCGCTGACGTTTTCTGTGACAGCCGACATGATAGAAAGATCCAGCGAGGCTCCCGCCATTTCCACCGGGCATCGGTAGGCGTGACAAGGTTGCGGTAATAATAATAATAATAATAATAATAAGAAGAAGAAGAAGAAGAAAAAGAAGAAGCTTTATTTCCATCAAAGCGATGGAGGGGCCGTCGGTAAAAGCTGCTGAACAACTTGACTAGAGCGCACGGTCCCCTCTCCAAGGCAGTACAGGAGCATACATGAAACATACAGGAATCTAACAAAAGACAACGCAAAATTTATTCGATTTAATGCATTACAAGGAAATCAATAATAAAATTGTTCAAAGACATAACATATCACGTGGCGCAGTTCGCGGGCTGTAGTACGACCTGAATCAATTGCACATTTATTCAGATATTAAGAAGTTTAAGTAAAATATACCATAGTGTACCCATAGAATAGTTAGCATGGGGAGTGGCCACCTTTCAGTATTCAGACTGATGTATAAAATAGGATGTGGGCTTTATTTTCAGCTTGAATAGGTTGCGAAAAACAATGCGATTTTCTTTTAATTCGCGTTTAAACGCAACAATTAGTCTATAGCTGTATAATTTCCAGACAGGCGTTATATCTGATTTAATGAACAGAATATGTCTATGAGCATTGTAGGGGACATAAAAAAAAGTCTATCTCTTTTGTAGGATGTACACCTTTGTTAAGTTAGTTACTATGGTAGATCCCCATACTAAAAAGCAGTAAGAGAGGTGAGAGTAAAAAAGAGAATTATATGTCAGCTTTTTTACGCTGAATGGTATTATCGACCTGCATCTGGATAAAATACCAACGACACTTGATAGTTTAGTGCAAACAGTATCTACATGAATATCCCATAGCATATTTTGCGAAATCCTGATCCCAAGAATTTTAATAGTACTTACTGTTTCGATTTTTCTGGTACCGTAAATAAGATCTATGCTCATATTCAGCTGGTTTGATTTCGGTCGAAATAGCAGAGCCTCAGTTTTGTTGTTGCTAACCCTCAATTGATTTGCTGCAGACCATTCCCGAAGTTTTACAAGAGCGGAGTTTGCTATGTAGCTGATTTGCTCAAAGTCTGTAGCAGAAAAAATATGCTGGCGTTGACTGCGTAAAATATACATTTGGCTTCAGCGCATGTATCTACAAGACCATTTATATAGATATTAAAAAGAAAAGGTCCTAGAGTGCTGCCTTGAGGCGCGTTTCTTGCAATCGGTTTGAGGTCGGAGCAGTGCTCACCTATTTGAACATACTGCCGCCGATAGCCAAGGTAACATTTTATGAGATTCCAGCAATGGCCACGCAGTCCATACAATTCAAGTTTTTTGAGTAAAATGGAATGACTAATGCAGTCAAATGTTTTCGTGAAGTCAATGTACAGGCCCAGTACAACCATGTTACTTCAAAACTGTGATAAAATAAACTCTTTTTGTTCTATCAAGGCTAGTTCTGTAGACCTATGCTTTCTAAACCCAAATTGAGCTGTGGTTCGAAGTTCATCATCATACCTTGCTGGTGAAGCAGCGCACTGACACGGATACAGTGAAGACACACAAGACGGTACTCGCTGCACTCACAACTATTTTATTTCCGAACACATACTTCATATTTATATACCTGCGCACGCTCAGGCGTGAAAGAAAATTTTCTGGAAAAAAATTGAGAGGCGATCACGAATATACTTTTTTAAACCCTTTCAAAATGTGGCAACACTGAGATGGGGCAATAATGCTTGATGTCATTTGGACCACATTTCTTGAACAATACTGTAACCTTAGCCGCCTGCGTTCTTTGTGGAAGAACAGCACTTGGGAAACAAAGGTTAAATTTATGGGTAAGAATCGGTGTGATGAGATCCGTAATATGTTTAAGAGGTGCAAGTTGCATAGCTTCAACGTCACAACTACAGCTATTTTGAAAAGACATAGAAACAGACCGAACTTGTTCTTCGCTAACGGCCTCAAGAAAGAAAGTAGATTGGTTACTAGGGGGCATGAATCTTGAAAACTCAGGCAATGGAAAATAATCGCCACACTGCACAAAATAGTTATTAAATATATTCGATAATGTCGACATGAATACCCCAGCGGCCGCGATCTGCAGAAAGACACCACGTAAGCGCATGGTAGTGCTCTTGTAGACACCAGGCTTCTGTTTTTTGTTGTGATAGCAATTATGTGGACCCTCCAGGTGCATTTCTCCCGTCGTCGTCGCCGTGAGCTTTCGTATGAAGTCAACGGCGATAAAATCGTGGCCGCGCGCCGTATGTGCAGGTGAATGCGTGCGAGGGTGAGCTGGCAATCGCGACTCAATCTCGCGCACGCAAGCGAGGGAAGCGGGGAGGAAACGCGCCGTCTTCCGTCGCGCGAGGCTCTGGGCGGAGGGAGAAACGAGCGCGTTCTACGCCTGGCGGCCCGGGATGCCGCCCACCCTGGAAGCTGTATGCTGAAATCCATTTGCGACGGGGTCACAAGTCCGCCTCGTGGTCTGTTTCCGCGGCTTAGTTCGCGTTGATCTGAGACGTAGCATGATGGCCAATTCGCTCGCTGCTGCTGGCGTTCTACTGGCTCCAGCGTTTTGACAGCGAGTTTCCGCGGCCATCGAGTGAGATGTGTTCATATTTGCATGTGCGCGCGTGGCAGCACGCTTGTTAATTTAGTTAGTGTGCGTATGTCTACAAGTTTATACGGCCAATAAAAGTGCTACTCTTCGTTTAGCTGCCCACTGATTTGCTATCACAATCAATGCTTCGCTTTCGGGGGAAACTGCGGGTCTTAAGGCTGAAAGACTTAAGCGGCCGATACCCCCGATTGCCCTGAAAAAAAAAGACACGCGTCAGCACTGACTTATACCTCCTAAGCAAGCAAAAAATGAAATGGTTCACCTCTCGCGTAATGCAGAGGCTATAAGCACTCAGCAAAGTGAAACGTACAGTGCACAGATTCGTTGGAATCACGCATACAACGTACATAAACGCGGCGTCTAGTTGAGTGGCACCAAAAAAAAAAAAAAAATTGTGAGCCAGTCCAATCTGTAAAGCTCGAAGACCAGCGAAGCTGTGTAGCACACGACAAGAAGGTGACAGAGAATTTAGAACAAAGGTACGAATACATTTATTGTCTTAATTAGTGGTCATAGTGACGAAAGGTATGAATTTTATGCATTCGAGTTCATTTGTGTTCTGCATATTCCTTATAATGCATATTCCTTATATGCATTCGTGTTTTGATTTCGCGATATATTGGGGCAAAGAATTTGAGATTGAACTCACTGCACCGGCTTGCAGAGGGCCTGTGCCGTCAGCGCCTTTGTAGAGGGAGGGGTACTATGGGAACGATGGCATGATGAGCGCCATCGGAGCCAGCTGTGGAAGAAGAGTACGAACGCAGGAGCAGCAGCATGAGCGCCTTCGCGCGGTTATGCGGAGGAGCGCCAAGGAGCCAGCTGTGGAAGAATACGACGACGAACGCGCGAGCAGTGGCTTGAGCCATTGTTGAGAATGATAGTTTTTGCTTGCACACATGAAAATTTCACGGAATCCTAGCCATAAACAGCTTCTCTGTAAAACCACGTGACAATCTCAATTGCTCATACCCCCGTAACGCTGAGGCTACAAGCGATCACAACGTGATGTGAACTGCGCATACATTCATTGAAATGCAACGTAATATGGAAGGGAAACGTCGCTAGCGTGAGTCTGACCCCGTTATACAGGCGCGCGAAACCGCAGTAAGCGTGGAAAACGAGCCGAAGAACCCTAACTGCGACGATGCGAGACGGCGTATCACTAAGTGTGCAGCAGGCTTTGGCCTTCACGTGTTACAGGAGTGTAGCATGCTGCCGAAGTTTTCTTATGTAGCCTATGTTCAGAAATTTTCGTTAAAACATCCAAACCGTAAATCAACATTCCGCTCACACTAGTCACTAGAATTGTTTCTCTCTCAAATGCAACCAATTACATTCAAATAAGTCCAGAACTGTTCTCGACTAAGGATTTCTGCTTATTGCATAAGTATGAATAAGCGGTATGAATTTCTCCCTGAGCTTAAGTTTCCCCTTAAGCAACAAAGCTTAATGTGGCGCACACAGATGCTCCAGTGTGCGCTCGAATGTGTTAAAATCAGCATTTCCCGCTAACGTGAGTGCACACTACAGGACGTTTTGGTTGGCTTCCTACTTGCGGTACGGCATACTTTGTTTATCACCGTCAGCTAATTCATGGAATTGCCTCTGTGATAATGAAGACGGTAATTTTGTTCTGGAACAAATGACTCAGTGGTCAAATATGCTGATTGAGTGTTGATTTTTGTTCTCTCCCGTAGGTCCGTATCGAGAACCTGGCCACGGGTGACGACGAGGTGTACGAGGACGGCGCCAGCAAACCCAGAGTGTCGGTGCCGATCACGCTATGCTTTGTGATCATGATCGGCTACATCTCCGGAGGCGCCGTCATCTTCTCGCTCTGGGAGGGCTGGGAGTTTCTCGATGGCTCCTACTTCTGCTTCGTCACGCTGAGCACTATCGGCTTCGGTGACTTGGTGCCGGGTGACACGGTCGTCTCAGACAGCGGCTCGCAGGAGAAGCTCGTGATCTGCTCGCTCTACCTCCTGGTTGGCATGGCGTTGATAGCTATGTGCTTCAACCTAATGCAGGAGGAAGTTATTTACAAAGTGAGAAACTGTGGCAAACGCATCGGGATCATCAAGGACGCCGACGACGACGAGGACTTCTCCTGAGATGGGCTGCTGCGTCCACTACTTCTGCCAAAAGGGGCGTTGCGCCCCATTGTCCTTCTTCATCGGTTAGCTGGAAAAAATAAGTCCCTTTGAGCGCGATTGCAAGCTATGGTTTCTGTGCTGGTTCTGTTCGCTGCGAAATGACGTGATTGCGAAAGTACTCCGTGCTCGAGTCAGTCTGAAAGCGATTTGTTTAGAACTTGAATTAGAAGTACGATTGGTTGGGCTGTCCTAGCGCTGCTCCTTGAGACGAACTAAAGGGGGACAGGCGACCGTGCTGTTACGATTTCCCGTTGTTCCTCAGTGTTGTCGCTCTAGGTGCCGTGCGCCGACTGACCAAAGAGCATGGCGGCGCCCGTCTTCTTCCCCAACTCGTAACCTGTACTGCGGCCCCGATTCATAGCAGAGCCGTTAACCGAAACCGCCGCATTGGTGTTTGAGATCTACGGCATAATTTGCTGCTTTCATTCTAGAAGGCATTGCTGTATGGAGCAGATCACCATAAAGTAAGAGCGGAAACCAGACCAGAGAGCAGTGAGAGACCGCGTTGCTCAGCTGTGCACCAGAAGACCGACTTAAAGCAATACAGCAGGCCGATGATGCCGCCAGGGCCCAAGGGCTCGAGGCCATCATATAGGTAGAGAGGCCTTGGTCTCAAATCTGCTGTTTTAAAATAAAGTTTATTCCTCCTCCTCCTGCGCTTTTTATAATTAGTGCCCTTCGTCGTCTTTCTCTTGCTATTGGTGGCCGTACCGGCACTGATAAGCGTAGAGAAACGAAGCTCATAACCAGTTTACCGAGGCGTAATCTGCCTGGTCAGTCAATGAGATGAAGCCAGCAGGTATATATTTCAAAGAACATTGACAGGCCATGTTACCTCTTGCAAAGGGAAGTCTTTAACCCTTTGATGCCCAAAACATTATTTCAATATGGAGTATCAGAGAAACTTTAGCATGCATAAAGGACGGACAGAATATGCGAGTTATGCTGTCAGAAAAAATTGGCAGTGGCTTAGCTCGGCTATGCCTGGTTATACGTAGCGAAAGCTAAGGCATAGTATGGTTAGCCTTGGTAAACCTTGATTGCAAGTCCAGGTTAGTCTGGTTGTCTAGCTATGTTGCGGCGTTTAGCCAGTCGTTCGGCGAGCTGTTCGTCTGTTTCCTGGGTGATCCGTTTCCTCTTCATCTCGTTCCCATGTCGATTCCAGGCCTCCTCCTGCTTATCAGAATTGTCGCCATCCATACTGCCTCCTCAACTGTGACTGCGGCGCACGCGCGCTCCTTTTCAATCCTCCGACATGTTATCAGGCATGCGACGCAGCTGGCGAAACGAGCGGAGGCGAAAGCAACGACGAGGAACGCGATGTTGCGTCATGTGCCTCCTCGGAGCACGGCCACAGCGAAATCGCAAGTTCGCGGCCAGTAAAGCCTTTAAAAATTATCTTTATTCATGGGTGCATAATGAGGTGTTAACATTGGGCATCTGTAGTCCTACCTCACATGGAATGCCTTGAAGCAGTTGCGGCTTGGAAGGGAACATAGGTGCATGTTACACTCTGCACAGTGTAGAAAAATGTAGCCCGATTTGCAGTACTTACACCAGTTCTTATTTTCACCGTACTGAGGCCAGTGATTCATGCCATCATACGTCACGTCCACTGTGGGCCTTGGTGTCACCCGACAATTGGTCATCTGTTTTGCAGGCGAATTCCAAGCTCGGTGGCGGCACCTGATCTTTTCAATGGCTTCGACTTCACGATTGCGAGGGTCTGGGCAATTTGAGCTCGAAAGGTCAGGAGGGACAACTTTCTTTTGATGTACAGCTGAACACAGTGACGTTTGTACAGCAGCCACCCATTGCCAACTGAAGCATCAATCATAAAAAAAAATATCAGCATATACCATGTTTTGAACTTGTGGTCCGTGCGATAAAGCTCAATTAGCATATCAGCGAGATCAACACCTCCCATGAAGGCACCACACCCTTACGGCAAAAGGGCGTGGAACATCGACGATGTGCTTTTCCTTACTGTTCCAACGGTTACATATGTCGGTTGGTTGGACACCAGCGTCGCTAGACACGAGGTAGACGGAGCTGTTATCAAACCGTTTGACGATTCCAATATTAGACTCCTAACCCAAGCGAAAATCCACGGAGCCTCTTCCATGCGCCTTGAGAACTGCATCAACAGCCAGCGGGCACTTCTCTGTCCTGTCGACCCTGACGGTGCCAGCACACAGGAATCCTTTGCGCCTCAGCTCCTCCACAAGGCGCAGGCTGGTAAACCAGGTATCCAAAAATAACTTATGCTTTTTGTGCTCCGGAAGATCTTTCACCAGATCGATGACTATATCGCCGGAGATGCCGAACCCATGCTCGTGCGCAGTGCCTTTACCTTCATAGATGATGAAGTCGTGCATGATGCCAGAAGAATCTGCCCTCGTGAAAACTTTGCAACCCAACTTGTGAGGCTTCGATTTCATGTACTGCTTTAGGGGTGACCTCCTCTTGAATGGAATAATATGTTCGTCAATACTTTGCCGCTCCTCTGGGGCCACAGCCTTCATGTTCTTCTTCAGTCGGTCTAGACGTGGGCGCACCTTGAAAAGGCGGTCGTGGCCCTCGGAGTCCCGTGGTACTGCCTGCAAATTGTCATTCATGTGTAGGCACTGATGTATGGCCTCGAAGCGATTCCTCGACATGAGATGCGCCACAGGCGCAAATCTTGTGCCGCACTGCCAAAACATCCGGAAATGAGGTACCCTGACTGTCCCTAAAATCACCAATATGGAAAGATACTTCGTCATTTCCTCCTCGGTGATGTTCGCACAGATGCCTTTCTCCTGGGTAGAATACAGATTTAATTGATAGCACAGTGTGGCTACCATATCTTCATCAAAAAACGAACAAAAGTATTCATAAGGGTTTAGCACCTCGTCAGGCGGTGAGAGCAGCTCCCCCTTCCAGTCAGTGTCATCAAGCGAAAGGTCTTCTCTCCTCCATGGTCTACGAACGTTTTCTTTCTTTTGCTTGCGCGGAGTCACCGAGTGGACACGTGAAGCACCCGGCAAAGCTTCAACATTGTCGCCTAACATTCCTTCGTCATTTTCTACGCACGGCTCTTTGTCGCGATGATTGGTCGCTATTTCTAGTGGACAGGTATCAATCAATTTTCGAGCATTTCTCAGATCATAGTCGGGGTCATCCGGGTCGCTGCCGAAGTCGGCGTCGGACAATTCACCGTCCGGAAGAAAGATGAGCTCCTGAATTTCTTCATCAGTAAGCCACTATTTTTCTGTTGACATCGCCATCTATATATGAAAGACTTAAAATATGACCTTATGAGGAACGCTTATTCTATTCGACAGAATGAACACTCTGCTATTGCTTTGCTTTACCTTCAGCACAGCAAAAACTGCCAGAAACGATATCTCCCTACATGTGATCATGCCTCCGCATATGCCCGTTGTTGCTCCTGGGCAACACCACTTTTGGCGCGTAAACCTTTGTTGTACAAATTGCGGCCACACCGTTTAGCCTCCTCATAAATGTCGTACAAGGTCTTATGAGCTATTCTAAGTCGGACAGTTGTCATAGTAGTGTCCTATACCGCCGTAGCTGAACAAATTTACTCGCGTGTGCGGTCCTTGCGCTGGCACCTCTCAGAACAGTCACGAAAAGAACAACAAAGGGGTGGTGCTGCCATCTCTACGTACTTACTTTAATTTAAGCTCAAGATGCTCGCTAGTCTTGGTACATTCCACAGATGGCGCTAGCGGTATCGTTCAGCAGAGCGCGTTAAAGACAGAAAAATAGTTTTGAGGCTGTTGCTCCTGGGCAACAGTGGGCACTAAAGGCTTTAGAAAACGTTCACGGCACAAAATCAAATGAAAGACGGCCAGTTTTCGTCAATTAGGAGGAGCTATTACATAAAGCTCTTCCAATCTGCTTGTGTACAATTTCCTTCGTTAACCCTCCGCGATTAGTGAGACATTTTGGGCGCAACACCCACTTCGCCAGTCAGTCACGATACTTCACCACAAGGACACAAAAACGCCCCATCTCAAGATTACGCAGACACTACGATTATGTATGATAATACGGAACAAAAGAAAAATGTTTCTTTCCGATTCTGCGCCTTTTTGACTGTCAGCCTTCCGCAAATGGTAAAAATGTTTTCAGGCCATGTCTAGTTCGCCTGCCAGCCACGCGACGCCGAACAACCGCGGAAAGTAACCACTTCAAACTGACCTCTACGCAACAACGATAACAAAAATTATGGGGTTTAACATGCCAAAACCACTTTCTGATTATTAGGCACGCCGTAGCGGAGGGCTCGGGAAATTTCGACCACCTCGGGTTCTTTAACGTGCACCTAAATCTAAGTACACGGGTGTTTTCGCATTTCGCCCCCATCGAAATGCGGCCGCCGTGGCCGGGATTCGATCCCGCGACCTCGTGCTCAGCAGCCCAACACCACAGCCACTGAACAACCAGGGCGTGTGCGCAACAACGATGCATTGATATGCTGAACAAAACTGAGCATGTAATGGAATAGCGGGAGACTGCCTCGAACCGAAAGGAATAGAAGGTCGCTGTTCAGTGATCGTTCCGTGTTGTGCACTCGGACATGCTGCAAGAAGTGGTTTCCTTTTGCGCACATGTTTTTCCCTGGCACTATAACGTTCTAAATCTTTTTACGCACGTGTACAAAATGGCTTTCCAAAATGTTTTCGGAGCATCCGTTTCGTCGTCATTTTTACGCCTCGTTGTAGGCCCTCGAAATCGTCGACGATCCACCGCAATCTAAGCAGGGGGAAGCGGACCAATCGGAGACTGGCGCCTGTCTCCACATCCGGCTATATATTTTCACTGCGCTAACTTCACCCCACTCAAACCTTCTCCTATCCTCTGCGCTCCTTGCCTCTCGACAGCCAATTGTACAAGAAAAACCTGTCGCGGTAGGCCATTTAACACCAAGCAAAGGTTACCTCATGTGCACAAAAACAAAAGTTCGATTAGACTCGACACAACCTTGCGGGTCGGCGCCTTTCCTAGCGTCGTTGGCTAGCAAATTTTAATCCCGGCCACGGCGGCCGCATTTCGATGGGGGCGAAATGCGAAAACACCCGTGTACTTAGATTTAGGTGCACATTAAAGAACCCCAGGTGGTCGAAATTTCCGGAGTCCTCCGCTACGGCGCGCCTCATAATGAGAAAGTGGTTTTGGCACGTGAACCCCGTAATCTTTTTTTTTTTAATTTTAGTAAATTTTAATTCAGGCTATTGGTTCATGATATTGGAATAAAGCTGGAATGGAATAACTTTACGTTATAGCGCCTTAGAGGCCCAGCTTGTTGTACTACCAAATAATGTTCTGTCAGATTCTACAACAGTACTGCGCAAAATCATACGAACACAATGCGCATGCGGCAGTTAACAGCCCCATACCACATATTTTGTTCGAATGATATACGCCTGGATGTGTGCACATTCCTTTGTTGCTACACACGCACGCGGGTCCTCTGCGCATGAATGACAACCCCTCGCGTATCCATATACTATCACAGAATAGGATAACGGGGCGAGATTGTTTACTTGCACCCTGCAACTGTAAAAACACATTATGACGAGAACGAAGAGAGTGGACAGAATGAGGCGCTTATTCAAAACTGAAAAAAATTATTGAAAGGAAACAAATATGTACACAACCCGTGATATTTGGCTGATACTTGACGTGATACTGGCCGTATGTGATACTTGACGCATGCGCAGCCGTCCTACTCAGTTTATGTGTACATATTTCGGTTCTTTCAAGAAAATCTTGCAGTTGCGAGTAAGCGCCTCGTCCTGTCCATTTTCTTCGTTCTCGTCTTTGTATGCTTTTACCGTTTCAAGATCAATATACTATCTTTCGAATAAACTTGGTAGTGGGTTTATCAATCGCCCGGACCCCCTTCGCAACATAATTGTCGCAACTTGTGCTTCCTGTACTCAGTATAGTTCGCGCCACCTGACCGAACTTGCTAAATTGGGTCTTTACTCGCGCTGTCTGCGTCAAACAAAACCTTTCTTTTTAGAAAGCAAATTGTTTTGTGACCTAACGCTACTCATCGACACGTGTATGCGTGGGTTTTAATTTGTGGAGCAAAGCCCATCCACGAAGATCAACCGCCATTAGAATTCAGGCTTCGTAGATGCTAAAAGACAGAACCGGTATTTCACCACACGCGCGCTTCATAGGCCGCTTTTCCAGCGACCCCGAAGTGCTCTGCAGTGTCACTGAGCCTGTCCAGCGAGAAGTCAGCCTCATTCTTGATGATCGCGCCTTCTTCATCGCGTAATGATGCAAGCTCGCCCACGGCAAAGCTGCGGAAGTGCCGCCTGCGAAGGACTCCAGACCGCTGTCCGCAAGATCACGTCTCCTGTGTCTCTAGCGTGCCGTCCTCAACTATGCTTCGCCAGACTTTAGAAGTGTTAATGCGCGAGTGCTTGTGCGTATCGGTCATGTACGTTTTTCACTGTGCTGTTCGACGAAGCAGAATACGCACATCGGACATCGCTCTTGTGATACTGCAGCGACGGCCACTCCACTCGGTCTACAAAGACTGTGCATGCAGTGTTGTCGGGTGGACTCTGTTGTTCAGTGCTGTTGAAGTGACTGTAAAAAGAAACTTGTTGGTATACGTATGTAACTGGGATATATATATATATATATATATATATATATATATATATATATATATATATATATATATATATATGCGTCTTGGCCAACTTTATCGTCGTATATGATTTCCTGTTACCGCCTTTCTGTTTCCAAGAGCGGTTCTCGTGGCACAGATATAGGCATTTACCTTCCTTGTATACCGCAGAAGCAACGCGTGCATGTACAGGGCCTTTTTTAAGCCGAAAGTGATGTGAATGCCAAATTCCGTTGTACTATTCGTCCTAGTAGCGTCAAGTTCGTTGCATTTTTAGGTTCCTCGAATATAGTGGCCATGCCAAAAATACCATGTGCTGTATTTTTTTTTTCTTTTACACGTGTGATCAGTGCATATTAGGTCGCATGCCAGTTTGCGTGCCTGTTTTATTTAGGTTGGCGTCGTGGTGTCTGTATGATTCCACAAGTCTTAGATAGGTGAGCGACATCTCAAAAATCGTCTGCAGCGCGCGAATTTGTATAGTTCCTGTTCGTGATTTCTTTTTCTTGCGGGAAAAGCTGAAGTTGAATATGAAACAATGCAGCTTGTAATCTTTTTCGGGAGCAGCAATGATCCAAAGGCACTGTTTTAAGCTGGCATCCCTACAGCTAACCTATTTTAGCTGCTGCTAAATAAAGTTAAATTCTTAAAGAAGTATAATGCATTTTATTGAAACCTATTAGAAAAAATACTCAATAAAAACCCTCAAAGGTACAAGCCACTCTCTTGGCTACTGATGGTGCATCTGTTGAATCCTGTCGAAGCCCCACCTGAAGATTACAGCATTCAGCATATCTTGTAAAATAAAACAGACGGATCCCACTCATGAGTGCTCGTAACTTTATTGATTTAATGCCTACTTTTGTCTTTATTGTTCTTATATCGCGCCACTGGAGCGTTTAGATTTCTCCATTCCTTTTCAATGTCAGTTAGCGACGTGTTTGTATGCCGTATTAGAGGTAAAGTTGTATAAGTTCCAAGTGCCACAAACATAACGATAAAACTTGAAAATAAAGTGTTTAGTTGAACTACTTGACGTGTTTGAAATCTAATGCTCCTCCTAACTGAAACTCGAGTTTTTCAAACACGGCGTGGTGTCCAAAATTATATTGCACGCGGTAGTGCACCGAAATTTAACCGATATTTAGTTGGGTTCTGTTGTGTACAGCTGCTCTGTAACACTTTGATCAACTGTAGTGCAATGCTTAATATACAGGTATTCAATCACTCTCATCACCAAGCTAAAACGGTATATGGATTTTGCATAGCCAGACACAATTGACTTAAGTAGAGATGTGCAAATTTTCATTGCCGTATTATGTTAGGGACAGCTTAATGAATTCCCCAAAAATGGCTCATTTAAGCACTTTTGAAGTAGTTAATGACAGTAGTTCGCATCATCACTTTTAGCGCAGCGTTAACTTACAGCTTGAATTAGGAAGGAACAGCGCCAACTAAGACGATCACAAGTGGGGAGAACGACACTGGACCAGCGCCAACTTCATCTATCTTTATTTACCGAAAAATCAGCAAATATAAGGAAAAACACAGACATCAGCACAATGACCATCATGCATCATCTGCCAAACCGTTCTAGATAGGACATATCGCTTTTGAAGAGGGTCACGGAAGTATCACTAACACAGTTTTTCCTCTATTCTTTATATGGAATGCTTCCAAAACCTCACGTGCCTTTGTTTCCCTGCGTCTGCCAAGAATCTTTATCTCTCCGAACCGTGGTTCACACTTCTTGCAGTACTGGCATTGTTTTCGAGGCGAATGTTCTGCCGCTTGGTCACACGCAGTGCAAGTTGCGCAATGTTGCGAAACATGCGCACCTCCTTCTTTCAGCGACCTCACATGTTCAGCTGCACGGTCATTCACGCATCTGCCCGTTTGGCCCACATAGGTTTTCCCGCAGGTCAAGTGTATTTCATATATCACACCGGTGCAGCACTTTACAAACTGATTTGCATGTTTTTTGGTGCATTTGCTCTTCGTACCCTGGCTCGCGATGCGGGCGCAGAGCTGAGCTTGTTTTCGAGGAGCCGAAAACACGACTGGGACGCAGTGTCTGTTTGCCACCTGTTTCACATACAGACACGGCGTCCCAGTCGTGTTTTCCAGTCCCAGTCGTGTTCTTAATTCTTCGCGTTAGGTGAGCACACGTCTGCTCCCCTAGCCCGGACGTGGCTGCGCATGGCTGTCCACGCAGTGCAAACGCGGAGGTCACGAGGATAACTGCGGCGAGTGCAATAGCTTCATACGCACTGTCTTCAAGCGCGCCTTGTGTTAGAGGTCCAGTAGTATCAAGCTTCGAGGCCAGAGGCAGCACGAAGAATTGTTCGCTCCCCCTCCCCCCCCCCCCCAATACCGGTGCTCTCCATCATGCCAGCGTTGTGACGGCGAGTGCTCGCGGTAATCCAGTGATATCTTTTCATTTTCGGTAGTGGGCGCTTGACACCATGCTTGTTGATCTAATTAGTAATCGAGCGTTTACTGCAATGTATACGGCCTGTAAAACTTGAACAACGCTTTGTGTAGCAGTGTATTATTTTCTATTGTAGTCAAAAGTCACCCTTTGGGCGCAACTGCGATTTTTTTTATGACGAAAGTTACAATATTGACAGTTGCTACTTCTCACAGTATAATAAACCAGGCTTATATTATGCTGTTGCCACATCCTGTGGGAATCAATGTTATGCGAAGCATTATGCGCGTAGCTTTACATACGTTTCCGGTTGCAATTTTTTTTTATTGTATGGTGAGAAAAGGGCTTGTAGGACGAGGAATTCTGTGGGGATGTTAGAAGTGTCAGTCTGACGACGGCGGCGTGGAGGCGGTACGAGAACGACTGTGACACCACGACTGATTTATTACGCTTCCGTGATGAAACGTTACTACCTATTCCGTTACGATTTGGGCCGAAAGCAGTGCAATGAGAAAATGACGCCGATTGTGCAGGCGGCCCTTCAAAGCTGCCCTTCACTAGTGTTCCACTGGGACAGATGGAGGAAGCGTGTGGGCTCTCGCACAAGAGAAAAAAAAATGGCGATATGCGACGATGCGCCTATCATCTCAAAGCGCTAGCTTCAACTCAAGAACGAGTTTGGTAATGTTGTTATTCGTTCCAGCCATGCATGCGTCAGCTGCCTTTGGGAAAATCTGCGGTGGTTTACCAGCTATGGTGTTGCGCTGCTAAGCACGAGGTCGCTGAAGGCAATCGAGGCGGCCGCATTTCGATAGGGGCGAAGTGCAAAAACGCCCGTGTCCTGTGCGTCGGGGGTCCCCTGGTGGTCAAAATTAATCCGCAGTCCCCCATTGACCCCGCGACCAGATAAGGAAACAGGTTCATTTACGTATATAGAAGGGTTGAAGGAAGGAAGGAAGAGTGGAGAAGGAAAGGCAGGGAGGTTAACAAATTTAGCTTAACCAGTTTGCTACCCTACACGTGGGAGCGGGATGGGGGCGATGAAAGATGGGGAGGAGAGATAGCACATAACACAGCACACACATCGTCACAGTCCGTCATTCTTGCGCGGTATGTGATATCACTGTCACAACCGCTTGTCCAAGTCCGTCTCTTTCAAAAACCGAAGTAGTCCCTTCGTCGCCTTCACTTGCGATACCTTCTTTCGGTGACATGTGAACATAGTTGCAACTGACAATGGTTTATTGTCACGGTGGGCTATAACGGACTCCAGGGACTGTCTCTGAACATTATATACAGGACAGTCGCACAGAATATGTTCTGGCGTCTCCTCGCAAAGACAGGCATTGCAGAGAGCGTTGTCGGCCATTCCAACGCGAAATGAGTAAGATCTCGTGAAGGCCACCCCTAGCCATAAGCGATAAAGCAGAGTGGCCTCTCTTTGGCATACAGAGATGCATCAAAGAGGGCAAGTCGTATTGACGATTGTTCCGGTTGGTCTGGCAGCTACCATACCACTATAGAGAGAATGTGATCTCCTGTGCAAGTACTCGAAGTCTGCTGGCTGCGTCGGACCGTGAAAGTGGTATGGCATCGTCCTGTGTGTCTTCAAGGGTGTGCCCGAGCGGCATTATCGGCGTCTTCCTTTTCTATGACGCCGCAGTGACTTGGCAGCCACTGAAACGTCACGTGGTGTCCTTCCTCATGTGATGTATGGAGTAGGCATCTAATATCGAATACGAGCTCCTCGAATAGCCCACGACGCAGAGGTGATAGCACCGATTGTAGGGCTACCTTTGAGTCACTGAAGAATGACCATTGTCGAGGTGGCTCCCGATTGACGAAACGAAGTGCAGCGCGAAGAGCAGCTAGTTCAGCAGATGTCGATTTCGTTGGGTGGTTAGTGCTAAAGCTGATGGTAATAGCTCTTGCTAGGACAACCACTGCACCAGATGTATAACATCCGTATAACCATCAGTATAAATATATACACTGTCCGCATACTTCTCGTGCAGAAGAAGCAGAGACAGTTGTTTCAGCACAGGCGACGACAGCTCACTTTTTCCCGAGTCCTGGTACGCTGAGATGGACTTTGGGGCTGATAAGACACCAAGGGGGTATCGATGGTTTAGATGCACCGGTGAAGCCCGAGGGAAGTTTGTCGTTGTACTTGACGATAGGCTTAGAGTATGATGCTTGGTCCCTGTCTGAAGGTAGTGTTGCAAGGTGGTGATGGGAGGCACGTGCAAGATATCTTATGTGCGTTCTCAGGGCTTCCACTGTAATGTGAGTTTTCATTGGATGGTCCCGAGCGATCGCAATAGTTGCCTCTGTTGGCGTGCATATGGGCAAACCAAGGCACTCTTGAGTGCTTGAGCTTGTGCTGCCTGCAGAACAGGAATGTTTGTCTTGCAGGTGTTAATTGTTCAGTACAGGTACACCATATCTTAAGAAACCGAGAAAGAGCCCTCTGTAGAGTTTAAGCATTGCGTCTACTGACATCCGCCACGTCTTTCTTGTCAAGTATATACACAACATGGAAGTTGCTGTCAGGCGCCGTTTCATGTAGGCCACGTGCGGTCTCCAACGTAGGTCTCGAGACCTTGTTCACACAAGTAACTCGCTGTCAAAATTGCCGCTCTTTGAAGCCGCGCACGTATCTGAGGACGTCTGACTGCCGAAGTCCAGACGCAGATGTCTGCTTATATTGAAATTTTGATGGTAGTAGGCAAGTATTCAGCAAGTCCAACAAGAGCAAGGTTGAATAGCGTCGGGCTGACAGCACCGCCTTGAGGAACGCCCCTGCTGGTATAGCGTCGCGTAGTTGGGCCATCGTCAGTTAAGACATAGAATGACCTTGCAGATAGGTAACTTGCAATCCACAAAAAGACTCGACCACTTAGGCCAACCGTCGCAAGAGAGTCGAGAATAGCCTCACGTAATACGTTATTGTATGCCCCTTTCACAACTAAGAATAAAGCTGCAGATAAACGCTTACTGGACCTTTCGTGCTGGACATATTAAACGAGATAAACTACATCGTCGACCAATGAGCGGTCACGTCGGAAAACAGCCATGGAATTTGGATAAATCTTTTGTGTTCAAGGTACCATTCCAGGCGGCCAAGGATCAATCGTTCCATTATTGTTCCTACACAGCTGGCCAGCGCTATTGGGCGGTAAGAGGTCAGCTGTAGTGGAGATTTGCCCTGCTTCAAGAGTGGCACCAGGCGGATTACTTTTCATTCGTCAGGAACACTTCCCTCCTGCCATGAGGAGTTGCAAAGACTCAACAATTCTATCCGTGCGGATTCTCCGAGGTAGCACAATCAATGCTCGGTATGATATATCTGTACCCGGAGATGATGAGCGCCTGCGGAGAGCTAGTGCCGCCTCCAGCTCCTCCATTGGAAAAGGAAGGTCCATGCGGCAATCACGGGAATGGGGGACGTCATTTCGGGCTGGAGGGTCTGGACGAGTCGCTTGCACTTCGATCCGCGCACAAACGTCTTCTGCGACATCGATGTCTTGGCGCCCTTGGAAAAACGCGAGCGCCTTGAATGGAAAATGCTGTTCCGGAAGGCAACGCAGACCTTGCACTTTTTCCAAATGTGAGGCAGTGGCTTGCGGGGTCGAGTGTCTGGCAAAACGTTGCCCAACGTTCCGACGCTAATCTATCCAAACGACGCAGAATCTTCTTTTGCATCCTCCTGGCTGCCCTGAGGTCATTGATTGATTTGTACGCCGAAATCGACATTGCGCCCGGTGACGAAGTGCTCGAAGTCGCTCTAATTCTATGTCGAAGTCATTTCGCGTGGAAGAGATCGTCATCATGCGAGTTGCGTTTTGCATAGTATTTTTAATTGTTTGCACGAACCCAGAGGGTAGACCCTCGCCGCAGGCATCTTCCATATCAGATTTGAAGTTGGCCCATTGAATCGTCCGAATGGTATTCCTTGGGCCAGATCTAGACGACCAGCTCTTGATGTTCAGATAGGTGGGAATGTGATCACTCCCATGTGCCTCAATATATGGAAACCACTTCACACATCTGGCGAGAGAGTTGGAGACGAAAGCAAGGTCGAGGCAGCTGCCGTATGTCACGCCTCGAAGAAAGGTAAGGCTACCATCGTTCAGCAGATAAAGGCCATAGTTGTAGGCGAAGCTTGCTAATCTTGGTCCTCTTGCATTTGTCCTTGTACTTCTCCATGCTGGATGGTGTGCATTTCAATCTCCTATGATGACCCATGGGGCGGGACAAACACTCAAGATATCCGTTAAATTTAGTATCGAAATTGCTGGAAGGCGATATATACACGCCTATGAGAGTAAACAATAGTTTGCTCTTTTTAACTGTAATACATATATATTGAATCTCGTCGTGGGACGCAATTGGTCGCTAAACATAGGTGAGTTCACGACGAACAAAAACGATCATTTTGCTGTATGCACCATTTGTTGATGACATGATAAGTTCGTACCCTGACAGTCTGATTGGTTTCGACAAGTTGGGCTCACAAACGACAATGAGTGGAAACCCATTGGTGCACACAAACTGACGAAAATCTGAAATTCGTGATTTTAGCCATCTGGCGTTACACTGGATGACGGACGCTGCCTTGACTTCTTTTCGGAAGGATGGGGTTTCGGTAACCATCTGTCTAGTTGAGGGATTCAGGCACTGGGCTTAAGGCGTCCAGCACTTTAAGTGCGGTTCGAGCCAACGGTGTCCCCATGTCCACTAAAATCGCTCGGATGGTCTCCATGAGTGAACGGAGCATCGAGATGACTTGACGATCTGTTTTAAGAGCATCATCCATGGACGGAGAAGGCTCCGGTGGGGCCGCGACTTTCTTAGGTTCCTTAGCAAAGGAGCAGCTCGGTAGCGTAGGCCACTCCTCTAAAGAAAGAATCTTATCTGATTCCTTCGTAGAAGTGGTGGGCCCTTTCGCGGCGCGACTAAGTGGTACCGTAGTGGAGCGGGTACTATCACTTCGCGCATGCGCCTTCTTTGAAGACGTACGATGGTGCCGACGCCGACGCCGTACTACTTCGGCTGCCTCCCTGTGGGCCGATATGTCTCTGGCCATTTGCTTGAGAACCGCGCGCTCCCTCTTGATGCGGGGACAGTCATTCGACGAGGCCGCATAATGGCCGCTACAGTTGGCGCACTTCAGAACCGAGGCACCGAAGGTCTCTTCTGCATGAGGTTCAGCGCAACGGGGACACAGCGAGTTGAGGCACACGCCCTTGACGTCTCCTAGCCTGAAGCACTGATTGCATTGAAACGGCTTCTGGATGCATGGTCGAACCGGATGTCGGAAATGTCTGACTTTAATGTGGGATGATGGACCATCCCCCTTGAAACTTACTTTTACGCAGCGCGTATTCCCAAGGTGGCGCACTTGCGTAATGATCGTGCCCTCGTTTGCCGGCTTGATGAGGCTAGGTAAGTCATCATTGGGAATGTCAATGTCGTATATTACACCGGCTATGGATATGTCGTCGATCGAAATAAAGGGGCGCACTTTGATTCCACCTAGCTCCCTGATTTCTTGAACTTTTCCAAGCGCACTCGCGTTGTGCACGTCTATGGCGAGTATATTCCTGCGTAGATTTATTCTGATGTCTTTAGCTTGATCCGGCACTGCACATTCCAGAAAAATGGATAGGGCTTACCTGTTAAGCAATCGTAGGTTGCTTGACGGTTCTTCCGGCATAAAGATGATGACGTGTGGCCAGCGCGCAGGCCTTGACTTCATAGTCGTACTCGCAGTAGTTGACGACGCTGTGTTGACGACCTTTCTCGTCGCCCTCTTACTCCGGACGGGTATGAAGCCGTCATGGATGAGTCGTCTTCCGACATAGAGTACAGATTGGCGTCTTCGGTATCACTGGGGGAGCCAACTCGCTTCCTTGCGGTTGACGGCCGTGATGACTTCTGGCTGCAGGCGGGCCTCTGGCATGCTCCGCGTCCATGGCCGCCAGACGGGGAGGCGAGGCACCTAGAAAGGCGAAGATTTCACTAAATATTCACAGAGCACAGAAACAAGTGTTCTGTCAAGAAGACACTTCGTCGTGCAGAAGGGTCGAGAGTATGCAACCGATTGTGAGTGAAGACAGGTGTGTGCAAATTCTACAGCCTCACATCACGCACTCGCTGGCTTGGGTGCTGGCTCGCGTCAGTCTCCGATAAATGTATACTAACACGGTTTGTTCCTTTCTGTGCTTCTCTAGAAGCCTTGTGAGCGGTGTCGTTGCCTGAAATACTGCATGATGCAGCTATCACTAATACACAATATTCTGTTCTCGCGCGATCACTTGGTGGCGCGTTTATTGTCTATCGTGCGCGATTTCCTCACAGGAGCCGTGACGAATAGCTCACACAATACACGGTAGGGCTGCTGTTTAATCGCAGAAAATTGCCTACCAATTAACCAGTTCTTGATTATTATAATCGAGTGCGCAAAAAGGGCGGTGAGCCCCGAACTCGCCAATGTTTTCCAGTCTTGCAGGTAATCCTCATTGATCGTGATTGGATAAAAACTGAGCCAGTGGAGCTGGCCTGCATGAAATAACCATCCTTGTATATGAGAACTTGCTTAAGGTATTGAAAAAAAAGAAAAAAAATGGCGCACAAAGATGTGTATAACGCATATAGAGGATGTTTCACTTGGACCAAACTTGAAAAACATATAAATGCTGCGTAGCTTGAAAGAACCAAGGTAATGTTTGCCGTCGCTTGGAGATACTGAGAATAATAATAATAATAATAATAATAATAATAATAATTGTTTTGAAAATATGTATACATTTGACAGGAAAGGGAAAGCGAAGGTCAGGCTTTCAACTGCCACCGGAAGGGGCACAACGCCTGCCTACTCTTCAGAAAGGAAGTGACAAACACTGAAATGGAAGATAGGGAGGAGGGGACTAAAGAGGAAAAAAGCTGCAGGATAACTGGGATTATGTTTGGCATTCGTCTGCTTATATAATTTGTCTTAATTAATTAATCAATTTACCAGCTTATATATTTGCATGAAAAGTGTCAAGGAGGAAATTGCAGAGCAAATTGAACTCCCGTTAGAGATTTCTGTTGCTCAATACGTGCTGCGTAAAAGTTTTTTTTTTTTTCCGAGCGTGAAATTACGAAATCAGAAGCTTCAAGAAGAGTGAGGTTATAATAAGGTTGCACATGAGGGATGTGACGAAAGGATTGCGGCGAGACGGCTTCAGGATTACCTAGGACGGTGCGCAAACAGCAGAGTGTCTTTGACAAAGAGCACACCTTACTTTTTCAACCACTCGACGAGCACCCATGACGGATAGTGCAGTCACGGTCCCGGGGGACGTCAGGCTCCCGTGCGCCATCAAAGAGACTCTGCAAAAGGGGCCGAAGTTCTGCTTCGAACCTCAGACTGGCCGTCCGGAACCACGTCCCACGGCACGACGTGTCGGCTCGCACGCGTCCGATAAGGCAGGCGCCGTGGTTGAGGACTGCCTTCTACGGAAGTCTTCTCTCCTCTACGAAAGCCCCGGTCTGCGCTGTGTGTGCGCATCTATGTTTCTGATTACGTCGTGTCTTCCTCGCGCAGTTTAAATTTTTTCGGAAGCAGTGCACATAGAGGTGCGAGTGCATTGAGATTGTATGACTCGATGCATGTCATTGGTGGACATGCGAGTGGTCGTAAGGCCTCCAATGAAACCATGCGTAGAACACACTGGAAGGACGCAGCAGCCGTAGCTGTCAGCTGTGCTTCAATAGCATGTAGTGTGCAGTGCATGACAAGAGCTCGATGCGTCTTTTTATAGGCAGATGAGCTCGCTTCGGCTTGTGCTCTATAGTCTATGTTTACGTGAACCTGGTTGATACGTTGAAAATTGCTTCGTGTCTTTAACAACAGAAAGGACTAGTGGCGTACGTGTTTTGTACGCCACTAGTCCTCTTTTTGGTAGAGGCACCGAGTAATTTTTAATAATATTTGAGTGTGACGCGCCTGTATACTTACATCATACAGGACGAAAAATTGCGCTGCTCACACAAGAGCCGCGACAATGAAGGACTTCGCAGCAACTCATTACAAATTGCGAAAAATTTTATTTTCTCCTGTGTTTCTGTCATATTCGAACTCTTGTGCATTCATAGTTACGCTTCTAATATTTTCGACTTCAAAGCCATTCCATTGGGGCTGCTCAGGTGGACAGCACCAGAACCGGACAAGGACAAATAAGGAGAGTTTATTGTTTAGACATATTATATAATCCCAATGTTCTTTTGTATCACCACGCGGTCAGAATTGCCTACACTAGCGGGAGGTGTGTGAGATATGTGTACCTTTAAAACCGAGTTCTGCTATTATTCTGGCAATGTGCGGCAACCAAACTGAACCATGACGTTTGCGTGCCAGCTGTGTCGCGTATTCTCAGAACAACCAAATCCTCGAGAACAGAAATTTATTCAGGTTGTTCATATCGCGCACGATACAGTTCCCTTTGGCTGACAACACTTCTAATAAAGTTCGTTGTTTTGAGAAGATATTAATCCCTTCAAGGTCAGCTGAAGTAGGCTGATGATTTGATCATTCGTATTTTTTCTATGAAAGAATCGGCAATAAAGAAAAAATAAAGCCGGCTGTGCCGGGTAGACGCGGGGCCCTCTGCCCGCCCGTCCGTTGCAGCTTGACGTGGACCGCAGTGACGTCAGCGGCATTGATAGCGGATCGCAGTGTCTGTCGTACACCAAACCACTTTCCCAGGAGCCCGTCGACAGCATGTGACAATGACCCCTGAGGTGTACTGACACCCGCGCCGCGAGTTTGATCCCCACAGACGGACCATTTTAACAGCCGATCTCTTTATTCTTTCGTTCCGCCGTGGAGCGTTACCGGAAAACACAGCCCAGCTGTGCGCCTCATCGTGTTGCCTAGCAACCATCTGCGAGAGCACCGAGCCACGTAATCTCTTCGCGTCCCACATGCATAGGGCGGAGTCACGACTTCATATGGGAATTGTATCTTGGGCGCCGAGCGCCACGCGTGTTCCGCGCAAGCGCATCGTATGTCAAAACGCAAGCACCATGTGCATGCTGTGCAAACAACTTACCTGTTATTGATAAAAAGACACACCTCTTTCTAAATCCTATATATGTACACATGTGCGATAAATCAGTGTTCTCCTCCCCCCCCCCCCCCCCGCCCTGCCCAGGCCCAGCATGTTTGGCTTCCTAGACGCTAGGATACATGGTGTCAGAAGTGGGTTGTGCAGTCAAGCACGGCTTTGAACTTCGACGGGCAGCACTGCAGTGACTACGTAATGGATTCATTGAGAGCGCCTGGTCCGTTAAACATGACGGGGGAAGCGAGCAAGAAATGGCAGACATTCCAGCAGAGATTCGAACTCTTCCTTGCGGCATCAGAACCGGATGACAAGAAGCGATCAGTGCCGTCGAAGACAGCGCTGCTGTTTGTCAGTGTCGCAGGTGAGGACGCCATCGAGATATTTAATACGCTGAGCTTCGCAGAAGGCGAAGACAAGGCCGACTAAGCGACGGTCATCAAGAAATTTGACGATTACTTCAAGCTGCAGACCAAGAAGTACATGAACGCTGCATATTTCGGAAGAGAGTTCAGAGCCAAGGTGAGCCATTTGAACACTTCCTGCGGGACGTGAAGCAACAGGCACGGGCGTGTAATTTCGGCGCGCTTCAAGATTCTATGGTCCGAGACCAGATTGTGTGCGGAACCAACGACGACAAAGTGAGAGAAAAGCTCCTCAGGGACTGTGTGTTGACATTGCAGCAGAACGGCAAGTTGGGCCAGTTGGCTGGGATTCGTGGTAAGAGTTGTAACAGCGCACCCAAAACAAGGACAATAGAAGGAATAAAACGATAAAACGAATAAATTCAGCGCTGTGTTGTCGTTTTATTCCTTCTATTGTCCTTGTCTTGGGTGCGCTGTTACAACCTTTACCATGGACATTGCAGAAGGCTGAGCATGTCTGCAAGGCAGCCGAAACATCGGCTCTCCGCCAAGAAACTTGGGAACGAGGTCAAAAGCAAGTAGACACTATTCGCAATGCATGCTCGAATCCAAAACTGGCGCAAGCCAAGATGTACCAATGCTTCAAGTGCGGACGCGCGCATCAGCCTAGAGACTGTCCCGCGTTCGGACGAACGTGCAGGAAATGCCAAAGGAGAAACCACTTTGTGATTTGCTGCAGAGCCCCCGCGCTGGTCGGCGAAATTCACGAACACAAAGATGTCTTCAGCGTCTTATAGGTGTTTGCAAGAGGCGTCATAAGCGAACGCGACTGGATGGTTCGAATGAACGTCAATAACGTTTCAGTCGAACTAAAAGTTGATACAGGGTCTCAGGTCAAATGGATGCCCGTTGGAACATACAATAGGATGCGCCCAAGCCCTGAAATGAAGAAAAGTAGCGTGGTGCTACATTCGTACGGTGGAGACACGATCAAACATCGTGGAGTCGTACGAACGGAAGTGACGCTGGGTGACCGAACTGTTCCCCTCGAATTTTTTGTGGTGCGCAAAGGTCGCGCAATCCTAGGCCTACAAGCAACCGAACGACTTGGATTGCTCTCGCGCGTCCACAGCGTATCGCAGGACGACTGTGAAGTAATCGTGAAAGACTTTCGTCACATTTTCACTGGGACAGGCTGCGTGAACAATGTGTATCACATGGTTCTTCGAGACAACGCCCAGCCAGTCATTCAACTAGTTCTACGCGTACCGTTGACCCTGACAGAACCATTACGGGGTGAACTCGAGAGGATGGAGCATGCCGGAATCGTCACAAAGGTCACCGAGTCTACTGTCTGGGTGAGTCCCCTGGTCATTGCTATAAAAAAGAACCGGAAAATTTTTCTCTGCATTGACCCTAGGAAAATCAATGAATGCATAAAGAGGGAGCACTGCATGATGCCGCGACGAGAAGATATAGAAGCTGAGTTAGCTGGTGCAACTGTATTCTCCCGCTTAGACACTAACTCTGGATTGCACCAAATCCCATTCGATGACTTGACATCGCGGACTGGCACGTTCTCTACCCCATTTGGTCGTTACCGCTTTTTACTATTACCTTCGGCATATCGGCCGCGCCTGAGGTGTTCCAAAAAACGCTGAATGAAATTTTCGAAGGCCTTCTCGCCGGGAAAATATACGTAGACGGCATTCTGGTATGGGGCTCGTTGGTAGAAGAGCACAATGAACGTCTCAAATCTGTGCTGCTAGCAGCAACATGCGCCGGCTTAACCTTTATACCCTTTAATCCTGATAAGTGCAGTATCGGCGTCCATGAAATCGAGTTTCTTGGAGATGTAATCCATAAAGCAGGCATCAGGCGGAGCCAGACGCTGATTAATTGTATGCTGCACATGCCGACCCCAGAAGACAAGCTCGCGGTGCAAAGGATGCTAGGTGTCAATTATTTCGGCAAGTTTCTTACATGTTTAGCTCAAAGAACAGCTCTTCTGAGGAGCTTGATCAGACAAGATGTTGTCTTTTAATGGACCAATAACCACGAAAAGGAATGAAGAGACTGTGTGAGTATCTCACCACACAGCCGATGTTGTCGGTATTCGATCAGGCCAAAGCAACAAAAGTGTCATGCGATGCATCCCGAGAGGGAATCGGAGCCGCTTTGTTGCAGTGTCGCAACGACACATGGAAGTCCGTGGCTTATAAATCGCGACCGCTTACCGAAACACAACAGCGTTGTTCTCAAATTGAGAAAGAAGCTATGGCCGTGGTCTTCGGCAGAGAAAGATTTAATCATTTCGCCTAGGGTCGCCAATTTACTGCTTAAACAGACCACCGCCCTTTGATCGCTATCTCCCAGAAGGCGATTGGTGACATGCCTCAGAGGTTGCAGATTTTTTCTGAGATTGCTGTGTTATGACCTTCAATTAAAATTTGTTCCAGGTGAGCAGCTCCTTCTGGCTGACATGTCCCGTGCCACAATCAAGACAACGGCCTGCGACCTCGACAGGAACGATGTAGAGGTGCATGCCGTGAGTACGGTTTCCTCACTTGTTTGTGAGAACACATGGAGGCGGCTGGCTGCGGAAACAGCGCGTGACGAACAGCTAAAAACGTGCTGCGATATTTAGAAGCTGGAAAATGCTTGGAAACGATTGGGGCTGTGGAAATTATTCGAAGGCGAGTTATCACACGTAAAAGGAGTCTTGCTCGAAGATTGCAATGTAGTTATTCCGGCTAGCATGAAAAGAGAGACACTGGAAAGAATTCACCAAGGGCACTTGAGAATCAACAAGAGCGAAGCCAGGGCAAGACAGTTAGTTTTTTGGCCGTAAATGAACTCGGACATAGAATCGTTCGTCCAGACAGGTTCTTTCTGCAAAAAGTATGCATATAGCCAACCTCGAGAGCCTCTACTGATGCGCCCTGTGCCGGACCAACCATGGTACCGTGTCAGCACTGACATTTTTTAATACGGCAGGAGGTCATACCTGTGCGTATACGACGCCCTGTCAAACTTCCCCGCAGTGGAACTGCTCAATGACACCACAGCCAAAACAGTGGTTGACGCAAGAAGTTCGATCTTTGCTAGACACGGCATTTCCATAGAAGTTTGTTCTGACAATGGCGCTCAATTTCCATGTCGTGAATTCACGTTGTTTTCACAATTGTACGATTTTAGGCATGTCACGTATAGCCCAGGATACCCACGTTCTAATGGGTTGGTAGAAAAAGGCTTTCAGATAACTAAGCGTATCCTCAAGAAAACGACTGAAGCGAAACAAAATTTCTGTTATGTATGGACAGCTGGGCTAGTTCGTTGTGATTAGCATTATGAAACATCGTTCCAGCGCACAATTGAACACGGACGAGAAGAGAAAGACAACACGAATGCCGGATCGGATTTCTGGTTGGGACGGCTCGCTTTCAGGGCCACTCCACTCGAGTGCGGCGCATCGCCCGCTGAGCTGCTGATGCGACGAAGGCTCCGCACAATAATTCCCGACGTTCAAGGGAACCCCAGTCACGAGGTGATCGCACGCCTTCATACAGACCACTCTAGGGAATCAATGGCACGCCTGCGCCCTGGAGATACGGTCCGGATCAAGAAAGGTGCATGGGACACGAAAGCGAAGGTTCTCAAGCCTGCTGGTTACCCCAGGTCGTATACAGTCGTCACAGAAGACGGAACGGTGTTGAGGCGCAACCGGCAGCACCTGCTAATGACCCGGGAGACCTTTCGACGCATCGTACAGGAAGACGACGACGATGACTTCGAGGGAAACTCGGGCCAGAGAAATGGATCGACACCTAGCTACACAGAACGTACAGCCCCGACTATTCCCTCTGCGCCCGGTGCCCCAATAAGTGTCTCGTCCACACCAGCCCCACGGAGGTCGCTCAGACAACGTCGCCGCCTCAACGTCTGGCCTACGACCAAGTTCGCGCAAGTGCCTTGAACTAAAGTGCCTGAGAATTTTCATTAATGTTCTTTTCCCATTTCTCGTTTTGGTTTTCGAACAAAGAAAGGTGTATCGTATCTCGGCGCCGCCAAGAATTGGTTTCGGGCCTGCGCGTCACCGAGAACTCCCAACGCCAAGCCCGCAAATCTATGGGAGGTTCGAATGGCCGCTTCCAGCTCGAATTTCTCGGCGTAGAGTTCGGGCCCAGCTGCCGCGCCTGTGGCTAGCTCTAGTTCGACGTTAATGTCTGCACGGTGAGCACGGTGCGGAACTCTGAACAGAAGAGCTCTGCCTTCCAAGTGCTTCGCGAAGCCTTCCCAGACGCTACCGATGACAACCACGACGACGGTCTGACGTCGAGGACGAGGACCGGATCGACCATGATGACGACTGCTACTGAAGCACTATACATAATAAATTGTGATGCACGTACTGTGGCTTGTATACGTGTGATTTGCTGGGACTAGTGTGGCTTGCCGGCCTGGCCGTGTATGACCTCGCAAACAACTTGGCGAAATTTAGCAATACTTGGCGACACTTAGTATGAGCATAGTTAAGCCAAGCATAACCTCGTAAGACAGCAAAACCTAGCAATGCTTGCTGTGAGCCTAGCCAAGCCTTGCATAACACCGCAAAACTTAGCAAATTCTAGCTGCACTTAGTGTAAACCTAGCCAAATCATGCATAACCTCGGAAAACTTAGCAAAACCTAACAATACTTAGGAAAAGCCGGAACTAGCTCCGCCGTGACCCAGTCTTGCACTGCTAGTGCAAACTGCCCACATATTTTTATTCGTTTTCTTTCGCTTTTCCTTTCGCATTTTTCTGTTCTCCTTTCCTAGTTATATTTTTTTGTTCTACTCTGTGGCTCTACTCCAGGGATCCTGTCATTTCTGGGAGGACCACTTGATTACCCGATTTTCTCGAGTCGCGAGCGGCAAAGGTTGAGCTGGACCGGTTCTCGTGGATAGCTTTTCCACGCCGGTTGTAGCGGGTGGATAGGGGCCCTGTGCCCAGCCGTCCGTTGCAGCTCGGCGCTGACCGCAGTGACGGCGTCAGAGGCATGGATAGATGATCACAGGGTTCGCCGTATAAGAGAGACGCATCGCAGAAGTTCGTTTACGACATGTGGAACGACGCCCGACATGCACTGACCCGAAGACGTCAGACCAGGGCTGCTACCAGCGTCGCGAGTTCGATCCCCTCAGGCAGACCATTTTTTATTCGTTTTCTTCCTCTTTACCTTTCCTTTTCTTCTGTTCTCCTGTCCTATTTATTTGTTGTTGGTTTTTTTTTTTTTTTTTGCTGTACTGAAGGGCTCAGCTCCAGAGATCCTGCCGATCGCTGGGAGGAACACCCGATTGACCGATTTTCTCCCGTCGCGAGCTGCGAGGGTTGGGCAAGACCGGTTTGCGCCGATGCCATGTGCGCGCAGGCAGTGGCGCGTGGACCCGGAGCCCCATGTGCGCCCATGCATTGCAGCTGGACGCGGGCATCGGTGCCGACTTCAGCGGCATGCATGGAAGATCGCAGTGTCCGTTTTACAACAGGCACTCATCCCAGAAGTTCGGCGACGAAATGTGACAGCACGCCCGGACCATTTAATTATTCGTTTTCTTTCTCTTTTCCGTTCCTTTTTTGCTGTTCTCCTCAGCTATTTATTTATTTGTTTCTTTTTGTTTACTCTTTGGCTCTGCTCCAGAGATCCTGCCGATCGCTGGGAGGAACACCCGATTGACCGATTTTCTCCCGGCGCGAGCTGCGAGGGATGAGCGAGACCGGCTTGCGCCGACACCATGTGCGAGCAGGCAGTGGCGGGTGGCCTCTGGGCCCTGTGCTCGCGTGTCTGTTGCAGTTCGACGTGGACAGCGGGGACGACGTCAGCGGCATGGATGGATGAACACAGTGTCCACCGCAAAACAGGCACCCATCCTTGGAGTTCGTCGACGACATGTGCCACGACGCCCCGACGTGCACTGTCCCGAAGACGTTAGTCCAGGGCCGACACCCGCGTCGTGAGTTTGATCCGCACAGACGGATATCTATTTATTATTGTTTCTTTTTTTTCGTTCTTCTTTCCTTTTTGCTTCTTTTTTGTTTGCTCTACTCTATGGGTCTACTCCAGGGATCCTGCCGATCTCTGGGAGGAACATCCGATTGACCGATTTTCTCGCGTCGCGAGCTCTGATGGATGGGCTAGACCGGTTTCCGCCGATACCGTTTGCACGCCGGCTGTGGCGGGTGATCACGTTTTAACTGGAATTTGTGGAAATTTCAGTGCGAAACCTTTACAGGACAAAAACTTCGTAGCAGAGACAACGAAAGAACTGGAAAAATTACTTTCAGCGCAGCGCTCCAGCTATATCGTCGAGTGGGAGAAGACGAAACAGAGAGTAAAGCTTATGGCGATTGAAAGGGCCAGTAAAATTCGACATGGAAAAGAAGATTAAGAAATGCGCGAAGAACTTGATTTTTTAGTTAGCATTGATAGTGTTCGACTAGGAAAATACACGAAAGAAATAAAAGAAGTAAAACAAGAGCATGAAAGCCTTGCTACTTAAAAGCACAAAGCAGCAGTGATAACAGCGAGGTTTGAAAAATTCTGGGTGGGTGAGACGCCAACAAAGCGAGCATTATCAGGCGAGAAGCGATACGGGAATCAAAAGTAATTACGGCAAATTAATTATAGAGGTGTCGTCACTACAGTGTCTACTGCGATCAGAAACGCGATTGTGGAACACTGCAATGAATTGCTTGGGCACAGACTTGATGTGAATGAAGGCTTTCACAGATAATTTTTGCACCTGATGCCAAAGCTTCATCATGAAGTAAAATCAATCTTGAATGACCCATTTCTTTGGCTGAAATCGAATGCGCGATAGACGAACTCTCGACAGGAAAGTCTCCAGGACCTGATCGGCTGAGCGCTGCATTTTACAAAGCTTTTAAATTCCATGTCGCCAATATTCTGCTCAAAGTGCTAGTTGATTTATACGTGAGTGGACAGGTCATCATCATCATCATCAGCCTGATTACGCCCACTGCAGGGCAAAGGCCTCTCCCATACTTCTCCAACTACCCCGGTCATGTACTAATTGTGGCCATGTTGACCCTCCAAACTTCCTAATCTCATCTGCCCACCTAACTTTCTGTCGCCCCCTGCTACGCTTCCCTTCCCTCGGAATCCAGTCCGTAACCCTTAATGACCATCGGTTATATTCCCTCCTCATTACATGTCCTGCCCATGCCCATTTCTTTTTCTTGATTTCAACTAAGATGTCATTAACGCGCGTTTGTTCCCTCACCCAATCTGCTCTTTTCTTATCCCTTAACGTTACACCTATCATTTTTCTTTCCATAGCTCGTTGCGTCGTCCTCAATTTAAGTAGAACCCTTTTCGTAAGCCTCCAGGTTTCTGCCCCGTACGTGAGTACTGGTAAGACACAGCTGTTATACACTTTTCTCTTGAGGGATAATGGCAACCTGCTGTTCATGATCTGCGAATGCCTGCCAAACGCACCCCAGCCCATTCTTATTCTTCTGATTATTTCACTCTCATGATCTGGATCAGCAGTCACTACCTGTCCTAAGTAGATGTATTCTCTTACCACTTCCAGTGCCTCGCTACCTATCGTAAACTGCTGTTCCCTTCCGAGACTGTTAAACATTACTTTAGTTTTCTGCAGATTCATTTTTAGTCCCACCCTTCTGCTCTGCCTCTCCAGATCAGTGAGCATGCATTGCAGTTGGTCCCCTGAGTTACTAAGCAAGGCAATATCATCAGCGAAGCGCAAGTTACTAAGGTATTCTCCATTTACTCTTATCCCCAATTCTTCCCAATCCAGGTCTCTGAATACCTCCTGTAAACACGCTGTGAATAGCATTGGAGAGATCGTATCTCCCTGCCTGACGCCTTTCTTTATTGGGATTTTGTTGCTTTCTTTATGGAGGAGTACAGTGGCTGTGGAGCCGCTATAGATATCTTTCAGTATTTTTACATACGGCTCGTCTACACCCTGATTCCGCAATGCCTCCATGACTGCTGAGGTTTCGACTGAATCAAACGCTTTCTCGTAATCAATGAAAGCTATATATAATGGTTGGTTGTATTCCGCACATTTCTCTATCACCTGATTGATAGTGTCAATATGATCTATTGTTGAGTAGCCTTTACGGAATCCTGCCTGGTCCTTTGGTTGACGGAAGTCTAAGGTGTTCCGGATTCTATTTGCAATTACCTTAGTAAATACTTTGTAGGCAACGGACAGTAAGCTGATCGGTCTATAATTTTTCAAGTCTTTGGCGTCGCCTTTCTTATGGATTAGGATTATGTTAGCGTTCTTCCAAGATTCCGGTACGCTCGAGGTCTTTAGGCATTGCGTACCTGTCCACTACGCAATGCCTCAAGTGGACAGGTACCGCTGTCATTTACCTGTTCACATACTGTTTTGATCCTCAAGTCGGACGATCCAGATAAACGCTTGTTGGTGGGGTCTTATCGTCCGATAAGCCCCACCAACGTGGATTACAAAATATACGTGAAAGTACTTGCCAGAAGGCTGCAAAGTGTGATAATAAGTCTGGTGAGACCCTAGCAGACATGTGGCATTAAAGGCCGTAGCGTAGCAACAAATTCACACGTTGTATGAACAGTTTTGGAATGTTGTGACGTGGCTTGCGCCCGACTAGCAATTACGCTACTGCACCTCGCCAAAACATTTGATCGGATATCGCATTACGTCCTGTTTCTATTATTTTAACACTCATACGTCGGCGACGTCATTTTGAACGGCGTCTGAAGGGCGTATGCGAATTGCACAATGCGAATCCTTAATGGTTAACGGTGAGCTCACTGACAACATCTGTGTAATCTTCTGTAAGACAAGGGTGTCTGCTGTCAGCCCTACGGTTCGCGGCCTACCTTGAATCTCTCTGCCAGCGAATCGTAAACAATGAGTGTATAAAGGGTTTTAAGCTACAGTCAGAGCATGTTAAAGTACTAGCATATTCAGATGATACTGTTTCATTTTGTTCGAACAAGGAAAGTATTCAAAAAGTTACTGACCTTGTTGGAAAATTCTGGTCAACACACAGGGTGTAAAGTCAAGAGGAAAAGAAGTGCTCGGTTTTGGCATGGTGAGTGGGACGCCATACCGCAGCACTTTTCGTACTTGCAAAGGTCGATCTTGCCAATTCAGTATCTAGGTGTACCCCTTGATTCATACCGTGATTCGGCTCCTCACTGGACCGTTCAGGTGGAGAAAGCGAGAGAAAAAACCAATGCATTGCAGGGAAAGCCGTTGTCAATGTTCTCGCGTGCTTATGTATGCATTGTGCTCCTGGTTGCCAAGATATGGTATGTAATGAATGTGCTTTCTGCTGACCGTGTCGGCATCTAGAAAACCACTCGCGTACTTGCCGTTTTTATGTGGGCATCAAGGTGGGAAGGATATAGCAGGAGAAATTTGTTTCTGCCTGTTAAGGCTGGTGTGTTAGGGCTTGTGCATTTATTTTTGCAAGAGGTTGTTGCACGATTTCTTTTTCTACGCGAAAAGAGAGAGGCATTTCCTCGAACTGTCATGCAAGCACACCTGTGTAAAATGCTTCCAGAGTTTGTGGTGTCTTCCAGTGAGAATACGAGTGGTGCAGTGATGGATACATGCGGGAAGTTGTCGTTCAGAATGTTACCCGCGCAAAGTGAGTAAAAGGAAGCTTTATAAGGACCTTGCTGACTTTATATCATTGCCAGTGTACCGTTTGCCATACCGAGAAGGCCCTGGACAGGATGCCTTAAAGTATGTGAAAAAGATGGCCGTTAGACCATCAGTTGAAACCTTCTTCTTTAACTTACATTCCAACACCTTACCTCTCAAAACTTGGCTACACGAAAAAGGTGTATTCGTTGCCTAGGCAACGGACTGCCTCCTGTGCATGAAGCCCGAAAACAGAGCGTGTTTTTTTGGATTGTTGGCACCCATTCTTTCATTCGCACGTCCTTCAGAGAACCCTTAAAAAGAACTTCCTTTAGACCCGTACAGCATAAGATTCCTACAAGTTGTGAGTGAAGGCATTCCTTTAGATGTAATCATGCTCCTGGGTCTGCACAGCTTCTGGAAAACGAGGATTCAAGTCTAGCACGCTGATGCCAATACACGTCCTTTATGCGAAAACTTTGTTCAGAGTGTGGTGCTCCTCAGAGGTGCTTATATGGCTCTTCGAGAACTGCCCAACTGGATTCCGTTATTGGATGGGCTGGTGACTGAAGAAATTTTGAACCTGTCGTGACCGCCGAAGTGTGGATGTTCCATGTTTCACCGCTCTTGTGAAACGTTGTGTTTGAATGTCAAAACAGGGCAATGAAAAAAATGGACTCAGGGCCCTGGGCCCGCCCGTCCATTGCAGCTCAACGTAGATCGCGCTGATGACGTCAGCGGCATGGATAGATCAGTGCCCGCAGTACAACAGACACCCATCCCAGAAGTTTGTCTAAGACATGTGAGAGGATGCCCAGACCATTTTGATGATGTACTTGCGAGTCCCCACAAAGTGGAAGATTTCAGAGATGCCCTTCTACCAGCGGGCCTGCTGCCTTATGTGGCGTGCATCGGGGTATACCAAATCTACAACGTTTTCAATGTGACACTCAGCCATGCGACTTCGAATAAAAAGCTGATGACCGTTAAGAATCACCAAATGAAAGAATGACGGTGCGTCATCGTTGACCCGCAGGATCAACAGTTGAAGCTTAGGCTTCACCGATTTCAGTACGGCGTTGCCGACGAAGACGTCAGGACAGCGTTCGCGGCCTTCGCCAAGGTGGTGGAGGTAAGCCAGGAGAGGTGGCGTGTCCAAGGCATGAAAATCAAGACCTCAACCACCAAGACCGTCATTCTCAAACTGAAAGGCGGCATGAACGTGGCAGACATTCCTCATGAGGCCCGCGTCGGCGGAGAGTTGGCTTTGGTCTTCGTTTTCGGTCGACCGGTTCAGTGCCTGCGCTGGCAAGGAACAGGACACCTCCGCCATAAGTGCAGAGTTTCCCACTGTTCCCGGTGCATGCGTTTTGGTCACATCGACGCGGACTGCGTAAAATTATCCGCCGCTGTGACAGGCCCAGCAGCGAGAGACGTAGCGGCAGCACCCGTGACGGACGTGGCTGAGGCGGAGGGCGGTGCCCAAGGAACCAGAAACCTGGTGTCGACAGCGACTACCAGTGGGATGTTGACTGTGGGCCTAGGCGGCAGGGTGGCTGAGGCTACTCAGAAGATGAGTGGGACGGCACAGCTCACGACTGCAGGCGACGGAGAGCATAAGCGAAGATGCACCCGACGACACGACGGCAATGCAGCAGGACGGGGGCGTCAACAACGGCAACCGGACCGCTACTCTTGGTGCCCGAGTCAAGAGCCCTCACAAGCAGGCAAAGCACCGCGACGAGGGTGTGACCAGCACCACCGAGGGTTCACCGACGAAGGCACCTCATGGGAGGCGGATGGATTACAATGCAAAGCCTAATGTTCCGCCTGAAAAGAACGCTGTGGACAAAGCGGCGACGTCCAACGACGACAATAAGCCGGGCGGTCCTGGAGGCGGCTAGCCGAAGGCTAGTCGTGAACGGTAAGCATTATGCTCCGGGCTTACATTTTTTCCTTGTTTCAAGATGGATCCAATTCCGTCGTTTAGTATTGCCACATTGAACCTGAGAGGGTTGGCGGTTCGTCGTAGGCAAAGTAAGGTCCTATGGGTGGCCAGTGCCCACGACATAGACGTATTAGCCGTCCAGGAGACGAATGTTAACGGGGAGGAGAGCGGCAGTAGGGTGCCACGTTCAACGACTAGATATTTACGTTGGTTAGCCATGCAATAGGTAGGTTAGGTGCATATCATATATTGACCGCAAATAAAGACGGGGACAGTGGAAGAGAACAAATAAAAAATACGGGTGGTAACTTTCAACTGGTTTATTCACGGCAGCCCGTGGGCACCTATAACCAAATAGAACATGCGCAAAACCCTGCAAACAAGATCATTAATCAGCCTAGCGGGGCAACCAACTATAAAAAATCGATTTCCAATTGAAGCAACCTAATGGAAGTGTCACTAGCACAGTCTTGGCCTTCCTTTTTTATGTGATAAGCCTCTATCAGCTCGCGTGCAGTCTGGCCCTGGCTGCTCCCCAGGATCCTTATCTCCTTGAAAAGAGGTGCACAGTGACAGGCATTGCAGTGCGCAGGCAAGTGCGCCAATTCATCTTTAGTTAACTTTTGTTCGTGTTCCCTGGCTGGATCATTCAGGCACCGGCCTGCTCCCCTATGTAGGACTTGCCACACACCAGGGGGATTTCGTACACAATTCCTACATCGCATTTTTCATATGGCTTGGTATGGTTCCTGCAACAGCCTTGCCTTCCTTTAGGATTACGGGAGTTGCGGGAGCAGAGCCGCGCCAGCTTAAAAGGGGCTGAAAGGAAATGGCGGACTCCAAACCTGCCTGCCACCTTCCTTAGGTTGTGGGTGACCCTGTGCATATACGATACCACTTCAGGTCTTACGGCCATAGAAATCGCCCTCACCCTTGCTTTGCTCCTAGATCCTTTTAACTACGGCAGGAGGGCCTCCACCACTGGCGTTACCACCGAGTCAGGGAACCCTGCTGTCTTAAGACGGGAAATCTGATTGTCAAAGGCAAGCTGCATCTTGTGCACACACAACTTGTGGAGAGCCGATTCTAAGCAGAGCATCGCTACTCCTCGCTTAACAACCTTTGACTGGGGGAAGTCATATGGCACCAAACCCTTCTGTGCTCGAGGGAAGTACTGCCAGCACGCGTGGCCTTTAGCAACTTAAATGCTTAGGTCTAAAAAACGCAAGGAATTGTCTAGTGGAAGTTCGTGAGTAAAAGAAAACTTTTTACCCAGTTGTTTAAAAACGGCTAGAATGCTGTCACAAGAAGTTAAACTTCCGTGCCCGCTAAAAACAATTAAAAAATCATCCATTGCTCTAAAAGCTTTCCGAGTGTTTAGAAACCCCCCCCCCATACGCCTGATCAAGCGCTTTGTGTAGGGTAGCTAAAAGATGTTGCACGAAAGCCGCGCAATGCACGAGCCGTTGCAGATTCCACGTTTCTCCAGCAGGAGTGTTCGTCGAAACTGATAAAAGTGCTATAAAGACAGATTTCTAAAAGCGTTAAAAAATCTTCCACCGAAATACGAACTGCGTTCTGGAAGGGAATAGTGCCATTTCCTTCAATACATTTACTCACAGCAACAAACACATCTTTGTGAGGAACGGAGTAGAAAAGATTTTCTACATCACCCGAAAAAGCCGGACCTATGTCCTGGTTAGCCCTTAGAAAAGCAACAACCTAGTCAGAGCTTTTTGTACAAAGGGGTCGGATATAACAAGTATTTTCAAACTCTTTAAAATGAAGCGGCTAACTTAAACCTGCTACGTTCCACGCTCGCTAACTATTGTCCTGAATGGAATGCTCGGTTTATGTGTCTTCGAAATAAAGAAAACACATACCGCGGCGACCGATACCCTACTGATGTCTCTAGCTAGTTTATCGAGATTAAGAGACTTGCACTTTCTTATAACCCTGCTTTTTACTCTGGTTTTAGAGTTCCTATTAGGTTGAAAATTCTTCAATGCCTCAGAGGGTGTAGCACCAAACATGCCCTTCCGGAGCACAACAAATCCCCCTTCTTTGTCTGCCTCTAAAAGTACAAGCTCGTTGTCTTTACAAAACGTTGAAATCCTTTGTATGGCGGATACTATTCGATTGGAAGCCGGTTTCGAGACACTCCTGCTAAGATAGGCAACACCTTCCAACAGGCACCTGTAATGGTGATCCTGTGGAGCCTTCTTCGCCACCCGCCTGTTCAGACCAGCCAGTTCATAAGCAGGAACTTGATGCTCGACGCTGTACTTCGGCCCTTTAGCAAGCAGGGCGGTCACGTCTTCTGGGGATGCTTGCGTCGCCAAGCACGAGCGGCTTATTTCCTTGTCCCTGACTAGTCCTCGCACCGTTCCATGCCCTAAGCAAATGACCAACCATGTGATTCCAGTAGTACTCGGTCAACTGATGAGAGGCACGTCTGACAGACTTCAGATCCTTTTCCGCATGCCATTCTGTAGATTTAGTAAAGCATATGATGCGAAGCCAATCGTTGAGCAGTCTAACTTGCCGCCACAACTCTGTCCGGAGAATTTTGCATAGGCGCTTGATGTGACCCCATGACTGAACGACGCACCCAAACAGTGCACTCACTTCCAAAGGGATCAAGCCGCGCTTGATACAGAAGCCGATGAATCTTGCCCGGCAGGTAGTCGCCGCGATGTAACTGATGAGTGATTCTTCGTTTGAGGACACGAAAGACGATGGAACACAGAAAGAAGGGCCATCTGTGGGAGATATATGCTTCAGAAGAACTTCAGTTTGGCCTAGTTGGTGTTTACCGCCTATCATATTGACCGCAAATGAAGACGGGGACAGCGGAAGAGAAGACATAAACAACACGGGCGGTAACTTTCAACTGGTTTATTCATGGCAGCCCGTGGGCACGTATAGACGAATACAACATGCGCAGAATGCAGTAAACAAGATCACTCATCACCTTAGCGGGGCACCCAATTATAAAAAAATGCTCCGAATTCAGTGGATGAGCGTGTCGTTTTTCTTCGAACCTTTCTCAGTATGTCCGTTGTGATAAGAGCGTTGTCTTGTTAGGTGTCTTTAATTGTGTGTTAATGCCGGAGACAGAGTGAACAATGCCGGTGTGCGTGACAGCAGCAGTGTCGTATTATCAAAAGCAATAAGTGAAAATGAACTTGATGTTTTTGAGTGTCTGGGGAAGGTGGGCGTGAAGTGACTTTTACACGTCTTCAGGGCAGTAGCCATGCGCGATTAGATCGAATGTACATATACTTTGACACGATTCCAAGATGTCACGGTTCTTGTGTCGTTTTCGGATCAGTGCCTGGTATGTATAGTAGGTATAGTAGGGAGTAGTAAGTACGGTAGGTGTAGTGAAAAGGTAACATGCATTTAATTGCGATCTATGCAACATGAATGCATTGTTACTAAACGATCAGTCGTTTGTAAAGGCAGTATGGGATGCGGTTAATGAAAATACGCGACGATGCAGCGTAAACAACAGCAGTGACGTGGGGGTGTTTTAAACAATAGGTTAAAATTAAAGCCATGGAAAGAATGAGTTGCGGTAAATTTGAGAGTGAAATGAAAGAGAAGGGTTTGCGATGACTGCTTTAGCAGCTCATAATGCTTGAGTGTAGAGAGCCCGATGCTTACAAAGACGATGTGGGAGGCGTCAAAGTAAAAGTTCAATTGTTTGATAAGGAGCGTTATCAAGGTGCCATCGCGCGAGCAAGAGCAGATGCATTAGCGGCAGAGGAGACTCCCACTAACAGGGTGCTTGGACTAGAGAAGGCGCATGGACGACGAAACCATGTCGATCAGTTTTTAATGAACGTGGCTGTTGTGGACGACAAGAGCATAGGGCGCGCCTTCTTCGAGCACTATCAGTCGCTCTTTGTGCTATAGGGCGGATTTTCTTCATCGCATACAACGATTGGGTGATGATGCCAAAACGCGACTAGAAGGCAACATAACCGAGAGAGAAGTCGGAAAGGCTATCGATGATTTGAACTTCGGCAAGTCGCTCGGACGTGATGGACTCAGCGCTGGGTTATATAAGGCTTTTAAAAGAGAAATGGGCCTTTTGTTAGCAAACCTATTTATTGTCACGGACGAAGAGAAATCTTTGCCACCTTCCTTTGGAAAAGCGCACACCATTCTAATGCGTAAGAGTGAATAAATAGACAAACTGAGATTCCTTTCATTCTATAGGCCAATATCACTAACAAACGTTGGTTATAATATATTTATGAAGATTTTAACTACCACACTTCAAGGCGTGATCAGAGTAATGGTTAAAAATTAAATTATGGTGTTTTACTTGCCAAAACCACTTTCTGATTATGACGCACGCCGTAGTAGAGGACTCCGGAAATTCCGACCTCCTGGCGTTTTTTAACGTGCACGTAAATCTAAGTACACGGGTGTTTTCACATTTCATCGCCATCGAAACGCGCCGGCCGTGGCCGGGATTCGACCACGCCATCTCGTGCTCAGCCGCCCAACACCACAGCCACTGAGCAACCATTGCGGGTAAGGCAATATTGGCGCACCATTAAACTTGCGGAATCAAGGGCCTATTTATTTTTTCGAACCTTCTCACGATGCGATGTGTGCTCGAGCGCGGCGACGTCACCTTGAAGGGCGTTGCAGTTCTTCATCTTGATCTCGAGAAAGCATTCGATTGGGTCCCTCACGTTATCTTGATTGCCATCTTGAATCATGTTAATGCCGGTTCCATCATCAATGAGGGCGGGGCCTTAGCGTACCAGCATTGCACAACAAGATAAATTGTTAATAAGTCCCTGGGGCCCCCATTAACATAATGCGTTCAGTGCGCCAACGCTGTCCCGTCAGTCCGCTTCTATTTGCTATCTACATAGAAGCAATTTATGTGGCAAAAAATGAAGATGGCAAAATACGTGGTTATATATTGACAGCGACAGAAGTGAAGCTTCTGGCGTATGCAGATGACATTGCAGTGTGTCGCACAGACAAACCAAGGGTAACTGAAACAATATCTGTAGTAAAGCATTTCTCTGATGTCACGGTTACCAGAGTAAATTGGGACAAATCCCTGGGGCTGTGGTTCGAGGGCTGGGTTTCTGCACTGGACTACTTCGCGAACGTCAAGTGGGTGAAACTCCAACTAGGTAGCTGGGTGTTCCCCTCGAGAGCTACAAGAGCAGCGGCGAATATTAGAGGAGCCAAACCAATGAAGTGAAAGAAAAAGTATACAGATAGAAAGGTCGAAACCTACCTATTTTTCCAAGAGCGACAGTTTGTAACATGTGTTTTATCACTACATTATGTTACGTCTTGAAAGTGTTGTATTGTTGTAGGGCAAATGTGCAAAGGCCGCGCCGTTCCAGTCTCACTTGCTATGTGTTGTCTTTTTTCGTCGCTACAAGCCTCTTCTGGAAACATACACCAACTAGCCCCCCAACAAGTATTACGCAGCACATACTGTTTGCGGTCTTTATCTGGAGCTCAACATGGGAAAGGTGCAGCCGAACATATGTGTTCAGAAGAGTGAAGAACGGCGTTGTGGGCTTGGGGCATCGTTTGTTAAAAAAATGGGGAACAGGTTTTTGTTTTTCCGTGATGTCCGCCATCCTGTCCTGCGCACCGTGTCTCAGCTCAGGTTGAGCAAGGAAGACGAGGAAGAGAAAGAAGACGACAAAGCTGCTGATGTCTGTCTAAGTAGCTCTGCCTGCATTTCTTGTTATTTTCTGGTTATCTTACTGGTCCGAGCTGTTCCAGACGTCGGACGACTGGAAAAATACCTTCCATACCGGAGAACGAGAGGCGCTGCGCCACCCGTCGCCTTACAAGGTGCTGCAAGGGCCCAAGTTGGCACCGACGAGCACTCCACCATGACCTTTCAAGGGGTGACACCGGGTCAGAAACGCCAGCTGGTTTGCACATGCCTGCCGACTGCAAGCGACAAGACACTGGGGAATCTGAGTACGAATCAACAATCATCGGTGACCACGACGAGGTGAACCTTTCAGACCTTCATACGGACGTGGCTGGCTTCCGAATTGTGCGCCATCGTAAAGACAGGACGGTGGGCATTCCTGTGCTAATCACTACAGCATCAGAAAGCGGTGATTTAAGGCAAGCGAACCCTATTGTCCTATATTCTGAGATTGGAATGATTGTCGGTGGAGCCCAGTCAAGAGCCATTTCACAGCGCAGGGTGCATTGCTCATGGGTGTAGAAACAAAAGGACAAGCTAATGTCCTTCTAGAGACCAAGAATATCGGTGGCATAGCCATATCTGCCCGTGTTCCACAGAGTTAAATGAAAAACATGTGCATTGTTAGGGCAGTCCCAAAATGGTACTCGGATGAAGAGATGCTCACCTACCTGAGACCTCAGGGAGTGCGAGAAGAATCATCCGCCGAATCCAAAGCTCGTCATCTGAGTGCAAGTCAAGGCGCACTGACTCGTTCGTTCTCACATTTGCTCTAAATTCTGAGCGTCCGGAGAAGATTATCCTCGGTTTTACGAGACACGAGCTTGTTGACTACGTGGAGACACCACCATGCTGTTTTAAGTGCCAACGCTTCGGACATGTAGCTAAGTACTGTCGGGGGTACCAGGGATGCAAGCTCTGTGGGGGACCTCATGACTTTAAGACGTGTGCAAGTAAAGACAATTTTAGGGGTGCAAACTTCGGCGGCGATCATCCAGCTAGCTAGGGCCGATGTCCTGCAAGGAAAACCTTGCAGCGAAGGCATAATATGCTTGTACTGTGTCCAAAGCATGCAAGCGCACCATCGAACAAGAGGCCCAATGCGCCACAACTAAGTGGTTTGGAAACAGATTACGCATCTAATTCTCCGCGTCTCCATTGTCAAAAGAAGTTATTGAGCCAGCACAGCTGGTGAACGTCGCAGGAGAACATGTTCCAAAAAGTGTCCGAAAAGCATGCCTATGCATCCGCAGTGAAACGACCTCAAGTACCACTTGGAAGCACTCAGCAGAAAAACTGCAAACATGTGATACGCGCTTTTTTCACGAGACTACGGTCACACGTCGAGAAGATGCCTGCGAGTTCAGCGAAGGATATGCTTGCAGCAGTGCTGGCTCTTGAGTCAGTAATACTCTGCTCTACTTCCGCATACCCTCAGTAGCATAGTGGCACTTTCTCGCCCACCTGATCCATTCCGCCGTTCAAAAGTGCCCTTAAATATGCAATGGAATTGCGTCGGTATTTTACAGTGTCTGGGCGAATTTCGTCTTTTCCTTCGAGACATGCCTATACCAATACTATCACTGTCGGAGGCTGGTCTTCCAAATCGAAGGGCGATCCCAGGTTACGTCAGACATGGCAATCCTAGTGTACCTTCATTTGCAAATGGCAGTGCAATGATAGACATCAGGCGTGAAATATCTCACGTTACCTTACCTGTGCAAGACCTTTGTTCTACCTCCTTGGAAGTCACAGCTGTGCAAGTGTGCCTAGAAAACCGAAAACTCAGTGTGGTGTCGGTGTATGTAAGTCCACAAAGGAAGGTCTCCATGGAGGCATTTTTAAAGGAGCTTTGAATTCGTTGCCCCTGGCCTAGAGTAATCTGTGGGGATATTAACGCGCACTCCTACTTATTTTCAAATCACTCGGAAATTATGTTGAAGAAAAAAATATGAATTTTGGCGACCATACGGTCCAAGCTCTCACGCGTTGCGAGGCCAGAGAGATGGCGGAGGAGATAAGTCACGGCAACGAAGCCAAAAATATGCCTCGTGACGATGACAATTACGGAGCACAGCACATAGCTAGTGAAATTAGTGAAAGAAGTGCTAGCGAGGAGGCATCCGGATCCGTGACAATACCGCAACAAGGGCTAGCAGAAGCACTAGAGACTGATTTGGCACATTCGGAAGGCTCTTTAGACCTCTGAAGGTTGTTAAAGAAGGAGTCGCGACGGAAGAAGAGAGCAATTACGTCCCGAAAATAGAAACAAGAACTATCCCGGAAGATGTTCCTTGCGGAGGCGAGACCAGTTTAAAGAGTCCCAAGTGGTTCAAAGAAGCGCTGAATAACTCCCTCATACCTCCTAACTTGAGCGACTTTCCTTAATCGTCAAAAGGGGAGGAGACTGCCAGGGCAGTCCAGCAGGGCAGGAACTCCAAATGGGAACTCCAAATGCGCATTAGGCGACCGCCTGGCATGGCCAAAATTGATTAAACAGCGCAGAATCAAGCGAGCCAAGTATTTCGCGCAGCGAAGTATAGAGAAGGCCGCCACGCCACAGCACGTAAGACAAGAGAACAGGCCATCACGCAGACACATCAAAGGGCTCGTTGTGGCGGGTGAGAAAACGAAAGTGTCACCCAACAACAAATCAGAACGCGTCTCTGCGAATGGGGGTGCAGCTGAAGGGTTCAACCGGGCAGAGATATGCGTGTAGAAACCCGACCAGTCACACTGTCACTGCAGCAGAATGCACTGCGAGAGTGAGGAGAAAAGGAGGCTGGCAATTCTTCCCGCGTTTACGGATTCTGTTTCAGGGACGAAAAAGCAAGCCGCAGGCACACGAAGAGGCAGACGACGACAGAGGGCAACGTATGCCTGGCGCTCTTTGTTGCCTTGACTGAGGCCTGATGGCCTTTAGACAGCGATGCAATCGAGCGACCATTAAAAGGTAGTAAATGCCGAATTAGGCGCATCCGTAACTTCCTTGTTTGCTGTAAAGGGCCCCTTTTCGTTCTTTGCTTTTGTTCGAAAGCGTTTTGTTTGCACGTGTGGAATTTATGATTAACGCCATTACTAATGAGCTTCAATAGGTTCAGACTCTCGACAGCCGTTGTTTTTTCTGGAAAAGGAAGCACAACAAAGTTAGGCATTAGGCTGTTTAAAATACGCACTGAAGTCTGGTTTTCGCCGTTCTTAGTTTTCAGAAATGTCGAACGGGGGATGCAGGTATGATTCTGATCGGGTTTTATGTGAAGAACATATGAGCTTGGCAATACTTGTGCTTGAGTGCTTCCTGTTTGTTGTTCCTTGGGCGTGGCGTGGTTTATTTCCAGAAGGTGTCACTAGGGAGGCCTTGGAATTATCGGCGAAACGAAGCAGAGGCACGAGGTCTGCCGGTCTCTTCGAGGTGCTTGGATACTGCAACCCCTTCGAGACCTCCTGTGGCGGTGGACGGGCTGTTATGATGGACTTGTCACGTGTGAGAGACATTCAGGGGTACGTTCCCGTGAAAATATGTATTGCCTCGTCCTAGGAAAGGCTGTTACGATAAGCTTGGACATCTACCTGTCAAGTGTGAGAAGCGTTCAAGCGGTCGTCCCCTGTCGACATAATTGCCCTCTTCTAAGCAGTGTCACCCCTTTTATTCCCCGAGATGACACAAAGGGACGTACGAAGAGAAGACAAACCAAAATTCAGGGGGTCGTCAGTGACCACAACACCGCAAGGGGCAATTAAGGTGGTCTTGGCACCCGTCTGACTGACCTGCCATGTGTGAGATACGTGCAAGCGGTAAAAGTCGATGACCACAATATTGCAACGGGCTATTGTAAGGCCGTATTGGCCCCCGTGTTAATCAGAACCGCTCGAGACGAAGTTAATACTTTCCTTTCTACTTTTTGTCATCATCACTACGCCCGGCTTTGTCGTAGTTTCCTGATTCTTGCGGTGAAGACCCACGTTACCAGGTCGACATCGTGCCAGACCGCAGTGCAATACGCGTGAACTACGGGGATCTATGTGACTTAAAAATGTATTCCGTATTCTGCAAGCAATTTAGTAATGAATTGCTTCTCACCAACTACCAAAGGCAAAAATTTGACGTAGTGGTTCTGCGGAAACCCGCAAGGTGGAGATAACTAATTAATTAAGGAAAAATCAGACATCCACCCGTTCCTAGCAATTGCTACAAAGGGACCCCAAAGGGACCCCATACGCGTTCCTCGAAAGAAAAGCCCCACAGTTGAAGAAGAATTCGTCCTGGTCCGGGGCTCGAACCCGGGACCACCGCCTTTCCGGGGAGCCGCTGTGCCATCTGAGCTAACCAGGTGGCTAGCAGATGGCAGGGCGAAGTCGAATTTGTCGACAAAGCGAAGCGAAGGCAAGCTTTTGACGCAGTAGTTCTGTGGAAACCCGTGGATAGAAGTAATTAATAACGGGAAAATCAGACATCCACTGAAGAACTTTATTTAGGTCCTGGGGGATCAATCTGGGACTGATGCGGGCCGCTCCTACGTCGGAACAGAGAGGCCGAGCCCCTCTGCCGTCACACGGGCCCTCTGGACAGCCCAAATCCGCAAGGTGGAGCGAAGTAATTAATATAGGGAAAATCAGACAACCACCCGTTCGTAGCAATTGCTACAGATAATATTTTCTTCAATTGTGAGGCTTTTCTTTCGAGGAACCCGTATGGGTTTCCTTTGTAGCAATCGCTACGAATGGGTGGATGTCTGATTTTCCCTTTATTAAAGGCAAAAATGCTCGTGTACTCAGATGTAGACGATGGGTAAACTACTTAAGGGAGCCGAAACAAATCCAGACCTCTTCGCGGTTCTGCCACGCAAGACTCCAGAATTTTTCTCACCATGTATACTATGCTTTCTGCTATCCTCTCTCCTTGTAGTTTACTCCGATACCTCAACACCTGTGCCCTGCTGGCCGCCGAGAGGCACATGAATCTGAAGGGCCCACCCTTAAGTATGCAGTAATAAGCTCAAATGCTGCAATAAGTATTCTCTTCTTCGCGCACCACTACTTCGTTCTGTAGTAAGGATCACTAATGTGTGTATTTGAATATTTACCAACGCAGGTGATTGCAGTATTTTGGGGATATAAAAAATAAGGAAAAACGTTTTTACCGCGTCATAGTTTCTGTTCTTTAATGTAATTTCATATTTGTGATTTGGCCAGCCCTTCGCCAGCGTACATGTCGCGTAACTTCAAGATACAAGAGCATCGTGCACTAGCCTTAAACGCACACGTCTCTAAATGCTAACAATGAAGCTTTTGTTCTTGTCATCGGGATTCAATGTATTGTTTGCGGCGTGGCAGGATGCGTTATCCTTAACATATGAATTAAAATTAAAAATAAAAACACATTTTCTTTGACTTTTGTGCTCTAGAGAAAAAACAAGGACATTATTCCTTTTTTTTATCCTTTACGCCAAAATTACTAGGAGATAATTGGAAGCTTGCACAAAGCCTAGAAGTTCATACGCAAGTCGGATGCGTTAAAGTATGCGAAGACTTCCCCAACCAAAAGATATTCTTACACAAGCAATTTCAATATGGCGACAGTCTCTGACCAGTGCTACTGGGGTCTAATCGATATCTCATCTGTGACCGGAACAGAAACATGTCAAAAAGGTCGCCTTTAGCGCACGCTCTTCCCGAACGATTATGATGATTTCTGTATGGACATCTACTTGCGTGTGCGTTTTTTTTTTTTTTTTGAGCACAAACATACTATCAGAAATGCACCTATAAGCCGACCAACATGTTCTTGCCAAGTAAGCCGTTTGATCTAGCTTCATAGCTAACTTCGTTATTGCGCCTACCCACTACATGGTTTCTTCATCTCTGAATTTAAGTTCAGCGCATTTTTCTATGTCGCGTTCCACCAACGTAAGCGTAATAAACTCTTGTGTCTTGCATACAAATGCTTAAGTGGCATTTATGTCCATGCACTCTCGTTCTCATTCTTCAGTTCTGTTTGAAAGCGGGTATTGCACCGAGCTTCCATCATATCGGAGATGTCTCCCAGTACTTCTTCATCTCGGTTTTTTGAATGCGCACTAAGAGATATTTCCACGGCCGTTTCAATGCTTTCACTTCCTGAACGCAATTCAGTTTCGGAAATAATGCCGAGTTAAGAACAAAAAAAGCTTTCCGTATAGCGCACGCTAATGATATTTGTTGTGCCGCCATTGCACTCCGTTTCAGGATGCCCGTGTTTACATTCAATTTCTTGTTCATTATCTCTATGCTTACGCACATTTCTCCTTCTCTCTTTCAGAGCGCAGCTCTTAGACCTCTGTTCCTGCGGCCAGCGTTGTCCCCTCGCGTAACCGACTGAATGGGCACGGAAAGGTGAAAGCGAATGTGGAGCAGCAGCGTGATAAGAGCGTAGTGCCACGCAAGACTTGCGACAACCTCTACGAGATGGCGCCAGATGAGCGCGCCGACGTCGGTCTACCGATGGAATGCGGCGAGCGCTGTCGCAAGATACCATATATTATGGAGAAAGCAATACAAGAGCGGACACTTCCATAGAGCCCAGCGGCCCAATCCGTTGGCGTTATTACCTGAACCACACTTCCGATTTTGCTTTTGTGCGCGCACGTTTTGAATACTAGCTGGCACGCACCACGCCGGCTATGCTTTTCTTTTTTTGCTTCTACAGCTCATCTGCGCGCGGTCTTCGTGCTAAATCGTTTTACTATTAACAAAAATTGATTGCGAACAAAAGGTATTAACATGCAAGAATAATGCGTATAGAGGCGAAGCGTGCGAAAGTGGCGAAAGTGGCGAATTGGGGGCATTACAACATGTTCTTGCCAAGTAAGCCGTTTGATCTAGCTTCATAGCTAACTTCGTTATTGCGCCTACCCACTACATGGTTTCTTCATCTCTGAACTTAAGTTCAGCGCATTTTTCTCTGTCGCGTTCCAGCAACGTAAGCGTAATAAACTCTTGTGCTTTGCATACAAATGCTTAAGTGGCATTTATGTCCATGCACTCTCGTTCTCATTCTTCAGTTCTGTTTGAAAGTGGGTATTGCGCCGAGCTTCCAGCACATCGGAGATGTCTCCCAGCACTGCTTCATCTGGGTTTTTTGAATGCGCACTATGTTACAAGCCTCCATCGAATATGTGCCACGTGCAATTTCATAAAGATGCAGGACGCCTTGGGAAATGAGGAAATGTTTATATTATTCTATATAAGTGCTCGTTGCGGACTTATTGTGCATTCACGCAACGTTGTGGCACCAAGTAAGCAGCAGCAGTCCTCGTAGGAAGCTCCACCAGACGACGTCAGCTGAAAAAATTAAATGTCAAGCAGGTGTCAATTTGGTATTAACATGCAAGAATAATGCGTATACAGGCGAAGCGTGCGAAAGTGGCGAAAGTGGCGAATTGGGGGCATTACAAACAAAAACAGTTTGCCTTTACACACACGGCGCAGAAAATACCCCACTAATCCTCGCCCCTCCCCAAACAATACCGCACATACAACAACAACATTCTGTTTCCAAGCATTCCCCTCTTCCCGGGCCTTATTTCCGGCACTATAATGGCACGAATACACAGGCTACTGCGCATTTCCAGAACTTGGCTAGAACCTACGCGACAGTACGCTACGAACACACAGAGGCGGCCACAACACAGGCTCTCAACCAGATCATGCTGGACGCTCACAGAATTCCTTCTACTCGCACTCAAGACAAATGCGTGGGTGCCGTTGACAACACGGAATTTTCTAGTTACTAGTTCCTGACGTTTGAGCTTCTTGGCGTTATCTTTTGCGCGTTCTGCCGGCGCAAGCAAAACACTCCAGAGCAATCACTCTTGACAGTTCCTCGTCGCTTTTTCGACAAGCGTGGGTACCGAAAGAAGGCTTAAATTGTTGCGGGGCCATAACTGCCACAAACTTGTCGCAGTAAGATTCAGTACGCGCCAAACTAACTTTGCCACCACGACCGAGCTACTTTTCGCTGCGTCACGACAGGCGCGGCGAGGGTGCCTCATACACTGTAAACACAAATGAGCCCATATGGGCGTTTTAACAGTTGATATGCCATTTTTCCCCCCTAGCTTAAAATGAGTACTCCCACGAGAAGAAGTAAAATAAGCTAGAACCATTATTGTACCCCCGACCCCATTTGATGGGGCATAGCGGTTGTAAAATGGGGGTTTTCAAGGAATAACGGTGGCGTAGGGGAAATTGAGACGAGCCAAACAGAGAAAAGAATAACTCAGCCATGACCAACAAGGCAGTCAGCCGCAGCGACAATTTCAGTAGGATTATCTCTGCAGTCAGATTCGAAATATCCCGCGCAATGTGTGTCGGCGCTGTTTTTCTGTTCGGAGTAGCCGCGCCTTGGTGCTGCAGAGGACGCCGAAGTCGGAACTACGCGCGGAGGAACACCAGCCTTCGGCGCGCGCGCGCGTGCGTTGAAAGCTGTGATCGAGCAGCCATTTGCCAGCGACGGCACATTCTTCTACCGTGGTTGATGTTTCTCACTGCTTTGAACCCCCAAGACTCCACGGTAAGTGACTTTGAACGATTATTACATGTTCTATGAGTGTACATGCGTTCTAAGTGAGGAGACGCGCTGATATGACTTATTGAAGGTCTCGGTACAACATGGCGCGACAGTTGGCCGTCCAGAACCATTTTGCACGATCACTGTGTTTCTTCGAGCTTTGTCGTAATCGAATCGACTTGAGTGCTCAGAGTCAAGCGAGTGTACTTAAAAAATAGGATTTTATATAATGAGGGACTTTGCCGCGTCTTTAATTGGGCGGATGTGAGCATTCGACATAATCCCCGAAGCGCAAGCCACTACCATAATAGTTACGTGCAGTGCGAGGTGAGCTAAGCTTCGCCGCCTAACCGCGGCCTGAAAATGTGGCGGCTCGTTAAGGGTTTACTGCGGTACGCGTGTGTGAGTGTTTGTACAGCGATCATTTGAGCGAGAACCGGCGGCGCTTCTTTGTGCGCGGTATCTGCTAGCTGGCGCGTACGTGGCGCCAATCCCCTAGCTCGTGCGATTGTGTGCAGTAGGTCGCCCACTTAGCGCGCATTGTGCAGATTTGCCAGTACGCTCCTTTCTATCGTCTGTGTCTCTTCGCACCCACGTCGTTGATTGTGCAGGCAGTGCGCGACTGCGGCACGTAGCATGTAGAGCCTGCGCCCGTCGACTTTGATCTACGGGCGTGAAATGTCGGCGGCGCGTTTGTGGTATTAAAAGCGTGTGGTGAGCTTCCAACGGCACTACGGGTGAACGCCGCATGAGCTGCCGGTCAGAGTATCAGAACCTCTTTATTGTTAGCGTACTGCTTGGCGGTAACAGGTGTCCTGCTTGGGTTCAGATTACTGGATACGCTGTCACTTGAACCTCGGCGGCCGGAGCAGGTGAGTACCAGTGGCGGCGGCACCTCGGCGGGCAGAAAACTGTGCCCGTGCCGTGACGAGATATATCAATTTACGCGACAGCATTGCCGGTGATAGGTCATACGGGCGCGTCGCTCCATGCCTGTGTTCTGTGCTGAGGCCGCCATTACGCCTGCGGTGCACTTACTACGCTATATCTATATAGTCGATGCTTGTGCAATGTTGTTATTCAACAGCTGGCGCTGTGCTCTGGATACCTGAACTTGTTTAATGTTCAATTACTTTGCTGCTGTGCCACTGCGTATTGGGTACAGATATTTAGTATTGAATTCTAGGTGCCAAATTCACACAAAGAAGTTGCGCTTTTCAACTCAGGATCATATCACACATCACAGCGTCATCCTATATTGCACGAGTATTAATAACAAAATTTCTGTTGCTGGTGAAAAAAAAAAGGCAGACCGATCAACCTGTAACCTGTATCTGTGAGAAAAATGTGCTTCAAGTCCGCCATTGTCTATAAAAAAAGGTACTACCTTGGTATTCAATGTCAGTAACACTCATAAGTTATGCATCCTTTCGTGTGAAATAATTTGTCTTAGAAGCCATTCATTGTAAGGGATCAGTAAACATCTCATAGCTTAAGTAGTGCATATGTGCATGAGTTGGGCAAAGGTATTGGTTTGTAAAGAGCAAAGCCATTAAGATATAAAATATTGGCAAGCTTAGTTTAACAATAAGCTGACGAATATACAAAACCTAATGTAGCAGCAGATGTTCTCCAAGATAAGCTTGTGACCAGCTTTTTTGTGTTCTGTGTGATCATTGTAGTGTCAAATTTTTCATTTTTATTTCAGGACTGCGGCTGCGGTCGTTTCATTGCCAACTGTGAGGATGAAGCAGCTTCATGGCCGGAGATCGGGTGCCTCCCATCAGTTTCCCTTTTCAGCAATAGAGGCCTTGGTATGCTCTTACCTAGAGTTTGCTTTTTTACCCTGTATGTTTTGAGCGCAATGGCTAGTTTAGCGGCATTACTTAGAGTGATTGGTGTGACACCTGTTCCATAGGAGGTATGCAGGTTATCCCACGTAACTTTAGCAAAGGTTTAAAAATATGAATATGCCACCTAGCTGCACAGAACCTATGTAATGTTGTTTCCTGTCTCTTGGAAATACTTGGATTTGCTGCATTTTGCCTAATTACCTAATTAGTCTTAATCAATTAATTAACTTCTCAAATGTAATTAGATAAACAGTCTCAATTATAAAATTGTAGAGCAACGTGAAAATTTTCCAGTACAGCTATCTGTGGCTCAATATGTGCTACATAATGTGTTTTTAGAGCATGAAAGAAGCCTGAGAATCTCGCAAAGTGCCTTGAGTATGTTTCTGTGTGACAGCGCCTGTGTTGTGTTCTTCCTTCAGTCCTCGTCTCTTGCGCTGTACTAACAGTCGACCTCGAGTGGCCATTCCCGTGGCAGTCTTGCATGTATTGAGTGCTTGCCCTGTATAGGCCTGTGTGTTTCCAGTAAGAAAAAAATACTGAAGGAGCCCAACGTGATGTATTTCAGGACAAGTGTATGGTGTAAATTACTATGTGACAATAAAATAAACTGAAACAAGACTTCACAGTAGAGGTATGCAGGTGTGTGCATCAGCATAATGAAGAAAACCTCATGCAAGTTTAGAAAAATATTCATTAAGTTAGTTTCTGTCATTCTTCTCTGTCACATTATTATTGCAAAAATGTGCTCTCTAGTATTGCACGATTAAAAATACAGTTCAAATACATCATTTGCGTAAGCCTTGACATTCATAGCAACATAGAGAGGAATGGTTAAAAATTTGCTTTGCTTCTCTGACCTTCATTTTAGGTCCTTCTCATGTTTGCTAAGCTTCTTAAACTATCATAGACCCCTTCCAGGGTTTACAGGCAGCTTGAGCACATTGTGCCGGATTGTGGAGAAGCTGCAGAGGTCGCAGTGTGTATAGTGGTGTCCGGTAAATGCAAGTTTATTGCAAGATGCATTATGCTCAGTACCAATTATATTAAGTTATAATGTTAGCAAAAATCTGTTTTCCAGATATATATCAATGTGTCTCCAAATAACTGCACTTTTTAAAAGAGTTGCTCATTCTCTGTCTACTGTTTGGTGTTGTTAAATGCATGTATGTTGGACAGCATAGTACTTGGCCTTCAGCTGAAGGTAGTAGTGTAGGTAGTAGGTAGTAGTGTAGCAGTAGAGTGGTAGCAGTAGTAGCTTTATGCATGTGCATAAAGCTGCAGTAAGCCAAATGTGAAAAGATAAGGGCTAATACGATACAGCCACGTAGCAAAATTTACACAAGCAAACTGTTTGATGCAATCCCTAGGGAAGTAAGCAAAAATATAAGAATGTGCTTATATGATAAACAGTACCTATGTTTCAGGCGCATGGCCTTCTACCGCCATATTCCATAACAGTTCATTATTTAACACTTTAAAACTACTCGCCCTGTTTATGTCTAACTGCTCTAAATTCGAAAATTTTCATTGATTGCACTATGAAGGTTTTGGCCGTGGCTTAAGTTACTGCCAGAATTAAATTTATGGTTGTGGCCGTCTTATGTGTGATAACAAAAAGCCATTTTGGAACCAGGTGACTGTTATGCAGTATGCTAAGTGTGCATATTAGAACAGCCACTTATATTTTCATTGTAACCATGTATAAAGTTTGTATGTACACATCTCGAAGCCATAGACTGTGTACTCTTAATTGGAGCTGTTATTGTGTGGAGTAGGTTTTTTTGTAAGCATTGTCTAGAATTTGCACTACATTAAGGTGTAGTGAAGCCAAGCGAAAAATATTGACAAAATGGCTAAAGTACATTCTTAAGAGTATTAAGCGCACTTAGATGACTTTACAGCATGTAGTAAAACAAGAATGGGAACTGAAGTGCTTAATTTTTGTTCATTATTACCATATGGCACCAACATGCAATGAAGACAAAAGAGGAAGAGAAGTGAAGTGCACTAAAGGGCAACTCGCTCCTGATGGGAGCTGCATTCACATCTACATGATGCATGCAATCTTGGAGTTATAGCAGCAGCTAACCACCTGTTCACTTTGTTGCACATTTGTATTGTTAATGTACTAAGTCTGGCCCTGGAAGTGCTAAGCAGTGCCACTTGTGGCATTGGTGCTGCATGCAAGACATCCTTCTAACCACAGGTGTTATGTATTATGTAAACCTAAGTTCTTTTAAATTCATGTAACCCACAAAAGTTCCATTTGAAAGGATGTGCCATATTTGCCACCATTGCCATGAGTAGCATTGGCTGACAGTCACAGGGCGAGACGTTAACCTTGCTCAGCTATTATGCAAAACTATTTTACATACAAATGTGGTAATTAGTATACATGCCAAAAGCCTCACAGAATAAATTTTTTTATTCGCATCTTGCAAGATTGTTATTTCGCTTTAACTCAGGAGGCCTTTCTACCTGCGTTGCATCCTGTGGCTGGACCACTCCAACGATCTCGGCGGAATCGTTACATAGGTGTGTTCTTTTGTGATTCTCAGTACTGATATTTTCTAGTTTACGTTCAATGTAAATGCACAGATCAAATGAAAAACAGGTTAAAAGATGAGCTCACAGGCACTGTATCCAAATGTTTGTTAGGAAGGAAAATCTTTTTTACAAGTTGTCGTTATAGCAACACAAGAGAGTGTGCACATCACACCACCAGTACCTAGCAAGCAACAGCATTATACCGTAGAAGAAGCCAAAACATCAGGCGAAAACCTGTACTAAACTAGAAACTGTATTAAGACCTTTTCGAGGCTTAAACTATTTCTTGGGTTACTCTGTCTAATTGCTTGAACTGAACTGACGTGTCCTGCAAAACAGTTTGCATTCGCATTTGATACAATCTGCAGCAAAATATGAACAAAGGGCTGCAATACTCTAAGGGCCTACTATTGAAGTTGCAACCAGTCTTCCCAGTGTACTGCAGCCTCAGGAACATGAAATGTGGTACACTGTACCACATGCACACACAACAAATTTTAATCCATGGGCATCTGTACACTGTGCTTGTGCAGGACTGCGCAACTGGCTGTTTCTTCATGACTGAAACAGCTACGTACATCAAGACTGTATTGGGAAGCCACCATTTTTTTCAGTCAGTGTAACAGTCCATAAACATATGGATTTCCATGAGCATTTTGTCTGCCACACTTTTCTTTGTCGTTTTTTGTGCACTCCAGCTTTTATGGCTGCAAGACACTTCAGGCTGGCTGAAGAGACAGTGGTAGCCTAGTAGGTGGCCTCACAAAGTTGTTATTTTGATTTTTAAGAGCCGACTTGCTTTGGACAATGCTGAATAACACATCAAAAGGCACGGGATTATTGACAAGGTTAGAATGACTTTGAAAGAAGTTTAAGGCTTCTTTTTAACTCTGAGCTGTCTGCTGAGACCAAATCATGTCAGCTTTTAATGAAGGAATGTTCAGGTTGGAAAGCTGCAAGGCTGTGTGGGTACTCAAACACCATCATTGCTTCATATAGCTGAAGTTGCTGTGACATCAAGGCAGAAGCAAATGACATGGCAAAGGAAAGGTTGGTCGACAAAGGACTCATTGGCAATTATGTAGGTTCAAGGGCTATTGCACTGAGTAAGAAAATGTGTTCCTGATACAGCGTGAACAGTGTTAATGCTGAAGAACAAACTGGCACCATCTCCCCAGTCCTACACAAGCACGTGCATAGAAAGGGATGCCTGTTGGCCTTGAGGGCCACCACTGGAGGGATCACCTGCCATCGCTATGACATAGAATGTGACATCAGATGACTATGACTATAGTTCACACCTTTGCTGCAGCTCGCTGGCTGGGCAATTGAAGCCTTGATTGTAAGGATGAAAAGTTTCAATCACAAGGTGGCAATTTAGTTGCCAACTCTTACAGCATGGTTCACTACTCAGTGCTGCAGTGCTGGACGTATTTGACCAAGCCTGGTGCGAGTTCTCATGAGTACCCATGTTCAAGCTGCCGCTAGATACTTAGTTGATGAAGTCACTGAAAATGAAATTTGGTCATCGAAAGAGTCATGAAAACGATGCACACAAGGCTTGTAGCGTGCTTACTTGGTATGACCTCAGTCAAGACACCCTGTGTAGAGATGCTGACAAAAGTGCAGCAGAAGTGTGGATTGAGGAGACAAAAATATAAGCTGTTCAAGTTCCACATATAACAAACTGATAATAAATCGCCGTTCAGCAAGAACTCCGGCAAAAGGGGCAACCCGCACTCCCCACAACGAATGCTATAAAAACAGTACTGTTATTGCAGCAAAATTGCCTATAGCTCTTTTGATAGCTGGTAGCTGGTAGCTACTTGATGGTAGCACTTGATAGCTGGTATCACACAATGTTTTCTATTCCACGGAAATATTCCAGCACGTGGGGGCCACAATTCTCCTAAAGGCCAATACAGACACAGGTTGCCAGCAAGCATGGACTAAAGATTTTTCCGTTTGCATTGATGTAGTCTACCACATTTTGTTTTCTTGGGTGCACAGTCACACTGGGGTAACAATTTTCTGCCTGAATATTCATCGCAGGGAGCACTGCAGCCAGCTAAAGCAAGTTTTTTGTTCACACCTTGCCACAGATGCGACAAGATGTAGACTTGACCCATTTTTCTAGGCACATTTGTTGGGTTCAAGAAAGAACACAGAGTAGCTTAAAAACTTTATTCCTTCTAGATTTAAGGCGTGGGGCCAGGTATTAACCATTGTTTTAAGAATTTTACCAAACCGGGAAATATTCTTTCTTGAAAGTCTTCTCATATCAGCTTGATACAGTCCCTGGCTTAGTATGGGTGCAAGTGCTGTGGCTTTGTTTTAGTCTGTTTAAAAGGTAGCTTTTCTTTTGAGTGTTCCAGTCGCAAAGAAATCACACATATATTTTGATTTCAGGAACCCTTGTGACATTACACAATTCCTTTACATGTTGCAACCAAGCTTATTTTTTAAACACATGCCTTTCTTTCAGCATGAAAAAAACATCTTAGATGAAACAAGGCAAAAATGGCTGCTTATGCATTTGTACGATATTCCAACTGAGAGGGGTGAAAAGTAATAAAATGTTCTACTTTCATAATTTTTCTACCATGTGTACAACATTTCTTAATAGGCATGAAGCAAATTCACTTTTATCACTAGCCTATTACAGAAACAAAAAATGACAAACTGAGCTTTTAAGGGGGCCCTCAGAAGGGCGCAGTCCGTGCGTCTTCTTTTCTAGCGCCATGGCTGTGAGCGCAGCTGAGCACATCTGCAGCCTGCACACCCTGTTCTAGAGGTGATCTGCTGCGTGTGGAAAGACTAGACGTGCTGATATGGCGTGGTATTATGTGCACAGTCTTCCCACGTGTTTAGTACACAGGGTTGCATAATCTGTAGTTTCAGAGATGCATTGAAGTTTGAGACAGACAAAGCATTCGCCTCCACTGCCAGCACTTTTCATGATAGTGTCGTTCCACTGTGTGTGGCAGTATCAAAGAGGACAGGGTGGATGCGAAAGCAAGGCTGGGTTTGCTTCATGCTACCTATGTGTAGGTATCGTTAACACACCGTGAAACCGTATCTTTGGTCGCTGACTCTCAAATTCAAAATTTTTTTCTCATTCAGATTTGTGTTTTCTGACTGCGGCCCTTTCCGTGGGAAAACAATCCATTTGCAAATGTACTTATTTGACTAAACGGTCGAATCTGAGTACAACAAACCAAATTGCTGATTTTAGTGCATTCGCTATGTTGGGGTTCCTTTGTATATGACTCCAGAAAAAGCCGACCATTGTCTGCTGACACTCCGCCGTGCCCACCCATATAGGAATAAACTTAATTTTGGTTGGCCACGATGCTTATCGGTGTAGTAGCTGTCGTGTGTCCACCCATACACATTTTGTTGGCTTCCCGAAAACCTCAAAGAACAGCTGTATTTTGCTTATGTGCATTCACTAATCAAATAAGTACATGTTTGCTAGAATCCCCATAATATTGAGTCAGCTGGTCTGCTTGAAAATGTTCAAAATATGGCAGTTAGATTTGTAATAGGAAGTCATACTAAAAGGCTTTGTATTACTGAGAGTAAGGGTAAGCTGCAATGGCAGGATTTAAAAGACTGGGAAATCTCTTCAGTTAAAATTATTTCAAGCATATACTGTTCCAAACATGTAGAGATAGAGAAATTCATATCAGGCTATCATCATACCTCACAAGAAAGAGATTACACTAAAAAGGTTTATTAATTTCCTTTTACTTATAGGTGATGCCTCACATTGTTTTTTCCTTGGACCAAAGGGACTGCAAGATTTTTCAGCCTACAATTGTTTGCATAGTTTTCAAAGATAATTCCCTCCCTGCTTTGTGTGCTTGATTTGAATGTAAGTTACATTACACAGAATGTATACCCCCCCTGCAATGCCAGGACAGGCGAAGCAGGCACTAAATGAATAACCACGAAAGGAGTTTGGAGCGAGCAAAAATGGCATGTGCAATAGATATGCGTAGATGTCCCGTTGGTGTTGCTGTCAAACAAGAAATAGGGATATCGAGGAACTGAGCAAAGTAACTACATGTGTGCTTGCCAAACTATAGCTGTCATTTACACCTTGATTGTGACTTAGCTACCAAAAGAAGTTTTTTTGTCTTGTTCTTTTTCTGTTAAAATGTACTTTTTTCTTTGTCTACTTTCATTTGGGTTTTTGTAGCTATATTGTGCACATGTGACCAATAATGCCGTGTGGAAGTTAGTGGTTGTTGGTATTCCTCACTGCCTGTCGTTTGTTCAATGTGTGTACTAAAGTCAATAGAGCACCAACCAGTATAAACCAGTGTGTTGAATTTGTTTTCTTGTTTTAGTACAAATGATCTGACTGGTTATGTGCCCAAATAAACAATTAGATTATGAAAACAAAGTTCATCAGAACATGTCATGCATTTTACTTATAATTACCCTATTTCAACTGCAGAACCCACATATTAAGGCATGTAGATTTAAGTAGAACAAGTCTTTTTGCAATCCTTAGTTCTGAATAGGTGAGAGCAGTGCTAAGGCCACAAAGTGAGTCCACATAGATAAATGGCATGGTGCACTGTGCACTGACTAATAATTGATGTGTTTTTGCAACAGACAAGCAAATAAATATCCAGTAATGCCTTGTCAAAGGCACGAAAGCACATAAAGAGGCAGGGGGTGGTCAGATACAAATGTGCCGTGGTTTCAGGTTTGTTAACAAGCATACCACTTTTGTGTAACTTCTGAGAACAGGTGCTGCGCTGACACATTATTCTTTTTTTTTCCTGTTGTTATTTTCTGGGATTTGATTAGTTTCTGGGTTAATGGTTGCTGCTTTCGCTAACATGTTGCACTTATGAAATTTGGGCTGTCATCTGCACTGTTTACAGTGTATGTACTCTTATGGTCACATTATAGTGGTGCTTAATCGTGAAGGCTCTCATTCAAATATAAGCTTGTCTGGTCTACGTATGCTTGCCTTCATGCCAAAGGAATAAGATATACTATGTTTGTGTCAGAAGGAAAGAAACTGAGACTGGTGTCTATTATTGCACATAAATCTATGCTTAGTTGCGTTAACATTTTTGCATAATTTCAACAACTTATTTAGTGCATTTCTGTAACATTCACACTCTTTCTTATCCACTTAGGTGTAAGGAATAAAGGCAAAAAAGTAAAGCATTGCAGTGGATTTAACTTAATGCTCTTGATTCTTGTTACCTTCTTGATAGCTTTTCTATTTGGAAGAGCATATTTACAAAAGCATGTTTTGACCAAATAGGCTGCTGTTTGGGAGGCTTTGCAAGCACCACTATAACGTGACAAAAGCAGTGTGTGGCCATTTGGTTATATAAATTCTGGTGTAATGACACCAGAAAAAGTAAACAAAGATATGTACGCACATGACACAAGCACCGGATCTCACTTCAAGCTTTAAAATAAGGAAACAGGCAATATTTAATCACAGGTGGAGACATGATGTGATGATATCTGTTAAAAGAAATTCTTTATGCAGTGCAACTAATGGATCACTGATACATTCGTCATTCTTTTTAAATGTTGCAAGCCACAATTACCTTGCATGTTGTCAGGTCATAATACCTGGCTACAACGCAAGTTTTGTGGAACACAGGACTGCAGTCACATTCTTTGCAGTATTCAACATTGTGTGATGGAGGATTGTTTCACACGGATGACTCATACTCCCTCAATTTCCCTGATTTCGCATTAATAGAGCATCCCATCTGTCCAATGTAGGCACGGCCTTATGATGGCAGCAGACTACACAACGCTTGCGGCCTAGCTCACTAGATGCATATTGTGCTTCAACCACAACCAACCTTTTCCTTTTTTTGGCTTCTGCCTTTTATTACAGCACAAAACTCTCCTAATAAGGGCCTGAGAAAACAATGATTTGCGCAACTAAATTAGGCATGAATATGGAATATAATGAATGAGATGAAGTAAAAAAGTGGTTGCAGTTGTTTCGTATGCATTTGTAATTTTCATGGGTAATTGTGTAGCTGGTCTCTACGGGCAAACATTTTTTTTCTGTATGAAACATGTGATGAGAGATTTGCTCTGATGAGAAAAAAAGACAAGCCAGGAAAACAAATTATTTGTTGTGTGCAGCACAATTTGCAGGCGGTGCACTGTGCAACGGAGGTTATGTACAGTCAGCCATTCCCATCCAGTCATGCTTGCATTGCATACACACATTGTATTAATTTGAGATTGCGGCTAATGAAGTTTGTGTGGAATAACTCTCATTCGCACATAGTGATGCACTGCAAAATAGATTGGTTCGTTCCTGTGTTCATCAAAACTCGTAGCCAGAAATTATGAGCAGATGTACATAAGATAATTAAGCTTTGGCAGATTAGCACGAAAAGGACAAATGCATCAGTCATTCTCAGTTACATTGCACAAAGAATTTGTTTTTGAATTAATGACATCACTTCCTGTCACTATGTGTTGTATATGATGTCTGTTTTCTTGTTAAAGCGAGACTTGAGGTTAGGCACTTGTGTCCTGCATGTCTTTGTCTTCGTTTGCTTCTGTGGTGCCATTACACCAGAATAAGTCCATGACAGGAGCTGCCAGTCTATGCATTGGGCTCAGTACACCTGGCGGCCTGAATGTGACGAGTGCGAAGTAGCAGTAAGAACTTCAGAAGGGCAGAATTTTGTGTCGGTGGTGCATATTACAGTATGGTGAAGCGCTATAGATGGAACAGTGTGAGGCGAGACAGATGGGAAAGTGCTACAGACAACTGTGAATGTTTACTGGAAAGTTTCGCTGCAGCGGGACAATGCATGCGTTATCCTGGTGCAGCAAAATTTGCCAATGTTCGTAGTTGTCAGTAGCACTTGCCCATCTACATTACACTTCACCGTACACTAGTAGCAGTAACAACAGCAACCAACTGACCCGAGCAATAATGAAAGCCCACAGAATTGCCAAATTGTAGGAGAAATGTTTCAGTGTAACACATGTTTTGTTAACTGACAAGCAAATGTCATACATGTCTGCGAACAGATGATCAGATGCATTTTTCATGCACATACATTATTTTGTACAACTGCTTCCTGCTTTGGTTTTTTATGGCTTTTAGGAAGCATTCCAAAGTACTTAACTGTTTGTCTGTTCTAAAATTGAATCTGTTCTCAGCCAGCACTATGTGGCATTACTGCATAAGCCCTTACTTCGTCAGTGTCCTTCGCACTGTTCCCAACTAAATATGAATAACCAAATAACCATGTTTTTAAATTTTCAGATTATGAAGAAAATACTCTTAATATGTATTTCATTAGAAAAATTTTCTCAATTTTAGGAAGAAGTCTGGCTGGCCCCAAGCCTGGTGCAAAATGAAGAAATGGCACTCCACATCAATTCATGTTTACTTGTCGTCATAACCAGTCTGTTAGCTTAATTTTTGGTTCTTCCTATTGAATTCTCAAGAAAGGTACCAACTCTGTCATTCATTGAAAACAAATTTTTGCACTTGGGGATGCAGCCATGCACAAAGCCTTTGAGCTCATTAATATCTTTATTTTTTAAAGAAAGTGCAGCTCCTGCGTGGAGCAATAGGTTGAATAAGACGAGGGTAAATGAAAAGATGGCGAAATTAGTCATCAACAGTTGTCCAACAAAGGAAGTCTCAAGCTGGAGGCAACATCTTTGCAAGAGAACCAAATGGCTCCAGCCTGAGACATTCGTTGTTCAACCTGGCAAGTCTCCTTCTCGAAATATTTCCTCTAGCCTGAGACCTATATCCATTCCACCACCCTTGACCAACAATACACCTATACATTTGGTAACCCATGGAAAGGTAGCAAATTCACATTCAAGGAAAGGGAATGTAGTGTGCACCCTGGAAGGTAGCATGAACAGTATTTTATTTACTTAATGAAATGTAGATTTGCTATCCAATTACTTTATTTTGATCCCCGTTTTATAATTGGACAGCATGGTTCCTCAGAGAGAATAATTCGAAGCTCACACAATTTTGCTCCTTTATGTCCGTTAAATCTGTCCTGGTTGCTACACTATCAGCCCTGTCTGCAATTGCATAGCAGTGTTTTGAGCATGCATCCAAATTCAAAAGAATAGTTAGGCTTCTACCTCAGAATGTTTGCTACTGTGTTGCAGCTCGAATTCTATGTCTAGGTGGTCACTGTGATGCCATGTGCTTTTTAAATAAGACCAATATGCTATTTGAAGGGCAATTAAATGCAATCTCAAATGACCTCAGCTCGGGGAATGACACAATTGGAGGTCAATGTGATAAGGAGGATTTGATTTCTGAAAACAAGGCACTTAAACGGGAGAAAGCATGACTAATTTCGTCCAAAGATGCTGCTATTGGATATGATCAGGGAAGGTACTTGTTCGTGGCTGCATTTGCAACATGTTACATTGCTGGCTTTATATATTGCACTGGGTACAGTGAAATGTTGCTGCTTGCACAATATTCAACTAAACATGGTAGCCATGCTAATGTGTCCATGCAGAACAACTCATCCACTATTATGGACTACAGTGGAATCTCGATAAACAAAAATCGCTTCGAAACTGCCGCTTAAATAGGACACCATCCTGATAATTGGTTGGCTCTCTGCAATGTCTCTCAGTAAATATAATGCCTGGTAAATGGAACCAATTTCCCTGGCACTTTGAGGCTCCATTTAAAGAGCACCCACTGTAAAAATATAGGGGGGATCGTGTTTGGAACTTTCGTAAATGTAGTCTTAAACAAAACCGCATTTCAGTTGGAGCGAAATGCAAAAGCACCCGTGTACTTAGGTGCATGTTAAAGAACCCTAGGTTGTCCAAATTAATTCGGGGGTACTCGCGATGGCATGTGTCATAATCAGAAGGTGGGTTCTGGTTCGTAAAATACAATAATTATTAATAGCTTGCTCAGAAATCCAGCACTAAATTATGTAGCTCGTTTGTGACGAGTCCCAATTTCTTAATTTAGTACTTTGACATTTATCATATTTGTGTGCTAGTCCATGCAAAATACCACTGATCGGCCTCATTATACCAGCCACTGTTAATTAGGAATGGCTTAGTCAAGCAACTTAAACTTACAGTACAAACACCTAAGACGAACCACAAAAGGAAGATACGACACACACTGGTGCTAACAACTTCTTTATTTCTTCGTCGTCGATGCAATATAAACCCTAGGCCACACTGCCGTGCAGGCACTCAGATTACATTACAGAGATCTGCCAAATTATCACATACGCAAGCGTAGGAAGTCAAATTCAGATGGATGCAGGGACAAAGATATCTTACTAATGCAATTATCGCCCTGCCTTTCTTGTGGTAGGCCTCTAAGGCAAACCGCACATGCTCATTCTTGCTCTTGCCAAGAATCGACGTCCCATCAAGTTGTGCCTCACAATTGTTGCAAGAGTTTATATGCGCACCAAGGTGCGCTCCTCTATCTACATTTTTGTTTACTTGTTGCGCATGTTCCCTGAGTCGCTCATTGACGCAATGCCCTATCTAGCCAAGCTATGTCTCACCACATGAGAGTGAATGGTATAAACCACACCGACCGCGCACAACACGTATGAAGCATCATGCCGAATTTGGCATCCTCCTCTGCCCTCTCCGCAGGTGCGGGAGCATAGCTTTAAAAGCTTGTTCGGTGCAGAAAACGCCAAAGGAACACTATGCCTGCAAGCAATTTTCTTGAGTTGATAGATGACCTTATGTGTTTCAGGGACCGCGCAGGGAACATGCACAAAAAGTAAACAAAAATGTAGATAGAAGAGTGCACATTGTTGCGCATATAAACTCTTGCAAAAATTGTGAGGCACGACTTGATGGGACGTCGATTCTTGGCAAAAGCATGAATGAGCTTGCGCGGCTTGCCTTAGAGGCCTACGACATAAAAAGGCAAAATGATAATTGCATCAGTGACATAGCTTTGTCCCTGCACCCATCTGAATTTGAGTTCCTACGTTTGCATATGTGATAATTTGGGAGATCTCTGTAATGTAATGTGTGCGCCTGTGCAGTTGTGTGGCCTAGGGCATATATACGCATCGACGACGAAGAAATAAAGAAGTTGTCAGTTAGCGCCAGCGTCTGTCGTATCTGCCTTTTGCGGTTCGTCTTAGGTGTTTGCGCTGTAAGTTTTAAGTTCAGAATTATGTACCAACTAGGCCAAATGAAGTTTTACTTTTAGTCAAGCGAGCTCAATATATAGTCTGTGCAAAAGTGTGGAGTGTCAGTACAAAGTAACAGTTCAAACACATGGCTCTGTAGTTACAGTTCAGTATGAAAGGAGATAAGATTTCTTAGCATTTCTTTCATTTAGTAATTTCATTGTGTTAGGACATGTAGAATACTAGCAACTGGCATGCTTACAATGTACAGTGCTCTTTTTTAAAATCCAGACAATTGTTTTACTGGGGCAGAAATGTGCTTTCTTTTGGGCCCGGAAGTGAACGTATTATATTTCTTACATTTGGTGTAAAATAAATTTTCTTCACTGTCAGTGTGTCTCGTGCATTTTTCCTTTCAGCAAGTAGCAACTGCTCTCGAAGGCGTTTGCTGGCCTCGGAGGCACTGCCGATAAGCTAGGACGACTGTATAAAAGCTTTGCAAAGAGGGGCTCTGTGATCAGCGAAAGGGAAAAAAAATGAAGACGTGCGGTGACGGGTTCATTCGCCATTGGACCACGTGTGCGCGTGACTTGGTCGATTCAGCGGTGGCCCTGTGCCGTCGATTGGACCATGTGTGGCGAGCCCGCGGCGAAATGCTTCGTGGCGGTACGCCGCGCCTATGCAGCAGCAGACGGAACACCGCAGGCCAAGGTGTCGGACGCCGGCGTTCGCTCCGAGCAGGTGCGACGCCTGCTCGAGCGGCAGCTCACGGACGGCCGAGTTCCCTTGAGCCTTGATCGCCGGCGTTCGACATTTCGGCCTGCGGTGTTCCGTCTGGTACTGCGTAAGCGCGTGACCCGCGCCACCATGCATTTCGCTACGAGCTTGCCGCACCTAAACTAAAATGCCTTTAATTCCTTCACAATACTCCCATTGTACCTCCCAGTCAAATAGGGGGGGAGGGTGAAGTGGGCGTATTACGTACCCCCGTTGTGTGCCCAATTAATGCCCACGTCAATGGGAGTTTTATCGTACGCCCTTTCAATGGGAGCAAAAAGATGTACAAAAGGGAATGCGCTAGAGGACAAGCAAAAAACGCCCATCTGGGTGTTCTTTTGTTTACAGTGTAAGTAACAAAAAAATACTGAAAATAATTTTCAAGAATGTTCGGCGTCAGAGAAGGTGCCAGGAACATGTCAGTGCATTAAAGCGCGAAACTGCGCACCACGGCCCAGCTGCTTTTCGCTGAACGCGTCACAGCGCCAGGCGCGCTCAGTGCGCTTGAAAAGTACCCCAAGAACTAACAAAATTAGTTACAATAATTTTGGGGGTCAGAGAAAGCGCCAGAACTTGTCGCAGTAAGATTCAGTAAACGTGAAACAGCGTCGCAGCACCCTGTGCGACTAGCGTGCCCAAAAACCACCGAAATAAGTTAAAGTAGTATTGGGGCTCATAGAAAGTGCCGCAAAGATCTCCCAATACGATTCAATAATTCAAATTAACTGCGCCACGACGGCCGCGTTGCTTTTCGTTAACTGCGTCACAAGTCTAGCCTAGGTGCCGTGCCATAAGCCTAATTGCTTGAAATGAGTCGCAGAATTTGGAACACAATTTCTCACCTTGCTTTTCCAATAGTGCAGCGGCGCTATGTCGAAGTTCAGAAGGAATGTAAGAATTCGCCTGGCACCCACCAAACCAGGCTCAATCCAAAAATGGAAAAAGAGGCAGACGGGTGTCCGAACAGGCCAACGCTCAGAAGCGCGGCCGGTCTCTCTCGCTTTGGCGGTGTGCCTGACGAATGACGCAAGCATCTGGCTCCTTAATCGCCGAATCACCTCTCGGTAGACAACGAAAGTAAGCCGCAAAATTTAATTTGATTTGTACTTTTGCCGGGAAAGAATAAAAAAAAAATAAAACAATTTCTGTTAATTTCATTTCACATTGTTTTTTTACGATGCTCGCGGCAGCAAACGGTCGGCGTTAATTCTATAGCGTGACGTATTTCCTGTTGCCACTTCTCGCCGAGTGTCCGCTCTTGTTACATTCCTTTCTGTATGCATATATGGACACAGCACGCTGTGTGAGCGGAGGTCGGTCTGCGGCTGCTGCATTGAATCGCGCCACGCGTCACCCACAGGTGGCCCGTCGTGATTTCCAATTAGCGAGGCAGTCGCGTCGCACTTCGCTCCGATTGCAACGTGCCGCACGCGACAGATTGTCCGCGCCAACCAATATATGGCGAAATGAAAACAAGTATAGAGCTGCGCTGAAATTTCGCATTGTAGAATATGGTAATCGTTGGTGAACTTTTATCTGTACAACTGGTAATTTATAGTGACCTGCCCATGATTTATCATGTCCCTGCAGTCGTCAGGCGATTCTTCGTGTCCTTAAAGACCGTAAATGCTGCTTTTTTAATGCTATCTTAAAATATCGGAGCATCACTGTCCTCTTCCATGCAGCAAACACCGCCAACCGGAGAGGTATCTGAATCGAGTGTCTATCAGCGCAGTAATACTGCTGACTTGGAGCAGAGGAGTCTCTACGGCGTGCACTTCCATCCGTTCTTGTCGCGAAGGTGCACAGAGTGGCCGTCGTAGTGAGCAGGCATTCAGTTTTCTTCAGGATTCACGATGGCGCTCGTGAATTTGTGGCTGCATCTGCCGAAGAGGCCAAGAGCGGTAGGTAGAATACGGCAGCCCTAATTCTAAATGCACTGGAGCAACGTTGAAATAGCGCCCCACGGACAGGTAAGTGAAATGTTGCCAAAGGATGTATGCTGCTACAGCCAAGACCGCCAGGCGCCAGGTTCTCTCTCTCTCTCTCTCTCTCTCTCTCTCTCTATATATATATATATATATATATATATATATATATATATATATATATATATATATATATATATATATATATATATACTGTATATATATATATATTGTTACAAGCACGGGCAAAAGGGGTGTATTTAGGCGTGCGAGGGCAGGAACAGCAGGCTACGAACAGCAGGAATGGCCGCTGCACAGTCTTCGTTCTTCTCTTCCCTTCTCTTCTTCATCCACGCGTCCCTTTTACGCGCTTGGACGAAACATAGCTCTCCTCGCAGACAAAGACCACTGGGCAAGTCAACTAGCTTGTCGTGGCGTGCATGATTGCAACCTTGCGACACGCGCGACTTGTGTCCTTGCAGAACGTCTACCAGTGTTCGGGAGGCGCGCGAGAGTATAGTTCACTTCGCTGACTTTGTCGATGACAACATATGGTTCATTGTAGTTTGCCAGCAGCTTTTCGCACAAACCTCGCTTCCTTGTGGGAGTCCAAAGCCAAATGAGATCACCAGGGTGATATGTAACTGGCCGAAGTCGTGCGTCGTAGTGGGCTTTGGAGTTCTCTTGCGATGCCAAAGTCCGCAGACGCGCAAGTCTCCGAGCCTCGTCAGCGAGGCATAGCGTATCAGCGACCGCAGGGTTGTCATGGTAGTAGAAAGGGAGGACAGTGTCGAGCGTATACCGGAGCGGCCGAGCATATACCGTATTTACTCGATTCTAAGCACCCCCTTTTTTACATAATCGCGACGCCCAAAGTGGGGGGGGGGGGGGGGGGTTGCTTAGATTCGAAAAATCTAGAATGACTCCCCCTCCCTCCTTCCGCTGAGACATCACGACGAACTGGGTGCGAGAAATAACATTTTATTTTGCAAACATCCAAAAGAAAAATCTGCGAAGACAGTAAACCCACCGCTTGTGTCGGATGCTCAGTCCCTATCACTGCCGCTCACGAGTCCGCGCGGCTCTGCAGTCCGGCTGTGCGGCGTACTCGCGCCGCCGACACCGTTCCACCTCGGCACTCCGACGGCTCCTGCTCTATGACAGAGCGAGCAAGCGCGCTTGGCGGCCTTGGCTGCGCGCTCTTCATAACACATAGGGGGGTGTTTAGATTCGCATGCAAACTTTCTTTCCCAATATTTTCGCGAAAGTAGAGGGGGGTGAATAGAATTGGGGGGTGCTTAGAATCGCGAAAGTACGGTAGAAATAAGGGGCTGTAGCCGGTTGTCTCGTGTTTGGCGTTGTTGTAGTCTTAAGTAATAAACAGTAGAACTTCATCCCAATTCTTATGATCATACGCAACATACATGGAAAGCATATTGGTGATTGTTCGAGTAGTGCGCTCAGTGAGGCCGTTCGTTTGCGGATGATACGGCGTCGAGTGCCTGAGTTGCGAGTTACATAAACGCACAAGCTCTTCCACGATATCCGCCGTGAATTGACGTCCCGGCCGCTTATAATAACACCAGGCGATCCATGTCGCAGAACATTAACGTGAAGTAAGAAGAGGGACACTTCGGTGGCAGTGGCTGAAGGTATAGCCGCCGTCTCGCAATAGCGTGTGAAATAGTCGGCGCAGACAATTATCCAGCGGTTCCCTTTAGATGACTGAGGAAAAGGGCCTAACAGATCAATTTCAACTTGCCGAAAGGGTGAGCTGGAAGGCGGAACTGGTTGAAGGAGACCAGATGGGGCAGTGGCTGGGCGTTTTCGACGTTGGCACTCTATGTAGCTGGCGACATACAACTCAACCGAATGTCGCATCCGGCGCCAGTAAAAGCGTTCTTGAATGCGATAAAGGGCGCGCATAGTGCCTAAGTTACAGGAGGTAGGGTCATCGTGCATAGCCTGAAGGATTGCTGGCCGGAGACGCTACGGCACCGCTAGGAGGAAGCATGCACCCGTCACAAGACAACACCGGCGTTCGTGTTGTCTTTCTGTTCTCGTCCGTGTTCAATTGTGCGCTGGAACGATGTTCCATAATGCTAGCTTGTGCTTGAGTAGTTCCTCTTGTACCGGTGCCCGTCACGTACACAGAGTAGCTGCTTGTTGCACTTGAATGGGCAGAAGAGAAGAGTGGCTCCAATTTGATGTCTGTCCGTTGTTCTGCTTTGAACGCATCGATATCTCGAAAACCAGATGTCACAGAAGCGACGAGATGATTAAAATCGTCTGCGTCGCAGTCCGTTGTGGTAAGCGGCATAAGGGAAAGGCAGTCTGCGTCAGCATGTTTTCGGCCACTCTTGTCGGAAATAGTGAAGTTATATTCCTGTAACTTCAAAACCCAGCGCGCAAGGCGACCACAAGGGTCGCGAAGGTTCACGAGCCAGCACAGGGAATGGTGGCCCTTGACGACTAGGAATGGGCGTCCGTACAAGTACGAGCGAAATCGCTGAACCGCAAAGATTACAGCGAGGCATTCTTGCTCTATCACCGTGTGATTGCTTTCAGATTTGCTTAACGAGCGGCTTGCATAAGCAGTCTCATGCTGACGGTTGTCAGCGTTGGACCAAGATGGCACCCAGACCAACGCCACTAGCATCTGCGTGGATTTCTGTCGGTGCAGTAGGATTCAAGTGGCGAAGGATAGGTCGGGAGGTTAGCAGGAACTTCAACTGATGAAATGCACAATCGCACTCGGCCGTGCGTCTTTATGTAGCAGATTTCTCAGAGGATAAGCGATATCAGCAAAACCAGGAATAAATCGGCGAAAGTAACAGCAAAGACCCAGAATACTACGAAGTTGATTCACTGATTGCGGTGCACTGAATGCCTCAACAGCTGCCGTCTTGAGGGGATCAGTCTTGAGGATACCGTCTTCGTCAACAAGATGACCCAGCACAATGGTTTGACGGTCACCAAAGTTACGTTTCTTGGAGTTCAGAACCAGGCCAGCGTTTTTGACGCAGTCGAGGACAATATCCAGCCGTGTATTGTGCTCATTTAATGTGCGCCCGAATATAACAACGTCGTCAAGATAGCACATAGAGATGTTCCACTTTAACCCATGCAGATTGGCGCGCATGAACCTTTGAAAGGTTGCTAGAGCGTTGCACAAACCAAATGACATCACATTGAATTCGAATAATCCATCCGGGGTTATGAAGGCTGTTTTCTCCTTGTCTGCCGAGTGTAATGGGATTTGCCAATATCCTGAGCGTAAGTCCACTGAAGAAAAATAAGAGGCCGAATGAAGACAATCAATGGCATCATCAATCCGGGGCAGTGGATAGACACCCTTTTCAGTCACGGCGTTTAATCTTCGATAATCGACGCAATATCTGCAGTTACCGTCTTTCTTTCTGACCAGCATGACTGGAGCTGCCCGAGGACTCGAGGACTATTGTATTATCTCATTTTTCATCATGTCACTCACTTGTTCCCCGATTATCTTGCGCTCGTTAGGCGACGCGCGATAAGGCTTTTGCCTGATCGGGCGCACAGATCCCGTATTCATAGTATGGCGTGTTCGTGACTCGGGAATCGAGAACGCTTTGTCTGGCTGCGCAAAGTCAAACACTGGCAGACGCTTAGAAAGTGTATCCACCAAGGTATGGCGCTCCCTTTTGCTGAGCGACTTGTTTATCATAGACAGACGCGCTTTGTCGGAGACGTGGCGAAGGTCAGCCGGTTCACGCGGCGAGTCTGTTAGTACGGCTACGGACGAAGACGCGTATTCTGTAAAGTAGGCGAGTTTCAAGCCGTCTGGAAGCAGGACGGGTTCTTCCCAGCAGTTGTCCGTCCACTAGTCAGCACGCCCGTTGCCGATGGATACCACAGAGTGATGGACAAAACGTTCTTCACACAATTTAGATGCATTGGATCTACGGAGGCATTGAAACTGTCTGGAACTTCACCGCTTAACCGGCGCGCACACAGAGGTGGGCAGAGGCACAACAGTATCTGCAGATACGCAAAGTTCACCTTGAGTGCAAGTCTCCTCTAAGAGCCTGGACAAAACATGGCCATTGACGCAACCTTCCCCAGTGCGGCAATCGACGGTCGCACCACACTGTCGCACAAAGTCGATGCCCAAAATCACTTCGTGCGTCGATGGGGGAATAACTACAAATTCCGTCGCGAAAACTCCACCAGCCAAGGATACTTCAGCAGTGCACGGACAAACAGGGCGCAACGACGCGCCACTCACTCCGCGAAACGGTGCAGCCTGGTCCCACCGAAATACAACTTTGCGCCCCAACCGAAGTTTAAAACCGAGACTCATTACGGATACAGTTGCTCCGGTATCCACTAAAGCCATTGTAAAAGCACCATCAACAAGTATAAGCACTTTGTTCTTAATCATAGCAGCTGCAGACGACATTTCTGTCGACAGCACCTGTCGAGCAACCTCACCCCCATCGGCCCGCGTTATCTAATTTACCGGTCGCGAAGGCGAGGCGGACCGGTGCACTGGCAGTGGAGATTGACGTAAACGCGGTGCACGAGAAGATGTCGGTGGCGTCAAACTCCTTTCAGATGCCGGCGAGCGGCCCAGAAAACTTCTCTGCCAGTAATCGTTGCAGGGAGGGACGCCGGATGACCAAGAGGTGGTGTACGGCTGTTGAGTTGTCCTCATAGGAGGTGTGGTCCTTGCTGAAGACCCGGATCGATCATTCCACGTTGTTGGGCGACGATTGGAAAACCTCGCTATGTGGCCCGCGACACTGCATTGGAAACACACCGGCAGATACCGCCAATTTCGGTGTTCCTCCATGTAGTCATGCATGTTGCTGTCGACTGCATAGCCAGCTCATGGGTGATATTCATCATGGCTAGGCGTGCGTGCAGCGGGGTCGTTGGTCGTAGTCATGACCTTGACAGCTCATGGTCCCTTTCGTTTGTGGGGTAGAGCTATACTCAACGGTCGTTGAGTTAACCGTCGGCTGCCATGCGGTCGAAACAGCCGTGTTTCTCATCTCGTGTGGTAAGTACGCACCAGTGATGCCGGGTGGGCAACGGTACATCTCTTCCCGATGGAGCAACTCTTCGCGAACAATCTGCCGTATTGTTGATGGAAGGTGAACACACGAGCTCGGGTCTACACTTGCCACCGTTGTGACATTAGCGAGGCGACCAAACTTCGGTATTATCCGTCGCATCTTCAGCGTCTCAAAGGTCCTGCAGTGGCGAATGACGTCAGACACGGAATCCAAGCTTTCCTTGCCGATCAAAAAATTGTAGACGTCTTCGGCTACTTCTTTCAACAAAGATCCAACTTTGTCATGTTCACACATTTGAGAGTTGACTATTTTACACAGTTTCAACACTTCTTCAATATAAGTCGTACAGGTCTAGCCGGGAATCTGAGCTCTTTGCGAAAGCGTCTGTTCAGCGCATTTCTTTTTTGCACTAGAGTCTCCAATACACGCTCTGAGCTCCTCGACGAAAAGTTCTCATGAAGTGAGCGTGTTTTCGTGATTCCCATACCAGACGAGCGCTGTGTCGGTAAGGGAAAACACAACATTTGACAACTGTCCGGTCGATTTCCAACCGTTAGACCGGCTCACCCTTCGGTAGTTCGTGGGCCACTCGTCGACATCTTGGGCTTTTCCTCCGAAAGTGAGTGGCACCCAGTAGTATTGCCACGGAACACCAGGTGCTGGTCTTGAAGCCGCGTCAGATCCGTCGGGAATCTGGCAGGCGTATTCAGGCATGTCAGGTCAGGGCGGCGGAATTCCGGCAAGTCGACGGCTTCGGCGAAGTTGTAGCAGCGTAGGCTCCGTGGTTACGAGGTGTACTACGCACCATCCACGAATTTGTTACAGGCACGGGGAAAAGGGGTTTATTTAGGCGTGCGAAAGCAGGAACAGCAGGCTACGAACAGCAGGAATGGCCGCTCCACAGTCTTCGTTCTCTCCTCTTCCCTTCTCTTCTTGATCCACGCGCCCCTTTTACGCGCTTGGACGCAACTATATATATATATATATATATATATATATATATATAGCAGCTGCGAAGCAACTGACCACGGCGGCGGTAAGACCTGCGACGCTGCAGAGGGTGCTAAGAATCCCTGGCTCCGGACAGGCCGCCATTGGAATATGAACCTGGCAACGTTTAACGCTAGAACGTTATCTAGTGAGGCGAGTCTAGCAGTGCTATTGGAGGAATTAGAGGGCAGCAAATGGTATATAATAGGGCTTAGTGAAGTTAGGAGGCCAAAAGAAGCATATACAGTGCTAGAAAGCGGGCACGTCCTGTGCTACCGCGGCTTAGCGGAGAGACGAGAAATAGGAGTCGGATTCCTGATTAATAAGAACATAGCTGGTAACACACAGGAATTCTATAGCATTAACGAGAGGGTGGCAGGTCTGGTTGTGAAACCTAATAAGAGGTACAAAATGAAGGTTGTACAGGTCTACGCCCCTACATCCAGTCATGATGACCAGGAAGTCGAAAGCTTCTATGAAGACGTGGAATCGGCGATGGGTAAAGTCAAAACAAAATACACTATACTGATGGGCGACTTCAATGCCAAGGTAGGCAAGAAGCAGGCTGGAGACAAGGCAGTGGGGGAATATGGCATAGGCACTAGGAATATCAGGGGAGAGTTATTAGTAGAGTTTGCGGAACAGAATAATATGCGGATAATGAATACCTTCTTCCGCAAGCGAGATAGCCGAAAGTGGACGTGGAGGAGCCCGAACGGCGAAACTAGAAATGAAATAGACATCATACTCTGGGCTAACCCTGGCATCATACAACATGTGGACGTGCTCCGCAAGGTGCGCTGCAGTGACCATAGGATGGTATGAACTCGAATTAGCCTAGAGCTGAGGAGGGAACGGAAGCAACGGGTACATAAGAAGTCGATCAATGAGTTAGCGGTAAGAGGGAAAATAGAGGAATTCCAGATCAAGATACAGAACAGGTATTTGGCTTTAACTCAGGAAGAGGACCTTAGTGTTGAAGCAATGAACGACAATCTTGTGGGGATCATTAGGGAGTGTGCAATGGAAGTCGGTGGTAACTCCGTTAGGCAGGATACCAGTAAACTATCGCAGGAGACGAAAGATCTGATCAAGAAACGCCAATGTATGAAAGCCTCTAACCCTACAGCTAAAATAGAACTTACAGAACTTTCGAAGTTAATCAACAAGCGTAAGACAGCTGACATAAGGAAGTATAATATGGATAGAATTGAACATGCTCTCAGGAACGGAGGAAGCCTAAAAGCAGTGAACAAGAAACTAGGAATTGGCAAGAATAAGATGTATGCGTTAAGAGACAAAGCCGGCAATATCATTACTAATATGGATGAGATAGTTCAAGTGGCTGAGGAGATTTTTAGAGATTTATACAGTACCAGTGGCACCCACGACGATAATGGAAGAGGGAATAGTCAAGAGGAATTCGAAATCCCACAGGTAACACCGGAAGAAGTAAAGAAAGCCTTGGGAGCTATGCAAAGGGGGAAGGAAGCTGGGAGTTGTTGAAGGATGGTGGGCAGATTGCTCTAGAGCAACTGGCCACCCTGTATACGCAATGCCTCATGACTTCGAGCGTACCGGAATCTTGGAAAAACGCTAACGTAATCCTAATCCATAAGAAAGGGGACGCCAAAGACTTGAAAAATTATAGACCGATCAGTTTACTGTCCGTTGCCTACAAAGTATTTACTAAGGTAATTGCAAATAGAATCTGGAACACCTTAGACCTCCGTCATCCGAAGGAGCAGGCAGGATTCCGTAAAGGCTACTCAACAATAAACCATATTCACACTATCAATCTGGTGATAGAAAAATGTGCGGAATATAACCAACCTTTATATATAGCTTTCACTGATTACGAGAAAGCGTTTGATTCAGTCGAAAGCTCAGTAGTCATGGAGGCATTGCGAAATCAGGGTGTAGACGAGCCGTATGTAAAAATACTGAAAGATATATATAGCGGCTCCACAGCCACCGTAGCCCTCCATAAAGAAAGCAACACAATCCCAATAAAGAAAGGCGTCAGGCAGGGACATACAATCTCTCCGATGCTATTCACAGCGTGTTTACAGGACGTATTCAGAGACCTGGATTGGGAAGAATTGGGGATAAGAGTTAATGGAGAATACCTTAGTCACTTGCGATTCACTGATGATATTGCCTTGCTTAGTAACTCAGGGGACCAACTGCAATGCATGCTAACTGACCTAGAGAGGCAAAGCCGAAGGGTGGGTCTAAAAATGAATCTGCAGAAAACTAAAGTAATATTTAACAGTCTCGGAAGGGATCAGCAGTTTACAATAGGTAGTGAGGCACTGGAAGTGGTAAGGGAATACATCTACTTAGGACAGGTAGTGACTGCGGATCCGGATCATGAGACTGAAATAATCAGAAGAATAAGAATGGGCTGGGGTGCGTTTGGCAGGCATTTTCAGATCATGAACAGCAGGTTGCCATTATCCCTCAAGAGAAAAGTTTAAAACAGCTGTGTCTTACCAGTACTCACGTACGGGGCAGAAACCTGGAGGCTTACGAAAAGGGTTCTACTTAAATTGAGGACGACGCAACGAGCTATGGAAAGAAGAATGATAGGTGTAACGTTAAGGGATAAGAAAAGAGCAGATTGGGTGAGGGAACAAACGCGAGGTAATGATATCTTAGTTGAAATCAAGAAAAAGAAATGGGAATGGGCAGGACACGTAATGAGGAGGGAAGATAACCGCTGGTCATTAAGAGTTACGGCATGGATTCCAAGGGAAGGAAAGCGTAGCAGAGGGCGGCTGAATGTTGGGGGGGTGGATGAGATTAAGAAGTTTTCAGGGACAACATGGCCACAATTAGTACATGACAGGGGTAGTTGGAGAAGTATGGGAGAGGCCTTTGCCCTGCAGTGGGCATACCCGGGCTGATGATAACATATATATATATATATATATATATATGGTGTGGCCAGCAATTTCTTTCACCGGGGGGGGGGGGGGGGGGCGCTCACGTTGCAGCTCTGCCTCCTTATCGACTTGGTCGACGACTCAAATACATTATTAATAACTGCATTGCCGTCTGCAAACGAATTCTTGAAAGCTACGCAGTGTCAAGACAATAAAATATGTATTTTCTCCTAAAAGAATGTACTGGTATGGCTCAAACATTTTGCCCGAAAGAACTCAAATCAATGCTGACATGTCTGCCAAGCTGCGGGATAATGGAAACGCGTGGCTGAAATATAGCTGAAAAAACATACCTAACGGCAATTCGCAATGCTAAGTATTCTTTTTTTCACGCTGACTTGCCGAAAATGCTGACTACCAACCCAAGAAACTTCTGACAGGTTATAAACCCAAACCACGCATAAACTGTCGCTCTTACGAAAGAATCAGGTTAAGTGGCCACCGTGTTTGAATGTGCTAATGTTTAACAGCCCCTTTCCGTCCGTATTTAGTAAGGAAACCGACATGCCAACCCCTGTACAATCCAGTGTCTTCGGAACTGTTATGCCGCCAATTTTCTTTGTCGCATCTGGAATTCCTGTCATAATTGACAAACTTAGACTATCTTCATCAGCCGGGACCGATAACATTAACTGAAAATTTCTAAGGAACACTCGAAACATTTGTGCATCATTGTTTTGTTTACGATACTCACAGTCACTTTCCACGGGCCAGCTTCCTGCCGATTGGAAATACGGAAAGGTCATTCCAGTCTTCAAATCAGGTATCAGAGAATCACCGCTAACCTACTGACCCATTTCATTAACCAGTATCCCGTGCAATATCATGAAGCATGTCATTTACACACATATCATGGACTTTCTTTATTCCAATAACTTCTCCAATCCTGCGCAGCATGGATTTCGCAGTGTTTTTTCGGTCGATACTCAACTGGACATGTTTGCGCACGACTTACATGAAAACCTAGATTGCAATTTTCAGACTGACCCAATTTTTCTGGTCTTCGCGAAAGCTTTTGGTAAAGTACCCCATAAGCGCCTTCTACTCGAACTTTCACAGTTAAATCTTCACCACGACTTCATAAATTGGATCCGTGAATTTCTAAATAACCGCTCTCTGGCTGTTTTTGTTAACAATGCTGCCTCCGCTTCCCTTCCAGTAACATCGGGCGTTCCGCAAGGGTCCGTCTTTTGCCCGGTTTTATTCCTTATATACATTAACGACCTACCAACTCATGTATCCTGTAATATCCGAATGTTTGCCGATGACTGTGTTATTTATCGCACTGTTGATAACACTTCTGAACAATAAACCTTTCAAAGTGATCTTAACTATGTAAAGCAATGGTGCGACGATTGGCTAATGGAACTTAACCCTCACAAATGCAAAACCTTGTCTTTCAACCGCCGGCGCTTTCTACTTGTCTTTCCACTTGTCGGAGCAGTTCAATCGTTCAAGTATCTGGGAGCCACTTTCTGCCATGACCTTTCTTGGGCTTTATACGTTACTAACGTCATATCATCTGCAAATAAAACACTTCGCATGATTTTTGTGACGTCGTCTACATAACGCACCTAAGAACGTAAAATTGTTAGCTTATAAAACTCTCGTGCGAACCAAATAGGAATATGCTTCACCAATTTGGAAAACGCGACAAGCTCATATTTAAGACGCCCTTGAGTCACTTCAAAACCGTGCTATTCATCGTTCGTATTCTTATGATGTGAGTGTGTCATCACTAAAATTAGAATCATCATCATCATCATCAGCCTATTTATGTCGACTGCAGGACGAAGGCCTCTCCCTGCGATCTCCAATTACCCCTGTCCTGCGCCAATCGACTCCAAATAGCACCCGCAAATTTCCTAATTTCGTCACTCCATCTAGTCTTCTGCCGTCCTCTACTGCGCTTCCCTTCTCTTGGTACCCGTTCTGTTACCCTAATGGTCCAACGGTTATCCAGTCTGCGCATTACATGACCTGCCCAGCCCCATTTCTTTCTCTTAATCTCTATTAGAAATATTGTCACGTGGTGGTGACGTTGAAGAAAGAACACAGTAGCAATACTGTGAACAAGAAAACTAACTTTTATTGGGCGAACCTGTGCCCACAAAACAGGCTACACTTATAGCGCAACGATAGCGGCGAACACGCTCGGCGATCGTCGAAAATCTGCTCAGCGGGTCAAGCGCGTCGGCTTTTATAGAGCAGTCGTCGAATGTTCCAGACTAATCGTTTGGACCCGTGTGCTTTCCACAAAGTTCTACACCATTCGCGCTACGCGATGAAATCAGATAACACAAGGTTCGGCGACAACAGACAGCCGGGTAGAAGCATCGATAACTTTCCAGAAACGTCGGATACATGCAGGCGCGTCCCGCGCTGTGCGATTGCATTTGTTAAGCGGCGAAACGTGGTCGCCCGATAAAGATAAGTACACGTATCAATACCCCCCTCTTAAAAAGCATCGACCCGATGCTGCAAACAAACGAAGGTAATAAACAAAAGCACTCGTAGCAAAGAAAAGAACAAAATGACGAAGTTCGTCAGCGTCCGTAAAAGGGTTTAAGGCGCACCACGTGGACCACTTCAGATCGTGCGCGGCGCCGCTGTGAATGCGAAATGCCGTCTGACACGACCTCATAGTCCAGAGCGCCAATACGTCGGATGACCTTGTAGGGTCCGAAATAGCGTCGGAGTAGTTTCTCACTGAGTCCTCGTCGGCGTATCGGGGTCCAAACCCAAACACGGTCGCCGGGCTGGTACTCAACAAAGCGTCGTCGGAGGTTGTAGTGTCGGCTGTCGGTCCTCTGTTGGTTCTTGATCCGTAGGCGGGCGAGCTGTCGGGCTTCTTCGGCTCGCTGGAGATAGCTAGCGACGTCAACATTCTCTTCGTCAGTGACGTGGGGCAGCATGGCGTCGAGCGTCGTCGTCGGGTTCCTGCCGTAGACCAGCTTAAACGGCGTGATCTGTGTTGTTTCTTGCACCGCCGTGTTGTAAGCGAATGTTACGTACGGCAGGACGGCATCCCAGGTCTTGTGTTCGACGTCGACGTACATCGCTAGCATGTCGGCGAGGGTCTTATTCAGCCGCTCCGTAAGACCATTCGTCTGCGGGTGGTAGGCCGTGGTTCTCCTGTGCCTTGTCTGACTGTATTTCAGAATGGCTTGGGTGAGCTCCGCTGTAAAGGCCGTTCCTCTGTCGGTGATGAGGACTTCTGGGGCGCCATGTCGAAGCAGGATGTTTTCGACAAAGAATTTCGCCACTTCGGCTGCGCTACCTTTCGGCAGTGCTTTAGTTTCAGCGAAGCGGGTGAGGTAGTCTGTCGCCACGACGATCCACTTATTTCCGGTTGTTGACGTCGGAAAGGGTCCCAGCAAGTCCATCCCGATCTGCTGGAATGGTCGGCAAGGAGGCTCGATTGGCTGTAGTAATCCGGCTGGCCTTGTCGGCGGTGTCTTGCGTCGCTGACAGTCTCGGCATGTTCTGACATAACGGGCGACGTCGCCGGTCAGGCGCGGCCAATAATACTTTTCTTGTATCCTCGATAGTGTCCGGGAAAAACCGAGGTGTCCAGCAGTCGGATCGTCATGTAGGGCGTGCAATACTTCTGGACGAAGTCCTGACGGGACAACAAGAAGGTAGTTGGCGCGGACTGGTGAAAAGTTCTTCTTCACGAGGAGATTGTTTTGAAGCGTGAAGGAAGATAATCCGCGCTTAAATGCCCTGGGGACAACGTCGGTGTGCCCTTCCAAATATTCCACCAGGCCTTTTAGCTCCGGGTCTGCCCGTTGCTGTTCAGCGAAGTCTTCCGCGCTTATCATGCCAAGGAAGGCGTCATCTTCGTCATCTTGCGGCGGCGGGTCAATGGGGGCGCGTGATAGGCAATCGGCATCGGAGTGTTTTCGTCCTGACTTGTAGGTTACAGTGATGTCGTATTCTTGTAGTCTGAGGCTCCACCGTGCCAGTCGTCCTGAAGGATCCTTTATACTCGCTAGCCAACACAACGCGTGATGGTCACTGACGACTTTGAATGGCCTGCCATAAAGATAAGGGCGAAATTTAGCTGTAGCCCAAACGATGGCGAGGCATTCCTTTTCGGTTGTAGAATAGTTGCCTTCCGCTTTTGACAGCGACCGGCTAGCGTAAGCTATCACCTGTTCGACTCCGTTTCTCCTCTGGACTAGAACGGCACCGAGGCCTAGGCTACTGGCGTCAGTATGGATTTCTGTATCGGCGTACTCGTCGAAGTGCGCAAGTACCGGCGGCGACTGCATGCGTCGTTTGAGTTCTTCAAATGCGTCGGCCTGCGGCGTTTCCCACTTGAACTCAGCATTACATTTAGTTAGACGTGTCAACGGCTCGGCGATGCGTGAAAAGTCCTTGACAAAGCGCCTGTAGTAGGCACACATGCCAAGGAATCTACGTTCGGTACATGAACGCACAAGCATCTCCACCAGATGTCACGTGGTGGTGACGTTGAAGAAAGAACACAGTAGCAATACTGTGAACAAGAAAACTAACTTTTATTGGGCGAACCTGTGCCCACAAAACAGGCTACACTTATAGCGCAACGATAGCAGCGAACACGCTCGGCGATCGTCGAAAATCTGCTCAGCGGGTCAAGCGCGTCGGCTTTTATAGAGCAGTCGTCGAATGTTCCAGACTAATCGTTTGGACCCGTGTGCTTTCCACAAAGTTCTACACCATTCGCGCTACGCGATGAAATCAGATAACACAAGGTTCGGCGACAACAGACAGCCGGGTAGAAGCATCGATAACTTTCCAGAAACGTCGGATACATGCAGGCGCGTCCCGCGCTGTGCGATTGCATTTGTTAAGCGGCGAAACGTGGTCGCCCGATAAAGATAAGTACACGTATCAATATCGTCTATGCCCGTGTCCTTTCTCATCCAAACTGCTCTCTTTCTGTCTCTTAAAGTTATGCCTAGCATTCTTCGTTCCATCGCTCTTCGCGTGGTCCTTAACTTGTTCTCAAGCTTCTTTGTCAGACTCCAAGTCTCTGCGCCGTATGTCAGCACCGGTAAAATGCACTGATTGTATACTTTCCTTTTTAATGATAATGGTAAGCTCCCATTAAGGTGCTGCCGATGTCTGCTCCATGCGACCCAACCCATTTTTATTCTTCTGTTAATTTCCTTCTCATTGTCAGGGTTCCCTGTGATTAGTTGACCTAGGTAAACGTACCCTTCCACAGACTCTAGAGACTGACCTGCGATCTTGAAATCTTGTTCCCTTGCCAGGTTATTTATCATCATCTTTGTATTCTGCATGTTAATCTTCAGTCCCACTCTTACACTTTCCCTGTTAAGGTCCTCAATCATTTGTTGTAACTCGTCTGCATTGTTGCTGAATAGGACAATGTCATCGGCAAACCGAAGGTTGTTGAGGTATTCGCCGTCGATCATTACTCCTAAGCCTTCCCAGTTTAATAGCTTGAATACTTCTTCTAAGCACGCAGTGAATAGCATTGGAGAGATTGTGTCTCCTTGTCTGACTCCCTTCTTTATAGGTATGTTCCTACTTGTGTAGAATTAAGGTGGCTGTGGAATCTCTGTAGATATTTTCTAGGGTATTTACGTAAGCGCTCTGTACTCCTTGAATACGCTATGCCTTTATGACTGCTGGTATCTCTACCGAATCAAATGCTTTTTCCTAATCTATGAAAGCCATATACAGTTGTTTATTGTACTCTGCGGATTTCTCGATAACCTTCTTAATGACATGGACGTGATCCATTGTAGAGTAACCTTTCCTGAAGCCAGCCTGCTCCCTTGGTTGACTAAATTCCAGTATTGTCCTTATTCTGCTGGAGATTACTTTGGTAAATATTTTATATAATACTGGGAGTAAGCTAATGGGCCTATAATTTTTTAGGTCTTTAACGTCGCCCTTTTTGTGGATTAGTATAATGTTTGCATTCTTCCAGTTTTCTGGGACCCTTGCAGTCGATAGACACTTCGTATAGAGAGCCGCCAGTTTTCCTAGCATTATGTCTCCTCCATCTTTGATTAAATCGACTGTTATTCCATCCTCTCCTGCTGCTTTTCCCCGTTTCATGCCTTGCAAGGCCTTGCTGACCTCATCTCTAGTTATAAGAGGAGTTTCTGTATACTGTTCATTATTGTTTTGAATAAAGCGCTCCTGATTCGTCTGGATATTGTAAAGGTCAGCATAGAATTTCCGTTGCTTTTACTCTTCCAGGTTGCTGATGATACTACCCTGCTTATATTTTAGCGCATACATCTCGCTTCGTCCTATGCCAAGTTTCCTTCTCACTAATTTCAGGATGAGTTCATTTTTTACAGGTTCTTCAGTCTTTCTCACGTTATAGTGTCGAATATCACTTATTTTCGCTTTGTTAATCAGTCTTGACAATTCCGTGAATTCTATCTTATCTCTTGAGCTGTACACTTTCATTCTTTGTAGTTTCTTTATTACGTCTTTTGTTACTTGGGAGAGCTTGTCCATTAGTTGCCTTGGTGCCAGGCTGCCAGCCTCGTTACGGTTTCATTCATTACCTCTATGTCATCATGATCATCTCTGGTCCAAGGCTGCATATTTGTGTGCAAGTACCAGCCTAAATTTGTCTGCTTTTACCCTTACTGCCTCTAAGTTGACCTGTTATTTCTTGACCAATTTTACTCTTTCTCTGTTTAAATTCAGGTGAATCTTGGCCCTCACTAACCTATGATCACTGCATTTTACCCTACCGATTACTTGAACATCCTGAAATATGCTGAGGTTGGCAGAAAGTATGAAATCAATTTCATTTCTTGTTTCACCGTAGGGCGTTTCCAGGCCCATTTTCTGTTGCTACGTTTCCTGAAAAAAGTGTTCATTATTCTCAGCTTATTCCTTTCTGCGAATTCTACCAGCATCTCGCCTCCAGCGTTTCTAGAATCGACACCATAGTTGCCAATTGCCTGTCCACCCGCCTGCTTTTTCCCCACTTTTGCATTGAAGTCCCCCATTACTTCTGTATACCGCGTTTGTACTTTTCTCATCGCTAATTCAACATCTTCATAAAACTGATCTACTTCCTCATCGTCGTGACTGGACGTTGGAGCGTACGTTTGTACTACCTTTAATCTATACATTTTATTGAGTTTGATTACGACTACTGCTACCCTCTCGTTGATGCTGTAAAATTCGTCAATGTTGCCCGCTATGTCTTTATGTATTACGAATCCCACCCCGTACTGCTTCTTATCCGGGAGACCTCTATAGCAGAGGACATGGCCGTTATTCAGCAATGTGTAAGCCTCACCAGGTCTTCTAATCTCTCTAAGGCGGATAATATCCCAAACAATATCTGATAGTTCTTCGAAGAGTCCTGCTAATCTTGCCTCACTCGATAGGGTTCGGGTGTTAAACGTTGCAAGGGTCAGTTTCCATTGGCGGCCTGTCCGCCAATGCATCTAATTTACGGAATCTAATTTACCCCTTCTCTCATGTCGCCGCCGTATCGCCAGTCTTTCTTTATTCTATAAACTTTTTCGTAGCTCGATGGGTATCCCGCCACACATTTTTCCACCAACACGCAAATCTAATCGCGCTGGTCATCCTCTTCAACTCGCGCGCCCACGTGCACGCACCGTTACCTTTTCTACGTCATTTTTTCCTCCTACAGCTGCTGACTGGAATGGGCTTCCGGGCGACACCGCTGCTCTCCCTTGCCCATCCACCTTCATAGAAAGCGTCACCAATCACCTTTCACCATAGTTTAACACATGGTTTCTGCTTATTTCTGTGTAACCCACCCGTTATGTAACACCCCCTTAGGGGGTCCTAAAGGAATAAAAATGAAATGAAATGAAACATGTTTTTTGTCGATTTAATAAGAAAGTATCACACGAACTTTAGCACTATAACAGTTTGAAACCAGAAAAGCAGTGCATGCCGCTGATATGAAAAAAGTAAAGGCCATGAAATGAACAAGTTGAGGACAAATATTTTATTGAAACTTTGTTAACCTACCGGCCTTTCTCTCATTTGCATCTCTCTGTCTTTCAAGAAGCTTGTTTACATTTTGTACATAGGCAACGTCCAGGCAAAAGTCTCAATGAGGCGGTGTTTTGTTACAATGTATTGCGCAGGAGCAGCTGTCACAGGTCGTGTATTGTAATTGTACCGAAATTATAGTCGCAGCATAGAGCACATATAAAAAGCAGGAGTTCTGAGAAATATACGAGGGCGAGTCAAATGACAGTGGGCCAATGGGAACATATGACATACAGGGTAATTTATTGAAAAGTATTCTCCATAAGCATTTAGACATTTGTCCCACCGTGAAACAAGTCGCGTGATTCCCGTCTGATAAAACATCTTAGGTTGCTGCTTTAAAAAAATCTGACTGATGACGTGAGAGCACGTCATCGTTTGACACGAATCTGGTTCCTTTGAGCTGTTTTCTCAATTGCTCCAAAATGTGGAAGTCACAAGGCGACAGGTCTGGGCTGTATGGCGGATGTTGCAGCGTTCCCACAAGACCGTTGGCATTTTTGTATTAACCACATCAGCGGCGTGGGGATGAACATTGTCGTGGATTAAGTTGACCTCATTCCTCAATTTTCGACGTATTTTCTTCTTGATTGTGATACGCAGCTGATTCGACGTTTCGCAATATCGGAAACGATTGATAGTTTCTCCAGGTTCAGCAAATTCGATCAATAATGGCCCCTGACGATCGAAAAAGAAGGCAAAAACACCTTTTTGGCAGAAATGACGGCCTTTGGTTTCCTTGGGGTGGTGAATTAAAATGGTTCCACTGTAAGCTTTGCCGACGTGCTTCAGACTCGTAGTAGCGGCACCGTGATTCGTCCCCGGTCACAATTGTAGACAAAAAATCATCACCCTCATTGTGATGCCGGATTAGATGAGTCAAGGCAGCACCGAACCTCTCCGTCTTCATGCGGTAGCTGAAAATGTTGGCCATTTATTGCGCACAGAAGAGCCGATAACCGAGATGTTCGTGAATTATTTTGTGACCCGAACCGTGACTGATGTTCACACACCCTGCCAATTCAGCGATGTTCATCCTCCGTTCTTGTCTAATCAGCCTTTGCAAATGTATTGGAGTGATTGCACGGTGGCTTTGGTCCGGTCTTGGATCGTCTTTGCAACTTTACCGTCTGTTGAACCGTTTCCTCCAACGCCTCACATTGGCCAATGAAACGCAATGGTCAACGTACACGGCATCCATACGGCGACTAATTTCTTCTGGGGAAATATGTTCAGCAGTTAAAAACCTCACGACTCCACGTTGTTCAACTTTTGGAGCGTCCATTATGTCATGCGACCATGTTCAACCCAGTGTACGACAGCATTAAAGATATTTATCTTCACACTTGCATGTCACTTTTGTAAATTAGATGCCTATGTGCAACGCGCATGCCTCGCAGATAATGATCCGAAGCATTATTGCGCCGGGTGGGTTCTCTCACTTTCATTTGACTCGCCCTCGTACATGCTGCGCAAACACACATTCGCAGATCACAGCACCCCCTCCGTCTACTGCCCCCGATGTATCGCGCGCGACAGGAGGCGGCGCGCTTTCTCCTCGCTTTTCTCCCTTGCGCCCACAAGACTGAGTCACCATCGTCGGCTCACCCATACCATTACCCCCCCCCCCCCCCCCCCCGCCGCACCTACGCTATCACTCCCACATACAGCATGCGGCGCACGGTCCCGCTGTTATCGCCCTTGTACTTTATACGGAACATGAGGGCGACGGCGACGTCAGGAAAGCGCCGGTAGTGTTGTCCGTATAATTGCTACCGCAATACTATAATAAGAGTATCGGGCAAATGAACCGTGCCGTGGCTCATTACTTTTCGCAAAGATGAAGTAACGCAATCGAACTTTCACCATGCGACAATTCGCTGCGCCGCGACAATGTGTGTTTTTTCCCTTTCTGGTCGGGGGCACCGTAATAAAATAATAAAAAAAAACGTGAAGGAAAGCATGTTGGCTACAATCGAATGTCTACATTGTACACCTTATGTGGCTACCGAAGGGATGTGGAAGAAAACGGGAGACGCTTGGCCCACAGAAACCATGCGCATACTGCAGGGTATCCCAGACCGGCGAAACAAGTCTTTACGGAGAGGTTGCGCTCAAGTGAACGCGTTGCAATCCGTCGAGTCTCCGCATTGATGGCGGCGTGCGACAACACATTGTTTCATTTTTTCTCCTCTGCTAGCCAGAAAGCGTCCAAACTCTGCGAGGCGAAAATCCACTCGGCCAGAGAAAAACGAAGGCGCATCGAAGTGTGCCGCGCGGTGGTTGTGGCAAAACGAGTAAAACGCATGCGTTCTGGCTGGCTCCGGCAGCCCGCGCGTGGCGCGAACAGCAAAAAAAAAAGTATAAAAAAATATAAGAGAATTGAAGAGACTGAATGTGCGATCGCGAATAATGGTCAAAGTAGAAAAATAAATAACATGCTAGCTTTAGTGTCTTGATATGGTTCCTTTGGCGAAGGTGAAAAAAAAATGTCGATATTTTTTTTATTGAAAATAAAATAAAAGACAGAGGCGTAGTCACCTTATAATGGTGACGGCTACTCCTTTTCTCATAGCGGAAACAACTATATAAAATATGTAGCAAAATGAAAACAAATCACTTCATACGGTCAGAAATCCACAGCACAGTCCTATACGCCCATGAACATAACAGTATAAAAGCCAAATGCAAGTTGCACCACAATGAGTTCGTAAACAAAGTCACAAACACAGAGAAATGGCCGTGATGTAGACTTCGATAAGTATATAATCAAATGAGGAATTCATCATCATCAGCCTGGTTACGCCCACAGCAGGCCAAAGGCCTCTCTCATACTTCTCCAACTACCCGCTCCTGTACTAATTATGGCCATGTTGTCCCTAGAAACGTCTTAATATTATCCGCCCACTTAACTTTCTGCCGCCCCTACTACGCTTCCCTTCCCTTGGAATCTAGTCCGTAACCCTTAGTGATCAATAAAAGCAGGGCTAAACGACAGGACGAGTGAAGGGACAAAGACAACAGCGCTGACTAACAACCAAAGTGTCTTTATGCTTTCAGTCAGCATATATATGCTGTTGAGAATTGGTAGCGACCGTCGCGCGTTTCCTGCAACCGTGGTTGGGGGCCCGGCGACGCACCAAGAGGGAGCCGGCGAACGGACGAGGGGGCGCCCCGCTGGGCTGGTGTCCCGACCGGCGCCTCGACCCGCAACCTGATCCGTGCCCCGTGTTTTCGGCGGACCGCCTGCTGGGCGCGAATGGCCGGCGCTTCCGAGAAGGACGAAGGCGTCGGTGTGGCCAACGGACAACTCGTATTTTGTATTTTCTTTTCTCTTCCCTTTCTAGTCACTGCGATGTCTTTTGTAAAATAAACGTCCAGTCTTGAAGCGAACCCCGACGAGTGAGAATCGTTCCTTCGAGGCTCCTGCGTGCGCGGCCGCTGTATACGCCGCCGCCCGAAAGAGTCTCACGCAGCAGCAGTTTTTTGTAGTCGCACTCGCGAAGTGACCTCCACAGAGCGTTGGTCGTAGCCTTTAATTATTCTACATTTTCTGGTGCCGAAACCCGGGAATACTTCGCCTGCTGACATCGAAAGCGCCATGGAACGACTACAGAAGAAGCAAGCTGCCCTGCGACAAGCAATCGAAAAAATCATCGCAGCGGCTAGCGACCTACTGCAATCGCCAACCATCCAAGTCGGTGAGCTTGAGGAACACCTCGACCTTATCCTCGAACAAGCGGATGAGTTGAAATCTGTTAACGAGAGCATCGAAAAGAAGATAGATCTTCAAGAATTAGATGCAGAATTAGAAGCTTGCGCTGCATACACGGAGAAGATCTGCTCTATCAAAACAAAGATCAAGAGAGCTCTCAGGAGTCAGACAGCCAACGAGAGCCGGTCGACAACTCCGTCAGTCACAGGCAACGCATCAGAGCAGGAAGCATACCACATCGGTTCCGTCCCACCTGCGACATTCCAGCCACTATCAGCAACAACCAAGTTACCGAAGTTAGAAATCGGAAAATTCAGCGGGGACCTGCGCTCGTGGCAGAAATTTTGGAACCAATTTGAATCGACTATTCACAAGAACAGCACCCTGCCTGCAATAGCGAAGTTCCAATACTTAACCAGTTATCTAACCGGAAAAGCCGCCGCTGCCATTGAGGGGTTGCCGATCAGCGATAGAAATTACGACATCGCAGTGAAGACCCTCATTGAGAGATTTGGGAAGGAGGACGTCATAATTGAGGACCACATGTCGCGCTTGCTTGACGTCCGCCCAGTGCACGATCTGCGGGACATCGAAAGGCTGAGGAGCCTCCACGACGAAATCCGCTCGGGAGTCCGAAGTCTAGAGGCGCTGGGAGTGTCGTCGAGCACCTACGGCACGTTGCTTCTCACCATCCTTCGTAAAAGTATCCCAAGTGAGCTTTGCTTGGCGTACTTCCGACGGAAGGCTGCCTCACCTGAAACGCCACAACACGAGCTTCTCGGTTTCCTCGATTTTATGAGAGAGGAAGTTGAGAGCAGAGAGAGAGCACAGAGTGCACTACGCCGTGGGTACCCGGACGCCGCTATCAGACAGAAAGCGCCAATCAAAGGGGATGTTCGCCCGCAAAACCCATCGGCATCTGTTCTCACCGTAACCGACGGCGAAGCGCAATGCGCATTTTGTGGTGCAGAGGGACATCAACCAGCGAACTGTGTCGCCCCCGTGCCCATGGCCAAGAAAAACGAGGTGATGTCAAGAGAGAGGCGCTGTTACAAGTGTGCGAAAAAGAAGCACCGTGCCGCTGAGTGTAGAACTGCAAGGTGGCTGAGGTGTGCCAAATGCTCTGGACGACATGCAACTGGCGTCTGCGAGCTCAATCAAAGACCGACACGCCCTCCTTCAATCGGAGATGCTGCATCAGCAGAGACAGCAGTGCAATCATCGCTTCAGGTGGGACCAGCACTGGGAAAGACCCGTGTGCTTCTGCAGACTGCACGAGCGTATGCGGAGGGCCAGCACAACAGTGCTCTGGTGAGAATGCTGCTTGACGGTGGCAGCCAGAGAACGTTTGTACGACAGGATGTTTCCCGGCGCCTCAATCTTCGCGTCATAGGAGGGGAGAAGCTAGCTATCTACGCCTTCGGAAGCGAGAGACCGTCTGAAGAAAGAAGGTGTCATCGCGTGGAATGCTGGCTGCGAAACTGGCGCAACAACACCAGAGTTCGGATCGAAGCATTAGAGGTGCCCGAGATCTGCGGAGACCTCCTCCCACCACCTGACGACTGCACGGCTAGCATCGCTCGTGAACAAGACCTCCAGCTTGCTGACTCCTTGCCTGACGGCTACCATCCTGGTGTTGGAGTTGAGCTGCTTATCGGGGCCGATCACTACTGGGATATAGCAACAGGAAATGTCAAGCGCCTTGGTGAGAAGCTCGTGGCCATGGAGACTGCGTTTGGATGGACATTGCAGGGCACTGAGTCTACATCGTCCGTCGCAACCTTTCTATCGAGCACCGGAGTGATGCGGGTAGGTGTGACCACAGCACCCGACGAAATCTCTCGTCAACTGAGGTCATTCTGGGAGCTGGAGCACCTTGGGATCGTCAACGATACACAGCTGACCGCCAAAGAAGACAGCGTTCTTCGGGCCTTTGAAGAAACCATCACTCAGAAGAACGGTAGATACCAAGTAGCTCTCCCATGGAAAGAAAACGCGTCAGACTTAACAGACAACAAGAGCATAGCATCGCACAGACTTCACTCATTAACGGCGAAGCTGCTCCGACATGAAGAAACCGTTCTAGACTACGATCAGGCAATCAGGAACTACCTGCAAGCTGGACACGCCGAGGAAGCGAACGAACTGGGTGAGTCCCCGCTGGGGCCCATTTACTACATGCCGCACCGAGGTGTTGTCCGGCCTGGTAGCGAAACAACTAAGTTGAGAGTCGTATTCGATGCCTCCTCCAAAGCGGCGGGAAAGCTGTCACTGAACGACGTCCTCTTCGCAGGACCTAATCTAAATCCAAACCTAGCGGACATCCTGATTCGATTCCGAGTGCATAATGTGGCCATAATGTCCGATATAGAAAAGGCTTTCCTTCAAATCGAGCTTGAAGAGAGTGCGCGCGACGCTGTCCGCTTTCTGTGGTATCAAAGTACACCAGGGCAGGGCGACGCGCTCCCTCCAATCAAAGAGTACCGCATGACAAGGGTGCCATTCGGCGTTACCTGTAGCCCGTTTCTCCTCGCAGCTACCTTAAGTCATCATCTCAAAACGGTACAGGAGAAATTTCCTCGCACCGCCAAGATCCTGAGTGACAACCTGTATGTAGACGACTTGGTTACTGGTGCCGACAGTGTAGAAGAGGCAGAGCGCATAATCAGGGAATCGCAGTCCATACTCAAGGCTGCAGGTATGAACCTCAGGAAATGGCGATCAAACTACCCAGAACTGATTGCATCGTTTGCCGAGACTGAAAGCGCCCAAAAAACTCTACCGGAGCTAGGCCCCACAAAGATTCTCGGTGTAGAGTGGAGGCCTGACACAGACGAATTCGTTTTTGAGATGACCGCCCTGATTGGATTTTTGGCAAGTCGGCAGGACACGAAGCGATTCGTATTGCAGGCCTCGGCGCGCATTTTTGACCCATTTGGCTTTCTCTCGGCCATTACCATCACGGCGAAGATCATGTTCCAGAGCCTCTGGGAGCGAGGTACGGCGTGGGACGAAAGGGTTCCCTCAGATTTACAGGAGACATGGGATAAATGGTGCCAACAGCTTCCTCAACTTCGGCAGGTATCAGTCCCAAGAATATTGGCTCGTAACCTAAGACATGCCCGAACGAAATCTGTTGCTGCACTTATTTTGTGACGCTAGCCCGAAAGCATACGGTGCAGTGGCCTACATCAAGGCGCAAAATGAAGAGGGTGAAATCACCATAGCACTATTAATGGCAAAGGCCAGAGTCGCTCCACTGAAGCGACTGTCACTGCCGCGGCTAGAGCTGATGGGAGCGCTGATTGGTGCACGGCTCGCAAGCTACCTGACAGAGCAACTGAACGTAGACGGCATTTCCGTGCACTGTTGGACAGACTCAACTGTCGCACTCGGTTGGATAAGGAGTTCTGCGCAAAGGTGGAAACCCTTCGTTTGCAATCGAGTGCAGGAAATTCAAACGCTAACAGACCCAACTGTGTGGCAACATTGTCCCGGCAAGGAGAACCCGGCGGACTTGCTTACCCGTGGGATCTTTCCTGCGGAGCTGGTCGGACGCAAGGACTGGTGGACAGGCCCAGAGTGGCTTAAAAGGGAAGAACGAGTCATTGCGGTGTCAGATATCCGGGAGGGCGAGCTTTGCATGGCAGAAGAGCGAGCGGTCCATATTCTTCACACTATCACAGAGAGCGCACCGGAACCACTAATGAACCTGGAAGACCATAGCTCACTAACGAGAGTGCTCCGTATAACAGCGTGGGCCAGGCGTTTCATTCTAAACTGCCGAGGCCGGTCGAAACTTACGGGCGAGGTGACGGCTGAAGAGGTAGCCGACGTGGAAAAGCTTTGGCAAAGAACCTGTCAATTAGACATGTTCGGGAACGATGTTGGCGCGCTGCGTGCCGCCAGACCGCTCGACCGGGCATCGTCAGTGATAGCGTTGAAACCATTCTTGGACGCTGACGGTATAATGAGAGTTGGCGGGCGGCTTCAGTACAGCACAGAAGAAGAAAGCGCTAGGCATCCCGTAATATTATCACCGTCTCATCCGTTCACACGCTTGCTCATTTCTTCGGAGCATAGACGCCTACTGCACGCCGGAGTACGGGACACGTTATCCCAACTTCGAGAACGCTACTGGATTATTCGAGGAAGACAGGCCATCAAATCGGTCATTCGACGCTGTCTTCCGTGCCAGAGGCAGAGTTGCCGAGCTGCACAAGAGCCCACTGCCCCGCTTCCCCCCTACAGAGTGACCCAGGCTGAGCCATTTGAGACGACGGGTATCGACTTTGCGGGGCCCATATTCTACAATGATAGCGGGTCCGAACACAAAGCTTATATTGCTTTGTTTACTTGTGCGACAACACGAGCCGTTCACCTCGAGCTTGTTAGAGACCTCTCGGCGAAGTCATTTCTGATGGCGTTTAAGAGATTTGTGTCAAGGAGGGGAATCTGCAAGACGGTTCTGTCCGACAACGCATTGACATTTAAACGGGCATCTAAAGATCTGAACCAGATGTTCCACGCCATAAAGGGAAGCGAGGTCCAGTCTTTTTTTAGTGCACAAAATATCAGTTGGAAATTTATTGTTGAGAGAGCGGCGTGGTGGGGTGGCTTTTGGGAGAGAATGGTGAGAACCGTGAAGGCCACCCTTCGCAGAGTGCTCGGAAGGAGCTGCCTTGACCATGACAGCCTCTCCACGGTTCTAACCCAAGTCGAGGCGGCCGTAAATTCTCGTCCGTTGACTTTCGTCTCTTCGGACGCGGGGGAGCTTATGCCCTTGACTCCAGCACATTTCCTAGTCGGTCGCAGGCTAACGAGCTTGCCTCCCTTCCGAGAGACCACCGAAGTCAAATCGTCAGCACAGACACTAACACGCCTATGGAGGAGACGCGCCGGGCTTGTTGACTCATTCTGGAAACGGTGGAGACGCGAATACCTACTGCAGCTTCGCTCAGCGCATGTTACAAAGCCAGGCAGAGGAAGAGGCATCGGTGAGGGAGACATAGTTCTCCTCGGGGATGATCGGGCTCCACGCCAGATGTGGAAAATGTGTCGTGTTTTGGAGACTTTTCCAGGAAGAGATGGCCGAGTACGTGCTTGCAAGATCCTTCTCCCGAACCAAAGCGAACTGCGACGACCCGTACAAGCCTTGTACCCACTCGAGCTCAGTGACGTGCCTGCCTGTGCTAACAATGGCGGCCGGGAATGAGCCGGCGCTCATTGCGGGGGAGGATGTTGAGAATTGGTAGCGACCGTCGCGCGTTTCCTGCAACCGTGGTTGGGGGCCCGGCGACGCACCAAGAGGGAGCCGGCGAACGGACGAGGGGGCGCCCCGCTGGGCTGGTGTCCCGACCGGCGCCTCGACCCGTAACCTGATCCGTGCCCCGTGTTTTCGGCGGACCGCCTGCTGGGCGCGAATGGCCGGCGCTTCCGAGAAGGACGAAGGCGTCGGTGTGGCCAACGGACAACTCGTATTTTGTATTTTCTTTTCTCTTCCCTTTCTAGTCACTGCGATGTCTTTTGTAAAATAAACGTCCAGTCTTGAAGCGAACCCCGACGAGTGAGAATCGTTCCTTCGAGGCTCCTGCGTGCGCGGCCGCTGTATACGCCGCCGCCCGAAAGAGTCTCACGCAGCAGCAGTTTTTTGTAGTCGCACTCGCGAAGTGACCTCCACAGAGCGTTGGTCGTAGCCTTTAATTATTCTACATATGCTCCGCCGCTATCTGAAACCACAGAATCAACAGAATTGGGCATGCACAGGGGGATTGGAATTATGGCGATAGGAAGGCAATCTCCTTCGGAAGGAGACAAATAGAAGGGAGGCTTACACATGCTTGGCCACCAACGTGAATGTGGAAAGCTTCGGAAACAAGGCGTGCGCGGTCATCGCGGTATTTTGACAGGTAGGTCACACCTTCGAAAAATGGCTTGCAGCCGCATTCATTGCAATGCAGTGACAACTGACTATCTTTTGCTCGTTCTTTAAATGTGTCAGAGTGCTCGCGCATGCGGTAATAATAATAATAATAATAATAATAATAATAATAATTATTATTATTATTATATCTTCATGCCCCGTTCTCTTAATTAATAACCTATTGCGTTCGAAGCTTCCTGCAGCCGGTGCTTGACACCTTCTACAAACTTGTTCGATGTCCATATGCAAATGTCATCAGCATACATAGATATGTTTCTGTCCGCTGGAAGTACTCCTGGTAAACCTGCTATTGCTGCATTGAAGTGACGTTGAGTTAATACACTTCTTTGCGGAACTCCTTTGTTTATGGTGTGTGCATCGCTTTCTCCGTCATTTGTATTTGTATATATATTTCTGTCTTTCAAGAAGTTAGCGATTCATTTGAGAACTCGGCCATGCACTCCAAGAGTTGAGAGTCCAAGCAGAACATGAAAGTGACTGACCGAGTCAAAGCCCTTTTTAATATCAATAAACACAGCCACAGCAATGTTCGCACAGCTAATCTCGTGGTCAACAAACGTTACCAAGTCAAAGATTCAGTCCATTATACATCTACTTTTTCTGATGTCAGCCACTTGATTTGATAGAAAACTGTTGGATTCTATCCACCATTGCATTCTAATATCGATAATTTTTTTCATCACCTTTGAAACGCAGCTCGTTAAACTAACAGGACGGAAGGACTCAAGAGAAAGTGGCGTTTTGCCAGGTTTTAGCAATGGGACTACATTAGCGATCCTCCAACTCACAGAAGCATCTGCTTCCTCCCATATCTTGTTGATGACCTGTAGGAGAGTGAACGTGCCTGTTGGGCCAAGGTTTTTCAAGGTACAATAAGAGATGTTGTCAGGACCAGTCGCTTTCCTTTGGCATCTCTTCGAGAGAGCGTGCTGCTGTTTTCTAAAGAGAACAGAACAGCCAACTTTATATATATTTATATATATATATATATATATATATATATATATATATATATATATATATATATATATATAAATATATATATATATATATATATATATATATATTGCTATACGCGTGTACTATTTGATTGGTTGAACGAGGCGCGTGGGCGTCATCACTAGAGAACAGAGGAAGAACGAACTGGGCTCGCGCTGTGAATCTAACCGGCCAGTGCTGCAACTGCTGTTGTAAATGGAAGCTGTAAATAGTTGCTCGTCTTCCCGACTCGTCCATCGCGTAACATTGTGGTGGAGGTGTAACGTTCCCCGTCGTCGCCACAGAGCTCCGAAGCGGCCGCACCGTTCTGCTTTCCGCCATGGCTCCCGGTGACGACACCTCCTCTCCTTCTACTCCTGCGACCCCGACAACAACGTACGTTACGGTTAGGAATCCCCGCGATCCTGACATATTCTCTGGCCGAGATAATGTCGACGTTGAGGACTGGCTCAGCCTGCATGAGCGCGTTAGCCGAAACAACCGCTGGGGCCCTACCATTGTGCTAGCGAATATCCTGTTCTTGGGCAGCACTCCTCGTTTCAGGTTCCGGACGCACATGGACGAGATCTCTAGCTGGGATGCTTTTAAGGAGAAGCTCAGCGACCTCTTTGGAAATCCCGCCGGTCGGCAGTTGGCTGCTGGAAAAGAGCTTGCTACCCGTGTTCACTCTTCAACTGAATCGTATGTCTCGTACATACAAGACGTGCTCGCTCTTTGCCGGAAAGTCGACGAAAATATGGCCGAGGATGACAAAGTCAGCCACGTACTTAAAGGCGTCGCGGACGACGCGTTCAACTTGTTGGTTTTCAGCAATGTGTCGACCATCGACGTCACTGTCACGGAATGTTGCCGCGTCATTCCACAGTTCTGCCGGCTCCCTAACACGGCTGCGACGTCGTCTTGCGTCGACCTTACCGCTTCACCGCCCTTAAATGAGCACGTCACACGTATTGTTCGCCGGAAGCTCGAGGCTGCAAGTCCTGCGCAGTTCAATCCACGCCCACCTGACCCCACCATTGACAAACCAGCCCCAACTATCTTTCTCATTCTGGTAGTTGTGCGGCAAGAATTCGTAAACCTAGGTTTTTCTGCTGCCTGCTCCGTCTCGAGACCTGACGCCCGACCGGTGCCGACTGCTACACCTTACGGAAACCTGTATTCCACTCCCAGATATACCGCAACCCTACTGAGTGGAGAACTCCGGACGACAAACCCATTTTCTTCAGTTGCCTCCGCATTGGCCACGTCGCTCGCCACTGCCGCGCTTCCTGGACGTCGCCGTATTGAAGCTCCTTTTCCCCATCTCCTCGCCCATATACCGACCCGCGTCCTAACTCGCCTCGCCGTATGCCTCCTTCCTCTCACGTATCCGTCGATGTCAGTCGTCCTGCTCACTCCCCGCCCCTTCAGCTACGCCGCTATTCGTCGTCGACCAATTATAGACCCTCCCGGACGGAAAACTAGGCCATGCCGCTGTTGGAGGTAGTGCTGCGTCACGTTCATCCTGTCCAAATCCTGCGTTGACGCTCCTCACTAACACGAACCTAATTGAAGTAGACGTAGATGGTGTTCCGTTGACGGCATTAATTAATACTGCAGCCGAACTGTCCATAATGAGCGCTAACCTATGTCGTTGCCTCAAAAAAATTTCTTACGCCTGCCATCAATTGACCCGTATGCGTCGCCAATGGCACCACTGTTGCCGTCAGGGGTATGTGCATTGCTCGCACAGGAATTGCTGGCCACCAAATTCCAGTCGTGTTCACCGTGCTGACCAGTTGCCCCCATGACCTAATCTTCGGGCTCGACTCTCTGACGACGCATTCTGCCCTCATCGACTGTGCCACCGGTACGCTGTGCCTCGAGCTTCCTCTTCTTTCAGACGTTCGCCCCGAACAACCGAACACCCTCTGCACTACAGCGTTTGTTCGCTTACCTTCAAAAACCCTAACCTTCGTCCAATTGGCCTCAACGGCAACCGTGCCTGATGGCGACTATGTCGTCGCAGCTATTCGTGATGTCCTCCTGGCGCGTGACATCCCTGTGCCGCGCTCCATCGTATTCCTTGCCGCTAATCGGATGTTTCTCGCCGTTATCAATTTTGGCTTCACGAAGCAAGTTTTACCTGAGGGCATAGCGGTGGCAACGCTCCGGTCAGTGACAGACGACCACGTCACTGCTTTTGCAGCTGACGCATCTCCATATCCTCTTGATTTCCCGCAGGATGCCTTGAACCTCGTCGACCTATTACCTCCCATGGTCGCTCCGGACCTCGCACCTGACTAAGCAGCCTCCCTATATCGCCTTTTGCGTTCCTACTGCGACATATTTGACACTGACAATTGACCGCTTGGTCAGACGTCCCTTGTTAAGCATCGGATAAACACTGGTGATGCTGTTCCCATTCACCGCCGACCGTATCGCGTGTCCACGGCAGAGCGGCAAGTTATTCAGCAGGAAGTAAACAAGATGCTCGCCAGAGTCGAGCCCTCGTCGAGCCCTCGTCGAGCCCTCGTCGAGTCCGTGCTCGTCAAAAAGAAACATGGCACGTGGCGCTTCTACGTTAATTACCGCCACCTAAACTAAATTACTAATAACGACGTTTACCCTTTACCACAAATTGAGGATGCTCTTGATTATCTTCACGGTGCCAAATACTTTTCGTCCATCGACCTTCGATCTGGTTATTAGCAGATTTCCGTCGATGAGCAAGACCAAGAAAAGACCGCTTTCGTCACTCCAGATTGCCTCTACCAATTCAAGGTTATGCCGTTCGGTTTATGCAATGCCTCCACCACGTTCGAACGGATGCTCGATTATGTGCTTCAAGGTTTCAAATGGTCAACTTGCCTTTGTTTCTTGGATGACGGCCTTGTGTTCTCTTCTACATTTGAGACGCGCCTTTAGCGCGTCGCAGCTATTCTTGACGTCTTCCGCAAGCGTGGACTCCAATTAAACTCATCGAAATTTACAGTGCTCATAGAATCTCATCGAAAGATTAGAGTGCTTGGCCATCTCGTCGATGCTTCCGGAGTACAGCCCGACCCGGAGACGATTCGAGCAGTAACGGCTTTTCCTGTACCTCAGTCTGTCAAAGACGTCCGGAGTTGTGTGGGCCTCTGTTCTTATTTCCAGCGATTCGTGAAAGATTTCGCAGCAATCGCTCGACCACTCACTGAACTTCTGAAGAAATACGTGCCTTTTACGTGGGGCTCCCCTCAGGCTGCTGCATTTTTACGCCTTATAACGATTCTCACCAATCCACCGGTCTTGGCCCACTTTGACCCGTCCGCAGCTGGAGAGGTCCGAACCGATGCCATTGGTTATGGGATCGGCGCCGTCTTATCGCGACGCGAACACGGACACAACCGCTTTATAGCCTACGCTAGCCAGCTCCTGACAACTGCAGAGCGCAACTATTCAATTACCGAGCGCGAATGTCTTGCTCTCGTCTGGGCTGTTTCAAAGTTCCGCCCATATTTATATGGCAAGCCCTTTTCAGCATTCACAGACCATCATGCGCTATGTTGGCTTTGGTCGCTCAAGGATCCTACTGGCCGGCTTGGTCGTTGGGCCCTCCGACTGCAAGAATATTGCTACAGATTGTTTTACAAGCCGGGACGCCAACACCAGGACGCAGATTGTCTCTCTGGCTATCCAGTCGAAGACGCAACCTCTACGTCTGATGCGGACACCGACGCCTGTGTTTTCTCGGTTTTCCACGGCTCCATGCCGCCGATGAGCGGCGCCGTGACCCGTCCTTGCGTATCATCACTGACCTCATTGAATTGTCACTTGCCGACAGTTCGCTTCACTTATTCAGACTTCAAGATGGCGTGCTCTACCGCCACAACGTTCAATCAGGCGGCCCTGCTTTACTCATTGTGATCCCTAAACACCTTCGCTCGGCTGTTCTCCACGAACTTCACGACCTCCCCACTGCAATTCACCTGGGTTTGTGACCTACCTACGACCGGATCCGCCGACTCTTCTTTTGGCCAGGACTTGCTCGCTCCGCTCGAAGATACGTAGCTATGTATGAGAAATGCTAGCAACGAAAGACACCATCGACGCTCCCTGCTGGGTGCCTTCAACCACTCGACATTCCCGCGGCACCATTCTTTTTGGTTGGTTTGGACTTACTTGGCCCATTTCATCTTTCTACCTCTGGGAATAGGTGGATCGCTGTGGCCATGGATTACGCCACGCGCTATGCAATCACCCGAGCGTTCCTACAAGCTGCGCCACAGATGTCGCTGATTTTCTTCTACGTGACGTGATTTTATTACATGGAGCTCCGCAACAACTTCTCACAGACCGTGACCTGACATTCCTATCATATGTTATCGCGGCTATCCTGCAGTCCTGTGCCACGAGGCACAAGCTATCCACATCATAGCTGTAGTGTATTCTGCATCACTGTCAGCGCTGCGTGTGGCGCGCGCTGTGTTCGTGACACGATACGCTCCCATGTGGGAAGGGCGTCCCCCTCCTCTGCTTGTCTTGCATAAAACAAGTGCTGAATAAACGTTGGGCCCACTTTTGTCAGCAAGTGACACATGATGTGTCGTAGACTGATCCGCTCGATACATGGTGTCAGGAGTGGTAAGCACGGTAATGCACTGCCTGCACGACGCATGAAGACGAAGGATGCTGTAGAGCGAAATGGATTTCTTCAGGCCACCGGATCCGCTTTCTACAACAAGCGACCTGCGGAAGAACTAGCAGCTCTTCAAACAAAGGTTTGAAATCTTCTTGAGTGCTTCAGAAGTTGCCCAAAAGCCTCGACCTGAGTCTAAGAAAACAGCGCTGCTTTTAAGTCTCGCCGGCGCAGAGGCTATTGAAGTATTTAACACCTTCACGTTTGCAGAAGGCGAGAAGAACGACGACTATATCCCACGGCGATGAAAAAATTTGATGAGTATTGCATTGCACAGACCAGTGAAGTGCACGAGTGGTACATATTCAGGAGAACCCAAGCTGCTGGCGAACCAGTGGAGCATTTCCTGCAAGACCTGGAAAATCACGCATGTGCTTGCAACTTTGGCGCTCTCACAGAATTCATGGTGAGGGACCAAATTGTATTCGGGATGCACGACGACAGGGTTTGTGAAAGTCTCCTCGCAGACAACAACTTGACTTTGCAGTAAGCAGAACAAGCCTTTAAAGCAGCTGAAGCAGCAGCAACTCAACAGCAAATATGGAGCCAATAACACCACGTGCATCCAATCGGCAAGGCTAGCGAAAGCAGCAAAGTACGAGAACAACAGACGCGTTATGTGAGCCGAAATTGCGGTGAAACACACGCCCCAGCTGCCCGGCATGTGGCCGAACATGCCGGAGATGTCAGCGACAAAACCATTTCGCCAGGTGTAAAGCGACGGCACTAGTTGGCGAGCTACAAAGCGGCGAAAACGATTTCGACATACTTGATTTACCCGCAAGAAACGTGTCAAGCAAACATGATTGGATGGTGGAAGTCCTAATCAAGAACTTGGCAGTTCATTTAAATGTTGACACCGGATCGCAAGCAAATTTGCTGCCTTATGAAATATACAGCAAAATCAACCCAAAATTGCCTCTGTACCCTAGAAGTGCGATTTTACGCCCCTATGGCCGAGATGTAATCAAGCACATTGCCATCATGCGTGCCAAAGTCGTTCTAAACGATCGCGTTGCCATGCTGAGCTTTTTCGTGGCACGAAAAGGGAGCCAAGCCATCCTAGGTCTTGAGGCGAGTGAAAACCTAAGACTGATTTCACGCGTGAACACCGTGTCGCAGAACAGCTCTGAAGAAGTGGTCGCCAACTTTCGTCACCTGTTCACTGGCACCGGCTGCGTAAAACGCGTCTACCACACGGTGTTTCGCCAGGACGCCGTGCCAATGGTTCAGAGACAAGGCCGAGTACCCCTGGCCTTAGAGGAGCCACTTCGACACGAGTTGGCAAGCATGGAGCAAGCCGGAATAATCGTGAATGTCACCGAGCCAACAATCTGGGTGAGTCCCCTTGTTATCGTGCGAAAGGACGGGAAACTGCGAGTATGCATGGACCCCACGAAGATAAATGAGTGCCTCAAGCGCGAGCACTACGCAATGCCGAGGCGAGAGAACATAGAGGCCGAGCTGGCCGACGTAAAGCTATTCCCTCGGCTAGACGAAAACGCAGGATCTCATCAAATTCCCTTAGATGAGGCAGCTTCTAGGATATGCACTTTCGCAACGCCCTTCGACCGTTATCGGTTTTTGCGACTGCCCTTTCGAATATCGTCAGCGTCCGAAGTATTCCAGCAAAGCCTATGTGAAGTTTTGGACGCGCTTCCTGGCCTTAGGGTGTATGTCCATGACATACTCGTGTGGGGCAAATCCCGGCAAGAGCGCGACCAACGTGTCAGAACAGTGCTAGAAGCGGCAGAATATGCCGGGCCAACGTTCAATCCAGTAAAGTGTGCATTTGGCGTTCAACGAATTGAATTCCTCGGTGACGTGATAAACGAAAAGGGAATCCGTCCGAGCTCGTCCCTTGTCGAGTGCATGCTGAACTTGCCCCCACCGAGTGACAAGCTAGCTGTTCAACGCATGCTGGGTGTCGTGAACTATTTCGGAAAGTTTCTGCCAGCGCTCGCGGGAAGGACAACGCTTCTTAGAAGCTTGCTAAAGAAAGACACCGTTTTCTAATGGTCAGCAAATCACGAAAAAGAATGGGGAGCGCTCTGCGACAACCTTAGCAGGCAGCCTTTGCTATCAGTGTTTGACCCTGATAAAGAAACCAAGGTATCTTGCAATGCATCAAAAAACGAAATTGGTACTGCCCTGCTGCAGCATCACAACGGTACATCGAAGCCGGTTGCTTACGCCTCCCGAATGCTTACAGAGACGCAGCAACGCTATTGACAAATTGAAAAGGAAGCAGTGGCCATTGTTTTAGGCTGCGAAAGATTTAACGATTTCGTGTATGGGTGGCAGGTAGTCGTCGAGACAGACTATCGTCCGTTGATCTCTATGTCCCAAAAGGCGATCGGTGACATGCCACCCAGATTACAGCGTTTTTTGCGTCTGTTACGCTATGACATTTCCATACGCTATGTTCCAGGAAAACAACTTTTGCTGCTGGACATGCTGTCAAGGGCTTCCGTCACGGGCGCAGCTGGTCACACTGATGACGACGTCAAAGTGCACGCAGTGAGTATGATCGATTCTCTCGTCAGTTAAACCACGTGGAAAAAACTGGCTTCTGAGACACGGAACGAAGCACAGCTAGGCGCTGTTCTAGAGCCCCTACGGAACGGGGAACCAATTGAAGGGCCGCTGAAATCTGCTACTGAGCTAAGTAAAAGGGGTCCTCTTGAAAGGGTGTAAGATTGTCATCCCGGCCAAAATGAGGCACCATACGCTGGCAAGAATTCATCAAGGACACATGGGAATTTACAAATGCAAAGAAAAGGCACGGCGCCTGGTCTTCTGGCCAGGTGTGAACACAGATATCGAGACGTTTGTACAGGCATGTCCTGTATGCAAAAAGTATGCATACAAGTTGCCACAGGAGCCTTTCATTATGCGCCCGGTTCCGGACCAACCATGGTACCGCGTTGGCGATGGACATTTTCAGCCACGCAGGTCGGTCATATTTATGAATTTACGATGCCCTATCAAATTTTCCCGAAGTCCAAGAGCTCGCAGACACTTCAGAAAAACTATTGTGGATGCAGCAAGTGCCATACTTTCCAGATATGACATATCTGTAGAGGTATGTACTGACAACGGACCTCAGTTTTTTAGTAGAGAATTTGCAATCTTTTCAGAAGTCTAGGATTTGCATGATTAACTTCCTGCCCGTATTTTCCCAGCTACAAAGGGCTTGCCGAAAAACGGGGTGCAAGTCGTCAACAGAAGCTTGAAGAAAACGAGTGAAGCTAAACAAGACTTTTGGCTTGGTCTTGTCGCCTACAGGTCAACTCCACTGGAATGTGGCCGGGCACCAGCCGAAATATTAGAAGGACGTCCGCTGCGAACAACACCCCAGCCGTTCCGGTCGGACAAAGCCAGCGGGTTGACAAACACCAGCAAAAAGACTACTCAAGTAGGTCACTCGCACCATTCAGCCATGGCGACACACTCGGAATAAAATATGGCGCAGGTTCAAAAAAGGCTCAGGTTCTCCGGTCGTCTGGTCAACCAAGGTCATATGTAGTCATGACTGAAGACGGCCAACTCTTGCGACGCAATCGCGAGCATCTATTGCCAACTAGAGAGTCTTTCCGCCTACGCGGTTCCCACCAGGATGGCGAAGACTATTTCCAGGAATGTGCTGCCCTAGGTGCACGCAACACGACCCAGATGCGGCGCAAAATCAAGACTGCACAGCGAGCACTATGCTGATACGTCCGCAGCAGGCGGTAGCTCCAAGAAGGGCTACAAGACAACGTCGACCACCTCGACGCTTAATGTATGACGAGAACTTTGAACAAGCGCCGTGACTTTATTCAGTGCTCTGTCTTTCTGTTTTCCAAAGCTAAAAAGCTGTCGTTGTCACGTAATATTTTTGTTTAAAAAGGGGATGTATCGTAATCTGTATCACTATCAGCTCTGCGTGTGGCGCGCGCTGTGTTCCTGGCAAGATACGCCCCCATATGGAAACGGCGTCCCCCTCCTCTGCATATCTTCTATAAAACCAGTGCTGAATAAACGCTGGGCCCACTTTGGCCAGCAAGTGACACATCATGTGTGGTTGACTGATCCGCTCGATACAATACAATCCGCTAACCAATGGCGTCACGGAGCGTCTCAATCGCACTCTCACAGACATGCTCGCGAAATATCTCTTCAGACCACACTGAGTGGGACCTCGCTCTACCATTTGTCACATTTGCTTATAATTCCTCGCGCCACGACACAGCCGGTTGTTCCCCATTTTTACTTCTGTTCTGCCGAGAACCAGCACTGCCCCTCTACACAACTCCCCTGTTCACACGGCACCCACCAGTGACTATGCATTTTACGCCTCGCCCGCTGTGCCCACGCAAGAGAAATAGCCCGTGACCGCCTTCTGAATTCCCAAGAGAGTCAAAGGCGTTTGTAAAACCGGTGACACCGAGATGTACACTTCCTGCCTGGTTCTTTGGTGCTCAATAGTCTCGGTTGAGTCAGGTGGGCCGGTCAGAAAAACTACTGTCTCGTTACACAGGCCCATACCGAGTGCTTCGTGCCGTGACTCCCGTCACCTACGAGATCGCCCCTGTCGCCCCATCTGCTTCCCAGTCCAGTGATATCGTGCACGTTACACGGCTGAAGCAGTATCATCCTCCCAGTGATGCCATTTATACGCTCCGGGCCATCGCTTCTACCGCCGGGCGATTATGCTACACGCGTGTGGTATTTGATTGTTTGAACATGGCGCGGGGGCGCCATCACTCGAGAAAAGAGGAGGAAGAACGAACTGGGCTGGCGCTGTGAATCTAACCGGTCAGCACTTAAACCGCTGTTGTAAATAACCTGTAAATAGTTGCTCGTCTTACTGACTCGTCCTTCGCGTAACAAATGTTATATTGTATATTATATATATGTCGATATTCTTTTTTGTGACATGACGGCACAAGTTAACCACCACAAAGCTTCGTCTCATCAGAATTCGCTGAGTGCTTTGCGAACTTCTCTGACAGCTGTTGATTGGGCTTGTATCGTAGTATGGTCCGGTGTACAACTTTAGAAAGTCAATGCACATTTGGCGTGAAATGTTTATAACAGCATTAAACCCACAAAGTTACGGAATCGAAAATCAAAAATACGACTTTGGAAATGTCAATACACTGTCACAACAAATGTTTATGAGAACTTTGTTCCTATAAAGTTTCAGGATTATTATCCATGCGCTCCCTAGGTTTCGCGGCCTCCACGAGATGCCGGGATGAGCCCGCTCGCCATCGAAACACCCTTGAAACTTTTCGCTCGGTTTGTGCTCCTTACGTTACAATTTATGGCTCCCGGTGCAAGGGCCTTGTCGTGAAATCCAGCTCGATTTCGCAATGTTTGTGCTTAAATGTCTTTGCGAGATGAAAAGGACATCCTAGACAAAATCCCGCATGATTTCAGTCGCCAAGGGTTGTTTTGGTCGGCGGCGCATGACAGCACGAAATATTTCGGGGGGGGGGGGAGCTGCAGCACAATAAGCACCCCTTACCTACGCCCCTTATATATATATATATATATATCTAGCTGAAGCACAATAAGCACCCCCTACCTACGCCCCTTATATATATGTGTGTGTGTATATTGTTCCGCGTAGCTGGAGCCCAATGCTATATATACAATTTATTTACAGGGAATGTCACGGAAGGCCAAAATGGCGACACGTTATCAAGCGGACTCACGTCGTCTTCTTCCTCCTCGGGGCAGCCACCACTGTGGCGAATGTTCCGTAGCATCACCCCCGTCAGCAGAAGCGCCGTCCCGGTGCTTAATATACACATCCGCGGTGAAAGGTGTGTGGTATGGCTTTAGTCTCGCCACGTGAACGATGTCACTTGCAGCCAACGATGACGCTGAGAGGTTGGCGGGGATGACTTCATACATGACATCGGTCACTTGTCGCAGCACACGATATGGGCCAGTGTAGCGCGACAGCAGCTTTTCGGAAAAGCCCACACGTCGAATTGGTGGCCAAAGAAGCACCAGAGAACCCGGAGTAAAGTGCACGTCGCGATGGTGGCAATCATAGAGGCGTCTCTGATGCTCCTGCGAGGCCTCGAGATGGGTGCGGACGAGCTGGCGCGCGTGATCGGCGTGTGCGATCGCGTCGCGGGCGTATTCAGTGGCTGAACGTGTGGCCGAGGGCAACAAAGTGTCTAAGGGCAACGCGGGTTCTCGGCCATATAGGAGATAGAATGGTGAATAACAGGCGGTGTCGTGATGCGATGAATTATACGCGAACGTCACATATCGTAAGTGAACATCCCAGTCGTGGTGGTCGGTCGCAACGTACTTAGCATGTCGCTGATGGTCCGGTTGAAGCGCTCCGTGAGGCTGTTGGTCTGTGGGTGGTAGGGCGTGCTGAACTTGTGCTTTCTCGAGCAGGAGCGGAGGATGTCCTCGACGACTGCCGAGAGAAAGCTGCGGCCACAGTCAGTGAGTAATTGGCGCGGAGCACCGTGCACTAGAATGATGTCATAGAGCAGAAAGTCAGCAACGTCAGTAGCACAACTTGTCGGGAGGGCTCTGGTGATTGCGTACCGCGTAGCATAATCAGTAGTGACGGTGACCCATTTATTTCCGGAACCCGAGAGAGGAAACGGTCCAAGAAGGTCTAGACCAATACGGAAAAAGGGTTCCGGTTGGATGTCAATCGGCTGGAGACATCCAGTTGGAGTTATGGAGGGCTTCTTCCGGCGCTTACAGGGCTCACAAGCGGCAACGTAGCGCCGCACGGATCGGGCGAGACTCGGCCAAAAGAATCGACGGCGTACACGGTCATATGTGCGCGAGACGCCCAAGTGTCCAGCCAAGGGAGCGTCGTGAAGTTGTTGGAGGACAGTCGAACGCAGGTGTGATGGAATTGCGAGCAGAAGGTCAAGGCCGTGTGGATCGAGATTGCAGCGGTATATTGTCCCCTCCTTAAAGAGAAACATCCGGAGAGAGGCGTCGCCAGGCGTTGACTTGAGACGGCCGATGAGGGCTCGTAATGAAGGATCGCGGCGTTGCTCGTTGCCGATTTCAAGCAACTGGGACACAGAGAAAACGCAAGCGATGGCATCCGCATCAGCCGGTTCGTCGACGGTGTAGCGGGACAAATAATCGGCATCCTGGTGCAAGCGTCCCGTCTTATATATCACGGAGAAGGTATATTCTTGCAGGCGTTGCGCCCAGCGAACGAGTGGTCCCGTGGGGACCTTGAGGGAGGATAGCCAGCAGAGCGCGTGGTGATCAGTGATGGCACAGAAGGGGCATCCGTACGACGAAACTTCGCAACAGCCCACACAAGGGCGAGGCACTAGCGTTCTGTGATTGAAGAATTGCGCTCGGCGGGTGATTGAAGTCGGCTGGCATAGGCTATAACGCGATCATGTCCACGCTGGCGTTGTGCTAACACTGCTGCTATGCCGTGACCACTGGCATCAGTTCGAACTTCCGTTGAGGCAGACGCGTCAAAGTGGGCCAGAATTGGAGGCGTGGTAAGGAGAGTAGTGAGCTGCGAAAAAGATGCGGTATGGTCAGGTCCCCAAGAAAATAGGGCGTCTTTCTTCAAGAGGTCGGTAAGGGGACGTGCGATGGTCGCAAAATCCTTCACAAAGCGTCGGAAATAAGAGCACAGCCCTACGACACTACGAACGTCCTTGGTAGACTTCGGAACAGGAAAGTTCGTAACGGCGCGAATTTTGTCCGGATCAAGTCGCACGCCTCTGGCGTCCACGAGGTGTCCAAGGACGGTGATATGGCGGCGAGCGAAATGACATTTTGACGAGTTCAACTGGAGACCGGCGCGGCGGAACACGTCAAGAATCGCTGAAGGACGGTCTAGATGCGTGTCAAATGTGGGCGAATAAACGATGACGTCGTCCAGATAGCACAAACAGGTGGACCACTTGAACCCCTGAAGCAAAGAGTCCATCATTCGTTAGAAGGTGGCGGGTGCGTTACAGAGACCGAAAGGCATGACCTTGAACTGATAAAGGCCGTCAGGGGTAACAAATGCAGTCTTCTTTCGGTCCATGTCGTCGAGGGATATCTGCCAGTAGCGGGACCGTAAGTCGATAGAAGAAAAATAAGTGTCACCGTACAGGCAGTCTAGAGCGTCATCAATACGTGGCAAAGGTGCACGTTCTGTTTTGTGATTTTGTTCAGGTGGCGATAATCTGCACAAAAACGCCACGTTCCATCCTTCTTTTTGACAAGTACGACTGGAGAAGCCCAGGAACTACAGGAAGGCTCGATAATGTCCTTTACAAGCATCTTTTCGACTTCCTGTTGGATAACAGCTCGTTCGGATGCGGAAACACGATATGGACGTCGGTGAATAGGGTTCGCATCGCCAGTGTTTATGCGATGGGTCACGACGGATGTTTGACCTAAGGGTCGAATGTCAAAGTGCAAAATGTCGCGATAGCCTTCAAGAACGTGGCAAAGAGCTTCAGTTTGAACAGGTGTAAGGTCGGCGGAAACCATCTTCTCAATGTCGACGTCAGTACCGTGCGATGAGGTCACGGTATGGGCGGAGCTGTGACGATCTTCCACTGTAAATGGCTCGATCTCATACTCCTGGAAAGCGCTAATTATAGCCAATGAAATCCCCTGAGGCAGAACTTGCGCGGTTAGGGCGAAATTCACAAGGGGAAGGCAGGTGCGGTTACCAGTAATTGTCAGCACAGTGTGCGGCACGGTAACACCGTGTGTAAGTATAACTGCCGGAATCGGTGCGACCACGTAATTACCCTCAGGTAGAGCTGGTGAGGACAACAAGTCGACGTGTGTCACAGATTGAGGCGGTAGGCGAATAATAGGAGTAAGAAGAGCGCGGTGGGGACGTGCGTGGAGAAAGAGGTTCCGAGCCCATGGAACGAATGGATTGCAGGCCGACGTTGGACAACTCTTGACGGACGACGGCCTGGATTAAGGAGATTGTCAGCGTAGAATGATCAGGTGATGGGAATGAAGGGGCCACTTGTTGTGCCGCTTCGACCTCACGACGAATGATGCGGGTGAAGTTCTCACATCGTGACGGCTGGTGGAAGAGGTCGTCACAGGATGACGTAGCAGCTGTGTTAGGAAGCCGCGTGATGTGCTGGGATACCCGGCGACTTTTAGCATGCTCAAGACGGCGGCACTCCTTGAGGATCGTATCCGTGATGCTGACGTTCGTAAACACCAGTAAATTGAAGGCGTCGTCAGCAATACCTTTGACGACGTGATTAACCTTATCGTCCTGACATGGTCGGGTCAGCCTTGGCACAAAGGGTCAAGACGTGGAGAATGTACGACACGTAGGACTCGGTCGACGTCTGCACACGTGTGGCAAGGGCTTTCTTGGCACTGACTTGGCGACCGAAGGGATTGCCAAAAAGGTCGCGGAGCTTCTCTTTGAAGAGATCCCAGCTCGAGATCTCCTCTTCGTGAGTCTGGAACAATGCAAGTGGAGCTGCGTCGAGGTAGAAAAGAACGCTCGCAAGCATAATAGCCGGATGCCACCTGTGACTGGTGCTGACACATTCGTATAAGCGGAGCCAGTCGTCAACATCAGGACTGCCGACTCCGTTGAAAACACCAGGATCCTGAGGGGGGGAAACGGCGACGTAGGTCGGCGCTGCAGGTGGAGACGGTTGCGTAGATGAAGTGCCGCCAGCAAATGCCGAAGTTGCACTGTCGCCGTTGCGACCGCTGCGAAGCTCCATGACGTGTACGGGGATCGCCCACCTCCTCCAAATAAATGGTACGTGTAGCTGGAGGCCAATGCTATATACTGACACGTGTACTTATATTTATCGGGCGACCACGTTTCGCCGCCTAACAAATCTTATCGCACAGCGCGGGACGCGCTCGCATGTATCCGAAGTTTCTGGAAAGTTATCGATGCTTCTATCCGCAGTCTGTTGTCGCCGAACCTTGTGTTATCTGATTTATTCGCCTGACGCGAATGGTGTAGAACTTTGTGAAAGGCACGCGGGTCCCAACGATTAGTCTGGAACATTCGACGATTCTGTATAAAAGCCGACGCGCTTGACCCGCTGATCAGATTTTCGACGATCGCCGACTGTGTTCGCCGCTATCGTTGTGCTTTAAGTGTAGCCTGTTTTGTGGGCACAGGTTCGCCCAATAAAAGCTAGTTTTGTCTTTCACAGTACTGCTACTGTGTTCTTTAACGTCATTACCACGTGACAATACAATGATATATATATATATATATATATATATATACCCGCCATGGTTGCTCAGTGGCTATGGTGTTAGGCTGCTGAGCACGAGGTCGCGGGATCGAATTCCGGCCACGGCGGCCGCATTGCGATGGAGGCGAAATACGAAAATACCCGTGGACTTAGATTTGCACGTTAAAGAACCCCAGGTGGTCAAAATTTCCGGAGCCCCCCACTACGGCGTGCCTCATAATCAGAAAGTGGTTTTGGCACGTAAAACCCCATAATTTAAATATATATATATATATATATATATATATATATATATATAATGAATACAGTACAAGAGGGCAGCGGGTCTCAACCAGAGAAGTTCAGGCAATCTCGAGGCGACGTGGCTGCAGCGCCGGGCATTCCTCTTCAGTACAATCGCCCCCCATAGCAAAAGGGGCCATCCTGCCGACTCATGGTGAACATAGAATCATGGGGTCGTAATACGGCTTCAGGCGTAGTACGTGGACGGTTTCACGACCATGACAGCGTTGGTCCGTAGGTGGCATGACAGGCTCGACAATATAGTTCACAGTGTATGTCTGCGCTACAGCACGGTAGGATCATTGATGTTTGAAGACAAGCTTGGATGAGAGCCCAGATGGCAGGAACCCAAACCCACACAAGGGAGTCCGGAAGAAATTGCCAATCCGGGTGATCATCGTCACGTCGAGGCTTTTGTGGCCATTGGTCGACGGCTGTAAAGGAATGGGCGAACTGACGGCATTCCTCTGCGCGGCGGGCTGCTTCAGAGATGGCCGTGCATTCGGATGAGTCGAGTCTGTACGGAAGAATGGTGTCGAGGGTAGTCGAAGGTTTGCGGCCATACAAGAGGAAGAATGGGGAGAAGTTAGCGGTCACCTGTGGTGCAGTGTTGTCGGCGAACGTGATGAATGGCAAAAGGAGGTCCCAATCAGTACGATCAGAGGCGACGTATTTGGAGAGCATGTCGCCAAGGGTGTGGTTAAATCTTTCCGTCAGACCATTAGTTTGAGGATATTAAGCAGTGGTGGTGCGATGAACGATGCGACATTCAGCAAGGGGTGCGCTTACGACTTCGCAGAGGAAGACACGTCCTCTTTCACTCAAAGGTTCCCAAGGTACACTGTGACAGAGAATAAAGTTTTCCAGGAGGAAGGATGCTATATCACGAGCGGTGGCAGCAGGCAGAGCGGCTGTTTGTGCGTATCGCGTCAAATGGTCGATGGCGACAACTATCCAGTGGTTTACGGAAGCCGTGCTCGGAAGGAGTCCATACAGGTGCGATCGAAGGGCCTCGAAGGTGATATCGAAGGGCCTGGCAGGACACGGTATTGGCTGGAGTGGACCAGAGACATGCTGAGCAGGAACCTTGCGCCGTTGGCACTGAGGGTACGACCGAATGTACTTGCACACCAAGGTGTACATGCCACGCCAATAAAACCTGGAGCGATGCCGGGTTTACGTCTCGAAGACACCCGCATGAGCACACTTCAGGGCAGAATGGAAGGCAGAACATATTTCATCACGACGATGTCGAGGTATGACTAGCTGCCACTTTCAGACGTCAGAGACGTAATTCCGGCGATAGAGAAGTCAATCCCGAATATCCAAGTGAGATGCTTGACGGCGCAAAGCTCGAGAAGGTGAAGGAACAGTCGACGGGTTTGAAAGGAAGCGTATAAGAGCACTAATCCAGGCGTCCTTGCGTTGATCCAAAGCCATGTCGCAGCCTTATGGGGACGAAAGTACTAGGCCAACGGCAGAGAGGCAGGCATCGCTTTCAGTTGACATGGGCGAACGAGAAATCGCGTCGGCATCGGTGTGGCTGCGGCCAGACCTGTAGACATCGCGCACGTTGAAATCTTGCAACCGCAAAGACCAGCGAGTTAATCGACCTGAGGGGTCCTTCAACGTGGGCAGCCAACAAAGTGCATGGTGGTGTGTAATCACGTTGAAGGGGCGGCCATAAAGGTAGGGTCGAAATTTACCAAGTGCCCAGATTATGGCCAAATATTCCTTCTACGTAACGGAATAATTCTTCTCGGCTTTGGTGAGGGTGCGGCTTGCGTATGCAATGACGTACTCATCGAATCCACATTTGCGCAGCGCGAGCACATCGCCGAGTCGAACACCGCTGGCGTCGGTGTGTACTTCAGTCGGAACTGTCTGGTCGAAGTGACGCAGTATAGGCGGCGAGGTCAGTAGACGACGCAACTCTTGGAAGGCGTCGTCACAAGCGGACGACCAGGCGTAATTGTTCAAATCGCTCCGTAGAAGCTGATTCAAGGGAGTGGAGATGGACGCAAAATTCCCAATGAAGCGGCGCAAGTAACAACACAGGCCAAGGAAGCTGCGAAGTTTTCTTACGGAGGAAACTTTAGAAAAATCAGCAACTGCACGGAGCTTGGCGGCGTCAGGAAGAATACCGTGTTTAGATACTACATGGCCAAGGATGGTGAGCTGACTTGCGCCAAAGTGGCGTTTCGTCACGTTGAGCTGAAGGCGGGCGTCAGTTAGGCACTGTAACAATTCTTCCAGCCTACAAAGAAAGGTGGGAAAATCGGACGAAAAAATAACGACATCATCTAAGTAGCACAGGCACGTTTTCCAATTGAGACCAACTCAAAAGGTTGTCCATCATACGCTCAAATGTTGCGGGGGCGTTGTAAAGCCCGAAAGGCATGAAACAAAATTCATATAGGCTATCTGGTGTTACAAATGCCGTTTTAGGTTGGTCAAAGGGTGCCATGGGGACTTGCCAATAGCCGATGCCTAAGTCGATAGAAGAGAAGAACTCTGCGCCTTGGAGATAGTCAAGGGTGTCGTCACTTTTCGAAAGAGAGTAAACATATTTACGAGTTATTTTGTTAAGATGACGGTAGTCAACACAGAATCGAATCGATCCATCCTTCTTCTTAACAAGAACAACGGGAGATGCCCAGGGGCTATCCGAAGGTTGAATGACGCCGCCCTTGAGCATGTCGGCTATTTGGTCGTCGATAACACGGCGCTCTGTCCTGTCGCGGATACACGATATTGTCTTTGTCGCAATGGCACACTGGTACCCGTATTGATACGATGACAGACAGTTGACGTGCCACCCAAGGGAACATGCTGGCAGTCGAAAGACGAATGGAACTTGTCAAGAGGACGTAGAAGCTGGGCGCGTTGAGAAACAGTCAACGTGTTGGCGATGGAGCTATGTAAAACGTCGGGCGAAGTCGGCTCCTGCGTGGGGTGACAGGCCACTCCGGCGACTTTATGAGTCACGATGGAACCGGTTGGCATGTCAATAATGGCAGCAGGGTCCACACACTGGGGATGGCCAACGCACTCCCACGAAGCAAAGTGAAAGGACAGGACAATCGGTTGGTGACTAGCAGTCTGCTGACGCCGGCATGAACGTCCAAAAGAGCGAAAGGCAGCGGGGAACATTTGCGACGAGCGAAAATTGCAGATGGTGTAAGAAGTGCGCTGGCATGATCAACAATGTTGCATGACACTGAGGCAAAGACAGATGAGTGCAGTGAAATTGTAATGTCTTCGGCAACATATACTTTATCTTCCGGTTCACGAGCGTCATGAAGTGGGGCATAACACAGCGTTTCAAATTCCACTTCAGCACGAGAACTGTCGATGAAGACCTTATTAGCGGAAAGGAAGTCGCAGCCCAAAATAAGACCGTGAAAACAAGAACACAGCACCAAATATTCGACTATGTAGAGAAGGCCGTTGATCGCAACGCGAGCAGTACACGCAGCGGCAGGCGTGATGTGGTCTGCGCTGGCAACACGAAGTGCCCCGTTTTACAGTGGCGTCGTAACTTTTCTGAGCGAACGGCAAAGTTTGGCACTAATAACTGAAACTGCGGCAGTAGTGTCAACGAGGGCGAGTGCAGCGACGCCGTCCACATATACATCAATAACATTAGTCGGAGAAGGGAGAGGTCTTGGTCTGTTCGTGGCTGACGCAATTCTTGCCTCTGAAACTGCGACGATTAGTTTTCCCGTTCCGGCGTAGAAGGGTGACGACGCATCGGCGAAAGCGAGTGGCGTCGAGGCGATGATGAACGGCGTTCAACAAGAGGGTGGTGGTCGGAGTACGAAGACATCTGGCCAGGGTTCTGAGACCCAGAGGATTGCGGGTGTGGAGAAACGTATGGTTCGGTGTCGAAGCTATGGCGGTAGGATGCTGCGCGACGACGACAAAATCGGGTAGACCAGACGCAAAACATATTGGCCGGTTGTCAGGAGTGCACCATTGTCCACTGCTGTGTGGTACCCCGGCTGAACGAAGTGACGAGCTGGACGCAGTGGTATGACGGATGGGAATGGCGCAAAGGTCGGAATGTGGTGGCCGCGCGAGAGCCTCGACGTAGCTGAGAGGTGCAGTCATCTCGGAAAAAGCAACACGAGTCGGCACCGGCAAAGTCTCGCGGACAGAAGGGAGAGCTGCGCAAGCTTGCTCGTGGATGACCTGGCAATGGTTGGCCGACAAAGGCGAAAGTGGCGGCGTGGCTGAGGAGAGCAGTGAAAGCTGACGAATGACCTGAGCACCGACGAACTCCTTTATCTGGCAATGCAGGGAGTCCATCTCAGGAGCCGCGGTCATGCTCGCGAGGGTTTCGTCGGGCGCAGGGGGGCGCCGCGTGAGAAGACGCTATCTGCAGAGCTCGTCAAAACTCTGACAAAACTCAGTGACCTGAGAAACAGTGCCTGGGTTTTTAGACAGCAGCATATGCAAGGCATCGCCGGAAATACCCGTTATGATGTGACGTACCTTGCCCGCCACCGCCATCGTCGGGTTGACACGCCGGCAGAGGTCGACGATGTCCTCTATGTAGCTGGTGAACGTTTCACCAGTTTGCTGCGATCGGCTTCGGAGGCGTTGTTCAGCGCGAAGTGTGCCCACGCGAGGGCGGCCGAAACTTCTGCGATGCTGGTTTTGAAGCTAGCCCACGTGCGGAGATCGGCTTCGTGGTTTTTTAACCACACCTTGGCGATGCCCGATCAATAGAAAATCGCGTTGCCAAGCTTGAGGGGATCGTCCCATTTGTTGGTGTTGCTGGCGTGTTCTTACGATACCAGCCAATCTTCAACGTCTTTCTCATCGGTGCCGCTGAAGATACCAGGATCCCGCTGACGCTGGGCACCGGCACATACGATGGCTGGATTAACCAGTGGGTATGTCGGGCTGGGGTCGACAGGCATGACGAATGGCAGAGTTCGGGTGCGGAATTCCAGGATGGGGAAAAACGCCGCACATCCACCAGAATCTAATATGAATCATACGAATATGAATATGAATCTAATATGAATATTAGAGAGCAGCAGGCAGCATGTCTCAATCAGAGCAGCTCAGGCAATCTCGAGCTCGCGCCTCCCAAACGACTCGCGATGTGGCAGCAGAACCGGGCATTCCTCTTCACTACAATATATATATATATATATATATATATATTTATTTATTTATTTAGTTATTTATATATAAACGAGAACAAAGGGGGTTAACCGAGGGGCCCGATTTTTCTTAGTAACATCATAAGAAGCCAACAACACTCCCAGGGCTCTACTAGGGCGCATAAATGCCCAAGAAAGTGGATGGGGAAACGGCGCCGCGGTAGCTGAATTGGTAGATAATCGCACGCGAAATGCGAAGGTTGTGGGTTCGGTTCCCAGCTGCGGCAAATTGTTTTTCACCTACTTTAATTTCCATTAATTTATCGTCTCTTTATTTTCATTCATTACGCACAAGTAATTTCCCCTATGTTGTCCTTGGTGTCAGTGTTTGTTGGCTAAATATATATATATATATATATATATATATATATATATATATATATATATATATATATATATATATATACATATATTGTAAGGGGGTTTATTCGGCCGTAGAGCAGCAGCGACAAAGTGAGCACCAGCAGGTAGGGCCATGCCAGCGAACGAACTGGGTACGAGCCACGCGATGGCAACGGGGCTTTTCAGCCTGCCGGCCTTTTTCATCACAATAACCCCCGGAATTGCCGAGTAGCCATCGTGGCAACCTAGGAAGAGGTGAGCGGATCGTAATACTGCTTCAGCCGGTCAATGTGCACAGTCTGCCGCCCCCGACGACGCAGATGGGGAGATGGCAATACGGGTTTGACCACGTAATCAACTGGTGATATTGGCGCAACCACGTGATAGGGCTCGTGTTACTTCGGGAGGAACTTGGACGAAAGGCGAGGAACAGCAACAGGCGGGACCAGCAGCCACACGAGTCGATGGTGAAAGGGTGAGGGGAAGGACTGAGGTCATGGCGCTCTTTTTGGCGGCACTGTTGAGCAGACGTCAAAGAACGGGCCAGTTGTCAGCATTCTTCGGCATGCTGAGCGATCGCAGAAACAGGTCAGTATTCAGCAGGGTCCGGCCGGTACGGGAAAACCGTATCAGTGGTGCTGGAGGGATGGTGGCCGTGAAGCAGAAAGATTGGTGAGAATCCAGTAGCGGCTTGAGAGGCAGTGTTCTATGCGTAAGTGACGAATGCAAGTAGAAGATCCCAGTTGGAATGGTCATACGCAACATACATTGATAGCATGTCACCAAGAGTTCTGTTGAATCGTTCTGTTAAGCCATTGATCTGTGCATGATAAGCAGTAGTAGTGCGGTGAATAATTGGGCATTCAGATAGGAGTGACTGCAGGACGTCCGAGAGGAATAGGCGGTCCCGATCGCTCAACAGTTCCCGAGGCGGGCGTGGCGGAGAACGAAGTTGTTTAGAATGAACGAGGCGACGTCGTTTGCTGATGCGGCAGTCAAGGCGGCGGGTTCAGCATACCGTGTCAAATGATCTACGGCAACAACAATACATCTGTTGCCAGCGCCAGTAGATGGAAGAGGCCCGTATATATTGGTGGGCTCGGTGGCTGTGCCACAACACAGTTGTCTAATCCACTTGTCTTCGCCATGCAGGTGCACTCGTCCTTGATCATCTGCGTCATGCTCCCTGCTGTCTTTTGGGATCCCTGAGCGACCGCGATAGTGCGTGCGCCCTTGCGCGGCGCGGCTGACGGAGCGGCATTCTGAGCAGCAACCCCCAATGCCCCTTTCTCCGCTCTGCCGAATCAAGTCAACTTGACCCTCAGCGCAGACTGGAAGGCCCCATCGTCAGCAACCACACTCAACGTGCCAACGATAAATGAGCAGCGACCGTCTGCCGCACCCTGTGGGCTCGGTGGCTGCGCCACAACACAGTTGTCTAATCCACTCGTCTTCGCCATGCAGGTTCGTAACCATCGGACTCTATTCACACACAAAAAAAAAAAACAGCAACTACTTTTTGGTGCAGCTTCCGAGCTCCCAGTGTTGCCTTGCTACCTGTATCGAGTGCTTTCATGTTGTTCGGTCCCTATTACTGATTTGCGGTGACAGTGAGAGCAACCCTGGCCCCGACAAGCTAGCCGTACTCCTTGATGAACTAAAAAAGATCTCTGCTGGCCAGACTGAATAGGTTAATGAAGTGAAAGAGCTTCAGTGCCAACTGCTATCAATAGACCAGGAAATGACTAATCTGACTACACGTCTCAGCGCCTTAGAAACTCACTGCGAAAGTCTATCTACACTCCGCAGTTATTTAGAGACGATTCAAGCCACTTCACCTGCAACGACTCGTTTAGTTAATGTGCTAGAAGCTCCTCTAGATGACGCAGAAAATTGCTCCCGGCGAAACAACCTACTTTTCTATGGTTTACCCGATACTAACCCCACTGAAACGTATTCGCTTACAGAAGACTTAATCATTCGCCACTGCTCTGACCATCTGGACACCCAGTTAAGCCCTAACGACATGAAACGCGCCCATCGCCTCGGACGACACTCTAAGGACAGGAAACGCCCAATTATCGCTAAGTTTACATCCTTTAAATCTAAAGAATAAATTCTTTCTAAAGGTTCAAAATTCAAAGGTACCGACTACAGCGTATGTGAAGACTTCTCGCGCCGCGTTCGAAACTGCCGGAAACATCTTCTCGCTTTTGCCAGGGCGAAGTCCGTGTCTTTTTCCGTGAAATTTAAAACTTTGCATATTGGCCCAAAATGTTACATTTTTGATGACCTTTCAGAATCTGTAAAAGAAATATCTTAACAATCAACTCATGCTTGCCGGTCATCGCACAATCCCCCACTTACGCCATGTGCCAACGTTTCACTATCAGTAATCTTCAATAACATTCGCAGCTTCCTGCCGAAACGCGATATCGTATCGAACCTTGTAACTTCGTCAGGCAGCAATCTACTTATATTAACCGAAACGTAGTTGAACAACGATATCACTGACTGAGAAATTCTCTTCGACCTGCCCAATTTTAATCTTTCTCGCGCTGAAAGTATTCTCGCTGGGGAGGAATTACAATTGTAGTCAGCGAAAAATTGTCTTGTTCTGCCAGTAATGTCGCGTCAGACTTAGAAATGTTGTGCATTATGTGCCGCGCTTCACCACTGACGTTATTAATTGGTGTGTGTTATAGGCCACCTCGCAAAAGTCCCGACTTTAACGGCACGCTTCACAATGCTCTAAATAAACTAGTTTCAAAGCACCCTAAAGCACACATCCTACTATTCGGGGACATCAATTGCCCCAATATCGACTGGAGTAATGAACCTCAGCCCATAGTTGGTCAAGAAGAGCCGAATGACTTCATTGACGTTTGCCCTAATTTTAACTTGACCCAAGTTGTATCCGAACCGACACGCGTCGCAGAGAAAGTAGCTAACACTCTGGATCTCATACTGACCACTCATCCAGACAGCCTTAATTTCATTACAGGCCTCCGGGAAATCACCGACCATATAATAATTCATGCCAATTTTAACTTCTCTCCTGAATTAGAACAAGCTTCCCAGAAAGCTATTAGGCTCTACGGTAAGGGAAACTACGAAGCAATCAACACTGAAATAACGTACTTTCTGTCGGTCTTTGAAAAGACCTATCTTTCCAGAAGTGTAAATGAGAACTGGACCCTTTTCAAGCAGAAAATTTTCGAACTGTAAGGAAGATGACGAACGTGCGCGCAGCCAGCAGCATCGGCAGCATCAAGCGCGCAGCAGAGGCTCCAGCTCTGGGACTCTGCTCGGTGCATCGTAGAACCCGCGCTCGCTACGAACCCAAACAAACCTCCTTTATAAGTGGTAGAGCCGTGCGGGGTAGCGTTCCACTCTACCATCCTGGAACTCCGTTCTCGGACGCTACCCTCTGCCATGCCGGACGCCGACCAGCAGACTCTTCCATCGCCATCCGTCCCTTGCGCTGGCACCGTTCGCCAGCGTGAGCCTCTCATCTTCAGCGGAACCGACGACAACGACGTTCAAAAGTGGCTGTCGTCCTACGAACGGGTGAGCGTTCATAACAAATGGAATGACTCGGACAAACTGGCTTACGTATCATTCTACCTCGTGGGCGTGGCCAGTCTCTGGTTCAGAAATCATGAAAGGGATATCCGAACGTGGTCAGCGCTCAAGACGTCGATTACAGAAGTATTTGACCGACCCGCCGTCAGAAAACTCCGAGCCGAGCGGCGTTTGCGTACACGCGCACAGGACACGGGTGAGACATTCACCAGCTATATAAAAGACGTTCTCGATTTGTACAGGCGCGTGAACGCTGCCATGACGGAAGCGGAAAAGACCAAGCACGTCATGAAGGGAATCGACGATGACGCGTTCCAAATACTTCTGGCCAAGGACCCGCGCACTGTTGGCGACGTCATGAGCTTGTGCCAGAGCTATGATGAATTGCGTAAGCAGTGAGCTCTGACAAGGCGACATCCCACACTAAATGCAGCATCACTCTGCAGCCTTACCACCGGCCCAGAACAAGCCTCCCTGATAACGCAAATCAAGGATTTCGTCCGCGAAGAAGTCGCACGACAGCTATCTCTGGTGTCAGTCACTCAGGAGTCTGCCAGCACTTTGCCGTCTCATATCCGTAACGTGATCCATGAAGAGGTCGCGGAAGCGCTGCCGGCTGTTCACCAGCAGGATGTCGTGACTACACCAGTCACTTATGCTACGGTTGCTGCAACGGCCCCTCGCAGTGTGCCCGTGCGTCGTTTCCAGCAGCCTGTGCACCACCCTCCCCCTCCCGTCCCCCGGACCACCACTGCCGTCGCTAACCCGTGGCCTACGCCGGACAATCGCCCTATATGCTTCGCATGTAGGTATCCTGGTCATGTCGCAACGTTCTGCCGCCGCCGATCGCAGGCGTTCGATGACGATCGCCGAGCGCCCTATGTGCCGCCTGATGCAAATGCGCCTTACGAACCCTTCGACCCATCACCAGCTCGCTCCCAGACTCATCGCCGTCCTCGCTTCGAACGCCTCCGGTCACCCTCCCCACGTCATCGATCGCTTTCCCCTGTGCCCCGACGACCCGTCTCTAACGAAGAGGGAAACTAGAAGACGCAGTTCCTGAGGCAAGAACTGCGCAAAGTGTCGACATGCAGAAGTCCTCCTTCTTTACCTGCCAATGTCATTGATGTGTTTATCGAAGATGTCGCTACAGTCGCCTTAGTCGATACTGGTGCCGCTATTTCAGTTATGGATGCCAGGTTTTGCCGTTCGCTTCGTAAAGTGACGACGTCTGTGTCTGGATTGTCGCTCCGAACGGCGAGTGCTCAACCCATTCGCACTACCGCTGCTTGTACTGCCCGTGTGATCATACAGGACGTTTTGTACGTGATTGAATTCATAGTTATTTCATCGTGCTCCCACGCCGTTATTCTAGGATGGGATTTTCTCTCACGCCACAATGCCATCATCAACTGCACTCGGGCTGAGATTGAACTTTTCCACTTTGGTGACCTGGCCTCAGTCGATGCTCATCCTGCCGCTAAAATTGTCGTGAAAGAAGACACCTGTATTCCCCCGTGCTCTTCAGCATTCGTACCAGTCTTCTCTAGTACCATATCCGATGGGACGGTCTTCTTCATGCCCTCTCATCACTTTGTTACCCGAAAAGCGCTTCCTTTGCCCTTTGTAGCTCTTGACCTTGCCGCCGGTGTGAGCACGATGCCCATTTACAATAATCTTTCATCGCAGTTATCACTGCTCCGCCGCGAATGCCTTGGTTACGTCGAGTCGTTCGATTCAACACGAATTGTCTCCGTCCTCGACGAAGTGTCTTCTACTGGCGCCCATGAACTGAGTGCCCTCTCCGTACCAGACTCAGCATGGACTGGTGTGTTCAGCCCATTCATCGCCGAAGATCTGACGCCTTCGCAGCGATCTCAACTTGTCGCAATCCTTCCGCACTTCCGCCTTTCTTTCGACGTCGCGCAAACCTCTCTTGACCGTGCATCGACAGTCAAGCATTACATCGACACTGGCACTCACTCACCCCTGCGACAAAGACCATATCGCGTGTCCGCTACGGAACGTCGCGTCATTGCAGACCAGGTCGATGACATGCTCCGTCGAGGCGTCATTCAACCTTCCCAAAGCCCATGGGCCTCTCCCGTGGTCCTCGTCACAAAGAAAGACGGTTCCATCCGCTTCTGTGTTGACTTTCGACGGTTGAACAACATCATGCTGAAGGACGTCTACCCATTATCACGCATCGATGATGCTCTGGACTTTTTGCAGGGAGCCGAGTTCTTTCCTTCGCTGGATTTGCTGTCAGGCTACTGGCAGGTTCCGATGGCGGAGGCCGATCGCCCGAAAACTGCGTTTGTTACACTCGACGGCTTGTATGAATTCACCGTCCTGCCTTTCGGACTTTGCAACGCACCTGCTGCGTTGGAAAGAATGATGGATGTTGTTCTGCGTGGCCTCAAATGGAAAATATGTATTTGCTATCTTGACGACATTGTGGTTTTGGCCCCTGATTTCCCCAACACACCTGCTCCGCCTCCAGCACGTACTCACTTGCTTGACCAACGCCGGGTTGCAACTTAACTTGAAGAAGTGTCGATTTGCTGTTCGTCAGCTAACAATTTTAGGCCATGTCGTGTCAAAGGAGGGCATTCGCCAGGATCCCGAGAAGCTACGTGCTGTTACTGCGTTCCCAAATCCAACTACTATGAAAGAGCTACGCAGTTTTATCGGCCTCTGCTCTTACTTCCGGCGACTCGTTCGAAACTTTGCGTCAATTATATCGCCTCTCACGCAGCTCCTTGGTGGCGCTTGAGATCTCTCATCATGGTCTCCAGAGTGTGACGACGCCTTCACAACCTTGCGCCGTCTTCTCACGACGCCACCCATTCTTCGCCATTTTGACCCACAAGCGCCAACCGAAATCCATACCGATGCAAGCGGTGTAGGCCTTGGCGCTGTGTTGGCACAGCGTCAACCTGGCCACCCAGAATACGTAACCGCATACGCGAGTCGCACATTAACCAATGCGGAGACCAATTACAGCGTTACAGAAAAGGAGTGTTTGGCCATTGTGTGGGCGCTTGGCAAGTTTCATAATTATAAGGCAGATCTTTTGACGTAGTGACCGACCACCACGCACTATGTTGGCTGTGGACGCTCAAAGATCCATCAGACCGCCTTGCCCGCTGGGCATTGCGAATCCAAGAATACGACATCCGTGTGGTGTACCGTTCCGGCAGGCATTCCGGCAGGCGTGGTGCTTTTGGAAGGCATTCTCAGATCATGAACAGCAGGTTGCCATTATCCCTCAAGAGAAAAGTTTATAACAGCTGTGTCTTACCAGTACTCATGTACGGGGCAGAAACCTGGAGGATTACGAAAAGAGTTCTACTTAAAGTGAGGACGACGCAACGAGCTATGGAAAGAAGAATGATAGGTGCAACGTTAAGGGATAAGAAAAGAGCCGATTGGGCGAGGGAACAAACGCGAGTTAATGATATCTTAGTTGAAATCAAGAAAAAGAAATGGGCATGGGCAGGACACGTAATGAAGAGGGAAGATAACCGATGGTCATTAAGAGTTACGGAATGGATTCCAAGGCAAGGAAAGCGTAGCAGAGGGCGGCAGAAAGTTAGGTGGGCGGATGATATTAAGAAGTTTGCAGGGACAGCATGGCCACAATTAGTACATGACCGGGGTGGTTGGAGAAGTATGGGAGAGGCCTTTGCCCTGCAGTGGGCATAACCAGGCTGATGATGATGATGACCGTTCCAGGCGAAAGCATTCCGACGCTGACGCGCTATCCCGATCACCGTTTCCCCCCAAGGCCAGTCACGACTCCCCCTGCGAGTGCACATTATCCTCTCTGGACATTGACACTATCGCTGCTGCACAGCGTAATGATCCCTGGACTGCATCTCTGCTCGACCTTCTCTCGGATACGTCGAAAGTTCCAGCGTCACGTACGCTTCGGTGCCAAGTGCCTCATTTTGCGATTCGCGACCAGCGACTATATCGACGCAACTATACCCCAGAGGGACACACCTGGTTACTCGTCATTCCGAGAATCTTGCGATCAGAGCTCTGCTCCTCGTTCCACGTCGATCCTCAGTGTGGACATGCGGGAGTCTTCAAGACCTACGAAAGACTTCCACACCGCTATTATGTGCGGGGAATGTATAATTTCGTTCGAAAGTTCGTCCGCTCTTGTCATGAGTGCCAACGCCGGAAAGCGCCACCGCACAACTCCACCGGTGAACTCCAGCCTTTACAATGCCCATCCCGACACTTTGATCGCGTGGGCATAGATCTCTACGGGCCACTTCCGTTGACTCCTGCCGGCAACAGGTGGATAATCGTTGCGGTAGACCACTGAACCCGTTATTCGGAGACTGCTGCACTACCAAATGCTACAGCGCAGGAGGTCGCCAATTTCCTACTTCGCCGTTTTCTCCTTCGTCATGGAGGTCCACGTGAACTTTTAAGCGATAGAGGCCGCGTCTTCTTATCTGAAGTCATCGAACAACTGCTTGCTGAATGCGCTATTGTTCATCGTAAATGCACTGCTTATCACCCAGACTAACGGTACCACGGAACGCTTTAATCGAACTCTTGGTGATATGCTCGCCATGTATGTCTCACCTGATCACTCTAATTGGGACCTAGTCCTTCCGTTTGTCACCTACGCCTACAACACCGCGACTCAGGCCACTACCGGATTCTCATCCTTTTACCTTCTTTACTGCCGTCATCCTTCGCACACTATCGACACCATTCTGCCCTACCGGCCGGACCCATCCGAATGCCTGCCGATCTCGGAAGCCGCCAGACAAGCAAAGGAATGTCGCCAGCTTGCCCACCGATTCACCTCGGACGACCAGAACCGCCAAAAAGCCGTTCACGATGCCCAAAACTCGACTCCCACTTTTCTCCCGGGCGCTCTCGTCTGGTTGTTAGTGCCGCACCGCACGCCTGGGCTCGCTTCAAGACTCCTTCCGAAGTACGACGGTCCATACCGCGTTCTCGAGAGAACATCACCCGCTAATTACCTGGTTGAGCCGCTAACGCCGCCGTCCGACATGCGACGTCGTAACCGCGAAGTCGTTCACGTTCAGCGTCTCAAGCCGCATCACAATTCTACCGTCCTTCCAGAAAACTAAGTCGCCAGGATGGCTCCTTTATTTCCGCGGGGCCATTGTAAGGAAGATGACGAACGTGCGCGCAGTCAGCAGCATCGGCAGCATGAAGCGCGCAGCAGAGGCTCGAGCTCGAGGTCTGTGCTCGGTGCGTCGTAGAACCGGCGGTCGCTACGAACCCCAATAAACCTCCTTTATAGAACTAACAAATAAATACATTCCGTCATGCAGTTAACGAAAGAGTAATCAGAGACCCTAAACTCCATGCAAGCGCCCCCCCCCCCCCCCCGCATGAGAAAAGTATTAGGAAGCTGAGCACGCATACTTCGCTGCGATTGGAATTGCTAAGGGCTCATTTTAAGAAGCAGTGCTGCCAAAAATGACCTCCTGAATGACTACACGAGCGGTGCAGGCGCCGGATGGCTCGACGTGCTGCGTGTTGGCAGTCCGAAGGGACAGTCCAGAAAGCGGCGTCGTCACTTTTCCTATCTTGCGGCAAATACGGAGATCTATCGCTGACAGTGCAGCGCCAGTGTCAAGTGCTAGCGTCAATGTTCCTTCTATTGCGACTTGAATAACGTTCTTCGGGAAAGTGTGAGGCCTTATACATTTCGCTGACACCGCAGTTCTCGCCTCCTGAACTGCGATGTTTAGGTTTCCTGGCGCAGAGGGCTCTGCCGTCCGTGCACAGGGGAAAGGGAGGGGCGGCGAGGAGAAGATGAACGGCGAGCGGCGGAGAATGTGGTCTCTACGGCAGCAGGAGATTAAAAGGTGTCCGAATAGTTGCGGCGTTGGTTGTTGGAAACGTGGCGCATATGGACGCACATTGTTGGGGACGTTCAGTGTAAGCAAGCGACAGTGACGACAGTGACGTGCCACATGTCCAGCACGGCCACAATAAAAACAAATCGAACGATTGTCTTCCGTGCGCCAATGGTCTTGAGGTCGTGCATAGTGCACCAGTGGCCGGACTGGAGGGGATACGGATGGGCGCAGAGGTGGGCGAAGGAGGCCGTAGGTCTGTGGTGCAGGCCTCGTCGCGACATCGGCGTACGTCAGGGTAGCGCCCGTCGGAGCCTGCTGGAGAGAAGGCGAAATGTGGCCGGCTGTGATGTGATGACAGATTGGAGAGCGGGCGGCAACGGAGTACTTTACTGGCCGTGTTTAAGTGGAATCAAGGAAAGCTGACGAGCGACCTCTTCACGGACGAACGCCTTGATCTGCAGCAGCAGCAAACGGGGCAACACCCAAGCTCAACATTGTTGTTCAATCTCTCTATTACTCAAGCAATGTATCAAAATTCTCTAAAAATTGCCAAAGTCATTCCAATCCATAAAGAATGTGATCCGTCTGACCCTTCAACTTATAGGCCAATCTCTGTTTTAACCATAATCAATACTGTTCTTTAAAAAATTTATCAAATCGGATGAAAATATTCCTTGATAAGTACAATGTGCTCTACCATCATCAACATAGCTTCAGACCTCGTTTCTCAACAGCTACTGCAGTCTTCACGTTAACGAAAAAGATAAATATGGCTTTACAACTAAATAAACTAGTAGCTGTCATCTCTTTAGACTTAAAGAAAGCACTCGACACAGTGGACCATTCCATCTTATTGGAAAAACTAAAAACATTTTTGCTTTTGAGGCAAGGTATATGACTTTTTATCAAGTTATATGCACGATCGATCTCAGGTCGTGAAAATCAATAACGTAACTTCTCCAAAACAAAATATTGTTAGTGGAGTCCCTCAAGGCTCCGTATTAGGTCCGCTTCTTATTTCTTGGTATATAAATAACGTGCAACAAATTGTAGACTCTGCAGAAATATTCATGTACGCAGATGACACATGTATTATAGCAACTGCCGATCATATTGCAGAGCATAGTCATAAGGCAAATGCAGAGTTGAATAGAATTTCTCACTGGTTCTTGGCTAACAAATTAACAATTAACACAAAGAAAACAACATATATGGTTTTTCAGTCACGCTTCAATATTGTAGATACTGCACCTTTAAACACACATATAAATAGTATCCCATTGGATAAGGCAAGTTCTTACACATACCTTGGGGTAATTTGATAAGCACCTGCAATGGGAAGATCGCATAAACAGTGTCTGCTCTAGATTGTCATCTGGTTGCTACGGCTTAATTCTAGCCCGCGAGCACTTTGACACCTCAGCTTTACGACTTATGTATTTTGCTTATATTGAAAGTCACTTAAGGTATTGCGTTGAATCGCGGGGATGCGCGTAGAAACCCATATTGTCACGTAGTAGTGACGGTGAAGAAGGCAGCCAAACTGAAATTATAGAAACTGGCGTTTTATTGGGCGAACAATCAGATTACACAAGTTGCGGGGAAAGACAGCGCATGGAGCCATAGATAACATTCCAGAAACTTCTTTTACATGCAGGCGTGTCCTGCGCTGTGCGATAACATTTGTTAGGCGGTGAGAAGCGGTCACCCGATAAAGATAAAGAAGTACACGTGTCGTTACCCCCCTCTTCAAAAAGCATCGTCCCGATGCTACAAATATAAGAGAGCGAAACACAAAAGGACATTTAATAAACAAAAGTAACAAAACAACGAAAAGAAACAGAGTCCAAAGGTGAGTCACACGAAGTCCCAAAGTTCATTAACGGCGGTAGTACGGCTTGAGTCGCACTACGTGGACTATTTCACGTGGTGAGGGGCGCCGCTGTGATAGCGAAATGCTGTCTGGCACGACCTCATAGACAAGTGCGCCAATACGTCGGATGATCTTGTACGGTCCGAAATAGCGTCACAATAGTTTCTCGCTGAGTCCTCGTCGGCGTATCGGGCTCCACACCCAAACACGGTCGCCGGGCGGGTACCCGACGAAGCATCGTCGGAGGATGTAGTGTCGGCTGTCGGTACGCTGCTGGTTCTTGATCCGTAGGTGGGCGAGCTGTCTGACTTCTTCGGCACACTGGAGATAGGTCGCGACGTCACGATTCTCTTGGTGCGTGCCGCGCGGCAGCATGGCGTCGAGCGTCGTCATCGGGTTCCTGCCGTAAAGCAGCTTAAACGGCGTGATCTGTGTTGTTTCTTGCACCGCCGTATTGTAAGCAAAGGTTACGTACGGCAGGACCGCGTCCCACGTCTTGTGCTTGACGTCGACGTGCATTGCTAGCATGTCGGCAAGGATCTTGTTCAGGCGATCCGTGAGACCATTCGTCTGCGGATGGTAGGCAGTTGTCCTCCTGTGGCTTGTATGGCTGTACTGCAGAATGGCGTGCCTGAGCTCTGCTGTAAACGCTGTTCCTCTGTCGGTGATGAGGACTACTGGGGCAGCATGTCGCAGCAGAATGTTCTCGACGAAAAATTTCGCCACTTCGGCTGCGCTGCCTTTCAGTAGAGCTTCAGTTTCAGCGAAGCGGGTGAGATAGTCCGTCGCCACGACGATCTACTTATTTCCGTATGTTGATGTGGGAAACAGTCCCAACAAATCCATCCTGATCTGCTGAAATGGTCGGCAAGGAGGTTCGATCGCCTGTAGTAATCCCGCTGGCCTTGTCGGTGGTGCCTTGCGTCGCTGACTGTCTCGGCATGTCTTAACGTAACGGGCGGCATCGGCGGCTAGGTGCGGCCGGTAATACCTTTCCTGTATCCTCGACAGCGTCCGGGAGAATCCGAGGTGCCCAGCGGTTGGGTCGTCGTGTAGGGCGTGCAGTAGTTCTGGACGCAGCGCTGACGGTACAACAAGAAGGTAGCTGGCGCGGACTGGTGAGAAGTTCTTCTTCACGAGCAGGTTGTTTTGTAGCGTGAACGAAGACAACTCGCGCTTAAATACCCTAGGAACAACGTTGGTGTTCCCTTCCAAGTACTCGACGAGGCCTTTTAACTCCGGGTCTGCTCGCTGCTGTTTAGTGAAGTCTTCCGCGCTTATTATTCCAAGGAAGGCGTCGTCGTCCTCGTCGTCTTGCGGTGGGGGATCGATGGGGGCACGTGATATACAAGTCTTCCGGAGTTGTATATTACCGTGACGTCATATTCTTGTAGTCTGAGGCTCCACCGGGCCAGCCGCCCTGAAGGGTCCTTTAAGTTAGCTAGCCAACAGAACGCGTGATGGTCGCTGACGACTTTGAATGGCCTGTCATAGAGGTAAGGGCGGAATTTTGCTGTAGCCCAAATGATGGCGAGGCATTCCTTTTAGTCGTAGAATAATTGCCTTCCGCTTTTGACAGCGACCGGCTAGCATAAGATATCACCCGTTCATGTCCGTCTTTCTGCTGAACCAGGACGGCACCGAGGCTTAGGCTACTGGCGTCAGTGTGGATTTCGGTATCGGCATCCTCGTCGAAGTGTGCAAGTACGTGTGCATGCGTCGTTTTAGTTCTTGAAATGCGTTGGCCTGCGGCGTTTGACACTTGAACTCGACATCAGATTTGGTTAGATGCGCTGGCGGCTCAGCGATTCGTGAAAAGTCCTTGACAAAGCGCATGTAGTAGGCACTGCGCACTGCCTTCTTGTCGATGGGCTGCGGGAACTTTGCGATGGCAGTGGTTTTCTGCGGGTCGGGGCGTACTTCGGACTTGCTGATGACGTGGCCTAGGAACAGAAGCTCATCGTAAGCAAAGCGGCACTTTTCTGGCTTCTGGGTGAGCCCTGATGATTTGATGGCCTCTAGTGCTGTAGCAAGCCGCCTAAAGTGATCGTCAAAATTTCCGGCGAAGACAACGACGTCATCCAAATAAACAAGACAGGTCTGCCACCTCAATCCTGCTAACACCGTGTCCATGACGCGCTGGAACGTTGCAGGCGCCGAACACAGTCCGAATGGCATGACCTTGAACCCGTAGAGGCCGTCTGGCGTGATAAAAGCAGTCGTTTTGCGATCTCTCTCGTCGACTTAAGTCTATTTACCAGTAGCCAGACTTGAGGACCATCGACGAGAAGTATTTAGCGTTGCAGAGCCGATCCATTGCGTCGTCTATCCGTGGAAAGGTGTATACGTCTTTCTTCGCGATCTTGTTCAGTCGACGATATTCGAAGCAGAAACGTAGGGTTCCGTCCTTTTTCTTCACCAGGACAACAGGAGATGCCCACGGGCTTTACGACGGCTGGATGATGTTGTCGCGGAGCATTTCGTCAACTTGTTGCCGAATAGATCCAAGTTCTCGCGTCCAAACTCGGTAATGGCTCTGGCGGAGAAGTTGAGCGCGCTCTCCGGTTATTATGCGATGCTTTGCAACTGGTGCTTGTCGAATCTTCGATGAAGTCGAAAAGCAATCCTGGTATCGTCGGAGAAGATTTCTAAGCTTTTGCTGCTTGTTCATGGGGAGACTTTGATTTACGTCGAAGTCTTTTTCGGGGACTATGGCCGGCGGGGTAGATGCGGCAGAATCTGACAGGACAAAGGCATTGCTCGTTTCCACAATTTCCTCGATGTACGCGATTGTCGTGCTCTTGCTGATGTGCTTGAACTCTTGGCTGAAGTTGGTTAGCATCACTTCCGTTTTCCCTCCGTGGAGTCGAGCGATCCCTCTTGCGACGCAAATTTCACGGTCTAGCAATAGACGCTGGTCACAATCGACGACGCCTTCTACATATGCAAGTGGTTTGGTGCCGACGGAAATGACAATGCTGGAGCGAGGCGGGATGCTGACTTGACTTTCGAGCTCACTCGAGGTGTGGTGACTACGAGACCTCTCCAGCAGTATCGCTTGGTCTTCAGACAGCGTTATCGATTTCGACTTCAGGTCGATGATTGCGCCGTGTTGGTTTAGGAAGTCCATGCCGAGAATGACGTCGCTTGAAGATTGTTGGAGGATAACGAAGGTGGCAGGGTAAGTCCGGTTATGAACGATAATTATTGCCGTGCAGATTCCAGTCGGCCTAATTAGGTGTCCTCCAGCGGTCCGAAATTGAGGGTCTTCCCATGCTGTCTTAACCTTCTTCAACTGGGCGGTGAAGTTTCCACTCATGACGGAGTAATCTGCCCCTTCGTCGACTAAGGCGGTGACTGCGTGGCCATCGAGAAGCACGTCGAGGTCGGTTGTTCTTTGTCTTGCGTTACAGTTAGGTCTTGCGTCGGTTGACGGCTGTGTCGCGTTAACCTGTGGCTGCTTTGGGACGTCGTCAGGTCGTCTTTCGTCTTCGTATTATTTGCTTCCACACTTCGTCGGGACGGCGGCGTGTCATTATGTCGTCGAGGTAGTTTCTTCGGCGTCTTCGCCGGCGGCGGAGGATCTTCGTCAGTTCGACGAACAGCAACCGCACCTCCATCGGTTGCTGCTTTTAGTTTTCCGGATATGGGTACACTGACCGGCCCCGGGCTGGGCCCGTGTATAGACGGCGCTGCGGCGACAGGTAGCGGCCTGGTGACGGCGAACCGGACGGTCGTCAAGAGTTTCACTGAGTGGCAGCTAGGTAATCGGCGATGTCACGTGGGCGCTCTCCAAGCTGTGGACGCGGCGCGTTGACGGCGAACCCTCTCAGACCCATGTCGCGGTTTGGGCATTGGCGGTACACATGGCCGGCTTCTCCGCAGTGAAAGCAGAGCGGGCGGTGGTAGGGAGCTCGCCAAATGTCCGTCTTCCTCGCGTAGGTGCGCTGGTCGATGGGTGGGCGTGCTGGCGGCGGCGGACGACGGAATTGCGGCGTTACAGGGCCCTGGCGCGGTCGCGTAGGGGGGCCTTGACGGCGTGCGACGGCGGCGTAGGTCAGCGCTTGTGGCTGGGGCTGGGGTAATTGAGGTTGCACCCCAGGAACCCCAAGTGATCGCTGAACCTCATCTTTCACGATGTCGGCGATCGAGTCCACTTGAGGCTGCGACGAAGGCAGGACCTTGCGCAGTTCTTCACGCACAATGGCCCTGATGGTCTCTTGAAGGTCTTCAGAACCCAGTCTTTGGATGGCGTGCTGCGGCGTGAGCCCCTGGCGGTTATATTGCCGGGTGCGCATCTCCAGAGTTTTCTCGATCGTCGATACCTCTGCAGAATGCTCAGCTACAGTCTTCGGTGGGTTACGAATAAGTCCGGCGTAAAGATCTTGCGTGACGCCGCGCATCAGTAAGCGGACTTTTTTCTCCTCCGACATTTCCGGGTCGGGGTGCCGGAAAAGACGGGCCATCCCCTCCTTGAAGATTCCGATCGTTTCATTTGGCAGCTGCGCTCTGGTTTCAGTAGAGCTTGGGCTCGCTCTTTTCGCACGACGCTTGTAAATGTTTGCAAGAAGCCGCTTCGAAACAGGTCCCACGTCGTTAAGGTGGCTTCTCGATTCTCGAACCAGGTCCTGGCGGTGTCTTCCAATGCGAAATACACATGCCGTAGCTTGTCGTCGCTGTCCCAACTGTTAAACGCAGAGACCCCCTCATACGTCTCCAGCTAGCTTTCCGGGTCCTCAAATCTGGAACCGCGGAACGTCGGTGGCTCCCTGGGCTGCTGCAGAAATACTGGGGCCGCTGAGGCTGTCATTGGGGCTGTCTTCTTGGTTGTTTCTGGACGATCTTCTCGGACGATCTTCTCGGTCGTCTCTGGTAGAATTCCGTGTTCCGGTGGCAGCTGCTGTAGCCGGCGGCTTGCTCCATGTTCCGGGACAACGTTGGTGTTGTCTTTGCGGTCCGGGCTTGAATTACGGCTTGTCGGGGGCGTCCGGTACATGAACGTAAAGCACGTCCACCAGATGTCACGTAGTAGTGAAGGTGAAGGCAGCCAAACTGTGATTATATAAACTGGCGTTTTATTAGGCGAACTTGCGCCTTCAAAAGCAGGCTATACTCAAAGAACAACGGAAGCGGCGAACACACTCGGCGATCGTCGAAAATCTGATCAGCGGGTCAAGCGCGTCGGCTTTTATAGATCAGCCGTCGAATGTTCCAGAGTAACCGCTTGGACCCGCGTGTCTTCCACAAAGTTCTACACTATTCGCGTCGCGCATACATGCAGTCAGATTACACAAGTTGCGGCGAAAGACAGTAGGCGGAACCATGGATAACATTCCAGAAACTTCTTTTACGTGCAGGCGCGTCCTGCGCTAAGCGAAAACATTTGTTAGGTGGTGAGAAGTGGCCGCCCGATAAAGATAAATAAGTACACGTGTAAACGCGCAATTAGAATTATGTCTCATTCTAAGAATTACGAATTACACCATTATTCCACCAATATCGCATATCACATTTGACTATTTAGGTCAGCAGAGCGTTTCACTGTGTGTTTATAGGGTTAGATTCAACCACCCCATTCCGCTCATCCATATTTTACTCGTCTTCGCGATATGCAAGAAATGTAACTCCAGGTAATTTCAATCTCGCACCGTGCAGCAATATATACAGAGAGCAAATGCTGCAGTTCAAAACCTGGACGGACTCTCAGCGGGAGTCGTTAATTCCTCGAACTTCCCTAGTGCCCCGAAACAATATTTTCTTTCTTTTTAAAGACAGAATAAATACTCAATTTCTTTATATGTCTGTACAAAGCAACAAGAGTTATACTTTTAGACTATTTTCTGCTTATGCTATGTAATTAGTATGACGCGATTGAGTTGTTTTGGTATGCATTGAAATGTCTTATTGCTCTCGTTTTTCTAGCTATGTACGTATTGAATATCATCATTTGTATGCTTTATCAACCAGTTCAGTACTAATCGTTATCGTCTGCAATTTTTTTGTGGGATACGTAAAAGAAATTGACACCACAGTACACATCTTTACATTGCGATATGTATTCTCGTGTATTTGAACTGTGCCCCTTACACTGTTATTTGGTACTCTGATGTATTCACTTCCTTTTAGTTGACTTGTGCATCAGCAATCAACACCTTTGTATGTACAGTTACTCTTGCTCTTCTTTTATTCCGGCTATGCTACGATTTAATTTATATTTTCTTATCGGACCTTCAACTAGCCTTCGGCTACAGGTCCGACAAGTGATTGTTACTTGTGCATAATAACCTGGAAAAAGAATAAACATCTATCAACATCTTCAAAAACATCTTTCACCATCGACATTGAAGTGGCCTGAGGTGCAGGCTGGCGGGTGGCTTCGCGTTGTTTGCGTAGTTCGTCGAAGCTTTGACAGAGACTGACGAGTTAAGAGACTGTCGACGGATTTTTCGCCAACTGCATCTGGAAGGCGTCGTCTTCAATGCCTTTTAAGATGTGGCGGATCTTGTCGGCATCACCCATTGTGACGTCGACGCGGTTACAGAGGTCGACCATATCTTTCCTATAGCTGGTAAATGTCTCCCCGCACTGTTGCGCACGGCCACGCAAACGTTGCTCGGCGCGAAGCTTGCGAACCGCGGGGCGCCCTAATACCTCTGTCACGTTAGTCTTGAAGGCCGTCCACGTCGTCAGATTACGTTCGTGGTTGTGGTGCCACACGCTGGCGACACCATTCAGATAAAACGACACGTAATTCAGTTTTTGGTGTCGTTCCAGTGGTTGTGGATGCTCACCCGGTCGTAGTCAGCGAGCCAGTCTTCTACGTCATGGTCTTCAGTACCGCTGAAGAAGGGTGGGTCGCGTTGACGCAGCGGGCCGGGGTAGACCACGGTGGTCACCGGGGCAGCGGGTGCTGGTGGCAGTGCTCCTTCATACGACATAATGAAGATGGGCTGCAGTGTCCGATTATGAAGTTCCAGAATTCCTGTTGTACTCCGCACCTCCACCAATTGTAAGGGGGGTTTATTCGGCTCGTAGCGCAGCAGCGACAAAGTCAACACCAGCAGCAGGTAGGTCGCAGCCAGCGAACGAACTGGTACGAACGACGCGATGGCAACGGGACTTTTCAGCCTGCCGATCTTCTTCGTCACAATATATATATATATATATATATATATATTGGCACACACTAGTTACGCTAGAAGTCGAGGAAGAAGAAGTGTGCGTGGTAGCTGCTGTAAAAACGAACTGTAAACGGCCGTTCGCTTAGAACTGACTGACTGGCTTTTCCTCTCGTGACAAACTGGTGGAGGTTCTGGGTACGCATCCATCGTATGCCTACGGGTCCTGAACCAGAAGCTACCGACGCCAGTACCTCGGGGACGGCAGAAATCTATTGAAGCAGCCGTCGCCTCCAAGGTCTTACACCGCAATACAGTCCCCTGGCAAGCTCCGTGAGGAAGATGTCAACAACTACCGCAAGCCAAACCGAGGGGATCCAAAATGCTGCCGTACCATGCATTCTCAACGCGCCTCGCACGCCTAACCCGTTCCATAGCGACGCCTTTGAGGACGTTGAAGACTGGTTGGACCATTTCGACCGGGTCGCCGCCTTTAACGACTGCGACGATCGCCGTAAGTTTAAAAACGTCTACTTTTCCCTTTTAGACGTGGCGAGAGTGCGGTACGAGAACCACGAAGCCTCATTTACCAGCTGGCGGGAGTTTTACGGACTGCTTTGCGAAGCCTTCAGCACTCCCGAAAAGAAAGAAAGAGCCGAACAGGCACTGTCTTCGAGGTTCCAAATGCCAAACGAAACCGTCGCCATGTTCGTCGAAGACATGACGCGATCGTTCCGTCGGGCCGATCCACTATGCCAGAAGACAAGAAGGTGCGTCTGTTAATGCGAGGCGTAAAGGAACAGCTTTTCGCGGGCCTCGTGCGCAATCCTCCTACAACAGTCTCTCAGTTCGTTCGTGAGGCAACGTTCATGGAACGTATGCTTCGGCAGCGGCTCTCGCAGTATGAATGCCAGGCCACCATGACTGCTGCATGCTCGCTCATACCTGCAAATGATGACAGGGAGTCCCTTACCGAGCTAATGCGACAAATTGTTCGAGAAGAACTGCAGAAGTCCTATGCATCGGCGCCGGCACCTCCCAGTGCCGCGGTTCCTAGGGATGTCATTCGGGAAGAAATCGGCAAAGTGGTTCATCCCTCGCCATCAACACGACCCGAACCTCCCACGTTCTCGTACGCGGATGCTCTTCGGGCTTGCGCGCCGTTGACGGGACGTTTTTCGCAGCCGCCTGCTGGGAATTGTCGACGCTCCCCAAGTCCGATCCACCGCACGAATCCGCAAGCACCCTTTCATCCTGGTCTGCGCAAATCTACAGTATGGCGCGCCCCCGACAACAATCCGTTGTGCTATCACTGCGGGGAGGCCGGTCACATGTATCGCGACTGCCAGTACCGACGGATTGGTCTGCGGGGATACCATCCGGACGCCCGTTGCCCGCGCTATGGCGAACGCCCGCACGAAATCGAGCAATACTTAGAAAGTAACCGGCTTCCTCCTGCCCCACAGCGAAGACAGTCACGGTCGCCTTCACCTCGTCGGTACGCGTCACCAAACCGTGCTCGACCTGCCTTTGATTCCGCTGGAGTCAACGGTGGAAGCCCGCGCCGGGGAAACTGAAAACGGCGACCTCCGGGGGTGAGGCCGCTGTCATGCGAACCGTCAAATATCCTCCCCCGACGCCATCCCCTCGCGACGTACCGCTAACGCCTTCAGTCGAAACTGCAAAAAGAACTTCTGCTGCTTTTACTGCTTCCATCCACGGTTATCCGGTAACTGCACTTGTCGATACGGGAGCTGACTACTCGGTTATGAGTGCCTCACTGGCCACTCAGCTACGCAAGGTGCTGACAGCGTGGGACGGCCCACATCTGATTACGGCCGGAGGACACCTCGTGTCACCCATTGGACGATGCACCGCCAGTATTGCAATTTCTACTTCGAATTTCGTAGCGTCTTTCCTTGTGCTGCCCAAGTGTTTTTGGCTAGTTATACTGGGCATGGATTTTCTCCAGGAATATCGGGCGATCATTAACCTTCGTGACTTGTTCGTCACTTTTTCTAACTATGTTTCATCGGATTCGAGTGTGGAGGATGAACATCACCGCGCGGCTTTACGCGTTGTCGATGATTGCGTGACGTTACCGCCTCGTAGTAGCATCTTCGTCCTCGTTGAATTCCCCCAAGACCAACTAGGAATAGGCATCGCCGAAGGTAACCTCACCATATTTCTGGATGGCGAAGTCGGCGTCGCACGAGGTCTCGTAGAGCTCCAACATAGGCAAACCACGATTCTAGTTACCAACTTCAGTGGCGAATACAAGCACTTTGCGAGGCATACCACCATGGCCTACTTTGAAACGGTGGCCGAGTCCAACGCCTGTGCTTCGGTAACGACAATCTCGATTCCGGAACCCAGCGATGTGGACTTGACCAGTCACATCAACGTCAACCGACAGCTAGACCAAAACGAGAAGGAGAGGCTCGTCACTCTGCTATCGTCATTTAGCGACTGTTTCGCCACCACGTCGAAGGTCAAACAGACTCCTTTAATCACACACAGAATCACCACTGAACCGACCGTCCAACCTGTTCGCCAACACGCTTATCGCGTGTCGCAGAGAGAACAGGATGCTATTCGTCATCAACTTAAACAAATGCTCGATGATGATGTCATTCAACCATCGACAAGTCCTGGGCTTCACCTGTTGTATTAGTTAAAAAGAAAGACGGTTCACTACGATTCTGTGTCGATTATCGCAAACTGAACAAGATCACGAAAAAAAGACGTTTACCCACTCCCTCGAATTGACAACTCCTTGGATCGTCTGCGACATGCCCTTTACTTTTCTTCAATGGATCTGCGTAGTGGGTACTGGCAAATTGAAGTTGACGAACGGGACCAGGAAAAAACGGCGTTTATAACACCCGACAGTCTCTATCAATTTAAGGTCCTCCCTTTTGGATTGTGTTCCGCTCCGGCCACATTTCAACGCATGATGGACACAGTTTTATCTGACCTCAAGTGGAACTCGTGTTTAGTCTACTTAGACGATGTAGTTGTTTTTTCCACCACGTTTGAACAACACATCCAGCGGCTTGAGGCGGTTCTTCAAGCTATCCGCGCCGCCGGCCTCTCCCTGAAGCCCGAAAAATGTCACTTTGGTTAGGAGGAGCTCAAATTTCTAGGTCATATTGTCAGCAGCACCGGTGTGCGCCCTGACCCCGACAAAGCCATGGCAGTTGCTCTGTTCCCGATACCGAAGACAAAACACGATGTCCGCCGATTTTTAGGGCTTTGTGCGTATTACCGCCGTTTTGTACCCAATTTTTGTGAAATTGCCGAACCTTTGCAACAACTCATCAAGAACAACGTCACATTTGTGGGGGGCCCGGCACCAATCCGACGCTTTTTACGACCTTCAGCGACGTCTACAGACACCACCGATCCTTGGTCACTTTGACACCGAGGCTGACACAGAAGTGCATACTGATGCTAGTAACGTTGGTCTCGGAGCGACACTCGCACAGTTTCAAGCTGGTGTTGAGCGCGTTATTGCGTATGCCAGCCGAACCTTGTCTGCTGGTGAAAAACCTACTCAGCAACTATCAGCTATCCAAAAATTCCGCCCATACCTGTACGGACGCCCCTACCGTGTCGTCAGTGACCACCACTCTCTCTGCTGGCTGGCGAATCTCAACGATCCTTCAGGCCGTCTCGCAAGATGGAGCCTTCGGTTGCAGGAATTTGATGTGACCATCGTCTATAAGTCTGGCCAGAAACACACTGACGCCGACTGTCTTTCCCGCGCCCCCGTCGAACCCGCACCACTAGATACTGGCGACGATTCTGGTTTTCTTTGTACTTTTCCGTCTTTAAACCTCACTCAACAGCAACGCAAAGATTCCGAGCTCCAGCCCTTGATTGAATACCTTGAAGGAAGCCGCCCACAACCCCCACGACAGTTCGCGCATCACTTGTCCTCTTTCTGCCTACGTAGCGACATCCTATACAAGCGGAACTTTCACCCTACGGCAACCATTTTCCTGCTCGTTGTTCCCGCTACTCTCCGCGACGACGTTCTACGTGCATGCCACGACGAACCAACGTCCGGGCATCTTGGTTTCACGCGTACTCTCGCGAGGATCAAGCAGAAGTACTATTGGCGAAAACTCACAAACACCGTGAAGCAATACGTCAGAAGTTGTCGAGATTGCCAGCGTCGCAAAGTTCCACCACTGAAACCAGCCGGTCTGCTTCAGCCTGTCCGACCTCCTTGTTCACCTTTTGAACAAGTCGGGATGGGTTTACTCGGCCCATTTCCCAAGTCTTCGGCTGATAACCGCTGGATCGTTGCCTCTACCGATTACCTCACTCGATACTGCGAAACACAAGCCGTTCAGCGAGCTACTGCTTCAGATGTTGCTAACTTCTTTATCAAAAATATCGTCCTTCGACATGGTGCTCCCGCTGTCGTCATCACAGACCGTCGTACGGCCTTCATTGCCCAGTTGGTCGGAGATATTCTGCAGCTGAGCGGAACAACGCACCGTACGGCAACTGCGTATCACCCGCAGACTAACGGTTTAACTGAGCGTCTCTACAAAACGATTGCGGATATGCTTTCCATGTATGTTGCCACGGATCATAAAAGTTTGGACGAACTGCTCCCGTATGTGACATTCGCGTACAACACTGCCCTACAAGAAACCACCGGGCTTCCTCCTTTTCGTCTGGTCTACGGACGCGACGTCAGCACTATGCTCGATGTGATGCTCCTACCAACTTCGTCTCAACCTACCGCACCAGATACAGACGCCTTTGTTAAGCGTGCCGAAGCAGCGCGGCACCTTGCGCGGCAACGAATTCTATCCTGACAAAGTCAAGATGCTCCTCCATACAACATATGCCATCGAGACGTCACATACAACGCGGGAGATGTTGTATGGGTTTGGACCCCTATACGTCAACGAGGCTGGTCAGAAAAATTATTGCGCCGATACTTTTGCCCCTACATAGTTTTGCGTCGTCTAAGTCCTGTCAACTACGAAGTTATTCCAGGCGACACTTCGCACCACTCCCGTAGACCACGTTCCTCTGAGATTGTTCACGTTACCAGGATGAAGCCCTATCATTCGCGCTGACTCTCATCCACAAACTTTGTGATGCGGCCCCTGTCGTCACGTCCGTTGTCTTTCTCAGTTCTTTTATTTTCTCCTTGTGGCATTTAACATCTCCCCAACTTTATTTTTTTTTTTGGAGGGAGGGGTAATGGCACGCACTAGTTACGCTAGAAGTCGAGGAAGAAGAAATGTGCGTGGTAGCTGCTGCAAAAGCGAACTGTAAACGGCCGTTCGCTTAGAACTTACTGACTGGCTTTTCCTCTCGTCACTATATATATATATATATATATATATATATATATATATATATATATATATATATATATATATATATATATATATAGTTAAAAGGTAAACAAAAACCCGGGGCACTTCGCCGACCAAATAAGGACTTAAAAGAAAAGAAGACGTTTCGGCTCCCACACGGGAGCCTTGTTCACAGGTAAAATAAACAAAAGTGCTCGAGCAGCTCGCTTAAATAGTCTAGAACACGTGACAAGGCTCCCGTGTGGGAGCCGAAACGTCTTCTTTTCTTTTAAGTCCTTATTTGGTCGGCGAAGTGCCCCGGGTTTTTGTTTACCTTTTAACCATGTTTCATCCCGACCAGACGGGCTTCCGTCAAACACTGAACTTTATATATATATATATATATATATGTAGGGTGTGTCCAGTTACATATAAATTTCATTGCGTAGTTTCCCTACAATTCCACATTTACGGCAAGTTCGTGTATTGAATAATGAATGCGCACCAATCCTACACTTCGTACGTACGAAAAAAACTAAGCGGTTATGCCGAGTACAAGTTTCTGTTTACAGCTTTCACAAAATCACTTTCTAGTGATTTGCTGAAAGCCGGTACTCATACCTAACATGCATGCTTCATACTGTTTGCTTTTGCTTACGTTATATTACATTAAATTGTACTGACACAAAAAATATCAATGTGTTTTTTTCTGCTTGAATAAGCAGCTACTGACCCAATAACCCTGGCACGAAACCACATTTTCGTCAGAGTGCGACGGGTAATTATTTGGTTTCTTGTTTGCAGTGACCAGTCAAAGTGTCAGTGACCAGTCAAAGTGGGCCAAAGAAGGAATGTAAACACAGCTTGGCACGTGATCGCAAAAACTTCTGACGTATACTCCGACGTGTACGCTGGCGCGCGAGATTCGTGTTGCCCGTTGATCTGCTACGCCTGCACGTGCTTTACGATGTCCTCATCTCCATCGTTGTCGTCCTCGATTTCGTGCAGGTGGGAGTCGCCGCCGTATTATACATGGCGAATCACTTTCGATTCTAGTCACAAGAAAAGCAGCGACTCGGATACTGCGGCCAGCGACAGCGAAGACGAACCTCAATAACCACGTACCCTCGCATCGGGCACACTCAATGGCAGTCAATCTGGCAGAGCGGCGGACAAGACAAAAAGTGCTACTTCATTTTACAATTGCAGCGAAACGCAGAGCTTCCCACTACAAGAAAGAAGTGAAAAGAAGAACAAATACAAGAAGCATGGCAGCCAACAAAAATTTGTGACGTAGCGCTTTCTTGATTGTTTACCATCCTTCCTTGATGTCGATGCCGCGAGGTGCTGCGTTTTGTGTTTGGCTGCGCGCACGTACTTTAACATTATTTTTAAATGTTTTCTAAGCTATATTCGCCGTTGATGTTTCGCAGATGATGTGTGATCGATAAATTGATAAATCAATCTCACGTGTTATATCCACTTCAAAATTATGTGTCAGTACTCCTTTAAACATTATATGAGCGCCAGATAAGAATTCTTCAAAGTGAACGGGAGAAAGTACTGATATTTACTAAACACAAACGCTGTGCTTACACATGGCTTTGGCAACGTGTAACTGAAATAACCACACATGTTCGCTCAATAAATCGGTCAGTTTAACTGTAGTGTGACATAGGAGCTTATTTTCTAGTGAGCAGATAGCTGCTCATGCCGCGTTCTGTACCATTGTCCAGACAATTACGTATACACATCCCACATACGCAATAATTTAGTGGCAAAGCGAACTGCCAAAGTAAAGAGAGTGTATGGAATCATATTCTTTTATCACAGGCTTAAATAATTTTTTGCTTCAAGGCTTACAAACTACATGCAATGGAAGAATCATATTGTGTGTGTTCATATAACTACATGTATGGAGTAACTATACATGATACAATATATAATACTCCTGATTTCATGTTCAAGCATTGCAAAGCCTACTCTTCAATATTATCCGAAAGTGCTTTCTACCGCAGAAAGCCAGCAGTGCACCAATACAAATATTGTACTTTGAAGAAATGATATGAAGAAATGACATACACTACTTCAGATAAGCAGACAACTACATTTTCCTTTAACATACTGCAAGGCCCTCAGAACTCAGAACATGCTGAAGTACTGATCCATCATAGTACGATTCACGTGCTGGAACAAGCTTAACATATTTTGCTTTATAGCTCGATGTGCAGTGCTGGATTGCAAATATCTTGTAAAATAAGCACTCAGTGCAATACTCAAGGAATAAAGAGCCCCATTGAAGGAGGCAAACAAGATACAAAATTATACATTCACAATGCAACATCGTGGAAACGCACTGTGCTTTCTATCACAGGTACAATTAGAACAGAAAGATAATGAAGAAAAAAAAACTGCGTGTAACCGGTTGCGTCTACTCGCTGGAATTCGTTGCAGCAGTTGGCTGCAAACACATCATAGCACCACTGCACATTTGTGGTATACATTACATGAGGCGCATGCACACTGCAGAGATTCGTGGGCCGCACGATAAACACACAAGACACGGACGACAGGACCGCAACCCGTGCACATTCAACAAACTCACACGAAAGCAAATACGGACGACACGGGCGTAACCTGCAGAACAAGAGTGATAAACTTTCGTAGATTTGATGCTTTCCGTCTGAAACGGTTAAAATGCGCACAGAAACATCGCACACTGCACATGACAGCTGGACCAAATCATTTGAAACGAAGGTATGGCGCAGGTATCAAAGGCAAGAGAGCAAGACGTGACGGAGGGCTTCTAAACAAACATTCCCTCTCAACGGAAGTGAACTCAAATCGTTGAAATCGTGGCCCGACAACGGCTTCCTAAGAACAGCATAGTCGAATCTCGAAGACCATGCTTTTGCTAACTGCATTTAGGAGAAGTTATTGAAAATCAGAAATACCTAATCCATGTTCTTTCTGCGCCAAGCTATAGCGGACAATATAGAGCGTTCGATGTTCAATTTTGTATGACAACACATGTGTTGTGCGGAACACGACAAAAACGATAATATACTGGTTAACATCTATTTATTTATTTATTTGTGATACCCTCAAGGTACATAATTGTACATTGCTGAGGGGAGGGGCGAGGATACATTCTAAGAGTAAAAATACAGGATTAGTTCAAGGAATTTCCAAGGAACAAAAGCAATATGGAAAAAAGTAGTAATGCGTTCATAACAAATAAAACAGAGACTTACATAATATGAAAATACAGAAAGAGTACACTTTAGCAAGCAGACAATGCTCACGAATAAGTACATAATTATGCCATTTGCGACTCTACATTATTTTATGTTTCATCTCACGCATCTCGGAGGCCGCAGCAACCGCCACGTCTACGCACGCCCCATGCGACTTATTGGCGGCGCCACCCACTGCCCCTTTTCAAATGAGGTGCTCGTGGCATTCATTCGTCTATCCTGTTCACTAATTTCAACGTGCCGGTTGGTTGTGCGTGCTGCTGCGACGAGTTTGTGCAATCGCGTTGCTTTGTGCTTGTTATAATGAAATGTGACTTATTTCGCGCACACAAATGTGCCAGAAGATGTCTTGTGTCTCTCTGGAAACTCGCTGCATGCGTGGCTCGCCAGGAAAATGTTTACCAACAATTTTCTTGTAGTGCACCTTTCTCTCTGGTTGTCGTGGAATGCTAGGTGGTCGTCGCAAAGAAATGCCTCTTATCAGCGTGCCTCAGCTTTTCCACTACGCAACCGAATGTATGCCTTGGAGTAACATCGCAGCACGGGCAACTTGAAGGCCACTATTGGAACGCAGCATAACATTGAAAAGGTCAGTAATCGTGCTTGCCAACCACACGCGTGTTGTGCGTGCTTTTGGTGTGTGCATGAGTGCCTTGCGAACGCGGGAAATAGAGCCCCCACGTAAACAGTGATACGAGCTCCTGCTGAGCGCTGGTTGTCAGAATTTAGTCACGCAAATTTATTGCCTAAATGGGAAATCGTCACCGGACCAAAACGCTTCTCATGATTTTCAAACACGACGTTCGGAATTAATCGTGTTCGTAATGTGCGCCTGTGAGCCGAACTGCCGCTTTTCTGGTGAAGTTGCATAAGAACGACTCATCTGCCTTTTCATCGATTATTATTGCAATGATGCTTCCTCGCTTATGATCAAGAGAATAAATTATGAAAATAACCTGTTTATATACATATATTGTTACGGACGGATCAACGAAGAGAGGAAGAAGAAGATCGCGAGACGCTGGCTGCTGCGGGTTGATGGTGGTCAGCCATCTTAACTACTCAGACTCATTTTGTATATATATCGTAAATATAATCTTCTATACTCCCAACATCCCCGTAACATATTGATGAGAGGTGCGGGGTACCACAGCTGGAAACAGAGCTTCGCAGTGGACGTCGCACAACCGTCCGCACCATGAGTGACGGTGAGCACTCGGGATCAACGTCGTTGCCGCCTCCTACGTCACCGTCGCACGCTACATCGCTGTCACCTTTGGTTGTCCTCGCGCAAGTCAAGGATCCTGGAACTTTCTGCGGGACCAATGGCGCCAACGTTGAAGAGTGGGTGGCCATGTACGAACGGGTGCGCCCCATCTGGTTTCTGACCACCCCTCCCATACTTGACCACTTTGATCCATCTGCACCGACCGAAGTCCACACTGACGCAAGAGGCCACGGCATCGGCGCTGTTGTCGCCCAACAGCAGAATGGTACCGAGTGCGTGATAGCTTACGCCAGCCACCTGCAGTCACCTGCCGAGAGAAATTACTCCATCACCGAGCGGGAGTGCTTGGCTTTAGTTTAGGCTGCCGCCATGTTCCGGCCATATTTGTACGGCCGCACGTTTTCCGTCGTTACAGACCATCACGCCCTATGCTGGCTGTCTTCCCTGCGGCACCCCACGGGGCGGCTTGGTCGCTGGGCTTTGCGGCTCCAGGAATGTTCATTTGTTGTCAACTATAAGTCTGGACGTCTGCACAATGACGCTGACTGCCTCTCGCATCACTTCGTGGACCCCCCTTATCCTGTTGCGCATGATGCGGTGATCTGCGTGATGACTTTGACTGACATCACTGACATGCGGGCTGAACAACAATGCGACGCATCCTTACAGTCCCTCATCGCCGCAGTGCGAGTTGGCAACACCGACGGCACGTGCAGCACGGTTCGTTCTGCACGACGGCATCCTCTACGGCCGCAATATGACCCCTCACGGCCCTGAGTTGCTCCTTGTCCTTCCTCGTCATCTGCGATCCATCGCTCTCGAACAACTTGGAGTTTAGCGTACATACGACCGCGTACGACGCCGGTTCTTCTGGCCGGGTCTCTACCGCTCTGTGCATCGCTATGTTGCATCTTGCTAATTGTGAGAGCGCCGGAAGAAACCTCCGCTGCCACCTCTCGGACGACTCCATCGAATTGAAGTACCCTCCGAACCGCCCTTTCCTTTAGGCCTTCACCTGCCTGGCCCTTTTCCGACGACGACTAGAGGGAATAAGCGGATCGCCGTCGTTACTGATTATGCGACACGCTACGCTATAACAAAGGCGTTGCCGACTAGTTGAGCAACAGGCATCGCCGATTTTCTCCTTCACGACGTCATGCTCGAGTAAGGTGCACCTCGACAGTTACAGACCGCGGCAGCTCGTCCTTGTCTCGCGTTATCGACGACCTCCTCCGCTCTTGTGCCACTGAGCACAAGCTGTCCGCCACCTACCACCCACAAACCAACGGTCTTACGGAACGTCTCTACCGAACACTCACAGAGAGGCTGTCAATGTACGTTTCTAACGATCGCCGCGACTCGGACGCCACGCTGGACTACGTGACATTCGCGTATAACTCGTGCCGACATGACACTGCAGGATATTCACCCTTTTATCTGTTGTATAGTCGTGACCCCACATTGCCCTTTGACGTCATCCTACTTTCTGCGCCCCGCGTTGCCACAGAGTACGCTCGCGAAATCATCGATGGCGCTCACACGGCACGTCAAATCACCCCATCTCGCTTATTAGCCTCGCAGCATCTGCAGAAAGAGCGTTACGACCGGTGCCATCGTGATGTTCAATTCGCCCCAGGTGCTTGGATGCTGCTTTTGTCACCATGTCGTCGGGTCGGCCCCTTCCAGAACCCTCTCTCTCGCTACACAGGGCCTTATGAAGTCCTACGTCAAGTGAACGACGTCAAATACGAGATCGCGCCGTTGCAGTTTGATCCATCCTCAAGTCCGCCGCTGTTTTCGTCGTGCACGTTTCGTGGCTGAAGCCATACTTTGCTCGCAGTTCTTCGCCTACCAGGCGCCGAGACGACGCTTCACCACCCGGGGGTCCTGTTACGGAAGGATGAACGAAGAGAAGAAGATATCGAGACGGCTGGCTGCTGCGGGTTGTTGGTGGTCAGCAATTTTAACTACGCAGACTCATTTTCTGTATATATTGTAAATATAACCTTCTATACTCTAAACATCCCCGTAACAATATATATATATATATATATATATATATATATATATATATATATATATATATATATATATGTATATAGATATATATATATATATATGTATAGTAGCTTCAATAGTGGGACTAGGCTAAGGGCAACAAAACACATCTATTAAAACACTCCTATTTTCAAGTTTGTATGGTGTGACGGTCTGTCATTTGAGTAATGTCGAGAAAGACAGACTTGCCATGTTGCAACCACTTACTATAGAAAATGGCCTTTACGCGGTGAAAAGTTTGTAGCAATACACTCAATGCCGCTCAATGTGAAGGCCTCCCGATGCGGTGTTGATGCTTCAAAACAACCTAGCGAAATAAATTAGGTGCTCCATGGGCAAGATTACACAAACACGCATGGTGTTTCAATTGTTTTCGCCGATTTTCTCTGAACCCGTTTTGTCACGTTTATTTCATGCACCAACAAGTATAATTATATTTACACGCGTACTTCTTTATCTGCATCCGGTGACTGCATTTCACCGGCAACCAAATGTTAAACGTTATCACTAGGGCGCAGGATGCTGGGCGCCTGCACGTATAGGAAGTTTCGCGAATGATGTCGACATTTCTATCCGTTGTTGACGAAGCTTGAATAATCTGAGCGTATACGCGATGGCGTATACAATCAGATTGTATTGTATACAATGAATGTATGTATACAATGATTGTATACGCAAAGGCGCATGGCCACCGGCGAATACGCTGGAACTTTCGAAGACTAATTGTGAAAGCCGACGCACTTGGCCCGCAGATAAGATTTTCGACGATCGCCGACGTCGCTCGCCGCTTTCGCTGCGATTGAGCCTTACTTGTTTTGCTGGGCGCAAGTTCGCCCAATAAAGAGTTCAATTTGTAACTCCCACTTTTGACTATGCATCATTCTTCGCCTTCACTACAACGTGACAATATTTGTAGTACAAATTTTTCAATCACACTTTGCACGTCTAATTCTTACATAGTTGGCTCTGCAACATTGAGCCACCAAAAATGAAATCGCACGACAGGTTCTGATATGATATGGCATGGTCGTGCATGTGTTTGTAAATCAATCTTGTAGAGATACGACGATATGGTGGCTAGAAGGGGAGGTGTCAGCCCGGCTGGGCTGCGCCGCGTACGGCGGTGCGGTATTTTTTTATGACGACAGGTGGCGCGCTCGTCGTCTCCGACATGCCTATCGCCAGGTTGTGCATGAGCATTCTCGCCGGCTCTAGCTTTAGCGTGCTTCGTGAGGTTAGCTTCGTCTGCCCACTTTTGTTTGCTTGTGCATGACGGATCCTCACGGTTCACTTGCGAGTTTTTTGTTTGCTTCTGCTGACGCTACGTGGTGGTAAAACAACAGAGACATTGCTTCGCTCCTGGATGCAGTAAATATACGGGTCAGCCAGAAAAATGGAAAAAAGGCCAACCATATGCATTTGAAAAAACGCGAGGGAACCTGGGGTTTAGGTTCTTCAGCGACGAGGTATTGAGGGGCCTTTAGATATAAAAGGATGAAGCGCGAAACCCGCTATGGTCGTAGCAGTACAGTGGCAACCTCATTGTTTGTCTCTATGATGAGGGACCTAGTTAATGCAATGACGTCTAGTTACAGCTGGAAGGGCTTGAGACCAGGCAGTGCAAAAGCCAAACACATCAAAAGGTTTTAGCCTTTCTTGATGTGTGGGAGCAAGTAATTGGAAAGCAGGGTGGGTCTCTGAGCTAACGAACAGCTGAAGGCCTCGCGTAACCATCTCCAGCACACTCTCCCTGTTGACCTACGTCACAGATACATTACGCTTCAATTACTTGATCACCTCACGTTTGTGCCAGGACACACTTAAAAACCTATTTGGTATGTTAAGGGAAATGTGAGGCTGCAATGCCCACCACCCCACCTGAGCGTAATTCTCAATTTCTGTAAACTGCTTCAGGTTTTATAGCTCGGCCCGGTCATCTACCAGCGGTAATTCGTCACAAGGAGTTCTGAGCAGCCTTCTTGATACACACTACTGCAAAATGTGCTCGATATAGAGTGCAAGCTGGATGATCACTTCCATGGATGTGGGCGACCTGATTGAAGTTCACCAGATGGTAAAGGCACGTGATGCGATGCCAGGTTATCGTGACAGTGACAGTGACAAGAACTTTATTAGAGTGTCCTGAGGAACTTGATTGGGGGGAACCGAAGGCTCCCCGATCAAGTTGGTGGCTCCGCCCACGACGGTACAGGGAGATGGTGACTCTCCGCGACGTCGCGGGCCCTCTGGACGGCCTGTAGTTGATTTGGGAAATCCGAGCTCTTCAGCAAGGCGTCCCACTTGGACTTGTTATGAAAGTCGGAGCCCGCGTTGTACTGGCACAGCCAGAGCATGTGGTCGAAGGAGAAGAATGCGTGACCGCATTTGGAGCACGATTGCGGAAAGTTCGGGTCTATCCAACTAAGCGTTCTTGGGGTGAGGTACGATCTCGTCTGCAAAAGCCTGAAAGTAACAGACTGAGCCCTGTTCAGTTTCGGGCTGGGGGAGGGAATTTTCTCCTACTGTGTCTGTAATGTGACGTAATTTCGTGAAAGGTTGTAAGTTTATCTTTGAAGGGGCAATCCTGCGGGAGAGCCGCACCGCTAGCTCGGGCGCGGTTCGTGAATTCACGCGCCAGGCAGTTGGCCCGTTCGTTAGGGTTGCAACCCGCTCGGTTAGTTGCATCGTCCATGTGGGCCGGGAACCATGCTATGGTATGACCTGCAGTTTCTTCTCGCGTAATAGTACGAAAGCATCTGTTAACGATGTCGGCTGCGTGTTTACAAACTAGAGCGGACGAGAAAGCCTTGACCGCCGTGCGCGAGTCGGAGAAAATGGACGCCGGGCCTTTTGCGGCTTGAAGAGCCAAGGCTATCGCGGTTTCCTCCGCCTCGTTCGCGTGTTTAGCGTAGATTGATGCGGCGCTGATAAGTGTTCTGCGCGCGTCAACGACCGTGATTGCAAACCTGTCTTCGCTGCCATATTTGGCGGCGTCAACGAAGAATGCATCTGCCCCGTAAGGATCGATTCGTCGAAGGATGGCTCTAGCCCGCGCTCTTCTGCGACCTTCGTTATATATTGGGTGGATGTTCCTCGGCACGGGCTCAACCTTTATACCTTCACGGGCTAATTTAGACAGGGGGTGTCGGTTGAGCGGTGCCTGTATAGGGAGTTGACCAGCTTCATCAAGAATCTTGATTCCCGGCTTAGTTGACGAAAGCCTGGAGATCTGTGCAATAAACTGTGCTTGAATTAATTCGTCTATGGTATTGTGAATTCCGAGTTCAAGTAGTTTTAATGTGCTAGCGGATTGTGGAATACCGAGTATTCTTTTGACGCCGGACCTGATGAGCGTGTCGAGTTTGTTCTTTTCAATTTTGCTCCATTTGAGGTACGGTGCCGTGTAAGTAATGTGACTGATGAAGAAAGCTTGGAATACCCTGAGTAGGTTGTCCTCCTTGAGTCCCCCCCCTTTTGCTTGCGATTCTAGTTATGAGTCTTAGTATATTTTTCGCCTGCGCGCCCAGCTTGTTTAGAGCTTCTGCATTACAGCCTTTGGCGTTGATTAAAAGTCCTAAAATTTTGAAGGAGTTCACTCTCGGAATGGGGTGCCCTTCTCGTGTTGTAATTTCGACTGGCAGCGTTTCCAGAGGCTCGAGGTTGCTAACGCCCTGCCTCGACTGTCTGTAGAGGAGGAGTTCGGATTTGGTCGGTGACAGCTTGAGACCCGTGCATGTAAGAAATTCTTCCGTTACATCTATGGCCGCCTGGAGAGATTGCTCTAGATCGGCCAAAGATACCCCCGGGGACCAGATTGTGATATCGTCTGCATAGATTGCGTGGCCTATTTTTGGGAGTGCGGCCAGCCGTTCAGAGAGTTTATGCATGGCGATATTAAATAGTAGCGGGGACAGGATCGAGCCCTGAGGGGTTCCGCAGTTGCCCAGTTCGTACGGACCGCCCGAGATCGTGCCCAGTCGAAGGAACGCTTCCCTTTCCGATAGGAACGAGAGAGTGAAATTAAAGAATTTCCGCCCTAGGTTGAAATGGGAAATTTCGTTCAATATGTGTTCGTGAGCCACCTTGTCAAAGGCCTTAGCGAGGTCGAGTGCAATGATACCTAGTACGTTCCGCGTCTCGTTATCGAATATAGATCTTTTCAGGAGGAGCATTGCGTCCTGTGTGGAGAGTCCCTTTCTAAAACCTATTAGATTATGCCTAAATAGTTCGTGGTTTTCTACGTGTTCGACGATTCGATTGTGTACTGCATGTTCTGCCACTTTGAAAATGCACGATGTTAGAGAGATGGGACGCAGGTTATTTATGTGCGGAGGTTTCCCCGGTTTGGGGATGAGCACCACCTTGGCCGTGCGCCATTCCCACGGGACCTGCCCTGAGCTCCACACCTCGTTTATCTCTGCCGTTAGGATTTCGATGGCCTTGTCGTCCAGGTTCCGGAGGAGCTTGTTGGTGACCCCGTCTGGCCCCGGGGCCGATCTTCCATTTAGCTTGAAGAGTACGTCTCTGATTTTTGAAATCGTAAAAGGTTCGTCTAATTCTGACCTGTCTAGCCCCGTGTAAGCCGCTCTCGTGCTTATGCCTTGCGAATCTCCTTCCTTGACGGGTAGGTAAGTTTGCGCCAGGTCGTCAACAGTTACATCGTTTGTGAGGCCCGAGGTGACCTGCTTATGTATGAGCCTATCGACGGCGAGATTTAGCGCATTCCGGGACTGTTTATAGTTTAGGAGGCTTTTAAGCAGATTCCACTTACTACCTCTTCTCATGCGACCGTCCGTTTCGTTGCACGTTTCGTCCCACTGTTGCAGGGCCAGTTGCTTGGAATAGCAGTATATTTCCTTGTTTAGTGACGTTAGTATTGCTCGTAGACGGCGATTTAATTTCTGTATTTTCCACCTCTTCCAAGAGCGTGTTTGGCTTCCAGGAGATGCGCTAACCGAGAGTCCATTTTGGGGACTTCAAGTTTTGTGCTGATTTCTTTGGTCGCGTTTTTGACGGCCTGTTTAAGATTGGTAACCGAGAGTCCATTTTGGGGACTTCAAGTTTTGTGCTGATTTCTTTGGTCGCGTTTTTCACGGCCTGTTTAAGATTGGTAATTAGTTCTTTGAAGGATTCGCTTGAAGGGGCGGTTTCGGCTCGAATTTTCCGGAGAAGATCCCAATCGACGTATTCGTATTTGACCGGAGGTTTGGGTTTGACCTGCACCGCGATTTCGAGAACGTAGTGGTCACTACCCAAGTCCTCCTGGAGATTATCCCACCTGCCCTCGATATTTCGGAAGAATGTGAGGTCTGGCGTTGTGTCTCGACTGACCGAATTACCCCTTCTAATGGGAAACCTAGGATCTGTAACAAGCGCGAGGTTAAAATCAGCTGCACATCCGGCTAAGTTTGTGCCCTTCTTGCTGTTAAAGCCGTATCCCCATTCCGTGTTCGGAGCGTTGAAGTCCCCCGCAATTAAGAGGGGCGCGTTTCTGGCTGCACTGATTGCGGAATAGAATAGTGCATTAAGGTCTCTGTTCTTATCTGCAGGCGAACTGTAGACGTTAAGAATAAAGACATTCGCGTTGCTCGATCTACTGGGCACGAGCTCGATCAGTTGTGCTTCTATCCGCGACGATATTTTGGAATGGTGTGCTCCACAAAGGAAACACTCTTTTTAACTAAGGCGGCGATGCCACTCCCCGGTTCGCCTTTGTACGCTATTGCGCGATACCCCGACAGAGTAATCTCCTTCTCCGCGAGCGTCTCCTGCAGTAAAATGACTTGTGGCTTGTCTGGCACCGATCTGGCGAGCTGACCTAACGGACCCTTGAGCCTCTGGAAGCTAGCGCAGTTCCACTGCCAAATTTTAACGCTATTGTTATTTGTGTTAGCCATCTTGTTTACTGTGAAATTTTAGAAACCTGCGGCGCCCCCGTCGCGATTTGATCCTGTCGGGAGCGGTTCAGTATGTGTTTTTTGTCTACTTTTGGACTGAGCCCCAGGTCTATTTAATAGCGTTACTCTCAACTCTATGGCGGAGAGCATTTCCATAATCCTACTCAGGGTCTTTTCCAGTTTACCCTAGTTTTTGACGAGGGAAGCCGAGGCGGCGGACGGGGTGTCGTTGACCTCGGTTATGTCGCCCTCTTCTTCCTCCTCAGTTTCGCTAAAAGGTTCCGGGTTGAGCGCCTTGCCCTTCGACTGCCCGGCTAACGGGCCTGGTTTACTGTTGCTAACCTCATGCCAGTTTATGAGTTTTCCTTTCATGTTGTTAAAGGATTCTTTAAGCTCTGCGAGCTCGCGTCTAAGTTCCCTATTTTCCGCTTCGAGCGCTTGGATACGGGGATCGATCCTATGCTCTGGCTGTGCCTCACCTGTCGTTCTTTTGCTTGATGCGTTCTTTTTCCCGGACGGCTGTGTCGCTCCCTTGACCTTGTCGGCCCACGTGGCCCGCTTGGCGGACTGGGAGCGAGACCGGGATCTCGATCTGGAGGAGCGTTCTCCTTGCCTCGGTTTGGATTCTCTCCTTCTCGAGCGTGAGCGCCCTCCAGATAGAGATCAGGTACCTGTGATGGAACCGCTCCGCGCGGCTGGTGCAGCCAACGAGATGTCGCCAATTGCGTCGGTGACGTCAGATTCTTCGTCCAGTTGTGCCTTCCTTGCTCTTTGTCGGCGTCTTCGGCGTCGGCGTCGTACGATGTATGGACTTTGATAGCGCTTTTTGCACGTTCGCTCTCCGGTGACGTGGGGCCCGCCGCACGCTTCGCACTTGCGAGTGCATTGATGTCCTTCTTCGTCGTCCGCTTTTGCTTTTCCGCAACCGCGGCCTTTGCTTCTCTCTTCCTCGCTGCTGATGCAAACGTCGGCACGGTGGCCTACGCGGCCGCAAGCATGACAAACGTCGACTTGGCGTCGGTATAAAGAACATGGCAACAAGGCCGTGCCGCAGATCACGTGGTTGGGCACACGCATGCCTCTGAATAGAATCACGACTACATGCGAGTTCTTGATTCTTCTGGCTTCTAGTGCCGTGGGATTTCTTTCGTTCACAATCATGTTTCTAAGCGTGCCTTCATCGTGACAAGGGTCGATGTGCCTTATTACACCTTTGCACGTATCTTCGAGGGCGGCAACGTACGCCGAGACTGCGTAGGCGCCGTACTTAGTATGGATTTTATTTAGTCTCACATAGGCCCTTGCATTAGCGGCGTGCGGAGTAGAGATGATTAAAATATTTTGTACCTTGTTTGGGCACACGGTGTCTTCCTTCGTTTGATGCTCAGGCAGGGCCGCCGCCATGGCCAGGGCTTGAGCGAGCAGTACTACGTCGGCTTTTGATACGTCGAGGCCTCCCTTGGGGCGCACGATAACCTTGATCTGTTCCTTCGGGAGCTTCGGAAGTCGCGAAGCTGCCATTACTTGCGACAACAGACTTTTAGCCGGTCCCTTGGCAGTGCGGCAGCCAGCCGGCTTGTTCACGGTACCACGTTGGCCATCTCGTAATGGCGGCCTGTTCGTCTCCTGCTTTTTACGGTTGTTGATGGCGGTGATCCACCCAGCACCGTTGAGATCTTCCTGGGTTACGTCCATGCCTTCCACAGTTGCGATTTCGGGCATGGCGTCGCTATCGATGAACGCACGTGTCGTCGCTTCAGTCGCGCACAGAGACAGCAAAACGCAAGCGTGGGACTGCCTCTACAGGCAGGCCTGCCTGCACCGCCGTGCCGAGAGCAGGCTTTGTCCGTAAGGGCTAGCTCCCTCGTCGGCGGAATCGTAGAGCAAAAGCGTCAGAATATGTCGAAAAGTCCACCCACCGATAAAACTCTGGCATCGGCAGATTCCTTGAAACTTGGCGGTTCCGGTGAGGTATATATATTCAGGGTTCTTCTTGGAAAGACGCCCAAAAACAGTTAAGAACGCGGGAGCCGACGTGGATACGTCCGCACTGCTCGGATCATATAGCGACTCTCGCATAACCTACTACGTTAGGGGGTAGGTGGCCAGGAAAATGGTAATGAGAACACAGTGCGAAGAGTGCTCTCAGTTGTAGCTTCAGGTAAAAGACTCACGCTTGCTTCCAGAAGAGTCGTGCCTTGCCAACCACATTGATAGAGGTGGCCCAATTGACCATTTCAGGCACTAAAAGACTTGGCTGCCGCGATGGAAGATGCCTTCACGCACTGTTTCAGTTTTAACAAGTTGAATGCTGACAGCATCATGGACGTCATTGCCTGCCTCAATATGGTTGGCTGTGTGCAACATAGCTTTGAAATCACCAACCAAGTGATAGGGTTTTTCGTCATCACGAGGTTGCACATCCTTGTAGCAGGAGAGAATGCATCCAAGCCAGGTAAGCGAGAAAAAATGAAGTACCTCACTCTGAGGTGCACAACATTACTGCCTTTATATCATCAAGGCGAACAGAAAGCTTTTGTATACGTATATAGAGCAGGAATTGATGACATCAAATTGTATTCCCAGAAATTCTGCATATCTGATCAAAATTTCTCACCTGACAAATTATTATTGTTTGCATTCTACCTTGTTCACTATTTCTGGGTGTATTCTTTCATTCTATATTGAATTTGCATTCCATTTCGTTTCATAGTGTTTGTTTGAGAGCTAACAACCATGTATATACATTTCTGTGCATTATTTTCTTGACAATAAATATTCTTTTTTTTCTATGACATCTATGAGTGGTGCTACATAGGCGAACTTAGTTCTTTGCAGGTTTCTCATATTATAAGCCACATTGGCCTTTCCGCTCTCATTATGCTCAATTTTGACCATTGGTGCCTACAGTTCTACCTTTCATTGCAAAATTAAATAAACTTGAAATTAAATAATCCTAGTTCACTTGAAAGGCCTGTTTCATGTGCTGATCCGTGTACCATCCGTCTATCATTAGTACAACCGCCTGTAGCTCATGGCACTAATAATGTCACGACAGGCAGAACTGGATACGGCACCCCATAACAGACCCTTGAAATGTAAATACGGTACTGACAAATCGCAAACGACCACCTCTTGCGCAAGATTTCTCTGCTCGGTGCAATTATGAGTTTCGTAGGTGTTGCAATGAGCGCGAAGCTAAAGTACGGCAATAAAATGACCAAAATTTAGTAGTACGTTAGGCCAGCTGCATTGATAAAGTCGCCTATTCTTTAAAGCTATTTTCTGATACGCGTATTACGTCCAAAAAGTCGAGGAGCACGAAAGCACCTCACAGCGGAACCAAACACTCCAGGCGCACCTTAGCCAGCGTACGGGCGGCATCTTGGAGCCGACACCATCGCTGCACCGTCGTCCTGAACAAATGCTGCCTCTCCGGCGCTCGGATGCCGACACCTCCCTCTCTAACCACCATAACGACGACGCGAGCACAAGCGCTGATATCGATATTTTGTGCACTGCTATTACTTGAAAGGTAAAAATAAATCGCTACTGCAGGCGTACATTCAATAATCAAACGTGCTTTTTATATATAAAAGAGCATACACAGCACTGGAATATTGTTCCAAGCTCAGTTTAGAGCAGGCTGTCTTAGGCGGGGCTTTAGCGGATGCAGACAAAATAGTTCAACTTTATTGTTGGCAAAGGTATAGCTGCCTCCCAGTCACCCCCAGTGCTTGTCTGCACATTGGAAAGACACGAGAGAAGCCGGTTTCTGTCAGATCCTAAATATTTTGTTTGACATATTTAATCATTATTTACCCGTTGCAGCCATTACACAAGCAGATTGCATCATTCGGTTTTAAACAACAGTTGAACTTTATCGCTTTATTATCATGATTGACCGCGCGAATAACAAAGTCCTAACGATGATCACTAGACTCAGAAGCATGACTGCGTAAAGTTAGCTTCGCCACAGTACAGTTGGTTGTGCGGTGAAGCATAATAAAAGTGAAGCGGTTCAATTATAAAATAAAATATGCGACAGACTGAACTGTAGACTCAACCAAACCAGCCAAACCACTTGCTCCAGCTATCACAATAGTAACCAGAACAGCTCACACTCAACGCGCTTGTCGTTCTAGCCAACGATGTGCGACTTTAAATCTGGAACACGAGAGTCTGGACTTTGATACAAAGCGGCATCTCGAGGCGAATTGACCTTATGGCTGATAATTCATATAGCCGCAAGCGATTTTGTCAGGGAATACTCTGAGTTCAGTGGTCTCCATGTGACATACAAGATGACATTGACTGACGTATATGGCTGCCGGCACGGCATGATTAGCTTAGCTAACCTGGCTCGATCGCGATCGAAAGTGCGCTGCGTGACACCTGTATTAGACTCCTCCCTTTAATTGTGCTTATTGTTTCAGCCCCAATGTGTGTCGACACATTAGATACGTTGATCACCGCAAATTCTCCCTCAAATCCATGCAGAGTGCACACATTCTCGAGGTATCCTATCCAAAGCCCGTTTTCTTTCCTTGATGTGCATGTATATAAATAAATATTTCCGTGCAATCTCATGTTCCTCGCAATGTTCGCCCGCTGAGGCGAACGATGCTGCGTGCGTGCGCACAACTAGCCATGTCAGTGACGCAGGTTCGAGCTGACCGAATCTATCGGTAGCATTTGCCTACCTAATGCGGGGTCGAGTGCACTAAAAGGATGAACGCGCCAGAACTGGACTGCAAAAGGGGACTTGACCTTTGCCGAGAGCGCTAAAGTCGGGCCTGTCTCTTATTCGGTTAATCGCTCCCGAACGCTTCCTTCCGAGCGTGCGACGCGATCGCTTTGCCGGCAGGTAAATCTCTTCGCAGCTAACTGTCGATCAGTCTCGTATTGGTGTAGCCCTTGACTCGACCCTTGTCATGACGATTATACGCTGAATTCTCATATGAGGAGTCCTTGCTCCTCCAGTCAAATGCCATTTTGTGTTGACTTTGTAATACTTGCCCCGTGTATATTACATAAAGTTAAGTGCTGATGTCTCTCAAGGTGCCTGAGAGACCTCTGCACACTGTTAATTGGAAAGCTCGCAACAACATCGGCATAGACTGTGCGCTAATTCCACGAAGTACAATTGAGCTTTTGCTAACGGAATGAGTAAGACGTCAGAACAGTTCATAGTGCAATTGATGAAATAAAGGCGGAACAGCAATATATGTGCCGTTGTATATTCATTTTCCCCTCATAAGCTGAAATAAAAATCCCTTTTTTTTGTCGAAACTACAGAGATGGCCGCACTGCAATGAACTCGCTCCAGGCCGAGCTTTCCTACTCTTTATTTTGCAATCGCACTCACGAAACTTTTGAGGTAGAATTATAGCACGATGTAAACACAACTGATAAAGCCATTGCATCTACAGTAATGACTGCATTCGCCACCCGTGTTGCCTCTGCACGCTAAGGGCAATCCGTACTGCGCATTCCTTTATTTTAAATACTTATGTTAAAACACCCGCACTTTCAAACGTAATGTGGACGTTGAATCACGTGACTTCCGGTTGGTTATTAGACTTCTTCTTTTCTACTCCCTTCTCCTTCTCTGAACCTCAAGTGTCCATCGAAAACCACCTCCCAGGAGCGAGCGTCGGCGCACGTCAGGTCGTGTGTCCAGTGGTTGCGTGCCCTTTTCCTCCTCGCGACGTGTTCGCCTGTCGGCATGTGCCGTATCGTACCGACGGATACCAGTGGCTGGGCATTAACAGCGTCGCTGTAAAAGGCAACAATAGCGCCACTATCGAAGCGCACCCGCCAGCGCTTCATGAAACGAAAACCACGTCGAAGGTCTTGTATAGGTAATGTGGCTCATAGCTCACCGCGTTACAAGTCATCGCCCCAGCTACAAACGGGGCACTCCAGGCAGTCATCCACGAGAGGTCTGCGCGTGTTCTGCTTTCACAAAGGGAAACGCGCGTGTAGCGTCGCTGAATGGCAGAAAGTGTAGCGCGGCTGCTGGAGATCTTTTTTTGTATACTGATGTTTTTTTCTTGCATCTGAGTAGACGCTGCAAGAGCGCTTCTCAATTTCGCGCGTACCATCACGTTGGGTTATTGGCATACTGTTCAGAACTCTAACCGTCGATTATAAAGCCTCGATCCATCTCTGAAAGTGCAATTACCGACAAACCCTTCACGACGTGACGCAACACCTCTGTGTCGGCTGTGGGTAGGAGTGGGCTTCACTAATTCCTACAACTATCCGGTTGGAATGGTGCACTCACACATGTGCGCGAAGTGCAAGTGGGAAGAGGCCGTCGAGCATGCGCTGTGTCACTGTTCTCGCTTCGATAAACAATGCCAGACTAACCAGTGTGCCTTGAATAGACTGTACGATAGACCATCTACAGAAGCAAAGGATTTGGGGGCCTGGCCTCACACTTGATCAGCCCAGAAAGCTGTTCGAGCTACAGTACCTGACGGCGATTCTGCAATACTATCCGAGCTACAGCTATTCTAGAGTACCTGACAGTGACAGACTTGAGTGCCCGACTTTATACGTGCTGCACCTGACTTAGTGCACGTGAAAGAGCGATGAACACTCGTGTCTTCGCTATCTCTTCCTTTCGCTTCCCCATTCTCCTCCCCACGTGTAGGGTAGAAAACTGCACGAAGTTTGGTTAACTTCCCTGCCTTTCCTTCATCCCTTCACTCTCTCTTGTTTCCCATTCACTTGCGCTAAGTAAACATTTTCTTACCAAAAAACTTGTTTTGATTCTCTTTTTTATATATACAGTCCAGCTTGTTGTCATTTGGCGTGTTGCGTTTTCATTAGGTGTCATGCATTGGGCTGTCAGTGGCCAAGTGCATATGCAAGTACGAGGAAAAAGCATTCGTCACATATTTAAAGGCTGCGTTCCCACAAAATTAGTGTCTTTTAATAAATCGGAATTGGGAAAAATTTTACCAGCGAGTGTTGTATGGAGTTTTCCGGATTTATCCTAAAATGCAGTACCTTAGTGATAAATGAACCCCTTTGTTATTGAGCGCCATGGTACAAAGCGATGCTATCCATCAATTAACATGCAGGAAATACAATACAGTTTGACAATGACAACGATGTTTATTTAGCTTCAATGTTTAGTTAGCTTCAAACCTTTTAGATGCATCGTAGTGCATAAATGTGGACCGGTAGTTAGCGACGCCACATTTAGCACCAGAATTATGCATGCGTGCTACCCGTGCTATACTTTTCAATCGATAGCAAACGTATTACGCTATGGTAAGTATTGAAAATACATGTAAGAATAGGGACAAATATGCTTCCATACGTCTTAAGCCGTACCGGAGGGATACCATCAGCACCACGAGAAAGAGCAGGTTTGAGTCGCTTCACACACTTCAAATGAAGTCTTTGTTGAGTGATAGCTTGCACACCGTACCATACTGAGAGGCAAGGTTACTTCAGGTAGAAGCCCTTTTTACGCCAAACACGTATCAGAAATGTTCTGCAAATGCATAAGCAGTGTTCGAAGTAACTAAGTTCTTTCCATCAACAAGAGATACATCGTCGGTGTTCTTTTCTAAACTAAAAATGCGTGTAGCTCCAAGACTAACTTGAATTAGGCGTCATGCTGGCTGCGTCACGTTCGATTTGCTTGTAGTGATTATTGTTATAATAAAATTTGTAAACAAAACGACAGCGCCTCAATTCGAGCTCACGCTGTTTTCTTGTTTTCAAAAGCCTTCTTCCGTAGCTTTTCTGTGTGCACGGTGTTGCAATCTGATAGCCGTCTTTAGTTCTTCAGAAAATAAATAAGAGAATTTTGACTTTTCTGACTGTTTTTGCAGGTATGAATATATGCATATCACGTTCCACGGTTTTGTAGACAAATAACCGCTTCATCAACATTTCCTGCGCCCGCTGCTGCGGCTTAGCGGCTGTGGTGCTGCGCTGCTAAGCACGAGGCCGCGGTATCAAATCCCGGCTGCGGCTGCCACATTTGTATGGGTGAGAAATGCAGAAACGGCCGCGGCCCGTGCAATAGACGCACGTTCAAGATCCTCTGGCGGCCAAAATTAATCCCCCAATGGCGTGCCTCATAACCAAGCCGTACTTTTGGCATGTGAAACTGCATACTCCAATTCGATTCAAACATTAGCTGCACCATCTGCTAACAACCATTCAGTGTTAGCGAGATAATCGTAAAAGCCTAAGCAAACGCGAAGGCAAAAGCTAAAGCTCCGCAGCTTGGAGTTGGCTGTGTTTCTGTGCTGCCATAGCTAAGGAAACCGTTGAAGAAGGGTGGTACTTCTCTGGCGCAATCAGCTGAACGTTGCCACGCGTGACGGAAACAGTCTCAAGATACCTGAGGGAAAGCTCTAAAAGGCTGTCACAGAAACCGGCCGCCCAGAAACCGACTAGCTGGCTTAAGCTTAATTTCTTCAGAGCATAGCCGGCTGGTCGACTCCTTACTGTCCAAATGATACGCTACAAGGAACATTAACATCAGAATTTCCAGAAATACGGAGTGAACCAGCAGTGGGGCTGCCTGCGACTGTTACATTATTTAAGAAGAAAACGAACGCGAATTAGAAGATCGAGGGCATTGCAATGCCACAGCGTTCGTGCGTGCGCGCGTGCGTGCGTGCATGCGGACGCCTGTTTGTGTGTGTGTGCGTGTTTTGAAACTGGCACCGACGAGTCATCTTAAACAAGACAACCTCTTCAGTTGTCGCCATTACGGGTTTTTCTTACAAAGTAGATACTTTCAGCACTCAACATTTACGTACGCAATTTTTGCAGCGAAGCTGTCAATGGCTAGGATCCCGGGATTTCTTCGTGGCGTAACGTTGACAGAAAACTATTATCATCTAAGGCTCACACCCCCAAAAGCAATGGATCTTAGCCCATAAGGCAGAGGCTACAAACACTCAGCAAAGCGAAGCGGACTATGCATATATTCCTTGAAATCACGCATAGAACATACAGAACAGCATACGTTAATTTCAATAAAGAACAAATTCAAAGCAAGCATCAGAACCAGTTAATTGATGATAAGGCGCTCCTGCGCCCACCTTCAATGCGAAGCACGCAGCGCTTCCTCGCATACGTTTCCCGGTAAATATTACTGTTGCGCAAGCTGCCGCGGCGACAGCACTTTAAAAATTAGGGAGAGGATCGCAAGACTGAAGCGGCCGATGTACTCTTCAAAGCATTGTTTTATTCTCGCAACATGTCCAGTAGAGTGAAATGTATTCTTCACTCCTTTAGCAAGGAGAGAGTGAAATGTTTTTTTTTTTTTCACTTTGTCCTTCTGCGTTCAATTCTTGAGGCAATAAAGAATAAAACGTTGCGTAAGCTCCTGCTTCACCTGGTGGAGGCTGGCCCCGAAGATGGCGATATTTTATGACTGGTTTCATTATTGTGAGAACAAATATTTGTTTATTGTCACACTAGGGTCGGCTGCCCCCATTTGTATACAACCCTTTTACAGGCTAAAAATTCGTAGTGTTACCGTATCCACTCACATAATGATCGCACTTTTTGTTAAAAAAATTGACTCAAATTCAGGGGTGCGATCATTACGCGGGTTAAATTTCCCGCATAAAGGAAAAAGAATTTCATCGGGCATTTGCTACGGAAGGACAACAGGTCAACAAATAGGCGACTGCCGCTGTGTATAGTGCGGGACACAAAAAAAAAAGTAACGGTGGCCGGCACAGCAAGCATAACGCGCCAAACGCGATTTTTTTCTTCTCGTGAGTACATTACGTGCATTCAAACAGTTTCTTCCGTATCAGTAATGAATAATATCGGCAAGTCTGCGGCAATAACATAGCCATGTGAGGGGACAGAAACAGATGGGCGCGTTTAGCTGCCAGTAACCTAGGAACACATGGCGGGCATGCTGCGGAAACTGCGGTATTGTCTTCACCACTATCCTAATATGGCACGTTTCCGCTAAGGGTAGGTGAATATCTTAGCTGCGTTACAAACGGCGGCGAATGAATAGGGTACACTTCTAACGTATCAGTGTAAACGTGGCTTCTATCATTGCCGCTCGCGATTTGTTGCGTGCCCACGAGTGCAGACGAGAAGAATCGAAAGACGCCTTTTTCGTTGTTTTTGTTGACCACAACCATTATGAAGCCTACCCATAATAAAGGCAAGTTTCGTTGTAACATTTTTTTGTCATAGAAGTGCGGAAAGCGATCAAAGGAATGAAATGGGGCATCTGCTTAAGAATGTTTGGTGCGTGAAGACCGCTTGAAGTCTTGAAGTCGTTCGCATAGCAGTCAACAGATGGTAAGCGCGATCATTATTAGCTAGACTTGGCACATGACATATCGCTGCGGCAAGTTCGGGGTGCAATCATTACACGGGAAGTAAAAAAAAACGAATTCTGACGACAAAATTTAATGGTGCGATCATTATGCGAGTAAATGCGGTATTAGGCTATTTTTGGTTTTGCGCACTTAATGTTAAGGGATGCAAATGGTGACATACAACAGAATGCAAAAATGACTAAAGAATGCCAGCAGGGCGTGTGGCTTTTTAGGCAGATGCGTGCGTGTGCTATTTATAAAGCTCCCCATGGTATGCCTTAAGGCATTTTCTAACCCTTTGGTAGAATACACTGACACCCACTTATTAGGGGGAAATACTCCTCGAAACAACTTTATATATATTTGTACTAGAAATTTGAATATACTGTCATTCATAAAGTGTTTTATTGGATTTGAATTGTGATTGATTTTTGTGTAGCTGCTGTCCTACACAGTGGCAAAATATTTTTGTGGGCACTTGTGTATAAAATTTTCAGAAATAGCTTCATGCTGTATCTTATTTAGCTAGTGGTATACTGCAAAGTGGTGATACCTATCCAAGCGGCCTGCACAATTACTGGAACTATGCAAAAAAAATATTAGGCCACTTTAAATATATATCATATATATCAGCATTCTGCATGTCTTGAAGAGTATGTATGCCAAATTTCGTTAGTATTGGACGATTATAAGTGGATAAGGTTATTCTCATGCTATTGTGAGAAAAAGTTTTTGAAGTATATTCAATAATTTTTTTTTCACAATAGCATGAGATGTATGCAAGATCAGTAGGCAGGCCTGTCTGCCTGCCTACTAATCTTGCATACTTCTAGTAAATTCACATGTTTCAATAGATATCGGCACTTTGCAGTCTACCAAGAGCTGAGTTAGCTGCAGCACACTGCTTTTAGTGAAAATTTAGTACACAAGAAAGTGCCTGCAAAGATTACTGTATTTTTCCATTGTGTAGGGCATAACTTAAGAAGCAGCTAAAAAAATACTAATGACATATATGAAATCTGCATGAAGAACTCTACAATTGGCTCTCTTTTCAAACCTCTAGTACAACTAATAAAACTGGTTCGAGTAATATTCAATCAGCAAAACATGCCCCTTGCTATAGTGACCTACAACATAGCGACGCAAAGTTGAAGGCAAGTCCTTTTGTCGAAGCGACTTTGGGCTGTCTTCCCAGGGGCTGCTGTTCAACACTGAATTTTCCCGCATTCGCCGGAAGTGCAATACTAAAACGATTGTGAATGTGCAATTGGTATTGGCACACCAACAGAAAAAAAGAACAGTTCTGTGAAATGCAGAATCGACTATAACTTTGCTTGACATTTACATTTTGGCTCCATATTCTTGTTTTGTGTTTTGTACTGAGTGTTTCAGCAGTGACTGCCGCTAAAAATTGAACATAACTGCTTCATGACAATGCGACAATTTTCGCTAACAGAAATTTATAGCAGTAGCAGGCAGTATAATTAGAGTACTCAATAACGTCTAGTTTGTATAAACTCAGACTACCACCAGTTCTGAGATACACAACCCACAAAGACATGATCAAATAGGTTTATCTTCCGCACAGAATTGTCCCACAAGGCTTACAAAATGTTTTGTGGCAAAGTAATATATGCCACAGCAAAGCATGTTCCACCAAGTATAGCGATAAATATTTCAGAGCTGTCAGTCTGAGGACTCCTACAAACTAACAATACCTTCAGCACTGACTAGCCTCAATAATGGAATGTCAGCCATTTTGCTGAAATTAATAAAGCTTCAATTACTGTGATCTTGTTTAAGAAGAAATTTGCACTTATGATGCAGTTCTAATCTCTGTCACTTTTGTAAATATTCTCCAATTATATTTTCAGACTGCAATTTTTGGTAATAGAGGTATTCAATTAGAGAAACAGCTAGTACATGGCAGTTAATAATAAAAGTACTGGTCATTGTAGACTTTCTGTCTTCAGCATTTGTTCTGTTGCACAGCTGTTTCTTGAAATCTGAAATGATGTAGCCGCCTCCTTATGTTAGCAAGAAACAGGGAAATCTGTCAGTATGTTTTGTTTAAAATACAGCTGATCAACCCGATAGTTAGGCTATTTGCTAATTATAGATTACAACGATAATGGTGCAGGACCATAAAAACAGATTGATGCTGACTCACAACTACGCCCAGCTACATCCACGCAGCTGTGCCATACAATGTGCGTGTGTTCAGAAGAGCCAAATGCCCCAGAGAGAAAGCAACAGTAACTCATTGTTTGTCATCTTGTAAAAGCAGATTACGGGCTAGGTGTAATTTATGCTCAGTAAATACATAAACCAGTCATGTGAGGTGTCTTACCCTAGGTTGAAAGTTCGAAGTTCTTGTAATCTTGCTTGTTTTTATTCTGTTGCCTTTGTGTGCATGGGGGACTTTGTTGCCTTCGCACATATTCTCAAAACTGTTTCTTCATCACTGGGAATCACGAAATTTAATTTACATATAAAATTCCCAGTTACTAATTTGGTAGGCTTCGAGCTTAATTCTCTTATCTTTTATATGTTTGTCTACCAAGTAGTCTTATCGTTCATTGAAACATATCCACGCAATGCACAGTGGGCACCCAAATTATAAATATCGGTTCTTGCTTTCTACCCTGCTCTGGTGTTTTCTAAACCTAGCATTGGTTCAATGCCCTGTCTGCACCTGCAGAAAAGTGGCAAAGTGGCTAAAGTTAAAGGTCAACAACATAATAAGCACATGAAGCAAAAATATAAGCTCGCAATTGTCCCCCATAACCAGAGTTTCGCTTAGAAAAAAAAATTGACATCCTACGGTGGTGTGAGAGTTGCTTTGGGCACCAAGAGGACTACGTAGCACCTGTGCTAGTGTACACAACAAAGCAAAAAAAATCACTCCAGATTGTAGCGGCAGTGGAAAGCTAAGCACAGATGTATTATTTCACGCACCATTAATGTGTCTTATCATCTGCTCCTGTTGTGTGGGAACACATACATTGGGACGACAATCATTTGCGTCATTGTTACGATAGCGGGACACCAGAGAAAGGTAGAAATCGAGAACAGGTATTCACACTTGGTTGCCCACAGTGGATGTGTTTCACTCTACAAAAGACTACTGTGGTAGATAATCATAATGACAAAGAAAAAAAGAATTAAAAGGGGTATGTGTCAGTCATCCGTCCGTGACCTCCAGTATATACAGAAACACTTCTTTCTGTATATGTGCCAAGCCGTAGGGAGGCTTTACGTAACTCAGGCATGCTTGCTATGTTAAAGATTGGAATAAGGACAATCACAAGAACATTGCATGAGTGATTTGTAAATGTGGCACCTAATGTAACTTATTCATGCATGTCCTGAGGATAGATTACAGCCAGTGCATAATGTGCTCTTACAGGATGACTTGTGATGAGTAAAACAAGCCTTCCTCAGATCTTCCTCTTTGTTTCTTTTGGATGTTTGTGCACTGTGTGTATTGTTACAGCTGCGTGCATGCAGCTGGGTATATATATATATAGTTTGTTTATGTGTTCTGCTTCCTCCCTTGTCCTCATCATTCATGCGCTATCTTTGCCATAACAAAATACAGCTACCTGTGCGACTTATCTTGTCAATGTGTTTGCATTATGGAAAGTTTTGTATTAGCGGTTATTTCTACCTGTGAAATTGTCTGTGTCAGCTATTACACTTAGTCTTGGAAAAGTAGGTTTGTCAACATAAATGATCAGTATAAGTGTTGCTGTATTTATTCTTGTAATTTTGTCAGTTATGAAGTTTTTCTACACTGTTGCATGTTGTATGGCAGAATAAAATTGATGCACAACTTTTTAATGTGGTGTTTTTCAGATCAATTTTCATCTCACGCTAACACGCTGAAATTGTGTGGGAAAAAGTGCCAACAAGAGTACCATAAGGTAAGACAGCTGCTGTTACTGTTAGATTGGATTATCAATTGCCATCCAGTTGTTTTCAGCAAGCATAGTGTAATGTATAGATTATGTAATCTAAGTTGGAATATTGTTTTTATTGCACTTCATTATCTGGGTCTCCTTTGTACATAAATGCAGCCTTTCTTGTTATGTGAAGCTTACTTGCTTAGAATGTTAAGTCGTAAGTTAAGTCTTTTAGAACAGGGAAATAGGTTGAACTTATAAATCTTTTGACATATTATAAGAGATTTGTGCGGTGGTGAATTAAGCTTCTACATGAGTTACATAATATTTTGGGGTCTCAGTATGGTTCTGAGTGGCATTGCAGTGTCATGCATATGCAGCTGCAGGCTACATATTGGATATTTATTTAAGACTGTTTTGCTTGGTTGCCTATTGATTCCAGTTTAATAGTAATGAGAACTGTCTTGCTTTCATAGTGATTCTATGCTGACTGATACATTTGAATTTTCCAGAAGACAATAACAAAGGTTGATGATATATTAACTTTTTCTTGCTAACCTGCCATGTGCTTTTTGGCAAGCTTACTGTGGATTCTTTGTTATCCTATGTTGTCTTTTCACAGTAGTCTTCTTGAGAACTAGCCGTAGTCGTGCGTACATACAGCAAGAGTTGTTGACACAACTTGAAAAGCGGCTCGACACTGCCATCCAAGAGTGAAACGGCTTACATGGATTAGCTACTTTATTGGCAAGAGTCCTGCACCACGCACTAAGGGTAACTTGACACACACTGCTGGAGTCATGAGACTCACCTAGAATAGTTAGCTGAATCATTCATGCAGTGTTCATGTGACACTTTATCTTGAGTCATCTGACTCATCTAGAATTGTTAACGGACTCCCTCAGCACTAGTCTTGTAACCATTTTGAGAGGGTATAGGCGATTACTACAACAGAGTATGCATGACTATTGTGTGCGGAGTCGCGCAAACACCTTGTATCGAACACAGATAGTCTCGGGACTCTCTGCAAAAAGAGAGTTCGGGTGTCTCCCACAAAGTGTGTCGTATACGTGACGAGTCCAGACTCTTCGAAAAGAGTAAGGGACACTCTTTTTTTCTTAGTGTGTACACTTGTTTTGAGACGAAGCCAAAATTTTGTGAAGCGTGATGATCTTTCTCACATTAGCGTAGCTTAACCACTTCAGTACAAAAGAAGCTTTGGTTTCGGGTAGTTGGTTGATCGCGCAAGTGTGTGCATAGCCGCTTGCCAAATCTCAGGCAATGGAAGGGATATGAGAAAACGCATTGTGCCTTTCCCAATTTATGATTTCATTCTTTGTCTTTTCCTTGCACTGCCCTGCCTGTACTTATGCTGATGTCGCCTTTGATGCATCATATTCATCACATATGATTTTTAGTTCACGTCTGAAGCCATGCTATACTTCAGTTAGATTGCATTTTCAAAAAGTAGCAATAACTCATCATGTAATTATGCAAGCTGCTCGTGAGAAATATACCGTTCATACCGCAATGCGGAATAAAAAGCTACCATACATTACAAGAAATTTGATGCGCAAGATTGTAATGCCAATGCTCCTTTTAGTTTTATAGTCATTTTGCCACAGACTGGATAGTATTGTAAATGATATCTTATTTATTTGTGAGAAAGTGCAACGGATAATTCCCAATAGCACCAGGAAACTACTTTCGTGAGGACGCCAAGTGTATAGGAAATATGGCACTTCTCTGTTCCACTTTGAGACCAGGCGAGATGTTGCGGCAGAACCACGACAAGACACACGCTTAAAAAAATTATGTGCAGTCCACACATGTATAACTTTATGTGAAATATTTATTACGAAAAGTAGATCTGTGGCCTCAGATGAGAATGTAGGATAGATTTCTAAATGCACTGTGCTCCCAGCCAGGAACATCCATATGTTGAACACGATATTATCGAATAAGCTGCTGTCTTAGAATATGCCACAGAAAAACGTTTATTGCACAGTTTACGTTACCAGCACCATGCTTCGCAGCTTATCTGGTAACCTCTGCCGTATAAGTGCATGTGTTTTGTGCTAGAAATGCGTTGCTGGCCAGTAATGTGGCGCATATTTCTCTTCGATCGCAGTGTCAATACTATGTAAGTTTGTGCTTGTTCTTTCTCTGTTTAACTTTCCATTGCATACCTTATTTCTAAAAAAATGACCCATTTAAAAATAAGGGATGTTTCTACAGTGCAATACTGATTAAACTTTAGAGATCATACTTATGTATTATTACAATGTGTGTTGTAAACTTCATGGACATCTTTGTAATCTGACTATATGTGTGTGGGTATGTTTGTCGAATTATTACTCAGTTTGTCTTGTGAATGATCAATAAATATTTTGAGCTGTCAAGAGAAAGAAAATGATTCATTTGAGTAACTCGGCGACTACAGATTACATCAAATTCACAGGAGCTGCTTATGAAGCAATCAAGTTTTCCCCAAATGTAAGTACTGCGAATCCCTTCTAACGTGACCATGGCTCTACATCGTGAGTGCTTTCGCACTATCGGGAAGAGTACTAGCACTCTGTTTCTGAAGGAGCACAATCTCTCTGTGAGGAGTACAAGGACTCTGTTTGGGGGAGAAGGAACACTCGTTTTATAGGAGTACTATTACCCTTGTGGGGAGAGAGTATTAGCACTCCGCGGAAAAGTACTAGCGCTCCCTTGCCGTGGAGCAATAAAATTCTCTCGGGGGCAGTTGCTCTGCTGTCTCTCAAAGGGGGTCGCTCTACTCAGAAAAAGAGCTAAATATGGGACAAGCAGATACCCCCTCGAAAAGAGTTCCCGGAACTCTTTGTTTCTAGAGTGTACCGTGAGAACAGGAGCGACGTAACTGCACTTCCGTACGTAAAGGAAGAACCCGCCTTGCAACTGATTATTTTTGTGACTGTGCTATGGGAAGTCCCCATATTGCGTGGACTTCTGAAAAGCAGCGTGCATACGAGGTGCGGCGAATTTCTCTTCTGTCTGGTCCACTCTTTGTAGGTGCGCGAATTAGTGGCGCAAGCCAAGAAGCAGGCAGTTGAAACACCTTAGGTTAATAATTAGCTAAAGTACATGTGAATGTGGCCACCTGAATAATTTCAAACTACGTCGCAGTTGATACTTGTTCTAGTCATTTACCGTTTCGCTATCCAACAACCTTCACAGCGTAGATTGGGGACCGTTTTTTATCAGGGAATTTGGTGTCGGAAGTAATATCGGGAACTACCGTAACATTGCTTCTGAAACCCAAACCTCGAATGAAACGTCATGGATGTAAATGTCTGCGAAAGTATCTATTACGAGAGGATCATTGTTCACAATCATCGGATCACCACGATCATCGAACATCCCAAAAAAATTTCACGGAAGCTTCTAGCTAATTAAAAACCTCAAATTCAAGAAAAGGATTAATGAAGCAGATTGTACATTGCTATTTTTGAGAGCACGCACAATTTGGACTAGGTTAGGTTAAATTTATAGAGTGTACTTGGTATAGTGTAAAACAATATTTGGAAGGCTTAATTTTTACGCGGCATCGAAAAAAACCAGTGTTCACAATATCTTATTATGAAGCCCCCGCAGGGGCGTCTGCGTAAGCAAGCGTTTTGTGGGTTGCGCCATCACGTACCCGAGCCCACGAGGGTAGGCACCTCCCGGGTGTAGCCGTGCGCGGCTTAGCCGTGTCTGGGGAAAGGGGGATCCTCAAAGTTGAGCCGATGCTGGGTGTTTGGACCTTTAAAGCCCCCCGGCGGAGGCCACACGCCTATTTGGCCTCTGCTTCACATAGACGGCACCTCCAGACTGACCCACCTGGAGGAAATCGGCAGTCGCCTCTTTCTGTCCCCTTCAATCGTCGTCTTTCTCTCTCACTTTCAATTTTTCCTGTCTTCTCCTCACTTCTTATTACTTCCAGACTTCCAGGCGGCAAGAGTTAACCTGGTCTAGCTATCCAAAGTTAGGTATCTTATATTAGGTTATAGTGACTATGTACGGCTGGCGTCTTCGTTGATTTTGGGCTTAGTGGCGTCGCCTTCTTGGGCTCGGTGGTGGGCGGCTGGCATAGCTAGCAAAGTGATATTTATTTTGATGGCTTTTTCATCCTTCCCCCGACTCCCTGATCGTCTTCTTTCCAAGAGAGGGCGCACCGATGACTCCCTGAAACATTTCGGACAGACAAAGAAATTTACCCAAAGTACCATGTCTTAAGTTGTGCAAACCCTGATAAAGCTGCAAGAACTCCATCATCATTTCTTTTTGCAAAGTCTCTTACTGAGAAACTAGGTCCCGGCTACAAGGTCACAAAGAGGGCCAGCGGTGATCTGACACTCAAGATCAAGGAGAACATTTCTTTTCAAGAAGCGCAAAAGCGTATTTCTTTCCTTCACACCGCAAAGTATGCTGGTGCGGCGCGTAGGGGTCGGCACCGCAGCACACTGGGACATCAGCCCAGCCAGCAAAGAGTATGGCCACGGCAGTGCCCCCAGCTCCCCGGGTGACAGTTGCGAGCGCTGCTGTGCCGTCTCTAAAGGAGGGCCCATCAACCTCTGGGTTGGTGGCCTCCAAGGCTCAGGAGGCTCCAAGGCTCGAGTCCCGGACCAGGACGAATTTTTCTTCAACTTGAGGCTTTTCTTTCGAGGAACCCGTATGGCTTTCCTCTGTAGCAATTGCTACGAACGGGTGGATGTCTGATTTTCCCTTTATTCATTACTTCCCTCCATCTTGCGGGTTTCCGCAGAACTACTACGTCAAATTCTTGCCTTTGCTTCGTGTTGTCGACAAATCCGACTTCGCCCTGCCATCTGCTAGCCGCCTGGTTAGCTCAGATGGTAGAGCGGCTGCCCCGAAAAGGCGGTGGTCCCAGGTTCGAGTCCCGGGCCAGGACGAATTTTTCTTCAACTTGAGGTTTTTCTTTCGAGGAACCCGTATGGGTTTCCTTTGTAGCAGTTGCTACGAACGGGTCGATGTCTGATTTTCCCTTTATTCATTACTTCTCTCCACCTTGCGGGTTTCCGCAGAACTACAACGTCAGACGAATTTTTGCCTTTGCTTCGTGTTGTCGACAAATCTGACTTCGCCCTGCCATCTGCTAGCCGCCTGGTTAGCTCAGCTGGTAGAGCGGCTGCCCCGGAAAGGCGGTGGTCCCGGGTTCGAGTCCCGCACGAGGACGAATTTTTCTTCAACTTGAGGCTTTTCTTTCCAGGAACCCGTATGGGTTTCCTTTGTAGCAATTGCTACGAACGGGTGGATGTCTGATTTTCCATTTATTCATTACTTCTCTCCACCTTGCGGCTTTACGCAGAACTACTACTTCAAGGCTCTGCTTTTCGAGGAGAGGCCTACCTTGAAAACACCCCGCTCTAGTGAGCAGAAGTCCAGTGGCTCCCAGGTGTCGATGGACACAACCACAAACCAGGCGGCGCATACAGCGCCTCGGGAGTAGCGCACATCTGGTGACCGCTCCAACAAAGAGAAAACCCGGATCACGGGGCTTGGAACTTCTGCATAAGCCAACTGGCTCCTATTGACACAAAGCACATAAACACAAACAGTATGGATACACAAATATTACACTGAAACGTGAGAGATCTTATCCACAACATCGATGATATCAAAGAACTCTTGCAAAATTACAACCCAAAGGCGCTGTGTGTTAAGGAGACACATCTTAAATCTAAGCAAGCAAGCTTTCTCAGGCAATACGCTATCTTCCGGAAAGACCGAGATGATCCTGTTGCATCGTCCGGCGGAGTAGCAATAATAGCCGACAGAGACGTTGCTTGTAGGCAGCTGCAACTCCGAACTTCTCTTGCGGCAGTTGCTATCGAAGCAGTGCTATTCAATAAACTAGTTACCCTCACGTCTTTATACATACATCCAAGTTATCAACTCTCAAGCACAACATTTCAAAGCTTTATTGATGAGCTCCATCGCCCTTACATACTCGTCGGGGATCTAAATGCGCAAAGCACACTGTGGGGCGGCTCTCGCTGTGATGCGAGAGCACGGCTTATAGAAAACGTCCTATTATCTTCAAGTTCCTGCTTGCTTAACAAGAAAAAGCCAACATTTTACAGCTCTACACACAAACCATTTTATTCGATAGACCTAAGCATAGCGTCTTGTACAATTGCGCCGTATCTAGAGTGGGATGTCATTATAACCCTTATGGAAGTGATATCACAAGAAGCGAACAAACACTGACACCAAGGGCAACATAGGGGAAATTACTTGTGCTTAATAAATGGCAATAAAGAAACGATAAATTAATGAAAATTAAAGTGGATGAAAAAATGGCCAGGCTTAGCTTGGTTAAGCCAAGAATGCATTGCATATTGTGTTGGGGCCCAACTTTTCCTCCGGCTGTCGTGACGTCACGTCACGTGGTTGCGCTAAAGGTCAATGGTGGCTGCCCGGCCGCGCCCAAGGGCTGAACTGAGTGATTGCAATATGCAACGCATAAAAACAACTTGCCGCAGGTGGGAACCGAACACACCAGCTTCGCATTTCCCGTGCGATGCTCTACCAATTGAGCTACCGCGGCGCTGTTTCCCCATCCACTTTCTTGGGTATTTATGTGTCCTAGTAAACCCTGGGAGTGTAAGCCAGCGCCACCACTCACAGACCTTCGCGGCGGACGTGGAACGTCCTTTTTACCGCAGGCGTCACGAGACCGTGATCTTTTTGGGGGAAGGCAACTGGTCAATATGCCCACATATGCTACCTGAAGGCATCAATGTAGCCGGATTCGGGACCCTCGTTATGTAAAAAACGAGGATATAAATAACATAAATTGTTATTGGACACATAAATACCCAAGAAAGTGGATGGGGAAACAGCGCCGTGGTAGCTCAATTGGTAGAGCATCGCACGGGAAATGCAAAGCTGGTGGGTTCGGTTCCCACCTGCGGCAAGTTGTTTTTCATAAACTTTAATTTCCATGAATTGATCGTTTCTTTATTGCCATTTATTTAGCACAAGTAATTTCACCTATGTTGTCCTTGGTGTCAGTGTTTATTCGCTTCTTATTATATCTCTAATAAAAATCGGGCCCCTCGGTTAACCCCCTTTCTTCTCCCTTATGGAAGTGGTCACTTCCCCATCGTTCTAAACCTTCAAAAACAAAATGAGTGTCCTGCACATGTTCCTCGATGGAAAGTTGATTCAGCCGACTGGATGAAGTTTCGCGAACACATCTGCCCTTGAATGATATCTGCGAATTTAGCCTAGACGATGCAGTAGCATCCATATACATAACAGCGTTCATTCTTGATGCTACAATAGTATGTATCCCCCAAACAAATGGGTCGCCCTCGAAACGACGTATTCCGTGGTGGAATGAGGAGTGCAAGGAATCCAGGAAAAAGCAAAACAACTCTTGGAATCTCCTTCGTAACTTCCAAACCACAGATAACCTAATTAACTTCAAGACCATTAAGTCAAAAGGTAGAATGGTCGAATCTAACGAATGGTCACTGCATTGCCAAAGGACATATTTACCATTCTCCTACGCCCTGAAAGTTAACTCAAATGTTAGACATCCTTGTCATTCTACTAAATGCGACTTGTCCACTGCTAGGTGGTTTCGTAACCGCCCAGCCACTAGGCCTCGTCTGTCCCTCCGGTTGGAAGCACTCTAAGAAAAAACAGGGGTCCCTCTTTTACAGAATGTCCTAATGGCTCCTACACGGCTTCCACTACCTTGGGAGTGGCAGACTATCCAATGTGACCTCTTTCTTAGAAGTATCGAAACGAGCCCTGGAGGCACACATATATTCGCATTTTCTGGAACTTAAGCAGCAGTACTCCTGGGATGAATTTTACACAGATGCTTCGAAGTCTCCTGCTGGTGTTGCCCACGCAGCTTTGGGACCCTCATTTTGAACATCTGGAGCACTAAACGCACACACCAGTATCTTTACCGCGGGGAAAGCACTGAGGGACGAAGACGAAGACGACGAGCGATAGGCTCGCTTCCGAACGCCCGTCTGTAATTTTAAGTCTTTTTTAGCAAGTGTAGAGCTCATTTTTACTCTTTATGCCTCTCTTTCTCCGAACGCCGGTCTGGGGTAACCTTCCTGCGAGAGAAGCAGAGCAAGCGGCTCCCGAAGCGCATCGGACCGAAGCAGCGCGGCGAGCCTCCGCCGTCGGCCGCCCTTCGAGATGCTCTGATGGTATCCGTCGCAAGCAATTAGCAATCAGGTCAGCATGTTGCTTCTGTAGACCACAGAGAAGATGAGCAAGCAAGGAAAAGGCTACGTGAGGATGACATCGACACAAGGGAATCTGCAGGAGACAACGAAGAGATGGACCAGACAGCCTTCACTGTTGTCTCTTACAAAAAGAAAACAGCCGCAGGTGTTCCTGTTATATTCAAGCCAACTCAGCCTGATAGCCGCTTATGGAAAGTAAACCCAAATTTTCTGGCTTCTGCGGTCGCCACAACAGCCCAAGAAAAGATTCTCAGCCACCGTCTCAACAAAGATGGAAGCCTCATTGTGACAGTGTCTACACTTCCTGCAGCCAATCGTCTCCTCACAGTGACAGATCTATCGGGTATTCCTGTAGAAGCTCGAGTTCCATACTCCTACTCTGCCACGTACGGGAGGATACAGGACGTCCCTGTTGAGTACTCAGATGACGACCTCAAGGAGTGTTTGAGCGAACAAGGAGCCATATCTGCTAAAAGGCAAGTTTTGTACGTCCCTAAGGAAGATGGCGTAGTAACGGAAACACGAAGACGCTCGGTCATCCTGGAATACTCTAAGGACGCCCCTTTACCAAGCCGAGTGTCGCTTGAATTCTGTAGTTATCCCGTGACGGAATACATGGGGTCTGCTACTCAATGTTTCAGATGTCAAAGGCATGGACATATAGCAAAATATTGTAAAGGCCCCATCCACTGCAAGATATGCGCTGGTCCACATACGCATACGGAGTGTACGTCACGTTCCCAGCCTTGGTGTGCAAACTGTGGAGCTGACCGTGCTGCGTCATACGGAGGGTGTCCTAAAAAAAAATCAGCCACTCTTGCACAGACGATGGAGCAAATCGAAGAAAAAGTGCGGAGACGACGAGAACCACCACTGAATGCGGATGTGATGTATACATCTACAAACCAAAAGCAACACGATGTGGTGCAGCGCAGCGACACGGCTTTGAAAAAGTCCTACGCCTCAGTCGTGAAAGAAAACCAGCAAAGGCCTTCTACTGCAAAGAGTCCATCGAAGCCCTCAAGTGATATAACCTCAAGCCCACGACAGCAACAAGTGTCCTCAAGGTCGCAGTAGAAGAACAGGAAGAACCAAGAAAAGTGGTTAGATGGTAGCACTGTAAATGAGATCTCAAGTATGCTGATTCCCATGATGTTCGCGGCAATCAAGGCTATTCTCCGTGCCAGCCCATCGTTTAGGAGCATCCCTGACGTAGAAGCCGTCCTGGCTTTGGATCCGCTAGTGTCGTCTTCTTTCACGGCGCAAAGCCGTGATTCTTCGCAGTAGCAAAGATGGCTTTGCCAACAATCCTCTCACAAGCGGTGCCCACCAACAAACACTTCCGCACATGTACTATATTCCAGTGCAACGCTCGCGGCTTGCTCTCGAAGTCAGCAGACTTTAAGCATCTTACGCGAGTGTACCGATTCCCTTTTGTGGTCATTTCCGAGTCTCGCGTCGGCGAGCAGTTTAGGATAAAGGGTTATTATTTTCATCATTCAAGGGGACAAAATGGAATTAGCTGACTGCTCGTTGGATTTCGCAACGACATACCTGCCTCTGCGATTGACGTAGCACCACATGAGAAGAACGAATATATTTGCGCTACCACAGTAATTGCATCCAAAGTGGTTACCCTGATCAGCGTCTACTTGGAACCAGGATCACCTTTCGACGTGACAAGATTGGAAATCTTGTTGACAAAAACTCAGTCTCCACATATTATATGTGGCGATTTCAACCCACATAACGAGATCTGAGGCCGTTCACATACATGTGCTCGGGGTGCCAAGCTGGCGAAGCTTCTTGCAAAATACAATATAGAGCCCTTGAACGATGGCAGCATAACATACCTGAAAAATTCGAAGACTGTTAGCTGCATTGACGTCACATTCGTATCAAGTCAAGTGGCCCCTATGTTCGGATGGTGTACAGATTTCGAGACTCGAGGTAGTGATCACTACCCGATCCTAATCTCTGCCCTTCATTTTCGAACGTCGCCCAGAAAAGTGAAACTGAAGTCGGTAGACTGGGAAGCTTACACAGCAGCCGTAGACAAAGGAATCACAGCCTCGACTACCAATACAGAAATAATACCGACAATAGCTCATTGCCTCAAACAAAGTACCCGCTCTGCCACTAAGCATTATAATGTGCCAGCTAACGACGAGGAATTTGAAAGGTTATGTGCCATTCGAAGGCGTACCGAAAGGAAGGCTCTACGTACTAAGAATATCGAAGACCTCAGAACTTGTCGACGGGCACAAAGACATATACGACGTTACCTCACCAAACTGGAGCGAAAAAGGTTGAGGGTCTTTTGTGGGACACTGGGCATACGACAACCGCTGAGAAAAATATGGCGAGTCGGCAGAGGCATTCGCAAAGAGCCGCAACAGCTTTATCCTTTTATCGCCCTCTCATTACATGAGCGCGCATCCCTGAAAGAGGTGGCAGAGCAGTACTGCAGGCTCCTTTTTAACGGGGCACAACCTTTGCGGCAAATTGCAAGTCGTCAGCCTGGTCCACCTTGAGCTACCCTTCCTGACTTAAAATTACCACTCACCGTCGAAGAGCTCACGGCAGCAATCGGCGACGTAAACAAGCGATCATCACCTTGCCATGACGGCGTGAGTTATGAAGCGCTCGCAAATCTATGCCACTCATCTCGCTCACGCCTGCTGGAGTACTAAACACCTCATGGATAACTGGGGAGGTTCCTACGGAATGGAAGCTTGCGAAAGTCATTCCTATATTGAAGCCAGCGAAGCAACCAACAAATTACGCCTCCTTCAGACCCATATCTCTGCTTAGCTGCGTAGGGAAGCTATTCGAAAAAATGATCTACAAACGACTAAGTTGGTTCCTGGAAATGCAAATGTTTACCCGGAGGAAATGAATGACTTCCGGCAAAATAGGTCCGCAATTGATAATGTCATTGCCTTGGTCTCATCAATTGAAGAGGAATTGGTCTCTGGAAACACACCTACTGCATTATTTTTACACATTAAGGCAGCATATGATTCGGTCTATCATAAAGCAATACTTCACGCTTTGGAAACCCTTGGTCTTGCAGGACGGCTTTACGCATGGATTGAAGACTATCTTCAAGGAGGCCAACTTTTCATGTGTACCCCGGATGGCCCCAAGGCGCTTTATGCCGTCGAGAAGGGAGTGCCACAAGGAGCTGTGTTAAGCCCAGTATTATTTAATTTAGTCCTCATCCATCTGAGAAGAAACCTGCCACCTGGCGTCAAAATCACACTGTATGTGGATGACATCGACATCTGCATTTGGAGTGCGGCGCGTTCCCGCAGTACCACCCAACAACGCCTCCAGAGAGCGCTAGCAAATATATCGGCCCACCTAAATCCAAGGGGTCTGAAATTGTCCCCTAACAAAAGCGTTGCCATGGCTTTCACGCGGAGGTGTATGGAAAAATACCCACCAGTGTTGGGTGGTCGTGCCCTTCCATACGTCAAGACACAAAGGTTTCTTGGAGTGACGATCGATAGGAACCTCAGATGGTCGCCCCAAGTGAAAGAACTGAGTGAGATTTCCTCGGTGTCGCACGTATTCCGATTTTTAGCCGGATCACAGTGGTATAGCAACTGTCGACCAATGGTGCTCTTCCATAAGGCCTACGTCGACGGAAGACTACGATATTACCTCCCGATCCTGCAAAAAATATCTCCCACAAGCAAGAGAAAAATTGGAGGACGCTTAAGCTTCTCCTTCAAGAGCGGAACGCGATAGCGTTATCGCACGCCGTTGGCCCCGCCTACTCAAACGCGCTACGCCAGCCAAACGTCGCGATCGGCACAGATAACCGGGCCCCGACGCGCCATGAAGGCGGACGCCATCATGGGGCGAGTGGCGCGCCACGTGTCGGGGCAGCGCCGTACATTGCGAGAAGGGGGACTTTGTGTTTGCCGCAAGATGTCTCTGCGTGTGCGCAGAGCGCAGAAGAAATGTAGTGGAAACGTACTTCGCTACTCGTGAGACTGCGACTTCTGTAAGTTACATGGTCATAACAAGAATTATGCACCACTGTATAACTTTTTACGGCACGTTTTTAAGGCAACACCGCATCCACTAGAGGCGATTTTGTCCAGTTTTGAAGGAACGAACTCGTGGCTGAGTGGTAGCGTCTCCGTCTCACACTCCGGAGACCCTGGTTCGATTCCCACGAGCCCATCTGGCAAGGTGTTTTTTATTTATGAAGTGCCTTCTGGGATTTATCGCTCACGGCCAACGCCGCTGATGCCGCCGAAGACACCGGCTTTTCTGCGACACGAGCTCCTTAACGCTGTCGCGTTAGAACTTGAGGCAGCACGAAACAACTGCATTCGCGTATGTCTTGGCTTTCCGAAGGGGTCGTCCCACTAAGGAACTGTAGCAGAAGCTGGATGCCTGCCTCTGGAAGTGCTATGTTCGCAGGAGACACTTCGGATACACCTCCGCCACGTCATTCGTACGAAGACTCACTTTTTAAAGGATATTTCCAGAACCCATGCTACATCTAGCTTTGGGCAGGCCGTCGGAAGCATATCTATTTCGATTCCTGCTCAGGCGTCACAAATTATGCCGCGAAACATTTCACCATGGACACTGTCCCCATCGGAAATCATGCCATATATACCTGGAATCAGTGCGAAAAAGAAAATGGCTCAAGCAGCGACTTAGATAGTTTTGGAGTGTATGCGAGTGTAGCAGCCGCAACGCACATTTTCACAGATGGCTCTACAGCTCCACATCGTTCATCATGCGAACATTTTGTTCCCTCTACAGGGCAACGATTCTCGTTTCGTCTTGAGCGAGCGACATCATCTAGTTCAGCGGAGCTATATGGCATTAAGGAGGCCCTTGTGTATGTACTTCGACAGCAGCCGCCAAGACATGGGTGATTTTCACAGATTCAAAAGCAGCCCTACAAAATATGTGGAACAGGCACAAGCGTTGCAATAATCAACCAGCAGCATTTGACATTGCTTATCTTCACCACAGGGCTAAGATTGCTGGGCATTGCATAAAGTTCCAGTGGATACCTGGCCATGCCGGCATTTCGGGAAATGAAAGAGACGACAAAGCTGCCAGAAATGGACTCGAATACCGCAAGTTCAAAAGAACATTTTTTACAAAAGCCGACGCTTCAAACATTGCAAGAAATTATGCCTACCAAGAAAAAGACCGTATCTTGAATCTGCCGCTTCCCCAAGATAACTTCCTGCGTTACATTGGCCCAGAAATGAGACTGAAAATTCCACGACCACTTCCTCGACACTTAGAGACATTGTACCATCGTCTTCGACTGAACGTGGCATACACGAACAATTATCTGTACCGCATAGGACTTACCACTAACCCATACTGTGATAACTGTCGTAACTTAGAGACAATTGAGCACATATTACTAGATATGCCCCGCGTACCGCTACGAGAGACAATTTTTTGAGCACCAAATGGACATGATTTGCCACGAACCGTTAACGTTACCGAGCATCTTAGGTGCGATGCCCGGCCCTTCAAAACAGCGACGGGTTTTGGATTTATTTTTCAAATACCTGACAGAAATTGGTCTAATAGGAAACCTTTCAAAATTGCACACTTCCTATACAAAAAGCCTAAATTTACCCGCCATGTCATCTATAAATATTAATATCAGGTCCACTCGGACATTTCATATTTATTTTTATCCTCTTTTTCTCCCACTCTTTTCTGGAATCATTTAATGCCATTCCCCATTCGTACACAGAGTACCATGCCAGCGATTATATAGGAGCCGGCAAAATTCTCTGTTTTTCTAATAAAGAGCCCTCTCTCTCTCCCTTACAGCGGAAGCATGCGCTATACTTAAGGCTATTCAGCACATAAGCTCACAAGCATCGCTAAGGCTATTGTCTTCACAGACTCATTAAGTGTAGGGAGAGCCCTAATTAGCCTACGAAAACACAAGAACTCCGTTTTGAATTAACTGTACACCTTGTTGTGCTCCGCAAACATGTGCAACCAAGTGATCGTCTTATGCTGGTTACCTGGTCACAGGGGTGTAGAAGGCAATGTAGCTGCTTACGAAATGACTACGTCAGTGAGTTTTAGCGACAAAGATGGGAATATCCTCATACCTGCCACAAACCTAAAGACTTTTCTGTGCCGTCAATTAAAGAAGGAATCATTGACAAGGAGAGTGGGATACACAAGCAATGAATGAGCTTCACATGTTAAAACCAAAACTGGGGAACTGGGTAAGTGGGAAAATGGCGCGGTACGAGGAAGTAGTTCTTTGCCGATTAAGAAGAGGCCACACATACGGTACTGACTCTCATCTCTTGACACGGGGCGATGGTCCAACTTGTAGTAAGTGCGGCAATTGTTTGACAGTTCTCCATGTTCTTATTCAGTGCCCTGCAATAGAAACAGAGAGGAAAAAGTATTTTCCTTCTGCATATCGTGTGAATATACCCTTTCACCCTGTATTTTTTCTTATCGATGAACCGCTTTTAATCTGCAAACAATCTTAGAATTTTTTAGCCTAAACCGCCACCTTGAAAATGATTTGTCCATGCAACTTTAAGCGCGTGACTAACAGCCCTGCAGTAAAGGGCTGTCTTGAAACTGTGGTGTCATTGTTGTGTTTTGTTGCATCATGTCTTTACGAAAGTCCATTGCGATAGCCCACACAACTACCCAGTCAGTGTCATAATTTTAGCACCTATATATTTTACGCCACTTACAGCGACAGGTTTTAAGCCCTTCTACGGCCAGGTTACATCTACCATGAGAAATTCATTGTGCACGGCATCCACAATACATCGTTAACATTACCACTTGTCATGGCGCTCTTTGGGCAAACCTTGTCCTTGCACCATAAAACACCTCACATCATCATCTATTTCGAGAGCGGAACACTTAACGGCAACCACTGTAGAATTAACTGTCATCATGCGTACTTAGAGCACTACGCGTCAATCAAAGCTTCACTGTTGCTTCTTGCACACATACGCATACATACACATCACATACAGAACGTTCGTCACTAGCGACAGTCGCTTACGGATTCGCCAGCCATAGCAGACTTATATTCACCATTTGCTTTAATGATCACACTGCAGATCAACGATACTGACACTCGCATGTCGCATGTAACGGCAGAGCAGTCTGCAAGAAACACGTACAAAGACGACGACACACGTAAAACCAGATGAACGCTGTCTGTCGCTGCTTTGTCCAGCCAGTTTCAAAATGTGCCTTCTTTCTCCATGTTCTTTCTTTTTTTCTTATTTCTCTCTCTCTTTCCTTCTTTATTTCTTTCTTTCTTTTCCTTCTTTCCATTCTTTTCTTTTTTTTTTTTAGCACAGTGCATTCTTTGGCTATATACTTCCGTGATTTAGGCCCACGAAACGAACCAAGCCCAAACCAAAGCTTTATTGCCGCATTTGTCATTTGAATAATCTAGAGGCGCAGCAACGAAATAGAATTCGTGAGCAGTTGGGCGTTTCACTTGGAACTGCGAATGAGTTGACCTACCGTGAGGTCTAAACAACGATCGTACGATGCACCTGCTTTTCTCGGAGTGTCTACTTTCACAAGGCAATATTATTCATGGTAACCATAAAATCCATAACTTGGGGTATCATAATACTGGGCTCGTAGAGGGGGGAGCATTAATGAAAAGAATAGTTCAGCTTGAAAACAAAGAAATAATAAGAGCAGAAGCTACAATTGGAAATATGTTACAAAAAACTCAGTGCTCTTCCACCCTGTGAAGAAGGTTGAGTAGCGAAGCTGCGTATGTGGGCCCTTTAATAGCGAACTGCACCTCCGCCGCGGGTCGGCCCGGCATTGCGCTATATCCGAGATCGGCCCACGTATGGGGAGTACCTGACGCCTGCTTCACCTCCGCCGCGGGTCTACCCGGCATTGCGCTATCTTCGGGATCGGCGGACGTATGGGGACTTTCTTGCTTACAACTACAGCACGAAAATATTATTGGATGGTAGAGGTATACAGCTTCGCTGTAAAAAAATGTTAAATGCACAAAGATCAAGGGCTACTCCTGTCCAACAATGCACACACAAAAATGGCGAAAAAACGCAGGTAAAAAAAAAAAAGCAAGTGCGAACAATGTCCAGCAAATCCAACAAGTGCGAAAAAGGTTACTTCGAGTGTAATACAGCTGACAAGGAATAGAATAAAGCAGAGTTTCTAGAATGCAAGATTATATATTGTATGGTATTGAAAACTTTATTTATTTCTTTCATTTTTATTTATTCATACTGTCAGCCCATGACGGGCCATTAGAAGAGTGGATTTAACATACATAAACAGAGAAGAGCATTAGTTCGCTTGAACACTGCACTAAAAAAAAGAAAAAAGAAAATGAAGTAGCACTGCTGATATGAAACACATTAACAATATAATTACCCAGAACATTTTGATTTACCTTCAAATTAAGAGCTGGTGGTATATTAGTACAGAACATCAGGGTGCATCAGGGTACATAAGGCAATGTATTGCTTCCAAGGATGCATAAATGATTTTATTTGTACAATTGAATCAGGCAAAGAGTTCCACTGCTGAATTGCCCTTGGAAAAAAAAACTATACCTGAAGCAGTCATTGTGCACTTGGAAGGAGGTATATAAATACTTTGTGCCATGATGTTTCCTGTGTCTTGATTTGGAAGTACTTATTGTACCTTATTTTGACAATATTATGAGTTACTAAGAACATGAATTGAAGCCTTTCATACCGCGTGCGTTTTTGCAGAGGTGGGAGCTCTGCATGTTCACATAATTCAGTCGGAGATTGAAAACGGCTGTATTTTAAATATAAACGTAGACGTAAGGCGCTGGACCTTCTCTAGATTTAGACAGCTACCTTGGGTATAGCGGTCCCACACTATTTTTGCGTACTCAATTATGGGTCTTAGCAAGGTTTTGCAAATCTAATATTTTAATTTCAGGGGAGGCACAATGCAGGATACGTCTTAGCCCCCACAATATGTTGCTAGCTTTTGCACAAAGTTCATTCATGTGGAGATTCCAATGCATGTCGGGTGTAAATTTAAGACCTAGGTGTTCATATTGTTTAACTCGAGCAAGTTCATGACCGTTGATACTCTATGAGAAATTTCCAATTTTATTTTTTCTAGAGATGGACCTAAAAACCGACTTAGTTGGGTTAGGCTGCATTTGCCACTGATCAAACCAGCTCTTAATTTTCTGTAAGTTAAGATTATGGTCGGCCTAACCACCTGTTGACTGTATTCTCTTGTACAATATGCAGTCGTCGGCAAACATTCTTATTTCGGTAGTGATGTCATTTGGCAGATCATGTATAAAAACTAGGAATAAAAGGGGCCCTATGACACTACCCTGGGGTACCCCAGATACGACGGGAGATAAACCAGATTGCGGATGTCCAAGTTGAACATATTGTTCTCTATGTGCAAGGTATGAAGTGAACCACCGCGTAAGGGAAGAATTTTTGAAGGTAACACTGATTTTGAGTAAAAGCTTTTTGTGGGACACCTCGTCAAAGGCCTTTGGAAAGTCTAAGAATATATTATCAGTTTGGCCGCGGGCATTAGTTTTGCTAGAAAGGTCATGCACAAGTTCGATAAGCTGCATGACGGTGGACAATCCTTTGCAAAAGCCATGTTGACCTGGAAAATTTAATTTATGTTCATCTAAATAGGTGAGCAGATGCTTTGATACAATGTGTTCTAGCATTTTAGAACAGGAGCTCGTGAGCGATATCGGTTGGTAGTCGCTAGTGCAAGAGGTTGGACCACCTTTATGAACGGGCACAATTCTTGCGCGCTTCCAGGCAGTGGGAAAGGAGCCACTAGAAATGGATGATTGAAACACTAGTGTTAAATGCTTGGATGTCCATTCGGCATATTTATAAAGGAATTCATTGGCGATTTCTTGAGGGCCGGGACTTTCTTTTTTATATTAACGGGAAGCAACAGATTGAAAATGCCCTCTTGTGTAATCTTGATATTCTGAATAGGAAGTCTGTCCGCATAATCATTGATGGTAGGCAAGCTACCGTCATCGATGGTAAAAACTGAGTAAAAAAGGAGTTAAATGCCTCCGCTTGATCTTGGCTACTTTTGTCTGTGTGCATGCTACACGACTTAGCCGTTGGATTCAAGTACCTCCCAAACTTATCTGGGGCTTCCTTGAGAAATTGTTTCAGCGTTGAATTATAAAAGTTATCTTTAGACGTCTTCAGGTTATGTCGGAGCTTTTTACCTAAAAGATGAATGTCATGTTTCTGTTCGATACTAGGACTGAGGGTGAAAGCTTAAAGCAAATGCTTAAGCATATTCAGGTCTTTCAGGTCGCGCTAGTTTCCTAGCCCGAAGCAGGTCGCCCCCATGTGGAGACCGAAAGGCCTAGCCCCTCGGCCACATCGTGCACCTAATGAGGTGCCCATGCCTGTACTATAGTTCGGGGCTACGGAGAGCCGCTTCCCAAAGCTCTTTGGTGTTGTCCTTGCCGTTGGGTAACGCGAAGCACCGCCAAAGCATATGCTTTAAGTCTGCTACGCTACCGCATCGTGGGCAAGTGTATGAAGCCAATGCTTCGGGAAATGTTTCGCTTACTTAAAAGTGATTGGGATAGGTCGCCGTCTGCAAGAGCTTCAGGGTCATAGCTAGGGGTCTGTCTAGCTTTATGTGTACGGAGGCGGATATGATCTGCGCCATGTAAAAGTGCTTCGTGAGTTTGTTGTATGCCTGTGTCCGTAGTGCGAGGGCTTACAGAACGCGTCACGCGTTCTGTAAGCCTTCGCGTTGAGCCGACTCGTTGAGATTAGTCGGGGCTCCGTCAATTTCTCCCATGTGTGCGGCAAACCAAATGATCGTGTGTGGATTAAGTAGGAAACACTAAGTGGGCACTATCGCCTGCACACATTTTCTGCACCGGTTACACCGTGGACAAAAATCCCCTATTAACCCCGTATTCCGTATAGCGTCATGTTAAGTGGAAAGCAAAGCCAACAGTTGTCTTATGCAAACAATGGATAGTTCCATGGGAGAAGGTGGGTTTCGCTTTGCTCGATTCAATACATAGCATGCCCCTGAAAAGAAGCCTAACCACAGCGGTCGCAAATAAACGCATCTGAAGACCACCTACCTACAGATGCTCCAATCGCTTGAGGGTCAATGCAGATGGGTCTGTCAACAACAAACTGTCGTGAGCGTGACGTAGGCTTTAAACCATGGATAATATCAAAAGATAAAAACACTGCCCGCATGCCAGTGATGAGTTTCGCATGGTCTTCATATCTCGAAATTATTGAAAGTAGCAAAATGCTTACTCACTCACCTGTTCAAACGCAAACTTAGTGGCGATAGTAACGACTAGAATGACTGACAACCTGCGTGTAAGATGACGTTTCACGCTGTTATAAACCCAGGTCTACGTCCTCTTAGAGGTCAGCACAAACGTGGCCACTAAGACAGTGCCGTCCCACGTGGCGATACACTATTGCACTTTTTTATCCACCAACTTCAATTTTATCTGGCGGTAATAGCCGCCTGAACTCTCGAGTGTCTGGAGAGTTCCACATTGTTTCCGTTGCGCACCAAAAGCGTTCACATAACCACTTGGTTATAATAAATATGGCACGTACTGTCCTCGAATCGCACACAACGCCACGTCAAAGCTGACCAGTTGCATGCGCTGGGCGAATGCCCTAAGTATAGAATGGATTCATCACTAAGGCTTACCGCTTTAAGATGACCACGAAATTATTCATGCGAAAGCATTATATTTCCCATGAGGCAGAAACTCCGGCATTGTAAGCAACGAGTGGCACTAAAGATCATCATCAGTGGCGTCATCAGCGTCTTGCTTGACGTCAACAGTAATACAGAATTAAAGGTAAAATAAGGTGAACCAATATGACTTCACGTGGAGTAAAAGGAGCAAAGGTGAACTAAAGTGCATTAAAGTGGATTATGGTTGGTATAAATTTGAGCAAGGTGGTTGAACGTGGGTTAAGCGGACGAAGGCTGGTACAAATAAGAGCAAGGTGGATTAAGGATGCTACAGATTACAGCAAGGTGTACTAAGGTGCACTAAGGTAGAGCTGTGAGGGACTGTGACAATGTATGGCTTCACGTATTATGGTCATAAGCAATTTATTAGACAAGTCTTATGTTCTCGCATTCAAATAACGCAAGCATACTTAAGTGACTGACAATTTTTTTGCAGCGAGACAATATCAAGAGGCGTGCAGTACTGCACTACAACCTCCTCGTCTTTTGAGCTCATCTGTAGTTTTTGATGTGCTTGAATTTTTCGCTGGTTGGAACAAGTGATTGTGGAAAGCTATAACGTTCGTGTAGTAATCGACCCCCCGCCCCTCTCCGTGTTGCCTGTTCATTTTTTTATGCGTACTATCAATCTCAGTATGATACATAGCGCGCGACTGGTTTTCCGCACGTTTCGCGCTGTAGCCGATACAGAGCGATATTACATATGCTACCCCATTGCACAACTATCCGATTCTTGGCTCATCCGCCATTGTGGGTATGTGCCACGTTTCAAAAGCTCATCGTGATCATCACCACCAGCAGCAGCATCATAATCATCATCATTATTGCTCGCCGACAACGAAGAAGCATCGCGCCCTGGGCACGAGCCGATCCGAAGTGTGGCGAGGACGAAAGCAGGTAGGTCTACATCGCTCAACCACATTTCTTTTAAACCACTTAGAATGTGCGTCGAAACTCCCACCGCAATCGCATAAGGAGACGCTGTAACCTATCTTCTGTCGTGGAGTAGCAACAGTCTGATGTTAAGACAGGGGTACAGGAGTGGCGGCTGTTCAAGTGCGCCTCTTCGTATTCCATCTCAGGATTCTTTGACATTGCCAAAAAGCTGTCTGCTTCTTCAGGTAGAAGCGCACAATACTATGAAACGCAGGTTGTAGCGTAGACGTACGCTTGCGCCTTTTTCTGTGCCGCAATGAAGAAAAACAACGTCAGTCAGTGAAAAATGAAGCTTTGCCTAGCAAATACTCATCACAGTAATAATAATATCACAGCGTCACAGTAATTTCATAGACAGACACGCCGTTGAAATCACTCCTTGGCTAGTAGTCTTTATTCATATTGCGCTTTCTTTCAACGGCCAGTGGTTGTTTAAAATGCACTGAATGTTGAGACGTTAAAGTGCTTTCATGCACCGCTATCATCAGAAAGGACCCTCCATTGCTGAGTTGGAAGGTGACTGTCAGCTTCCGTAAAATAATACTGCTGCTCCACACAAAATAATATGGCATCTGGCATGGCTCATGGCATCTAACCAGGGTGCTAAAGCAGTGCCTCACGACTCGACGCGGGTGGAGCATTGACGCATGGTGCCCGTTTATACTGGACTCGAATCACAGAAGACATGCTGTTGCTGGCAACTGTGCTGCTCGCCCTCAACTGCGCTCACCTGCAGCAATGCGGCGCGTTCGCTGGACCCACGCGGTGGCACGCGAGCCCCTTCATGGAAACACAAGAGCCGGCCACTAGGTACGTCACCTGACCTTAGTTGATTTGTGGTTGCTAACCGCGCAGGCTTTAGTTACTCTTCTGCGCTGGTAAAGACGCGTACATGTACGCACGCATTCACGCGCACGCACAGACAGACAGACAGACAGACAGACAGACAGACAGACAGACACACAGACACACAGACACACAGACAGACAGACAGACAGACTGACAGACTGACTGACAGACACAGGGGAGAACTCAAGGAAAACGGCGTAACCACGGACTGGCAGCTGTTGATAGAAGCTTTGCCGACCCACAGTTGTGAAAGCAAGTGATAGTGAAAAGCACGGACCATGAAAGCAATAAAAAAACGCGCGTGCCAGATTCGATGGACAAATGAAGTGACAAACAAAGTAAGAACAGAGTTTACGAACTGGTAATGCTGTTATCCCTATGTTTCTGCATCGACATGTTATCTACGACAGTGATCAACGAAATATCTGGCCAGCTGTTGTTTTTGCATGGATATATAGCTCATCACTGTCGAAGAAGTCAGTGCGGACCGCTCATTGATCGTACTCACGCGTGTCTTACATTGCTTTAAAGTAGAACGAAGAGATTAGTATTCGAGGCATTATGAACACAAAATTAGGTGGCAACTGCATTATCGTAGCTTCTGTTGGCATCACAAAAAAAGAAGGGCAGTATTGTAGCCAGAGGACTAGTGGCACGCTTGCGCGATAATAATGCTGCATGTATTAAGTAAATTGCAGTTGTAGGCCAGTGTTTTTGGTGTCCGCGTCTCTCCTTTTGTCTTGCTTCTAGGGCGCTGACAACATGAATCAAAACAGTATTTATCTAAGCAAGTTGGTTCATTCTTCGAGGATTGTAGCAGCAGAAATTGTGGGACACAGGCACAAAAGGGAACGAACAGAGGTGGGCGTAGCTGCACTGACAACTGGCTTCTTTATTGAAATTCCCTCGTTTTTTATATCGTCGCCCAATCTTATCCCTATTATCTTCCTTTGGCTTCCCGCAGAAAAGCGACTTCTTTTCTAGAAAAACATGAATCAATCTTGCAATCGATTGTCCCGTTCAAAGCATTATTGGTCGCGAATTTGTAACCGATAATTTAAGCACAAATGCACGATATCGGCAGAAAGACTGTTCCCTTAACTATTCTACTGGCTGCGCTACGGTCGTGGGCATTTTAGTATCTAAAGAGTACAACGCCCGCATACAGTTCCCACTCTGGACGAATGCGTCGCTGCCATCATCGAAGCTGCTGAGTTAAGAACCACGGGTTCGGCTCTCTGCTGCTACTGACGGTTTCCGATGTGGGCAGAAGGCAAAAAAATGTTCGTGTACTGTGCTTTGCGTGCACGATAAAAGAACCATGTAGCCCAAGTAAATCCGGATTCACTCAATACGGCGTTCTTTACAACCGTTATCATGCCTTCAGCAAGTACAACGACAAACTTTTTTGAGCGGCGTCGCTCCTATTGCACCGACAGTCTGCGCATTAATCTACAAACAAGACATAATAAAGGTTCTGATGTTTGGCACAACCTAGGATATCAAAGGTATGCGAGGTTACGGCTGGAAAGAAAGATTACATCGTGACGGGGACAGCGTGGAGTCGAGATACAAAGGCACCGGTGCTCATGATCGTTAATCCGAATTCTTCTCCAAGTGACTGCATCTTGCATCCTTGCAGTGGCTCCATATTAGTGCAGGATAGAATATATGCGTGTCGAGGTGTAACCACACCTGGGAGGCCCACTCAGCTTGAAAAAGACGCCTGGCTGCCAGCTAGCCTACCCTAAGTGACTGGCCCACTGGATCTTGCTTCGAGGCCCACAAACTTCGCTTATCTCAGATTTTCGAGTACTAATGTAGTCACATCTAATGCTTAGGAATCGCGGTGGGCTTACGTCCGGAAGGCCAGTACCTTCAGTGGGAGTTTGCAGAAGTGACGAGTAGGTGGCTTGAAATCTGGTGGCGCTTCTGGTGAGTCGCAGGAGCACCTGGTGAGGGAGCTTAACCTCGGGGTCAAATGCGATCTTCTCATTGAAATACATATTAAATGCAGAAATGCTCCGAGTAGGCAACGTAAACGCTGGTTTAGCGAAATTTCTTCCTTTTAAGGAAAATTTTACAACACTTGTCAAAATTAAAAGTAAGAAATTCAATGGAAATTTGACGTTTGTTTTATGTCAACGCATGACGCACGAGCATTTTCGCACTCTGTCCCGATCAAAATTTTGCGTAGATGCCGGCTTGGACCTCGCGATCTCCAGCTCAGCAGTGTGATGCCTCGGACACTGGGCTACCACGGCGAGCATTGCCAAAAATCAGCAGCTTCACAAAAATTTAAGCATTACGTTCATGTACATATGCAGGTTGTCCCACATTGTTTGAGCCTAAGTTTTAGAAATGAAAGGCACTCCGGATGCGAGTTGAACCGAATGCACAATGTTAGCACTGACCTATAGTTACTCAGGCTACTTCTTTAACTAATAGATTCATCGTCATCATCATCATCAGCAGCAGCAGCCTGGCTACGCTCACTGCAGGGCAAAGGCCTCTCCCATACCTCTCCAACTACCCCGGGCATGTACTAACTGTGGCCATGTTGTCCCTGCAAACTTAATATCATCCGTCCACCTAACTTTCTGCGGCCCCCTGCTACGCTATCATTCTCTTGCGAGGCAGTCCGTAACCCTCAATGACCTCCGGTTATCTTCCCTCCTCATTACATGCCCTGCCCATGCCCATTTCTGTTTATTGATTTAATATAAGATGTCATTAACTAGCGTTTGTTCCCTCACCCAATCTGCTGTCTTCTTATCCCCCCCTTAACGTTACACCCATCATTCTTCTTTCCATAGCTCGTTGTATCATCCTCAATTTAAGTAGAACCCTCTTCGTAATCCTCCAGGTTTCTGCACCGTAAGTGAGTACTGGTAAGACACAGCTATTATACACTTTTCTCTTGAGGGATAATGGCAACCTTCTGTTCATGATCTGAGAATGCGTGAATTCTTCTGATTGTTTCAGTAGCATGGTCCGGATCCGCGGTCACTGCCTGCCCTAAGTAGATGCATTCTCTTACCACTTCCAGTGCCTCGCTACCTATCGTAAACTGCTGTTCTCTTCCGAGACTGTTAAACAATACTTTAGTTTTCTGCAGGTTAATTTTTAGGCCCACCCGTCTGCTTTTCCTCTCCAGATCAGTGAGCATGCATTGCAATTGGTCACTTGAGTTACTAAGCAAGGCAATATCATTAGCGAATCGCAAGTTCCTAAGGTATTCTCCATTAACTCTTGTACCGAATTCTTCCCAATCCAGGTCTCTAAATACCTCCTGTAAACACGCTGTGAATATCATTGGAGAGATCGTATCTCTCTCACTCACGTCCTTTTTTATTGGGATTTCGTTGCTTTCTTTATGGAGGACTACGGTGGCTGTGGAGCCGCTATAAATATCTTTCAGTATTTTTACATACGGCTCGTCTACACCCTGATTTGGTAGCGCGGTTTGCTGGGCCAGGTGGTGCATGGTGAACGTATGAGGGGGTTCGAGCAAGTACGGACGCAAGCACAAGTAGGAAGAAACGAACAGGACAACGCTGGACTTACAACTGAAGTTTATTGGGAATACATTGCACAAATCTCCGCCACACATGCGTATACAAGCATGCATGGCGTAAATGTATACGTATGCGTGGCGAAGATATATGGAATTTATTCCCGATAAACCTCAGTTGTAAGTCCAACGTTGTCCTGTCCGTTTCTTCTTGCGCTCGCATCCGTACTTGCTGGAACCCTTTATACGTACACCCTGATCCCGTAGCTAATGGACTAGTTACGTTTAATTAATCCATTAACTCCTTAAGTATTGGCTGCAGACCCCAAGTGTGATAAGCAAAGTTGCAGAGCACCTTAAGAAACCTCTCAATAAATCGTTTCCAACGCGATAAATCTCACGTGGCACTTTCTGTCGCGTTCGAAAGAGAACCCGCGAAATATGAAAAAAATACTACGTGACGGGGCGATTGCGCACTCTTATGTGCAGCTCTCAAACGTGTGATGGATGAACAAGGTCGGCTGCAGCGACGAGCATGGCGCGCGACAGGGCGTTAAGTCGGGTGTAGATATCTGGGCATGCGGCTTTTATCGCCTGACGGCACAAATGCGTCATGCTGGCCGAGCTGTGCCGAATCGATAAGGCGTCTAAGGAGATGAAAGAGAACAAGAAGATATCTTTATTTTATTTTTTTTTTTGCTTGAAATGGGCAAGATCTGGCAGCCTGCGGACTGACTGTAATGGGGTTGGGTGGGAAGGCGGCGTGAGAAGCCGGAATGATTTTCCAGTGGCCTTCAATCTAAAAAAGCGCACTTCGGTTATAATTCGTGTTCGAAGAGATCACCATCTGCTACACTGTAAACACAAATGAGCCCATATGGGCGTTTTAACAGTTGATATGCCATTTTTCCCCCCTAGCTTAAAATGAGTACTCCCACGAGAAGAAGTAAAATAAGCTAGAACCATTATTGTACCCCCGACCCCATTTGATGGGGCATTGCGGTTGTAAAATGGGGGTTTTCAAGGAATAACGGTGGCGTAGGGGAAATTGAGACGAGCCAAACAGAGAAAGGAATAACTCAGCCATGACCAACAAGGCAGTCAGCCGCAGCGACAATTTCAGTAGGATTATTTCTGCAGTCAGATTCGAAATATCCCGCGCAATGTGTGTCGGCGCTGTTTTTCTGTTCGGAGTAGCCGCGCCTTGGTGCTGCAGAGGACGCCGAAGTCGGAACTACGCGCGGAGGAACACCAGCCTTCGGAGCGCGCGCGCGTGCGTTGAAAGCTGCGATCGAGCAGCCATTTGCCAGCGACGGCGCATTCTTCTACCGTGGTTGATGTTTCTCACTGCTTTGAACCCCCAAGACTCCACGGTAAGTGACTTTGAACGATTATTACATGTTCTATGAGTGTGCATGTGTTCTAAGTGAGGAGACGCGCTGATATGACTTATTGAAGGTCTCGGTACAACATGGCGCGACAGTTGGCCGTCCAGAACCATTTTGCACGATCACTGTGTTTCTTCGAGCTTTGTCGTAATCGAATCGACTTGAGTGCTCAGAGTCAAGCGAGTGTACTTAAAAATTAGAATTTTATATAATGAGGGACTTTGCCGCGTCTTTAATTGGGCGGATGTGAGCATTCGACATGATCCCCGAAGCGCAAGCCACTACCACAATAGTTACGTGCAGTGCGAGGTTAGCTAAGCTTCGCCGCCTAACCGCGGCCTGAAAATGTGGCGGCTCGTTAAGGGTTTACTGCGGTGCGCGTGTGTGAGTGTTTGTACAGCGATCATTTGAGCGAGAACCGGCGGCGCTTCTTTGTGCGCGGTATCTGCTAGCTGGCGCGTACGTGGCGCCAATCCCCTAGCTCGTGCGATTGTGTGCAGTAGGTCGCCCACTTAGCGCGCATTGTGCAGATTTGCCAGTACGCTCCTTTCTATCGCCTGTGTCTCTTCGCACCCACGTCGTTGATTGTGCAGGCAGTGCGCGACTGCGGCACGCAGCATGTAGAGCCTGCGCCCGTCGACTTTGATCTACGGGCGTGAAATGTCGGCGGCGCGTTTGTGGTATTAAAAGCGTGTGGTGAGCTTCCAACGGCACTACGGGTGAACGCCGCATGAGCTGCCGGTCAGAGTATAAGAACCTCTTTATTGTTAGCGTACTGCTTGGCGGTAACAGGTGTCCTGCTTGGGTTCAGATTACTGGATACGCTGTCACTTGAACCTCGGCGGCCGGAGCAGGTGAGTACCAGTGGCGGCGGCACCTCGGCGGGCAGAAAACTGTGCCCGTGCCGTGACGAGATATATCAATTTACGCGATAGCATTGCCGGTGATAGGTCATACGGGCGCGTCGCTCCATGCCTGTGTTCTTTGCTGAGGCCGCCACTACGCCTGCGGTGCACTTACTAGGCTATATCTATATAGTCGATGCTTGTGCAATGTTGTTATTCAACAGCTGGCGCTGTGCTCTGGATACCTGAACTTGTTTAATGTTTAATTACTTTGCTGCTGTGCCACTGCGTATTGGGTACAGATATTTAGTATTGAATTCTAGGTGCCAAATTCACACAAAGAAGTTGCGCTTTTCAACTCAGGATCATATCACACATCACAGCGTCATCCTATATTGCACGAGTATTAATAACAAAATTTCTCTTGCTGGTGAAAAAAAAAAGGCAGACCGATCAACCTGTATCTGTGAGAAAAATGTGCTTCAAATCCGCCATTGTCTATAAAAAAAGGTACTACCTTGGTATTCAATGTCAGTAACACTCATAAGTTATGCATCCTTTTGTGTGAAATAATTTGTCTTAGAAGCCATTCATTGTAAGGGATCAGTAAACATCTCATAGCTTAAGTAGTGCATATGTGCATGAGTTGGGCAAAGGTATTGGTTTGTAAAGAGCAAAGCCATTAAGATATAAAATATTGGCAAGCTTAGTTTAACAATAAGCTGACGAATATACAAAACCTAATGTAGCAGCAGATGTTCTCCAAGATAAGCTTGTGACCAGCTTTTTTGTGTTCTGTGTGATCATTGTAGTGTCAAATTTTTCATTTTTATTTCAGGACTGCGGCTGCGGTCGTTTCATTGCCAACTGTGAGGATGAAGCAGCTTCATGGCCGGAGATCGGGTGCCTCCCATCAGTTTCCCTTTTCAGCAATAGAGGCCTTGGTATGCTCTTACCTAGAGTTTGCTTTTTTTACCCTGTATGTTTTGAGCGCAATGGCTAGTTTAGCGGCATTACTTAGAGTGATTGGTGTGACACCTGTTCCATAGGAGGTATGCAGGCTATCCCACGTAACTTTAGCAAACTTTTAAAAATATGAATATGCCACCTAGCTGCACAGAACCTATGTAATGTTGTTTCCTGTCTCTTGGAAATACTTGGATTTGCTGCATTTTGCCTAATTACCTAATTAGTCTTAATCAATTAATTAACTTCTCAAATGTAATTAGATAAAAAGTCTTAATTATAAAATTGTAGAGCAACGTGAAAATTTCCCAGTACAGCTATCTGTGGCTCAATATGTGCTACATAATGTGTTTTTAGAGCATGAAAGAAGCCTGAGAATCTCGCAAAGTGCCTTGAGTATGTTTCTGTGTGACAGCGCCTGTGTTGTGTTCTTCCTTCAGTCCTCGTCTCTTGCGCTGTACTAACAGTCGACCTCGAGTGGCCATTCCCGTGGCAGTCTTGCATGTATTGAGTGCTTGCCCTGTATAGGCATGTGTGTTTCCAGTAAGAAAAAAATACTGAAGGAGCCCAACGTGATGTATTTCAGGACAAGTGTATGGTGTAAATTACTATGTGACAATAAAATAAACTGAAACAAGACTTCACAGTAGAGGTATGCAGGTGTGTGCATCAGCATAATGACGAAAACCTCATGCAAGTTTCGAAAAATATTTATTAAGTTAGTTTCTGTCATTCTTCTCTGTCACATTATTATTGCAAAAATGTGCTCTCTAGTATTGCACAATTAAAAATACAGTTCAAATACATCATTTGCTGGAACCTTGACATTCATAGCAACATAGAGAGGAATGGTTAAAAATTTGCTTTGCTTCTCTGACCTTCATTTTAGGTCCTTCTCATGTTTGCTAAGCTTCTTAAACTATCATAGACCCCTTCCAGGGTTTACAGGCAGCTTGAGCACATTGTGCCAGATTGTGGAGAAGCTGCAGAGGTCGCAGTGTGTATAGTGGTGTCCGGTAAATGCAAGTTTATTGCAAGATGCATTATGCTCAGTACCAATTATATTAAGTTATAATTTTAGCAAAAATCTGTTTTCCAGATATATATCAATGTGTCTCCAAAGAACTGCACTTTTTAAAAGAGTTGCTCATTCTCTGTCTACTGTTCGGTGTTGTTAAATGCATGTATGTTGGACAGCATAGTACTTGGCCTTCAGCTGAAGGTAGTAGTGTAGGTAATAGGTAGTAGTGTAGCAGTAGAGTGGCAGCAGTAGTAGCTTTATGCATGTGCATAAAGCTGCAGTAAGCCAAATGTGAAAAGATAAGGGCTAATACGATACAGCCACGTAGCAAAATTTACACAAGCAAACTGTTTGATGCAATCCCTAGGGAAGTAAGCAAAAATATAAGAATGTGCTTATATGATAAACAATACCTATGTTTCAGGCGCATGGCCTTCTACCGCCATATTCCATAACAGTTCATTATTTAACACTTTAAAACTACTTGCCCTGTTTATGTCTAACTGCTCTAAATTCGAAAATTTTCATTGATTGCACTATGAAGGTTTTGGCCGTGGCTTAAGTTACTGCCAGAATTAAATTTATAGTTGTGGCCGTCCTATGTGTGATAACAAAAAGCCATTTTGGAACCAGGTGACTGTTATGCAGTATGCTAAGTGTGCATATTAGAACAGCCACTTATATTTTCATTGTAACCATGTATTAAGTATGTATGTACACATCTCGAAGCCATAGACTGTGTACTCTTAATTGGAGGTGTTATTGTGTGGAGTAGGTATTTTTGTAAGCATTGTCTAGAATTTGCACTACATTAAGGTGTAGTGAAGCCAAGCGAAAAATATTGACAAAATGGCTAAAGTACATTCTTAAGAGTATTAAGCGCACTTAGATGACTTTACAGCATGTAGTAAAACAAGAATGGGAACTGAAGTGCTTAATTTTTGTTCATTATTACCATATGGCACCAACATGCAATGAAGACAAAAGAGGAAGAGAAGTGAAGTGCACTAAAGGGCAACTCGCTCCTGATGGGAGCTGCATTCACATCTACATGATGCATGCAGTCTTGGAGTTATAGCAGCAGCTAACCACCTGTTCACTTTGTTGCACATTTGTATTGTTTATGTACTAAGTCTGGCCCTGGAAGTGTTAAGCAGTGCCACTTGTGGCATTGGTGCTGCATGCAAGACATCCTTCTAACCACAGGTGTTATGTATTATGTAAACCTAAGTTCTTTTAAATTCATGTAACCCACAAAAGTTACATTTGAGAGGATGTGCCATATTTGCCACCATTGCCATGAGTAGCATTGGCTGACAGTCACAGGGCGAGACGTTAACCTTGCTCAGCTATTATGCAAAACTATTTTACATACAAATGTGGTAATTAGTATACATGCCGAAAGCCTCACAGAATAAAATTTTTTATTCGCATCTTACAACGATTGTTATTTTGCTTTAACTCAGGAGGCCTTTCTACCTGCGTTGCATCCTGTGGCTGGACCACTCCAACGATCTCGGCGGAATCGTTACACAGGTGTGTTCTTTTGTGATTCTCAGTACTGATATTTTCTAGTTTACGTTCAATGTAAATGCACAGATCAAATGAAAAACAGGTTAAAAGATGAGCTCACAGGCACTGTATCCAAATGTTTGTTAGGAAGGAAAATCTTTTTTACAAGTTGTCGTTATAGCAACACAAGAGAGTGTGTACATCACACCACCAGTACCTAGCAAGCAACAGCATTATACCGTAGAAGAAGCCAAAACATCAGGCGAAAACCTGTACTAAACTAGAAACTGTATTAAGACCTTTTCGAGGCTTAAACTATTTCTTGGGTTACTCTGTCTAATTGCTTGAACTGAACTGACGTGTCCTGCAAAACAGTTTGCAGTCGCATTTGATACAATCTGCAGCAAAATATGAACAAAGGGCTGCAATACTCTAAGGGCCTACTATTGAAGTTGCAACCAGTCTTCCCAGTGTACTGCAGCCTCAGGAACATGAAATGTGGTACACTGTACCACATGCACACACAACAAATTTTAATCCATGGGCATCTGTACACTGTGCTTGTGCAGGACTGTGCAACTGGCTGTTTCTTCGTGACTGAAACAGCTACGTACATCAAGACTGTATTGGGAAGCCACCATTTTTTTCAGTCAGTGTAACAGTCCATAAACATATGGATTTCCATGAGCATTTTGTCTGCCACACTTTTCTTTGTCGTTTTTTGTGCACTCCAGCTTTTATGGCTGCAAGACACTTCAGGCTGGCTGAAGAGACAGTGGTAGCCTAGTAGGTGGCCTCACAAAGTTGTTACTTTGATTTTTAAGAGCCGACTTGCTTTTGACAATGCTGAATAACACATCAAAAGGCACGGGATTATTGACAAGGTTAGAATGACTTTGAAAGAAGTTTAAGGCTTCTTTTTAACTCTGATCTGTCTGCTGAGACCAAATCATGTCAGCTTTTAATGAAGCAATGTTCAGGTTGGAAAGCTGCAAGGCTGTGTGGGTACTCAAACACCATCATTGCTTCATATAGCTGAAGTTGCTGTGACATCAAGGCAGAAGCAAATGACATGGCAAAGGAAAGGTTGGTCGACAAAGGACTCATTGGCAATTATGTAGGTTCAAGGGCTATTGCACTGAGTAAGAAAATGTGTTCCTGATACAGCATGAACAGTGTTAATGCTGAAGAACAAACTGGCACCATCTCCCCAGTCCTACACAAGCACGTGCATAGAAAGGGATGCCTGTTGGCCTTAAGGGCCACCACTGGAAGGATCACCTGCTATCGCTATGACATAGAATGTGACATCAGATGACTATGACTATAGTTCACACCTTTGCTGCAGCTCGCTGGCTGGGCAATTGAAGCCTTGATTGTAAGGATGAAAAGTTTCAATCACAAGGTGGCAATTTAGTTGCCAACTCTTACAGCATGGTTCACTACTCAGTGCTGCAGTGCTGGACGTATTTGACCAAGCCTGGTGCGAGTTCTCATGAGTACCCATGTTCAAGCTGCCGCTAGATACTTAGTTGATGAAGTCACTGAAAATGAAATTTGGTCATCGAAAGAGTCATGAAAACGATGCACACAAGGCTTGTAGCGTGCTTACTTGGTATGACCTCAGTCAAGACACCCTGTGTAGAGATGCTGACAAAAGTGCAGCAGAAGTGTGGATTGAGGAGACAAAAATATAAGCTGTTCAAGTTCCACATATAACAAACTGATAATAAATCGCCGTTCAGCAAGAACTCCGGCAAAAGGGGCAAGCCGCACTCCCCACAACGAATGCTATAAAAACAGTACTGTTATTGCAGCAAAATTGCCTATAGCTCTTTTGATAGCTTGATAGCTGGTAGCTGGTAGCTACTTGGTGGTAGCACTTGATAGCTGGTATCACACAATGTTTTCTATTCCACGGAAATATTCCAGCACGTGGGGGCCACAATTCTCCTAGAGGCCAATACAGACACAGGTTGCCAGCAAGCATGGACTAAAGATTTTTCCGTTTGCATTGATGTAGTCTACCACATTTTGTTTTCTTGGGTGCACAGTCACACTGGGGTAACAATTTTCTGCCTGAATATTCATCGCAGGGAGCACTGCAGCCAGCTAAAGCGAGTTTTTTGTTCACACCTTGCCACAGATGTGACAAGATGTAGACTTGACCCATTTTTCTAGGCACATTTGTTGGGTTCAAGAAAGAACACAGAGTAGCTTAAAAACTTTATTCCTTCTAGATTTAAGGCGTGGGGCCAGGTATTAACCATTGTTTTAAGAATTTTACCAAACCGGGAAAGATTCTTTCTTGAAAGTCTTCTCATATCAGCTTGATACAGTCCCTGGCTTAGTATGGGTGCATGTGCTGTGGCTTTGTTTTAGTCTGTTTAAAAGGTCGTTTTTCTTTTGAGTGTTCCAGTCGCAAAGAAATCACAAATATATTTTGATTTCAGGAACCCTTGTGACATTACACAATTCCTTTACATGTTGCAACCAAGCTTATTTTTTAAACACATGCCTTTCTTTCAGCATGAAAAAAACATCTTAGATGAAACAAGGCAAAAATGGCTGCTTATGCATTTGTACGATATTCCAACTGAGAGGGGTGAAAAGTAATAAAATGTTCTACTTTCATAATTTTTCTACCATGTGTACAACATTTCTTAATAGGCATGAAGCAAATTCACTTTTATCACTAGCCTATTACAGAAACAAAAAATGACAAACTGAGCTTTTAAGGGGGCCCTCAGAAGGGCCCAGTCCGTGCGTCTTCTTTTCTAGCGCCATGGCTGTGAGCGCATCTGAGCACATCTGCAGCCTGCACACCCTGTTCTAGAGGTGATCTGCTGCGTGTGGAAAGACTAGACGTGCTGATATGGCGTGGTATTATGTGCACAGTCTTCCCATGTGTTTAGTACACGGGGTTGCATAATCTGTAGTTTCAGAGATGCATTGAAGTTTGAGACAGACAAAGCATTCGCCTCCACTGCCAGCACTTTTCATGATAGTGTCGTTCCACTGTGTGTGGCAGTATCAAAGAGGACAGGGTGGATGCGAAAGCAAGGCTGGGTTTGCTTCATGCTACCTATGTGAAGGTATCGTTAACACACCGTGAAACCGTATCTTTGGTCGCTGACTCTCAAATTCAAAATTTTTTTCTCATTCAGATTTGTGTTTTCTCACTGCGGCCCTTTCCGTGGGAAAACAATCCATTTGCAAATGTACTTATTTGACTAAACGGTCGAATCTGAGTACAACAAACCAAATCGCTGATTTTAGTGCATTCGTTATGTTGGGGTTCCTTTGTATATGACTCCAGAAAAAGCCGACCATTGTCTGCTCACACTCCGCCGTGCCCGTCCATATAGGAATAAACTTAATTTTGGTTGGCCACGATGCTTATCGGTGTAGTAGCTGTCGTGTGTCCACCCATACACATTTTATTGACTTCCCGAAAACCTCAAAGAACAGCTGTATTTTGCTTATGTGCATTCACTAATCAAATAAGTACATGTTTGCTAGAATCCCCATAATATTGCGTCAGCTGGTCTGCTTGAAAATGTTCAAAATATGGCAGTTAGATTTGTAATAGGAAGTCATACTAAAAGGCTTTGTATTACTGAGAGTAAGGGTAAGCTGCAATGGCAGGATTTAAAAGACTGGGAAATCTCTTCAGTTAAAATTATTTCAAGCATATACTGTTCCAAACATGTAGAGATAGAGAAATTCATATCAGGCTATCATCATACCTCACAAGAAAGAGATTACACTAAAAAGGTTTATTAATTTCCTTTTACTTATAGGTGATGCCTCACATTGTTTTTTCCTTGGACCAAAGGGGCTGCAAGGTTTTTCAGCCTACAATTGTTTGCATAGTTTTGAAAGATAATTCCCTCCCTGCTTTGTGTGCTTGATTTGAATGTAAGTTACATTACACAGAATGTATACCCCCCCTGCAATGCCAGTACAGGCGAAGCAGGCACTAAATGAATAACCACGAAAGGATTTTGGAGCGAGCAAAAATGGCATGTGCAATAGATATGCGTAGATGTCCCGTTTGTGTTGCTGTCAAACAAGAAATTGGGATATCGAGGAACTGAGCAAAGTAACTACATGTGTGCTTGCCAAACTATAGCTGTCATTTACACCTTGATTGTGACTTAGCTACCAAAAGAAGTTTTTTTGTCTTGTTCTTTTTCTGTTAAAATGTACTTTTTTCTTTGTCTACTTTCATTTGGGTTTTTGTAGCTATATTGTGCACATGTGACCAATAATGCCGTGTGGAAGTTAGTGGTTGTTGGTATTCCTCACTGCCTGTCGTTTGTTCAATGTGTGTACTAAAGTCAATAGAGCACCAACCAGTATAAACCAGTGTGTTGAATTTGTTTTCTTGTTTTAGTACAAATGATCTGACTGGTTATGTGCCCAAATAAACAATTAGATTATGATAACAAAGTTCATCAGAACATGTCATGCATTTTACTTATAATTACCCTATTTCAACTGCAGAACCCACATATTAAGGCATGTAGATTTAAGTAGAACAAGTCTTTTTGCAATCCTTAGTTCTGAATAGGTGAGAGCAGTGCTAAGGACACAAAGTGAGTCCACATAGATAAATGGCATGGTGCAATGTGCACTGACTAATAATTGATGTGCTTTTGCAACAGACAAGCAAATAAATATCCAGTAATGCCTTGTCAAAGGCACGAAAGCACATAAAGAGGCAGGGGGTGGTCAGATACAAATGTGCCGTGGTTTCAGGTTTGTTAACAAGCATACCACTTTTCTGTAACTTCTGAGAACAGGTGCTGCGCTGACACATTATTCTTTTTTTTGCTTGTTATTTTGTGGGATTTGATTAGTTTCTGGGTTAATGGTTGCTGCTTTCGCTAACATGTTGCACTTATGAAATTTGGGCTGTCATCTGCACTGTTTACAGTGTATGTACTCTTATGGTCACATTATAGTGGTGCTTAATCGTGAAGGCTCTCATTCAAATATAAGCTTGTCTGGTCTACATATGCTTTCCTTCATGCCAAAGGAATAAGATATACTATGTTTGTGTCAGAAGGAAAAAAACTGAGACTGGTGTCTATTATTGCACATAAATCTATGCTTAGTTGCGTTAACATTTTTGCATAATTTCAACAACTTATTTAGTGCATTTTTGTAACATTCACACTCTTTCTTATCCACTTAGGTGTAAGGAATAAAGGCAAAAAAGTAAAGCATTGCAGTGGATTTAACTTAATGCTCTTGATTCTTGTTACCTTCTTGATAGCTTTTCTATTTGGAAGAGCATATTTACAAAAGCATGTTTTGACCAAATAGGCTGCTGTTTGGGAGGCTTTGCAAGCACCACTATAACGTGACAAAAGCAGTGTGTGGCCATTTGGTTATATAAATTCTGGTGTAATGACACCACAAAAAGTAAACAAAGATATGTACGCACATGACACAAGCACCGGATCTCACTTCAAGCTTTAAAATAAGGAAACAGGCAATATTTAATAACAGGTGGAGACATGATGTGATGATATCTGTTAAAAGAAATTCTTTATGCAGTGCAACTAATGGATCACTGATACATTCGTCATACTTTTTAAATGTTGCAAGCCACAATTACCTTGCATGTTGTCAGGTCGTAATACCTGGCTACAACGCAAGTTTTATGGAACACAGGACCGCAGTCACATTCTTTGCAGTATTCAACATTGTGTGATGGAGGATTGTTTCACACGGATGACTCATACTCCCTCAATTTCCCTGATTTCGCATTAATAGAGCATCCCATCTGTCCAATGTAGGCACGGCCTTATGATGGCAGCAGACTACACAACGCTTGCGGCCTAGCTCACTAGATGCATATTGTGCTTCAACCACAACCAACCTTTTCCTTTTTTTGGCTTCTGCCTTTTATTACAGCACAAAACTCTCCTAACAAGGGCCTGAGAAAACAATGATTTGCGCAACTAAATTAGGCATGAATATGGAATATAATGAATGAGATGAAGTAAAAAAGTGGTTGCAGTTGTTTCGTATGCATTTGTAATTTTCATGGGTAATTGTGTAGCTGGTCTCTACGGGCAAAAATTTTTTTTCTGTATGAAACATGTGATGAGAGATTTGCTCTGATGAGAAAAAAAGACAAGCCAGGAAAACAAATTAATTTGTTGCGTGCAGCACAATTTGCAGGCGGTGCACTGTGCAACGGAGGTTATGTACAGTCAGCCATTCCCATCCAGTCATGCTTGCATTGCATACACACATTGTATTAATTTGAGATTGCGGCTAATGAAGTTTGTGTGGAATAACTCTCATTCGCACATAGTGATGCACTGCAAAATAGATTGGTTCGTTCCTGTGTTCATCAAAACTCGTAGCCAGAAATTATGAGCAGATGTACATAAGATAATTAAGCTTTGCCAGATTAGCACGAAAAGGACAAATGCATCAGTCATTCTCAGTTACATTGCACAAAGAATTTGTTTTTGAATTAATGACATCACTTCCTGTCACTATGTGTTGTATATGATGTCTGTTTTCTTGTTAAAGCGAGACTTGAGGTTAGGCACTTGTGTCCTGCATGTCTTTGTCTTCGTTTGCTTCTGTGGTGCCATTACACCAGAATAAGTCCATGACAGGAGCTGCCAGTCTATGCATTGGGCTCAGTACGCCTGGCGGCCTGAATGTGACGAGTGCGAAGTAGCAGTCAGAACTTCAGAAGGGTAGAATTTTGTGTCGGTGGTGCATATTACAGTATGGTGAAGCGCTATAGATGGAACAGTGTGAGGCGAGACAGATGGGAAAGTGCTACAGACAACTGTGAATGTTTACTGGAAAGTTTCGCTGCAGTGGGACAATGCATGCGTTATCCTGGTGCAGCAAAATTTGCCAATGTTCATAGTTGTCAGTAGCACTTGCCCATCTACATTACACTTCACCGTACACTAGTAGCAGTAACAACAGCAACCAACTGACCCGAGCAATAATGAAAGCCCACAGAATTGCCAAATTGTAGGAGAAATGTTTCAGTGTAACACATGTTTTGTTAACTGACAAGCAAATGTCATACATGTCTGCGAACCGATGATCAGATGCATTTTTCATGCACATACATTATTTTGTACAACTGCTTCCTGCTTTGGTTTTTTATGGCTTTTAGGAAGCATTCCAAAGTACTTAACTGTTTGTCTGTTCTAAAATTGAATCTGTTCTCAGCCAGCACTATGTGGCATTACTGCATAAGCCCTTACTTCGTCAGTGTCCTTCGCACTGTTCCCAACTAAATATGAATAACCAAATAACCATGTTTTTAAATTTTCAGATTATGAAGAGAATGCTATTAATATGTATTTCATTAGAAAAATTTTCTCAATTTTAGGAAGAAGTCTGGCTGGCCCCAAGCCTGGTGCAAAATGAAGAAATGGCACTCCACATCAATTCATGTTTACTTGTCGTCATAACCAGTCTGTTAGCTTAATTTTTGGTTCTTTCTATTGAATTCTCAAGAAAGGTACCAACTCTGTCATTCATTGAAAACAAATTTTTGCACTTGGGGATGCAGCCATGCACAAAGCCTTTGAGCTCATTAATATCTTTATTTTTTAAAGAAAGTGCAGCTCCTGCGTGGAGCAATAGGTTGAATAAGACGAGGGTAAATGAAAAGATGGCGAAATTAGTCATCAACAGTTGTCCAACAAAGGAAGTCTCAAGCTGGAGGCAACATCTTTGCAAGAGAACCAAATGGCTCCAGCCTGAGACATTCGTTGTTCAACCTGGCAAGTCTCCTTCTCGAAATATTTCCTCTAGCCTGAGACCTATAGCCATTCCACCACCCTTGACCAACAATACACCTATACATTTGGTAACCCATGGAAAGGTAGCAAATTCACATTCAAGGAAAGGGAATGTAGTGTGCACCCTGGAAGGTAGCATGAACAGTATTTTATTTACTTAATGAAATGCAGATTTGCTATCCAATTACTTTATTTTGATCCCCGTTTTATAATTGGACAGCATGGTTCCTCGGAGAGAATAATAATTCGAAGCTTACACAATTTTGCTCCTTTATGTCCGTTAAATCTGTCCTGGTTGCTACACTATCAGCCCTGTCTGCAATTGCATAGCAGTGTTTTGAGCATGCATCCAAATTCAAAAGAATAGTTAGGCTTCTACCTCAGAATGTTTGCTACTGTGTTGCAGCTCGAATTCTATGTCTAGGTGGTCACTGTGATGCCATGTGCTTTTTAAATAAGACCAATATGCTATTTGAAGGGCAATTAAATGCAATCTCAAATGACCTCAGCTTGGGGAATGACACAATTGGAGGTCAATGTGATAAGGAGGATCTGATTTCTGAAAACAAGGCACTTAAACGGGAGAAAGCATGACTAATTTCGTCTAAAGATGCTGCTATTGGATATGATCAGGGAAGGTACTTGTTCGTGGCTGCATTTGCAACATGTTACATTGCTGGCTTTATATATTGCACTGGGTACAGTGAAATGTTGCTGCTTGCACAATATTCAACTAAACATGGTAGCCATGCTAATGTGTCCATGCAGAACACAACTCATCCACTATTATGGACTACAGTGGAACCTCAATAAACGAAAATCGCTTCGAAACTGCCGCTTAAATAGGACACCATCCTGATAATTGGTTGGCTCTCTGCAATGTCTCTCAGTAAATATAATGCCTGGTAAATGGAACCAATTTCCCTGGCACCTTGCGGCTCCATTTAAAGAGCACCCACTGTAAAAATATAGGGGGGATCGTGTTTGGAACTTTCGTAAATGTAGTCTTAAACAAAACCGCATTTCAGTGGGAGCGAAATGCAAAAGCACCCATGTACTTAGGTGCATGTTAAAGAACCCTAGGTTGTCCAAATTAATTCGGGGTTACTCGCTATGGCATGTGTCATAATCAGAAGGTGGGTTCTGGTTCGTAAAAGACAATAATTTTTAATAGCTTGCTCAGAAATCCAGCACTAAATTATGTAGCTCGTTTGTGATGAGTCCCAATTTCTTAATTTAGTACTTTGACATTTATCATATTTGTGTGCTAGTCCATGCAAAATACAACTGATCGGCCTCATTATACCAGCCACTGTTAATTAGGAATGGCTTAGTCAAGCAACTTAAACTTACAGCACGAACATCTAAGACGAACCACAAAAGGAAGATACGACACACACTGGTGCTAACAACTTCTTTATTTCTTCGTCGTCGATGCAATATAAACCCTAGGCCACACTACCGCGCAGGCACTCAGATTACATTACAGAGATCTGCCAAATTATCACATACGCAAGCGTAGGAAGTCAAATTCAGATGGATGCAGGGACAAAGATATCTTACTAATGCAATTATCGCCCTGCCTTTCTTGTGGTAGGCCTCTAAGGCAAGCCGCACATGCTCATTCTTGCTTTTGCCAAGAATCGACGTCCCATCAAGTTGTGCCTCACAATTGTTGCAAGAGTTTATATGCGCACCAAGGTGCGCTCCTCTATCTACATTTTTGTTTACTTGTTGCGCATGTTCCCTGAGTCGTTCATTGACGCAATGCCCTATCTAGCCAAGCTATGTCTTACCACATGAGAGTGAATGGTATAAACCACGCCGACCGCGCACAACACGTATGAAGCATCATGCCGAATTTGGCATCCTCCTCTGCCCTCTCCGCAGGTGCGGGAGCATAGCTTTAAAAGCTTGTTCGGTGCAGAAAACGCCAAAGGAACACTATGCCTCCAAGCAATTTTCTTGAGTTGATAGATGACCTTATGTGTTTAAGGGACCGCGCAGGGAACATGCACAAAAAGTAAACAAAAATGTAGATAGAAGAGTGCACATTGTTGCGCATATAAACTCTTGCAAAAATTGTGAGGCACGACTTGATGGGACGTCGATTCTTGGCAAAAGCATGAATGAGCTTGCGCGGCTTGCCTTAGAGGCCTACCACATAAAAAGGCAAAATGATAATTGCATCAGTGACATAGCTTTGTCCCTGCACCCGTCTGAATTTGAGTGCCTACGTTTGCATATGTGATAATTTGGGAGATCTCTGTAATGTAATGTGTGCGCCTGTGCAGTTGTATAGCCTAGGGCATATATATGCATCGACGACGAAGAAATAAAGAAGTTGTCAGTTAGCGCCAGCGTCTGTCGTATCTGCCTTTTGCGGTTCGTCTTAGGTGTTTGCGCTGTAAGTTTTAAGTTCAGAATTATGTACCAACTAGGCCAAATGAAGTTTTACTCTTAGTCAAGCGAGCTCAATATATAGTCTGTGCAAAAGTGTGGAGTGTCAGTACAAAGTAACAGTTCAAACACATGGCTCTGTAGTTACAGTTCAGTATGAAAGGAGATAAGATTTCTTAGCATTTCTTTCATTTACTAATTTCATTGTGTTAGGACATGTAGAATACTAGCAACTGGCATGCTTACAACGTACAGTGCTCTTTTTTAAAATCCAGACAATTGTTTTACTGGGGCAGAAATGTGCTTTCTTTTGGGCCCGGAAGTGAACATATTATATTTCTTACATTTGGTGTAAAATAAATTTTCTTCACTGTCAGTGTGTCTCGTGCATTTTTCCTTTCAGCAAGTAGCAACTGCTCTCGAAGGCGTTTGCTGGCCTCGGAGGCACTGCCGATAAGCTAGGACGACTGTATAAAAGCTTTGCAAAGAGGGGCTCTGTGATCAGCGAAAGGGAAAAAAAATGAAGACGTGCGGTGACGGGTTCATTCGCCATTGGACCACGTGTGCGCGTGACTTGGTCGATTCAGCGGTGGCCCTGTGCCGTCGATTGGACCACGTGTGGCGAGCCCGCGGCGAAATGCTTCGTGGCGGTACGCCGCGCCTATGCAGCAGCAGACGGAACACCGCAGGCCAAGGTGTCGGACGCCGGCGTTCGCTCCGAGCAGGTGCGACGCCTGCTCGGGTGGCAGCTCACGGACGGCCGAGTTCCCTTGAGCCTTGATCGCCGGCGTTCGACATTTCGGCCTGCGGTGTTCCGTCTGGTACTGCGTAAGCGCGTGACCCGCGCCACCATGCATTTCGCTACGAGCTTGCCGCACCTAAACTAAAATGCCTTTAATTCCTTCACAATACTCCCATTGTACCTCCCAGTCAAATAGGGGGGGGGGGGGGTGAAGTGGGCGTATTAGGTACCCCCGTTGTGTGCCCAATTAATGCCCACGTCAATGGGAGTTTTATCGTACGCCCTTTCAATGGGAGCAAAAAGATGTACAAAAGGGAATGCGCTAGAGGACAAGCAAAAAACGCCCATCTGGGTGTTTTCTTGTTTACAGTGTACAATGCGCATTTGGCATCTCATAGGCACATTTTCGAGGCGTTCTTCATCATGGTATCAGGGATAAAGTTGCAGGCTTGCCTTATTCTTTCTTTTAGGTTCTTTCATGTAGTTGTTAGTGTCCGGTATACTTGATCCTTGACGTAGCCCCAGAGAAAGAAATAGAGGGGAGTTAAATCTGGCGTCCGTGCCGGCTAAGTACTGGGCCCATGCCGTCCAATGCACTGCGGCGGGAATACTTTATGCTGCCATTTCCAAGCTTTGCTGCTGCCATGCGCTGGAGCACCTTCATGCTGATACCAAATACCCTTGATCCCAGCCAACGGAACTTCGGAATGAAAATCCTCAAGCGCCCCATCAAGGATGTCGTTGAGGTATATTTCGCCTGTAAGCTTGTTATCAAAATCCACGGGGCCAATGATAAGGCCATCGTAAATTCCATACCGCACATTAACCGACCACTGATATTGTTGATGTATCTTAAAAACCAAGCGATGATTTTCGTCGCTCCACTAGTGAGCATTGTGGATGTTCACTCGGGCATTACATGAGAAGGTAGCTTTATCCATCCACAGTATCATGTTGACAAAGCCTGGCTCTTCTTCCGTCTTGACTATAATCCAGTTTGCAAAGTCCTTTCGATTTCGGAATTCGCGGAGCTCCAGCATCTGGTGCACCTGCGCGTGGTTCGGATGAAGTTGCCTCCTCTTAAGTACACTCCACACTGAAAACTTTGACCCTACAGCTTCAGAACCCGCGCTACGAACACTTGCATGTGGGTCTGAAGAAAATTTTGACAGAATAAATCTCCACGTCGTCGCCCAGGATTGAAGATTTATGTCGTTTCGTCGTAAAACTCTCAGTCTGTCTCAGCGTTTAATATGTACACACAATCGTCATTGAGCTCAGGCGCGCACCTGGATGCCAGTGTTGAAATACCTCGATTGCGCGCCTTCTATGTCCACTTGACGCACGTAGAGCGATTGTGCTTCATTATGATTCATTATGCAAAAAGGTGAGGCGTGCACACAGGACACAAGAGAAGAGAAGTGGACCCCCCCCCCCCCCCAACACGAATTCCACTTCCTTTCTACTTCTCTTGTGTCCTGCCTGCATGACTCACCTTTTTGCATAATGAATCCTTATCAACTAGCTCAGCTTTATGTCGTTCTAAGTCTCATTGGAGTAAGCCATATCTGTCGCTCAACGTTGGTTACAACCAAATAGCGTTGCTGTGGAAAACACAAGGTAAATATACCTGGTAGCGAAGCTTCAATAGGAGCCCATACGTTCAAAACATGGCGGTCCATCGGCGGTTCATGGGGCTTAGCGCCATCTGTATGTGGTGGGAACACTTGCGGCGGAAGAAAAATACCATGACGCCATGTCCGTTAAAAGCAGAAGTGACGTCATTTTGCTTTCGAAGGCGCAAAATTTGTTTTGTTGGCCTGCTTTTGGAGCTATATATTCAATGCCCCGCCATTCGACTTGATGGGCGTTTCGAGCTTTCAGCGTGGAAAGTGATGCAGGAAAAGCCAGCCGTACGGTTGTCGAAATCGTACCCCTGCACAGAACATACTTTCCTTGGAGGCCGACGAAAGCTTTAGGTGTAGAGTGCTGATCCTATCGTCGGACGCCAAGCTCATCGGCCGGTGCAATCGCACGAAAACAACTACACAATTATCTGGCAGTCGTAACTCACTACTTTTGACTGAACAGATTAAGAAGCGATGAAGCTACCCGCGTCACCAAACTCAAACTTCGACAAGCAAGAAAGCGCAAGTAAAGGGGGCATATTTCAACAGGTGAACTTTACGAGTGCGCCTTTCTGCCCATTTCATGACGTGCATTGCATTGCGAGTGATGGTGGCGTCAACGCCCCCTCTAGCGATGGGCGCCGCAAACAAATTCATTTATTAATAATAATAAAATGGAACAAACTTGTATTTTCTTAACTCGTCACGAATATGTGAAATTGACCAGGAATTTTATTTCCGCTGAATGGCTCTAACTGTTTCTCGCTTGAATTAAAAAACGCTTTTTTCTTTCCCAATGTTTGTTCCCTCCAAACATAGTCGCGCTTCAATCGCTGCTCCCATAACCCCCCTTGCTGATGTCGTTCACAATCTGTACTGAACCGCTTTTCGCCCGAAGCTTCGCGACCTATTTGGATCGATCTTGGAAAACACGCAAGGATACGGGCGCCCGAGGAGCATTGGATATATTGCAGTTCGCTGGGATTGGTTCAAGCGAGGTACATAAGATATGACCTACATCCGGTCGACTGGAACAGCCTGCGAGCGCACTCAGGCACTGACGCGTCGGTCACAGCGCACAAGTGTGAACCCAGACGTGGCCACTCGATACTGCGATGACGAAGCAATGCGCACGAGCAGGTTGCGACGTCAAAAAAGAACTGCTGTAGACAGTAAGTGTGAGAAGGACAGCAGACGGGGTCAGTGCGAAAAGAATCATCTGAAGAAGACATGCGTAATCTTTCTTGAATATACCCAAGGTTATTTTTCTTACCATTAATTTTGTCCCGGTGTGATTTATCCGCTGCTATTCGAGCCCTAAGGTTTAATGTTGTAGCATCATCGTTCAATTCGAAAACTACTACAAGGTCATTTGTGTACAAGGGCAAAATTGTAGCAGCCGCCATCGCCTTCCATCGTTACCCATGCGCTTCGGCCTTTTCTTCTTTCAAGCAGAATCAAAATGCTGCTTTCGTCTTTTCTTTTTCGTGGCTTTAGAAGCTTTATCACTTCGGCAATGCTCGGCCAGCAGCATGCATTTGAACCGTCATGCGTTAAGAGCCACATGCCGAGATACCTACACCAGGCATAACGCCCTGTCGCGGGCCAGTCTCGCTGCAGCCGACCTTGTTCATCCATCGCACGCTTGAGAGCAGCACAATAACCATGCGCAAGCGCCTCATGACGTGCTATTTTTCATATTTGGCGGGTTTTCTTTGGAACGCCGGAAAAAGGAACACGTGCGATATATCGTGTTGGAAACAATTTATTGGGAGGTTTCTCAAGGGGCTCTGAACATTGCGTATCACACTTGGGATCTGCAGCAAATTGTTAAAAATTGATTAATTAAACATAACTAATCCGTTAGTTAAGGGGAAAATAAAGATGGCCTGAGTAACTCTAGGCCAGTGCCAACATTATGCATTCTGTTGTACTCGCGTCCGGAGTGCCCTTCATATTCAAAACGTTGTCTCAAACTATGTGGGACAACCTGTATATAACTCAGTAGCAGAAATAGATATCACTGTTCTCCAGATTGCATTTTTTATTGCATCTTTCAGTTCATTTGATGTAGAAATTAGCACTTTACGTTTTTACGTTTACGTTATTAGCAAACATATTTTACGGAATCAACACACCTTATGAATGAATACCTGCTTACTGATAAACTACTCCAAAACCCAGGCGGTGCTTTTTCGCCCCAGAAAGACAGTATGCACCGTACCTTCTCCGTTTGTGATCAGTAATATTCAAATTACCTTCGTGCCTTTCCCTAAAACCTCAGCTGTGTTCTACCAGGGACAAGTGTTATGGGCTCACCACTTCGCAAGCCTGAAGTCCAAATTATCGAACGTTGTAGGAGTTAATGTATGCCACAAGTTTCTAACGATTACACAGAAACTAAGACTATACAACGACTTCGACTAAAGCCTACATTGTTGCCATTTAATCTGTGACAATTGTACGAGACGATCCGCAGGTGAACTTATAGACTTGCAAAAAAATGCGTTACGGGCCATTGCTAATTTATTCTGTAACGGCTTCGTAAAGCTGATTTCACTCTGAGTATAAATTATTACATTCTTTAAAGATGGAAATCCGTAATGACCCAGACAGCCTAGGATCTACTCGAAAATTAAAACCATTATGTCAGTTTGCTCCACGAGATGATGATGATGTAAAGGTTTTTGTGGTGCAAGGGCCAATCATGGCCAAAGATTGCCAAGCAATGGTGTTATGTTCTCGGTGATGAAAGTAGCGACAAAGGATAAGGTGGCTGTCTATGACGATATAGCGTGGCTATAGAGGCATAAGACCGGAAGCAAGATATGAACATGTTAACATAATGACACTGGCTTGTGAGGAGTGCTGTGAACCGAAAAGGTATACCATGAAGGAGTGACATACTGAAAACGTGTATATGCTACTAGCACTACTTATTTATTTATTTTATTTATTTATTCTACCCTCAGGGCCGAAGAATTACAGAGGGGAGTGGCAAAAAAAACATTTCTGTGAAAAGATACATTTATACATGGAGATACATAATGTACGAATACAAATACAATACTCTAATCAACAAATCAAATCAGTACAAATCACCAAACTATAAAACAATGTGAAACGACTAGATGATACAGGTAAGCACAAGCAAACAAGAAGAAGCAATGAAAAAATTACATGAGGTTTAATTCTATGCACCAAGTCTTACACCAATCGGACACAGCATCACGATCAGACTGTAGAATAGTAGCATCGTAAGGACTAGTTATTTCTCGAAATATTACACAGTCATCTGCAAACAAGTTGATATGGGAAGAGACGCAGGAAGGTAAGTCGTTAATGTTGATTAGAAAGAGGAGAGGGCCAATCACCCATCCTTATGGTACCCCTGAGGAAACAGGACTCGGAGGAGAGTCAGTGGCATTAACAGAGACAAACTGGGAACGATTTAGTAGAAAACATATAAGCCATGCAAGTTGTTTGGAGTGCAAAATAGGAACTGCAACTTGTATAAAAGGAGATTATGGCATACTTTATCGACGGCTTTTGAAAAATCTAAAAATATATTCAGCTAAAGAGGAACGATCGAGGATAGCATGAAGACGGTGAGCGAAACATACGAGTTGAGTGTCACATGAGAATGTCTTGCGGAAACCATGTTGTGAAGGCGAAAAAAATGAGTTCGATTCAAGAAAAGAAACAAGGTTCGAAAATAGAATGGATGGATGGATACAACTTTCTTGTAAGCCCGGCAAGGTTTAACGCGACCCGAGCTCAGGTCTCCCACGGAGGAACGTCAAGGCCCTGCCCCAACGCCGCCTCACGGGCTTGCTGGACTACCCACATCTGGATTCCGAGGTCTGAGCTGCGCAGAGCGGCGGCCCACCTCGACGACAGGGTCTCCGGAGTAACTGCCATCCCTCCTATACCTACATTGCACTCCCACAGCATGTGTTTGAGTGTTGCTGGTCTTTCTTGGCACAATTTGCACGTGCCGTCCTGATGCTTATCTGGGAAGATACGTTTGAGACGGAATGGATTAGGGGACGTGTTTGTCTGGAGTTGTCGCCAGGCGACGGCCTGCCTCCTGTTCAATTTGGGACTCGGCGGTGGGTATATCCGTCTGGCGTTCAAATATGCACTGGTGATGTCGTTGTATCTGGTGAGCCTGTCCCGTTCTGCTCGAGAAGCGTTCGCTATCGTGCGAGAGGCGTTGCCCTGTTCGGCGCGGCGGGTCATGTCTCGCGCCATCCGGTGCGCCGTCTCGTTTAGGTTCGGGAACGCGTCGCCTTCGGTGGTGACGTGTGCGGGGAACCATATGATCCTCGAGCTCGCGGTTTTGGATCTGCCCGCTTTGGCCAGAATGGACAGGGCTTCCTTGGAAATTCGACCTTTGGCATAATTCTTTAGTGCCGTTTGCGAGTCACTTAGTACGACTTCGCATTCCTGTTCTGTGAGGGCCAGCGCAATCGCTACTTCCTCCGCTATTTCCGAGTGTTTGGTGTATACACTGCATGTGGTTCTGATTTTTGACTCTGCGTCTATGACTACGGCGGCATATGTTTGGCCGTTCGCATATTCGGCTGCGTCGACAGAGCGCGCGTTTCTCTCCCTGCCGAATGAACGGAGCAGAGCCTCGGCTCTTGCCTTTCTTCTACCTCGGCTGTAATCGGGGTGCACGTTTCTTGGGATGGTTGCCACCGTAATGGTCTCTCTGATTTTGTTGGGGATTTGCATTTTCTGGCCGTGCTGGTTGTGGTACGTTATGCCGAGCGTGTTCGTAATGTGTCTTCCCTTCGTGGTGGTCGACAGGCGTTGGAGCTGCGAGATGCGTTGTGCTTCGGCTATTTCTTATATGGTGTTGTATATGCCCAGCTGAGTCAGGAGCTCGGTGCTCGTCGATTCCGGTAGGCCCAGGGCTATCTTGTACGTTTTCCTTATGAGCGTGTTAATCTTGTTCTTTTCCGCGACGTACCAGTTGTGGTAGGCGGCTACATAGGCGATGTGGCTGACAACGAATAAGTGGATCAGTCGAATGACGTTGTCTTCCTTCATGCCCGCGTGTCTATTGGTTATTCTCTATGAGTCTCGTGGCGCTGATGACTTTGCCTTCGATCTTCCTCACGGTTTCACCGTTAGCTCCGTTGGCCTCAATGATCATTCCGAGCATTTTGATCTTGTTTACTTTGGGGATTGCGTTTCCGTCTTGGGTGTACAGGCCGATTTCCTCGTACTCCCGGGGTCCTGTGTAGCTCTTTGGTGGCATGCCTCTGCGCGTGGGCCGGTAAAGGAGTAGTTCGGACTTGCTCGGGGAGCATTTGAGGCCCGTTCCTTGGAGGTACTCTTCCACTTTGTGAATGGCCGTTTGTAGTGCGTGTTCAATTTGCCCATCACTGCCGCGGTCTGCCCATATCGTTATATCGTCTGCGTATATAGGGTGGTGGATTCCTTCGATTTCGCGTAGTTTGCTGGGGAGACCCAGCATGACTAAGTTGAAAAGGAGCGGAGATATAACTGAGCCCTGGGGGGTACCTGCACTTCCCTGGGTTCGTTCTTCGGACTCGAGGTCGCCAACCGTGAGGATCGCTTTGCGATCGTTCAGAAAGTCCCTCACGTAGTTGTAGGACCTTTCCCCCAGCTTCAGATTAGACACTTGTTTAAGGATCGACTCGTGAGCGACGTTGTCGAATGCTTTCTCCAGGTCTAGTCCTAGGATGGCTCTGGTGTTTCTTGTCTTGTCGTCAAGGATCTGGTTCTTTAGTTGTAACATGACGTCCTGCATGGACAGGCGGGATCGGAAGCCTATTATGGTGTGGGGGTAGGCTTCCGCCTCTTCTAGATGGCTGTTGATACGGTTCAGAAAGGCGTGTGCCAAGACCTTACCCACGCACGACGTGCGAGAGATTGGGTGTAGGTTCTCCCAACTCAACGGCTTTCCGTGCTTGGGTATGAGGATAGCCTTGGACCTCTTCCACTGCTCCGGGATGCGGCCTTCTCTCCAGCACTTGTTCATATAGCCCAAGACGTGAGTGATTGAAAATAGAATATGCTCGAAAATGTTACATGGAATACTAGTTAGAGAAATGGGGCGATAATTTAGAGGCGAGTGTTTATTACCAGACTTGTGAAGCGGAACTACCCTCCCGATCTTCCAGTCAGTGGGGAGGGAAATGTTTTCTAGAGACTGCTGAAAAAATGTTTTTTAATTGATGAGTAACAGACTATATTTATAAGAAACCTAAGATGAATGGAATCGTACCCAGGTGAGGAGGAGGCTTTTAAATTTTTTATAGCCTTGAGCACGCCATTGTAGTCAATTATAATGGAAGACATTACTATAAATCCTAAAGGTTTAACATGAGTAACCATTGTTTGAGTTGTTGTAGAGAAGTTACGGACAAAGACTTCATTTAACACACGGGTACACTTCGCATCAGGTATAGTATTCCCTGCAGAATCAACAAGACTGATTGCGCTATCACTTTTAGGATGAAACACGCGCCAGAACTTTTTGGGATCGGATGTGAGCATTGAAGGTAACGTGCCATTTAGAAAAGTATCTTTAGCAGTCTTTATGGCTGCTCTGTACACGGCGGAAGCTTGTTCGTAGGCTGCCCAGCGGCCTTCATCTGAGGACTGTATTGCTGAGCGGTATGTGCATTTTTTCTTATTCGACAAACTTTTTATGTGGCGGTTGTACCATGGTGCATCAGCATTTGCAATTATCGTACGAGTAGGTATGTATTTATTTGTTTATTCTTGAACCTTAAATAAAAATGAATCCCAGTTTAATTGTACCGTTCGCTCTTCAAAACCATCGAGAAAACCGTCAAGAAAAGTGCAAAGATCCTGGCTGATTACCTCGAAATTCGCATTTCTATAATCTTTTGTAACTTTCTTTCTGTTTTTGCATTTTGGACGTGAAAGGTTACTGCGAGATGATAGAATGGAGTGGTCACTCATACCGGGAAGGTGAGTAACGTTAGAAACGTATTCGGGATGTGTTGCTAGTACGAGATCGAAAATCTTTGCTCTTGATTCAGCGATCCTAGTTGGTTTCGTTATGAATTGTGTTGAAGAAAATACAGAGCACATATCCAAAAATTATCTTGCGAGAGAAGAAGGGGGATTCAGCGCAGGTGGCTCACAGTCCCACGAAACATTAGGCATAATAAAATCCCCCATTAAGTAAAGCGGTAACCTCCGGAATCGACACACTACAGAATTAATGACATCGTGCAGTTCGTCAAAGAAAATGGAATTGTGAGAAGGGGGGCGGTAACAGACGCCAATAATTATTTTTGCTTGGGAAATTCAGCGACAACGCAAACAGTTTCCAACTCACTTGGAATGTGGATGCGGTACGATGGGAGGTCTTTCGAGATGGCGAGCAATACATCTCCGCCTGTCCGCGACCCTCCATCACTGCGATGTACAGAAAATTGATTAACTGGCGAAAAAAGTTCATGATCCATTACCTCTGGCCGAAGCCACGTTTCTGTTAATACGACAATGCGTGCATTGCAAGTATCAATAGCAGAGTTTAAAAGGTCACGCTTCTTAGGCAGACTTCGAACATTAGTAAAGAGTACAAATGTGTGTAAGTGATCTTGCCCACAGCCCCTCGCGCCCCTCTAGCTTGGCGCACTTTTGGTTGCGCTGGCATTTGTACGGCGCTTATCAGATGAAGCAAATTGCTTAAGTTCAGCGACGCTGTCTGTTTCTGCAGTGTACACCTAATGCTTTTTATTCCTGACAAAGGTCTGTACCTAAGCTGATAGGGCTACGTTTCCGTTCGACTTTTGGCAAAATCAGCAAGCTTCGAGCATATACGACGCGTTGCGGGTGAAAAATCTTCGCTCGTAGTGATGTTATTTTCTTTTACCTCTTTGCGTGCGCTAGAAACGTTTTGTTTAACTTTGTAGTTTGAAAACTTCACAACAATGGGGTGCACTTGTTGGCGGCGAAAGGTCCGATACGATGCGCATGATCGATAGCATTATAAGGCAAATTATCCGCAACACAAAAAGGGCAGATTTGACAGGTACTTCAGATTGCTCCCACGATTCAGGAGAGTCAGGTATACCTCGAAAAATTAAGTTGTCGCTACGCGACCTATCTTCTAAATCGTCTATACGAGCTTCCGAAAAGTCATGCTTGGCGGTAGCGCCTTCCAGTGTTTGGCGTACTCCGTTAAGTTCTTCAGACGTATTGTCGAACGATTTAGTTTTTCTTCGAGTTTATGCAATCTAACGTGAAAGTTGCCGATCTTCGTTTAGATACTTTTCTGACTGTTTTTTATGGCTTTTATTTCAGCAGACAGTTCGAACTGACATTTTGCTCATTGCACAGAACGAGTATGAAAATCTTTCAGTAAATGAAAAAGAACTCGCATTTGTTCTGCGGGATCACAGGACAAGTCTTTCAAGGAAAGCAATGATGCCGAACAAGTGTCAGGCCCGGGATTTGTTTCCACATCACCGGAGCATAGTAGTAGAAACATTAACGAAAAACAGTCACAGGCATTTTCCCAAAACACTTGTGAGCAAGGGAGCCACAGCAAGTACGGGTCGCCGCTTTTCTTACCATATAAAGAATATCGTTTACACACCTGCGAAGCGCAAACGGGCGAAGAGTGAATCATGCTGCCTACGTTGCTCTCTTGCCCACTGAAGTGACGAGCTTACGGCCAGTAGATATAGGTAGTCTCAGGAACTGATGCGAGTGTCGATGAGTATTTCCTGCAGACAGCGAGCTGCGGTGCGGGGCAAACATCCGAGATAATACCCGGAAAAACGTGGCGTTGTTAGGTGTAGTCCACGTGTTCCAGAGTTGTAGAAACGGTAATTGCCGTCTGAGCAGGAGGCAGGCACACCATAAGGACGTATGACAGGAAAACTTGCGAAGCGTAAACGGGCCAAGCGTGGATCATGTTGCCTACGTTGCTCCCTGGCCCACTGAAGTGACGAGCTTGCGGTCAGTAGATATAGGTAGTCTGAGGAACTCATGCCAATGTCGATGAGTATTCCCTGCAGACAGCGAGCTGCGGTGCTGGGCAAACATCCGAGATAATACCAGGAAAAACATGGCATTAAACGGTGATTGCCGTCTGAGCAGGAGGCAGGCACAGCATAAGGACGGATGACAGGAAAACCTGTCAGGAAACCCTCAACGAGGTCCTTAAGGCAAAGGGCCCACAGGCAAGTGCTATACAAAGCGCTTCTTTCGCAGCAGGAGCCTCTGATTAGAGACCGTGCTACGAAACTAGTGGGCCTACTAGTTGTAACGCGTCAAAATCCTGTAAAACGTTAAAAACAGTTTTTAGTTTAAAAAGCTGGTCAGCAACAAGGAACGTACCCGGGTGTAAAGGGATATGCTGTCGGTAGGCTAGAGGGAAGTGTTTTTTCCTTTGAGATTCCTCTTCCCGACACTCCAGCAGGACTTGGAGGATGGTCAGTGTCTTACCACATTTCCAGCATGTTAGAGCTTCGCTACCGGTGAATAGATAAGAGTACGTGCCATAGGTAGGGCCTATCCTAAGGCGACAGAATGTGACCTCATTTCGCCGTGTTTTTGTTATATGAGCGTAATTTTCTAAGTATGGCTCAATTGAATGGAGTTTATTGGAGGTTTCAGCGTCCCATATCTGTTGTCAATGCATTCTAAGTTTTTTTGGGAAAAATGGTTTTAGGTCTGAGAGTGGGATACCTACGGAAGGGTTGCCAACTATCGTTGTAACGGACTTGGCAATTTCATCAGAAAGCATTTTGCCCCTGATGCCTTTGTGCCCAGGCACTGAACATACTATGATGTCTTGATTAGACGTATATAATTTGCACAGGAGTGAATATAACTTAGTGAGTATGGGGTTATTGAGGCTCTTGAGTGACATCAGAAATTTTACGACAGATAGGGAGTCTATAAATACAATGGCTTTCTGTAGCTTTGTTTTCTTGATTTGTTGAACAGCAGGCAGTATTGCGTAAGCCTCTGTGGTGAAGATGCTTGTTTCCGGGTGCATAACGTTGGATTCGAAGAACGATGGGCCGACAGCTGCATACGAGACGCCAGCGTGTGACTTCGCGGCATCAGTGTAAAATTCCGTGTACGGGTACTTGTGCAGGAGTTCTAAGAAATGCCTTCTAATATATGCCTCTGGAGCATGCTTTGTCACCTCTACAAACCATTTATCGCATTATATGTGCTGCCACTGCCACGGTGGTAATGGCATCGCTGGGACCATGAGGTTTTGCTCAAGAGTCGAAACTTCCATTTGCTCAGAAAGTTTTCTTACGCGCAGAGAAAATGGTTATCTAGCTGCAGGTCGATTATCAAACAGCTGTGCAGATGTGAGGCCATGTATGGTTTCGCAACACGGATGGTCGCGGTTCGCGTTAACTTTCAGAAAGTAAACTGCAGTACGACCTCAGAAGATGAAGCGACCACTCGTTGGTCTCAACGTAGAGACTCTCTACAGTACTCGTCCTGAAGGCACCGGTATCTAGACGGATACCTAGGTGATGAATGAGGTCAAGAATCTTTAAGGCATTTGGGGTGGCGGACAGGTAAATCACGGCCCCTTAGTCTAGGCGTGTACGTATAAGGCTTTTGTACACATTCATGAGGCATTTCTTGTCACTACCTCATGTTGCATGCGACAAGGTTTTCAGAATGTCCATTGCTTTTAGGCATTTGTGCTTAAGATATCTGAGGTGCGGAATGAAAGTTAATTTTTTATCCAGCACAATGCCCAAAATGTTGTGTTCTGTGTTTACAGGTACGCGCTGTCCATTTAGGACTATATTGGGATCTGCAGATAGTCCTTTCTTTCGTGTGAATAAAACACATGAGCTTTTATTGGGATTTACTTCAAAGCCAGTTTCTCTGGCACGTTTAGACACTTTGCTCAGTGCAATTTGGATGTGTCGTTCACAGATTGCGAGGTTACATGAACTGAAACCACTCTGTACACCATCTACATATAGAGAATAGAGCACGCCGTGCGGCATTGCTGAACGCAAGGAGTAAATTTTTATGATGAAAAGCGTACTGCTGAGTACGCACCCCTGCAGCATCCCAGTTTCCTGTGTATACGGTCTGGACAGAGACCAACTCTAACGCGGAACATCTGATTCGATGAGTAGCTTTCGAATATGTTAAACCCATTCCCGCGAGTACCAATTTCTTAAAGATCTCGTAATATTCCAAACCGCCACATTGTGTATAATATCCTTTTTACATGTCGAGGAAGACAGACATAAAAAACTGTGTGTGCATAAAAGCGTCGCAAATATTTGCTTCTATGTGAACAAGACTGTCTGTTGTAGAACGGCCTTCTCTAAAGCCGCACTGATAAGGATCTTCAAGGAGATGTAAAAAACTGCGGTTTATCATTTTTTCATGAAGTTTGCAAAGAGAACTTGTTAAAGCAATGGGACGGTAACTTTCCGCTGAGGATGTATCTTTACCTTGTTTTAGAATGGGTACTACTATGGCTTCTCTCCATACCTGTGGAAGGTACTCCGTTGCCCAAATAGTGTTAAAGAGGGACAGCACGGCCAAATGAGCGTCAGAGTCAAGATGCTTTATCATCTCATACATAATATGGTCGGCTCTAGGAGCAGAGCTTTGGTAATTATTTAATGATACTCTGAATTCAGTAACACTGAATGGACGTTGGTAAGGTTCGTTTTCAGCACATTTCTATTCAACGGCTTGTTTTCTGCTGATTGTTTTAGTTTATTTAAAGGCTCCGAATAATGTTCGGAGCTGCACACTTGCTCGAAATGCTGTCTAAGGGCGTTAGCCTGGTCTTCAAGGTTATTGCCTTGGACATCGACCAAAGGCAGGAGATAAGGTTACTGACCTACTAATTTTTTCAACCAATTCTATACTTTTCCTTCTTGTTTGTAGGAGTTAATGCCGGATACGTATTTCTCCCAGTTTTCCCTTTTAGCAGTGCGCCGTGTTCGTCTTCCTTGGGACTTTATGTGTTTGAAGTTAATGAGGTTCGCACTTGTTGGAGACTGGCGCAGCCTGTGCCAAGGCTTGTTCCGTTTTTTTTTTTTTGCGCATTCTTGCATTCCTCGCTCCACCAGGGCACTCGCGTTTAATTCGGAGCTCCATTCGTTTGTGGGATGCGCTGCAATGCGGCGTCAATCATAAAATAGGTAAAATAAGCAACGGCATCGTTTATATTGAAATCGCTAAGGGCGTTTCGAAGCATATATGTCGTTGTCTTAGATTTCTCCCAGTCTGCAGATGCAATTTTCCATCGAGGGCCGTGTGGGGAAGGATCATGTTCATTTCTAGATTTGAGGCACACAGGAAAATGGTTACTGCAATAAGGGTTCTGAATATCATTCCATTCTAAACAGAGTACTAAGGTCGGATATGCTACGCTCAAGTCTATGGAACTCTGTGTTATTTGCAAGGCAGTAAAATGTTGGTTGTTTCCTATTTAGCACGCTAGTGCCTGAAGAAAACAGGATTTGTTCTATTATTCGGCCTCTTGCATCGCATCGAGAATCCCTCCAAAGAGTATTGTGTGCATTGAAATCTCCACCCAATATGTATGGATCTGGCAGGGCATATTAATCACTCAAGTTCTGCTCTATGGAGCCCAAACTTAGGAGGTACGTAGAGAGAACACATTCTAATAAGTTTTCTTAACGGTAAGGCCTGAACCACAACTGCCTCAAGAAATTTTTGAAGTACTAGAGCACGGCAGGCAATGGGCTTATCACCTATTGTTGCTACACCGCCGGACGACGTGTTGTCATCGTCACGGTCCTTGCGGAAAATGGCGAATTGCGACAGAAAGCCTGACTGTGTTGGTTTTAGGTATGTCTCTTGTACACACAGCACCTTGGGATTATATTTATGTAAGAGTTCTTTGACGTCGTCGAGGTTGTGGAAGAGACATGTAACGTTCCAATTTAGTATTGGTGTATCCATGTTCTTATTAATATGTGCTGTATGTTTAAGAGAGAGAAACTACTTTGGCCCACCGGGCCCTTTCCAGACCCCATGATGCGGGTTTTGCCATTTTTGGCAAGCTACTGAGAACTGTGCCGATCCTTCGGTGTCTGGGACGCCGATGCACTTTGCGATGTATCCATCGCCTCCGTCGAGGCGTTGGATTTCTCTGCGCGTGCAGAGGCCCTTGAAGCACTTGAGACCGCAGACCCTGAGGGCCGCTAGCTCTTGCTGGGCGGCGCAACAGCACTAGCTGGTCCCGCAGTGGGGGTGAGTGGCGATGCCGCCGGTCCACACTGGGTGGACCTAACGGCCGCCGATTACCGTTGTGGCCGTGCCCCCAGCCGTGCCACTTCGGAAAATGTAGGTCCCCGTGCAATAGAGAGACGTTTCCGCGCTTTTTTGAATGAAATGTTTTTTTTTATTTTAAGGGTTAGATTTCTTTTTCCTTCTTCCATGAAGCACAGGAGCGAAAATATGCGGGCTGTTCGACGTCACAGCTTGCACAGTGGAGTGGGTCGTTCCAGTTGTCCGCAGGGTGGTCATGCGACGCGCACTTTGCACAGGTGGTAGGTCTCGGCAGCTCTGAGAGCCGTGACCGGATCTTTGACACTTGCAACATCGTCATGGATTTGTCACGTATGGCCTCACATTATTATTCATGTAGCCTGTGTCGATGCTTTCGGAGAGTATGCTGTTACAATAGGTAAGGATCAGGTGTTTTGTGTGTATTTCCTTATCGTCTCGACGGATCTTGATTCGCTGCACATTCGTGGCATGCTATGCCTTCCAGCCCTTTAGGAGGTCTGCCTCAGTCAATTCTAGCAGGTACTGTTCTGAAACTACACCTCTTGTGCTACTGAGGGAACGGCGGAGGGTTCTTCAAGGAGAAGGTCGCCACTGGCCAATTTCGTAATTTGGTACCCAAGGCCCAGAGTGTCAGTGAGGCACTTTACAACAACAAACGCGGAAAGCGTTCTTACAGTCCTTTGGTTCGTTTCGGTATGGATGACGTGGAAATGTGGGAAGATGTTTTTGCTCTTGGCGAAAAAGTTGAAGGATTCATCGGTGCGCCCTCTTTTCAAAAGAGGACGATTAGGTAGCCTTAGGAATGAGCTCGAACCCATAGAAATACTCAAATTTTCGCAGCTGTGCCAGCCACCCACCATTAAGCAGAAAAGGGGGACGCGACAAGATTCTATATCAATGCAGCCTGCCAGCGCCAGCAGTACACAGCCACTATAACCTAATGTATATACCCAAGATAGGATACACTACACATGGTTAGCCCTTGCCGTCAGGAAATTTGGGTGTGAGAAGAAGTGAAACAAAGGCAGGAAAGATTAAAAGGATAGAGAGAAAAGCGAAGATTGGAGATGAAGACACGGAAAGGCGACTGCCGATTTCGCCCTGGTGGGTCAGTCTGGAGGTGCCGTCTATGTGAAGCCGAGACCGAAGAGGTCTGTTGCCTCCGCCGGGGAGCCTTAAAAGTGCAAGCACCAAATGTCGGTTCAACCCCCAGGATCGCCCTTTCCCGAGACACAGCTACGACGCCGCTCACGGCTGCATGCGGGAAGGCGCAACCCTCGTGTGCTCAAGTACGTGGTGTCGCAACACACCAAGCGCCTGCTGACGCAGACACCCCTGTGGGGCCTCCACAAGATATCGTGAACACTGGTTTGTTTCGATGCCGCGTACAAATCACGGCTTCCAAATGTTGTCCTACACTATACCAAGTACACTCTATAAACTTAACCTAACCGAGTCGAAATTGTGCGTGCTTTCAAAAAGAGTAATGCACAATCTGCTTCTTTAATCTTTTTCTTGAATTTGAGCTTTTTAATTTTCTTTTAATTAATTTCATGCGCATGTCAAAACGCCTTGATAACAATTTCAGTTACTCGCGCATCTTTCGTCACACATTCACCTTCAACAGCTCTGCGCTTCCACGTGCCATTTCTCTGTGGAACGATCTGCCGGATACTATCATTTCCTTAACAAACCGCGATTCCTTCCGCAACCAAGTCAGCAGTCATCTTTCGAGAACACCCTTTTAATCTGTTCACCGAACTATTGGTTTTCATTGTTATTTGTTAGCTGCATTCTGGTTTGTACTGCGCATCAGTTGCATTTTGAAAGTATGCTATATTTCTTGTGTTTGAATTCTTTGTATTAGAAATGTATAAGTCCCACCTGCAACACAATATGTTTAATAGCTCTTATTTATTGTCTCTGTTTCCGTTAATACCCCCCTCCGCTTGCGTCATCCTCCTACGTGCGGTGCACGAACGCCACAGACGCTGAGGAGGTTGCCATCGCTCTGGCGATCTCCGAGGCCGAGTGTCGCACCGTGCTCAGCGACTCGAGGAATGCCGTGCGCAACTTTGCCAAGGGATGAATATGCGCGCCGGTGGCCGCCATCATCGGCAAGCTCCAATTTCAAGACCGCGGCAGCACTGTCCGTATCAAGTGGTTCCCGGCGCACGCCGGCGAGTGTGCATCCTCACCGAACCACAACGAGACGGCCCAGTCGCCGGCGCGAGCGCTTACTTTCCGCGCCCCCGTGAATGCCCGTTCCGTGTGGTGGTTTGAAACCAAGGACAGATTAACTAGTTATACCGAAGTAACCAAGTGTTACCGCTTATCTCGATGGACAATGCCGCCTCCCCACCCGGCACTCAGTCGGAAGGAGGCCGTTATCCTAAGGCAAATACAGACCGCGTCACTCCTCGCCCCCGCCATGCTGCACGTGCTTCATCCAGAGTTCTATCCGAGTGGGCTGTGCGGTGCTTGTGCAGCGGGTCCGGGGGACCAATGGCACATCATGTGGGACTGTGCCAGGTTCCCGACGGCAGCTACCTCCAGGACTTACCCGCCCGAACTTCAAGGTGCACTGCAGTCTGCAGACAAGGACTCACAACTATGGGCCGTCCAGCAGGCCCGGGGTGCGCTCGAAAAGCACAAGCGTCATGACCCGCTACAAACGGGCCCAACTGGGCTAGTGCAGAGTAGGGTATAAACCCGGGTCGACGCTTTACCAGCGTCACGATGCGTTAAACCGTCGTTTGCCGGCACTTTATTAGTGTTATCCCTATACTATACTAAAATAAAGATAAATAGAAGCTTCTGTGAAATTTTGTGGGATGTTCGATGATCATGAACGATGATCCTCCGGTATGTATATCTATACAAAATGCTGTAGTCTCAGTTCTCTGAGTTTATTTCTGCTAGGTGCGGAAATCACCTGCTGTCTGTACTGCGTGGTTTTATGAAAGTGTGTGACAAGTCAAGCTACCTTAATGCAGCTTTATACCCCGCCCTCCCCATCACAGCATGTACTCCTTACCTGTCTCGAGAAATAAACTAAAACATTGTTGCAGTGTTTACGAGGGTCTTGCAGCAATTGTCCTGTAGATCAGCGGTATACTTCTTGAACACGTATAATAGATCAGTTTGGTTCCCTTAAGATACTTCAATATGTATAGTTTACCGTTGCAAGATATTGTTTCATGAATCTACTCGTCAAAAAATAAATTGTGGAGATTTACGGGTACAAACCCCCTATGATTACGCGGTTTCCACCCGTAATTATATAAGTTTGATCAACTGGCGTTCCTTAACATGAACGAGCAGTATTTTGCATTTCGAACCCATCCAAATGCGGCGGCCACGGCCGGGATCTGCTCCCGTGCCACAGGTCTTAGGGGGATAACACCAAAGTCACTACGCCACCACGGCCCGTATTGCTGAGCTGCTGAATTTTGTACCTGAGTTTCTTGAAATTAAATGATTTCAAATACTCCACAAAAACATTGATGGTTTAGAATTAAAATCTACCTGCTACAGCGGGTGGCTTTCTTCATTTTCTTTTATATGCAACAAACCTATTCAAGTTCGCTGCAGGACATGTCAATAAAACAGTTTGAAATTTCCTGTTCCCAAGCTTTTTACGCTAAGGGTGCCAAGCTACGCAAGGCACCCTTACCAGTTAAGCGGGAATTAAGAGGTAGCTTTAGCTCGGGTGCCCCTTTCTAAATACATGTTAAGGGAGAATACGTTTTCCTCGGCAACCACTGCACCAAACGTGACGAGGTTTGTTGCAGTTAAAAGAAAAACAAAATCTAGTGACTACTTCTTTCGAGTTTTTGATGTAGGTTGTGGATTCTTTATAAAAAAATGGCAAAATCACAAATTTTCTGGAAATGAAGCTATCAAGTTTACAACTCCGTAACTCAGCAATGAAAAATGATATCACAATTCTGTGACGGCATCTAATAGTGCATCTAAAGGGATAAAATTGATATGTCACACATGAATCTCAAAAATCTATTAATGCGAAAATGTTAGCTCTTTTTTATTCTATGGGAGACATGGAATAAAAAGATAGCTAGCAGAGCATGTGTCAAAGTAGTTTTCTCGGTTCCGGATAAGCTTGGGAAGATGTGCAAAATGGTTAATACTGATTTTATTCCAAGAGAGTGCAACATCAAACATGAAAATCAACTCGTCTCTTGTAAAGAAGGAGTTGTCTACGTCATTCCGTTGTCATGTGGCAGGCTTTATGTCAGTCAAACGGGGACATGCCTTAATGAACGCCTGGAGGAGCACAACAACAATGTGCACAATACTGTAAAAGGGCATCTTGGCATCCACTGTAGAGACTGCGACTGCAAGGCTTGCCACCCCCATTTCGCTCGAACACAAGTTTTAAGTAAACATAGCAATCAACCAACGCGTGAAATCATCGAAGCAGCGCACATCGCCTGGTCAAAAGACGCATGCGTCAGTAACCCCTCCTTATCGATTACGTCCAAAGAACTGGAATTTTTAGCGGGGGGGGGGGGGGGGATATGATGATTACAGTTATCTCCCTTGTTCAGTGCGGCATGTATGATTGACTGTGAATATATTTATGTTTTCGGATTCTCCTGTTGGTTGGAGCTGTTATATATTCTTCGTTCCAAGCAATAAACTTCATTTGCAAGTCAGCGCTCGCCCGTGTCGTTCTCCCTGCTGTCCCCGTCAAAACCGCGCTGTTCTGTTTTAAATATGGCTTACCAACTCGCCCAAACGTCCATTTTAGCGAAAATACAGCTTTTGCAGACCCCTTGTACACAAAGTAACAAATTCGCACAACGTAACAAATTCAAATAAAGTATACATTTACACATAGGATTTGTCCGCTTTGAATGATCCAATGGATGCCGTTTACAGAAGCGCGATATCTGTTCTTGATGCAAAGCTATTAATTTGTAAGCTTCATGCTTCTACTTTTTTTCAATCTTTCAAATTTCTGAATATATATTTTTTTAATTCAGGCCCTAAATCCATATTCCCTTTCGAGCAGTAACTAGCTTTTATATTTCTCTCTCAAATGCAACACATTTCATTATTATTGGTCCAGGGATTATCTTAGGAAAACATTTTTCCGTTTTACATGTATTTCACTCGACCAAGTCGAAATTTGGTCCGAGCTACAGCTTCCTCTTAAGGTCATTGTTATTGAAAGGAACCTTTCTGCGCGTTGATTCTAAGCGTAGGAGATATCGTATTTTTCATTTCTTGCCACGTTGGAGGTTTTTGTGGATAATCAAGCACAAAGGGGCAGGAAGCGCTGATGGTGATCATCCGCGTTATCATCACTATTTCCGTCATTAAGAACCACGCAACGAGCGTTGGCGCGAAAAATAGTAGGCCTAGAGTTGAGGGAGAGTCAAAGTGGATAGATCATTTACTTGTTGAGAGTAAGATGAAGACAGCAAGTTGTGCACCTCATATATTGTGCGGACTCAATAACTGGTGGTATTTTCTGCGCACAGAATGAATGTCAGTGCGAGATAAACGCAGTAGGCAAGATATTTGATGGGGTGACATCAGGGTGTAGGCAGCCATAGGGTGTCATGTGACCTGGCCAATTGGAAATTGTAAGGAGGGGTCTTAATCCTACGATGACGGCAGTTTACCGGGCAGTGACGCCGCTAACGCCTTCGCTCGAGCATTCTCGCGGGCTTTGCGAAAATCATGTCCGAGCCGCTGTGTCGAGAGCTCGTTAATATTCTTCAATAAAACTTGTGTAACTCATACAGTGTGGTAATTTCGGCATTTGTAGCTCAGGATCTCGAGTCGAATTCATTATAGTATTGTTACGCCTGAAATTTTCGTTAGAAAAATTCCAGCAGTAGCTATCTCACGATCACTGTCACAGTATTGCAGTAGCCATCCAAGCAATGTGTAGAAACATTGTATTGCTAAATAAACCTGTATTTGGAGTCTCTAGTGGCCATTCTGGGACTTACATTGCTTTCGGCTTATGCAACATGCCCTTTAGCCGGAATTAGCCCATTTTGCTATGACTATCGCTCGCCGCGATCGGCCGGGATCAAGATTGCATGACGGTGACAGTATGACGATGACGCAGTAACGACGATGAAATCACTTTAAAAGAATGACTTCGATAGAGCAACAAACGTGGCATAATGATGACATCGTGACGTCAGTTAGACAACGTTTTTGAAGTTGTTACGATGGTATAATGCTGAGAGCGTCGCGACAGTGGGTGAGGACGACGGGATGACGACAATGGTGACGCCGAGTGTACTACGGCGACGGTACGACGAGAATCGGAGGACGAAGCTAAAATGACGATGATGGAAGGAACGTTTACGCACCAGGAAGCTAGTATGACAACGGCGGCACAATCACTACCTAATGATGACAGCATTGTTACGCTTGAATAACCGAGAAGGGACGTCAATGGTCGACGAAGGCGGAGGGGCGACAATGGTATGGCCTTTCTGAATTGATGTTAATACGGTGGCGTGAGAACGATGGCATGATGACAATAGGATGACGACGACTGACGAAGGCAAGAGTCAGACGAAGTTGGAATGCCCATAATGGAACAACCATGACGGCATCATGACCGTCAGCACATACCTACGGGCGGAAGCAAGCAGACAACTTAGGTCACTGGCTCAGTGTACGAAGCTAGATAAACAGATAAATGTAGTCAAAGTGGTTGAAGTAAGTAAAGAATAGTATTCACAATAGACTTTGCCAGCCAATGGTCATGCTTGACGCACCGTTTTCGAAAGCGGCTAGCCAGTGGCGAACAGCACTTTCAAACAAAAAGCTTTGCGAATTCGGCTCCCCTGCTGCTACACTTCCACTAATGGAAGTTTGGGTCGAGATCTCCAGCTCTGAATTCTGTAGATTTCTAGTTAATACATATTTGTCTTATACTTCTCACACAACACGAACATTTCATCCGATGCAGCACTTTTCGCTTATAGCTTATGTGTGCAGCTAGATCAAATGAAGGCGCGCAAGAACTATCCTCATGCCAGGCATGTGTTTTTCCTCCGCTGTGTCCTCCATCGTTCCTGCGCTGTCGAAAGTGACAATGATCCTTTTGGGCGTGTGCCAGCCACGTCCCAGTCCACAAAACTGCACCATTTTCTTTTTCTGCGCGAAAGTCACAGCCAAAATGACGGCGATGGCGCTGCTCGCTAGCCATTCCTCCTGAAGAAGGCCTGTACCACAGGACAATTTTTTTTGCCTCGTTCTCTCACGTCAGCGGAAATGAAGGTTTCGCGCATTCGCAAGGTGTGGCTTGCCAAGTCGCAGTGGACACCTCTCGGATGTGCGTCGTCTTCAGCGAGCATTTAAATTGCAAACCGTCTAGAGAATAACGGCGTCCCAGCCTGCTGACTCTGAAAGAAACGGACCAGCTGTCCTTTCGCGAGGAGGAGGCCGAGAGCGGCAGGCGCCGTGTCGAGACGACGTCTTACCGCACGATTTCTTTTTAAGCCATCCGCTTGGAGCGCCTTTTCCTGGCGGGGCCTGCGCATTCCAAATGCTGCGCCGTTCAGTTCGTGCTCGCTTGTTGTTAGGCATGCACGTGAGAGCACCTATCCTGCGTGCCTACCCTGGCCTCGATCGCATTAGATGTGTATGCACGATACGTGCACGCCCGTAGCTCGCAATCCGACGTGCCTTTACTATTGCGGCTCACTCGGCGCGCTTTGTGTCGCCGATGAAGTCAGCAGCCCGAGAAATGAGGCTAGCTGGAAAGCCGTCGCAATAAATGCTTGTAGGGCGATGCTCGGTGAAAAAAAAAAAAACCACCAAAAGTGCCCCCGCGCGGATCATACCAACAGTTCTGCTTATTGTATCATGCGTAAGAGACTTCAACTTTTTTTTATACTAAAATGCTGGCTTTTACACTTGATGCCATAGTATTAAATCCACTTTTTGCAAAGCCCGTGGTGTTCCTATTTGTGGGTGGAAAAGGGCCAGGCGCCTACGCAGCATCCTAGGCATGATAGTATCATCTAAATAATAATTTGAGTAGATGGGTGGGAAATCAACGTGAAGAACTGTTATTTCCACATACAATGGGAAAACTCTCGATGTTTTGTATCATGTGTATTTAGCACTGGCCCTTTATACTACTTTCGAGATGGTCACCGCGCCCTGCTTTCTCTTGCACACCACTAAAGCTGATTGACTGATTGAAGCTTTTCAGGTTTTACTACATCTATAGCAGTTTAGAATTTTGCCTATCTAGTTCATATGCCCTATCTGCATCAGAACATGTCTCCATACTGTGCACGGCAGCAAAGACCCTGGCTCCAACTCTTCTTGTTTTTTTCGCACTCTAAACTCTAAATACTCTAAACGTATCTTTCTTATCTTGGCCGATGACCAGTTAACGCTTCCGTCAGCTTTGAGCGCCAGCGCTTCTGGCAGATATTCCCTACCATCTTCACAAAGTGAATATATTGGCAATCCATTCCAATCGGCTAACTAATTTCCAATCCAAAGCGTTGTCAAAATAACAACTTTGCCGCCATGCAGGCATGGTGGCTTCGCACTTAACAGGCTCAAAGCGAACATATACCATTACCAAAAACAGCATGGTTGCCGCGTTTTCTTGAACGCGTGCAGTGAGGTTTCGCGGCTGGAAGAGAGAGAGAGAGACCTTTATTATGACAGAAAACCTAAGAGGATGACTTGAATCAATGTTTTGAACTGCTACTCAGCATTGGGGAAGGCAAATAGCAGTAAAAAGATAGATAGATAGATAGATAGATAGATAGATAGATAGATAGATAGATAGATAGATAGATAGATAGATAGATAGATAGATAGATAGATAGATAGATAGATAGATAGATAGATAGATAGATAGATAGATAGATAGATAGATAGATAGATAGATAGATAGATAGATAGATAGATAGATAGATAGATAGATAGATAGATAGATAGATAGATAGATAGATAGATAGATAGATAGATAGATAGATAGATAGATAGATAGATAGATAGATAGATAGATAGATAGATAGATAGATAGATAGATAGAGCGAGAGAGAGATAGGCGTTGGTGATTGGGATGAAAAGGTTTGGTGAATGAACGTGAATAGTAATTAAACTCTTCAAATTTTCAAATCCGTATCACTCTACGTGGCGGGGGGTGAGGCTTACTAATTGTAGCCTTAGTGTTCAGCTGTCCTAGTCGCTGCATGATGCACAGCGAGAAAAAAACATTTAGCGACGGGATTTTGTGTTGCCAAGCCACAAGGTAACAATGAGAGACGCCGTTCTCGATGACGCCAGATGAATTTTGACCCCTTGGAAACGTTTAAACAGCACCAAAATACTACTACACGTGCGCTTTTGCCACCTAATCCGATCAAAGAGCAGCCAGTATGGCCGGAAATAAAACCTTAAACCTTGTGCTCGGCAACACAATAGCATAACCACTAATCAGAGCAGCGGACTTAAGCGGGGTATCAGGTTACAGCAATCCACATTTAGAATGAATTTTCTGCGCGTAAGGTTGACCCAAGGAATACTGTTCGCGATCACATTCTTATGAAGGTGCGACGAAAGAATCGGCCATTTTGCTAGCTCAAGAATGAAGTTCGATGGATCCGGTGCTATATGCTGAACAAAAAAAAAACCTACGAAACGAAACTTTGCGAACTTTCGAGCAGGTGGTCCTGTCTTCGTCGTGGGCTAAAGACTGCAATCCACTGAGGGAGAGAAGGCACAGCTTCGGCAAGTAAAAGAATCACATAAAAATGACCCGGTTTCTTGTAATGACATGGGACACGTTTCCAGCGCTTGCTGGAAACGACGCGAACAGAAACACCCCGCAAAGGTGTTTTCGCTTAAAGTACGTAAGGCGAGAAACGCTATTCAAAAACTACATAATGTCTGTATCTGCGCACGCATGCTCCAAGAATTGTTGGCAAGGACGCCACCACGAACCTTGTGCTTACATACAAGAGACAATAATAGGAGCGGGTGTTAAATTGCTACGAACCGATGACGCTCACAGGAGTGGCGGGCAGGACGCCTCCGAAGAGGAGGTGGTCTCGACAGCCGAGCAGGCCACCCATTTAGTTCGCGTGCGCGGCCGTGAGGCAGCGGCTGGCGGCAAGCCCTTGTCAGCGCCGGGCCACCGGCGATTGCACCGCCAGTGGACAGCGCCTGGCCGAAGGCATAATGACGACCGAGAATTCGATGACGGAGACCCCTTCTACCGGCGCCTCTTCCACCGGCGACAAGCACGCAACGCTGATGTTAACAGTAAGCACTCCCTTACAAAATTTTTTATAGAAAGTCCATAGACAGTCTTTAGACATTTGTCTATGAAGTTTATAGACTGTCTATCGACATTTCTTTAGACTAGTCTATGGACAGTCTATAGACTTATGGCGATACACTTTTTATAGACTAGTCTATAAAAAGTCTGAGTCTACAGACTGTCTATAGACTGCCTATAGACTTATGGCCGTAAACTTTTTAAACTTATGGCCGTAAACTTATGGCCGTAAACAGTCTATAGACTGTCTATACACTGTCTATAGGCCGTCTATAGACTTATGGCCATGCACTTCTTATAGACTAGTCTATAAAAGGTTTAGAGGTCTATAGACTGTATATAAAGTGTCTATGGATTAATTAAAATTCATGTCTGTAGCCAGTTGTCTGCAGAATATGTATGGACAAGTGTATAGGCTTACAGTTCTACTTTTGTAGACTGAACTCTATAGAATGTCTATAGACTATCTAGAGACTATTCCTATAGACCAGTCTATAGACAGTCTATAGACTTATGGCCATACACAATTTATAGACTAGTCTATAAAAAGTATGAGTCTATAGACTGCCTATAGATTAATGAAAATTTACGTTTGATACAAATGTCTGCAGAATGTTTATAGACAAGCATATAGGATTATACAGTTCAACTTTTGTAGACTACATCTATAAAATTCCTATGGCTAGTCTATAGACATTCTAGACTTCAGTCTACAAAAACAACTATATAATCCTATACACCTTTTGCTATGATATTCTGCAGACATTTGTCAACAAACATGAATTTTCATTAATCTATAGACACAGACATTTTATACACAAGTCTACGAAGAGTGTATAAGGCTATGAGCCCATAGCTATCCGCTACAAGTTAGTTTATCTACAAGTTAGTTGACATTTTTGTTTACAAATGGTATCAATAAAATTTTGAATGTGTTATGCATGTGCACCTGTTGCTTTTAATCTGCACTTATGCATTAATCATCATCATCATCAGCCTGGTTATGCCCACTGCAGGGCAAAGGCCTCTCCCATACTTCTCCAACTACCCCGGTCATGCACTAATTGTGGCCATGTTGTCCCTGCAAACTTCTTAATCTCATCCGCCCACCTAACTTTCTGCCGCCCTCTGCTACGCTTTCCTTCCCTTGGAATCCATTCCGTAACTCTTAATGACCAGCGGTTATCTTCCCTCCTCATTACGTGTCCAGCCCATGCCCATTTCTTTTTCTTGATTTCAACTAAGATATCATTAACTCGCGTTTGTTCCCTCACCCAATCTGCTCTTTTCTTATCCCTTAACGTTACACCTATCATTCTTCTTTCCATAGCTCGTTGCGTCGGCCTCAATTTAAGTAGAACCCTTTTCGTAAGCCTCCAGGTTTCTGCCCCGTACGTGAGTACTGGTAAGATATAGCTGTTATAAACTTTCCTTTTGAGGGATAATGGCAACCTGTTGTTCATGATCTGAGAATACCTGCCAAATGCACACCAGCCCATTCTTATTCTTCTGATTATTTCAGTCTCATGATCCGGATCCGCCGTCACTACCTGTCCTAAGTAGGTGTATTCCCTTACCACTTCCAGTGCCTCACTACCTATTGTAAACTGCTGTTCCCTTCCTAGACTGTTAAACATTACTTTAGTCTTCTGCAGATTCATTTTTAAACCCACCCTGCGGCTTTGCCTCTCCAGGTCAGTGAGCATGCATTGCAGTTGGTCCCCTGAGTTACTAAGCAAGGCAATATCATCAGTGAATCACAAGTTACTAAGGTATTCTCCATTAACTCTTATCCCCAATTCTTCTCAATCCAGGTCTCTGAATACCTCCTGTAAACACGCTGTGAATAGCATCGGAGAGATCGTATCTCCCTGCCTGACGCCTTTCTTTATTGGGATTTTGTTGCTGTCTTTATGGAGGACTACGGTGGCTGTGGAGCCGCTATAGATATCTTTCAGTATTTTTACATTCGGCTCGTCTACACCCTGATTCCGCAATGCCTCCATGACTGCTGAGGTTTCGACTGAATCAAACGCTTTCTCGTAATCAATGAAAGCTATATATAAAGGTTGGTTACATTCCGCACGTTTTTCTATCACCTGAGTGATAGTGTGAATATGGTCTATTGTTCAGTAGCCTTTACGGAATCCTGCCTGCTCCTTTGGTTGACGGAAGTCTAAGGTGTTCCTGATTCTATTTGCAATTACCTTAGTAAATGCTTTGTAGGCAAGGGACAGTAAACTGATCGGTCTATAATTTTTCAAGTCTTTGGCGTCCCCTTTCTTATGGATTAGGATTATGTTAGCGTTTTTCCAAGATTCCGGTACGCTAGAATTCATGAGGCATTGCGTATACAGGGTGGACAGTTTCTACCATTAATCTACCATTAATGTTGGTAGAATAATAGCGCTCCTGAAGCAGCTGTACTATCATATAAGTTGCATAAACAGAAAGACTTGAGTGCTGAATCATGCAGTGCAGAAAAGAAAAATGCACTGGCAATGAATTAACCGTGTTTACTGCGCGATATAATAGTTGAATTTCTTAAAATACATGTCTGTGCTATTATGGAAAGAGAATAAATATTTACACTACTTCCCCTTGGCAAGCATGGTCGCCAGGCTGGCCTTGACCTTTGTGTCATTAGACCCAAAGTTGATGCAGGTGTATGCTGCAAATAAGTAGATGCAGCAATATGAGACAAAAATAACAAGTTTGTATACTTTGTATGTTCATTAAGCAGCTTAATATATTTGCCCAAACCATATGAGTCAATACTTCACGCGCTTTAACTATGACTAATGGCTGCTTGTCAATACAAATTAGTACCATTATACAATGTTTTATTTTATGGTATGGTGAACAATTACACAGTCACAACTGCTGCTCGTGCCAGCAGCAGTATGTTCGCTTTTATGACAAGTTCATCTATGATGCATAAATGTACTTATCCCAAATGATCTCTATATTTATTGCTGAAACGTTACCCAGTTGGGCTGTCTACATTTTTTGTTTGGCTGGTAGTTAAGCATGCCCGTGCAGAGGGATATGCTCAGGAGACGTGACTGGGGTATTCACAGTATCATGCCAAAGATTGTAATTTATTTTGCTTAATACATATTTAAATGTATTTTCCCTACTCTTAAATGAATGGGTCTTTGGCTATAACTTCAACAGAAGGCAGATGGATTGATTGTATTAATATGGTCACTTAGTTTCTACAGGTAATGAGGCCTCTTGGGCATGCTAACAGGTTTCCAAGTTAGGTATACCACATCAGCCCCCGAAATACCACGCGAGCACTTTGTGTCATGGCACGACAGACATGCACCTCCTAGGAAACAGCACTGATACTATAGTTAGAATGAATTCTATTGCAGTAAATTATTTAAGGTGCTTTCAAAGATGAAAATGTTTTCTAGGGTTTCGAGGTTCAGTACTTTTAGTTAACGCAAAATAAAGATAAATTCAGTAAGAAATGCCATGTCGGTATGGTTGACTTTCATTTTTTTTTCAATAAATGGGCAAATTGCCTGAACTATTTATGAGGTGAAGCGTTTTAAGAATATATTTACCAGATAGATTCTCTGGAAACTTTGTATGACATATAACAAGACAGCATACCTATGCGGTCATTTTAAAATTTCACGATCTTTTTCCAAGCCTTCCCTGGCTTTTTTCATGAAAATTTTCTAGCAATCTATGACGCCCGCAGCTGAAGTGCAACAAAAAAAATATTGTGATTTAATGCCTACCAAGTACTGCCAGTCAATAATATTTAGACAAACGAATAACACGTCAATCACTTGACAGGCAGTATTAAATCCAACTGACTTGAATCCCTTGTTTAATAAAACTGACAAGGACTTGGGCAAGTTCGTAATTGATGGCCACACGAGTGCAGTACGGAAGACAAGGACACAGAGACACACACGTAAAGCAAATGCAACAAGATGAGGGAAAATTATTCAAGGAGTTATTTTTACGGTTCAACAGTAGTTTTCTATATAATTTGCTCTCATCACTTTTGCCTCTAGTTAACTTTGTTTACCTCTGAATAGCGACTACATGGCAATATGAATCAGTACCATTATAACGACAGAAAGTTGAGCTAGTTGGTAAGGATTCATTATGCAAAAAAAAAGGTGAGGCGTGCAGACAGGACACAAGAGTAGAGAAGTGGACAACACGAACGCCGACTATCAACTGAAGGAAGCACTGAGGCGAAAAAAGAAAGAAGACACAAAACTCATCTGCGCAAGCTCAGGAATGGTATCACCACGTGTCAGTCGGGTACATGTGTCTGTCTACGTGACAAATAACTGCTAAGGCACTTAATCTCTTCCTTATGTAAGGTAATCGAAGGCTGACTCACGCACGCACTTCCACCTTTATAAATATGCCATGCCTCTTCCATAAGACGTGTATGTTCATTTCTATGCCTGTGCAATATCGTGCATTCATCTAACTCTGGCGTGCAGTTACAATCTTGGCAATGCAGGGAAAGATTAGAAAGCGATACACCTGTTAACGACCTTTTATGCTCCATTAGCCTTTGATTGATACACCGCCCTGTTTACCCTACGTAGAACTGGCCACAGCTAAGGGGAATTTTTATAAACCACACCCATACGACAGTCAGTAAACCTGCTGTTCTTATTGTGCTTCACTGGACAAATATCTGTTCTTCTTTGCCTTTTTATTTGCTCCTTTTTTCCTCTGCACGGCAGCGCATATCTTACCTAGCTTATTGGGAGCAGTGAAAGCAACATTAACATCGTATCTACTTGCAACTTTTTTAAGTCTGTGCGACACTGAATGAATGTACGGAATAGCCACTACTGTTTTTTTTGCTATTACTGCTTTCTGTAATCACGTCCGTCCCCCCTGGAAACCGACTTCATTAGGCGCTCAGGTTATCAGGTTATAGTCCAGAATATCAGTCAACGAAAAACAACGCGATGTTAATGATGCAGCCGAGATATGAAGACAATGTGAAAAGTATTTTAGAATCGGACGACACACAACGCGCACACCACAAGCGCGGCATCGGTTCATCGCACACTCACAAAGTCCGCCTTGTCAGCTACAAACATTAGGAGTCGCTGTGCTGTTTGCTTGATGCCTGTTTGGAATTCGCTTGTACCTGAAGTTGGCGTTCGTACCATCTATTACCACAATTGGATCGGCGTTTTGCTTTCTTTAGTCTACTGCCGCTAGAGTCATGCTATGACAACTGCGAAGACTGTCTTGGGATTGCCGAAAGCGACTACGTAGATCATATCATGTGGTCAACAAATGCGGAGGTATACACTATGTGTACACTAATGTCTACGAATAGGCTCTACAGCAATCTCAGCAGTATACTTCAGTGGCTTATGTCAAACGCAGCTCCGTATTATCCACCGGTACCTGCGCTTGGTTACAGCGTACATGGGTTGGGCCCAGATTAACGATTTTTGTCTATTGTCAATCTATAGACGGCTTGTAAGCCTGAAGCAATAAGAATTTTACAGTATCGGCTCTTTTCTACTTCATCTCACGCCTTACCACAATCGGTATGACATGACTTTTGGTGACGTCCCACCCTATGACCTTCATCGGCGGTGATATAGGAAACCGTGGAGAATAATTGGAATTGCAAAGAAGTATACGGTTGTTTCACTTAATTTGAGCCAGACTTTAGCATAAGCAAATGCTACGTAGCTGGAGAGAACCAAGGTAATGTTGTTTGCCATCGCTTGGAGATATTCAGATTATCTTTTGCAGTCCCCTGATTAGATAGTTAGTGTTAATAAACTTCTCAGTTATGTTAATTAGATTAGTATTCTGAATGATAAACTTGTAGAGCAACATTAGAAACTCCCGATATAGCTTTCTGTTGCTCAATACGAGCTCCATAGAAGTGTTTGTCCGAGCGTGAAGCCTCCGATTACCCGCAACGTGACTCGAGCCGCCGGTAGCGCCGCAATATATATATATATATATATATGGGGGTGCGGTGTACGTGAATGTGTGCAGGTGCGTGTTTGTGAAGAACTAGGTAGAGTGGGAAAGAAAAGGAATATACAATCTTATCGACTCTCGTCTACAGACAGTCTAAAGACGAAGAATGAACAACAATAAATAGACTGTATGACTTTTTTCTATGGACCGTCTATAGACTGCGAATAGACAAAAAGAAATAGAAATCTTATCGACTTTTGTCTATTGAAAGTCTATAGATAAATAACAGAGAAATAAATAGAGGCTGCATTGACTTTCATCTATAGGTGTCTGTTGTGGGGAAGTAGGTAAAAAAGAAGCAGACACTTTATCGACTTTTTTCTAGAGACCTTCTATAGAGTGAGAATTGACAAAAAGAAATAGAAATCTTATCTACTTTCGTCTATAGGTAGTCTATAGAGAGGAAGTAGACAAAAAAGAAACAAGCACCTTATCAACTTTTTTCTGTAGACCGTCTATAGACTGCGAATAGACAAAAAGAAATAGAAATTTTATCGACTTTCGTCTATAGAAAGCCTATAGATGAATAATAGAGAAAAATAAATAGAGCATGTATCGACTTTTGTCTATAAGTAGTCTACAGAGGGGAAGTACAGAAAAAAGAAACAAACACCTTACCGACTTTTTCTCTATAGACTGTCTATAGACTGCGTATAGACAAAAAGAAACAGAATTCTTATCGACTTTCATCTATAGAAAGTATATAGACAAATAACAGAGAAAAATAAATAGAGCCTGTATCGACTTTTGTCTATAGGTACTCTGCAAAGGGGAAGTAGACAAAAAAAGAAACAAACACCATATCGACTTTTTTCTATAGACAGTCTATAGACTGCGAATAGACAAAAAGAAATAGAAACTTTATCGACTTTCGTCTATAGACAGTCTATATACTTTGTATAGACAAAAGTCGAAATCTATAGAAAGTCAAGGTCGTCTATAAAAAGTCTATAGACTTTCTATAAACAGTCTAAAGTTATTTTTGTAAGGGCTGTCTCCTCTCGTGTCCCCACCGGACTAGCGTGCACTGCGTAAAGTGGTACGAGCCACTCGTACTATGGTGTTTTGCGCGCCAGTTTGATGAGGGGTCAACTTGCAATACCCATAGACCTAACTATAGCACCACGTCGTGCCTTAGCGTCCCTGCATGCAGGTTGTCGTTCAGTAATAACGATGGAGAAGCAATACAAAGCTTTAGAATTTCTGAAGAAATACCATCATGCTGAACTCCACTTGGCATCTACGAAGCAATTCGTTGCTTTCACTAGGCCGGCGTTTGTTGTTGTGATGCCCACTGACCCAAGTTGGCGTCAATAAGGCTCGTCGAAGAGCGGCACATACCCAGTGGCACATATTTTTAGGTGGCACTATTTTCGGGCCACGAAAACGGCTAATTGCACAGCAAGAACTGGGTTGACTAGGAGTTTTACATTAAAGCATTTTTGCTTTAGCTGCAAATTCCGCCAAACATAATTAGGACGAATGTCGAAAGATTAAGAGCTAAACGTAAATATTAGATCCACGAGGCCGTGAGGCAGTAAGTACATCCTGTAATTAAGGTTAAGACACAGTTTAAAATATCCATAACGTGAAAAAACTGAGGCCACTGGCACCAGGATGACTTCATCACAGCGTGCAGTCCGCGTGAAAAGTTCGCGGGGTGCAGGTCCGGGATTAAGTTGTATTTGCGTGCTGGTTCCGCAGCCAGTGAAACATTTGAAAAATGCCAAGAGAGTGACCTAAATATGAGGCACGCCTTAATGGGTGATCGGCGTTGATTTTGACGACCTGGGTTTCTTTATTTGACATGCATCTAAGTCTACGCGTGCGATCTTATTTCTCTTTTTTTTTTGCATTTCCGCCCCAAGCGAAATGCCGCACCCCCGGGCGGCGGTACCCAACTCGCACCTTCCAGCTCAGCAGCGCATGGCTGCCGTGGCGGCTAGCCAGCAAAACTGCTGAGCACTATAGTTTAAAAAAAAGCAGACTGGTGGTATAGTACGCATTCCAATACGTGAGGCATAGTGCAAGCGGGGTGCGCGGGGTGCCAAGAGAAGGAAAGCGCAGTCGAGGACGGCAGAAGACTAGATGGGGTGATGAAATTAAGAAACACGTACGCGCTAGATGGAATCGGTTGGCGCAGGACAGGGATAATTGGAGGTCGGAGCCAGAGGCCTTGGTCCTGCAGTGGACATGAAATACGTTGTTGATGATCGACATGATCGACGTCTCGCGAACACTGTTGGAGGATAACGAAGGTGGCAGGGTAAGTCCGGTTATGAACGGTAATTCTTGCCGTGTAGATTCCAGTTGGCGTAATGAGGTGTCCTCCAGCGGCTAGAATTTGGGGACCCTCCCATGCAATCTTAACCTTCTTCAACTGGGCGGCGATGTGTCCACTCATTACGGAGTAATCGGCCCCGGTGTCGACTAAGGCAGTGACTGCGTGGCCGTCGAGGAGCACGTCGAGGTCAATGGTCCCTTGTCTGGCGTTGCAGTTGGGTCTTGGCGTCGGATCACGGCTGCGTCGTGGTGAACTGAAGCTGGAACGTTGCGTCGTCAAGTCGTCTTTCGTCGGTGTAGTCTTGGCTTCCCGACTTCTTCGGGATGGCGGCGTGTCGTCATTAGGTCGTCGGGATGGCTTCTTCGTCGTCTTCGTCGGCGGCGGAGGATCTTCGTCAGTTCGACGAACAGCAACCGCACCTCCATCGGTTGCTGCTTTTAGTTTTCCAGATATGGGCTCGCAGAGCTGCCCCGGGCTGGGCCGGTGTATTGTCGGCGCTGCGGCGACAGGTAGCGGCCTGGTGACGGCGAACGGGACGGTCGTCGAGGGCTCCATTGAGTAGCGGCGAGGTAGTCGGCGATGTCTCGTGGGCGCTCTCCAAGCTGTGGACGCGGCGCGTTGACGGCGAACCCTCTCAGTCCCATGTCGCGGTATGGGCATCGGCGATACACATGGCCGGCTTCTCCGCAGTGATAGCAGAGCGGGCAGTGGTCGGGGGCCCGCCAAATGTCTGTCTTCCTCGGGTAGGTGCGCTGGGTGACGGGTGGGCGTGCTGGCGGCGACGGCGGTGGTCGACGGAATTGCGGCGGCGCAGGGCCCTGGCGCGGTCGTGGAGGGGGACCTTGACGGCGGGCGGCGGTGGTGTAGGTCATCGCTTCTGGCTGTGGCTGCGATGATTGTGGTTGTAACTCGGGAACTCCGAGCGATCGCTGAACTTCTTCTTTGACAATTCCGGTGACTGTGGCCACTTGAGGTTGCGATGAAGGGAAGATCCTTTGAAGCTCCTCTCGTACGACTGCCCTGATGGTCTCGCGCAGGTCGTCGGTGGCCAGTGACTGAACTCCGGTGTAGTTTGTCGAGCTCGTGCGGCGGCTGAATTGCCGGTTCCGCATTTCGAGTGTCTTCTCAATGCTGGTGGCCTCGCGAAGGAACTCTTCTATGGTCGTCGGTGGGCTTCGTATCATTGCGCCGAAAAGCTCCTCCTTTACACCACGCATCAGCAGGCGGACTTTCTTCTCCTCGGACATTTCTGGGTCTGCGTGGCGGAACAGACGGTTCATTTCCTCAGTGAAGATCGCGATCGTCTCATTCGGCAGCTGCGCTCTGGTCTCCAGTAGAGCTTGGGCTCGCTCTTTTCGCACGACGCTTGCAAATGTTTGCAGAAAGCCGCTTCGGAACAGGTCCCACGTCGTCAAGGTGGCTTCTCGATTCTCTAACCACGTCCTGGCGGCGTCCTCCAATGCGAAATAAACATGTCGCAGCTTGTCGTCGCTTGCCCAGCTGTTAAACGTAGCGACCCTCTCATACGTTTCCAGCCAGCTTTCCGGGTCCTCAAATGTGGAACCGCGGAACGTCGGTGGTTCCCTGGGCTGTTGCAGCACGATGAGAGACGCTGGGGCTGCCATTGGAGTGGCCTTCAACACAATCTTCTTGGTCTCAGGTAGAAGTCCGTGCTCCGGGGGCAGCTGTTGAAGACGGCGGCTTGCTCGATGTTCCGGGGACGGCGCTGGTGTTGTCTTTGCGGTCCGGGCTTAAATTACGGCCTGTCGGGGGCGTCCGGTACATGAACGTAAAGCACCTCCACCAGATGTCACGTGGTGGTGACGTTGAATAGCACAGTAGCAATACTGTGAACGACAAAACTAACTTTATTGGGCGAACCTGTGCCCACAAGACAGGCTACACTTATGGCACAACGATAGCGGCGAACACGCTCGGCGATCGTCGGAAATCTGATCAGCGGGTCAAGCGCGTCGGCTTTTATAGATCAGTCATCGAATGTTCCAAATTAACCGTTGGGACCCGCATGCCTTCTGCAAAGTTCTACACCATTCGTGTCAAGCGATGAAATCAGATAACACAAGGTTCGGCGACAACAGACAGCGGATAGAAGCATCGATAACTTTCCAGAAACTTGGGATACATGCAGGCGCGTCCTGCGCTGTGCGATAACATTTGTTAGGCGGCAAAACGTGTCGCCCGATAAAGACAAGTACACGTGTCAATACAATAGTAAGTTTTCCTTTACAGATACTGTATGCTGACACCTACGCAATATCGCTGTAACTCTGCAAAGTGTGTGACGTATTTGTTCAGTATGGTAATCCCATAAGATGTTTTCGTAAAAGACAAGAACGGGAGTTTTATCGGTCGGAGGGTTGTTGGTTAACTTATGTGACATTGCACATGATTTTGATTTGGCTCGGGTTAGTACAGCCTAGGTTTCAGAGCAGGTTGTGCCTTGGAAATTTACAACAGCCCATAATATACTTTATTCCGGTCCTCATTAGTATATACAACAAGGTTGTCCGCCATTTACTAAAAAAATAGACTGGTATCATGCGTATAAGTGACATAATCTGCATAGCTGTCGAATCTTGCGATATGGTTAAGGACATCACAAGAGTTAACAGCTGGGCTAGTTGGTGATGTTCCATACTGAAAAGATAATGCGCCAAAAAACAACACACACGAGAAAGACGACGACACCAGCGCCCGTGGTGTCGTCGTCTTTCTTGTGTGTGTTGTTTTTTGGCGCAATATCTTTTCAGTCTAGTTAAGGACAATATTGAATAAGAGGGGACCAACTACAGTGCCTAGTGGTACGCCAATCTTAACATTCATGGATGAAGACAACTCTCGATTTATTGGTAGACACTGCTGCCGATTATACAAATAACTTTATTAAATTTAGAACAGCACTGCCAATACCGGGACAATATAGCTTTTCACACAAGGTATCATGAATAATTCTGTCGAGTGCCTAGGAGAAATCTAACATTCATAAGGCAAGCGTTTGTTTTTTGTTCTCCTTTTGGTATAGCAAAGCACTTTCCGTTTGAAGGCCTGAATGAAAGTCGTATCGTGACGATATGATGACGTTGTATTATTCAAAAAACTTGGACAGTGTGGTCAACACCATTTCTTCAAACTCGGAACATAATGCAAAATAAAAATTTGTCTATAATTGCCGCAGTTCCTTTTCTCTCCGCCTTTATATGTCAGCGTTACTTTCGTGTTTTTCATTTCCTGAGGAAACACACATACGTACTGAGTACGTACGTACAGTACGTACATATATACGTTCTGTTTCTGAGGAAACACATATACGTACTAAACACGAGCAGGCCAAAATGAATATTATAAGTTCGAAGTTCAAAGCGTCTACGTCATCACTTTCACTCTTCCTTTTTTTATCCTACAGTGCACTACATCTGCAGGCTTGGAGTGACGCCTGACACCGGCATTACTATGACACCACCACATTACTATATGCCAAATGTAACTTCTTGCGCAACCGCCTTTGATGTGCATGTACCGGCCCCTCTTCTGCTTGGTAGGCGCATGTGTGACAAGAGGATATATATATATATATATATATATATGTGTGTACTCAAGTAAAACTCTTGCTTGGGCTAGTTGGTTCATGCTTGAAGTAGGTAAAGGCAAGGCGCAGAAGACCAGGACTTAGGAAGAAGAACACAAACGACAAGACGGGCGCCACTCACAACTAAGTTTATTTTCGCAACAAGCCTGCCTTATGTAGGTCATTCACGCCGAGTCACGCACAAAACTTTAGAAGTAAAAAAAAAACAGCAATCTATCGACCATTCAGGAATGTTATCTGCACAGCTGTCGAAAGAGCAAACAAGAACCACACGTGGATCAGCACAGGAGGCAACTGATATAGTATAGCCTTTTTCCAAGCCAACGGAGACAAAAAACAGACATAAAAAGTACCGTCTAGACTTCACTACCAACCAATCTATCCACAACATAACACACTTCAAACGCCTAAGGCCCAGTCAGTGATAAAACCCGCACGACATGAAAAATGCGTCTAGGTACAGTGTCTGCGTCAAAACTAAAATCTCTAATAGTCACTCACCTAAAAATGGATAAAACATGCAACCGCGCGAAATAAGAACCACGCGACAAACAATGAAAAGGACAGAACCGATGAACGATAAAGATCTAAGAACAGCGTCTGCGTCAAAAAAAAACAAAAAAACGTAAGAGCCACCAGAAAATCGTCAGCAAAATAAAAACTAGTTAAATAAAAGGAAGACAGACGGAAAAACAAATGAAATCACTCTAACAAGAGGCCTAAATGAAACCTTCTAAAAAAGTCGTCTCCTTGTCACTAAGCATAATGGACGGCCTGCTGACGCATGCGTTCCCCTCTTTTTTGATGAAAAAGGCTTCCACAGTTTCCCGCTCATACCTGTCTTTTCCATACTTCAAAAATTTAGTTTTGTCAAACAGAGGGCGGCAATTAGAGCAGTCTCTGCAATGCTACCAAATACCAGTCTACCAAATACCCCTAAGCTGTGGTCGCAGCTATATCGGACAAACAGGTCGATGTTTCAATGAGCGTGCAATGGAACATTGTCGTAATCTGCGCAACAAGGAAGGGAGTTTCCTTGCAGAGCCCATATCCCATAGTCGTGCGGGTTTTATCACTGACTGGGCCTTAGGCGTTTGAAGTGTGTTATGTTGTGGATAGATTGGTTGGTAGTGAAGTCTAGACGGTACTTTTTATGTCTGTTTTTTGTCTCCGTTGGCTTGGGAAAAGGCTGTACTATATCAGTTGCCTCCTGTGCCGAACCACGTGTGGTTCTTGTTTGCTCTTTCGACAGCTGTGCAGATAACATTCCTGAATGGTCGATAGATTGCTGTTTTTTTTTACGTCTAAAGTTTTGTGCGTGACTCGGCGTGAATGACCTACATAAGGCAGGCTTGTTGCGAAAATAAACTTAGTTGTGAGTGGCGCCCGTCTTGTCGTTTGTGTTCTTCTTCCTAAGTCCTGGTCTTCTGCGCCTTGCCTTTACCTACTTCATATATGTACTCTCCTTCCTTCCATTAAACAGTTGTAAGTAGCGCTTGGCCTTGTCCGTCTTTCTTGTTTCCGTGGTTTTATTCGCTCTAAGCGACTACTTCAATTATGAACGACCAACTAGCCCAACAGTCAACTCTTCTAGGTGCTAGCTTAGCAAGACTCTTTGAGGAACTATCAGACATTGTTTGGTATATCATCGGCCTTAGTGAGGTTAGAAGAACTTGTGAGGCTTATACGTACTTATACAAACTGGTGAGGCTTAAGTGTAGTGATCATAAGTTAGCGAGGGCCAGGAATCACCTCAATTTGAATACAGAAAGAGTAAAATTGGTCAAGAAAAACAGGTAAACTTAGAGGCAGTAAGGGTAAAAGCAGACAAATTTAGGCTGGTACTTGCAAACAAATATCCAGCCTTAGAACAGAGAGATGATGATGATGACATAGAGGTACTAAATGAAACCGCAACGAGGCTGGCTTCAGAGGTAGCAATTGAAGTCGGAGGCAAGGCACCAAGGCAACCAGTAGGCAAGCTCTCCCAAGTAAGAAAGAACGTAATAAAGAAACGACGAAGAATGAAAGTGTCCAACTCAAGAAATAAGATAGAATTCGCGGAACTGTCAAAACTGATCAACAAAGCGAAAATAAGTGATGTTAGATGTTATAACGTGAGAAAGCCTGAAGAAGCCATTTAAAATGAACGCAGCCTGAAATCAGTGAGAAGGAAACTTGGCATAGGACAAACCAAGATGTATGCACTGAAAGATAAGCAGGGCAATATCCTCAGCAATCTCGAAGGTATCATAAAAGCCGTGGAATAATTCCATACTGCCCTTTCACTACCCAGAGGACTCAGGAGCACTCTATTCGAAACAATAATGAACAGTATACAAGAACTTCTATAACTAGTAATGAGGTCAGAATGGCCTTGCAAGGCATGAAACGGGGAAAAGCGGCAGGAGAGGATGGAATAACAGTCCATTTAATCAAACAAGGAGGAGACATAATGTTTGGAAAACTGGCGGCTCCTATAGGAAGTGTCTATCGACTGCAAGGGTCCCAGAGAAATGGGGGAATGCAAACATTATACTAATCCGCAAAAAGGGTGACCTTAAAGAACTGAAAAATTATAGGCCCATTAGCTCACTCCCAGTATTATATAAAATATTTACCAAAATAATCCCCAATAGAATAAGGGCAACATTAGACTTTAGTCAACCAAAGGAGCAGGCTGGCTTCAGGAAAGGTAACTCTACAATGGATCACATCCATGTCATTAAGCACGTTATTGAGAAATCCGCAGAGTACAATAAGCCGCTCTATATGGCTTTCATGGATTACTAAAAAGCATTTGAATCATTAGAGATACCAGCAGTCATAAAGGCATTGCGTAATGAAGGAGTACAGACTGTTTACGTAAATACCGGGGAAGATATCTACAGTGATTCCACAGCCACCTTAATTCTACACAAGAAAAGCAGGGAGATACCTATAAAGAAAGCGGTCAGACAAGGAGACACAATCACTCCAATGCTATTCACTGCGTGCTTGTAAGAAGTACTCAAGCTATTATACTGAGAAGGTTTAGAAGTAAGGATCGGCGGCGAATACCTCAGCAACCTTCGGTTTGCCGATGACATTGTTCTGTTCAGCAACACTGCCGACGAGTTACAACAAATGATTGAGGACCTTAACAGGGAGAGTGTAAGAGTGGCGCTGAAGATTAATATGCTGAAGACAACGACAATGATAAATAACCTGGTAAGGAAACAACAGTTCAAGTTCGCAAGTCAGCCTCTAGAGTCTGTGGAGGAGTACGTTTACCTAGGTCAACTAATCACAGGGAACCCTGACCATGAGAAGGAAATTCACAGAAGAATAAAAATGGGTTGGATCGCATACGGCAGACACCGTGAGCTGCTCACTTGGAGCTTACGGTTATCATTGAAAAGGAAAGCATACAATCAGTGCATTTTAGCGGTGCTGACATCCGGCGCAGAGATTTGGAGACTGACAAGGAAGCTTGAGAACAAATAAGGACGGCGCAAGGAGCGATGGAAAGAAGAATGCTAGGCATAACTTTAAGATACAGAAAGAGAGCGATTTCAAACATAGAGCAAACGAGTATAGACGATATTCTAATAGCCATTAAGATAAAAATATGGCGCTCGGCAGGCCATGGAACACGCAGATTAGATAACCGTTGGACCATTAGGGTGATAGAATGGGTACCAGAAGAAGGGAAGCGCAGTAAAGGACGGCAGAAAACTAGATGGTGCGACGAAATTAGGAAATTTGCAGGTGCTAGTTGGAATCGGTTGACGCAGGACAGGGGTAATGGGAGATCGCAGGGACATAAATAAGCTGAGGATGATGATGATGAAACTCTCACACAAATAATTGAGCTCTTATCCATCTGTAGGATTAGCAAATTGAAAATCTTCATGGAGCGAGGTGAGAACCTGAATGATTCGTGACTGTGAGTGCTGTCGACTAATGATGTGAAGTACTCATTGAACTTGTATAGAACTGTGCCCTGGCATGTTTCATTGTTTACTAAAACTTCGCAAATGTCAATGGTCACTTTCTTAGTAGGTGAAATAAAATTACCTTCATGTAATATATATTTAGCTTCAATGACACCATCAAACATCACAAAGTAATTACTATCTTCAGCTTGCTTTTGCATGTTATAACCATATTTCTATATACCCTAAACCTTCAGTACGTCCGCATCTTGCCTTACCACAGACACATGACATAAAGTATTATTTTCTTTTATCATCTTGAGTATTGTTTCAAAGATGCCAGGCTTGCAGGCCCGCTTCGGCTTCTTTAAAGCTTGATGAGAAAGAATGTTTTGTAGACTAAAAACATAAAGTGTTAATAAAGCGATTATACCTGAGCTCAGTGGATGAACAAGTTCATCCGCTATATAAGCTTAATGTACTAATTTCCTCGCTGACATGCGACACATTACATATATTTATTTCTTGAAAATGAGCAGCAGCACTAACAGTACTTTTTTAATAAGGAGTGTTCCTGGGACTATATATATGGGCCAATGATATCTCATCGTGGTGCCGAGAATGCCTGCCTCTATTGGTATAATAAACTGCTTGTGAGGAACAAGCCTTGGAAAGTAGAACTCCCAGTAGTACTGCAGTTTGGCATGGTAATTACGTTGGGGGAAAAAGGTCTGCTAATTTGGTCGCTTTATGTATGCTGCTCAACGTGTCAATGCTTAAATAATCACCATCCAGCACTAATGTGCAATTAGAATTCCTAACAGCGAAAACAAAGAATTTCTAGATACTGAATAAAGCAATAATGTTACTGATAATTTAAAATTTAAAATTAGTCTCTATGTTCTTGCTAACAGACAGAAATATTCATCATTGTCATACGTAAATCCAGCCTTTACATATAAGCATACCTCACCACCATTTTTAGAGTTACTATTGGTGTTACCGACATTATATCGATCTATATGAATGATTATCTGCATGTGTATATGCAGAAACCTTTAGGGCTCTCTACGCTAGAGTCGCGGTACTCCCTTACTTGTGCAACATCGTGCACAGCTTAAAAATGGTAGGCAATAGAGTAGATGTTAAAGTTGTTTTTTCTGCTCCGGAAAATTATCAGTGCTCTGGAAGCGTGTGAATGCTCATGCTACACAACGAAATACTTGCACCACTAACCATTTGTAGCATGCGCACTGGGTTTGTTGCACGCGCACTGGGTGTGGTTAACATGATTCCCCTGACTTGCGGAAAGAAGTACGGTGGCCAAACATGAGCGATTGAAGGAAAATTTTTAGAATGTTCCCACAATCGTGCGAGATCACTTTGCATTCACTGCAGAGACTGCCCCTGTGTGTCTTAATCTGACAAATGCGTCATGATCTCCAAACACCGCGAGCAGATTACCCTTGAAATCATAGAGGCCGACACGAAAGAGCGGCTGGGTGACTTGTGCATCAGCATGCCAGCTATTACCCTGAAAAAAAAAAATGAAATCAAGTATCTGGCTGTGATGCAATATGGGTTCACGAGATGTGTGACACCGTACGAATGTTTTATTACTTTTTGCTTGTGTATAAAGTACATAGTTCTGGCGGTTTCGCATATAAATCTTAGTTGAAGTCAGCGCCTGTGTTGTCTTCATCTTTTGCGCGGTGCAAACATGTCAAAGGAATCTTTTCACCACATTCGATTTATATTTTACCTTCTCGCAATACAGGATGCGCAATGTCAATGTCTTTTAAATGGCATCATGTCATAAGCAATTTTTAACGTTTACGAGGGTCTGCAGATGATCTTGGACCTAGATATTTATACATTTAATGTACTGCTTAACCTCAGTAATCGATTTCCTAGTTTTCCTCAGGTCTTTCTGCAATCTATTGTTTCTGTATGGCTATTTTCCTAAACTGTTCCACTATCTCCTGAATGGTAATATCATTGGTATTTGTAGGCGTTTCTATTGCACGTGGTAACGTCCGGAATGTCCCACAAATGTCCGTCAAGTGCACGTGGTTCAATGGAAACGCATTTCAAAAACAGAGCGAAACAAGGCTCCCCGAGCCTTGAGGGCCGCCTCAGTCACGCACGTGGCGCTGCGGCGTCACCGCAGGTGGACCGCTGCGCCGGTTCCGCCCCGAGCGGCACGAACGGTGCGACGACGACCTGGACTGCCGCGTGTCTCCCAGCCAGGTGTGCGTGAAGCGAGCGCGCGAGCCGTTCGGCCGCTGCCAGTGCCCCTTCTACCGGCCGGTGGAGATCACTGTCAACGCCGTCGTGCGATGCGTCACCGGTGAGTGCGTGGCCCGCAAGTGGGGAGCAGAAAACGAAATCATCGCCTGATCGGTTGCTGACAGTAGCGCTTGTTTATTGAAATTGTCAAGTGTTAAAACAACTACCTATTGTAATACATTATTTGGATATGAAACTATCGATAACCCGTCACAGTGGCTTAACAGTCATGGTGTTGCGCTGCTAAGTACGAGGTCATGGAATCAAATCCCTGCAGTGGTGGTCGCATTTCAGTGGGGGCTAAATGCAAGATCGCCCGTGCCCCGCGCATGCACTGGGGGCATGTTAAAGATCCCTTGGCGGTCAAAATTACTCCGGAGTCCCCTACTATACGGCCTGCCTCATGATCATATCGTGGTTTCGGCGCATAAACCCCAGCAATTCATCCATTCAAGATATCAGTAATACAACTAATAGTATTGCGATAGTTCGCTGTATCCTCCCCTCACGCAATACTTCTTTGGGAGCCTGTGAGGTAACTGAAGAAATAGATAAATAAATATTTGCAGTGCTACTGATAGTTCCGCAATTTTTAATACTGCTATTAGGCAAAAATTTCGCAATAACTGATTATCAGTAAAAGACAGTTCACGCCATTGCGACCAGGGAAGCGTCGGCGAATTTGTGTTGCAGTATTCACCTGCTGTACGTCGCGGAATTTAGCATTATCATAAGTGCATTCTAGATAGTACAAGATATCGATAGCGCGCTATCGATGATACTTTTAATATATTTTGAATTATCAACAGTTCGACTATGACAACCACCAATAGCACAATCGATAGCACTGGAGCACTATGACTACTACTCATCCACTGTACGACTTACTGAGTGACGTTAAAAGGAAAGCAGTGCGAAAAGCTATACTCACGAAGTGAAAACTAGCTATACTTGCACTATTTTCGATGTAATTTATATGCTTGAATGTTCTTTCTGCAAGAAACAATCTATCCGTGAAACGGGGCAATCAATGAACGTCAGGTTAAACGCACATCACGTCGACACAGCTAAACAACTTCCCAAAGCCGTCACCGAGCATTTCAACCAACCAGGTTATACGTTTCATGAACGTAAACTCTACATACTACAGTCACATTTCCGTTCTGCGCGAGGCAGAAAATATAGAGAATCGTGCCTCATCCATAAGTCCAAGACATTGCAACTAATGAGCATAAAGGTTTAAAGAGGGCTATAGAAGCACCTCGCTATGCTAAATTTCACACTGTACGCAGTACCACTTAGTCATTTTTCATTGGGTTGCTTAGTTGTTTTCTTTTTTTGTTATGGGTGGTCATTAATATTCTGTCCTCCCTTTCCTTTCGCTCATTCCTTTGGTTATTTATTTCTATATTAATTCCTTCTTTTTTTTTCACGAGCACTATTTCCTCCTGCTACTTTTATTGTCTCTTTCAGTGGGACGATAGTTTGTTGATCTCCAGCGGAGCAGATAATTAACCCCCGCCCCCACTTATCCAGGCCCCTTCTATGAAAAGACCAACCTACAGTGTGTGACACGTCAACTGGCTGATACTCGGCGCTACCTCACATTTCTCCACTGAAGTTCAGCAGCATACCTATCTTTTCAATTCTACAGCCCCGCCGTTAATACACGTTCGATCATTGCCTCACCCATCCGCCTTAGTCTCTCCCCCCTTTAGGAGAACCGCACCTATACACCCTGTCTCGATGTCGCATTCAACAAAGGCAATTCCGCTTGTCGAAACGTTGACTCGTGCTTTCACCTTGTTGTCGTTTTGCAGATAGTCTTAGATCTCCCTCGAAACTCAAGACGCTAACCGTGCTTTTACTAATTAATTATTGGGGTTTAACGCCCCGAAGCAAGACTGCAGCTATGGGAGTTGCCGTAGTGGAGGAACGCGTCGCATTAATCTCGAGCACATGAGGTTCTTTGTTGTCGCCTTGAACTTCGGCCCCATTGTAAAGCGGTCGCAAGGGCCGGGGATCGAACGCGGGACTTCGTGCTCACCATCATAATGCCAACCGCTTAGCCACCGTATTCAGCACATCAGATATTAACCACAGTTTAGTAAATTGCTCACTTAAATTTAATTATAGGGTTTCGCGTGCCAAAACCACGATATGAATATGAGACACGCGATAGTGCGGGCCTACGGATTAGTTTACAAGACCACGTGTTTTTTTTTAACTTGCACCCGATGCACAGTACACGGGTGTTTTTCCATTTCGCCGCCGTCGAAATGCTGCCCCAGTGGCCGGGATTTCATCCCGCATTCTCGCAACTTAGAAGTGCAATGCCGTAGCCACCACGGCGGGTAAGCTGGATGGAGTGACAAACGACTGCTTCTAGCCTTTACTACTTTTAAAGGTCGTGCTTCGTTGGTGACGCAGGAAGCTTTCTGCTTCTCCGATAACCAGTTGATGTAGCCGAAGCTGTGCGGCATCTACGCCGGATGAGTATTCCTCTTTATATACTATTGTTAAGGAATCGTCAGAAACAGTCAACGCCGTCGCGAACGCTTTCCGTTCGTTGAGCGTACGCTGTGTGAAAATGACACCAGGAGATCCCGAAGATATATAGAATGCTTCATATTGCCCCAGAAAGTCCATTTCCAAGGTTAGTTGCCTGGAGCATTCTCACGGCACGACGAAAGATTTGATAAAACCACGGAAATGCTCCCGGACTCTGCACCTCCCAGGCGGCGTCACTAGAAGGCCACCCCCAGTGCAATGCTGTCGTCACCTTCAAAGCGTAGCCAATTGACCCCAGTCAATTGGCTAGGTCAATTGGCTCCGGTGAATTCAATGTTCGGCTGTCAAACGATGGAAAATAGTTTGGACGGATTCTCCCATCCGCTTCCGTAAAACAAAACACCGTAGCAAGGTGCTAGTGAACTCACGAACTTCGTCATCCATGCTGTCATCCTCCGGCACGGCGCACCTGCAGGCTTTATTGAGGCACATACTTCACTGCCTAGGTACTAGAACAAGTCGTGGCACTCAGTGACGCCGTTCCTCGCCACGCGATTTCTTACCGTGACGAAACGAACGGCTTAACGCAAAGGCTCAACAAGACTATCACTGATAAGAATTAAATGTATGCTCAAATCGATCACAAGAACTGAGACAGCGTTACCCTTTTCGTAGCCATCATGTATAGCACCGCTGTTGCCACCGTAACACCGCCGAGACATCGCGACAATTTTGGAAGCCAAGCTCCCACCTGAAACCTATTGCAACCACCAGAGCATTCTGAACAATTTGTCCTACGCGCTGAAGAAGCTCGTCAACTCGCTCGATTCCTACTTCGCGGTCAGTTGTGCAACAACGCTCATCATTACAGCCAGCGTCATAGCGATGCCACTGACAGTCCCGGCAACAAAGCCTGAATGTGGCACCCTATCCGACAAGTTGTCAGGCAGGATAAACTGCTCGTTCCTTAATACGCGATTTACTGGGTTATTCAAAGGCTCAACGACGTGAAGTACCGAGTGCTGTAACAAAGCCCCTCACGATGCCCGCTTCCTGCACCGCAACCACATGTCATCCATGTCGCCTGGATGAAACCACATTACTCAACCTCACGACCGTCACTTGCCTTCACAACTACTTAAGCTTCTAGGCAATGCTTTGATAGGGAGGGGGGGAGGCAATAACACGTATATTTAGTGCATTTCCTGCGGGTTGGACACCGACTGTGCGCTTCACATTTTTTTGCACTTAATGGACGCTTCAAGAGGAAATAACGACGCAGACGAAGGAGGAAGTTCTGCTTAGTCGAAGCTACTCTGCTATCCTCCCGGTTGTTCCCGGTTGCCGCTGCTCATTTACGTACTTTATTCTTCATTTGCATGCGGCTTATTGACAGTTTATCCCAAAAAATAAACATCATGAGCACGAAATATCGTCAATCATTATGAAGGACCAAGAAGTAGCATCCGTAGCACGAAAAAAGAAAACGACAGATCGAGTACAGGTGCTCACGCATGTCGTAACTGTGCATGTGTGTATGCATGTGTGTGTGTGCGCATAGAAAACCCCAGTGTTTAGTCAATACAGAGCTTCTTATGCGGTGTTTTTCGTATCTTGCGCAACATGAATATATCGTATAGGCTCGTGTAACGGCTCCACTTTTTTAAAACAATTTTGGTGAAGTGTAGCCGCCTACACGGGACCAAGCCTTTTCGTTAAAATACTGCCGGCGCAGCCTTGATTTGTGCACACACCGGAAAGCCAGATGTACCATTGCATTGAGGTGAACAAGGTCAAGGCGCAGGTCTCGCCATCTAGTAGCGGCATGCGGAAGTACGCAGCGAGCAAAACTTCGCGGATTCGCGCGCACGACATCGGGTTCCCGAACGCGATTGCTTTTTCGTTGAATATCTTTCAGAAATTTTGGATGCCAAGTTCGGGCTGCGGCCCTTACACTAGTCTATACGGTAACAATGAACGAGAGGAAAGCGAACGGAGGGGTCATACTTTTGTTGGTGATAGCAGATATTCGAGAGCCTAGGTTAAATTATTTGCAGTTTTATTTAAAGTGTAGAAACGTAACCTAAACGGAATATAAAGTGCACGGACAAATTTCACCGACTTTTACGATACTCCCTAATGCGAAAATTTGAGCGCAGCCTCATGCGTGTTTTCGTTTCGCAATATATTGGCTGGCGTGGACTATATCTCTAGTGCGGCACATTGCACATAGCGCGAAGTCTGCCGCGACTGGCTCAATAATCGGGAGCTCGCCAGAGGCAGCGCATGGGTGACGCGTGGGCGCGATTCGCAGCAGCCGCCGCAGACTGACCTCCACTCATGAAGCACTTCGTTTTCAGTCCAGTCTCCCTTCACTAAGACGAAAAATAAAGTTGATTCACTCATCCATATGTGACGTCCACTCACGCAGAGCTTTGTTTCCATATATGGTATCGGTGGACGCGCTCTCGACTTGCCATCGGTGAACAACGCGCTACTCTGGTGCCATTCCGCAGCGGCCTTACGCCGCAGAGCCCGTCTTGAGCGGCGCTAAGCTTTTCTTCTCATGCTTTCCCCGTGCCCTCCTCCTCCACTTTCTGCCTCATAGTACTGCTGCAACCTCCTCCTCCGCTTTTCTCCTCGCGCTCTCTTCGCTACCGCCATCGTTCGTCCTCCGAGGCGCTCCACCTTCGCTCTTTCATCCTTCGCTGTGCTCGTTCGCTCGGTTACGCCGACGCTCAAGGCAGGGACAGGCGCCTGAGGACTGGGCTCCAAAACAACTTGCCGCCTATGTATCCAAACACACCACTTCCGCGTTGCGCGCACATTGCACTTCCAGTTGTGTTGTGGTGGAAGACTGTTACCACGTGCACTTTCTTGGCTTTTAAAGAATGTGTGTACAAGGTCAAACTTGGTTACAGTTAACTAGCGCGATTCATGGAAGTCATTTACGTTTCATGTGATGCGATCAACGGACAACACATCACTGAATGCACTGAAATGTAGGGTTATTCGCCAAAATGTCCCGTCTGGGGTTGCACAAAAAAATTGTGCATGCAGGAGGGCCCCAGACCTGGAACTTTGCGAAATCGGAAAAATAGCATGCTCCATTTCTTATCATATAAAATGTTTTCCTAAGAAAACTAGAGCATTTCGAGCTAAGGGTTATTCCTTTGTGTCAACATATTCGCCCATCACTTATAAAAATTCTATAGAAAACAAAAAAGAAATGCTAATGGGACTTTCGTTAGCGTAATCTGAACACGTCCATATTGAAAAAACTTTGCATAATTTCGAAAATTTCACACAATTGCGACAAAACCACATCTTACTTTTTGGCGCAGATGTGAGACACACATTTAAAGTGTAGCCACTTCAGGCACGCGTCACACCCAATGGCTTTATCATGAACCCTTTGCCGACATGCACTACATGTCCACAAACTATGATTACGCTTCTGAGTAATTGTTGCAGTGAGCGCGGCCCACCCATCATCGGTGAAACAGTTCCGAATTTCACCTAACTCAACTTTGTCGTACAGAAATGCTGAAGGAACTTTCTCCGGGGCTACTTCAATTCCTTTTTCACCAATCTTGTGTCCCCTGATAGCCTTTGGAGACATGGAACAACATACCCTCCAAAAAAAAAAAGCACAATGTTTCGGCAAAGCACTACAATCATATTTATTAGCTATAAACCACTGACTTGGTGCCTGCATTCCTGCTTGGCGTTCTCTACTATGCGGTTTGATAATCTGTGTAACCGGTGATAATTTTTATGCATGCTGTAAAAAATTTTTTTTTTCTATTTTTAATGTGCTAAAGTGTTGCATTCATCCTCTGCATTGGTCCCCCTATGCTTGTAACGAATGTGTATTATATTTCGCATCCGGACCCATCCACTAGCTTGCGCCTACTGGGTCCCACAGTTTTTTGCGTATGCACTGTAACACCTATGACGATGATAATAAAGAAAGAAAGAAAGAAAAAAAGTTTACTAGAACGGAAAGGGAATGGTACAAAGCGCATTAAAAAAAGGCATGGTATATGTTGATGCTTGTGTAGCACCAGACAATGAACACTGTACTGGATTAAGAAAAAGAAGCAGGGGGTAATTGCTCGCTTAGAAGGCCGATAAGCATTCAGTGCGATGCAACTTGAGAAATAATGATATTGAAACTTCGGAGACTTTAGAAGAAAAGAAAAAGAAAACACTCAATCATCGCGACGGCACAGCACAATTCGCCGTATAGACGTCGAAGTCGTTATATAGCTATGACGAAATAATTGTTAAGCAGCTCTGATAGTGTACATGCAACAATGATTGCTTGCGTACGGTCAAATGCTCATATACTGCGGCATAAAGCTCATGGCACGGTGAGAAAACGCTCTCGCAGCGAAAGCGAACCAGTGTGCGCGCACATGGATGCAGACGCGCAGTCGGTCACCGCGAACCCGTGCGATCGCTGCATTGAAGCTTCATTATGTGATGCTCCATTTGGTTACACAGACGCCCCACTATAAGAACTTAATTAACATAGTTTTCTCTCAGCGATTGCTACCTTTAACGCAAGAAACCGGTTTGGGGGAATCGATCGCGGCGACCGCGCGCAGTTTCCCAGCTTACCGTACGTAGTAGGTAACGAGATAGCGTCTGTAAGCCATTCTGTGCCTTCTATTTGTCCAAGATTATTATGTTAAAGGTAAGATGCCTCTGTCATTTCGAGAGTACTTGCAAAAATGTCCAGCAGAGCTCCCGCGTAGTATGTTTATTTAGCGCCGATAGCCAAACCTAGCTATGCAGAGCGCGCCGCGTTATCCCTCAGACTACGCAAGTGAGGCGACTCCGACAGATGGCGACTCCGTAAGCACTCGCCCCCCATTAGAGTTTTTGTAGGAAACTGTGCTCGCCATCAATACCGACATCGTTATAGTGACGGGCCCGTCGCTACACTGTTGTTGTTAAAGTAACGGGCCCCGTCACTGTAGTGCAGATGTTAAAGTTCCGGGCCCCGTCACTGTAGTCGCTACCTTCTTGTATGTCTGTTTCAAATTTGCGTTGTGTCTGTGTGCGTGCGAGCGCTCGTTAGTTCCGCTTTGTCCATCTTCCTTATTATTTCCCTATGGTTACACCTGGATTTCATTCGCCCAGCGTAACGCCATGCGTTGCACTTCGCCTGCATGCAGCCAAGGACTTGTTCGACGAGTGCCGTGCCACGGAGGAGTGCACCGCGGTGAACCCGTACCTGCGCTGCGTCAACCACCTCTGCGTGTGCGCCTCGCCGTACGTGCTCCACGACAGGGACCAGTGCCGGCCCGGTAGGTCTCCTCCTCTGCACGTGGCGTGGGAGGCGATCATTCTGCGTAGGCGGGATGTGAGACCCCGGTAGATTATCGGCTCCTCGTTCACTAATCTTAGCTCACTAATCGTATCAAGGCTCGTTTTGGGCCGACTTAGCTGGGCAAACGATTTGTAGGCCAATTGAAGAAAACGCTTTTAGCAGTCGGTAATGCCGCAATTTATTTATTTATTTATTTATTTATTTATTTATAACAGCACCACAGTGGCATTACAGTGGGGGGGTTGTACAAAAAATATATTACAAGGGCAGTCATAATGACAATGCAAACACTTCATTGTCAGTAATATTAACAAGAAATGAAGATAAAGCATTACATTCTCGAACATGTGTGAGGAAAAATCGACATCTTGAACATATCGGTTCTTGACCTGAATTCACGCACTTTATGGTTATGATCAACCCGCTCGGATCTGTAGTGTGGATGAAAAATGTACTTCTCCCTACGAATAGCAATCTTATCGTAATATATGTTATGAAAAAATTTAAGCCTTAGCTTTCTTCTTGTTAGTTCAAGGGGTTCCCATTTTAATTCCTGTTTTATGCCAGACACACTAATATATCGACTATAATTCCCAGAAACATAGCGGGCCACTAAGTTCTCGATTCTTTCTAATTTTTGTCTGTCGGTCTTCGTCGGCGCGTCCCACACAGTACAAGCATATTCCAACGCGGACCTAATATACGTTTTAAATAGTAAATCCCTAGAGTCCTGCGGAAACATTCTCGTGTTACAGCGCAAAAAACCCAACATTTTGCAAGCTTTCCCAGCAGCATAATCAACATGTCGATACCAACATAGTTTTGAGGTGATGTACACACCTAAATACTTATATTCGAGAACAGTTTCCAATAAGTGGCCGTTTATATTATAGACGCAATAAGGTACATTCTTTTTCCGCGTGAAACAGATGTGCACCGTTTTTTGCAAATTTATATTCATGTGCCACTGTTCGCACCACCGGTGCAATTTATTTAGGTCTTCCTGCAAAGCAAGTGAATCCTGGGAATTTTTCACTTCTCTATAGACTACAGAGTCATCAGCGAAGAGTCGCATGTGGAAAGTAATATTTTCTGATATGTCATTAATGAACACAAGAAAAAGCAACGGTCCCAAAACTGACCCCTGTGGGACGCCTGACGTGACGGAAGTTACATTTGATTTGGCTACGTTTATAGTGACACACTGACACATTAAACTTAAATATTCCCTAATCCATTCAACAACCTTCTCATTCACATTTAAACAGCGCAACGTGTGGACTAACAGCCCTTGATCTACTACGTCAAAAGCCTTTTTAAAATCAATGAATATGCAGTCAATGATGCTACAACGATCCAAAGCTTCGCATACCTCATGAACAAACTCGGTTAGTTGTGTAACACAGGATGTCCCTTGCCGGAAGCCGTGCTGATTTGGATTTAATAAGGGATTGAGATGATTCATTATGTTCGTATATAGGATGTGCCCTAGAGTTTTACAGTCATTACTTATTAAGGATATAGGACGGTAATTAGAGACCAATTCCCGAGGCCCGGTCTTATGAATAGGGACCGCGCAGGCAACCTTCTAATCTGTAGGAAGAGAACTAGTGAGCAAAGATTTATTGAATAGGAGAGCTAAATAAGGAGATACAGATTTGGCACACAACTTTAAAAGGCCATTGGACAAACCATCAAGGCCTCCAGCTTTGGACACATCTAGTCGTTGAAGTAATGCGGTAATTCCCCTTTCATCTATTTCTGTGGGCGCCATAGGATTAAGCTGAACTGGCTGATAAGGGATGTCACAAGTTGTGCTGGGCCGAAATACCGAACAGAAAAAATCATTAAAGGAGTTTGCCTTTTCAAGACTACTATCTATCATGTGGCCATTGTGCGCTATGGTTGGAATGCCTACATTATCTTGACAATTGCGTTTGACGTATCGCCAAAATTCCTTTGGGTTCTTTTGCAACCTTGACGAGAAGGAGTCAAGGAAGTCTTTTTTAGCTTTTGCAACAGCCATCTGTAGATCATTGTTAGCCGCCTCCAAATTTCTTTTCGTCAAGGAGTTTCCATTCTTCCTATATCTTTTAAACGCTCTTTGGCGTTTGTTATGAAGACCTCGTAAATTAGCATTGAACCATGGCTTATTCTTCCAACGCCTTGGTGACTGCACCCATGAAGGAACAAACCTTTCCTGTAAATCTAACATCTTGTTTTTGAAACTAAGCAACAGATCATTAACACTGCAAGTTTCTGACAAGACCTCGTAAAGCGGAAAGTAAGCTTCTAACGCTAAGTCTATTTCTGTAGTATTAGCTTTCGAGTAATTATATATCTTTCCTGCTGCATTCGATTTTGCCTTTTCATAAGACACCTGCATTTGACGCAGAACTGATTCATGATCACTGATTCCTGGCAGGACAAAAGTGGAGAAAACCCAAGCTGGCCGATTTGTCAGTAGTAAATGTAATATATTGGTTAGCCGAGTTGCTTGGGTCACCCCCTGGGTCAATGCGAAATCATGCATGATGTTTACGAATTCTTTTCCTGCACCAGAGGCAGCTCCGCATGAGCTAGATTGCTGATTGAAACCGAGCTCTATCACAAGGCACTCTGCTTGTATTATTTCTATTGTTTTGTACAATTCTCGCATTATGTCAACCGAGCTTCCAGGGGGCCTATAGAAGGAGCAAACAGACAAACCTTTACCTTTTGGCAACCTAATGCGGCACCACACAGCTTCGCATGACTCAACTGGCATTTCAAGACGGGAGCAAGATATAGTAGGATGAACTAATATAGACACATCCCCTCCGTGACTGTTCCTGTCTTTCCTGTAGCGTGTGTAATCAGCGTGTGATATCAGAATCGAGTCATGATTCTGTGCCCAGAACCACGGAGGGCTCTGTCATGCGCAGTAGGTTTTCCAAATTTTCCGCCTTATTTCTGATGCTTCGGCAGTTCACAACCAAAAAAGAAATGTTAGATACTGATACTGGCTTGTATCATGCACTCTCAACAACTTGCCCTAGACCATCGTCATACACATATTCTGTATCATTTAGGTGCAGAACATCATACTTCAGTTTTACACGAGTGCCTACACTCTTATGCAACTTCGAAAAATCCCAGAGGAATTTGCTTTTGCGACGTATAGCCTCAGAGAAATCTTCCGAGGTACTAACAGTTTTTCTTTCAACTTCTTCGCGTTGGCTAAGACGCTTTGTTTTTCTTTCAAAGAAGCAAATTTAGCAATGATAGGTCGTTTCCTTCCTTCATGGCGTTTCCCTAGTCTGTGCGCTACTTCAATGTGCACGGTGCCTACACCAAGGTCAGACACTATTTCCATGACGTGTCTTTTAGACGTTTCGGGAGGCTCATGAGTCTCTCTCAGAAATTCCGTAAAATAGCAAATTAGAACGGCGACTTCTATTTTCCAGATCATCGACTTTTTTCAAAAAGTTCTTCACCACAGTTTGGCTGTCTTCGCATTGTTTCCTGCATGTGGTTAAGGTCGATTTAATACCTTCAAACTGTTCGATCGTTGCTTCTAAGCTCTCGATTCGCTTCTTTGTCATGTAATGCAGTCATACCCTCCTCCTGCTTTGCTTCAATAGCTTCTAATTTCGATTTAATTTCATTCTGTCCTTCCAGAAGCATGTCTAATGTATCTTGCATATCGGGTCCGGGATTCAACTCGACATCCTCACACAATAGTAACAAGAGAAAATAAAAAGCATAACTACGCAATAGGACAAAGCGTCGCCGCTCAGAACGCTTGGCACATCGCGACTGTGCGCTTGCAAACGCAATCTGGGGCGGAACCGGCAAAACATGCAGATCAATGTGACACGAAACCTAAAAACAATCACCAACTTGCATAAGAAGAAAAAATTCCGTGTAACGCAACGGCATCGCTGCGCCGGTTACACGCCCCAAGGTGACAGTGACGGTTCCGCCTTCTTGTAGGCTGCATACGTGTCGCTGCGGCTCCCAATGTTCGTAGGATGGCAGTGGACACTTGTCAAACTCAGCTGGAGCACATTTTCCGTCGATGTAAACGTTAAATTGAAGTTCACTGCGGTCGGCAATGGATGGTGCTGGTAGCGGAGCGATTCCTTTGTGGTGGACGAGAAGTGGTGCGTCGGCAAAGCCACTGATAACCTGCATAATCAGAAAAAATTCCGCGTAACGCAACGGCATAGCTGCGCCCGTTACACGCCCCATATCCTTTTCAATTTCATATCCTTTTCAGGATTTATTTTCCTGAGTGCCCGCAGTACGGCGAATAGTGCATAGGCGTCGTAAGGTACCTTTCATCGAGATGGTTATCAAGTCTGTTTTAGTAATATCGCTCGAATACTCGAATTGCGTATGAAGTAACACTTCACGCAATTAGGCCGCGATCACACGCATGTTTTTGTTGCGCCAACGGCAACGAGCTCTTTCAGAGGGCTGCCGCGGCGTCACGTCACATGGCACGAACGAGACCACGTGTGCGCGCGCTAGTCTACTATTGGCCGCGGACTTGCCACTGTCTTTCCCACGCGTCGCGAGCGGAGGCATTCCAGTTTCTCCTAATCATTCCTGGTGAAACCTAGCCCTTTGAGGCACTGGGTTCATCAGCCCGGTCTTCGCGACTGGCCTGCATTCCCCAGGTCCTTTGCTCCTGACAAATATCGCTAAGATGGCGCTTTGTGACGTTGTAGCGCCTTGGGGATGGACCTTGGTCGTAACAGAAAGGTTCTAAGCTTCTGTGTAGAACAAGAAATGTCGTCATGCCGCGAACGTCTACTATCGTCTTCGCCGTCGTTTCCTTATTTCTGTCCTATCGCAAAGCTTTGCACCGCGCTCACGATTGCTTGCTTCGTTCCAACACGTTGCTTGATTCGATAGCTCGCTTAAGGAGCTCATGCGATGTTCGATAGCATCTGCAAAATGTTTCTGATAACAACTGCAAAGTGTTTCGTATAATAATGATTTCCAAGGTGAGTGGGTTCTACATGTATATATATATGTATATATATATATATATATATATATATATATATAGTGTGTTGTAATACCATGGCCGACGACGATAGCACAGGGACTGGTGGACGCTTGCTATGCGTGATCTTTTTGACTGCAGTGCTGGTACACGTGTTTCATCTACCACCGTGCGTTGCGCGAGCGCCGCTGCCACTTACACCACCACAGGTCTATTCACGCCCTGTTCCTTCTGCGCTCAGAGATTGTCGGTCATGCACGTGGAGTGTCTTGGGTAACACAATCGTCGAAGTGCGGCGCGAGATAGATCATGTATCTCTGCGTAGGCGCCGCCAGCACACGCCGACGGGCGGTAGGTAAGTCACGCACAGTCTCGCTAGCAGAATACAACGCCTGCGCTCACACGCGCGGAGCGACTTTTAGCGAGCCAAGACTAGCTTTTAGCCGTTGGCAAGACAGCGGACCGGCCCGACGCTGGCAAGGCTCGGCACAGTGCTTGAGTAGTGGGTGGTAAACTTAAATTCGTGGAAGCCAGGGGAAAAGACGATCGCACTGGTAGACGCTCAATTCGGAATTCTGCGGCAGGGCTGTGCCAAGGCGTCACCGCCAATTAAATATAGGGTCGCCAACATGAGAAACCATGGAAAGAATTGAAGCTCTCTTGGGAGCCTGGGAAATAGAAAGACGCCAGTCATCGTCAGCAGATTAGCAGACCCCGTTGAGCAATCATCGATGCTTCTCGCACATAATGCGCGTAACCGTAATCCTTTTAACGTCCAAACATGATATGCCGAGGACGCCAACCTAGCATACATATAACGGCTCTCGATTCAAACCGCGCTGATAGGAACGTCATCTTGAGTTCCTGCATTTGCACCTTTTTATTTCCGCGCCAATGGCGAACTCTTGGAGCCGTCCTGCCTGGCACTAATCCTCTTAGCAAAGGATTTGGCTTCTTTCATGTGGTCTGCAATGTATGTGTGTTAAGAAGTCACTTTATGAATTCTCAACTCTGTCAAATCAGTTGTCAATTGCACATAAGATTGTGTAGAACTGCTAGAAGGACGCTGTTGGGATGAGTAATTGCAACAGGAACGCATTGGATAGCTCACGTTAAGGAGGAATATCTTGGTTTTCTCCTGAGCAAGCATCATTGCACTACGGCGTGGCTTCATTTTCCCAACTGCATCACGTGCCCTAGTTGTGAAGTAAGTGTTAATTACTGCAGCTTTTATAAAGAGGTGCCTGCATATTCCAACAGCTCCCACAAGTACTACTTGCCTCTTCAGGTAATCCACCTGAACAGCAATGGAAACATTTTAAAGAATATCTGTTCATTATAGCGAGAAATAGCGGTGAAATAGCTTAGAAGCTGCAGTGCGCAAAGCTGCTAAATACTAGAACGCTGTCACGTGTGAATGCGCCGCAGTATGGTGGCATAACACCGCTTCGATCCGTAGCGCGAAAAACGGTCGTAATGAAAACGAAAGGATAACCAGCCATCTGTAAAAGAAGGGCGGCGCTTCACCCTGCTTTTTAAGAGGACAGGAGAATTGAGATACCACGCAATCAATCCACAACGAACGCCTCTGTAGCGAAATCACCTTATCACGAAGGATTCATTATATGCGCCGTATGAATTCCTATCTTTCATATCTCTTGTGAACTTCTCTAAAACGAAGAGCACTACAACAAATTTGCCTGTACAACGAAGGAATTTAGGCGTCCCCGGCCGCTTATTCGCTACCTTACAACAAATTTGCGCGCACAGTTCAAATTGCTGCCCTCTGCACGTGATTGCCCCTGAGCTGCGCTCTGCACTAAGGGCACCACCCAGCTGACGTGCGAGTCGATATCGGCGAGCGTCACCGTCCCGCTTCAGTGCCCCACGAATCGCTTACGCTGCAGCCTGCTTGTAACACAGCAGCAAGTGCGACGGCTCAGGAATACGTGGCAGTTGGGGCCCCATATTAGTTTTTCTTTCGTTTTCGTTTTTATTCGGACATTTCAAGAAATGCCCACGAAGAGAGGCAAAAGGAGACAATCTGTCTCCTGACTGGGCCTACTCTTCGTGCTGCACTTCGGACAGGTACAGCAAAGTAGAACACAAAAACAAATAATACACTATGTACAAAGAAGATTAGGTCAACAAAATAGGTCATCAACAAAATAGGTCGTCAACAAAATAAATATTCAAGCGCACAACATATCAGTAACACACAATGCACGTGTCTGATATACAACGATGTTTGTCTAACGTATGACAAATTTACATAGAAGCAAGCAATTAGCAAAATACAACGAAACATTCACAAATCTGACAATATGGATTCCCACTTAATTTCATACATATATGGTATGAGCAAAGCTTTGTGGTTTCCGTTCTATGTACATGCAGGTAGTTATTATTTACCACGTGGTTAATTTTTTTCATGAATTGCAGTACATGAGTGGTTTCTTTTGCGTATTCTGATTTCTTGATGTTTATTTTATTTATTTATTTATTTATTTCAAGAAACCCCTAAAGGCCCTCACAACGAGGGTATTACATAGGGGGATGACAAAATTCAATAAACATCTAGAGAAGCGTATTCAAGGAATAGGCAACAAGAATAAAATAGCAGAACAGCAACACTCAATGAGACATAATGGAAAAAGGCAACATAATAAACAGAACAAAAAATATTAAAAATCAAACACATTGCGGTAACGGAACAAAACTAGAAAAAAGGCTACTAATCGCATTCATTTTTTAGAAGTTCATGAAATTTAGATGAATTCATTTCAGTTGCGATTGAAGCAGGCAGCTGGTTCCACACAATAATTGTTTTGGGTATGAATGATATCGCAAAAGATGAAGTGCGGCAAATGATGCGTTTGATCTTGAAAGGATGGTCACGGCGTGGAAAGACCACCGTTGGTGATTGAAAGAAATCGTCATGAAGCAACGGATGATGGTAAATTTTGTGAAAAAGTGTTAAGCGAGCAAGTTTGCGACGATGGGAAAGGTTATCAAGACCAGCACGAGCGTTTAAGATGGTGACGCTAGTGAAACGTGAGCAATCTGAAAAAATGAAACGAGCAGCACGGTTCTGCAGGGATTCGGTGTTATCTATGAGGCAGGTTTGATCCGGGTCCCATATGTATGAAGCGTACTCGATTTTAGGTAGGATTAGGGTGATATAAGCAAGTTTACGCACAGGCGCAGGAGCGTGTCGAAGGTTACGTTTTAAGAGGCCAAGAGAACGGTTAGCAGCTGCTAGAATCAGATCAATGTGATAGTTCCAGGTTAAGTCGGACTGAAGGTGAACTCCTAAATATTTGTATGTAGAAGCTGTCTCAACTGTTACGTGATTAATAGTGTATGCGGTAGGGATGCGCGAAGAGTTTCTTGTAAAGGAGACCAGCTTTGTCTTAGAGTGGCTTAGGATCATTAGCCACGATGAACACCAAGTGTTAATTGAATCGAGGTCAGTTTGTATAAATTGGTGGTCAGTTTCACATTTAATGGCACGGTACACAACACAGTCATCAGCGAACAGTCTATTTTGGGAAGATACACAATTGGGTAAAACATTAATAAATATTAGAAAGAGTAGGGGACCAAGCATGCTCCCCTGCGGTACACCGGATGTGACTTGAGCCATTGAAGAGTTAGAACCATTAACAGCGGTGAACTGAACGCGAGATGAAAGGAAGTCTTTAATCTATGCTAAAACCTGAGGGTGAACATTGAGATGCGATAACTTGAGTAGTAATCTATGGTGGGGGACCCGATCAAATGCCTTAGAAAAATTGAGAAACAAAGCGTCGACTTGAGTCCCGGCGTCTACTAAAGTAAATAAGTCGTTAGTATATCCAGCAAGCTGAGTGTCGCAAGAAAATCTCATGCGAAAACTGTGCTGATATTTGAATATGATGTTGTGATCTTCAAGATAATTAATAATATGGGTGTGTATGACATGTTCAAGGAGCTTTGAGAAGGTGCAAGTCAATGAAATTGGTCTATACTTTAGGGCATCAGAGCGGCTGCCAGATTTGAAAATTGGCATTACTTTAGCTACTCGCCAGTCATGAGGGATGAAGCCAGATGATAAAGACTGAGAAAAAAAGTGCGGATAGGACTTGAAAAATACTCTGAGATACATTTCTAAGTATTTTGTAGTTAAAGCCAAGCGGGTCCGTGCTTGTAGTATCTTTAAGGTTATTTAATAAAGAAAGAATACCACCATCACTTATGACTATAGAGGGCATGGAATAATCGTGAACTGAGTGCTAGAGAAGGGGTAATGACTTCATGAGTGAAAACAGACGAAAAAGCGTTGTTAAAGAGTTGAGCAGAATGGGCATCGTCCAGGTGATCACCATTAGAATTTGTTAAGGATGAATCGGGACGTGAATGTGGGTTACTTACGCTCTAAAATCTTTGGGGATTATTAGATAGCATAGTGGGTAAGACGTCACTGTAGAACTGGCGCCGGGTGGCTTTCAGCATTCTTTGGTAATCCTTGTCGCTTTTCTTGTAGGTTTCCCACGTAGTTAATAGGTTGTTAGCAACTGCCTGCCTATACAAACGCTTTTTCTTTTTATTGGCTCTTCGCAGCCGCTCATTGAACCAAGGCGCTCTTTTACTGCACCTAATTGAGATAACCGGTATGAATATTGTAATGACGTTAAGTAGGGTTGTTTTGAACAGCGTCCAGTTCTGCTCCATGGAACGGAAAGTACATTCGGCTAAGAACCGCCCAGAAAAAGGGGTTAATTCGAGATTTATCTGGTCAAAATTAGCCCTGTTATAACACCTGATCAGCTTTGAGGTAGTTTTCCTGTCAAGCATACGGTGATTGATGCACCCGGTAATGATGTCCTGGTCAGAAAGACCACCAAGGTGAAATATTTTAGAAACAGCATCGGGATTATTGGTTAGAATCAGGTCGAGAATGTTGGCAGTGGTACCTGCGGATCGCGTGGGCTTTGTAATGAGCTGAGTTAGGTGAAAATCTAGACAAGACTGCAGAAAAGCGTGCGCATCCTGATCACTTGCTGAGACAGATAGAGTGTCCCAATTGATACTAGGGAAATTAAAATCACCAAAGATAATTAGGACAGAATTTGGAAAACGCGTACACACATCAATCAGTAGGCGACAAAATTAGTCAGCAAACCCATCGTACAGGCCGGGTGGGCGGTACAACACACCGGCAATAATATTTGTAGTACACAGTGCAATAATTTGATTATTTATTGACTGCATTCCACAGTTGGCGCGACGTCTTGGCCCGATAAGTGCTGCAACACGCAGATTATGTGACATATTTCTATTCAAGAAAGCATGAGTAAACATTCGGAATCTTGTTTTATTTTGCGAAATATTATCGCTGCTATTTGATATTTGTAGAAATCCAAAAATGGCATCACATTATGCGCACGAAACATTGACACATCGTTTTGGGTTGTGTAAGTTATTAGAGCTAGAGAAGGCTTTTGCAGGGAAAGCAGCTTGTAGGGGTCCGTTTCGTTACAGGTTCCCCAGACCAAACGGCAATGCAAAAGTTGGGAATGAATAATGGAAAAGTACATCTGTCTCTTAAGCCCACCCTGAATAATATGATGTAAGCGCCGAATTAGGTCGATAAACCTTAATATTTTAACTCGAACGTTATTTACATGGTCAGACCAGCTCAGATCATTTAGGAAACATACCCCAAGAAACTGGCGCGAGTGCGTCTGTGTGATGCTTTCATTTTTGCAAAGAAACATTGTAATCTATTGGCTATTTTTCGGCCGAAAGAGCATAAATTTGATTTTGTTTACATTTAATTCTTACTGATTGGCTATAAGCCGTGTTTTTAGGTCGCGTAACGAGCGGTTTGGATTTTTGCTCAATGTCTTGCAAACTTAAACTAGAAAATAAGACATTTGTATCGTCTGCATACATGACAAGGTGAGGAGTGAGATGAATATTTACTGTGTCGTTTATGTATAGAAGAAAGAGGAATGGGCCGAGGATTTACCCCAGCGGTACACCATACTTGATAATATGCAAGTCAGATTTATTATCACGAATCCTTGTATACTGTTTTCTATTGCTAAGGTAACTTTTCATTAGAGCAAACGCAGTTCCACGTATGCCATACATTTCGAGTTTCCTAATCAAAATATCATGCTTTAGGGAATGAACCGCTTTGCGGAAATCAAGAAAGACCCCCGCAGTGTAAAATTTTTCTTCAATGTTTTTAAATATGTGATCCTTAATGTGCAGTAGTGCTGTCTGCGAAGATCTACGTGACTGGAATCCGTGCTTTTGTTGACAAATGACATCATCTTTTTAATAAAGTAATATAGTCTGTGATATATTAAGCGTTCAGCAACATTAGAAAAAATAGGCAATATGGATATAGGATGAGAATTATTTAATTCATTTTTATTTCGTCCTTGGAAAGTTACGGTTACAGGGGCTTTTTTCATGTCATCTGGTAAAATACCCGTCAGAAAAATCTGATTACAAATATGAGTAAATGATTTCCTAATCAAATCAACAACCTTCTTAATAGGAGCAGCAGTAATACCATCATAGCCTGGAGAACTTTTGTTCTTCAGTGACCCTGTAACCGATGCCACTTAAAGTTCAGTAAAAGGAGATAAAAAGACAGAGTTAGGAAGTGAATTGTGAATATATGACTCGGAAAGTTTGAAACCTACCGCCTCTGCCATATTACCTAATGAACCGGCATCTAGAAAATGTAAGTTAAACTTATCTACAAGTGACTTGCATTGTAGTCAATAACAGTTATATGTAACTCCACGGGGATGGTAGCTTTCTTCCGACCTATGCAATCGTTAACTGAATCCCAGAGTAATCTTGGGTTATCCATATATTTGGAAAACTTTCAGACATAAAAATCTGTTATTGCCTTGTTTAGGACTTTGTTCACTTGTTGCTAAATGTCTTATATTCTGAAAAGGGTCCTGGTTCGTTAGTGCACAAGAAATACGCAAACAGTTTATATTTCATTTTTATTCGCTTGAGATATGCGCTGCTGTAATCCATTCTTTCTTGGCTTCATGATTTTTACTATTACATATGGAAACGCAATGTTGTAATCGCAAACAATTCTTTTAGAAGGAATTTGTAGGCCTTCGAGGGGTCAGTTTCCCGGCATATATCAGCCCAGTTGCAGTCTAACATTAACGAATGGAAGTAGTAAATGTTTGTATCGTTGATATCTCTTCGCAAATAGTTTGGTGGTTCGTGTAGTTTAGGCATTTTCAATAATGTTAATAACAGTAAGTGATCACCTTCACCAGACGAAAATACTGCAGTCGAAGCAGTTTCAGCCAATAAATTTGTGAAAGAGACATCTATAAGCGTTTCTGACGTCCGAGCTATTCTAGTAGGAGCATTATAACATTTTCACAGCCATACAACAGCATTATTTCTAACACCTTTAACTGAGAGGGGATATTTTTAGATATATCAAAGTTTAGGTCACCAAACGCAACTGCAAACCATTTGTTAGAATTCGTACGTTGAAGAAGGGTTTTAAATATTCAAGAAATGCATCAGTGTTGCCATCAGGTGGTCGGTATGCAAGTATTATTGCAATGTTACGGTGGATCATACTAACCACTTCATAATCACTGCATACTGTGCAGCTATCAAGCCAAGATTCATAAGCAATGCTTTGTTTAATATACAGCGAGACACCGCCGCCACGTTTTCCACTTCAAAAGACAGATACAATGTTGTATCCTCCAAGATTATGTACTTCAGCTTTAGAAGACAACCAAGTTTCGGTGACACCCATAATGTCAAAATGTAAGCATAAATGTAATACACATTCGATTTCCGCACCCTTATTCCTCATACTCTGCACGTTGAGGTGATACAAGGGAAACTCGTTTTAAGAAAGGAAATTAGCGCTTTTTTGTTATTTATTAAAAGATTCGGCGGTGTAATACAAGGAATTGATTATAAGAAAATAAAAAATAAAAAAATCAGTTAGGAAAGCTTTCACACGATTTTGTTTAAGTATTGTTCTAATGAAATTCTGATCGCATGTGCTCCAGGTTCTGACCAGAAAAATTTGTAACTTAGTCCCCTGGCCTTGGTCAGCTGTTAAATTGCTGACTTTTACCGGAAAGATGGCGCTGCAGGACTCGTCACGAGATGCAGGAGTTATCACGGGATACCTGGATGGCAGCCGCTTTTCTGTAGATTCTACACAAAAAGACGAAGATAGTCCGGATATGTGCAAAGAACCGTCTGCCGCCACTGCTGCCAGAAGTGTACTTGATTCCCACGTAACGCCGAGCTTATATCAGGATCAGCGGTTAAATCGCTAACTTTTCAAGGAAGCGTGGCGCTGCAGGAGTCGCCACGAGATGCAGGAGTTGTCACGGGATGCCTGGATGGCAGCCGCTTTTCTATAGATTTTGCACAAAAAGACGAAGGTAGTCAGGCGATGTGCATAGACCCGTCTGCTGCCACTGCTGCCAGAAGTGTACTCGATTCCCACGTAGCGCGGAGTTTGTATCAGGATCAGCGGTTAAATCGCTGACTCTTGAAGGAAACGTGGCGCTGCCGGAGTCGTCACGAGATGCAGGAGTGGCCACTGGATGCCTGGATGGCAACCACTTTTCTGTAGCTTCTGCGCAAAAGGATGTAGATAGTCCGGATATGTGCATAGAACAGTCTGCCGCCACTGCTGCCCGAAATGTACTTGATTCTCACGTAACGCCGAGTTTATATCGGGATCAGTGGTTAAATTGCTGTTTTTACAGGAAATGTGGCGCTGCAGGACTCGTCACGGGTAGGAACCTAACCTAACCTGGGTAGGACATTCAGTAGTATAATAGCATGAGCTTGGTGGCGGAACCCACTGCACCGTTCCAAAGGGAACGCTGATAACATCCACATTCACATAAGCGTGTGTGTCTGTGCGCGCGACGGATTGACGTATGGCTATCCCTATGTCCGCGTATGTTCAACACCACGATGTTCTAATTCCTTTTCGCGCTTCTGCAGAGGCTAGAGCGACGCTCCACACGCGTTATCAACATAAGCCAGCCGGGAACGGTGGGTGATACGAGTGGCATTCGAGCTGAAGGCACCGCTAGAATATCGTGTCGTACTTGCACCTGGTCCCTTGTATGCGCCAAACGAAGCGTAGAGATATTGCTTTTGCAAATATCAATAACGTACACTTCCTATGACGCGGGCGTTGTTTTCCAACTGCGAACTAGCGTACTTCGTAGGCATAGTCGCATCCATCGCTTCGTTTCGCTTGCCTGGAATCGGCGAGCCTGGTTTTGGACAGGGAGAAACCGTTCCTACCTTGCATGAGGGAGGAAAGTTGCTTCGTTTAAAGATGAACGTAGGGGAGATTGCTGTTTCTCCCGTAATAGAGCAAGGGTCACACCTTTTTTTAGAGTGTACATGACATGCAAGGCAGAAAAAGAAGAACGTAGGACACTATTGAACAGAGATCTACTTAATTCGCATGAACGTATGATTTCTTATTAAAAGAAAAAGTAATAGGCAAGTAAATTTTTATATGAAAGTTCCTGTAGAGCAAAGCTATTACTCCCTTCAATAAATTATAAGCGATCCATATTCGAGTGTTTGTGGTCCGTACGATTCTTCCAACTTACCATCTATCAAAAACTGCACTAGTCCGTACACTATCGCACATCGGCTACGATCTAGACCTTGTATCGACGTCGATGGCAGGTTCGCCGCAGAGTATTCTTCGCCTAGAGGCAAATCACGCTTTACAGGCAAGGATTACCCCACTAAATCTCGCAACCTGCAGGCAAACCAAACCCAAGGGTGAACTAATAGAAGTTGTCATGCTGATATTTTTATAGCAATAACAATTATATGAACATGCCAGGCAAACTTTTGCCTTCGGTTTGGTCGTGGACCTACGCATATAAGCATGTTTATGCCTTCAGTATATGCATATAATAATATAACTGATCGAACATATTGCCACATGGTGTGGCGCAGCAAGAGACTGAAGAAGAGGAGAACGAGGTTCATCTCGGCATCGCGCGTCGCCGCTTGCGTTTTTGTAAAGTGCAACCGCCTGTATCTGATTCAGCTTGTATACCCCAGCAGGGTATACGCGACAATTTGGTGGAGGTGCGGGGTACGCTCAACTTAAGCAGGAGACCCCACTGGGCAGCAAGAACCTCGCCCCACAGTTGGAGTTGACTCCAGTTCAGCGCACAAGCCGGCGAATCTGAGGCCTCGCCCCAGAGTTTGGAAACCTGCAGGAAAAAGTGATGACTGCGACCACTGCGACTTCTACGGAACGGGTGACAGCAACTTACCTAACGCTGCTGAACCCCCAAGTGCCGACGGCTTTTCATGGCGACACATTTGAAGGCGTGGAAGACTGGCTGGCGGAGTTCGAGCGCGTGGCTGCGTTTAACGAGTGGGATAACAACGCCAAACTCAGGAACGTCTACTTCAGCCTTCAGGATGGTGCTTGCACGTGGTTTATGAACCGCGAAAGTGCCCTGTCATCCTGGCCTGAGTTCCAGCGCAAGCTACTGGAGACTTACTCCAGCCCCGATCGCCGAGAAAAAGCGGAACGGGCCCTTCAATCACGCGTCCAAATCCCAACGAGAGCGTCACGATGTACGTGGAGGACATGACGCGTCTCTTTCAGCGTGCCGATCCGAGCATGTCGGAAGAGAAGAAGGTGCGTCATCTGATGAGAGGCGTAAAGGAGCAGCTCTTTGGCGGTCTTGTTCGGAATACGCCCAAGACTGTTGCGGAGTTCCTCACCGAAGCCACCGAGATGGAGAAGACCCTTCAGCAACGGTCGAACTTGTACAACCGACAAGTAAATGCCGCCTGCACTCCGGATACGCCGGTAGGCTTAGGGTGCGACATCGCCTTGCTTTGCGAGCTGATTCGCTCAGTGGTTCGCGACGAGCTGCAGAAGCACCACGGCACGTCGCCACCTCCAGTCAGCTCCCTCGCCAGCGTCGTACGCAACGAAGTACAGCAGGCACTGCAGGCATCTATTTCCAGCAGTGAAGCACCACCTCTGCCAAGCGAATCCCGGCGCAAGACGTACGCAGAAACATTACTGAGCCCCGTCCAAGCTTTCACACCTACTTATGCGGCGCCGCCAGTCGCGTTGCGATCGGCGCAAGCCGCTCCGACAGCCCCGCTACCGTATTTCGACGATCGCCGAACACCCGCGAGGAAATCAGAGGTTTGGCCAGCACCCGATCGGCGACCGCTGTGCTACCACTGCGGCGAAGCTGGTCATGTGTATCGGGAGTGCCCCTACCGACGACTCGGACTGCGCGGCTTTTCTATCGATTCACCTCGACCTAGGTTCGGCCAAAGACCACCCGACATCGCAGAATTCCTCGAACAGCAGCGCAGATCGGGCCCATCGCAGCGGCAGTCACGCTCACCCTCACCGCGGCGATATTTCCCTGCTCGCGATACCACCTCAAGGACGACGCAAGGGCGATCACCAAGTCCACGCCGAGAAAACTGACGTCAGCGACCTTCCGAGGCGGGGCCGCTGGTACTCGACGCGCTGAAGACCTCGTACCGTGCCGACCGCAGAATAACGAAAACGCCATGACACCAGAACCAGTTTCCTCGAACAGGATTTCGCTGGACATATCTGTGTTGATCGACGGCAAAACAGTGAGTGCACTTATAGATACGGGCGCCGATTACTCTATTCTTAGTGGAAAACTGGCGAGCGTTCTGAAAAAAGTTACGTTGCCCTGGAACGGGGCACCAGTTCGTACGGCAGGTGGCCACGTCGTCACACCACTTGGCCTATGCACGGCCAGAGTAGAAATTCGCGTTGCTGCTTTTCTCGCCACTTGTCTGGTTCTACGCGAGTGATCCCGCGATTTAATCCTTGGGATGGACTTTCTCCGGGAATATGGCGCCATTATTGACCTCCGCGAGCACTGCATCACTTTCTCGACACAAAGGGCAACACAGACTGACGCCATTGGACACAGATCCGCACTTCGCGTTTCGGACGAGAGCATCACGATACCGCCGCGTGCGAGTGTTATGGTTCCGGTCAAGTCCGACGAACTACAAGACGGTGAAGCCATTGTCGAAGGCAACATTTCTATGTTGCTGGCACAAGGTATTTGTGTAGCGCGAAGCCTTGTGCAACTTCGTGAAAGCCAGACAACGGTCCTCGTTACCAACTTTACCTTTGAGCATCGGCACATTTTTCGTGGCACTGCCATCGCCTACGCCGAAATATCAACGGACATCGTCGAGTGCTTTGCTTCTGAGGTGGACACATACGACGGTTCGCTCCGAGACATCAATGTAAACTCCGAGCTTACGGACGACCAAAAGAGCGCACTGCAGGAACTCTTGAACGAATTCAGCGCGTGCTTCGCTGGGCTACTAAGGTGGGCCAAACGCCAATCACGAAGCACCGAATAACGACGTCCGCCGACGCACGTCCCATCAAACAACAGCCTTATCGTGTCTCGCCGAAAGAACGTGAGGCAATTCAAGCCCAAGTCAAGGAGATGCTAGATGATGGTGTCATTCAGCCTTCGCACAGTCCGTGGTCCTCCCCGGTCGTTCTAGTCAAGAAAAAAGACGGAACGCTTCGTTTCTGTGTTGATTATCGACGCCTCAACGATGTTACCAAGAAGGACGTGTACCCAATACCACGTATCGATGACTCTTTAGACAGGTTGTGGCGAGCTAAGTATTTTTCGTCTCTCGATCTAAAGAGCCGTTACTGGCATTTTGAGGTCGATGAACGAGACCGCGAAAAAACTGCTTTCGTCACTCCAGATGGCCTTTACGAATTCAGAGTACTTCCTTTCGGTCTCTGTTCGGCCCCAGCAACTTTCCAGCGAATGATGGACACCGTTCTCGCTGGTCTGAAGTGGCAAAGCTGCCTCGTCTACCTTGACGACGTGGTTGTTTTTTCGGCGACATTTGACGACCACCTGAAACGACTGCGGCAAGTTCTCGAAGCAATCCGATCGGCTAACCTCACCCTTAAGCCTTAGAAGTGTCATTTCGGCTACAAGGAGCTGATGTTTCTCGGCCACGCGGTCAGCGCAGAAGGCGTTAGCCCCGATCCCGCGAAAACTGCCGCTGTAGCCTCGTTTCCAACACCGACCGACAAGAAGGGTGTCCGACGCTTCCTGGGCCTTTGCGCATACTACCGGCGTTTCATCGAAAATTTTTCAAAGATGGCGGAGCCGCTGACTCGCCTCACGAGGGACGATGTATCGTTCGTCTGGTCCTCAGAGCAAGAGACTGCTTTCACCGAGCTTCGACAGCGTCTGGTGTCAGCACCAGTTCTGGCCCACTTTGACGAGGAGGCGGACACGGAAGTTCACACAGACGCCAGTAACGTTGGTCTTGGTGCAGTCCTTGTACAACGGCAGGAAGGTATTGAAAGAGTGATCGCCTACGCAAGTCGCACACTATCGCGTGCAGAGACCAACTACACCACCACGGAGAAAGAGTGTCTTGCAGTCGTATGGGCGCTGGCCAAATTTCGACTTTACCTGTACGGCCGCCCATTCAAAGTTGTAACTGATCGTTATGCTGGCTTGCAAATCTCCGGGATCGTTCTGGACGATTGGCACGGTGGAGTCTACGTTTGCAGGAGTACGACGTGACCATCGTGTACAAGTTGGGCCGCATACACGAAGACGCTGACGCACTCTCGCGCGCCCCTATCGACACTACCGACCACGACATTGAGGACGACGGCGCTTTCCTTGGGGCCGTAAGCGTTATGATCTGTCCACACGGCAGCGCGCAGACGACGCACTACGGCCTATAATCGAACATCTGGAAGGACGAAACCCAACAATACCCCGGCATATCGCTCGAGGATTGTCGTCTTTTTGTTTACGACATGGCGTCTTATATAAGAAGAACTCCGCTGCCACCAACAAGACCTACCTTTTAGTCGTTCCGTGCTGAAGTTTGTTCGCCTGTCATGACGAGCCTCCGTCCGGCCATTTGGGTTTTACGCGAACGCTTGACAGAGTGCGCAAATTCTACTACTGGCCGAGACTTGCCGAGTGTGTTAAGCGGTACGTCCAAGCCTGCCGTGAATGCCAGCGCCGAAAGTCGCCAGCTGTGAAGCCTGCGGGATTGCTGAATCCGATTGACCCACCTGGCAAACCTTTCGACCAGGTTGGCATGGACCTTCTGGGCCCGTTTCCATTGTCATCTTCTGGGAACAGGTGGATAATCGTCGCCACGGACTATTTAACGCGATATGCTGAGAGAAAGGCGCTGCCTCGAGGCACAGCTTCCGAGGTTGCCCAGTTTTTCATACAGAGCATCGTCCTACGGCATGGCGCCCCATCGCACGTCATCACAGACCGAGGCAAAGCCTTTACAGCACAGCTCATTGAAGACGTTTTTAAACTCAGCTGCACGACCCATCGAAGGACAACTGGCTATCATCCACAGACAAACGGCTTGACCGAACGACTAAACAAAACGATGACTGACATGCTGTCTATGTACGTAGATGTACAGCACAAGACGTGGGACAAGATACTCCCTTACGTAACGTTTGCCTATAATACTGCTACGCAAGAAACAACACGCTTCACGCCGTTTTACCTCGTTTACGGCCGTGAAGTGCAGACTATGTTAGAAGCAATGTTGCCGTGCGACAACATCGATCATCTCGAACTCGCCCAAGATGCCGAACTTTTCGTACAACGAGCGGAAGAAACCCGTCAGCTTGCCCGAGTGCACATAAAGCAACAACAGAGCATCGATGCGCACCGTTACAATCTCCGCCATCGACATGTCGAGTTCCAACCTGGTGATCAAGTTTGGGTCTGGACTCCCGTGCGCCGAAAAGGACTATCCGAGAAGCTTTTGAGTCGCTACTTCGGACCTTACAGAGTGTTGCAGCGAATTAGTGACGTGAACTACGAAGTCCTTCCTGACGTAAGTCAGCCTTCCCGACGTCGAGAACCGCAATCTGAGATTGTGCACGTTGTGCGGTTGAAACCGTACTATAGCCCCTAATATTCGACGTTTTCAGCTGCTTCGATTAGTTTTGTGGTTGCTCGTCCATCAGTGCCTTGTGACTATATCGCACAGCACAGTGATTGTGACTATAGCCTATGTGTTCGTTCTAAACCATCTCGGCGCTCTCAGGTCAAGGCTATGCATGCTTTCCTTCTTTTTTCTTTTTTTGAAGAGGGGGTAATGCCACATGGTGTGGTGCAGCAAGAGACTGAAGAAGAGGAGAACGAGGTTCGTCTCGGCATCGCGCGTCGCCGCTTGCGTTTTTGTAAAGTGTAACCGCCTGTATCTGATTCAGCTTGTATACCCCAGGGTATACGCGACAATATTATTGCCAACCAGATTAATGAATTTTTAGATGCGCACCCAGTCCTCTCTAAGTTCCAGCACGGGTTTAGAAAAGGATACTCAACAATTACACAACTAGTGATAGGAATGCATTCACTGGCTTCATGTCTTCATAAGAACGGTCACATTGATGCAATATTTCTTGACTTCAGTAAAGCTTTCGATAGAGTTCCCCACGACAAACTAATACTAAGACTCAGACGCATTGGCCTCTCGGAAATTTTATTCATATGGATATCAAACTATTTAACCAATCGCTACCAATTTCTAGCAGTTAATGAGCAACAATCAGGTTGCCTTCCAGTCGGCTCTGGCGTGCCCAAAGGAAGTGTGCTGGGCCTTTATTGTTTTTATTGTATAATAAGGACATTACTACTCAACTTCTTCCGAATGTCCAAATCGGGTTGTTTGGGAATGATTGTGTGCTTTTTTCAAGAGGTAACTTCAATTAACGACCAAATCCATCTTAACTCCTCTCTTGCTAAGATTTTTGAATGCTGTGAAACGTGGGACATGAAACTTAACACTGATAAGGCCCTCTTTCTTCGCTTTTCTCGCAAAAAAGCTCCGCTTTGTTATAACTACAGCCTAGGTTCATCACCTTTGCTGGAAGAGAATAAATGTAAGTCTTTGGGTGTCACACTCGCTAATACTTTATCATGGAATAAACATATAGATAAAATCTGCTCTTCCGCATTCCGCAAACTGTACTTTTTAAGACATAAGCATAGAAATTCTCCCTCTAGCGTAATATTACTTGCTTACAATTCACTAATTCACTAATTGACAATTCACTAATTAGACCGAAACTTGAATATGCATGCATTGACTGGGACCCGTTTAATAAGCACAATATCACCCGCCTAGAAGGGGTACGCAGAAAAGCTGTAAAGTTAATTTACTCTAAATTTTCCCCGTATGACACACCCTCTGAATTAATGCAGGTTAACGGCATCCAATGTCTTGAACAACGAAGAAAAAATTTACGTTTGCAATTTCTCTTCTTGCTTTGGAATCAAGATCTAGCAATTAACCCTTCTCCATACCTGTCGTTTTCAACGTCGAGGCATACACGCCACCATCATCCTAATTCCCTGACGCTGTATATTGTGCGAACAGATTTATTCAAGTTTTCATTTTTTCCTGGCACTGTAACCGACTGGAATGATTCTTTATTGCCTTTATCCGCACTTTGATGTTCTTAAGTTTGTTATTATTGTTTTGTTGCAATTTATCCTACCCTTGTTGAACCTGTACAAGGTTTGAAGTATTGAATAAAGAAAGAAAATAGGTTGTTTGATTCAAGCGCATATTCGTTTAAAGCAGGTCTTACGTTCTTGACTAAATTACTCCGTATACATCTGCGAATGGAAGCCGACGAACAAATGTCATTAATATCACGTCTTTAATGTTCATTCTTCTCAGACTGTCAAATCTAAAACAGACGCAGTTTCGCCCGAAAGGCAAAGCATCGATTGCGATAGCAAATTATCAGACAGCCATACGAAGTGAGGATAGTACTTTTATAGGCCGTATCAACTTGTAAATATTCGCTTGCTAAATAAATTAATAAGGATGGTGTCAGCACCCATAGAAAACACGAACACAATACACTCGTTGACTGCGAATACTCGCTGTGAAAAGACAGGCGTGAGGGGACGCGGCAGCAGCAGCGAGCGAAGTGAAATTCGTTCTCGCTGTTGTTTCAACGCAAAGCGTGTGTGCTGGGAACACACATCACGCACAAATCTACGTGCCGCCGACGCAGATCGTTCGCAAGATACGGCCGCGCTACCGCACGCATCCGCCATAGGCCCAGTTGCAGTCAGAAAAACGCTGACCCACTCCCCCATCTGACCCCCGGTGCCTCGCAACATTGGGTACCTCGAGTGCGAGTGAGGGCTTCCTGTTCGCCCTTTTCGAGCGGGCGATATTGAGCTGCGGTCGTCGGCTCCCCCCGCACTGCAGCGTCGCGGTGACAGTGGTGTCGCCCTCGTACTTTATGCGGAACCTTACGGCGACGCCCACGCGCTTCGGGAGCCCATATAATTGCTATCACAATGAAAGTGCAAAACAATATCAGCACTCAAACTTGCAAGTGATGGTACTTCACTAGTGTGGCTGTATACGGGCAGCATAGTCACGCCTGTGAGACGTCGATGCAGTCCTTGCAGCTTTTAAGGGTGCCATAAGATCTTGAAGCACCGGCATTGGTCCTGTCCGCGTTATTCCGACCCATTATAGTTAGAAGACCATCCGACGAAGCGCAACGCCAAACCTTGCTATAGCATTCAGTGCTTTGGGCAAAGCTGCCAATTTTCCGTGATAACCCTCACCGCTGTAGTCCTGCACCGCTCGCGGGAACATGTGCGGCTTGCGCGCGGCTGGTTGGAGGGCCTTCGGAGACGAGAAACGCGTTTGTCCGCTAAAGATAGTAAGCGAACTTAACAGACCGTCAGCGCTATAACACTGACGGTGCGCAAACGTCACCACGGTGTAGCAGAGCCAGGGCATCGTTCTTCCTTCCACTGCTGGCATGGGCGTTGTCTGCAAGAAGTTATACCAGCGCACTGCACGCACACCTCATAGGGGAACCGGAGTAAACATGAAGCTAACGTTATTTCATATTGCGCTGGGCGCTGATTTAACCCGACGGTTTCACCTCGACCTCATCTCGTGTGCCATCGACATGCGGCGCCTAGAACACCATTAGCGTCTCTCTTCATCACGCCAGCGTTGTTGGGTTTTAGTTGTACGTCTACAAAGCAGGAGCTGCTTGCTGTGCACCCTTCCTACAGTTGTCATTGCTTCGGGCGAAATTGATTTTTTTAAGGAAAGTGAAACTGCATTGAATTCTTGAGTTCTACGTGCACCCGAGGAGAAGAGAAAAAAGCACAGCAAGAGTATTACGAAGCATCGTGATCATTTATGTTTTTGGCCATCATCTTGACTGGCACCCGTTGTCAATAATCACAAACCAAATATCCCAACAATTCGTTTCAACTGGACAATTCATCTCTAAAGTTTGGATGGTTGTCTAAACAGTAGTACTATGGATTATGCCTTGAGCGGCCCCCATATATGATTGTGAACTATGTGTGTTCTTCCTTGGGCCTGCCCTGAACGTACAGCAGCATTTGCAATCTAGTACATGAAACCGAGGCTGCCTTATTTATTGCGTTGTTGACAAACCCACTGAGCGTCTCAGTGAAAGGCAAAGAGTGAGTCACGTACATTTTTTATCAAACGTTTGATTTACTTCAGAAGTTTCCAAGTCGTGGTTGTACTTAACTGAAGGCCAGTTTCCTTACTAATGGCATTCCTCACGGCAGGTACAAAACGGGCTATCATGTGGCATATTGAAGTATGAAGGCAAAATACTTTAATGTTACTTTATCATCGCTACTATTAACACATCCATATCATCGAACACTGAGGTGCACCGTACGGCTCAAGCGGGACTGGAATTCGTATAGGCAGCCATTCTTGAAAAACGCGTCAGCCGTCGAACCAGAGAAGCAGGAGGCACCCTATGTGCGTGACCGTAAAACGCGGATTACCACCATCCGCCTGAAACCGTAATGCGAGCAGTCTCGGCGTCCTGTTTACCATATCTCTCAGATGCGCGTATTCCCGTCTAATGCATGCACCCGCCTTCCTTGAGTAACGCATGATTCCTCTGCACTGGCTAGTAAGGCGCCTCCTTCTAGGCGCAGATACTTTAAAACCATGAATTTGTTTTGTTCGGAATAAAATAGCTTCAGAGATTCTTTCACTTACTGATGTTGTGTTCAAATCGCGAATATAAATTAAAATCGCGTTTTGCTTAAAAAACGATAGCGTGGAAATACCGTGCATATGTCCCAACGTGAGAAGACCTATTTTTGTTATGAATAAAATGTGGCGGTCAACGTGCTCTCTTAGCTACGAAGATTTCTTTTCACTATTGGTTAGTAATAAGGAGATGTTGAGGGAGCGGCGCCTAGATTCTGGTTTCAGCGGCGACAAATATGAACTACTCGGCTGATATAGGCTCTATCAAAGAGAATTTGAAAAGGTATGTGGCAATAAAGGCTGCCACGAGCCGCGACCTGCAAAACCTATTTCAATACCTTGGGCTACGTGGCAGCCTAGTTAATGCCACTTAAAGGTTGCACTGAATTCCTCCAATCCAATAATCTCTCGCACCTTCACGCTGGAGGTTACAGCATAAGTACGACGGTGCGTGCCATAACCCGTTCGATATATGACGATCTTTATCGGCTCGTTCTTCGTGGTAGCCATATTTTGTAATTTAATTTCAATATATTTATTCTGCGAATAAATTAAAACGAATTGATTATTCAACCTAGTATACCATATATAGCCTAGTCTCATATAATAGCTTATGTAGTCGGCTGTCATCATCAGTCAGTCACTGCAAATCAGTCAGCGACTAATTTTCAACATCGGTAAATATCCATCAAGCCTGTGTAGCGGAACTTTTTCTATTTCTCAATATTTCAAGGAAGGAGGCTAAACTTTTTCTCGCTTGTGCATTTCCGGAAAATTCGTTGTTTTAATGATAATCTAATCCTGTTTGTTTTTCGGCCCCTCACGTGGTATTTTCACGTGTAGACAGCCACCTAAACTTTCGCGTCCCCGACACACCTGAGCCAATCAATGTTACCACGAATATTTTATGCCGATAAGCAGCGTTGACTTGAATATAACCTGCCTGCCTTCACCGTCTCCAAATCAGACCCTCTAATTTCCAGTCTGCCATTATCTCCTTAACGATTTTGTCTTACAGTATATGTTGTGCTACAACTATCCCAGTCCTGTGTAACGCCCCACAGGCTGAGCGTGGGATTGTTTAATCAAGAAAAGTAATTCATTTGTCCTTTTTTATTATTTACTTATGTTACCACACGCGGAATAATGTCAGAATTAACTTACATATGTAACAAAAGATGACCTTTTCATGCAAATACTGCATCAGAGACTTATAGATTGTACTCCTCAACTTCACACGCCTATGCATACTTTCCCGGACCGTCTCTGTCCCAGGACCCGTCCAAAGTGAATGACGGGAATCCGCTGCAGACGCAGAAGTGGAGCACTTCAGAAATTGGGTGCTGTAACTGCGCTGTTGACCCCAAGTACCAGAGATGGCTTGGCGTAGGGGCCACCACAAGCAGAAATCTCGGGACAGAGTGTTCCTCCAGCCGCGAAAAATTGTGTAAGAGGGAGCTGACACGAAGGCTGTTGAGAGGATGCATGTTCCACCTGAGGATAGGTTTTCTTGCTATGGAACAAAGCGAGGATAAGGGGGGCGGGAAAGAGAAGGGCTCACAGAGTGCGGTAAAGAGTGAGCAGGGCGGTCGGCCAAGTCATTGTAGCGGTCATGACCACGTGTTTGCATCCAGTGAGCACTCATGTCAGCACTGCAGCCTGTGTCGGGGCCCCGAAGCGGCCGTATGTCTTTGTATGAGGCGCGTGCATGACCGTGCGCCTGTTCCTGACATGCGCGCTACGGTCGGCCCGTTATCACTTGGTCGGCTATAAAAGCAACACTTCCCAATAAACATGCGTTCTTCTTGTTCTGGTATCTTGCTGTTGTCACGTCCTTCGCGGCTCGGATACATGGCGTCAGAAGTGGCTACGACGGTCTAGCTTCTGCAGCGGTGGAGTACGAAGCATGGAACGGCTGCAGGCACCGGAGCCCCTGCGTCTGGCGGGGAACGTCTCGGCATCGTGGAAGGGTTTCAAGCAAAAGTTTGAGCTCTTCCTGCAAGCAGCGGAAGTGAATGACCAGCCAAAAAGTGAAGCTTCGAAAGCTGCACTCCTGCTGAGCATCGCGGGTGACGAGGCGCTCGATGTATTCAACAATTTCAAGTTCGAGCCGAACGAGAGCAAGGACGACTACAAGACCTTAATACAAACGTTCGACGCCAACTGCACAGAGGTGACCAACGAAGTGCATCAAAGATACCTGTTTCGTACGAGGACCCAAGAGGAAGGAGAACCGTACGAAAAATTTTTACGTGACTCAAAGAAACAAGCCTCGCAGTGCAACTTTGGAGCATCGCATGACTCACCGGTAAGATACCAAATTGTCTTCGGTACCAGCAACGCTAAGCTACAGGAGAAAATGCTTCGTGAGAAAGAGCTGACGTTATTGAAAGCGGAAAATATGTGCAATATTGCAGAGTCAGTCGCACAACAGAATGAGGTGTGGCGCAAAGCAGACGGCTGCGTCGATGCCATTTCGAGGCGCACAAACGAGAGCAAGTTCGGCAAGGAACAGTTGCAGTGCAGGCGTTGTAACCGCAAGCACAGGCCCAAGCAGTGCCCAGCATTTGGAAAAAAATGCTATGTGTGCCAAAGTGTCAATCACTTTGCTATATGCTGTAGGAAGTCGACAGAAGTGAGTGAAGTCAACAAACTTCAAGAGAGCGACTTCGATGTCCTAAATGTCTGCAGCAAAGGTGGAAAAACGAATGAGTGGACTGTAAAAGCTCAAGTTAATGGTCAGGGCATTTCCTTCAAGATAGACACGGGATCACAAGCCAGCCTTTTGCCGTATTTAGACTATCGGAAACTACCATCAAATGAACTACAGACGTCAAGCACAGTGCTGCGGGCGTATAACGGCGGTGTTATAACGTGCTTTGGGACAGTGCCGAAAATTGTGCGTGTTGGAAATGCACGCACTCCGGTGAAATTCTTAATTGTAAAAAATGGTCGCCAGCCTATACTGGGATTAGAAGCCAGTGAGTCTTTGGGACTGGTTCGCCGTACTGTGGATGCTGTGAACGCGGCTTCTGTGTATGGTCCTCTGAGGGATTTCAGACATGTCTTCATGGGACTTGGTTGCCTGAAGCAGCTCTATCACATGGTCCTGAAACCTGGAGCAGTACCGGTTGTCCAGCCAGCTCGTCGTGTTCCTTTGGCCCTGGAGGAGCCTCTCAAGAATGAACCCGAAAGAATGGTGCGGGCTGAAATCATCGTGACAGAACAGGAGCTTACTGACTGGGTAAGCCCCCTGGTACTTGTGAACAAAAAAGATGGCAGTCTACGAGTGTGTTTGGATCCTAGGAATATCAATCAGCAGGTGAAAAGGCAGCATTTTCCCCTCCTTAAGCGTGAAAACTTGGAAGCTAAGTTAGCGGGCGCCACGTACTTCAGCTGCTTGGATGCTAACCCGGGCTACCACCAGATAGCGTTGGATAAGCAAACCTCGAACATATGTACTTTCTCGTCGCCTTTTGGGAGATACCGATTTTTGCGTCCACCGTTCGCAATATTGTCTGCGCCAGAAGTGCTTCAAGAAACAATGACTCAAGTTCTAGACGGGCTGCCGGGCGTACTAGTATACATGGATGACATTTTGGTGTGGGGTTCAACGCGGCGAGAGCACGACGAGCGCCTAGTAGCTGTCCGGAAAGCAGCCGAAAAAGCTGGCTTAACTTTTAATACACAAAGTGCAAGTTCGGCGTCACAGAAATCAAGTTTTTTGGTGACATAATAACCTCAAATGGTATATTACCGAACTCGCAGCTCGTTAAAAGCATGATTGAAATGCCAGAACCAACAAGCAAGCCCGATGTTCAACGCATGCTGGGAGTGCTAAACTACTTCGGAAAATTTGTGCCGCGTCTGTCTCAACGACCAGTGTTGTTGAGAGATCTTACCAAGTCTCGCTCAGATTTTCAGTGGACTGAAAACCACGCAAGGGAGTGGAAGAGTGTAACACAAGATTTGGCCACAGCTCCCGTGCTTGTTATCTTTATGCTCAAAAGGAAACCAAGATTTCGTGCGATGCTTCACGGGACGGTATAGGAGCCGCTCTGCTGCAACGTCACAGCGATGAGTGGCGACCCATAGCATATGCATCACGCGTTCTTGCACAGGCAGAGCAGAGATACGCTCAGTTTGAAAAGGAGGCCCTTGGCATTTGCTTCGGATGCGAAAAATTCCATCAATTCGTCTACGGGCGAAAGCTACTCATGGAAACTGACCACAAGCCACTCGTGTCGATAGCGGAAAAAGCAATTGATGACATGCCGCCCCGATTGCAAAGATTTTTCCTTCGGCTGTTTAGGTATGACTTTGTTTTACGCTACATTCCGGGAAAGAACCTAGTTCTGGCTGATATCACGATCCACGGCTGATGACTGCAGCAGACCAGACACAAACATGTACGACGTGGAAATTCACGCAGTGCAGTTCCTAGCTTACATGGTGGCACCAACGAGAGAGCGCGAATTGCGGACAGAAACTGCGCGCGACAGCTACCTGCAGGTAGTGGTGGACCATTTGTCAAGGAGCCAACCCGTTGAGGGTGGACTCAAGCCTTTTGCGCAAGAACTATCTGTTGTGAATGGGATACTTTTTAAAGGCTCCAAAGTAATCGTACCCCAGAGCACGCGAAAGATTTTGTCCAGAATTCATGCGGGACATCTTGGTGTTCAAAAGTGCAAAGAGAGGGCACGCCGCCTTGTTTTTTGGCCAGGCCTTAACAGTGAAATTGTAGCGCTACACGCAAGCTGTTCAACCTGTAAGAAATATGCTTATCCGCAAGCAAAAGAACCTCTACTGATGCGGTCAGTTCCCAGATGCCCGTGGTACAGGGTTGGAGTGGATATATTTTTCTTTGCTGGAGACTCCTACCTTGCCACTTATGATGCCTTCTCGAACTTTCCAGAGGTCCAACAACTCCAGGACACTACCTCAAGGACTGCGATAGCTGCACTAAGCGCTATCTTCGCAAGGTATGGCGTCCCGTTAGAAGTTTGCAAGGACAATGGACCTCAGTTTTCGAGTTATGACTTCGCCATGTTTGCACGAAACTATGATTTTTCACATGTAACTTCTAGTCCTCATTACCGGCAGTCGAATGGTTTAGCAGAAAAAGGTGTAGAGATTGTCAAACGCATCTTGAAAAAAAAGCCCAGGAGTCCGGGGACGACTTCTGGCAAGGACTACTGGCTTATCGCTCAGCTCCACTCGAGTACGGGCGATCCCCTGGTGAACTGTTGCAAGGGAGGCGCCTGCGAGCCAATCTTCCCGACTTCCATGAAGTACCCTGCACCGAGGTGAAGAAGCACTGCCAGCACGCACAAGGCAAACCTTTGCCGAGGCTTTCTCGAGGGGACGTAGTACGGCTGCGAGGAACGAGAACGCGGTCCCGGAAAGCGAGGGTAAGAGGCACGCAAGCTACAAGGTCCTACCAGCTGGTAACTGAAAATAGGCAAGTTCTGCGGCGCAACCGCAAACACCTCATACGAATGGATGAGCCGTATGCTGAGACGAGCGGCGATGCCGGGGACGAGACAAACGAAGCGAGCACGCCTGTCGACAACCCTCACGTACCTGCAATGCATTCTTCTTCGGCCGAGTCAACATCGCAGGCCTCGGAATCGTTACGAATGACTGATGGGGCACAACAGTGCACAGCCAACACAGAACGTAGGCCAACACCGGATTCTGTGCAGACCCCAGCTCCGAGAAGATCGTCCCGGAACACTAGACCCCCACAACGCCTTCACTTTGACGAGGCATTTAATCACATTGCTTAGCTAATGTCAAGAGTCTGTTTTGTTTGCTCACACGAAAGGATGTATCAGGCGCGTGCATCACCGTGCGCCTGTTCCTGACATGTGCGCTACGGTCGGCCCGTTATCACTTGGTCGGCTATAAAAGCAACACTTCCCAATAAACCTGCGTTCTTCTTGTTCTGGCTATCTTGCTGTTGTCACGTCCTTCGCGGCTCGGATACATATAACAAAAGATAACCTTTTCATACAAATACTGCATCAGCCACTTATAGATTGTATTGCACATTCATAGTGTTCCGGTGGTTCACTGCTCAACTTCACACGCCTATGTATACTTTCCCGGACCGTCTCTGTCCCAGGACCCGTCCAATGTGAATGACTGGAATCGGCTGCAGACGCAGAAGTGGAGCACTTCAGAAATTGGGCATTGTAACCGCGCGGTTGACCCCAAGTACCAGAGCTGGTAATCTCGGGACAGAGTCTTCCTCCAGCCGCGAAAAATTGTGTAAGAGGGAGCTGACACGAGGGCTGTTGAGAGGATGCATGTTCCACCTGAGGATAGGTTTTCTTGCTATGGAACAAGGCGAGGATAAGGGGGGAAGGAAAGAGAAGGGCTCACAGGGTGCAATAAAGAGTGAGCAGTGCGGTCGGCAAGGTCACTGTTTCGGTCATGACCACGTGTTTGCATCCAGTGAGCACTCATGTCAGCACCGCAGCCTGTGTCGGGGCCCCGAAGCCGCCGTGTTTCCTCAGCGTCATTGACAACGCACCAATGATGCCGGCGTCGGTAGAGCCGGCGCAACATGAGTCACCTCGCTCACTTGCCTGACGCGTTTGCGGTTGGGATTTCCGGATGGGTTCACTTGGTCTCCGCATGGACCTTGGACACACTTGTTTGGTTTGCTTCGACAGCCACTTGTTACTGATGTTGGTCTCCTGAAGTGTCTCTGGAGATCTGACAGGCGTCACTTGAGGCCTGTGGGAGGGACAGCAAGCAATGAACACTTTCGAGACGACGTGGGCATCATTTTGCCTTTGAGTAATGCGTAAAACGTGAGATGTTCTCACATGTGCGGACACTAAAATATATCTTAAAACACGAGTATTATGACCGGACTCTGTAGTGTTACGAATCGTTTCAAGTTATGGGCTGTAGACATAGACTCAAGTATGTTCTCCATTTTCCACGTAAGAAAACATTAAGAAATGAAGGGATTACTTCAAACAGTGGGTGCCACAGCTAGGCCGCAGGCGCGCTTGGGTTCCGTAGCCTTCGCTTCATAGCCAGAAAAATGCTTTCCGTAGGTATCACGACCGGGGCATAGCGTAACCAATGCCGTACTAATATATGTATACAGCGACTGTGGGTAATAAGTCACCGGCGCGAAAGCACACTGTGGGACGCCAAGCTCAATGCATGACAGGCGAACAACAAGAGTTTAGCAATGACACAATTTTACAATGCTGTAAACGTGGAGGTGGGGATAAGTTGAGAAGACAACAGTCGCTAAATTTAGGCTACCGTTCAGATTTGTTGTTGGACTGAGTGATTTCTTTTAATCATTATTTGCTCACCACCACTCACTTTGACCTGGCTGGTTAGGTGTGGCCTTGAAACAATAACCGCGTAAAAGGATTAAGACTAGCTAGTCGTCTTCGAGGAATCGAACGTGGGCCGACATCATGCTAAGCGAATCCTTGGCACCGCATTAACAAATACGAAGGGGTGCGGAATACGTGCCTCATTAGGACGCTAGTGTTGTTAACAAGATTAGAGATCGTATTGATAATACAACGGTCTGACCTCGAAACATGGACGGCGTAAAAAGAAAGTACATTCCTTGCAACCTGTGGTAAGATGCAGGATGGTTAGCGAGTAACTATAATCGGCGAAATGGTAATAGTTGGCCAAGGGCGTGTAATTGTATGTATCGTACTTTTTTTTATTGCGATAAAGACTTGCCCTTAAGACATAATTCTTGATGCGTATATGTGTATTATATGTGTGCTGTGAGGCCTGTGTTGTGTATGAATTGAAGCAGTGTTTTGTGGAATCTGTTGTCATGTATCCAGCGGTCATAGCTGGTTGTTACACTGTAGCGGAAGCCGGCTTGCAGTAGGAGACGCGAGCGTTCCGATTTTAAACCAGTACATGTCCATATTAGGTGGTATGCGTCTGCTTCCATCACAGGAACGGAGCAGTATGGACACGTAGCACCCAGTGGTAAATGCGACCAGTTCCACCTTGAGATAACAGCCGGTGTAAGGGCCACCCCGGCCCGAAGCCTCCTAAGCACAACTTCCTCCGCCCTAGTAAGGTGAAGGGGGAGGGAGCAGACACACGGTGGGATAAGAGCGCGTGTGTCCTGCCGGAGAACATTTTTACGGGCTCGCAGCGAGTTACGGGGTTGGGGTGGGAGGGGAATAGGTGGAGGATCAGGATAAGGAGGGCAGTGTGCCTGCTGGTCAGCAGCAATGTTGTGAGGGTTCGCTGAATGGCCTTGAATCCAGTGTAGCTTGACGCAAGTAGCTGTCTTACTATTCATAGTGTGTATTGTCTCGCAGATTTCCATCGCCTTATCAACCTTCTTGACTTCCTGAATAGCCGCTAAAGAATCAGTGAAGATATTTAGTTGCGTGATGGTAGGCAGCTTAGATGTCGCATCTTGCACAGCGTCGTGGATGGCTTGAAGTTGCATTACTAGAGCGCTGGCTTCCGTAGATAAATAGCGCTGGTGGCCGCAGATGAAATAATGCATAATACTCAGGAATTATGTCCTTCCGCCGTCTGGGAGAATGGCAGCATCCGTATAGACTTTGCAGGTGTTAACGCATGATGCATCGACGATATTGTGTTCGTCCATAATACCTGTTGTATCGCTGCGTCGTAACTTCGTTGTGATGCTGGTGAATTCCCAGGGAGGCATGGATAGGGCTGATTGTCAATCCGAGAGCAGCGGTGAAAATGAGCATGCAACGCAGCGACAGCCGGAATAAGTTGCTTTTTTATTTCACGTGCTTTTTCACGTTGCAAAATTAACTCTGCAATTGTGTTGAGCTGGGCATGTTCCTGTAAGGTTGGTATCGGAGTGATGCGGGGCATTGCTGTGATTGTGCGCATTGCATCGCGACTAATCGTATCCAACTGTGCCAGCTGTGCTAAAGTCAGCCGTTGAAATTGTGCTTGATATAAAATTCGTGGCTGCAAGACTGCGCGCTCCAACCGTCGAGCTACGTCAGTACGAGCTCCAGCTGCTTTTGCTGCAATGCGAGAAATAAGGTGAAGTGTTTTTGTCGAACTCTATCTGGTTTTACGGAGCCAGTGTGCACCACTGCCGGACTGGTGAATATCGAGACCCAGCATGCGGACCTCAGAAGCCTCAGGGATTGTCACTGCGCCGAGTCTAAATGTAAAGGGGTGCTGCGTGATTCTTGTGCGTCCTTTCTTGTTGGCCACCACAACATAGCTTAATTTTTGGGCGGAGATGTCCAACCCAGCTTTCCGAGCGTAGTTGTTCAGCACATCAAGGGCTTCTTGAAGCTGTTCAGTTTGTCTAGATATATCTTTATGCACGGACCACAAAGTGACGTCATCCGCATAGATTAAGAACCTCACATCTGGAATCCGATGTAGTTGCCAGGCTAGAGGTATTAGAGCAACGTTGAAGAGAAGAGTAGCCAGCACCGAACCTTGTGGGACTCCTCTGTTCGATGTGAAGTATCCTTCTTGCCTTCCATCTACTCTAATCGCAAATGTGCGATTCTGAAGGAATGAGTAGATGAATCTTATCACCCGCGGTGGAAGTCCCAGGTCGATGAGGTTGGATATAATGATTTCATGGTCTATATGTCATAAGCTTTCGTTATGTCTGTTGGTACTACCGTGCGCACAGCGTGACTGTGTGGAGAATCCTGTAAAACATCGTCTGATAACATAGAAAGTCCGTCTTCTGTTCCCAAGTAAGAACGGAATCCAATTTGAGCAGGATGATATGTATCGTGGCGTTCAAGCCACCAGGAAACTCGTGTGGCCAGCATCTTTTCAGCGAGTTTGCAGACAGTTGAGGTTAGAGAAATTGGGCGTAAAGACTGCAGGCTATTTGGAGACTTTCCTGGTTTCGGAATCGCGACAACAATTGAATGCTCCCAATCAGGTGGAACGTTTCTAGTCTCCCATACTTTATTAATAGCCTGAAAAAGTGCGTCGAGAGCTGCTCCTTCCATGTTCTTGAAAACCTCATAAGGAATACCATCGGGACCAGGTGTTGTTCGTTGCTTTGAAGTTTCAATCGCCGCTATTAGTTCGGCCATGCTGAAAGGGCTGGAGATTTCGGATTTGGAGGTTGTGTCAGACTCATCAATTTCGGGGCAGTTTATAGGTGACGCTTGATCGTATTTCTGGAAAAACGCTCTAGCAGCGTGTTCTGCAAATTGATGTGGCGAACTCTGCATCGCTAACCTAACGCTCGCTGCAGGGTCAGGTTGCTTATGACCGCGTTCCGTTGACCGGAACGTACGCCAAAGTGCTCTGTTTCCAATGCCCGATCCAAGATTCTCGCACCACTCATACCATCGTCGTCGAGAAAGTTGCTTTTCGTGCTGACGCGCCTTCGCCGCTATATGGTTAGCACGTGCACGGCTACCTGGTGCATCGGGATTCCTCGACGCACACAATTCTGCCTGACGTCGCTTTGCCCAAAGTTGCAAAAGGTGAGGTCCGGTTGAGGTTGTTCCTCGTCAACTGTGGTTACAGTGGTGTTCCTCCGTAGCAGTTCTTGCGAAGCGGGAAGAATTTCTGAGGGATCTGAGGGTATTTTATCAATCGATGATTCCCGAAACTTATCCCAATGCGTGACTGTTACTCGTCGTCGAATTTTCTTTATGCACGTTCTGTGCAAACCAATCATTATTGGCATATGATCACTGCCCCATGTATCTGGTTCCACCCGCCACTGCTGCATTCCAAGACCCAACCACCACGTGACGTCTGGAGCGTTTGTTCTGGATACTGTTGTACAGCACAGGTAGCCACAGCGTGATGGTTCAGCAGTGTAAAAGTGGCATCGCTCATGATGTTTTTAACTTGGTATCCTCTTCGGGAGTTGTACTTGTACCCCCATTCTGTATGTGGGGCACTGAAGTCTCCACCCACGAGAATAGGAATTCCCGGGTACGTAGACCGGAGGTGGGCTATCCACCCCAAGTTCAAACGTATGCGCTGCGGTCTGGCGTAGAATGACACTAAAATGACAGGAGTCTTCACTGGTCGTGTCAGGACCCCGACAACTGCTTGATTACCACTACACCATGGCTCCAGGTCAATCGAGCACGCACCCATCCGTGATATCTGTCATGGGCAACACAGATGATGTGAACGATGAAGTAACGAAGATTTTGTACAGGGTGTTTCACGCAACATGTGCCAAGAATTTTAAATAAGGGTTTAGTCGCCGCGGAATGAAACAATCGACATATGGTTTGCCGTCATGTGGCGCTCGTTGGAGTATTTTTACAGCGATGCTATTCGCCTTAGTTGGTCGGGATTTCTTATGCCGGTCAAAAAAAAGAACCCGACAAAAAGTGCGTATCTCCTTTGGATTCAGGCATACAACACACAGCTCAGTATTCATTTCATTAAAGAAACGCACAAAACAGGCGTCGAAACCGTGTGATGGATCATAAGGCACCTGTGAAGGACGCGATTTACGTTCCTTCTCCTCACGTGTGTTTCCCGGCAATGATCACGGTTGCATAAGCTGCGCCGGTGGGAAAGGGACAACAGCAGCGTATGAATCAGTGAGTGACGTCACCAAACTTCATATTTAAAAGGGAGACCCGCCTAGCAACTCAGTTTATTCCAAAACCGCTATCGGTAAACCACGCAGAGCTAAAACTCCCAAAGAGAAGCGTGAGTACAATGAGCGTGGAAGAGCGCTAAATGGTAATGCTCAGCAATGGCATAATGCAAAGGCTAGGCAGAACAATAAAACATTTCATATCCCCATCGACGGCACTTGAGTGGTTTTCTGACAGCTTCGCTGGTAATCCACTTTCGCAGAGTCGGGATATCGACTCAATTTTTCTTTTACATTACGCTTAATTAGTTAAGATGAATGATGCAATATTTTTAATATTCATTTCGGCCCAAGTGTGTTTCGTTGTGTTGTAGAGGGGGTACAGAAACGACCGATTCAATTTTTTGTGACAACGTACAGGCTTCGTGGCGATCTTTTTTGGCGTCTAAGGAGAGCCCGCGAAATATGAAATAAAACCACGCGACTGCGCTTGTGCGCTATCGTCTGATAGAGAACTGGAAGATTATTTATGGCGGTGGGTCGGCCTCCAGTCGCATCTCACTAATCTTTGTTGTGGACATACTTACCTTCCCGTGCTATCCCTGAATCCAAGGGCTTCAAGGAGGCTATAGGAGCATAAACTGACAGCTGAGCAGATATCTTCACATTCTAAAAAAAATATTTTCCATCGTTTGCCAAGCTTCACCGCAGCAAGCACATGCTTCTTCCTTGGTGTACCTCACCTTATAACTACGCGTACTGTGTCATCCTAATCTCGCCTCGCAAAATAAGGCACTTCCCTTTGAGTTATCATGGATTGTTTCTTTCCTAATTGTTTCCTCTTAGGTATAGTTACTATTTTTTTTCCATTGTCGCCATCCGCAAGATTTTCTCACCCTCTCTGACTATACGCTTGAAATTAATTGTTGTCATGTTGCTTACCATAACGGTCGCATTCTTGCTGGTGAGTTCCCTAGTTCTTTTCCTGCACTGTGAGTCAATGGCTTTCCTGTACAAATACCTCAACACTCCCGCAACCCATTCACTTTCTTCCATATTCCTTATGTGCTAAAATACGCTCATGTGCTAAAATACATTCCATATGCTCAGTGCTAAAAAGCGAGCATGTCCTGTGCTACCGGGGCTTAGCGGAGAGACGAGAACTAGGAGTAGGATTTCTGATTAATAAGAATATAGCTGGTAACATGCAGGAATTCTATACCATTAACGAGAGGGTGGCATGTCTTGGGAACCTAATAAGAGGTACAAAATGAAGGTCGTACAGGTCTATGCCACTACATCCAGCCATGATGACCAGGAAGTGGAAAGCTATGAAGACGTGGGATCGGCGTTCGGTAAAGTCAAAACAAAATACACTATAGTAATGCGCGACTTCAATGCCAAAGTAGGCAAGAAGCAGGCTGGAGGCAAGTCAGTGGGAGAATATGCCATAGGCACTAGGAATAGCAGGGGAGGGCTATTAGTAGACCTTAAAGAACAGAATAATTTGTTGAAAATGAATAACTTCTTCCGCAAGCGGGATAGCTGAAAGTGGACGTGGAGGAACCCGAATCGCGAGACTAGAAATGAAATAAACTTTATACTCTGCGCTATCCCTGGCATCATACAAGTTGTGGACGGGCTGGTGAAGGTGCACTGCAGTGACCATAGGATGGTAAGAACTGGAATTAGCCTAGACCTGAGGAGGGAACGGAAGAAACTGGTACATAAGAAGCCGATGAATGACATTAGCGGTAAGAGAGAAAATAGAGGAATTCCGGATCAAGCTACAGAACAGGGACTCGGCTTTAACACAAGTAGAAGACCTTAGTGTCGAAGCAATGAACGACAATCTTCTGGGCATCATTAAGGAGTGTGCAATAGAAGTCGGTGGTAACTCCGTTACACAGGATACCAGTAAGCTATCGCAGGAGACGAAAGATCTGATCAAGAAACGCCAATGTATGAAAGCCTCTAACCCTACAGCTAGAATAGAACTGGCAAAACTTTCGAAGTTAATCAACAAGCGTAAGACAGCTGGCATAAGAAAGTATAATATGGATAGAATTGAACATGCTCTCTGGAACGGAGGAAGCCTAAAGGCAGTGAAGAAGAAACTAGGAATTGGCAAGAATCAGATGTATGCGTTAAGAGACCAAGCCGGCAATATCATTACTAATATGGATGAGATAGTTCAAGTGACTGAGGAGTTCTATAGAGATTTATACAGTACCAGTGGCACCCACAACGATAATGGAAGAGAGAATACTTTAGAGGAATTTGAAATCCCACAAGTAAAGCTGGAAGAAGTAAAGAAAGCCTTGGGAGCTATGCAAAGGGGGAAGGCAGCGGGGGCGGATCAGGTAACAGCAGATTTGTTGAAGGATGGTGGGCAGATTGTTCTAGAAAAACTGGCCTCCCTGTATGCGCAATGCCTCATGACCTCGAGCGTACCGGAATCTTGGAAGAACGCTAACATAATCCTAATCCATAAGAAAGGAGACGACAAAGACTTGAAAAATTATAGACCGATCAGCTTACTGTCAGGTGCCAACAAACTATTTACTAAGGTAATCGCAAATAGAATCAGGAACACCTTAGACTTCTGTCAACCAAAGGACCAGGCAGGATTCCGTAAAGGCTACTGAACAATAGACCATATTCACACTATTAATCAGGTGATAGAGAAATGTGGCGGAATATAACCAACCCTTATATATAACTTTCATTGACGCATTAGTTCTGCGGAAACCCGCAAGGTGGAGAGAATTAACGAATAAAGGAAAAATCAGACATCCACCCGTTCGTAGCAATTTGTTGCTACGAACGGGTGGATGTCTGATTTTCCCTTTATTCATAGCTTTCATTGATTACGAGAAAGCGTTTGATTCTGTCGAAACGTCAGCAGTCATGAGCGCATTACGGAATCAGGGTGTAGACGAGCCGTGTGTAAGAATACTGAAAGATATTTATAGCGGCTCCACAGCCACCGTAGTCATCCATAAGACAGCAACAAAATCCCAATAAAGAAAGGCGTCAGGCATGTAGATACGATCTCTCCAATGCTGTTCACAGCGTGGTTACAGGAGGTATTCAGAGACCTGGATTGGGAAGAATTGGGGATAAGAGTTAATGGAGAATACCTTAGTAACTTGCGATTCGCTGATGATATTGCCTTGCTTAGTAACTCAGGGGATCGATTGCAATGCATGCTCACTGACCTGTAGACGCAAAATAGAACAGTGGGTCTAAAAATTATTCTGTATAAAACTAAAGTAGTGTTTAACAGTCTCGGAAGAGAACAGCAGTTCACGATTGGTAGCGAGACACTGGAAGTGGTAAGGGAATACATCTACTTAGGGCAGGTACTGACCGGGGATCTGGATCATGACACTTAAATAATCAGAAGAATAAGAATGTGCTGGGGTGCGTTTGGCAGGCATTCTCAGATCATGAACAGCAGGCTGCCATTATCCCTCAAGATCAAAGTGCATAATAGCTGTCTCTTACCAGTACTCACCTACGGCGCAGAAACCTGGAGGCTTACGAAAAGGCTTCTACTTAAGCAGAACTGATAGTTGGGCGAGTTGGTACGAATTCATTGTAAAATATTTAGCGCGCACAATTGACACCCGTCGAAAAGACCATGAACGTTCTCTCGGTAAAGAAAACCATTCGCACTTGTCGAATCACTGTAATCTGTCATTGTGATCCGGTATTTTTCGACACTATCATTTTGTTTTCAGATCAAAACATACTAACACATGAAATTGGTTTTTTAAATACTGGTTGAACCTTCTTAACCTGTCTTTAATCTGTTTCTGTTTTACTGACCACTCTTGCTGCACATGCTCAGCCCTGATAGCTGGGGTATATATGTTCTGTATCTTTGCGAAAATAAAATAGTTGCGAGTAGCGCTCGGATGTTCCCCTTCACTCTGTCCTTGTCAATTGTTGCCGCTAAATATTTTACTATGGGTTCTACCTAAATTGAGGACGACGCAACGAGCTATGGAAAGAAGAATTATGGGTGTAACGTTAAGGCATAAGAAAAGAACTAAATGGGTGAGGGGAAAAACGCGAGTTAATGATATCTTAGTTGAAATCAAGAAAAAGAAATGGGCATGGGCAGGACATGTTGAGGAGGGAAGATAACGGATGGTCATTGAGGGTGACGCACTGGCTTCCAAGAGAAGGGGAGCGTAGCAGGGGGCGGCAGAAAGTTAGGTGGGCGGATGAGATTACGAAGTTTGCAGTGACGACATGGCCACAATTAATACATGACCGGGGTAGTTGGAGAAGTATGGGAGAGGCCTTTGCCCTGCAGTGGCCGTATCAAGGCTGATGATGATGATGATGATGCTGATATTCCTCATTCGTTCTTCATAATCAATTTTACTGTGACCTTCCCTCATTTCAAAACTTGTCCAGCCCACATCAGCCGGCACAGCTTCATTTGTAGCCTTCCCATGAGCGCCCATTGCGAAGCGTTCCACTGAGCTTTGGTTGCCATCCAGTACTTCACACTTCACAAATTCACATTCTTTATTTTCCAAAACAAGTTTTGTGGTTGACAGGGCTAAAAGCTGCGGTTGGCAGCTCGACAGAGGCGCGCACACCATATTCAAGGCAGGGCTTGACGTTGACGTCAATGTCGAACCGTTAAACAAAAACGTACGAAACAGAAAATAGTTCAGCAGAATAAGTATACACAATACCAGATATAATGCTTTATATACAGAAGAAGAAATTGTATGTATGTATGTATGTATGTATGTATATATATATATATAGATATATATATACATACATTGTCACGTGGTGGTGACGTTGAAGAACACAGTAGCAATACTTTGAAAGACAAACCTAACTTTTGTTGGGCGAACCTGTGGCCACAAAAACAGGCTACACTTATAGCTCAACGATAGCGGCGAACACGGTCGGCAATCGTCGAAAATCTGATCAGCGGGTCAAGCGGGTCCGCTTTAATACATCTGTCGTCGAATGTTCCAGAGTAATCGCAGGGACCGGCGTGCCTTCCACAAAATTCTACATTATTCGCGTCGCGCACACATCAGATCAGATTACGCAAGGTTCGGTCAGAGACAGCGGATAGAAGCATCGATAACATTCCGGAAACTTCAGATACCTGCAGGCGCGTCCTGCGCTGTGCGATAACATTTGTTAGGCAGCAAAACGTGTCGCCCGATAAAGCCAAACAAGTACACATCTCAATACCCCCTCTTAAAAAGCATCGGCCCGATGCTGCACACAAACGAAAGTAATAAAGAAGCACTCGTAGCAAAGAAAACAACAAAATAAGGAAAGTTCGTCAGCGTCCGTAAAAGGGTTTAAGACGCACCACGTGGACTACTTCAGATCGTGCGCGGCGCCGCTGTGAATTCGAAATGCCGTCTGGCACGACCTCAGAGTCCAGTGCGCCAATACGTCGGATGACCTTGTAGGGTCCGAAACGGCGTCGCAATAGTTTCTCACTGAGTCCTCGTCGGCGTATCGGGGTCCAAACCCAAGCACGGTCGCCGGGCTGGTACTCGACGAAGCGTCGTCATCGGCTGTAGTGTCGGCTATCGGTACGCTACTCGTTCTTGATCCGTAGGCGGGCGAGCTGTCGGGCTTATTGGGCATAGACCGTCAAGATTCTCCTCGTCAGGGACGTGCGGCAGCATGGCGTCGAGCGTCGTCGTCGGCTTCCTACCGTAAACCAACTTGAACGGCGTGATCTGTGTTGTTTCTTCCACCGCCGTGTTGTAAGCGAAGGTTACATACGGCAGGACCACGTCCCACGTCTTGTGCTCAACGTCGACGTACATCGCTAGCATGTCGGTGAGGGTCTTGTTCAGGCGCTCCGTAAGACCATTCGTTTGCGGATGGTAGGCAGTTGCCCTCCTGTGGCTTGTCTGGCTATATTGCAGAATGGCTTAGGTGAGCTCTGCTGTAAAAGCCGTTCTTCTGTCGGTGATGAGGACATCTGGGGCACCATGTCGCAGCAGGATGTTCTCGACGAAAAATTTCGCCACTTCGGCTTTGCTGCCTTTTGGTAGAGCTTTAGTTTCAGCGAAGCGGCTGAGATAGTCCGTCGCCACGACGATTCACTTATTCCCGGATGTTGACGTCGGAAACGGCCCCAACAAATCCATCCCAATCTGCTGGAATGGTCGACGAGGAGGTTCGATCGGCTGTAGTAATCCTGCTGGCCTTGTCCGTGGTGTCTTGCGTCGTTCACAGTCTCGGCATGTCTTGACGTAACGGGCGATGTCGGCGGTCAGACGCGGCCAGTAATACCTTTCCTGTGTCCTCGACAGCGTCCGGGAGAATCCGAGGTGCCCAGCGGTAGGATCGTCGTGTAAGGCGTGCAGTATTTCTGGACGCAGCGCCGACGGTACAACAAGAAGGTAGTTGGCGCGGACTGGTGAGGAGTTCTTCAATAGCAACCCGCGCTTAAATGCCCTAGGGACAACGTCGGTGTTCCCGTCCAAATAGTCGACGAGGCCTTTGAGCTCCTTGTCTCCTCGCTGCAGTTTAGTGAAGTCTTCCGCGCTTATTATTCCAAGGAAGGCGTCGTCGTCCTCGTCGTCTTGCGGCGGGGGATCGATGGGGACGCGTGATAAGCAGTCGGCGTCCGAGTGTTTTCTTCCGGACTTGTATATTACGGTGACGTCATATTCTTGCAGTCTGAGGCTCCACCGCGCCAGCCGTCCTGAAGGCTCCTTTAAGTTAGCTAGCCAACACAACGCGTGATGGTCGCTGACGACTTTGAATCGCCTGCCATGGAGGTAAGGGCGGAATTTTGCTTTAGCCCAAGTGATGGCGAGGCACTCCTTTTCAGTCGTAGAATAATTGCCTTCCGCTTTTGACAGCGACCGGCTAGCATAAGATTTCACCTGTTCAAGTCCATCTTTCCTTTGGACTAGGACGGCACCGAGGCCTAGGCTACTGGCGTCAGTGTGGATTTCGGTATCGGCGTCCTCGTCGAAGTGTGCAAGTACCGGCGGCGACTGCATGCGTCGTTTGAGTTCTTGAAATGCGTCGGCCTGCGGCGTTTCCCACTTGAACTCGACATCACATTTCGTTAGATGTGTTAGCGGCTCCGCGATGCGTGGAAAGTCCTTGACAAACCGCCTATAGTAGGCACACATGCCAAGGAATCTGCGCACGGCCTTCTTGTCGATTGGCTGCGGGAACATTGCGATGGTAGCTGTCTTCTGCGGGTCGGGGCGTACTCCAGATTTGCCGATGACGTGGCCTAGAAATAGAAGCTCATCGTAAGCACAGCGACAGTTTTCCGGCTTCAGAGTGAGCCCTGATGGCTTGATGGCCTCTAATACTGTCGCAAGCCGCTTAAGCTGATCGTCGAAATTACCGGCGAAGACGACGACGTCATCCAAGTAAACAAGACAGGTCTGCCGCTTCAATCCTGCTAAAACGGTGTCCATCACGCGCTGGAACGTTGCAGGTGCCGAGCACAGTCCATATAGCATAACCTTGAACTCATAGAGGCCGTCTGGCGTGATGAAGGCGGTCTTTTCGCGATCCCTTTCGTCGATTTCTATTTGCCAGTAGCCAGACCTGAGGTCCATCGATGAGAAGTATTTAGTATTGGAGAGCCGATCCAATGCGTCGTCTATCCGTGGGAGGGGGGGTATACGTCTTTCTTCGTGATTTTGTTCAGTCGACGATAATCGACGCAGAAACGTAGCGTTCCGTCCTTTTTCTTCACTAAAGAACTGGAGACGCCCGCGGGCTTATCGACGGCTGGATGACGTTGTCGCGGAGCATTTCGTCGACTTGTTGCATAAAAGCGTCGCGTTCTCGCGTCGAAACTCGGTAAGGGCTCTGGCGGAGTGGTCGAGCGCACTCTTCGATTATTATGCGATTCTTTGCGACTGGCGTTTGTCCAATCGTCGATGACGTCGAAAAGCAGTCTTTGTATCGTCGAAGCAGTCTTCTGAGCTGTTGCTCCTTAATCCCGGGGAGACTTGGATTTATGTCGAAGTCTGGCTCGGGAACTACGGTCGTCGGGGTAGATGCGACAGAATCCGAGAGGACAAACGCATTGCTGGTTTCCAGAATTTCTTCGATGTATGCGATCGTCGTGCCCTTGTTGATGTGCTTGAGCTCCTGGCTGAAGTTTGTCAGCAACACTTCCGTGTGTCCTCCGTGCAGTCGAGCGATCTCTCTTGCGACGAAAATTTCACGGTCGAGCAGTAGACGTTGGTCGCCTTCGATGATGCCTTCTCCGTCAGCGGGCGTTTTGGTGCCGACCGAAACAACAATGCTGGAGCGAGACGGGATGCTCACTTGATCTTCGAGCACACTCAAGACGTGGTGACTACGAGGGCTCACCGGCGGTATCGCTTGATCTTCCGGCAGCGTTATTGACTTCGACTTCAGGTCTATGATTGCGCCGTGTTGGTTCAGGAAGTCCATGCCGAGAATGACGTCTCGTGAACACTGTTGCAGGATAACGAAGCTGGCAGGGTAAGTCCAGTCATGAATGGTAATTCTTACCGTGCAGATTCCAGTCGGCGTGATGAGGTGTCCTCCAGCGGTCCGAATTAACGGGCCTTCCCATGCAGTCTTAACTTTCAACTCGGCGGCGATGGGTCCACTCTGCGGAGTAATTGGCCCCTGTGTCGACTAAGGCGGTGACTGCGTGGCCGTCGAGAAGCACGTCGAGGACGGTGGTTCTTTGTCTTGCGTTACAGTTAGGTCTTGGCGTCGGATCACGGCTGTGTCGCGTTGACCTGTGGCTGGTATGGGACGTCGTCAGGTCGTCTTTCGTCGTCGTATTCTTTGCTTCCACACTTCGCCGGGACGGCGGCGTGTCGTTATGTCGTCGAGGTAGTTTCTTCGGCGTCTTCGTCGGCGGCAGAGGATCTTCGTCAGTTCGACGAACAGCAACCGCACCTCCATCGGTTGCTGCTTTTCGTTTTCCGGATAGGGGCTCGCAGACCGGCCCCAGGCTGGGCCAGTGTATGGACAGCGCTGCGGCGACAGGTAGCGGCCTGGTGACGGCGAACGGGACGGTCGTCGAAAGTTCCACTGAGTGGCGGCTAGGTAATCGGCGATGTCACGCGGGCGCTCGCCAAGCTGTAGACGCGGCGCATTGACGGTGAGCCCTCTCAGTCCCAAGTCGCGGTATGGGCATCGGCGGTACACATGGCCGGCTTCTCCGCAGTGATAGCAGAGCGGGCGGTGGTCGGGGGCTCGCCAAATGTCAGTCTTCTTCGCGTAGGTGCGCTGGGCGACGGCTGGGCGTGCTGGTGGCGGCGGCGGCGGACGACGGAATTGCGGCGTTACAGGGCCCTGGCGCGGTCGCGGAGGGGTGCCTTGACGGCGTGCGACGGTGGCGCAGGTCATCGCTTCCGGCTGGGGCTGCGGTGATTCTCGTTGCACCTCAGGAACTCCAAGCGATCGGTGCACGTCTTCTTTCATGATGTCGGCGATCGAGGCCACTTGAGGCTGCGACGAAGGCAAGACCTTGCGCAGTTCTTCGCGCGCAATGGCCCTGATGGTCTCGCGCAGATCGTCCGTTGCCAGTGATTGAATTCCTGCGTAGTGGGTAGAGCTTTTACGGTGGTTGAATTGCCGGCTCCGCATTTCGAGTGCCTTCTCGATGCTGGTGGCCTCGCGAAGGAACTCTTCTACGGTCTTCGGTGGGCTTCCTGTCATTGCGCCGAAAAGTTCTTCCTTCACACCACGCATGAGAAAAAGGACTTTCTTCTCCTCGGGCATATGTGGGTAGGCGTGGCGGAACAGACGGTTCATTTCCTTCCGTGAACGTGGCAACGTTCTCGTTAGGTTGCTGCACTCGGGCGTCCAGCATGGCTTCAGCCCTTTCGTTGCGCACGACGCTCGTAAAGGTGCGCAGGAAGCCGCTGCGGAAGAGGTTCCATGTTGTCAAGCTCGACTCCCGGTTCTCAAACCACGTTCTGGCGGCATCTTCTAAGGCAAAGTATACATGCCGCAGCTTTTCGTCGGAGTCCTAGTTGTTAAAAGTTGCAATTCGTTCGTAGGTCTCCAGCCAGGATTCTTTGTCTTCAGTCGCTGCTCCATGGAAGGTCGGTGGGTCCCGAGATCGTAGGATAACGGGGGACGCTGGGGCAGCCATTGGAGTGTTTTTGACCACGATTTTCTTTGTCAACTCAGGTAGAAGTCCGTGTTCTGGGGGCACTCCTTGCACTTTGCGGCTAGCACGCTGGTCTTGGGCTATGTTGGTTTGGTCCTCGGGCTTCGGGCTTGGATCGCGGCTTTGCGGGGACGTTCGGTACATGAACACACTAGCACCTCCACCAGATGTCACGTGGTGGTGACGTTGAAGAACACAGTAGCAATACTGTGAACGACAAAACTAACTTTTATTGGGCGAACCTGTGCCCACAAAACAGGCTACACTTATAGCACAACGATAGTGGGGAACACGGTCGGCGATCGTCGAAGATCCGATCAGCGGGTCAAGCGCGTCGGCTTTTATGCAGCAGTCGTCGAATTTTCCAGACTAATCGTTGGGACCCGCGTGCCTTCCAGAAAGTTCTACACCATTCGCGTCAGGCGATGAAAACAGATAACACAAGGTTCGGCGACAACAGACAGCAGATAGAAGCATCGATAACTTTCCAGAAACTTCGGATACATGCAGGCGCGTCCCGCGCTGTGCGATAACATTTGTTAGGCGGCGAAACGTGGTCGCCCGATAAAGATAAGTACACGTGTCAGAATATATATATATATATATATATATATATATATATATATATATATATATATATATATATATACATGCCATATATATACAGGCATTGCTAAGGCATGAGCCGGGCGAGCCGAAGAGAAAGAAGACGTTAGCTGGTGCAGCTTCGGGACGCCATCTTGACTTCACCATCAATCTCGTCCCTTAAATAAAGCAGGTTTAACATTAACCGTAACAGTTTTGTGGTGGAGGTGCGGGGTACTTCGACCAAGACGATGGAGCTGCTGCAGCAAGTGCCACGCCGGAGCCGACGCCTCGCTCGACTGCCTCCGACACCACTTGAGATCGCGATGTCCCACAGTGGCGACCAACAGCCTTCTCTGGCTGCACTAGTGCGAACAACCAGCGCCTGGATGCATCAAATGGAGCCCCGCCCTTTCTCAGGAAAATTCGGCGAGAACGTGGAGGAATGGCTAACCCACTACAAGCGTGTGAGCAAGTACATGTACAACGGCTGGAACTCCACGGCTCCGCTCGACAATGTGGTTCTGTTCCTCACAGACACTGCGCTAGTGTGGTTCAAGAACCATGAAGGTACCTGCACAACGTGGGACAGCTTCGTTACTCACCTGACAGAGTGCTTCGGCGATTCCACCACGAAAAGGAAGTGGGCGGAACAGACATTGCTGCAGCGCGCTCAAGTCCTCGGTGAGACCTGTACTACGTACATAGAGGCAATCCTGAAGCTTTGCAGAATGGTCAATCATCGAATGTCCGATGAGGACAAGCTTGGACACCTTCTCAAAGGCATAGCCGAGGATGTGTACAATTATTTAATCGGAAAGGAGAGTCTCCCCTCGGTGGCCGACCTCATCAAGCATTGCCGCACATTTTTCCTTGAAGCTGCGCAGCATCACGCCGAAATTCGGCAGGTTAGCAAATGTCGCAATGCTGGCAAGCGTTGACGAAAATGACAACTACAGTTTTCAATTTGACCTTGCGGCAACTATAAGGCAAATTGTCCGCGAAGAACTTGAACGACACACCAAAGGGGCGGATGTCGAACAGCTTGGCTGCGCTTCCAACCAACCTCAAGAACGTGGATCTGCTGTGCCCGCATTGTTTGCCATACCAGGCGTTGCAGAGTGTCGAGTCGATCAGCTGCGACAGCACCGACGTGCCTTTCCCGGCGACATGACGCACGATCATTGAACTCGTCGAGCTACCACCACGAATCTGAATTCGGAAGATTGCGTTTATTATTCGCAGCGTCCCAGGGTTGACCCGGAGGCTTACAACGTCGGTCGCGCATCGCCTGTGTGTTACAGCTGTGGCGCCTGAGGACACATTGCCCGTTTTTGGCGCCGGCGCCGACAGACAACAACATATGGCCCACCACCAACTTGGTCTAATTCTGAACGTGACAGTTATGACGACCGTTGGCCGACAGATCCTGATACTGCAAACACCACAGGCGCGCCACCCCGGAATACCTTCCGTCAATATAGCAGAAGGAGTGGCTCGCCAGCTTCAGACCGCAGCCTGACGGCCCCAACCAGTCGCCAACGCCGTTCACCATCACCACGGCGACGTGCTACGTCACCACCGCCGTCGGGAAACTAGCCGGTGCGGCCGATGGAGGTACGGTCGCCGGGCAGTCTGCGTCTCTACGAAATACTCCTCTGCCTATTATGATGGTGAAGAACAAAGTGCGTGTATTAATTGACAGTATACCTGCAACAGCATTAGTGGATACTGGTGCTACCGTTTCCGTCATGCGTGTGACTTTCAAAGAGAGGCTGGGTCGGAAAGTTATGTTCCCGTGGAATGGTGATGTGACGTTTCGTGGTGTCAGTGGAGAGTGCCTAGTTCCCCTTGGTATTTGTGTTGCAAGTGTTTTGTTCGGAGGAGAAGATCTTCAAACAGAATTTCTCGTACTACCGCGGCGCACTCATGATGTGATTCTCGGGATTGACTTTCTTCAGGATTGTGGTGCATCCGTTAACTGTGGCACAGGCGAAATTACTTTGAATAGCGCGCTTCCCGCCACCCTTGCTGACACATACTTACCAGCGAAAAACTAGTGTGTTGTTTCGAACGATTTGCTGCTATCGCCTTGGTCGCTGTCACGTATCCCTGTCAACTTCGCTTCTGCCGACCTTTCATCGTTTGACGCGCAAGTCCAGCCACCTACGTCGAGCTGCGCAAAGAAAGATGTGCTTGTACCGCGCTCTCTCGTGAGAGTAGTGAATGGCGCCTCAAATTTGTGGGCTTTCAATTGTTCTTGCGTTCCTGCTGTTCTCCCGCGTGATATGAAGCTCGCTGAATTTGACGAGATTACTTACAGCTCCATTACAGTTCTAAGCGAGGAGGAGCAACCTCATACTAGGGATCCTTACCTTAGCACTTCTGAAGAGCAGATCCTATGGATGATCAACAAGGCGCTGCCCTCACATGAGCGCCACGCTATTGCACAAGTTTTGTGGGCACATCTTTCTGTATTCGATTTCACACAAGGCGACAAGCAGGCTTCACTTCCACGTTCTCGTGCTCGCCACAGAATTGACACCGGATCTGCGCACCCCATTCGGCAAAAGCCTTACCGCGTTTCTTCAACAGAGAGGACAGTTATTGCTGAAGAGGTGAAAGACATGCTGCGGAAAAGTGTTGTTCAAGAGTCCTCTAGTCCGTGGGCAGCACCAGTGATCTTAGAAAAGAAGAAGGATAGATCGTGGCGGTTTTGCATTGATTACAGGAAACGGAATGCAGTCACCAAAAAAGGCTGTGTATCCACTTCCTAGAATTGATGATGTCATCGATTGTTTACATTCCGCTGCCTACTTTTCATCACTGGATTTGCGATCAGGGTATTGGCAGATACCCATGCTCCCAGACGATAAGAAGAAAACGGCCTTCGTGACACCAGACGGTCTTTATGAATTTAACGTTGTGCCGTTCGGCCTTTGTAACGCGCCAGCAACATGCGAACGATTCATGGATACTATCCTCCGAGGACTTAAATGGGAAATTGGTTTGTGCTACCTCGTCGATGTGGTGATTTTTGGCAGCACATTGAGCGAGCGTAACAGCCGTCTCAGCCTTGTTCTAGGTTGTGTCAAACAAGACGGCTTGATCCTAAATTCCAAGAAATGTCGTTTCGGGGAGACCGAGACGTTAGTACTTGGGCATCTGGTCGACAAAAACGGTGTGCGGCCAGATCCACGGAAGATTGAGGCAGTCAGCTCCTTCGAAGCACCGAAGTCAGTGCGGGAGTTGAGGAGTTTCTTGGGCCTGTGCTTGTATTTTCGTCGCTTCGTCCCAAGATTCGCTGACGTGGTGTGCCCCCTAACATGTCTTCTCCAAAAAGCCGTCCCTTTCAACTGGACATCAGCTTGCGACGACGCGTTCCGCCAGCTTAAGTTTATACTGACGTCAGGGCCCATATCGCGTCACTTCGATGCATCCGCACCTACGGAAGTGCACGCTGATGCCAGTGGCATCGGCATCGGTGCCGCACTAGTGCAACGTCATGAAGGAGCTGAACACTTTGTGGCTTGTGCTAGTCGCTCTTTGACTAAGGCGGAACGCAATTACACTGTGACCGAGCAAGAAGGCTTGGCAGCTGTTTCCGCTGTCCACAAATTTCGGCCCTATATTTACGGATGCCCGTTCACTATCGTTACTGACCTCCACGCGTCATGCTGGTTAATGAATCTTCGTGACCCGAGTGGACGACTGGCACGTTGGGCTCTTCAACTGCAGGAGTACGACTTCGCTATTTCCTACAAGTCCGGGCGTCGCAACGCAGATGTGGACTGTCTCTCCCGCCTTCCTCTGACGACGACGGAGTGTGAAGAAGACAATTTTGATGACTGTTTTGCTCCCATTTCTTCTACATTCCCAGACTCGATGTCTTTCAAAGCAGAGCAGAAAAATATTAGTTTGGAACCTCTATTCGTAGCCGCATGGCGTCCTGGAGCCACCGGTCGATTTTGTGTCCGTGACGGCCTGCTTTACAAGACCAATTATTCGGCTAAACGCGCACGCTTCCTTCTGGTGGTGCCGCAGAGTCTGCGAACGGACATACTGAGAGCCATGCACGACGATGTGACCTCTGACCATGTAGGATTCATCAGAACTTTGAACCGGACAGAGGAGCGTTTTTACTGGCCCAGAATGCGGGACACAGTCAAGCACTATGTCGCCAGTTGCAAACAATGTGAACGCTACAAGCGCCCTACGACCGCTCCGCCAGGTCTTCTCCAACCTCTGCCGCCGCCTCGCCTGCCATTTGAACAAGTGGGTATCGACCGTCTGGGCCCATTTCCCCGATCATCTAAGGACAACCGATGGGTCATCGTATGTGTCGACCATCTGACCCGTTACGCGGAAACGGCGGCCGTACCATCTTCACCAGCTGCGTCTGTTGCGACGTTGTTGCTTCGATTCATTATTATTCGACATGGTCCCCCCCCCCCCCCCCCCCGTGTGATCATTAGCGATCGCGGTCGTCAGTTCGTTGCGGACGCCGTAGAAGAACTCCTTCGTCTCTGCAGTTCGCAGTTCCCTCATTCAACGCCTTACCACCCTCAGACAAATGGGCTTGTAGAACGTACGAACAGAACTCTAACTAACATGCTGGCCATGTACGTATCTTCCGATCACAAGGACTGGGATGACGTACTCCCCTTCATCACCTATGCTTATAATACTGCAAAGCATGAGGCGACCGATTACAGTCCTTTTTATCTCCTTTACGCACGTTCACCGCTAAGCTGCATTGACACTATACTACCGTTTAACTTTGACAGCGAGTACTCTGTTGCCAAGACGCTTTGTCTTGCCGAAGAAGCCCGGCGTATCGCTCGTCTTCGTACTGTGGCATCGCAACACCGATCGAAAGAGCGCTATGACAGCCGACACCAGTCTGTCTCGTACGCTAAAGGAGACTTTGTGTGGTTGTGGACTCCGGAACGTAAACGTGGCTTATGCGAAAAGTTTTTACCCCAGTACACGGGCCCATTTGTCATTGTAGATCGCTTGAGTGACTTGACGTACGTGGTGGCACGCTTGACGTCCGCTGGTCGTCGGTCTAGCCGGACCCAGTTAGTACATGTTGCCCGTCTTAAGCGGTTTCACCCTACGCTTTCCGAGTGATTTGGACTTGCCCAGCGGGCTTCGTCTGGCAACCGGGGATTGCTACGGCATGAGCCGGGCGAGCAGAAGAGAAAGAAGACGTTAGCTGGTGCAGCCTCGGGACGCCATCTCGACTTCACCATCAATCTCGTCCCTTAAATAAAGCCGGCTTAACATTAACCGTAACGACATAGATATATCGAGCGAGCCAGTTGGCGGCACTCTTTAGCATGGCGAGCAACTTCGGAAAGAGGGGTGAATTCAGAGGCATCCGGATGGTATGGTAGTACGGTGTCGAGGGTAGTGGATGGTTCACGCCCATAAACAACGAAAAATGGTGAGAAGCCTGTGGTAGCCTGAACGGCGGTATTGTATGCGTACGTCACAAATGGGAGGACATCGTCCCAAATGGAATGATCAGACGCAACATAAATGGTGAGCATGTCCCCAAGGGTGCGGTTGAATCGTTCCGTTAGACCTTTAGTTTGTGGGTGATACGCCGTAGTGGTGCGGTGAATAGTGCGGCACGCGGCGAGTAGCTCATTAATAACTTCGGACAAGAAGACACGGCCTCGGTCACTGAGCAGTTCTCGCGGTGCGCCGTGCCGTAAGACGAAATGCCGTAAGATGAATGAGGCGACGTCGCGAGCATCAACCGAAGCAAGTGCAGCAGTTTCAGCATATCTTGTCAGGTGGTCTACTGCGACAATTATCCAATGATTTCCGTTAGCACTGCATGTAAGAGGCCCATAAAGGTCGATGCCAACCCGATCAAAAGGACATGCAGGACACGGTAAAGGTTGCAGAGGGCCTGTCGTATGAGAAGATGTCTTGCGTCGCTGACAGGCTGCACATGACCGAATGTATTTGCGGACATAAGAATACATGCCGCGCCAGTAGTACCGCTGGCGGAGCCACTCGTAGGTTTTCAGGACGCCAGCATGAGCTTGTTGTGGGTCTGCATGGAAATACGTGCATACGTAGGAACGCAAATGGCGAGGGATGACTAGCAGCCATTTGCGACCGTCTGGCTGATAGTTTCGGCGGTACAAGATGGCGTCCCGTAGCACGAAGTGGGTGGCTTGGCGACGAAGGGTTCGAGCGCATGTACACGTTGAAGAACTGCTAAGAATGTCAATGAAAGACACAATCCACGCATCTTTTCTCTGTTCAGACGGCATGTCAGTAACCGCAAGCGTAGCAACCGGGCACTCTATGGACGAAGGTGGCGTTTCGTCGGATCGCATGGGCGAACGGGAGAGCGCATCTGCATCAGAATGTTGGCGCCCGGATCGATAAATGACGCGAATGTCAAATTCTTGGAGCCGAGGAGCCCAACGTCCAAGACGCCCCGACGGGTCTTTCAGTGACACAAGCCAGCAGAGCGCGTGGTGGTCTGTCACAACGTCGAACGGACGGCCATACAAGTAAGGGCGAAATTTGTTTAAGGCCCTAACTATAGCCAAACATTCTTTTTCCGTGACAGAATAATTGGATTCTGCCTTCGTGAGACCACGACTCGCATATGCAACCACATATTCTTGAAAGCCAGGCTTCCGTTGTGCAAGGACAGCTCCAACACCAACGCCGCTGGCGTCGGTATGAACTTCAGTCGGTGCATTCGGGTCATAGTGGCGTAGTCGGTGCATTCGGGTCATAGTGGCGTAGAACAGGCGGTGAGGTAAGCCGACGATGCAAAGTGGTGAAGGCTTGGTCACATGCCGGAGTCCAGTCGCGAAGGTCACCAGGGCCAGCCAGGAGCATTCATCCACTGGCACTTGCCAATAGACCGATCGCAAGTCCAAAGAAGAAAAGAATTCGGCACCATGAAGACAATCCAGGGCGTCATCTATGCGTGGTAGAAGATAGACATCTTTTCGTGTAATCTTGTTGAAGCGACGATAGTCCACACAAAAACGAATCGAGCCATCTTTTTTCTTAATGAGTACTACAGGAGAGGACCAAGGGCTGCAGGATGGCTTGATAAAACCACGTTCAAGCATGTCTTCAACTTGCTCGGCGATGACACGACGCTCGGTGGATGACACGCGGTACGGACGCTGGCGTAATGGTGCGGGATGTCCCGTATCAATGTGGTGATAGACGGTACTTGTGCGGCCTAATGATGCTTAGTTGCAGTCAAAAGAGGCGTGAAAATCATTTAAAAGTGTAATAAGCCGCTCACGTTGTGTCGGCTCGAGGTCATCGGCAATAGAGCGACAAAAAACATCCGGTGGTACTCGGGTAGATGGCACATGGGGTGCCAGTGCTGTTACGTTGGCAGTATCCACGTCGTCGGGAACAGGGAAATGCACAATAACGTCAGCGTCCACAGTCTGGATGGTACCAATAGTCTCGCCACAGTGCAAAGACAAAGTGTACGAATCTGGGTTAGAAATCAGTATTTCTGCAGCCCCATGGTGAACCGTGAGGAGGGCGAAAGGCAACAATATAGGCTGGCGGCGAATGAAAACGGCAGCGGGTAAAAACATGACCATCGCTTCGGCAAGCGATGCGCATGAAAGAGGGACAAATACCGCGCTGTGAGGGGGAAGGTCAGTATCTGAAGCTACACAGATCCTGGTAACATCATGAACTTGAAAGTCGTGAGATGGCAAATCGCACAGAACGGAGAACTGAACCTCAGCACGTGCACAGTCAATGACGGCGTGATGGCGCGACAGAAAATCCCAACCGAGAATCACATCGTGGGAGCAACAAGTTAACACAAAGAAATCAATCGAATACAAAACGTTTCGAATCAGCACCCTGGCAGTGCACATACCGACTGGCTGAACTTGTTGTGCACTGGATGTTCTAAGCAATAGTACCCAAGGCATCATGGTCACTTTCCGTAATTCGCGGCAAAGTTTCTCACTAATCACGGATACAGCAGCGCCTGTATCGACGAGCGCAAGACATATGATGCCATCAACGGACACTTCAATAACGTTAGCGGGGAAAAAACGAGGACTTTGATGTTCCGACGATGACGCAGTTCGTGCCTCAGGAACTGCGGAAATCAGTTTTCCGCCTCAGTAGTACTGGCACTGGGCCTACGACGCATGGGTGTGAGTGAGCGCCGGCGAGGGGAAGGCGAGCGACGAGTAATGTAGAGCTATGACTGCGGTGCTGGTATGTCATCAGCAGCGTAGACTTACGGTGGTGGTCGCTGAGGCATACGGAATGGTCGGAAGCCGGAGGTGGGTGGTCGCGCGGCGCCCACGAAGGCCAGCAAGCGCCGGCGGCAGAAGCGCGCTACATGTCCCGGTGTACCGCAGGCATAGCATATTGGGCGGTTGTCAGCAGTGCGCCAAGGATTTGTACCTTGCTGCTGTGCGCTGAAAAAGGGACCCACCTACTGGCGAGGCGACGGCGGATGAGAGAACACCGGCTGGAGAGGCGCTGAAGGCGGAGGAGAGAATCCCGGCAGACGAGGCGCCCGTGCAGCGGCTTCAGCATACGTCAGAGGCGCGGCCACGGGAGCCGGCTGACACGGAGGTGGAAGAGCTTCGGTCACTTGCTCTTGAATTACCGGTCGGATCGCTGGAGCCAAATATTGAGAAGGCTTCTCCGTGGTCGGCAAAATCGAGAGCTGTCGCGCGACCTCCTTGCGGACAAATTCATTTATTTGCGTCAGCAAAGTTGTGTGGTTGTCGCCAATAACCAATGCTGCTAACGAATCTTCCGTAGGCGGTGGGCGCCGAGCTAAGATGCGTTGTTTCCGTAGCTCGTCAAAACTTTGGCACAAATTGATAACTTCGGCCACGGTACGCGGATCCTTCGCTAACAACATTTGAAATGCGTCCTCATCAATGTCTTTCATAATGTGTTTTATCTTGTCCTGTTCCGCCATTGACGGATTCACGCGCTTACACAGGTCAATGACATCTTCGATGTAACTTCTGAACGTTTCACCGTGATGTTGCGCGCGCCCCCGTAAGCGTTGTTCTGCGCGAAGCTTGCGCACAGCGGGGCGCCCGAACACTTCTGTGAAACTTGTCTTGAATCTGCTCCACGTTGTGAAATCGTGTTCGTGATTTCGGAACCAGAGGTTCGCGACGCCGGTTAAGTAAAACAGCACGTTGTGCAACTTGGTGACGTCGTCCAACTTGTTATGCTGGCTCACCCTTTCGTAAGATGACAACCAATCCTCCACGTCATGATCATCGGTGCCGCTAAAGATGGCAGGATCACGCTGGCGCAATGCACCGGAAACGATGACCATTGGAGGCAGTGGTGCATCTTCCTGGGTGGTTTCGTCAGGCATGGTCGCAGCAGTCGGTAGCGTCCGGCTTCGGAGTTCCAGTTTTCAGGGCTACCCCGCACCTCCACCAAATGAAATGGGGTTTATTGCAACTCGTTGGAGGGATCACAGGCAGCTCTAGATCACGAGTCCTAGCACTTCGCATCAATAGCGCGAGCTCGTGTCTCGTGCCGCAGCGGTGGCAGTCCGCACAGTGCCACATGCATATTACCCACTACACTATATATATAGATATATATATATATATATATATAGATTGCCGTGACGCCATCTGTGCCCAACCACGCTGACGACGAGGACGACGACCTCGTGTGTGCAAGCGAGGGGGCTAGAGAAGAAGAAGCCTAAACTGAACGCTTGTTCTATTTGTCTAGATAAAATACCGCTCTCCGTTCTTGTCTCAAGTGAGCCGACACTGGTGGTCGTGCTGGGTATCGTATCATCGCCTAATGATAGGGACGACTACTGCGATTAGCCCTGCGTGCAGCCCTTCAAGACATCATCCACGCGTCGAGAAACCTGTGCACCGCTCAAGTCGCCGCCTGAAAGGTCTGTGCCCGGAATTCGGTCTCTTGCAAAAAACTTCGTCAGCGACCTCACCGACTCAGGAAATGGCGATTGTAAGTCCAACACAGGTGACTATCCAAAACAATCTAGTCCCCACAAGCTTCCACGGTGACACGTACGAAGACGCCGAAGAGTGGCTGGACCAGTACGAACGTGTAGCGAAGGTCACACTCAGTGGCGTCCGGACCAGAAGCTTTCCAATGCGTACTTCGCTCTTGTAGGTAGCGCAAGGACGTGGTTCCAAAACCGTGAGGCACAATTGACAACGTGGGACGAATTTTGCCGTCGGCTAGTTGACACCTTCGGAAGCACTGATCGCCGAGATAATGCACAACGCCTTCTCGAGTTGCGCATTCAGAAGCCCAATGAAAGTGTCTCCATGTTTGCCGAGGACATGTCTCGTTTGTTTTGCCGCGCGGATTCCAACATGCCGGATTCGAAGAAGCTGAGCCATATCATGCGCGGCGTCAAAGAACAGCTATTCGCTGGTCTCGTGCGTAACCCGCCTACAACAGTGGAAGAGTTCATTAAGGAAGCCACAGCAATCGAGCGGGCGCTGCAGCAGCGTTGTCGGCAATACGAACGCCTGACTAACGATGCGCCTGCAGGAGCTGCAGTACTCACAGTGACAGACGAGACCTTGCTGCGTCAACTGATAAGAGACATTGTGCACGAGGAGATTGCGAAGCACACTGTGACACCGAAGGAGTTTACTGTTGCTTCGGTCGCTGAAGTTGTTCGCCAAGAAATTCGGCAAGCATTAGCCCCTCCTGAGCCACTCCCTCAACCGAGTCCCGAGCCGCGCTTCGAGCCACGCGCATATAGCTACGCAGACGCTGTCCGTCGCCCACTTTCTACCGTGCCGGTACAGCAGTACCACCAGCGGCCACCTATTCCTGCCTGGCTACAGAGGGAGAATTTCAGGCGACCTCAGCTTCGCAGGACCGGCGTATGGTGCACTGCTGATCGCCGACCATTGTGTTTTCACTGTGGCGAACCAGAGCACATTTATCGTTTTTGCCCTCATCGCCGGGTGGCATCCAGGAAATGTCACCTGCCACACCGCGCCAGTTTCCAGAGAGACATCCACGCTTCGACGACAGTGTCACTCGGGAACAAGGCAACTCAGCTAATCTTCGGTCACGCTCGCCGTCTCCATTACATTATTCTTCGCCCAACCGTCGCAGTTTCGCCGACGTGGTACGAGGCCGCTCTCCAAGCCCACGGCGGGGAAACTGAAAGCGGCCTCTGGGGGGAAGGTTGCAAGTCGTCGAACCGCCGAAAATCCCCCATTATTACTTAGAAACGAGCAGAGCAATCCGAGAAACGGGACGCCGACGAATTTGTAAGTGCCGAGCTACTCTTAAGAATTGATGGGCACGACGTGACACCTTTAGTTGATACTGGTACAGACTTTTCGATAATGAGTGAGCAGTTGGCAGGCCAGCTAAAGAAAGTCAAAATGCAAAGGACAGGCACTTATATTCGAAATGTCTGGGGCCAGATAATTATACCTACAGGAAAATGTACTGCACGGCTCCAGATAGGAAATACAGCTTTTGTCGCCTCTTTTATGATTTTAAAAGAGTGCTGCAGATCACTCATCTTTGGAATGGACTTCTTACGGGAGTACGGCGCCATGGTTAACATACGGGACGGCGAGATGACCTTGTCAACTAGTACAGACACGAGCCAAGAAGAAGAGCGCCGACGTACGTCGTTACGTGTCGCCGACGACGACGTCTGCATACCACCACTATTATGCAGTCTTGTCTCCGTAAGTTCCGGAGAACAGTTTGACAAGGACGGTGTAGACGATCAACTAACTGCACTTCTGTTCCATCAAAGTATTGCCATCGCTCGGGGTATCGTCAGCCTAATCGGCGGTCGCACAGAGGTACAACTGACAATTTTTACCAATGAACGCCGGCACATCAGTAAAGGCGCCACTGTGGCGTACTTTGGCGAAATTGACCACGTCCAACACTGCTTTGCTGTAAGAGAGGAATCAACCACCGATACGATGCCATCTACACCCGTCGTCGACGTTGACCCAGGTTTAGCGCCGCAACAGAAACAAAGGCTCAGAGCACTGATTGACCATTTTAAGGACTGCTTCTCTACAACGTCCCGAGTGCGTCAAACACCACTGACGAAACACCACATCATTACGGAGGAAACAGCAATACCCATACCCATTTAATGAGTTGCGGCACCGTCTGCAAACTCCGCCTGTTCTTGCCCACTTTGACGTGGATGCGCCAACAATGATCCACACCGACGCCAGCAATGTGGGTCTAGGTGCCGTCCTTGTTCAGCGGCAAGACGGCGCTGAGCGAGTGATCGCTTACGCGAGTAGAACACTGTCACGTGCCGAGTCGAACTACTCCACCACAGAGAAGGAATGCTTGGCTGTAGTATGGGCCATTATCAAGTTCCGCCCGTACATATATGGGCGCACATTTCAAGTCATGAGTGACCGCCATTCTCTCTGTTGGCTGAACAACATGGAAGATCCATCTGCACGTTTGGCACGCTGCAGCCTACGACTTCAACAGTACGACATGACAGTGGTCTATAAATCGGGAATGCAGCACTTAGACGCTGACTGCCTTTCCAGATCACAGATCGAGTCGCCAGGCCGAGATGATGACGAATCCGCAGGCGTTTTAGGAGTTGTTGATGCGGCCACCATCTCTCAACAACAGCAAGAGGACCAGGAGCTCGCGTTACTAATTGATTTCTTAGAAGGCCGCACCACAAACAAGCCAAGATTGTTCTCAAGGCACCTGTCATCTTTCTGCCTACGCAACAGTGTTCTTTTTAGGAGGAACTTCGCTTGAAAAGGGAAGAGATATCTACTAGTCGTCCCTAAAACACTCCTCAATGAAATTTTGCAGGCCTGTCATGATGAAGCTACCTCGGGCCACCTAGGCTACACAAGAACAATATCACGGATCAAAGAGAAATACTACTGGCCACGGCTCGCAACACAGGCGAAGCACTACGTTCAAGCGTGCCTTGGCTGTCAGCGACGAAAAGTGCCACCTACGAAACCTGCCGGACTAGTACATCCCATTCAAGTACCAGAAACACCGTTTGTACAAATTGGGATGGACCTTTTGGGCCCATTCCCAACATCAACTTCCGGAAATAAGTGAATCATAGTTGCGACAGATTACCTTACGCGTTATGCAGAAACCAAGGCACTTCCGAGCAGCACAGCAACCGAAGCCGCGCAGTTCTTCATCGAAAACGTCGTCCTGAAGGACGGTGCTCCAACGGTCATCGTAACCGACAGTGGAACCGCGTTCACGGCTGAACTTTTGCGAACTGTACTGACGCTCAGTGGCACGGCACACAGAAGGACGACAGCTTATCAGCCGCAAAGCAATGGACTTACGGAGCACCTCACCAAGACTCTCGTAGATATGCTGTGCATGTATGTCGATGTGGAACACAAGAACTGGGATCAAATATTGCCCTACGTAACGTTTGCTTATAATACGGCTCGGCAAGAAACAACAAGAATGACGCCATTCAGTCTCCTCCACGGTCGGGAATTGACTACAATGCTGGATGCTATGCTTCCTCATGATTCCAGCGATTCCCAGACTGACGCCGCAGATTTTACAGAGCACCCCGAAAAAGCAAGACAGCTCGTGCGCGTTCGCATAACTAGCCAGCAAGACCGTGATGCGCGACTTTACAATCAACGCCATCGATGCGTCGTCTACCAGCCCGGCCAAAGAGTCTGGGTTTGGGCTCCAGTACGCCGCCGAGGCCTCACGGAGAAACTTCTAAGCCGATACTTCGGACCGTTCAAGGTTCTACGACACCTTAGCGACGTCAACTATGAAGTCATTCCTGACAGCCAATCCTGCTCGAGGCGCCGTCAGGACCTGCCTTAGACTGTGCACGTGGTGCGCATGAAACCTTATTTTGCTGAATGACATGGACACTTTCTGGTCGGCTGGACACCGGGTGCTACTTGCCGAGCATCGGGACGATGCTCTTTCTGAAGGGGGGCAATTGCCGCGACGCCATATGTGCCCAACCACGCTGACGACGAGGACGACGGCCTCGTGTGTGCAAGCGAGGGTGCTGGAGAAGAAGCCTAAACTGAACGGTTGTTCTAATTGTCTAGATAAAATACCGCTCTCCGCTCTTGTCTCAAGTGAGCCCTGACAATATATATATATATATATATATATATATATATATATATATATATATATATATATATATATATATATATATATATTTATACTACTGGAGAACAACGAGCAGGAGCCAGTGCTTCGAAAAAGACGACGACAACGTGTGATTGGAAGCATTGTACCGCTACGTGCTCTGCTATCTGACCGTTTAATCAATTCAACTATAACACCTCTTGACATTTGGTGGACGTGCTGTGCTCTTCCCAAACCTGGAACTCCGCAGCCGGACGCTCCCTACCGTTTCTGCCATGCCTCAGGACGCCGCGCAGCCCGATCCTCCCCTGGCATCGCCTGTCGCCGTTCCGGTGCTCTACGCCAACGTGATCTTCCGGTCTTCAGCGGCAACGACGACCATGACGTGGAGGATTGGCTCTCGTCGCACGATCGCGTGAGTGCGCATAACAAGTGGAATGACAAAGCTAAACTGACTAACTCATCTTCTATCTTTCTGGACTCGCTAATCTCTGGTTCCGGAATCATGAATCCAACCTTTCCACCTGGACAGCATTTACCCATTGTTTCAAAGAAGTCTTCGGTCGCCCTGCTGTGCGCAAGCTTCACACAGAACGCTTGCGTGGTCGCGCTCAGCAAAAGGCCGAAAACTTCACCAGCTACATTGAGGACGTAGTAGACCTTTGCCGGCGCATTAATCCCGCCGTGCCCCACTCTGAAAAGATCAAGAATGTCATGAAGGGCATAGAGGATGACGCCTTCCGAATGCTCTTGGCGAAAAATCCTCAAACGATTGACGAGGTCATTACACTGTGCCAGAGCTACGATGAGCTCCGCAAACAACGCCTTACCACGCGCCGAGATGCCGCGCCGGACGACATTGTTTCGGCTTTAACTGACAGTGCCAGTGCTGCTCCCGCCCACTCTTCGTTCCTCGACCAAATCAAGCAATTCGTTCGCGAAGTGGCGCGCCAACTGTCACTGCTGCCTGCTACCCAGTCGTCTGAGTCTTCTTTGTCCCCGGAACTGCGACGCGTCATCCACGAACAAGTCAGCGACGCGCTACCTCTCGCTAATCAGCCACCTTCAGCGACGGTTCCGCTCACGTACGCTGCCGTCGTCGCCAGGCCAAGACCTCCCGCTGAAGTTGCGCACTACACCCCCACAAGCAGCTTCTACGCCTAGCCTTCTGCAGCTGCGAACTACTTGCCCAGAAGCGGCTTCTGCGTGCCTCCACAGCCCCTACGCCCAGCTCCGACCAGTGCACCGCTACCTAGGCCCCCTGTTGATAATCCGTGGCGTACGCAAGACAACCGGCCGATTTGCTTCGCGTGTGGCTTTGCTGGCCCCGTGGCACGGTTCTGCCGTCGGCGAGGTTGGTATCCTCCCGATGCTGCGAGACTTCGAGGGGATGCTCCCGACTCCGAGTCCCGCTATTCACCACCAGTTGCGCACTTCGCTCCTTCATCTCCTGTTCCCCAAAGCTTCAACACTCGTCGGTCTCCATCTCCCCGTCGACGTTCCCTGTCCCCCATCGTCCGCCGCCCTCCAGCTGTGGAGGAAAACTAAAAGGCGCAGTTCCGGAGGCAAGAACGGCGATCTCTTCGAACTGCTCAAGCCCTCGTTTATTCCCCGCGAACGTCATTGAAGTTTTTGCCGAAGGTATCGCCCTTCACGCGCATGTCGACACTGGTGCCGCAGTGTTCGTGATTGCCGACCAGCTTCGCCGTGCGCTCCGAAAGGTCGCGACGCCGTTTTCTGCCATTTCGCTACACACAGCAAGCGCTGAGCCAATTGAGCCCTTAGGAACATGTACCGTCCGTGTCGCCATACAAGACAGTTTAAACCACATTGAATTTGCTGTTCTTCCCCGCTGCTCTCATGCCATCATTCTAGGATGGGACTTCCTCTCATCTCATCACGCTATTATTGATTTTGCCCGTGCAGAACTTGCGCTGACTGCATTTTGCGGCAGTCTTTCTGAAGATTTGCCTGCACCTTCTGCTCGAGTGTTCGTTGCCACCGCCACTGATGTCCCTCCTTTCTCTTCCGCCCTTGTAGCCGTTTCCTGTGCTGCTTTCTATGATTCCACAGTTCTTTTCACGCCATCTCAACTTCACTTTCGCCAGGGCTCCAGCGCACTTTACGTTTCCAATCCGTTTTCGTGTCCATCAAGCTTACATCATGGCGAGTGCCTCGGTTTTGCAGATGAATTCGACACGAGCTCTGTCTACGATGTGCCTGATGACTCGACTTCTCTTCACGTTGACTCCATGACTCTCCCTGTCTCTGCACCTCCGCTTGCATGTGACCGAGAGTTTGCTCCGTCTATCGATCTCAACCTCACTCCGAGTCAGCGCACGCAGATCCTCGACCTCCTTAACCGATTTCGAACATCTTTCGACCTCCACAAACAATGTTTAGGCCGTACCTCCACAGTCGTTCATCATATCGACACCGGCAGCCACGCGCCGCTGTGCCAACGTCCATACCGTGTGCCCGCGACGGAGCGCCGTGTCATCGATGAGCACGGTTATGTTTGTGCCTGGGGATTTGCCTGACGGGAGGCCAGTGCTGTGATGTGTCGACCGTGGAGGCAGCATTCATCCTCACATAGTGCCCGCCTCGGGCACATCACGACTAAGTGCACAGCTTGGGTGTCCTCGCGGCTGCACGGCGTCAACGACGGAAGCGGCCGCCGGCTCACGGACTGCTATCCGGCCCCTCCTCGTGCGGGCAGAATGCAGCCCCCCCCCCCCCCCCATCGTGCGGCGGCGCCCAGGGGCAACCCTTTTACCGACCACCCAAGGACTATGTTTCGACACCCTGCCTTGCAGATTGCTCCCTTTGACCTATGCCGGGCCATTGAACTTGCCCGGCGCACCATTCCGACCGACCGCCAGATTGGCCTGACGACGCAGCGCGGTACCCGGATGCGCCGGCCACTGAAAGCGGCGTTGGGACCACGGAGGCTGCCCTGACCCTCTCTCTCTACCTTGTTCGTCCTTGGGGACTGTCTGGGGAATCTGGGGACGGGGAGGTGTTATTTAAGCAGCTTGGAGCTGCTCTGTTGCTCTCTCCTGATAACCACGCCAACTTGTACACCTTGTATAAAGAATTCTTCGCCGAGAAAGCTCTTCTGGTCTCTAACTCTGCGTGAAGTGGGGTCAAGACCTCCTGCCGGCCACGCATACCTCGGCACACGCAACAGCACGTAGGAGACGTGCTCTGACTCGGCGTGATACAGCCATCACACAGTCCTTGGGCTTCTGCGGTAGTGCTGGTTAAAAAGAAAGATGGGACAATTCGTTTTTGTGTGGACTATCGACGACTCAACAAGATAACCCGGAAAGATGTCTACCCTATTCCCCGTATCGACGACGCACTGAACTGCCTTCAAGGCGCTGAATTCTTTTCGTGCTTAGACTTACGATCCGGTTATTGGCAGGTCCCGGTGCCTGATGCAGACCGTCCGAAAACGGCATTTGTTACGCCTGACGGCTTATATGAATTTACTGTGATGTCCTTTGGCCACTGTAATGTGCCTGCAACTTTTGAAAGAATGATGGATAACATCCTCCGGGGCCTCAAATGGCAGACATACCTTTGTTATTTCGATGACATTGTCATCCCCGGACTTTTCCCCGGACTTTTCTTCTCACCTGTTCCGACTCAAACGCGTGCTCACTTGCCTTGCCGATGCTGGACTCCAGCTCAACTTCAAGAAGTGTCTCTTCGCCGCCTTACAGCTAGTCATCCTTGGCCACGTTGTTTCGAAAGATGGTGTGCTACCAGGTCCAACCATACTCCAAGCCGTTGCCGAATTTCCACGACCTAAGACCACAAAGGAACTCCGCAGCTTCATCGGATTATGCTCCTATTTTCGTCGTTTCATCCGCAACTTCGTCACCATAATAGCGCCTTTGACACAGCTTCTCGCGGGTAACCACGACCTCTTGGCTTGGCCGCCAGTTTTCGATGCCGCATTCACGACGCTGTGCAGTCTTCTAACCTCACCTCCCATGCTTCGACATTTTGACCCCAGCGCACCGACAGAAATACACACGGATGCCAGTGGCATCGGCATTGGCGCTGTTCTTGCACAACGAAAGACTGGCTTCGATGAATACGTTGTTGCCTTCGATAGCCGCGCACTCACGAAAGCAGAAGCTAACTATTCCGTTACAGAAAAAGAATGCCTGGCTATCATGTGGGCCATAACAAAGTTTCGTCCTTACCTCTACGGCCGCCCGTTCGACGTCATCACGGAACACCATGCACTCTGCTGGCTGTCGTCCTTGAAAGATCATTCAGGTCGCCTCGCTCAATGGGCGCTTCGCCTCCAAGAGTATGATATTCGAGTGCTGTACCGCTCAGGCCGTAAACATTCGGACGCGGATGCCTTGTCTCGCTCCCCAGTGTCAGGCCAGCCCAATTATCAGAAAGTACGAATATGTACGCCAGGGATATGCTTTCGGAGCAGCAGAAGGATCCATGGATTCTTGCTATGCTGGCTTTTCTGTCAGACCCATCAGCGCCTTCTACTGGCCGTGCATTGCGTCCCCAAGCACACCACTTCGCTGTTCGTGACGGGCTTCTGTACCGCCGTAACTACCTCTCGGATGGGCGCAAATGGTTACTCGTGGTTCCTCGGCATCTACGTTCGGACATATGTGCAGCGTTTCACGATGACCCGCAATGCGCACATGCAGGAGTACTAAAAACATACGCGCGCCTGCGAATTCGTTATTACTGGCGCGGGATGTACCGATTCGTCCGCCAATATGTCCGCTCCTGCCTCGCCTGCCAACGCCGCAAGAATACCCCTCATGCCTTAGCTGCTCCACTGCAACCATTGCCTTGTCCAGGACGCGCCTTTGACCGGGTCGGAGTTGATCTTTATGGGCCCCTTCCGAGTACTTCAGATGGCTTCCGCTGGGTGATAGTGGCGATAGACCATCTCACACGCTACGCCGAAACTTCGACTCTGCCCAACGCATCTGCGCGGGATGTTGCCGGGTTCCTTCTGCGTAACATCATACTTCGCCATGGGGCCCCAAGAGAGTTGCTGAGCGACAGAGGCCGCGTCTTTCTGTCTGGTGGTATTGAAGCCCTGCTCAAGGAATGCAACGTTACTTAAATGATATTGCGCGACAAAAACGACACGGACGTGAGAGAAGACACACCAAGCGCAAATTTTCAACTAAGTTTATTGTGCCACTGCGTCGGTTTTATACATGGCAGGCAGCGTAGATCGCGCATGCGCTTACAAGGAAATGAAGTGCGAATTCATGTAACATGGTTACGAGTCGTGTGATGCCGCGTCCAAGAAACTTAATTCTTTTTCTGAGCCAGAGACGGGAAGCTAACACACGTGTCACCAAATTTCGCGATCATCTGCGCTTCAGATATATCACGGATGAGCTGCGTGCTGCCACGTGAAACAATCGTGCATTGATCCTCAAGAGGCTTGCATCCATGATCGCGACAGTGGATCGCCAAGAACCCACCAGAGCCGTTAATTACATTGTTGCTGTGTTAGCGAAGCTGTGTTCACGAATGATCGGCTTCGCGAACACAGCAACAATGTAAAAAACGGCTCTGGTGGGTTCTTGGCGATCCACTGTCGCGATCATGGATGCAAGCCTCTTGCATTCATGATCGCCGTTGCCGAAGCAGATCAATATTGCAGTATTGCAAGCAGTGTTGCAATTAGAGCAATACAGCCGGCGCTGCAATTTTGAGATTCATGGCCTGCAATATAACCCCAACGAGGATTTGCCTTCCTTCTTGTCAGGACTGGCGGCGAAACTAAACATTTCTGAATTCAAACTGACCGATGTTTCTGCCGTTCACCGACTTCCAGCACGCAGCAATGCCATTCCTGTAGTCCTTGTGCAAATGCACACTGTTTCGGTCAAACAGCAATGGCTCTCTGCACGAGGAATTCTACGTGAACTTGCTCAAGATAGTACCTTTCCGCGGCTTTACTTCAACGATAATCTTTCGCGTGCCCAACGGGAGCTGTATCGGCTGGCAAGGCAGAAAGGCAAAGAAACAAAATTTAAATTCGTTTGGACCAAAAACGGCAGGATACTGGCTAAGAGGGATGAAGATGCACCTATTCTGTATATCAATAAGGCATCTGATCTCGAGAGTATTGCATGAGCATGAACAAAGTTGCCTTTAAGACATGTACTAATCTAAACGAGGTTCTTAGTTTCTTTCCAAATCCTAATTGTGGCGCCTTCCGTGCTGTTCACGTCAACATTCGCAGTATTAGAAAACATTGGGACCATTTTCAGGCCTTAATTACTCCTTTGAACTCCTATTTCGATGTGATCGTGCTTACCGAGATTAACATTCCGTCCGCCTGCATCAATCAGTATCAGATTATTGGATACCAAGTTTTTTCATACACTAGGCCAATTAAAAGGGGAGGAGGCGTGGCAGTTTTCATCCGGGACACATGGGCGACAACTGAGCTGACTTTCTCGTTTTCCCAAGCTGAAATTGTGGCAGTGCGTCTTTGCGCACCTTCCTTGTCACTAATTCTGCTTGCGATTTATCGCCCACCGTGTTGCAACGGTCGTATATTCCTGGATGAACTTGATGTTGCCCTGGCCTCGATGTCGCCAATGGACCATGTTTGCCTAATTGGGGATGTCAACACAGATACGCTACGCCCTTCAGCAACGACAGTTGGCAATTATTTGGACGTCATTTCCAAATGGGGCTTGCAAAACACGATCTGTGAACCTACACGCGAAGAATTCCTTGCTGGTCATCTTGTCACATCTTGCATAGATCATATAAATATACGTGCACATAACTTAAGTGTCAAATCTGCCGTTATTACAACGAAACTCGCTGATCATTACATGGTCTGCTGCTCTCTAACAGATGACACTACCAACTTGGTCGCTCCAAACGAAATCAAACAAATCTAAATTATTCACCCCTTGGCTTGCGAAAAATTTGTAATGAATCACGACTGGCATAACTTTTTGATGACTGTTCCTCCAGGCGACGCCTATCACAACTTTGTAACACTGTTCACCGATTTCCGGCTTGCAGCTACACGGGTCTGTAAAATAAAACAACGTAAATTGGACCAAAAATGGACGTCGACAGAAATACTCGCGGCAATACAGGCAAAAGACTTCTTATGGGTTCAAACAAAGAGAAGTCCTAATTGTACTGTTTTGCGGCTTCGGTTCAAAGAGCTTCGAAATAAGGTCAATGCTATGATACGTCTTGCAAAACGTAATAACTTATGAGCGAAATTCACGGACGCTCGTTTTGACAGCAGGAAAACATGGTCCCTAATTAACAATCTTAGAGGTGGTGTAAACGCTAATCGCCATGTTGATCTGATGTCTCGTTTTTCTTCAAATGGTACTGCCACCGCTAATGATTTTAACTCATTTTTTTCAAAATTGTCCGGTGTAGCGAGACCTCATCCAGATATCTGCACATTGCAGACAAGTATTTCAGAATCCGCCCTTCTTCCCATGTTTTCGGAACATGACCTCAAATCAATCCTTTTCAGTTTAAAACCAAATAAGTCTCAAGGAATTGATAGTATTTCAATATTAGAGCTGCGCAGAACTTTCGAAGCAATAAAAGATGTGCTACTGCTCATTTTAAACAATATTATTACCACTGGTATCATTCCCGATAATCTGAAAAATGCGCTGGTCATTCCTCTTTTTAAAAGTGGCGCACGTAACAATATCGAAAACTACCGGCCTATTTCAATCCTTTCATGCATTGGGCAGGTATTGGAAAAACATCTGCTCACGACAATGAGCAGCTTTTTAAGCAATCATGGCGTGTTATCTCCTAGCCAGTAAGGTTTTGTGCCGAATCAGGGTACGCAGTTGCTGCTTGAAGATTTTTCCGATACACTAAACTCTGCGTTTTAACACAATCAGATTGCTTGTGCATTGTTTCTAGACGTCCGCAAAGCGTTTGACAGCGTCTGCCATAGTATACTGCTAACCAAACTTTCTTTGCTAGGCTTCCGGGGTGCGTTTTTGCGGCTTCTGAAAAACTTCTTATCTCATAGGCACCAACTTGTGTCTATTGGAAAATTTCGTAGCAACCTGACCGAAATTAAAGCTGGCGTCCCCCAAGGTTCCATTTTAAGTCCGTTATTATTTATTTATATTTTAACGATTTATCTAATGTTGTGAACGTCAAATTATATCAGTATGCTGATGACACTGTCCTTGTTTCACACGCTCGAAGTTACACTGACGCCATCTCTTCTTTACAAATGGCAACAACAAAAGTGATGGACTGGTTTCAGAATAATGTAGTCTATATCAATGCGTCCAAAGCTCAACTAATCTGTTTCCACAACCCTGTCAAGTAAGTTACCCTATCGTCCCATTATATTTGCACACATCACATTGCAATCCCTGTTCGTGTGCCCCAGTGCAATACGCTTGTTCAATCAAATACCTTGGCTTTTTTTATATATATTTTTATATATATATATTTGTCAAAAACTTCGCGCAGTGTCTTGTGTTTTGTATAATATAAAATTTTACATGCCATTGTCTGTCCGAAAGCTTGTAGCACATGCCTTATGCTACAGTGTGATCCGGTACGGGATATCTACATATGGTCATGGCGCTCAACATTTGGTAAACCGGGTCAACTCCGTCCTTCGTGGCATTCTGAAGCATGTTGCTTATGATGTCTCCCCCAAATCTGATGTGTTCAAAACTTTGTCCTTACCTGATTTCAATTCTTTGCTGCTAGAAACTGTTATCTTAAAGCATTTTTGGATAAGTCAGTATAAAATTCCTTATGTGCCTGTTCGTTCCCTGAGACCAAAGAATCCTTACGTTACGCCCCGCTGTAAGACGAGATATGGTCGAAGACTCCGTAACTATTATGTCCCAGCAATGTTTAATTTACTTCCTCAAAGCATACAAGATGTGAAAACGAAATATGGTCTTAGAAAGGCTCTTAGACACTTTAATGCGTGATGGGAAGCCTGTCATTTGTGTTTTTTTTTTCTCACTGTTGTCTAATGTGTTTCTGATGGCTCTGTCGCTGTCTGCCAGGCACTGCCGTTTAAGCCCACTGTGGCTTTGGCAGGCCCGATTTCTTCCACTGTAATGATTCTCAAGTCATCAATAAAGTATTATTATTATTATTATGAATGTACGTAGCGTCACCACAATAGTGGTAGGTATGATTTTTTTTAAGAGCTGATGGAATAATGCTAGTGTGGGCTTCACTATATCTTTGTATTTATTGAGGATTAACGGAAGATTATATTTCAAAGACTGCAGTTTGTAAAAAGTGCGGAAACGGGGTATTATCCAAAGGTCAAGACAACGTGTACGAACATTGGTATTTTGGTGAAGCAGTGCTAATGTACAAATAAAGTTTTTAAAAGTGGGTGAAGACATAGAATGAACGCAAAACACGAAATTCATACATATTTTTTATATTTTCATAATGTTGTACAACCTAAAATAATATTCTGTGGAAGCTAAATAATCAATATTTGCCATATTGCGAACAACTTTCTTTTGTAATAAACAAATCCTAGTAATATTCCTTTGTGTAGTGGTCAACCATACGAGACTACAGTAACTAATATGGGAAGCGAACAATGCAGAATAAATTTGATTTTTTGGCTTCCACTGGGAGAATTGCACGGCAACGCGATAGAGCTCCTGTGGTCATTTAAAGTTTTTTGCATAAGTTGTCAACATGCGAATCCCATCTGAGATTTGAGCTAAATGTTACTCCGAGAATCTTGTATTCATTGACGACATCGATCCTGTGCCCGTCGCACTATATATTCTCTTCTAAATTAATTACTTTATTTTTTGCACGGAAGAAAAGTACCTTGGTTTTAGCTAGGTTAATCTTGAGGCAGTTAGAATTTGACCAGAATACGAGCTTCAAGCAAACAACCGCATTTCCTGGAATCATTTCCATATACCCCGGAGCAGCTCGTACCTATTGCAACCCCATAGTGCTCTGTGTTTCATTATGGCCGCATTTCACTTCTCCTTTGTTATTATTCTTTTTTTTCTCTGTTACCATATATCTATTGCCTTCGTTTATCCATACACCGAGGTATTTGCACTCTTTGAGAGGATGTCTTCTTTGACGTCTTCGTCCGAATTAGAAGAAGACCGAAGATGGTCGCTATCCGCTTACTATTACGTACCATTACGTAGTGTGAATCCAACGAAGACAAGCACAGACCGTCCTCGACATTGCGAAAAGTATAGAAAAATGTGGCAGCCACAACTTCCGTTGAGTGCTACGTAACGCGAAGCATTTCGTTGCTTCAGCAATGGACGACTTGCGAAATAGTGCATGTTCTCTTCGGTGTTGTGGCTGCAATACAAAATGTGGTGAATGGCCTGTGAGATTGCGCGCTGTGGCAGGTTTGGCTCCGGCCATCCTAATCAGTGCGCTCCCTAGCAAAAAGAAAATGTAATGCGGCGCGCGGGGCACGGTCTGCCCTTGATAGCGTTGTTACCCGACGGCTCCAGCGCACGTGAATGTGGCCGTAGAAGGCAGACCGTGCGAGATCTCACATTGCCTATCTTTTCACGTCTTGCAGAAAATTTTCACAGTGTATGACCCAGTCAATTTTTCCGCTATTCCTCGAAGATTCTGCTATCTCAACCATGTAGTTCTCTAATGCCTTTATTTTGTTTTTTGCAGTTATTTCCTATATTCTTATCAATTATTTTTGTAGTACTTATATTTAATAACTTATTTTTTTCGAACCAATCAAGCGTGGATTCACACACCAGTAATTGTCTTCGAAATTGCCTCTGAAGCGGGCAACGCTTCTCGTCTCGGAGGGCATGCGCAGACTTCTCGGCAGTGCCACTAGATGGTACAGCGTATCGAGAAATAAGTGAGAGAGAGAGAGAGAAGCCCACTTGCCACGTGACGCGTTTCTCAGCGTTCGCACGCACAGGCACACCATGCACCATTGACCGTCATCATGAGATTCATTCTAGCGCAATTCTTTTTTAATCTGCGCTCCACCGGTTTTGAAGGTCACATCAGGCAGGTTTCGAATAGCTTGCCAATTTACGTACGTTAAAAGCAAGCACCTTTGCTCGTGCTCTTACGGGAACACAAACGCAAGGAAGACGTTGGAAGGCAGAGCGCCACGTGGCGTCTCGTGGCAAACATATTCATGCCAGAACAGTCCATTAGCAACCATACTGTCGTTTCTATGCGTACAGGTATCGCTAGGCGTATGAAGGCCGGAATCGCGGAATGGCCTTAGCAATTGAGTGCTCTAAGCGCTCATTAACTAATGCTTCATGCGAGTTTACAGAAAGCGAAAGCTCATTTTAATAGTTACTGGCGATCAACCATAGTGAGAGCGTAGCCATTCCGACAGTTCACGCAGAAGCGGAAGCTACGTGTGCCACCATGTCAGACAAGTCTATTGTTAAGCGTTCGTGAACATTACGAACGTTAAACTCGCCGAATAGCGTACATTGTCATAGCTCACGGAAACAGTGAAAGCCCAAAAGCGTACGAAGCATGCTTAGTGAAGACAACACTATTTCTTTGCGCACGCAATGCTTTTGCATCTAGTTGTCAACACGATTTTAAACCTTTAAATTGAGTGCTATATGGAGGTGGAATAACAGATGAGAACTCCAAATGCAGGCCTGCGTCAGTGTTTGAAACGCTGCATGGCCTTCGGGACCGATCTATGAAAACGGTCAGATACCCTGCAGGAAAACTGGCCTAGATTCGTCAAGAATACTTCACAATAATGTTTCCTCCTTCTCACTGCTTGCAGCCAATGACCTGCGGCAATGGATGTCGTGGCTGGTGCCCGTCGTGGTCGTGGTCGGGACACTGGTCACCTCGGTCGCCTGCTTCCTCTCTCGGCGGTACGACAACTTGGAGGCGGCGTCAGCATGTGCATCTTCGGCCGCCCCAATGCTGACACCGACATTCGCGATTTCGCCACTCAATCACATCACATCCCCTTAGGGGCGCACTTAACATATGGCTTCACGCCTTCACCCGAGGGGCAGTGAAACGCGTTATATACTGTGGTGCGGAAAAGCATTTGCGCTAAGCTTGCGCAAGCTTAACTGAATTTTCAAAGGTACGAGCTTCTTATATATTATGTTGTGTCCGTCCTGTTCTCTGTAGCTTAGAAAATAAACAATGCCAAGCGACGTTTCCTTGCTGTTATCTTCTCTGCAGTGCAGAAACGCGTAGTCACAAGCGGCGAGTAGTCAGGTTAAATTAATTGCTTCTAACATTCGCTGTTAGCGTAGATATGAAGTAAATGCCCTTTTTGAGTGACGTAAGCACTGCTCGTTCAGCAGCCTGTGGATATACTTAAATTTCGTGGCTGGTGAATTCCTGTAAAGCCATGCAATGCAACTCATAACATTTATTTTATACGCAGATGTGCGCCTTGCTATGCGGATATGGTTATGTGAAGTTCACAGAACCCCTCTAGCAAGTGTGCAACATGTCATAATTTGTTGCTCCCAAAATCAATTCGCATTCACAATTCCGGCTGTAATCCTGCTATCAACAAACAACCCGGCAATCTTTATTGCTTATTGGGTCTACTTCATTAGCAAATACAAGCAGAATATGCTAATAAAGCGAACTAGTTTTGGTGCGCGCTGTGTCGTTTTTAGAACAATGACAGTCTCGTAAACGGTCGTTGCTACGACTCTCGGCTTCTTTACTCGCCACGTTAGCATATTGATTACGATGTTTTGCCGCCTATTATTTTGCCAAAGGTTCAACCGCGATCCAAGGGCAACGGCATGCACAAAGGTCGACCAAGTTTTGGGCCCACAAAAGGAATCCCGGTGGCCACCTCCCACACCCATGGCACGGTGTCTTATCTTTGCCAATTGCGGCCTAGGAACGCGAAGTTCCACACATTATTATTTTCTTTTAGGTATCACTTCGACATATGGTTTCACTATTACAGAAAACATGAGAGGAAGCATATGGAGCGTTTAGACATTTACCAAGACTCTTGATGGTTTGGTTCATCCACGAACGTCTTGCGGCAGCTGGCAATAGCGCTAACTCAATTTCATAGGTAGCTGCTAAATCACGTATAGGTTAGTTGACCGCAAATCGCCTTTCTTAAAAATAAGCTTCCTTCCGCTACTTTCTTTTACGAATATTCATTATATAGATTTTGTTTCTGCCCGGTGACCTCTCTAGCACTCTTTCTCAGTGACAGCGTCGATTCTTTTTTTCTTTTATTAAGGTATATAACTTTTCTGATCCCTTAATATAAATATGATATCAAGGCAATCGCACTGTAATAACAGCGCACTTGTTTTTTAGTTAACGCGGTAACACCGCCTTCAGAGTACAGCACATTCTGGTAACGTAGGATATCAGTAATACAAGGCTCTTCTGTGCTTAAACAAAACGAAACTAAGCGTAACAGATACGTCTTGCAAGTTCTCAACAAGGCTACGCCATTGGTTGGTGCCGTGTGTTTTCACGGTATAAAGTGCTTATAAATGTCTTTTCTATCAACTACATAACAGGCAGACGGGAATGATTCTTCGCCAAATGCGTCTGGCAGTTAAACAATGTGATTTTCGCATTATGTACAACAAATGGCAGTGCAAATTTTGCATACTTTCAGCCAACTCAACGAAAGTACTGCGAATACACAGAATTGTGTGAAAAGCAACGGTCATTTCGCATGGTCACCCTACCGCTACCAAAAGGAAAAAGAAAACTAACAGAAAGCTATTCTCAGCGCCTCATAGCTAATCGTCATACGTAAATTTTGAGGTTGCTGAACGAATGATCTCGTCATTAATGTCTTTCCACACACAATCACTTACTAAATCTCGCGACCCTAGAAAATGTGTGTTTCACAATAATTCACTATAGCACTCAATGTACGTTGCCTATGCATACAATGTATGCAGTGCCTCACACTTATAATGGTTGCTGGGCAGTGTGCTACCGCTTCAAATCTGCACACTTGGTGAAAAGAATGGGTTATCCCTGAGCGTGAATTCCCGTACAGACGCAGCTGGCGCATGGCTGAGCGTGCGCCGCCGGTGACAAGCCAGAGTGCGTCCGGCTACGACACGACCGCCGATCGGCCGCCCAACCGTTCAACCGTCGACGATAGCTTCACGGCCAGGCCGAACAGCCCGACGCGGCGGCCTCAGCTGATCCTCCGTTGGCTCCGCGTGCCGCCGACCGTGCACCGGCGCATGCGCGAGTGGGCGCGCTTTTACGAGAAGGGAAGCCAGCCGCCGGCAGGTGCCGCCGCAAGCAACTACCCCGCAACGCACCCTGGCCCAGGCCTGTCTGCGGGGGGTGCCTCTTTGAACCATCAGGGTGCCACGCCAATCTTCTGGGCGAAGCGCGCCGTGCGGCTCTTGCCCTCGCCGCTCTACCAGGGCAAGCTTCTCCAGAACGTAGTGCCCGGAGTGAGCGGTGGCGTCGCCACGGGCGCCTTCTTGCGGAAGTGTGCCGCCGGTGCCGGGCGCCTGGCGGGCGTCGCGGCGCCGCACTCCAAGCCCCGAAAGGCGTCCGCCGTTGGGGCGGCGCGCGTGCAGGCGAATATGACGCCGGTACTGCCCGCACCTGCACCCGTCATGCTCGAAGGGCCAGTGACGTCACCTACGCGCCGCGTCGAGAGGCCGCAGTCCCCCGCGCGGTCCTCTGCGCGCAGTGAGGAGGCCTCGTCATTCCTGTCTTTCCCGACAGGCGAGTCGGCGGCACCCGCCGGAGCGCAAGCGGCCGCCTTCACGCACGACGACTTCCTGCAGCTGCGCCGGCTGCGGCGGCCACTCGCGGGTGGCTCGGTCAACGGGGTCGACGACGTGCGCTCGGCGGGCGTCTCGGACGATGAGCCCGTCCTGCGAAGTGTGCGCAGGGTCAGCTTCGCAGACTACTAGTCAGCTCGCGCTGCCCATTCGCACACGCTAAGACGGAGCGGGGGCGTATCGTGACTCGCCGACTCTCGTCTTGAGCGCGCGGGCGTACGTTGCGATTTCTGTGTCCATAAAGTGTCCACTTTGAGTGGAATTTGCGAATCACGTTTGAATGTGTCATTGCAATCAGTGGTGACGAGTTGAAATTGAAATCGCTGCGTACGGTACTTAGTTGCCTACCAAGCCATGTCGATTCTGACTTCCATATATGAAAGCATGGGGAAATGGATTCGTGAAATTACGCTTTATCAGTAGAACACCTTTCTGCCACAGCAAAAATGGTAACTTTAAGCGTGAGCAAAGGTTGGTATGCCGGAAAAGGCGAAGAAACAGGAGACGGCTGGTTGCGTCAAACTGGCACTGATGCACCAGCTCGAAGCGTTTTCCCAATCTATGAGAGAGCTTATTTATTTATTTATTTATTTCAAGTACCTGCAGCGCCCGAAGGCATTATTGCAGGGGGGAATATACAGTGTACATAAGCTCGACAAAATACAGAACTGGTCAACCAAAAAATAACGCAACAATACAAAAATTCATGCCACTGTATGCTCAGCAGAAATGCTCTGAATGATGCTTCAGTGTGACAATCAGCAATTTCTTGCGGTAGCTGATTCCACTGTGATATTGTGTGTGGAAAAAATGAATGCTTGAAGACGTTTGTTCTACAAATGAGTTCTCTTATTTTTAAATAGTGGTAACTTCTGTGAGATAAGAAATGAGGAGGTAAAAGGTAAGTTTCTCTATCTATTTTAACCAGGCCGAAATAAATTTTAAAAAGCATTTCCAACCTCATGTTTTTTCTGCGTGTGCTTAATAATTCCCACCCCAAGTTGTCCTTAAGTGCTGTAATACTAGAAGTAAAGTCATAGTTATTACACACAAAACGGGCTGCGCGGTTTTGTACATGCTCGAGCATATTAGACAGAGTTTTGGTTTGCGGGTCCCAGGCCATGCAGGCATACTCTAATATGGGTCTTACGTTCGAAAAATAAAGTAGTTCTTTAATTTTGGGAGGAGCTAGCCGGAAGTTGCGTTAAACAAAATTTAGCATTTTACAGGCTTTCGCTGTAACATATTCAGCGTGCTTAGTCCAAGTTAAATTCGATGAGAAATAAACACCAAGATACTTATACTGAGTTACTCGCAATAGCTGGACATTGTCTAATGTATAATGAAATAGATGTGGATTTTGTTTACGTGTAAGGGACACGTACTGACACTTACTGGGGTTTAAAGACATTTGCCACCTAACACACCAGCTTGTTATACAGTCCAAATTGCGTTGCAAACACTCGGGGTCAGTGGCAGACCTAATGCAGTGATAAATCACACAATCATCCGCATACAGACGTACTTTGCATGACACAACCTGAGCAATGTCATTGATGTAGGCCAAAAACAGCAATGGCCCTAAAACAGATCCCTGGGGAACTCCCGATGTAACATCAACATATTGAGATTGTGAGCCATTAACTACAACACGTTGCATGCGTTCTTGTAGATGACATTTAATCCAATCAAGCAATGAAGGAGAGATACCGAGGGATGATAGCTTATACAACAGTAAAACATGGGGAACAGAATCAGATGCCTTTCTAAAATCTAGAAATATACAGTCAGTCTGTATACCGAGATCGAATGAATGAAAAAGATCGTGGCTGAATTCTAGGAGCTGGGTCGAACAAGAACGACCAGACCTAAAACCATGCTGATATTTGCTAAAAAAAATATAGTTTTCTAGATGTTTTATTAGGGAACTGTATATAATATGCTCCATTGTTTTACTACACACACTAGTTAGAGAAATTGGCCTGTAGTTGGAGACAGTATTTTTTGGGCCACTTTTATGGATTGGTACCACGTTTGCAACTTTCCACTCCTTAGGTAAACAAGAAGTACTTAACGATTTCTCAAAAATAATAACCAGATAGTGGACGATTGTCTCAGAACAAGCCTTTAACACATAAGAAGGTATACCATCAGGACCACTTGCAGAAGAAACATTTATATTGGCAAGTAACTTAAGTATACCACCATGTGTCACGACCAGTTCCGGCATAGGTTCAAACACATTGTTGGGAATAGGCGGTAATTCATTCTGGCAGGGAGTTGTGAAAGATGATTGGAAATAAAGATTGAAGCAAGAAGCTTTATCGACATCATTAGTAAGAAGTACACTACCGTTTTTTAAGTTCGGGATGCCAACTGATTCTTTGCTAATCGTTTTTAAACATTTCCACATTTCTTTCGGGTTATTTTGTAACTTTGGGCCCAATGCTAAGAAGTATTCTTCCTTAGCAACCTTGTTTTTTACTTTTATATCTTTTCCAAGGGTTTTTAACAATACAAATACAGAAGGGTTACGCTGCTTTCTATAAGCATTCAGAAGGCGATGTCTCTTTTTAATCAATTGCTTGACTTCCCGAGTTACCCAAGGCTTATCACTACGATTTTTTGCAGACAAATGTTTCCATGGAACATGTGTGTCAACCAGGTGCTTTAGTGTGGAGGAAAATGTATCCCATAGGGTATTGCAATGTGCGGACTGAGCTAAATGACTGAATTCCTGCAGGAATATAGCAAGATCATTAGACAATGAAACATAATTGCCTTTCTCAAAAAAGTATACCTTCCTTGGGTGATCATGTGCACATGAGAAGGGGACAATCTGCACATGCGCCACAATGCAGTCATGGTCACTAATACCGGGAATTACGGCGTTATCAGTCACAAGCAATGGCTGGTTTGAAAAAAGCAGATCTAAGACAGAAGAGCTATTCGGACCATACCTAGTAGGTTCAGTAACAAACTGATAAATGTCATTGGTAACTATTGCCTCGCGAAATGCTATAGACAGAGCGGAAGAATTAGCAAGGATAGGCTTATAGTGAACCAACCTCACGCCAGGCATGTTGAAATCACCGCCAACAATATAGTCATTATTTATTGTAGAGAGAAACTCGGATAGGGTTGTGAAGGTCTCAGGCGATGTGGAATCGGGGGAACGGTAAAAGGAGCCAACTGTCAGTAATTGCCCAGTTTCAAATCGGATATTGCACCAAACTGACTCAGGACAATCAGTTCGGATTAACACGGGAGATGATTGCAAGCACGAGTGAACAAGTAGAAAGACACCACCGCCATGCGCATTGCGATCGGAACGGTAGACGTGAAAAACCAGGCGGAAATACTTCGGAACTACCAATAGCTTCGTCGAGCCAAGACTTCGTACCTATAATCACGTGGGGTTTTACTGAAGAGGTCAGAGTAGCAAATTCATCAGTTTTGTTTTTTACACTTCTGCAGTTCACGACTAAAATGGTAAGCTCTGAAATTGGATGAGAGGAACGTCCCGTGCGCACACATTGCTTTGAGGACTTATTGTTCGGGTACCGCCCCTTCTGCTACTTTTTCAATTCAACAACAATATCCTGAGTTCCATCATAAACGTAGCACTTCTTATCAATGAGTAGCTTATCGTATCGAAGTTTGAAAGAGCAATTCAATGTTTTTGCATAACTTACAAGTTTAGATCGCGCAAGCCTGACGTCAGGGCTCAGATCCTCACGGATCGCAAAGTTAGTACCCTTGAGCCTGATACCACGAGATAGGATACGTTCCTTATCCTTGAAGTTAACAAACCTTATAATGATAGGTCTGTTTTTGCTTCCGTGGGATTTACCAAGCCGGTGAGCACGCTCTACACTTTCTGGGGTAATCTGTTCATCCAGTTGCGTTTCGAAGAAAGACAGTACTTTTTCCTCCGATACAGACCATGTCTCATCGGTTGAATCATCCAGGCCAAAAATAATGAGGTTGTTTCTTCTGGATCTGTTGCTCTCGCTATCAAGTGACGCCCTAAGCTTCATCATATGATGACGAAGAGCGTCGAGAGCGCACGGAGCTGAGGCTGCATTGAGCGTATCAACCTGTTTGAGAGAACGCATATCAGTTTCCAGAAGATTCACCCTGCTAAGAAGGGCCTGGACTGACGTATTCAGCACATTTTGTTGTTCTTTAACAACTTGTATTTCTTGAAGAAACCTTGCCTGATTCGTTTCCAAGCCTTTAACAACTTCAAAAATTTCCGTGATTTTGGCACTGTCAGAACCTGTAGGTGCAGCATTGGTTCTAGGGCCAGGGTTACTCTCGATATCTCCCGAGAGCATTAAGAGAACACTCGATACAGCATCAATAGCAGAAACCAGCCCTACAAGGCGCTTTCGCAAAACATATAGAAAGTTGGTGGGGCACGACACCGCTACTGTACAACGATTAGAACTACGATAAAATTTAGCAGGTTGTAAGTAACTGACCTGTGCGTAGAACGGGTGTGAGAACATAGCCAGAGCAATGTCGTGCCCCGGACGCTCAGCTGACAAGTGCTGCTTATATATCCGCCCCTCGGATCGCGTGACGCTGGAAGGCTTTGGTTGCCAGGTGAGAGCAGATGTCGCAGTCAGTCTTGGATGCTGGCACGGAATTGGCTGGGAGCGGTGAAACTCAGCCAGAACATCGTCATTGATGAAGCTCGTCGAAGGCCGCACCAGTGGCAAGGGAATGCCCGGCGTAGCGAAGCCCCCAAAGAAGCTTTCAGGAGGGACAGCGCCAAGACCTGTGCGTAGAACGGGTGTGAGAACATAGCCAGAGCAATGTCGTGCCCCGGACGCTCAGCTGACAAGTGCTGCTTATATATCCGCCCCTCGGATCGCGTGACGCTGGAAGGCTTTGGTTGCCAGGTGAGAGCAGATGTCGCAGTCAGTCTTGGATGCTGGCACGGAATTGGCTGGGAGCGGTGAAACTCAGCCAGAACATCGTCATCGATGAAGCCCGTCGAAGGCCGCACCAGTGGCAAGGGAATCCCTGGCGTAGCGAAGCCCCCGAACGAAGCTTTCAGGAGGGACAGCGCCAAGACCTGTGCGTAGAACGGGTGTGAGAACATAGCCAGAGCAATGTCGTGCCCCTTACTAAAAGCCCCTTACTAAAGCTTACTATTCGCAAAGGACAAGTATACTCCATGAGCAAGCTTTCAAGAATATTCCTTGTGCCATAACGGTACGAATCCAACTTTAAAATTGTGATGCCACCCTGACGTACCAGTTCGGAGACCTGATTGCGAAATTCACAAGTTCCACTTTTTGAAATCAAATCAACCTTGATTTGCTTTGAATACAACGATGATCGCGACGCAATAGGCAACTCCCATTTGTTCAGCAAGGGGTACGCACAAAAAATACGAGTACAATTGAAACAAAGAATCTTTTAACACTAGTATAATGAAATATAAGTACTTCTTATACCTACGAAATGAGGTAAAATTTATAAGAAAATTAAGCAATGGGGTAACAATAAATTGAGAGTAAGAAAATAAAGTACAGACGGTTAAATAAACGGCGAATAACGAAAACACTAGGGAAAACTGAACCCTTAAGCTTGTTTTCTCGTGTCCATAACTCACCCCTTAAAGCCATAAAAAAGGTGTGGAAGTGAAGCAATACACCGATTTGAAAGGTTGAATTTTTGGAATTGCACCCTTTCTCCAAATATTCATTTCGCCGAAATGCACACGAAGTTTTGTTTTTACCGCAATAACCTTTATTTTATCACTACCCTAGTCTTTTGTACGTTCGCTGAAGCAATGTTCAAATCTAATTTTTGACGAAGGTGGTGATATGGGCTTGCTGGTTAGTCATCATGGAATAGTATCTGATATAGGGCCACAAGACCAGGTCACGCTTGTGTGCGCCTATCGCTTAATTCTTGTGTCCGTCTTTTGCTGCCGTCCGTGCTTTGCTGCCAGATGCCGTTCCTTAATTTCCGAGACATCAAAACATCGGCCAGACAACCTGCATTCGAACTGCGGACATACAGATTCTCGGTCGGAAGCGCTCGGCCACTCCGCACTACTTTCTTTCCGGTTTGGCTCCAAGAATGGTGTTTGCGATTACAGATAACACTCGTTTTATATATCTTAAAGCATCAAAGATTGCCGTCACAGCTTCATCGCGTTCAAGTCTTATGCACATAACGTACTTTCACAACCATTTCCTCAAAGTACGCATGCACATGTTGGTCTTGAACATCATCATCACCCTATTTTATATCCACTGCAGAACGAAGGCCTCTCCCTGCGATCTCCAATTACCCCTGTCCTGCGCCAAACGATTCCAACAAGCGTCTGCGAATTTCTTAATTTCACCACCCTACCTAGTCTTCTGCCGTCCTCAACGGCGCTTCCCTCTCTTGGCACCCATTCTGTAACCTTCATGGTCGACCGGTTAACTAACCTACGCATTACAAGTCCTGCCCAGGTCCATTTTTTTTTCTCTTAATTAGAATATCGGCTATCCCCGTTTGCTCTCTGATCCACTCTGCTCCCTTGGTATCTCGTAAGGTTACACCTAACATTGTTCGTTCCATCGCTCTTTGCGCGGCCCTTGTTGTCGAGCTTCTTTGTAAGTCTCCAGGTTTGTGTCCTATATGATAGCACTGGTAAATGCATTGATTGTACACCTCTCTGTTCAGTGATAATGATAAGCTTTCACTCAGGATATTACAATGTCTACCGTATGCGCTCCAACTCAGTTTTATTCTTCTGTGAATCTCTTTCTCATGATCAGGGTCCCCTGTGAGTAATTGACCTAGGTAAGCGTACTGCTCCACAGACCGTGAACTCTTGTTCCCTTGCCCGGCTATTGATCATTTTCTTTCTCTTCTTCATATTATTCTCCAACTCCACTCTTATAATCTCTCTGTTCAAGTCCTCAATCATTTATTGTAATTCGTGCCCATTGCTGCTGAACAGGACAATGTCATCCGCAAATCTAAGGTTGCTGAGATAATCCCCATTGATCCGTCTAAGCGTTCCCAATTTAATAGCTTGAATACTTCTTCCGAGTATGCGGTGAATAGCATTGCAGAGATTGTATCTCCATGTCTGACCCCTTTCTTTATAGGTATCTTCCTACTTGTGGAGAAGTAAGGAAGCTGTGGAATCCATGTAGATACTTTCCAAGATATTTATGTAAGCGTCCTGTACTCCTTGCTTACGTAATCCCTCTATGACTGCTGGTATCTCTGCTAAATCAAAAGCCTTTTCGTAATCTATGAAAGCCATATGAAGAGGCTGATTGGACTCAGCAGATTTTAGGGTTACCTTATTGATGACATGGATGTGATCTCTTGAAGGCTATCCCCCTCCCTGCAGCCAGCCCTTGGTTGACTGAAGTCCAGTGTTGCTCTTATTCTATTGGAGATTATCGTCGTGAATGTTTTATATAATATTGGAAGTACGCTAATGGGCCTATCATTTTTCAATTATTTAACGTCTCCCTTTTCGTGGATTAGTATAATGTTGGCATTCTTCCAATTCTCTGGGACCCTTGAAGTCGATAGGCAGTTCGTGTAAAGGGCGGCTAGATTTCAAGCATTATGTATCCACCATCTTTGATGAAATCAACTGGTCGCCCATCTTCTCCTGCCACTTTTCCCCGTTTCATGTCTTGCAAGGCCCTTCTAACTTCTTCGGTAGTTATATGAGTCTCTGTAGCCTGTTCATTACTAATGCGAATGGAGGTATCGTGGCTCCTATGGCTACTGTACAGGTCAGCATAGGATTCTGCCGCTTTTGTTCTATATCTTCGAAATTACTGATGAGATTACTTTGCTTATCATTCAATGCAACATCGCAGTGTCTGTATTTCAACATTATGAGAGACTGCAAGCAGCCCGAGTAAAAAAAAAAAAAAAAGTAACGTCCATCTGTTAAAAAAAGACGTTCAGGCAGTAAAATCAAACGAACGCCATGTGGACTGACGGGTAGGTCTATCTTTCAAGTTCTCTGTAGTATATTCCAAAATAATATGGCAATAATACAATAAATGAAAACATGTCAATGGCTTCGGCTTTGTTGCGCAGACAACGCCAGCTTCACCATGGCACATAAGTTCCTCTTTCTTCTAAGCACATTTTAAGAGGCAAGATTCAGGTGTGCAGCTTGAAGAAAGGTGTCCTAATGTACGCAGGTATCTATATTCTTTAAACCTTTTGAGCATGTCTTGGCCGTGCCCTTCCTCGAACATTAACCGATACAATGGCACGGCGCACTCTGCAGGAATTGCTGGATTAGACGATTTCTTTTTACTTTGGAAAGGTACTGAAATGAAAGAGCACCCGCCGTGGTTGCTCAGTGGCTATGGTGTTAGGCTGCTGAGCACGAGGTCGCGGGATCGAATCCCGGCCACGGCGGCCGCATTTCGATGGGGGCGAAATGCGAAAACACCCGTGAACTTAGATTTAGGTGCACGTTAAAGAACCCCAGGTGGTCGAAATTTCCGGAGTCCCCCACTACGGCGTGCCTCATAATCAGAAAGTGGTTTTGGCACGTAAAACCCCATAATTTTTTTTTTTTTTAATTTTGAAATGAAAGACTTGCCCTGAGGAATCAATAGGACGCCACAACTTCAAGCAAGAACCGTGACATTGTGTGGCTAGCGCCAGTAGCACAACCGAGAAAAAGAGTCAGGCATGGCAATCTGCTAGCATGGTTTTAAAAACAACACAGAAAAGGGTCGCTTTTGTCGCTTATCGATATGAATCGTGATACAACTTGCTGAAGAAACCAATGGCACAACGACAGACGCTTAGCAGCTATTGTATTGCGCTGCTAAGCACGAGGTCGCAGGATGAATCCCGGACGTGGCGGTTCCATTTTTATGGAGGCCGAAACGCAAGAACGCCCGTGTCCATTGCATTGAAGGCACGTTAAAGATCTCGTGGGGGTTAAAATTAATCCGCAGCAATCCATTACGGCGTGCCTCATAGTCAAATCGTGGTTCTGGCACGCAAACCCTGCAATTCAACGAAATTCAATCCACGACGACAGACTTCCTTTGTTTACTCAACGAAAAAGAAATTTGACTTAGATGTTCACTCTTATGCAGAGCACCAGATAGGCGTGGCAAATATCCGGTGAAATTTGTCAGTTTGCCGACACAAAGGTAATGCGTAATGCTTAAGAGTGCAGTAGCGCTTCTAGCTGCTCCCATAGGCTGATGCCGCGCTCTTAAGTGCTTCAATTTATCTATAAATCAGGACCATCGTGAAACAACGCCAGTGAAGCTAGCAGCAAGATGTGAAAGGCACGAAAGAGAGAAAATAACAAAATGGTGGTGTCTTTCCCGTTGAGGACGGAGCAGTAACTGTGTCCGTTAGCGTGAACGAAACGTTATTTAATAGTTGGCTATTACAAACCGGCTTTGACTGCGCCACAAACAAAAGGAAGACAACGCTACATAACAACCATGCCCGCGGTACCGGCAATTATCTCGGAGTGCTGGCCGATTAATATGGGTTGCCTTGGTCTCGACAGGGCGCTCGCCTCGTGCACGCGCGCTTGCTGCGAAATCTAGAACCCTCTTGGGATTTATCGATGCGCAGGCTTGTGAAGGTATTGCCGCGCATGCTGACACATGCGCACACTATAGCTGGATGATTGGATGTTATGAGCGTCTCCTTTGAAACGGGGCGGTGGGTCACGCCACCAAGCTCTTGCTATTATACTGCCTATTGTCCTGCCTGGCGTAAAAAATAAAAAGAAACTCTATTAAATCCCACAACCAAATTTTCTGATCCCCTAGTGCGAACTGTGCTTTTGTACGTCTCCGTCTTTTGTCATTTCCTTACTTCCACCAATCCTCCGATCGCCTCAGAATATACAGCACACCTCACAATAAGCTCACCAGGCCTCAAGCTCTCACGTTCAGAATGCTTCAAACAAACACGTACCCCACGCAAAACAGACTACATCACTACATGACTGACCTATACAAAACATCATATTGCAAAAATTGCCATAGCACACTAGACGTACATCACTTGCTCTGGCCGTGTGGTCGGACCCACGCAAACAAGGATCAAGACTCCGCAAGGCTAGAAGAAGCATTACGCAGCACGGACCTGGCGGAGCAGCTCTGGGCCGTCCAGCGAGCCCACGATGCGGCCAGGGAGTTACAACTCCCGGTCCCAACGAAGGAGTAGCCGCTCTATGGGACCTTGCGTCCCGTAGCTCGCAGGACCTTTCATTAAAGTTATTCAATCCCATCCAACCCAATCGCCTGTTGCCAATCCCTATTGCGGACATGTTTAATTTTCCACTGCTTCCTCTGAACCCAAGGGCTTCAAGGAGGCCAGTGGTGCCTAAATCGACCGCTGGTTAGACGTCTTCACATTCTAATAAAACATGCTCCATAGTTTCCCTAGCTTTACAGCAGCAAGCACATGCTTCTTCTTCCTTCTTATATCCCGCTTTATAGGTGCATGTTCTAAGGCATCCCGATCTCGCGTCGAAAAGTAATGAGCTTTCCTTTGAGTTATAATAATTTTTTTCTTTCCTGGTTTCGTTTTTTCCTCTTAAGTAGTTACTCATGGCAGGTTTCTTTTCGATTGCCGCCAGCTATGAGATTATTTCAGCCTCTCTGACTTTCCGCTTGACGTTCATTGTTGCTGTGTTGCCCACCCTACAGGCCGCATGCTTGCTGGTAAGCTTCCTAGTTCTTTTCCTCCACTGTGAATCAATGTTTTTCCTGTAGTGATACCTTAACACTCTCCCAGCCCATTTATTTTCTTCCATATTCCTCAGTCGTTCGTGAGACTCAATTTTACTGCGAGCTTCCCTCACTTCAAGGTAGTCCAACCCATATCACCCTGCACAGCTTCATTTGTAGTCTAACCGTGAGCGCCCAATACGAGGCCACCCAATGACCTTTGGTTCACATTGAGTCCTGATTGTACCCCCGATTTAAAGAGACTGGTCATGATCAGTCGGCAGCGCCAGCTAGCGGCCGCTGCTGATTCTCCCTTCCGAATACATATGAAGGGCACCTCGGTAATCCCCGCTCCGCCAACTGAATTTCTTTTAATTAAGGCGATAATTGAGTACTGTAGTTCGTACCAGTACTAAGGGCACGTGAGTATGCAAATGTGAATTTTACCGTGGCGACAATAATTTGCACTTACAAGAAAGTATGTTTGAGTGGGTAATCAAATACAGTAAATGTCGGAGCATCAGGATATTGACACCTGCCTTCGCCAAAGCGCTGTGCGGTGCAGTGTGGTGTGTCAAATACGGCGGCGAATAGACTCATTAGAGAACTGATTTGGCCTTTGAAATACTTTTTTAAGGTGCGGATATAGCCCGGCATGCGGAATATAACCAACCCTTTTATATAGCTTTAGTTGATTACGAGCAAGCGTTTGATTCAGTCGAAACCTCAGCAGTCATGGAGGCATTACGGAATCAGGGTGTAGACGAGCCGTATGCAAAAATACTGAAAGATATCTATAGCGGCTCCACAGCCACCGTAGTCCTCCATAAAGAAAGCAACAAAATCCCAATAAAGAAGGGCGTCAAGCAGGGAGATAAAATCTCTCCAATGCTATTCACAGCGTCTTTACAGGAGGAACTCGGAGACCTGGATTGGGAAGAATTGGGGATAAGAGTTGATGGAGAATACATTAGTTAATTGCGATTGACTGATGATATTGCCTTACTTAGTAACTCTGGAGACCAATTGCAATGCATGCTCACTGACCTGGAGAGGCAAAGCCGAAGCGTGGGTCTAAAAACTAATGTGCAGAAAACTAAAGTAATATTTAACAGTCTCGGAAGGGAACAGCAGTTTACAATAGGTAGCGAGGCACGGGACGTGGTAAGGAAATACGTCTACTTAGGAAAGCTAGTGACTGCGGATCCGGATCATGAGACTGAAATAATCAGAAGAATAAGAATGGGCTGGTGTGTGTTTGTCAGGCGTTCTCAGATCATGAGCAGCAGGTTGCCATTATCCCTCAAGAGAAAAGTGTATAACAGCTGTGTCTTACCAGTACTCACCTACGGGGCAGAAACCTACAGGCTTACGAAAAGGGTCCTACTTAAATTGAGGACAACGCAAAGAGTTATTGAAAGAAGAATGATGGGTGTGACGTTAAGGGGGGATAAAAGAGAGCAGATTGGGTGAGGGAACAAATGCGAGTTAATGATATTTTAGTTGAAATCAAGAAAAAGAATGGACATGGGCAGGCATGTAATGAGGAGGGAAGATAAACGGGGGTCATTAAGGGTTACGGACTGGATTTCAAGAAAATGGAAGCGTAGCAGGGGGCAAAGTTAGGTGGACGGATGAGATTAAAGAGATTGCAGGGGCGTCATCATCATCATCAGATGCAGCAGCAGCAGCAGCAGCATCAGCAGCCTGGTTACACCCACTGCAGAGCAACCGCCTCTCCCATACCTCTCTAACTACCCCGGTCATGTGCTAATTGTGGCCATGTTGTCCCTGCAAACTACTGAATAAGGTGTTCCAGGGACAACATGGCCACGACTAGCACATGACCGGGGTAGTTTGTGAAGTATGGGAGAGGCCTATGCGCTGCAGTTAGCGTATCCAGGCTGATGATGATGATGATGATAATGATGATGATGATAGCCCGGCGTTTCCAGCGTGCCACACAGCGGCCGGCGAAGTCGGATGCGTTATACCGGCAGCACCGTTATAACGTAAAATTTGCGGCCTGCATAGTTGGGTGCAGTTAACGTGGCCCGCAGCACCACGGCGAACAGCTTCTGCGGCAGGGCATGCGCATACGTGCGCGATGACCGAGCGATTTCCGCTTGGCGAGCACGCAAATTCAGCTCATTCTCTTCAGTGGTGGTAGGTCAGCATACTGCCAGCCACTCAAGGCAGCGCGCCATGCATGCACTCAGGTAACAGTGTACTAGCAAATTCAGCAGATCGCACCAGTGCGCACCGCGGCCCCCCAATGCGCCGTTTCATCCAATCACCGTCGCCCCGGTGAGCGCTGGTGCGGTTTGCCGAATTCGCCATAAGATACATAAACTTTAAGTGGGGACACTTCTCGTCTTGCTTGCGAAACACCATCGACGTGATAAAGTAGCAACGGCGTGAGTACATCGGCTCGCTGACGGCAGCGGATACCTGTCGGCGGCACGAAGGAACTTCACTTAGAACGCGTACGAGAGCTTGCGCGCACAAGGAATGCGCGCGGAAGAAAGGCGCCCGCACGCAGCGTCGCGTCGCCGTGCCTGCTCCGTCGAAGAGGAACGCTGGTGTCCCTTGGGGTGACGGGCGCGCTTCACATGCGCTCCGCAAACTTTGTCCCCTACGACCGAATCAACCCATCCTAGCCATTTGAATTTAGTATCATCAGCCTCCACTTCTCGTCCGGAATATGCCAATGGCAAGCTGGTCAAAGCTGGTCCAATGGTCCAAGCTGGCAATTTTTGCCAGCTTGGACCAGCACATCAAGAGGCAAGACCAGCTCTTTCCTGACCACGATGTGCTAAGAGGCTAACCCCCGTGTTGTTAAACACGCCTTCACTCAACTCTTCTCGACTCAGCCAAGTCGAGGTGACGGGGCCTCCTTCCCTCAAAGCGCCGTTGCGTTTCATGAACACTACTCCACATTTCCTCCGCCGAAAAACGCCTTCAGAATGCGCGCTTGACTCGAGTGAAATGCACCGACCGAGAAAAGCGTCTGATATCGAGACTATTCCTAAATGTGCTTATCAAAACTACAATTATTTAAGAGGAAGCTTTAGCTCTGGCCCAACTCCGACGCGGCCTATTCAAATACATGTAAAACGCAAAAACGTTTTTCTGAGATAACCCCTGGACCAATTTTAATGAAGTGTGTTGCATTTGGCAGAGAAAGTTAAATTCTAGCGACTGTAGGGAGCGGAATTACGATTTAGGGCTTTTTGGGGGTAGGGATATTTATTTGGGGAAAATGTGAAAAAGATTTTCAAATATTCCACCGCTTGAAAAAAATAGAAGCACGAAGTTTACCAATCTCTAGCTCTGCATCGAGAACACATATCGCGGTTCTGTAAACGCCATACATTAAAACATTCAAAGCGGAAAATTCTTGCTACGCTGGTTACAGGGGTTCTCCGAAAGCTGTATTTTCATATTACTAAATTTTTTTCATATTCGTGTGTAACATATTAATTTTGTCCTCTTTACATGTAATATTAGATGGAATTCACAGAATTTATTATCATTTTTCGTTGTTGAGTCACAGAGTTGTAAACTTGATAGCTTCGTTCTTGAAAATTTTCGATTTTTGTAAATCTTTAATTAAAGATTCACGAGCTAACTCAGAAATTCGAAACAAACAGTCACTATATCTTATGTTTTCCTTTTAAATACAACAAACCTCGTCAAATTTGGTGCAGTGGTTGTCAAGAAATACGAATTCTACTTTTACGTGTATTTAGGTAGGAGCACCCGAGCTAAAGCTTCCGCTTAAGAAAAATATGTTTCCGTTAATTCGTCTTCCTAATCAAACGACTACATGGCGTAATGCACAACTTTAGCTCCGCAGCGCTGCCACTGTGAGCACTCGACTGATAGATCTAGCGGGAGCTGTGTTTGAGGTCTGGCAACAATCGCACCCCAACAACTGAGAGCATGACGCATGGGTGAAAACCAAGAAAATTTGCGCCGGCATTTGTCTGCTGCTCTATGTTTCCTAGTGCTTCATTGGTGGTTCACGTTGCGGTTGTTAATGGCGATTATAATGGGTGATTTTGTGCGTGTGTATGGTGACCGAGCCGGATTGACTTCGAAGGAGGCCACAGATTGAACCGCCGATGGGCAGCTTTGTTTACGTTCAAGATTCAAGACCGATTGGCGCTGAAAGTTTGCTGAAAGCAAAAAGAGGAAAGAAAATACGTGTGATTGAACCAGTTTTGCATAGAAGCACATTATATTGATGCGGTTCTCGTGAGGTTGCTGCGGCGCTGTCAATAAAACGTTTCCAATGTGCTCAAGCATGGCTGTTCTTCATGTTGCGGGTATTAGCACCCGATGAATATTTCAGGCATCATCATTATCATCATCATCAGCCTGGTTACGCCCACTGCAGGGCAAAGGCGTCTCCAATACTTCTCCAACTACCACGATCGCGTACTAATTGTGGCCATGTTGTCCCCGAAAAACTTCTTAATCCCATCCGCCCACCTAACATTCTGCCGCCCCCTGCTACGCTTCCCTTCCCTTGGAATCCAGTCCGCAACCCTTAATGACCATCGGTTATCTTCCCTCCTCGTTACATGTCCTGCCCCTGCCAGTTTCTTTTTCTTGATTTCAACTAAGATGTCATTAACTCGCGTTTGTTCTTTAACCCAATCTGCTCTTTTCTTATCCCTTAACGTTACACCCATCATTCTTCTTTCCATAGCTCGTTGCGTAGTTCTCAAATTAAGTAGAACCCTTTTCGTAAGCCCCTAGGTTTCTGCCCCGTACGTGAGTACTGGTAAGACACAGCTGTTATACACTTTTCTCTTGAGGGATAATGGTAACCTGCTGTTCATGATCTGAAAATGCCTGCCAAGCGCACCCCAGCACAACCTTATTCTTCAGATCCTTTCGGTCTCATTATCAGCATCCGCGTTCACTACCTGTCCTAAGTAGATGTATTCCCTTACGACTTCCAGTGCCTCGCTACCTATCTTAAACTGCTATTCTCTTCCGAGGCTGTTAAACATTATTTTAGCTTTCTGCAGAATAATTCTTAGACCCACCCTTCTGCTTTGCCTCTCCAGGTCAGTGGTATGCATTGCAATTGATCCGCTGAGTTACTAAGCAAGGCAATATCATCAGCGAATCGCAAGTTAGTGAGGTATTCTCTATTAACTCTTATCCCCAATTCTTCCCAATCCAAGTTTCTGAATACTTCCTGTAAACACGCTGTGAATAGCATTGGTTTGATTGTTGTGTTCATATAGGAGGTTGTGGCCAAGTACTGCACAAGGGTGGCCAATCCCGCTCATGTGAGGGAATGCGTTACCGGTTCTGGTCACCGGGATCGCGCCACACTCCAGGCCTGTTTATGCAATTTTATCAACACGCGGATTTCTTTTTCGTTTATTTTAATCCGGAGGAAAATTGCGCGGCACCGGGATTCGATCCACAGACCTCTTGCGCGCGAGGCGGGTGTTCTACCTCTACGCCACCGCTGCACCATGTCTTACCAGAACTCACGTACGGGGCAGAAACCTGGAGGCTTACGAAAAGGGTTCTACTTAAATAGAGGACGACGCACCGAGCTATGGAAAGCAGAATGATAGGTGTAACGTTAAGGGATAAGAAAAGAGCAGATTGGGTGAGCGAACAAACGCGTGTTAATGATATCTTAGTTGAAATCAAGAAAAAGAAATGGGCATGGGCAGGACACGTAATAAGGAGGAAAGATAACCGATGGTCATTAAGACTTACCGAATGGATTCCAAGGGAAGCGAAGCGTAGCAGAGGGCGAAGAAAGTTAGGTGGGCGGATGAGATTAAGAAGTTTGCAGGGACAACATAGCCAGAATTAGTACATGACCGGGGTAGTTGGAGAAGTATGCGAGAGGCCTTTGCCCTGCAGTGGGCATAACCAGGCTGATGATGATGATGATCATACTTCCTTATGTCAGCTGTCTTACGCTTGGTGAATAACTTGGAAAGTTCTGACAGTTCTATTCTAGCTGTAAGGCTAGAGGCTTGCATACTAGAGGCTTTCATACATTGGCGTTTCTTGATCAGATCTTTCGTCACCTGCGATAGCTTACTGGCATTCTGTCTAACGAAGTTACCACCGACTTCTATTGCACAATCCTTAACGATGCCCATAAGATTGTCGTTCATACCTTCAACACTAAGGTCACCTTCCTGAGTTAAAGCCGAATACCTGTTCTGTAGCTTGATCTGGATTTCCTCTATTTTCCCTCTTACCGCTAACTCATTTACCGGCTTCTTATGTACCAGTTTCTTCCGTTCCCTGCTCAAGTCTAAGCCAATTCGACATCTTACCATCCTATGGTCACTGCAGCGCACCTTGCCCAGCACGTCCACATCCTGTACGATGCCAGGGTTAGCGCAGGGTATAAAGTCTATTTCATTTCTAGTCTCGCCCTTCGGGCTCCTCCACGTCCACTTTCGGCTATCCCGCTTGCGGAAGTAGGTATTCATTATCCGCATATTATTCTCTTCTGCAAACTCTACTAATAACTTTCCCCTGCCATAGCTAGAGCCTATGCCATATTCCCCTACTGACTTGTATCCAGCCTGCTTCTTGCCTACCGTGGTATTGAAGTCGCTCATCAGCATATTGTATTTTGTTTGGACTTTACCCATCGCTGATTCCACGTCTTCATAGAAGCTTCCGACTTCCTGGTGATCATGACTGCATTTAGGGGCGTAGACCTGTACGATCTTCAATTTGTACCTCTTGTTAAGTTTCACAACAAGACCTGCCACCCTCTCGTTAATGTTAGAGAATTCCTGTATGTTACCACCTATATCCTTATTAATCAGGAATCCGCCTCCTAGTTCTCGTCTCTCCGCTTAGCCCCGGTAGTACAGGACGTGCCCGGTTTTTAGCACCGTATACGCTTCTTTTGGGCTCCTAGCTTCACTGAGCCCTATTATATCCCATTTACTGCCCTCTGATTCCTCCAATAGCACTGCTACACTTGCCTCACTAGATAACGTTCTAGCGTTAAACGATGCCAATTTCAGATCCCAATGGCGGCCTGTCCGGAACCAGGGATTCTTAGCACCCTCTGCTGGGTCGCAGTTTTGACCGCCGCCGTGGTCAGTTGCTCGCAGTTGCTAGGTACTGAGGGCCGGGGTTTGATCGTTCTATTCATATAGGAGGTTGTGGCCAAGTGCTGCACGAGGGCGGCCAATCCTGCTCTGGTGAGGGAGTGCGTTACCGGTTCTGGTTACCGCGATCAGGCCGCACTCCTGGCCTGTTTAGGCAATTTAATCAACATGAGGATTTTCTTTTCTTTTGCAGCGGTGGCGCAGAGGTAGTGCATCCGCCTCGACTGCAAGAGGACCATGGTTCGAATCCCGGTGCCTCGCAGTTTTCCACCGGATTAAAAAAAAAGGCTGCATAAGCTTGCGCAAAACATTTTTTTACTAATCAGAGCTTATGGGAGATTCGGCACGACAGTCTGTTATTGGTTCCGCTTTTTAAACAAAAATGCAGAATGTACCCATCGGCGCCTATGTCCAACGATCATTCCAATATCGCGTATGAAATCTTTCAGTATTGAGGAGAAGCCGTTATAGTATACATGTGGCAGTATGCATCTGGTTCTGTGCGTAGCCCCGGCAGGTTGAAGGAAAGCGTTTTTGAGTGCTGTATTTGTTTTCGAAACCGTGGTGGTTAGTCGGTTTGTTCAAATTGCAGCACACATAGTCAATGAACCAGCACTGGTGCCTGCATTTCCAGTGATTCCTTACTTCACATACACGCTACGCACTGTTTTAATCTTGTGGAAATTCACTTGTTAGTAGTTCATCACCAGCATTAGTGTTTTTCTCCTTACCCTTTTCAATGTGCTATGGGGTAGCATTTGATGCACGTTCCATAAGCTGTGCTTTAAGTTCACGCTGTGGCCAGATTTTTTTTTGTGCTATGTCTTTTCATTTCAGTTGCTTAGGCACAATGATTTTACTTACCGCGCGAACGCCCAGTGTACATAAATTTTTTTAGAATTCTGGTGCAGGATGTAGGCTTCGGAAGGACTAGTTGATGAAAAAATCAGCCTCTGCTTTACAGCAAGGCTTGTGGCAGACCTGAAAGCACCGACAGATACGGTACCTGCCCTGCTGGAATTGCACCAGCTGGCTTCCCTGAAAGAGCGTAGGTGCTCAAGAAGTACTTGAATAACCTAGCCGGTAATTAGTCTGTACTTATTTTCATTAACTTTGTAATAACATGGATGTTACGTCTCCATACACTGACAAAATGGCAAAATGGACACTGTGGTATTTCGAACCACAAACATGAAACAGCTATACCACAATGAAGTGAAATGCATATTTCATTCCTGTTCAGCTGTCATATAAACTTGTTTTGGAGACCATATTTCATGATTATGATGGGCCAAGTCATAGGTTGTCAATGATGCGTCGCGATTGCGATGTGAGCTGTTTACTGCCCATAATTTGTGATGCAGCAGTTTCGTAGCAATTGTAGCCAGCAGTTTAGTGTTGTCAACTTGTGATCTCGTGGTAACCTCGTGGTCGACGTCACGTCGTGGTGACGTTGAAGAACACAGTAGCAATACTGTGAACGACAAAACTGACTTTTATTGGGCGAACCTGTGCCCACAAAACAGGCTACACTTATAGCACAACGATAGCGGCGAACACGGTCGGCGATCGTCGAAAATCCGATCAGCGGGTCAAGTGCGTCGACTTTTACACAGCAGTCGTCGAATGTTCCAGAGTAATCGCTGGGACCGACATGCCTTCCACAAGGTTCTACGCCAATCGCGTCGCGCATAGATGCAATCATATTGCACAAGGTTCGGCGACAACAGACCGCGGATAGAAGCATCGATAACATTCTGGAAACTTCCTATACATGTAGACGGGTCCTGCGCTGAGCGATAACATTTCGTGGACGGTAAAAGCGCTCACTCGTAAAAGATAAACGAGTTCACGTGTCAGTATGCTGAAGCTACTTTAGCATGAGCTAGTGTACATTAAGAAATATTTCATAATTTTATGGTTAATCACAGTTTCCTGTCTGAAGTAACGGTAGTGATGCACTCTATACTGTATTTTTCAATAGTATACTGTAGTATACTGTATTTTTCAGGATCGTCATTGTGACAGTATGCACCATCATTTGGCCTAATTTGGGATCCTACAAGACACGCTGTTACCCTGGGTTTTGTTCCTCGGTCAATTGGTGATCTTCTGCTAGCCCCATGGAAGCCAGCTGTCGTCCCTATCCAATGGAACAAATTCATTGTTGTGACCATCATAATTCATCTTAAGCTGAAGCTAGAACCAGAGCAGAAACAGCATATATTTTGCAAGGGTTTACCATTACACGCAGTCGAGTGCCTACACCCGACAGGCTACTGTCTAGAATACAGGTGGAGTTTTATTCTATAAAATATTTGGAAGCAATACTACTTCTTCTGCTTGCAAGGTAAGAGTTCACGCTGTATATGTATACTATTAAAGTACAGAAAGGCGAGCATAATGTTAAGATGTTTTAGAAAAAATATTGGCACTTGGATTGACCAGAAATTATTAAGGGGTACATACTATTTTATTAAATATGGCTGAAGAAAATAAATCTGTGTAAAAATACAATCACTTCAGCTACAACGTGTCTGTGAAGGCAAATGCATGCAGCCAAACTGCTTTTAGTGTTGACGTTTGAGCTGATAGGATGTCAGATGCGGTAACATAGACGTCTTAGCCAGAATATTGCGACAACTATTGTAGTGCAGTAGGACACATTAAGTGGAGCTCTTCACTTGCACACCAATGCAAGCAGCACACACTGCACACTTGGAAAGGCACTTGCTCATCGTGCTTGTATTGGCAGCCTGGTTCTTGCATAAGACAAGGTCTTGGTGATAAACATACAATGATGTTAAGGTGCATGAAAAGAAGCTTAGGTGCTGTATTCGTTTTCTTTAGTTTACTTTTCATCATTATCATTCATCATTTATTATTTCCTTAAGGGTCCCGTGTGGGGTATTACATAAGGGGGGGGGAGCAAAACAGTAATACAAACATCGACGGAATGGTCATGTACAAAGCAACAAAAGCGACAACTGAAAAGACACTGCAAAAAAGCTATAAACTAATGAACCTATAAACTTCCGTGCTAATTAAATTCGTTTAGGACTTTATGTTCCATAGCGCGATTTTTTTACTATATTAAGCTGATACTCTTTTTATTTATTTTGCAAAGAAACATTTTTCAGCTGGTTTCGAGCTTGCGCAGCCAGACCGACATACAGCGATGTAACACTTACATAATGGACTCTCTATGGAGCTGTAATGTTCGCAACAAAGGTATGCGAGATATATCTGCTACCAGTTGCTCGCAATGTATGTACTAGGAGCTGTCACTGCACTGCTACAGCTTTTTTTTTTATCAGAATGAAAAATAATGTGATGTACGAAAAGTTTACTCTGTTTTATTGTGTTTTTACTCAAAAATAACCTTCAATTCACCTGTGTATACGTGAAGGTACAATTCTGAATGCCGTTTCATAACTGGCCACTTCCTAGTTAGGCTCGGATGTTCATAGGCACGATAAGATAATAAAAGTGGATATTGTCTCGTGGAGAGACGTACGAAGAACACAGTACCAATTATGTGAAAGACGAAACTAACTTTTTATTGGGCGCACCTGTGTCCACGAAAACAGGCTACACTTAAGGAACGGCGACAACGGCGAATACAGTCGGCGATCGTCAAAATCTGATCAGCGGGTCAAGCGTGTCCGCTTTTATACATCAGTCGTCGAATGTTCCAGACTAATCGCTGGGACCAGCGTGCCTTCCACAAAGTTCTACATTATTCGCGTCGCGCACACACGCAATCAGATTACACAACGTTCGGTCACAGAGAGCGGATAGAACCATCGATAACATTCCAGACATTTCCGATACATGCACGCGTGTCGTGTGCTGTGCGGTAACATTTGCTAGGCGGTGAAACGTGGTCGCCTGATAAAGATAGGCAATACACGTGTCCGTATTTAGAAGCAAGTCTCACGTAAATATTCGTTACGACTTTAAATTCCACCAACGGCACACGGTTCAGGCAAAATTACGGTAGAAGGGTTGAAATCCGGGCCAGTTGGTACATATTTGAAGGAAAAAACCAGTCAAAAACACAAAGGACAAGAGGAGAGGTTCACACCACAGCGACTGGACTATCAATGGAGCTTTATAAAAAAGGGCGTAGTCCCAGCAAGGCCAGCAGAGCATGCGCAACCACATCATCGCTAATCACAGAGTATGAAAAGACAAGATATCGGATCTATCGTGACCTACCTAGAAATGCAAATTATTTTTCAAGTAAGCGCACCCAGGTTGTACTAATGCAGTCGTCACCTAATAAACTGATGTAGTACGCTGCCAGGATTTCTCGCTCTTCTTTGCCCTTGCCCCTACCAAGAATTGTTACATGCTGAACAAAGGGTAACAGCCACATTCATTGCAATGGCGAGGCAAGTTTGCACCGTTATCTGACCCCATGGAGGAGTGGTGCTCATGCAAGCGGTCATTAATACATCGACCAACTTGGCCTATGTAAAATCTTTCGCATGTGAGAGGGAACTTATACGCAAACCCTGCGACACATGCCGTAAAACGGTTTTCATGCTGCGTTGTGCAAACGTGGTTCATTACCCTGCCTCGAGAAATGCGCGAGCACAGACCCGAAAGCTTACAAGGGGCAGAAAACACAACACTTACTCCCTGCTTGGCGGCAACCTTTTTGATGTTGAGGCTCACTTTATGCACATATGGCATGACTTCAAGTTTCCTACGTTCACTTGTCCCTACATCTACCAGCTTCGTACGTTCCTTCTTTAGCCTCTGAAGCAGCGATTCAGCCACCGCTTTCAAAAGGGGCTGAGTGAACCCTGCGGCTTTTAAACGTTGGAATTGCGCGTCAAAGCTACTTTTAATAGCGTGGTGACAGCTTCTTTCGACTGCATTGCGGAAACAATTCATTGCAATCCCTCTTTTTACAATCTTAGAATGTGTAGATCAAAATGGTAAAAGAGCTTTCTTACCCCTAAGTGAAAACATCCAGCATAAATGCCCGTCATCAAAGAATGTTAGTTGCAGTTCTAGGAACCTGATAGAATGATTGCTAGGAAGTTCATGAATGAAATTGCAAGTGCGTGAAGAAGCTTTGAAAGCAGTCAATACATCGTCTACTGCTGCGGGCAGAGTGTCATTAGGTAAAAGCTCTAAAAGTACTAAAAAATCGTCCACATAGCTAAAACTTTGCATACGCGCTTGTTTTGAAAGAAGTCTTGAAGTTTCCTGTCAAATTTTGCTAAAAATATTTGGGAAAGCACTGGAGCAACACTTGAGCCTATACATATTCCTTTTTTCTGAAGGAAGAAGGAGCCTTTGAATTCAAGAACAGTGGATGACAGATAAAAGGATAAGAGCTCTAGAAAGGCATCCACCGACATACGACATGCGTTCTGGAAGTGTACAGGACTGCAGTGATAAATACGTTCACGCACAGCTACAAAGAGTTCATCCTGGAGAATGCTGTAGAAGAGGGCTTGAATGTCAACTGAAAAGGCCATGTTGACATCAGGAATCCCACTATTAAGGATCTCTACCAACACTGCCCAGCTAGCCACGCTGAATAGATCCTGCACTGGGAGGGCCGTCAAGTGTTACTGAAGAAATTGACTCACTAACTTATGCCATGAACTTGTCTCCGTGATGATGGCTCTCAGAGGGCAATCCACCTTGTGTGTTCTTGCTGAAAAGAACACTTGCAGGCGGTTCACCTTGCAATTCATGACACTTCGCGAAATTTTTTTCAAGTTGTTTTCTTTCACGAGCTTCACCGCTGCCGTATTCAACCTTGAGCGCTTCCGATTTGTAGACTTGTAGTTCTTCGCTACAGCAGCCATTGCCTTCTCTCCAAAAGACCTTGTCGGAAGGACCACGAAGCCACCATCCTTGTCCGCTTGGAGGAGGGTCAGGTCATTTTACAAATCCCCTACAAAGTACCAAACCGACATGAGTATGCATTCAAAATTCATGACCTGAGATGAACGAGAGCGCATGTGCGACCTCAGGAAAACCATGTCTTTGTCTGTTGATGCAAATGATGGCTAACTAACTGAGTCACCATCGTCAATTGCTGCTGCTTCAATGATAATTAAGTCTGGTGCATTCATTAGAATGCCTAGGTAAGATGGTGATTTCTTCAAAACGCGGGATGCAGCCGCATTGTGCGCAATGAACACCTAGAAAGCCTTCCCGCCCTTCGCGCACTTTACTGCTGTGTTCTTGTAACCTAACGTTAAGACATCTACCTGTCTGCCCTATATAAGACCGACCGCATTTCAGAGGTATCTTATACGCAACACCTTTCAAACAAATTGTATGCTTTTTTCTAAGATTAATACTGCAAATCCCACATTCCATAGCAACACGATTGGTTCTGACACAAAGCTTGGCAAGTTTTTTTGGAGCAGAGAAGACAACGTCGATACCTGCTCTTTGTACTATTTTTTTAAGTTTGTGGGAGCTTCCATGAATGTACGGGATAACAGCTGTTTTGCTTCTTCGTTCATGTAGCTGAGGCTCAAATCTGTGAGGATCGGTGCTAACCTTACTACGCAAGTTCTCCAAGACTGAGACATGAAGGTTGCTCGGTTGCCCTGCCGCCCTCAAGCGAGCTATATGCGAACTGAAACTAGGTTCTATCAAGATAACAGGATTTAGTTAGTGCATTATTCAAGCAAGCCTGAACGATACCTCTCATAACGAGTTTTGAATGGGCAGATGCATAGGATAACAGAGCTTTATTAGCTCGCGGCTCGTACATCCAGCATACATGTTGCCGGGTAAAAGATAACTTCAAATCTAAAAACGTGAGTGACCCATTCACCTGAAGCTCATGTGTGAGTGTGAGCGGAGATAAGCATTCTTCAAACAGATCTAATGTTTGACGAACAGAGGTAGCCACACAGCTGTCCTCCCAATTAAACAGAACCAAAATATCATCGACATAACGAAAGGCTCTTTCGATTTTTGTATTGCCCATCCGTGACATGACGTTCCTGTCTAGGTAAGAAAAAATAAATTGCTCACCAAGGGAGCGATACATGACCCTATACATATCCCGCTTTTTTGAAACAAAACATTTCCATTCCATTCGGCGAATGTTGAGGAAAGGTAAAGTTGAAGCGATTTTACAAAGTCTCACCACATTCATTCTGGAACGCAACGTCACCAAAACTACTAATGGCTTCTTCGATAACAACCAGGAGTGCCTGATGCGGAATAGAATAAAAGAGGTCTTTTATATCTATGGACATAGCCTTAAATTGGACGTCAGAAGGTTGAGAATGGTAGTGTAAAACATCGAAAAATCCTTTAACTAGAAACGGATCATTAACATCTAGCTTCTTATGGTGACACTGAAGCCAACAGGAAAGAGTATATTGCCATTCAGAAATAATGACACAGAAGGGCATTTCCGGCTTGTGGGTTTTCGCCGAGAAAAACATTCGAAGGGCCAACCCTTCCTTGCTGTCTACAGATTGTGCAAAAGTGCCTAGATTCAATTCCAATAATATGCATATTGCCTGCGATTTTACCCTTCTCAGATCAACAACAGTTCGCTTAATAAAGACAGAATCAATGGAAGCTTTCACATTTTTCAATAATTTATTTCTAGTTGTGACGAAAAACCCATCTTCTTTGTCAGCTGTTGCAAGACAAAGAGTATTGTCGGTAAGGTAGGAAAACACCCTTTCAATAGGAATAACGCTTGTACGAGGAGAGTATGACCGGAGCACGTACACACCCTCAGACACGCAACGGTCACCCTCCCATTCCGGAGCACGCCTCGACACATCACGCACCATAGTAAGAAGTTCCGCTGGAGTGTTCCTTTCCACTGTGGCGAACTTTGACCCAAGAGCGTGAGTCTGTGCGACGAAGTCCGGCAGGGACACACCTACGTCTGTGCGAACTTGCTTCGCTGTCTTGGGGGTAGATGCCACACGCCATTTGCGAAGACGAAACAATTTTTGTTGCCACCTCTGTTCCAGGGAGCTGTCAAAAAGTACATTCAGCTCTCGTCGTTTCCTGGCCTTGACTTGACGGCTCCAAGGTCCTCGATCCACTTGAATTCTGAAAGATCGGCGATAAATCTTTGCCTGCGTCATCCATTATGAACGCAGGATTTTACGCAGTCTTTTCCCATGCCCTGCGGACGGAAGAAATCCACCGCAGGCCGCAAGAACCTCAGAAGGTAGCTGTCCGGTCCGGCTACGAATGCAGTAAGTCAGGATGCGCGCCTGGCAGAGGGCAAAAGTTGTCAAGGTGACAAGGATAGACGGGTGAAGAGAGTGTCTGTTGATTTGCATCAACAGACAAAGAACTGGTTTTTCTGATGTCGCGCATGCGCTCTCGTTCGCCTTAGGTGATGAATTTTGAATGCATATACTTATGTCGGGTATAGTCAGTGATGCTTTGAAGAGGGCGCTTTTGTCTTGGTGTCTCAGTATATATATGCTTGTTTCTGAAAATAAAAATCAGTTGGAAGTCAGCGCATGTCTTCATCGTCATTTTTGTCTATCGTCTATGTATGCGCTGTAAGTGAAGATTGATACCATGGCATACCAACAAGCCCGTACCCAAACCTCGCTTCACTCTCCAAATTAGCGTGTGATTTAAGGAGCAAGAGGCCCGCCACCCAACAGTCTGTGCTACCACGCAGGCTAAAACAAGAAGGCCCGACTGCGCCCTCTCCAGCCCCTCCACTGCAAACGAAACCTTAAATGATGGCTAGGCCTCGCCATCGATCAGTGAAACTGTCGATGCTTTGGCTCCAAGCGGAGACTGGTTCACCAGTGAATAGCTCTGCAGATGGCCCCGACGAGCTCGCGCTGCTAGAGCCGTCCAATCCTCTCGCCCTGCCAAGCTACGTGCCCATCATCCCCATTTCTCGTACGTCCCATCGGGACACATTCCTCGTACGCCATACGCTCACTGCCATCTCCCACCCCCTAGATGCCCCAGTTGGGATACCAGCCTCTTCATCCTCAACGTATAGACCCACCCGAAGTGCCTGCGGCATGACTTCGACCTACTCTACAGGCTTGCTAAGCGCGCCACACACAAGTGCCCCTTCCTGATTGTAGGGGATTGCAACGTCCAGCACACGGCCTGGGGCTACTCAGCCGACACCCCCCGAGGGGTGCATGGTACGGCTTGCAGCTCAGTAGGCTGGCTTCTCCCTTCTAGCAGATCACACCACCCCTACTCGCACCGGAAACACTGTCTGCAAAGACACTACTTGCGACGTCACCTTCACCCATCGCCTACCTCACGCTGTGTGGTGTAACACGCAGGAGAACCTGGGGAGGGATCACTACATTACCGAAATTCTCGTTCATGCAGGTCCAGCACGCAGACCCGCTCATGGTGCTGCCATCACACTGTAAAAAAAAAGTGCCTTACGTTACAGAAAATCGGCTGGTAATGTGTGAGCGAACGTTTTTCCGTAAATAAACAGCGGTCATTTCCGTAGAATGGACAGCCGCAAAATATAGACAGCAATAGAAAAACGAGCGCTTTCGTATCTAGAAAACAGAAGTCTCTGTATGCTCAATCTGTACTATTACCGTTAAAGTACAGGTGCTTCTCGTATTCAGAAAACGGAACACACTATATGCTGAATCTGTACGATAACCGTTAAAATGGAAGTGTTTCCTGTATTCAGAAAACGAAAGACTGTGTGCTGAATCTGTACTTTATCCGTTAAAATACAGGTGCTTCCAGTATTTCAGCTTACAGAGCATATTCATTGTTTGTAGAATGTACCATCAGGGACAAAATTGCCCAGGACGCGCGAGCGTCGACCGAATTTTATTGCGCGCTATCAGCTGGGATCAGCCACACCAATATCTGCGTTCGGAATGTGCCTACGTGACCCACTGTTTCCAGCGGTCTTGGAATCAGAGACGCAGTTTGGTCGACGTTTGCATTTTCAGAGCGCTTTTTTCCACGATAGTACATATACTTTAATGCATCATCATCATCATCAGCTTGGTTACGCCCACTGCAGGGCAAAGGCCTTTGCCATACTTTTCCAACTACGCCGGTCATGTACTAAACGTGGCCATGTTGTCCCTGCAAACTTCTTAATCTCATCCGCCCACCTAAATTTCTGCCGTCCCCGGCTTCCCTTCCCTTGGAATCCAGTTCGTAACGCTTAATGACCATCGGTTATCTTCCCTCCTCATTACATGTCCTGCCCATGCCCATTCCTTTTTCTTGATTTCAACTAAGATGTCATTACCTCACGTTTGTTCCCTCACCCAATCTGCTCTTTTCTTATCCCTTAACGTTACACCTATCATTCTTCTTTCCATAGCTCGTTGCGTCGTCCTCAATTTAAGTAGAACCCTTTTCGTAAGCCAACAGGTTTCTGCCCCGTACGTACGAGTACTGGTAAGACACAGCTATTATACACTTTTCTCTTGAGGCATAATGGCAACCTGCTGTTCATGATCTGAGAATGCCTATCAAATTCAACCCAGCCCATTCTTATTCTTCTGATTATTTCCGTCTCATGATCCGGATCCGCCGTCACTACCTGCCCTAAGTAGATGTATTCCCTTACCACTTCCAGTGCCTCGCTACCTATCGTAAACTGGTGTTCTCTTGCGAGACTGTTAAACATTACTTTAGTTTTCTGCAGATTAATTTTTACACCCACCCTTCGGCTTTGCCTCTCCAGGTCAGAGAGCATGCATTGCAATTGGTCCCCTGGGTTACTAAGCAAGGCAATATCATCAGCGAATCGCAAGTTACTAAGGTATTCTCCATTACTTTTATCCCTAATTCTCCCCAATCCAGGTCTCTGAATACCTCCTGTAAACACGCTGTGAATAGCATTGGAGATTGTATCTCCCTGCCTGTCGCCTTTCCTTATTGCGATTTTGTTGCTTTCTTTATGGAGGACTACGGTGGCTGTGCAGCCGCTATAGATATCTTTCAGTATTTTTACATACGGCTCGTCTACACCCTGATTCCGTAATGCCTCCATGACTGCAGTATTTTTCCATATGGTTCGTCTACACCCTGATTCCGTAATGCCTCCATGACTCCTTTAATGCAAATGTCATAAAGGTAGCTCATATCCGAAGCAGCAGGTCACCATTGAGAAAATTGTCTTGCCAATACACTGATATTGTTGAAAAAATGAAAACTTTGCACTTTGTGTTATGAATGCATTGCATATTAAATATATAGAAAGGTACAAAATTTCAGTCCTCACGTTGTTCAGATCACAGAAGCCTTTTTTTTCATCGGTCACTCGTCTTGCACTTTTTGCTGGTGAAAATTGTTCTTGAACCCAAATGCCTTGCAAGGATAAGCTTGCTGCTGTTAGGAGAAACGAATAGTATTCGTGAACTTTCATCCTAAGGAAATCGGCAAAAAAGGATAATCACAGAACACAACAAAGCAGAAACCTATGTGTTAGAAAAACATGTACGTTGACCAATGTTGGAACAAAGGATTTTCCTGTAGCCGATATTTCAACAAAGGTGCTTGTCATAAGCGTGGTAGCTGTTTGTAACTGTTTTTGTGCATAGTTCACTGGTCCCTACCCTCATTGGGAGAGAAGCTGGCGCATAAATTAGGTCAAGAGAACCAAAGTGTTAAATAAATGCAGGAAGGGTGTGCTTAGCAGTGGCGATTGGGATGGAGCGGGTAGGGGCACTGCTGTCAGTTCTTGCAATGAGTAAGGGTGACCAAAACAGAAAACGATGTACACATGTAAGCAATCATTATTCCAGTAGACTTAGTCTTCCCAGAAGTCAAAATAGGGATTAGGATAAACTGCCTTCTCATTTAGGAAAAAGCAAAGAAGAATGAAGGAAAATAAATATTGTATTAAGATGCATCCGGTTAAGATCAATGTAAATCTTAAAGGAAGGCACATTATTAGTACACATTTGTTGAAAGCCGATGAAGAAAAATTATATTGACCAAATATTAAAACATACTGACATCAAAATTAACTGGGTATGACCATAAAACAGTAAGGAACAGCCTGTGAAAATAAATGGGATAGGCAATATCATAAGCAGGTGCAAGATTACGAAACGTTGAGCGCTGTTTATAGTTATGCTTCTGTTGATGGCTTCGAAGTTTCTGTCTTCCTTTGTAGCCTTTGCCTTACTTGAACAACGAAATGGGTCCTCTTTTAAACAAGTCTAAGTTAAAATGTTGTTCAGAGCTTCAGCGTTATTATAATGGAAGAAAATGTTATAGGCAGTCCTCCTGGGGGGGGGGGGGCAATTATTCAGCAGTAATAGCCACAGGTGTAAGTTCAACTTTTAATGGTCTAAATGGGACCTTAGCTCCTGGCAAACCATTAGTTGCTCTTTCTTTAAACACAGATGCCTACAGAGTATATATGTTGGCAGGAGCGCTAGCAAACTACATTATACTTGTTGCCACAACCAAAGTGAAGTTTGGTAAAAACGAGTGAAAGAAACAAACAGTATTCGACAATACTGATCCAAGTCATCAAGAAAAGTTGCTATAATTCTTGTACCACGCCCCCCCCCCCCCCCTTTTACACGCAATTATACACCACACTGGCTCTCATGGTGTCCATCGTGCTATTATAACATTAGGTATCAAGTGAGGAGAATTAGGAGACCAGAGGGCACAATTCTTTTTGTTAGAACATCAAATGTGCTTTACATTAATGCTACATTCCAACTAAGAAAGGAGCAACCTGTTTGTGATGTGGTGACCAATGCATACCAGACCTCATGACATTCTGTGCAGCAGAAAGTTGCCAATGAGGTGTCATGCGCACAAGTGCATTCTCATGCAAAATGACATCCTGCAGCCAAACCTTGTGCAGGCATTCCAACCTTTAGACTGAAAATGAAAGCACCACAGTGTAAGGCAGACTGCTAAATGTGCTGAAAATTACTAAACACTATCCGATTTTCATGTTTACTGTTCGTTAACGATTCACAGACTGTTCTCTATGGGTGCCTGTTTTACAGTCGTATTAAACAATGTTATGTGGAGCAAACAAGGAACAAGGAGGAATGCTTATGAAGTTTGTGCGAGAGTATGCCCTACAAATTACACCCCACCTCACATTCCAATCTGGTAGAGGAGGAGGAGGAAAAAACTTTATTTCCTGGTGGAGGATTCATACTCCAGTGTTCAAGAAACTAGAATACCCTAAGCATTGCTGCTGTCGATGCCTGTGCACTAGCAGTTACACATAATATGGCAGTTACAGCTGTTTTTCCGCAAGCTGTAGTTACTGCAAGCTTACTGGTACACAGCTGTAATACATTTAGGGCAAATTCAAACTCTCTAATGAATTTAGCTCATATGCCACAATTGGAATGCCATATTTTGCAAATAAGTGAAGCGCTATGTGCCGTCCCATACAATGAAGCGCCTTTGAAGCACCTCAATCGCCACCTGGGCCGTGACGAAGTGAAGAGTGCGTTCTGTGTAAACTAGTGTGCCTGTATAGTATAATGCTGTGGAGAGGGCATTTAGTATCTGTTATCAAGGTTTCTAAATTAAAGTGCACAAGGTAAAAACCTCTATGCGGTTTTGCAAAATGCAGAACCCCTCTTTTTGTTGTTTATAGACAATGACACGTAGGGCCATAGCATGTACACTACGATCGTCATTCCTAAACAATCAAAGCAAATAGCACCACCCTAAGTGTTATGTGTCTTCTGTCTCAAATGTTCTGTCAAAAATTGTTAGTGTGGGAAGCTGGGGTCGGCAGAAAAACTGATTTCTGGAGCAGTATAAAAAGTTAAGTAGTGTTATCTCAGTGCTTTTACTGCTGTTTAAGAATCATAGGGTCTTACAGTAAACAAAATGAGGAGTAAATACATGTATATTCCGCATTACAGCCCTCATGAGGTATTAAGTAGTCTGAATTATAAAGGATTACATGTTTAGATCGGAAAACAGATTTTATTCCACTGAAAGAATGGCATCATGCAAATGATTCTTGCATTTGGTGCTATATATTTATGCAGTTGGAATGTGTATGCATCGTGGGGGATATCGCTTGACATGTTTTAGATTGACTGTTGTCCCAATTTAGGCAAATTCGTATTCACAAACAAAGTTGTGGATGATACCAAGAACTTGTTTAGCAGGCGTATATATTTAACATTTGGAAGATACCAGGCTCTTGAATGCATACTTAACACTGGGATGCATGCCGCCCTCTGATCGCATCAGCAAGTTTCCGAAAATCATCTACAAGGTTTCTTATCAATGTAAATTTGCTTGTACAGGAGAAACAGGCAATTTAAACAGGCGAATTAGGCAGCATAACAATGAGGTTAGCAAGAAGCAAGCATCAAGAAGCACTGAATCAGGAAGCACTGTCGCTCGACACGCATAGACTATCAACAACAAGAATGATTGGGATGATGTAAAATTCTGGCAGTGGAATGAAATCTGTCTTCTAACCTGTATCTAAACTCTTTGATTATTCAGTCTACTATCACTACCTTCACCTGAAACGTTCATAATCATTATCGTATCCAAACAAAATCATCCTGACCGATTTGTTGAAACATAGTTACTAGTGCTAAAAAGACTAACGGAAAAAAGCTTGGACTGGACAGAGCGCTAGACTTCAACTGGCAGGCTTTATTCAGGAAAAAACAATCAAGACACCACTGTATGCTCAATTAAATACGCAGACGGCCGCACAAACGAAAATGCCACGTAGAATAAAACCACATGCGCAAAGAAGCCGATAGGTGTCCAGAGCAAGCCATTACAAAGCATTGATCACGTTCTTGAGTGAGTGAGTGCCAGAAATGGAGCGCTTACACATTCGCGCGCAACTTTTGAAATGCCGTATGCCTCAAATACTTCCCTATTTAATTGCCTGCTGAACGGTCTGAGCACTTACGTGTTGTGAAAACACAGGGAGCTTTTTCGTGTGCATCTACGGCAGTGGTCATCCTAGTGATCAGCGCCTGCCAGAGCATTTACAGCATTCCTGTGCTCCTTAAGCAGCTCATTCAGGCACCTGCCTGTTTGTCTAATATAGCACTTTCCACGGGGAAGTGAAATCTTGCACAACACCCCCACGTCGCAGTCAACAACGTGGGTGACATGGTCTTCAGTGCATGTCACTTTCGCGCTATTTCTGACCGATATTCAAGCCTTCATAAGCTGCTTCGTTCACTGCTGATTGTCTGCGGGAAAGAGGTGCCCTTATGAAGACCATATCACCTACTTATTTCCCGTTTTTCGATAAATGATGAGGGAAGAATATCGGATTTAAATTGCATTGAACTTGAGCAAGTTCTTTGCTTGAAGCTGTTGATTCTTTTCCCTTTGCCATCTTTTACTCACCTGGTTAGCTAAGAAGGTAGAAAAGCTGCAGGATAAAGATGGTGGCACCGAATTAGACGTGTGACCATGGGAACCTTTTCATGGTCACTGGAGGAACTGCTAGTGATCTTGGCTTCTGCAGTCAACTGCTGTGGCCTCGGCATCTTTCTTTAGGGCCATGGCCACGTCCAAGAAACCTTGTCTCCACAGGGTGCATAAAAAAGAATAATGTCCTGAGCTAAGTCTTCTTCTTAAAAGAACCCATTTAGGTTGTATTCGTAGCTTTGGGACACAATATTGCCGTATGACTAGCCACCCAAGGCACTTTACGTGTATTCGCGGGCTTCGTTCGGGAAAAAACACTTTTATGTAGCACAGAAGCCGTAAAAGAAATCTGTATCTCGAGGCTTTCATGTCGCTCTACAGTTTGTTGATTGACACTTATCGTCTAATAATTCCAGATGTTAATTACTTTAGAGTAATTATGTAATTAGGCAGAATGCAAAAAATAATCCGAGTATCTCCAAGCAAGTAGCTACATAGTATTTACATATTTCTAAATCTTGGTGCATGACAGTTGGGACACCCTGTAGATTAAAAAAAATATTACAATTTTGATAATCATATCATGCGTGTTATTGGTGGCTATGGCTGCTTCAAGTAATTCTTTCAATAAGGTGGAAGCAGTTTTGAAGTTGGATTGTTTAGCAGCAAGGGCGTGAAATTTAGAAAATCAAGCAAGAAGGTCAAGTTGTTTTCACTATTGAGATGTTTAACTAAGAAGCTGCAGAAAAAGAAAGCAGGTCAGAACACCTACTAAACAATGCAAAATTTGAAAATCTCAAATGAACAAAAAAGCACCAATTAAAATGAAGCAGATAGCTGTCAGTTTATGTGGAGTACCCCCTTGTACGTAGTCCAAGTGGAGAAGTTGTTACCGCAATGCTTGAGCACCATATGAACGTAACAATCAACAACTTTAAGCAGTATATTGTCACGTGGTGGTGACGTAGAAGAACACAGTAGCAATACTCTGAACGAGAAAACTTTTATTGGGCGAACCTGTGCCCACAAAACAGGCTACACTTATAGCACAACGATAGCGGCGAACACGGTCGGCGATCGTCGAAAATCTGATCAGCGGGTCAAGCGCGTCGGCTTTTATACAGAATCGTCGAATGTTCCAGACTTATCGTTGGGACCCGCGTGCCTTCCACAAAGTTCTACACCATTCGCGTCAGGCGAATAAATCAGATAACACAAGGTTCGGTGACAACAGACTGCGGATAGAAGCATCGATACCTTTCCAGAAACTTCGGATACATGCAAGCGCGTCCCGCGCTGTGCGATAAGATTTGTTAGGCGGCGAAACGTGGTCGCCCAATAAATATAAGTACACGTGTCAATACCCCCCTCTTAAATAGCATCGTCCCGATGCTACAAATATAAGAGAGCGAAACACAAAAAGACACTTATTAAACATAAGTAACAAAACAACGAAAAGAAATCAAGTCCAAAGGTCAGTTACGCGAAGTCCCAAAGTTCGTCAACGCTGGTGGTACGGCTTGAGTCGCACAACGTGGACAATTTCAGGTCGTAAGCGGCGCCGCTGTGACAGCGAAATGCCATCTGGCACGACCTCATAGTCCAGTGCGCCAATACGTCGGATGATCTTGTACGGTCCGAAATAGCGACGCAAGAGCTTCTCGCTCAGTCCTCGTCGGCGTATAGGGGTCCAAACACAAACACGGTCCCGGGCTGGTACTCGACAAAGCGTCGTCGGAGATTGTAGTGTCGGCTGTCGGTGCTCTGCTGGTTCTTGATCCGCAGGCGGGCGAGCTGTCGGGCTTCTTCGGCGCGCTGGAGATAGCTAGCGACGTCAAGATTTTCCTCGTCAGTGACGTGCGGCAGCATGGCGTCGAGTGTCGTCGTCGGATTCCTGCCGTAAATCAGCTTAAACCGCGTGATCTGTGTTGTTTCTTGCACCGCCGTGTTGTAAGCGAATGTTACGTACGGAAGGACGGCATCCCAGGTCTTGTGTTCGACGTCGACGTACATTGCTAGCATGTCGGCGAGGGTCTTGTTCAGGCGCTCCGTGAGACCATTCGTCTGCGGATGGTAAGCAGTTGTCCTCCTGTGACTTGTCTGGCTGTACTACAGAATGGCTTGGGTGAGCTCTGCTGTAAAAGCCATTCCTCTGTCGGTGATGAGGATTTCTGGGGCACCATGTCGCAGCAGGATGTTCTCGACGAAAAATTTCGCCACTTCGGCTGCGCTGCCTTTTGGTAGAGCTTTAGTTTCAGCAAAGCGGGTGAGATAGTCCGTCGCAACGACGATCCACTTATTCCCGGATGTTGACATCGGAAACGGCCCCAACAAATCCATCCCAATCTGCTGGAATGGTCGGCGAGGAGGTTCGATCGGCTGTAGTAATCCTGCTGGCCTTGTCGGTGGTGTCTTGCGCCGCTGACAGTCTCGGCATGTCTTGACGTAACGGGAGACGTCGCCGGTGAGACGCGGCCAGTAATACCTTTCCTGTATCCTCGACAGCGTCCGGTAGAATCCGACGTGCCCAGCGGTTGGGTCGTCGTGTAGGGCATGCAGTATTTCTGGACGCAGCGCTGACGGTACAACAAGAAGGTAGCTGGCGCGGACTGGTGAGAAGTTCTTCATCACGAGCAGGTTGTTTTGTAGCGTGAACGAAGACAACCCGCGCTTAAATGCCCTAGGGACAACGTCAGTGTTCCCTTCCAAGTACTCGACGAGACCTTTTAACTCCGGATCTGCTCGCTGCTGTTTAGTGAAGTCTTCCGCGCTTATTGTTCCAAGGAAGGCGTCGTCGTCCTCGTCGTCTTGCGGCGGGGTATCGATGGGGGCAAGTGATAAGCAGTCGGCGTCGGAGTGTTTTTTTCCGGACTTGTATATTACCGTGACGTCATATTCTTGTAGTCTGAGGCTTGAATTCATAGAGGCCGTCTGGCGTGATGAAGGCAGTCCTTTCGCGATCCCTTTCGTCGACTTCTATTTGCCAGTAGCCAGACTTGAGGTCCATCGATGAGAAGTGTTTAGCATTGCAGAGCCGATCCAATGCGTCCTCTATCGGTGGGAGGGGGTATACGTCTTTCTTCGTGATTTTGTTCAGTCGACGATAATCGACGCAGAAACGTACGGTTCCGTCCTTTTTCTTCACTAAACCAACTGGAGACGCCCACGGGCTTTTCGTCGGCTGGATGATGCCGTCGCGCAGCATTTCGTGGACTTGGTGTCTTATAGCTTCGCGTTCTCGCGTCGAAACACGGTAAGGGCTCTGGCGTAGTGGTCCAGCGCACTCTTCGGTTATTATGCGATGCTTTGCGACTGGTGTTTGTCGAATCCTCGATGACGTCGAAAAGCAGTCTTTGCATCGCCGAAGCACACTTCTGAGCTGTCTGCTTAATCACGGGGAGACTTGGATTTATGTCAAAGTCTGGCTCGGGAACTACGGTCGTCGGGGTAGATGCAACAGAATCCGAGAGGACAAAGGCATCGCTGGTTTCCTGAATTTCCTCGATCTATGCAATCGCCGTGCCCTTGTTGATGTGCTTGAACTCCTGGCTGAAGTTTGTCAGCAACACTTTCGTGTTTCCTCCGTGCAGTCGAGCGATCCCTCTTGCGACACAAATTTCAAGGTCGAGCAGTAAACGTTGGTCGCCTTCGATGACGCCTTCTACGTCAGCGGGTGTTTCGGTGCCAACCGAAATAACAATGCTGGAGCGAGGCGGGATGCTCACTTGATCTTCGAGCACACTCAAGGCGCGGTGACTACGAGGGCTCTCCGGCGGTATCGCTTCATCTTCCGACAGCGTTATTGACTTCGACTTCAGGTCGATGATTGCGCCGTGTTGGTTGAGGAAGTCCATGCCGAGAATGACGTCTCGTGAACACTGTTGCAGGATAACGAAGGTGGCAGGGTAAGTCCGGTCATGAATGGTAATCCTTGCCGTGCAGATTCCACTCGGCGTAATGAGGTGTCCTCCAGTGGTCTGAAATAACGGGCCTTCCCATGCAGTCTTAAATTTCTTCAATTGGGCTGCGATGTGTCCACTCATGACGGAGTAATCGGCTCCTGTGTCTACTAAGGCGGTAACTGCATGGCCGTCGAGAAGCACGTCGAGGTCGGTGGTTCTTTGTCTTGCGTTACAGTTATGCCTCAGCGTCGGATCACAGCTGCGTCGAGTTGACCTGTGGTTGGTACGTGGCGTCGTCAGGTGGTCTTTCGTCGGCGTGTTCTTTCCTGCCAGACTTCGTCGGGACGGCGGTGTGACGTCGTTAGTATGTCGTTGAGGTAGTCTTTTCGGCGTCTTCGTCGGCGGCGGAGGATCTTCGTCATTTCGACGAACAGCAACCGCACCTCCACCGGTTGCTGCTTTTAGTTTTCCGGATATGGGCTGACGGACCGACCCCGGGCTGGGCCAGTGTATGGTCGGCGCTGTGGTGACAGGTAGCGGCCTGGTGACGGCGAACGGGACGGTCGTCGAGGGCTCCACTGAGTAGCGGCGAGGTAGTCGGCGATGTCACGAGGGCGTTCACCTTCCCGAGGGCGCGGTGCGTCGACGGCGAACCCTCGCAATCCCAGGTCGCGGTATGGGCATCGGCGGTACACATGGCCGGCTTCGCCGCAGTGGTAGCAGAGCGGGCGGTGGTCGGGGGCTCGCCAAATGTCCGTCTTCCTGGCGTAGCTGCGCTGGGCGACGGGTGGGCGTGCTGGCGGCGGCGGCGGTGGACGACGGAATTGCGGCGTCACAGGGCCCTGGCGTTGTCGCGGAGAGGGACCTTGACGGCGGGCGACGGCGGCGTAGTTCATCGCTTCCGGCTGAAGTTGCGGTGATCGTGGTTGCACCTCAGGGACTCCAAGCGATCGCTGAACCTCTTCATCGACGATTTCAACGATTTGATCCACTTGCGACTGCGACTTGGGTAGGTGGTGGTGGTACAAACTTTATTTAGTGAAGGCCAAAAAAAGAAAGGAAATTAAGATGCCGCCGTTCCGTGGGTGGCCTTCAGGCTGCTGGTCGTGGCCACCAGATCATGCCTGGCGGCGACTTCCGCTGCCCAGATCGTTAGCCGTAGCTGGACATCCGGCTCCGAGCTGGCCAAAGCAGCCTCCCACAGCTGCGGACTAGATACATGCCAAGAGGCAGGGGGTGAGTGTTTAGGGCACGAATACAGAATATGAGCATAGTCTGCGCGTGGGTGACTGCAGAGCGTGCATTCAGGTGAAAAGGCACCGGGGTGAATAAGGGCAAGTCGGGCAGGAGAGAGAAAAGTGTGGGCCTGTAAATGGCGCCACGTGCTCTGTTGGAGCTTAGACAAGGATTTGTGAGGGGGAGGGAGGGAGGGATAGGCGAGAGTTGCGGTAATGAAGGGTGATGTCATGGAAGGTGAGGAGGGGAGTGCTCAAGGATGCTGAGCGCGGAGGAGGAGATGCGACCCTTCGCAAAGTTGTGGACTGCAGCTTTGGAGTCGCCGAGTATCAAACGGGCTGGGGTAGTGGCAATGGCGAGCGCAATAGTTGCTTCCTCTGCGGCAGTGGAGGTGGGGGCAGGTATAGTGGCAACGGTCAGGGGAGAAAGTGTATGGGAAATGGTGGCAAGGGCGTAGGCGGGGTGGGAATTGTATGGCGCCGCATCGACATACACAGCGTTAGACTGTGTGCCGTATTGGCGCCAGAGGGTAGAGGCACGGGCAAAGCGGCGGGCGGCGTGATGCTCAGGGTGCATGTTCTTGGGAAGAGGGTTGACAGTGAGCATGGAAGATACAGAGGAGGGTAAGGGGTGGGTTACACAGACAGGGGACACAGGGGTCAAGCGGAGGGAAGAGAGAAGGGCTCTACCAGATGGGTGCGAGAAAGGCGGTCGAGTTGTGCCGTGCGATGGGCCTCCACAAGCTCTGAAAGAGTATTGTGGACGCCCATTGCAAGCAGACGAGATATGAGGGTGTAGGTGGGGAGCGCAAGGGCTGACTTGTAGGCTTGGCGGATGAGGCAGTTCACCTTGTCTTCCTCGGCGCGAGAGAGAAAGAGATAGGGGAGGGAGTAGACAAAGCGGCTGAGAACGAACGCCTGGACAAGACGACGGAGGTCGTGCTCACGCATGCCGTGGTGCCGGTTAGCGACACGTCGAATAAGTCTGACGGTCTGGTGGACGGTGGTAGTTAGGCGGGAAAGGACGGCAGTGTGTTTGCCGTTGGATTGGAGAAGGAGACCCAGAATGCGGAGGCAGGAGACAGAAGGGACGGGGTGCGCGTCAATAATGATGCTAAGGGTGGGGGAAGAGGGGGGGGCGTGCCTCGAGCCGGGAGGATCAGAAGCTCCGACTTTGACGGGGAGCAGGCCAGCCCGACTGCGTGAGCATGACCGGCAACCACGTCCGCACCCGCCTGGAGGACGGCCTCCATCTCTCCAATATTCCCGGTGGTTACCCAGAGGGTGATATCATCGGCGTAGAAAGCATGGGACAGGTTGGGAATGGCAGCGAGAGTGCGTGCCATGGGAAATAGAGTGATGTTAAAGAGAAGGGGGGAGAGGACAGAACCCTGGGGGGTGCCCTGATTTCCAAGAGTGAAATTTGGAGAAGTCAGAGGGCCGAATGAAATCTCAGCGGTGCGACGGGCAAGGAAAGCCGTGATATAACCGTGGATACGAGGACCCACGTTAAGAGTGGAAAGAGCATCTAGGATGGCGGAATGAAGGACGTTATCAAATGCTTTCGTCATGTCCAGTGCCAAGACCGCACGAGTGCGCTTGGCGTGAAGAGGGTGAAGAACTTCTTCGGAGCTGGAGCATGACGCCATGGGTAGAAAGGGAAGGGCGAAAGCCAAACATCGAATCGGGGTAAAGGTGGTTGTCTTCTAGAAAGTTCTGCAAGCGGTCGAGAAGAACTTGCTCCAAGAGCTTACCTAGACAAGAAGTGAGGGAAATAGGGCGGAGATTTTGGATGTCTATTGGTTTGCCAGGTTTGGGGATGAAAGTTACCTTAGCGTGGGTCCACTCGGAAGGTAGAGTGCTTTCAGCCAATGTTTGTTAAAGAGGTCAGTGATGGCCTCGGGAGATGGGGTGTCCAGATTACGGAGGGCCTTGTTAGAGATTTGGTCGGCCCCCGGTGTGGAGGTGGTGCGGAGCTTATGCAGTGCGGCACGAACCTCACCCAGGGTGATATCTGCGTCGAGCGCAGAATTAGGGTTGCCGGCGTAGGAAGGGAGAGAGGAAGGGGGGTTGGTGCAGAGATAGCGATCACGAAGAGCAAGAAGAAAGTCGGAATCAGAGAGTGGAGATGAGTGGAGGAGGCGCGTCACGTCCCTGCGGTGCGTGGCCTTGGAATGCGACGGGTCAAGGAGGACACGTAGGAGAACCCACGTATCCATCAGCCCGAGGCTACCGGCCATGCGCTCGCAGGTCTGGCCCCACTGCTGTCTGGTGAGAGAGGAGCAGTGCTCCTCCATGTCCAAGGCGGAGGCGCAGCGAGCGGTTGTGTTTCTGGGAAAGCCAGCGGCGGTGCAGGGAGTGATACGCCTCCCAGAGGTGCAGGAGGCGACTATGAGCCGTGTAGGAGTGAGGAGGGGTGGGGACGGTGGAGGTGGCAGAGGAAACATCCTGAAGCAAGTTAGTGGTCCACTGAGAAAGGTCTGAGATGGAGGTGGAGGCTTGTTGCCGCGACTGGCGGAAGCGATCCCAGTCCACCACCTGCACCAGATGCTTGCGGGAGGAAGATAGGGTGGGAAAGGAGAAAGAGACGGACAGGATATTCTGGTCGCTACCGAGAGAGACCCAGGTGTTCGTCCACACCGCGTCCGGGATATTTTTGCAGATGGAAAGGTCCGGATTAGTGTTGCGTTGTACGCTGGAGCCAATGCGGGTTCGTTCCGAGAAATCGTTAAGGACGGTCAACTGTGCGTTCTGCAAGAAGGTCCATAGTGCCAGGCCCTTCCTGCAGTTCGTGGGGTAGCCCCAACTTACGTGATGAGCGTTGAAATCCCCAAGAATTAGGAGCGCGTTCCGGCTCGCGCGTGAGATGGCGTTGCGGAGAAGGAGGAGGAGGGGAGCTGCAGGTGTGCGGGGAGGGCTGCATACATTAAGGACAAAGAGGCTGGCATCTTGCCGCCGCCGGGGAAGGAGTTCCAAGAAGAGGTGAGTGCACTGCGGAACGTCGAGCGGATGCTCGATTGCCATGTAGGCGCGATGAACTAGCGTGGCAACGTTCGGAGGTGAAGGGGAAGCAGGGTGGAAAGCTGTGTAGTCCCGTAGTTTTACTGGGGAGAAGGTTTCTTGAAGGGCGATGATAGCGGGGAGGTCGGAGGGAGGGATGTTCTGGAGGTGGAGCTGCAGCGTGTTCCGCTTTGCGCGGAAGCCGCGGCAGTTCCACTGCCAGAAATTAAGGCGCGGGGGGTGTCTGGCCATCTTGAGGCCTGGGTGCCCCTGCTGTTGCAGGGTGTTTGGGAGATGAAGATGAGGGGAGGAGGGATGAGACATTAATGGTCATCTGGGCAAGATCGGCCTCGAGGGAACTCTGGTGGGCCTCAATTTTGGCCATGCGGTTGTTAATTTGAGCCATCCAGCTCTGCGTGTCCGTACGCAGAGCTGTAATGGCGGCCATGATGCGTCGTTCATGTGCCTCGAGGAACGAGGCCGTGTGGGGGATGACAGCCTCCATCTCCGGGGTGGCGGCAGGTTCGGTAGAGGAGCGCCTCTTATGTGGAGGGCTGCGGGAGGGGGAGGCGGCACGAGAAGAAGCGGCCGAAGAGGAGGCGGACATAGGGGCGGGAGGTGGCGGCAGTGGGGTCTGGATAGCAATGGGTTGTGAGGTTTGGTGAGGGGATGAGGTGGGGAGGTGGGGGCGCGCGAGCAGCGCCTGCAGCTGTTCTTTCAGTAGGGCAATCTCGTTGCTCTGGGCTGTGATTAGAGCTTTGAGCTTTTCTTTTTCGGGGTCGTGTGTGGGAGGCTGCGATCGCCAGCTCACCTGGGAAGCAGTCGATGGGTTGTCTTGCCCCGGTAGCGGTGGAAATGAGACGGAGCGGTGGCGGGGGCTGCGGTCCCGGCTTGATCGGGAGCTGGATCGTTGACGGGGACGCGATGAGCGGTTGTCTTTGGCGGATGGTGTTGACTGCGCTGAGTTGGATGGCGTTGACTTGGGACTGGATGCGAGTGGGGAGGGACCCCCCCGTTCGAAGCGGAGCTTACACGGGTGGGACCCCGTGACATGTGTGCCGCTGCACAAGATGCATTTAGGAGTGCAGTCAGGGGGGTCCCAAGCCGCGTGCACAGCTCCGCAGCGTGGGCAGCGTCCGGACCTGGACTTGGTACATACGTCGGAGCGGTGACCATGGCTCCAACAATTGAAACAAGCTTCAGCCTTGGGGCGGAAGGGGTGACAGATGAACAGGCCGCAGTTGAACACCACGGTGCGAGGGAGTTCTTTCGTGCCGACGAAGGTGATCAGGATGGACCGGGTGCGACCCATCTGCCTTGCGTCGGCGATGGCGTAAGTGCTGCTGGGATTCATAGCCTGCAGGTCCTCGATAATCTCCTCTTGGTTTTGATTGTCCACGGCGTTGTAGATTATGCCGCGGAGGGCGTTGTCAGGTGCGGCCACATAAGCGCGCAGTGGGTACAGCTGGGTGGCGAGATGCAACTCAGAGGTTCGCACATACTGTCGGGTGCGTTGCTCCGAGGGTGTACTGACGGTGAAAGAGTTGTTGTACGGGTTTATGCGTCCGCGGTCCTCGACACGGGCGTCGCCGTACTCAACGCTGGCGCTAGAACAGAGTGAGGCAAGGAGGGCCCCATTGGTGGTTGTGCGGAGGTCGACGCCACCTCCAGGGCGGAAGACGATCTTGTAGTCTTCTGCTGGGAGTCGAGGCAGCGGGACGTGGCGGCGTAAGCGGTGAGTCTTCAGCGATGGCGGGGGTGCCATGGCGGACTTGAGGTGGGCGTTCGTGGCTGAAACGGCTTCCTTTGGATGGGCCGCACGGTGGGCTTGGAGCATTCGGGACCAGCGAGGGTCGTCATCAAATTCTTGTTGGGAGATGAGTGTACCATCGACTATACTTTTCATATCGGCGGCTTCCAGACGAGGGGAGCGAGTGCCGGCGCAGCGGACGCCGGTGCGACGCTAGGTGCAGCTGCGCGCTGCGGGCGAGGTGGCGTTGCGCCGAGCGTTGGGCTTAGCTCGGCGGCCCCGTGGCTGGTCAAAGATGAGGTCCTGGTGAAACGTTGGTCGGCGGGTCCGGGCAGATGAGGTGTCAGGAAGGTCCTTACACCTCCGGGTGCTCGGTAGCACAAACTGGAGAATATCCCGGGCGAGATGCCAGAACCAGGAGCAGAAATGGCGGAGCCCATGCGAGGCACGTCCGAAGAACGCCGGGCGTGGGTTGCCTTCCTCGACTTGGGTAGAACTTCTGCAGCTCCTTCCGTACGACCGCTCTGATGGTCTCGCGTAGATCGTCGGTAGCCAGTGATTGAACTCCGGTGTAGTTTCTAGAGATCGTGCGGCGGTCGAATTGCCGGTTCCGCAATTCCAGTGTCTTCTCGATGCTCGTCGCCTCACGAAGAAACTCGTCGACGGTCTTCGGTGGGCTTCGTACCATTCCGGCGAAAAGTTCCTCCTTTACACCACGCATCAGTAGGCGTACTTTATTCTCCTCTGACATTTCTTGGTCGGCGTGGCGGAACAGACGGCTCATTTCCTCGGTGAAGATCGCGATCGTCTCATTCGGCCGCTGCGTTCTGGTCTCCAGCAGAGCTTGGGCTCGCTGTTTTCGCACGACGCTTGTAAATGTTTGTAGGAAGCCGCTTCGGAATAGGTCCCACGTCGTTAAGGTGGCTTCTCGATTCTCGAACCACGTTCTGGCGGCGTCCTCCAATGCGAAATAGACATGTCGCAGCTTGTCGTCGCTTGCCCAGCTGTTAAACGTAGCGACCCTCTCATACGTTTCCAGCCAGCTTTCCGGGTCCTCAAATGTGGAACCGCGGAACGTCGGTGGTTCCCTGGGCTGCTGCAGCACGATGGGGGACGCTGGGGCTGCCATTGGGGTTTGCTTGGCCACAATCTTCTTGGTCTTCTCAGGTAGAAGCGCGTGCTCCGGGGGCAGCTGTTGAAGACGGCGGCTTGCTCGATGGTCCGGGACTACGTTGGTGTTCTCTTTGCGGTCCGGGCTTGAATTACGGCTTGTCGGGGGCGTCCGGTACATGAACGTAAAGTACCTCCACCAGATGTCACGTGGTGGTGACGTAGAAGAACACAGTAGCAATACTGTGAACGAGAATACTTTTATTGGGCGAACCTGTGCCCACAAAACAGGCTACACTTATAGCACAACGATAGCGGCGAACACGGTCGGCGATCGTCGAAAATCTGATCAGCAGGTCAAGCGCGTCGACTTTTATACAGAATCGTCGAATGTTCCAGACTAATCGTTCGGACCCGCGTGCCTTCCACAAAGTTCTACACCATTCGCGTCAGGCGAATAAATCAGATAACACAAGGTTCTGCGACAACAGACTGCGGATACAAGCATCGATAACTTTCCAGAAACTTCCGATACATGCAAGCGCGTCCCGCGCTGTGCGATAAGATTTGTTAGGCGGCGAAACATGATCGCCCGATAAATTGAAGTACACGTGTCAATATTAACACCACTAATTCAACTGGCCTTTGAAGATCCTCGATCTAAAATCCTCAAGAACTTGTTCTGGCGTACAATGTATTAAGCTCATTCTGTATTCTCAAAAGCTGGTTCTCAGAAAGCAAGCTTGCAGTCCCAACTTTTCTAAAGGGAACTGCAGCTTGAGTCTCAAGATAGGCTTGGCGTGCAGATAAAGTGGACAATGTATGACAAACAACATGAACACTCTTACATGTTGACCAGTGGGCTCACTTATGAAGCCATGAAATTATGTGATGCAGACACATGAAATATTGAAGCTGGTTTCGTAAAAGTAATTCATGCTTCCAAGGCTTCTTCACCAGTTATGAAAGCTGTCTCCACTAAACAAATAAGCGATGAGAATAAAAAAAAGAACTTCAACATTCTAAGAACATGTTGGCCATTAGCAAGCGACCAGCAGAGCTTTTGGCTCCAAGCTTGCCTCGTGAAAATCTACTTTGCCACAATACTTGCTTTGCCCAGTACCAGCCACATTAAAATGAAATGTGTTCAGAACCCATGCCCTTCGTTTTTTTTTATTTGGAAACGGATTACAATGTGTTCGTTGGCATTGAGGAAGGTGACACAACACACTGTGCACCACTGACCTCTAATATATTTTGCTGGATGCCGATCGCCGTGCAGAACGCAGGTGAATCCAGTGGAAATGTGGTGTCGTGCACCAGCTTGTCCTGGAAGCAGGGCGTATGATAGACTAACTAGTGCATGTGATTAGATAATATTGTTATGTAGGAAGACACCGACAAAAAGCTATTTACAAGCATATTTACGAGGCAATATGCCGCAGTTGGCCAAGAGGCAACAGCCCGCGCTAGCTTCCAAAACGTCGTCGTCGTCTTCTTACTGCTTGGCTCTTCGTCATTGGGAATACTATCCCGTAGCACTACCCCCGGCGGCAAAAGCGCCGTCCCGGAGCTACTAAAGGCCGGACTCTGAAGCAGTGTAGTAGGTCTTGACCCTACTGACGTGCACGACATCACTAGATGCCAGAGTAGATGACGAGGTTGAGCTCACAGGAGCAATTTCGTACGTCACAGGCGCCACCTGGCGCAGCACGCGGTAGGGCCCTGTGCATCGCGAAAGGAGCTTTTCTGAAAGTCCGACATGACGAGAGGGCGACCACAGGAGCACGAGTGCACCAGGCGAAAACTGTACGTCAAGGTGGCGGGCGTTGTACGGACGCTGCTGCGTGGTTTGCGAGTCCGTCAGTCGAGCACGGGCAAGCTGGCGTGTATGGTCGGCGAGGGCGATGGCGTCGCGCGCATACTCGGTTGTTGAGGTCGCACCAGGAGGAAGTACCGTGTCAAGGGGCAAGGTCAGTTCGCGACCGTAGAGTAGATAAAATGGAGAAAATCCGGCAGTGTCGTGCCGGCAAGAATTATAAACAAATGTGACGTAAGGAAGGGCAACGTCCCCGTCGTGGTGGTCCTTCGAAACGTACTTGGACAGCATGTCGGTAAGAGTACGGTTTAACCGCTCTGTCAGGCCATTGGTTTGAGGATGGTATGAGGTAGTCAGCTTGTGTTGAATAGAGCAGGAACGCACAATATCGGCGATAACTTTCGAGAGGAAGTTACGACCACGGTCAGTAAGCAGCTGTCGCGGGGCGCCATGTACTAAGATAATGTCACGCAAGAGAAAGTCCGCGACGTCAGTGGTGCAACTGGTAGGGAGAGCCCGCGTGATAGCGTATCGGGTGGCGTAATCAGTTGCGACGGCTACCCATTTGTTCCCAGAGGATAACGTGGGAAAGGGACCGAGGAGGTCTAATGCAACACGAAAGAACGGTTCCAGAGGGACGGTGATGGGCTGGAGATGACCAGAAGGTAGCACCTGAGGTGTTTTCTGACGCTGGCAGGGATCACAGCAAGCAACATAGCGTCGGACGGAGCGAGCGAGACCAGGCCAATAGAAGCGGCGGTGGACGCGGTCGTACTTGCGGAGTATACCCGTACAAAAAAAATTATTGAGAAGGCATTGAAATATTGTTGGTCAATGTTGAGTTTTTTATTGAGGAATTATTGAGAGTATGTTGGAGAATGGTTGGGCTGAGTGTTGAGCACTCTTGAATATTGGCCACTGAAATCGAATTGAAACACCATTGGGTACCTCAATGTTGAATAATTGTTAAGTTACCATTGAAAGTCCATTGTGCTTAGACGGCCCGCTGTGTTCGTTTTGTTGAACGGTTGTTGCGTTACCATTGATTCTGCGTTGAACTAACGTTGTGGTAGTTCTGTTGACCTGTTGTTGATGTATTATTGCCACAGCATTGAAAAGCATATTGTGGCACAGTTGAGATGCCATTGAGATTTCAGAAGTTGCCATTGAAATATGATTGACGTTTCGTTGGGCTAGTGTATTTTTATTCATATATTGAAATTGCGTCGCTGTTCACACTTGCATGCCCCGGTGCCTGCTCATAACTTTCCCAAACACAAACAAAATCAAAGGAGAGACTGATCAACTTGAGGTACCTTTATTTACACTAAAGATGCGTGCACGTGAAACATTATTACAGTACATAAGGCACCACTACATCGAACCTGGAGACACAGGCTAGTACCTACAGCACTCTAGCAGTGCAAATACATCTGAAAAATCCTATACATATGAATCCAATCAAAACGATCATTGTGCCCTTCACTTTCGACTTAAGTTTATGACTAGAAGGCAAAGCGACTCAAAAGGCAGGGCTTAAGCATACCCTTGTAACAACCAACTTTGAACACATGAACACTTGGAGCTGCTTGCATGTGAATACACAAAAGACATCTGAATATGTTACATTGAAGTGTTGCGCACACTAACACATCACAGGAAGAGCTACGGCTGACTTTGAGAAGGCAAAATAACCAACTTTAAACAAATGACTTCACGTAAATATATACAACCTTTAGCACACGTCTTTCACCGCGATTAAAATTTAATGAAGTGCCAAAGTAGACTTGCCTGAGCTTTGTCTTCGAGATATATATATTTTCATGTTGCCCAATTATTTTATAAAATAACATCACTCAACTTAGCTATTATTTGACGAGACATTTAGAAAGTTGTCGGGCATGATGAACACCTGAATCGTGTTTCTGACAAGCCAGGATTGCTTTCTTCAGAAATAAACTTGTAAAGCTTTTGTGTAATGAAAGCAGCTTATCTCCCTCGCACAAGTCAAGAACAAACAGTACACCTTTTGATTATGTTAATTTGGGGTACAGAGGAGTTCGTTAGTGGCATTTCCTCAATTTAGTGAGCTCATTTTCAGGTAATCTTTCTGGACTTGCACAAAGCTAATTAAACCACTTTTGGGGGCCTTTTTCCCTATACCCAGCAACTAAGTGGTACCTCAGTCAATAAAGAGATAAGGAAAGGCTAATACCTTGAACGATAAGAAAAAAAATAATTATTTAGCTCAGAAAATTGGTAGTAACACATGGCGAACACAATTCCAAACAGCCAAATAAATGGTCACCTGCACTTTCAGTATCAAGCACCCCAGAAATAGTCATACAGTATGAGAAAAGGTTCCAATGACTCGACAGCCCGATTGCTGAGACAGTGAAAAACGCAAATAAATGCATATACGAAACACCAATTACCTCAATTTCGCAGATAAAATGTTATTAAAATAGCACCAGAATTTTGCTGCATAACATACATAAAGGTTGCATAAAAATTGGGACAACACAGTAACTGAAAGACAGAGGGAGCTACAGCGCCCCCTTGTTGAAAAAGATTACAAGGAAAATGATATATATGCATATTTAAGTTTACAATTTTCGCTCCAACATATAGAAAAAGAACGCATGCACTTAGAGCATAAAAAGTTTCATGTGCCTGGAGAATGCAGCGCAGTACAAAGAAGCGTCATGAGAACCGAAAAGTAGATCTAACTACGAATGCTTGCAACCTACAATCAGGCATGTGCCATGTCATGCCTTGAATGGATGAAATTCATAAATCTTACACAGAAAGGAAGTTACCATCAAGCTTATTGGCTCCCTCAGGGGACTCCTTGAAATTGAACTAGAAAAATGTACTCAGTGTCAAAAACAGAGAGAAGATAAGACCCTATAGCGTTCTTCCTGAAATAAACAGCGCAAATAACTTCATGTATCAATTCTATGGACACTTCGCCAATTCAGTGTACATTTATATTTCACAACCACCCAAACAGAGACGAGAAGGATGAATTAAGGTAGAAACACATATGAGCGCTGACTCAAGTAGAAGTTTATTCGTGAAGACGAAGATTATAAACACACTGGCCAACTTCACAAAGAAAAAGCCATGGATGCGCAGCATACACAGCCCGGCACAACAAAAAAGGACCGAAATACGTCCTGTAGGATAAACTTGTGCGTCAAAAACTAACAAAAACATGAAAACTGAAAGGTTTCTCCTGTAAGCGATAGTAACGAGAAGTACTGTAGCAACTCTTTCCCACTAAGGGTCACAGAAATCTTGCTTATGAATATTTCTTCGTGATCAATAAATAATGCTTCCATAAGTCCTTTTCTGTTCTGGTCTTTGTGATGAAACAATCGTTCTTTCTGCTCTGTACCGCAACACCAGAGGAGTTCCAGAAGCAATATTTATTGATCACAAACGAAACAATTGCATAACCATGTTATCTGTTGCCCTTAGTGGGAAAAAGTTGTTCTCAAAAGAGTATTTCCCGTTGGGTAGTATCACTTATCGGACAAATCTTTCGCTTTTTCAATAGATTTGACCGATAGTTCTCGTTTTTCACGCACGTTTATTCTACATGACGTGGCTTCATATTTTTTTTCTTGTCGCACGTGGCTGTTTCTGCCACGCACGCACGGATTTTTACCTTTGCCAAGTTGACCAGTGTGTTTAATACCTTTGTCATCAAAAGCAAACATTTAGTAGAGCTTGCGCTCGTGTGTGCTCCTACCTATTTCGTCGTCCGCCTCTGTTCGTGCTGCTGTTTACAGTACCCACGTATCACTTGGTTAGGCTGGTAAACATTCTCCCAAACAAAAGTAAATGCCTCCCCTCAAAAGGTAGCCCATCCTTTACTACTAAACGCCAGCGCAAATAGAAAGTAAGCCTTCACAGCGTCCATGTGGCAGCTAGTACACCACAGAGCAACACAAGAAATAGTTGAAAATCCCACTTGATGGAGAGGGGCAACAGAGATGCGAGCTTGCTAGTGAATCAGCCACATATCAACGGGTGTCTCTTGCACGACGCCAAGGTGCTTTTGGCGTAGAACACTTTAGCATCTGGGAATTTACTGCATACGTAACCTGTGAGAAGGGAATGTGGACAGAAAATGAGATTGCGCGGATTAAGAATCTGCCACACACTGCACATAACTACGCACGAAATAGAACTACACACTATACTGGCAAGTAAAAATTTGCGACTCTTTACGAGTGCCGTCGAGAAAAGGAAGGAATGGGTTGCTACGGTAAATGTTAGCTAAAACACGCACAGCGATGTTTCACAGTGGGGAAAATATTCCCGGCTCTCTCGCAGAACCAAAGACCACGCGACAGTGCATAGCCCATACCAAACAGATATCGAATCTTTGGGCAGAAGTCCAGTAGAAGGAATGACCTAAACATACGCCGAGAGCGATGCGAGCGTGAGCGTGCCTGTACGAGTGAGAACATTTACCGCTTCTTTGACGCTAGCCGCTCCGGCGTGGCTCCGATCATCCCGCGCGATTTGTGTGCAGAACGTCGCGTACACGCCCTTGCGCGTTTTGCGCGGTAGCGTCCGCGCAGTGAGCTAGCTTCATGCACACGTCATTCTTCACCGCGCAAACGGTGCTCGAGTGCGACGCTTAGCTCGAGGCGACAACGCGCCGATTGGCGCTCCTTTCGCTTCTGGAAACAACGCACATTCGGATCGGTCCAACTCAAAGAGGCAGCAGAGAACGGTGGCATGTTTCGGTTATCGCGTATTAAAATTGTACAGTACGCCTTCAACGGCAACCCGCCGCGCTAGATAAAGATGCTTACTGCGGTAGTTTTGGCGGTGATAGACGATAAGGTGAGCCCGTCGGCGGCTGTGTTCTTTGACCACGTCACCACACCTCTGTTCATTTGCGCTGTGTATCCGTGTACAGTCACCGCGCGGAAGCTGTGACTAACCGGTTGGCCGTTCTCCGCAAATCCCAGAGAGGCGAAATATATTTCGCGGTGTGCCGCATCATTAGCCGCAACCTAAATCGAGGCGCGCTAACCGCTACGGCACAAAAGGTGATCACACTAACCGTATGGTATACGATGAGTCACTACGGAAAAAAAAATTCTGATGTTCCACGAGCCAAACCAACGATCTGATTATGAGGCACGTCGTAGTTGGGGACTCCGTATTAATTTTCACTTCCTGGAAATTTTTACGTGCATACAATGCACAATGCACGAGCGTTTTTGCATTCTGCTCCTTCGGAATGCGGCCGCTGCAGGGATCGTATCCACGACCTCGACCCCCAAATTGCCACGGAGGCCGCCATAGTTCCGAAATGCGTAAGCGTGAAGAGCAACACTGCCTTCCGGTACGAGTGTGGTACAAGCGTAGCACAGCTGCACACCTTCTGCACGATTATTTGTCGCGGTTCTCCTAAACTCGTAGTGCCTGCCTAAATACCTTGAAAGGCAGCGCGCCTCTCACGTATCGGAACGCGATAACAAGCGCTTAGACGGCATACCTGAGCCCCCATGAAAGATGACGTGGCCACTGTACAAAATTATCACTGCGCAGAGAAGCCGATCCTTATGTTCCAACTGTGTTCTCTCATACAAATGAAGGAAACGTTATTAGTCAGGAACAAATGAAGCAATGCAATTTTACGCACATGGGGCGCCGCTGCCTCTTCGCCTACCATTGTTTCAAACGAAGTGACGGCGGCAGCGAGAGTTAGTATCGCGCGCATTTGCTCTGGGGCATGCGGTTTGCTTCAAGAAAGTGAACGGTGTGCTTAACATGTCACGCTCGTCAATGTCAAAATAGAAAAGAAGGCTACGTGCCCAAGAAAACGAGATTACTTACCTATCTTCAGAAGTGCGGCTGCGACTGTTTCGGGGTGCCTTCTCTCCAACAGGCATCATGGCCTCTGCCGCGCAACTCATCAAAACCGTCAGGCTCGCACATCAGTAGAAGACTACTTGTTGGGTGAGCCAACCACTTCACCGGATAAACGTCCCACTTATCGTCGTTAAAGCATTTCACTAAAATGTGCGTCATGATGTCCGAAAAGAAAATACTTTCATCAAGAACCACGAGGCGTGAACCACCGCACAACTGCAACCGAATAACTGAGTCCGAAAGCCGTTCACAGATTCACGTGGCTTCACTATCGTATTCATTTATAAAAACCTTTCAAACACAAAATAACGGCACTTAAGAACTACTAATTGATTAGCAATAATTTTTCATCAACTAACCTTCATAAATTTTTAAGAACTACCTAATTTATAGCGTAAACAACAAATACTACGGCCAAAAAAGGCGACTACGAAACTAGCGGTAACCATGTGTACTGTTGCAAAAGTGTGCGCAAAACAAAGCTCGGTTGCGCCCGTTTGCGTGCACACATACACACCCGAACGCTATCTTAACGTTTGTCGCGCCACCTAGAAATAGAAATTACTACTATTTTTGCTATTTTTACAAAACTAAGGCTTCCAAAATAGTTTGTAGCGTCTTTGCAGATGACGAGGTGACAAGTAAGGTACAATAAAAGTGCGTTACCTGTATTTTTTTCATTTCCCTTTGGTGTTAACTGAACATACGAGACCTGCAGGCTTGGAACATGACTGGACGACAGTTCGGCGAGGCTCAAATAAATCGCGTGCTTCTTGCAAGACGAGAAACGGGAGCAGCCGCAGATACAGCGATTAGCTGTGATACTGTTGCGGCTGTTGCTGAATCTGAAGCTCTTTGAAGTCAATGGTTATAGCGGCTGCGCGCTGCGATCTCAAAGCGCGTTCCTTCTTTGATCTCTAGTACCACGGACATTGGACAAAAAACTATATTTGCCTTACGGACAGAGGGTACGTCGCAGGAAATTCGAAGACCCCACCCGTGTATGTTTGTAGCGTGTGCGCGCTTGCATCCTACGGTTCCCACAGTGCGTCCGATGCTCGAAGGTAGCGTCGTCGCCTGTCGGCACCTGTCTTATCGCCGGCCGCGCTGCCGCCGTGTCTACTTTTGGGGAACTCCACATGCGCGTACACTCTTAGGCAAAGTTACACCCTTTGGCTTGCCCCTTCTGCCACACAACAATAATCGTTATCTGCCTTGATGCGTTTCCTTTCTTTAACGCTGCGAGCCCGGTACTTTCCAGTAACGAACGGCACGCGCGTTATCAGCATGGAACAGTTTACACCCTTTGGAGTGCCCCTTCTGATAACGCGCGTGCCGTTCGTTACTGGAAAGTTCCGGGCTCGCAGCGTTAAAGAAAGGAAACGCATCAAGGCAGATAACGATTATCGTTGTGTGGCAGAAGGGGCAAGCCAAAGAGTGTAACTTTGCCTAAGAGTGTAGTCACCGTGTTGGCAAGTGAATTTCGCATTCTTCTGCTCCCCGAAACGTGCTCATTTCGGATCGTACCAATGGTTAAGTCATCTAGTGTATGTTAAAACGACGATGGCATTTGTACACCGGCGAAGAAATAAATCGTTATGAACTTGGGCGGTCATGAATCTAGTCTAACGTTGCAGTTTTTACGTAGCGAAAATGGCTACGAAAGTGGGGCGGTCCCGGAGATAGGCGCTTCAAAGCGCCAGCTGTAGCGACAGCACCAGGAAGTGGCACGCGGCGCACACGCCAAGCATTTCAGAGCTTACTGGCTTTCGAATGAGAGGAGTATGCGCGCGCTCGTGGCTTATTGGTTAGAGTACCGGGCTCGACGGCCGACGTTCGATTCCACCCCATCGGTCACACATAATTTTCTATTAATGAAAGCGAGGCGAAAGAAGAACCTACCTGCCGCAAAGTGAGAGGAATGAGGTTGGAACGCATCGCAAAACATGTTTGGAATGTCTTCATATGCGAGTCCTAATTATTGTATACTGGACTCAACCGCTACACAACAAAAGAACAACTAGAAAAATCAACACAAATTACCCAATAAATTGTTTATTGAGAACACTCAACGGTAATATTGTTGTGCAAGGATTGAGTGAACTCAATTGCTCTTGAAAATTTGTTGAAGTCCGTTGTTTCAACAATTCCCCAACAATATATCAATGGTTAATCAAGACTAATTTTTGTACGGGTACCCCAAGATGTCCTGCAGTGGGTGCGTCATGCATCTCAAAGAGCACAGTCTGTCGCAGATGTTTTGGCACGACAAGAAGAAGATCAGGACCATCAGGGAGCAAGTTCCTTCGGTGCAGAATGCCGCCTTGGAGGACATATCGGCGAAGGGATGCGTCGGTAGGTGCAGAGCGCAGACGCTCGATGAGTACTCGGAGCGATAGGTCTCGGTACTGCTCATCGGCGATGTTAGCGAAGGCAGACACAGAGAAAATGCCGTCGGCGGTACTACTGCCGGCGTCGTCAGGCTCGTCTACCGGGTAGCGAGACAGCCAGTCAGCGTCCTTGTGTAGTCGGCCAGATTTGTAGGTGACATAGAACGAATATTCTTGGAGGCGTAAGGCCCAGCGACCAAGTCTCCCCGTAGGGTCTTTCAATGAGCATAACCAGCAAACCGCGTGATGGTCTGTGACAACGGAAAAGGGTCGGCCATATAAGTATGGGCGGAACTTCGCAACCGCCCAAACTAGGGCCAGACACTCACGCTCAGTCATGGAATAGTTGCGCTCCGCGGGAGAGAGGAGCCTGCTGGCGTAAGCGATAACACGGTCGTGGCCACGCTGGCGTTGTGCCAGTACTGCGCCAATTCCGTGACCGCTGGCATCAGTACGGACTTCGGTAGGCGCAGAAGGATCGAAATGGGCCAGAACGGGAGGCGTTGTGAGAAGGTCGATCAGAAGCGAGAATGCAGAGGCCTCGTTATCGCCCCACTGGAAAGGGGCGTCTTTTTTCAAAAGCTCGGTTAGTGGTCGTGCTATGGCCGTGAAATTTTTCATGAAACGGCGGAAGTACGAGCAAAGGCCGATGAAGCTGCGCACATCCTTGACACACTTTGGAACAGGGAAGTGCGTAACAGCATGGATCTTGCCTGGCTCCGGTTGCACTCCGTTCGCGTCAACGAGACGTCCAAGGATGGTAATCTGGCGACGGCCGAATTGGCACTTTGATGCGTTGAGTTGCAGACCGGCTCGCCGAAAAACGTCCAGGACTGCTGAGAGGCGCTCGAGGTGTATTGAGAACGTTGGGGAGAATACGATGACGTCGTCCAAGTAGCACAGGCACGTGGACCATTTGAAACCGTGAAGAAGGGAGTCCACCCTGCGTTCAAAAGTGGCAGGAGCGTTACATAGACTGAACAGCATCACTTTGAATTGATAAAGACCGTCGGATGTTACAAAGGGAGTCTTCTCGCGGTCGAGATCGTCCACGGCAATCTGCCAGTAGCCGGAGCGAAGGTCAATAGAGGAGAAATAGCGAGCACCGTGGAGGCAGTCAAGGGCGTCATCAATCCGAGGTAGGGGATACACGTCCTTTTTGGTAACCCTGTTAAGGTGCCGATAATCCACGAAAAAGCGCCATGAGACATCCTTCTTTTTTACCAGCACAACAGGTGACGCCCATGGACTACGTGACGGTTCAATATTGTTCTTGGCAAGCATTTTGCGAACTTCGGTGTGAATAACTTGACGCTCAGCCGGTGATACTCGATACGGGCGGCGATGAATAGGAGGGGCATCGCTGGTATTAATGCGATGTTTAACAGCTGTTGTTTGAGCCAAAGGACGATCGTTAAAGTAAAAAATATCTTCGTAAGAAATCAGAAGGCGGTAGAGCGCACGAGCGTGCTCGGACGGCATGTCGGGTGCAATCATTTTCTGTAAGTTGGCGATGATAAAAGTTGCCGACTGCGATGGTAGAAGAGGATCGGCTGAATTGTCGTCTACAGAAATCGATGCAACAGAGTGATCCTCGAATGAGTAAAGTTGGGCCAGAGACATCCCGCGTGGCAGCACTTGTGTCGCCAAGCCAAAATTGACCACTGGCAGGCAGACGCAATTCGCCGTAATAGATAAAACTGTATGAGGTATTGTGATCCCGTGTGTAAGGAGGACGTCTTGCATAGGAGCCGCGATGTAGTGACCGTCGGGGACTGGTGGGGATGACACGAAGTCAACGTAAGTCAGTGCCGAAGGTGGCAAGCGAATGAAGTCGACGGAACTGAGGCGACTAGGGTGTTGTTCAGCGGGATCCAGAACAGGCAGGTCGAGGCGGAGAGTACTGGCGGAGCAATCGATGAGAGCAGAATGCGCGGAGAGCAAGTCTAAGCCGAGGATGATGTCGTGGGGATAGTGAGCGACGACTGTGAATAGCACGGTAGTGGAGCGATCGGCAAAGGAGACGCGGGCGGCGCGCATACCAATTACAGGGGCTGTTCCGCCATCGGCGACACGGACAGCAGGCGTCATGGCGGGAGTGATTATTTTCCTCAGCCCGGTTACGAAGGTCAGCGCTCATTACCGACAAATGCGCCCCAGTGTCTATGAGAGCAGATACAGGAACACCGTCGACCTGCACGTCAAGAAGGTTCAGATGAGTGCGCAACGTCAGGAGAGGATTTGGCGGCGTAGGGAGCAACGCAGCGTCACCTCGAGGCGCTGCATCGTCTACTTTTCGGGCTGGGAGCGGCGTCCGAAGGGAGTCGGCGAATAGGAGCGACGGGGTTGGGGGGAGCGAGATTGTCGTCGTTGGGGCGAAGGCGAATGAGAATAGGGGCGGTTCGGCGCAGGAGAATCGGTGGCGGCATTATCTGAGCGGGCAGCATAGGGACGAGAAAGGCCACCTGGAGGGCGAGAGTAGGCAGTATATGTAGACTGGTTCGGAGAACTCCAGCGACTGCGACAGTGCCGAGAAATGTGCCCAGTTCGATGGCACTGAAAACAAATTGGCTTGTCGTCTGCAGTGCGCCATTCAGAGGGGTTGCGGAAACGTGGTGGGTAAGAAGGTGCGGGACGGGGCGGAATCGAAGAAGCCGGGCGGGTATCAGGGCGATGGGCGGAGCAGATGGTGTGGATACCCATGTTGGCGATCTCCTGGGGGAAAACTGCCTGGATCAAGGAAACAGGGACTGCAGGTGCATTGGAGGGGCTGGAGTCGAAGGCAGCCGGATAGCGGCCTCGATATCACGCCGGACAATCCTGGTAACATCGCCAGTGTTATTGGGACGAGGAGCGTCGGCACAGGAAGATGTCGCTGGGGTGTTGGGCAGACGGGCAAACTGTTGGTCGATACGTCGGCTTTTAGCGAGTTCCAGGCGGCGGCACTCTTTTATAACTGCATCCACCGTCGCCACGTTGTTAAATACGAGCAAGTTGAAGGCGTCATCGGCAATGCCTTTGAGGATGTGGGAGACCTTGTGGGACTCAGTCATGTGTGCGTCAACTTTGCGGCAAAGAGCCAAGCCATCCTGAATGTACGTGACGTAGGGCTCCGTTGACGTCTGCACACGACCGGAAAGCGCCTCCTGCGCGGCAAGTTGGTGACCATAGGGGTTGCCGAACAAGTCTCGGAGCTTTTGCTTGAGCGAATCCCGACTGGTGAGCTCATCTTCGTGCGTCCGATACCAAACTCGAGGTGTGTCACCAAGGTAAAGACTACGTTGGCGAGCATGATAGTAGGGTCCCACCGGTTATTGCGGCTGATGTGTTCGTACAGGCTGATCCAGTCCTCGACGTCTTCCCCATCTTTTGCCGAGAATACGCCAGGATCACGGGGAGCGGGGAGAGTGATGTAGGTCGTCGAAGTGGCAGCAGGTGTCGGAGCCGGCGGGGTCGAGTTGTCGTCGCCGGGAGCCATGATGGAAGGCTCGACGTACCGTCCACTGCGAAGCTCCGTGACGAGCTACAGGGAACGTATACCTCCACCAGATATGTTACGTAGGAAGACACCGACAAATAGCTATTTACAAGTATATTTACAAGGCAATACGCCGCAGTTGGCCAAGAGGCAACAGCCCCCGCTAGCTTCCAAAACGTCGTCGTCGTCTTCTTACTGCTCGGCTCTTCGTCATTGGGAATACTATCCCGTAGCAATTTTGCTGCCGTAAAAATTTTTCTGCGTGGTTTTCCACATTTTAGGAAATGTTGCTTCTACATGTATGGTAAGTGCTTTTACGACAGTCTGAACCCGTATACGATAGTATTTTCTTGCATAAAGTGTTTTCTCACTTACCAGAGTTTCCAATGTCCACCCCTTATGTTATAGATGCTGTGGGTGCTGCAATGGAAAATTCTCGACACCTTCTCAAAACACTGCTCTTGCCTGCTTGGGAAGTTTACAGCACAACAGGCGGGTGTTTTGGGAGAAGAAATGTCACACACCCGTGCAAAAAAAGTGCTGCTGCAAAGTCGTGAAGCGCCAACTTCCGGGACAAGGTTGACTTCAGTCGAGGGAGCTCGATGTGCTATTCACCCCCTGTAGTAGAGATCAGTAATTTGGACCCTTTTATACTGGCTGTCGTTTCTGGTCGCAACCTTGGCAACAGCTCGCACCTTACTTTTTTGAACCTGCAAAACGTGCAGAGAAAGTCAGATCACTGTGCGGTGACTCTATGGCTCTATTTTTCTAAGCAAATTCCCTACTCATTCTATCAAATCATTAAAAAAATACAGTTGGCACATTTTTACTATTGTTGCTAGACAGGCTAGTTGCTAGACGAGTGAAACATGTTACCAGTCCTCTGACAGAATGCAACAATAGAAGCATACACTGGAAAGCTACACCACAAATTAAATTTATGTGAAACTGTATGATCATAAAATATGGTTACTGTATGCTCTAGCCCGTCTCAATTAAAGGTAATTGTCCGCTGTTTATGGCATATCTCTACTCATTCTGAGTCATCAAACTGCACAACCAATGTTCCAAGTTTACACATTGTTGGCTTTTGATTGTCTATGTGATTCGTTTCCTACTTAAAAATGCAGTAATCCCACTGCAATAAGAGAAGTGAGTCAGGAAAGGAAATGCCATGATGATCTTCCACATTTGCTGAGGGCAATAGCAATGGCCAATGGCACGTGGTTGAAGCTACCTAAATATACAATTTTTGCACAGCCTTATTGTTCAACAAGTAATGAAGAGGTGTGCCACACACCTCTGCATGACCAATGCAATCAGTCTACTTGAGACAACACTGAGGCTGCTGCTTGGTACTGTTCGGCAGCTCGCCTTTAGTTTACTGCTATACAGAATTGCTTACTTAGCGATAAAATGGAACTTTGAGCACTGGTCTTACGCACATGAATGATGAGACGGCAAATATAACACAAGATTAGGACTATGGATCTCCTAGAAAAAGAGCACATATATTATGATTATAATGTGATGTAATGCCACAATGAAACCAAAAACTATGCATAGAAGTGGAAAGTGCTTCCATGCCACCAAGGTTATTGGACAGGAGTTTGCTCGTGTGTATTTCAACACGGCGGCACATGCGGTAGCGATTTCAGTATTGCTGCCCAGTGGTTTAGTTCAACGCAGTTTGAAGGTGCCAGAAAATATAAAGCGAGAAAACTGCATTCTAGTCTTGTCGCGAACAACACTATAACGTGAAGTGCATTCTGAGGCCCCAAACTATTGAAAAAATAATCTTGCATTATATTCATGCAAATTGGTAAACTGCATGATATCAAAATCAAATCAAATCAAAATTTATCATGTTTCACATGATAAAGCTCCATGATGCGCCAGTGTTCAGAGTCCTATATACAAAGTAAAATACATTTAGTGCAAATATTGCCCTGTGATGATACGCAATAAAGTAATTTCTCATAATATAAAAGGCGTTCCTTTAATGTTACAAAAAATGACATTGGTTAATCACAGCCTTGTAAATTTTAGCATGCAGGGGCACCACTTGGTTAAACAAAAGCAATGTGTTGTCTGTGTATACAAGTATAACCCATTCATTTCTGCCATTGTCTAAAAAGAAATAAATTTTCCCATCTAAGTCAGCCTCATAGAAGATTAGAACTAAAGCGTCAATTTCAAGTAGTCACCCCAACAGGAACACCTCATTCGAACTTGACAGCAAACAGACCTCTGTTGATGCCAGACTCCTACAACCCCGAACCTTGCTGCATGTTCTCAAAAAAAATTATAGTGGTATATCACTTAACTCTAAAACTATTCAGGTCTGCAGCATTGTAGAACACATCTACAAATGTCCCGTTTCGTTTTGACAGCTGAAATTATTTGCTTGCACAACTTACGAGGTGCAAATAAAAATTACTTCTCCTTGTTTAGCATTTTTGCCTGCTAGACCACAATCGAATGACATCCCTATATAAACTCATATAACCTAATTTGCCTTATACATGAACACCTCCGCATACCTAATTTGCCTTATACATGAACACCTCCGCATACAAAGCAGAGCAGCAAAAGCGAATAACTTCTTTTGCCCCTACAACAAAAACGTGCATGCTAGCAAGAATGTACGATCACACATAGTGAGCCACTGTTACTAATTCGAACGTTTGTTTCCGTCTTCTAATTAAAGTTCTTGGCGTATCAGATGCCCTCTACAAGCGTCAGTACAAGTGCGCAACTGAATGCTGTTTTATTCTACGCTTTTAACGCAAGGCAAGAAGTTAGAAGTGCCGCACGGAAAATTGCGATCGCCATAGAGCCGATCGCGCTACCATTTAAATCGATCTGAAAAGTTAGGTGGTCCTTTTCCACATTCCTGCGTAATTTTTGCCGTAAGACCCTGCTTGGTGGCCTTTTGAAACAATATTTCTGTTCGCAACGCCGGCTTACCAAACAAAATTTTAACACCTACGTTATGCAATACAAATAACATTAAAATAGGCTTACCTCATGAGCAAGCTATGAGCACGGTGTTGAACATCCGTTGAGAGCGTTGAGAACAGACCCGGAATGTGGCCTGATCCCGGCGACCAGAACCGGTAACGCACTCCCTCACCAGAGCAGATTGGCCACCCTGGTGCAGTACTTGGCCACAACCACCTATATGAACACAACAGAACCTGGCAACGTTTAACGCTAGAACGTTATCTAGTGAGGCGAGTCTAGCAGTGCTATTGGAGGAATTAGAGGGCAGTAAATGGGATATAAAAGGGCTCAGTGAAGTTAGGAAGCCAAAAGAAGCATATACAGTGCTAAAAAGCGGGCATGTCCTGTGCTACTGGGGCTTAGCGGAGAGACGAGTACTAGGAGTCGGATTCCTGATTAATAAGAATATAGCTGGTAACATACAGGAATTCTATGGCATTAACCAGAGGGTGGCAGGTCTTGTTGTGAAACTTAATAAAAGGTACAAAATGAAGGTTGTACAGGTCTACGCCCCTACATCCAGTCATGATGACGAGGAAGTCGAAAGCTTCTATGAAGACGTGGAATCGGCGATGGGTAGAGTGAAAACAAAATACACTATACTAATGGGCGAATTTAATGCCAAGGTAGGCAAGAAGCAGGCTGGAGACAAGGCAGTGGGGGAATATGGCATAGGCACTAGGAATAGCAGGGGAGAGTTATTAGTAGAGTTTGCGGAACAGACTAATATGCGTATAATGAATACCTTCTTCCGCAAGCGGGATAGCCGAAAGTGGACGTGAAGGAGCCCGAACGGCGAGACTAGAAATGAAATAGACTTCATACTCTGCGCTAACCCTGGCATCATGCAAGATGTGGACGTGCTTAGCACGGTGCGCTGCAGTGACCATAGCGGGGTAAGAACTCGAATTAGCCTAGACCTGAGGAGGGAACGGAAGAAACTGGCACATAAGAAGCCGATCAATGAGTTAGCGGTAACGGGGAAAATAGAGGAATTCCGGATCAAGCTACAGAACAGCTGTTCCGCTTTAACTCAGGAAGAGGACCTTAGTGTTCAAGCAATGAACGACAATCTTGTGGGCATCATTAAGGAGTGTGCAATAGAAGTCGGTGGTAACTCCGTTAGGCAGGATACCAGTAAACTATAGCAGGAGACGAAAGATCTGATCAAGAAACGCCAATGTATGAAAGCCTCTAACCCTACAGGTAGGATAGAACTGGCAGAACTTTCGAAGTTATTCAGCAAGCCTAAGACAGCTGACATAAGGAAGTATAATATGGATAGAATTGAACATGCTCTCAGGAACGGAGGAAGCCTAAAAGCAGTGAAGAAGAAACTAGGAATTGGCAAGAATAAGATGTATGCGTTAAGAGTGAAAGCCGGCAATATCATTACTAATATGGATGAGATAGTTCAAGTGGCTGAGGAGTTCTATAGAGATTTATATAGTACCAGTGGCACCCACGATGATAATGGAAGATAGAATGGTCTAGAGGAATTCGAAATCCCACAGGTAACGCCGGAAGAAGTAAAGAAAGCCTTGGGAGATATGCAAAGGGGGAAGGCAGCTGGGGAGGATCCTGTAACAGCAGATCTGTTGAAGGATGGTGGGCAGATTGTTCTAGAGAAACTGGCCACCCTGTATACGCAATGACTCATGATCTCGAGCGTACTGGAGTCTTCGAAGAACTCTAACATAATCTTAATCCATAAGAAAGGGGACGCCAAAGACTTGAAAAATTATAGACCGATCAGCTTACTGTCAGTTGCCTACAAACTATTTACTAAGGTAATCGCAAATAGAATCAGGAACACCTTAGAATTCTGTCAGCCAAAGGACCAGGCAGGATTCCGTAAAGGCTACTCAACAATAGATCATATTCACGCTATCAATCAGGTGATAGAAAAATGTGGCGGAATATAACCAACCATTATATATAGCTTTCATTGATTACGAGAAAGCGTTTGATTCTGTCGAAACCTCAGCAGTCATGGAGGCATTGCGGAATCAGCGTGTGGACGAGCCGTATGCAAAAATACTGAAAGATATCTGTAGCGGCTCCACAGCCACCGTAGTCGTCCATAAAGAAAGCAACAAAATCCCAATAAAGGCGTCAGGCAGGGAGATACGATCTCTCCAATGCTATCCACAGCGTGTTTACAGGAGGTATTCAGAGACCTGGATTGGGAAGAATTGGGGATAAAAGTTAATGGAGAATGCCTTAGTAACTTGCAATTCGCTGATGATATTGCCTTGCTTAGTAACTCAGGGGACCAATTGCAATGCATGCTCACTGACCTGGAGAGGCAAAGCAGAAGAGTGGGTCTAAAAATTAATCTACAGAAAGCTAAAGTAATGTTTAACAGTCTCGGAAGAGAACAGCAATTTACAATAGGTAGCGAGGCACTGGAAGTGGTAAGGGAATAAATCTACTTAGGGCAGGTAGTGACCGCGGATCCAGATCATGAGACGGGAATAATCAGAAGAATAAGAATGGGCTGGGGTGCGTTTGGCAGGCATTCTCAGATCACGAACAGCAGGTTGCCATTATCCCTCATGAGAAAAGTGTATAATAGCTGTGTCTTACCAGTACTCACCTACGGGGCAGAAACCTGGAGGCTTACCAAAAAGGTTCTACTCAAATTGAGGACGACGCAACGAGCTATGGAAAGAAGAATGATGGGTGTAACGTTAAGGGATAAGAAAAGAGCAGAGTGGGTGAGGGAACAAACGCGAGTTAATGACATCTTAGTGGAAATCAAGAAAAAGAAATGGGCATGGGCAGGACATGTAATGAGGAGGGAACATAACCGATGGTCATTAAGAGTTACGGACTTCATTCCAAGCGAAGGGAAGAGTAGCAGGAGGCGGCAGAAAGTTAGGTGGGCGGATGAGATTAAGAAGTTTGAAGGGACGACATGGCCACAATTAGTACATGACCGGGGTTGTTGGAGAAGTATGGGAGAGGCCTTTGCCCTGCAGTGGGCGTAACCAGGCTGATGATGATGATGATGAGAGAAGCAAGCTTATCGCGCGTCCAAGCGCGTACGTGCACCCGAACACAGGACAGCTTCTTCAATGCCACAGCGTGCAGAGTTATGCAGACGCCGTGAATTACATTGAGCGCGTATATCCACGTGCTATGACGGCACATGACGAGCACACAAGCGTACATCACACAGCGACAAATTCTAAACTTTGGCAATTCGTACATGCCGAGACTCGAGCAGTGTAAGCATCCATCGCTTCTGTTCTTCGCTCCCGATGCGTCAATCTCTCTTCCTTGATTCCTTCCTCCACTCTTCAGTACAAATGAAGAGATATTTGCTGTACACTAGCCATATTTAAAACATGAAATGACAAAAGCCGGTTCACTACATCTGCTTACATCAGAAGCGCAGCGCGCGCTGCCCCCTGGGGCCGCACTCTGTGAGCACGAAGAGCAAAACAGAATCGGTTTCGTTTTCGCATTTCTGCTCTGGTTGCTGTAATAGTAAAATAACTGCTTGACAAATAACTGAATTCTGAAAAATGAGAACGCTTTCTATCCCACATGGTAGTGCATTTCTTACAAAGATATTGAGAATGCAAGAAGAAAGGCAGAAAGGTCAACCAGACGGTTTGCTTCTGCGGATAGCAAACCACAGTGCTGCAATACAGTGCAAAGCAGTGCACTGCGATGAGTCAATAATCCCTGGCGTAGTGCTAATTTGGGTTTGTTGGCGCATGTGATTAACGGGTACATAAATGGATAAAATTCATGGAGCAAATGGTGTTGCATTGTGAGTAAAAAAAAAAAACTTCAGTCGTTACGCCAACTCGGCACTGGGCGTTCTTTTTATGCTTTTCCTTTTTTTTCTTGACAGCACACACAGTACTAGCACGGTACTAGTTGCTTCATCTTCAGTCACCTTCCCATAGTTTGCACACATGTCGGCACATGTTCGCGATTTTTATTCTGGCGTACAAGCACGTGCGCGCTCGACGATCTGGTTTCAAGGTGAAGCGCCATATGTTTGCGATTACATCTTACCGCAAGAACTGAAAACACATGTACTGGGAAGATTTTGCGTAATCGTTGTGTGTCAATGAATGGACAGCTAGTGACAGAGACGAGATATATTGCAAATATTGGGGCAATGAGTTAAACTAACTACATTATAATTCAGCGAAGCCCTTTTACTCTTCGGTTAATTGCTCCTCGCATTCGAAAATTCCATCCAGCTGTTGCACTTGGATCTACAGGCCGTCAGTTCCATTCGAGACCATTTGTTGCTAGATACAAACACAGTTACAGTCATTATACCACTCCCTGCGCTTCGGTACTCATTTATAGTACTCACAGTTTTTGGCGTACAGGACGAATGTCATTCCCAGTGCCCCAGCACCTGTGAGCCGCAAGTTTGTTTTCATAGGCACGCATGCCCACGGCTCTTCGTTCACTTAATATATGCTGTGTTAATAACTACAAAATGCTTCATTTGAGAACGTTGCAAACACATACATATATTTGGGCATATGATCAGCGTTACAACGCCCGCATGCGCGGCAAACTGAGACCGGAATAGAAGATGCGTGTATATAAATATATATATATATATATATATATATATATATATATATATATATATATATATATATATATATATATATATGCGCATCCTCTATTCCGGTCTCAGTTTGCCGCGCATGCGGGCGTTGTAACGCTGATCATATGCCCAAATATATGTATGTATTTGCAACGTTCTCAAATGAAGCCGTAATAGATAAAACGGTATGAGGTACCGTGATCCCATGTGTAAGGAGGACGTCTTGCATAGGAGCCGCGATATAGTGACCGACGGGCACTGGTGGGGATGTCACTAAGTCAACGTAAGTCAGTGCCGTAGGTGGCAAGCGAACGAAGTCTACGGAACTGAGGCGACTGGGGTGTGGTTCAGCGGGATCCAGAACCGGCAGATCAAGGCGGAGAGTACTGGCGGAACAATCAATGAGAGCAGAATGTGCGGAGAGGAAGTCTAAGCCGAGGATGATGTCATCGGGACAGTGGGCGATGACTGTGAATAGCACAATTGTGGAGCGGTCGGCGAAGGAGACACGGGCGGCACACATACCAATTACGGGGGCTGTTCCGCCATCGGCGACACGGACAACATGCGTCGTGGCGGGCGTGATTATTTTTTTTAGGCGGGTACGAAAGTCCGCACTCATTACCGACAATGCGCCCCAGTGTCTATAAGAGCAGATACAGGAACACCGTCGACTTGCACGTCAAGAAGGTTCAGATGAGTGGGCAACGTCAGTAGAGGATTTGGCGGCGTAGGGAGCAATGCAGCGTCACCTCGAGGTGCTGCATCATCTAGTTTTCCGGCTGGGAGCGGCGTCCGACGGGAGTCGGCGAAAAGGAGCGACGGGGCTGGGGAGAGCGAGATTGTCGTCGTTAGGGCGAAGGTGAACGAGAATAGGGGCGGTTCGGCGCAGGAGAGTCAGTGGCGGCATTATCGGAGCGTGCGGCATAGGGACGAGAAGGGCCACCTGAGGGGCGAGAGTAGGCAGTATAAGCAGACCGGGTCGGGGAAGTCCAGCGACTGCGACAGTGCCGAGAAATGTGCCCGATGCGACGGCAGTGAAAACAAATGGGCTTGTCGTCAGCAGTGCGCCATTCAGCTGGGTTGCGGAAACGTGGTGGGTAAGAAGATGCGGGACGGGGCGGAATCGAAGAAGCCGGATGGGTATCAGGGCGATGGGCCGAGCAGGTGGTGTGAAGGCCCATGTTTTCGAACTCCTGGCGGACAACTGCCTGGATCAGGGAAACCGTGACTGCCTGTGCGTTGGTGGGGCTGGAGTCGAAAGCAGCCGGATTGGCGGCCTCAATCTCACGCCGGACGATCTTGGTAATATCGCCAGTGTTGTTGGGACGAGGAGCGTCGGCACAGGAAGATGTCGCTGGGGTGTTGGGCAAACGCGCAAACTGCTGGTCGATACGCCGGCTTTTAGCGAGTTCCAGCCGGCGGCACTCTTTTATAACAGCATCCACCGTCGCGACGTTGTTGAATACGAGCAAGTTGAAGGCGTCATCGGCAATGCTTTTGAGGATGTGGGACACCTTGTCTGACTCAGTCATGTATGCATCAACTTTGCGGCACAGAGCCAAGACGTCCTGAATGTACGTGACATAGGGCTCTGTTGACGTCTGCACACGGCCGGAAAGCGCCTTCTGCGAGGCAAGTTTGTGACCGTAGGGGTTGCCGAACAAGTCTCGGAGCTTTTGCTTGAGCGAATCCCAACCGGTGAGCTCCTCTTCGTGCGTCCGAAACCCAACTCGAGGTGTGCCACCGAGGTAAAAGACTACGTTGGCGAGCATGATAATAGGGTCCCACCGGTTATTGCGGCTGACGTGTCCGTACAGGCTGATCCAGTCCTCGACGTCTTCCCCATCTTTGCCCGAGAATACGCCAGGATCACGAGGAGTAGGGAGAGTGATGTAGGTCGTCGTAGTGGCAGCAGGTGTCGGAGGCGGCTGATTCGAGTTGTCATCGCCGGGAGCCATGAAGCTAGCTAGGCTCGACGTACCGTCTACTGCGAAGCTCCGTGACGAGGTACAGGGAACGTCCACCTCCACCAGATATGTTACGTAAGAAGACGCAGATGAAAATCTATATACAAGTATATTTACAACGTAATACGCCGCACTTGGCCAAGAGGCAGCAGTCCGCGCTAGCCTCCAATCGTCGTCGTCGTCTTCTTACTGCTCGCCTCTTCGTCATCGGCAATACTATTCCGTCGCAATACTATTCCGTAGCAATATATATATGTACAAGTGCTGGTTCAGAGAGCGTGTATAGTTTTCCTCGCAAAAATACTGATGTTCACTTAACAGAAATACGGGATTCTGGCTGTTTTGTGCGAAATAGTGGAGCCGCTGTACTATTACAGCTAAATGTCCGTAAGTATTAAAACGGAGAGCACTTTCTCTGTATTAACGGGAGATTTTGCCATATTTTGGAAATCAGACATACTTTCCGTATTTTTACCTGCAATTTCTCCGTATATTGACGGAAAGTTTTTACAGTGCAAGAAATGGGACTCGTTCCGCACGTCCCGGGCCGCCCGCACTCTATACACCATCTCAGACACAGCTACTTGGTCCAACCAGCTCCAGCGTGACGTCCTCGTTGTGACTCGCCTCCTCCCACATGACTGCCCTGCAGAGGCGATGTATTTTTCCCATCTCCTGCACCTCAGGGAAGCCTATGCGGGGCTCGAACGCAGGCGGTGGCGCCAGCGCTATAATACAACACTCGGACGCCGGCTAGCCCAGCTGAACAAGAATGAGACGCATGCTGTGGTCCTCCCTCGCGAAAATTGGGAGTCCCTCTGTAGCAGGCTGACGGCAACATGAGCCCGCCTCCGTCTTGGAACTTATTCTGCCATCTTAGATACACCACAGACACAACCTCCGCAACCTCATATACACATCCGAGGCCTCCCTGCAGTAACCCCTCCAGACGCTTCGTGATCTGTACTTCCCCGCATATCCGCCGGAAACCATCCATACTACACAGGCTTCCCCGACTACCTCCTCGACCAAACCGTCACACAGGCAGACGTCAGGGCAGTACTTCAGCGCCTCAATACAGCCTCAGCTTCCGGTCCCGACGGAATGCACAAGGCACGACGAAACCTCGATTCCCACTCCATTACAACCCTAACCGAATGAGTATATGAGTGCTGGCTACGTGGTGCCCTCCCACCTCAGGATGCTAAGGGAATCGTCATTTCCAGATCAGGCAAACCACTTCTCTAATCTAATCTCCAGCCCGGCTCAGCCGTTATGTGGAGAACAAGATCTTGCATTTGTACATGCTTGTTTTCCGCCCGTGGTTATCCACCCAGGACGTCTTTCTACAACTGAAAGACCACGTCCTCGACTCCCCTGTACTCTTCTTGCTGTCGGTCTAACGAAAGCTTTCGACTACATTACCCACGCATCCATGCTAGAAGACGTCCACGCCCTATGCGTAGCCCCAGGGATGTACAATTATGTCCGCGACTTCCTCTCCTTGACCCCAGCCACACTCACCCTGGGCGACCACCGGCTCTCCGGTGCCTCAATGGGAGCGTGAGAGACGCCTAAGGGTGCTGTTCTGTCACCTAGCCCCTTCAACATAAACCTTATCGAACTCCACCACCAACTAGCCCAAGTCCTCGACATACATTTCAGCTCGTATGCTGCATGCCAACATGCAGCACAACCTACAGTCGGCCCTCAGGATTCTCAACTGGTACGTTCGTAAACCCGCCTTAGCCTGCTCCCCATCTAAATCAGAACTTTTCCTCTATACCGCCCCAGACCACATAGCCCCGCCAACCCTCCCATCTCACTCAAGCTAGGGGACCACCCTATTCCCTTAGTGTCTAAGATTCGCATCCCGGGCCTCGTCCTTCACTCCCACGGCACACATGGCGACACTATCCAAGCTCTCCAGATCCAAACCCAATAAGCCACCCGTCCAATTCGTCGCGTGGCGCACCGACGAGCGGGTTTGCGACAGCCGAACACTTTCTGCCTCGCCCAAGCCTAAATAACGAGCAGCACGGCGTGCGCACTCCAATACCTCCCCCTTAAAGCAGAAAAACCAGGACCGCGGCAACTCGCTCCTCAACGCGCGGGAAAGTAACCCTCCGCTTACAATCCCGGCACATCTTCTGCCCGACTCCGCAACCTCGATACACACAAGATGTTTCAGGAGCTGGCAGAAGCAACATTCTTTGAATGTAGGCTGTTCTTCAGGGCGCAAGTTCGTCCAATAAAACGCTAGTTTCGTCTTTCCCAGTTTGGCTGCTTTCTTTACCGTCACTACCACATGACATCTGGTGGAGGTGCTTTGCGTTCATGTACCGAACGCCCCCACAAAGTCGTGACCCAAGCCCGAACGCGGAAGACATCACCAAAGTTAACAAGAACCAGCGTGATAGCCACAGCCTGCAAGGACTACCCCTGCAGCACGAACTTTTGCATGATACGACCAGGAAGGTTGTCACCAAGTCCACCCCAATGGCAGCCCCAGCGTCCCCCATCGTGCTGCAGCAGCCCAGGGAGCCTCAGACGTTCCGCGGTTCAACGTTCGAGTACCCGGAAAGCTGGCTTGAGGCGTATGAGAGAGTCGCTACATTTAACAGCTGGAACAGTGACGACAAACTGCGACATGTCCTCTTCGCATTGGAAAACGCTGCCAGGACGTGGTTCGAGAACCGAGAACCTACCTTAACCACCTGGGACCTGTTCCGAAGCGGCTTCATGCAGACATTCGCAAGCGTCGTACCCCGAGAACTAGTCCACGCGCTATTAGAAACCCGCGTGCAGGTACCTAATGAGAGAACCGCGATCTTCACGGAGGAAATGAGCCTTCTATTCCATCACGCCGACCCTGAAATGCCCGAGGAGAAAAAGTCCGCTACTCATACCTGGTGTGAAAGAGGAACTTTTTGCCGAATGGTACGAAACCCACCGAAGACCGCCGACGAGTTTCTTCGCGAGGCCACCAGCATCGAGAATACACTCGAGATGCGAAACCGGCAATCCGACCGCCGCACGAACTCTACAAACTACACCGGAGTTCAATCACTGGCCACCGACGATCTACGCGAGACCATCAGAGCGGTCGTACGGAAGGAGCTGCAGAAGTTCTACCCAAGTCGCAGTCCCAAGTGGATCAAATCGTTGAAATCGTCGATGAAGAGGTTCAGCGATCGCTTGGAGTCCCTGAGGTGCAACCACGATCACCGCAACCTCAGCCGGAAGCGATGAACTACGCCGCCGTCGCCCGCCGTCAAGGTCCCTCTCCGCGACAACGCCAGGGCCCTGTGACGCCGCAATTCCGTCGTCCACCGCCGCCGCCGCCAGCACGCCCACCCGTCGCCCAGCGCAGCTACGCCAGGAAGACGGACATTTGGCGAGCCCCCGACCACCGCCCGCTCTGCTACCACTGCGGCGAAGCCGGCCATGTGTACCGCCGATGCCCATACCGCGACCTAGGATTGCGAGGGTTTGCCGTCAACGCACCGCGCCCTCGGGAAGGTGAACGCCCTCGTGACATCGCGGACTACCTCGCCGCTACTCAGTGGAGCCCTCGACGACCTTCCCATTCGCCGTAACCAGGCCGCTACCTGTCGCCGCAGCGCCGACCATACACCGGCCCAACAAGGGGCCTCTCGGCGGGCCCATATCCGGAAAATTAAAGCAGCAACCGATGGAGGTGCGGTTGCTGTTCGTCTAACTGTCGAAGATCCTCCGCAGCCAACGAAGACGACGAAGAGACCATCTCGACGACATAATAACCACACGCCGCCGTCCCGACCAAGTCAGGAAGCCAAGACTACACCGACGAAAGACGACTAGACGACGCGACGTTCCAGCTTCAGTTCAACACGACGCAGCGTGATCCGATGCCAAGACCTAACTGCAACGCCAGACAAAGAACCACCGTCCTCGACGTCCTTCTCAACGGCCACGCAGTTACCGCCATAGTGGACACAGGGGACGATTACTCCGTAATGAGTGGACACATCGCCACCCAGTTGAAGAAAGTTAAAACTGCATGGGAAGGCCCTCAAATTCGAACAGCTGGAGGACACCTTATTACGCCGACTGAAATCTGCACGGCAAGAATTACCGTTCATGACCGGACTTACCCTGCCACCTTCGTTATCCTCCAACAGTGTTCACGAGACGTCATTCTCGGCAAGGACTTCCTCAACCAACACGGCGCAATCATGGACCTGAAGTCAAAATCGATAACCCTGTCGGAAGATCAAGCGATACTGTCGGAGAGCTCTCGCAGTCAACCCGCCTCGAGTGTGCTCGAAGATCAAGTGAGCATCCCGCCGCGCTCCAGCATTGTTATTTCCGTCGGCACCGAAACACCCGCTGACGTAGAAGGCGTCATAGAGGGCGTCCAACATCTACTGCTCGACCGTGTAATTTGCGTCGCAAGAGGGATCGCTCGACTCCACGGAGGGAAAACGGAAGTTACGCTAACCAACTACAGCCAAGAGTTCAAGCACATCAACACGGGCACGACAATCGCGTACATCGAGGAAATTGTGGAAACAAGCAATGCCTTTGCCATCTCCGATTCTGCCGCATCTACACCGATGAACATAGTCCCCAAACCAGACTTCGACGGGAATCCAAGTCTTCCTATAGTAAGCAGCAACAGATCAGAAGTCTTCTCCGACGATACAAAGACTGCTTTTCGACATCATCGAGAATTCCACAAACAGCAGTTGCAAAGCATCGCATAATAACCGAAGAGTGCGCTCGACCACTCCGCCAGAGCCGTTACCGAGTTTCCACGCGAGAACCTGAAGCTATTAGGCAACAAGTCGACGAAATTCTGCGCGACGACATCATCCAACTGTCGGAAAGCCCGTGGGCCACTCCTGTAGTCCTGGTGCAGAAAAAGTAACGGAACCCTACGCTTCTGCGTCGATTGTCGTCGACTGAACAAGATCACGATAAAGGACGTATACACACTTCTACGGATAGACGACGCATTAGATCGGCTCTACAACGCTAAATACTTGTCGTCGATGGACCTCAAGTCTGGCTACTGGCAAACAGAAGTCGACGAGAGAGATCCAGAAAAGATCGCCTTCATCACGCCAGATGGCCTCTACGAGTTCAAGGTTATGCAACTCGGACTGTGCTCGGCGCCTGCAAAGTTTCAGCGCGTCATGGACAAGGTGTTAGCAAGATTGAAGTGGCAGACATGTCCTGTTTACTTGGATGACGTCGTTGTCTTCGCCGGAAATTTCGACGATCACCTTAGGCAGCTTGCGACAGTGTTAGAGGTCATCAAGTCATCAGGGGTCACTCTGAAGCCGGAAAAGTACCGCTTCGCTTACGATGAGTTTCTGTTCCTAGGCCACGTCATCAGCAAATCCGGAGTACGCCCCGACCCGCAGAAGACAGCTGCCATCGCAAGGTTCCCGCAGCCAACCTACAAGAAGGCAGTGCGCAGATTAGTTGGCATGTGTGCCAGCTATAGGCGCTTTGTCAAGGACTTTTCACGCATCGCGGAGCCGCTAACACATCTAACCAAATGTTATGTCGAGTTCGAGTGGGAAACGCCGCAGGCCGAAGCATTTCAAGAACTCAAACGACGTATGCAGTCGCCGCTGGTACTTGCACACTTCGATGAGGACGCCGCTACCGAAATCCACACTGACGCCAGTAGCCTAGGCCTCGGTGCCGTCCTAGTCTAGAGGAAAGAAGGACTTGAACGGGTGATATGCAAGCCGGTCGCTGTCAAAAGAGGAAGGCAATTATTCTACGACTGAAAAGGAATGCCTCGCCATCATTTGGGCTACAGCAAAATTCCACCCTTGCCTCAATGGCAGGCCATTCAAAGTCGTCAGCGACCATCACGCCTTGTGTTGGCTAGCTAACTTAAAGGACCCTTCAGGACGGCTGACTCGGTGGAGCCTCAGACTACAAGAATATGACATCACGGTAATGTAAAAGTCCGGTAGAAAACACTCTGACGCCGACTGCTTATCACGCGCCCCCATCGATTGCCCACCGCAAGATGACGAGGATGACGATGCCTTCCTCGGAATAATAAGCGCAGGAGACTTCACTATACAGCAACGAGCATACCCGTAGCTAAAAGGCCTCGACGAGTATTTGGAAGGGAACACCGTCGTTGTCCCTAGGGCATTTAAGCGCGGGTTGTCTTCGTTAACGCTACAAAACAACCTGCTCGTGAAGAAGAACTTCTCACCAGTCCCCGCCAGCTACCTTCCTGTTGTGCCGTCGGCGCTGCGTCCAGAAATGCGGCACGCCTTACACGACGATCCAACCGCTGGGCACCTCGGATTCTCCCGGACGCTGTCGAGGATTCAGGAAAGGTATTACTGGACGCGCCTGACCGCCGACGTCGCCCATTACGTCAAGACATGCCGAGTCTGTCAGTGACACAAGACACCACCGTCAAGGCCAGCTGGATTACTACAGCCGATCGAACCTCCTCGCCGACTATTCCAGCAGATTGGGATGGATTTGTTAGGGCCATTTCCGACGTCAACATCCGGGAATAAGTGGATCGTCGTGGCGACGCACTATCTCACCTGCTTCGCTGAAACTAAAGCTCTACCAAAAGGCAGCGCAGCCGAAGTGGCGAAATTTTTCATCGAGAACATCCTGCTGCGACATGGTGCTCCATAGGTCCTCATCACCGACAGAGGAATGGCTTTTACAACAGAGCTCACCCAAGCCATCCTGCAATATAGCCAGACCAGCCACAGGAGGACAACTGCCTACCATCCGCAAACGAATAGTCTCACGGAGCGCCTGAACAAGACCGTCGCCGACATGCTAGCAATGTACGTCGACGTCGAGCACAAGACGTGGGACGCGGTCCTGCCGTATGTAACCTTCGCTTACAATACGGCGGTGCAAGAAACAACACAGATCACGCCGTTTAAACTGGTTTACCGCAGGAATCCGACGACGATGCTCGACGCCATGCTGCCGCATGTCACTGACGAAGAGAATCCTGACGTCGCTACCTATCTCCAGTGCGCCGAAGAAGCCCGACAACTCGCCCGCCTACGGATCAAGAACCAGCAGCGTACCGACAGCCGACACTACAACCTCCGACGACGCTTCGTGGAGTACCAGCCCGGCGACCGTGTTTGGGTTTGGACCCCGATACGCCGACGAGGACTGAGTGAGAAATTATTGCGACGCTATTTCGGACCCTACAAAGTGATTCGACGTGAATTAAGACGGCAAGCTGGGCGAGTTGGTAATTGAACATGTTGCTATGGGTGGGCAGCGCAAGCCGGACGAAGGACGAGAGGCAGAACACAACACGAGCGCAGACTAACAACTGGTTTATTATTTCAAGCAACGCAGTATAATATACAGAAAATGTAAACACGTGTAAAGTGACGTTTGCAAGGGTGTTAGCCTATCTTGCCATTCAAAAATTCGGCTTCCTTATCCTGCAGAGTGATAGAAGGCTGGCTGACGCATGCGCCTGAGTTCACAAGCATGAAGTAGGCCTCTGCAATCTCTTAGCAACGCACTATAATATACAGAAAATGTAAACACGTGTAAAGTGACGTTTACAAGGGTGTTAGCCTATCTTGCCATTGTAGGCTTCTCTTTCCATTAAGCAATGCTAACAATTTATGAAAAAAATCATTTTTAATAATTTACAACAGTTATTAGGAATAGAAACATCGTCAGTTTCACGCGAGGATCATACATATATATGCAGGCTGTCCGATTGACTATCATGCACCGGATTAAATTATGGGGTTTTTACGTGCCAAAACCACTTTCTGATTATGAGGTACGCCGTAGTGGAGGACTCCGGAAATTTCGACTACCTGCGGTTCTTTAACGTGCACCTAAATCTAAGTACACGGGTGTTTTCGCATTTCGCCTCCATCGAAATGCGGCTGCCGTGACCGGGATTCGATCCCGCGACCTCGTGCTCAGCAGCCCAACACCATAGCCACTGAGCAACCACGGCGGGTGTATCATGCACCAAGATTTCAAGAAAGAGCAATGCGTTATTCGAAGAAAACCTAGTCATATTGTTTACAGTACAGTGGAGTAGCTGTCAGTAATTCTTCGTTACTCAGATTTAATTAGGCAATTGGAATTAATTATCTGACTGGAGACGTACTATACTAATTATCAAAGTGTCAATGAGGCATTTGAAAACACAGCCAAGGGCATTTTCAGCGACGTAATAATTGCGTACAATTTTTTTTTTCCGATGGATAAATAAACCCCGCGAAATATGGAGAATACCACGTGACTGTGCTCCCACCAGGATCATAAAACAGCGCCCTCGAACAGGCTCCGTCGGAGTTTCCCACAACGAAATAAAGGAAATAACGAAAACATCGTCATCGAGCTGGTGCCTTATTTGCCGCGCCCCGGCCGAAGTGACACGTACCGTTTGGTGTTAGTTGGACACAAGCTGTGATAGCTGTTGCCTTAGCGTAGATAAAGTGCACGGATGCTTTTTTTTCACTTTTTGCCGCAACGGCTATCACCACAAAAGCGCTTTGAACGTGCAAAGGTGTAAAGGTGCGTTTTGTTTCGTCCCAGTCGCCATGTCTTTCTCTAATGAGCAGAAGGAAAACATGATCCTTGACTTGGGATCTGCAAATGGCAACAAGAGGAAGGACGCAAGTATATATATCAGTCATGGAAGTGTGGTGGTAGATCAAAAGCATCCATTATCATCAGAAATTATGAAAACCTCAGACAAACCGTCAGCTTCAAGAAGTTGCGGTGGAGGACTCCAGCTTAAAGTCCTAGCCTACGCACGGATGTTCTAGCATTTATGTCCGAGGACCCTCATGCTAGCATGCGGGACGTGGTGCCCAGATATTAATTTTCAAGTCATCAGTTTGGAGAATTCTAAATGACTGCCTTTCACCCGTACCACCTTAACCACTACCAACGCTTATTGGATAGGAACCTTTAGAATCACCTACATTTCTAGAACTGGGTCCACACAAAAGCCGAGGAGTCACCGGTATTTTTCAGCAACTTCATGTGCAGAGATGAGGCCAATTTTTGCAGAACCGCCTATGCCAGTTTGTATAATGCACACTATTGGATAGACTCCGATCTACACTGGGTAAAGCGCGAACGGCACCAGTACCAGTGGTCGCTCAACGAGTGGTTCGCAATTTACGCCGGTGCTATAACCGAAAGCATATTTAGCGCCAGCAAACAAGGACGAAAGGGAGACGACACCACAATGCGCTAACTTCAGCAACTTGATTTTCAGGAAACACACACCTATTAAACCCGTGCACAGTGGCGCCACCTTATCCAAATCTTAACCATCGAAAAAAGCCGTCTCCTTATCTAACAAGTCGACCGAAGGGGCACTAACACGCGTATCACTATTCCGCCAGATAGCCTGAGCCTCAATAATCTCTCGCACATCTTTACCTTTGTGCTTCGCAAGAACCCGGCAGTATCCATACACCGGTGCACAGCCGCATTCCTGAGAGTGAGTTGACAGATGACCGTATTGCTTATTCTTCACGTTTATTACCATGTTACCGTAATGGGTCATTAAGGCATCGCCCTGTTTTTTCCCACAAGACAGCGGAAGCTCATACACAACAGCTTCTACGCAACCCACTGGTGATTTTCGTTGATTCGTAGAGCATCCACCAGCTGGCTTACGGTACGGGTCCGTTAATCGACATATTTCTGCCAGCTTTTCTGATGCTGAAAAGATCACTTTTGTGTTCACCCGGCTAGTCATTTTCTTAAGACTATGTGCCGTTCTATGCAGGCAGGGCACTACCGCTTCCTTCCCTTTTTTGGATGGTTAAGATTTCGATGAGGTGGCGCCACTGTACATGGCTTATATAGGTGTATTTCCTGAAAATCAAGTGGTGTCGTCTCCCTTCCGTCCTTGTTTGCTGGCGCTAAATAAGCTTTCTGTTTACCAACGTGCCCAACAAATGGCAATGATGCCATAATCGGTCCCAACTTCTTCGAACACACTAACTGGACAGCGCCTTAAGCGGGGGCGTAAGCACGGGAGAGGCTCATGGGGCTTCAGCGCCCCCCTCCCCCCACATTTTTTTGTGCTGTCACGCACCGCTGACCAAAACAACCCCCTTCGCCGGAAATCATTCCGGATTATGTGTAGAGGTCCTTCTTATGCTCGAAAAGACATTTAGGCGGGATCATTGCGAACACTGGCTAGATTTCGTGGTAACGCCCATGCGCCGGGAGTCACATAAAGCAAGGAGCCTCATCCAAGCACAAAGTTTCAAAGGCGTTTCGATGGCGAGCGGGCTCGTGGAGCCATCTCGCCGACGCCGCGGAATGTACGGAGCGCACTGATTTGAATTCTGGAACTTCATTGTTATAACGTTCTTGTAAACTCTTGATGCGAAATCTGCATTTACATTTCCAAAGTCATGCTTTAAATTTTCAATTTCGGAACTTTGTGCATTTAATGTTGTCGCAACCGTTAGACGCCAAAGGCGCATTGATTTTTCTAAAATCTTACGCGCCCATACCAAGAGGGGCACCTCGCGGCTGCATTGGGTTATGCAAGGTGGAAGCACGGCAACTAGCGCCGCCACAGAGCCAATCGCAAGAGGGGCAACTTGCAGCTGCAATCGGTTATCGCCGACGTGCAAGGAGCAAGCAGGAATCGCACCGCCACAGCGCCCATCGCAAGAGGAGCACCTTGCGGCTCAATTCGATTATCGGCGACGCGCAAGCAGGTAGCGCGGACACAGGCGCTACTACAGCTCCAATCGCAAGAGGTGCACCTGGCGCCTTCACTCGGTCACCGACGGTGCGCAAGCAGGAAACGCGCAAACACGCGCTTCCGAAGCGCCGATCGCAACAGGGTCCCCTCACGCCTGCACTCGGTTATCGCCGGTGCGCAAGGAGGAAAGCCTGTTTCACATGATGCGATTTTCGTCGCAGCGGAAGTGCGATTTCCGTCGTTTGCGATGAAAATCGCAGTCGCAGTGCCGACCCCCCGATTTTCGGCTGCGACCAACCGGTTGGTCGCACAGTCGCACCGTCGCACCGATCGCTGCGATTTTCCGTCGAAATTGCGCGGAGAGCTCTCAACGGAGCTATTTCGCCGGTTTGTTTTGGAAAATGGCGTCTCGCACGACAAGTGCAATGCGCGGAGACGTGGATCGTCGAATTCGGTACGTACGCGAAGGGAGAATAAAAAAAACTTGTGCCGCAGATTGCATTCTCCGATTGCTATGCGTTTGTTGACACGCTACACAGCAAATGAAGTGCATTTTCACGCTTGCTTCGTACGCCTTTGTGAGTTGTCAGTGCTAGGAGGTGTTCGATCCCCAGCAGACGACGAGGTAGTCACAATTTTCTTTTGTTGAGTAGCATGCGAAAATTGCGCTTACGGAGCAGCTTGAATTATTTCAACCTCGGCAAGGGCAAATGACAAGACAGCAAAGTACCCGAAATTTCAACGTTGCGCTGAACGCGGTACCGTTCAGTTGCATTTTCTTGTCGGTTTTCAAGCATGAATTTCCCGATGCATCTTGAAAGCTTATCTTGCCTCTTATTAAATTTGACAGAGCAAAAGTGTAGGCTATCGTAATGAATTTGCTACGATAGCATTAAATGCGTGGCTTGAATAAAATATTACATGCACGTTAAGTTGCACCTCTTCTCTGGAGAATTTTTTTTCTTGCACTGCAGCCAATAAACATAGACTATGTTGCGGACTTTGTATCCTTACTGCATCTGTATGAACACTTGCTCTCCAAGGTAATTAACTGTACAGCTAGTAGATTAATTAAATTGCTTGCTATAGTGGCGAAGTGACAACGTACCGTCCTGCTCAATTATGTAGAACTCGTGCAATAATACGAAAAGCAGGCAAACGGCCTGTTCTTGTTGGGATAAAATAGTATAAAACGACACGCTGAAGAAAAGTAAATCAAAACTGTGCAGTGAAATCAGCCAGTACAAGCAGTTCTTGCACGTTCACAGCAGATCAAGTGTGCGGAAACATTCATGCCTTACATGTTTATAGTAAGTTTCTAATAAGTTTGTGATCACATATATTAGTGTGTAAACCCACATAACGATATCCGCTGCGATTACTATCTTTATAAGTAATGAAATACCATGCTGCTTGCAAGAACATATATCACCCGAGGATTTTAGAACAAATTTCTGCATTTTAACTATACACAATATGTGGTTTATTCAATAAAAGACCACAAACTGGGCTTTTTTGCAATGACAAACTTATTCCAAACTTTACTTACATACAGGGAACAAAAAAAAATTATAGACAGAAATATTGTTCTTCAATTTGTTCACCTGACACTGTGGCTATAGCAATCTGCTGCTAACACAAGGCGAGGGGTTGATTTGCCAGCCATGGAAGTCGCATTTCGATGGGAGTCATAGGTGAGAAAAAAAGCTCTTGCACTTAGATTTAGTTCATCACCTTTTATTGAACCCTTACACTTCAAAATACTATTGCATAGGGGGGCATGCTTATGCAAAATCTAACACCAATAGAAAACAAAGGGCAGAATTGTAAAACAGCCATCTTTCGTGATAATTCGAGTGTGTAAATATTCATTGCATCAATATGTATTGTTCAACAGCACTGCACAAATAAGCATGATCAGGTATAGCAAGTACTCTGTCAGGAAGCTGGCTCTACAGATGTATAAATTTCAAGGCATGAATGCTCATACTACGTCGCACACATAGCACAAAAAAAAACCTTTTTCAAGAGTTGTCCCTTCTGGCAGATATCAGTGGGCCATAAGCAGCAGAAACTTTATTGCACGACATTGTGTAATACCGCTTATGAAAGAATGAAGAGAGTGAAGAGGCTTTTAACAGCAGTACCTCATGCTGCTCTAATAAGAGGAACGATGAGCAAAAACATTTCTGGTAGAGCACTTAAACAGTAACTTTCTGAAAGACAGAAAATTCCAGGTAAGAGTTGGAGGTACATTAGGCCCACGCACACCAACAACACGGGCATACTACAAGAAACACTACAGCCTATGCGGTATTACAGTCTATGGGAAAGCTATCTTATACAGAAATCAAGAATGATGCAACAAGCCCTCGACAACACGGCAGACTTTCTTGGCCAGTCTGGCCTCTCGCTTTCTGATAAGTCAGCTCATATCGACGGCGGAAAAAAAAGAAAGACTAGAATGAAGAACTACCCCAGATTTCACATTGTGATCCACATAGCTGTTTTATGTTGCGTGCATGTTTTATAATGCTAATCACAACCAACTAGCCCAGCTGTCCATACTTAGCTCCTTCCTCCACTCCTCGTGATAATTGCGCGCGGCCGAAGGCGGCGCGCTTCCTCCCCGCTTTTCTCCCTTATGAACAGAAGACTGAGCCACCATCGTCGCCTCACCCATGCCACCCCGCCCCCGGGCGTTTTCCTTCGCGCATGAAGCGTGCGGCGGCGGGCACGACGTTATCGCCCATTGATTTTATACGGAACACGAGGGAGACGGCAACGCCAGGAATGCGCCAGGAGTGTCCACATAATTGCAATCGCAATATAATAAGAGTATCGGGCAACTGAAGCGTCGCATGGCCCATTACTTTCCGCAAATGTAGAAGTCTTTTACCTAACAAAATCGATCCCTCACCAAGCGACGATTCGCTGCGCCGCAACAATGTTTTTTTTTTTTCTTGTAAGGTGGAGGCACCGAAATGAAAAAAAAAAAAGAACGCGAAGAAAAGTATGCTGGCCACAATCTAATGCCTACTTTGGGAACCTACCGAAGTAGTATTGAAGAAAACGTGAGACACTTGGTCCACAGAGAAAAATACGCATACTGCTCGGCATCCTACACCGGCAAGACAAAATATTCCGGAGAGCTTGCGCTCAAAGGAACGCGTTGCAATCCGTCGAGTCTCCACAGTGATGGCGGCGAACAACCATTGTTTCGTTTTCTCGTCTGCTTGCACGAAAGCGTCATAAACTCTGCCAGGCGAAAATCCACTCGGCCAGAGAGAAATGAACGCGAACCGAAGTGCGCCGCGCGGTGGTCAGGGCAACACGAGAAAAACGCATGCGCTCTGGCTGGCACTGGTAGTCCGCGAGTAGCGAGAACAAGAAATTTGAAGAGGCTCAATGTGTCCTCGCTAATAAAAATCAAAGTAGCAAAATAAATAAGAACGTAGTTACCTTTGCTGGCTTTGGCGCCTTCACATGGATGTTTTGGCACAGGTGAAAATAATCTTGATATTTTGTCTCTGACGTCACGGCACAAATAAACCGCCACAGGAGGAGGAGGAGGAGAAACATTTATTAAAAAAAATAGAAAGGACAAGCAGGTGTCTTTCTGCTTGTGCGGGAGGCGCCCTTAGTCCTGGGCTCCTGCGGCTCTTGCTGTCTCCCGGGCCTGCCGCACCAGTTGCTGCTGGTTACGAGGGTCCGAACTAGTCAGCACGGCCTCCCACTGCTCGGGTGTGGGGTTGGGTATTTGCGGGGCCGCCTTCACGTTGGGGCACGCCCATGTGGTGTGATATAGGGAGGCGTAATCATTACGAAGGGGACATTTGTATGAATACAGTGTAGGGTGCATTGCGTGTAGTCTGCTTAAATGGGGGTATGTGTTGGTTTGTAGTCGTCGCCATGTTACGGCGTCTTCACGTGAGAAGGTCTTGTGTGGAGGTGGGTATTGTCGTCTGTTCAATCTGTGGTGTCACAACCCTTCGTCTAATCAGGTCTCGCTGCCTGCTTTGTCAACTTTATACGTATAGTAGTACACTCTAGTCAACTTGTCTGATAGTGTGTTGATTTGGCTTGTCTCTTTGTATAGTCTCATGTAAGATTTTAGAAAAGTCAATGCACCTTTCGCGTCTAAGGTTTATAACAACATTAAATCCACAAATTTCCGAGATTGAAAATTTAAAGCATGACCTTAAATTTTCAGAATTGCAGCTGCGAGGTGCCCCTCTTCCGATTGGTGCTGTGGCAGCGCTTGTTTGAGCGTTTCCGCCTTGCGCACCGGCGGTAACTGATGGTAGCTGCGAGGCGCTCCTCTTGCGATTGGCGCTGTGGTGGCGCTTGTCTCCGGGCTAACTCCTTGCGCGTCGGCGATAACTGATTGCAGCTGCGAGATGCTCGTCTCGTTAAAAGACATGTTTTTTACCGCAAGTTAACACAGACAAGAGGAAGACACATAAAGATTGTCCTTATGTGCCTTCCTTTTGTGTGTTTTAACCGAGGGCAGCCCCGAGGTCCCCTTCTTGCAATGGGGGCGGTGGGGGCGCCTGTCACCGCGTTTACGCCTTATGCGCCGGCGATAAGCTTGTGCATGCTAAAAGACATGTTCTTGCCACAAGTTAACACACACTGAAAGACAGACACGTACGTTCGGTGTGGGGCACACGTCGCGCCTTTGGCCGACCTTGCCGCATACTTTGCAAACTTCTATTTGCTTCCTGTAGATACTGCACGGATACAGCGTGGATCCATAACGCACATACTTGGGAACTTTGATACCGCTGAACACCACGATTATTGTCGTCGTGTTCCCGATTCGCTTCGCTCCCACGGCGAGGGGTTTGTACTTTGTAACAATCTGCTTCATAACAATCTGCCTCGAGCGCCATGCCCCTGATCACGCCCTTGACTGTGTCGTGGGCGGTCGTTCCGTAAGCGCTCACTTCGTATATTTTGCCTTGGACGATGATAGCTTGTATTCGAGCATACTTGTTCGCGGCTCCTCACACGGAGTGCTGAGCACCATAATGTTCTGGTGGGTATTGGGACACGCCATATCCTCAGCTCGATCTGTCTTCTTAATTCCCGCTGCCGCCATGATGGCAGTAGCCACGTATGCAGCTCCCGCCTTAAGTATATTGAGCCTTCCGCGGGGCCGCACGACGATCTTAATTTCTTCAGCAGGCATGCGAGCCGCCCGAATAACTGTGGTCCTGACGTTCTTGTTGAATTTAGTCTTCTGCTGAGACCTAGGAGTATCGGTACGAGAATTCGACTCACCCTGCGTTGCATGCAGGCGTGTTCGGCTCGGTGAGACTGGACAACAAATTCATACAAGACTCAACGTTCACCGCGCGGACACAAAACACAATTTACCTAAAGCAGTAGCCAGCCGCTTTAGTGAACATGGTCATATATTTGACAAAGCAACGCTCTATATACTACAAACAAATTTCCGCTCCCCTCGCGAAATGAAATATACGGAATCATACCTCATACACAAGTTTAATTGCCTACACCCGACGGGAATAAATTTGGCACATGGCAACTTAGAATCTTTAAAAGCGTTAACTCCAATCTGAGATTCTCATATCATCAACCAAGACACATAACACATTATGCCACCAGCTAACCTTAATTCTAACCTCACCTACTCATCCATTTTTTTAATTTTTTCCTGCCTTCTACTCAATTTACTATACTCTTTCAGGTTTTTACATCTATATCAACAGTACGACCCCCTTCTCCCATGCACATTTGCTCCCACCCGCTTCTGCGCACGTCACCCTCCTGCTTGTTATACCGGTGTCGGTCCCCCTCCTCTCCTTTCTCTTCTTTTTTTATACAGTTTTTGAAACACTCTAATCAACACATTCCAAAGTCAATATGACTTTTCGGCGCCTGAGCCCAGGGTATCGCCATTTCTTGATGCCGCCGTAACGACACCTACGTTTGGCGACTGGTGCAATGCCCCTTGAAAGACCATGCCACTGCCTTTCAGTCACTCCATCTATTGCTCCGCAGACTGCTCGTCGCCATCTTAACTAGTTCAAAATTACTCGACGTATTGCTGCTATGCTACTCAAGTCACTCTTTCAGCTCATGTTTTTTTTTTGTCTTTTGTGTCACTCGCGCACTGACCACCTGGCCGGCTCTTCTAATGCCACAAGAACATGCCGCCAATGACACCCATGATTTCTCCCTAACCTCTCGCCTCACGACCGCGCTCCCACACCCCCGTCTTTCTTAATTTTTTTCTCTTTCTTGTTCTTTCTCTCTTTATTTGTCTTGCTGTCGCCCTGGCTTCTTTTTCGGCTTTTCTTTCTTTCTTTTCCTTTCTCCCCGCATCCCCGTTCTCCCACCCTTGTCCCCACGTCTTGGGAACGAAGCTCACAGTCGTCGGACGACAGGGCTCGTTTCCTCTCAAGTCTCTCCCTTTAAGACCACTGGTAGCGACAACACCCGCACTTGACGTCACTGCACTAACCACAGCACTGCACTAACCACAAGTTAAAACACCCACAAGAGGCATGTTATTGCTGTTTACAAACTTTATACCAGTGTGCTATTCCATCTGTCAGCCCCTTTCTTGATTTTGGACACACAAGAGGAAGACACATAAAGATTGACTTTATGTGTCTTGCTTTTGTGTGTGTGTTAACCGAGTGCAGACTCCAGGTAACAATCTTGCGATGGGTGCTGTGGCGGCGCTGGTTAGCGCGTTTCCGCCTTGTGCGCCGGCGAAAACCAAGTGCATGATAAAAGATCTGTTCATGGCCGCAAGTTAAAACACACACAAGAGGAAGACACACAGAGATTGTCTTTATGTGTGTGATGTGTGGTGCGCGACATGGTGCGGTGATCGGGACGGTCAGGAGCAGACGACAAGGAGTGCGCGCGCCGAGGCGGATTCCGTGCTGGAAGAAGGAAAACAACGACGCCGAAGAGTGTCCGCCACGAGAACGCGCGGCGCAAGAAAAACAACTAAAAGAAGAAAAGCAAACCAATTAGAAAAGACCACGGGGCGTCAGGCAGCCAATACGAGAATGCCTAATCGGCCAGAGAGAAGAAAAAGCGTGGTGCGCTGGCAGAAGGAGACGCAGGGGAGACGCCAGGAGAGTCCCAGGAAGCGACGGCAGGAGGAGGTCAACCACCGGAGCGGGCGTTGAAGACGGGCCGTCGGGTTCCGGACCCGAGCCACCAGGACTTCACCCGACCGGGGCCTCCTGCCAACCTGTTCCTGTATCGCCCGTCTACCCGAGCGTGCCGCCAGCAGCTCAAGGCCAGTGAGCTTCTGTGCTCGTGGGCACGACGAGAACAGTCGCGCTACGGGCCCGAGTTCTCGCCAGCTGCCCGGCCAGAACGCCACCCCCGTGTGCCGTGCCGCCTGCTGCCCGAGGTCGGCGTTCGAGCTTCTGTGCCCGTGGGCAGCACGAGAGCAGTCGGGCTACGGGCCCGAGCTCTGCACCCAGCTGCCCGGCCAGAACGCCGCCGCCGTCTGCTCGTGCCACCAAGCCGCCTGGTTTACTTCTCCGAGCCAGAGCTGGCCAGCTCCGGTCGCCCGGTCAACCAACGTACACTACGACCTTTGTTGAGACCGGCGCCACTCCTTTCGTCAGCTTGTCGCCCCGGACTCGCGCACTACTTAGCTCCGTACTAGCCCCAAATGTGTGTCTTGATGTGTATTTGAGTGTTTCTTTTATGTTTGCTGTTTTCTTCTATTTATTTTGTAGCCTTCTTTAGTTCCATTAAACGTTTGTGTGTGTGTTCGAAACGAACGGCTTTGTCCTCAATTGGGTTCTCGGAGGCTCCGCCTGAAGAACCGTCAGAACCTTTTGAGCACACGAACCTTTGCCCCCATATTAGGGTCATCACAAATTGGCGTCCGCGACAGGACAAAGCCGTTCGTTTGGATTTTTTTCTAAAGGCTAGGAACTATGGCTGCTAGCACACGAGAGCTGTTAGCCCTAGCCGAACGCATGGGGCTACAAGGTGCGGAGTTGAGGGCATGGTTGAGCGAGCAGGAAGCGCGTGCGCGAGAAGAGCGGGCAGCGGAGCGCGAAGCCAAGGAGGAGGAGCTTGTGTTAGAGGAAAAGAATTTGCAGTTACGGCTTAAAGTCGCGGAGGCTGAGGGCAATCGTGGCGAGACGAGCCAATGGCAGCTAGAATTGGAGGAGCGAACGCTTCAGTTGCGCCTCCAAATGGCGGCAACGGATGCTGCAAGGACAGCTCACCGAGGGCCTGGATGGAGTGCCCCATTCAGCGTGAATCCTCACAGTTTGATGCCGGGATTCAATGAAAGCCGGGACGACTTGGATGCCTATTTAAAAAGGTTCGAAAGCGTCGCCACCGGACAAGAATGGCCTAAAGACAAATGGGCCACGGCTCTAAGT